>NC_139473.1:19547500-21947500 GCF_057233095.1 Heloderma suspectum | reverse complement strand
TTTATTTATTGTTCACTCACAGAAGTTTGCAGGTCCTTCACATGACGTCATCAACCTCTAGGATGTCTCCCGCACTTTTCCTCATTTATCCTGTTTTCAGAAAGATCGGAAATAAGCTGGAATAAAAATAATGTGAAAAAATTACCAGTGTGTAATGCTGGCATAGCCACTAAATAGCACTGCTTCATTGAAAATATAGAAAGCCCTGGTAAGGCTGCCAAGAAAAGGCGTTTTCAATTCCACGTCACCTGTTCATTGTCTAAAGAAGCCCATCCTAATCGCGCCACAGAAATGGAATCAGAAGGCCCCGGTAAGGCTGCAGGATTTTTCCATAATGTAGGGAAGCCCTTGGATTCCATATCAACTCTAAGGAAATGCAGAACAGATGGGCCCTACCATCGGCCATACAGGGGTGTGCTGCTCTGGGTGACCTGCCTCCAATTTGGGGTCCCTCAACCTCCCCTGCCTTCCCCAGACAAACGTGCAGGAAGAGACTCTACAAGCAATCAACCAGTTGGCCACACGGAGGTATCAGGCCCGCCACCGGCTGGCCCCAACGGGGGACTCTGTGAGCACCTGCAGCTCTGCTCCTGTTTGTGCAATCTGCTTGGAGGAGTTCAGCGAGGGCCAGGTAAGTGTCGCCTCTTCTGCGCACAGCATAAACGGCCAGATGACCAGGCCTGCTGCTCTCCCCTCCTGGGCCGACTCTTCCAGAATGATGCGCAGCCACGGGCCAAAGCGGAGGCCCCGATCACCTCCTTTGGGGGCAAACCAGGGAGGACGGGGGGAAAGCAAATTTGGGCACTAGTTAGAAATGTTTTTTCTGCCAGGAAAGGATGAAGCAAATGTGACAGAAAAGACACAACACGAAAGGACTAGTGTGGGGAGGGAGGAGGCAGAACAAGAGAGAGGGAACAAACCTAGCCTCCATCAGAAGGGAGTTCCACAGCCTGGGAGTGGCCACTGAAGAGGCCTTCTCTTGCATAGCTACCAAACACGCCTCTGATGGCAGCAGTCTCAAAAGAAGGGCCTCTCCAGAGTAATGTTGATACATAAATGTCATAGGCACATACTCTACTCTGGATACTGTGGTGGGCAGCATGTTCTGGCCTCATCCATTGGCCAAGGGCCCCTTGGAGGCTGCACCCCCTGCCATCCAGGAAGAACATTATGGCAGAGAAGGGGCAGCTTCAGGGAGCTGGCTTGCCTCCTCCCCACCAGAAAGAACACATCTAAGAATTCTGTATCACAGAACTAGTGCCTGAGTTTGCTTTTTCCCCCCTCCCCATCCTTTTGTGTCATGTCTTATGGGGGCAGGTTTTTATGACTGTAGTAAGCTGTTCTGGGAGCTTTTATTCTGCAGAAGAGCGGTTTAAAGATGCTTTAAATAAATAAATACACACTCATGTGCATGGCTCCCCTGGCATCATCCTGACAATTGAGGCTAAGGGCCCTTCCGCCGTCCCATCCAAAACCATTCCAGGGAGATGTGCTGCTGGAAAGCGGGAGGCTCTGCTGCTCACATCAGTACCACTGCCCCCCATTATCCTTGAATTGGCGCCTCCCGCCCCACTGGCTTGCCTTTCTTTGCAGGAACTCCGGATCATCACTTGCTTCCATGAGTTCCACCGGCAGTGTGTGGACCCCTGGCTCCAGCAGCACCAAACGTGTCCGCTGTGCATGTTCAACATCATCGGTAAGAAGGGGGTGGGGGGCAACCTCTGTGCCGGCTGCTCAGAACATAAGGGCCTTGCTGGATCAGACCAGGGAGATCTACTCGGCTAGCATTATCTACAATGACTCCTGTCTTGTGACATTCTCTCACGCACCTCTGCTGCAGCCTCTGTGTGCGGAGATGCTGCAAATCCGTTGGGATGGAAAAGAGTTACAGCAGGGGTGGGGAACCTCAGGCCCGGGGATCAAATCCAGCCCACCTGGACCCCAGTTTGGACCTCTGAGCTTCCCTAGATGCCACGGACTCTCCCCTTTTTCCTTGACCATCAGGTGTTTGGTGGTTTCCTGGCGTTTGCTCATTTTCCCCATTCTAAAAGGTTGGAATGCCTCTCGTAAGATTTCGTTACTGGCAGGAAGAGCTTGAAGCTACAATATGCTGGTATTTTGGCCCCACCCCTTTTGCCTTTGGCCCCGCCCACCAATGGAATGCAGCCCCAGGAGCTTCTCCACATTGGAATTCCACCCTCAGGTTGGAAGAGGTTCTGCACCTTTGAGGCAAAGCTTCTTAGTGGGGTTACATATTGCAAGGATCTGATTTATTGGCACCTGGAATCCCTGCTCAAAGCTGATTCATTCTTTTCCTCCTCTAGATCGAGTTCCATCTGCTTTACCCATGCATTCTCGTGAGGATCCACGTAATGCAGGGCCAGGGCGGAGGCCTCATTTCTTCCGGCAACACCCAGGGCATGCCTTGTGCCACTTCCCACGGACACTTCCTTCAATGGTCCCCAGGAACTGCCCTGCGATGCTTCCCCACGGCCACCCTTTCTTCCACTCCCCAGAGCTCTCACAGTTGGATTTGGGGACGATGCATTACTTGCCCTACAGGCCAATGAGCTTGGAGCCTTGGTGTGGCCACCACCCTCCTCTCCCCCGAGGCCTGCTGGTTCCCCAGTGCCAGGAGTCGCCAGGGGGGGAGCAGGCCCTGCCCTCTCATCAGCCCTGCCTGCTTCAGCACCAGCCCTCCTGCCAAGGTCTTCGGGCTCCCCTTACAGCCAAGCTGAACCGTGCTGTCCTTCCCCACCGAGGAATTCGCCACGGGAGGCACTACCACCACAGCAGCGGCTCCGGGGAGAGTTATCTCACAGAGCCCAGCGGGTACCTTCCTGACGGTCCTGGGAGTGACTCCAGCTCGGGTCCTTGCCATGGCTCCTCCAGTGACTCCATGCTGAATTGCACCGATGTCAGCCTTCAGGCCATCCATGGGAGTTGCTCCACTTTCCATAGCTCCCTGAGCAGCGACTACGACCCCTTTGCCTTCTGCGGCTCAGAAAAGTCGGTCATGGAAAGCAGGGCCTCTTGGAGGGACCCACGGCCTCAGTCAGTGGACTCGGCAGGAACAGGCAGAGCCCAGGTGGCCAGTAACCACGTCCATTACCACCACCACCGGCACCACCATTATGGACGGAGCCCACCGGACTGTCTAAATGGAAGGCTGAGCCTAGAGCCTGGTCAACGCAAAAACAAATCTTCCAGGGCCAAGATGGGCTCACACAGTGTCCAGGTTCAAAAGAGGACAGAGAAAAAAGGGCAGCCATTGGTTGCTGGGTCTGCCTCCCTGAATGTTTCTGTAGCTGGGCAGCCAGCTTGTTTGCCGCAAGGACCACTTGAGCGTTCTTTGGCAGATGTTAACAAAGCAGCAAGTGGAGCCGATGGGCCAGGGATGTCTCGGAAACGCTATGTGCAGATCCATCCCACCCGGAGGAGATGGAACAACCCTCTTGAGACTTCCCAAACCTTTCTCCCCAAAGACTCTGACATGCCCCCAGGTGTGACAGATCCCAGCCCTTCTGGTCCTGCTTCAGGGAGTGGCTGCTGTCCAGAGATTCAGCCTCTCCTCGCAAGCGTTCCTTCCTTGCATCATCTTGCAGCCTTGACACAGGTTTCAAAGTGCTCAGAGCTGCACTCCATCACAGAGCCCCAAGAGCAAGGGGAAACACTGGGACAATTGGACTGTGAGCCCACATCTCCGGGGGAATGTTCAGGGATGGATGATGCAGAAAACAGCACAAGCTTTTACCTCAGCTGCCAACTTAGGCAACACCTTCAGGGTAAGTTTCACCCTTTCAGGTAGGAGTGCAGAACCTCTTTCAGTCCAAGGGCCAAATTCCATTTCAGAGCAGCTCGTGGGGGCCGTGCTTCAGTGATGGGCAGGGCCGAAGGCAAAAGGGGCGGGGCCAAAACCACCAGCATATTTGAGCTTAAAGCTCTTACTACCAGTAACTAAGAAGCATTTAAACCTTTTAGGATTGGGAGAACATGTCACAAAAGCTGGGAAACCACCAAACAACCGGTGACTTGGTGAGGCCACAGGAAGGGGCGTGGCCTGGAAGATCCCAAAGGGTCTGATTGGGAATCCCAGAGGGCTGGATTTGGCACCCAGGCCTGAGGTTCTTCACCCTTCCTTCAGGGTCTTGTACCATCCATTTCCTTGCAATGTACAATCATTATAGCTCCCTCCTGTCAAATGGGGGTGGGTGGGTTGGCTGTCATCCTTTGGGGAGACATGGGAGACATCTACATTACAATCAGCAGTTTTGTTCTGATTTGTCATGGCTTCCCCCAAAGAATACTGGGAATTGTAGTTTGGTAGCTGGTTTTGCCTCATGTGCTGGATTGTGTGACATGTTCTACTAAAGTTATATTCCTGCATTTCCACTGTGGGTCAATTTTTGTACACATTTGTTTGTTGTGGGGGTGGTAAAAATTGAAGGATATTTGTGTGTTTGAAACAGACACCCGGGAACATGCTTACTGTGTGTTTTCAGTCACACCAATGCCATTCAGACATTACAGAAAAGATGCGGCTAGCCTGCACTAGAAACACAGGAACCCATCCATGTTCTAATACATGAAGTAGCCCAAATTAACTGAGATCAGGAGAACATTCCCCCCACCCACAACCCAGATTCACTGGGCAAATGAGTAGACACCAGAGAAGATCCTAAACCTCACATTTCTTACCACAGCATTAATATTGCAAACTAGCAGCCTTTCAGTTCAGGCACTATTTGGGATGGGCAGTGTGCTCCAGTGGATAGAAAGTTATCCTTGAATCACGGAGACCTGATAATTGTATTTTTGAGACATATTGTTATTTAATTATTCGTTGTGTCTTTTTTAAAAAAATGCAGTATGAACTGGTGGTTGGACTAGATGATCTCTGAGGGACTTCCAACTCTGTCATTCTATCTGAAACTCTGCCTCTGCCACGAACACATTGCGTGCATTTATATCTCACTTTTCCACAGGTGTTCAAGCCCAAAGCAGCTCATCCTGTATTTAAAAATATATAAGAATTTTTTAAAATGCGTCTCAAAAATATAATAGCGACATTTAAATGAAACCCCAAACCGTAAACAGTAAACACGTAGTTAAAGCAGCACAGCATATAAAAAGGCCAGGATAGGATATAAGTAAAAGCAACAAATCTGTAAGTCCTAGAAAGTGATGTCAGGCTTCTTGGAGGCGGAGATAGAAAGCCAGGGCATCACCAACAAAAAGGTCTTCTCTTCACTCCCCATCTGATGGTGGTCAGACCCAGCAAAGGGTCTGTGAGGAAGATCCAAATACATGGGCAAGTTTGTGAGGAAAAAGGGTGTTCTTAAGATTGCCAGGCCCAAGATGTTTGGGCTGTTAAAGGTTAACATCAACACTTGGAATTGTGCCTGGAAATGGATCAGAACACTGGCAAAATATGCTTCCTTTACCCAGGCCCCACCTATAAAATGGGGAAAATATTACTGCTAATAGTGTAGCCTTCACCAACACATCTGGAGGGCACCAGGCTGGGGAACGCTAACATAGGGCCACCAATGTGCAGTGACAGTCCAGCTTGCATGCTCGTTGTGAGGGCAAATCCAATGAAGGTGATATAACTGGGTGATATTACTTGTGGGAGAGGAGGTTTCGGACCCGTGGCCACTTACTTGTGGGGTGCCACAGGGTTCCATCCTCTCCTCGTTGCTATTTAACATCTATGTGAAGCCGCTGGGGGCTATCATCAGGAGGTTTGGGGTGCAGTGTCATCAATATGCGGATGACACGCAGCTCTACCTCTCATTCAAATCTTCACCAAGGTTGGCCGTGGAATCCCTGTCCAAATGTCTGGAGACGGTGAGTGGCTGGATGGGGAGGAATAAGCTGAAGCTAAACCCTGACAAGACCGAGGTACTTTTGGTGGGAGACAAGAGGAGGCTGGGGGATGTTGACCTGGTGTTGAATGGGGTACGGCTACCCTTGAAAGACCAGGTCCGCAGCCTGGGGGTCATTTTGGACTCCCAGCTGTCCATGGAGGCTCAGGTGTCAGCTGTAAGCCGGACAGCGCTGTATCAACTCTATCTGATACGGCGGCTGCACCCCTTCCTTCCCGACCATCTGCTCCCATCAGTAGTACATGCCCTGGTCTCCTCTCGTTTAGACTACTGTAATGCGCTCTACGTGGGGTTACCCTTGAAGACGGTTCGGAAGCTGCAGCTGGTACAGAACGCGGCGGCTCGCCTGATTAAAGGCAGCCGCCGGTGAGATCACATCACTCCAGTGCTGAAGGAGTTGCACTGGTTACCAGTTGTTTTCCGGGCCAAATTCAAGGTGTTGGTTTTGACCTTTAAAACCCTATATGGTTCCAGCCCAGCCTATCTTAAGGAGCGCCTCCAGCAACACCAGACAGGCCGCTTAACAAGATCAGCCTCGGATGGCCTTCTCTCTGTCCCATCAGCCAGGACAGCTAGACTGTTGGGGACGAGGGAGAGGGCCTTTTCTGTGGTGGCCCCCACTCTGTGGAACTCCCTCCCTAGGGAACTCCGTCATGCCCCCTCTTTAATGAGCTTCCGTCGTGCATTAAAAACGTGGTTGTTCAGGCAGGCATTTGGGGTGGGTTAGGGTATTTTAAAAAAATTTTTATGGTAGAATTTTATTGTTTTAAATTGTTTTATGGTGTGTTGTACATCGCCCACAGTGGCTGGGTGACCAGCCAGATGGGCGATTAATAAATTTAATAAATAAATAAAATAACTGCAATGGGATTTTTAAAAAGTGAGCCATAAAAGAGAAGCAGTGCCACCTTTTCTCAACTGGTTGCTCACATTGTTTTTCTAATTACAGGATCGAAAGAAGGTATCCCAGATGTGTATGAACATTCGGTTTGACAGGAAGTGAACTTAACCTGCTGCGTTGGACAGCCTAAAAGAACGCAACCATTTAGAAACCCAGTGAGAATGGACTCTTTTTTTTTTTTTACAAGCTCTCCATGCCTCTTCTGTCAACGGTACAGCAGTCGGTCTTAAAACGCTCCCTGTCGAGATGACCCCTCCCTCATCACCCACAAGTCTACCTTAACAGTACAGTCACTCAGATGACTCCCTGCCTGCCTAACCCATAACTCTTGTGCCAAACGTAAGCTGCCAGTATCACTTGCCTATTTTCAGAAGTTGCCATCTTGAAGATGGCTCCATTCTCTAGAATGGAGAAGCCTGGCTACGCGTGTTCCTGGTGAAAGAGCGGGGAGCGAAATAATTCAGAATTCCCAAGAAGGGGGAAAAAAACACCCCATCATATCCCAAGGTACTCTTTCCCCCTCGTTTCACTGCTCTTGTGTAAATGCGGTGATGCATCTGGCCAGTTTATATCCCTGAATGCCAAAGAAGATGTTCAGGAGGAGCAGACCCTTTCTAATTCAGAAATGCGTTGTTCCAAATTCAGAGATTCAGGCCCTTCTAAAAGCAGATACGATCAATGCAGTTTGAGGTTCTGTGGACCAATAAGGCCATGCTGTCCCCACTACTTTCTCCTTCTGCCATCCAGTGGGTGGGGCACTCCTGTGGCGTTGGCTCAAGGTGCATGCCGCTTGTCCAAACATGCAATTCCCCCCAGCCCCGCCCACCTTGGCTGAGGCCCCGTTGCGAGTTACCCTGGTCCTGTTTGCATGGGAATGTTGTTTCTGTTCTCAGTTGGCACCAAAATAGAAGTATGAGGGAAGCACACACATCCCTCCCACCCCACTCCAAAAGACACAAGGTGACCTGGGAAGATTCCAATCCTGCATCATACTTTTGGTTGTGTGTGACTCTTTTCTGGCATGACTGGCCCAAACTCTGCTCACAGGTCATGTGTAATGCAGGTGTCAAATTCGCTCCCTGAGTATGTCTGATCCTTGGGGGGTGGGGGGAGCCCACTTTTTCTACAGCCCTGGTTAGTGGCTTTTCCCCCCTGGACCACTTTATGAACTGAGTGAGGCACAATGGGCCAACACCGCAAGCCGTTGCTCAAGAGTGTGGGGCCTCTTTCAGCCCGATGGCCGCACTCAGTTTTGGAGAAGCTCTTGGGGGTGCGTAGGGGGTGGGGCCAGAAATACCAGCATATTTTAGGCCAATAACTAGACCTTAGGAGAGGCATTTCAACATTTTAGAACTGGGGGGGCAGTGGGAATTGCACAAAAGCCAGGAAACCACCAAATGATTGTTGGTTGGGGGAGAGGGGGAGTGGCCAAATGGGGAACTCTTGAGGGCTGGATTGGTTCCCCAAGTGAGTCTGACTTGGCCTGCAGGCCTGAGGTTTGACACACCTGCACTCATCCCTAAAGTTGCAGCAAGCTAGCGAGTTCTGTTACCTCAGATGTCCATTTCTCCAGATTGGCCCGTGGAACAGGGTGGGGAGCAGACAATGCTTTAAGGAGACTGAGTTTTGGACCAAGGGCCTCCAGTGACTGACGGTTTCCTAGCTGACTTTACAGGAGAAGCCCAAGAATTCAATTGTGCATAGAGTTAGTCCTGGATTAGAGATTTAAATCAACTTCTGTTGATAATCGTGCCACACCTGCCCAATCAGATTTTTACTGCAATATTATGCAAGCTTACTCTTATATTTCCTACATGGTGGTATTTTGATTTCTCAGTATCTGTCTTTGCATTGCTGGCAAACCCAATCCATTCACTGCAGGACATTCACGCTGTGCTTTAAATATGGAAGAGAAGGAGTTGCATTTGGTAAAGTAAGTTAGAGTGAACATCTGTATGTTCATGTTTTTCACAAGGACTTCTCATAGCTATGGGGAAATACAGACAGACATTTAGTGAGTCGTAACATACTGCAGTGTGCATATAACCCAGGAATGGGGAACCTCCAGGCCACGGGTCTAATCTGGCCCACAGAAATTCCTCATCCGGCCTATGGAGGCCCCCTCCTTATATTATAAACACCGGATAGGAACAGTCTCTTTGCCTTGTGATAAGATGATACAAAGAACCTATTTAGAAAGTCATTCTATGCATAGTGTGATAAGTTACCAGTTGGTAAATTGTTGTCTGTATTCACACAGCGTGTTTTGCAATGTAGAGAATACTGCTATAAATGTGCCCCTGTGTGGCAAAATAGAGGTACAACCATGGATTTTTCTCCCACTGAGAAATGAAGAGAAACAACAGAGTCCTGTGACATCTTAAGGGTTACTTAATTGTGGTTGCACCTCAGGGCACCTTCACACCACAGACTTAAACTGTTATGGGAGGGAGCCCCCTGCCCCCTCCCATAATTCTGTGAGCGGGCGGGTGGGGGGAGAGATCAGAATGCCTAAAAGAGTTGTCAGTATGCTTACTAGCATAACAGTGATACAGGTTTTTACTATAGATATCCTCACAATTTCCTTGATTGCATGAGAACATTAAGCCCCAAGGCATTGCAAGGAGTTTAATGAGAGTTTTGTGCGAAAAATGGGTTGTGAAACTTTGCCCTCCTCTAAAGAACCTGGAAAGAGAGAAGTACACAGACTTATTTGGGAGGTGAGCAAGTTGACATCCAATTAAAAGGGAGCCAAGGTCTGTCGGCTAGCAGTTGTTACCTTTCCCCCAAAATGCAGGTGGTGAGAAAATCACATATCGGCCGAAGACACTTCTTGATAAAGTTTACGAGTCAGATAGAAATGTCAGATCTAGGACTTTCTTTGGAGCTGAGTAATCTTCTGTTCGTGTCTTTCAGACATGGCAAGGACATGTAGGGAAACAGCCCAATCCACAGATACAACGGTTATTCAGTGTAGCAGTTGGGGAAAGTGTTGAGTTGAGTCCATCATAGAAATTGCTGCTGGGCTGTCATCATCTGTGCACCACCCAACACTTACTTATCCAAACATTTACCCCAACACAAATCCAGGCACACTTGGGAACAAGAAGGTGCCACAGCACTTGGGTTTTGTTTTGTAAGTGACAGCTTACTTTGGAGATTGCAGACACAAGAAAAGTGCACCTCTGACAAATTTTATGAGAAATGTTATACACTTTTTTGGCTCCAGTCTGGAGATGCACTTAAAATCATCGTTTGCAGGAGAGCGTGCTATCTTGGGATGAGGCTTTGAGTTGCTTTTGGCAGAGGGTTCTGGGCACTCTTGGTTACAGAACAAGAACAGCGTGATCAGATCAACATTTCAAAAACAATGGGACACCCTAAACCAACTTCCCCAACTTGGTTCCCTCTAGATGGGTTGGGACTGCAACTCCCATCATCCCATCTGGCTGGGAATGATGGGAGTTGCAGCTCAACACATTTGGATGGCACCATGTTGATGAAGACTGCTCTAGAGTTATGGGACATGTATTCCATGGAACAATTGCTGCCGTTCTTAGTGAGGTTCTGTGGGAGGTCTTCTATTTCTACCACACTGGAAATATCTGGAGCGCAATATATGGCAACTGTAAGTGGAAATAGAAAAACTAGGCTTTCCTTGATCTCCTTTCTTTTAGAAGTTGCTCTGACATGGGAACATATTTCAGGGGTAAAAATGTGGCGATACAAAATGGTTGAGCTCATTTAAACATTTTAAAATCTCTCCAAGGACATGTAAGGCGTGGGTCTGGTTGGCTTCAGTTCTGCTTTAAATTGGAGTCCAGACACAAACGGTATATAAAGGGGGATAAAAGTACAGGACACGCAGCAGGACTGACAACCCCAGACTCATCCATTTGCATTCAGATAAAACGTTTTCTCAAACAGCAACATTATTAGCCAATGAACGAAAGGTTTAAATGTTGAGTAGCATCTTCTCCTTTTGACATCCTTTCCCTCAAACTCTGCTCTGCTCCTTCTTCCTGGCAACCTCAGACCCTTTGAAATGTGAACAAGGAATTTATTTTTGTACTTTTTAATTAAATTTCCTGAGTCTACTTTGCAGGCACTTGGGTACTTTTGTAAACCAAAAAGAAAAAAGGAAGAAATAATGTTTATGTATATATTACCTATGCAAAATGATATATTTATGTCGAAGAGAGAGAGAGATTGTTTGAATATGGGGACATGCTCAAACTTATTTATTTTGCTAATATATTTATCCACGTGTAAAGCTGTTCATGTGGCTGTTATTTTTTTTCTGTATAAAGTCATTGGGTGCCCATGTTTGAGAGATGCCTCTTCCTCATTCTCAGAAATAAATTATTTTTAATCTCTGTATGTTGGCTTGTAACGTGCATGATAGGGAGTGTCTATCAGGGGATCAAGGAGTGGTTTGAGTTTGGGGTTGGGGGCAGTCGTTGAAAGAATTCCTGGGTTGCAACAAACACAATGGCCCCAACACAAAGGCATGCTCTTAAAGAGCTTGGAGACAGCAAGACAACATGCAGCCAAACACATGGTGTACATAGTTGGCTTGTGTTGCTCCTCTGCACCTCCTACACATATCATCAGGACTTGTGTGGGAAAACTTTCCAGTGGCTTGCGCTACATGGGTCAGATCTCCCTGTACATGGGAAGCTGCCTTACACCAAGTCAGACCCTTGGTCCACCTAGCCCAGAATTGTCGACACTGACTGGCAGCCATGCTCTCCAGGGTTTCAGGCAGGATTCTTTCCTAGTCCTACCTGAAGATGCTGCTGGGGATTGAACCTGGGACCTTCTGCATGCAAGGCATGTGTGTCTTACCCTGTCTCTTAATGAAACCCCAAGTCTTCCATCTGAAGCAGTGCCTCATCTTGACTGTGCCTCACAATGGGGCTACATGAGGCCGGCATGCACATGTCGGTCAAACCAATAAAGACATTGAGGGAGAATCATAGAATTTTTGAGTTGGAAAGGACCTTACACGTCATCTAGTCTAACCTCAGTTCAGGAATCTTGCAACTACAGCATCCCTGACAGATACCCCCATCAAAGGAGACTTGAGGTGGCACATAGCGTTACTAAAGGAAATCAGTTCTGTGACTGAAATCCACTGTATCATCCATGCCATTATCACAAAGGCTCCAGAATGGGTAAGCATTCGAACATAAGAGGAGCCATGCTGGATCAGATCAAGGGTCTATCTAGTCCAGCATTCTGTTCACACAGTGGCCAACCAGATGCCCAAATGAGAAGCTCCCAAGCAGGACATGAGTGCAAAAGCACCCTCCTGCCCATGTTCCCCAGCAACTGGCTTACATAGGCATACTGCCTATGGAGGTGGCATATAGCCATCAGGACTAGTAGCCATCAGTAGCCTTATTCTCCTCCATGGATTTGTCCAATCCTCTTTTAAAACCATCAAAATTGGCGGCCATCACTACATCTTGTGGAAGTGAATTCCATACTTTATCTATGTGCTGTGTGAAGAAGTATTTAGAATCATAGAATAGGGTTGGAAGGGGCTTACAAGACCATCGAGTCCAACCCCCTGCTCAATGCAGGAATCCAAGTCAGAGCATCCCTGACAGATGTCCAGCCTCATCTTGAATGCCTCCAGTGGGGGAGAGCCCACCACCTCCCGAGGGAATGGGTTCCATTGTCGTATTGCTCTAACAGGAAGTTTTTCCTGATGTTCAGCCGGAATCTGGCTTCCTGTAACTGGAGCCCATTCTTCCGTGTCCTGCACTCTGGGATGATCGAGAAGAGATCCTGGCCTTCCTCTCTGTGACAACCATTCAAGGACTTGAAGAGTGCTATCATCTCTCCCCTCAGTCTTCTTTTCTCAAGGCTAAACATGCCCAGTTCTTTCAGTCTCTCTTCATAGGGCCTTGTTTCCAGTCCCCTGATCATCTTTGTTGCCCTCCTCTGGACCGTCTCCAGCTTGTCTGCATCCTTCATAAAGTTTGGTGCCCAGAACTGGACACAGTACTCCAGATGAGGCCTAACCAGTGCTGAGTAGAGGGGAACTAGTACTTCCTGGTATTTGGAAGCTATGCTTCTATTAATGCAGCCCAAAAGAGCATTTGCCTTTTTTGCAGCCACATCACATTGTTGGCTCACATTCAGCTTGGGATCGACAACAATTCCAAGATCCTTCTCGCTTGTAGTGTTGTTGAGCCACGTATCCCCCATCTTGTAACTGTGCATTTGGTTCCTTTTTCCTAGATTTTTCTGACTTGGATTCCTGCATTGAGCAGGGGGTTGGACTCGATGGTCTTGTAGGCCCCTTCCAACCCTACTATTCTATGATTCTATGAGTCTAGGTCAGAACTTGGCATTTATCCCTATTAAATTTCATTCTGTTATTTTCTGCCCAGTGCTCCAGTCTATCCAGATCACTTTGAATTTTGATTCTGTCTTCCAAAGTATCCTGCCCAATTTTGTGTCATCTGCAAATTTGATCAGCATTCCCTGCACCTCCTCCTCCAAGTCAGTAATACAAATGTTGAAGAGCACTGGGCCCAGGACTGAGCCCTGCGGTACCCTGCTCGTCACCTCTCCCCCGTTTGAGAAGATCCCATTGATAAGCATTCTTTGAGTCCGATTCTGTAGCCAACTGTGGATCCACCTGATCGTTGTTTCATCTAGGCCACTTTGAGCTAGTTTCCCTTTTATCTGTCCTGAATCTCCCACCAATCAGCTTCATGCGATGAACCCAGGTTCTAAAATTATGGAAGAGGGAGAGAGAATTTCCCCCTATCCACTTTCTCCACATCATGCATCGTGTGCACGTCTATCACGTCTCCCCTTACCAGCCTTTTCTCTAAGCTAAACAATCCCAGCTGCTATAACCTTCCCTCATAGGGGAGATGCTCCAGCTCCTTGATCATCTTAGTTGCCCTTACCTGCACTTTTCCCAACTCTACAATATCCTTCCTTAGGTGCAGTGACCAGAACTGTACACAGTATTATAAGTTTAGTTGCACCATACATTTATATAAAAGGAATATGATCTTGGCAGTTTTATTTTCAATTCATTCCTAATTATACCTAACATGGAATCTGCCTTTTTCACAGTCACCACACACCGGGTCAACATTTTCACCAAGCTGTCCACAAGCCCAAGATCTTTTCCTTGGTCAGTCCCTGCTAATTCAGATCCCATCAGTTTATACTTGAAGCTGGAATTTTTTGTCCCAATGTGCATCATTTGCTTAAATTGAATCGCATTCGTCATTTTGATGCCCATTCTCTCATTTTAGAGAGATCCTTTTGGAGCTTCTTGCAATCTCTTTTTGTTTTAACCACTCTAAAAAATATGGTATCATCAGCAAACTTGGCCACTTCACTGCTCACTCCTAATTGAAAAGCATTGGTTGAAAAGCATTGAACAAGTTGAAAAGCATTGGTCCCAATAAAGATCCTGGTGGGATCCCACTCTTTACATCCCTCCACTGGGAGAATTTGCCATTTATTCCTACTATTTGTTGTCTGTTCTTTAACCACTTACTGATCCATAAAAGGACCTCTCATATTCTATGACTGCTACATTTGCTCAGGAGCCTTTGGTGAGAGACTTGGTCAAAAGCCTTTTGGAAGTCCAAGTAAACAATGTCTACCATATCACCCCTGTCTACATGGGGTAGTGATCTCAAAGTACTCCGAAAGGTTTATTCTCAAAGTACTCCAAAAGGTTAGTGAGACAGGACTTAACTTTTAAGAAGCCATGTTGATTCTTTTTCAGCAGGGCTTGTCCTTCTATATGCTTACTAATTTTATCTTTAATAATGCTTTCAACCAATCTACCTGGAACAGACGTTAAGCTAACCGGCCTGTAATTTCCCAGATCCCCTTTTAAATTGGCGCTACAATGGCCATTTTCCAGTCCTCTGGTACAAAGGCTGATCTTAGGGACACATTACACAGTGTTGCTAGAAGATCAGCAATTTCAAATTTGTGTTAAGGTGGGTATCATCTGGGCCATTATGGTTGATAACTGTTGATAGACTGACCCTTCGAGAATTCATCTCATCTCTTCTAAAGCCATCTGAGCCTTTGGCCATCACATCCCTTGCAAGCATGCTTAAAGTGCAGCATTGCTTACTTGGGAGTAAATCCCTTGGATGCTGTGGCCCCACTAAGGCTCATGGAACTTACTCCAGGGTAAATGTGCACAGGATCTAGACTCACTTGGAAATAAGTTCCACTGAGCACAAGGTGGGGCTTGCTTCCGACTAAGCCACATAAACAAGGTCTTCACATGCTTATGATTCCCAAATAATAATACATTTCTATTTTATGAGAGAAAGTGTTGATGTCTAGGGGAGAAGAAAAAGGCTGTTTCGAGTTTTAGCTCAACACTTCAGTTTCTTAATATACAAAACAGGAAAACAGCCAAAATGAAAAGGATGGTGTTTTTAAAAAGAAATCTTAAAACTTTTTTCTCTCTTCAGGATATCTTTAAACAAGCAGCTCTGTGTTGCTTTAAAAACTTATTTTGAATTATCCTAGCCAAAATTGGCACAAAACAGAATTAAAAAGTTACAACGTTGTGTTCTGCTTTGTTATTTACAGGCAATTTACTTCCTGTGAAGAGCATTGGGGGAAGGGGACATGTGTGTAGAAAATAGGCATAAAACAGAATTTAAACGGGCACAAAATGGAATTTAAGAGAGTTATAACATTGTGATGTTGTTTTTAAGGGAATTTACTTCCTGGGAGGAATATTGAGAAGGGCGGGGGACTCGCGTGTAGAAAATAAGACACAAAATAAAACTTACAAAAAGCACAAAACAGAATTTAAGTTACAACATTGCGCTGCATGTGTTTTTAAAGAGAATTTAGGTCCTGTGAGGAATGTTGAGAAGGACGGGGGGCTCGCGTGTAGAAAATAGACCCAAAATACAATTTACAAACCACAAAATATAACTTAAGTTATAACATCGCGTTGTGTGTTGTTTTTAAAGGGAACTTAGTTCCTGTGAAGAATATCTGCATGGGGGCGGGGAGACGTGTGGAGGACATAAGACACAAAACAGGTTTTTTAAAACCACGAAGTAGAATCGGGGTGAAAAAAAAATTGCGTCGTACGTGCGTGTTTTAAAAGGAGAGTTCAGTTCCCGTGAGGGACGCTTGGGGGAGGGGAGACGCGGCTACGCAAATCTAACGGCAATTTTGGTTTTGGCGCGAAGCCCATCCCCCACCCGCGCGCCACAAAACGGCCTACTTGAGGCAGGGGGGAGGAGCTTAGAGAGGGCGCGCGAACTCGCTCCTGCGCACGCGCGCGAGGACAAACTAACGTCGGATCAACGACAGCCCTCACGCCGTTGAAAGGCAGCACCGAGTTCCTCCACCGCTAGGCGGAGCGACCAACCCGTCTCCGGACCGCCTCGTGCAAAGGTGCGCGTGCGCATAGCGAGCGGGGGCGGGGGAGAGAAAACAGCGGGCGAAACCATAGAGGTCGCATGGAGACAGAACGGATCTCTTGGACGGAAGCGGGGTTGCGTCGCGTCGCAGCGGAAGTGACGCGTTCCGGGGCCCATGATTATTTCCCCCCCCCCCACCCATCCAAGCTGTACGCTGCCGGTTCGTAGTCGCCATGGCGTTGGAGACGGTGCCGAAGGACCTGCGACATTTGCGGGCCTGCTTGCTGTGCTCGCTTGTCAAGGTACTGGGCGGATTGGGGAGAGGTCTGAGTCTACTTCCGCTTCCGGCTGGCGAGCCGGAAGTCCCTGTGAATGATGAGTACAGCACCGAGCACATCCCTGGCTAGGGGTCGACAGAGACCCAATGGGAGACCGAGGGACGGATCCAGGCTTAGTCATACTGAGAGTCAGCCCATTGAGAACTGCAGACTGGAAGGTCGGCAGGACAGCAGTTCGAGACCCGAGTGCCGCGTGGCGGAGTGAGCTCCCGTCTTCAGTCCCAGCTCCTGCCAACCTAGCAGTTCGAAAGCAAGAAATCGCAAGTAGATAAATAGGTACCGCCTCGGCGGGAAAGGTAACAGCGTTCTGTGCACCTCGGTGTTCAGTCATGCTGGCCACATGACCACGGAAGCGTCTTCGGACAGCGCTGGCTCTTCGGCTTAGAAATGGAGATGAGCACCACACCCTAGAGTCGGACACGACTGGTTGGCGACACCTTTACCTTTTAATGTAAGACCCAATGGGTCTGCTCCTTATTTATTGAACTTTACATAAATAACAAAGGACGCGGTATTCAATGACATCAAACAGAATGCACTAAGAAATCACGGCATATACTGGATACACATGATCTGTGTCAATGCAACTTAATTAGAGGACGCAGTAGACGGAATGTAATTGTACGTAGGGAGGTTCAGGAAAATATGTCATAACATCCTTTTCATCTCATGCTTCTAGGATGGCACCCAGTGCAGGATTACTCTCTGATTTTGTTTTTAGCAAGCTGATCTTTAGAATCTTGCATGCTTATCTGGGTAATAGAGTGGAGCTACAGATTATCCTTTTATCTTTCTTGATGGCACTTCCTCCCAATGTGTCTGCTCTTAAGTTTGGATCCACCGTGGATGACGATTCATTTATATTTATTTATTACATTTCTATACCACCCAATACCTTAAGCTCACTGGGCAGTTATATACTGCTTACCCAGTCATTCAGGAGGGTCTTCCAACAGGCACCTAAATCATGCCATGGTTGCTGTGCCTGAAGACCAGGGGGGAGGGCGTACCACAAGGTGGGTACCGCCACAGAGAAGGCCCACTTCTGGGTTGCCACCAGATGGCAACCTGCTGGCAGGGTTACAACCAACAAGGTCTCCATTGAGGGGCCCAGTTTGGACAAGACTGAAGTGGGACCCTGGAGTCCAGCATCCTGTTTTGTTGAAGTGTCGAAGAAAACTTCACAGCTTATTCTGAGCGTTCACATCTTTATTCAAAGGAAATGAAAGGCGGAAAAGAAAGCATACGTATGCAGAGATTCCTACACAATTCTTGTAAGGAGGTTCTCTTCGTTTACATTTCAGAGGAAGCTTTTATACAGTGTATGACAAGGTACAACTTTGGCTAACACTGATTGGATACAGAACATTACAGAGGCAGGATGACTTGTATTATACTTCTGATTGGTTAGTAGCTGCTACATAGCAAAACAATGAGTTTCAGTTGTCAGGGTGATAAGCAGTTCTCTGGTTTTATCTAGCTTTTCAGGTGGCATTGAAACTTGGGGCTTGGGGTTTTCCCCCTTTACCCCAACACTTCCTTTCATCTACACACTTGGTCTGCTTGCTTTTGTTAACTGTACTTTGGTACATGCAACGTTAGTGAAGCGCAGGATCAGAGCAGACATGGGCCTGATTAGTGGCTCATGGAATTTTCTTCCACAGAAGGCAGCAGAGCTCATCTCCACTCTTGCCTGGGTTCGGAAGTAGACTGCCCCTGAACACGGAGGCTCCATTTCACCCTCATGGCTAGTGCTGGCTGTTGATTTATCCTCTGTATGAAGGTCCCTAGATCCTGCCCAAGCTTCTGGAGAAGCTTTTCTCTCAGTCCCACCACTTGAGGACACGGAGCCTCCCTCACCTTTAACAGTAGCATAGAAGAGGGAATTTTAGCAGGTGTCACTTCCTGCCAGTAGCTGGGGCACATTTGGTAGGGGCATAAGAGAGGGTCTTTTTGAGCTTTGCAACTCCCTTCCTAGGGATGTTGGCTTAGTCCTCTCTTTTTGAGGGACCTTGGCTCTGTAGTTGAGCCCTTGCTTAGCATGCAAAAGGTTCAATCCCCAGCAGCATCTCCAGGGAACGCTAGGAAAGAATCCTGCCCCAAACCTTGGAGAGCCATTGCTGCCAGTCAGTGTCGGCAGTACTGAACTAGATGGACCCAGGGTCTGACTCGGTATAAGGCAGGTTCCTATGCTGGCAGGCGAAGACTTTTTTTTTAGTTAGGCAGGTCTTTGTGCTGTTGAGCTGACATTTTTTAGTGTATGGCTTGTCTTACTGTATTTTAACTTAACCACTGTTGGGGTTTTTTATTGGGTTTATTAGCTCTTCTGTGTGTTTTTTTACTTACTACTTCTAAAAATTTGTGGTGTTGTGTTTTTATCATCATTGTTGTTGGCAACCCTGGGTGCTATATTTAGAAAGGTGAAGTATAAATAGAAATAATAAACAGTATAGCAGTCTTTCCCCAACCTAGTGCCCTTCAGCTGTATTGGACTACAACTCCCATAACCCCCAGCCAGCAATGCTGGCTGGGGGTTATGGGAGTTGTAGTCCAACATGCCTTGAGGCTACCAGGTTGGGGGAAGGCTACAGAACAGTGTCCTCTATCCCACCTGATGGTTCCGGGAAATCCACAAGCATCCTGATCCTCCCCCATTGATTGTTTCACAGCATTTATCTATTTAAAAGATTGTATATGCTGCCCTTTAGTAGAGCTTACAGGACAGCTTACATAAGCAGCATCAGATACATAAGTGAAATTATAATTAACAGTGTTTTGAAACAGCAACTGGTGCTTAGAGGTGCATGGCGATTTCATATGGCTGCTGCAGCTAAGAGCCCTGAGAGAGCTCACCAGTCGCTGAGTTTCTCTAATCCCCCTTTAAAGCCATTGGCCATCACCAGATCTTGTTGCAGTGAATTCCATAAATTAACTGCATGGGGAAAGTACTTCCTCTTTCCTTCCTGAATTTCATTTGATGACTAAGTTCTAGTATTAAGAAAGGGGAAGAAAGAACTCTCTCCAGTTTCATCACATCATGTATAATGTTTACAAGCCTTCTCCATGCTCACCCTGCTTGAATAGTCTTTTTTTTTCTAACTTAACAAACCCTAAATACTTTAACTTCCGTGCTGAGCACAAACCTGGTTTCAAACCTCTGCTCAGGTAATTTGGTGCCCTTTTGGTTTAGCTGCTTTCTTTCTTGGCCTCGCTTACCTTGCAGGGTTGTTGAGGGTGGAAATGGGGGAAGCTATGAAAAGCAGGCTACAAATGCAAGTGAAAGAATACATCTCTGGAGATAAGTGGCTGTAGTTTTGATCTCTGTCAAGGTAGGAGATGCCCCAGGGAGCTCCATGTAAGCTCCCCTGAGCTTTTTGCTAAATGGGGGCCAAAGGATGGATATCTTGTGTAAATATCCTACTGGTTTTGTAACATGAGGTGGGGAGAGTTAAGTGACTCAGTTCCTTCTGTAGGGAAGATTATCCATCTTGAAGTTCTTTGGAGTGCATGTAGTTCCTGCGTTTGAGACCAGAATGGTGAGAAAGGAATAGATGAGGTCCCTCCAAAAGCTAAAAGGTAAAGGTGTCCCCAACCAGTCATGTCTGACTCTAGGGTGTGGTGCTCATCTCCATTTCTAAGCCGAAGAGCCAGTGCTGTCCGAAGACGCTTCCGTGGTCATGTGGCCGGCATGACTGAACACCGAGGTGCACGGAACACTGTTACCTTTCCCGCCGAGGCGGTGCCTATTTATCTACTTGCAATTTCTTGCTTTCAAACAGCTAGGTTGGCAGGAGCTGGGACTGAAGACGGGAGCTCACTCCATCACGCGGCACTCAGGTCTCGAACTACTGTCCTGCCGACCGTCCGGTCTGCAGTTCAGCGTCTTAACCACTAAGCCACCGTGGCCCCCTCCAAAAGCTGCACCCAAGCAATTGTCTTAGTTTCACTTTCCCTCTAACAGCACCTGCTCCGTTTTTTGGTTTTTCTTTCTGATACTATTTTTCCTTCCTCTCCAGACCATTGACCAGTTTGAGTTTGACGGCTGTGACAACTGTGACTCTTATCTGCAGATGAAGGGGAACCGTGAGATGGTTTACGATTGCACGAGCTCTTCCTTCGATGGGTGAGAGTGTTTGGGGCCAGCCCAGCTGCACACACATCTGATGTGGACTGTTTTTGAGCATGCAGTGGGGGCAGGGTGAACGTGCCTGGAACCCAACCCCACTGCTGGCTCTGAATTAGAGGATTATATTAATTGGTATAGATCAAGGGTGTTGGACCTCTTTCTGATGGAGGGCTGACCACCATTCCAGAGCAGCCCTTGGGGTCTGCATTCCAGGGTCGGGGGCAAAGGTAAAGGGGGAAGGGCCAAAAACACTGGAAATACCACCATATTTTAACTTAAAGCTCTTACTGCCAGTCACTAAGCCTCAGGAGAGGCATTTCAACCTTTTAGAATGGGGGGGGGGGGAACTGCACAAAAGCTGGGAAGCCAAAAAATGCTTGGTGGTTGGGGGAAGGGGCGAAGCTAGGGGAAGGGGGCATGGCCATCTGGGGAACCTCAGAGGGCTAGATTTGGCCCCCAGACCTGACGTTCTGCACCCCCAGACCTGACGTTCTGCACCCCCAGACCTGACGTTCTGCACCCCCAGACCTGACGTTCTGCACCCCTGGTATAGAAAAACACCCCAGCTACCGTTAGATCGGCCTTTCCCAACCTGGCACCCTCCAGATGTGTTGGACTGCAACTCCATAATCCCCAGACTGGGAATTATGGGCGTGCCAGTCCAGTACATCTGGAGGGCAGCAAGGTAGGGAAAGGCTGGGTTAGATAATAAAAAGCAGTCTTGACAGGGCTTTCCCCCTGGTTATTTGAGAGACAGCAGCCGATGAGCAAACTGAGGGCTTTTTTGATTGGCCTCTCTTCCATCCTTGCCTATCAATCTTGTAAATAATAGCAGGGTGATTATCTGTGGTATGCAGTGTTAAGTAGTGTGCTTGAGTTCTCTAGAGATGCACAGTGACATGGGAATGACTCGGGATCGTATGCAAGAGGGAAGGTGACTGGACACGTGCTAGAATTCCTTGTTACTGCAGACGGGGCCATCTGGCTGTCTTGCTGCATCATGCTCCCTGAATCTCAGTTGTGTAATTGAGCCCTGTGGCCTCTTGGGCCGAGCAGAATGGGGATGGAATTGTTGCTGGTTCCCAAGCAGCTCCTAGGCATGATAGTGTGTAAGGCAAGCCCCCGCAAGAAGTGAATTCAGGCACAAAATGTTGGTGCTCATGTTTAATCTCTGTCGGCAGAGTTAGCTAAATTTGCAGGGGTGGGCAAGTTGTGGTCCTCTGGATGTTTTGGCCTACGACTCCTCTATCATCTCTCACCATTGGCTTGGGTGGCTAGGGCTGATGGGAGTTGTGGGCCAAAACAATTGGAGGGCCACAAGTTGCCCACCCCTGAGCTAAAGGGCCAGCAGGATCTCCTTGGGAGTTAGGCAGGGCAATTCTGGCATAGTAGCCATGCTACTTAGATACACCACCCACAAGAAGGGAAAGTGCTGGCAACTCATTGATTGGATTGTTGCATGAGCTTTTGTGGGCATTGGGTATATGCAGCAAATGGTGAGGAGAGGCTATTGCTTTGCACACAGAAAGTGTTGGAAACCTCCAGGGAAAAGGCTCTCCACTTAAAAGCTGGAAAGAACCTTTGCCAAAGACCTTGGAGAGCTTGCCGCCACTCAGAGTAGACAATAAGGCAGTTTTGGTGTGTTCGTGGTGGTCTGCCAAGATTCTTTGTCAGCTGTATGGGCAGGCAAATCTAGGACTCCAGAGGCTGAGTTTACCAGTCCCCAAAAGTAAGCGCATTTTGAATGAACCACACGTTCATTCTGCTCTGATGCTCTTCCTTCTTTTGCAGCATTATTGCAATGATGAGCCCTGAGGACAGCTGGGTCTCCAAGTGGCAGCGAATCAGTAAGTCCTCGGCCACCTTCTGCTTAATTAGATTCCAGGATGATCTGTCTTCCTGTTGGAAAGCTCCTAAGTAAGGAGACCAAGCATTGCCTCTCAAATGACAAGGTCTTTCCTAAGAAATAGAACTTGCTGTGGTGAGTTTGGAATAGGAGGGATTATCTTTATTAAAAGATTTGTAACCCAGCTTGGGTTAAAAGTCTCCAAGGTGGCTAATGAGCATACAAAAAGAAAGACACCATCACGTAATACTGCAACATGCCCTTTCAAAAGGCTATAAAACAGTAGCAAGCAGCAACTTTGATTATAGCAACAGAAACAAGAGAAGCAGCTCGTTCGGGCAATCTGGAAGCTGCCTGGAGGAGGGCCGCCGTGGCCTGTCCTCGAAAAGTCAACAAGGAAGCAGCGAGGTGAACTTTGGGGAGTGAGGGAGTTTTGTAGTTGCGCTGCCCCAGATAAGATTTCACCCACCATACTTAAGACCGTGGGGCCACATGAAATGGCAGGGGAATGCTAATGATAGAATTTTGTCTGGTTCCTGAACTCTGCTGCATCTCCTCCTGTGCATGACCTTGACATGAGAGAAACTTTCATTTTGCCTTTTTGAAGGAGATAATACAGCAGTTGAAATGTGTTCATCAAGTCATAAGGTTATTGCATCATTAAGAAAAACTTCTTGGGTATACACACTGTTACTCATATGTATTTTGTTCTGCGCAGGGCACGTGAATGTTAAGATACTGTCTTAACTCATGACTGAGTTCTCTCTTTTAAGTTGGTGTTTGCGTTTGGAGCAGTCCGTGCCTTCCTCTGTTGTTTGTACACTATGCCTGGCAGCCTAGTATTCTTCTTAATTCCTCTGACCCTTTTTGTGTGTAGAGGGCTTTGATTCCCATTTATCCTTGTGACAGCCTAGTAGGCTAGTATAGGCTGGGACAGAGGGATGTCTCGTCCAAAGCATTTCATGGTCAAGCAGGATGGCCTGGATTCCCTCCTCAAAAAGCTTGGCCACATGGGCTCCCACTGCAGCTCTGAGTAGTAATAACTGCAAGTGTCCTCTCTTAGGTAACTTCAAGCCTGGTGTATATGCTGTGTCTGTGACAGGCCGACTACCCCAAGGTAATCTGCATGGCTTTTGTCCGGAGGGATCTGACAATCATTCCTTGCTCATAAACCTCAGGCTGCGGCCTCAGGCATTTATGCCATATTCCTTGGTGAGCTGGCACATGTCTGGGCTTTTCTCTGGCATGGGAAGAGCTTAGGGATAATGCCTGGTGCGGGAGGAAGAGCAAGGACTCTTGTAAACCCCTGTAAAGTGAGGCATGTTGGGGCAAAAAGTTCCTTCACATATACAGTGATGGGATCTGAGCTGGGGGTGAATGACCAAGAAAGAGATTGTGGGCTTGTGGTGGGCAGTTCAATGAAAATGTCAACCCAGAGTGTGGCTGCTGTGAAAAAGACAAATTCCATGTTAGGCATCATTAGGAAAGGAACTGAAAATAAAACTACCAAGATCATACTTCCCTTATACAAATCTATGGTGCAACCAGACGTAGGATACTGTGTACAGTTCTGGTCACCTAAAAAGGATATTGTAGAGTTGGAAGAAGTGCAGCAAAGGGCAACTAAAATGGATCAAGGGGCTGGAGCTGTTCAGCTTAGAAAAAAGGCAAGTAAGTGGAGACATGATAGAGGTGCACAAAATTGTGCATGGTGTGGAGAATGTGGATAGGGAGATATTTTTCTCCCTCTCTCAAAATGCTAGAACCTGGGGTCATCCTATGAAGCTGATTGGTGGGGAATTCAGGGCAGATAAAAGGGTGTAGTTCTTCATACAGTGCAGAGTTAAACTATGGAATTTGCTACCACAAGATGTAGTGATGGCCACCAATTTGGATGGATTTAAAAGGGGATTGGACAAATTCATGGCGGAGAAGGCTATTGATGGCTACTAGTCCTGATGGCTATGTGCTACCTCCAGTACCAGATGCAGTATGCCTATGTACCCCAGTTGCTGGTGAACATGGGTGGGAGGTTGCTGTTGCACTCATGTCCTGCTTGTGGGATTCCCAGAAACATCTGGCTGGCCACTGTAGGAAACCAAATGTTGGGCCCACTTTCATCTTATCCAGCAGGGCCCTCAGTGGTACTTCTCTACCCCCTTTGCTGTCAGAGGTCAGTGCTTGTGGGGAATCTTTGAGCTTTGGGAAGTAGTTCTTATTCTTGATCAGCAGCTAACCACAGGATTGCCACCACTGCTCACTCTTCTGTTTTTTTGTTCTCTCTCCCCACCCCTCAATAAATGCCTGCTTTTCTTTGCTGCAGGTATCGTGCGGGAGCTGAAGAGCCGTGGAGTGGCCTACAAGTCTCGGGACACTGCCATAAAAACCTAAGGCGGTCTCGTCCTCTCATCCTGCACCTCGCAGACTTTAGTTTCTGTAGATACTGCTATACAGAACTGCCCTAATATGAGGAAGATCTCTCGGGGGGGGGGGGGGGGGCTGTGATTGCGGGGGGGTCGGGGGCTGTGATTGCGGGGGGGTCAAGGGTGGCCTGGCTAGTAAAGGCATCACTGTCGTCACCCCTGACAGCTAGACAGGTCTTCCTGAGGGGCTTCAAGTAGGAGCACCAGCAGTTCCAAAGAGAAGCGCCTTGTGATTTCTGTAAATATTTTTAATAAATGGATCTGGGGTCAGACACTTGTATTCTGGCTTTTTGCAGTTACAAGTTTCAACATGTATTGTTGTAAGAGGTGGGGGTTCTAAGGCTGGACTCACATTGCAGGGTTTGCTCTGAGATGGGCTGTGACAATGGTTGTGTTTGCATGTAACGCTAAGCCATGCTTTATGTTAGCCATGTTTGTTGCTTTAGCCATGAATTGTCTTGCAGAGGAGCTAACAAACCACAATTTATTTTCCCTGTTTCTGGCTTGCTTCTCTCCTGCCAGTGTTGCTACCCTTCAGAATGGTTTCATTTTCAAACTGCTCTTGCCAGGAGCTTTGTTTCAGGGCAGAGAGCATCCCAGATAGGCCAGGGCTAAGCCATTGTTCTGGGTTCAGATGTCACAACAAAGTTGCAATAAGCCAGACTGTACGCCAACAAACAACCATAGCTCCATTTTCTGGTTTGTAGTTGGTTAATAAGCCATGGTTTGTTTGCAGGGGTGGGTTTGGATATGACGACAGGCCAGATTTCAACAAACCACACCATGGCTTAGCATTTAGTGCTAACCAGGCCGTGTTCTCTTGTTCATGTTCTCTCTCTCTCTCTCTCTCTCTCTCTCTCTCTCTGGTAACACACAGTACCACTCATATTTGTAGAATTCCTTGTTTGTAAAGCCTGTTATAATCTTGATTCATTGCTCTGATTGCCATACTTTACACAGGGGAAGTTGAGGCCGAGAGCACATGGCTTGCACAAAGCCCCATAATGTGTGTTGCAGAGGTGGGAGTTGAACCAGCTCTTCTAGTTGCATGAGCAGCTCCCTGTCCCATTCCCCGTCCCCCCATCCCCCTTTTCCATGCTGCTCTTGGGACAGTTTTGTCAACCAAGCATCTGCTGGTGGAGATCACAAGCCTCCTTGCTGACTCCAGCTGGGGACCCCCCTTTCCCTGAAGCAGGTCCTTGTAATGTGTGGGGAGGCCTGGCTGAATGAGTGAGTGAGGCTTCTCTTTCAAGGACCCAGCAGAAATCCATCTTGATTATTACAGAGCATCCCATACTCTGATAATAAATCAAGAATGTGACCGTCCAGGGGGGTGGGGAGGAATGCAAAACTCAAGGTATACATAGACAGCTTTGCAGGTTCCTCTCCCCTTGCTGCCTGGGGATGATGGGAGCTGCAGCCCAACGTATCTGGAAGGCACCAGCTTGAGGAAGGCTACTCTGGCTCTCTAATCCATCCGCTCCCCAGAGGCTCCAGATGGAGAAACGGAAAGGATGAAGTACACAGAGTATAGAAATGAAATTATTCTTTAAAGCAGCCTTCCTCAGTCCAGCTTCCTACAGATGTGTTGGCCATGCTGGCTAGGAATAATCAGGGCTGTAGTCCCCACGCATCTGGAGGGCAACAGGTTGAGAAAAGCTGCATTGAATGCATCCCTGCTTTTTCTTACCTGCAAAAGGTTTTACAGGGTTGCTGTGGGTCACCCAGCTGCTACCTCTGTAGGACTTCTAGGGCATCTGAATTCCACAGCCGGGGAATAACCACTGTCTGCCTCCATGTTCCCCGCATTGCTGCACAGGGGATGCCAATATAGGAAGTCTTTCTCAGTAGATGGTGGACTGCAGATCTCAGAAGGATGCTAAATGTTTTGGAATCTTCTGCTTCAAGAAGGGACAACATCGGGGTGCATTCATCAGATCAGTTTGGGTAGGAATAGACTAGTAGTTTATGAAACCTAAGAGCACCTTTTGTGATTCTCTGGAGGCATATTTTTAACTACCACTTGGAGGCAGTGCAGGCTTATTTCTTATCACCTGCCAAAGCCCTCAAGACTGCCACTGTTCTAGTTTTCATAAAAAATTACATTGCTTTGATTGCCATATTTTACACGGGGGAAGTTGAGGCCGCGAGTGCATGGCTTGTGCAAAGCCCCATGATGTGTGTGGCATTTGCACAACCTGCAACCATTTCTATAGAGAACATCTGACTGGCCGAGTGTCACAACTTTTCTTTCCTAATAGCCCTGACAGGAGGCCACGAGAGTGTCTGAGCCAAGGCCCTCAACTGAGTCTGTGGAAAAGGCATACACTTAGCATTAACTCCTGAGCTCGCAGGCCTTGCACACACAAACCCACTCCTGGGGACCCCAAGATGTAGTGGGGTGAGTGGGTTGTTTTGTTGTTTAGTCATTGGGAGTCAGTATTCCTTTCTGACCTACTGCAAATCAGCCAGAGATCTATCCGTAGTCCCAATCTATCTACTTCTGCCCCTCCTCTCCCTCGGGCTAAGGCATGATTACCCATTACTGCTTAAAATGAAGAGTAGTAGAAAGGAACTGAAAAACAGATACATCTCCAGGAGCACCTCCAGGAAAGAGGATGTTGAAATACTAAAAATCCTTTATACCAGGGATGTTGACCCACTTTCAGGTGGAGGGCTGAATTCCATTTCAGAGAATCATGGGCAGGGGGATGCATTCCAGTGGTGGGTGGGTGTTATGTGATGTGCTCTAGTTAGACCCGTGTACAAACTTGCACACATTCTAAGGAGGCTCACACACCCGGCTGTAAAATAAGTGAGGGAGGTGGGCCTCCCCAACACTCGGAACCACTCCCTCATCTATGCCATGGGATGGGAATGTTATTTGGATAAGTCACATACATGGGTATGGCTTCCTCGGAGTTCCTCCAATTATGCGGAGTCTCACTGGGGGAATGGAGCCTATTGTGACAATTTGGGGAGTGACTAATGACCTTTTGTTGAACCACTTCTCGGTATGAAGAGGCGAATTTTGGTCTCTGTGCTAGTGTGTGCTCACCCCACTTAAAGGACACATTGTTACTCTTAAAAAGGGAGAGTAAATTCCAAAAACCTTGGTAAAGCTCCAAGCAGGTGAAGGTCAATTCAATTATATGTCTTGTTTTCCTGTACCCCAAGGGGTACAAACATGAGCAAATGTTTTGTCCTTCCATAATGTCCCAACTATAGATAGTAACTCTCATAGCACCTCTGTGCCTTTTTTCCATGAGCCATCTGTTTCAGTGGCCAATTGTATATGGAGATACAGAATTCAGACTTACCCAGGGAATCCTTTGGGATGCCCTAATTAAATCCGATTCATTGTCCACCTGTTTCAGTTCCTCCCCCAATTCCTCATGCTCACCTTCTATTCCATTCTGCGCCATGATGTTATCTGACATCCCTGTTTCCATTACTGAGTCCTCTTGCCACTCATCTAATATAATTAGATCAGGGTCAGAAAAAGTAAGGTGGGAAATTCTGGTAATGTTATCCTGAGTTTCTTCCACTTCTACCATATCTGGCCATGGCATGCCCTGTCTTTCCCAGTCCAGCAAAAATTTACTCACATGGTCCCTAAGATGCTGTTTATCAATGAGAGAAGTGTCTGCCTGCAGCTCTCTCAAATCAGGGATGGTATCAGTTTCTTGACTGAGTCATACCGGAGCGGGAACAGGAGCTGTTGTCAGTATCCCAGTCTCAATTAAGCCCACTATGACTTGAATGCTGGCCTTAAGACCGGAGAGCTCCTTCTTTAATGCAGCTAGACTCTTAACAAAAAATTTATTAACTTCGGCTGTAAGGAAACATTGGTCCCTAAGGAATATGTACACTTCAGCAAGGACTACCTGATTTCCCTTTTCAATGCACTTATCCATCAGGTTATCCTGCTGTTCAGAACCAAAATTATCCTGGAATACACCATGTTCAGGGGGACAGCAAGTAAGAATTCCCACACAAAATCTTTGGGTCAGGGGACCAATTGCCCACCATATCCTGACCTTGTGTATCTACAAACTTCTCCAACTGGAAATCCCTGTTATCTTCATCTGCCACCATGTAAATATGATTCAGTGTATCTACCATGGCAGGGGTAAATTGGTCCTTAACTGGGTTATCTTCAATAGATATCCCCTCAAATTCTGCTAGGAGACAGTATTCCAGAATTGACCTCTGCAGATGCAGGGAGTGGTTCTTTAAATCTCTCTTGGCTCTTCTGGGCCATGGTTAGTACCATGGTGACCGGATCACTCTGAATTCAATATGTATTAACAGAAAAGGAGGATAAAAAAGGAACACCTCCCCCCCCTTTAAAAACAGGTTTTTAAGAAAGTAAAGTTAAGAAGGAATACCCTTTCCTAGGAGAGGGGATAAAAGCAATACAAACTATTGCAAACTAAAAACACAATTATAGTGACAAACCAAGACCAGATAATCACTCCAGTGGTATATCCAAGGCTGATGCTTCAACTTCCTTCACTAGCCTTCCAGCTAAGAAAGAAGCTCTAGCCAAATATATAGTCTGTAGGTGGGCAGGGCAAGGCAAAAACACACCTGAAGGCAGGCCAGGTAAAGCAGCAGCTTCTAGTCCTATCCCCAAACCACACCCAGTTATAAGGAATCTTTCGACATTGGCAACAGAGCGTCTATGGCTATGAAGGCGATTCCCACCCAGAGAGGGTCACACTCAGACACCATTGGAGAGGATAACGCCACAATGGCACCTTTATTGGAGAGCCAGGGCCTGCAGGAGAAGCCACCACCACCACCACCACCACCACCACCGGGGAAGAGGCGTGCTTGCTGCTGCTGGGCCTGCTGCTGCCGCCGCTGCCACCACCACCAGGCCTTCCCTGTGGACTTCTGCCTGGCAGACCGCCAGTCCCTGCAGGACCAGGCCCCCAGGTACCGAACCAGCTGTGCTGCTCCACCTGCCCCTCCCTGGAGGGGCTACATAAGCTGGCTGGCTGAGGTGGCCTGGGAGAGCCAGGGCCTGCAGGAGAAGCCACCACCACCACCACCGGGGAAGAGGCGTGCTTGCTGCTGCTGGGCCTGCTGCTGCCGCCGCCACCGCCGCCAGCACCACCACCACCAGGCCTTCCCTGTGGACTCCTGCCTGGCATTTTTAAGGGGATTTTAATTGTTTTGTTTGTTTGTTTTATTTTGTTGGGGGGGATTTTGTTGTGTTTTTAGGGGTGGGGAAAGGTAACAGCGTTCCGTGCACCTCGGTGTTCAGTCATGCCGGCCACATGATCACGGAAGCGTCTTCGGACAGCGCTGGCTCTTCGGCTTAGAAACGGGGATGAGCACCGCACCCTAGAGTCGGACACGACTGGTTGGGGACACCTTTACCTTTTTAGCCTGCCTGATAGGCGGGAGGGGGCATGTGTCCACCTGATGGAGGCAGTGGGGGGAGTGTTGGGGGCCAGAACATACCGAGGCTGGGCGGCAGGCGCTGGCGGAGCGCTAGGGGCAGGCCATGCCAGGTAAGGGGAACAAGGGAGAGACGTGTAGTATCTGTCCCCTGCTCCGGGCCTGTCCAGAGCCAAAGGATGGCTGGGGGAGGCATGACCCCATCTTCTGGCCTTCGTTTGCTGCTCTGCAATGCCAGGTCTGTTACCCAGAAAACCTCCCTCATCCATGACATGATCCTGGACGAGGGTGCAGACCTGGCATGTATTACAGAGGCCTGGCTGGCCGAGGCTGCTGCTCCAACCCTTGCAGCCATGTGTCCAGCTGGATTTTCGTATGCACAGCAGCCGAGGGCTGGGGATCGGGGAGGGGGAGTGGCTGTTATCTACCGAGAGTCCTTGGTCTTCACCAGACCCCCTCTCCGGGAGACCAAGGTTGCTGAGTGCATGTACTGGAGGTTGGGCCCGAAGGGCAGTCTGGGGATTCTGCTCGTGTACCGTCCACCCCGCTGCACGACTGACTCCCTGGCCGAGGTGCTTGAGGTGGTCTCTGATGTGCGTGTACAGTCCCCTAACTTACTGGTGTTGGGGGACTTCAACGTACATTCGGAGGCCATCCTCACAGGAGCACCTCGGGACTTCATGGAGACCATGGCCTCCTGGGAGCTGCACCATATTCTAACTGGGCCCACCCATGTAGTCGGTCATGCGCTAGACCTTGTGTTTGTTTCTGGAGAAGCGGGGAGTGATCTGGAAGTCGGGGGTATATCCACCACCCCCTTGTCATGGTCAGATCACTATCTGGTGACGTTGGACTTCTCGGTTCCACAACCCCTCCGCAGGGGTGGAGGACCCATTAAAATGGTCCGCCCCAGGCGTCTTATGGATCCAAATGGATTCCTGAACGCGCTTGGGGATTCTCTGGGGCATGCCAATGGCCACTCGGTCGAGACCCTGGTGGGTGGCTGGAATGCCGCAATTACTGGGGCATTAGATCGGGTGGCTCCGAAACGCCCTCTCCCCCTGAACAGGGCTCGGACTGCACCATGGTTCAATCTGTGGTTACGAGCTCTGAAACAGGAGGTGAGACGGCTAGAGCGCCGGTGGCGGAAGTCTCGCTCCAAAGACGATCAGACACAGGCTAGAGCTATATCTTCAGCCTATCACATGGCGGTGAAGGCAGCAAAAAAGGAATATTATGCTGCCTCCATCGCGTCTGCAGAGTGCTGCCCCAGGAGGCTGTTCCAAGTGCTCCGGAGCCTGGTCGGTCCTGTGGCTCCGGAACCACTGGAGCATTCTAAGGCCTCCTGTGAGGCTTTGGCAAGGCACTTTGCAGATAAAATTGATCAGATTAGGTGTGTTACTCTGCACGCTGTGGATACAGTTAGTGAGCAAGAGGCGGCCTGTGGCAAACCGGTTTTGTGGGATCGGTTCCAGCTTCTTCCTCCTGATGAAGTGGACAAGGTGCTTTCATCTGTAAGGCCGACCACCTGCCTACTTGATCCTTGCCCATCTTGGCTCATTATGAGCTGCAGAGAGAGACTGGGTGAGGGGATCAGGGTGGTGGTGAACGCCTCCCTTGAGGAGGGAGTGATGCCATCAGCCCTCAAGGAGGCAGTGATAAGACCGCTCTTAAAGAAGCCCTCCTTGGATCCTCAAGTTCTGAACAACTTTTGCCCAGTCTCAAATCTGCCATTTTTGGGGAAGGTGATTGAGCGGGTGGTGGCGGTGCAGTTGAAGGCACACTTGGAAGAAACTGATTATCTAGACCCATTTCAGTCGGGCTTCAGGCCTGGGCATGGGACAGAAACGGCCTTGGTCGCCTTGGTGGATGATATGAGGAGGACTCTGGATAGGGGTGAATGCTCCTTCCTTGTTCTCCTCGACCTCTCAGCGGCTTTTGATACCGTTGACCATGGTATCCTCCTGGACCGCCTGGAGGGGTTGGGCATTGGGTGCGTATTGCAGTGGTTCCGGTCCTTCCTCTCCAGCAGGTACCAGAGGGTAGCACTGGGAGAGGAGGTTTCAGACCCGTGGCCACTTACTTGTGGGGTGCCACAGGGTTCCATCCTCTCCCCGATGCTATTTAACATCTATGTGAAGCCGCTGGGGGCTATCATCAGGAGGTTTGGGGTGCAGTGTCATCAATATGCGGATGACACGCAGCTCTACCTCTCATTCAAATCTTCACCAAGGTTGGCCGTAGAATCCCTGTCCAAATGTCTGGAGACGGTGAGTGGCTGGATGGGGAGGAATAAGCTGAAGCTGAACCCTGACAAGACCGAGGTACTTTTGGTGGGAGACAAGAGGAGGCTGGGGGATGTTGACCTGGTGTTGAATGGGGTACGGCTACCCTTGAAAGACCAGGTCTGCAGCCTGGGGGTCATTTTGGACTCCCAGCTGTCCATGGAGGCTCAGGTGTCAGCTGTGAGCCGGACAGCGCTGTATCAACTCCATCTGATACGGTGGCTGCGCCCCTTCCTTCCCGACCATCTGCTCCCATCAGTAGTACATGCCCTGGTCTCCTCTCGTTTAGACTACTGTAATGTGCTCTACGTGGGGTTACCCTTGAAGACAGTTCGGAAGCTGCAGCTGGTACAGAACGCGGCAGCTCGCCTGATTAAAGGCAGCCGCCAGCGAGATCACATCACTCCAGTGCTGAAGGAGTTGCACTGGTTACCAGTTGTTTTCCTGGCCAAATTCAAGGTGTTGGTTTTGACCTTTAAAACCCTATATGGTTCCGGCCCAGCCTATCTTAAGGAGCGCCTCCAGCAACACCAGACAGGCCGCTTAACAAGATCAGCCTCGGATGGCCTTCTCTCTGTCCCATCAGCCAGGACAGCTAGACTGGTGGGGACGAGGGAGAGGGCCTTTTCTGTGGTGGCCCCCACTCTGTGGAACTCCCTCCCTAGGGAACTCCGTCATGCCCCCTCTTTAATGAGCTTCCGTCGTGCATTAAAAACGTGGTTGTTCAGGCAGGCATTTGGGGTGGGTTAGGGTATTTAAAAAAAAAAATTATGGTAGAATTTTATTGTTTTAAATTGTTTTATGGTATGTTGTACATCGCCCAGAGTGGCTGGGTGACCAGCCAGATGGGCGATTAATAAATTTAATAATAAATAAATAAAATAAATTATGCAAAGATTCAAATACACAAGCCTTGGGGGAATTTGCTGAGCAAATGGATTTAACACTGAGGACCAATTGGGGATGTTCCAGCCTTCGCCAAGTTACTGCGTTCTTAGTCCTCCAGGCCTAACTGTTGCTTTCAAGAGCGTGGGAAGGAGTCTGCCCGAGGCTTGAAGCACCTCCCCCCCCCCCACGCACACACAGTAGGGAAAGGGGTTGGCGGCTACAGTTTGTAGCAAGACCCTCCAAGAGCAGTATGCCTTTCCTTGGGCTGGAGCCCCTTCCTGCAGCCAGGCGCTAGTGTGCGTTGCCATTCCTGGCCTCAGGCGCAGAGGAAGGAAAGCGGGAAGCCTTGACGAGGGGAGGCAAGGCACCCGACGATGGCACCTTACTCTGGCAAGCAAGGAGTAGGGATGGCGGAGAATTCCGCCATGGACTCCAATGAGGCCGGATTCTAAGAATCCCCCCCCCCCCCCCGGAGTCTGCGGCAGAACGAAAGACTCACCTCCACCACCCAGGGGAATCTGCGCTGGCCAGATACTACCTGCCACCATCCGTCCTCTGCCGTCCGCTGCTGTCTGTCCCATCCGCTGCTGCCTGTCTTTGGATGCAAATGGCATCCAGCATAGCGGATGCCATTTGCATCCCTGCCTTTTGCCGTGATAGGCTACGTAAAGATTTATGTAGCCTATGACGGCAAAAGGCACCCAACGATGCAAAAGGCACTACGCCGGATGCCATTTGCGTCCAAAGGCCAGCAGTCCGGTAGCGGACAGACCTGGCCGCGGCTCCGCAGACTTGCCACGGAGCGGAGCCAGCCAGGGAGGATTCTGGGGGAGGAATGGATCGCCGACCCCCTGGCAGACTTGGAAAGGTGAGTTCCATACACCCCTAGCAAGGAGCCCCATGATTTCTGGGATTTCAGCATGGAGCCTTTCCTCTGGGCGGAAGGACTCAGAGTGATTTCAGCAGCAGTGCAGCACCATGCCCCTGGAGCAGGGAGGCGCCCAGTGCTTTCAGCAGCATGGCCCCCCGCCTCTTGGAAGAGGGGGACCCGGGACTGCCCCAACCAGAGGCTTCTTATACAGGGCAGAAAAAGACACTGACATCACGACTCTGATGAGCCAGGCGCTGCTCGCTCTGGGAGAAGATGGAGTTGGCCCCATCCCACAGAGCAAAAGAGGGGCGTGGGGATGAGGGCTGTATTTGCTGGAAACAAAAGTCCCACTCACTGCCTCTTACTCTTTTAACAAAGGATGGCTTTACAGGTGTCAAGGCTGGAGTCCAACAATGGCAGCATACTGCCGGTAGCTGACTAGGTATCTTACCAGATCTCACTCTCGCTGTGCAGCACATTCCTGCTTTGCTGAATTTTGACCCCCACCGTTGCCTTTGTGGAATGCATTTTAAGCAGTCCATGAGAAACTGAATGGCTCGATCTAGTCCTGCATGATGCGCTCAATGCCTACCTTTGCTGAAGCTGGGGATGAAGACGCCTGGCTTTTTGGCTGTGTCTCAAAATGGAGTCACTACTGCTTGCTCAAAAGAGAGCGACTTTGTAACAGTGGGGTCAAGAGTGAAAGAGGGCAGGGGGCCCAAATACCAAAAATACCAGCATATTTTTGCTTAAAGTTCCTACTGCCAACAACTCAGGAGAGGCGTTTCAACCTTTAAAAATAGGGGACAACTGTACAAAAGCTGGGAGACCACCAAACGATTGGTCCGGGAAAGGGGTGTGGCCACCTGGAGAACCCTGGAGGGCTGGATTTGTCCTCCACCCCTGCTTTATACTGACAGACCAGAAAGATCCATGCAGTTTTTGATGAGTGTCTGAGAGAGGATGCGCCTCATCTAAAGAACTACTCCACCCACTGCCCACCATGGCAGCAAAGCATCTCCCCATCTGACAAGTAACGCATTTGCTTGTAACATTTCGAGTTTGATTTTGTATGTTAGAAATTTGTTTTTTTATTGTTGATAGCCACCTTGAGCAGCATTTGTGGTGGAAAGGCAAGGTATAAATTTAAATAAGGTGCTCTCATTTTCAACCACTTCCAGCAAATACGTTTATTTTATTTATGTGAAGTATGAAATACATAAGCATGCAAACCTGGGTGGCAGGAACCCTTCCAAATTCAGGAATCCAAGAATTCATTCCAAACATTAAACTGGTTCCTACAAATAGCAAATCAGATAGCTTAAAAAGCAGCAACAACAAACACCCAACTCCTCTCTTTCTGGCCTGTTCCATTTCACACTGTGGGTTGGGGACAGAGTGACAGAATACTCCCCCATGCAAAATAATGCTCTGCATGTAGAAAGCTAGTAAGCAAAGAATGCAGAGATGTCTTGGGTATGGAGGAGCCTCACACCTGCAATATGAAGTGGCAGCGACCATCTCTGGCCGGCAAGATGTTGGTTGGACTCCATTTCCCATCAGCCCTAGACAGCCTGGCCAACGGTGAGGGCTGGAAGGAGTAATAGTTCGTTCATATCAGGGAGGCATAGGTCTCCCAGCTCTGGTTTACATGAAGTAGGTCTACCTCAGGTTGAGATCATGGAATTCTGGGACGGAAGCATGATCTAACGATATATCCAAAGTAAGAGATGCTACAAGGAGGGCAATCATTAAGGGTGCAGCCGATTGCGGCTGTCTAGCCGCGGGATCACAGAGCAGGGAAGGGGGGTGCTGCACGACACATAGGATGTGTTGTACAGGCACTTCTGCCCGCCCCGCCCAGGAACACCCCCAGCCACACCCCTTTTTGGCCGCTCCATGCTCCTCTTGTGAGCGTGGAGGACAGGGCTGTTCCGTGCTGCCTCCGAGGCAGCGTGGAAGTGGGGGGAGGTCAGTTCCTGGAAAACAACATATCCTATGGCCATCTAGCCACTGTCTAGTGGCCATAGGATTGCTCCCAAGTCGCTTAAAGAAAATAAGGTACACTCTCTCTCTCCCAGATGTAGCCTCCAAAACCACCTGATTTCCCTGTTTTGTGATGGAGCAAATAAAAATACTGTATGATTATGTGATTGGTGTTGTTTTTATATATATAATGGCTAACAGACAGTGTCTCGAGCATTCCCTCTCTCACCAAGAGGACTAGATCCTTGTTCTGAAGGAGGTGAGAGATGTTTTTAAGATGCCACACTGTGCAAAGGGCTTTGGGGAGTAATGGCATCCATTACTGTATCTGCATATTCTTTTATCTCTGGAAAGGATGGGGTTCAAAGCAACCTGCCCAGTCACTGAGACCATCAGAGGGCATGCTCCTGATGGTTCCACATGGACCTCTGGCCTGACTGGAATCCACCCAGAGGAGAGCCTTCAGTGTGGGGCCTCCTTTTCTTTGGAACTCCCTGCCTCTGGAGGTTAGGCAGGGCCAGCACTTCTGACACCTCCTGAAAACAGTTCTGCTCCAGGATGCATTCCTTAAATGACCAGACACAGTTTTTATTGGCATTCTGTTTTTAATAATTTTAGGGCACAATCCTATCCAGATAGGCGGCTGCCTCCAAACTCGGAAGCGACCACCTATCCAGTGCAGGGCAGGAGAAGCACAGAGGGGATCATTCCCTCCACGCTTCTTCTGCCCTGCATTTTCGGCTAGACAGCAGGATGGTGGAGCGGGGCAGGGGGCTGCGGGATAACACATTGGATCATTTCTGCCCTCCCCGCCCTGGAACGCCCCCTGGAACGCCCCGTTTGGGCTGCTCCTCTTGCGAACACGGAGCATGGGGCTTTCCCATGCTGCCTGAGAGGCAGCACGGAAGGGAGAGGAAGGTCGGTTCTTGGGAAACACAATATCCTGCGGCTGTCTAGCTGCTGACTAGTGGCCACAGGACTGCTCCCTTGGTATTTCAATCTTTTATCATTTTTACTATTGTACCTCTTAAGTTCACTGCTCTGGAACCTGTTTTAGATGGGGAGCAGTATACAAATGTTGTAAATAAATAAATAAATCCAGCCCAGTATTTCGGAACCAGGATTTGTTGCCTGTGTGTGCAAGGGCCAAAGCAGGATGTCGTGGCTGTTGTTTGTGCAGGATGGGTCTTCTCTCTCTGTCGTTCCCCCTCCCTGCTCCTTTTTCTTTTGAAGTGAAATGTAAAAGTGTAATTGCTGGAGACGGTTTCTTTCTCTTCTGGTGCCAGCTCGTGATTGCCTTTTGTTCCTGTGTATGTGTGTGTGAGGGAGGGAGGGAGAGGTGTGGGGGGGTCAGGTTATAGCTGCTAAGCCTGAGCCGGTATCAAGTTTTAACTCTTACCTCTCTAACAAGGCCTGCCTGGGGGGGGGGGGTGTGATGTCAGTGTTTTCACACTCTCCTGGTTTGAGCATCCTGTGTGTCACTTCCCATTCAACTCTTTCCCCCTTCCCCCTTCTTAATTCCTTTAAGCCCTGTGGGCGATGAACTGGAAAGTTACTGCCTTCTAATGGGGTGTGTGGGGGCAGGGTGACAGGTGTGTCCGTACATCTATAGATTCTGGAGCCCCCGATTTTCTAAAATCGGGCATCTTCCATTTCCAGTCCTTTAGCCTTGATTCTTGGATCTTTCCTCTCTCCGTCTCTTTTCTCCCTTCCTTTTCAAGGCCTTTTGAGCAAAGGTTGGTGCCACAGCCATCGATCTTTGGGTCTCAGTGCTCTGCTCCCTAAATTTCAGGCATGGGGGAGGGGGTGCCTCTTGTCTCTGGTGTGCACGCATGGCACACATGCACACCTGAACCGTAAGGAACAATGTCAAGTCAAGTCTACTATAATATAGCAGTCAGCCCTCACACACCAGCCATTTCACACTAACGAAACACTCATATGCCATGCATGGCTCTCCAGAAGGAGGGCAATCCTCATGGCTCACACTAGTCTCATGCGTGCAACTCCAGGCATACACAAGGAATTTAGCTGTTCAAAATATTACATGTTAACATCATTTAGTAAAAAACACAGTGGCCACTGGCCATGCTGGCTGGGAATGGTGGGAGCTGCAGCCCAACACATCTGGAGGGGGCAAAGTTGGGGAAACACACAGACCCTAGGACAGAAGAGGGCAGTGGATGCCTGGGGCTCCGGTGCCAGTGGGCAGGGCATCTGCTCCAGGTTTCAGTCAGAGCCACTCAGAACTCTGAAGAAGCTCTCCAAGGGGCAAAGCAAAGCACCTTGGACACCACCTCGGACAGCTCCTTTAGACCTCGGACTGGTTTTGACTGAAACCTGGAACAGATACACTGCTCACTGACACCAGAGCCACCAGCCTCCACTGGAAGAGGTTGGTGGCTTTTGAAATGTTGCTAATTGTTCTACAATTATGGGTTCATCCCCTCACACCTCAGAACATCTTTAACCCAAAAGAATAGCATCGTAGTGTTTAAATCAGTGCAAGGCAGAGCAAGGGAATGCACTGTCCAGCCTCGTCTTGAATGCATTCAAGACGAGGCTGGACAGCCACCTGTCGGGGATGCTCTGACCTGGATTCCTGCACTGAGCAGGGGCTTGGACTCGATGGCCTTGTAGGCCCCTTCCAACCCTACTATTCTATGATTCTATGGGCAGGGAAGAACCTTGATGGGGGCAGAGAGGGTTTGCCAGTATACACTGGTGGTCCTGCATTAATCGGTGAAGTTGGGGGCGGGGGCTCCAGGACCAAAGCCTTTTCTGGTAACATTTTTTCTGGTTTTGATGTTGGCCAAAGAGCTGCACCAAAAAGACGGGGCAGTACCAAAGCTCCACCCACCGGAACTCGTACTCTGCCCCTGCGAGCTGCGTGACTTTCCCTGCTGCTGGAAGAAGTGGAAGAAACCATGCAAATGCATAATTCGTATTTAAATTTAGCTTTCCAGAAACAGGAGAAACCAAGGGAGCAGAGCATGTGCGCAGCACAGACATGCCACTTCCAAGGCCGGACTTGGAGCACTGCGTACTGAATTTCCTTCCACCTGTAGTCTGTGGCTTGGCTTGGTCGCTGCTCGAGCCATCTGCAAAGGGCTTCCCTGCATAGCGTGCTGTGGCCCCTCCTGTCTGGTCTGTTTCTTGTGAGCTGTGAATTCACATGTGAAGAATTTGCTTCTTGGAGCAGCGCTCAGATTGTCCAGCAGCCAGAATTTAATTTTTGTGGCCAGCTGCACAGCGAGGCACGGGTATGTTCCCTTAGTTTCTACACAGCCTGTTTTTGTCAGCCTTCTCTAACCAGGTGACCTCCAGATGTTTTGGATTTCAGTTCCCACCAGCACTAGCCACCATGGGCAATGGTCAGGGATACTGGGAGTTGTAATCTAAAACATCTGGAGGGCACCAGGTTGGGGGAAGACTATTATACGCTAACTAAGCCTATGTATGTGTCACTGAACACATATTCTACCCTTGCCTCCACCTTCCTCCTCTCTCCTACTGTCTCCTCTGTGTTGAACTTTCGATTGTAATCTCCTCAGGGCAGAGACCTGTCCACTTATACTTGGTAAAGCACAATGTATGTTGATGGAACAATAACCTTTCATTGGCATTCTGCACATGTTCAATCCCTGGCATCTCCAAGTAGGGCTAAGAAAGAATCCTGCCTGAAACCCTGGAGAGCCATGGCTGCCAGTCAGTGCCAACAATACTGGGCTAGATGGACCCAGGGTCTGACTCTATTTACAGCACCTTCCTATGTTCAGAGGTTCTGTCCTTACATCAGTTTACTTCTGTGATGGTTTTATTTCTTCTAACAATACCCAAGCTGCCGTTGCTGGTTGTCTGCAAGGAGCAATATTCTGCACAAGCTCAGGGGCATGGGTGTCCTTAAGTTCATTCAAAAAACCACACAGATGGTCCTTTTTACTTTATTTATTTTATTATTAAATTTATTAATCGCCCATCTGGCTGGTCACCCAGCCACTCTGGGCGATGTACAGTGTACAATAAAACAGTTTAAAACAATAAAATTCTACAGTAAAAACATTTTCTAAAATACCCTAACCCACCCCAAATGCCTGCCTGAACAACCACGTTTTTAATGCACTATGGAAGCTCATTAAAGAGGGGGCATGGCGGAGTTCCCTAGGGAGGGAGTTCCACAGAGTGGGGGCCACCACAGAAAAGACCCTCTCCCTCGTCCCCACCAGTCTAGCTGTCCTGGCTGATGAAACAGAGAGAAGGCCATCCGAGGCTGATCTTGTTAAGTGGCCTGTCTGGTGTTGCTGGAGGCGCTCCTTAAGATAGGCATGGGTGTCCTTAAGTTCATTCAAAAAACCACACAGATGGTCCTTTTTACAAAAGTAAGTTATTCTGCATGTACTCAGACACTTTGCCCTGGGGGTGGGAGCCTCTGCTCCTTTCTTACTTAGTAGAAGGGGGAATTTCTACAGGTGTAGCTTCTCCTCCCAAGCTAAGGGAGAAAATTCCCTTTTGTCCACAGAAGCCCTGCATCTGATCACCCAGAAATGCTGCAGCCGAGAGCTGCTGACCTGGGACTTGGCAGGAGGGCAGGTTTGTGAAGCCCCACCAGCCACATATTATGGTCTGTCTGGTGTATATTTGTTTGGCAGACCCAAATCAGGCCAATCATGCCTCCTCTCTGTGCCAGTTAGCAGGCACTTCTTCGAACACTCAATTCCAGGCACATGAATGCATGATCCGTCATGTCTGATGGCTGTTTCTCCGTTGACAAAAGAGTGCGTAATTCTGCTCTTACAATATGATTGTTCTGCATGTATAAAAGCTTCCCTTTGACAGGGGGGAGACTGGCTCCTTAGAACGCTGCATTCCAGATTAAAGTGCTGCTTTTGGTGGGGGGGGCGCGCTATGTTGAGCACATGGGAAAGAAGCAGCATGCTATAAATGCACACACTCTGTGTATGCATTTAGAAATAGTAGCAGTGACCTATTTTACCGCAGCACTGAACTGCGGGGTCCTCAGCCTGGTAGTCTTCACCGCTTCTGTCTTGTGAGTCTCCAATTGGCTACCTCGAAGCAGTGCCTCTGAGCACGAGCAGAGTATTTCTCCCTCCACTGCGATGTATATGGGAGTTGGCACCACGGTGGCTTCTGCGTGGCCTTTGAGCCTGGCCCAGCCTTCCCCAGCTTGGTGTCGTCCAGATTTTGGGGATTAGAACTCCCATCAACCCTGATTATTGCCCATGCTGGCTGGGGCTTATGGGAGTTGTAGCCCAAAACATCTGGAGAGCACCAATTGGGGGACTTCTGGCTTAGTCCCTCTCAATTAACAGGGAGGGTTGCCAACTTTTTTTTAAAAAAGAGTCCTTTACCTTTGGCAAGCTGCCAAATGCAGTGCAGTTGAACATATGCATCATTTTCAGTCACTTGTACCTCATATATTCATGCCAGGGCAAGGGGCTGTGTCGGGAGGTGTTACAGGCACAGCAGCAGGGCCAGGGGAGGGGAAAGTGGCAATGCTATTTCCAAGAAACCTGGGTGCCAGCTACCTTCCAGCTGTCCCAGTTTACTGCTCCTGCCCTGGTCAACAGGCTTCCCCTATTTTTGCCTTTGGGGATGGCCTTGTTCTAGTGCGACTTGCTGCTGCTGTTCACCTCCCTCCATAGCATCTCCAGAAGTTAAATTTCTGGCTTGGTGGCACATCTTGCCTCTGGCGCATGCGCCTGCCTGCCATGTCATCTGCAGCAGAGGCTCATTTTGGATGGGCTAACAGAACAGCGGGATAATGACATGCTGCATTCCCTCCCCGGGCAGCCTTCTCTGTGCCCTGCAGATGGCTGGACTACAGCTGCCAGCATGGGAATGAACCTGGTGTGTGTTGGACTACAGCTCCCGTCATCCCACTGGCGACAGTGGCTGGGCCCAATGCCCCCGGAGGGCATCAGTTCGGGGAGGGCTGGTCAGGAAGATGTTTATCTCCCACCCCCACCTGTGATCTCAGGTGGGTCTTGGAGATCGTGATGGGAGACGATGGAGGTGGTGCTGGAGGTCTTTTTTGAGCACATTGGGACAATGTTTTATGGGCCAAAGCCTGTACTTGAACTATGCCTGGAGAAGAATAGATTTTGGAGCACTCTTGGAATAACAGCATGCCCCAGGGCTTGTGCAGAGTGCTTTTTCTAGTGTATTGTGCCCAGGCAGGGGATAATGGAAGCTGTAGTCCAACACTTCAGGAGGGTAGCATTTGAGGGATGGCAGCCAACATTCCTGCTTCCATCTGTTTTTCCCAGAGACTGACCGCCCCGGTGGAAAATTTTCCATTTAGTGGAAAATGCCACACCCCATCTCCCCTCACCTTTCCCACTCACCCGCTCAGGAAAAGATATCACCATTTGTTCATACCTGCAAGCCACACGGGGATGGTTCATCCTGGGTGGACTGGGACAGGCCGCAGTGCAGAAGTGAAAGCACTCTGCACATGCCCAGAGGCCTGCTGGGTCATTTGTCAGAAGGGAAGCTAGTGGGCAAAAGGCTAGGTTTCGATGGCCTTCTGGCTTGCTGGCCCTGCTTTCAGTTCCTGCCATCTCTACTGAAAGGTGTTGCTGGGTAGCAAGGCTGGGCTGTCCCACCCTCGGCTTGTGGCCCCGGAGATGGGACTGGGTGCAATGGAGTGATGAACTGACTCCACAGAGCCATATGGAGGCCACAGGGCAGCGATTGTGGCTCAGGAGCGTGACCTGGGTCCTGGGAGAGCGTGCCAGGGACCGAACCAGGCGCCATCTCCAGGGCGAAGCTCTGCCCACTGTTGTGGGGCTGGCAAAAGACCTCTCTCCCCCGGCGATCCCTGGGGAGGTGCGGTGGGGAGCTTCTCTTGCTGGGTTGGAGAAGCCCTGCTCTGCACACGGAAGGCTCACTCCACTGGCACTCCAGTTAAAAAGAAAGAAAGAATCCAGTGGAAGGCTCAGAGGAGACCAGCCGGGCTGCTGCCAGCCAGAATAGGCAACCCTGGCTGAAATGGACCAATCAACTTCCTATGTCCATCGTGTAAAAACCGTTGTCACAATAAACTCACGGCCCCAAGTTAACACGGCCTTCCCCAATCTGGTGCCCTCCGCATGTGTTGGAGTGCAGCTCCCGGAACCCCAGCCAGATATCACAGAATCATAGAATAGCAGGGCTGGAAGGGGCCTACAAGGCCATCCGGTCCAACCCCCTGCTCAGTGCAGGGACCCAAGTCAGAGCATCCCTGGCATATGTACAACTCCCACAATCCCCAGCCAGATGTTCCAAAGTAACACTCCCAGCATCCTCCAGCCAGCAATCCTCCGGCTCCTCCGGAGGGCACGAGGCTGGGGAAGGCCGCAGGGGCCCCGCAGCTCAGGAATCAGTCGCCGTCGGGGCCACCGGGCCCCGCCGTTGCGGGCTTCCGGGGAGGCCGGCCAATGCCCTCCTTTCCTCCGGGCTCCCCCGATTCTGTTTGCGCAGGCCGGGGCGCCGCCGCGCTTGCGTCTGGCCCTGTCCCCTCGTGCCGGGGTGTGCGGCCTTTTTAGTTCGCTGGCTTCGGGTTTCCGCCCGTGGATTTACCGCCGCGGCCCGCGTCGCGGGGCCCTGCCCGGAAAGGCGGCCACGGCTGATGCCCAGCGGCAGCGCACGGGCGCCCAGTCTCGGGAGGGGCCGCCGCGACCAGGGCAGCGGCCCCGACCGGGCTCTCGTGGCACCGCCGCAGCGGGCGCTTCCGCGGGCCACCGCCCACGCGCCGGGCGGGGAGGGCGCGAGCGCGGGGCCCGGCAAGCCGCCCCCCCGGGGCCAAGCCGCAGCAGCCGCGGCCGGCCCGCGGGCGCCGGGCTGCCGTTCTGCTCAGCCGGGCGCCTCCTCGGCCCGCCGCGCCGGCCCTGCGCCGCAGCCGGCTGCCCTCGCCTCGCCCGCCCGCCCGCCTCGCCAGGCAGCGCGGAGAACGCCGGCGCCGCCTCCCCAGCCACTTCCACGAAACCGCCGAGCCGCGCCCCGCGTCGCAGGCCGCGGAACGGGGGCGACGGAGGCGCCCGTGGCGAGCGCCGGGCCGCGGCGCGGGCGGGCATGAGGCGCGCCTCTGGCCGGACGCAGCGCCCCGCGCGAAGGAGCGGCGCTGCGCGAGCCGCCCCGGGGCGCGCGAGCGCGGGCGCGCGCGGGGAGCGGGCCCGGCGGCTGCGCGGAGGCCCCGCTGCGCTGTGACCGCGGCTGCGCGCGCGCCGGGCAGCCGCCGCCGCCGGCGAAACGGGCCCGGGGATCCTGCAGCCTTCTGCGCGAGCGGGAAGGAGGGGCCCCGCCCCCGCCCCCGCCCGCCCTCCGCCCAGCCAGCCGCAAGCGGCACGGGCAGGACGCGAGCCCGCCGCTCCCCGCCAGCAGCCCGCGCCGGGTCTGCCCCCGCAGCGAAGATGCAACCGGCGCTCCTCGCACGGCGCCTGCCCCTTCGGCTGGCGGCGCCGCGGCGCCCGTGAGGCCGGTGCTGCCGGGGTCCACGAGCAGCGGCTGCCGGAGACCCCCTCGCCCTCTCTGGCGGCCCTCCGAGGCGCCGCACCGCTGCTCCGCCGCCAGGGATGAAGGGGCGGGATGGAGCGGAGCCCCGCGTGGAGATGGGCTGGCGCCCCGGCCGCGGCGGGCAAGCGCCAGGCGCCCCGCCTGAAAGCGGGATCTCCGGCAGGGGCAGCGGTCTCCAGGTGGCCCCTGTGGAGGAGCTCCCGGCCTGGGGGAGCAATCCGTGCTCCTCGCAGCGAGCGCCTGAGAGCCCCAGGCCATGTGCGACGGACCACTTCAGACACTGCCAGGCCAACGCGTCCCCCCAGGTAATGGGAAGAACGTGCATGCATCGTGCAGAAACTAGGGCCTTGCATGAGGCCAGGCTGAGCAGGAACCTCCATGTTTAGAGACAGTCTATCTCTGCGCACCAGAAAATCAGAACGCGCGCGGGGGGGGGGGGGCTTCCTTTGTGATATTCCAGAAGCATTTGGCTGTCCCCTGTTGGAAACAGATGACTGTGGAAAATGGATTTTTAGTCTGATCCAGCTGGTCTCTTCTTGCATTCTTCTGTACATATGAATCAGTATCTGTGGTCGTTGTTGTAACCCTCTAAACCTAGCCGACTCTTGGAAATAGTGATGGTAAGGTGTGGCACTGGCTTGCTGGCTTAAAAAAAAAAAACGATTAGACCAACTCAGGGAGGATTTGCTCGATGAGACCTCCATATCCAAGGGCAGCATAGCTTAATACCCAGGTCATGGGGGCAAACTGAAGGCTTCAGTCTTCAGACTCTCTTTGTGGCTGGAAACAGGATACTGGGGCTGGAACTTTCATCTGATCCAGCAAGGCTTTTCTGGGGTTCTTATTAACATGGGTTCACTCCCCTGATTTCCTCATGTTTTTTTTCCTGCCCATTGCAAAATCATACAGGTGCCATTTTTCTTTTCTTTTCTTAAAAAATGAAATGAAATGAAATGATTGGCATGCATTTAACCCAGAGGTCACCCATGTGATTCTTTTTCACTGCGGATTAAGTCACTTCCCTTGTGGCCAGCAAACCTGTAGCTGCCCGAAAAGATGTGGTGAGCCATCCATGGCTGACATTAAGGAGAAACCCTAGTCCCTCCCCCCGACACACACGCGTTTTTCACTTGAGCTGCAGTGCCGTTACCATGTGGTGAACCCATCTTAAGGTATCCCCCTGGTTCAGGGTCCCCAGTCCAGCAGGAAGGAGCATTTGCAGAGGAGGGGTCCAATCCCTTCCAGGCGAGCCAAGGAGAGGGCACAGGGGGAAGGGGTCCAGCCATGATGGCTAAAAACGCAACCGGCATATTTAGAAGCAGCGTATCTCTGAATTCCAGGAGCAAGACGGCATCACCGTCAGCCATGGTGAGGGGTAGGTTGCTGGACGAGAAGGACCCTTTGCTCTGATCCTGCACAGCTAATTGTATTGAGGATCTATCATAACACAGCTCATGTGTTCAGCTGTCAATAGACACTCCCGTGGGGCTGTTTGTCATCCATTCCAGGGCAAGCAAAGAGAGGAGGTTTGTAAAGGGGACAAGGGTGCTTCCTCCTCTTCCTCCCACTCCACATCGCCAGCTCTTGATGTGCCCCAAATTACTTATTTCTGGTCTGCCTGTGTGTGTGTCAGTGTTGGCAGATTTCGTGGACACATTTGCAAGTCTGCCTTCAAGACATTCTCCTGACAACCCTTTCCACACCCCTGTTGGGTAGGATGCCATCATCATTATGCCATTATTATTATTATTATTATTATTATATTTTGCAGATGGGGTGTGGAGGCGGCAAGGGGTGGGGGTGGTTTAAGGCCAGCTAGTGAATGCGCGCCTGAGATCCAAACCAGATTCTTCCCAGCTCACAGCTCATACTGTGCCACAACCACTGTGCAACACTGCCCCTTGGTGATTGCCTGAAGCGTTGGGGCTGGGGGTGCTGGTGCTCTCTGGGCCTTAGATCCCCCAATCAAATCCTTTCCAGCACGTGGAAGACCCCTCAGCAAAGCCAGTCCTGGTTTTGCTTTGCAGGCCTGCAGCACAGGCGCCTGCCAAGACCGAAGGCGGCTCCATGTACCTGAGCCTTGCCCGCTTCAGGCTGGGCATCCGGTGCCCTCTGGGCGTGCTTGGACTGCAGCGGCTGTCAGCCCTGGGCGGCTGTGCCAATGGCGAAGGAGGGTGGGCTACAAGCTGCCCATGCCTGGTCTACTCTGGCTGTGGTTCTCTGGGGGTTCAGGTAGGGGGTCCCTTTCATCTGTGGCTCCCTTTATCACTGGAGATGCTGTGGACAGAGCGTGCCACCCTCCCCAACCTGGTGCCTTTCAGATGTGTGGGAGTACAACCCCTATCCTCCTCAGCCAGCATGGCCAGTGATGGGATTTGCAGTCCCACACAGCTGGAAGGCCTGTTTGGGGAAGCCTGAGCTAAAGGCTTTCTTACAAACGCAGGCTGGGGGCAAGACTGTTCCTTCTGCAGCACATGAAGCCGAAAATAGATCTCTGGTGTTCTAGAAGGCACATCGTACACGGGGGTGGGGGGGCTCCTTGCCCCGCGCTATAGCTACCAGGTAGGCTTGGAGCCCCGAAACCTCTCTTTCTCTGTCTGTCTGTCTGTCTGTCTGTGTCTCTCTCAAAGAAATGAAGCACGATGAAAGCTCTGCCTGGGCGGGGAGAGCGTCGGCTTCTGCTCCGGGATCGAGGACGCCCCACTGGGGTCCTTTCAATGCCTCCTTCAGACGCGCCCGGCTCTCGACATGTCGACGCCGTGTTCCGGCTCGCTGGCATTTGGCCCACGGGGTCAGTCCCGGGCTGTCTGGGCGGGGAGGCAAAGTCCGCCGTCGCGCGCAGGAGGAGGGCCCGCCCTCTCCGCTCGGGCTTGCGCCCCGTGACAGCGGGCGTCCCGCTCCGGCCGCGGCCGCGCGCTCTCCCCCCTCCGCATGTCTTCCGGGGCCCCTTAGCCGAGAGGAGTTGGGGGGCCAGCGCGCAACGCTGCAGGGCCCCTCCCGCACCGCCTGGTTTCTGGCTGGATCGGAGACTGAGGGAGGCAGGGCGGGCGGTGGCAGCGTCCCCCCCCGCGGTGGGGGGGGGTGCACAGTCACCTGGGCCCTGGTGTTTCTAGGCGCCGGGAGCGTCTGGATTTTTTGGACCGCTGCTGCTGAGGACCGGGATGTTTTCGCGGGCGGGGGGGGGGTCAGCCCGGCTCACCGCGGGTCCAGCTGCGGCGCTTTCCCGCGAGCGCAAGGCCGCCACAGGGGAGCCGCGCGGGTGGGGAAGCCCGCGGGTCGCCGCGCCCGCGGCCGCGCTTTCGGACGAGGGCCTCCGTTTCGCTGGGAGTTTCCCGTTCAGCTTACCCGAAGTGGCGACTTCCAGACGCGGCTGGAGCGCGACTCGCATGCTGCCGAGTGCGGATGATGGGAGTTGAACTCCAGCCCGTCCAGGGGGCGCGTGCCTGGGGAAGGCCGCCGCAGTCGCTCAGCCCCCGCCTCGGGCCCTTCACGCGGCCCTGGCGGCGCCCCACCGGCGCTCCCCGCCCCCGGGACGGACGCGACGCGCCCAGAAGGCGGGGGGCCGCGCCCCGGGTTGCGGGGGGCCCGCTCGGAGCGGTCGCCACGCCCTGCTGGCTGGCCGCGACGGGAGGGCCCCGTGTTTTAGGGAGCGGGCTGGGGCTCCGATGTCGGGGGGGCGGTGAGTCCGGAACCAGGAGAGGACAACCGCCCCCCCAGACATCCGAGCCCCCAGCCTCCTCCGGCTTCCGGGCTGCCTTTCCCAGTCTGGCGCTCTCCCGATGGTTTGGGATACAGCTCCCATCGTCCCTGCCCATTGGCCCTGCTGGCTGGGGCTGACGGGAGTTGCAGTCCAAAGGAGTCGGAGGGCTCCAGCCTGAAGGGGGATGCGCTTGGAAGCCTCCTCTGGCGGTCTCTTCCGGCCGGGATGCAGCCCCCACAGGTCGCTTCCGCCGGTGGTAAGGCCCACTAAGCTGACGGGGACTTCCTTCGGAGGAGGTGTGCGTGGGATTGTGCCGGCAGGCCAGGTGCCAGAGTCCTCCCAGCCCCAGAGAGAGGAGCCCTCAGGGGAGGCCGATGAACTCAGAGGCTGCCTGACGCCCACGCCGCCCACGCCGTTCCTGCTTGTGTGGATTGCTGCGCAGAGTCAGATCAAGGTGTCCCAGCCTTCTGCAGCAGCCTTCCCCACTCACGTGCCCGCCAGACATTTTGGACTACAGTTCTCATCAGCACCAGCTAAGAGTCAGGAAATTTAGTCCCAAGCATCTGGAGGGCACCAGACTGGGCGAGGCTGCCTCTGGAAGTTTGGCTGCCCAACACGAAGGCAATTGTTCTCAGGATCTGATTGGCTGCTCCTGAATGTGGAGGTTCCACTTAGCCAGCCTGGCTAACAGCTATCAATAGAGCTCACCTCTCCCTGCCCCCATTCACTGTGTTTAATCCAGCCTTCCCCAAGCTGCTGCCTTCCAGATGTGTTGGACTATACTTCCCATCAGCCCCAGCCAGTTGTAGCCCAACACATCTGGAGGGTGCTAAAAGGCAGGAGGCTGTTCTAACCCTTAGGAGTACAGGAAGCTGGAGTACTGTCTGTGCTCTTCAAGTCCTTGAAAGGTCGTCCCAGAGAGGAAGGCCAGGATCTCTTCTCCTGTTCTCCATCATCCCAGAATGCAGGACACGGAAGAATGGGCTCAAGTGACAGGAAGCCAGATTCCTGCTGAACATCAGGAAAAACATCCTGACTGTTAGAGCAATACAACAATGGAACCCATTACCTGGGGAGGTGGTGGGCTCTCCCACCCTGGAGGCATTCAAGATGAAGCTGGACAGCAACCTGTCAGGGATGCTTTGACTCGGATTCCTGCCCTGAGTAGGGGATTGGACTTGGGGGTCTTATTGGCCCCTTCCAACCCTACTATTCTATGATTCTATGACTGGCAGCAATGGCTTTTCAGGGTTGCAGGCAGGATTTTTTCCTGGAGATGCTGCCTGAGATCGAACCTGGGACCTTCTCTGTGCACAGCAGGGCTAGGGCCCCTCCCTAACCCTTCTTTAGAAACAATCTAAGTGAGTGGCCATCATTCTGTCTGGCAGCAATTAATTCTGTGCAAGAGCTTTGCAGGTGCAGACAGATGGTCCACTGTCCTGCTTCCTCGGGTGCTGAATGAGAGGGCTCCAGTGGTCCCACAAGCCAGGCACAGAGGTGAGGCCGTCTTCCTCCATCATTTCTCCCCAGAAGCTGGTACTCTGAAACAGACAGCTTCTGAAAGTGGAGGTTCCGTTCTCAGCTCTCACGGCTCATATAAGCAGAACCGGAGCTCTGCTGGTCAGATGGTCAAGGTCCAAGGTCCCTGTCACTCACCTCAGCCAACTGGGCACCCTCCAGATGGGCTGGTCAGCAATCCCCATCATCCCCAGCCAGCATGGGTGTTGCGTTCTGCCCATCTGGAGGGCACCAGGTTGGGAAAGGCTGAGTTACATCTTTTGCCATTTGCATGGTGTTTCTGGCCATAGCTTTCCGCACCTCCGTTTCTGGCAGGCTAAGTTGGGGTCAAATTAGTTGTCGCATTAGAGCGTGCCTTCAGTGTGCTTTGCAGAGTCATGTTAAGTTTTTTTGAAAAAGGAATTCCAGGTCCCTGCAACCATCTGAGGCTTCGGTGACACTCTTATTTAATAGACACTAGATGATGGGTGTGATGGTGCAGCGAGGAAATTTCAGATCCTGCATGTAGGGCACAATCCTATGCATGTTTAGACAGAAAATAGTTCTACAATCCTTTGCATGTCTAGATAGGATTATAGGACTTTTTTCTATCATGCAAAGCTTTGTAGGACTTTTTTCTATGCATGTTTAGACAGAAAAATGTCCAAGTATACTATGTGCGTTTAGACCACAAACACACAAAAAGCGCCCTACAACTCCCAGCATTCCCCAGCCTGCTGGGAGCTGTAGGACATTTTTCTGTCTAAGCATGCATAGGATTGCACCCTTAATGGTCTTATGGGGGTCCCTAGCTTAGATAGCCATGTTGCATTACTTGGGTCACGAAGCCCACAATTCACATTTCTTTTCTCCCCCACCCCACTTCCACTGCCCTTGCAAGCTTTACAACTGTGTCTACATTCCTGAAATGTTAGAGCAACACACACACACACGTGCGCATACTCTGAGCATACACAGTTTTGCACTTCAAATGCCCTTAAATCATGGTGCCATCAAATGGGAATCAAATGGCATTGGCTTCCGCTGCCCTGATGCTAAATCACACATTTCCATGGGAATAAGCACCCTTTAGATGTAGAAAGAGAATTAATAAAAGGTGCATCTGTAACCATGTCAACCACCCGGAGAGCTTTATCTGTTGGGCGGTATAGAAATGGAAGGAAGGAATAAGCGTATGGTTGGCCCCCGACTATAAAATGTGCTTTAGAATAATAAGAAAGGAAGGATGTTGTGGCCAACAGCATCAGCTCTAGTGCTGAAGCCTCCTTGCTGCTGGCCCCATCACCTGCTGGTCTCTGGGAAGTTGGGGCGTGTGTGCACACTTTGGCCCCCAGATCCAGTCCTCGCTGCACTGCTGTAGGAGAGGGTGTTTGGGAGCTTGTCTTTATGTGATCGGTAAAGCCCACCAGCTGACAAGCTAAAAAGGCATGGCACGCAAGGAAAAAAAGGTGGAAAGGGAAGAGGAAAACCAATGATAAGCAGCCTTTCCGCAGGGCTGGTGCGGTGGCCGGGCTGCCCATCTTCCCCAGGAGAGAAGTGATATGTTTTGGAGGGCAGGCGCTCCACACAACAGTCCCCCTAGCCACGCTCCTGATGAGAGTCCAACAGTGCAGGCAGCTGTGCCGAGGCTCTGTGTCAGCCCACCAGTTCTAGCTGATCTCACCTTCGCCAGGGCTTTGGAAAAGCCATTTGGTCTCCACTGCCCGTTCCAGGCCAAGCCACCGCAAAATGCTGTGCATGACAGCAAGGAACAATATATCACTGCTGGGAAACTTTATCCCCGCACCCACCCCAGCTACAGTGAGGGCTGCAGCTAAGCTCAGAGGGAATGAGGACATCCCCAGGGGTGGCACAGGACGCCTGGGTCCCTGCTGATCAACGAGTGCTGGTGCTGTGCCCCCAAGATCCCTGACTCCACTACACCACTGGCCGTCCCCCTCCAATGGCATGCTGGCTAGCAGTGGCCTTAGGTCCTGAGAGATGGATTTGGACCATGGCAGTGTTAAGCTCTGGACAGTGGAAGCTGGTGGTTCGGATGTCAGTGGGGCAGTAAATCCGCTCTGGGTGCTAGTCAGAACCAGGCAGAACCCTAAAGGAGCTCTCCAATGTGCAGAACCTTGGATACCTCCCTTAGAGTTCTGTCTGAAACCCGGAGCAGATGCAGTGCCCCACCGACATCTGAGCCACCAGCCTCCACTGGTGGCGTCCTGGTTCTTGCGCTGTTTCTCTCCCATGCTAAATGGCTGAAGTGCCTCTCTTAAGGCTGAGTTGCTGGCAGTGAGAGCTTTAGGCTACAATATGCTCGTATTTGTGGTATTTGGGGCCCTGCCCCTTCTGCCTTTGGCCCTGCCCACCGCTGGGACACAGCTCTATGCATTTATCTAAAAATCCCTTTTTAAAGCCACTGATGACGGTGTTCCTTGCAGCCTCTTGCGGCCCGATGAATTCCGCAGGTTAAGATTTGCATGGCAACCCCAGGTGCCCTGACCCGCTGGTGTGCCCTATCCTGAATCGTCATGCCTTTGAGGGCAGGAGCGGAGGACTGGCTTTGCCTCTTGCCCCGAAAGAGCCATCCAGATGGGCCTTCCTCACCAAGGAGGTTGTTCCTGTTGCAAAGGGTGCCATGCCCCTCCTCCTTCCAGCGTTTTGCACCAGGGTTGTAGCCTGGATGTGTCAGACTGAGTCATTATCCTGGGGATGCTTTCCTGTGTCACCGCTTTCCGGAATCCAGTGGCCCGGCCTGCCATTGACGCCCACGCCAGTTAGTGCTCCTTGGGTGAGGTTTGACCTTGGATGTGGAGAAGCATTTGAAGGGCCTGTTGCTTTGAAAAGCGGCCGCCTCTTGCTAGTTTACGAAGAATCCAGAGAGGACGCTAAGCGAAGAGGGGAACCGGGGTGCGAATGGCAGTGGTGTGACAGGCTGCAGCCTTCCTGGAAGCTTTATTTGAGGCTGCTTTCTTTAAAGGCGGGGAAAAGCGGCTTTCGTGCTGGGGTCGCTGCTGGTAATTTCCGGTTTGCTGCTGGATCACAGCCATGTGCACAAGATGGGTTTTTTAATCCCTGCAGGCAGTGGTGCTGGTAGGGTTGGACTTTGGGGTACCAGGGCAGCCAAAGCAAACTCCATTTTATTCCTGTCATCATCATGATGCTATGATTTAGGTGAGCTTCAGATGCAAAACTGCACATGCTCAGGTTTCAATAACAGCAACAACAACAACAAATAAAAATTGGGGTTGACAAATGTTACAACATATAAAGAATGTGGAAGCAATAGTTGTGGGGGGGAAGAGGAATGTGAACTGCGTATTACTGTCTTTGTGGAGCGCACAAGACTGTCTAAAAAGGCACAACCACAAAATGATTGGGTCCAGGGTCTAACATTACCTCGCTGCACCGCTGCCTGCAGGAGTGCCGCACGTATATCTGTGTTGTGGTCATGCGCTGTGAATTTATGGTGCACTCCTCTTTCCTCGAATTAGGAGAAACCCTGCTGCAGGCCTGTGTTAGGCGCATGGCTGAGTAGTCCTCTTCCCGTAGTCTATTTAATGCATCTGTTTTGTTACCAACATTTGGCGTGGCGCCTGAACAAATGGTCAAGATGCAACACCACTCTCAGAACAGAAAAAGGGTTGATCTTTGTTTTTGCACCAGTTTGAAATTTGCTAGAGTGTTGCCGTTTTGAATTTGGCACAGTGGGCTTTTCTACTCAAGGCTGTTAATCGGCTGTATCTAGTTTCCATTTTGTCACAGAAGTGAGATCCAAGCACTATACGGAGAGCATTTCCTTTCCTGCTTTACTGCTACATACCCTCTAGGTGGCACTGTGTTAGAGCAGAATAGCACAAATACACAAGTGGGAAAATTGTTTTCTTTCACTTTCGGAAATAATACCGCATTTTCCCTGTTCTAAAGACACTTGCCGAAAGTGATATTTAAAAACAGAAGTGGAACGGGAGGGTCACAATTTCATTTCATTCATTCATTCTTTCTTTTTCTATACCGCACCGTAGCTGAAGCTCTCTGGGTGGTGCACAAACAATGTTGCCTAAAGAAGCTGTAAACAAACCCGCAAACATGAGTAGGGAATGACGAGCACACAATAAATGCCTCATGTAGAAAAGCTCTTTGAACCTCAACCTTTTCCAGTTTAAAACGGCAGCACGACAAGACTAAACCACGAAGGCCTCTGCCTTTCCCAAACTGGTGCCCTTCGGGGGTGTTCAAGTGCAACTCCCACCCCAGTGGAGACAAACACCGGGTTTTGTGTCTCCAACAGCGAAATGGAGAAGGTGCAGTCATGGCCATGCTGGCTGGGGTTGCAGTTCGACACGTCTGAAGGGCACGAGGCCGGGGGAAGGCTGTGCACGCTGGAAATTAGGTGGTGCTAAATGGGCGTGGCTAGAGGAAGAGGGCCAGGGAGCTACATCCAGCTGTACACCAAATACTTTTTTTCTGCATCTCTCTCTCTCTCTCTCTCTCTGTCCCCCGTGTCCCATCCTTCCGCTTTCCAGTGTGGGGTGAGTTATCGCTGTCTCCTGCGGCAGAACCAGGTGCTCCTGACGGCACTGGAGGAGCTGCAGTCACGCTGCGCCAGTCTCAAGAAGGAGAACAGCCTGCTGGTGAGGATCCTGCATGTGGGAAGCAGGGGTGGCCAACCTGTGGCCCTCCCAGATGACGTTGGACTCCAGATCCCATTATCCCTGCCCATCAGCCATGCTGGCTGGGGATAATGGGAGGTAGAGTCCAACAACACGTGGAGTGCCACAGGTTGCCCAGCCTGTCCTGCTTTGAGAGTAGCACATTTTGACTGCAGCGAAGTCAGGAAACCTTCAAGCCTGCAGCTGGTTATCCAGTGGGGCACAGGCTGCAACAGAGCTGGCCTGAATCCAGGCGGAAGTCAGAACACAGGCAGGTGGACGGGCAACGAGATCAGGCAACAGCTGGAGTGGGCATGATAACAAGCCAGAGGTCAAGCACAGTAAATCAGTCAGGCCCATCACACAGACCAGGAGCAGGGTCATGAGGCAGTCAGGAAACAGGGCATCAGTCACAGGGCACAGTTTAGGAGGCCTGGTACACAGCAGAGGCAGGATGGACCAAGTTGTTTCAGCACTGGCTGGGTTTCCAGTGAAGGCTTTTAAGCCCGAAGCCTGCTGGACCCCACCAGAGCTCAGCTGCAGCAATCAGATCTCAGCTGCAGCAATCAGAGCTCCCTTTCCAGTGCTTACTCCTGAGGAGTCCATTTCTCCTGAGGAGACCTTTTCTGGAGGTGAGCCCACCTTTGCACAGGAGCCCTGCTAGCCTCTTGCTTGAGGCGATGACGCTCCCGGGGGTCAGGGGGTGGGTCTGCCTCAGTGGCAGGGTCCCTTTCTCCAGACCTGGATGGCCCTGCAGCCACTTCCCCCGAGGGCTCAGGCTCCTGTGGGCCTGGGGGCAGTCCCTGATCTGGGGTGCCCTGGGCTTCTGGGGCCTTGAGCTTCTCCTCCTCTGAGGAGGGCTCCTCCAGTCGGGGCAGGACACACCCGTGGTTCAGTGCAGCGGGCACCAAGGATGGCGCACATAACCTGAAAGGCGTGCCCCAGAGATCTCTTGTGAGCTCATAAAGAGGCGGCACAGAAGACCCAACATGTGGATCAGAATTCGCTCAAGCTCACCGCTGCTGCTCCGCAACTCCGCTGCCTCTTAGCTTTTATTTTTATTTATTATTAAATTTATTAATCGCCCATCTGGCTGGTCACCCAGCCACTCTGGGCGATGTACAGCATACAATAAAACAATTTAAAACAATAAAATTCCACAATAAAAACGTTTTCTAAAATACCCTAATCCACCCCAAATGCCTGCCTGAACAACCACGTTTTTAATGCACGACGGAAGCTCATGAGATATGAGAATGCTGCTTATCCAGAGCCTACGCTGTCACTCCAGTGCGCTCCAGAGGTGTTGGGATCATCTCCAGCGAGCAGGAATTGCAATCCAATGCCATCTGGAGGGTGCCGAAGTGGCGGGAGGCTGCCCTGTGGACGCAGGCCGCTACTCTCAACATGGGGCTGAGCCAGCGAGAAGCTCTCCTGTGCACACTGCACGGAGCAAGCTGGAGATGGACAAGCTCTTGTGCATCGCCTGTCCATTTCAGTTGGGCCCGCATCCTGCTTGCTGCTGTCCGGAGTCCACCACCCTTAAGAGCGTCCAAACTCCATTGCTTTGGGCATACGGAGATAGCTTATCCTGGGCCAGGGATGGGGAACGTGTGGCTCTCTAAATGCTGTTGGCCTACAACTCCCATCATGCCTAATTGGCTATGCTGGCTAGGGCTGATGGGAGTTGTAGGACAAAATGCCTAGAGGACTTGTAGGTCAAAATATCAGCCCCAGTTCAAAGGACTGGTTTTGGCCTATTATGCTCTACATGGCTTAGGACCTGGGAACCTGATGGAACATCTCCCATATGGGATGTGAAGGTCTGAGGCCTACAGAGGCAAAGGGGGAAAACAGTTAGGCTTAGAGGCCTTGGTTTTTTTGTTGGGAGGGGGTATACCTGAGAGGAGTAATTTCATTTCACCGGTTAAGTTTCAATTTCATTTCCCCAGTTAAGTTTCATTTCTTCAGGTTTGAAGCAGTGCTTTTGGTTTTAAGGGAGGAGGGTATAGAATGAGATATTCAGAAAGACCAGAGAAGTAAGAGCAGAGTCGGGGAGACCAGAGCCTGAAGAGGGAGCAGGAAGAAGCAGCCTGGAGAAGTCTTAAGTACAGCTAGGGTAAAGGAACTTGCATTTTGCAACTTTTGTTTTCTCTTAATGTGTTTTGTATCACTCAGCTGTATTCTGTACATGCCTTTAGTTGTGATTTGCTTACTTTAATTTACCAGTAAACTGTTGTGGTTAAAACTCCAGGTGTCTGGAGTGTCAATCACCCCACATCTACAGCCTAAACCACGGAAAAGGGAAGGTAAAAGAAGGAAGATGGGACTCTTAAGGAGACAAGAGATCCTTAAGAAGTTGCTCAGGGGGTCCAGGTCCTAAGGGAAACCCTGACATGGACCTACCCCTGCCTTGAGGTAAGGGTACATAGGAGAGAACATATTCCACCAGGTTTGGGGTTGTGTAGAGCTTTATAGGCCAAAAGTAGCCCTTTGAATTGGGAGCAGAAATAAATCAGAAGCTACTGCAGGTGAGATGAGGACCAGCCTTGGCCTTCCTATCTGCAACATTTGTTTCATATCACTGGCCTACCTTGCAAAACCATTGTTAAGAGTTATTGAGCTGATTGACAAGGGGTCATTCTGAGTATTTTCCTGGTACCCTCTGCTCAGCTAGAATGGTAGCACTCAACTGCAGTCCAACAACATCTGAAGGGGTATTCCTTCTCCATCCCTGCTCAAGCCCAGGATTGTCTCAGTTCAAGAGACAATCCCAGGGTCTAGGGCAGAGAGAGAGAGGAACCTTTCTTGCCCAGCTCTGCCACTGAAGATCTTTTTGACTGAAGATCTTTTAGCTGGGGATTCAAACCCGGGACCTCCTGCTTGCACGGCATTGGATACCCAGCTAAGGCAGGCATATTTGCAAGGGAATACCCACCCTCCCATGGCAGAGGCATCAAGGTACCCAGCCGTGCAAACAGGTCACCTTGATCCAGTGGTAGTTAATGGCCCATTGATCACAGTTGATGGTGCAGAATGCGGGCGCCTGGATATCAGTGGGACCAAGGGGTTGGCTCATGTGACACTGATACTGCGCCAGCTGCACTGGCTGCCAGTGCATTTCCAAGCCCAATTTAAAGTACTGGTTCTAACCTTTGAAGCCTTAAACTTAGGGCCCAAGGTACTTGAAGGACCACATTCTCCCGTACCAGCCTCCCTGCACTTTGAGATCATCAAGGAGACCCATGTCACCTGGCCCACTGCCAAGGCTGGTTAGGCCAGTGTGTACAAGGCACAGGGCCTTGTTGGCAGTGGCCTCATACCTCTGGAATTAGCTTCCTTCAGGGGTTTGCCATTCCGGGCCCTTTGACCATCTACCAATTTTGCTGACTTTCCCATAATGTCTTGGGCTGCTGGTTTGATTGGTAATCTCTGTTTTTCTTGATTTTTTAAATGGATAAGTTCTGTCTTTATGGATTCTTCTTGAATGTGCGGTTATTGCTTTTTATTGCATCCACTTCATAGGATTTTTACCTTGTACACTGCCTTGAGTGGGTTCCACCCTTAACGGCAGCCTAAAAATAACATTAGATAAATCAGTGTATGGTGACTCTGTCAAGCTTCCCCAGGCTCAAGAGAGAGGGAGGAGGATGCATCCTGCCCCGCCTGCCCCAACCATGATTGCCACAGAGGGCAGCTGTCACCCAGCTGGAGGGCTTGAATGGTTGTCCACAGGTGCTTAGGCTTTTTTCCCTTCTCTTTTCCACCTCAGCGTAAGAGCTGCTTTCCGGAGACACAGGAGAAGGTGAGGCACCTGAAGAGGAAAAATGCTGAGTTGGCCGTCATCGCCAAGCGCCTGGAGGAGAGGGCACGGAAGCTCCAAGAAGCCAACCTCAAAGTAGTACGTGCTTGCCCTGCCCTGCCTCTTCCCACCCTAGTGGCCAACCCAGCCTGGCTCATCCTGCCATGCAGGGGTTCCTGCTATGAGACAGTGTGGGGTAGTGGTTAGATCCATCGTTCCAAAATTGTGTGTCGGGGTGAGCTGATGGGCTGTGTGAGAACTGCTGCTGTGCCACAAGAAATAAGCAAAATAACAATTGAAGGTTCCCGTGAGTGTTATGCCCCCACCAACACAAGAGGTTGCCTGACGCATCTCTGAATGATTTACTGGTCTGGTCATTCCCTTTTCCATTTGGTCTCTGCTGGAGGCTGGTCATTCTGCCACACCCTGCGTCAGGTGCATGACCAGTCATGCCTGCTGCAGGGGTATATCAAAATGAGCTGCCCTCCGAGGAGGCTTCCTATTATGTCTTTGTGTGAGTTACTGCTCGGAATTCGCCTCCTTCTAACCCACCTCTGCTAGAAGACTGGTACTTTTGGCCCTGCTGTGCATGGAGTGTTACTGGATCATTTAATTGTTCTTGAACCTCAGACCCAGTGCAATTACCTGCCCCCAGAAGAGGCTGCCTGTTTCATCCCTCTATGATTCACAGCTCTGGGTTTGCCAATCTATCCACAGAATTGGTTGACGGGCTCCTCTGAGGGTGGATAATCCTGACACTTGCATGCTAAAAAAACCTTTTTCAACGACAAGTTTTTAAATCTCTGCATCTAGAATTTCAGGACACTAAACTCACTGGCTGACTTATCAGTTGCTTTCACTCGGCCTGGCCTACCTTGCGGAGCTATTGTGAGATAGAACGATTCAAACACAGAAAGAGAGGGGGAAAGAAAGAAGGAAGGAGAGTGAAAGAAAGAGTTTCCTAGTTTCTTTAGTCTCTTATTGACCCCTTTCCAGGTTTTAATTACAGGAGATGTGGAAATGGATCCAAACTAGTGGGTGCGTGCACATGTGCCCAGCCCCTCTCTTTATGCAAGGGGTTGTAGCTCAGTAGTACAGCCCCTGCTTTGCACGCAGAAGGTCCCGGGTTCGATCCCTGGTGGCATCTCCAGGTAGGGCTGGAAAACCTCCTTCCTGAAATCCTGGAGAGCTGCTGCTGCCAGTCAGTGCTGACAATACTGGGCTAGAAGGACCCAGGGCCTGACTCAGTACAAGGCAGCTTCCTAGGTTCCTGTCTGTTTCCTTAAAAGCTTTACACCCCACCTTTCCTGAAAACGATCCAAGGTGGCAATTTTTCTCTTTCTGACACAGGTGAATGCTCCTGTAGCTGTGAAGGGCTCCTGCACTGGGCTCTGCAAGAAGGCACTTATCGGCCAGCGGGCCACAGACCTGCGAGAGCAAGCCAGTGCACTCCTGGCGAAAGACAAGCAGATCAGCGCTCTACAGCGGCAGTGTCAAGAGCTTCAAGCTAAAATCACGTCTGGAAAGGTGAATCTTGACCACCGAGCTGGCCCAGATCTGGTCCTGACCCACACCTGGTGGGGTGGTAAACCCCCATCTGGACTATGCCATGTCAGACTGCGTGTAGCAGCCTGCAGAATCAAAATCCCTCCATGTAGAAAGCCAGCATCTCTGAGAGAAAGGTTCTAGCTGGGCCTTCTCCCACAAATGCTAGTTCTCTGCCTGTCGGACTGTTGTGCAGGGGGCACGGCTAAGGAGTGTTCCATTGGATGCCCAGGGCCGCCTGCTCTCTGAGGTGCACAGCCAAGAGGCAGATGTGCACCTCCTCTGCGGTTTGTGAGCACTGGGACTTGGATCCAGGCAGAGCCCGCCCACCCCTTGCAAGCCTTTGGCTGGGTTTCTGTGATGTCACAGAATATTCACCAACATTCTAACTGCTCAGGAGGACATTGGTCAGCAACAGAGGGTTGATACAGAATGCAGCTTTTCCGCAAGGGAAGGGAGAGTTCAGTTTGGCTGAGTAAAATAAACAGTTGTGCAGCATCATGGGGCAGGGAGAAATACGTACTGTCACAGGGAAGCAGAGGGGGAAAGAGAAGTGGAGCTGGGCAGGCAGAACAGCTGTGGACTGGAACAATGAGGGCGAGGGCCCCCAAGGTAGTGGGGACGGTGTAGGACCATGAGGCCTAAGCCAGGGGTGTGGAAACTCTTCCAGCCCAAGGGTCGCATTCTGCTTCGGACAAGCTCTCCAGGGCAGCATTCCAGTGGTGGGTGGGGATGAAGGGAAAAGGAAATCTCGCACAGGGACTCAGCGGGGGTTTGTGCTGTGGTGATTGGTGCTGGAGAACAGAACCAGGGAGCCAAAGGAGCGAAGAGTTGGGGGCGAGGGACAGCTTGGGCTTACTATCACAGATTAGTCTGAACTAGCCAGCTCAATTTTTAGGGTGCAGCCTTTTGCTCCTCCCGCCTTTCTCTCCCTAGACAGGTTGAGGACGGAAATCTGAAGCGCTTGACAACTTGAAATGCACTTCCCGTCATTACTGAGCACGATTCGGGCTGCTGTGTTGGATCAGTTAGAAGTCCAGCTTTCCCCAAGCTGGGGCCCTCTAGTTGTATTGGGTCGCAACTCCCAGCATTCTGGGAGTTGTAGTCCAACACATCTGGTGGGCCCCAGCTTGGGGAAGGCTCGATCAGAGGAATTGATTAAAAAGGCGCTTTGATAGACGAGGGAGGTGTCCCGTGTTCACCAGTGCAGCTAATTTCATTCTGAAGGTATTCTTATGCAAGTACTGAAGTGCTTTGCTCTTTGTCTTGGAAGAGCAAAGAAAATGGGAGGGTTTCTGTGGGTGGGGGCGGTTGCTTTACCGGGAGTGCCCCACCATATGCAAATATATGCCGCTTTCACCATGAATGGATCAGCTGACCAAAGGAGAGGCACTGGATCTGGTGCCAACGCTGCTTCTTGTGTCTTCCCAGGATGGTTCTCCTCGCCTGCCTCTTCCGGACTTCCGCCAGCTGCTCCGTGAGTCTCAGAAGGAAGGGCTGCGTCTCCAGAGGCAAATTGCCCTGAAGAATTCCAAGGCGTCCCTGGGGTCTTGCAGCCGGGGGCCGGGAGATGCTGCTGCAGCTTTGGCAGTGGGATTGGGGCCGCCTGTGCAAGCTAGGGCCACCTGCTCAGATGGCTTTTCTCCTTCAAGGGGGTCACAGCAGCGAGAACAATTGTCCTCAGCAACGGAGGCAGCTGGCAAGGTACCCTCACTCTTCCAGGCCTTTCCGTTCATCCATCAGCAAAACCAGTTCATCCCGGTCACGATTCTCTCTTGGATTTAGGCGCATCCTCTCCAAGTAGCTTTGTGGATAGCCAGTGGGAGCTACTGGTGCCAGTGGGAGGTGTGTGCTTTTTCTCAGCTTAACTCATTTTGGCCAGCTCTCTCCATCATGGACATTGCCAGGCCCTCAGCCCCGAATCGATTACCCACAGCCCCAGATCTATTCCCCAGAAGCCTGTTGGTTCCAGTGGAAGGTGTGTTTTTCTCAGCTTAATTTATTTATTTTTATTTGTTTAATTTATTTATTGCATTTCTATACTGCTCAATGGCTGGAGCTCTCTGGGCAGTTGACAGCAATTAAAGCCATAACATACAACATGATAAAACATACTATACAAGCTTTTTAAAATGACCGTATAAAACTGGTATAAATTGCCTTGCAGGGGGGCAGTTTTCCATGGGGATTGCAGCTGGGAAGGGAAGGGTTAACCCACCTTTCCCGCATGCTGCAACGCTGCCGCCCCCCAACTCCCCTTGCATGGGAATTAAGCGTAGGGGGGAAATTCCACTGGTGCCTGTTGGAGATTTTTCCTGGGCCACAAATGCCAAGGTGCATAGCAACGCCCCTGCCGCCTATCTCTTTTGTGCCACAAAAGCAGGCAATCCAGCCCTTCTGGGGTAAAATCTGCCCTCCTGAGAGGCTGAGATGAGGTTCCTGGCTCCATCCTGGCCGTCTTGGGCAGGGGAGGGGAGGGGAGGGGAGGGGAGGGGAGGGGAGGGGAGGGGAGGGGAGAGGAGAGGATGTGGCAGGGAGAGGAGTGACATGTGGGAAGGACTGCTTAACTTCCCTCTGCCCTCTCCAGACTTCTGGCAACTCTGAGATGTGGGGGAAAAGAGGCCCAGCTGATTAGGGGCCTTGGGGAAGAACTGGTGGTGGGAGAAGGGTTAAGCACTCCACCCTCCTTTTGGGCGGGTGTCCTGTATGGGTGTCCTTTTGTAGGTATCCTTTTGGAGAATGCCAAATTAGTTCAATTTCAGACAGGGGTGAAAGTGTGTCTGTGTGAGGGGGAAGAGAATCAATGGGGCTGGCCTTACAATTAGGCAGAGCAAGGCAGCTGATCTGGGGTGTCAAGAAAGGGCAGCAAATTGTTGGTTTAAGGCACAATCCAATGCATTTTTAGGCAGAAAAAGTCCTACAATCCTATGCGCGTTTAGATAGAAAAAAGTCCTGCAACTCCCAGCATGCCCCAGCGAGCCATGCTGGCTAGAGTTATAGGACTTTTCTTCTGTCTAAACATGCATAGGATTGCACACTAAATTTACTATATTTTTACTGCCAAAATATATACTATACTTTTTACTGTGTGTGAGATTTTATGCTGCAGATGACAAAATAACTTATGTGTGTGTGTGTATATGCCAGTCCTCCCCAGCCTGGTGCCTTGCAGAGGTGTTGGACATCAACTCTCATCATCCTCAGCCAACATGATGGGAGTCGAAGTCCCCCACCCCCAATACACACACCCTCAGCTGGAATCTGCAGCTAATTTGCCAACTGCCCAGCTATTGTTGGGCACCGCTCCATACCTGCATGGAGCACCTGTGCTGAAGGCTTGGCATGGATTGCCCATTTCCAGCTGGGCCAGGTTTAAGGTTCTGGTCATACTCCTGAAGAACTTGGGGCAAGTACACTTGAGGACACACCTTCTTCCTTATCATCTTGCCCGGTCCTTGAGATTTTCTGGTGCTCGTGGTGGACCTGCATGGGTCAGAAATCCATCTGGAAACCATCAGGAGCAGGGCCTCTTTTGTGTTGGCTTCTGCTCAATGAAATGCCTTTCCAGATGAGATCAGGCAGGCATGTATGCTCTTTTGTTTGCAGCATTTGCTTTTTAGGCAGACACATCCTGACTCATGAGTACATTCCAGTCACTGTTTTATGGATGCATTTGCCTTTATTGTCATTTTTTGAAGGTGCTGCAAAAATCTCTCTCTCTCTGTGGCATTTTGGTTGGTCCTAGTCCACAGCATTGCCCAACTGTGGATTTTGACCCTGCCCCCCGGACCAGCACGGCCGTTTTTTCTGAGGCAGATGGACCAACGTCAGCCCTCTGGCAGTTGTGGAATGGGGCGCTGAGGCCATGGAATGCGAATGTCCAGCCAGGAGCACCTCCAGGCAAAGCGCAAATGTGTATCAGATAAAACTCTCCTTAGAACTAGCAGGACAGCAGGGATTGGCACCCGGCCTCCCGACCTCCCTCACTTCGCCACCGCATTGCTTGTGGCCACTCCAGCGCTGTTGCACAGCAGCCTTCCCCAACGTGGTGCCCTCTGGAATCATAGAATCATAGCATCATAGAATAGTAGGGTTGGAAGGGGCCTACAAGGCCAACGAGTCCAACCCCCTGCTCAATGCACGAATCCAAGTCAGAGCATCCCTGACAGATGGCTGTCCAGCCTCGTCTTGAATGCCTCCAGTGGGGGAGAGCCCACCACCTCCCCGGGTCATTGGTTCCATTGTCGTATTGCCCTTACAGTCAGGAAGTTTTTCCTGATGTTCAGCCGGAATCTGGCTTCCTGTAACTTGAGCCCATTCTTCCGTGTCCTGCACTCTGAGATGATCAAGAAGAGATCCTGGCTTTCTTCTCTGTGACAGCCTTTCAAGTACTTGAAGAGCGCTATCCTATCTCACCTCAGTCTTCTCAAGGCTAAACATGCCCAGCTCTTTCCGTCTCTCCTCATAGGGCTTTGTTTCCAGTCCCATGATCATCTTTGTTGCCCTCCTCTGAACCCTCTCCAGTTTGTCTGCATCCTTCATAAAGTTTGGTGCCCAGAACTGGACACAGTACTCCCGATGAGGCCTAACCAGAGCTGAGTAGAGGGGAACTAGTACTTCCCGGGATTTGGAAGCGATGCTTCTAGTAATGCAGCCCAAAATAGCATTTGCCTTTTTTGCAGCCACTTCCCATTGTTGGGTCATATTCAGCTTGTGATTGACAACAATTCCAAGATCTTTATTGCTTGTAGTGTTGTTGAGCCACGTATCCCCCATCTTGTAACTGTGCATTTGGTTTCTTTTTCCTAGGAGCAGAACTTGGCATTGATCCCTATTAAATGTCATTCTGTTGTTTTCTGCCCAGCGCTCCAGTCTATCAAGATCACTTTGAATTTTGTTTCTGGCTTCCAAAGTATTAGCTATCCCGCCCCCTTTTGTGTCATCTGCAAATGTGATCAGCATTCCCTGCACCTCCTCCTCCAAGTCATTAATAAAAATGTGGAAGAGCATTGGGCCCTGCGGTACCCTGCTCGTTACCTCTCCCCAGTTTGAGAAGGTCCCATTGATAAGCACTCTTTGAGTCCGATTCTGTAGCCAACTGTGGATCCACCGGATCGTTGTTTCATCTAGCCCACTTTGAGCTAGTTTGCTCATCAGGACATCATGGGGCACTTTGTTGAAAGCTTTGCTGAAGTCGAGGTATATGATGTCCACAGCATTCCCACAGTCCACAAGGGAGGTTACTTGATCAAAAAATGAGATCAGATTTGTCTGGCAGGACTTGTTTTTGACAAATCCAAAAGTTTGGGACTACAGCTCCCATCAGCCTGAGCAAGCACAGCCAGTGCTTAGGTGCAGTGGGAGTGGCAGTCCCAAATATCTGGAGGCCACCAGCTTGGGAAAGGCTGCTGTATAGAAACGCTTGTATTATTGTTGTTGTTGTTATTTCGAAAACAATTATTTCTTGCGCAGTTCTGTAACATGTGAAACAGCCCTAAGATTGCGTGCATGCTCAACGGGGGTAGATTTTGGAGGGGGGGGGGCAGTGGGTCTGTGCACATAACAACAACAGGGGCAACAACAACACACGTGCTCCCTGCGCAGTTTTGTAGCACGCGAAGCAGCCTTACGGCCATGTGAAGGCTAATCCAGGGGAGGTAGATTTAGGGTGTGTGTGCAATTGTTGTTAATAATAATACTAATATTCTATTTCCCCAATGGGCGTTTCCTACACAGTTTTGCGAAGCAGCCGCAAGACCCTGTAGAGACGAGAGGGGGGGGGTGCGGGGGCGGGGGGGAGATGGGTGCCATTGCTGGCATCCCTCTCTTTCCCCGATGCCGGGGTTCCCTGCGCAGTTCTGCCACACGCGGAGCAGCCCGGGCCGGGGGAGGCGGCCAGGGGGCGACGGCGCTCCCCCGCCGGGCCCGGCCCGGCCCCCGCGCCGGCCGGCGCCACTGCCGGCGGAGGGGCCGCGCGCAACAGAGCGGCCGAGGCCTTCCCGGCGCCGCCCCCGTGGCGAAATGGCTCCGCCCGCGCGGCGCTGTCCGCGGTGCTGAAGCGGAGGCGCCCCGGCAGGTAGGCGGCGCGGCCGCCGGCTGGCGCGGGCCGGGCGGCGGGCCGCGCCCCCCGAGCCGCCGCGCCCCGAGCCGCGCGCAGAGTGCTTTCCCCACGAGAGCGCAGGGCGCCGCGTGCAGATCGGGGGCCGGGGCGGGCCGAGGCCGGCTTCCGGGGCCGGAGCTGCCGGGCGGATCTCGGCGGACGGCTCCTCCGGCTTTGCCAGGCCGCGGGAGGCGCCTCCGAGAGCGCTGCCGAGGGCCGCGGCTCCCCCCGCCCCGGGCAGAGCGCCGGTTCTCCCTTCCCGCCGGTTTTGCTCGAACCACGATGCCGCACTGACGCCCCGCTTCCTTCCGCAGTCCCAGCAGGGCAGCTGTCAGTAGGAGTCGGGCGTTCTCCCTGGCAGTGGCGGGGGGGGGGGGGCTCCTTGCCACGTCTCCCTCTCCGGCTCATGCATGGGCCAGGCCACCCCCCCGCTGGCCTGACGCTGCTCTTGGGCTCCCGTGTGCAGCGGCCTCCCACTGGCCACCGGTTCCCTGCCAGGTGGCAGAAGCCAGAGCGTGCTTCCCACCTGCTCTCCGGCGCCAGGGCAGCTGCAATGCTGGGAACGATGGTAATGCCCATGCAGGCTGGGAACGATGGAAGTTGGAGTCCAACACACCTGCAGGGCCTCAAGTCGGGAAAGGCTGGAGTAGATTGTGCACCAGCCGTTACGGATGTGCAGAAGAGGCCTCCCCTGTCCCCTATTTCTGCCCCTCAAAGGTGCTGCGGCATCCGTCCAGTCCAGGGAAGACCAGCTGGGCCAATGGGGCGGCTCAGAATGAGGCAACGCTGGGAAGAGTGGGAAGAGCGTCCTAGGACCCACGTCCTTGGGCAGGCCGCCCACCTCTGCTCCTTCCCATGCACTTCCTAACCCTGACCTTGCTTACTAGGATGTACATCCCAGGAGGAGGATGGCGCAGGCTTCTGAGCAAGCGCTTCCAGGGTTTCAGCCGCAATCTTCAGCACTTGCGTAGAGCAGCCTGCCCCAGCCAGGCGCCTTCCCAGTGCTCTGGACTTGATTGCTCGATTGCATTCCTGGACCGCCCAATAGCCGAGGACGTTGGCCCTGTCAGCTGCAGCATGGCGAATGCTCAGGGATGCTGGGCGTGGCCATCCAGAACATCGGGAGGGGACCAGGTCGGGGAAGCCTGACTTACATAGCAATCTTATGTATGTCTACCCAAGAGTAAGTCCCACTGAATTCAGTGGGGCTTACTCCCAGGTAAGGCTTGCAGCCTTAGAGGCGCTTCTTATTTCTTTCTGAGCAAGCAGCCTGGGCCCTTTGGGTGTTTTGGATTACAACTCCCATCCGTGCCAGCCAGCAGGGCATTCCAGGCATTGCTGTCCAAAATATCTGGAGGCCATCAATTTGCCTGCCCCAGCGTGATGCGATTCAGGGTCTGAGGCTGAGTTTCGGCATTCTGGGACTGGCTGCTGTGAGTCCAGACTTTAGGGGCCTGGTTTTTGATCCAGATCCAACCACAAGGCACCTGGCAGTAAATAACAAGAATTACCCTCACATTAAAGCCAGTGGTGTTTCCAGACTGGAGGGCTCCTTGCACTAACAATCCAAAGCCCTTGTGCAGCTATTCCATCTTCTGTAACAGATTTTTTTCTGGTACGAAAAAAAAAAACAACTGGAAAAAGCAGTGGGAAAACATGGGAGAGCTACGACTGGCACAAGGGATCTAAAGGCACGTCTCCTCCCACGTGGACCTCCTCAGACCCTTAGGTCATTTTCAGGAGCCCTCCTCCAGGTGCCCCCTCCAAAGGCAGCTAGCCGGATGGCTACAAGAGAAAGGGACTTCTCAGTGGTGGCATCCTGCTTTTGGAATGAACTCCCCAAAGAGGTTCACCTGGCAGTGACATTGTTACCTTTTTGGTGCCAGGCAAAGACCATTCTTTTCTCCCAGACATTTTAGAGACGTAGCTCTAGGTTGTCATGACTGTTTTATGGATTCCTGTGCTATTGATAGTTTTGCATTATGTTGTCTTTTATTCTTTTAAATAGTTGTATTGTATTTTATGTTTTTAACTGTGTTTTAAAATGCCATCTTAGTTTTTTAACTGGTTTTAATTTGGCCAGATAACATGAATTATCAGATTAGAAATGTACTAAATAAAATAAATGGGAAGATGACAATGTCTGGACCTCCCATAAAATTCCATCAGAAGATGACCATAATGTACAGTCACGTTTATCTGAGAGAAGATGGTCTGAGTGCTATCAGTTTGTAGGGGTAGCCAACCTGGTGCCCTCCAGATGTTTTGAACATCTGGAGGGCACCAGGTTGCATACCCCTGAACAAAGGGCACCCTTTTGGCCATCGTACATGCTGATCTTTGCTTAGCTGCTCTCTGGGAGCACGGCTGAGATTTGTGTCTTTTGCAGACCAGTCCAGGAGCGCTTCCTTTGGCCCATGTGCAAGATGGAGCTGAAAAACCCGTAAACAAGGGCATCGCAGCTGCCCCTGAGATCAAACAGCAAATCCAGCAATTGGTGAGTTGTCCTTTAATTAAAAAAAAAATTAAATGGCATCTTTGGGAGATTTATCCCCAAAGTGGACATGTGCTTGTCACAGGCTGTATCCCTCTTGTTCATTGCATGCTACAATTATTATCTACAGCTGGCTCAGTACATCAGGGTCCCCATCCAAAACTGTGTGCTGCTCTCCAAGTCAGCCTTCCCCAACCTGGTGCCCTCCAGGCAGGTTGGATTACAGGCTGGGGGATTATGGGACTTGCAGTCCAACCCATCCTGAGGGCATAGGGTGGTGAAGGCTGCTTTGACATATTCCGCACTGAGCTTTGGCTCAGCAAGGCTCCCAAATGGCCTTTGCAGAGCAGCACAGTTGCGCAACCCCAGTCTACAACCAGATTGGAGAAGCTGCTTTAAGAAATACAATGCAGATTTTAGTCACCGTTGTCCATTGCATGTGTATTATTAACTGCAAATAGCTCAGTTACGCTTCATCTAGGGCACCCAGCTACAGCTTTTCTGTTTTTTGTTATCCTGAGTCTGACAATCTTATTTTCAAACCCACTTCCTTTTTGGGATGTTGGGACACTAAGGTCTTCTCTACACCAGCCTAAAATCCTGCATTTAAAACGGGGCTTTCTGCTTCTGTTTTAAATGCAGGATCACAACTGACTCCCTTTACATGTGCTTCTTTTCCCCCTTCCCCTTCTCCCTGTATCTGAGTATTCTATTATCTTTCATTGATCTCGCTCCTCTTCTTGTGGCCTTTTTTCATGGAGGAAACTGAAACGGAACACAGAGGGGTAATTTGATAGCTCATTATCTGCGATCTATTTAAAAATGGAACAAAGACATTTAGTGCAGGGGATGCCCGGGAGGGTCACGTTAGGGCCATGGCATCATGTAAAGAGCCCACAAACTTCTGTGAAGTACCAATCCCAATCACAGGATAAAAGCTCAGTGTGAAGGAGCCCTTATTTGCAACAGCAAATGTGCAGTTGGAAGCAGGATATAAATGGAGTAATAAAAACTAAGCATTGTACTCTATGGAGTCTAGTGCAGCTAACAGCACGATCAGTCGAGAACAATACAGCCGGTACAAAAATGCCATCAATATGTATTTAAAATCATGCGCACAAACAAGAAAACAGCAGTTCAGCAGCATAAAAATCCATTGCCACAAAGACACTTTTGGGAGGGAGTTCCCCAGGATGGGTGCTTCTTGTTGCTGTGAGCCTGACATCTGATAACAACAGGCTTGGAGGGATGAAACTTGGAGGGATAAAACTCTTTCAGCTGGAGGGTCGAACTCCACTTTGGAGAAGCGCCTGGGGGCTGCGGGAAACACTAGGGACCAAAAGCACCAGCACATTTCGGCTTACAGCTCTTGCTGCTCATGAGCCTCGGGAGAGGCGTTCAGCGCTTGAGAATGGGGGGAAGCCATGCAAAAGCCAGGAAACCAGCAAACGATTCACGGTCAGGGGAAAGGGGGCGGGGCCATCTGGCCAACCCTGGAGGGCTGGATTTGGGATGCCAGGAGGGCTGGATGAAGTTCCACACACCTGCTCCAGGGCAATCTGGACCAAAGCCATGTGGGGCTTTACAGAATACATCCCAGCACTTTGAATTGTCTTCAGGAGCGAACTGGGAGCCACGTAGCTCTCTCGACGTGGGAGTTACAGACTCCCATCTGCTCCCTTCTACTGATGTGAGCTGCCACATCTCGAAGGAACTGAGGGTTCTGCTGAGCCATCTTCAAAGATATCGGGATCCCAGGCTGAAGATGCATAAATAAGCCAGTGTGGTATAGTGGTTAGAGTGTTGGACCAGGGCTCGGGAGACCCGGGTGCTAGTCCCCACTCGGCCATGAAGCTCACTGGGTGACTTTGGGCCAGTCACTGACTCTCAGCCCAACCCACCTCACAGGGTTGTTGTGAGAACAAAATGGAGAGGAGGAGGGCCATGTGAGCCACAGTGGGCTCCTTAGAGGAAAAGGCGGGATATAAATGCAATAAATAAATAAATAGGTAAGCAATGATGGCATCAGGATGTATTGAGAGCAAAAGACGGTTTTGTGGACTGGGGAACAGATGGCAGAGAACTTCTAAGAAGGGAGATATTGGGGCTCCAGCCAGCCAGCCAGTCAGCCAGGAATGCACTCTGGCCACTGGCCTGCGATATGTGGGGACTCCTTGTAGATCTGGCCTGGGAATTTGACCATCTCCTCTCCTTTTCTTTCTGCTAGGAGTCTGAGCTCCGAAAGAAGAGGAAACAGTGTGAAAACCTTGAGCATGAAGTAAGGAAGAAGCATAAGAGATGCGCAGAGCTCGTGAGTGTCTCCCTCCTCCTTCCACCGCCATTCACTGTGCACCCCTAGGGTTCCTGCACCCCCCCCCCCCAGACCTGACATCAAGAGGCACCTCAACACCAAAAGCACCCTAGCAAAGGGAGGTATCTTCCACACCCCTTGTGGATATCCCCTTGTCTAAAGGGGAAGCTGGCTGTGCAAAACTGTCTGGTGAGATTCTCCAGCCAAGACAGGAGCCAATTCACACATGACCTTTTGCCTTGAGGCAGAGCAGAAGAGCTTAACTCCCGTGATTTCTCAACACCCCCTCCTGCAGACACTCAGACTGTTCCTGTATCCAAAGGACAGTTCCTCTTTCTGGGGATGCATGGGATTTTTGTTCCTGTTCTCGAATCATGTGAACATGCCCTCTTCGCAACCCCAGATGCGAGCGGGAGCACAATTATTGGGAAATGTTCGCTATTTCCCAAACTCATGTTTGAAAATATGCAGTTGCGCATGCGCGCACTTCCAAAAATGTGCAGATGTGCCCGTGCAGATGTGCAGCCTGCCCCCCAAATCTGCATTTTCACACTTTAGCCTATGGGGGAAATGTGCATTTTTGATGGGGAGAAATGCACATTTTAAAAAATGCATATTTTTTTCAATTGAGGAAAATGCACACTTTTAAAGTGCACATTTCCCCCCTGTTGGGCGGAGGGAGATGCTTGCCTTTAGGAACACAAACGAGGTGAAATGAGCTTGAAGGAAGAATTTGGAGAACCTCAACAGGCTCAAACATCGCATGTTTGCCCTGGTCTGTGTCTCTGTTGGGGGATATCCCTCTTTTTGCTTTCGGGGAGATGTTGGGGATGTCTTTTATATTTATATTTATATATATATGACTGGGGTACCCACACGTTCACTTGAGTTTTCCTGGCTTCAGCTCCCTTGCCAAGTCCCTAGAAGTTGCATCTCGACACTAGCATGCAACACAGGCACATTAGTGTGCACGTATGGATGCAAAATACCAGTGTGTAGCCTTTTCCTTTCCTTAAGCCTGCAGAGAGTGGGAGAAAGTCTTCAGAACTGGGAATGTGACAGTAGCACTAATGCAGAAGAGTGTTGTATTCAACTGTCACTCCATAAAAGAGATGGCCACCCCAAAACAAGAAGTTGTTTCAGACCTAGTGGGGGCAGTTAACATTAATTTCACGTACGTGTGATGTGATCATAAAGCAATTCATTTCTTGTTGAATTGCAGGTTATTCTGAAAAGAAAAATGGGTTTGGACTTTTTAAGGCTTTATGTTTTAAGTGAAATCAGTGTGTGCCGCCTGCATGTGGTCTAGGTTATGGCTGACCTTTGATTTGTCATATGTAAGGAGATGCAAAACATTTTCCCAGAGGGATCTTGGGAGAGCTGAGAACTCATACTTCCCAAGTATGCCTCTTTGGAGTCAACATGTGACTGACTTTCTCATTACAATGATAAATCTAGGTAGAAGATTTCTCTCTTCTGGAAGCTCAATCGTTTTGCCCCTGAGCACTCTCTGGCGGAATCTTTAATCTTGTTACAAGTCACTTTTTACATCAGCAAACATAATACAACTTTTCCATGGCTTGAATTCTGGAACTGCACAAATGCTGTTTTGTTTCCTTGGAACTGTACATTTTGGTTTGGGTTGCACATTTTAAAAAACCCTATCGGAAACCTTACAGCATCATCTCTATCCCCTCCTAATGGATACCTTGTCTGTCTGTCAAAGGAGGGAGATCTTCCTGTATTGCCCAGAAAACCTCTTGCTGCTTTCCCTGTGTGCAGGAAATCCAGCTGCAGGATGTGCGAAGCGATAATGTCCGGCTGTCTGAGGAGAACGCTCTGCTACTTGGGCAAGTGGAATGGACAGCGAAGGTAATCATCGCAGACATATTGTTTCTCCTCCCCACCCCATCACTTGTCAACAGTGTGAGCAAGGCGCTGTGAGCAACCCTGCAAAATAGCAGCAACCTGTGGCCCAGTTTTGGTGTAACAGTAAACCCAAATTCTGTACTGAGAGAAGCTGAAATGTTTGCAGTCTGGGTCAAAGCTGCAAGGAGTTGGTTCAAGGATTTGAAGAGAGCCATCACATGACCTGAGTGATATAAGAGAGAGAGGGAGGGAGGGATGCATCATTTTGGGAAGGTGGCTTTTGAAATTCTCTTGTTACTTCCAAAGTGCTTTAAAAATCTTCCATTTATTTTATTTCCAATTTTTGTACATAGCAATATACGGACATAGCTTCCTTCAAAACATTCCTTCAGTGCGTTCATGTGTTCCTCCTACCCCTGTCCTCTGCACTACTACCGATGTAGATGTGCTAACTGACAAAGCACTATCCTCCAAAAAGTAAATGTGATTTTATAAACACTTTGCAACCAAGGTTCTTTTTGCATCACACTTAAAAATAATAATGCACAGCAGTGCACGTGCACATCAGTAAAAGTTAAACACAGCATACAAAGGAACGTGATGCAAACTGATGCATTGTCGTGTTGAGAAGATTCCCTCCCCCCTTTTTTTTAGCGGTGGAATCCTTTTGGAGAGCTGAGCAATTCTCTCTTCCTCCGCAGGTCGAATCTGAAAATGCTGACTTGAAGCTGCAAGTGGCTGTGGTGACTGAGGAACGGGATTCGGCTCTGCAGGAAACCCAGGAACTCCAGAACAGGCTGGAGAGTCTCGGGCAGGTGCTGAAGGTGGGTTGGGGAAGGTGCATCTCGAGCAGTGTCCTCCCTGGGACGTCAGTGCTGGTGACAAAAAGCTGGAATTTCAGAGAAGGCAACAACACTGCAACAAGGGCATTTCTAGGCATTTGGGGCCCAGCCCCGCAGGTCACAAATCTGCATAAGATTTATCTATACATGCAAATTTAAATTTCACAGAAGGCAAAGCTGTCTCACTGTCCCTTCCCCAACTCCTCCCTCGTCCCTCACAATTCTCTCTCCTTCCCTCCTGGAGGAAAATTGTCCCACCGGAACACAGCCCACACGAGAACTTCTCCGAAATGGAATTTGGCCCTGGGCCTGAAAGTGCTGCTGTGCTCCTGCTGCACAGAGAGGTGCCTGTCCTCATGAGGGAGGAACAGGATGCTCTGCTGAGCTAGTTCTGGCTATGTATGCAATGCCCCCTGAATTCCTGTTTGAATGGGGAAGACGGCATTTCCACTTTTGCGGGTGACAACCCAATCCATGGATTCATGGGAGGAAGTCCCACTCTGTTCACTGGGGCTTCTTCCAGTGTCAGTGTGCCCAGCCTTAGAGTCCTGAAATGTGATGCTAGCGCATGGAAAGGCAGAACTATCTGCAGAAGAAAAGGGACAGATTTCAAACCTCCCTCGCAGCCAACATGGCTGGAGACAGAAGCAGTCATTTTTAACTGAGTTTGTCAGTGGTTTCACTTTCCATGGCACTCGCACCAATTCCTTTTCTCCCACTTTCAAGTCTGGTTAAACAGATCTGGCAGGATTCTGTGTGGTTCCAAAAACCTGCAAAACCAATTTGATTGCAGGTGACAGCAGGGTCAAGGAAATGTGTATGTACAGCACAGGAAGCAAAAGCGCAAATGATGGCATCCTACCTTGTAAAAACTGGGTACCTTCTTTCATGGCCAAAAACCTGATTCCTTTACTGCCGATGGGACAGGTTGTGCTGGTCCCACAATCGTCAGATTGCTGGGAGCAGTTGCACATCTTCAGAACAGCTGCACAGAGTATCCCAGGATGCATAGCTTGGGAAGAAAACCCAGAGGTTCTGGGAAGTAATCACTCCGGTTTGTGTCTATGTGTGTGTGTGCACACTCCTTAAGAACATAGGAAGAACAATGTTGGACCAGACCAAGCATCCATCTAGTCCAGCAGTCTGTTCCCACAGCAGCCAACCAGATGCCCCAGTGGGAAGCCCACAAACAGGACATGAGTGCAACAGCACCCTCCCACCCATGTTCCCCAGCAACTGGTGTACAGAGGCAGACTGCTTCTGATACTGGAGGTTGCGTAGAGCCATCAGGACTAGTAGCCATTGATAGCCTTCTCCTCCATGAATTTGTCCAACCCCCTTTTAGAGCCATCCAAATTGGTGCCCATCACTACATCTTCTGGTAGCAAATTCCATAGTTTAACTCTGCGCCATGTGAAGAAGCCCTTCCTTGAATCTCCCACCCATCAGCTTCATGGAATGACCCTGTTGGGTTCTAGTATTATGTGAGAGGGAGAAAAATGTATCGCTCTCCACTTTCTCCACACCAGGCCTGATTTTGTACATCTCTGTCCTGTCTCCCCTCACTTGCCTCTTTTCCCTTAAGCTAAACAGTCCCAGATGTTGTAACTTGTCCTCACAGGGGAGTTGCTCCAGCCCCTTGATCATTTTGGCTACACCATCTCCAGCTCTGCAATGTCCTTCTTTTCCAGCACACGAGAGATGCCGCAGCACGAAGGCAGCAGCTGGAGCACGAACACGAAAAGGCTCTGGAGGCCTTGCAGAAGAAGCAGGATGAAGTCCGACAGCTCCAGCAGGTGAGGAATTCAGCAGCAGGGAACCCTCCCTCCTTCTGGGTTTGTTCCCAGGCGCGTGCTTCTCCCATCCTTTGGGGGCATGCAGCTGAAAGCAGAGAGCAGAGTTCCTGTGGCAAGGACAACGCTGCTTTGGGGGTGACGGGAAAACACGGCCTGTGGCGCCTGAGCCATTGTGGCTCATTCACCCCACGGCGGTGCCAGATGCTGCAGTGATGGAGGCACACAGCCCCAGTGGGTTTTTCACACTTTGTGTCACCAGAAAACAGCACAAGGGAGTGAGGGAGTAATCACGTGCTGAGCATCTAATGGGCGAGCCAGTCTTTTGGCGCTATGCAACTACGCCACTGTGCAAGTCACCCAGAAAGCTCCTTTTACCTTGGGAGGTGGTGGGCTCTCCCGCACTGGAGGCATTCAAGACGAGGCTGGATAGCCATCTGTCAGGGATGCTGTGACTTGGATTCCTGCACTGAGCAGGGGGTTGGACTCGATGGCCTTGTAGGCCCCTCCCAACCCTACTATTCTATGAAAACAGCAGCTTTTTTTAGAATTAAAATTGAGTTTATAGTCCTAGACTTGTTCCCCCCACACACACACACACTGCTTTCTTCATCCCAGCAGTCTAATTTAGGGGGTGGGGGAGAGGCTTTTTGTTGCTGCTGTTGTTAAACTATTGGGAGTCAGAAACCCTTGCCCCAAAGGGGGTGGACTAAATGATCTCCTAGGCCCCCTTTAACATAAAGTTAAATAGAGCATGATCTACTTTTTTCCCGCCCCTGCAGCACAGTGCCCCTAGCATGCCCTGCGGCACTGAATCGAACGCTCCCTAGAAATAGGATCAGCACCCCCTTAACCCTTTCTTTCCTCTTTGTCTCAGGCCCAAGCTGAAGCAAGGAGGGAACATGAAGGAGCTGTTCAGCTCTTGGAGGTAAGGCAGGAAGAAAACAAAAGGAAGCCGGGCAAAATGAAGCACCAGCCTTTTAAGACAGAAAGACAGGGTGTAGCTTCTTAAAGAAATTAGGAATCTTGGCAGAGAACTGAAGCGTTGCAAGACATATGGTTTAAACAGCAATTGCTGACTGCTGGAAAAAGTAGGCTTGAGCGAATTCCAATAAGCTTGTCAAAGTGCAGAATGCAAGAGATCTCGTGTCCAGAGTTCAGATCCCCAATCCGAAAGTGGCTGCGTTGTCCAAGCCCCTGTTTCCACATGGTTTCTCCACCCCTGGAGCTGAGGTCAGATTAAGGGACGTGCTGATGTGCAGCTGACCTTTTTCTCTCTGTTCATTTTCCCCCATCACATTTCCTGACAGGATTCCTTGGATTGTATGCAGGTACGGCTCGTTTCATTATACCCAGAAAATGTCTTCCTCCACCACATGCCCCATCCCCACTCAAGTCCTGGCTGCTTCCAAGGAGGAGTTTGGAATAGAGCAATGCCAAATTTCCAGAAATTGGGGGGTGGGGGGGGGGAGAATTGGAAGAAAACCATGAATTTCATTAAGGCACTCTTCCCCACCTTGGTGCCCTCCAGACGTGCTGGATTACAACTCCCATCATCCCTAGCTAACTCGCCCCTGGCTGTGCTGGCTGGGGATAATGGGGGTTGTAGTCCAACACATCTGGAGGGCACCAGGTTGGGGAAGAGTGCCTTAAGGCTTTATATTTGACTCTCAGTTCCAAACTCAATTAAAACTGTAGCCCCTGTGTTGGACCCACAGTTCCAAACCACACAGGATTCCTCTTCAAGTTGGATGTTCTGGCCCCACTGCAACAAAACAGTAAATGGGAGGGAGGGATCCCTTAGAAATATGAAAACTAGGAGTAGGGCATATACTGGCATCTTGATCACAATTCAGTACTCAGACAGCCTGGAGCAAAACGTGGAGATCTCTCCCATCGCACTCAGAAATGTCATATAAAAGGAACAGACCTGCCTAGGCATCGCTGGACTAATACGAAAGGAACTCAGGTGGCAGAGAAATTAATGGAAGGCAATGGCAAACCACTCAGCCTTCCTTATAGTCCAGCTCTCACAGCCATACGTTGCTACTGGGAAAACCACAGCTTTGATTATATGGACCATTGTCGGCAAGGTGATGTCTCTGCTTCTTACTATGCTGTCTAGGTTTGCCACAGCTTTCCTCCCAAGGAGCAAGCGTCTTTTAATTTCATGGCTACAGTCACCGTCTGCGGTGATCTTGGAGCCCAAGAAAATAAAGTCTGTCATCACTGCTTCCATTTCTTCCCCTTCCATATGCCAGGAAGTGATGGGGCCAGATGCCATAATCTTAGATTTTTTAATGTTGAGTTTCAAACCAGCTTTTGCACTCTCCTCTTTCACCCTCAACAAGAGGCTCTTGAGATCCTCTTCGCTTTCTGCCATTAGGGTGGTATCGTCTGCGTATCTGAGGTTGTTGATAATTCTCCCGGCAATCTTAATTCCGACCTGTGATTTATCCAACCCGGCGTTTCTCATGATGTACTCTGCATATAAGTTAAATAAGCAGGGCGACAATATGCAGCCTTGTCGTACTCCTTTCCCAATTTGGAACCAATCGGTTGTTCCATGTCCGGTTCTTACTGTTGCTTCTTGACCGTTGTACAGGTTTCTCAGGAGACAGGTGAGGTGGTCTGGTACCCCCATCTCTTTCAGAATTTGCCACAGTTTGTTGTGATCCACACAATCAAAGGCTTTAGCGTAGTCAATGAAGCAGAAATAGATGTTTTTCTGGAATTCTCTTGCTTTCTCCATGATCCAGTGAATGTTGGCAATTTGATCTGTACTTCCTCTGCCTCTTCGGAACCCAGCTTGTACTTCTGGTATTTCTCGGTTCACATACTGCTGAAGCCTAGCTTGTAGGATTTTGAGCATCACCTTGCTGGCATGTGAAATGAGCGCAATTGTACATAGTTCGAACACTCTTTGGCATTGCCCTTCTTTGGAAATGGGATGTAAACTGACCTTTTCCAGTCTTGTGGCCACTGTTGAGTGTTCCAAATTTGTTGGCATATTGAGTGCAGCACTTTAACAGTATCATCTTTTAGGATCTTAAATAGCTCAGCTGGAAGACTGTCATCTCCGCTAGCTTTGTTGTTAGTAATGCTTCCTAAGGCCCACTTGACTTCACTCTCTAGGATGTCTGGCTCAAGTTCAGTGGCCGCACTATCATGGCTATCGGGGACATTCAGATCTTTCCTGTATAGTTCTTCTGTGTATTCTTGCCACCTCTTCTTAATCTCATCTGCTTCTGTTAGGTCCCTGCCTTCTTTGTCCTTTATCATGCCCGTCTTTGCAGAAAACATTCCCTTGAGATCTCCAATTTTCTTGAAGAGATCTCTAGTCTTTCCCATTCTGTTGTTTTCCTTGATTTCTTTGCATTGTTCATTTAAGAAGGCCTTCTTGTCTCTCCTTGCTATCCTCTGGAAATCTGCATTCAGTTGGGTATATCTTCCCCTTTCTCCCTTGCCTTTCACTTCCTTTCTTTCCTCAGCTACTTGTAAAGCCTCATCAGACAGCCACTTTGCTTTCTTGCATTTCGTTTTCTTTGGGATGGATTGAGTTGCTGCCTCCTGAACAAGGTTACGGACCTCCGTCCGTAGTTCCTCAGGCACTCTGTCTATCAGGTCTAATCCCTGAAATCTATTCCTCACCTCCACTGTATATTCATAAGGGATATGATTTAGGTCATACCTGAATGGTTTAGTGGTTTTCCCTACGTTCTTCAATTTAAGCCAAACTTTTGCAAGAAACAGCTCATGATCTGAGCCACAGTCAGCTCCAGGTCTTGTTTTTACTGACTGTATGGAGCTTCTCCATCTTTGGCTGCAAAGGACATAATCAGTCTGATTTCGATACTGACCATCTGGTGATGTCCATGTGTAGAGTCGCCTCTTGTGCTGTTGGAAAAGAGTGTTTGCTATGATCAGCGTGTTCTCTTGGCAAAACTCTATTAGCCTTTGTCCTGCTTCATTTTGTACACCAAGGCCATGCTTGCCTGTTATCCCGGTGATTTCTGGGCTTCCTACTTTAGCATTCCAATCCCCTATGATGAAGAGGACATCTTTTTTGGTGTTAGTTCTAGAAGGTGTTGTAGGTCTTCATAGAACCGATCAACCTCAGCTTCTTTGGCCTCAGTGGTTGGGGCATAGACTTGAATTACTGTGATGTTGAATGGTTTGCCTTGGATTCGTACTGAGATCATTCTATCGTTTTGAGATTGTACCCCAGTACTGCTTTTCCCACCCTTTTGTTGACTATGAGTGCTACTCCATTTCTTCTACAGGATTCTTGCCCACAGTAGTAGATATGATGGTCACCTGAATTAAATTTGCCCATGCCTGTCCATTTTAGTGCGCTGATTCCCAAGATGTCGATGTTCGATCTTGCCATCTCATGTTTGACCACCTCCAGCTTACCTTGATTCATTCATCTTACATTCCAGGTTCCTAAACAATATTGTTCTTTACAGCGTCGGACTTTCTTTCCACCACCAAACACATCCACAGCCGAGTGTCCTTTCGGCATTGGCCCAGCCGCTTCACTCTTTCTGGCGCTACTTGGAAATTCCCTCTGCTCTTCCCCAGTAGTATATTGGACACCTTCCGACCTGAGGGGCTCCTCTTCCGGCGTCGTATCTTTTAGCCTTGTGATATGTCCCATGGGGTTTTCTTGGCAGGAAAACTGGAGGGCGTTGCCATTTCCTTCTCCAGTGGACCACATTTTGTCAGAACTCTCTGCCGTGACCTGTCCGTCTTGGGTGGCCCTGCACGGCATAGCTTATGGCTTCACTGAGTTACGCAAGCCCCGTCGCCACAACCAGGCAGTGATCCATGAAGGGAGCCCTGCTATAGTCTGCCATGAAAACGCCAGCGTAAGCAGCATCCCTCTAGGGGTCAGCAATGACCTGGTGCTTGCACAGGAGGAACCTCTCCTTTCCTATAGGCTTAGAGAAATTCAGCAGCTATTTAGCTGTGACAGAAGATGTTACCAGTCGGTGGATGTGTAGCTAGCCAGTTGAACTGACGGATTCCCAAAGTGCTCATCAGTGTCTCCCCATCCACCCTGAAAGAAGGGGCCTGCAGGAGCTGCAGGATTCTGCCCTGGGCCCCGAGTCATTCAACATCTTCATCAGTGGCGTGGACGAAGGCGTAGAGGAGGCGTGCGAAGGCGTAGAGGAGGCGTGGTTTATGATTAACTTGTTAGTCATACTTGTAAACCGCTCAATATAGTCAAATCTCTAAGCAGTTCATATAGAAAACAAATTTAGAATTGCAGTTAAAAATACACATATAAAACAACATTAAAACATTTCAACTTCCAACAACACAAGCGAAAAAAATAAAAAGAGAGAGTGCAAGGGAGCAGGAGCCTGGAAAGCGAGGGGGGCCTGTGTGAGCAAGGGTGTTTTCAGGAGACTCTTTCTGGTGTTTGTTTGGAGCCCAGAGGGTGCGCTGGCTCCTGGTTCCGATCGGCTGGGGGTCCTGGGGGTATTTTTCAGAAACCTTTGGAATGTGGGAATGGGCTTGTTTCCTTGCGTGACCTGCCTTGCTCTATTCTCAACCCTTCCATCAGCCATGCACTGCTGGCTGGCAGGATGGAGCCGGCCTTGCCTGCTCTTGCTGTCTTTGGCACTCAGAGGTGGAGGTGAAGCGTGCGTCTTCTGCAGGGCAGTTGAAGTGTGACGTGGATGTGGTTATATGTGGAAGGGTTGGGGGTACGACCGCACCCCTCCCCCCTTTGATAGTGGCCACTTGTAGCTCATCAGTCTGTAGTTGCGCTCTCAGGCTTGCTAGATATGAAACATATACCTCACAAAATAGACGTATACGTGCCCCTACATCCAGGGGCGTTGCTAGGTACTTAAAAGATCCGGGGCCAAGCCCATAGGACACAAATCTGCATAAAATCTACATAGGCTTCTTTATAGCTCTACATGCAAATTTAGAAATAATGACTAGGATTTATTGAAATTTCACAGGAGGCAAATAATCTCAAATAAAGTAAAATCATCAGTTAATTTGCACCCTGGCCATCGCAAACCACTGGAAAAAGTCCCTCCACCAATTTCCTCCCTAGCTGCAATCCCCCTCAAAAACTGCCCGCTGCATGGCAATTAAGCTGAGGAAAAAACTTCCATTGGCATGAATGGCCACTCAAGGCTCTAGGGAAGAGATCTGGGGCTCTGGGAAATAGATTCAGGACTTGAGCCCCATAAATCCCAGGCCTCGCAACGCCCTTGCTTACATCCACACTCCACATTCTTGCAATTTATCCGTGGTTTTTATGGACAAATATTTCCCAGCTTTTCCCATCCTGGGTCACTGTCCTGTCAGAATTCTTTCACCTTTAGCAAGGATTGTAAAAGTTGGGTCTCCTGGTGGAACATGCCCCAGCTCACTCACCAGTCTCCATAAAGTACGTGCCATGTTTCACTTGGATGGCTTTAACTTTGCACATGCCCATCATCTTTCACAGAGATTTCTTTTTTCAACGTATCATCCGCCCACCCTTTTAACAAAAAGATATTGGGACTTTCACTCCACACCTTCCTTGGGTTAGCAATTGGGGGCCAGATGTTGTCCCTAGAGTGGGGCATCCCTCCTGTACAGACCCATAGCATCCTGTATGGCCTCGTGGATGGGGAGGATAGGAATTGTAATCCCACCCATCCAGAGGGCACCAGGCTGGGAACGGCTGTCCCGGAGGGGCCCCCTCCAGATGTATGATTCCAGAAAGAGGTTAGCAAGACCATTTGCTCCCTGTTCCAGAACACTAGAATTGATAAAAAAAAGGAGTCCTTCACATACTAATCGGTGGGGCTTCTCGTCTGGTTTTTCGTTGTCCTTTTCCATCTGGCGCTCAAAATTCTGAGCACACTCAGTCTCTACTAGGCTGTTTTTTTGCCCCCTTAGATTTTGGGGTATCTTTTTTTTATGTACTTCGGTATACCTTGGGGTTTCCCTGAGCATGCCCATGTCTCCCTCTTGTTTCTTAGTGGCCCCATTTGGGCTCCATTTCTGTTGGCACTTGCCAGCTGCATGTGATGTCAGCACAGATGATGTATGGGATGCGAGGGGTGGGGAGGGGGAAGGGCAGTTTGCTCCATCCCCTTCTTGCGGCATTATTTTTATTTATGTATTTCAACATATGAGTCACCCTATAGACGAAGGTCCCAGGGCACCATCCAACAAAACCAGTGATGAAACAATTCAAAAACATTGTTTAAAAATTTCAGAAGCACCAACAAGAACTCTCTCTCTCTGTCTCTGTCTCTCTCTCTCTCTATATATATATATATAGAGAGAGAGACAGAGAGACAGAGACAGAGAGACAGAGAGAGACAGAGAAATAGCCAAGTAGCTAAAACATGGGGAAAGATCATTTTAAAATGCAGCATTAAGCATTTCATAAAAAAAAAGAGATTGGTACGACTTCTGGTTTGCCATTGTGAGAAACAGGAGTGTGGAGTAGACGGACCCTTGAACTGATCTGGCAGGGGCTGCTCAGATGCTGCCATTAGAAGGGATTAGTTAAATCCATGGAAGAGGCGGAGTTGACTAATACCTGTAAGCTATGAAAGCTAAATGAAACCTCCTTCTCCAGAAGCAGGAGGAGGTTTCATTTAGCTTTCATTATACCTCTGAATAACCAACTGCAGGGGGAGAAAAAAATAGAAAAGGCTGTTTGCGGAAGCACCTGGGTGGCCGTACTGTACCAGATGGACCCACCTTGGTCCAATCCATTTCTTACCTATGTCTCTAAGGCAGGGGTGCAGAGCCTCAGGATGGGGGCCCAAATCTGATCATCCCAGGGTCCCCAGGGGAACACGCCCCTTTCCCTTGGTGCCACTCCCATTCCCTCAACTGCCAATGGTTCGGTGGTTTCCCAATTTTTGTGCCGGTTTCCCCCCCTTCTGAAGGCTTGAAATGCTTCCCCTGAAGCCACGATCCTGGCAGCAAGAGCCTTAAGCTGAGATATGCTGGTCCTTTGGCATGTTGGCCCCGCCCCTGTTGCCTTTGGCCCCGCCCACCCGAGAGCTTCTCCGACATGGAAAGCAGCCCTCAGGCTAAAGAGGTTCCCCACCCCTGCCCTACGTCCTGCCTCCACCTGGAGCTCATTTTTTCCCCCCGCAATTCAGGCCCGGGTGAAGGAGCTGGAGGATCAATGCCAAAGCCACACGGAGCAGTTTCACTTCCTCTCCCAAGAGCTCAGACGGTTTCGTCTACAAACCGGGAAGATGGCTCCTCCGTCCGCCTCCTCCCCTTCTTCCCTGGTGACTTCAGAGGCCGCCTTCGCCGCCCGCCAGACGTCTCCACCACTCCTGGATGGCTTCAAGGAGAAAGGTGACCATGGGATGAAGTTTCTCTTGAGTCTCTCTTCGCTTTCCTTGGTCTCCATTGAATAATTCAGATGAAAGAGACGAGGGGACTTGTCCTTTGATTTCTTCCAACGTAGCCCTCCTCATCCTACAGTTAGTTAGTTATTTGATTTACACCCTGCCTTTCTACCAAGACAAATGGCACTCAAGGAGGCTTACAACCATAAATAAAACTCAATTAAAACAATGAAATGAATGCATAAAGCACAATTAAACCACAAAAATAACAGTATAAAAATAGCACTCAGCCCAGCAGATCTGCTTGCGTGCCAAAGGCCTGCTTGTATAAAAAGGGCTTTGCCTGCCAGCGGAAGGAAATTGCAGGGATATTATTCGGCAGGCAGAATTCTCCCATTGTGGACAGCTTTTAGGCATCTACTGCAGTTTTACCAATAACTCGAGTCAGGGTGCTTCCAGGCAAAGCTTTTATTGGGTGCCTTATTCACAGCATTTGGGGCGGATGGGGCTGGGGGAAGTCATCTTCCATTAGTAGCCCTCTCATGTCTCCCCACTGCTTGTTCCTTCATTTTTTCTCACCAGAAAAAAATCCACCAATGGGGAAAAGACGGCACAGCTGCGCAGTGCGTTTTGAGGGGGAGCGCCAGGAACCCTCTGCCTGGAAGCGCCCTCGCTCGTGGGCAGAGCCCCTGCTGTGCATGCCAAAGGTCCCAGGTTCAGCCCCTGGCATCTCCAGGCAGGTCCGGGAAAGGCCTCTGAAACCATGGAGGGTTGCTGCTGCCAGTCAGTGTAGACGGGCAACATGTGGCCCTCCAGATGTTTTGGCCCGCAACTCCCATCAGCCCTGGCATGAGGGATCCTGGGAGCTGTAGGCCAAAAAATCTGGACGACCAAAGTTGCCCACCCCTGAGCTAGATGGACCAAGAATCTGACTCAGTATTAGGCATCTTCCCATACAGCTATTTACATCAGCCCTTTATTCAGAACAATGAGGCCTGGAATCGTACTTTAGGGGAAGGGCCATGAGCTCCACCCAAGACCATCTGCAGAAGGTCCCAAGTTCAACCCCCGATCTCTCCAGGTAGGGCTGGGAAAAGCCCCCGTCTGAAGCCCTGCAGAGCTGCTGCCACTCAGTGACAACAGTACTGAGCAAGAAGGACTCGGTATAAGGCTGCTTCCCGTGTTCTTCTCGACGACGACTGTAGAGGCATAACAGGCGGCCTCCCTCTAAACGTGGGTCATTCTCCTGTTCCTCTGCGCAGGGAGGGATTGGATGATGCAGTCACACCTGGTGCAGAGACGAGGTTGAGTTACTCAGCCCCCAAAGTGGAGGGTGACTGGGAGGAAGCCAAGCCAGTGCAGTGAATCACGCAGAGATGCGACAGGCAGCCTCTTTCCGGGGCGCATGCTACTGCTGCATCTTTGCGTTGGGTGTGATTGGCTCGCTTAGTCGCTCAATTCCTGCCTCCCAGTGGAAGCTGATTGGAAGGAGGCAACCCAGAACAGTGACTTACGCAGAAAAGCAGAGGGCAAGTGCAATAGGTATGGGATTGTAAGTAGGTATGGGACTGCAACATTATCATCTATTTCTCTCCTCGCACTAGCAGTTATCTCAAAGCATACTGACCTAGGCACTATTTTAACAGCCATGGCTTTTAATTCTGGTTTTTCTTACTTGTATTTCTTTTAACGTTTTTATAGTAGAAAGATCCTTTTATATTATTATTGTTGTTGTTGTTGTTATTGATTTTATTTATTTTAAAGGTGGGGGGACTTTGCTACATTTGACGGTTGATGAACACTCCAAAAATGCAATTGTCTTTGAAGCACAACCATTTGCTAGTTTTAAAAGATTTTATCCCAGAGAAACAGAAATCAAAATCCTCCCTCCCTCCGCAGATAGATACGTGCGTGCATGCATGTGCGTGTGTACACACACACACACGTATGTACCTCTCCTTCCATTGGCCCTGGCCTGGTTTTCAGAATGTTTTGTTGCCCCTTTCATTTTGCTTGGCCTCTCTGCCTGGCGTAATGCACAACGTTTGGTTTCAGATCCAGAAATTGTCCCTGTGTCTCCTCGGTGCAACACGAAAGTGCAAGACGAGGAGGTGGAAGGGTTCTTCCCAGCGGTGCTTTGGCTCGCCAATCCAGCGGCGTCCACCGTGGCCAGGAGTCCAGATACGAATGTCCCTCCGGTTGCCTCCAAGAAAGCAGTCAAGAAACTGGAGTCGCAGTCCAGCTCCTCAAGATCCGAGTCCACGCAAAACAGCCCCAAATCCTGCCCCACTCCTGAGGTTAGTCCTGGGCATGGGATAGGATTGCTAGCTTTTGATTTCAGAAAGTCTGGCCACTTAGGCAGAGTGCCTCTTAGCATGTGCAGAGTGCTGTTACCCACCCCCAAGAGAAAAGGAAATAGAGTGCATTCTCCCCCTCAAGGAAACCAGCCTCCTGTTTAAAAACAAGGGATACAAGCAACAGATTTCAGAAGAGCTGCTGCATTTGCTTGTAGCAGATAAAAGGATGAAGGTGGCAGCATGGGCTTTCAACTGTCAGGGAAAACCTCCTGGCTGTCAGAGCAATATGACAATGGAACCCATTACCTAGGGAGGTGGTGGGCTCTCCCACGCTGGAGAGATGAGGCTGGACAGCCATCCGTCAGGGATGCTCTGACTTGGACTCCTGCATTGAGCAGGGGGTTGGACTCGATGGTCTTACAGGCCCCTTCCAACCCTACTATTCTATGATTCTATGTTCAGGTGTCCTGCGCTGCCAACAGAGGTGCAAACTTTATTTATTTCGTGTACCGTCCACCCCGCTGCACGACTGACTCCCTGGCCGAGGTGCTTGAGGTGGTCTCTGATGTGCGTGTACAGTCCCCTAACTTATTGGTGTTGGGGGACTTCAGCGTACATTCGGAGGCCATGCTCACAGGAGCACCTCGGGACTTCATGGAGACCATGGCCTCCTGGGAGCTGCACCATATTCTAACTGGGCCCACCCACGTAGCCGGTCATGCACTAGACCTTGTGTTTGTTTCTGGAGAAGCGGGGAGTGATCTGGAAGTCGGAGGTATATCCACCACCCCTTTGTCATGGTCAGATCACTATCTGGTGACGTTGGACTTCTCGGTTCCACAACCCCTCCACAGGGATGGAGGACCCATTAAAATGGTCCGCCCCAGGCGTCTTATGGATCCAAATGGATTCCTGAACGCGCTTGGGGATTCTCTGGGGCATGCCAACGGCCACTCGGTCGAGACCCTGGTGGGTGGCTGGAATGCCGCAATCACTGGGGCATTAGATCGGGTGGCTCCGAAACGCCCTCTCCCCCTGAACAGGGCTCGGACTGCACCATGGTTCAATCCGCGGTTACGAGCTCTGAAACAGGAGGTGAGACGGCTAGAGCGCCGGTGGCGGAAGTCTCGCTCCAAAGACGATCAGACACGGGCTACAGCTGTATCTTCAGCCTATCACGTGGCGGTGAAGGCAGCAAAAAAGGAATATTATGCTGCCTCCATCGCGTCTGCAGAGTGCTGTCCCAGGAGGCTGTTCCAAGTGGTCCGGAGCCTGGTCGGTCCTGTGGCTCCGGAACCACTGGAGCATTCTAAGGCCTCCTGTGAGGCTTTGGCAAGGCACTTTGCAGATAAAATTGATCAGATTAGGTGTGTTACTCTGCACGCTGTGGATACAGTTAGTGAGCAAGAGGCAGCATGTGGCAAACCGGTTTTGTGGGATCGGTTCCAGCTTCTTCCTCCTGATGAAGTGGACAAGGTGCTTTCATCTGTACGGCCGACCACCTGCTTACTTGATCCTTGCCCATCTTGGCTCATTATGGGCTGCAGAGAGAGACTGGGTGAGGGGATCAGGGCGGTGGTGAACGCCCCCCTTGAGGAGGGAGTGATGCCATCAGCCCTCAAGGAGGCAGTGATAAGACCTCTCTTAAAGAAGCCCTCCTTGGATCCTCAAGTTCTGAACAACTTTCGCCCAGTCTCAAATCTGCCATTTTGGGGCAAGGTGATTGAGCGGGTGGCGGCGGTGCAGTTGAAGGCACACTTGGAAGAAACTGATTATCTAGACCCATTTCAGTCGGGCTTCAGGCTTGGGCATGGGACAGAAACGGCCTTGGTCGCCTTGGTAGATGATATGAGGAGGGCTCTGGATAGGGGTGAATGCTCCTTCCTTGTTCTCCTCGACCTCTCAGCGGCTTTTGATACCGTTGACCATGGTATCCTCCTGGACCGCCTGGAGGGGTTGGGCATTGGAGACACCGTATTGCAGTGGTTCCGGTCCTTCCTCTCCGGCAGGTACCAGAGAGTAGCACTGGGAGAGGAGGTTTCGGACCCGTGGCCACTCACTTGTGGGGTGCCACAGGGTTCCATCCTCTCCCCAATGCTATTTAATATCTATGTGAAGCCGCTGGGTGCTATCATCAGGAGGTTTGGGGTGCGGTGTCATCAATATGCGGATGACACGCAGCTCTACCTCTCATTCAAATCTTCACCAAGGTTGGCCGTAGAATCCCTGTCCAAATGTCTGGAGACGGTGAGTGGCTGGATGGGGAGGAATAAGCTGAAGCTGAACCCTGACAAGACCGAGGTACTTTTGGTGGGAGACAAGAGGAGGCTGGGGGATGTTGACCTGGTGTTGAATGGGGTACGGCTACCCTTGAAAGACCAGGTCTGCAGCCTGGGGGTCATTTTGGACTCCCAGCTGTCCATGGAGGCTCAGGTGTCAGCTGTGAGCCGGACAGCGCTGTATCAACTCCATCTGATACGGCGGTTGCACCCTTTTTTTCCCGACCATCTGCCCATCGGTAGTACATGCCCTGGTCTCCTCTCGTTTAGACTACTGTAATGCGCTCTACGTGGGGTTACCCTTGAAGACGGTTCGGAAACTGCAGCTGGTACAGAACGCGGCAGCTCGCCTGATTAAAGGCAGCCGCCAGCGAGATCACATCACTCCAGTGCTGAAGGAGTTGCACTGGTTACCAGTTGTTTTCCGGGCCAAATTCAAGGTGTTGGTTTTGACCTTTAAAACCCTATATGGTTCCGGCCCAGCCTATCTTAAGGAGTGCCTCCAGCAGCACCAGACAGGCCGCTTAACAAGATCAACCTCGGATGGCCTTCTCTCTGTCCCATCAGCCAGGACAGCTAGACTGGTGGGGACAAGGGAGAGGGCCTTTTCTGTGGTGGCCCCCACTCTGTGGAACTCCCTCCCTAGGGAACTCCGCCATCCCCCCTCTTTAATGAGCTTCCGCCATGCATTAAAAACATGGTTGTTCAGGCAGGCATTTGGGGTGGGTTAGGGTATTTTAGAAAATGTTTTTATTGTAGAATTTTATTGTTTTAAACTGTTTTATTGTATGCTGTACATCGCCCAGAGTGGCTGGGTGACCAGCCAGTTGGGCGATTAATAAATTTAATAATAAATAAATAAAATATTTATTTCATTTCTAGACCGCCCCATAGCCAAAGCTCTCTGGGCGGATCACAAACATTAAAACCTTAAGGTACAGCATAAACAATATAAAACATAACAGCTTAAAACTACAGTATAAAAGTACAACCAGAATAAAACCTAGCAGCAAGGCAGTATAATTGCTAAGTAGTTGTTAATTAGTGTGGACCAATGCAGGCCAAAGAAGGCAAATTTTAGTTGGTGGTATTGAGAGTTAAGAACACACCTGTTTCATTTGGTGGCAGGGCTCTTTTGGCTCTGGTGTGCTACTGCAATATGGAATTTAAAGAGAAGAGTCTACCTCTGGCCTCCCCTTTTGACAGCAAGGCACTGCTTTCGTTCATCATCATCTCACACTTCCTTCAGTAGCTTCAGCAAGGTCCCTCTAACGAGCTTTGGATACCATGCACATTGATTTCGGTTTCATTGATTAATTAATTGGCTAAGAGTAAGATTTTGGAGGTCTGGTCCATGATGGCTTGAAACCCTTCCAGGCGCCAACCCTTCTGGGGTTTTGGCACCTCCTGAAAATGTGTTTGTTCCAACAGGCATTTCCAGAAGGAAAAACTTGTCTGTCTGTATTCAATAAGCTACCTATTCAGTATACAGTAATAATACAGTTAAAATGGGACAGGCTTAGACCAGGGACCTCTAGATGATAATAAAAATGGTGACAGAATAAAGAATATGTGTACAGAGGGAGTACCAGAAGGTGGGGTGCCACCATGAAGGAGGCCCTTTCTCCAGCAGCCATCTGGGCCATCTCTGAAGTGCGAGCAGTCAGTGAGGATCTGACTTGGCAGGCAGATCCATACAGGGCAGCCCTCTTGCCCTGCCCCTCCAATAGCAGCAGTTTCCTTCCTTCCTTCCTTCCTTCCTTCCTTCCTTCCTTCCTCCTCCTCCTCCTCCTTCTTCTTCTGCCTTTCCATAGGTGGACACAGCTAGCGAGATGGAAGAGCTGGACATCGACAGCATCTCGCTGATCCCAGAGTCAGAGAACCACGGTTCCATGAAACTCCAGGTCTTCTTAGCTCGATACAGGTAGGGTCACCTTGGCCGCTGGAATGGGTAGGCTTGGGATTTTGATTCCCTTCCCCTTTTAGGGGGTCACTGGGTGATGCCACCATTTGAGACAGGACGTTAGGTGGTGTAGAGTTGCTCCAAACATTTGGATGGGGTTTGCTTCCTCTCAAGGGCTGCCCAGTTGCTACATCCAGGGCAGAGTTGGAATTTCTGCTCAGGTCATATTGGCCAGTGACCTCGAGGGCATCTTCCATCCTCTGCAACATGTGGCTTGGCTCACTTTCTCGGAACATTTACAGCTCTTCGCTCGCTTATTGGCATGCTGCAGCCTAGATTGCCTAGGCTGAAATCTGTGTGTAGAAGGGGGGGGGAGCGTGATGGACAAATTGCCCTATCATGCAACAGGAACATAACCTAGCTGCCCCGGTTTGCCCTTCAAGCAGTGGAGGCTGGTGGCTACGATGTCAGTAGGGCAGTGAATTTGCTCCTGTTTTCAGTCACAACCAGTCAGAACTCTGAAGCTATCCAAGCACCCTTAGAGTTCTGACTGTTTCTGACTGAAACCCGGCGTGGATTCACTGGCCCGCTGACATCGGTGCCACTAGCCTCCACTGCCTTCAACTCTTTCGCTTGGTTCACATGCTGGTGCTCCTGTCCCGAAGGCAGTGGCCCCTGTGCGGTGACTTTGCATGTGTGAATGGGAAGCCTCTGCCACAGAGAGGATGTTTGTAATGCCCCTGCCTCCACCCCGCAGCATCACCTCGGTGCACACGTTTTCTTTTGGAAATCGATACACACATTCATCCACTAGTCATCAGGTGGCAAGTTGCCGCACATCTGAAGGTCTTCCTGGATTTTGGAGTTTCAAACTACCCGGTCCTGCTTCTGGGTGAAAGTGTGCGGCTGCTGTAAAAAAGGCAAACTCCATGTTAGGCAGAATTAGAAAAGGAACCGGTGATAAAACTGCCAAGATCATACACCAGTATGCCTGGTGTGGAGAATGTGGATAGGGAGACCCTTTTCTCCCCCTCTCATAATATTGGGACCCAGCGAGGTCATCCCATGAAGCTGATTGGTGGGAGATTCAGGACAGATCAAAGGAAGGGCTTCTTCACACAGCGCAGGGTCAAACTTTGGAATTGGCTACCACAAGACGGAGTGACGGCCACCAATTTGGATGGCTTTAAAGGGGATTGGACAGATTCCTAGTGGAGAAGGCTATGAATGGCTACTTGTCCTGATGGCTATGTGGTACCTCCAGTACCAGACACAATCTGTCTATGTACACCAGTTGCTTGAGAACATGGGTGGGAGGGTGCTTTTGCACTCGTGTCCTGCTTGTGGGCTTCCCGTGGGCAGCTGGTTGGCCACTGTGTGAATAGAATGCTGGACTATAGAATCATAGAATAGTAGGGTTGGAAGGGGCCTACAAGTCCATCAAGTCCAACCCCCTGCTCATTGCAGGAATCCAAGTCAGAGCATCCCTGACAGGTGGCTGTCCAGCCTCGTCTTGAATGCCTCCAGTGGGGGAGAGCCCACCACCTCCCTAGGTCATTGGTTCCATTGTCTATTGCTTTAACACTCAGGAAGTTTTTCCTGATGTTCAGCCGGAATCTGGCTTCCTGTAACTTGAGCCCATTATTTCGTGTCTTGCACTCTGGGATGATGGAGAAGAGATCCTGGCCTTCTTCTCTGGGACAACGTTTCAAGGACTTGAAGAGCACTATCCTGTCTCCCCTCAGCCTTCTCTTCTCAAGGCTAAACATGCCCAGTTCTTTCAGTCTCTCTTCATAGGGCTTTGTTTTCTGTCCCCTGATCATTTCTGTTGCCCTCTGAACCCTCTCCAGCTTGTCTGCATCCTTCTTAAAGTACGGTACCCAGAACGGAACACAGTACTCCAGATGAGGCCTAACCAGTGCTGAGTAGAGGGGGACTAGAACTTCCCGGGATTTGGAAACTATGCTTCTATTAATGCAGCCCAAAAGAGCATTTGCCTTTTTTGCAGCCACATCCCATTGTTGGCTCATATTCAGCTTGTGATCGACAACAATTCCAAGATCCTTCTCGCTTGTAGTGTGGTTGAGCCACGTATCCCCCATCTTGTAACTGTGCATTTGGTTTCTTTTTCCTAGGAGCAGAACTTGGCATTGATCCCTATTAAATGTCATTCTGTTGTTCTCTGCCCAGGGCTCCAGTCTATCCAGATCACTTTGAATGTTGTTTCTGTCTTCCAAAGTATTAGCTATCCCACCCCATTTTGTGTCATCTGCAAATTTGATCAGCATTCCCTGCACCTCCTCCTCCAAGTCCTTAATAAAAATGTGGAAGAGCGCTGGGCCCAGGACTGAACTCTGCGGTACCCTGCTCATTACCTCTCCCCAGTTTGAGAAGTTCCCATTGATAAGCACTCTTTGAGTCCGATTCTGTAGCCAACTGTGGATCCACCGGATCGTTGTTTCCTCTAGCCCAATTTGAGCTAGTTTGCTCATCAGGAGATCACGGGTCGCTTTGTCGAAAGCTTTGCTGAAGTCGAGGTATATTTTGTCCCCTCCCACAGTCCACAAGGGAGGCGACCTGATCAAAAAATGAGATCAGATTCGTCTGGCAGGATTTGTTGATTCTATGACTAGATGGACCCCTGGGGTTGGACTTGATGATTCGATGGTTCTATGATCCAGCGGGGCTCTTCTTATCTTCTTATGGAGCTGATGCATTCAGAATTCTCCATTGCTCCATTTAAAAAATTAAAAACCTGAATTTTGTACAGAGCAGTTTTTTCATATGCATTTTGCCATAGATCTCAGTTCTTGCCAGCTTATTTGTGACCCTTTCTCCTCCTCTATGTTGCCAATGTGCTCCTCAGTAAAACACTGCAAAGAAGTAATCATGATGCGCCAGTTGTATCAAGGCTCTTAATGTGTGGTGTTTGACCAGTGCACAGCCATCAGTAAAACAACCATACCTAGAGAATTTTGATGCAGTCATACGGTGCGCTTCATCACTGCACAGATGTGTACCAGTAATATGGAGAGATTTAAAGTGGAATTCTGGAAGAAGGGAATGTAGAGGAGCAATACAGGAACAGAAATGAGGGAGTTCCCCTCCTCCGTCCCTGGTATATGGGCCTCTTTTGCCCCTGCAAGCGCATCTGATGCAGAAGGCTTCCAATGTCTTGCAAGCTCCAGAAGCTGGATTCTGCTGCCCATTGGCCTCCTCGTGTCACCCTTGACTTTTCAGCATCGAAATGGTTCTTCTTGTCTCTGTTTCAGCTACAACCCTTTTGATGGCCCAAACGAGAACCCCGAGGCCGAACTGCCGCTGACAGCTGGCGAGTACATTTATGTCTACGGAGAAATGGATGAGGACGGCTTCTTTGAAGGTACGGAACACCATGGGGCAATGAACACCATGGGGCAATAAAGCTGCAATGCAAACATGACATGGAAAGGAATCGGGTTTTTTGAGGAAGGTCATGAGTATGGCCTAGGGCACATGGTATATCTATGACTTATAGAATTCACTACCCCAGGCGGTGGGGATGGGCAATAGCTTAGATGGTTTTAGGATTGGACAGTGTAGTTTGGTGTGGAACCCAGCCTTCCCTAACACCCTCCAGATGTTTTGGACTGCAACTCCCATCAGCCCCAGCAAGCATAGCAGTGGTCAAGATTACTGGGAGTTGTTGTCTGAAAACTCTGGAGGTCACCAGAAGTCTGGTCTAGGGACCCAGCAGTTTAGTGGTTTTGATGGGGTGTTCAATCCAAAGAATAATGGATTATCACATACTGCAAGGATTTTGTGGTCCCTGTGGGAGGAGGGAAGAAACAAATAGACTTTCCTAGGGTCTAAGTGGGTCCTTGCCTGGCCTGCCAGCCCATTACCATGAAGAAAAGATTGAGGCTAAATTGTAGCTTTTAAAAAAAGAAAGAATATTAATGTAAAATATTTTCTTATCACACGGAATGAAAAAGCAGTGACACTCAAGAAGATACAGAGCAAGCTGGTTAGGAAATTTATTTATTTATTACGCTTATTTATTTATTACCACCCAATAGCCTCACTTGCATCATTTCTCTGTGGAAATCTCTGCCACAAGATTGGCTGAGGTGGCTTGAAAAGGGGAGGAGACAAATTCATGGAGGAGGAGCCAGCGGCGATTAGCTGCGCTAGCTAAACAGAACCTCCATGTTTAGAGACAGTATATCTCTGAGTACCAGAGACCTGTGGCTTTCATGTCCTGCTTGTGGAATTCCTAAAGGCATCTGACCTGCCACCATGGGAAAAGGGATGCCGCAGTCAGACTGCTGACTGGAGCTGGTTACTGGGAGCGCGCGAGTCCCTTGTTACAACAGCTTCGCTGGCTACCAGTCTGTTTCTGGGCACAATTCAAAGTGCTGGGTATGGCCTATGAAGCCCTGTACATCTTGGGACCAGGCTACCTGAAAGACCGCCTTCTCCATGCAAGCCTGCCTGGGTTTTGAGAGATTCAGGATAGTACTGCTGAAATAGTCTTCAAAGGCAGTGGTGCCATTGCCTTCGGAGGCATATTTGGTGGTGACACAGGGCCTTCCTAGTGGCTGCTCCCAGGGTGTGGAACTCCCTGCTGAGGGAGGCTACCTTGACTGCCTCTCTGCTGTTCTTCTGCTGGCAGGTAAAGACTTTTTTATTCATATAAGCTGCTCTGTTGCTGGAAGGTTTTTTTTTTTTAATGGGCTGGTGCTGCTTTTATTGTTGTGTTTTTAATTTATTTGTGTTTACGTTGCATTTTCATTAACGTTCTGTTTTTGAATCCAGGTTTTATATGAGCGCAGAAAGGCAGGTTGTAAATTAAATCAACAGGAGGCCAGCCAGATAGACTTTCTGGTCTGATCCAGCAGGACTTTTCTAAGAATCCTATCTTCTTATATTCACCTTCAGGGGAGCTGATGGACGGCCGGAGAGGCCTTGTCCCCTCCAACTTCGTGGAGCGCATTTCGGACGACGACCTTGTCACCTTCTTGCCTCTGGAGCTCCATGATCTCTCCCAGAGCTCGCCCCTCGAGCAGAGTCTCCTCAGCACGAGCATCAGCAGCGGGGAGAGAAGCGACTATTCAGTGGAGGAGCTCAGTGCCAGCACCACACCCTCGAGGCTGGGGGGAGACCAGGGGGAGGGCGGCGTTCCCATGGCAGTGCCTTACCCCAGAAAAGTGACTCTGATCAAACAGTTTGGCGGCAGCCTCCTGGTGGGGTGGGAGCCACCTCTTCCGCCCGCCGACGGCTCGGACATCCAACGCTACAACATCTACGTGGACACTGAACTCCGGCAAAGCATCCAGGCTGGATCCCAGACGAGAGCTGTGCTCGAGAAGCTGGACTTAAAAACCAGCGCCTACCGAGTCTCCGTGCAAAGTGTTTCGGAGAGGGGGGGCTCGGATCGGCTGCGGTGCACCTTCCTGGTGGGGCGTGATTTTGCCTTAGCCCCAAGCCAGCTCCAGGTGCGCAGTGTCACGGCCACGTCAGCAGAGATCACCTGGGCCCCCAGCAACAGCAATTTCCCACACACCATGTACCTCAATGGGAAAGAGCACGATGTGACCAAGGCGGGCGTCTACTGGTATATCTTCCATTGCTTGCACCCGAACACTTCCTACGTGGCTGCTGTGGAAGCCCAGCCTCAGCAGACATTTGGGGAACCGTCCCACTCCCTGGACAGACCTGAGCAACCATTGTCCGCAGAGATCCACTTCACAACAACATCAGCAGGTGAGTCAAGATATCAAATGTCCAGGAATTTTGAAACTTAAAAAAAAAAAAACTTTTTAAAAAATCTTTTTTTAAACCTTTTTTGTTCCTTTTTTAAATATAAATTATTTTAATTAAATGTTCAAGGTAAACCATCAAACATCAGTTAATTCATTCATAATCCACTATACAACTAAAAGAATAATATTCATTAACAAAATAAATCTCTCCGCAAAATACTGGGAGATTCAGGTGGGTGAGTTGTGTTTTTGCTCAGATTTGCTTGTTCATGGAGTGGATGCTATGTGTCATAAGAGTTAATTGTGCTTTTTTTAATGGGCCTTCACATCGCTATGGGTGAGTATCGAGAAGCAAAAAGCAGCAGCAGCTTGTCCATTAGCCACTCAGCTGGTTCTTTGATTGTTTTAGGCCAGAAATCCTTCACGGAGGGTGTGGAGAGCTGGACATTCCAAATGACACAGGGCTGCCGCTGAAAATGCCAGCACTTGAGTCCACTTCTTCTTCCTCATGGTGCAGTTTAACCTGGGGTCCTGGAGTCATTCTGCTCTGAATTTTCCTGACTCCACCAGTGGCACCCCAGAATGTGGAGGAAAGTTGAGAGAATACTGAGCGTGGTTTTTTCATTTCCTGTATGTAATTGTGAGAGTTTCTCCTGCCCCCTTCCACCACCTATCAGCTGTCGGGGCAGCTTACAAAATCCATATAGAGCAGGGGTGGGCAGCTTTTGGCACTCTCAAAGTTGTTGGGCCAAAAATCCCATCATCCCTCTCCATGGGCTATGCTGGCTGCGGCTGATGGGAGGTGTAGTACAACATCAGGAGGAGGCACACATTGCCCATTGTGGATAGAAATGAAACAACCCAAATCAACAACGTCAATCAGAGTTAAAACTGTCAGCGTAAATTACCCAGAGGAGTTAAAGAACCAAGCGTGATCTTCCGTTCTTAGAATTAACTTATGGCATTCCTTGCTACAAGGCAGCCGTAGCTTAGATGGCATTGAAAGGGGGTCAACAAGGGCAAGCTGATCACACTGCTGGAAGAAAAAGTAAGTGGACTGGAGCGGCGAGTGGCGACCCTCCGGGGAATAAGAGAACACGAAGAGTTCTTGGACAGAATGGGGGAACTACAGCAGCAAAGGGAAGACCAGAAGCTAGAAGAGCAACAGCAAGATGAGGCAGAAGTGGGAAATGCTGAGGTGAAGAAAAATGGAGTAGAGGATACTCCTTGGAAAAGGGTGACAGTTAGGAGAAGAAGAACTAGACGCCTCTTCACCCGTGGAAGCAGTGGAGCTGTGGAACTGATTCCAGGTACTTGAGGATGAGACTGGAGGACAGCCTGCAGAGGAAGAATCACAGGGGACCCTGCATGAGAGTGAGCAAGAGGCTGAAGGTCAGTCAAACAGAGGCGATGAAACCCAGGCCTACAACAACAAGAAGAGTGGTAGTAGTGGGAGACTCCTTGCTGCATGGGATCGAGACCCAAGTATGTCGCGAAGACCCATGGACTTGCCAGTTATGCTGTCTCCTGGGAGGATGGATTAGAGACATGACTGAAGGGTTGCCTGCACTCCTAAAGCTCACTGACAGGTATCACTTTCTTCCCATCCATGTGGGAACAAATAATACTGCCAAGCAGAGCTGCGAAGAAATCACGTCAGACTTTGAAGCTGTGGGAAGGAAACTCAAGAACTTTGGGGCCCAGATAGTTTTCTCATCCATCCTTCCAGTAGTTCGAAGAGGGATAGAAAGGGAAAGGAAAATACTCCGGGTGAATGACTGGCTACAAAGGTGGTGCCAGCGCAAGAGATTTGGATTCTGGGACCATGGGCTGTACTTCCTGGAAGATGGGCTGTTGGCAAGGGACGGGTTGCACCTCACAAAGGCTGGGAAGACTGTGTTTGGCCACAGCATGAAGAACTTCATCAGGAGGGCTTTAAACTGAATGCTAGGGGGAAGGGAGACGTAAAGTTGGGGGTAACAATGTACAAAGGCTCATGCACCACAACGGAGAGAACAGCTCTAATAGCGCCCAATAATAGTCTTCAGACACATGTAGGAAGAAAGCCAGACGATGAAGCACATGGTCTTCGAGGTCTATATACTAATGCCCAGAGTATGGGAAACAAACGGAACGAACTTGAACTCTTAATACAAGAGGGAAATTATGACTTGATAGCTGTAACTGAGGCTTGGTGGGATGACTCTTATGACTGGAATACACCAACTGAAGGATATAACTTGTTCAAAAAGAACAGAAGGAACAGAAAGGGAGGTGGGGTTGCACTGTATGTGAAAAATACGTATCTCTGCACAGAAATACAGGAGGAGGAGCTTGGTAGCCCCATCGAGAGCATCTGGGTTAAAATAAATGGAGCAAAGAATAAAAGGAACATGGTGGTCGGAGTCTACTACTGGCCACCCAATCAAGGAGAAGATGAAGATGAAACTTTTGAAAAGCAAATAGCCAATGTTTCAAGGAAGCATGATGTAGTAGTAATGGGGGACTTCAATTTCCCTAATATTTGTTGGGAGACAAATTCTGCAAAACATGGCCCCTCCAGGAAATTCCTGACCTGTGTGGCGGATAACTTCCTCCTACAGAAAGTGGAGGAAGGAACTAGAGGATCGGCTATCCTTGACTTGATCCTAACCAACAGAGATGACTTAGTGGATAAAGTAGCGGTTACAGGAACTTGGGGGGAAAGCGACCATGTTATACTTGAGTTCTTGGTTTCTAAAGGAAGCAAAAGCCAAGTGTATCCAAAAGTGTACCCTGGATTTTAGGAAAGCTGATTTTAATAAACTCAGAACAATGATCAGTAAGGTCCCATGGCAAGCGACTCTAACGAGAAAAGGAGTCCAAGATGGGTGGGAGTTTTTAAAAAAGGAAATTCTCAAGGCACAATTACAAACAATTCCAACAATAAAAAATGGTGGAAGACAACGGAAGAAGCCAGTGTGGCTTCACAAAAAGCTTAGAGATGACCTGAAAACACCCACATACAGGAAGTGGAAGGAAGGCCAAGCTACAAAGGAAGAGTACAGGCAAGTAGCACAGAATTGCAGGGATGGCATCAGGAAGGCTAAAGCTGAGAATGAACTGAGGTTAGCGAGGGATGCTAAAAGCAACAAAAAGGCTTTCTTCAGCTACATGCATAGTAAAAGGCAGAGGAAATAAATGGTTGTTCAGCTATTAAATAAGGATGGCAAAACGATAACAGATGACAAAGAAAAGGCAGAGGTGCTCAATTCCTACTTTGGCTCAGTCTTCTCCCAAAAGAGGGTCTATGACCCCCCTGGCAAAGGCGAAGTACAGGCTGAAGGGGCAGGATTGCAGCTTGAGATCGAGAGGCATATGGTCAAGGGACACCTAATTACTTTGAATGCGTTCAAATCTCCGGGGCCAGATGAACTGCACCCTAGAGTAATAAAGGAACTGGCAGAAGAACTCTCAGAACCGCTGTCTATTCTCTTTGAGAAATCATGGAGGATGGGGGAAGTGCCAGATGACTGGAGGAGGGCTAATGTTGTCCCTATCTTCAAAAAGGGCAAAAAGGAGGAACCTGGGAACTATAGACCAGTCAGTCTGACATCAATCCCTGGGAAAATTCTGGAGCAGATCATAAAGCAATCCATCTGCAAGCACCTTGAAAACAATGCAGTGATTACTCGAAGCCAACATGGATTTGTCAAGAACAAATCCTGCCAGACGAATCTGATTTCTTTTTTTATCATGTAACCTCCCTTGTGGACTGTGGGAATGCTGTGGACAGACTATACCTCGACTTCAGCAAAGCTTTCGACAAAGTGCCCCATGATCTCCTGATGAGCAAACTAGCTCAAAGCGGGCTAGATGAAACAACGATCCAGTGGATCCACAGTTGGCTACAGAATCGGACTCAGAGAGTGCTTCTCAATGGCACCTTCTCAAATTGGGGAGAGATAACGAGTGGGGTACCGCAGGGCTCAGTCCTGGGCCCAGTGCTCTTCAACATTGTTATGAATGACTTGGAGAGGAGGTGCAGGGAATGCTGATCACATTTGCAGATGACACAAAAGGGGGTGGGATAGCTAATACCCTGGAAGACAGAAACAAAATTCAAAGTGATCTGGACAGACTGGAGGGCTGGGCAGAAAACAACAGAATGAAATGTAATAGGGATCAATGCCGAGTTCTGCACCTAGGAAAAAGAAACCAAATGCACAGTTACAAGATGGGGGATACGTGGCTCAACAACACTACAAGCGAGAAGGATCTTGGAATTGTTCTTGATCACAAGCTGAATATGAGCCAACAATGTGATGCGGCTGCAAAAAAGGCAAATGCTATTTTGGGCTGCAGTAATAGAAGCATAGCTTCCAAATCTTGTGAAGTACTAGTCCCCCTCTAATCAGCACTGGTTAGGCCTCATCTGTAGCACTGCGTCCAGTTCTGGGCACCGCACTTTAAGAAGGATGCAGACAAGCTGGAGAGGGTTCAGAGGTGAGTAACCCCTAGTCTCTGGGCCTCATCTGGCCTGTGCTGGGGTCCAAGCTGGCCTGCAGGGGGTTAAGTACCCTCCATGTGTCCTGTCCCCTGCCGTTCCCCACCGGAACGCCTATGCTATCTGCGATAAGCTGGGGATTCCCCCACATCAGCATAGAAGCCCGGGAGAGAGAGGGGAGGGGAGGGTCTTTGGGGATGGAGCCGCACACCTTGACATCATTCAGCCTACCAGGCTTGGTCCGAGAAGCAACCTGGCCCCCAGAACAAAAGAGGTTGCCCCCCTCCCCAGCATATTGGTTTGAAAGTGCAATATTAGGTAAGTTTGCATTACAGTGCAAACCGAATGGATTTCTCCCCAATCCCTAGTCTATCAGTGGCTTCTAGTCAAGATGGCTTTACGACCATGCTTAAGAGGCAATCTGACATGGGATGCCAGTTGCTGGAGAGCAGGAGCAGGAGGGTGCTGTTGAAGTCCTGCTCTGCTTTCTGGCTTCCCTGGTGCATCTCTTTGACCTCTGTGCAAAACAGGATGCTGGACTAAATTGGGTCTGATCCTGCAAGGGTCTTCTGTAACCTATGGCTCAAATGCTCACTAGCTATTCTGGCAGCAATAAAAAGGGCAATAAAACCCAGATAAGATAATTCATCAATAACCCTGCTCCCACGTCTCTTCCCCCAGGGTCTCCGGATGCTCCGCTGGATGTCCGAGTGGAGTCTGGCCCCATGCCGGGCATTCTGGTCATCAGCTGGTTGCCAGTCACCATTGATGCAGAAGGATCGTCAAACGGGGTGCGGGTCACTGGCTACGCTTTGTATGCCGATGGGCAAAAGGTACCAAGCCCTTGAGAAATCAGGAGAAATACTGTTAGTTCTGCCCATAATAAGAGGCTGGCTCTGGGCAGGAGGAATGAAAAAGAGGGGTCACAGAAATCTGCGATGGAATCAAATGAGTTCAGATTTCTATGAATCCAACCCATGGATTCTGCAGTGGGCTGGCTTTTCCTGAATCCCATGGATTCTGTGGACTTGCAGACTGGTTTTTTGCTTTCTGGAATTTTATGCAAATTTAGTCAGAGGAAAAATACATAAAATAAAATATAAAACACTGGCTGGAAATGCAGCTCCCCCCCCCCCAATAGGCTGAAGCATGAAAATTTGCCTTGGGGAGACTTGCGCTTTTTTGCAAGTGCGAATTTGCACAAATGTGAATTTGTGCATATTTGGGAAATTGGAAAAAATCCACTTCCATCAATGAGTAGATGATGGGACTAAAGGCACCTGACGATCCATGAAACACAGTCTGAATGGAGTTTACAATGTCTGCACATCCCTAGAAGGAAAGCCCAAAGCACTGTGATTTCCTCCCTAGATTCCAACTTTGCAATCAGTTGTTGCTGTAGTGAGATAATCACTTTCAGTTTTGATGTAGCAAAAACCCCTTCTTCGGAGGGTTTCATTTCTTTTGTCATCCTTAGCATAGTGTACATACAGCTCTGAACACTGTACATTTAAACTAGGGATGGATGGATCTGTCAGTCTGGATCTCTCTGCAGTTGTCAGGGTATTTTACATCAGGCTTGTCCCGTTTCCACATGAGCCTGAAAAAAAATCTGTACAGAAATTCATACCCTTTTTCATAATGTGCAGCTTTTTGTGTGAATTCCTAAGTGTGCACCTTCTGGGACACAGGCTCACATCGACTCAAGTGCATTTGTGCACATTTTGGAAGTGCACGCCTTTTTCTTTGTGCCTTTTTCAAACAGGAGCACCTTGTCAAAGCCATTTTTGTTTTGGTTGACAGAGTGCATTGCAGGCTCGGAAATGCATGGATTTCTGACTGCAAGTGGTGTTCAGGTCCCTGTTTGGGTCCGGGCAGTGTGAATTAGGTAGATCTGTTTTGAAAAACCCTTGTCAGAGTGAATTCTCACATGTCCCAACTGAAACTGGCTGCTGCCTGTCCGAATGCTTCAGGACTTGGTATGCTACAAGAGTGGATGAGTGGACAGTGGGGTGCTACAGCTGTCTGTTGGGTTATGGGAGTTGTTGTCCAACACGCCTGGGGGTGGAGATTGGAGAAGGCTGCCCCAGGCTTTTCCCATTTTGCTGGCAATTCACAGAGGTTCCCTGGCTCCATGTTACAGGTGATGGAAGTTACCTCTCCGACTGCGGGCAGCGTCCTGGCTGAGGTTTCCCAGTTGCGGATTCTCCAGGCGTGCCGGGAAGTATCTGTAAGAACCGTGTCTCTTTATGGCGAGTCAGTGGATTCAGTGCCAGCGCGGATCCCTTCGGCCTTGTTGGAAGAGGGCGGCTGTCCTTCTCCATCCGAGTTTAGCTGCCTTACCTCTCAGCTCTCGTATGGGGATACGCGGGCCTTCCTCAGCGTGCAAGGCTCCCAATCGCGTGGGACGGAGCTGTTCTCTGCCGCGAACCATTCCGTGGCCAAACTCACCTCCCAGCCAAGCATCAGCAGTGACAAGCCTGCGAGATCCTTGTATGTGGAGGCATCTGTGAATGGGCGCGCCTCTCCTGCAAGGACTCCAGTGCCGCAGGCAACACCACCAGAAGCAGGCACTCTGCCAAGGAAAGAAGGGGGGGCCCTTGAGCCAGCTGCGGGCGGTATAGCGCCTGACGATCCAGCCCCGCTCAGCAAGGCTGCCCAGGAGGAACCTGGAGAAGGCAACCAGGTGAGCATGACGGTGGGTGCTTGGCAAGCAGGCCCTCTCTTTTGAGGGGTTAGGGTCAGCGGAAGACTCAAAGGATGCGGAGGGGATTGTATTTAGGGGAACAGTGTGGCACAGCAGCTTGTCTGCTGCCTGCGATGGGTAGAATGTTGGACTTTGAATGGGGAGAGCTGGGCTTGAATTGCTCCCACAGCCACACTCCTTCACCCTGATTACACCACAGCATTCATGTGAAAGCACAATGGGGTCATTCCCGTGCACACCAGCCTGAGCACATGGGTGGAAGAGGGTTGTTGGGGATGCAGAAAGAAATATTTATATCTTTCCAGCACCAGGAGAAGTTTTTGAACTGGCATCCCAACGTTCAGTACAAGCTGGTTTTAACAATGCTTTTATCTGTTTGGCGGAATTTTTTCAGTCCGTAGTAGGACTGCTGTTTCTGCTGTTTTTAGGTTAGTATTTTTTAAAAATATGTACACCACCACGAGAGTCTAGTATGGATGAGCGGTATAACAAAATAAATTAATCCCAATAAAATGAATAACACTTTTCAGGGGGGAGGAGGGGGGATTGAAGCAGATTGCCTGTGTGCGAACTTGCTTCCAAAAATGCAGACTTGATATTCTCCTAATCTGAATTCTTCATGCTGTTCATAGTTTCAGATGCTGTTAGATTTAATCAGAGACAGCCCTACTGTTAGGCAAGGGAGGTGGGGCAAGGGAACTGATCAAGCCAGTTAGGTGTAGAGAGTAGGAAACTTACTAAGCCAAGGGTGATTGATTGGCATTCTTGGATTGGCATTCTTGCTTTCCCATCATTATATGATCCTAGCCAGTCAGGGACCACATAGTGAACATGATGTCATGGTGTTACGTAGCCAATTGGATTTGGTTTTGAGCTGACATAATAGGGGTGAGGGCAGGAAATGGACCTAATTTAGAGTGAGACGACGCTTCCTGCGATGGGCACGTGGATGATCTTAGCCAATCTGGAAGGGGAGGACAAACAAAGCCTATTTAGAGCAATGCTTCTTAACAGGCAAACGTTTAATATCCTGGCAGAGTGACCCCACAAAAGATGGCTGAAATGACGGGAATGGGGCACCATGCTGACAAAAGTGTCAGCGAAAATCAGCCCTTGGAGGGTTGTTGTTGTGAACAGTAATAAGCAACAGCCACTTTCATTCAGGGTCCTCCAAAGACACATTGGGCAAGACATCGCCATGTAATTGCTTGACTGATCAGTTTAAAGCGGAAGCGTCAAACCTCAGGCCAGCGGGCCAAGTCTACATGCCCAGGCTGGTCCTCTGGGTTTCCCCAGAAATCCTCACCCCTTCCCCTGGCCCCCTTCCCCCCCGCAATGGTTTCTCAGGTTTTGTGTGTGTATTTCCCTTCCCATTCTGAAAGGTTGAGAGGCTTCTCATGCGAGTTAGTGACTGGCAATAAGAATGTTTGGCTAAACTATGGCAGTATTGGGGGGGCTGCCCCTTTTGCCTTTAACCCCACCCACCCCTGGAATGCAGCCCCCGAGAGCTTTTCTGAAATGGAATTCAGCCCTCAAGCCGAAAGGTTCCGCACCCCTGGCTTAAAGTGTCATAAACTGAAACAGCTTTAAAAGGGGTTGGACTTGATGGTCTTATAAGACCCTTCCAACCCTACTATTCTATGAAACCATGGGGAGCCCTGCCGATAACACCCCCTGACCAGTGTGGGGTTGACCTCAGAGCCAAAGTACGTGTTATATGAAGCACATAATTAACAATGGATAAATAGCAGCTGGAGGGGTGACAATCAAGATCATGACCACAGCAGGTGTGTGTGTGTGGGGGAATTCAAATATTTGTCCCCACTGCAGTCCAGATCCGGATAACACCCACCCCACACATACACCCTGTGTAGTTCGACCCAAACATCTGCCACAGTTTTCTTCCCAGGAGCTCCTCCTTGCCGTCAGAGAGCCAGAGCGCTCCGCCAGCAACACCAGCGGCCAGGAGACAGGGGTCGCCTCCTCCGTGGGCCAGGGGACGAGAGAGCCATCGCCCCAAGGAGGGGCAGAAAGTGATCCGAGCTGCCTGGGGGCAAAGTCTCCTTCCTCTGGCAGACCTTCCGCGCAAGGAGACGGCAGTGCTGCAGAATGGGGCCCAGGCGAGCGGCAGAGCCCGGAATCCGTGGCCGGGGCTTCGGGGAGAGTCAAGCTGCTGAAAGACATCTCCAGAGATGACTCTGCCCCGCTGGTGCCCAGGGGCAGGAGAGAGGTCTGTGTGCCTTGTTCCAGGGGCTGCTTGGCTTGGGGAGCCCAAGGGTCAGAAACTTCACACCAATGGCAGTGGGATGCAGATGGGCTAAAATGAATCCACTCCTAGACTTGCGTCTTTTGACAGCAAATACTGACTGGATATTCCCAGAATGTCCAAATATGTATATAATTGACATCTAATAGTGTTCAGTATATGGTAGTACCTGACGGTTGACATGCAACGGAAGTTAGCATTTGACTTGTTATTTGGCGTGCAGTGGGAGTTAGCATTTGACTTTCCTTGATAGCTGCACACCATGATAGCTAATATTTGCCCTTGACAATTGACATGGCATCATTTTAGTATTTGATTCTACTTGGTAGTTGACATGTCCTGGCAATTAGTCTTTGTGATTGATAGCTGACATGCGATGGTAGTTAGGGTTTGACAGATGACACCCAATGGTATCTAGAGTTTGACAACTGACACATCTTATCTCATATCTGATGCCTGCTAAACAAATCAAAGCAGTCAGGAAATGTTTTATCTTCTGATCTTGGTAAGCTGCTCTGGGAAACCACTTGACTGAAGAGCAGGGCAAAAATGCTTAAATAAATGCCAAGAGGTCTAAAACATTCAAATTTCCAGTTTTAAGATGAATGCATTTGAACTTCTGCATTCAAAATAAGGAGGGCGATTTGGAAACTGGCCAACCTTCCAATGTTCAAATACTCGTTTTGCTTCTGGGACAATTTGTACGGGAGCTTAATTCTCTGCCAAGAGATATCCTTTGAATTTCTCTAGCAGGGAGAGAAAAGGTCAGATCCGGGAAACCGTCCACTGAATCTCTTGGCAGACCACAGCCGTGGTTCTGACCTCTCCGATATTATGGAGGAGGAGGAAGAGGAGGAAGAGATCCAGTGCTCTGGCAGGCAAGGAGAGTCCAAATGGAACCTGGGTGAATACCGCGGCAGAGAAAACGGAGAGAAGGTACTCGTCCCATTGCTACCATAACGAAGAGCTCAAGGCACATCCCCCAGCCCGATGCCCCCCTCAGCTGTGTTGGACCAGGTTGCAGGGAGACTGACTTAAGGGGCAGTTGCAGATTTGATCAGCCGGTTGGCCCAGCCTTCACCTGAATCTCCATCTGATTATCTGGTTATTCTTTACAAAGAAATGTGAAGGCCCAGGAAGAGAGTGAGAAAGAGTGACGGGGGGGAGGGGGGCTGTATAATTTGAGGCAGTAGTGGGGAAACAGGTTTTCCCATTTTTCCCAAGGTCAAAAAAAAATTACAATCCCTGGAAAAATCATTTCCCCCTGCCCCAACATTTTCTCCAATCCGCTTATTTTCTCCCCCCGCCCCCCCCCCCCAGTTTTCACATCACTATGATTGCAATTACGTTCTGCTTCTCTTCCATCATGGAGTTGGAGAGGTTCGCTCCCCGGTAGTCTGCTATCCCAGGGCTAACCACACTGCTTCAAACTGTAGATTCAAGAACAGGAATCAAAAGTGTGTGTGTGTGTGTGTGTGTGTGTGTGTGTGAGAACTAGAGGTCCCCCTCATTCTGTGGAGAGGGGTAGCTGTGCAAACTCTCCCTTCCAGAGTGCTGTGCACGTGATTTGTTTCATAGAAATCAATGAACCGCAGTCCAGGCCGTGTCCATGAAAGCTGAGGTGGCCTACGCGGCCTTGTAGCCGTGTTAGTCTGTTGCAGCAAAAAGAACAACGCATCTGCACCTTGAAGGAGAAGACATTTGTTCCAGCAGAAGCTTTTGTAGATGGCAGCCCACTTTGCAGCTTAGAGGCAGAGCCCCTGCTTTGTATACAGAAGGCCCCAGGTTCGATCCCCGGCATCTCCAGGTAAAGTAGGAAAACTCTCACCTGAATCCCTGGAGAGCCCCTGCTGCCAGTCAGTGTCGACAATACTGGGCTAGATGGACCCAGGGTCTGAATCAGTATAAAGCAGCTCCCCATTTAAATCAGCCCTTTATTCACAACCATGAGGACTAGAATCTTACTTTAGTTTTAGGGGAAGAAACATTCCTCAGTGGTAGAGCCCCTGCCTTGCATGCAGAAGGTCACAGATTCCATCCTCATTTTCTCCAGGTAGGGCTGGAGAATCCTCAGCTTCCTATGCTCATCAGATGCATCTGATGAAGTGGACTATAGTTCATGAAAGTTTATGCCAGAATTAAATGTATTAGTCTTTAAAGTGCAGGGCTGGTCCAAGATGTTTTGCTGCCTGAGACATCACCCCCTCTCATTCCATGTACCAAAGCCGACTGGACAGCCTGTTGAATCTTTCTTCAACACTGGCAATGGGGCAGTGTTCTCCACCCCACCTGAAGCCAAGAGGGTAGCCTGGGGGGCGCAGATCAGGCTGCATGGCACACACAACTCTCTTCTTCAACACCTGGCTGCTGCCTCCCAGCAACTGCTGCCTGGGGCAACTGACTCACTCTGTCTCATGGGAGGGCTGGCCCTGTTCTGGTGTACAAGACTCTTTGTTGCTTATAATTGTGGTTTGACTGCATTGTTTTTGTTGTTCCTTTTAATCTGCACAGATCTTTAAGCCCTCTGTCCCATCAGCATTATGAAGAGTGGCTAGAGCAAGAAGCTATGAGAAATCTAAGAATTGCCATACTGGATCAGGCACATTTAGTGGCAATGGTGGGGAGAAGGTAGAGTCACCGAGGAGGAAGGGGACCCATGGAGGAGGTCTTGCCCAAGAGCCCTCCAAAACCTGGAGCGGGCACTGTTCAGGGAGTGCCTGGAGCCACAGTTTTGTCAGTGGATGCTTCATTTCGTTGTTGCAGCTGATAGAAGCCATAGATCAGCCTTTTGTTAATTTGCCTGAATCCCTTTTAAACACATCTGATCTAGCTGCTACTCCCCCTGCCCCCACCATCTTGCAGCAGTGAGTCCCACAAGTTAATTAAGTATTGCATCAGCTACTTCTTGATCAAACGCAACTGCCCTGAGTATTATATTATATTAGAGGGAGATGCATGTCTGTCCACTCCCTCTCCACTTTATTCATACCATTATAAACCTACTAGTTGTCTTGTTTTCTAACTGAAAAACCCCACACACCCCAAACTCTCAAGCCCTTCCTTATAGGGAATATGCCCTAACCTGTTTCTATCAGCAATACAATATCCTTTTTTAAAGTCAGTGACTGGAGCTCTACGCTATGTTCTCAATGCAGCTGCAATGAAGTTTTCTAGTGGTGTAATGACGATTGAAATTTTATGTCACGCAAGCGTCTTTTGCAAGGAGGGAAACCGTTTGGAAGGTGATGCCATCTCCAATTTCGCCCTTGTGGTGGTCCAAGATGGTGCCAGGGGATCTGTGAAAAAGCCCAGGGGGCGCCACCAGGTTGAAACCTGTGCTCTGAAATTGTTTCCCCCCACTCCAGATGTTTCTGGACTGGTTATGGCTGCTCCATTCAGAGAGAGAGAGAGAGTAGCGATTCTGGTCAAAGCTCTCCTGCATATCACACACTCCAGACAGGTTCAGGGGCCAAGCACTGGCTCAGATGAAGCCATGGATTCATCATCAGGTGAATGCAGGAGAGGTTCTTCCACTGGAATAAAAATGTCTACAGAAGGTTCAGGTGTCACAAGATTCACACCGACAAAGACATCTGAAAGGATAGGAGCTGTTCCTGTTCCTCCGCTTCGACCTCATCCAACGTTCTCTTCCTCGTGACGCTCATCTTAGGAAGGTGACTCTTCTGTCTGTGTTCCTTCCAGCAGCCTTTGTGGTTATAGTCCAGGCCAAAGGGCTGTGTTTGTGTCCTTCTTCCACACTCACTGTCATCCTCAAATGGCTGGAGTTCACATTCATGAGATCAGCCTGATTTTTTCCCCAGGAGGACACCGGGCAAGGAGCCATCAGGGTGATTTAGGCAGGGCCGAACTTTGTGTGGCATTCTTCAGACGCCATCAAAGGCTGCGCAGTTGTGGGAATCTCAGTGCAAGATGCTAGTCCTCATGACGTAGATTCAAAAACATGTAAATATATTCCATGCTTCAGTGTTCAGAGCTTCTCTACCGTCACAGTCTCCACTCAACACTTACCTGAACTTCTCATTTTTTCCATGAGCAGCAAAACAAAACATATTTTTTGTTAAAACATATTAAGAATTTGCTTAACTGAATCTTAATGTGACTTAGGTTGAAATCCTAGATACACACCTAACTGAGAGTAAGTCCCATTGGACTTTGTGGGGGTTACTTCTGAAGAAGCACTGTTAATGTGCAGTTTTAGCATAAAGGTTGCTGTGCAATTTATAAGACCTTTGAATGGGCCTGAAATGGCTGGAAGGACCACCCAGTCTGGAACCCATCACCAAACAGCTGTTCCAGCTGCTCCTTTGGCCTGGATGTTCAGCCCCATGACCTTTCCCAACACTTCCTTCTAAGCACCTGGCCTCTCAATTTGTAACTCTGGCCCTGGCGACGGATTTTAGTGCAATTTCAAGCATAAGAAGAGCCCTGAAGCTGGATTGGGCCAAAGGTCCATGCAAGCCAGTACCCAGCTTCCAACTGTGGGGGGGCCACACACAGGACAGGAAGGGCAGCAGCCCACCCCCATTCCCCGCCCACCCCCAGAGAAACTGGTACTCCGAGGTGCAGTGCCTCTGAAGTTGGAGGTTCCATGTTGGAGGTTCCATGTTGTAGGCCCTCGACAGACCTATCCTCCTCTGTGAGTTTGTCTGATCCTCTTTGAATGCCAGCTCAAGGAGTGACGGTAGGTGCCCTCCCCGCCGCCCCTTCTAATGTCTCTTTCCTCTCTCTCCCTCCCTCTCTCTCTCTCTCTGCTTCTTCTTCACCGGCCTGATCTCTGGGGCTGGAACACAGCTGGACCTTGGCGACACGGATAGCGACGAAGAGATCCTAGAACGGGTCCTGGAGATGCCGTTGCCCAAACATTGCAGCAAAGTCCTGTTTAGCATCCCAGAAGTGACAGAAGAAGAGGAGGAGGAAGGCTGGGAGCAGGCCCCAAGCAGCAGATGCATCCCAAGCCCTCCAGAAAAGAAGGCCCCGGACAGCTTCCTGGAGAGCCCTCCGTACCACCCTGGAAGGATGGAGGCCCTTCCTCCTCCTCTGAATGCTCAGCCAAAGGGAAACCAGGGCCTTTCGGAGCAGATCTCACCCAGAAGGGGCTTCCCCCAGCAGTTTGGAAGAGAGGAGGCAGATGAAGCTTGTCCCGGGAGCTGGGAGCGGGATTGCCCAGAGAAGCAGACCGGGCCGGATGCGGAATGGAGGAGACCCAGCCGTTGTAAGGAGAAGGCCAGTGGCCAGGCCCCGGGAAACAGGAGGAGGAAAGACCCCCGGGAGCGGAGCAGGACCACGCTGAGCCACTCACCCCAGGCTGGAGGCCTCTACAGAGCGCAGAGCCTCAAGGAGAATTTGGATGTGATCACCAGCCTGGCGGTGGGGGCGGAGCTGGGGCTGTGTCACTGGGCAAGGCTGAGGCCCAGCCCCATCTCCCAGAGGCGAGCGCTGCCCCGGGAGGCGGGGGAGGATGCCCCCCAGGGGCCCCCCCACTGCCTCAGCCTGGAGAGCCTGGAGATCAACATCGAATACGACTCCGAGGAGGATCAGGACGTGACCATCACCTCCACCCTGGCCAGCCAGCCAAGTTCGGACGGACGGGCCGAGGGGTCCCCCACAGACTGCGAGGAGGGGTGGAGCGACTGCTCCAGCCAGTCGGGGTCGGCCCGGTCCGGCGGGCAGCGAGAGCTGAAGCGATGCAGCAGCTGGGAAGAAGAGAGCACCGAATGGAGTGGATCGCCGGGGCGTTCGCCCAGGCACCTCTGCTGGAGGAAGGGGTCCCCGGGCCGCGACGAAGAGAGGAGCAGGAGTCTGGAGCGGAGCCCCTCTCTCTGGAGAGCTGCACCCGATCAGCCGTGGAAGGAGCCCCCCCGTGTGGCGTCGCAGATACGGGTCCGTGAACAGCTTCCTCTGGCCGTGACGCTGGCTGCGCTCCCTGCCTCCCCGCTGCCGAGCTTGCTTGCATTGTGCTTCTTGTGCCAAGTGCTTTACGAAACGGAGGGCTCCCTTGTTACCGGGAGCGCGTGGTGCCTTTGCGATGCCCCCTGTGGCTTTTGTCATGTCAGCGCTCCGGAAATGGCTACCTGCCGGGCGTCACTCGCCGAAAGTGCCCTATGCAGTATTCCTCTTCTCCAGCAAACCGTTGGGAACACCCCGCAAAGCAAAAGCTCCCGTTTGGCGATGGATCGCAGGGAGGGGAGTGGCCTTTTGCGCCTACTAGAGTGGTGCCCAACCTTTTGGGGTTGGTGGACGCATCTGGAGTTTGGAGAGGGTGTCGTGGACACTCTCACAAGCTGGCTGCCATGGGGGTGGAGCTTGCCCATTTGTGAAACGGCTGCGGTGGGGGGCATGGCTGATCACAAAACACCCATTTTCCAGATGGCAAACTGGTGAGGCTAACAGAATAGTCACTTGCCCAAGAGCCTAAGGACAAGGCAGAGGTGGGGGGCAGAGGTGGGGGTCTGACCTCTAACACACACAACCACACTTTGGGACCCAAACAAGGATGGCGCTGGAAGGCAGTCCTTCGCTTCGCACCATGCCAGCTTCCCACTACACACACACACATACCTTAAGAACCAAAGAAAAATCGGGAGGGGCAGGGAGCCTGGAGGTCGCGGAGAGAGGTGTCTGTGGGTGGAGTGGAGGCACAAGTGGAGCGGACAGGGCTTCCGGGCCCAAAGGGTCACTTCCAGGCGACGCTTTTGGCATGCAGTTGCCCTGCCTTGTTCCTGGAATGTTGCAGGGTCCTGAGAACGTCGGCTGCATCTTGTAACCCTCCCGTGTTTTCTCGCTGCTGGCTGGAGGAATACTGCATTCTAGCGCTCTGCTTTTTGTGTCCTTGCTGTGGGCTGCCGCCAAGATTTCGGTGGACAAACACTGGGGGACGGCCTTGGGTCTCACTCTGCCGAGGTTTCTCTTTCAGGTGGCAGGGAACGGCAGTCCTGACCCGCTGAACTCCACGTCCTGGCAGGGCCCGATCAGGAGAGGCAGAAGGCCGCAGAGGAAACGGCGAGAAGTCGCGGCTCCTCCTGGCGCCAGTGTTGGTGAGTCGGCTGAATTTCTGGGGAAAGCTTGCAAGGAGGAGGGAGCAGCCCATGCCAGTCTGAGGCATTTTTGTGGCTTGGGTTCAAGTCCCACTTTAGCCTCAGTTTTCCCATCTGCACAATGGGAACACCAGAGCCCTTCCCCACAGGGGTGTTATGAGGATAAGTGCAGCAAGGTTTTCACAGAGTTTGCCATCTTGTAAGCGAGCTGCTAACGGGACGGACACGCCAGATGGCTTCCAACCAAAAATGCTGTGGAGTTCATTTTCAGGTGGTGGATTGGGGGTGCCCTGAAGGGCTGCAGTTTAGGAAATGTTAATAGGCAATCCGAATTTGACAGCCCCCCTTTAAACAAAAACCCTGTGTTACACAACCTTAATTTGCATAGGGATGTCAGAGAATTCCGCCACGGATCTCGGTGAGGCCAAATGCCAGTGCATTCGGCCCCCCGAACTCCGTGGTGGAACGGCCTGCCCCCCCACCCCCCTGCGGATCCCCCCCGGGACGAGACTCACCTGGGGCCGCCAGTTGTGTATGTGGGTTTTTTTTTCCTTTTTTTTTTCCTTTTTTTTTTTACCCAGAGCCCTCCACGGCCGGAAATCTGGCTGCGGATGGCTCTGGCCTGGCCAGGCCAGGCCTGGCCCGCGGAGCTGCCGCGGAGCACAGCTGGCCATTCAAGGATTCCGGGGGGAGGAATGGAGCGCCGCCCCCCCCGGCCAGGATTCTGGGGGGAGGGACGGAACGCCTCCCCCCCCGGCCAGGATTCCGGGGGGAGGGACAGAACGCCTCCCCCCCCACCATCAACATAATCCGTGAAAGGTAAGTCACTTTCGTACATCCCTAAATTTGCATTATTTATTAGACTTGCTAGGCATGGAGAGCAACAAGGAGCTCTGCCAAGCCAATGCAATGTGCGCCATGCACAAACATGAACACGGCATCTCTGGCTTCTGAGATATCAGCAGCCACCACTCACCTGCTTTTAAGTATATCTTTGCAGCTAGAAACATGAGGGCTAGAAACTTGGGTTGCTGTGTTGTTCTGTGTTTTCGTAAAAAAAAAAAAACCCTGAGATTCCAAGGAAGCTGAATTCTGTGTCCAGTGCCACATTTTGTAAGTTTTTCTACAGTCCCTTAGAACTTCAGAAAAACTGCCTGAGGCACAATCCCTGGCAAGTTCTCCTGGGTAGGTCCCACTGAAATGAGCTGGACCTGTGGAAGGGGCGGTAGCACTCTTGCATAGTTCCCATCCATTGCATTGAAACTTGTGCAGGAGAACTTCCTGGTGGATGGTGCCCCGTGTGTCAAGGGCTCCTTGGAGGGCTCTCTCAGTCTAATCCAGTAGCTAAGTCCAGACACAGACAAAGGGATTCCTTTCAAAGCTTTATTCTTCTTTTATAACTTAACAACTATACCGTTTGCAACTAGATCTGAGCAGCACAGTACCTATGCCCTACGTTGGAACAGTTGGTCCCCGTTTGAAAGGGGATTACTGGCAGACCCCTGAACTTAAGGACTAGGGAGGGTCCCTCCCCTTTTCCCTTGGAGCCTCTGGGCACAGCCGTTGTTTGCGCGCCAACCGGGCACTGCGCCTCCTTGCTGCGCCCTCCATCTGGCGCCGCTCTCTGCGTCTGCGTCGCGCATCCACCAAGTCTGCTATCTCTGCTCGGTCACTCCCTGGACTGCTTTCTAATCTAGGAATGCCGGTGGGAGGAATCTCCGTCAGCTGTGGGCCCTGGGAAAGAGGAGCGCGCTCCTCTCCCAGGAGCGACTGCTCTTCCTCAGAATCAGAACTACTCTGGGATTCTATGGGCTCAGTGTCCACCCTGACACCGTGCTAGTTAGACAAGGGACATGTCCATTTCTGGATTGACTGCGGCAGCGCCAAAATGTCTCGGGTCAGCCCTCCCAGGGGAAGGGGAGCGAGCAGTTAAGAACAGAGGATCCATCCAGCCCGTCCAAAACGAATGTTGGGTGACTCACCTGCTCCAGAAACGAGCACCTCGCCTGTGTCTTGGCCAGGGCCCCGGAGGAGCCCTTCTCCCGACACGATGGACGACGGGGACGCCGCACGGCTCTTCGTGGGCCTGTTTGACTACGACCCCGCTTCGATGTCTCCTAACCCCGATGCGGCAGAGGAGGAACTCCCCTTCCAGGAGGGCCAGATTCTGAAGGTGAGAGCAGGGCTGAGAAGAAATATGCTGAGTCACCTGCACAATCCGCCGCTGGGCAATGCCCTTATTGGGAAAGGTCGCCCAGTGGGGAGCAGGCCTCCATGCTCTCTCTGCAAGGCGAGATCAGCTTTCCCCAGCCTGGCCCCTTCCAGAGCTGTTGGACTGCAACTCCCATCAGCCCCAGCCAGCATGCTGGGGGTGATGGGAGTTGCATTCCAACACATCTGGAGGGTGCTGGGTTGGGGAAGATGGGCTAGATGCGGGGGGAAGCATGGGGGGGGAAGTATGTTGGACGGTGAGGTTTGCATTCAATTTAGCTCGGTTTCTCCCAACGTTATCCATTAGGCCCATTCGTCTGCTTTCTTTTTTTTAACAAATAGATTTCTGCCCCACGGGAACATGGGCTTGGGGAGCGCACAAGACAGTCGGGTTTTCTTTCTTTCTTTCTTTCTTTCTTTCTTTCTTTCTTTCTTTCATCTATCACATTTCTATTCCACCTTTACTTCTGAGTAGACGTGGCAGCGCTGGAGGCATGGAGTCGGGACGGATCCTTGTTCGTGGGGTGCATACCCTCTCCCCTCTGTCACCAAGCCTGCTTGAGCACGGCTGACGACACTGGGGCAGAAGAACTGCGCTGGTGGGGGCGAGCGTGTTTACATCAGAGGAAGCCAGCTCTCTCGCCAGCTGCTTTCAGCTCCCTTGCAAATAGTCGCCTGTCTCCCGCTCTGTCTGCTGCTGCAGGTCTATGGCCACAAGGATGCCGATGGGTTCTACCGAGGAGAAAGTGGAGGGAGAATGGGGTACATCCCGTGCAACATGGTCTCCGAGGTCCAGGTGGACAGCGATGGAGCGAGGAAGCAACTCTTACAAGAAGGCCACCTTTCAACCAGCATGCTGGCAGAAACACTCGGTGCTCTACTTGGCTGCATTACCTGCTTGAATCTCACTAGGGCAGGGGTGCTGAGCCCCATGGGACAAATCCAGCCTTCCTGGGGTCCCAATCCATGGAGATGGCCATGTCCCCTCCCCTTTCCCCCTGCCTGCCAGTGGTTTGGTGGTTTCCCAAGTTTTGTGCATTTTATCCCCCATTCTAAAAGGATGATGTGCCCCTTCTAAGGCTGAATTACTGGTGGAGCGTTGCGCTAAAATATGCTGATATTTTGGGGATTTGGGGCCCTGCTCCCTTTGCCTTTGGCCCACCCACCCCTGGAATGTGGCCCCCGAGAACCCCAGAGTGGAATTTGGCCCTCGGGCTGAAGGAGGTTCAACACCCCTGAACTAGCAGGCGCATGGAGAATGGCTTGCGTAGCACAGCATAGCAGAAACAGATCTGCCTTCCTGCAGCAGGCAGCAAAGCCACAGATCCTGCCTCAGGTTCCCAGAGCAGAACTCTGATCTGTGCGAAGCCTCCTAAAGTCCAGCACAGAACCTCACTGCTCTCTGCTCCCCAATTCAGACTTGTTTTAAACTGTTTCTCTGCCTCTCCTAGGGAGCTGGAGGGTGTCACCTTCAAAATGCTGGAGAGAGATTTCGGACCATTCAGCCAAACATTCCCAGCCATCAGGGGGGCATTTACGCCCTTTTGCGGTGTCCTTGACTGCCCTTCAGCTGCCTGGGAATAGGCTCATTCACGGTCCTCAAGGCAGCCGAAGTCTTATTTTTTGAGAGTGTCTCCACAGCTGTTTATCCCCAAAGCCAATTTCTGCATCCAGGGCCGAATCCAGAAACTTAAATAGATGCTACAAAAGATTAACTTGTAAATCTTCTTCTTGCCCTAATTTGTTATCTTGTTGATTCTATGGCTTTGTTAATTTGCGGGGGGGGGGGGGCTTTTTTCGATGCAGGCAATGGTGCATTTTCTCCTTCTCCGCTTCCTCAGTGCCCCGCAGTTTGTCCTCCGAAGCCTCGGCGGTCCAAGAAAGGTTGGTATTTGTACAGCAGGGCTGCAGAACGGCAGGGCCAAGCACCAAGTCCACCCCACCTGGGGTCCCATTCTGCTCCTCCACCGTTCCCCAGAAGGACGCGCCCCTCCCCTTCCCCCCGACCACCCATCGTTTGGCCGTTTCCCAGATCTTGTGCAGTTTTCTCCCATTCTAAAAGGTTGGAACGCCTCTCCAAAGTCTGGCAGTAGGATCTTTTGGTTAAAATATGTTTATATTTTTTGTATTTTGGCCTCGCCCATTTGGCCTTTGGCTCCTCCCTCCAGTGGAATGCTGCCCCCTAGAGCCTCTTCAAAATGGATTTCGGCCCCTGGGCTGAAAGAGATTCCCCATCCCAGCCCCTCCCAACCCTACTGTTCTATGATGAAGTGCATGAACCCTGTTGGTCCTCATTTCCTAGGGCTTGCCCTCAGCCATGCCCTCTGGAACTTTCCACGGTGACATCTTTGCCTGTGGGACCTGGCTGACTTAGAGGTGACACTGACAAACGCACATCCACTCACGGCTCACCTTTTGTCCCCACAGGGCAGCGAGACCGGGAGGAAGATGAGGAGCCGGGATTTGGTGAGTGTCGCTTCTCCTTTGCCCTGGGTTGGATCCACGATTCCCAGACTGGATCCCAGATTCCCAGCCAGGGGACATAGGGACGGCCAAATCTGTCCATTCCAGGTTGTCCCCGCTTCGAATGTTTGGAACCTCACGTTCTTTCCATCCCCAATATCAAGAAATTTGAGCATCTCAGGAAATTCATATCAAAAGCAAACTGAACGGAAATTCTCACCCAGTCGCGAAGTGTGATGCAAGAAGGTCGCGCTGAGGCATGTTTGAAAGATTAAGCCACCATTGGATTTATCCACCACTCTCTGCCCCTCATAGAGCAGGGGGCCAGCCCCATGAAGCCCCGATGTGACCCCTGACAACATCTGGGCAGTGACACTATCCGAAGGGAAGGTATACAACAGCGATGTTGAACCTCTTTCAGCCGGAGGGCCACATTCATTTCAGAGAAGCTCTCAGGGGCTGCATTCCAGGGGTGGGCAGGGCCAGAGGCACAGGGCCGGGGCCAAAAATACCAGCATTAGGAGGGGTATTTCAACCTTTTCAAATGGGAAGGTGAAACATGCAAAACATGAAACATGCAAAACATGCAAACATGAAACATGCAAAACATGCAAACATGCAAAAACATGCAAACATGCAAAACATGCAAAGATGAAACATGCAAAACATGCAAAACACTATCCGAAGGGAAGGTATACAACAGCGATGTTGAACCTCTTTCAGCCGGAGGGCCACATTCATTTCAGAGAAGCTCTCAGGGGCTGCATTCCAGGGGTGGGCAGGGCCAGAGGCACAGGACCGGGGCCAAAAATACCAGCATTAGGAGGGGTATTTCAACCTTTTCAAATGGGAAGGTGAAACATGCAAAACATGAAACATGCAAAACATGCAAACATGAAACATGCAAAACATGCAAACATGCAAAAACATGCAAACATGCAAAACATGCAAAGATGAAACATGCAAAACATGCAAAACACTATCCGAAGGGAAGGTATACAACAGCGATGTTGAACCTCTTTCAGCCGGAGGGCCACATTCATTTTAGAGAAGCTCTCAGGGGCTGCATTTCAGGGGTGGGCAGGGCCAAAGGCACAGGGCCAGGGCCAAAAATACCAGCGTTAGGAGGGGTATTTCAGCCTTTTCGAATGGGAAGGTGAAACATGCAAAAGCAAAACCACCAAGCAATTGGTGGGTGAGGGAAGGGGGCAGAGTGATGTGGGGCACCCCGCCCACCACTTGAATGTGGCCCCCGAGAGCTTCTCTGAAATGGAATTCAGCCCTCAGGCTGAGAGAGCTTCTGCACTGCTGCATTGCATGCTCCTGTTTGATCAAATTGACACTGAGGGAGGCGAACGTAGATGCTCGAGGGAGCAGCCAGCACGGATCCTTCGCCAGGCCGGGGAGGTTGTGAGCCAAAGAGCAAGACGTCCCTGGTCCCAGACTCTCGGGTGCCTCCTGGACCTTAGTTGTGGCGCCCTTGACGTCTCTCCTTTCTGCCCACATGATCGTACGTTTCTGCTGCGGCTCTTGCTCCTTCCTTCCATCTGTTCTGTGGAAGCGCCCCCCCGCCCCCCCACCTCCAAACAACTGTGTGTGGCGTAGGCCCAGCCAGAATTCAGCCTCCTGAAGTCGTCTGCTTTTATTTTAAGGGGAGGGGGAGACAAGTTTCTAGCCCTCATGGGAGCTCGAATGACTGTGAGCCACACCTGTCCAGTCTCAGAAGCCAGAGGCGGTTGGACAAGACTTGCGGAACATGGAGGCAAGACATAATTCCGTGATGCAGTCCGATTTGAAACATGCAGAATAAGCAATGCAACAATAAGAGGAGGTTTGGTTAACTTGTAAAATCGATACCAGGCATAGAATCCAGTTTTTCTTGGAGGAGGAGTAAGATGGTTCTTAGGTGCAGTGTGACAAATATTTAAAGCTGCAGTCCTGTGCATGCTTACCTGGCAGTAAATCCCACTGAACACCTGGGACCTCTAATGGCTCCAGAGTCAGTGAGATGGTGAATCCGCTCCGAGTTTCAGTCATAACCAGTGAGAACTCCGAAGGAGCTCTCCGAGGGGAGGAGCTGACGAAACCTGCGGAGCTCCTGAAACGTCCCGCTTCGTCATCGCTGGAAGCAGGAGCCTTCCTGGCATGCTGCACATGTCCGTTCTCTTTCAGGAGCACAGGACCGTCAGGACCTTAGCTCTGAAGATGACACCCCAAGGACTATGGTGGCCATCTTTGACTACGACCCCAGAGAAAACTCTCCCAACCTGGACACAGAGGTGAGCTGCAACCCCTGTTCATGTAATACTTGCTCCACTAGGAAGGCACGGCAGTTGCGGGGGGGCTGGGGGGAACGACAACTGCATTGTTTTATTTTTATTTCAGTCATTTATTTTATTTAGATCCCACCTCCCTGCCCCCAAAAGGGCAGAAAGGCACGGCTTTGTAGACTTTGCTGCCATTTAAGGGTATTCAGTCAATCAAAACAACACCGTCGTTACAGACTGGGCGGCACACTCACGCGGAGAAGGCCTGGGCAAAGAAATGGGTCTAAAGCCTGATGCAGTTGGCGCCTCCCAAATACCGGGGGGGGGGGGGGGATCAATCCGTCAGTGGAGGCTGGTGGCACTGATGTCAGTGGGGAATGCCCTCTGGGCGGATTCACAGCCCTGCTGACATCGGAGCCACCAGCCTCCACTGCACTCCATACATTGGGTGCCACCACGGAGCAGGCCCGCTTCCTGGTTGGTGCGAGGTGGCAGTTTGCAGGTCATGGGGCCCCCAGCAAGGCCTCCTCCGCTGATCGTAATGCTCACACAGGTCTGTCTTGGGGAAGATGATCTGCCAGGTAAGTGGGTCCCAAGCTGTTCAGGGCTTTCGATGCCAACAGCAAGACCCTGTAGAATCATAGAATCATAGAGTAGCAGGGTTGGAAGGGGCCTACAAGGCCATCGAGTCCAACCCCCTGCTCAGTGCAGGAATCCAAGCCAGAGCATCCCTGACAGATGGCTGTCCAGCCTCGTCTTGAGCGCCTCCAGTGTGGGAGAGCCCACCGCCTCCCCAGGCAATTGGTTCCATTGTCGTATTGCTCTTACAGCCAGGACGTTTCTCCTGATGTTCAGCCGGAATCCGGCTTCCTGTAACCTGAGCCCATTCTTCCGTGTCCTGCACTCTCTATTTGACTCGGTTGCTAATAGGCAGCCAGTGCAGATGCCTGGACATCGGTGTAATATGTGCACAGCAGTATTCTGGCTGCTGCATTCTGCACCAGCTGCAGGTCCAGGGCCAGCTGCAAGGGCGGCCCCACATAGAACGCATTGCAGTAGTCTGAACGTGAGGCCACCAGAGCAGGGACTCGCCACGGAAGCCACTCGGCCTCTACTGACAGCAGCGACCCCAGCAGCTCCCGAGCGATGCGCCTGTTCTTTCTGAGAGCACAGCCCTGTCCTGTCCCTGGGAACCACCCACCTTCTCATCAACGGCATTCAGCCCTCGGGCTGAAAGAGATTCCCCTGGCCTTGAACTGCTCTCACATGGCGTCAGTGACATCAGAAGAGCCCTGAGGCTGGATCAGGCCAGGGGTCCATCTCGTCCAGCGTTCTCTTCACACAGTGGCCAACCAGCTGCCCGCAGGAAGCCCCCAAGCAGGGCATGCGTGCAACAGCACCCCCCTGCCCATGTTCCAGCAACCAGTGCACATAGGCACGCTGCCTCTAATATCAAACATGATTGGCTGCAGGCCTCGTGATGTCACCCTGCCCAGAATACGGGTGCTTCCGGGGAGCGTTTTTATGGTGCAGTCACACTGGATTTTTTACAAGTTGTCCAGACGACGCTGTCTTCCATTTGTAGCCCTCCCATGCTTTCCTGCCGCTTCTTCCAGCTTTTTTCTTGGCAGAAAAAAATCCGTTAGGGAAGAAAAAACAAGAAGGGCCACATGATGCCTTCCGTTTGGTAGCAGTGGGAGCCATCCATCGGGAAGCACCCAACATGATGCTTGCTTGTTCATGTATTCTAAATTCTTATGCCCTTCCTTCCTCCAAAGCTGCACAGAGCAGCTTAGGACATGAATAAAGCAAGTGCCGGTAAAACAACAATAAAATCCATCTATCCCAATAAAACCATTTAAAGTGCTACAATAGTCATCTGCCCTAAACACACCCAAGCCAACAAGCCAGGCACCAGAGGCTTTCGTAAAGCAAAAGGTCTTTATCTTTAAAAGTTTTCGCAGGGGGGCTAATTGCATCTCTCCTGGGAGGGAGTTCCACAAACAGGGTGGAGACACCTCTGAGAATGCCCCATCTCACATCCCTACCCTCTCCCCCTTATCTGGAGGGGGGGGGGGACAACGAGCAGGGCATCTCCTGCAGGTCGAAGGAACCTCGTCACCAGGTGATGGGGAGGCTGTCTCTTGGGTACTTGGGTCCCAATCATGAAGGGCTTTATATTCTAAAAGCAAGCCCTTAACATGTTTTATTTGTTTATTTCAAATACTGTTATCCCTCTCCTCAGCCAAAACGCTGCCGGAGCAGCTTACATAAAAGAAGGCAGTCCCTGCCCACAGGCTTACAGTCTAAAAAGACACAACATGCAAGTAAAAAGGGAATGGGAGGGAAGAGGGGGCAAAGGGGCCTTTCAGCAGGGCAGGTGGAAGGGCCCCTCTTCCCCTCTCATCCCCCTCACTGCAGCCTGTGGAAGGGCTGCCGGGGAAGTTGCTGCTCAGGCCACGCGAGCAGCTCCTCCAGGAAGGAGGAAGCAGCAGCAGCCAGCAGGGATCTTTGGGGAAATGCCCACCCCACCAAAACGGCTAATTTCCAGGTGAAAATTGAAAATGGAGAAGGGCAGTCCCCCTCTCCCTCTCGCCCATGTTCAAAGTGACTCTCCACTGATCGGTACTGCTGTCCTTGATGTTTCCTTCTAGGCAGAGCTAAGGTTTTGTGCAGGGGACATCGTGATGGTGCTCAGCTCCATGGATGACGATGGTTTCTATTATGTAAGTACAGAACCTTTCTGTTGCTGCAAACTAGCCTTCCACAATGGGTGCCGTCCAGATGGGTTGGACTACAATTCCCAGCATCCCCCAGCCAGCCATGGCTGTCTGGGGGATGCTGGGACTTGCAGTCCAACCCATCTGGACGGCACAAGGTTGGGGAACACCGGTCCAAACTCTTTAGACAGTTACCCTATGCAGACGCTCTTCCGCTCTGAGGTCTCTGGCCGTTTGCCCCATTCATCTTTGCTTGCAAAGGCTTCCAAAACAAAGTCATTGGCGGCTGGGGCACATTCTTCAAGAGCCAAGAGGGCCAGGCTGAAAAACAAAGTGCTCTGTGAGACCGCCGAGCTCGGCCACAACTGCATTCCAAGTTTTTTTTTAAGCGTTATGCCTTTTCCCTTCTCTACCTGCAGGGGGAGATACGCGGGCAGAAGGGCCTTGTTCCCTCAAACTTCCTGGACGCTGCGCCATTGGACAGAGCGCTGCCTGGTGAGCCAAGCCTCGGGAGGCAGGTAAGGGGGTGTCAGGGTTGTATCTGAGCCCATAGAGTCCCAAGGCAGCTCTGATTCTGAGGAGGAGATACAATTTGTGGGAGAGGAACTCTCTCAGATTTCAGAGGCGCAGCTAGAGGGGGAGTCCCTCCCCACTCACATTCCTGGGAGCGACAATGAGCCAGGAACAGAAAGGGAGGGACAACTTGAGCTTTTAGACACGAGGCACAGGCACAAGCGAGAGATTGCAGGAGCCGAGCTTAGGCGCTCAGCTTGAGGTTAACAGCTGCACCCCGGGGTCCCATGGGAGAGGGGGAGACCTTCCCCTCCCACCCCTTAAGTTCAGAGAGTTGCCGCATTTTTCCTAAACGGAGACCAACTGACGTCCTAACCCTTAGAAACCCCTAGTTGGCTGTTCCTTTGTAGTTCCTCTGAGTCTCAGGCAATTAGCATCTGCAAGCTTCATTAGGTTGAATGGAATTAAAGCCTTGGAAAGCAGCCCTTTTGTCTGAGTGTTGAGTCTGGCTATTGGAGGATTCAGTAGGCAACAGGGGCAACCTGACAGGGGGCCGCTTTGCCGGATCGGAGCCAGCCGTGAATATGGGCTTTGCACAGGACTCTGAAACCTCGGCAGGCAACGTGCCCCGGGCCCCACCTGTACCAGTTTAGCAGAGAGAGGCCGCATTTCCCGTAACCTGTCCTGACTCCCTGATCCCTTTTCAGGATGCTCTGGTAAAACTTGGTGTGACATGAGTTGCTGCTGTCAGCCTCCGCATTCTGCACGGCTCAGTCTCCTTCCCCAGAGACTCTCTTGAGCAGCCTTCCCCAACCTGGTGCCCTCCAGATGTGTTGGACTACAACTCCCATCACCCCTGGGAGCTGTAGTCTGACACATCTGGAGGGCACCAGGTTGGGGGAGGCTGCTCTGGAGTGACTCATGTCTGAGTAGGGGTGGGGGAGAAATTTGTTTGGTTCGTATTTCAATGTAAATGTATCTAAATTCGCACTTCAAACTGACATGTGACCCGACACACAGGTATCATTCGAATTTTGCAATGGAGTTCTCCAATTACAAAAAAGCATACAAAAATGCTTATTTTAGAGGTGTGGGCTGCAAATATGCATACATTACTGAATATAATATTCAAAAATTATTAGGAAAATTGCTTGCAAAAACTGTATACTGGAGCAAAATGGCATACAAAAATGTATTAACAGTTTATTGATTACCCAGCTGATAAATGGAGGCCGAAAGAAATGCAAAGGTAGCTCACGCATCCCTTCAGCAGACCAGAGCAGTCCTCCATCCCAGCTGGTTGTGTGCCAGGGCACAGCGCACGGGCGTTGGTCCTCATGGACCAGCAGATTTCTCCAGGCTGGTAGTGCATGTTCCCCCTTGAACTGAGACCACGGAGCAAAGCCAGCCTGGGGGATTTTGTAAGTGTCTCCCCTAAGTTTCACAGCCTGTCATGAGAAAGTCCCTCCTTTCTCAGGAGAAGGGGGCTGTCTTTCACTTCTCGCGGGAGAGTCCTTATCTCAGAGGACGAGATCATGCAGCCGTCACTGCACTCGCTTGGCACTGGCTATCTTGCGTGAGAAGCCTACAGGGTTGCGACAATGTGCCCACTCTGTGAGGCTATGCAGGTCTCGGTGCATTTACAAACAGCATAGAGGATGCTGTGTCAGTTCAACACCTGACTCCTCGCCACTCTTCCGAAACCAGACTCACTACAAGACTTGAGATCAGAAAAATGAGAAAGTGAGAGAAACCAAAATTGACGGGTGAATCCATCTCCAGCCAGTTCTGACCTGAAACCTTTCCCCCTAAGTCCATGATAGCTTCAGGATGGGCTTTGGCTTCTCAGTGGTGCTCAAGAGGCACTCTTCACATGCTCAGAGGCATTTGGGGCAACAACGTGGGTTCACGCAAGGCTGCAGTTCATGAGGCAGTGCGGTGGGGAGAGGTGTTCCAGTCTAATTCCTTGTGTATTTGCCTGTCCTTGTGCACCATGGCCGGCTGCGTCCCTCAGCGAATGAGGAAGAGAAGAGTCCAGTGACACACGCGAGACAGAGGGAGGGAGAGAAATGACAGAGAGAAATCACGTAAGTCCCACATCAAGCCTTTTCAGAACGCTTTGCATCCATGGTCAGTTGGCAAATAGTTTTCTTGGGTGGGCATATCTTGAACTGAGGAAGGGCTGGAACAGGGCTGGCCCTGTCAAAATGCAGACTGAAGCGGCTGCCTCAGGCATCAGATGCTGAGGGGTGTGGGCAGCAGGGGCAGGACCTCCTGACCCCTCCGCCTCAGCTGTTCCTGTCTTCCCAAGCCAGGGGCTTGGTGCCTGTTGCTGACTGGCCCGACGTCTCGTTGCTTTTGTCCAACGCATCGCGGGCAGCGTTTGGAAAGGCACCGGACTGAGCAGAGAAGCAGCCAACCCAGGCAGAGCTGGACCGAGAGGCTGCCTGAGGTGGAGCGGCCAGGGGTGCCCCCTTGGCCCTCCAAGTCAGGGCATGCAGCACCCCAAAGGCAGTCAGGTTATTTGGGCACGTGAGGCAGAAAATCCTTCTGCCCTCATTCCTTGTAGTAAAAACGCAGGCAAGACCTGTTGAAGACGCCACAATTTGCTGCCCTTTCATGACACCGCATTCTGCCCAATAGTGGGGAAGGCCCGGAGCCCAAGGCACCCGCTCCCACAAGCATTGTGCATGCGCTCTTCTGCTCATGTGACGCACTCATGTGCTGTTGCCACTGCTTCGTTGCAGCATGTGTTTCAGCCGGCAGCAAGCAGGCACAGGCAGTGGTGAGTGAGCAGTTGTGTGAGGCATTGGAAGACCGAGCTGTGGGTGCCACATGGCCAGCCCCCACCTCCCCTAAATAAGCCTGCTGCCCTCCAGTGTGGTGGATGATTAGTGGTACCTTCTAAAAGCGACCTCGGCTGTTGAGTGCCAACAGAATGGAGCCAAAGTGGGCCCACTGAGAAAAAGAGAGATCGAGAGAGATCACCGTGTCTGAGAGAACCCCGGAGCGTGCAGAAGTAAAGATTTTAATCCCAAGCCCCCAAGGGTGCAACCCCCACCCCCAAGGCCCAGTGAGATCTGAACGTGCTCCACAGCTGTTGAATGCCCGTTTGCCCCACCTGGAGAGATCCTTCTGGAAAGCGCTCCCGAAGGATGTGCCCAGAATAGGTGAATGGGCATTAAAATGGTAAATGTAGTTCAAAGTATGCAAGTGTAAAGTGATGCACATTGAGGAGGAGGCTACCAATGGCTACTAGTCCTGATGGCTCTATGCTGCCTCCAGTATCAGGGGCAGTCTGCCTCTGTGCACCAGTTGCCAGGGAACATGGGCAGGAGGGGGCTGTAGCACTCATGTCCTGCTTGTGGGTTTCCCGTGAGCAGCTGGTTGGCCACGGAGTGAACAGAATGCTAGACTAGATGGACCCTTTTTCTGATCCAGTGGAGCTCTTCTTATGGTCTTAATGCTGAGTGTCAGCTGGAAAAGAAAAATGGAAACCTGGGTGGGTGTGGAGCAGAGCATCGCGGCTGAGCATCGCTGGCTGGAACCCTGGAGAGGAGTGTGCCTGTCAGGACTGAAGATCCACTGCACAATTACGATGTGTGTCTTGCGTAAACCTACCAAAATGAGATATCCTTTTCTTGGCTCTCACCTTCACTGGTTTTTCCTCCCGCAGCGGCATTCACTCACTTACAGGGCGCAGCCACCACCTTTGCTCAGCAGCTGGAAAGTTTCACTGCCTCATGTTCTCCCAGCCAGGGCGGGGGGGGGCTTTGCCCTGTGGGGCCTCTCGCCCCTGGGACGTGTCCCCTTGGAGTAAGGAGAAGAGGCGCTCCTTCTTCTCAGAGGGCACAAGACTCTGGTCTTACAAGGACGGCATGGTGGTGGTGCTGAGCTGAGCCACTGAAGAGCATTGGAAGAAAGGAGGGATGGATTCTGATGATCAGAAACTTAAACCATGCTGGCATTTTTGCTTCTGGGGACTGCAGAATGGGCTGCTACGTCCATGGAACGAGTGAGAACTCTGGAAAGGGGTTTCTGCAGAAGCAATGCCACTCAAGATACCTTTTCTCCAGTGTGTGGTTTTGGCTGTGATATAGTGATGTTCCCCATCTTCATTATCCCCGCAAACATCTCCCTGAAATCAAAGCTCCTTCCTTAGGCCGCAGCAGTTCCCCCACCCCAGTCCAGAATTTTCCTCCTACCCGCCTGTCGCAGTTGGTTTTTTCTGGAGAGCTTCTATATGTTTTTTCTGGAGAGCTTCTATAAGTTGGGGGGAATAGATTTTGCCTGGGGTTCTCATCCAGGAGGCGTTTTTATTTGCCGCCCGAAGATTCACATCACTGCCTTCCCCTGTGTTCTTGTTTTGATATGGTGACTTCTCTCTTCGGAGTTTCGGGGTAATCTAGGTCATATGAACTGGGTGTCTTGTCACACTTCTGCACTTGATCCAGAGACACAGAGGAGTAAGATTCTCTTTGCCCCACAGTGGGATGTTCAAGGCTTCCGGTGCGGTTAGGGACATACCTCCATACACTATCACCTGGAAAGTGATTATCTGTCAAGATGATTGGTGGAAACCGTCACCTGAGAAACGCCATTCATCTCTTTTGAGTTTCATCAGGGTTCCTCCCCAGGCGTTTCTCTCAAGCAGCTCTCCAAATACAAAATCTCCCCGAAATGTCACCTTCTGCGAAATTTGGTGGCGGAATTTGCTCCCAGGTTTCACCATTTGTCCTGCTACCTGGAGAGAGCCCTCGCCCCAGCCGGACAGGCAGACCACATCCACGCAGACCTGTGGAACAGGCCCTGCCCAAGCAGGTTTCAGGCTTGTCCAGTAAGAGTGGCTTTGCTGGATCAGACCAAAGGTCCATCTAGACAGGCCTCCTCCCCGCCACATAATGGCTAGCCAGAGTCTTCCTGGTGCCCCATATGTAGAACATGAAGTCCATAGCCTTCCTTTGCTTGTTGCCCCCAGCCAGGGGTATACTGCCGCAGACCATGGAGGTTCTACCATACCTCTTTCCTCCTCTATGAACGTTGTCTAGTTTGCCCTTCAGCACTATCTAAACCTGTGGCCATCACCACATCATGGGGTTTGCAATGTGTGAAGGTGTCCTTATTTTTTTACAGTCCCGAATCTTTTGCCAGTCAGAGTCACTGGGTGATCACATATCCTGGAATGTTAAGAATGAAAGTAAAACCTATTTCTATCCTTCTACCACACCATGTATAATTTTACAAATCTCTATCATGTCCGACTCTCTCCTCCCCCCAGCCCCCTGCTCCTGCCATCTACTTAGTTGCTTTCCCCCCACTAACATCTAAACTGGGTCCTCAACCTTGTTTGGGTTTGTGGGTGCATTTGGAATTTTGGAAGAGTGTCATAAGCACTTTCACAAAATGGTTGCTGTGGGGGTGGGGCTTGCCCATGTATAAAATGGAGGATGTGGCTGGTTGAAAAACAATGATTTCCCAGAAGGCTTAAAGAGGTGAAGCTAAAAGAAAAGTAACTTGGCCAAGAACCTAAGTACAAGGCAGAGGTGAGGTCTGAGCCCCAGAACACCAAGACACTCTTTTGAACCCAAAGAGAGGTGGTACCTGAGGGTGGCCCGTCACTTCCCAGCATGCCAGCCTCCCAGGTGAAGAACATTTTTTAAATTAAAAAAAAAAGTCTTAAGAAATAAAATAAAAACCAGGAGGGGTAGGGAGGCCTGGGGGTGCCAAAACAGGTATCTGTGGGCACCATGGGAAGCCCCCAATCTAAAAGAGGCCAGGCACTGGCATGGGATGAACAGTGCAATTCCTGATGGTGGCTTTTGAGGCACTGAGACTGGGTTCTGTTCCATTGCTGAGCTAAATGGACAACTAGTCAGGCCCAGGATAGTTGGTTCCGCTGACAACCCTCACCTTCTCTTGGCTGTGCCCCACTTTCCAGGGAATGAGAGCCCTGTGGGAGCATCTGGAAGACCTTTCACCAGAGTGGGCGCCAGGTTTTGAGGTGAATGTGGAGGATCCCGCTCAAGCGGGGCAGTTCAAATGCATTTTCAGATCGAGGAGTTTTGAGACAATGGGGGGGGGATGCCCTACCTGAGGCCCACAGAAAGCACCGGAATGCCAACCGTGTTGCGGGGCACCTTTGGTCTCCCAGTAGCGCCAGGCGCCGTCTGGGGTTCCTGGCGCTAGTGAAGAACTCCTCTGCCCAGCGGGTCAAAGGTGGGCTGAAAATTGGGACCGGATTTCACCTGAAGCAAAACTCTGAGGCGAATGTCTCGCCCAGGGAAAGCGCTGGAGGGATTTCAAGAAGAAGCGTTGATAAAGGCTGGTGCGAATTCTTGGTGTGTCTCCGCGTCTGTGTGGGGAAGGGCGTTTGCCCCTTGTCCCTGCCAACTGTCGTGCCAAACAGACAAGGCAGCCCTAAACTGACCTGCTCCTCAGGTCTGCCTTATATGAGTTTCCAGCTGCCGGGCGCTTCTAGCCGAGGGGCAGCGGCTGCGTCGCCGCCATCTTTGCCTCACGGGGCCTGTTTCCCTGGCCATGGGGTGTGTGTGGTCGTGGTGGTTTTTAACACCTGGTGTGTCTCCCAGTCTTGCATCCAACTGCATGTTTGTAGGGACGGGGGAGCCATTGTTTGTTCCTTTCACCCTGGGCCGTTGAGTGGGGTGGGGGTGTTGGGATTCGGATGCATTATGTTTTTATTTAAAAAAACAAAAACAAACTAATTTATTACATTAAAGTCTATTTTCACAAAAATCAAGTGTTGCCGTTCTAAGTTCGTTTCTTTTTCGGAAGGGTTTGCTGCGGGTTGAGAAGAGCTCACCCTGCCACATGTTCAGTTGCCACACATTTGCGAGATGGGGCTGCGCAATCTTGGAGGGAGGGCGTCTTGAGTCATAAGCTGAACACAGACTGGAGTTGCCCTGTGGTGTTACAGGTTAATCAGCCCTACACCCCTACACTTTGGGAACAAAGGAGAAAATATTCAAATTCCATATTAAGGTGGGGTTCGTAACGTTTTTGGGTCGGTAGGCACATTGGGAATTTTAAGAGTGTTGTGGGTGCTTTCACAAAATGGCTGCCAAGCGGCTGGCTTGTCCGTTCATAAAATGGCAGGCACAGCCAGTCACAACACACTCATTTCCCAGAAGGCAAGCTGGTGACAGTAGAAGAACAGCGACCTGTCCAAGAACCTTGACGCAAGGCGGAGGTAGGATCTGAGCTCAAAAACACAGAACCACCCTCAACAGAGATGGCCTGGAGGGCAGCACTTTGCTTTGCAGTGTGCCAGACTCCCAATTCAAGAATGCTTTTTAATTTAAAACAATCTTAAAAAAAAAAAATCAAAATGTGGTGAGGCAGGAGCCTAGTGGTCCCCAAGAAAGACACCGTGATGGAGACCCCAGGGGTAATACTAGGCCGACTCATGGCCACCCGCTCATAGAGGCAAGGGGCTGCAACTGCCTCCCCCCACCTCCCGCCGGATTCCAGCCATGACATTATTCTGAGAACAGCGACTGCTGCGCTGCGCCTGCCCTGTCTATCGCTACTTTCCAGCCACACAGGCTCGGGCCAGGACAAGAGGTCAGTAGATTGAATGCAGGCGTGATGCCACCACATCTCTTCAATAAGGGATAAAGTCCCTTCTCTAAGGGACTTTCTCTAGGTCCGCTAATCATCGTTGGCGGTGTAATACCGCTGTTAAGGAAATATCTAAGGCAGGTTGAACAGTCAGGAATTTGTAGAAGCACATCACAGCTGTAGGACAGTCAAAACTAAGTCTCCCCAAAACAAGAAATGGTATACCTCTATATGCTCAAAGTTGGAGAACAAAGAAATCACACTATGCATGCTCAAGAACTAATTTAGCTCAGCTCTTATCAGCACAGCTGCATTCTTATCTTCAGGGATGAGCCACTTTGGTGGATAGGAATGTCCTGCTCATCATGAGAAATTTACAATTACCGCCTCATGGTCAGACACACACACATTTTCTCAATCCCATCAGGCACCTTGCCTGAACCAAACTACTTACAAGGCCTAGTCAGGCCTATCTTCCCTAATGCTTCTCTTAATCATACGTTTTGGCACTGGCCAATAATTGCCTCTTTCAGGGAGAAGGTAAACTTTGCATTGGAGCACTCTAATATTTACTGATGTAGATGTCCTCTTAAATTATCTATCTGCTTCCTGGAAGTGAATGCATGGTCTGCACAAACGGGTTCTCCATGGCCTTTTAACAGCCAAAAGACTAATATTATAACATTGGAAGGATAAACACTCTCCTCCAATAATGCAGTGGACTGAGGATTTAACACTTTCAGCATTTCAGGCGCCACTTGGGAAAGGGTCCATACATGGATATTTGGCCTGCCTTTGTTAAAGTTTATGTATAATCTCTTATTTTTTAGGTAATTGTATTTTCACGCACACGCACACAAATTTCATGTGTATTAATCATGCTGACATTTTCTTTTTTGTGGTTTTGTTTTGCTTTGCTCTGTTGAAATGTACAATAAAAACTTAATGAAAAAACGGACTCGGGAAGGGAGGGTGCGCGCAAGCTTAGCTGGGGCTGCAGGGGTGCCTCCTCGCCGGGCAAAGAGGGAGTAGCAGGCAGCATCAAGACCAGGCTCCCCCATGCCAAAGCAGCTCCACTCTGAGGGGTTCCTCACGCGAGGCTGAAATCCCGCATTCTTAAACTTTCTGTTTCTGGATTATGTACGGGATTAAGCCCAGCTCCTCTACACAGGCAGACACATGCTTTGAATCGAGGACTTCCTTTCTCGGGAAGTCCTCCATGTTTCTCTATGTTTCATTTTACAGCCGCTGGGTGATGCTGTGATTATGGCGCAATGCTGTCATTACACACAGCCGGTAGATCAAATTAACGCCCTGTATCGTGTTATCTCCGATCTTTTAAGAAGCGGGATAAAGGTCATAAACTGTGGGAAGGCCCCGGAGATGGACGGCATCGTGTAAAGGACCCGCAAACGTCCATGAGCAACCAACCTTGAACGTGCAATATAAGCTGCAAGTGAAGAAGCTCTGAGAGTGGTAACAGCACCTCATGCAGCACGTGTCTGCCCCATGAGCAATCTCTAGTCTCCAGCTCCCTGCAACATGGGCGGGCAAAGCCCAGCAAGGAAAGGACAGTCAATGAAACTGTGGGGTGGAGGGGATGAGATTCCATTGAGCTCAGTGCAGAGTGGCTGCAATGCAAATGGTAGGACATGGACCTGGAAGGAGCAGTGAGGCCGGCTTTTTGGCGGGCCCAGCCAGGCAGTGCCATGGCCTGTTAGTCCCCAGGTTTGGTAGCCTGCAGGAGCGCCTGGCTCATCAAGCAAACAGGCAGTGGTATGACAGCCTCCCTCACTCCTGGTCCTGTCCCACCTGGCATGGCCCCAGGCCAAGTTCACTTTGAACCAGTGAGTGAGCCAACGAGAAGCGGAATGCCACAGAGGCCTGCTTCAGCCCTGCGCAAACACAGATGGACCCCACAGACCTGGGATTAGGGGACCAAGTGGCGGGGCATCCCTGAACACCATGGCCAAGCAGGAATTTGTAGCCTGATTGCTCCTGCCTGCACCCGGCACTGAGTTGCCGGCAAGTCCCACGGCATCCCACCAGCGAGCCCAACCACCGTGGACTTAGCCCCGACTGCATGAGCTGAGAAGAGAGCAGCAGAGAATGTGACGCTGCACTGCCTTGTGGAGTATTCAGTCGCACCAACGTTTGTTGAAAGCATGGGGGATTTCACAAGCTCCGGTCCACTGCCATTTCATGCTGGCTGCGTTGCCAACTGTTTGGTGGATTCCAAAAGCCAGGGACTTGGCGGTGGGGATGGTGTCTGGCAGAAGCCAATGAACCAGGAACTGGCCCGAGTCGCAGTGGCTGCTCGGATGCTCTCCGTGCAGGCAAACTGGGCTACAACGACATGGGCTGGATCCACACAGCAACGGAATGGGAAGCATGCTGGGGTGTGATCCAGGTTTTCATGACATCGGCTTTGGTCCATCGGGGCAAGAAGCAAGAAAAGCAGAGCATACAGCACCAATAAAACGTCTTTCCAGTCACACAGGGCTTGATGCTTCGGGGTTGGGTGGGCAAGTCTGGGAGGAGAGTGGAACACCATCAACCCGGGACAGGCTGCTCAGCAGATGAGAGAGGCCAGCTTCCCACCCCTCGCTCCTCCCGGCTCTTCTGAATCAGAGAGCAAGCGGTACCAACTCTGCAACTAGCCTGCCTTGCCATGCATCAGACTTGCATTCCTCCCGCCAGAATGGCGATTTACCTCGATGGGGCTTGCTGCCCTCCTTAAGGAGGAAGGGGTGGCGGCTTTATAAACAAGACACAGCGGAGAGTGGAGCTGCTACTTTGCTCGCCGACCCCACCCACCCTGCAGCCTCTCGCTTGCTCGCTCCCTCCCTGGCGCGCAGATTTCTCCAGCAAGGCAGGCTGCTGGTTGTGAAGGGGCGAAGGGGCAACAGAGGGGAGTGGGGCAGGAGGCCTCCCAAAGCCCCTACTGTGAATGAGAAAAAAGGGAATGCTGGGGGGTGGCCCCACCCCTTGACCATGTCACTGCCAGGTCACAGCCAGGTCACAGAGGCATGCCCAGGATTTAATGTGTATGGCGGGGGCGACAGCAGCAGGACGCTGGGGAGGCACTTTAGCTTAAAAAAAAGAGTAAATGGAGTTTCCGAAAATGCAGCTCCTCAGGACAGAGGCTGCTGGGTGGCTGCGGATTGGAGACATTGTCATGTGACATGCAGGACCTCAAAGTGCTCCCACTCTGCACTAAATTGACCGTGAAGTTGGGCCCATGGTTTCGGCAGAGTGTGGAGAAGCTGCACAGGTTGGTTGGCGTGAGAGTCATCCCTGCAGCTGCTGCCAGGACCAGCCATCTCACAGCTTTGCTTGTGCCATTACCTCCACGTCTCTTTTCTTATTTATATCCCACCTTTAAATAAGTAAAATATTCTTCAGGGCAGCTTAGAAGAAAACATCAAAGCGATAATGAAACACACTGTTCTGCAGGGACAAGCGGGAGATGGATGGCGCCAAGAGGAAGCGCTCAGCCCGCTTGGCGCGACGTCAACAGTTGCGCCCTGATGCCCCATGGGAAAGGGGTGGACTTTCGCCTCCTAGCTCTTAAGTTCAGAGGCTTCCTGCCTTTCCCCTCCAAAACGGAGACCAACTGATTCCCTAAGGCTAGAAACCCTGGTTAGGCAGCTCTCTTAAGTTTCTCTCATTAGGCTCAGACAATTAGCGTCTGTATGCGTCATTAGGGTGAATGGAAATAAAGCCTTGGAAAAGAGCCCTATCATCTGTGTGTTGATTCTGGCTACTTGAGGATTTCAGAAGGCAGCAAGGGCGTTCCCGACAGCGATGTACAACAGTACAACAGTTTAAAACAGTAAAATTACACATTAAATCATCGTATTTCTAAAAATACCCTAACCCACCCCAAATGCCTGCCTGCACAACCAAGTTTTCAATGTGTGGCGGAAGCTCATTAAAGAGGGGGCATGGCGGAGTCCCCTAGGGAGGGAGTTCCACAGAGTGGGGGCCACCACAGAGAAGGCCTTCTCCCTCATCCTCACCAGCCTAGCTGTCCTGGCTGATGGGACAGAGAGAAGGCCATCCGAGGCTGATCTTGTTGAGCACCCTGTCTGGTGTTGCTGGAGGTGCTCCTTGAGATAGGCTGGGCCGGAACCATATAGGGTTTTAAAGGTCAAAACCAACACCTTGAATTTGGCCCGGAAAACACTAGTAGCCAGTGCAACTCCTCCAGCACCGGAGAGATGTGATCATGTTGGCGGCTGCCTTTAATCAGACGAGCTGCCGCATTCTGCACCAGGAGCAGCTTCTGAACCATCTTCAAGGGTAACCCCACATAGAGCACATTACAGTAGTCTAGACGAGAGGAGACCAGGGCATGTACTACCGATGGGAGCAGATGGTCGGGAAGGAAGGGGCGCAGCCGCCGTATCAGATGGAGTTGGTACAGTGCTGTCCGGCTCACAGCTGACACCTGAGCCTCCATGGACAGCTGGGAGTCCAAAATGACCCCCAGGCTGCAGACCTGGTCTTTCAAGGGTAGCCGTACCCCGTTCAACACCAGGTCAACATCCCCCAGCCTCCTCTTGTCTCCCACCAAGAGTACCTCGGTCTTGTCAGGGTTCAGCTTCAGCTTATTCCTCCCCATTCAGCCACTCACCATCTCCAGACATTTGGACAGGGACTCTATGGCCAACCTTGGTGAAGATTTGAACGAGAGGTAGAACTGCGTGTCATCCGCATATTGGTGACACCGTACCCCAAACCTCCTGATGATAGCCCCCAGCAGCTTCACATAGATGTTAAATATCATCGGGGAGAGGATGGAACCCTGTGGCACCCCACACGTGAGCGGCCACGGATCCGACAACTCCTCTCCCAGGGCTACCCTTTGGTACCTGCTGGAGACGAAGGACCGGAACCACCATAATACGATGTCTCCAATGCCCAACCCCTCCAGGCGCATACCGTGATCAACGGTATCAAAAGGCACTGAGAGGTCAAGGAGAACATGGAAGGCACATTCACCCCTATCCAAAGACCTCTTCATATCATCCACCAAGGTGACCAAGGCCATTTCTGTCCCATGCCCAGGCCTGAAGCCCGACTGAAATGGATCTAGATAATCGGCTTCTTCCAAGTGTGCCTTCAACTGCATTGCCACCACCTGCTCAATCACCTTGCCCCAAAATGGCATATTTGAGACTGGGCGAAAGTTGTTCTAGACTTGGGGATCCAAGGAGGCCTTTTTTAAGAGCGGTCATCACTGCCTCCTTGAGGGCTGATGGCATCACCCCCTCCTCAAGGGAGGTGTTCACCACCGCCCTGATCCCCTCACTCTCTGCAGCTCATAATGAGCCAAGATGGGCAAGGATCAAGTAAGCAGGCTTTACAGATGAAAGCACCTTGTCCACTTCATCAGAAGGAAGAAGCTGGAACCAATCCAACGTAACCGGGTTTTTTTATATGAATCTCTGCATATAAATTGTCACATATGAATTAAAGGCAAATGTGTGTCCTCCTTTGTCCTCTTTTTTGGTGGTGCATTTTCTCTTTTTAGCAAACTGTCTTGGGTCAGACATGGGGCCTACTAGTCCAAGTAGCCACGGTTGAGCTAGATGGACCAAGGGTTTGTCTTGATACAATTCAGAAGAGAAAAAGGATTCACAGCAATTGCAACACTTTTTCCCTCGGAAAACAACGGTTAATTTGGGGTCACTTGAGAAATCGCTGCTTCAGCTAAAAATGCTGCAATGCCACTTCCCTTTGAGACCATCTGAGGATCACGCTAAGTGAGGACAGCTTCAAGGTGCTGCCGCACTTCTGAGAGGTTTCATTTCCCCTTTGCTCCTCCCTCACGAAGAGGGCCAAAGCTCGGCCAGATCAGAAATGCAGGAAAATGTAGAGAACATGAGTTATTGGGGATTAGAAATGTAATGATAAATAAATGAATGAATAATACACCAGGGAGCTCAAGTCCCCCAGTGAGCATCATGGCCAATGGGGCTCTTGAACCTTGATCTCCTGAGTCCCAGTCCAATGCTCTAGAGAAACAGAACAGTAGGGTTGGAAGGGGCCTACAAGACCCTCGAGTCCAACTCCCTGCTCAGGGCAGGAATCCAAGTCAGAGCATCCCTGACAGGTGGCTGTCCAGCCTCGTCTTGAAGGCCTCCAGTGTGGGAGAGCCCACCGCCTCCCTAGGTCATGGGTTCCACTGTCGTATTGCTCTAAGAGTCAGGACGTTTTTCCTGATGTTCAGCCGGAATCTGGCTTCCTGTAACTAGAGCCCATTATTCCGTGTCCTGCACTCTGGGATGATTGAGAAGAGATCCTGGCCTTCCTCTCTGGGACAGTCCCAGAGTGCCAGACACGGAAGAAGGGGCTCGAGTGACAGGAAGCTGGATTCCAGCTGAATGTCAGGAAAAACATCCTGACTGTGAGAGCAATACGGCAATGGAAGTCATTCCCTGGGGAGGTGGTGGGCTCTCCCACACTGGAGGCGTTCAAGACGAGGCTGGACAGCCACCTGCCAGGGATGCTCTGACTTGGATTCCTGCACTGAGCTGGGGGTTGGACTCGAGGGTCTTGTAGGCCCCTTCCAGCCCTACTATTCTGTGATTCGATGATTCACTGATCTTCCTGAGCATCAAGGCAGCCTAGAAGTGACCTGCAGAGGATCAGGCTATCAGTAATTTGGCGGGGAACCCTTGTAAAAGAGGGGTCCACCAGTACAGAAAGCCATTGCCCTTCTCGGATCCAAGACAGCCAGTGTTGGGGGGGTCTCCCTCAAGCCAGGATCCAGCACTTGGTCTCCTGGACAGCCAGCTGGGTTGCCTTTTCGACGCAACTCTCACAGACCAATTACTCCGCATCAGTCTTCCGCCACCCTGGTGCCTCCCAGATGTCCTGGACCTCTATTCCCGTCAGCCCCAACCAGCATGGTGAAGGGTCAGGACCAAAAGATCCCTCCTCCCCCTCAGTTGCCCAGGGATTTTGCCCAGCAAGAGAAAAGCAGCTCTCTCTTTGGCTGAGATCCACCTGTCTCCCAGCCCCACTTCCTGCTGCCCCTCAGGCCTAGTCCCTTCAAGAGTGACAGAATTGGGGAAAATCCTCAATCTTTTTGTGATCAGAGAAACTGAGTTGAAACTTTAGACTGACCCCAAACACATAAGAGTATTCCTCCTTCTGAAGAGGTCTGGACCCCAGACCACTAAAAGCAAACAAATAGGCAGACCATAATAACAATTTTGCATGTGCCCATTTGCTTTATGAGGCCAGTGCTTTATGAGACCATAGAGTTGCCTGGCTGGGTCTACCAGAAACCTGGCCTCATGCCTCCTCATGTAGGGCCACATTCTACAGCAGCCGCTCCCAGCAGAGCGTGATGGAATCCCACCCTCCACCCCTGGGCTCGATTGACTGACCTCCCCTGCCTGGGCCTTCCAGGGAACTATAGGGACGGACGGGGGAGGCAGACGCAGCACACGGGGCTGTTGTGAGGATAACATGCGGGGGGGGGGGAGGAACCTGTGAGCCGCCTTGGGTCCCTTGGAGGAAAAAGATGGGAGAGAGACGTAATAATAAATAAGTACATCCAGGGGAGGCAGTTACACCCCCTTGCCCCTATGGGCGGATGCCCGTGCATTTATTCTCCTGCTCATTGCGCCATCCACCCTCTATGTATACATTTGAGACTGTGTATGTTCAAATATAGCTACTGCTGCATCATGCCACCTTAACCTTTCGGAAGTTGTCCCAGAAGCCTATATCCACCCCCCCCACTCCCAAAATAATGGGAAGGCGCCAAATGCAAGAGCGAAAAGGAGGGCAGGAGAAAACGTCAAGGAGCACAGATGTATGTTCATTGCCTGGAAGCCAGCCAGTGTGTCAAAATGGTTAGCATGTCACACCAGGACTCATGGTAACGGGGGCCTAGTCCCCACGCAACCATGAAGCTCGCTGGGTGGCTTTGGGCCAGTCGCTGCCTCTTGGCCTAACCTACCTCACAGGGATGTTGTGAGGATGAAAAATGGGAGGGGGGAGGTCTATGTAAGCTGCCTTGGGTTCCTTGCAAGAGGAAAAAAGGCCGGATATAAACATAATAATGATAAAACAATAATGTATTGGACTAAGATTGAGGAGTTCCAAGGTCAAATCTGCACAATGCTTGTGCCCCGCCAGTGCAAAAATAAAAAAACCTGAACCCAGCTGCATCATACAGCCATTAATGGCTCTGCTAGATGTAGCTTAAAAGTGAGCATTCCTCATTTTGTTAGCGCACAAACGCCAGGAAAAGGGCCCACAGATTGCATGGCTGAGTAATGCAGGTGTTAAGTGCACTGTGCATTCCCCACGCAGTCCATGGAGTCATTTCATTTCAGCTCAGTTCTTTCAGGAAGGTTTGTCATTCCTGTCGGAGGGTGCTGCTGCATACGTTGCAGACCAGACTGAACTTTGTACATGCTTAGACATTCCACCTCCAGGATGGTTTAGCCTCAGCACCCTGATGTAAAGAAGTTGGTATCACAATGTAATATGATTTCTCATCTGGGGTGAGAACAGAAACCCAGGTCTATTGGTGCTGTTCTCCAGTGCTAACAGGGGCTCTCCCAGTAATGTGCAAAACATATCACTGTTATTCCCCTTCCTTCGCCTTTGTTTTCCCCAATGTTCTGCTCTTGCAGCTGCCCCCCCCCCCCCACGGTCTTTTGTTAGGCAAGGATCAGGATGAATCAGTAGTTTCAGTAGTTTGTTTTGTAAATATGATGGCCCACTTGACTGGCCATCCCACTGACAAAGGCAGTCATAGAATCACAGAATCATAGAACAGTAGGGTTGGAAGGGGCCTACAAGGCCATCGAGTCCAGCCCCCTGCTCAATGCAGTCATTTTTAGGGGGAAAGCTACCTGTGCTGCTTGGCAGCATGCTAATTGTCAAAGAATTGCAATTAACCCCCCCTCCCCCCAAAGTCCAAGAACCAGCTGGACTCTGCAGAGAACTGGGCCAGGCAGCAAGAAGCAAAACCAGGTCCCAAAAGTCGAGACAAGGGGTGACAAGCTCCACTCTCAAACGTGGATTTTTCTCCACCACTCCGTCTCCCGGGGGTGGTTCCTCCCAGCCTGCAAGGGGCATGCCTGGGTATAAAAGGGTGGATCTCCAAGCCAGCGAAGGGCAGTTGGATGGATGGAAGATGGCAGGTGAGTGATCCTTCCTCCCAGTTTTTGTTTTCTAAAAATTCTTTGAGAGTTGAGCAAAACTGCTGTCCTTGTTTTCTCTTGGGCAGAGGCTTCTTCTTGACTAGTGACTTTCTCTATTTCAGCCTTCCCTACTTGAGCACCCTCCAGATCTGTTGGACCACAACTCCCATTCTCCCCCGCCATCATGGACACTTTGGCCAAGGATGATGGGACTTGTTGTGCAACAAATCTAGCAGGTGGCGAGGTTGGGGAAGGTAACAACAACAGCAGCAGAACTCACACATGTGCATTTGATCTGGAAAAAAAGGTCTTTTTTCCCTCCACCATCTTGACTTGGTGTGAGAGAATATGTGAGCTTTTGGGTTCCACAGCATAGTTAGTCAGATAGGGTCGAAGCAAAGCATTGTTTTGTCGGTATGGCTAGAGCATGCTGCATTAGAAGTTTCTAGGGACAATTTGTGGGCTGATCATGGGAATATTTATGACAGTACCACAGCCTGCATTTTGAATATGAAACTATTGGCAAAACAAGGTTGCTGGTTTGTACTAAAAAACAGTCCAATTCACCCCTCCTTTGCAAAGAGCTAAAAGAGCAGTACAGACCTGTTCCCACTACTTGTTACCCAGCAGGATCCTGGAAATTGGACCCCTTTTCCATTCTGCTAATGAAGAATCCTGTGAAAGGCAAAGCTCTGCACATACCTTGCTACTGACCCAAACTGCCCTAGCTAAAGATACATTAACCACGGAGGATCTATCATCCACAGGAATCGACAAAGCAGCCACCGTTGACTGTACCTCGGGCTGCTGAATTGTAGGGAGGCGTAATACAATTTGGAGTGGGGGGCAGAGAATTATTTTCAGATTTCAAGTCAGCAAATAGTCTCTGTCTGATTTTGTCGCCTTCCCCTGCACCTGTTTAATAAATTCTCGGGTGCCTACCGTGCACTGAATGTGGAGCGCTTGCTGCCTCACAGCACCCATGGGTGGCCAAGACTAGGACGTTGGAACCCTGTGCTTCCAGAACAGCCTTCCCCCAGCCTGGTGCCTTCCAGGTGTTTGGGACTTCAGCTTCCATCAGCCCCAGCCAGCATGGCCAATGGTCACGGGTGCTGAGTTGCGGTCTAACACACCTGCAGGGCACCAAGCTGAAACAGGCTGTGCAGGAAGGAGCCATCAGCCATCAAACGCTGAGATTCGGCCCAGGAAGAGCCAGGTGCCTCCGTCGCCTCCATCAGTCTCCCGCTTTCTCAGCCACCACTGAAAGGGGATGGAGAGAGGTGTCGCGCGCCCGTGCCTCTGCGGATCAGAGAAGTTTGGCTTCTGAAGGCACAGAGGCTCCCTTGGCTTGGGATCTAGCAACCCATCACGCTTCACTCCCTCCTCTGTGCTGGCCCAGCCTCACCTCCAATATGTGTCCAGTTCCAGACACGACACTTTAAGGAGGATTCGGATAAATCGGAATCAACTGAGAGAAGGGCAACAAAGGTGGTCAGGAATGAGAAGCTACATCTTACACGGAAAGATCGAAGGAGCTGGGCACGTTTTGCCTTGAGAAGAGAAGACCGAGGGGGGATAGGAGAGCACTTTTCAAGTCCCTGAAAGGTTGTCACACAGAAGAGGGCCGCATTCTGTTCTCTCTCATCCAACACTGTAGAAGACAAAATAACGGGCTTAAGTTAGAGGACGGCAGATCAGGAAAAACTTCCCAGGCAGTCAGAGCACTTCTGACTTCCTCGGAAGGGGCAGCTCTCCGTCCCTGGAGGTCTTCAAGCGGAGACTGCACAGTGACTCGGGGATGCTTGAAACTGAGCAGGGAGCTGGATGGCCTCAGGGACCTCTTCCAACTCCTCTAGTATTCCTCAAAATGGCCCTCCAGTGACACCAGTTGCTAACCCAAGGCAGTGGAGGCTGGTGGCTCTGACGTCAGTGGGCCAGTGAATCCGCTCCAGGTGTCAGGCAGAACCAGTCTAAAGGCGGTTCCCAGGGTGCGCCGTCTTTTCCTCTTTGTTAAGTTTTTTCTGGTGAGAAAAACAATAGAACAAGCAGTGGGACAACACGGGAGGGCTACTAATGGAAGATGGTGTCCCCTCCCTCCTCAAAAATAATGCTGTGAATAAGGCCAGGTGATTACACAACGAAAGTGTCGCCTAGGTCGCTCCGTCCCAAGTGAGTGGGAGTCCAATGTCTGGCAGGCACAGGCCCCCTCCTGTTGCAGCAGCTCAGGGAGCACCCACGTCCGTCGCAGAAACGGCCTTCTGACGGAACGTTCAGTGGCTCAAGTCTCTGTCCACAGGAAAAGCCCGCCTCCTTGCACCCTTTTTGCCCAGTTTTGCACCCGGGCCTGTTCTTTTTGGACCTGTGCCCAGAACGCTCTGGGTAGGAGGAAGTCTTGCTTCATGCCAGCTTCGGCAGCGAGCTTCTGTGTCGTGACCCACTTCCCCCACAGCGATGGGAAGTTCCAGGACAGCCGTTTGCGGCCGGGGCTCCATCCTGAAGATAGGGCTGCATTTGCCCTTTGGTAATCTGAGCCAGGCCTTCGGGGTCACCGGCAGGCGCTTCAGAGATCCAGGGCTCGGCCCCAGGACACAAATCTGCATGAAATCTGCATATGCTCATTTGTAACTCCATATGCGAGTTTAGAAATAATTGCAGGGATCTATTTACATTTCACAGGCAGCAAAGCCAGTAAGTTCTCAAACAAATCACCTCAAATAAAACGTATTTTTCCATTTCTTTGTACACTGACCCAGATCGTTCCCAAACATGGAGAGCAGTTTCCCCATTTTCCTCAGCTTAATTGCCCTGCAAGGGAAGATTGGGGGGGGGGGGGGCAGGGATATTGCAGCATGTGAGAAGGGGAAAGTTAACCCTTCCCTCCCCAGCTGCAGTCCCCCTTGAAAATTGCCCCCTGCATGGCAATTAAGGGGAGGTTAAAAAAAAACAAAAAAAACTTCCACAGGAATCAACGGACACTCACCGTTCTGTGGAATAGATCCAGGGCCCTGGGAAACAGATTTGGGACCACAGCGCCCTTGCAGGCTTCCACAACCGCGCTTCACCATGCTGAAAACAGACCACCGGCCAGGTCAATTTGTGTTGTGCTCATTTCGGTGGATCACTACCTATACGGGCGTGTAATAAACAGATGTACAGCAAGCATGCACAAACGTGCAGAGAAGCATTATGCGTCCAGCTGGCACCACAAATACTAAAAGCTGCATCTCCCGGTTAGAAATGTCTTCGGAGTGTCTACCAGCAACCTGCAAATGCTCTTTCTTCTTTTCCCAACGGCTGTGTTGAGGCACCCCTGGACCCTGAAAGGAATACACATTCTGGGCACTTGCTGTAGCCACCAGCCATCAGAGGCCATTGATCGGGAAGACTCCTTGCCCAGGGTCAGGCTATACAAAAGCTTTGAGGAAGGTGTAGGGAGAGCGCTGCCTAGGCAAGGATCACATTCGAAAGATGAACACGTTTCGCTCCATGTTCTGCTTGGGGGAATGCCTTTTAAAAAGTACTGTTAGTGTTTCCATTCAGAGTTCAGCTCCTTACTCAGGGTGGATCTAGACAGTGCTGGCTCCAGGTTTTTGAGGCCCCCTCCCTCACTTAGTCTACCTTCTCATCGTCATCCTCACCAGATGGCCTTCCTCCTCCTTCTCCTCCCCATCATTGCTACCACTTGCGTGCTTGACAGGCAGGGAGCCAGTGCAAAGGGGGTGTGTGTGTCCCAAACTCCCTGCAGTGTAGGCAGGGACAAAAGGTTGCTCGGCTTGAACACCAACCCAGCAAGGTAGGCTGTCGCCACCCCTTATGTCCAACTCAGCCTGAGCCAGGGGTCTCTCAGACCTTACACGACACCCTCAAGGCTGAGGGAACAAGGGCCAAGCCGGCCCCCTGTGTTGCAAAGCCCTAACCCTAAACCTTAAACAGCAACAATAACCAAGAGGGAACCTCTGGATTTACGACCAAGGCTTAACAGGACTAAACCACACATTATGGTTCCGTTATGATAGGTGGTAAGTTTGTTTCTGAAAGGGGAAAGGGAGTAACATTCGACAAACAGAGGAATATTTGGAAACAGTTCTTACAAGGCAAAATAACCGAGCTTGCTAAAATCTGCCCACACATACCAAAGCACGGGGCTTCAAGAGCACAGGGCCCAACGGAGGCAACGGAAAGCCAAGAGGCAGATGATGATGAAGACAACGGGCAGCGGTACCCCCCCTTATGCCCCCCGAACCATTAGCAGAGCTAAGGGGACTCTATGTAGCCCATCGCAAGCTAACTGGAACAGTCCTCTCAAGCTTGTGGGGGGCAGCGGTGGGGAGAAGGTTCCCCCAAACCCTCAGCTGAACTCGTGCGGCCCAGTTAGCGAGAGCGCTGCGTCGGCGTTCCAGCTCAGGACGGGTCGAGATGAGACACACGGGTGGCCCAAGGAAGCCGCGCAGGCTCGGCCTTACAGAGTGGAGTTTTACAGGCTGCAGAGGCACCGAAGGGCCATGGACGTCTTGACAGCCGGGGAGTGGGGAGGGAGGCAGCCAGGGAGTGAGCAGGCACCTGCTATTCCTCCCCCTCCCCACCCCGTTGCCTGGGCCAGAGCGAGCGGCAGGGGCAGCTGCAGGTTGCGATGGGGAGGAGGAGGAGCCACTCCAGGGGGGTCCTCTCCGTGGGCCCTGCTGGGGGGTGGGCCCTCGGCAGGTGCCCCACCGTGCCCCCCCTTGACGCTGGCCCTGAGTGGGGGCCTTCAGAGTTCAGCTTCTTCCTCGGGGTGGGTCTAAAACGGGCAAGCAGTTTGTGGCCCCCATTGCCAGCAGTGAGGGATCATGGGAATTGTAGGCCAAAACATCTGGAGGGCTGCAAGTTGCCCATCCCTGATCTAGAACATCTTGCTTCCACCTGTGCATGCATGTGCACGAACGGTAAGGCCCCCATGTCCTGCCCAGCCTGCCGTCCCACCCGATGGAGCTGTTCTGCCTGGGTCTGTACTGCTGGCCATCTATTGTAAGGCTTTGGTTTTCGGAGCCCACCTTTGCCTGAAAGAACAGCACCGAACAGCCCTGTGGCTTCTGAAGTGGTGCATGAGAGGCTGTGGCAAAGGAAGAGACGCCGGCATTACAGAAGGGGGGGAGCGGTGAACACAAGCATGCCCCTCGTTTTGTTTGGGCAAGGGGGTTTCATAGTTCAGTTGACAGCTCAGTTCGTCTAAGGGTGATCTGAACCAAACATCTTTTTAAAAAATCATTTGCAAATAACCCGGGTCAAAATTGTGCTTTCTCCCAGGCATGAGGGTCCTCATTCTTTTAGCATTCCTAGTGGCCGTGATGCCTGTGCACGCAAAGGACCGCTCCCTCCATGGTAAGTTCTCCTTCACTTGCTCTGCCGTTGCTCTTTGGCATTGCTTTGGCCTGGGTACGTTTCTGGGTGAGTGTTTTGAACTCCGGAATAGTCTGCAACGTTTTGCAGCATTTTGCAACCAAGCTGTAGGAGCTGCTGCTGTGTTGTGGGCTCTCCCGGGGATAGTTCTGCTGACTTCTGAACACGCGCAGAATTTTGCTCCAGCTTGGCATGCAGTGTTTGCACGCATTCCAAAGTCAGCAAAATGTCGCACACATCCCGCCCCCCGGGGCACTGGTCTGCCTGCTGCTACAGGCTACGCAGCTGCAATTTGCGATCATTCTCCTCGTCATCAACATCTTTTTATTTGTATGCCACTTTTTCACAAAATTGTGCCCAAAGCAGCTCGCATTGATCTTTAATGAACAACAACAAATATAATTTACAAGATATCAAACAGCAATAAATATAAAAATATTTAGAAAATGCAATAGAAACAATTGCAAATAACCGTAATGTATGCAGATAACTACATAGCAGAGACATCAATATGTATAATATCCAATAAAACGGTAGATATAAACTAAACTAATTCAACAGCTGAGCACTAAAGAGGAGTGAGAATAACGCACATTGCAAAATTATTAACAAATATAAATGAATCTCCATTCCAAACGAGGAATGTTCACTGCAGCAACTGAAACTGTTCTGATGTCCTGTTTGTTCTTGGCTCTGTGTCTGGCATCTGTAGAGCCCATTGGCAGCATGCTTTTTTTTCGAGATATTTTTGGATATTTTTAGAGATATTTTTAAATATGGTCAGTAGTATATACATTTATTAAATAATTAAAATGCTACTATCTGCTATCTCAGCCTTTCCCAACCTGGAGCACTCCAGATGTTTCAGACTACAAATCCCATCATCCCCAGTCACGAGTGGTGCTGCCTGGGGTTCATGGGAGCTGTAATCCCAGACCTCAGGAGGGCGCCAGGTTGGGGAAGGCTATACCACTCCTTCCCTCACCGAGGAGTGCTGGGGATATTGAAAAGAGAATTTCCACAGCAGACTACAATTCCCAAGTTTCTCTGGGGGAAAAGCCATGTGTAAGGTTGCCAACATTTTAACCAGCACTGGCTCCTGTGCTTTTAAAGGCAGCTTGGTATACAGGCATTAGCCGGTGATGATACTTATTTCTGTGCCATGAAAAAAGGTCACTTGCAGATCTCAACAGATCAAGCAGCTGCTAAAGGCACAGGAGCAGGCTCAGCTGGATTTTTATGGTAAGTTGGCAACCCCCACCCTCAAGTTATACTGCTATAAAGCCAATGGGGCTTTATAGCATGGGGTTGGGTAGGTTTGTAAGAATGGGTGCTTGATTTTGATAGTGTCCTCTACCCTCCCTTCTTTTCCCCCTTTTGCGTCATGTCTTAGTTTGTATGCCATTGTTTTAAATTGTAGAGTGCCTTGACTGCAGTGGGAGAAAGACAGCATACATAGTTGATCATGATGATGATAAATAATAATGATAAATAAGTAAGTAAAACAGTATGCATTGCGAGAGATGTCAAAGTCTTCATATTTAAAGAGAACGAAGATCAGAGGAAATTTTGTTCGTATATTGGAGGAACCAATATACAAATGGTCCATTCTGTGTCCATATTTCCCTTGTGCTTTTCATTTTTCGGTAGTCTGTGCTGTTTTACTAATATTCCTTTTGTCGTGGCCTTTGGATCATACAATGAATGGATGATACTGATATTTAAGGGTTCTTTTCTTTTTCTGTACCAAACTGGACTCGATCTTACAGAGAAGCAATTATTTCTCGGTGTGTTCCAACTTTGGCGCTCAATTTGCAACCCCAAAACATGTGTCCGAGGAAGACCGTCCCAACAAAAGGGATATCCTTCCTTTCAGGCCACAGACCAGCTGGCTGGGGATCCTGGGAGTTGTAGTCCAACCCATCTGGAGAGCTTCAGGTTGTGGGAAGGCTGTGATCAACACAAATAAACCTCACTCTGTGATTTCCATCTCTGAGGCGTTCGATGTGCGTTTCTCCCCCAGGGAAGCCCAAACACAACGGCCGTCTGTCTGCTGTCATGGCTGCCAGTAAGCTGGGAACCTCATCCCTTCTGAGGAGCGTGGAGGAAGCCAAGCAGCTGGTGGATGCTGCCTATCAGCGCACCCAGGACCGGTGAGGGTCTGTGTCGTTGCACATAGCTGCAGCAGGTTTAGGCAGAAGAAGCTGAGCCAATATATGTGGGGAGCAGGTTCTGGGTCCAGTTGACACAAGCAGCTGCACACTGGCAAACCGGATGGCTACGGTTGCCAACTCTTTTACTGGCCCCTGCTCCTCTGCATTTAACAGCAGCATGACTGGCAGCCATTAGCAGGTGCTAATCTTTTCCCTCTGGCATGCAAAGTCCCACCTGCTGATTTCCACAGATTCAGGAGCCCTGAAAGATAAAAGTGACGCATCCATATTTGATGCTTCAGTGTGACATTAGAGCTGATGGGTTGGATTATCTCTGAGGTCCCTTCCAACCCTATGATTCTATGAACTTCACTGGGTGACTTTGGGCTAGGGATGGACGAATCTGTCTGTTTCCGTTCCATTCCAATTTCCGCACAAGTCTGCAATATATTTATTTTTATGCGTGAAAATTCACATTTATTTTCGTACGTCGTGTTCCCTAATGCATGCACCTTTTCCTAAGAGATGCTGCTTTGTACACATCTTTCCCTAATGCACACTCTTTGGGATGCAGCTTTCCCTAAAATTTGTATTTTTGGAAAGCAGTTTTCCTGACTATATGTGGTTTTAGATGCCATCTTTGAGCCGAGAACTGTGCTGTGAATATTCGGGAAAGCATGTGACCCAAAGGAGAACCGTGTTCCAATCCGATGATCAGTCCAGGAAGTATAAATCAGGTCAATTGGCGAAAAAATGCAGACCAAACAAAATCCTCCCCCATTCCTACTTTGGCCCAGCCACTCCCTCTCAGCCTAACCTACCTCACAGGGTCGTTGTGAGGACGCAATTGGGGGGGAGCAACGTGCAGTGCCCTGAGCTCCTCGCAGGAAGAGCTGGACGAAGATGCAACATCGTTTCAAGTTCAGTAAGCCTTGGAAGTGGACCCGGCTTTTTGTTTAATGGCTTTTCTCCCCAAACATTCCAGCTTAAATGAGAAGCTGAGGAAAAACACAGTCACCCCGGCAGACATGCTGCTGTTGTTCAAGCAGCCGGCGGGAGAGACCCGGCAGGCGGTCCGGGCCGCCGACTACCTGCACGTCGCCTTCGCCCTCTTGAGAGAGAAGCTGCAGCAGGGGAGCCCAGAGGACGTCAACATCACGGGTACGCGTTGCAGGCAGGCGCCGCGGCCTCCCCATGACCTCCGCCGGAACCGTCGTGAAGGAGCGACCGAACCACTTCTGCTTTCCCAGGCCGGGGCTGCAGAAGAGGTCTGAGCACCGAGGAACACAGACACAGCCCCTCGCCCTCTCCCGGGGCGACGAGGGAGGCTTCAGGCTCGCTCCTCGTTCCAGAGCAGAGCTTGATTCGGGGTTAAGTGCCAGCTCACTGCCGACGGGCAGCCAGACCCAGGACAAATGGGCGGAGATGGTCCTCCTTGTGCCGACAAAGCAGCTCCCATTATCCCCGTTAGCACGGCCTTGGGGACGTGCTGGCCGGGGAGGATGAGCGTTGTAGTTCCACACAGCTGGAGGGTACTGGCAGCGGAGTCATGGAGGCAGGGCTCGCAGGGGCACCGCGCCAACCCTGCGTGATTGGCAGGGATGCTGACCGTGGAGGCGGGCGGCTGCGATGTCAACGGCGCGTTGAATCTCGTCCAGGTTTCAGTCAGAACGCCGAGGGCGTGCTCCGAGACACTGAGCCTATTTGGGGAAGGGGTTCGTCACCTTGGATAGCCCATCTCTCCCCCCCCCCCCGATTTCCCCACTCCCTCTGAGCTTATCTGCAATCCCCACAGTAGCTGGGGGGAAATGGATTTTCTCAGCAACAAAGGGATGGATCCAGGATCGGCCTTCTGCAAGAGGGAGGGACCTGTCACGAGAGGAAGGACTCCACTCACGGAAGCCCCCTCCCCCCCAGCTCATCCCACTCAGCAGGGTCTCCTGACTAGTATTTTCAGGGAGCTGGAGGGGCTACCATGGGAGGGGGGCAGGGAGGTCCGCTTCCACCAGCGCAGTTGATCCGGCTTCAAGCTGGATTCAACCCAGGATGTTGTTTTCTGCCTTTGGGGGCGGCTTGGTCTTGAATTGGCAAGTAAGACCCATTTGCTTGACAAAAGTCCTGCTCCTGGTAGAGATAAAGCCACCAGAACTGGTCTGATGATATGGATCAACAAACTGGTCTGAATGCTGGGGCTGTCTTTGGGGGCGTGGCAAGGGGGGGCTGCCACGATGAGCACCCATCATCCAGAATTGGCCACTACACCACTGGGCGCTGGGTGGGGGAAGGCAGTGCTGAGGCCTCCCTTGCAACTTCACTGGGAGCATCCAGTGTCATGGGAAGCATCCGCGGGTCCTCCTCCTCTTCCCAAATTCTCCCCGGCCGCTGGAATTCCAAATTGACCCAGTCTTGCTCCTGAAGTAGGAGCAACATACTGTGAATCCTCCACCGAGCAATCTCTTGTTTCCAAATGCTGTGCAGAATGCCACACACACACACACACACCCCGACGGTTGGCCACAGCCCTCAGTTAATTTGCTTCCCCTCCCACTCCTCTTGATGTCACGTGTGCATTCATAAAACGCAGGAGGAGAAAGAAGCTGTCTTGATATGATTGTGCATGAGGCTGTATCACAGCTGGCAGGTGACGTTTTTGCTGCCAAGGGCAGCATGCACCGCTGGGTGATGGGTCAAGGGCTGCATACCAGTGGTGGGTGTGGCTGAGGGCAGCAGTGGGCGGATCCTGAGCTGGCATTGGTAGTGGCCAGGGCCACAGTCACCCTTGCCCCTTCTTTCTGTCCCATTTTGTGCTCTCTTGAGGTTCACAGAGGAAGCTTGTAGCAAGATCAAGGTAGGAAGAAAGTAGGACCTTGGATAGCTCCCACTGGGTCCTGCTGGCTGTAACTCTGTCCTGCTAGGATGATAGGAGGATGTTGTCTCAGCAGGGAGCAAAGGCCAACTGAATCCTTACGTAGGTTGACATGACCTGTAGCACGGTAGACTCCACCTCACCCTTGGAGGAGCAGGTGGGGCCGCCAAAGAGCCCACACTTGATTTTGTAGCCTGAGACATCTGTGAGGCTGGGGAGATGGAGCTTCTGCTAGGACTCATCCTATGACCTGGAGGACAACAGCAGGGCTCTGTCCTCTGGCCAGGCAGGAACTAAATAAGGCATTGACTGTCCCATCCCTGACCAGCCTGTGCCTGGTCCTCACCAGAATCCTCTGCTGCACCCTGGAAGATCCGAGGGCTGGAGGTCATGACAAATGCACCCTCTCCCACATACATGCGCGTGCGCGCACACACACACACACACACACACACACTTTCCCCACACCCAGACAGACACAGATGCACACAAACTCCCCTCCCCCCAATTTCAGCATGTAGGGATGGGAAGCTTTCAACTGCCCTCCCTATGTGCTGAGATCCCATCGTGCTTCCTCCCCTCCACCATGTCCAACTGACTGGTGCTGGGAAGAGCTGAGGAGCTCACTTTTCAAGGCACCAATCAGTTTGGGGAGTGGGGGAGGCCCGTGATTGAAACAGATAATGTGTGGTGATGACTCCCCCTGCATGCCACCCTCCCAGTTGACAGAGCTCTCTCCCAGCCTGCTGACCAGCTGTTTGGCAGGCTGCTGGGGTGAGATCTTGATGGAGCGGAGGGGGTGTGGGCTTGAGACCCAGCTGATTGGTGGACTGTGGGAGTGTGATTTTGGCAACAGCCAGGACATTCCAGCAGCAAGAGGGCACGCAGGCCGCAGGCCTCCCACATGTGTTGCGCTGAGGTTCTCGTTATTTGCCATGTACCAAATTTACCACCACAGAACAAAGAGAACCTTGATGCACCAGCTCAGCCATTTTCAGCCTGGAGAAAGCTTTCGGCACCCTTCAAGATAATGAAAATGAAACCCTCGTTTGCATTTCTTTAAAAATGAAATAATACTCTGCGGTCATTCCCAATTTACTGCTTTGGACCCCCCTGTCCCTCCGACCGCCCTGAGCTCTGCACCCCACAGGTGAGACCTCAGTACCCATTTCTCCTGCAGATGTGCTCAGCCCAGCCCAGATGCAAACTATCTACAAGGCAACCGGCTGTGCCAAGCAAGAGCTGAGGACAATCCAGTGCGATGACAATAGCCCTTACCGGACCATTACAGGCGAATGCAACAACAGGTATGACAGCAGCGCAACCTTCTCCTGCCAGGTGCCCTCCAGATGTTCTGGACTGCAACCCCCATCAGCCCCAGCCAGTATGACCAGTGGTCATAGATGCTGGCTGTTGCAGTCCAAAACATCTGGTGGGCACCAAGTTGGGGAAGGCTGGAGTAAACCCATTGAAATTGACAGGGCTTAAAGAATTGGTCTTCTCCAACCTGGCACTCTCCAGATGCTTTGGACTCACCTTCCCTGGCAATTGGCTACACTGGCTGGGGCTGATGGACAATGGGTCTAAAAACATCTGGAGCCTAAAGGATGAAGAAGGCATCTTCATGAGGACTAAGTCCTGTGGCTTTCAATGGGTCCCCTCGAATTGGGTGGCCTAGTGCCAGGCTGTTTGCGATATCAGCAACAGCCATTTCCTGAATGGGCCCTGCTGTTTGGTTGTTGCTTTTTAATTAATTGTTTCTTGTGAAATTTCAACAAAACAAGAAAAGAAGACCATTGTAGCTACGTAGGTTTGAATATATCAGTTCCGATGCATGCACATCCTTCCAGTGCTGTAATATCAGTCTTTCAGCTGCCAAAAAGGTGAGGAGAACCCATTTGTGCTGGCCGTGCATTCACCTCCAGGAAGCAGGTAGATCATTTGAGAGGATATGTGTACATCAGCAAAGAGCAACGGGTGTTTCAATATAAGGTTTAACCATCCAATAACCTCCTTCCAAAGCAGGCAGCTGTTGGGCATGGCCAAGACATTTGGTTAAAAGAAGCATTAGTTGTGTTACGCCTCCAGCAATTAGCCAACTTAGACAGACCCTCCGATGTTGCAGCATCCAATGCACACAGAAGAAATTTTTTTTACTAAACAAGGCCTAGCCTGAGATCTGTAGACGCCTCAGACGCAGGCGCCTGCAAATAGTGTGCCGTGATAGACTTGCCCGTCCTTAAGGTGCCACCAGCAGGGCTGTTCTCAGGACCAACCCAATGCCACAAAGCAGTGTGCAAGCTTTGAGTTCTCCAGAGCTCTTCCTCAAGCCAGATGAGGCTTAGCCAACTTGTGCCCTCCGGAGCTGTTCGTCTGTAGTGCCCATCCTTTATATTTTATATAAAGTATATTTTTATACTTTATATAAAATAAAATATATTTTAATACATACTTTATTATGTATTTTGCGGGTTTAATTTTCATGAGCCGCCCAGAGAGCTTCAGCTAACTAAATAAAGAAATGAATCTTCCATGAGAATTGCCCGATGCTGGCCGGGGCTGATGGGAGTTGATGTCCGAAGCGTCCAGAGGGCACCAGGTTGGGGAAGGCTGATACTTGGCTGATACTTTCTGAGTCTCTGGCCCCTTCTCCGTAGTGAGACCCCCGATTCCTTGTCTGCCCTTGGCCACTGTTTCTGAAGTATCAACGCTTGGCTTTGGGGGACCATTGCAGGAGGATTCCTACCCTGGGGGCCAGCAACCGGCCCTACGCCCGGTGGCTTCCGCAGGAGTACGAAGACGGCGTGTCGCTCCCACGCGGCTGGACGGAGACAAAGCTGTACAATGGGTTTCCTCTGCCCTCGGTAAGAAACCGGACCCTGCTGGTTCATTTATTATTCTTTTTTCAAGCTGGAGTTCTGACCCTTCTTTTGGACAGAAGAAGGACCTGGGGTTTTAGGGGGAAGGAGCAAGGGTCTGGAAGTTAAGTGGGGAGATGTAGAGCATCGAAGCAAAGGGGACCATGAGACCCTATGTTTCTTGCAGGCCCCTAGGTAGAAACATGGTGCTAAGGGCCCCTTTCTTTGCCTGTGTGTGTGTGAATGCAAGATAGCCACAACCTCAATACAGGGAGTGCCTAGTGCAGACTGCTCCAATCTGAGGCCCTCCAGATGTGTCAGATTACAACTCCCATCATTCCTGGCCAACACGTTCCACTCCAGCCTTCCCCAGCCTGGTGCCCTCCAGACATGTTGGACTGCAACTGCCATCATTCACAGCCAGCCTCAGGGAAGGCTGCCCGAGTCATCCCAGCATCTCCATGCCCAGCAGCCAGAACAACACAAGGTGGCAGCAGGCCGGCTTCTTAGGGAGCCGTTGGGTCGCATCCTGCCTAGGGATGCGCATGAGTTCCATTTTTGCTGGCAAACCAGGCAAGCGCGAAGCTCGCGCTCGTCTCATTCCGATGCCCAGTCTGGTTTGTGCAAATTGCCTGAGTTGTGCAAATTCCCCCAGTAACCTGAATCAGTCCCGCTTTAGTGTATGGAGGAAGTTTGCAAATATTGGGAGATTTGCGCATATTTGAGGAGATTTGCGCAAATCTCCTGTGCAATTGCTGCTCGATTTGCACAAGTTTCCCATTCATGCAGCGCAAGCAGCGGTCACAAATGCGAATGGGAATCGAGCCGAGCCATGAGACGAGGTTCAGAGAGCCTTTGTGACCTCTGACATGGGCCGTTCACCCCTCCCTAATCCTGCCTGTGGATTTTCCTGAAACAAATTGGCCATTGACTGCAGACACTTCTAGACGAGGCTTTTAGGGTGCAATCACCCTGCTACGTTCACAGAATTTTACAAGGGGGCATGTGCATGTGTGGTCCAGATATTATCTCCCATTCCATTTTCCCACTGCTTTGTCCATCTTTTTCTTTCCCACAACGCCCCCCCCCCCCCGTTAAACAGGGAAAGGCGGAATAGCTGCCCACCGCCTTTTGATGCGTGGCAGTGGGAGCTGTTCATCTGCAAGTGCCCTGACTTTGGTTTTGGTATTAAATATACCCATGCAACATTTCTCAAAGCTTGGGATTAAACAAAATCCAGGCTTAAAAGACGGTATAAATGCCAAAAACAGAAAATAAAGAATTAGAAGTCAGCACTATGAATATCCAAACTTGTATTTAGTTGTCATCATGAAGGGAACTGGAGTTCCGAAGGTCTCTGCACGCTCTTTAGCATCACTTAAACAGAGACAGGCTATATTTTTTCATGAAGGGCTGAAAATTGAGGAAGGGGCCTGGAGAGTTTCAACACAGGCTGGGCCCCTGAAGCACCCCTCCCTCCGATTCATTCCAAATAAGCAGCGATGCCCTCGCCCGCCTTCGATCGTGACTTAGAGCTCCTGCCGGTGTGCTGGTCTGTCCTCGGCAGGAGAGCTGGACAGCCTCAAGTCCACCCTCGGCACTGAACAACAATGTGGCTGACTTGCATTACCTTTTCTAGGATCTTGAGCCTTCCCCAACGTTTTGCCCTCCAGATGTGTTGGACGACAAGTCCCAGCATGCTTTGACTTGTAGTCCCACACAACTGGAGGGCATCAGGTTGGGAAAGTTTGATCTACTCCTTCCCCCCAACCACCTGAAGGGTGTGACTCTTTAAAACAAGGGTGCCCATCCTGCCCCCCCAGCTCTTTACTATACGCACACACACACACACACACACACACACACACACACAAATGCCTTGACCCTCCCAGCAGTGAGGGTCCCTTTACATGCATGCTCAGCTTCAGGTGTCTGAAGTTTCACATTCTTGGCGCTATGGTGGTGATGGACGGACAGACAGAGATTCATCCTCCTTTATTCTTATAGATAACTGTTTGCACTGTTTCTGATCCATTAGCTTCGGTAGTCCAGCAATCTCCTGTGGGTTTTAACAAGCCGCTTTCCTTTGCCCTCCCCACCACCACACCTCTTGCTGACCGCTGTTCCCTGACGATGCCCGCTGCAGGTCCGGCAAGTCTCCAATGAAATTGTCCGCTTCCCCAACCAAAATGTCACCGATGACAAGTTCCTGTCAGTCTTCTTCATGCAGTGGGGCCAGTTAATCGACCACGATATGGACTTTGGGCCTGCTACGACGGCGACTCTCACCTTCATGAAAGGGGTGGATTGCGACAAAAGCTGCGTCAAGGGCCCTCCGTGCTTCCCCATCCAGGTGCGTGGAGCTCCGGGGTTGCTGCTTCCAGGGAATGTGTGGCACAGGCTGCCCCCCAGAGGTGCTCGTGCAATCAGTTGAGTGCAGGGCTGGTGTTGGAGGTTGGCTTGACTGGGCAACGGCAAGGGGCCCACTGCTGGTCACCAGAGTGTCCTGGCTCTGCTTCTCCTCCTCCTCCCTTTTATTTATTTATTTATTTTAGCGATTTTTATCCCTCCCTCAGCCAAAAGTGGTTTATATGCAATCAGTAAACAAGGCAGCCCCTGCCTGCAGGCTTTCAGTCTGAAAAGACAAGGGAAAAGCGATGGGGACAGAAGAGGAAAAAATAGGTCTTTCAGACCAGTAGGGTTAGTGGAACGGCTGGTGGAACGGCCCTGCGGGAGACTGGACAGCATGTTGTTGTGCTCTCCCGCTGAACAGATCTCTTTCTTTCTTTCTTTCTTTCTTTCTTTCTTTCCTTCTTTCCTTTTTTCACATTTATATCCTGCCTTTTCTCCTAGTTCAACAAAAAAAATTAAAATTAACAACTGAAAACAACCTTTGGATAAATGCTGAACATTAGCAATCCAAGACACACTTACTCGGGAGTAAGTGCCCTTGAGTTCAGTAGGACTTACCCCCAGTAAGTGTGTACAGGACTGCAGCCTTAAACATGAAAACAGAAGCAGAAAACGACTATGCAACAGCAATGAAAATATTGGCCCAGAGACATGTTTTTTAAAAAGCAAATTAAAACCAGATGCCTTCCTAAAACGGGTAGTCTTTAGCAGCTTCAGAACGTCAACCATGAGGAGGCCTCCCTCGGAAGGGAATTCCAGAGAGGCAGCCACTGAAAAGGCCCCCTCCCCAGTGCCAACCAGACATATCTCAGGAGTTCATGGCAGTGATGTAGTGGAGACTAGTGATGTCCGCCACTGAGAAATCTGGTTCTTTTTTGGCTCGATGGACTTCTGCGGCATATATGATTTGCTTGGCATTTGCAAGCGGAGCTCTGGGCTGTTCCCTGAACTCTTGAGAACTTTTTGTGCATTTTTGGGAAGGTTCTGCCATTGGTTTCAAATTTTCGAGCAATTTATGCAAAGTATGGCCAAATTTGCACAAATTCTGCAAATTCGGTTGCAATTTCTGCAAATTCAGTTGTAATTTGTGCAAACTGCTCAGAAATTTGCACCAATGGCAGAACATCCCCCCCAAATGCGCAAAATCCCCGAAACTCTGTGAACTGGCCCGACCCACTGCGGATTGAGTCGGGTGCCGCAGTGGGAACCGAAACGAAGGCTGGAGGGCCAAGCCTAGGAAAACCCGTTGAACTCCACCCCAAAACAGATTTCTCCAACATCCCTAGTGGAGGCTTCCAGGGTGGAGACCTGGCATGCTGGCACTTTCTTATCAACAGGGCTGCGGACATCATCTACCCGCACCCTCAGACTTCCCTGTTCTTTCTGAGATGAGCTGAAATCTTCACAGTAGTGGGAGGAAAACTTAATTTTCTCAGCAACACTCTATTGTTCCCTGTTATAATGCAGAAGATTTTAGGGTGGCCTGGTCTGGCATGGGCAATTAAATCCCATTCGCTTCACAAAACATCTGCTCCTGGTCGAGACGAAAAATCCTAGAACTGCCTTGTGGCTATGGATCTACGCAGCCCCTGCTGCCTCTTTGCCCTCTCCCCGGGGGCCTGGCCATGGGGCAGTCACGATGGTGCTTGCGCTTCAGCATTTAGACTGATCGTTGGGATGTGCCAGCGGGCCTCGGAAGATGATCTCCATACACAGTCCCAGCCAGGCAATGGTCCGGATCACAGGCAGCACTGGGGAGCAGAGACGCGGGCAGCATCGTTACCAGTGGAGCTGGTCGCTCCGATGCCAGTGGGGCGGTGACTCCACTCCCGGTTCCAGTCACAACCAGTCAGAACTCCAAAGGAGCTCTCCACGGTGCTGAGCATCCTTAGAGTTTTGACTGAAACCCGGAGCGGATTCCCACCCCGCTGGCATCAGAGCTTCCCGCCTCCGCTGGGCTTTACCCCCAAAGATGTGTTGCTCCAGCCGAGGACTCACTCCGAGCCCAGGGCTTCCTGGGGCCGGGTGGACTGGGATTGGCCCTGTGGGTCAGCTGACAGAATGCTCGGGCAAGCTGGCACTGCTGCCCAGGGGGCGCCTCTGCCAGGCTCGCAGGGGAACTGGGGTGGGGGGCACTGGAGGAGCGGTCCCCAGGCATGGCCAGCGGGAGCCCCGGTTCGGGACGCACGTGCGCGCAGCGCATAATGCAGGCATGGTATGCGAGCCCAATCGGTGACATTGCCAGAGATCTCGGGATGAGGGCAGAACAGGCAGCCCGTCCGTATAGACAAGTCAGGTGGTCGCCTGGGGTGCCAGGTTAAGCAGGGCACCAAATTCAAGGGGAAAATACCGGAAAATGCATGCACATGCAGAGGGAATATGACCGAGGCTGTGGAAGTGCGTGAGGTGAGGCGGGAGATCTTCCTGCTCTGCTGCTGCCCCCAGTTGGAGGCAGGGAGTGAGGGGCTCCCCAGTGCGCAGCCGCTCCCTTTGCCCTTGGAGGGCGGAGCCTAGGGGCTGGTGGCACCTTGTGGGCCGGGTCGCCTTGAGGATGCAGCCGGGACCCTTCCTCCAGGGACCTCCCTTGGGATGGGACTCTGGTCCTTTGCAGAGTGGACGGCTGGGCTCGTCTCCTGCAGTGTTTTTATCCGTGCTGATAGAGTGCTGAGTTTAAGAAAAATAAACCACTTTGGGCACATTTTATTCTGAATTATAATATTTCTGCTTCCAAAGATACAGCGGGGGGAGGGGGCTGCCTCTTAATTAAATGGAAAATAGGGGCAACGTGTTTCCCAGCTCGCCAGAAACCTCCGCCTAGCTCTGCCCTTGGGGCGTGGGGGCGGGTGCACCGATCGCTTGGTCCGCTGAGGCTGCCAGTTGCTGGGAGCTAGTCCAGGGCCACCCCGGAGGAGGGCGGGTGCCCCGACAAACACACTGCCATGACAAGACGCAGCCCAAAGCTGCCTGTGGTGCTCCTGTGCGTGTGTCTGTCGCCACACGTACCCAAGAGAGGCATATCTCATCCCTGGATTCAGAAGGCGTTGAATGCTCTAGCCGGGCATCTCAAGCTTTCGGAGGAGCTAGCTGCGAAGTTCAGACTTCTGTTTGGACAATGTCTGAGTTGCCAAATTGTTACTTTCTTGCCAGACATACAGTGCTCTCCCCAAGCCTCTCCCCTGGCTTGTAGGTGCCGTTGGCTACTTGCCAGCAGCTGTCAAAAGCCAAGCATGCTATAGCCACTCTCACTTGTTGAGGAAGTATCTTTACTTATTAAATTAAAACAAACATGAAAACAGACTAGAGAGAAGATGTTATTGTTGCTGTAAGGACCATGTGCCATAGGCCACAGTATCCACTTGTCTTCTCAGCATCTCCCACTAATGCATCAGGTCATCATGCGCAGCACCCCACACAAGCATTCCCCCAGTGCTGAGCTCAGAGTCATTGTTTCACATGAGCCCTTTAATTGAACCAAAATCAAAGGCAGCCGTAGCAAAATTCCAAAATCCGTGTTAGTGTAATAGGCCAACGAAAAGATTGGCAAAAATGTGCAAGCTTTCGAGATCTAATAGATTTAGTTTTACACTAATATGGATTTTGGAATTTTACTTATGGTCAACACAGCTACTTTCGTTTTTGTTTGACTCGGAGAATACCGAATTTGGCTGTTCTATAGTGGAGGACAAGGATTTTATACTACCTGGGATTTTACTCTGAGGGTTCATCTAGGAATGTACAAGAATTTTGTTCATGTTTGAAAAGTTGATGAAAATGCCTCGCTTGCGATGGCATTTTTCAGGCAAAGCTTGCATGTTCTCAAGCTTGCAATTGCACTGGCAAAATGTGTCCTTTTAAAAAACTGTACACTTTAAAATGCACATTTTTCAAAAAGGACATGTTTTCACACCTTAATCAATGTGGGGGGGGGGATGCAAGTTTGAAATGTGCACTTTTCCTGTTTGGGAAAACACCCACGCTTGCGTTCAGGGGTGAGAATGAGGCGAAAGGAGTATCGAAGTGGAAAAGGAGAGCGGTGACCAGCTTGAAAATTGCTTGTTTGCCTGTCCTTCAGTTCATCCCCTCCAACTGCTAAGTAAAACTACACAACTTGGCTTCAACTGACATTTTTGCCTAGAAAAGCATCTAAATTCATCTCCTGCTTTGTTAATATAAAGACTGCCTAATGTCTCTCTGTGGTCCACCGGTAAAAGGAGATGGTATGCTTCAACCAGGATGGAAGAGACTTCTGAGAACAGCATGATTCTATATTTTTGAAAATGGAGCATCCAATGTTTCCCCCCTTTCTTTATCCCAGCAGCCATAAGGGCTGCAGCTGGCCCTTTAATGGAAGATTACTGGGGGGTGTGGGGAGAGTATGTAGCAGTGACAGTCACAGATTTAAGGTCACATGTCACTTGGCTTTAAGATTCTTCTCTGCTTGGCAGAAAGATGCAAATTTTGATGGTTCTCAGTCTGGGGGCGTTTAAGCTGGTCTTCACTAAAGACATTTTGTTTTATCCAGATTCCTCCCAATGACCCCACAAAGAAACAGGGTGACTGCATCCCCTTCACCCGTGCAGCTCCTGCGTGCAATGGTGGCTACGCCATCCGGAACCAGATCAACGCGCTCACGGCCTTTCTTGATGCCAGCCAGGTGTATGCCAGTGAAGTGGATTGGGCCCGTCAGTTGAGAAACCTGACCAATGACCTGGGGCTGCTATCTGTCAACCAGAGATTCACAGATCGAGGGTTGGCCTATCTCCCCTTTGGCGCCCCGAAGGGCTTCCCAGATAACTGCAATTTAACCAATCCAGCACAGAACATCCCCTGTTTTTTGGCAGGTAAATCATAGCATCATAGAGTTGGAAAGGACCTTGGAGATCGGGGTGCACAAGCTTTTCAGACCCAACAGTCACATTGGGTGTCTGCTGGGGTGATGGGGCCACACACATGTACGGGGGCCACACACGTGCACACACATACACATGCACGCACCACTCTCACTCGCACACATGCACCACTCGCACACAACTCACACTCACCCCAGCAGCAACAGCATCTATTCCATGTCACATCTGGAGCGTCCACACTAGGACCGGGGAGAGCCAGGCTCGAATCCCCACTTGGCCAAGAAACTCACTTGAGCCAGGCACCATCTTTCAGCCTGCAAGGGTTTTTGTGAGGAGAGAAACATGTTGCAGGGTGGGAGGAGAGAACTATGCAAGCATGCGCTCCCGGGAGGGAGAACCACAGCAGTGAATGAGTGAATAAACTTGTATGCAGGGCTTTGGCTGCTCCACAAAAGCTCTGCATAAATGCTAAAGGGTTGCTTGGAGTGGCTGGTTTCTAAGGTGTGCTAGCAAAGGAGCATCTACACACAGAGAACTGGCTAGATGAGATGGTTAACGGGCATGCCACTTTTCCACAAACACTGTGCCCAGTCTAGTTCGCAACACACAGGAAAAAAACAGACAGCAGAGCATGCTAAGATGGCTTCAATTAAGAGGTGAATAACAATTTGTATCAATGAGCCACAACAGCATCATTTCGAGAAACATTTCAGTAACGCTTTGTTCAATAGACTTAATACAAACAGTATTTCAGGAAGCATAATATCCACTTTTTGATAATTAAGGACTCTTGGGCAATAGTAAGAAATGGCATAGACGTAAAAACATGCCCCATTGGCCATAGGCAGGAGCGTTGCTGGGCCTCAGGTCCATGGGGCTCCAGCCCCAAAGCCATTTCCTAGAGCCCCAGTTTATTCTCACACTGAGTGCCCATTGGTACCAATGCAAGGGTTTTTTTCCCCCTCAGCTTAATTACCCTGCAGAGGGCAATTTTCAAGGGGATTGCAGCTGGGGAAATGGAGCTAACATGCTAACATGCTAACAACAGGCTAACATGCTGCAACACCCCACCCCACCCCCAAATCTTCCCCTGTGTGGCAATTAAACTCAGGAAAAAAAACATTTTTTCCCCATTGGTTTGGGACAGGGTGCAAAGTAATAGAAGAATTTATTTTATCTGAGATGATTTGGATGGGGAATTAATTGGCTGGCTTGTTCCCCGACCTAGTGAAATTTAAATAGATCCTGGTAATGATCTCTACATTTGCATGTATTTCAATAAATAAATAGAGATAAGTTAGCATGGGCCAACTTTATGCAGGTTTGTTCCGATGGGCCTGAGCCCCCAGCTTTTTAAGTGCCTAGCAAAACCCCGGCCCGAGGTCGGTGGTAGAGCTCCACATTGAAAAGGTCCCTGGTTCAATCCCTGGCATCTCCAGGCAGGGCTAGGAAGGTCTCCTTCCGGAAACCCTGATGAGAGCTGCTGCTGGTCGGAACCGCGAATAACTCGATGGGCCAGTGGCCTGACTTGTTCTAGGCAGCTTCCGTTGTTCCTAGTGTCAAAATATAGATGAAAATCCACCAGAACCTGGGGAACACACTTTGGATCAAGGGAGGGAAACCTCTTGCCTGCGTAACCTTAGGCTCCCTCAATGGGCCCTGCCCAGGAGTCAGCCAGGGGCTTTGGAAGGGGGCAGGAATCCCCCCGTTGGGTGGTTGGAGATAACGGGGGTTCCCGGCCCCAAGCCCCCTGCGGGTTGCAGGAGGTTATGCCACGACTGGCGAGAACAGGGGGCTCCCCGTAGCGGGCTCCACCCTCTCAGCTGGGAGGGCAAGGGCTGCGGTGGCGGCTCGAGGCCTAGAGAGGCCAAGGGAGGAAACAAGGCCAGGCTCAGAGGCCTGGAGCTTTCCATTGGGGGGTGGCCCAGGGAGGAGCAGTTCATTCTCCGGCTAAGTTTCGTTGCTTCAGGTTCCGTTCTGAGGGAGGAGGGTATATAAGACAGCGAGAGAGCCCGTCAGAGCAGAGGCAGCCAGAGCCTGAAGTGAGAGCAGAGTCCGAAGAGGGAGCAGGAAGAAGCAGCCCAGAAAAGTCAAAGTGCAGCTAGAGTCACCCTATTGTCACTCTATTGTGCAAATACCTTTTGTTGTGATTGCTTACTTTAATTTACTAGTAAGCTATTGTGGTTAAACCCTGTGCCTAGAGTGTCAAACACCCACAGCCGAAACCCCACGTTACTGGGAAGGGGAAGTTCAAAAGAAGGAAGGTGGGACACTTAAGGAGGCAAGAGGTCCTTAAGGAGTTGCCCAGGGGGTCCAGCTCATAAGGGGAGCCCTGGCAGTCGTGCTAAATGCTTCCCCCGTGCTGCCCCTTGCCCCATCAGGGAGGATGCGCTGGTTGAAGCAGCCCTGAGACAAAGCACCAGCTCCAGCTGGCACTTCGGCGGAGGAACAATGATTTCGGGGGCGTGGACACCCCGTTACATTACCCAGCCCGCAGAGGGAGGGGCATTTGGCCCTCCACCCCAACTCAGGCCCCTCCCCTGCCTTGGATCATGCATCGGGGGGTGGCAAAATGTCCGTGTGGTGGAGCAGTGAGAGTGTTCGATCAAGACTCTGGAGATCCCGATTCTATTCCCTTCTCCGCCATGAAGCTCACCAGGTGACAGTGGGCCTGACTCTCAGCCTGACCTACCTCACAGGGTTGTTGTAAAGATAAAACGGAGAGGAAGAGGGCAATGTGAGCCGCCTTGGATTCCTCGCAAAAGGAAAAAAGGCAGGAAAGAAATGTCTTGATGCCATGTAATTCTTCATGATGCGCCCCACACGCCCTGCTTGCTGCCATGATGCTGCGCCGGGAGTGGGGCCGCCTTCCAGGCACACGCTGTCTCCCAGCTGGCTTGCAAAGCTCGTGGCTGACTGGATGTGACACCCCTTCTTCCTTCTGGGTTCTGCAAGGGGACAACCGGGTCAACGAGATGCCGGCTCTGACAGTCCTGCAAACCCTTTTCCTGCGGGAACACAACCGCCTGGCCACCGACCTGAAGAGGCTGAATCCCAAATGGAATGGAACCACTCTCTACGAGGAGTCCCGGAAAATCATGGGAGCCATGGTCCAGGTACGGAGTGAGCTGCTGCGCCTGTTGTGTGGGAGTCAGACAGAGAGGAGGACGTTCGTAGAGCTGTGGGGCTGGCTCGGAAGGGCCCTCGCTGTGTTCAGCCCAAACTACTGAGATGGGAATTGTGGGAGTTCAGAACTGGAGGAGTTCCTAGTCCCGATATGAGCCCAGCCCAAACCCACTTCAAAGTTCAGGCCCAGCTATTGTCATCATCATCATCATCAATATTAATATTATTAATATTATTAATATTAGTATTATTAATTATATAGTACTAATATAATCCTAAGTAATATTATCATTAACAATAATGCAATTATTGATAGCATTAGCCTGAATATGAATTATTAATAATATTAATAATAATAATGGTTTTATATCACCTCTTACAAAAAACAGAACATTCTCAAGGTGGCTTGCAAATAAAAACATGAAACACTGTTGGGTTCACCACCAGCGAGCGTTCTCTGCCAGTTCCCCTTTCCCTTCCCTTCATGGAGCATGGGACCAGTGGCAGTGAAGGTGTGCTAGAAACAGAGGCCTTGTTGGCAGGGAGGCTCGGAAGGTGGTGACAAGGGAGAGGGCCTTCTCGGAGGTGGCCCCCCAATTATGGAATGATCTCCCTGACGAGGCCCGCCTGGCACCAACATTGCTATATTTTTGGCACCAGGTTAAGACCTTTCTCTTCTCCCAGGCATGTGGCAGCATATAATAAGTTTAAGCGATCCTGGATTGTCCTATGTTTATGGTGGTTCGCTTGAGATTGCTTGTTTGAAGTCATTTTAGATATATGTTCTCTGGTGTATATTGTCTGTTTGTGTGTTTTTTATGTAAATGGCTTTTAATCTCTGTTCACTATATTTTTTGTGTTTTTAATCTTTGTAAACCGCCCAGAGTGCTTTGGTGATTGGGCGGTATAGAAATCTAATAAATAATAATATAATAATAAGGGTAGGCATGGATGGGCACCCAGCAGGGGCCCACTGGCAACAGCCCCCGGAGATGCTTCTCCTCCACCTCCCAGTTGCCACCTGCTCGTCGCCCTGCTGCCTCTCGCTCCGGCCCAGGCAACGGGGGGGCAGCACGAGATGCAGCGGCCGCCTGGCTCCCTGGCTCTCTGCCTGGCGGGCCAGCCAGTGGCGGCCATGAGGAGAAAGAGGCGGAGGAGCACGAGCGGCTGGCGAGGGGGCAGGCTCCCTGAGGGAGCGGGCCCAAGGAGGGTGTCTGACCCAAGGGCCCTGCAAAAACTGGACCCGGCACCAATGTCGGCCGCATCCTTAAGGCCTGGATGCACGTTCTTTCCCACAGTGGTGCAGCTCAGTAATTTTAGGCCCTGGGCGTGTGATGTTATGGGCCCCACCTTGAGACAGCCCCTGTGTATCACTTCAGCTGCGGAGCACACAACTCCCATTGCTCTTCTCCCCCCACTGCCCTTCTGTGCTTTACAGCCACTTCCACATTCCTGACAGGTTAAAGCAACCTGTTTGCCAATCCCATTTCTTTTTTAAAAAGAGAGACTCTGAGCATGTGCAGCTCCACATTTTAAACTCACTTCACCCACAGCACCATCATGGCTCCAGGAAGAAAATGGTGTTTGCTTCTGCTGCCCTGATGCTAAATAACACATTTACTGGGGAGCAAGCACCCTTTTGTTGCAGAAAAGGATAACATATCTTTAAAATAAAAATAATACGATGAGCATCTGTGACCACATATATGGCCGGCCAGCCAGCTGCCCCCCACTAGAAAATGGGTTAAAAACGAAAGAAGGAGGATGCTGCGGCAAACAGTGTCAACTAGATTTGTAAAATCCTTTCCATCTGTGTTTCACAGATGGTCAGGCGCCTTTTTGCAGTTGCAGAAATTCAGAAATCCCTGCCAAAATGCACAAATCCCCTCAAAATATGCATTGTCATGCTTTAGCCCATGGGAGAAATGCACATTTTAAGCGGGTGTTCTTTTAATTTTACGTGTTTTTCTACAACTAAATGTGCACAAAATTCCAGAAAGTAAAAAAAAAAGAAAAGAAAAGTCTGCAAATCTGCGGAATCATTTGATTCCATTGCAGATTTCTCCACCATCCCTCGGGTCAACCCCAGTGCTGGCTTGGTGCTGACACCCCGTCTCCCACTGCCACGATCACCTGCTGCTCTCAAGTGGTCATTTGGGGGTTCCCTGGGCTGGGAGTCCCTGGACCTCTGCCCCAAAGTCCAGCCACCACAGTACCACTGAGTCTTGCCAGGAGTGGCCGGGGGGCATTTAATGGCAGTGGCTCTTTGCTCACCTTTTTCTTGTGCTCCAGATAATTACCTTCCGGGAGTACCTGCCCTTGCTTCTGGGCAACACGTTCTCTCGTTATGGGCAAAGAGCTGCGAATCGCTACCGAGGCTACAACGAGTCCGTGGACCCCCGCATCGCCACCGCCTTCACCAACGCTTTTCGTTTCGGGCACACCTCCGTGCGGCCTGTCGTGTTTCGCTTGAACACTCGCTATCAGGTTCAAAGCGAGACACCGCTAGAAAAAGAATTCTTTGCGACATGGCGGATCATACAAGATGGTGAGCCCCTTCTGCACGTGGGCACGCTGGGGCTGTCGCTGGGGCTCCTTTCCTGCCAGAGCGGCTCCAGCTGGTGATTTTTCTTTGGAGAAATGGCTGTGCTGTGCAAGTGTTTAGGAGAGACTCCAGCACCCATGTCTTTTAATGTGTGAATAAAAAATATGGAGCTGTGTGCTGGTCAAAGGGGGTTCCAGGGCCCCCAAAGCTTAAAAACAAACAGCATCAGCTACCAGTCCCTGGGCTGCTTGCTTGCCTGGGCTGGTTGATGGCTGGATGGATGGCTGGCTGGATTGAATTTCTATACTGCCTTTCTGGAACCAACCAAGGCAGTTTACAAACATCCAGAAAATCAAAACCACAAACAAATGAAGACATACTAAATCCTTAAAACCAACCTTAAAAAACCATTAAAAAAAAGTAATAGGCACATTAAAAAGATAGATCTGGGGACCAATCACAGTTCTACAGGGAGGGTGTTCCAGAGTTTGGGAGCAACACAGGAGAAAGCCCTTTCCCATGTGCCCGACAAGCGGGGCTCCGCAAGCGAGGGCATCTTCCAAAGGGCTTCCTGCAGATCAGAGGAACCAAGCAGTGGCCCCTCAGATGGCCCATTATTTACGGATGGTTCAAAACCAGTATGGAAAAGATTGCTACAGGCGCCTGTCACTTTTGAAAAGATGGAGGAGGAGAAGGAAGGCATGAATTCTGAGTGCAAAATTAAGCCGCAGTGTGTCAGAGCCCTTGCTAGCAACAAGGGATGGCAGGTTCTCTTGCTGATTCAAGGCCTGTACCTCAGCAGGGACCAAATGCAATCGGGAACTACTCATTTCACACCACCTGGACTGCTAGAGAGCCACAGGGTCACATTTCTGGAGAGTTCTGGTGAGATACGGCGGGCCAGCCACCCACGCGTTTTCTAGCTTAGATCTGCAGCAATCAGGACTAGAAGACTGATTGTTTTAAAGGCAGCTGGTCATAGAATCCTAGAGATGGAATGGGCTCTGGGGGTCATCTGGCCCGGCCTCCAGTCCAGTGCAGGGTCAGCAGTGTCGGGTGCAACAACAGCGTCCTTGACAGGTCCAGCCTCTGCTTAATAAACTCCAGTGGAGGGGACCCCACCAACTCCATTCCACTCCAGTGCCAATGATGAGTTCTTACCATCAGGATGTTTCTCCTCATGTTTAGCCAATTTTATAAGTTGCTGTTTCGCCCTTGCAGGAGGCATTGACCCGATCCTGCGTGGCATGATGGCCAAGCCAGCCAAACTGCTGACACAAGACCAGATAGCTGTGGAGGCCATCAGAGACCATCTCTTTGAACAAGTTGCCAGGGTTGGGCTGGATTTACCTGCCTTGAACATGCAGCGCAGCCGAGATCAGGGCCTCTCAGGTAACGAGTGGGGGTTGTACCTGCCAGCCAGCCAGCCCACCTGCCGGCAGACATCTGAAGGCAGGGATTGTTGTTAAATGACCCAAAACCACATCAGAAATGGCAAAGATGCCCCCGTAGCTCGTCACCAGCCTACCAGCGTCTGGAGAGAGTCACAAGGGTGTCATACTGGGGACCAGAGGAGACGCAGCCCCTCCAAGCTCCATCCCTACCCAAACCTGCAACTCTTAACTTGACTACTTCATCCTGCCCCTTCCTTCTCCATCCCTCTTTCCTTGTGTGCCTTGTCTTTTCCACAGCGTGCGCCTGCAAGCGTGTTTTACTTTATTGTACACAAGCTGCACCAGGAGCCTTTTTTCACTGAGCGGTGAGATGAAAAAACACTTGCAATAAATGCTCTTGCCCCCACCCCCACAGACCAAAAATGGTGGCCCGTTTAGGAGGCTGGGGAGGTTGCCGCTCTATGGCAAACATGTCCATTCTTCTTTGCCGGCAAAATGGCCATTGTAGTGATGCTGGGGGGGCGGGGGATCCTCCCTAAATCATTGGGATTTGTCGGTGTGCAGAGACACGCAGCGTCTCCCCCAGGGAGTTCACTGACTGGATGCTAGGCCGCTTAGCGCCGGGGCTTGAGGAGGGGCCGCATACTTCCCCACCACTCCTATTTGCTTGCAAAAGACAGTGCCCTGGTGGATTGTGCCCAGAGATAAGACCGGCCTGTCCCCCCGTCTGCCACTGTTCCAACAAATCCCAGCGGGGTCACGGCGGAGTTAGTCTGGTGCAGCAAACACAAGACAGAGTCTCCTAGCACCTGAAAAGCCAACAGGTTTATTCTGGCCCTGCCTCCACTTTCCCCAGCCCGATGCCCTCAGGATGGGTTAGACTACAGCCCCAACCCTGCCCCAGGTTGGAGAAGTCTGGCATAAGCTTTTGTGGCCTACTCATGCCATGGTAAATGTGTTCCTCCAGCATTTCTGAAACTGGGCCAGGGGCCCCCAGTGTCTCTCAGTGCTGCAGCCCACCCAGTACCTCCCAGCATGCCTGCCGTATGGCACAATTACAGGCAGTCAGAGTTTCAAGCTGCAATAGGCTGGCCTTTAGGGTCTCTTTGAAGTTTTTTGCCCCACCTCTTTTGCGTTTGGCCCCACCCACCACTGGAATGTGGCCCGGGAGCTTTTCCGACAGGTATTCAGCCCTTGGGCCGAACGAGGTTTGAGACGCCCCTGGGTCAGCAAATTCTGCCTGAAATGGGGAGTCATGATTCCTCCAGAGCCAATGTCTGAACAGAAAGCTGAACTATGGAACTCTCAGCTGCAAGGAAACCACTGTGGCACAGAGCTAGCTGTTCCCAGAGAGGGGTTAGGCAGCAACTGTGAACTGAGAACGCCAAAATCCGCCTCCATCTGCTGCCTGTTTGGGACTGGGTCTGCCCCTACCCACCCGTAGTTTGTGACTGGTGGGCCTCAGTCATGTTCAGCTCTCTCAAGGGAGCCCACAAGGCAGAAGATGCAGAACCTCTGCGCTGGTCCTTACAGACCCGGCTGCTGCGGCCCAGGCACCTCCTGCAAGGCATCTGCTCAGGCGACGTTCTTCAGCAACGAACGTTGGATTTCTTGAACCCTTTCACTGTTCCTCTCCCTCGGTAGGTTATAACGCCTGGAGACAACTCTTTGGCCTCTCGCAGCCTCGCAACGAGACTGAGCTGGCTGCAGTGCTCCGCAATCGCCTGCTGGCCAAGAAGCTCATCCAGCTTTACGGGACACCCAGCAACATCGACCTCTGGATCGGGGGGGTGGCTGAGCCCTTGGTCACCAACGGCAGGGTCGGACCGCTCCTGGCCAGTATCATCGGGAAACAGTTCCAGAACCTGCGTGACGGAGACCGGTGAGCAAACGCAGGACGCCCGGCATTTCCACGACCGCAGGGGGCACCTTTGGGGGCTCCTGGGGAAATTTCACCCCACCCAGAACTCCCCAGGGGCTGCACCCCTGCTGCCGCCACCTCGTGCCACCGCAGTTCAGTAGCGCTGGCGTAAGAACCATCAGCATTGTGCCGCCAGTTTCACCAGCAAACTGTGGCGGTAGCCTCGAAAGATAAAGAAAGGAACCAAATAGTTATAAAGTGGATGTAATTCTGATAGTACGATATAAATATAGTGCGTTTGTTATAAGACTATTACAGTCGTTGTAGTCAGCGGACCAGTTGTTATTACTTGTTGACGAGATCTCTGGATTATATCCCATTTCATTACTTCATCACAACCAACTTAAAGCCAAAAATTCATCCGGTAAACCTACATTTCTTACTCATGGAGGGCAGCTAAATTCTTTCTCCAGCCTTAAATATACCTCTTACAAGCCACTCATGAAAATTCCAAAAATCCCTAACCACAGAATTTGCTGGGGTTCTTTTAGGGATGAATTCCGCCACGGATTTCAGTGAGGCCGAATGCACTGGCATTTGGCCCCCCAAAAACCGTGGCGGAACGGCCTCCCAACCCCCGCCACCCCGCGGAATCCCACCATTTGCGTAGCTGCCTTTACCGTGATAGGCTACGTAAATACTTACGTAGCCTATCACGGAAAGAGCAGCAGTGCAAACGGCACCGCTTTACATAGCCTATCACGGCAGGATGCAAATGGCGGCCGTGGCCGGAACTCCGGCTGCGGATGGCCCTGGCCAGCGGCTCCGCGGAGCTGACATGGAGCAGAGCCGGCCAGGGAGGATTCCGCAGGGAGAGACGGACCACCTCCCCCCCACTGCGAATCAAAGCTGCGAAAAGGTAAGTGACTTTCATACATCCCTAGGTTCTTTTGTTTTTGTTATTGCCCTGAGTAAAGCTGTAATGGAAAAACATTAACAGCATCTGTATATTGTTTCCAATGCAAAAATAAGAGTTTCCTGCACTCCTAAAGCCCACTGACAGGTATCTGTTTCTTCTCATCCATGTGGGAACAAATGATACTGCCAAGCGGAGCTACGAAGAAATCACGTCAGACTTTGAAGCTTTGGGAAGGAAACTCAAGAACTTTGGGGCCTAGATAGTTTTCTCCTCCATCCTTCCAGTAGTTCGAAGAGGGATAGAAAGGGGGAAAAAAATACTCCGGGTGAATGACTGGCTACGAAGGTGGTGCCGACAGGAGAGGTTTGGATTCTGGGACCACGGGCTATACTTCCTGGAAGATGGGCTGTTGGCAAGGGACGGGTTGCACCTCACAAGGGCTGGGAAGAATGTGTTTGGCCACAGCATGAAGAACTTCATCAGGAGGGCTTTAAACTGAATCCTACAGGGGAGGGAGATGTAACGTTGGGAGTAACAATGGACGAAGGCTCATGCACCGCAACGGAGAGAACAGCTGTAATAGCGCCCGATAATAGTCTTCAGAAATAAGTAGGAAGAAAGCCAGACCATGAAGCACATGGTCTTCGATGTCTATATACTAATGCCCAGAGTATGGGAAACAAACAGAACGAACGTGAACTCTTAATACAGGACGAAAATTATGACTTGATCGCTGTAACTGAGACTTGGTGGGATGACTCTCATAACTGGAATAGAATCACAGAATAGTAGGGTTGGAAAGGGCCTACAAGGCCATCGTGTCTGACCCCCTGCTCAGTGCAGGAATCCAAGTCAGAGCATCCCTGACAGATGGCTGTCCAGCCTTGTCTTGAATGCCTCCAGGGTGGGAATGCCCACTGCCTCCCTAGGGAATTGTCATATTGCTCTAACAGTCAAGACGTTTCTCCTGAAGTTCAGCCTGAATCTGGCTTCCTGTAACTTGAGCCCATTATTCCATGTCCTGCACTCTGGGATGATAGAGAAGAGATCCTGGCCTTCCTCTCTGCAACAACCTTTCAAGTACTTGAATTGCTGAATACAGCAATTGAAGGATATAACTCATTCAAAAAGAACAGGAGGAACAGAAAGGGAGGTGAGGTTGCACTATATGTTAAAAAGACATATCTCTGCACAGAAATAAAGGAGGATGAGCTTGGTAGTCCCATTGAGAGCATATGGGTTAAAATAAATACAGCAAAGAATAAAAGGAACATGGTGGTCGGGAGTCTACTATGGGCCGCCCAATCAAGGAGAAGACAAGGATGAAACTTTTGAAAAGCAAATAGCCAGTGTTTCAAGGAAGCATGATTTAGTAGTAATGGGGGACTTCAATTTCCCCAATATTTGCTGGGAGATAAATTCTGCAAAACATGGCCCCTCCAGGAAATTCCTGACTTGTGTGGCCGATAACTTCCTCCTACAGAAAGTAGAGGAAGGAACTAGAGGATCGGCTATCCTTGACTTGATCCTAACCAACAGAGATGACTTACTGGATAAAGTAGCAGTTACAGGAACTCTGGGGGAAAGTGACCATGTTGTACTTGAGTTCTTGGTTCTAAGGGAAGCAAAAGCCGAGTGTAGTCAAACACGTACCCTGGATTTTAGGAAAGCCAGTTTTAATAAACTCAGAACAATGATCAGTAAGGTCCCATGGCAAGCAACTCTAACGAGAAAAGGAGTGCAAGATAGGTGGGAGTTTTTAAAAAAGGAAATTCTCAAGGCACAATTACAAACAATTCCAACAAGAAGAAAAGGTAGAAGACAACAGAGGAAGGCAATGTGGCTTCACAAAAAGCTTAGAGATGACCTGAAAACAAAAAAGGACACATATAGGAAGTGGAAGGAAGGCCAAGCAACAAAGGAAGAGTGCAGGCAGGTAGCACAGAATTGCAGGGATGGCATCAGAAAGGCTAAAGCTGAGAACGAGCTGAGGTTAGCGAGGGATGCTAAAAGCAACAAAAAGGCTTTCTTCAGATACATGCATAGTAAAAGACACAGGAAAGAAATGGTGGTTGAGCTATTAAATAAGGATGGCAAAATGATAACAGATGACAGAGAAAAGGCAGAAGTGCTAAATTCCTGCATCGGCTCAGTCTTCTCCCGAAAGAGGGTCTGTGACCCCCTGGCAAAGGCAGAGTACGGGATGAAGGGACAGGATTGCAGCTCGAGATCGAGAGGCATATGGTCAAGGGACACCTAACTACCTTGAATGAGTTCAAATCTCCAGGGCCAGATGAACTGCATCCTACAGTAATAAAGGAACCAGCAGAAGAACTCTCAGAACCGCTGTCTATTCTCTTTGAGCAATCATGGACGATGGGTGAAGTGCCAGATGACTGGAGGAGGGCTAATGATGTCCCTATCTTCAAAAAGGGCAAAAACGAGGAACCTGAGAACTACAGACCAGTCAGTCTGACATCAATCCCTGGGAAAATTCTGGAGCAGATGATAAAGCAATCCATCCCTTCTCAAACTGGGGAGAGGTAATGAGTGGGGTACTGCAGGGCTCAGTCCTGGGCCCAGTGCTCGTCAACATTTTTATTACAGACTTGGAGGAGGAGGTGCAGGGAATGCTGATCAAATCTGCAGATGACACAAAATTGGTTGGGATAGCTAATACTTTGGAAGACAGAAACAAAATTCAAAGTGATCTGGATAGACTGGAGCGCTGGGCAGAAAACAACAGAATGACATTTAATAGGGATAAATGCCAAGTTCTGCACCTAGGAAAAAGAAACCAAATGCACAGTTACAAGGTGGGGGATACGTGGCTCAACAATACTACAAGCGAAAAGGATCTTGGAATTGTTGTCGATCACAAGCTGAATATGAGCCAACAATGGGATATGGCTATAAAAAAGGCAAATGCTCTTTTGGGCTGCATTAATAGAAGCATAGCTTCCAAATCCCAGGAAGTACTAGTTCCCCTCTACTCAGCACTGGTTAGGCCTCATCTGGAGTACTGTGTCCAGTTTTAGGCACCACACTTTAAGAAGGATGCAGACAAACTGGAGAGGGTTCAGAGGAGGGCAGCAAAGATGATCAGGGGACTGGAAACAAAGCCCTATGAAGAGAGACTGAAAGAACTGGGCATGTTTAGCCTTGAGAAGAGAAGACTGAGGGGAGATAGGATAGCGCTCTTCAAGTCCTTGAAAGGTTGTCCCAGAGAGGAAGGCCAGGATCTCTTCTCGATCATCCCAGAGTGCAGGACACAGAATAATGTGCTCAAGTTACAGGAAGCCAGATTCCGGCTGAACATCAGGAAAAACTTCCTGGCTGTTAGAGCAATACGACAATGGAACCAATGACCTAGGGAGGTGGTGGGCTCTCCCACACTGGAGGCATTCAAGACGAGGCTGGACAGCCATCTGTCAGGGATGCTCTGACTTGGATTCCTGCACTGAGCAGGGGGTTGGACGCGATGGCCTTGTAGGCCCATTCCAACCCTACTAGTCTATGAGTCTATGATTATATTCTATGATTCATCTGAAAGCACCTTGAAAACAATGCAGTGATTACTTGAAGCCAACATGGATTTGTCAAGAACAAATCCTGCCAGACGAATCTGATCTCATTTTTTGATCAAGTAACCTCCCTTGTGGACCGTGGGAATGCTGTAGACATAATATACCTTGACTTCAGCAAAGCTTTCGACGAAGTGCCCCATGATATCCTGATGAGCAAACTAGCTCAAAGTGGGATAGATGAAACAACGATCCGGTGGATCCACAGTTGGCTATAGAATCGGACTCAAAGAGTGCTTCTCAATGGGATCTTCTCCAACTAGGGAGAGGTAATGAGCGGGGTACTGCAGGGCTCAGTCCTGGGCCCAGTGCTCTTCCACATTTTTATTAATGACTTGGAGGAGGAGGTGCAGGGAATGCTGATCAAATTTGCAGATGACACCAAATTGGGCGGGATAGCTAATACTTTGGAAGACAGAAACAAAATTCAAAGTGATCTTGATAGACTGGAGCGCTGGGCAGAAAACAACAGAATGAAATAGGGATAAATGCCAAATTCTGCACCTTGGAAAAAGAAACCAAATGCACAGTTACAAGATGGGGGATACTTGGCTCAACAATACTACAAGCGAGAAGGATCTTGGAATTGTTGTCGATCACAAGCTGAATATCAGTCAACGATTGAATGTGGCTGCAAAAAAGGCAAATGCTTTTTTGGGCTGCATTACTTGAAGCATAGCTTCCAAATCCTGGGAAGTGGTAGTTCCCCTCTATTCAGCACTGGTTAGGCCTCATCTGGAGTACTGTTCTGGGCACCACACTTTAAGAAGGATGCAGACAAGCTGGAGAGGGTTCAGAGCGGGGCAACAAAGATGATCAGGGGACTGGAAACAAAGCTGTATGAGGAGAGACGGAAAGAAGTGGGCATGTTGAGCCTTGAGAAGAGGAGATATGATAGCACTCTTCAAGCACTTGAAAGGTTGTCACAGAGAGGAAGGCCAGGATCTCTCCTCCATCATCCCAGAGCGCAGGACACGGAAGAATGGGCTCAAGTGACAGGAAGCCAGATTCTGGCTGAACATCTGGAAAAACCTCCCGACTGTTAGAGCAATACGACAATGGAACCCATTACCTGGGGAGGTGGGGGGCTCTCCCATACTGGAGGCATTCAAGACGAGGCTGGACAGCCACCTGCCAGGGATGCTCTGACTTGGATTCCTGCATTGAGCAGGGGGTTGGACTCGATGGCCTTGTAGGCCCCTCCCAACCCTACTCTTCTATGATTCTATGAACCCTCAGTGATTCAAGTACTAACCACAGAATTTATCAGGGGTCTATTGTTTTTTCTTACTGCCCTGCAAAGAGCTGCAAGAGGGAGAAAAAAAAAAAAGCATTAATAGCTTCTGTATGTTGTTTCCAGTGCTAAAGTAAATGTTAGTAATGCAAAGGCTAACCTTCACAGAGAAGTGGTGGATACGGCCAACTGCTCACCAAATGTGGCAGAATAATACACCTTCACGCACCTTCTGAATTTATTTTTTTTTGCAATGGAACGAATCCAGTCTGTCCTCTATAGAAGAATGAATCTAGATCTACTGTTGTCTCAGTCAGAAGCATTTTGCATCCACCAGCTCCATTCTTTGTCTCCTGCAGGATTAAATGACACTTATCTGTATAAAGGCAGCCGCTGGCGTGATCACATCACTCTGGTGCTGAAGGAGTTGCACTGGCTACCAGTTGTTTTCCGGGCCAAATTCAAGGTGTTGGTTTTGACCTTTAAAACCCTATACGGTTCCGGCCCAGCCTATCTCAAGGAGCGCCTCCAGCAACACCAGACAGGCTGCTCAACAAGATCAGCCTCAGATGGCCTTCTCTCTGTCCCATCAGCCAGGACAGCTAGGCTGGTGAGGACGAGGGAGAGGGCCTTCTCTGTGGTGGCCCCCACTCTGTGGAACTCCTTCCCTAGGGAACTCCACCATGCCCCCTCTTCAATGAGCTTCCGCCACGCATTGAAAACTTGGTTGTGCAGGCAGGCATTTGGGGTGGGTTAGGGTATTTTTAGACAATGTTTTAATGTGTAATTTTAATGTTTTAAATTGTACTGTCATACATTGCCCAGAGTGGCCAGGTGACTGGCCAGATGGGCGATTAAGAAATTTAATCAATAAAATAAATAAATATTTCTGTGAATTATAAGCGTGCCTGTACTTGAAAAGTTCATCTATAGATTTCTGATAATGGACATGTCTTACAAGTGAGAGCCTTCCTTGTCTTTATAAGACTGTGGGTTTGTTTGAACTTATAGGCTTATTTGTGCAAAAATGTATACTGTGACTTTTAATTTTTGTAACATGGACAGCAGCTGAATCCAAGTATCTTATAAAAACCTTTTACTCCGCTACATTTGGTGAGCAGCTGGCCATATCCACCACTTGTTTGTGAAAGTTTGGTCTCCCTCACTGAAGATTAGTATTACTGAGATTTACTTTAGAACTGGAAACAACCTACAGATGCTGTTAATGGTTTTTTCCCTTGCAGATCTTTGTGGGGCAGTAAGAAAAACAACACATTCTTAATTAATTCTGTGGTTAGAGATTTTTTGGAAGATTCACAAGCGGTTTGTAAGAGGCATATTACAGGCCAAAGAAAGAATTCAGCTGCCTCATGAGTAAGAAATGTAGGGTTAACAGATGAATTTTTGGCTTTAAATTGGTTTTCATGAAGTAATGAAACAGGACATAATCCAGAGAACTTGTCAACAAATAACAGTAACTGGTCTGCCGACTAGAACAGTTGCCATCATTGTCTTATAACAAATGCGCTGTATTTATATTGTACTATCACAATTATACCCACTTCATAATTATTCAGTTCCTTTCTTGATCTTTTGTATGGACCTTCTCATTTGTATTATGGTGGCCTAAAAAGGCCAGCTCTACAGGCGGGCATGAGACACTGTGCTGCGTGGGGCAGAGTGGCACCTGGCACCCCACACCCACCCAAGTCAAGGTGCACAGTACCCAAAGCCAGCCACGCTAGACCATTCCATAAACATCTCTGCCCATCCCTGGCAGTAGAAACACAATAGTAACAAAGTAAATAACAGCCAAACATCTGCTGCCTGAGGTGACTGCCTCACTCTGCCTCATGGTAGGGCCGGCCCTGCAACTTTAGCTTTAAACCAAGGTTTTAAATTTGGTGGCAAACCTCTGATCGTTTTGCTGCTGCTGCCACCACGACAGCAGCAAATTCAGCAGCAGCAGGGGGGTGGCAGGGGCTACGCTTAAAGCCGGGGTCCCCATGTGGCCAACCAAATTTTCAGCTGGTGCCCTCTAGGTGTTTGGGACAACAATACTTATAATCTCTGACCATGGGCCGTTCTGGCTGGGAGCTGTAGTCCAGAACATCTGGAAGGGTGAAATGGATGGATCCTAACCTACCCAGCGCCACTCTGCTCATTCCTGGGCATGCTTGCCTGGAAGTAAGTCTCACACTGTGCCTGATGGGACTCACTCCCTAGTAAAGTATGTTGAGGGTTGTGGTCTTTATGTCTCAAGACTGTTGGGGTGGGGGGCGGGGGAGAGAAAAATCCTGAAGATTCAAATAGTTGGCACTAGCAAAAGATCGAGAAGGAGTTCTAGCAAGGCACAATAATAGGGATATAAAATAGGAGGTAGTGACATGCATCCAACAGTTACCAGAAAAGCGGGACTGTCCCTCTTAAACATAGGTAAGTGCAGCTACTCGCAGGCATTTGACCACATCTGATAAGATTTTAACTGCTCCTGGGATTTCTGTTCTTGATTGCTTTTAATTGTTTTTGTAGGTAAATGGTTTTTTATTTCATACTGTATTTTTAAGGTTTTAAGATGATTCCTCCTACACTGATACTGTTCTGGTTTGCAGGATCGCAGCGAGGGAAATTAGCCACGGTGGTCTATTCCCCCTGCCATGGGTTATTCCCCTCGAATAACCCAACAACAGCCCATAGGTTATTTGAGTGTTGCAGCCCCCTGAATCAAGCCATGCTGCCCGGGTTCAGAAGGCAAGCTGTGCCAGCGAGGGCAACTGGGGAGATCCAGACGGCACGTGACCAGCACATGCGGCAGGGTGAACAAGCCGCACTGCAATTGCGTGGACGGGTCATTGGGTTCCTCGATAACTTCATGCAGTGGTGTAGTGGAAGCAGGGACTGCAGGTCCAAGCCCCTGGACTTTTTGAGCAGCATGGACAATTAGCAGGGACCCTCAGAATTGTTGCAAGCTATTCCTGTTATAATGCAGAGTCTTCTGGGGCGGCTGGGTCTCAAAGAGGCAATGAAGACCCATCAGCTTTACCAAGGCCTGCCCCTGGTGGAGAGGAGAACTGCCAGAACCGGTTTGTTGATGTGGATCAATGGAGCTGCCTGCATTTTTGGCCTCTACCGGGGGCTGCGGCTATGGAGACGGTCACGAGGAGTGCCTGCACATCACAATGTGCTCCCACGCTGCTGGCTTTGACCCAGCTGGAAGCACTCTGCAGCTCTGGGAAGCTGATGCTCTTGTGGCCCCTTTTCTGTTTCCTTCCAGATTCTGGTGGGAGAATCCCGGCGTATTCACCCCGGAGCAGCGCAAGGCTCTCACCCAAGTCAGCTTGCCCCGCATCATCTGTGACAACACCTACATCCGAGAGGTGCCTCGGTTTGTTTTCCGGGTCAACCAGTACCCTCGCAATTTTGTCAGCTGCAACGCCATCCCGAGGCTCAGCCTCTTCCCCTGGAAGGCCATGTGTGAGTCCAGCTGCGTTGCTCCTGCAAATCTCCCCCACCCCTGCACATTAATCAGGTGCATGACTAGGACTGCGCATGACTAAGGCTGCACAGAGGGGACTCTTTCTTGAGACTCCAGAAGAAAGGCCTCCTTAGCTATTCGCCTCAAATTTGTCTGAGCACCTGGGTAAGCTTTTGATCATCCCTCCCGCTAATGCCGAACATGAGCAGCCTGTGCTGACCGCTTTGGGGCGAAAATGGGGCCACTGGCAACAAAGAGAGAGGTGCCTGCATGGTCAGCAGGGCCTGTAAGGGGACAGTCAGGAGACTAGAAATATCCCCCCACGCACACACACAATATTTCATTGGATGCCCCACTGCTTCTGACTTAACTGGCAGGCAAAGACGCTTTTATTCAAGCAGGCCTGGAGATGTGAAAGCCTGGCAAGGGGAGGCCAGAAAAAGTGGCAGGGAGGAATGGACCCAGAAAAATTCAAAATACACAGACATTTCCCCCCATTTTTCCCATGGATTTTTGGAAAATGTGGGGGGAAATGTTTTTCCCTGAATCTTACCATGAGGTGTATGTTCCATTTCCCACCCCCCCCATCTGCCAGGCCTTCACATGTCTTGGTAGAACTTTGACCCATAAACTGAAGGTTGTTGCTGAAGGGGGAGTTGCGGGGTATTATTCTTTTTTTGTTGTTATTTATTACATTTCTATACCGCCCCATAGCCGAAGCTCTCTGGGCGGTTAGCTGGTGTGGTGCTGTCTATTGCTTTTATTGCTGTGTTTTTAATTAATTGTGTCTTTAATTGATCTGTTTTTATGGTATGGTTTCAGTAAGGTTCTGTGTTTAATCTGCATTTTATTATTGTTAGCCGCCTGGAGCGCCATTTTTGGTGGAAAGGCAGGGATACACATCGAGTAGTACATAAGTAGTGCAAGAATGGGGCTTCTGCCACCCATAGGGTGAGGCGTTGGGCTGGGAGAGAGAGTGGAGTGGAGGAGGACGCAGAACGTTGTGCTGGGGTGGGTCCCGCCCGCCCGCTCGCTCGCTCGCTCCTTCCAAGAAGCGCTCAAGCATTTCAGTAAGGAGCAGGCAACATCGTGGGGCCCGAAGGCACATTTGCCCCACTGCCATTTGGGCTCACGTGCATTTATTTTTGGGATTCTCTCTCTGCGCATTTGTTTTCAGGATTCTCTCTTTGCTTCCCCCTCACTTGCTGCGATTCTCTCTTCGCTTGCCCTCACGGTGGGCTTCTGTCCTTTCTAGCCCCCTTCCTCCTCCTCCTCCACCAGCACTTCCTCCTCCTTTCTTCTTTCTCTCCCTGCCCTTCTGCTGCCTATTGCCGCTTTCCTTCCCCGCCAGTGCCACCTCCTTCGGACCCCTGACCCGAGCGCCTGACCAGGGTATAGGAGCCACCACCCAAAACCGTGCCAGTGGCTTCTACATACTATCGAACGAGGCCAAGGCAAATGGGTGGGAAGTTCATGCGGTCGTGTGTTTGGGGGTTTGTAAGAAATCGTGAACGTCTGCAAATTCCTCCATAGCCAGGACGGCAACAACTTGAGACTTGAACGTGGGCGAAAGCAAACCAGGCTGGTGCCAAGGGTAGGCCTGGTCGGAGCCCTGCCCAGGGCCCACACCCCACTGACAAGGGCCCCCTGGAGCGGCTCCCACAAGCCATAGCCAGCATCACCAATGGTAAAGGGTGATGGGGATTGCAGTCCAACAACATCTGGAGGGCCACACATTCCCCATCCCCGGTCTAGATAGCGTGTCCAAAAAGGACTGATCTGCCACGTGGGGGGGGGGGCACCTCCACGACTGGCCATAATTGGGCATCTCCATCATTCGAGACCTTCCGGCTCGCCCTGCACAGACGGACGGATGTTCAGCGGTTGGCTCTGGAGGGACGAGAAGGAGGCCGCACAGCCCGTGTTGAACCGATTGCGTTCATGGCCTCAGTAGGCCAGGAGCTTAGAAGGCGTCTTATCAAGGACTCCCCCAGCCTGGCACACAGGCACCCCCTGTGCCTGCAACTCCCATCAGGGTGGCTGGGGGTGATAGGGCTTGTAGTCCATGCAGTAGTAGAGCACCAAGTTGGGGGGGAGTAAATTGGACAAATATCTCAAGGCTGGCCAGGAAAGAAGGCTGTAATCGCCTTTGGTCTGATCCAGCGAGGTTCCCTTTCTGCCCCGGGCGAGACCTGGCAGCAACATTTCCCACCCCCTAGAAGGTGCCTTCCTTTAATTGCGTTTTTTCCTCCCATCTGCAGGAGAAGCATCTCTGGAGGTGCCAGCGGACAGTGGTCCCCATTCACCTGGCACTGGCATTGACATCCCTACGAAGACATGTTTTAATTTTGCTGCAGCTCAGTTTTCTACCGCTGCTTGTTGTCTACCTGGATTTATTTTATTTTTTTAATTTTATTTTTTTGCAAGAGAGAAGACAGCTCTCCAACCTTGATGCAGGGAGCCAGGTTAAAATGGTTGCTGCCCTCTTCCCACCACGGCTAAAATTGTGCAGTGTAGTGACATCCCAGAAGGGTTGCCGTCCTAGTCAGCTTTGCGGTGGGTTGAACTATTATTGCAGTCTGCCCGGTGCCCTTCACATAGGGGTGTGTGTGTGTGGGGGGGACTCCCTTCAAACTTGTGGGGAATTCTGCCTACTCCCCTTCAAATATTTGGTGAAATCCCCCCCATACACACACACACACACACACACACACACACTGCCACCACCTACAGGAGAATTTTCAGCAACCAGTGCAGGATGCGGCCGCCCTGATTCTTATTGAGGTCAGGCGGTTGGAGCAGGTTACACTGATATTGTAACATTTGCACTGGCTGCCGGTGTGTTTCCAGGCCCAATTTAAAGTGCTGGTGCATTGACCTTCAACACTCTCTATCAGGTGTGGGCAACTTCAGCTGTTTAGGCCCACAACTCCCATCAGCTCTGGGTTTACAGAGTCAATAAGGGATAATGGGAGTTGTAAGCCAAAACATCTGGAGAGCCACAAGTTACCCACATCTGCCCTATATGGTTTGGGGCCAGGTTGATTGAAGAACCCCTCACACCCCTATGAACCTGCCTAGGCCTAACGATTGGCCTCAGGAGCTCTTCTGCCTGTCAGAGGTCCGCCTTTAAGATCAGTTAGACTGGCAGGCGCTAGACACAGGGCGTTTTTGGTGGTGGCCCCAGTTCTGTGGCTCTCCCTCTCAAGGGACATGGAATCACAGAGCTGGAAGGGACCTTGGAGATCCTGTTTAGCTAGTCAAAAGCAAGCTAACGAGGGCCAGGGGAGATAAACAGTAACTCTAGAAGCTGGGAGGGAGAGGGAAATAGCACGGCAAAGGGGTGGACAGGAGAGAAGGAGCCAGGCTAGAGGCTAGGAGGGAAGAGAAAGAAGACACACACCCCACCCCAGACATTTTCCAAAGTTTTCCTTCAAGCAATTATTCTGAAGGAGGCAGGGAGCTTCATGGGTGTCACTGGAGGTCCCGGGGGTGCCACTGCTCCCACGGGCCCTGCACTGGGGAACCTGCTCTAGGCAACTTTTGCATGGCTTGCACTCCTGCTGGTTTAAACTGCTGGTCTGGGCCTTTTACATTGTATAAGGGTGCGGTGCTGGGTTCTGCAATGCTCAGCTGCTGCTTTCCTATGATTATATTTTATAGGAATCATGTTTTCTTTTCCTTTAGGGCTTTGCCCTAAAAGGCAGCTTAGAACTCTCAAAACCAAATACAATTAAAATAAATACATTTTGGGTGTGCTGTTTTCGCTCAGCCCTACTTTCAAGGAAAGGGAATCTCAGAAGGGAAAGGGAATCTCACTGGTGGCATTTCCCTCCTCTGCCCCAAATCCTGCCGGTGTGTTTTGGGCTGTCCCAAAGACCACCCACTCACTCCCCCATTAGTAGTTACAATCAGGTTTGGCAAAGTGGTATTCATGAACTGGCACAGTTTGAAGACCTTTTCCTTTGACCTAATGAATCCACTGGTGCTTTCCTTCATCGCCAGTGGCATTTGTTTTTTAAAACTCAAAGAACAGTAGCAGCAGCACCCCTGACCCGCTTGTTCTGTGGGTTCAACAGGGCTGCCTGGGATTCAGGCAGAAGTGAAACGGGAAGTGAAACGGACAAGAGCAAGCGAATCCACACAGAAGGCGCTCAGCCTTAAATCTGGGTGTTCCCTGCATAAAGGTGTTTCCAGCAGCACCTGGAAAGATGTACATCTTTCCGTCTGAATCCATAAGCATATATATTTCTCTGTCCAGAAAGCTTTTACGCGGATTCATGCATCTATCCATTTCTATCAGCGATATGGCAATTTCCATACCCTAGACTTGAAAACAAATATGTCTCATTCCCAAAATTACATCTAGGCACTTGTCAGAGAGAGTGCAAAAAGGGTTAAGAGATATGCTCTTTTTAGTCCCGTATATGAACTCGCACATCTTCTAACGAGACTGACACACCCGCTTACACGGAATCTTTAGACATCGGCAAATAGAGTGTCTATGGCGAGGAAGGCGATTCCCACCCAGAGAAGTCCCCACTCAGACACCATTGAAAAGGATAACGCCACAATGGCACATTTATTAAGGTTTACAGAGATTCAAATGCACATGCTGATTTGGGGGGAATCGGCTGAGCAAATGGATTTGTTAACAGACCAACGGGGGACGCTTCAGCCTTCACTGGGTGATGCCTTGGTGGGGAAATTAGCTGCATTCTATGTGAAGCTGGCCTAAGAGTAGTTTTTGAGACAGCAGGAAGGGATCTCCCCAAGCCTTGAAGCATATGCACACACAACACAAGGAGGGGAAAGAGTGGGTGGAAGCTACAATTTGTACTAAGAAGCTCCAAGAGCAATATACCTTTCCTTGGGCTAGAGCCCTTTCCTACAGACAGGAACCAGCACACGCTGCCATTCCTGGCCTCAGGTGCAGAGGAAGGAAAGCAGGAAGCCTTGATGGTGGCACCTTGCTCTGGCAAGCAAGGGGGCCCCATGATTTCTGTGGGAAGGAGGCGAGCCCTTCAGGGATTTCAGCACTGAGCCCTTCCTCTGGGAGGAGAAACTCTGAGTGACTTTCCCAGCACTGTGCCAGGCCTCTGGGAAGGGGGACGGGGGCCTCGGGCTGCCCCAACCTGAGGCTTCTTATGCAGTTCAGAGAAAAGCTGTGACATCACAACTTTCATGAGCCAGACAACACTCATAGGCACTGAAAATGGGGTAAGGACTGAGCTGGCTTTTCATCCCGTATAACAAAGCTGGGTGCTTGGTTGTATTGGTGGAGACAACGGCCCTACTGGATCCTTCTTACTATCTCCATTCTGTTAACAAAAGGGGACCTTACATGCTAACGCCTGCCTTAAGGACAGGTATCAAGGCTGGAGTTCAGCAACAGGAGCCAGTTGCAGGTAGCTGACCAGGTACCTGACCAGATATCACTCTTGCTATACAGCACATTCATGGTTTGCTCAGTTTTTACCCCCACCTTTGCCTTTGGGGAATACATTGTAGGAAGCCCATTATAAACTGAATTGCTTGATCTAGTCTTACCTGATTGCTCTGAACCCCATTCCTGTGCTTTTCTCTCACCTTTCCTGAAGCTGGGGCCACTTCATAACAGGATTGTAAGAAATAGCCCTTATACTGACGTAAGCATACAGCTGTCAGAGTTGGACACATTACGGCAGCCCTGTCTTGAGTGAAGCCAGGCACCTGCTGCGGTACACCCCTGCATCCCCCTGAGGGACCGGCCTGCCTACTCTATTCCACTGAGGAGGGGCTGACCCACCGCAGGGCAGAGGGACAGGCGTCTGACACTGGCCCTCAGCCCACTAGTCTCCCGTGGCCTCAAACTGTATGGACTGCAAAGCTATGCGCTGCCACCTACTGACCGATGCTGGTACTCCAAGCTTGGAGTACACATGGACACATTTAAATGAATTAAAATTAATTAATGCATTTTAAAAACAAACAACCCTAAGGGCCCCTTAGTATTTATGTCAAGTTTTGTCGGTCTAGGTTTTATGGTCTTCGAGCTATAGCAATGATGGTTGGACGGACAGACACACATCCTCTTATTATTAGAGATGTGTGATTTGCATATTTCAAGACACAGCTTTACGTATGTAACTGGGTGAAATTAACAGAGGACCATTCCAAAAAGCAAAAACAAACCTGACTCCTCCCTTCCTCCATAAAGGAAATTAAAATAGCTAGCAGGGGTGGGGTGGGGAGATGAGGCTGGATTCCAACTGCCATCATTCCTGGCCATTGGCCATGCTTGCTGGGGTGCTGATGGGAATTGAAGTCCAAGAACATTCCCATGAAGGGTCAGGGTAAGTGTGATGCAAGCAAGCCATGATTAGCTTCCCCCACTGTTGCTTAATGGATCAGCAGCCCCAGGGCTTGCTTTGAAAACCAGGGAAATGGCCCTCCGACAGTTTAAACAGTTTACAGCCCTTTTCTCTGCTTCCCCCCCCCGAAGCTAAATCTCCCCAAAGCTGCTATTAGCTCTGTACATGGGGGGGGGCAGGGGGGAGAGAGATTGATAAGTGCTCCTGGATCGCAGATCTCTTGCATCCGGTTCGGCCCGAAGACGATCATCTCTCGTCTACCAGGAACCAAAGAACCGCCCAAGCTAGTCAGCCTTTCCTCAGGACTCATTGGGTTGTGCCAATGGGGCAGCTGGTGCGGCCATGGGTCAGGTCTGGGCCTCCCCAAATTGGGCCCATCAACTTCCCCCATGGAAAACCGTTCCGGAATTTCGGCGTGAGGTGATTCAAGGGGAGATGCGTCCAGTGGAGGCTGGTGGCTCTGGTGTCAGTGGGGCAGTACATCCGCTCCGGGTTTCAGTCAGAACCAGTCAGAACTCTAAAGGAGCTACCCAAGGTGCGGATAGCTCCTTTAGAGTTCTGCCTGGTTCTGACTGAAAGCCAGCATGGATGCACTGCCGCACTGGATGCATCCCTCATAATGGGGATGCATTTGGGGCCTGGGGCAATGTCCCTCAGTAGGCTCAAAGGATCTGTCCAGGTCAGGGGCGTCAACCAGCCTCTTTCAGCCTGAGGGCCATATTCAGTTTAGGAGAAGCTGCTGGGGGTGGCATTCCAGGGGTGAGCAGGGTTGAAGGGAAAGGGGTGGGGCCAGGGGCCTGGATTAGGACCCCAGGCTGGCCAGATTTCACCTGTGGGCCAGAGGATCAACACCCCTGGTCTGGACCAGCTTCCTTAACCCAGTGTCCTCCAGATGTGTTGGGCTACAACTCCCATCATCTCCAGACAGCCCACAAACCTTCCTATGACATTTCCTACTTCAAGGTCTGGGGATATCCCAGCCCACGTGTTATTCTCCTTGGGAAAGGGGGGCAGGAAGAGGAACAGACCAATACCCCGGTTAACATCCCTCCCACCATACCCAGTTTCTAATTCTTCAAACGAGTTGCTGCAGACTCCAATCCAGCTGGAAGCCACGCCCCTAAGTGCAGCAGCCATTTGGCCCGATCTTGAGTATGGCGTTACCTGGCATTACCACTGCTCCGTGGCGAAAGAGGAAGACACTCCATACATGCTCAAGGGTTCATCCCACAGCTGAGCCCTGTGACTGAAAGACTGTCCTAGGGCTAAACCTTCCTGAATTCTGGCTCAAATTAAACTTAGGTGCTCCCCCGCAAAGCAAGAGGGTGTCAAGGCACCCCATATCCCCCCAACCCCCTATTTGCACTCTATTCGTTCCAAGCAGACAAGTCAAGTCTCCTGATTTGGCGGCAGTTCACGAAGCCCCACGGATAGCGGTTCCTCTTGAAGCTGTCCCTCGGCACCTCCGTGATGTGTGTGTTGTCGCAAATGATGCGCGAAAGTGAGATGCTGCTCAGGGCACGGCGCTGCCGCGGGGTGAACACCCCGGGGTTCTCCCACCAGTATCTGCCAAGACAGAGGGCACAGGGATGAAAGCGACCAGTCAGCATGGTCTCGGGAAGGCAAACCAGAACCACAGCCCTATTTCAAATCCAGCAAGGGGCTCTTTCTGACCGAGGGCCAAATTCCATTTCAGAGAAGGTCTCGGGGGCCGCATTCCAATGGTGAGTGGGACCAAAGGCAAAAGGAGTTGGGCCAAAATACAAAACCCGCAGCACATCTTTGCTTAAAGCTCGTAGTTCCGTAACGAAGCCCTAGGAGAGGAATGGCAGCCTTTTAGAATGGGGGTGGGGGGAACGTGCAGAAGCTGGAATGCTACCAAGGGATCAGCATTGAGGGGAAAGGGGTGTGGCCAGGAAGAGGGGGCATGGCCATCTGCAGAAACTTGGAGGGCCAAATTGGGACCCCGGCCAGAGTTGGTCGACGGACCCGAGGTTCCCCACCCTTGTTCTAGACTTCTTCATGGAGACTGCTTTCATTGATGTTATTTACGCTCCCCAGAAGAGCCTGGCTGGATCAGACCAAAGGCCCATTTAGCCCAGCGGTGCTGTTTCCCACCGTGGCTAACCAAATACCTGGAACAAGAAAGCCAGACCATGAAGCACATGGTCTTCAATGTCTATATACTAACGTCCAGAGTATGGGAAAAAAACAGAGTGAACCTGAACTCTTAATACAAGAGGGAAATTATGACTTGATATAACTGAGGCTTGGTGGGATGACTCTCTTGACTGGAATACAGCAATTGAAGGATATAACTTGTTCAAAAAGAACAGGAGGAACAGAAAGGGAGGTGGGGTTGCACTGTATGTGAAAAATACATATCTCTGCACAGAAATACAGGAGGAGGAGCTTGGTAGCCCCATCGAGAGCATCTGGGTTAAAATAAATGCAGCAAAGAATAAAAGGAACATGGTGGTCGGAGTCTACTACCAGCCACCCAACCAAGGAGAAGATGAGGATGAAACTTTTGAAAAGCAAATAGCGAGTGTTTCAAGGAAGCATGATGTAGTACTAATTGTTCAGTCGTTAAGTCATGTCCGACTCTTCGTGACCCCATGGGCCATAGCACGCCAGGCCTTCCTGTCCTCCGCTCTCTCCCGGAGCGTGCTCTAGTCCATATTCATTGCATCGGTGATGCTATCTAGCCATCTCATCCTCTGCCGTCCCCTTCTCCTTTTGCCTTCCATCTTTCCCAGCATCAGGGTCTTTTCCAGGGAGTTTTCTCTCCGCATTAGGTGGCCAAAATATCTGAGCTTCAGCTTCAGGAAAAGGAAAAACTTCCTAACTGTAAGAGCAATACGATAATGGAACTAATTACCTGGGGAGGTGGTTGGCCCTCCCACACTGGAGGCCTTCAAGACAAGGCTGGACAGCCATTTGTCAGGGATGCTCTGACTTGGATTCCTGCATTAAGCAGGGGGTTGGACGCGATGGCCTTGTAGGCCCCTTCCAACCCTACTAGTCTATGATTCTATGATTCAGTATCTGTCCTTCCAATGAGCACTCAGGGTTGATTTCCTTTAGGATTAACTGTCTGACCTCCTTGCAGTCCAGGGGACTCGTAAGAGTCTTCTCCAGCACCACAGTTCGAAAGCATCAATTCTTCGGCACTCAGACTTCCTTATAGTCCAGCTCTCACAGCCACACGTTGCTACTGGGAAAACCATAGCTTTGATTAGACGGACCTTTGTCGGCGAGGTGATGTCTCTGCTTCTTACTATGCTGTCTAGGTTTGCCATAGCTTTCCTCCCAAGGAGCAAGCGTCTTTTAATTTCATGGCTACAGTCACCATCTGCGGTGATCTTGGAGCCCAAGAAAATAAAATCTGTCACAGCTTCCATTTCTTCCCCTTCTATATGCCAGGAAGTGATGGGGCCAGATGCCATAATCTTCGTTTTTTTAATGCTGAGTTTCAAACCAGCTTTGGCACTCTCCTCTTTTGCCCTCAACAAGAGGCTCTTTAGATCCTCTTCGCTTTCTGCCATTAGGGTGGTATCGTCTGCGTATCTGAGGTTGTTGATAGTTCTCCCGGCAATCTTAATTCCGACCTGTGATTCATCCAACCCGGCGTTTCTCATGATGTATTCTGAATATAAGTTAAATAAGCAGGGCAACAATATGCAGCGTTGTCGTACTCCTTTCCCAATTTTGAACCAATCGGTTGTTCCATGTCTGGTTCTTACTGTTGCTTCTTGACCCTCGTACAGGTTTCTCAGGAAACAGGTGAGGTGGTCTGGTACTCCCATCACTTTCAGAATTTGCCACAGTTTGTTGTGATCCACACAATCAAAGGCTTTAGCATAGTCAATGAAGCAGAAATAGAATTTCTGGAATTCTCTTGCTTTCTCCATGATCCAGCGAATGTTGGCGATTTGATCTCTAGTTCCTCTGCCTCTTCGAAACCCAGCTTGTATTTCCAGTAGTTCTTGGTTCACATACTGCTGAAGCCTAGCTTGTAGGATTTTGAGCATCACCTTGCCGGCATGTGAAATGAGCGCAATTGTACAGTAGTTTGAACACTACTTGGCATTGCCCTTCTTTGGAATTGGAATGTAAACTGACCTTTTCCAGTCTTGCGGCCACTGTTGAGTGTTCCAAATTTGTTGGCATATTGAGTGCAGCTCTTTAACAGCATCATCTTTTAGGATATTAAATAGCTCAGCTGGAAGACTGTCATCTCCGCTAGCTTTGTTGTTAGTAATGCTTCCTAAGGCCCACTTGACTTCACTCTCTAGGATGACCGGCTCAAGTTCAGTGAGCGCACTATCATGGCTATCAGGGACATTCAGATCTTTCCTGTATAGTTCTTCTGTGTATTCTTTCCACCTCTTCTCATCTGCTTCTGTTAGGTCCCTGCCTTCTTTGTCCTTTATCATGCCCATCTTTGCACAAAACGTTCCCTTGATATCTCCGATTTTCTTGAAGAGATCTCTAGTCTTTCCCATTCCGTTGTTTTGCTTGATTTCTTTGCACTGTTCATTTAAGAAGGCCTTCTTGTCTCTCCTTGCTATTCTCTGGAACTCTGCATTCCGTTGGATATATCTTCCCCTTTCTCCCTTGCTTTTCGCTCCTTTTCTTTCCTCAGCTACTTGTAAAGCCTCATCAGACCGCCACTTTGCTTTCTTGCATTTCTTTTTCTTGGGGATGGATTTCGTTGCTGCCTCCTGAACAATGTTATGGACCTCCGTCCATAGTTCCTCAGGCACTCTGTCTATCAGGTCTAATCCCTTAAATCTATTCCTCACCTCCACTGTATATTCATAAGGGATATGATTTAGGTCATACCTGAATGGTTTAGTGGTTTTCCCTATGTGTTTCAATTTAAGCCGAAATTTTGCAACAAGAAGCTCATGATCTGAGCCACAGTCAGCTCCAGGTCTTGTTTTTACTGACTGTATAGAGCTTCTCCATCTTTGGCTGCAAAGGACATAATCAATCTGATTTCGATATTGACCATCTGGTGATGTCCATGTGTAGAGTCGCCACTTGTGCTGTTGGGAAAGAGTGTTTGCTATGATCAGCATGTTCTCTTGGCAAAACTCTATTATTTTATTTATTTTATTATTTATTATTAAATTTATTAATCGCCCATCTGGCTGGTCACCCAGCCACTCTGGGAGATGTACAGCGTACAATAAAACAGTTTAAAACAATAAAAGTTTACAGGAAAAACATTTTCTAAAATACCCTAACCCACCCCAAATGCCTGCCTGAACAACCACGTTTTTAATGCACGACGGAAGGTCATTAAAGAGGGGGCATGGCGGAGTTCCCTAGGGAGGGAGTTCCACAGAGTGGGGGCCACCACAGAAAAGGCCCTCTCCCTCGTCCCCACCAGTGTAGCTGTCGTGGCTGATGGGACAGAGAGAAGGCCATCTGAGGCTGATCTTGTTAAGCGGCCTGTCTGGTGCTGCTGGAGGCGCTCCTTAAGATAGGCTGGGCCAAAACCATATAGGGTTTTACAGGTCAAAACCAACACCTTGAATTTGGCCCAGAAAACAACTGGTAACCAGTGCAACTCCTCCAGCACTGGAGTGATGTGATCTCGCCGGCGGCTGCCTTTAATCAGGCGAGCCGCCGCGTTCTGTACCAGCTGCAGCTTCCGAACCGTCTTCAAGGGTAACCCCACATAGAGCTCATTACAGTAGTCTAAACGAGAGGAGACCAGGGCATGTACTACTGATAGGAGCAGATGGTCGGGAAGGAAGGGGCGCAGCTGCCGTATCAGATGGAGTTGATACAGCGCTGTCCGGCTCACAGCTGACACCTGAGCCTCCATGGACAGCTGGGAGTCCAAAATGACCCCCAGGCTGCGGACCTGGTCTTTCAAGGGTAGCCGTACCCCATTCAACACCAGGTCAACATCCCCCAGCCTCCTCTTGTCTCCCACCAAAAGTACCTTGGTCTTGTCAGGGTTCAGTTTCAGCTTATTCCTCCCCATTCAGCCACTCACCGTCTCCAGATATTTGGACAGGGATTCTACGGCCAACCTTGGTGAAGATTTAAACGAGAGGTAGAGCTGCGTGTCATCCGCATATTGATGACACTGCACCCCAAACCTCCTGATGATAGCCCCCAGTGGCTTCACATAGATGTTAAATAGCATCGGGGAGAGGATGGAACCCTGTGGCACCCCACAAGTGAGTGGCCACGGGTCCGAAACCTCCTCTCCCAGTGCTACCCTCTGGTACCTGCCGGAGAGGAAGGACCGGAACCACCGCAATACAGTGTCTCCAATGCCCAACCCCTCCAGGCGGTCCAGGAGGATACCGTGGTCAACGGTATCAAAAGCCGCTGAGAGGTCGAGGAGAACAAGGAAGGAGCATTCACCCCTATCCAGAGCCCTCCTCATATCATCTACCAAGGCGACCAAGGCCGTTTCTGTCCCATGCCCAAGCCTGAAGCCCGACTGAAATGGGTCTAGATAATCAGTTTCTTCCAAGTGTGCCTTCAACTGCACCGCCACCACCCGCTCAATCACCTTCCCCAAAATGGCAGATTTGAGACTGGGCAAAAGTTGTTCAGAACTTGAGGATCCAAGGAGGGCTTCTTTAAGAGCGGTCTTATCACTGCCTCCTTGAGGGCTGATGGCATCACTCCCTCCTCAAGGGAGGCGTTCACCACCGCCCTGATCCCCTCACCCAGTCTCTCTCTGCAGCCCATAATGAGCCAAGATGGGCAAGGATCAAGTAAGCAGGTGGTCGGCCGTACAGATGAAAGCACCTTGTCCACTTCATCAGGAGGAAGAAGCTGGAACCGATCCCACAAAACCGGTTTGCCACAGGCCGCCTCTTGCTCACTAACTGTATCCACAGCGTGCAGAGTAACACACCTAATTTGATCAATTTTATCTGCAAAGTGCCTTGCCAAGGCCTCACAGGAGGCCTTAGAATGCTCCAGTGGTTCCGGAGCCACAGGACCGACCAGGCTCTGGACCACTTGGAACAGCCTCCTGGGACAGCACTCTGCAGACACGATGGAGGCAGCATAATATTCCTTTTTTGCTGCCTTCACCGCCACGTGATAGGCTGAAGATACAGCTCTAGCCCGTGTCTGATCGTCTTTGGAGCGAGACTTCCGCCACCGGCGCTCTAGCCGTCTCACCTCCTGTTTCAGAGCTCGTAACCGCGGATTGAACCATGGTGCAGTCCGAGCCCTGTTCAGGGGGAGAGGGCATTTCGGAGCCACCCGATCTAATGCCCCAGTGATTGCAGCATTCCAGCCACCCACCAGGGTCTCAACCGAGTGGCCGTTGGCATGCCCCAGAGAATCCCCAAGCGCGTTCAGGAATCCATTTGGATCCATAAGACGCCTGGGGCGGACCATTTTAATGGGTCCTCCACCCCTGCGGAGGGGTTGTGGAACCGAGAAGTCCAACGTCACCAGATAGTGATCTGACCATGACAAGGGGGTGGTGGATATACCCCCGACTTCCAGATCACTCCCCGCTTCTCCAGAAACAAACACAAGGTCTAGTGCATGACCGGCTACGTGGGTGGGCCCAGTTAGAATATGGTGCAGCTCCCAGGAGGCCATGGTCTCCATGAAGTCCCGAGGTGCTCCTGTGAGGATGGCCTCCGAATGTACGTTGAAGTCCCCCAACACCAGTAGGTTAGGGGACTGTACACGCACATCAGAGACCACCTCAAGCACCTCGGCCAGGGAGTCAGTCGTGCAGCGGGGTGGACGGTACACGAGCAGAATCCCCAGACTGCCCTTCGGGCCCAACCTCCAGTACATGCACTCAGCAACCTTGGTCTCCCGGGGAGGGGGTCTGGTGAAGACCAAGGACTCTCGGTAGATAACAGCCACTCCCCCTCCCCGATCCCCAGCCCTCGGCTGCTGTGCATACGAAAATCCAGCTGGACACATGGCTGCAAGGGTTGGAGCAGCGGCCTCGGCCAGCCAGGTCTCCGTAATACATGCCAGGTCTGCACCCTCATCCAGGATCATGTCATGGATGAGGGAAGTTTTCTGGGTAACAGACCTGGCATTGCAGAGCAGCAAACGAAGGCCAGAAGATGGGGTCACGCCTCCCCCAGCCATCCTTTGGCTCTGGACAGGCCCGGAGCAGGGGACAGATACTACACGTCTCTCCCTTGTTCCCCTTACCTGGCAGGGCCTGCCCCTAGCGCTCCGCCAGCGCCTGCCGCCCAGCCCCGGTATGTTCTGGCCCCCAACGCTCCCCCCACTGCCTCCATCAGGTGGACACATGCCCCCTCGCTCCCGCCTATCAGGCAGGCTACCCACCCCTAAAAACACAACAAAATCCCCCCCAACAAAATAAAACAAACAAACAAAACAATTAAAATCCCCTTAAAAATGCCAGGCAGGAGTCCACAGGGAAGGCCTGGTGGTGGTGGTGGTGGCAGCGGCGGCGGTGGCAGCAGCAGCAGGCACGCCTCTTCCCTGGTGGTGGTGGCTTCTCCTGCAGGCCCTGGCTCTCTATTAGCCTTTGTCCTGCTTCATTTTGTACACCAAGGCCATGCTAGCCTGTTATCCCAGTTATTTCTGGACTTCCTACTTTAGCATTCCAATCCCCTATGATGAAGAGGACATCTTTTTGGGGTGTTAGTTCTAGAAGGTGTTGTAGGTCTTCATAGAACTGATCAACCTCAGCTTCTTCGGCCTCAGTGTTGGGGCATAGACTTGAATTACTGTGATGTTGAATGGTTTGCCTTGGATTCGTACTGAGATCATTCTATCGTTTTTGAGATTGTACCCCAGTACTGCTTTTCCCACCCTTTTGTTGACTATGAGTGCTACTCCATTTCTTCTAAGGGATTATTGCCCACAGTAGTAGATATGATGGTCACCTGAAATTCGCCCATGCTTGTCCATTTTAGTTCGCTGATTCCCAAGATGTCGATGTTCAATCTTGCCATCTCATGTTTGACCACCTCCAGCTTACCTTGATTCATTCATCTTACATTCCAGGTTCCTAAACAATATTGTTCTTTGCGGCATCGGACTTTCTTTTCACCACCAGACACATCCATAGCTGAGTGTCCTCTCGGCTTTGGCCCAGCCGCTTCACTCTTTCTGGCGCTACTTGGAAACTCCCTCTGCTCTTCCCCAGTAGTATATTGGACACCTTCCGACCTGAGGGGCTCCTCTTCCGGTGTCATATCTTTTAGCCTTGTGATATGTTCCATGGGGTTTTCTTGGCAAGAATACTAGAGTGGGTTGCCATTTCCTTCTCCAGTGGACTACATTTGTTAGAACTCTCCACCATGACCTGTCTGTCTTGGGTGGCTCTGCACGGCATAGCTTATGGCTTCACTGAGTTACGCAAGCCCCTTCGCCACAACAAGGCAGTGATCCATGAAGGGGGTAGTAGTAATGGGGGACTTCAATTTCCCCAATATTTGTTGGGAGACAGATTCTGCAAAACATGGCCCCTCAAGAGGAAATTCCTGACTTGTGTGGTGGATAACTTCCTCCTACAGAAACTACAGAAGGAACTAGAGGATCGGCTATCCTTGACTTGATCCTAACCAACAGAGATGACTTAGTGGGTAAAGTAGCAGTTACAGGAACTCTGGGGGAAAGCGACCATGTTATACTTGAGTTCTTGGTTCTAAAGGAAGCAAAAGCTGAGTGTAGCCAAAAGCGTACCCTGGATTTTAGGAAAGCCGATTTTAATAACAGAACAATGATCAGTAAGGTCCCATGGCAAGCAACTCTAATGAGAAAAGGAGTGCAAGATAGGTGGGAGTTTTTAAAAAAGGAAATTCTCAATGCACGATTACAAACAATTCCAACAAGAGAAAAAGGCGCAAGACAACAGAAGAAGCCAGTGTGGCTTCACAAAAAGCTTAGAGATGAACTGAAAACAAAAAAGGACACATATAGGAAGTGGAAGGAAGGCCAAGCAACAAAGGAAGAGTACAGGCAAGTAGCACAGAATTGCAGGGATGGCGTCAGGAAGGCTAAAGCTGAGAACCAGCTGAGGTTAGCAAGGGATGCTAAAAGCAACAAAAAAGCTTTCTTCAGCTACGTGCATAGTAAAAGACAGAGGAAAGAAATGGTGGTTGAGCTATTAAATAAAGATGGCAAAATGATAACAGATGACAAAGAAAAGGCAGAAGTGCTCAATTCCTGCGTTGGCTCAGTCTTCTCCAGAAAGAGGGTCTGTGACCCCCTGGCAAAGGCAGAGTACGGGATGAAGGGACAGGATTGCAGCTCGAGATCAAGAGGCATATGGTCAAGGAACACCTAATTACTTTGAATTAGTTCAAATCCCCGGGGCCAGATGAACTGCACCCTAGAGTAATAAAAGGACTGGCAGAAGAACTCTCAGAACCACTGGCTATTATCTTTGAGCAATCATGGAGGACGGGGGAAGTGCCAGATGACTGGAGGAGGGCTAATGTTGTCCCTATCTTCAAAAGGGGTAAAAAGGAGGAACCTGGGAACTACAGACCACTCAGTCTGACATCAATCCCTGGGAAAATTCTGGAGCAGATCATAAAGCAATCAGTCTGTAAACACCTTGAAAACAATGCAGTGATTACTCAGAGCCAACATGAATTTGTCAAGAACAAGACGAATCTGATCTCATTTTTTGATCAAGTAACCTCCCTGTGGACTGTGGGAATGCTTTGGACAGAATATACCGCGACTTCAGCAAAGCTTTCGACAAAGTGCCCCATGATATCCTGATGAGCAAACTAGCTCAAAGTGGGCTAGATGAAACAACGATCCGGTGGATCCACAGTTGGCTACAGAATCGGACTCAAAGAGTGCTTATCAATGGCACCTTCTCAAACTGGGGAGAGGTAACGAGTGGGGTACCGCAGGGCTCAGTCCTGGGCCCAGTGCTCTTCAACATTTTTATTAATGACTTGGAGGAGGAGGTGCAGGGAATGCTGATCACATTTGCAGATGACACAAAAGGGGGTGGGATAGCTAATACCCTGGAAGACAGAAACAAAAATCAAAGTGATCTTGATAGACTGGAGCGCTGGGCAGAAAACAACAGAATGACATTTAATAGGGAGAAATGCCAAGTTCTGCACCTAGGAAAAAGAAACCAAATGCACAGTTACAAGATGGGGGATATGTGGCTCAACAACACTACAAGTGAGAAGGGTCTTGGAATTGTTGTAGATCACAAGCTGAATCCCACAGAGGAAGGCCAGGACCACTTCTTGATCATCCCAGAGTGCAGGACACGGAATAATGGGCTCCAGTTACAGGAAGCCAGATTCCGGCTGAACATCAGGAGAAACTTCCTGACTGTTAGAGCAATAGTTTCCTGCATTGAGCAGGGGGTTGGACTCGATGGTCTTGTAGGCCCCTTCCAACCCTATGATTCTATGAGACGGCGAGGCAGTGCGCCCCATGCAGGGTGTACACCTTGGCGGGTGCCTGCCAATGCCAGCCTTCTGGCACCAGGCCTGCTGGAACTGTGCATTACTGCCAAAAACTCTGTGTTGCCCCTCCTCGCCCTTACTGAGCCGGAGCCTGGAAGAGAGGTCCTGAGCTCCAATTACACCCTGAACGTTGACCCAAGGTAGCCGGCTCACTCGAAAAAGGAAATAACAAGGAAGCAGAGAGTCGAAAGTCCACCCACCTGTCTCCATCTCGGACTTTGCGGAACTGGAGTCCGAGGAGGCATGCCAGGAGGGGGCCCACCCTCCCCTGGGGGACAAAGGGTTCAGCCATCGCCCCGATCCAGATGTCAATGTTGGCTGGGGTCCCGTAAAGGTCCACAAACTTCTTTGCCAGCGTAGGGTTGTGCAGCACGGCGGCAAGTTCAGCTTCATTGGCTGGTTCAGAAAGGCCACAGAAACGCCTCCAAGCATTGTATCCTAGCAGAGGGAGAGCAGAAAAGGATGCTCAGTGCTGTCCCACCTCGGGTGCTGGATCCAAGGGAAACAGAGGATCTGGGTGCCATGGAAGAGCAGGTTTGGATACCTCTCGCAGGGGTAGAGGGGACTGCGCAGAGGGCACCTTCCTGGGCCCTGCATAACAACACACAATGGTCCATCTTCTACACACAGGTGGTTCTCTCTGTCTAGAAGTACTGCGTGATCTCCTAGCTGGGGGTGGATAGAAGCAATTTTCTTAGTAGCTGGAGTGGCCTTCCCCAGCGCGGTGCCCTCCAAAGGTGCTGGGCTAAACCCCCCATCGTCCCCAGCTGAGATTTGTAGTTCAACACATCTGGAGGGCACCACGCTGGGGAAGGCCAGCCTGGTGTTTATCTGGGTTCCCCTATGGGAGAACAGAGAGAGAGAGAGAATAATGAAAGCAAGTAGATAAAGAAAGAAAAAGAAGATTGATGATAGAAAGAAAAGGAAGAGAGAAAAAGAAGAAAGGAGAGAGACACACACACAGAGAGAGAGAAGATAAAGAAAGAAATAAGAAAGAAGATATATGACAGAAAAGAAGAAAAGGGAGAGAGAAAAGGAAGAAATGAGAGAGACACAGAGAGAGAGAGAGAGAGGGAGAAAGAAAGGAGAGACAAAAGAGAGAGAGAGAGAGAAAAGAACAGAGAAAGATAGAAAGAAAAAGGAAGGAAGGAAGGAAGGAAGGAAGGAAGGAAGGAAGGAAGGAAGGAAGGAAGGAGAAAGGAGAGAAAAGTAAAGAAAAGACACAAAGAATGCTGCTATGGAAGGAAGGAAGGAAGGAAGGAAGGAAGGAAGGAAGGAAGGAAGGAAGGAAGGAAGGCAGGCAGGCAGGCAGGCAGGCAGGCAGGAAGGAAGGACAGCCATGATGAGAAAACAGCAGCATTTTGAATTGGCCACAGAAATGGGGGGGGGGATCTAGCATTCATGGGAGGCTTTTGGAGCCTGCTGTTGGCCTCTGGGGACTGCCATTGTGCCAGGATGACACTGCCTTGCCCATGTGACTGCTTATGTTCCTTCTGCTCAGTCAGCTTACATCTCTGTGAAGGTATCACAGGCACATCGGTCTCTCCTCCATTGGGCACTGATCTTATCTACCAAAGCCACCCTGGGTATTCTGACCACTCCAGAGGAAGTGGGGAATTGCAAAACAGCACAAGCATCAAAGATTTGGGGGAGGGGCAATGACTTTGCCATCAAGCCAGCCTACCTGGCAGGCCGTGGTCTCTCCCCCGCTGCATGTTCAGAGAAGACAGGTCCAAGCTGATCTTTCCCTCTTGCTCAAAGAGTCGCTCCTGGACCTCTACCACCATCATCTGGTTCTGCTTCATCAACTTGGGATGGTTGACCAGCAAGCCTCGGACGAGAGGGTCAATGCCGCCTGGAGAAGAAAGACAACGGTGGCCCTGAAGTGAGGAGCTCTCTGGCACCAGGAGAGGAGGATTAAACCTTCCCTCTCAAGCCATTTGCTTCCCAAAATATCCCCTCCTGAGCAGGGGTTTTAAAAAAGATAAAGATAAGGCTCAGCTGCATGCTACATAGTTAGCAGAATGTGTGCTTTTGACCCTGAGACAGGGCAATGGCACCATAAAAGCCTCATCTGGAAGAACCCTGTGGCAGGCTTAGAAAGTTATTCCTGGAAGCCAACCTCCATTTTTTAGGCTGCATTTTGGGCCTGTTCATTTTTGCCAGCATCCTGTGCAAGCGCCATGGCAGGGGGAGCCCACGCTCACCTTCCATCACAACCCTCCATGAAGTGAAGAAGGTGAGATGAAGTGGGAGCTTGTTGTAGAAGGGTTTGAAGTATTTGTTCAGGCGAGGCACAAAGGGTGGGATGGAACCGTGTCCGAACCGGAAAACCAGGTTGAAAACATTTGAGATGGTGGGGTCCACTGAGTCACTGTAGCCCTTGTACAACGGCAACTGCTTCTTCATTTCAGTGCCCAACACGAGGGGCAGGTAGTCTCTGAAGGTGATCATCTGTGATGGAAGCAAAAATAAAAGTGCTACTCAGAAAACAAAAACCACTGAGGGAGGCTTGGAGGGTGGCACAAGGGAGAGGGCCTTCTTGGTGGTGGCCCCCCAATTTTGGAACGATCTCCCCAGCAAAGCCTGCCTGGCACCAACATTGTTACCTTTTCAGCACCAGTTTAAGACCTTCTTCAACTTCCAGGCATCTGGCAGCAGATGAAAAGGTTTTTAATCAGGTCCTGGGATTTCTTATTGATGATTGTTAAAATGATTATAGTGTGTGTGTGTGTGTGTGTGTGTGTGTGTGTGTGTTCTGTCTGTTTATATCATAGAATCATAGAATCATAGACTAGTAGGGTTGGAAGGGGCCTACAAGGCCATCGAGTCCAACCCCCTGCTCAATGCAGGCATCCAAGTCAGAGCATCCCTGACAAATGGCTGTCCAGCCTCGTCTTGAAGGCCTCCAGTGTGGGAGAGCCCACCGCCTCCCCCAGGCAATTGGTTCCATTGTCGTATTGCTCTAACAGTCAGGACGTTTTTCCTGATGTTCAGCCGGAATCTGGCTTCCTGTAACTTGAGCCCATTATTCCGTGTCCTGCACTCTGGGATGATCAAGAAGAGATCCTGGCCTTCTTCTCTGTGACAACCTTTCATGTTCTTGAAGAGTGCTATCTTATCTCCCCTCAGTCTTCTCTTCTCAAGGCTAAACATGCCCAGTTCTTTCAGTCTCTCTTCATAGGGCTTTGTTTCCAGTCCCCTGATCATCTTTGTTGCCCTCCTCTGAACCCTCTCCAGTTTGTCTGCATCCTTCTTCAAGTGTGGTGCCCAGAACTGGACACAGTAGTCTAGATGAGGCCTAACCAGTGCTGAGTAGAGGGGAACTACTACTTCCCGGGATTTGGAAGCTATGCTTCTATTAATGCAGCCCATAATAGCATTTGCCTTTTTTGCAGCCACATCCCATTGTTGGCTCATATTCAGCTTGTGATCAACAAAAATTCCAAGATCCTTCTCGCTTGTAGTGTGGTTGAGCCACGTATCCCCCATCTTGTAACTGTGCACTTGGTTTCTTTTTCCTAGGTGCAGAACTTGGCATTTATCCCTATTCAATGTCATTCTGTTGTTTTCTGCCCAGCGCTCCAGTCTATCTAGATCACTTTGAATTTTGTTTCTGTCTTCCAAAGTATTAGCTATCCCTCCCAATTTTGGTCATCTGCAAATTTGATCAGCATTCCCTGCACCTCCTCCTCCAAGTCATTAATAAAAACGTTGAAGAGCACTGGGCCCAGGACTGAGCCCTGCGGTACCCCGCTCGTTACCTCTCCCCAGTTTGAGAAGGTCCCATTGAGAAGCACTCTTTGAGTCCGATCCTGTAGCCAACTGTGGATCCACCGGATCATTGTTTCATCTAGCCCACTTTGAGCTAGTTTGCTCATCAGGAGATCATGGGGCACTTTGTCGAAAGCTTTGCTGAAGTCGAGGTATATGATGTCTACAGCATTCCCACGGTCTACAAGGGAGGTTACTTGATCAAAAAATGAGATCAGATTTGTCTGGCAGGACTTGTTTTTGACAAATCCATGTTGGCTTCAAGTAATCACGGCATTGTTGTCAAGGTGCTTCCAGATGGATTGCTTTATGATCTGCTCCAGAATTTTCCCAGGGATTGATGTCAGACTGACTGGTCTGTAGTTCCCAGGTTCCTCCTTTTTACCCTTTTTGAAGATAGGGACAACGTTAGCCCTCCTCCAGTCATCTGGCACTTCCCCCGTCCTCCATGATTGCTCAAAGAGAATAGACAGCGGTTCTGAGAGTTCTTCTGCCAGTTCCTTTATGACTCTAGGATGCAGTTCATCTGGCCCTGGAGATCTGAACTCATTCAAAGTAATTAGGTGTCCCTTGACCATATGCCTCTCGATCTCAAGCTGCAATCCTGCCCCTTCAGCCTGTACTTCGCCTTTGCCAGGGGGGTCATAGACCCTCTTCTGGGAGATGACTGAGCCAAAGTAGGAATTGAGCACCTCTGCCTTTTCTTTGTCATCTGTTATCGTTTTGCCATCCTTATTTAATAGCCGAACCACCATTTCTTTCCTCTGCCTTTTACTATGCACGTAGCTGAAGAAAGTCTTTTTGTTGTTTTTAGCATCCCTTGCTAACCTCAGCTCATTCTCAGCTTTAGCCTTCCTGACGCCATCTCTGCAATTCTGTGCTATCTGCCTGTACTCTTCCTGTGTTGCTTGGCCTTCTTTCCACTTCCTATATGTGTCCTTTTTTGTTTTCAGGTCATCTCTAAGCTTTTTGTGAAGCCACATTGGCTTCTTCTGTTGTCTTCCACCTTTTCTTCTTGTTCGAATTGTTTGTGATTGTGCCTTGAGAATTTCCTTTTTTAAAAGCTCCCACCCATCTTGGACTCCTTTTCCCGCTAGCATTGCTTGCCATGGGACCTTACTGATCATTGTTCTGAGTTTATTAAAATCAGCTTTCCTAAAATCCAGGGTACGCGTTTGACTACACTCGGCTTTTACTTCCCTTAGAACCAAGAACTCAAGTACAACATGGTCACTTTCCCCCAGAGTTCCTGTAACTGCTACTTTATCCACTAAGTCATCTCTGTTGGTTTGGATCAAGTCAAGGATAGCCGATCTTCTAGTTCCTTCCTCTACTTTCTGTAGGAGGAAGTTATCCGCCACACAAGTCAGGAATTTCCTGGAGGGGCCATGTTTTGCAGAATTTGTCTCCCAATAAATATTGGGGAAATTGAAGTCCCCCATTACTACTACATCATGCTTCCTTAAAACATTGGCTATTTGCTTTTCAAAAGTTTCATCCTTGTCTTCTCCTTGATTGGGTGGCCGGTAGTAGACTCCGACCACCAGGTTCCTTTTATTCTTTGCTGCATTTATTTCAACCCAGATGCTCTCGATGGGGCTACCAAGCTCCTCCTCCTGTATTTCTGTGCAGAGATATGTATTTTTCACATACAGTGCAACCCCACCTCCCTTTCTGTTCCTTCTGTTCTTTTTGAACAAGTTATATCCTTCAATTGCTGTATTCCAGTCATGACAGTCATCCCACCAAGTCTCAGTTACACCTATCAAGTCATAATTTCCCTCCTGTATTAAGAGTTCAAGTTGGTTCTGCTTGTTTCCCATACTCTGGGCATTAGTGTATAGATATTGAAGGCCATGTGCTTCATAGTCTGGCTTTCTTCCTACATGTGTCTGAAGACTATTATTGGGCGCTATCAGAGCTGTTCCCTCCATTGCAGTGCATGCGCCTACGTCCATTGTTACCCCCAACATTACATCTCCCTTCCCCATAGGATTCAGTTTAAAGCCCTCCTGATGAAGTTCTTCATGCTGTGGCCAAACACATTCTTCCCATCCTTTGTGAGGTGCAACCTGTCCCTAGCCAACAGCCCATCTTCCAGGAAGTATAGCCCGTGGTCCCAGAATCCAAATATCTCGCGCCGGCACCACCTTTGTAGCCAGTCATTCACCCGGAGTATTTTTCGTTCCCTTTCTATCCCTCTTCGAACTACTGGAAGGATGGATGAGAAAACTATCTGGGCCCCAAAGTTCTTGAGTTTCCTTCCCAAAGCTTCGAAGTCTGACGTGATCTCTTCGTAGCTCCGCTTGGCGGTATCATTTGTTCCCACATGGATGAGAAGAAAGGGATCCCTGTCAGTGGGCTTTATGAGTGCAGGCAACCCTTCAGTCACGTCTCTAATCTGTCCTCCCGGGAGACAACATACCTGGCAAGTCCACGGGTCTTCACGACATACTTGGGTCTCGATCCCACGCAGCAAGGAGTCTCCCACTACTACCACTCTTCTCTTCTTCTTCTTGTAGGCCTGGGTTTCATCGCCTCTGTTTGACTGACCTTCTGCCTCTTGCTGACTCTCATGCAGGTTCCCCTGTGATTCTTCCTCTGCAGGCTGTCCTCCAGTCTCATCCGCAAGTACCTGGAATCGGTTCCACAGCTCCACTGCTTCCACTGGTGCAGAGTGGCGTCTAGTTCTTCTTCTCCTGTCACCCTTTTCCAAGGAGTATCCTCTACTCCATTTTTCTTCACCTCAGCATTTCCCACTGCCTCATCTTGCTGTTGCTCTTCAAGCTTCTGGTCTTCCCTTTGCTGCTGTAGTTCCCCCATTCTGTCCAAGAACTCTTCGTGTTCTCTTATTCCCCGGAGGGTCGACAGTCGCCGCTCCAGTCCACTTACTTTTTCTTCCAGCAGCGTGATCAACTTGCACTTGTTGCAGGTGTGGGCCATGTTGTTCTCAGGCAAGAAAAAAACATTGCACACACCTTGCAGGTCCCCACCACTGGAGAGTCTTGTCCTTCCATAGCCTCTTTTCCCTTTTTGTGTCTAGCTTTGTGATTGTTCTAGACTAGCCTGTGCCTGCTCCTCTACTCAGTAGAGGTTAAAAGCAGAGTCCCACTGGTGTGAAAGTGTGTGTTACAAGACAAATAAATGGAAAAAACTTAGTTAAAAAAATAAAAATAAAAAATATGTTTTTATATTATGTACAATGTTATATTCTTCAGGTTTTTCATCTGTGTAAACCACCCAGAAAGCTTTGGCTATTGAGCAGTATAGAAATGTAATCAATGAAATGAAAAGGAAATAAAGTGAGATGAAGAAGAGAGAGCGTTCAGTACCTGAATCATTGCGCCAACTATCTTCCGGGCTTCCTGATAGAGCTTCTCCCCATCCCAATGGGGATTCAACCTCTTCAGTTCCGTGGCCAAGCGGTTATGTTCCCGGACGAACAAGGTATGGATGGTTGTCAGTCCGAGGTTTTCAGACAGTCTGCCATCCCCTGCAAAATTCAAAACACGGCACACTGACATCCCTCTTATTTCTGGCAGATTCCTTTTTAAAAACAAGTTCCGAAGGTTTACACTTCTAGGGGAACAGGATCTTAGAAAATGAAATGATGAACACATTTTTCTGCCACATTAACCCTTGACACCCAGATCCCACAAAGCATAGGACGCTGCCTTAGCCCGTGTCAGATCCTGGTCCATCTAGCCCAGTGTGGTTCACACTGAATGGCAGCAATGGCTCTCCAGGTTTCAGGCAGGATTCTTTCGTAGCCCTACCTGGAGATTTTGCCAGGGATCGAACCTGGGACCGTTGGCATGCAAAGCATGTTTTCCATTACTCTGACCTACAACCCTTCCTCCATGGGCTCCAGCGGGAGCGGTGCCAGTATTTCATGCATTTTCACACCCTGGGGAACTTTTTGTGTGTTGCGGAGAAGTGGGAAAAGAAAGGCCAGCCTTTCCCAGCCTGTGCTGCTGGACTACAACTCCCAGCTTCCCCCAGTCAAACACATCTGGAAGGCAGCAGGTTGGGGACACATACTATAAGCATTTAACACAGAATAAAATATTCTTCAATCTGTACTATTTTGCATCATTTCTTCTGCCGTTGTTATTGCAGCTAATTATGGGCAGGGTCCCAGATCTGAATGCACAACTCAAAAGCATGTTCTGTGCATAAACATGATCTGCAACTCACCCTGGTGTGTAAAAACAACAACCAGCTAAGACATACCTGCTTTAAAACAGGGGATGTTGGCAATTTTGTTTGTAAAGAGACAGAGGCTGTTGGACTTGTTCTCAAAGGGCAGCAGCCCCAATCCTGCATCTGTGAAGTTCTGGTTGAGTGCCATCAATCCCAGAGAGTTGCTGTGGTTGCGCAGACTCCAGGCCAAAGGCTCCTCGCTCCCGTACACTGTGTTTGCGTCCAGGAATGATGTGACGCCATTGAGCTGCTCGCGGATAAACTTCGTGGGGTTGCACACTGGGGCAGTCCGAATGAACGGCATACAGATGCCCGGCTTTGTAATCCGTGGATCTCCGGGGGGGATCTGCAGAAAACAGTCCCTGAATCAAAACCTCCGTGGACATGTCCACTTCATTCTGGAAATTCTAAGAGTTTGTTTGTTTGTTTGTTTGTTTGTTTAAAGCCTTTTAATCTCACTCCCCAGCCAAAAGAGCTCTGGGGGCAGCTCACATATTATCTATCTATCTATCTATCTATCTATCTATCTATCTATCATCATCATCTATCACATTTCTGTACTGCCCAATAGCTGAAGCTCTCTGGGCAGTTCACAAAAAAGTATAATCAATAAAAAGAGATGTTCCTAGCAAAGGTGATGTTCAAGATGTTCCTAGCAAAGGCTCTTTGCCTTTGCATCAGCTAAAAATTGAGGGTGTGACTGTAGGACACCCCCTCCGGAACCCTTGACAGACAAGGGCCCTTGGCCGTTCAGCAAGGCCCCTGTCTAAACAAGGAGTCACTGCTCAGACCTCCAGCAGTCACGCTTCAACGTGGGCGACCCTTCTGCAAACCCTGCCCCACCTCTGCTCTGCCAGGTTCTCACGGACAGCTTCCAGCCCCCCGGCCTGCCAAGGCCAGACCAGCAGGCGGGCAGGGAGTCGAGTGACTCCCCCTGGCTCTGCCCAAGAACACTGGCAGAGAGAAGCTCACACAGACCCTGACGCTCCAGAGGCTGAGTCGGCCCAAGCCCTCCCGGGTTACACCTGTCAAATCCTGGCGATAACCTACAAGGCCCTGACAGGAAGCTCTGCTTAGCTGTCATCACCAGCCATCGATGATCGGTTATTATTGGGGGAGGCTGCTTTAGCCTTCGGGTTTTGTCAGACACTGTGTGAGCTCAGCTGCCACTCAGACGTTTGACTTGTGCTTCAAACATACATAGCAGAGAGGCATAAACCTAGTTATACATTCATTATCTTACCAAAATGAAAACCCCCCACATCCAAACAAATAGTTTGTGTCTGTTTGTAAGTGAAATCTCACTCAGGGATTCAGGTGACATCACAGGCATCAGCTAACAGGTGTCACAGAGAATCTGCAATCTGCCCTGCAAGCAACACTATTTTGTTTGATTGATTGATTGATTGATTGATTGATTAGCCGCCCATCTGGCCGGCGACCCAGCCACTCTAGGAGGCATACAATAGAAATAGCAACACAAAATACAGCAAATTTACATAATCAACTGAACAAAACAAAATTGCTCTTAAAAACCCTGACCCACTCCAAATGCCTGCCTGAACAGCCAGGTTTTCAAAGCCAGGTGGAAGCTCATCAAAGAGGGGGCATGGCAGAAGTCACTAGGGAGGGAATTCCACAGAATGGGAGCCACCACAGAAAAGGCCCTCTCCCTTGTCCTCACCAGCCTAGCTGTCTTGTCTGATGGGACAGACACAAGGCCTTCTGAGGCCGATCTCATTGAGCGGTGTCCCTGGTGTTGTTGGAGGCGCTCCTTAAGATAGACTGGGCCAGAACCATATAGGGTTTTAAAGGTCAATGCCAACACCTTGAACTGGGCCTGGAAAACAATCAGGCAGGCCTCAGCATTCTGCACCAGCTGCAACTTCTGAACCATATTCAAGGGTACCCCCACTACACTTGTTCCCCTCACCCTAAGATTCTCATAAGGCAGAGCTTTCCGTTACCTTGATTGGGAAGCATGGGGGTGCGTAGTTGCAACTGGTATTACACTCAACCTTTTTATTCTGGATGCTGGTTTCGGTCTTAAGGGCTGAATCCGTGTCGTGGTCGACCCACTGGCCCCAGTGCATGAAGGCCAGAGAGCGCTCCTCATCGGCCTGGATGTTCTCATTGGTGGTGGTGATGATCTTGTTGGAAACGCTCCGCACCTGCGAGGGGTGAAGCACCTGTGGGCCACAACTCCAGAAATCCCCCAGCAGCACCACCAAGGGAACTGCGACCCCCTCCCACCCAGTGGGCAATAGTCCCATGGAATCGTGAGTGGTAGCAGCTTGCTAGGCCCATGGTAAACAATGTGGTGCCCTCCAGATGTTTAGGACTGCAACTCACACAATCCCTGGCCACTGCCCCCGTTGACTGGGGCTGATGGGAGTTGTAGTCCAAGCACATCTGGATTGCACCAGGTTGACTACACCTGCTCTAGGCTCACAGGCACAGCTGGGGAGAAAGAAGGGTCTTTCCTAGCCCTGCCGCTAGATCCTCTCTTCACTGGAAATGGTGGGGAATGGATCCTGGGGCCTTCTCCAGGGAAAGCACAGGTTTTCTCCCACTAAGCTACAGCCTCCCTGCAAAACAGATGTGTTCAGAGGAAACTGCCTTATACTGGGTCAGACTATGGGCCCATTTAGCCCAGTACTGTCGACAGTGCCACCATTTTATTTATTTCTTTAAATTTCTTTTTCTTGTAACATACATACACTTTCATACCAGTGGGAATCTGTTGTTAAACTCCAGTAAATAGAGGACAAGGCACAGGCTATCCCAGTACCATCAGAAAGCTAGAAACATAAAGGGAATAGAGACGATGGAAAGAAAAGACTCTGCAGTGGTGGTGACCTGCAAGGTCTGTGCAATGTTTGTTTTTCTGCCTGAGATCAACATGGCCAACACATGCAACAAGTGCAAGTTGATCATGTGGAAGAAAAAGTAAGAGGACTGGGGCAGTGAGTGTTGACCCTCCAAGGAATAAGAGAACACGAAGAGTTCTTGGACATAATGGTGGAACTGCAGCAGCAAAGTGAAGAAGCTAGAAGAGCAACAGCAAGCTGAAGCAGAAGAGGGAAATTGAAGTAGCGCATACTCCATGGAAAAGGGTGACAGTTAGGAGCAGAAGAACTGGAAGCCACTCTGCACCCATGGAAGTATGGAACTATGGAACTGTTTCCAGGTACTAGAGGATGAGACTGGAGGACAGCCTGCAGAGGAAGAATTACAGGGGAACCTGCATGAGAGTGAGCAAGAGGATGAAGGTCAGCCAAGCAGAAGCAATGAAACCCAGGCCTACAACAACAACAAGAGAAGAGTGGTAGTAGTGGGAGACTCCTTGCTGCGTGGGATTGAAACCAAAGTATGTCTTGAAGACCCATGGACTCGCTAGGTACAATGTCTCCTGGGATGACAGATTAGAGACGTGACTGAAGGGTTGCCTACACTCATGAAGCCCACTGACAGGTATCCCTTTCTTCTCATCCATGTGGGAACAAATGATACCGCCAAGCAGAGCTACAAAGAAATCACGTCAGACTTTGAAGCTTTGGGAAGGAAACTCAAGAACTCTGGGGCCCAGATAGTTTTCTCATCCATCCTTCCAGTAGTTAGAAGAGGGATAGAAAGGGAAAGGAAAATACTCCGGGTGAATGACTGGCTACGAAGGTGGTGCCGGTGCGAGAGATTTGGATTCTGGGACCACGGGCTATACTTCCCGGAAGATGGACGGTTGGCAAGGGACGGGTTGCACCTCAGAAAGGCTGGGAAGAATGTGTTTGGCCACAACATAAAGAACTTCATCAGGAGGGCTTTAAACTGAATCCTACGGGGGAGGGAGACGTAAAATGTGGGGTAACAATGGGCGAAGGCTCATGCACCACAACGGAGAGAACAGCTCTAATAGCACCCAATAACAGTCTTCACAAACATGTAGGAAAAAAGCCAGACTATAAAGCACATGGTCTTCGATGTCTATATACTAAATGCCCAGAGTATATAAACAGAATGAACGTGAACTCTTAATACAGGAGGGAAATTATGACTTGATATAACTGAGGCTTGGTGGGATGACTCTCATGACTGGAATACAGCAATTGAAGGATATAACTCGTTCAAAAAGAACAGGAGGAACAGAAAGGGAGGTGGGGTTGCACTATATGTTAAAAATACTTATCTCTGCACAGAAGTACAGGAGGATGAGCTTAAAATAAATTTATGGGTTAAAATAAATGCAGCAATGAATAAAAGGAACATGGTGGTCGGAGTCTATTACCGGCCACCCAATCAAGGAGAAGACGAGGATGAAACTTTTGAAAAGCAAATAGCCAATGTTTCAAGGAAGCATGATGTAGTAGTAATGGGGGACTTCAATTTCCCCGATATTTGTTGGGAGACAAATTCTGCAAAACATGGCCCCTCCAGGAAATTCCTGACTTGTGATGCTGATAACTTCCTCCTACAGAAAGTGGAGGACGGAACTAGAGGATCGGCTATCCTTGAATTGATCCTAACCAACAGCAATAACTTAGTGGATTAAGGGCTCCTTCACACTGAGCTTTTATCCTGTGATTGAGAGTCCTCCTTCACGGAAGTTTGCGGGCTCTTTACATGATGCCATGATCATTCAAGGCATCTCCTGTACTAAATGCCCTTTGTTCTGTTCTTAAACAAATCGCAAATAATAAACTATCAAATTACCCTGTTGTGTTCCGCTTCAGTTTCCTCCATGAAAAGAGTAAAAGCAGCAAGAAGAGGAGCGAGATCAATGAAAGATAATGGAAGATGGGGAAAAGGAGGGGGAAGGGGGTGGGGGGAAAGGAAGCAAATGAAAAAGGGAGTTGTTGTGATCCTGCTTTTAAAATGGAAGCAGAAAGCCCCGTTTTAAATGCAGGATTTTAGGCTGGCGAACTCAAATGGACAGGCATGGGCGAATTTAATTCAGGTGACCATCATATCTACTACTGCGGGCAAGAATCCCTTAGAAGAAATGGAGTAGCACTCATAGTCAACAAAAGGGTGGGAAAAGCAGTACTGGGGTACAATCTCAAAAACGATAGAATGATCTCAGTACGAATCCAAGGCAAACCATTCAACATCACAGTAATTCAGGTCTATGCCCCAACACTGAGGCTGAAGAAGCTGAGGTTGATCGGTTCTATGAAGACCTACAAGACCTTCTAGAACTAACACCAAAAAAGATGTCCTCTTCATCATAGGGGATTGGAATGCTAAAGTAGGAAGTCAAGAAATCACCGGGATAACAGGCAGGCATGGCCTTGGTGGACAAAATGAAGCAGGACAAAGGCTAATAGAGTTTTGCCAAGAGAACACGCTGATCATAGCGAACACTCTTCCAACAGCACAAGAGACAACTCTACACATGGACATCACCAGATGGTCAATATCGAAATCAGATTGATTATGTCCTTTGCAGCCAAAGATGGAGAAGCTCTATACAGTCAGTAAAAACAAGACCTGGAGCTGACTGTGGCTCAGATCATGAGCTTCTTGTTGCAAAATTTCGGCTTAAATTGAAACACATAGGGAAAACCACTAAACCATTCAGGTATGACCTAAATCATATCCCTGATGAATATACAGTGGAGGTGAGGAATAGATTTCAGGGATTAGACCTGATAGACAGAGTGCCTGAGGAACTATGGACGGAGGTCCGTAACATTGTTCAGGAGGCAGCAACGAAATCCATCCCCAAGAAAAAGAAATGCAAGAAAGCAAAGTGGCGGTCTGATGAGGCTTTACAAGTAGCTGAGGAAAGAAGGGAAGCGAAAAGCAAGGAAGAAAGGGGAAGATATATCCAACGGAATGCAGAGTTCTAGAGAATAGCAAGGAGAGACAAGAAGGCCTTCTTAAATGAACAATGCAAAGAAATCGAGGAAAACAACAGAATGGGAAAGACTAGAGATCTCTTCAAGAAAATTGGAGATCTCAAGGGAACATTGTGTGCAAAGACAGGCATGATAAAGGACAAAGAAGGCAGGGACCTCACAGAAGCAGATAAGATTAAGAAGAGGTGGAAAGAAGACACAGAAGAACTATACAGGAAAGATCTGAATGTCCCTGATAGCCATGATAGTGCAGTCACTGAACTTGAGCCAGACATCCTCGAGAATGAAGTCAAGTAGGCCTTAGGAAGCATTACTAACAACAAAGCTAGCAGAGATGACAGTCTTCCAGCTGAGCTATTTAAGATCCTAAAAGATGATGCTGTTAAAGTGCTGCACTCAATATGCCAACATATTTGGAACACTTAACAGTGGCCGCAAGCCTGGAAAAATTCAGTTTACATTCCAATTCCAAAGAAGGGCAACACCAAAGAGTGTTCAAACTACTGCAAAATTGCGCTCATTTCACATGCCAGCAAGGTGATGCTCAAAATCCTACAAGTTAGGCTTCAGCAGTATGCGAACCAAGAACTACCGGAAGTACAAGCTGGGTTTCGAAGAGGCAGAAGAACTAGAGATCAAATCGCCAACATTCGCTGGATCGTGGAGAAAGCAAGAGAATTCCAGAAAAACATCTATTTCTGCTTCACTGACTACACTAAAGCCTTTGATTGTGTGGATCACAACAAACTGTGGCAAATTCTGAAAGTGATGGGAGTACCAAACCACCTCACCTGTCTCCTGAGAAACCTGTACGAGGGCCAAGAAGCAACAGTAAGAACCAGACATGGAACAACTGATTGGTTCAAAATTGGGAAAGGAGTACGACAAGGCTGCATATTGTCACCCTGCTTATTTAACTTATATGCAGAGTACATAATGAGAAATGCCGGGTTGGATGAATCACAGGTCGGAATTAAGATTGCCGGGAGAAATATCAACAACCTCAGATACGCAGACGATACCACCCTAATGGCAGAAAGCAAAGAGGATCTCAAGAGCCTCTTGTTGAGGGTGAAAGAGGAGAGTGCAAAAGCTGGTTTGAAACGCAACATTAAAAAAACTAAATCATGGCATCTGGCCCTATCACTTCCTGGCATATAGAAGGGGAAGAAATGGAAGCAGTGACAAATTTTACTTTCTTGGGCTCCAAGATCACTGCAGACGGTGACTGTAGCCATGACATTAAAAGACGCCTGCTCCTTGGGAGGAAAGCTATGGCAAACCTAGACAGCATAGTAAGAAGCAGAGATATCACCTTGCTGACAAACGTCCGTCTAATCAAAGCTATGGTTTTCCCAGTAGTAATGTATGGCTGTGAGAGCTGGACTATAAGGAAGGCTGAGCGCCGAAGAATTGATGCTTTCGAACTGTGGTGCTGGAGAAGACTCTTACGAGTCCCCTGGACTGCAAGGAGGTCCAGTCAGTCAATCCTAAAGGAAATCAACCCTGAGTGCTCATTGTAAGGACAGATACTGAAGCTGAAGCTCCAATATTTTGGCCACCTAATGCGAAGAGAAAACTCTCTGGAAAAGACCCTGATGCTGGGAAAGACTGAAGGCAAAAGGAGAAGGGGACGGCAGAGGATGAGATGGCTAGATAGCATCACCGATGCAATGAATATGAACTTGAGCACGCTCCGGGAGAGTGCGCAGGACAGGAAGGCCTGGCGTGCTATGGTCCATGGGGTCACAAAGAGTCGGACACGACTGAATGACTGAACAACAACAACAAATGTATGGCTGTGAGATAAGGAAGGCTGAGCGCCATAAGGAAGGACTATAAGGAAGGCTGAGCGCCAAAGGATTGATGCTTTCGAACTGTGGTGCTGGAGAAGACTCTTACGAGTCCCCTGGACTGCAAGGAGGTCAAATCAGTCAATCCTAAAGGAAATCAACCCTGAGTGCTCATTGGAAGGACAGATCCTGAAGCTGAAACTCAAATATTTTGGCCACCTAATGCGAAGAGAAAACTCTCTGGAAAAGACCCGGATGCTGGGAAAGACTGAAGGCAAAAGGAGAAGTGGACAGCAGAGGATGAGATGGCTAGATAGCATCACCGATGCAATGAATATGAACTTGAGCACGCTGCAGGAGAGAGCACAGGACAGGAAGGCCTGGCGTGCTATGGTCCATGAGGTCAGGAAGAGTCGGACTCGACTGAACGACTGAACAACAGAAAAGCCCAAAGTAGCAGTTATGGGAATTCTGGGGGGAAATGACCATGTTATATTTGAGTTCTAGGTTTTAAAGGAAGCAAAAGCTGAGTGTAGCCAAACGCGTACCCTGAATTTTAAGAAAGCCAATTTTAATAAACTCAGAACAATGATAAGTAAGGTCCCATGGCAAGCAACTCTAATGAGAAAAGGAGTCCAAGATGGGTAGGAGGTTTTTAAAAAGGAAATTCTCAAGGCACAATTACAAACAATTCCAACACACACACAAAAAAGGCAGAAGACAACAGAAGAAGCCAATGTGGCTTCACAAAAAGCTTAGGGATGACCTGAAAACAAAAAAGGACACATATAGGAAGTGGAAAGAAGGCCAAGCAACAAAGGAAGAGTAGAGGCAGGTAGCACAGAATTGCAGGGATGGCGTCAGGAAGGCTAAAGCGGAGAACCAGCTGCGGTTAGTGAGGGATGCTAAAAGCAACAAAAAGGCTTTCTTCAGATACGTGCATAGTAAAAGGCAGAGGAAAGAAATGGTGACTCAACTACTAAATAAGGATGGCAAAATGATAACAGATGACAAAGAAAAGGCAGAAGTGCTCAATTCCTACTTCAGCTCAGTCTTCTCCCGAAAGAGGGTCTATGACCCCCCTGGCAAAGGCAAACTACGGGATGAACGGGCAGGATTGCAGCTCGAGACTGATAGGCATATGGTGAAGGAACGCCTAATTACTTTGAATGAGTTCAAATCTCCAGGGCCAGATGAACTGCATCCTAGAGTCATAAAGGAACTGGCAGAAGAACTCTCAGAACCACTGTCTATTATCTTTGAGAAATCATGGAGGACGGGGGAAGTGCCAGATGACTGGAGGAGGGCTAACGTTATCCCTATCTTCAAAAGGGTAAAAAGGAGGAACCTGGGAACTACAGACAATCTGACATCAATCCCTGGGAAAATTCTGGAGCAGATGATAAAGCAATCCATCTGGAAGCACCTTATCATAGAATCATAGAATAGTAGGGTTGGAAGGGGCCTACAAGGCCATTGAGTCCAACCCCCTGCTCAGTGCAGGAATCCAAGTCAGAGCATCCCTGACAGATGGCTGTCCTGCCTCATCTTGAATGCCTCCAGTATGGGAGAGCCCACCACCTCCCTAGGTAATTGGTTCCATTGTCATATTGCTCTAACAGTCAGGAAGTTTTTCCTGATGTTCAGCCGGAATCTGGCTTCCTGTAACTTGAGCCCATTATTCCGTGTCCTGCACTCTGGGATGATCAAGAAGAGATCCTGGCCTTCTTCTCTGGGACAACCTTTCAAGTACTTGAAGAGTGCTATCATATCTCCTCTTCTCAAGGCTAAGCATTCCCAGTTCTTTCAGTCTCTCTTCATCGGGCTTTGTTTCCAGTCCCCTGATCATCTTTGTTGCCCTCCTCTGAACCCTCTCCAGTTTGTCTGCATCCTTCTTCAAGTGTGGTGCCCAGAACTGGACACAGTACTCCAGATGAGGCCTAACTAGTGCTGAGTAGAGGGGAACTAGTACTTCCCGGGATTTGGAAGCTATGCTTCTATTCATGCAGCCCAAAATAGCATTTGCCTTTTTTGCAGCCACATCACATTGTTGGCTCATATTCAGCTTGTGATGGACAACAATTCCAAGATCTTTCTCGCTTGTAGTGTGGTTGAGCCACGTATCCCCCGTCTTGTAACTGTGCATTTGGTCTCTTTTTCCTAGGTGCAGAACTTGGCACCTTGAAAACAATGCAGTGATTACTCGAAGCCAACATGGATTTGTCAAGAACAAATCCTGCAAGACGAATCTGATCTCATTTTTTGATCAGTTAACCTCCTTTGTGGACTGTGGGAATGCTGTGGACATAATATACCTCAAATTCAGCAAAGCTTTTGACAAAGTGCCCCATGATATCCTGATGAGCAAACTAGTTCAAAGTGGGATAGTTGAAACAATGATCAGGTGGATCCACAGTTGGCTACAGGATCTGACTCAAAGAGTGCTTCTCAATGTGATCTTCTCAAACTGGGGAGAGGTAACGATCAGGGTACTGCAGGGCTCAGTCCTGGGCCCAGTGCTCTTCAACATTTTTATTAATGATTTGGAGAAGGAGATGCAGGAAGTGCTGATCAAATTTGCAGATGACACAAAATTGGGCGGGATTAATACCTTGGAAGACAGAAACAAAATCCAAAGTGATCTTGATAGACTGGAGCACTGGGCAGAAAACAAGAGAATGAAATGTAATAGGGATAAATGCCAAGTTCTGCCCAGACAGTCGGTAGACGATGGGTAGCTGGCGTGAAGGCGGCGTGGCCATCTGGGGACCCCAGGAGGGCTGGATTGGGGCCCCCGTCCTGACCTCTCCTACGGCCATGTGCTGATCGCCACGTCGCCCCCACAAGTCAGGCCCAACGGCTCCCCACCGACCCACAGCCCTCTGTCCGGTTCCACCCTAATGCTGCTCCTCCAGAAGTTGCCCCGAGCTCTTACCCGGAGCCCCCAGCTCTTACCAGCGGGAGGGGATGTCCGTTGTACAGCTGGCCTGCAATCAAGCCCTTCGGAAGAGACACCCCGTCCTCGTACTCCGCCGGAAGCCAGCGGGCGTAGCCATGGTTGGACGCCCCAAAGTGCGGGTGCTCCCTAGAACGGGAAGGGAAGGGAAGGGAGGGGCGTGCATCGCAGCAGAAGGGGAGGAGCCCTGAGGGTGGACCAGACCACGGGGCCATCTCACCCGGCATCCTGTTCACACAGTGGCCAACCAGCTGCCCACGGGAGACCCGCAAGCAGGACCGGAGTGCCCAAGCACCTCCCGCCCATGGTCCCCGGCAACTGGTGTCACAGACACACTGCCTCTGCTCCTGGAGGTGGCACAGAGCCATCAAGACCAGCAGCCAGTGGTAGCCTTACAATGCAATCCTATGCATGTTTAGACAGAAAAAAGGACTCCCAACATGCCCCAGCTGGGAGGTGGCTGGCAGGGGCATGCTGGGAGTTATAGGACTTTTTTCTGTCTAAACATGTCTAGGATTGTGCCCTTAGAGGACATGCATGTGGAAATCCTTCCCCCCGTCATGCCTGGGGGTTCTTTTGCAAGTTGCTTGAGGAATCCCAATGCTATTTGCACTTGCAGATTCCAATACAAAACGACCTGATCCGCAGTTCACGGGCTAATCTGTGGACTGGAGCTCAGCCATCCACCAGATTTCGGGCTTCTCTGAACTTTAAAATGCCGTTTATTTGTTTAATGATTCACAATTGATTTGCATTTATTCGTAACATATTAGGAGTATTTCTATACTGCCTTTTCCCAAATGTCACCAAGGCGGCGTACAATAATTCAAATAAAAACAGTCTAAAATAATAAAAGATCATGTGTGTCTGTCTATCCGACCACTCGTACCAAAGCTCCAGGACCATGAAACCTAGACGCTGGAAACCGGGCATGTGTACTAAGGGAGGCCTAAGGATGTGCACAGCAGGGTTAATTGTTTTTAATGCATTGATTTTAATTAATTGGAATGTGTTTCTGCGTTTGAAGCCTGCAGTAACAACTTCAGTCACTAGATGACAGACTTCCCTAACCAGTGCATAGCCTTGCAGATGTCCATAGAGTTTGAAGCCAGGGAAGGTTAGAAGGTCGAGGGACAAGGATATATGCCTGCCCCCTACCCTCTACTGTGAGATAGCAGCCCCTCAGGGAAATAGAGCAGACAGAGCCCACCCGTAAGGGGCAATGGGGTGCCCCATAACAGGGGCTGTGCCTAGGCCCACCAACTGGCATGGCTTCACTCAGACGGGGCAGGCATAACATGTCCACTTCTGACAGCTGCATAACTGGAGTCAGAGGCCACAATATATCAAATTATGGGTTCTTCTAATCTGGGCAAAGCCGGGTCCATTTGCTCGTAACACATAAAAACATGACAACAATAAATCCATATCCAAACAGCACAGAAACAACATTAAACACTTTCGTCTCAATGCAGTTCGCTAAGCAAAACCACCAAGCGGTTCTGTGTGAATCGGGCTACAGTGACGGGTCCTTACCTGTTGTTGCATTCTCCAGTGATGGTCCGGTAAGGGCTGCTCTCCGGACACCTGACTTGGCGGATCACGTAGTCACAACCCGTCAGCCTGAAGATGATGTCCTTGTGCTTGCTGCTTAGGACATCTAAATGAGAAATCCATCAAAAACAAAACATTGTCGCGCAGATGTTGCCTTCCTTTTGCAAACAATGCCCGATGGATGGTTTTTCTTTTAAAGAAGTTACATTTAAGGAGGAAAAATATGTTGCCTAAATTCTGTGAGATTAAAGAGAAGGAGGAGCTGGAGGAGGAATCTGACTTCTTTTTGAGCATAATAAGAGGCTAGTCCTCCAGGGCTCCCATGAACTGGGATGTTTTTAAAACCAGCTACTGAAGCTTTTACTTGATTAATCCAGATGATACCTGTGATGTTTAACTCTCCTGGCCATGTCTTCTGCAACTTCGTCTTCAGGAGGTCCAAAGTCATCTCCATGTAACTTGCAGCTCGGGCTGCAGTCCTGGCTCCTGCTACTGGCTCCTTTAAACGTTTCAGAAAATCATAGGGCGAGACGTGGCCCTTGTTCAAGTTTGCCTTTGCTCTGGAAAGAGAAGTACAAGGAGATGGCAACACAGTGGCTAGAAAATGTTCAACGTTGTCTGAACAAGCGTTGCTAAGGGTGAGTTTATGCCATGCGTTTTTAAGAACCAACAACAGGGAAACTTCATCCAAAGGAGAGAAACCATTTTCACCCTTCCATGTTTCCTGAGAAACTGTACTGTCCCTCCTCCTCCTCTGGGGTAGCGGGGTCAGCCTGTTGTTGCTAGGGGCTATTGTGCCCCGACATTTTTTTTTTTGCTTCAGCAAACCTTGGAGCTTCCCTGAGATGCCGACACACCCCTCTCGTTTCTCAGTGGGCCCCGTTTTGACCACATTGCCTTTGGCGTGCAGTGCCTAAGTTTGCTATTAGAGGGAGCGATGATGGATAGAACATCCATTACATTATATGATAATGTTATAAAGTTAGAAAACATTATTTAAAACATTACAGCATTATAAAGTTATAAATCATACAAGGTATATAACATTATAATACATTGAAAAAGTGTTTTTGTAATTATGATGCATTTTAATCTTTGCTTTGTAAACCACTTAGAGATATTTTTTAGATATGGTTTATAAATCTGTTGGAAAACCTACAGTGATTCATGAGTTATGGTTGAGCTGAACACACAAAAACTGGGAAATCAGTTGTTCACCCATAATGCCAGCCCCCTTTCAAACCACAATGTGCCTCGGGCAAAGGGACCAGCACGTGTGTGGCAAGTGATGAAGGGCGGGAGCCCACTGGAATGCACACGGGACTATTGAACCACAGGGCTCCGGGACCTCTCAGCCAGCAGCCTGAGTGCTCGGACCTGTGAGATACCTATTATTTATTCATTATTTATTTATTTACAATATTTATATACCGCTCCACATCAAAGATTTTGGAGTGGTGAACAACAAGATAAAAGAATAACACACCACATTAAAACAATTAATTCTTCGAGCGAACAGGGGGAGCAAACAGGAGTTGGCCAGGGGAGTTGCAGTGGTTGAAGAGACAAAGGAGACAAAGGAGACAGAGGCTAAGAGGTAAGTGGGTTGCAGGAAGCCCAGGGCGCTGCCCTTTATCCTTCTGACTGGCTGTGAGCTCACCAGGAGCTTCTGAGAGCTCCAACTGAATTGGAGGGGTGTGGCCTGAGTACTCCTAGCAGCTGACTGGGCGGGAAGCTTCAGTCTGTTTCCCGCCTCCCAGCTGAGCAGAGCAGAGCAGAGCAAGCTGCTCCAGCTGGTCCAGGGACTACAGAAGCAGGCAAGCTCCCAGAGAGCGAGCGAACAGAGCGAGCGGACAGGGGGAGCAAACAGGAGTTGGCCAGGGGAGTTGCAGTGGTTGAAGAGACAAAGGAGACAAAGGAGACAGAGGCTAAGAGGTAAGTGGGCTGCAGGAAGCCCAGGGCGCTGCCCTTTATCCTTCTGACTGGCTGTGAGCTCACCAGGAGCTTCTGAGAGCTCCAACTGAATTGGAGGGGTGTGGCCTGAGTACTGCCAGCAGCTGACTGGGCGGGAAGCTTCAGTCTGTTTCCCGCCTCCCAGCTGAGCAGAGCAGAGCAGAGCAAGCTGCTCCAGCTGGTCCAGGGACTACAGAAGCAGGCAAGCTCCCAGAGAGCGAGCGAACAGAGCGAGCGAACGGGGGGAGCAAACAGGAGTTGGCCAGGGGAGTTCGGCAGGGGAGGTCAAGGGGGAGGCCCCTAACATTTATTTTTATTTATTTTTTATTTTTTATTTTATTTTTTTACTAACTTTTTTTCATTTATTTGTCTTGTAACACACACTTTCACACCAGTGGGACTCTGCTTTTAACCTCTACTGAGTAGAGGAGCAGGCACAGGCTAGTCTAGAACAATCACAAAGCTAGACACAAAAAGGGAAAAGAGCCTATGGAAGGACAAGACTCTCCAGTGGTGGTGACCTGCAAGGTGTGTGCAATGTTTGTTTTCTTGCCTGAGAACAACATGGCCTACACCTGCAACAAGTGCAAGTTGATCACGCTGCTGGAGGAAAAAGTAAGTGGACTGGAGCGGCGACTGTCAACCCTCCGGGGAATAAGAGAACACGAAGAGTTCTTGGACAGAATGGGGGAACTACAGCAGCAAAGGGCAGACCACAAGCTTGAAGAGCAACAGCAAGATGAGGCAGTGGGAAATGCTGAGGTGAAGAAAAATGGAGTAGAGGATACTCCTTGGAAAACGGTGACAGTTAGGAGAAGAAGAACTAGACGCCACTCTGCACCAGTGGAAGCGGTGGAGCTGTGGAACCGATTCCAGGTACTTGCGGATGAGACTGGAGGACAGCCTGCAGAGGAAGAATCACAGGGGAACCTGCATGAGAGTGAGCAAGAGGCTAAAGGTCAGTCAAACAGAGGCGATGAAACCCAGGCCTACAAGAAGAAGAAGAGAAGAGTGGTAGTAGTGGGAGACTCCTTGCTGCGTGGGATCGAGACCCAAGTATGTCGCGAAGACCCGTGGACTCGCCAGGTATGTTGTCTCCCGGGAGGACAGATTAGAGACGTGACTGAAAGGTTGCCTGCACTCATAAAGCCCACTGACAGGTATCCCTTTCTTCTCATCCATGTGGGAACAAATGATACCGCCAAGCGGAGCTACGAAGAGATCACGTCAGACTTTGAAGCTTTGGGAAGGAAACTCAAGAACTTTGGGGCCCAGATAGTTTTCTCATCCATCCTTCCAGTAGTTAGAAGAGGGATAGAAAGGGAACGAAAAATACTCCGGGTGAATGACTGGCTACGAAGGTGGTGCCGACGAGAGAGATTTGGATTCTGGGACCACGGGCTATACTTCCTGGAAGATGGGCTGTTGGCTAGGGATGGGTTGCACCTCACAAAGGCTGGGAAGAATGTGTTTGGCCACAGCATGAAGAACTTCATCAGGAGGGCTTTAAACTGAATCCTACGGGGAAGGGAGATGTAATGTTGGGGGTAACAATGGACGTAGGCGCATGCACTGCAACGGAGAGAACAGCTCTGATAGCGTCCAATAATAGTCTTCAGACACAGGTAGGAAGAAAGCCAGACTATGAAGCACATGGTCTTCGATGTCTATATACTAATGCCCAGAGTATGGGAAACAAACAGAACGAACTTGAACTCTTAATACAGGAGGGAAATTATGACTTGATAGGTATAACTGAGACTTGGTGGGATGACTCTCATGACTGGAATACAGCAGTTGAAGGATATAACTTGTTCAAAAAGAACAGGAGGAACAGAAAGGGAGGCGGGGTTGCACTGTATGTGAAAAATACATATCTCTGCACAGAAATACAGGAGGAGGAGCTTGGTAGCCCCATCGAGAGCATCTGGGTTGAAATAAATGGAGCAAAGAATAAAAGGAACCTGGTGGTCGGAGTCTACTACCGGCCACCCAATCAAGGAGAAGACAAGGATGAAACTTTTGAAAAGCAAATAGCCAATGTTTTAAGGAAGCATGATGTAGTAGTAATGGGGGACTTCAATTTCCCCGATATTTGTTGGGAGACAAATTCTGCAAAACATGGCCCCTCCAGGAAATTCCTGACTTGTGTGGCGGATAACTTCCTCCTACAGAAAGTAGAGGAAGGAACTAGAGGATCGGCTATCCTTGACTTGATCCTAACCAACAGAGATGACTTAGTGGATAAAGTAGCAGTTACAGGAACTCTGGGGGAAAGCGACCATGTTGTACTTGAGTTCTTGGTTCTAAGGGAAGCAAAAGCCGAGTGTAGTCAAACGCGTACCCTGGATTTTAGGAAAGCTGATTTTAATAAACTCAGAACAATGATCAGTAAGGTCCCATGGCAAGCAATGCTAGCGAGAAAAGGAGTCCAAGATGGGTGGGAGCTTTTAAAAAAGGAAATTCTCAAGGCACAATCACAAACAATTCCAACAAGAAGAAAAGGTGGAAGACAACAGAAGAAGCCAATGTGGCTTCACAAAAAGCTTAGGGATGACCTGAAAACAAAAAAGGACACATATAGGAAGTGGAAAGAAGGCCAAGTAACAAAGGAAGAGTACAGGCAGGTAGCACAGAATTGCAGGGATGGCGTCAGGAAGGCTAAAGCGGAGAACGAGGTGAGGTTAGCGAGGGATGCTAAAAACAACAAAAAGGCTTTCTTCAGCTACGTGCATAGTAAAAGGCAGAGGAAAGAAATGGTTGTTCAGCTATTAAATAAGGATGGCAAAATGATAACAGAGGACAAAGAAAAGGCAGAGGTGCTCAATTCCTACTTTGGCTCAGTCTTCTCCCAAAAGAGGGTCTATGACCCCCCTGGCAAAGGCGAAGTACAGGCTGAAGGGGCAGGATTGCAGCTTGAGATCGACAGGCATATGGTCAAGGAACACCTCATTACTTTGAATGAGTTCAAATCTCCAGGGCCAGATGAACTGCATCCTAGAGTCATAAAGGAACTGGCAGAAGAACTCTCAGAACCGCTGTCTATTCTCTTTGAGAAATCATGGAGGACCGGGGAAGTGCCAGATGACTGGAGGAGGGCTAACGTTGTCCCTATCTTCAAAAAGGGTAAAAAGGAGGAACCTGGGAACTACAGACCAGTCAGTCTGACATCAATCCCTGGGAAAATTCTGGAGCAGATCATAAAGCAATCCATCTGGAAGCACCTTGACAACAATGCCGTGATTACTCGAAGCCAACATGGATTTGTCAAAAACAAGTCCTGCCAGACAAATCTGATCTCATTTTTTGATCAAGTCACCTCCCTTGTAGACCGTGGGAATGCTGTAGACATCATATACCTCGACTTCAGCAAAGCTTTCGACAAAGTGCCCCATGATATCCTGATGAGCAAACTAGCTCAAACTGGGCTAGATGAAACAACGATCATGTGGATCCACAGTTGGCTACAGAATCGGACTCAAAGAGTGCTTATCAATGGGACCTTCTCAAGCTGGGGAGAGGTAACGAGTGGGGTACCGCAGGGCTCAGTCCTGGGCCCAGTGCTCTTCAATATTTTTATTAATGACTTGGAGGAGGAGGTGCAGGGAATGCTGATCAAATTTGCAGATGACACAAAATTGGGAGGGATAGCTAATACTTTGGAAGACAGAAACAAAATTCAAAGTGATCTGGATAGACTGGAGTGCTGGGCAGAAAACAACAGAATGGCATTTAATAGGGACAAATGCCAAGTTCTGCACCTAGGAAAAAGAAACCAAATGCACAGTTACAAGATGGGGGATACGTGGCTCAACCACACTACGAGCGAGAAGGATCTTGGAATTGTCGTCGATCACAAGCTGAATATGAGCCAACAATGTGATGTGGCTGCAAAAAAGGCAAATGCTATTTTGGGCTGCATTCATAGAAGCATCGCTTCCAAATCCCGGGAAGTACTAGTTCCCCTCTACTCAGCACTGGTTAGGCCTCATCTGGAGTACTGTGTCCAGTTCTGGGCACCACACTTTAAGAAGGATGCAGACAAGCTGGAGAGGGTTCAAAGGAGGGCAACAAAGATGATCAGGGGACTGGAAACAAAGCCCTATGAAGAGAGACTGAAAGAACTGGGCATGTTTAGCCTTGAGAAGAGAAGACTGAGGGGAGATATGATAGCACTCTTCAAGTACTTGAAAGGTTGTCACAGAGAAGAAGGCCAGGATCTCTTCTTGATCATCCCAGAGTGCAGGACACGGAATAATGGGCTCAAGTTACAGGAAGCCAGATTCCGACTGAACATCAGGAAAAACTTCCTGAGTGTCAGAGCAATACGGCAATGGAACCAATTACCTGGGGAGGTGGTGGGCTCTCCCACACTGGAGGCCTTCAAGACGAGGCTGGACAGCCATTTGTCAGGGATGCTCTGACTTGGATTCCTGCATTGAGCAGGGGGATGGACTCGATGGCCTTGTAGGCCCCTTCCAACCCTACTATTCTATGATTCTATGATTCTATGCCCTGAAAGGTGGCCAAGAAATGTTTTAAATAAAAAACATAAAAAAGAAACAGATTCTGAATTTAATAAACTGTGGCTGGTCACTCAAGGAAGGCCAAGTCATAGATGCCCCCTCATGCCTGGGGGAAACAGCTGATGGGAAGCCAGCAGTACAAGGGATAACAGTAACAGCCTCCACCCCATATCCCACTTCCCATTTGTTCCACCACCGCCTCCCCTGTGCCACTGTCAGCAATGAAGGGGATAGCAGCTTCGGCGCTGGTTGGCAGAGAGGAGGTTGGGATGTCATACCAGATAGAGAGAGGAACGCCAGTGCCCAGCACAACAAGTTAACAGTTTGGCCCCCACTGGGCTGCAGCAGCCCAGCAAGGGCAAACTGCCCACCCCCAGCCTCCACCCCATTTCTACGTCCCTATAAGAGTGCAGGAGTTCATTTCAAGCAGCTCCAGTCACTAGCTCCAGACGGTATGGGCTCATTGTTGATGCTAATAAGCCGTCAGTGGCCGAGGACTCATTTGTAGCGCTTGTAATTGGCTGGGGATGCAGTTTCAGCTGCAGCTTATCAAGCGATTGTTGAAGCCTCTTAGCTACTGCAATGAGAACTGCCCCTGCAATACCATATGGTGCTAGCAACTTCTGCTGATGGCACAAGACTGGGAGAGCCAGGAAAAACAGGGGGAGGGACAGGAGGGGCAGGCTGTGGGGGCCGTTATCCCCTGCAGCGGGGGTGCAGCCCAACGGGGGCCAAAGTGTTAACCCTCGTACTGCTGGTCACTGGCTGTGTCTGTATATCCCGGCTTCCTCTCTGCTAGCCGGCGCTCAGGCTGAAAACCCCTTCACTGCTTCAGGACTATAGGTAGCTCAGTCTTGAGGTACAGAGAGGGCTACAGAAGCAGACAGCCAGAGATGCCTAATCAACATGAAACGAGGGGCAGCTCTGACTGGGCATGTATAATAGGTATCTGACAGGTCCGAGCACTCAGGCTGCTGACTGATAGGTCCCGGAGCCCTGGGGTTCAACAGTCCCGTGTACGGTCCCAGTGGGCTCCTGCCCTTCGTCACCTGCCACACACATGCTGGTCCCTTTGCCCGAGGCACGTTGTGGTTTGAAAGGGGGCTGACGTTATGGTTGGAAAAATGATTTCCCAGCTTTTGCGTGTTCAGCTCAACCCTAACTCACGGACCACTGCCAGTTTTGCCACTGATATCACAGGTTTTGTTAGGAAAGTTCTTAAGATCTGTCCTTGGTGCCCTCGTCCTGCTTCACTCCTGCGTCCCCACAAGTATAGCAGCACGGATATAAGAGCACAAAGGGGTGTGGAGACGCTGGTGTTTATCAACACTGGAGTTGTAAGAGACGTTTTCCCCACATTTAGAGCGTGGGGATACACCGGCCCACCCCCACACACAATGGGTTTGCTCAGAAGAATTCCATAATCATAACAGATTCCCCCTCCAAGGCCTAGTTCGTGCTGGGGGGGGGGGGCTGGGAGGGAGCCTGGAAGTGGGGGCTCCAGGCTGGGGGCACTGGTTTGGGGAGGCACTCATGCCTGGGTCTGCTGGGGGGGGCTCGTGCTAGGGATGGGTGTCTGGGGTTGGAGCTTGGTTGGGGGCTCCAGGCTGGGGGGGGCAGTTGGAGGGCAGTTTGGGGGGTTTGTACACAGGTTTATATGGATTGGGAGCTTATGCTTGGATCTGCACAGTGGGGGTTCTGGGGGAAATGTCTGGGGTGGGGGTGATGTCTGAGATGTGGGCGATGCCTGGGGTAGGGCCTCAGCAGGGGGGTTAGACTTTTTTGCCTCTTGTTTTGTTTTAGACTTATTCCTAAACCCGAACTGCGAGTTGCTTGAACTTCTTTGTCTCCCCAGGTCTGTGTTGGGTGAAAGGCAGTCCATAAATACAGTGAGGCAAGGGAGGGAAGAATGAATTATCGCTTCCCTGCAGTTTGACATGAAATAAGCTCACCTCTCTCTGGAGAACTTGTACGCTTCATCCACCAGCCGCTTGGCTTCATTAATGCTGCTTAAAAGGTCGGAATCCGTCATTTGCTCAGAGGGAACCGCTTCAAAAGAGAGAGGATGAAGAACATAAGAGGAGCCCTGCTGGCTCAGAGCAAAGGGCCAACAAGCCCAGTATCCTGTTTCCAACACAGGCCCTGTAGATTCCTCAATGGGAAACCAAGAAGAAGAGCATGCTGTTGATCTCCATCAACTGATAGCCAGGGATATGCTGCCTCTAAACATGGAGATTCCATTTCACTGCCAGGCCTAAGAGCTGGGGATTTCAGACCTCATCATCCTCTATGAACTTGTCTCATCCCCCGTGTAAAGCCATCTAGGCCATATACACTGGTGGCATTATATGACATCTAGGAGAGTCTTACCAAAAAAGCAACAGCATTTACCTCCCCCCTGACTTTTCTTTACACTAGCCCAGCCTGTCCAATGCTTACATTAAATCCTTCGTAGGACACCAAGAGCCTGAAGGTGGATCTTTGAGGGAGATGAGATTCATCTCCCTCAAAGATTTGCATAAATCTCCCCCCCTAAAAACATGCCCAAACTCTACAATACAAGACAGCCTGCCAGAAATGCAAAGATGGCTCCCACACAATTAGTTCCTCACACATACTTTAAAAAAATAAAAATCAGTGACTCCTTTCCTGAATCCCACCACGGATATTATGACCCTGAAAGGGGAACTGGAAGAGAAATAGCAATCGTGATGTTACCTTCCGAGGAAGATTCAGGAGCCAGCAAGAGGCCAAAAGCCAGCAAGAGGCGCAGCAATGCCATAACTCTCTCCATCTCTGAAAAGAAAAGGAAGGATTATTGGATTTTGAATTGGGCTGCAAGCTGTTCGGGGGCGGGGGGATAATAAACAGTTTTAGCACCCTGCAAATCTATTTACCAAAGAGTTAACTTAAGGTTCACACCATAAACCACAATCCCTTCTTAAAATTGCACACATCTCTCTCTCCCTAAAAAAGTAAAACATAAAAATCTCTTGTCTGTTATCCAGGCATTTTCATGTATGTTTCCTGAGCAAGGTTACTGACAAGCTTAAGGGAAGCTTTGCAAGACCTGAGCTGAAGGAACGTTTGCAAGGCCCAAAGTTCCTAGTTCAAAGCACATAGCAAAGCTTCAGTCTGACTCCCGTTTAGGGGCAAAACGCATGGTGCGTCATTGCTGTAATAAACCGGATTTCAACGCTTGTTTCTAATCCCAAGTCTTTGATATGCCTTGAAGAAATATCCGCATCAGTCATTCTTTTTTGTGGATTAAATATCCATTAGCCATTTAGGTCTGCAAGGCAGAAGCCGACCCCCAGATGCAGGACGTAACCTGGCCAGTAGATCCGTGGGAAAGAGCAAACAACGCAAACGTAGTGGGTTCAAGTGCCGTTCCTGGGGCCCACAGCCTCCAGAAGGGAAAGCTGGCTGCTTATGGGAAAGGGCATTGCACAGTAGGGGAGCATCTGTTTTGCTGCTGGTGTTGGCTAGTTTTTAAAGGTCCCAGTTTTGGTCCCTCACATCTCTAGTAAAAAGGTTCCCACTGGGAAAGACATCAGAACCACAGACCATGGAGAGTCAGTAGACAGTCCCGGGCTGGAGGGACGAAGGGCTCTGGGACTGCCAGTAGTCCGGTGGTAGAACACATGCTTTACATGCAAGAGGTCCCAGGTGCAACCCCCAGCCTCTAGAGTTCAAGATGTCCGGTAGAAGACCCTGGGGAGAGGCTGCTAGGAGATTGTTCTGGGCTAGATGGACCAAGCATCTCGCTAGGGATGGTGGAGAAATTCACATCTGAATGAGAACGGATCTAACATCACACTTTTTAACCAGAACTCGCACTTCTCCAAAATTCACCTTCAGTCAGGAACTGTGTCCAAAAATGTGTATATTAGGGAAAGTGCACACAAATATGCATATATTCATGAAAAATAACTTTTGAAAAGACATCACATTAGGAAAATTGCTTGCAAAACAGGTGTACATTAGTCAAAATTGAGTACACAAATGCATGTCTTGGGAGAAATACACACAAAAGTATGTACAAATTTTCATGCAAACCTCAAAAAAAAACCTTCGCAAAATTTGGGACGGATCAAATGTAAGATTGAGAAAATTCTCAAAGTCTGGGATGAACCGAATTTAAGACTGGAAAAACGAGGAACCGAAACAGATCAAACCATCCCTGCATCTAGCTAAGGATAAAGCAGATTCATTAGCTCCTAAGAACATAAGAAGCGCCCTGCTGGATCAGACCATCTAGCTCACACAGTGCCAACCAGATACCCAGGTTCTGGTATTATGAAAGAGGGAGAAAAATGTCTCCCTATCCACATTCACACCATGCACACTTTTGTACACCTCTCTCATGTCTCCCCCACTTGCCTTTTCCCCAGGCTAAACCATCCCAGCTGTAGTGATCTTCCCCCACAGGGGAGTTGCTCCAGCCCCTTGATCATTTTAGTTGCCCCTAAGGTGCAAGGTCCATCTAGTCCAGCATTCTGGTCACACAGTGGCCACCAGCGGCCCCAATGGGAAGCTCACGAGTAGGACATGAGTGGAACAGCACCCTCCCGCCCAAGTTCCCCAGCAACTGGTGTACATAGGCATGCTGCCTCTGGTACTGGAGGTGGCATAGAACCATCGGGACTAGTAGCCCTTGATAGCCTCCTCCTCCAGGAATCTGTCTAATCCCCTTTAAAGCCATCCAAGGTGGCGGTCATCTGTACATCTTGTGGTAGCGAATTCCATAGTTTAAGTCTGTGCTGTGTGAAGAAATTCTTCCTTTAATCTGTCCTGGATGTCCCACCCATCAGCTTCATGGGATGACCCCATTCGGTTCTAGCATGGTGAGAGGGAAAGAACAGAACCCAGTGTGGTGTAGAAAGCCAGGTCAACAGGCAAGCTGTAAGAATTAAAGAGAGGGGACATGGATCCATTTCTCAACAGCCAATCCATCCCCTGCCTGATCTAAGTGACAAGAAGGGTCCCAGAAGTCATCATAAGCCTCACCTGCTCTGCTCCAAGTTGTGGGATTTGCTGGGAACGGAGCCCTTTATAGTCTGATCAGCAAATGTGGGCAGATCCTTCATGGGAATAAGATGGAAGAGGAAAAAAAAATACCTTGGGTTGGGTGGGGCCAAGAGGAAATATTTGCTGACATCTTCTTGGATCAAACGTCGAGGATTCCCACTTCCTTGTTCTCGAGGGCTAGAAGGACTTTGTTGCACAGCACATAGTTGAATTATGGAATTTGCTAGTACAAGATGTAATGATGGCCATCAATTTGGATGCCTTTAAAAGGATAAATTTACGGAAGATAACGTTATCAATGGGTGGTAGCTTTGATGGCTATATATTCCCTCCAGTATCAGAGACAGAATGCCTCTGGATACCAGTTGCTGGGGAACATGGGCGGGAGGGTACTGTTGCACTCATGTCCTGCTTGTGGGCTTCTAATTGGGGCATCTAGTTGGCCAGCGTGGGAACAGAATGCTAGGCTAGATAGGCCTTTGGTCTGATCCAGCAAGGCTCTTCCTATGATGAGTGGCACACAGCCCAATGCTAGTGCATATTTGCTCAGACGTAAATCCCACTGAGACCAATGGGACTTACTCCCAGGGGAGGGTGCACAGGATGGCAGCCTGAGTCTATTTCTCTTGAGGTTGAAATTGGCTCCTCCAAGTTCCCCCAATTCTTATTCGCTGCATGAGCTGCTGGAATAAGGAACAGAGGCTCACACACCGCTGAACCCCGTAATTAGCTTTGGCTGACCGCGTATCATACGCCTTCATGACCAGGAGATGGTCCCCTTTGAGACGCGCCAGTTTTGTCTGCAGCCCGAAGGGTGGCTTGTGCATCACACACTTCAAAACGTGATGCTCCCAGGCTACACTGAGGAGTGAGAAAGGGTGGGGGGTCTTCCACCCTTGTCATAACCCTTGTGACACCCTAAATCAGCCTTCCCTAACGTGGTGCCTCCAGATGTGTCAGACTACAACTCCCATAATCAGTGGAGGCTGGGGGCTCTGAGGCCAGAGGGGTGGTACATCCGCTCTGCTTCGCACCTCGGATCGCTCCTTTCGAGTTCTGACTGAAACCCGGAGTGCATTCACCACCCACTGACATCACAGCCTCCGCCACCCATCATCCCACAGCCCCCCCCCCACACACACACACATACACACTGGAAGACAGTCTGTTGTGAGATGTCCTTGCATCATCTCTGGGCTAACGCTCTATTTTTGCACAAGTCACACCAGCTTTTGCTGCTACTTTGCCTGAGGAGAAAGAGCTAGAACAAGGGAAAGGATTTCAAAGCCATGCAAACAATTAAAAAAATGACGAACGAAACAGTGACAGTGAGTGAAACCGCACATACAGAGAGAAAAGGGCCCTCAAAATCTAGTAACAATCTCAGTTCATGGAATCCCTGGAATCCTATCAGTGTGTTCCTAAACACCCTCCCAAAGCCCCCTGTGTCTTCACCATCTGGGAAATGGAATTCCGTATATGTGGAGCTATCAAAATGCCATTCTCCTCTAACATGAAAAGGCAGTTATTCTCCCCCCTCACAAAACCTGTAGGTTCCCAACTCATCCAGGGCGGGGGGGGGGGAGGCCTGGATGGTTTTTGAACCCCTGGCCCAGTAAAGCTGGCAACATTTGGGCCAGGTTGCCATACAAGTAAATACGAGCTGGAACATTTTCACTGACTCTGCATGCTTAAGCTAATCTCGTGCAGCGTGCAAAGGCACTGGTCACAGCTTTACTACAGCTCAGTGGTAGAGCAGCTTCTTTGCATGCGGGAGCCCCAGGCCCAGGTTCAATGCCCGACACCATCTCCAGATGGGGCTGGAAAAATTCCCACCTGAAACCCTGGAGAGCCATTCCCGCCCATGTCGACAATATCGGCCTAGATGGACTAAACCTGGTATAAGGCAGTTTCCTACATTCCTATTTAAATCAGCCTTTTATTTGGAACCATGAGGGCTGGAATCTTACTTTATTTTTAGGGAAGAAACATTGCTCTGTGGTAGAGCCCCGACTTTGCATGCAGAAGGTCCCAGGTTCAATTTTCAGCATCTCCAGGGTGGGTGTGGAAGAAATCGGGCCTGAAACTCTGGAGAGCCCCTGCTGCCAGTCAGTGTCAGCAATACTGGGCTAGACGGACCAAAGGTCTGGCTCAGTATATTGCAGCTTTCCATGTTCATTTGTACAACTGGGTTGCAGTTTTGCCTGAAGTGGGTCACACTTTGGAGGACCAGTGGCTGAACCGGCCTCAAGAGCCCAGGCCCCCAGCCAGGGCTTGAGCTGGGTTCTCCCTCTAGCCTCGGCTCTTGGGTCTGAACTTACCAAGCAGCAGCAGAAAGTAGGAACTGAAAGCCACCTTTGGTGTTCCCACAAGGGCCCAGAGCGGTGCTGTCTCAGGGCACTCTGGGGATATCAACCAGGCGGACGGCTCATGGGTGCGCTGCAGAGCGCAACAGTGCCACTGCTGGCCTTGATAAACCTTTTGGGAGGTGGGCTGAGTTTGCAGGGGGCATGGCACACTGCCAGGGATACCCCCAATCACACCAGCATCACCACTTTCTTTGCAGCTTTGGATTTTTTAAAGAGATGTCAGGAGAGAACATACGGAGCCATTTTACCCTGAGTCGGACCTTTCAGTTCCCAGCCTGGCACCCTCCAAATGTGCTGCCTGGGGATGATGGAAATTGTACTCCACAGCATCTCAGGTCACTGGGCTGGGGGAGGACGAACCTACTCCAATTGGTGATGGCTCTCCAAAATGGTTTGCTGTCTGGAGATACTGGGTTGGATTCAGATTTAGTTATACTCACAGCAGAGACCCATCGAAATCAATGGGATGTCAGTGAGTCATGACTCACAGAAATCCCATTGATTTTAATGGGTCTGCTCTACAACTATATCTAGCTCCATCCCACTGAAGACTGAACCAGGGATTATCTGTCAGCAAAGAAAAGACATCGCATCTCAGCAACAAACACGATGCAGCCATTTCCATTTTTCCGTGCCAAAGGATTTCCAAACAGTGAAATTCCACAGAACAGCCAGAAGGGACTTAAAAAAAAAATGACCTCATTCAATGTATAATCTACATGGAACAACTGATATAAAAAGAATGCCTGTTCACAGAGTTTAAGATGAAGAAAAGTTGTGTCTCTGTTAGCTGGATCTTGTTTCCCCCACCTCCCAAAAAACTTGGAGGGTTCAAAACAAACTAAAGAAGACACACACCCCCGCCCCGCAAATCCTTTTGCAGAGGTGTGGTGGGCAAACACACTTTCGGGGCCAAGTACCCCTGTCCAGGAACTCCAACAGGCTTCAGTCTTGCACACAGAATTTTCTTGGTTCACACACCCAAGAAAATATTTGAATAAATAAATATTCCACTCTTCCACACAACCTCTCCAGTAGCTTACGTAGTAAGCCTGGCCCTGAAGCAGATCAACTCTTGTTTGCCAAGTTCTACAGTGATCTGGAAAATCTGACCCCCTCCCACCCAGGTTTCTCTTCTAGTGAATTTAGGAGTAGTCACCACTGGTTTCCTATTGGCCACAGGCTATATGAAAATGGAAAATTCCACATTATACAAGCTGCAGCATTATAGCTCCAAGTCAGACATGAAAATAACAATGGACGGTCCATTCATAAAATGACGGCCCTGGTGGGGTGGTGAGCATGGCTGGTCAAAAACTCCAGGGCTGGCCCGAGACATTGTGCTGCCAGAGGCAGAGCAGCACATGGCGCCAGAGATCTACCCGAGCCAAGGTGCATAGTACTCAAAGCCCTGTTATTTTGGTACAGAACATCCCATAAGCACCTCTCCCCATCCCTGGCAGTAGAAACACAATGGCAACAAGGTAAATAACTAACGATTTGCTGCTCTTTTATGACACCCCAAATCTGCTTCCTGAGGCGACTGCCTCACTCTGTCTCATGGTAGGGCCAGCCCTGCAAAACACTCATTTCCCAGAGTGCAAACTGGTGAGGCTGAAAGAAAGGTACCTTGCCCAAGAACCTAAGTACAAGGCAGAGCTGGGCCAAAGCACCAAAACACAGAACTCATCCTTTAAACCTGTACAAAGATGGCGCTGGAGGTAGGGATGTTGGAGAAATCCGCAATGCAATCAAATGAGTTTAGTGTTCTATGAATCTGACCTTTGTTTTTTTTTTCTAATTCAGGTATGATCTTCGAAGATTCGAAGCTGTGAAGCTTCACAACTTCGAATCTTCAAAGATCATGCCTGAATTAGGGAAAAAAAATATCGCAGAGAAGCCTTGATTCTGTGAGGATAACGCCTTAATTAAAAAAAAAAACATCCGGAGCGGGTAAAATGTAATCTCATTTGAAGGGATAGAATAACCCCCTGCTCAGTGCAGGAAGCCTGATTCCCAGGCAGTTGCCCATCCAACTACTGACTGGGGCCGACCCCGCTTAGCTTCCGAGATCAGACAAGTGCACACACATTCAGCCCTTTGCTTGTTGCTGAGGAAATGGGGGCTGCTGAGGAAGCTATGTGATCAGTAGCTGGAAGAAGACATGGGGCCGTCAAGAGCTGTGATTGGACAGGAGGGAAACGCAAACACCGCTGTATATGGACAGGCCGGGGAGGGGACTACGACCGGATACGGTAGTGAAGGCGGAAAATCAGAGCACATTAAGGAGAAATACCAGGATATTAGGGTATTGAAAGCAGGAGCATGGAAGTGGGAAATTCCAGTTCCAATTCGAGGTGGGTACTGCGTAGTGTGAAAGGTGGGCGGGGAAACTTCATTGGAAACGAAAAAAGGCGGTAAGTGTAGATCCAGGATTAGTGGCTTGTGATGCTCATCTCAAAAACAAGGCGAGCACTATGGCCCCATCCGTCCTTTTCTGGCTTGGGAGGCAGGTGGGCCTGGGGTGTAGGGTGAAGGGATGGAATCTGGAGGCTTGGGGGAGGCAGCAAACCTGTCATGTTCCTGATCGAAGTAACAAACAAAAGTGCTTCTGAAAACCAAGGATGTGTCCCCTTAATAGCCCCACTAAACTAAATTTTCTCATGCCAGTTATGAATGGACCTCCTCTCCCAATTAATCAACTAAAACTTTATGTTGACTAATCTACCAAAGAGAGTATGCAGCCTTAGCCCTAGGCAATAACATTCAGGGCAAGGGCTCCTGCGTCTCGCCTTGAGCACACAAGTTTGATCAGCAGCCTCTGTTAAGTTCCTTCTTCCTGGCTGGGGTTTTTCAGTGGCAACTTGAAAAAGTTCCTTGGTGTGGTTCCTTGTGACTGAGAAGCACGCCATAAGGAAGCACGTCCACAAGCTTATTCTCTCTCAGACAAACATTCTCACTTTTAATCTTTCATGTTTCATCAGAGTGAAGCCAAAATATGTAATGAGGAGAAAAACAAAAACAAAAGTAATGACAGATTAATATGTCATTAAACCAAAGCAAACACCATCAAAGATTAACATAAGCGTGAAAGTTTCCAGGTAAAGTTATTACTGTATAACTATACAGTGTTGCTCCTCTGCTTCCCAGGAAAGAAAGGTCAGGAAAATTAGGGAGCAGGGTACAGTGAACTAAAATAAAGATGCTGCTCCAGCAAACAACTTGCTGACAGCTTATTTTCTTAGGTTTCCCAGCCCACACCCAGGTACAGCTGCAACAGTTAGTCCTGGCTTCAGCATCCCCCTACATCTGAGGAGACCTCTCCTCTTGAAGAGCCTGGTTGCTGCAGGCCTTGAGGCGCACGCTTTGCCCCCAAGGGGCAGCCTGTGCCTCTGCCTTCTAGCATGGGCACACTCCTGGGCTTGTTGGGTGGAGCTCAGCTTCCTCCTGGCTCCACAGGCAAAGTACGCCCTCAGGGCCCCGTCCGGAGATTCCCCAGGCTGCAACATGGCTACAGGGCCCCATGTAGCGTTCCCACAGCTACCGGAGGTGCCTGGGGTTTGTGGAATATAACTAAGGCAAGGCCATGTCGTCTCGGCTTTTTCGTGCCTATGTGGCAGATTCCTCAAAAGCCTAAAACTATTGTTTTTGTCTCTTTCGTACAAAAGAAGAAACTGTTAGGACAGCAGGGAGAAGTTCTCTTGTTTCCACAGCAACTCACCCCAGACCTATGAATCGTTGTCCTTGCAAAAAGTTATAGGGCGCTGAGAGAACAAGCTGTGGGTGGTGGTCCAGTAAAAGTTTAGTTGATAATGAGCAGACATGCGCGTTGGGCTTGGCTGATGTCACCTATTTAGCCACACTATGATTATAAATGTAACTGATGAGTGTTGATCTGGGCTGCCTCTGGGTTGACAGAGCTGCCTTCGTTGTACACGAATAAACTCGAGTTGGATCTTACCTGCATGTCCAGAGCTTAATTGGAGGGCAGCTGGGCACGGACCTCCAAGTCCAGTTTGGACTTTTACCACAATCTGGTGAGCTAGTCAGGAGGGCCCAGCTTTGCAGCGCAGTCACACCCCACCCGGATGCCTGAACAACCCATCCGGCACTAGGTGAGTTCACCTTGGGGTCTTCTTGAACGGACAGGACGGGTGTGCTTCAAAACCAAGGCCAACTCCAAGTAGGGTAAGATTCACTGGTAAAAAAGGGTGAGACCCCCTGGTTGGTTTCCTTTGTTTAAGATGATGTCCATTAAGTACTGAAAGGTATGTACAGGACAGCCGTAACTGGTTGAAGGAGACAATATGGGTGGGGGTCGGAGTGTCCCGATAGGGTAATCTCTAGATGTTTATGCTTAAGCAATGGTATACTCTGCCAAGCATGGCTGGTTTGAGTAAAAAGTGCTTGGTTCTGTTGTGCATAGAAAAATGGCCAGTTTTTAGTCACTCATGGCCACCCAAAGGATCCTTCAGCCAAAACATCTTAAGAGATCTCTGCCTTGTTCTAGAGGACAGGGTGCCCGAAAATATGGATTGTTGGTTTCTCTGGGCCGACGTGGCTGAGAAAAGGCAGGCAAGAAGTAAAGCAGTATCATTCGCGAGTGTACCATCCGCGCTGCCTCTGCCGCCTTGTCCACTGCCCCCCTACCCAGAGAACCAAGATCTGGCAACATCCCAAGGGATATATTCAGTTATAAACCAAATTCAAAGTGTCTGCACACAAATGGGTCAAATAGGGGTTTTAAACGCCTACCCCGACCCCTGCCCCCCATTAAATCTGAATGATGCAACCAACTGGACAGTCGTAACTCAGTACCAAGAATGGATGTGCACAGTTCTACAACAAATGGGTCAGAAAATTGTAAACTGGTCTAAGGTTCAGGCTGTGACTCAAGAAAAATAAGAATCCCCCGCTGATTTCCTGGTTCATTTGACTCATGCTCTGCGCATGTATGGGGGCATTGACCCTGATGAGGCAAGGCATGCTGCTCTGATAGTAGGTATGTTTGTGGAGCAAGCCGCTCCTGATATTCAAAAATATTTCAGGGAACACCAGCCAGGGTGGCAGGAAAATAGTGTGGAGATGTTGGCAATAGCAAAGTATGTGTCTGATGGAAGGGAGGAGAAGGTGCAAAAGGAATGGAAGAAGGAGAAAGAGTTAGAGGCAAAGTTGTTGGCGGCAGCCATTATGGGAACAAGGTTCCCGGGGTGTGGCCGAGAGAGAGGATGAGAGTTTGGTCATGGACGTGGTCAGAGAGGACGTGGTAGAGGAGCAAGTGCAGGGACAAATGAGGGAGGACAGAGAAGTGGTTATAACCAGGATGTGTGCCATTATTGCAAGCAACCTGATCATTGGAAAAATGAGTGTCCCCAGAAGGGGAATCAAAGGCAAGAAGGTCAGTGGACTGGGCAGTGGCAGGGCCAAGGGCCCGCCACTTACCAGAGAGCAGAAAGTGTTGGAACATCAGAATGATGGGTAGAACGAGGTCTAGAGTTGGTTGATAGCGAGAGCAAGAGTCAAACCCCAAACAGCTGGAAATTGACATTGGCAAAACCTTTTCTGACCCTCAACATAAATGGGAAACCTTATGACTGTCTTCTTGACACTGGAGCTGCAAAAAGCATGCTGAATAAAATCACCTTACCCCTTTCTGATTCCGGAAAAAGTGTCATAGGAATTGATAGAAAAATATCCACTGTTCCCTTGAGTCAACCAGTTACAGTTAAAATTGGCCCTTTTGCAGCAGATAATTCCTTCCTGATGATGTCAAAAAGCCCAGTAAACCTCTTGGGAAGAGACCTGCTAGCAAAGTTAAATGCTTCTATCAGTTGCAGCAGAGATGGGCAATATGTCACCCTGCCTTCCTCTAATGTCATGGCTTTTTTAGAGGAGGCCAGTCCCCCGACAGACACAGATCTGCTGGAGGAGCTCAGAGGGTTGCCATCTGAGTACTGGGCGGAAGATTCGGGTAAAGTTGGTCTGCTAAAATCTGCAGCTCCTATAAAAAATTACTGTCTGTAGTGACATGCCCCGCCCCACCCCACCCCACGAGTGAAGCAATATCCCGTGTCATTGAAAGCCAGAGAATGCATTGGGAAACTAATTGAAAAACTCTTAAAGCAAGGTGTCTTAGTACAAAGTTCTTCGCCATGTAACACCCCACTTCTGGCTGGCTGTCAAAAAAAAAGAGGATAGAGCCAAGACAGCCCCCCAGTTACCTCATGGAGCAAAACCTCCGGCTAATTAATAAATTTGTGATCCCAAGACATAATGTTGTTCCAATTCCCGCCACCATAATGTGCAGCATCCCTGCAAGTGAACATGTATATACAGTATTAGACCTGATATTTTACTCTGTGCATGCTCAGAGGAAGATTGCAAAATTGATTCGGTCGTATTGGTTAACGCCTTAGGTGAAAGAGGACATAAAAATGCAAAGAGGAAGTTGCAGTGGTGTAAGTCTGAAGTTGAATATCTGGGACACATTCTGTCTTGTGGAACTATAAAATTATTTTGTAAACATGTGCACGCTAGGGATGTATGAAAGTCACTTACCTTGAACGAAATTTGATTCGCGGTGGGGGGGAGGTGCTCCGTCCCTCCCCCCTAAATTCTGGCGGGGGGGAGGTGCTCCGTCCCTCCCCCCTGAAATTCTGGCCGGGGGGGGAGGCGCTCCGTCCCTCCACCCCTGAATCCTGGCCGGCCGGGCCGCAAATGGTGGTGGCTGTAGCTGCCACCATTTGCGTCCCTGCAGTCAGCCGTGATAGGCTACGTAAATCTTTACGTAGCCTATCATGGCTGAGTAAAAAAAAAAAAAACCGCCCATGGGCGCCACCATTTGCGTTCCTTATTTTGGCACGTCTAGTCTACGTAAACATTTACGTAGACTACAGCGAAAATAAGGGGAACGCAAATAGCGTAGCGTCTACGCTATTTGCATTCCCCTTATTTTCGCTGCAGTCTACGTAAATGTTTACGTAGACTAGACGTGCCAAAATAAGGAACGCAAATGGCGGCGCCCATGGGCGCCGCCATTTGCGTACGCGCGGTTTTTTGTTTTACTCAGCCGTGATAGGCTACGTAAATCTTTACGTAGCCTATCATGTTTTTTTGGTTTTTTTTTTTTTACTGGAAATGGCAGTGGCGGCAGCCGGTCGGAAGACCGGCCGCCGCAGCCGCCGCAGCCGCCGCAGCCGCCGCAGCTGCCGCCGCCGCACCGCCGCACCGCCGCTGCGCCGCCGCCAGAGCCGCCGCCGCCAGGAGGATTCACCCAAGGTAAGTCCCATCCCGGGAAGGGGGGGGCGTGGGGGCAGACCCTTTTGCCACCAATTTCAGGGGGCTGAATGCGCTGGCATTCGGCCTCCCCGAGATTCGTGGTGAAATTCTCTGACATCCCTAGTGCACGCCATTACAAAAATGAATGCCCCATCTACCAAAACCCAGGTCAGAGCCCTGTTGGGCATGTTGGGGTATTGCAGAGCTCGGATGCCTGGCTTATCTGAAATTGTAAAGCCGTGGTTAGAAAAAACAAAGGCTGCAGCCCCAAAAGAGTGTGAATGGACAAAGCTTGACTCCCAGGCTTGGGAACAAGTAAAGACTCTCCTTGTATCTGCTCCAGCTTTAGGTCTCCCAATTATACTAAAACTTTTATTCTATTTGTACATGAGAAACGTGATGTGGCTTCTGGGGTTCTCTGTCAAAATTTTGGACCTCATAGGAGGCCAGTAGGGTATTGCTCTGGGCAATTAGACAGCGCTGCAAAAGGCTATGCCTCTTGTTTGCTCAGTGTTGCAGCCACGGCACTCTTTGATGAAAAAGTCCAAGACGTTGTACTTGGTCACCCTTTGTAACTCTGGGTACCCAATACAGTATCCCCCTTGTTAACCCAGCAGAATACCCAGCATTTTTCCAACACCCTTTATACCAAATATGACACTTGGTTGCTCCAAACTCCAGAATTAACTATTTCATGGTGTAACATGTTAAACCCTGCAACTCTTATGCCTGAGCAAGATCCAGATCTCCCACATGACTGTAAAGCGGTTATTTATAGGGATGGCAGAGAATTCCGCCACAGATCTCGGTGAGGCTGAATGCCAGTGCATTCGGCCCCCCGAACTACGTGATGGAACGGCCTGCCACCCCCCCGCTCCCCCGCGGATCCCCCCCAGGACAAGACTTACCTGGGGCAGATCTTCCGGGCAGCAGCGGCTCCAGTGGCGGCTCTGGCAGCGGCGGCTGCAGCGGCTGGTCTTCCGACCGGCTGCCGCCACCGCCATTTCCAGTCTTGTTTAAAAAAAAAGACGTGATAGGCTACGTAAAGATTTACGTAACCTATCATGGCTGGGTTAAAAAAAAAAAAAAAGACGTGATAGGCTATGTAAATCTTTACGTAGCCTATCCTGGCTGGGTGGGTTAAAAAACAAACAAAAAAACCCGCGTACGCAAATGGCGGCGGCTACGGCCGCTGCCATTTGCGTTCCTTCTTTTTGGCCGTCGTAGTCTATGTAAATATTTACATAGACTATGACGGCGAAAATAAAGGGGAACGCAAATAGCGTAGCGGGCGCTATTTGCGTCCCTTTTTGATTCGCCATTTTAGCCTACGTAAAGATTTACGTAGGCTAAAACGGTGAATCAAAAAGGGACGCAAATAGCGCCCGCTACGCTATTTGCGTTCCCCTTTATTTTCGCCGTCATAGTCTACGTAAATATTTACGTAGACTAAGATGGCCAAAAAGAAGGAACGCAAATGGCAGCGGCCGTAGCCGCCGCCATTTGCATACACGGGTTTGTTTGTTTTTTCCCCCAGAGCCCTCCGCGGCCGGAAATCTGGCTGCGGATGGCTCTGGGCTGGGCTGGGCCTGGCCGGCTGCTCCGCGGAGCTGCCGCAGAGCACAGCCGGCCATCGAGGATTCTGCGGGGGAGGAATGGATCACCTCCCCCCCCGTCCAGGATTCCGGGGGGAGGGACGGAATGCCTCCCCCCCACCATCAACCTAATCCGCGAAAGGTAAGTCACTTTCGTTCACCCCTATTTATTCGTGAAGTGCAAATGCCTAGAGATTAACTGAAAGATACACATTTGCAAAGTTCTTCATGTGGTTTGTTGATGGGTCTTCCAGGCTGGTGGATGGAATCTGTAAGACAGGCTATGCAGTAGTGTCAAACACAGAAGAATTGACTCTGGACCCCTGCCAGGAAATAAAAGTGCACAAGCCGCGGAACTGACTGCTTTAGCCAGAGCTTGTGAAAAAGCAGGAAAGAGATCTCTGTCTGTCTACACTGATTCTAATATGCCTTTGGAGTTTGTCATGCTACAGGTGCCCTATGGAAAGAGCGAGTATTCATCACAGGAGTGGGGAAACCAATTTCCAATGGTCCTGAAATTGACAGGCTGCTGAACGCAATCCATTTGCCTCAAAAATTAGTAGTAGTACATTGCAAAGCTCACAGGACTGGTAATGACCCTGTCACCCAAGGGAATGCCAAGGCAGATATGGAAGCAAAATCAGCTGCCCTTCATCCACTGCCTCCTGAATGCCACCTCTGCATTGTGATACCGGCCCCACCCTTATTAACATAGTAGGAACTTGCCAGTGCAGAAGAGAAGAAAGTGTGGCAAGCGGCCAGAGCTACACAAGATAGCGCTGGAGCCTGGGCTGTCCCAGATGGCAGGCTTGTTTTACCAAAAGCAGGTCTAAGGCCAGTATTACAACAGCACCACAGCCAGGGGCATGTGGGTAGTACTGGGTTGGCAAAGGGAATTTGCAGATAATGGTTTGCCCCAGGTATACATCAAATGGATAAGCGGGTGGTTTCTGCCTGCCCTCAGTGTGTGAAGGAGAATGCAAAAGTCATACTGCCTGGGCCCCAAGGCAGAAGACCATGGGTGTAATTGCCATTTAACTCCATTCAGATTGATTTTGCTCATTTGCCCAAAACACAAGGATTCCAGTGGCTGTTAGTCATTGTAGATAAATTATCGGGATGGGTGGAGGCTTTCCCCTGCAGGAAAGCCACAGCCCTAGAGGTAGGGAAACATTTAATGAAGGACATTGTCCTGAGATTCGGCCTGCCTTGGTGTGTGTTCTCAGATTTAGGGTCACATTTCACTGCTGCACTAACACAGGCCCTGTCAAAATGTTTAGGGGTCACCTGGCATCTCCACCCCCCACCCCCCACCCCAAAGCACTGAGCTTTGAGAAAGAATGAACGCCACTCTTAAAAGGAGGCTGGCTAAGATCTGCAAAACTTCCCACCTCACCTGGCCTGCTGCACTTCCTCTAGCCTTACTATCAGTAAGGACCACCCCACGACAGCCCATCGGTCTGCCTCCTTATGAGATTTAATTTGGAAGGCCTCCACCAATCGGCCGAGAATGGGCTGTTCCTCATGTCACACTGCTAGGAGGGGATGAAGACTTAACTGCTTATATTATTCAGCTCCAGGGCCAGTTCTAGCGTATCCGCAGACACGTGAGCAATGCACAACCGCTGCCCCTTTGCTACAAAAATTGTGTTCTTTTCCCTGGTAGACTTTCCAAATTGTTTACCAAGAACAAGAGGAGGCAGATATTTGGTCCAAGACGATTTTATTCTGCAGAATAAGGCAACCCTTGGGGCTAACGCTCTAACAAAGGTCACAATCAAGTGATGTGATCCAAAAGTTTATATAGGCAAGACCTTTGGGGGCTGTCCTACGCTTGCGCTGTACTAATCTCTTTGTCTAGCTGAGAGGGAAACAGAAAGCAGGCAGCGCCTTTGACATATCTAGGCATGCGCAGAGAGGTAGCCTTGTACTCTAACATAAATACATTCCTGGCATTCCTGAGTCTCTGATAAGGCACTATGTCTTTGAGCATGACAATTTCACACAAAGGTAGAATAGACATAGCCTAGCTTATAAAATTATGTGATAACAGACATATTACAACCAAAATTTCTATAACACCTTGATGTGCCAGCTCATCCATTCCTACCCGGAGATGAGGTCTACATTCATGCATGGACAGCCGAAGGCCTCCAAGAATGTTAGACTGGTCCCCATCTTGTGTTGCTGACCACTCACACAGCAGTAAAGGTGAATGGAAAGTCCACCTGGATCCACTACACCCATTGCTCAAAGGGTCCGTCAAAAGACTCTTCTGATCCTGCACTTGCAGGAAGGAGCGAAGGTGAGGACCACATGCAGCAGGGGAACAGCACCACTAGCCTTTCTCCAGACCCTGTGGATGAAGCAAGGCCAGAAGTAGAAGCAGAGGAGGAACAGGCTCATCATGCAAGTACTAACCTGTCTGACTTTTCACAACTCGCACATGCAGCGAACCATTGGCAAGCTGCACACGCCCCACCGTCTGACAGGGCTTGGTCAGCTCTGCCAGACTATCTAAGGGTCCATCCACAACCTCAGTGGGTGATTGAACATTATAACCAGCAGGATCAACCTTTAAAATTTAAAATCAAAAGAAAGTAATAAAAATTGATCCTATGTGGTGATACTAGGTAATAGTTGAATTTGGGTTGCTAGCAAGGTTAAGCGTTACAGCGTGCATGTTGGAGAAAAGCTTGTATTGGCAGAATGTTTGGACATGTTGTTTTAATCTACCTTCTGTCTTCTTGTATAGGTAGTCCTCGTGAGCCAGTATTACAGACTGATCCTTCCCCAAGTAGCGTTCTGAGTATAACTCAGAACATCCAACAAACCTTTGCACTTTCAGACTGTTGGATCTGTTTAGTGGCCTCTAAAGCCCCCTCGGCTCCAATGCCCTGGGAGGCCAAACCTTTGAATGCAGCTAACTTGGCAAGCCCCCTGGTTCCTTTAAAGTCAGATAACAGCACTTGAAAGGATTTGGGGTTTCCAAATGCTCACACATGGTGGTCTGTCATTCCTACATCGTGAACATTCTGTTTTAATAGCACCCGTAAAGATGGACCATTTGAGGGTAAGTCCAGCTGTCTTTGAACCCAATATAGTAGCACAAGATTTGACATATCTCACCAGTAGACTTATCAGGCTACAGGCAGTAGCTGAAGTATTTGCCAGTCATACTGCAGATGCCTTGGGCCTGGTTGCTACTCAGATGACTCAAATGCGGGAAGCCATCATCCAGAACAGAATGGGTTTAGACTATTTGCTGGCAGCTGAAGGCAGCATGTGTGGAAAATTTAATTGGTCTGACTGTTGTCTAAAGATTGATGACAATGGAAAAATTGTAAAACAATTGCCAGCAGGCATTAGAGAAGTGGTGCATGTACCTGTACAAGCCTGGAAAGGATGGAATCCTATAGACTGGCTAACCGGATGGCTCCCAAACCTTGCCTGGTTGAGGCAAGGCTTTTTCGTTGCGTTGGGTATTCTATTTGTGGTATTGTTCTTAGCTGTATCTTTGCAATGCTTTATGTCTTGTATAAGAAGACAAGTTAGCCAGCAATTTCTTGCTATGTATCAAGGCTTGCCACAGGAAGAGGTAGAAAATGCTGAAGCAGTGGGCTGACGGCACTCTCTAGGTGATCCAATATGAAGAATTCAGCTCCTATTGGATCAAATGAGGGAATGTGGAAAATGACAGAATCCCAGCAGCTCTATGATCTCTCAGCCTCTTCCATCACCTATAACCTAAGCAACGGCTTTATCAGGACGCTGCCACCGCCCTTCTCCTCGTGAAGGGAGGACCTTCCATTTCTGTGTGGGTGTGGGTGTAGATTCCTAGACTTTGGCCTGTTCCTTTCGTAGCTTCATCTAACCCTTTTACTGGTAACAAACGAAGCCAAGAATGGTGTGGTTTGAAAGAACAAATTAAGAATGAAACGCTATTTACACAGTATAAGATGTTTCAATGCAGTTTGAGTCTTATGAGGTAAAAATTCTTGTTTCAAGTTCTTATGAATTCCTTTGCTACTCTACCTGTTCTAATAATAGATATCAGAATAAGAAATACACCTCCCTCCACCTCCCAGGGGAATCCAACCAGCCCCAAAGCTAGAGCCCAGGGCCCCACTCCCACCCCTCAGAAAGCCATTCCCTCCCTGAACCCCTGGAGAAAACCAGGTGCCCGTGATTCCCTCTCGATCCCAACTGAAAAATCAACAGCCAATCAGGAGCCACCATTTAAATCTGAACTTTCTAACTCCCCCCTACTTACCATGGCCTTTAGGGGAAAGGATCTGTTAGAGTACATCAATCAAGCACATAACCATTAAAATATACAGACAAAATACCATTTTGTCACCCCAAGCAATGAAGCATGTTGCATAAAAGGTAATTCGGAATCCAGAGAATTAAATAACTACTCAGGTAACTAGTAAGCAGGTTCACAAGGAATTCTGGGTAACTGGCGTAAAGAATAATGGCCAAGTTGACCTGGATGGTATCCAAAGAGAAAATGCTAAGATAAAGCCCTGTCACTTGGGCCAAAAAGTTATTTGAGTAATGAACAGGTGTGAGGCTATATTTGTTGTTTATTCGGTCAGTCGCTTCCGACTCTTCGTGCCTTCATGGACCAGCCCACGCCAGAGCTTCCTGTCGGCTGTCGCCACCCCCAGCTCCCTCAAGGTCGAGTCCGTCACCTCCAGGATATCATCCATGGTCAAAAGTGTACTTAAATTTTGCTTATTAATTAATGAGCAAGAAATATTGTGTAAGGTATACACATCAAAAAGCTTGACATACAGATGCCTAGGAAAATTTAAAGACTGAGGTTTAATTGGCAAATTTTGAGTAAGGAGTCATCTTCACAATCCAAAATTGATCTTATCTAGCCTCAACAGTGCACATGTAAGCCTTTTTTATACGTTCCAACTTTTTAGGAATGTTTAATAACAATTAATGCTGTGGGCCCTTCCTCAAAGGACTGTTGGGGTCACCATGGCAGGGGCTGCCTGTGCCTGAAAGCCGGGGCGGGCATAATGTGTCGAACTCTGACAGGTGAGTAAGGCTTTGTTGTATCAAACTAAGGGCTCTTCCCACTCCGTGCAAATCTTCTGTCTCTCTATATAAATGGAAGTGTTTGTCCGCAAGTCCCCGATGGACTCGAAAACCATACATCTGACCCTTATGAAACTGTCAGGATTTGTTGTACCTCGGTCTGGGATGGTTTTAGATATAGTGACAATTTTGTCTGCCATCAGATACTCAGCGTGCAAATGTGCAAGGGCAAAATCGTCAATACAGCTGGGAGCAGGGCAAGGGAGCAAGAGGCCCAGGTAACGGAAGAAGGGGGTCAGCAGTTGATGTGGGGGGGCGGGGAGGAGGGAGCCATGGCTGACCGAGAGGGAGGCTCCGCACCGTCTTCAGGAGATGAAGAAGAAAGCACCTGAATGATAATCAGTTTGGATCTGTCTGTGAGCCTGAAGCCTGCCATGCCACATTGTCACTCCGTGGCAGACTTCCTTAGCCAGGAGCGGGTGTTGCAGTCCAGACACTCTGGACCTGGGAGGAAGGAGCCCAAGGGAAGGAGGTATTCAGCCGCCCCCCTTCCACTGGGCAGCCCCCGCAGGGGAATGATGTGGACAGACCCCTCCCTCGCTGGGCTGTGGGAGCCACCATGGCAGGGGCCGTGCCTAGGGGCAGGGCAGGCATAATGTGTCCAACTCTGGCCGCTGCGTAACTTTGCTTGAAGGTTTCGCTGTATCAAACCCTTTGATACAGGTGTGTGAGGCTTTGTTGTATCAACCTAAGTGCTCTTCCCAACCCGTGGGAAGCTGGGTCCATTTGCTAGTTCAAGATAAAATTAGTAAGCATATAAAAGGACAAGCCCTGCTGAAAAAGAATCCACAGTCCAGTCTCACCAGTCTTTTAGAGTTCTTTGAGAGTGTCAGTCAACATGTAGACAGGGTGATCTGTAGACATGGTTTACTTGGACTTCCAAAGGGCTTTGACAGAGTCCCTCACCACAGACTCCTGAGCAAACTTAGCAGTCATGGAGTAAGAGGAGAGGCCTTCTTATGGATCAGTGGCCGCGTTCAGCCGTCACTAAGCCATGGTGGCTTATATGGAGGGATGGTGCAGGCACCCGGTTGAGGCTCAAAGCCTGGTGAGAAATTGCTGGCTCGGCCCTCCAGACACCAGTCCGTGGACCCCAGCACTTGCCCAGCTTGGATTCCTTGCCAAGCACCATTTTCTGCTCAAATGGCTGCTCATTCTTTTCTGTAACTATCCCTAAATGCAAAAGGGGTCTTAAAGGGGCGTTGATGTCAGGAATGTTGCTGACATGGCCCCTTTAAGGCTCCCCATCCTGCTGCCTCCCCCTGACCAACTGCACTTTCCTCTGCCGTGCCCAACATAGAGAGGTGCAGTTGCTCAGCGGCGGTGGCAGGATGGGGACCGAGAGAGAAGCACCATGGCACTTTCATCTCGGCTCCCATTCTGCTGCCTCTGCCTCTACAAGCTTGCAAGAAGCCACGGTTATGCTCACAATAGGCGGCTCATTGGGGAAGTGGGCGCCGGCTCAACAGATGCCTGTGGACCTCTGGGCAGCTCGCCCCTGGTGCTAGCAGGGGAGGGAAGCTGGCAGGGGTCCAACAAGTAGAGAGCAAGGCAACAGTGGGTGAGTTCGTCCGTCCCTACTTCCCACCTACTCACAGTCGCTAGGCACTGCGCCCATCACACCATCAGGTAAATAAGCGACTGTGCGTAGCTTTATTTCTCCCCCCCTCGCCTGTCCTTCCCCCTCAGTCCTCCAGCCCACATGCCAGGGGCCTTGCAGCAGACCTGACTTGTCACCGCCAAATCCCCCTTCCCAGCTCCAATCATAATGGTGATCAGGTCGGGTCGCCCTTTTTTAAAAATTTCCCCCAATGGGGCTTGGGGAAATAAAGAAAAGTCAGGAAACTGGGGGTTGAGGGCTAAAATCCCCCCCTGCTAAGAACTGTGGGAAAAGCACAGTCCTTGTTGGGGGGGGTGGATTCCACCCCCACCCCCCAATTTTCACCAGGACAACTTTGAAAAATGAATGTAAGTGAATGGAGCAATGGCCTCCACTGACTTGCGTTATATTTTCAAAGAGTCTCTCGCGAAAATCGGCAGTGAGGGGGATCCCACCCACCCCCACTGTGCGTCCTGTTGCCTCAAGGGATTCCCCCTCCCCACCGATTTTCACAAGGGGCACTTTGAAAATACAGGGTGTTTCAAAAAGATGGACCCGATTTGAAATCACTATATCTCTGCAACCACGAACTGCCCATGAATGAAACTCCTGCCACTTGAAAGGGTGGGGCATGGAGTTTCAAATGATTACTGCTAGATGCCTCTCTCAGCACAAAAACAGCCCCTAGCCTCAGTCATTCACAAGATGGCGACCCCGCGACACAAGACGTCTTGCGTTCTGCAGTTCAGCAAGACTGAATCCGTAATTGCGGTGCAGCGTGCATTTCAACGGCATTTTGGCATTGATCCGCCAATGCCAAAGAGCATTTGTCATTGGTACCGACATTAGGGATGGACGAAAGTCCCTTACCTGATCCCGAAGCTTGCTTCGCGGTGGGGGGGAGGTGCTCCGTCCCTCCCCCCGAAATTCTGGCCGGGGGGGAAAGCGCCCCGTCCCTCCCCCCCAAAATTCTGGCCGGGGGGAGGCGCCCCGTCCCTCCACCCCCGTTCTGGCCAGGGGGGAGGCGCCCTGTCCCTCCGGCCGTGAAACCTCCTCTCCTGCCGGGACGTAAATGGCGGCGGCCGTAACTGCCGCTGTTTGCGTCCCTGCAGTCAGCCGTGATAGGCTACGTAAATGTTTATGTAGCCTATCACAGCTTACTTAAAAAAAAAAAAAAAAGCGTGTACGTAAATGGCGGCACCCATGGGCGCCGCCATTTGCATACGCGCTTTTTTTTCTTTTTTTCAAAGTCAGCCGTGATAGGCTACGTAAACATTTACGTAGCCCATCATGGTGTTTTTTAAAAAATCTAGCCATGATAGGCTACGTAAATCTTTACGTAGCCTATCACGTTTGTTTGTTTGTTTTACTTGGAAATGGCGGCGGCGGCAGCCAGTCGGAAGACTGGCCGCCGCAGCCGCCGCCGAACCGCTGCCGGAGCTACCGCCACCAGGGACATTCGAACAAGGTAAGTCCCATCCCGGGGGAGGTGGCAGGGGGGTGGCAGACCATTTCTCCACCAATTTTGGGGGGCCGAATGCGCTGGCATTTGGCCTCCCCGAGATTCGTGGAGAAATTCTCTGACATCCCTACTGACAATTCGAGGAAACAGGCTGTTTATGTAAGGGGAAGAGCACAGGGAGACCATGCACTTCAGAGGAAAACGTGAGAAGAATTCAAGAGAGTTTTCAGCGTAGCCCGCGCAAGTCCACTCGTCGTGCCAGCCAAGAACTTGCGATCTCTCATATGACTGTCTGGCATGTGTTAAGGCGACGTTTAATCATGAGGCCATACCGGTTGCAATTGGTACAGGCTCTTCATGCAGGTGACAAAGGAAAGTGTGTAGAATTTAGTGTTGTGATGTTACAGAACATAGAGGACAACAGCTTCTTACCACGTTTGATTTTTAGTGATGAAGGAACGTTTCATCTAAGTGGTAAAGTTAACCATCACAATGTGTGCATATGGTGATTTCGGAATCCACACGAAACGAAAGAGAATAAGCGTAATTCCCAAAAGTGAATGTGTTTTGTGCCATTTCTCAAAAAAAGGTTTATGGCCCTTTCTTTTTCAAGGAAAACACAGTTACGGGGCAAACGTATCTCGAAATGCTGCAGAACTCGCTCTTTCCACAACTTAATGAAGATTCCGATGACTTCATTTTTCAGCAAGATGGAGCACCGCCACATTGGCACCTGCAGGTTTGACATTTTCTAAATGACACACTGCCTCAAACTTGGATAGGCTGCACGGAACCCCAAGACTTGGTGCTACACTCTTGGTCCCCCAGATCTCCAGACATTGCACCCTGCAACTTTGTATTGTGGGAATACGTCAAAGAATGTGTTTTTGTGCTACCATTAGCGACTAATCTGGATGACCTCAAAAACAGAATCACGGCAGCGGTGACTTCAGTGGAAGAAGACACTTTGAGAGGCGTTTGGAACGAATTCAACTATCGTCTCGATATTGTCCGTACGGCAGGTGAAGGGCACATAGAGCATTTATGAAATGGTTCGTAAAACTTGATAACTCATTAAACCATTTGTAACTTTTGGTGTAATTGTAACATGTTGCCATCGTGAAATATACTGCTTTGAAATTGGCTCCATCATTTTGAAACACCCTGTATAACGCAAGCCAATGGAGCCCATTGCTCCTTTCACTTACATTTTTTTTTTCAAAGTTGTCCTGGTGAAAATGGGGGGGGGGAATCCAACCCCCTGACAAGAACTCCACCTTGGCAAGAACTCTGCCCCAACTTTTTTCTCCCTCTCTCACAATACTAGAACCCAAAGGAGTCATCCTATGAAGCAGATTGGTGGGAGATTCAGGACAGATAAAAGGAAGTCCTTCTTCACACAGCGCAGAGTTAAACTATGGAACTTGCTACCACAAGACATAGTGATGGCCACCAACTTGGATGGCTTTAAAAGGGGTTAGACAGATTCCTGGAGGAGAAGGCTATCGATGGCTACTAGTCCTGATGGCTGTATGCTGCCTTCAGTATCAGAGGCTATATGCCTCTGTACACCAGTTGCTGGGGAACATGGGCGGGAGGGTGCTGTTGCGCTCATGCCCTGCTTGTGGGTCTCCTGTGGACAGCTGGTTGGCCACTGTGTGAACAGAATGCTGGACTAGATGGACCCTTGGCCTGATCCAGCAGGGCTCTTCTTTTGTTCTTATGTTCATTGTGTCTTTAATTGATCTGTTTTTATGTTAGGTTGTCATTACAGTCTTGTGTTTAATCTGCATTTTATTATTGTTAGCCACCTGTGTAAGGCCCCAGGCCTCAAGTTAATAGTAGTTTAGAGAGGCTTAGAGATCCATAATGCTCTCTGCTTTGGTTCATTATTAAGTGCATTTTCCTTGCAAGTGGGCTCTTTGGCTTGTAAGATGAGTCAAAGGTCAATATGGCCGCCTCAGCACATTCCATGCTAATGAGCTCCTGTACTGTTTATCTTATCAGAGTCTCAGATGTGCCTGGGAAGCGAAGCTCAGTTTTTCTTAAAGCTACAGGTGTCTGTGCTGGGAAAATTCTGATTGTTTTCCTTCTGACCAAGCACTGTTAGTCTATGCTGGGAAAGTTTCAGATGAACTTTAACTCTTGCTGCTATCATGCTGCCTCATTGCTAACATGTATGGTATATATAAAACCCATCTTACCCCTTGGCTCTGGGTTCAGAGAAACTGTCTGATCCAACCACTGGGTATGCCTGTGCGCTGTAAGTACTCAATAAAGTCTCCTTGTAAGCAAACCTGGAACTGGCTTATCACTATCTTGGCACCTCTAAATATTGTCAGCCCACAACCAGGGCATACAACCTGGAGCGCCATTTTTGGTGGAAAGGCAGGGATACACATCGAGTAGTACATAAGTAGCACAGGAATGGGGGTTCTGCCGCCCCATTGGGTGAGGCGTTGGGCTGGGAGAGAGAGTGGAGTGGAGGAGAACACAGAACATTGTGCTATGGTGGGTCCTGCCCGTTCCTTCCAAGAAGCACTCAAACATTTAAATAAGAAGCAGGCAACATCGTGGGGCCCGAAGGCACATTTGTCCCACTGTCATTTGGGCCCACGTGCATTTATTTTGGGGATTTATGTTTGGGATTCTCTCCCTGCGCATTTATTTATTTTCAGGATTCTCGTTCACATTCCCCATCCCTGGTCTAGACAGCATGTCCAAAAAGAAGGACTGATCTGCCACATGGGGCGGGGGGCACCTCCACGACTGGTCATAATTGGGCATCTTCATCATTTGAGAATTTCCAGCTTGCCAAATATCCAGCAGTTGGTTCTGGATGGACAAAAAGGAGGCTGCATGGCCCATGTTGACCATGTGTTCATGACCTCAATAGGAGGTGAGGACTAGGAGCTTAGAAGGTATGTTGACTTTCAAAGCCCTCTATCAGGGGTGGGCAACTTCAGCTGTTTAGGCCTACAACTCCATCAGCCCTAGACTACAGAGTCAATAAGGGATAATGGGAGTTGTAAGTCAAAACATCTGGAGAGCCAGAAGTTACCCACTTCTGCCCTATATGGTTTGGGGTCAGGTTCTTTGAAGAACCCCTCACATCCCTATGAACCTTCCCAAGCCTAGAGACTGGCCTCAGAAGCCCTTCTGCCTGTCAGATTGGCAGGTGCTAGACACAGGGCATTTTTGGTGGTGGCCCCAGATTTGTGGATCTCCCTCACAAGGGACATGTATACCCAAGATACCTAGCAGACTGCCTTCCCTCGTACATACCAAGGCAACCTTTAAGCTCGGCAGAGGAGACCTTGCTTGTCATTCCAAAACAAATAGAATGTTGCCATGAAATACCCAGATAGCAGGCCTTCTCTGTAGCGGCACCCACTGTCAGGGTTCCTCTTATAACCTGGACCCCCTGGGCAACTTCTTAAGGATCTCTTGCCTCCTTAAGTGTCCCACCTTCCTTCTTTTGAACTTCCCCTTCCCAGTAACATGGGGTTTAGGCTGTAGACGTGGGGTGATTGACACTCCAGACACAGGGTTTAACCACAATAGTTTACTAGTGAATTAAAGAAAGCAATGACAACTAAAGGTATTTACACAATAGAGCTGAGTGATACAAAAGGCCTTAAAAGACGATACAAGTTTCAAAACTCAAGTTTCTTTACCCTAGCTGTGCTTAGACTTTTCTAGCCTCCTCTTCAGGCTCTGCTCTCACTTCAGGCTCTGGCTGCCTCTGCTCTTACCGGCTCTCTTTATACACCTTCCTCCCTCAGAACAGAAAGTACTGCTTCAAACCTGAAGAAATGAAACTTAAGTGGAGAAATGAAATTGATACTTAGCTGGGGGAATGAAACTAACCCTCTCAGGGTTACCCCCTCCCCACAGAAGACTGGAGGCCTCTAAGCCTGACCCTTTCCCCCCTTTGCCTCTGTAGGCCTCAAACCTTCACAGCCACCATCTAGAAAACCCCCCTTGTGTAGTTCGGGTGACAGAAAATGTGACATCAAACGCCTCCTGACAACACACTTGTCACCCAGGCTTTCCCTGCACCGTAAGTAAATTAATTATGCTGCTTCATTTTAGAATCATAGAATAGTAGGGTTGGAAGGAGCCTATAAGGCCATCCAGTCCAACCCCTGCTCAATGCAGGAATCCAAGTCGGAGCATCCCTGACAGGTGGCGGTCCAGCCTTGTCTTGAATGCCTCCAGCATGGGAGAGCCCACCACTGCCCTAGGGAATGGGTTCCATTGTCGTATTGCTCTAACAGTCAGGACATTTGTCCTGATGTTCAGCCGGAATCTGGCTTCCTGTAACTGGAGCCCATTCTTCCGTGTCCTGCACTCTGGGATGATCGAGAAGAGATCCTGGCCTTCCTCTCTGGGACAACCTTTCAAGGACTTGAAGAGCACCATCATATCTCCCCTCAGTCTTCTCTTCTCAAGGCTAAACATGCCCAGTTCTTTCAGTCTCTCTTCATAGGGCTTTGTTTCCAGTCCCCTGATCATCCTTGTTGCCTTCCTCTGAACCCTCTCCAGCTTGTCTTCATCCTTCTTCAAGTGCATGCCCAGAACTGGACACAGTACTCCAGATGAGGCCTAACCAGTGCTGAGTAGAGGGCAGCTAGGACGTCCTGGGATTTGGAAGCTATGCTTCTATTAATGCAGCCCAAAATAGCATTTGCCTTTTTTGCAGCCACATCACATTGTTGGCTCATATTCAGCTTGTGATCGACAACAATTCCAAGATCCTTCTCGCTTGTAGTGTTGTTGAGCCACGTTATCTCCCATCTTGTAAGTGTGCATTTGGTTTCTTTTTCCTAGGTGCAGAACTTGGCATTTATCCCTATTAAATTTCATTCTGTTGTTTTCTGCCCAGCGTTCCAGTCTATCAAGATCACTTTGAATTTTGTTTCTGTCTTCCAAGGTACTGCTTCTTAAATTTTTTTTACTGTACTTGGAAGTGTTTTTAATGCTGGGCTTTGATGTGTTTTTAATATTATATTTTAATATTGTGAACCACTGAGAGATTTTGTTATATTCAGCAGCATATAAATGCCACACATAAATAAATAAATCTCAGAGTCAGAAGGGACCTTGGAGATCCTCTAGCCCACAGGTCCCAACCCTTCTGGTCCCCTGGGAATATCTGGGACTTTGAGAAACTGCTGTGGGCACCACCACAAAATGGCTTCCACTGAGGAAGTGGCTAGTCATGTAATGGCTGCCATGGGGGACTGGCTAAAGTGAGCTAAAGAGGGGCAGGGGAGAGAAATAGGAAAGTTAGAGGCTGAGAGGGAGGGGGAAATAGCACGGCAAAGCGGTGGAGGGGAGAGAAAGAAGACACATGGACATTTTCCAAAGTTTTTCTTCAAGCAATTCTTTTGAAAGAGGCAGGGAGCTTCATGGGTGCCAATGGCGGTCCTGTGGGCACCACAGCTCCCGTGGGCCCTGCATTGGGGAACCTGCTCTAGGCGATTTTTGCATGGCTTGCACTCCTGCTGGTTTAAACTGCTGGTTTTGGCCTTTTACACTTGGTAAGGGTGTGGTGCTGAGTTCTGCAATGCTCAGCCGCTGCTTTCCTATGATTATATTTTATAGGAATTGTGTTTTCTTTTCCTTTAGGGCTGTGCCCTAAAAGGCAGCTTAGAACTCTCAAAACCAAATAGTTAAAATAAATACATTTTGGGTGTGCTGTTTTTGCTCAGCCCTAACTTTCAAGGAAAGGGAATCTCAGAAGGGAAAGGGAATCTCACTGGTGGCATTTCCCTCCTCTGCCCCAAATCCTGCCGGTGTGTTATGGGCTCTCCCAAAGACACATCCAGCAAGTAGTAGTTAAAATCCAATCTTCTTCGAATCCCAGACATCAGGCTGAGCTCTCCAGCAGCCCAGGTTTGGCAAAGTAGTATTCATGGATTGGCACAGTTTGCAGAGCTTTTCCTTTGTCCAAATGAATCCAGCGCTTCCCTTACTTGCCAATGGCACTGGCTTTTTAAACCTCAAAGAACAGCAGCAGCAGCACCCTGACCCAAGCTGGCAGTTTGCTTGTTCTGTGGGTTCAACAGGGCTTCCCAGGATTCAGGCAGAAGTGAAATAGACAAGAACAAGTGAATCCACAAAAAGAAGGCGCTCAGCCTTAAATCTGAGTATTACTTGCATAAAGGTGTTTCCAGAAGCACCTGGAAAGATGTACATGGAACAATGGTCTGAATTCATAAGCATGTATACTTCTGTGTCCAGAAAGCTTTTACGCAGATTCATGTATCTATCCATTTCTATCAGTGATGTGGCAATTTCCATAACCCAGCCTTAAAAAATAAATACGCCTCATTCCCAAAATTACATCTAGGCAATTGTTTGAGTGTAAAAAGGATTGTAAGGAACAGCCCTTACGTTGATGCAAGCATACAGCTGTCAGAGTTGGACACACTCTCTTCAGCAAAGCCAAGCCTGTTGCGCCCCTTCAGAACAGGCCCTGCCATGGCGCACCCCTGCAGCCCCCTGAGGGAGAGATCTTTCCACTCCATTCCACTGAGGAGGGGCTGCCCCACAGCAGGGCAGAGGGACAGGTGTCTGACACTGTCCCTCAGCCTACTAGTCTCCTGTAGCGTCAAACTGTATGGACTGCACAGCTGTGTGCTGCCACCCACTGACCGATGCTGGTACTCCAAGCTTTAAACACATGGACACATTTAAATTTATTAAAATTAAGTAATGCATTTGAAAAACAAAATAACCCAGAGATGCACACCCCTAAGGTCCCCTTAGTATTTATGCCAAGTTTCAGGTGTCTACGTTTTATGGTCTTGGAGCTATGGCAGTGACAGATGGACAGACAGACACACATCCTTAAGGGTCATGTTAAGTGTGATGTAAGCAAGCCATGATTAGCTTCTCCTAGTGTTGCTTCACAGTTGCCCCAGGGGTTTCTTCGAAGACCAGGGAAATGGATCTCAGACATGGGGGGTACAGCTCTCTTCTCTGCTTTCCACCCAAGCTAAATCTCCCCCAAAGCTGCTATTAGCAACGTACGTCTGTGTGTGTGGCTGTGGCTGTGTGTGTGTGGGGCGGGAACAAACTCACAAGTCCTCCCGGATCACAGATCTTTTGCATCCTGTTTGGCCCAAAGACAATAATCTCTCGTCTACCAGGAACCAAAGAACCGCCCAAGCTAGTCAGCCTCAGGACTCATTGGGTTGTTTCAATGGGGCAGTTTGTGCCAATGGGGCAGCTTGTGCAGCTGTGCGTCAGGTCTGGGCCACCCCAAATTGGGCCCATCAACTTCCTCTGTGGTAGAGCTTTTCTGGAATTTCAGCGTGAGGTGATTTACGGGGAGATGCGTCCCTCATTTTGACACAGGTATAATGAGGGCGTGTTTTGGGCCTGGGGCAGTGTCCCTCCGTCTTCCTCTGTCAGCGCAGGCTCAAAGGATCTGTCCAGGCCAGGGGTGCCAACCCCCTTTCAGCCTGAGGGCCATATTCAATTTTGGAGAAGTTGCGGGGCCTCATTCCAGGGGTGAATGGGGCCAAAGGGTAGGGCCAAAAACACCAGCACATCGTGGCATAAGCTGTTCCTGCCAGCAACTCAGCCTTAGGAGAGGAATTTTGACTGTTTAAAGTGGGCGGGGAGGGACTGCACAAAAGCCAGGAAACCCCCCAAAAATTGGGGGTGAGGGGAAAGGGGGTGGGGCCAGGGGCCTGGATTGGGACCCCAAGCTGGCCAGATTTCCCTCATGGGCCAGAGGAGTAACACCCCTGGTCTGGACCAGCTTTCCTTAATTTGGCATCCTCCAGGTGTGTTGGACTACAACTCCCATCATCTCCAGACAGCCCGCAAGCCTTCCTATAACATTTCCTACCCGCAAGGTCTGGGGATATCCCCGTCCAGATGTTGGGAAAGGGGGGCAGGAAGAGGAACAGACCAATATCCCGGTTAACATCCCTCCCTCCGTACCCAGTTTCTAATTCTTCAAACGAGATGCTGCAGACTCCAATCCAGCTGGAAGCCATACCCCTAAGCGCAGCAGCCATTTGGCCCGATCTTGGGTATGTCGTTATCTTTATTTATTTATTTATTTATTTATTTCTATACCGCCCAATAGCCGAAGCTGTCTGTGCTATCTTGCACTATCACTGCTCTGTGGCGAAAGAGAAAGGCACTCTGTGTGTGCTCAGGGGTGCATCCCACAGCTGAGAAAGACTGTCCTAGGGCTAAACCTTCCTGAGTTCTGGCTCAAACTAAACTTAGGTGGTCCTCCGCAAAGCAAGAGGGTGTCAAGACACCCCACATCCCCCCAACCCCCTATTTCCACTCTATTCTTTCCAAGCAGACAAGTCAAGTCCTCTGATTTCATTGCAGTTCACGAAGCCGCTCGGATAGCGGTTCCTCTTGAAAGTGTCCCTCGGCACCTCCGTGATGTGTGTGTTGTCGCAAATGATGCGCGAAAATGAGTCGCTGCTCAGGGCGTGGCGTTGCTGTGGTGTGAACACCCCGGGGTTCTCCCACCAGTATCTGCCAAGACAGAGGGCACAGGGATGAAAGCGGCCAGTCGGCATGGTCTCGGGAAGGCAAACCAGAACCACGGCCCTATTTCAAATCCAGCAAGGGACTCTTTCTGACCGAGGGCCAAATTCCATTTCAGAGAAGGTCTTGGGGGCCGCATTCCAATGGTGGGTGGGACCAAAGGCAAAAGGGGTTGGGCCAAAATACAAAAAAACCCAGCACATTTTTGCTTAAAGCTCTTCCTTCTGTAACTAAGTGCTAGGAGAGGAATGTCAACCTTTTAGAATGGGGGTGGGGGAACATGCAGAAGCTGGAATACTACCAAGGGATCAGCGTTAAGGGGAAAGGGGTGTGGCCAGGAAGAGGGGACGTGGCCATCTGCAGAAACTTGGAGGGCCAAATTGGGACCCCGGCCAGATTTGGCCAATGGACCCGAGGTTCCCCACCCTTGTTCTAGACTTTTTCATGGAGACTGCTTTCATTGATGTTATTTACGTTCCCCAGAAGAGCCTGGCTGGATCAGACCAAAGGCCCATTTAGACCAGCGGTGCTGTTTCCCACCATGGCTAACCAAATGCCTGGAACAAGATGGCGAGGCAATGCGCCCCAACCGGGGTCTACATTTTGGTGGGTGCTTGCCGATGCCAGCCTTCTGCACATCACTGCCAAAAACTCTGTGCTGCCCCTCCTCGCCCTTACTGAGCCGGAGCCTGGAAGAGAGGTCCTGAGCTCCAATTACACCCTGAACGTTGACCCACGGTAGCCGGCTCACTCGAAAAAGGAAATAACAAGGAAGCAGAGAGTCAAAAGTCCACCCACCTGTCTCCATCTCGGACTTTGCGGAACTGGAGTCCGAGGAGGCATGCCAGGAGGGGGCCCACCCTCCCCTGGGGGACAAAGGGTTCAGCCATCGCCCCGATCCAGATGTCAATGTTGGCTGGGGTCCCGTAAATGTCCACAAACTTCTTTGCCAGCGTAGGGTTGTGCAGCACGGCGGCAAGTTCAGCTTCATTGGCTGGTTCAGAAAGGCCACAGAAACGCCTCCAAGCATTGTATCCTAGCAGAGGGAGAGCAGAAAAGGATGCTCAGTGCTGTCCCACCTCGGGTGCTGGATCCAAGGGAAGCAGAGGATCTGGGTGCCATGGAAGAGCAGGTTTGGGTACCTCTCGCAGGGGTAGAGGGGACTGCGGAGAGGGCACCTTCCTGGGCCCTGCATAACAACACACAATGGTCCATCTTCTACACACAGGTGGTTCTCTCTGTCTAGAAGTACTGCGTGATCTCCTAGCTGGGGGTGGATAGAAGCAATTTTCTTAGTAGCTGGAGTGGCCTTCCCCAGCGCGGTGCCCTCCAAAGGTGCTGGGCTAAACCGCCCATCGTCCCCAGCTGAGATTTGTAGTTCAACACATCTGGATGGCACCATGTTGGGGGAGGCCGGCCTGTAGTTTATCTGGGTTCCACTATGGGAGATAACTGAAGCTGTGCACAACTACCATGTCTGGGACAGGAATAAAACAGTCAGAGAGAGAGAGAAGAAAGGACAGAGAGAGAGAGAAAATGAAGGAAGGAAGGAAGGAAGGAAGGAAGGAAGGAAGGAAGGAGAGAGAGAGAGGGGAAGGGAGGGAGAAAGGAGAGAGAGAGAGAAAGAGAGAAAGAGAGGGAGGGAGAGGGAGAGGGAGAAAGAAAGAGAGAGAGAGAGAAAGAAAGAGAAAGAAAGAAAGAAAGAAAGAAAGAAAGAAAGGAGAGAAGAAGGAAGGAAGGAGCAGGAGAGAGAGAAAGAGAGAGAAAGAGAACAAAGGAAGGAAGAAAAAAGAAAAAAGAATGAAGAAAATGTCAAGAAAAGAAAAGATGCAAAACTGCTAAAGAAGCATAGGCAAGATGAGACAACAGCAGCATTTTAAATTGGCCATAGAAAGTGGGGGGATCCAGCAGTCGGGCATTTGGAGCCTTCTGTTGGCTTTTGGGGACTGCTGTTGTGTCAGGATGATGCTGCCTTGCCCGTGAGACTGATCTGCTCGGCTTGTATCTCTGTAAAGGTATCACAGACACATCGGTCTCTCCTCTGATGGGCACCAATCTTATCCCACAAAGCTACCCTGGGTCTTCTCACCACTCCACAAAATGGCACAAGCATCGAAGATCTTGGGGCAGGGGCAACAACTGTGCGATCAAGCGGGCCTACCTGGCAGGCCATGGTCTCTCCCCCGCTGCAGGTTCAGAGAAGACAGGTCCAGGCCGATCTCTTCCACTTGCTCGAAGAGTCGCTCCTGGAGCTCCACCACCATCATCTGGTTCTGCTTCATCAACTTGGAATGGTCGGCCAGCAAGCCTCGGAGAAGAGGGTCAACACCACCTGGCGGAGAAAGGCATCGGTGACCCTGAAGGGAGGAGCTCTCTAGCCAATGCTTCTGCTGGGCTTTGTTTTTTAAGGGACAGCTTCCTTTCCACACTCAAAATCAGTAGGCCTCTGACTGCCCAAGCAATTTCATTTGAGGGCTTTATACACAGTCAGACAATTGGTCCATCTCGCTCAGGACTGCCCAGAACAGCCATGCCCAACCTGGAGCCCTCCAGATGCAATGGACTACATGCTGGCTGGTGGATGGTGGGAATTGTAGTTGAACACATCTGGAGGGCGCCGGGTTGGGGAGGGCTGGTCTACAACTGACTGGCAGTAATGGCTCCAGGGCTTCACAGAGGGGTCTTTCCCTGCCTTACTTGGAGACGCCGGGGACTGAACCTGGGATGTTTCACATGCAAAGCAGATGTTCTGCCCCTGAGGTACAGTCTGTCCCTTAAAAGTGAAGTCAGATTCCAGTCCTCATGGTTCTCAGTAAAGGGCTGATATAAACAGCAACTTCAGAAGGTGACTTACATCAACTCAGACCTCTGGTCCATCTACCTCAGCATTGTCCCAATCTGGCCCTCTGGAGGTCCCCAGAAGGCCATGCCCCCTTCCCCTGGCCCCGCCCCCTTTCCCCAGCCACTGATTGTTTAGTGGTTTCCTGACTTTTGCTTGATGGCTTCCTGACGTTTGTATATTTTCCCCCCATTCTAAAAAGTTGAAATGCCTCTCCAGAGCTTGAAGCTATGATAGGCAGGTATTTCTGGTATTTTCAGTCCTGCCTCCTTTGCCTTCGGCCCCACCCACCCCCAGAATGTGGCCCCTGAAAGCTTCTCCAAAATAGAATTTGGCCCCCAGGCTGGCAGAGGTTCGGCACCCATGCTTTTCAGAAATGACTGTCGTGGGTGTTTCAGAGGGATGGCTCCTAGAACCAGCAAACTGAAGGCCTTGTGCAGCTGTTCCATCTTATTTTTCCATCACAGATTTTCCGCAGTAAGAAAAAAGACAGGAGAACCAGTGGGAAAACATGAGAAGGTGATATGAGTGGGAGACATCATCGCCTGGAACCCCATAAAGTTCTGTAAATGAGAGTCAAGCCACACATCCCATTAATTAGGTAGTATGTAGCTAGGCCTGGATTTGAATCAGGACCACTGCACACCGGGAGGGGAAGATTAAACCTTCCCCCTCAAGCTCTTTGCTTCCCCAAATCTCCCCTCCTGAGCAGAGGTTTTAAAAAAGGGAATGAAAAGACCTCCATTGGAGTCATGGATGGAGGCTTTTTTCCTCTTTTTTTAAAAGATAAAGGTAAGGCTCAGCTGAATGCTACATAATTAGCAGAATGTGTGGCTTTGACCCCGAGGCAGGGCAGTGGCACCATAAAAGCCTCATCTGGAAGCACCCTGTGGCAGGCTTAGAAAATTATTCCTGAAAGCACAACCTCCATCTTTAAGGCTGCATTTTGAGCCCATTCACTTTTGCCCATGTCCAGTGCGAGTGCCATGGCGGGCAGAGCTCACGCTGACCTTCCATCACAACCCTCCACGAAGCGCAGAATGTGAGATGAAGTGGGGGACTATAGTATGGAGCCAGGGGCTTGAAATGTTCATCCAGGCGAGGCACAAAGGGCGGGATGGAACCATGTCCGAAACGGAAGGCCAGGGAGAAGACGTTTGAGACGGTGGGGTCCACGGAGTCGTTGTACCCCTTGTACAACGGCAACTGCTTATTCATTTCAGTGCCCAGCATGAGGGGCAGGTAGTCTCTGAAGGTGATAATCTGTGATGGAAGCAAAAATAAAAGAGCTACTCAGAAAACAAAAACTACCATTTAAGAAACATAACACCAAAATACTTAGTACAATCGGTATGATGCAATAGTAAAATAACGCCAAGTTAAGATCTGAAACCACATTATTTAGATTGCTCCAGCCACTCATGAGACATGAACCCTCCTGCACACTACGCTTATCATCTCAGGCCCTCTTCCAGGTGCTCCCTCTGAGGGAGGCTTGGAGGGTGGCACAAGAGAGAGGGCCTTCTCGGGGGTGGACCCCCAATTTTGGAACGATCTCCCCAGCAAAGCCTGCCTGGCACCAACATTGTTACCTTTTCAGCAGCAGTTTAAGACCTTTTACTTCCAGGCATTTCGCAGCAGATGTTAAGGTTTTTAATCGGGTCTTGGGATTTCTTATTGTTGATTGTTAAAATTGTTAGAGATGTGTTTGTGTGTTCTTTCTGTTTATATGTTTGGATGCAAATGTTTTTATATTATGTACAGCATTGTATTTTTAAGGCATTTTATCTTTGTAAACCGGCCAGAGAGATTTGGCTATTCAGTAGTATAGAAACGTAATCAATGAAAAGGAAAGGAAAGGAAAGGAAAGGAAAGGAAAGGAAAGGAAAGGAAAGGAAAGGAAAGGAAAGGAAAGGAAAGGAAAGGAAAGGAAAGGAAAGGAAAGGAAAGGAAAGGAAAGCCAGTGTAGTGTAGTGGTGAGAGTGACGGACTGGGAGCTGGGAGATCTGGGTTCTAGTCCCCACTTGGCCATGGCAGCTCACGGGGTGACTTTGGGCCAGTCACAGACTCTCAGCCCAACCTACCTCACAGGGCTGTTGTTGTGAGGATACAATGGTGAGGAGGAGGATAATGTAAGCCGCCTTGAGTTCCTTGCGAGAGGGAGAAAGGCGGGGTATAAATGCAATAAATAAATAAATAAATAAAGGAAAGGAAAGGAAGTGAACTGAAGTGAACTGAAGTGAGACGAAGAAGAGAGAGTGTTCAGTACCTGAATCATTGCGCCAACTATCTTCCGGGCTTCCTGATAGAGCTTCTCCCCATCCCAATGGGGATTCAACCTCTTCAGTTCCGTGGCCAAGCGGTTATGTTCCCGGACGAACAAGGTATGGATGGCTGTCAGTCCGAGGTTCACAGTCACTCTAGTATCCCCTGCAAGATTAAAAACATGGCACACGGACATCCCTGTTATTTCTGGAAGATTCCTCCCTTTTTAAAACACCCAGATCCCACAAAGCATAGGACGCTGGCTCAGCCCGTATCAGACCCTGGTCCCTCTGGCCCAGTGTGGGTCACACTGAATGGCAGCAACGGCTCTCCAGGTTTCAGGCAGGATTCTTTCGACACCCTACACTGAACAGGAATCGAACCTGGGACCTTCAGCATGCAAAGCATGTGCTCTATCAGCTCTGACTCACAACCCTTCCTCCAATCGGCTCCAGCGGGAGTGGTGCCAGTATTTCATGCAGTTCCACGTGCTGGGAAACTTTTTGTGCGTTGCAAGGAAGTGGGCACAGCATAAGCCAAAGTTCCCCGACCTGTGTGGGACTTAGGGATGTCAAAGGAACCCATCCAGGGGATGGCGTTCACCGGGATTTCATCAGCTCGGCTCCCCGGACTTCGTTTCATTTCCCCATGAGCCAGCTTGACTCAATTTGCATCAAGTTGGGCCAGTTTGTGGATTTTCTGGGGGTGGGGTATTTGCATAAAAAGAAATTTGTGCAAATTGCAAGTGCAATTTGTGCAAAGTTCTATTTACACACATTGTATTTTAAAAAGGAAAAAGTTTCCGGATTTCGAGAAAAACCCACAGCTCAGCTTGAAAATGCAAGCTGAGTCAGGGGCGCCACAGAAATCCAGTGAGCCCCAAAAGGGCCAGATTTCCTGGCAACACACAGCCTTAGGGACTACAAGTCCCAGCATTCCCCAGTCCAACACATCTGGAAGGCACCAGGTTGGGGACACCTACTATAAGCATTTAACATAGAATAAAATATTCTCCAACTTTTACTATTTTGCATCATTTTTTCTGCCGTTGTTACAGTAGCTAATTATGGGCAGGGTCCCAGAACTGAACACACAACTTAAAAGCAAGTTCTATGCAAGAATATGATCTGCAACTCAGCCTGGTGTTTAAAAACAACAACCGGCTAAGACGTACCTGCTTTAAAACAGCGGATGTTGGCGGTTTTGTTCGTGTAGAGACAGAGGCTCTTGGAATTGTTCTCAAAGGGCAGCAGCCCCAATCCTGCGTCTGTGAAGTTCTGGTTGAGCGCCATCAATCCCAGAGAGTTGCTGTGGTTGCGCAGACTCCGGGCCAAAGGCTCCTCACTCCCGTACACCGTGTTTGCGTCCAGGAACGATGTGATAGCGTTGAGCTGCTCGCGGATAAATGTTGTGGGGTTGCAAACAGGGGCGCTTCGAATGAATGGCATGCAGACGCCCGGCTTTGTAATCCGTGGATCTCCGGGGGGGATCTGTAGAAAACAGTCCCTGAATCAAAACCTCCGTGGTCATGTCCACTTCATTCTGCTGAATTGTGGTTATCTATGAACTTATTTGTTTGTTTAAAGCCTTTTTATCCCACTCCTCAGTTGAAAGAGCTCCCAGAACAGCTTATGTACAATCAATAAAAAGAAGACAGTTCCTGCCCTCAGGCTTACAATCTAAGAAGACATGACAAAAAAGGAAAAAGGAATGAGGAGGGAAGAAGGGGGGGGAAAGCAAGAGGTCTTTCAACAGGGCTGCTGGAGTGGCTGCTGGTGGTGACAATGGGTATTCGGAGATAGACTGCCCTTGGATATGGAAGTTCTACTTAGTTGTCATCACCAGCCATCAATTAACAGTGATTATTGGGGAAGGCTGCTTTAGTCATGGTGGGGTTGTCAAATACTGTGTGAGCTCAGCTCCCACTCAAACATTTGACTTGTGCCCCAAACGTACATAGCAAAGAGGCATAAACCTGGTTATACATTCATCCTCTTAACGAAGTGAAAAAAGCCCACATCCAAACAAATAGTTTGTGTTTGTTTTTAAGTGAAAACTGACCCAGGGATTGAGGGAGGTGACGTCACAGGCATCAGCCAATAGGTGTCCCAGAGAAACTGCCCTCTGCCTTGCGTACAACACTACACTTGTTCCCCTCACCCTAAGAATCTCATAAGAGCTTTCCGTTACCTTGATTGGGAAGCACGGGGGTGCATAGTTGCAACTGGTATTACAGTGGACTTCTTTATTCTGGATGCTGGTTTGTGTCATAGGGGCTAAATCCATGTCGTGGTCGACCCACTGGCCCCAGTGCATGAAGGCCAGAGAGCGCTCCTCATCATCTGTGACGTTCTCATTGGCGGTGGTGATGATTTTGTTGGAAATGCTCCGCACCTGCGAGGGGTGAAGCACCCGTGGGCCACAGCTCCAGAAATCCCCCAGCAGCACCGCCAAGGGAACTGCGACCCCCTCCCACCCAGTGGGCAATAGTCCCATGGAATCGTGAGTGGTAGCAGCTTGCTAGGCCCATGGTAAACAACCTGGTGCCCTCCAGATGTTTAGGACTGCAACTCCCACAATCCCTGGACATTGGCCCTGCTGACTGGGGCTGACTGGGGCTGATAGGAGTCATAGTCCAAAAACATCTGGAGGGTACCAGGTTACCTACCAAGATTGTTCTGGCTCAGCCTTCCCCATACCGAGTGCCTCCAGGATGTTTGGGCTACAATGCCCGTCCTCCCTGACCACTGGGCATGCTGGCTGGGGCTTTTGGGAGCTGTAGTCCAAACACATCTGGATTGCACCAGGTTGACTACATCTGCTCTAGGCTCACAGGCAGAGCGGGGGAGAAAGAAAGGTCTTTCCTAGCCCTGCCACTAGATCCTCTCTTCACTGAAAATGGTGGGGGATGGATCCTGGGACCTTCTCCAGGGAAAGCACGGGTTTCCTCCCACTAAGCTACAGCCCTCCCCCCAACAGGGGTCAGTTCATAGGAAGCTGCCTTATACTGGGTCAGACTATGGGCCCATTTAGTCCAGTACTGTTGACACTGACTGTCTCCAGCTCTCTAAACTGTTTCCTCCTCAAAGGGAAGGGGCTGGATCTGATTTGCGGCAGCAGCTGGGGATGGGGGAGGGGTCTTGCTGGCCTGCATGACCCCTCCCCATCAGCAGAAGTAGAATAAATGATGGTAAAATAGGCGGAACGCATGGAGATGGGCTCCAGCTGCACAGTGCACACAGGCTGCAGAATCCAACCTTGCTTGCTCAAAATCCGGACCGCTGCAGAGCAGACTGTGTGGAGCGCCCCTGGCTCTGACTCTGTGTAATGATAAACCAGCATCTTGCAGCGGGGTGCTGAACCTCTTTCAAGATCCTGCGGCCCAAGGACAGCTCTCGGGGGCCGCATTTCAGTGGAGTGGAGCCAAAATCACCCCCCCCCCCGCAAACCAGCATCTTTTAACTTCACACTCTTCCGGCCAGTGACAAAGCCTGAGAAGCGGCATTTCGACCATCTAGGCTGGGGGGCGGGGAGTGAGCAAGAGCCGGGATATCCCCAGACAGTCGGCAGACGATGGGTAGCTGGCGTGAAGGCGGCGTGGCCATCTGGGGACCCCAGGAGGGCTGGATTGGGGCCCCCGTCCTGACCTCTCCTACGGCCATGTGCTGATCGCCACGTCGCCCCCACAAGTAAGGCCCAACGGCTCCCCACCGACCCACAGCCCTCTGTCCGGTTCCACCCTAATGCTGCTCCTCCAGAAGTTGCCCCGAGGAGCCCCCGGAGCCCCCAGCTCTTACCAGCGGGAGGGGATGTCCGTTGTACAGCTGGCCCGCAATCAAGCCCTTCGGAAGAGACACCCCGTCCTCATACTCCGCCGGAAGCCAGCGGGCGTAGCCATGGTTGGACGCCCCAAAGTGCGGGTGCTCCCTAGAACGGGAAGGGAAGGGAGGGGCGTGCATCGCAGCAGAAGGGGAGGAGCCCTGAGGGTGGACCAGACCACGGGGCCATCTCACCCGGCATCCTGTTCACACAGTGGCCAACCAGCTGCCCACGGGAGACCCGCAAGCAGGACCGGAGTGCCCAAGCACCTCCCGCCCATGGTCCCCGGCAACTGGTGTCACAGGCACACTGCCTCTGCTCCTGGAGGTGGCACAGAGCCATCAAGACCAGCAGCCAGTGGTAGCCTTACAATGCAATCCTATGCATGTTTAGACAGAAAAAAGGACTCCCAGCATGCCCCAGCTGGGAGGTGGCTGGCAGGGGCATGCTGGGAGTTATAGGACTTTTTTTCTGTCTAAACATGTCTAGGATTGTGCCCTTAGAGGACATGCATGTGGAAATCCTTCCCCCCATCATGCCTGGGGGTTCTTTTGCAAGTTGCTTGAGGAATCCCAATGCTATTTGCACTTGCAGATTCCAATACAAAACGACCTGATCCGCAGTTCACGGGCTAATCTGTGGACTGGAGCTCAGCCATCCACCAGATTTCGGGCTTCTCTGAACTTTAAAATGCCGTTTATTTGTTTAATGATTCACAATTGATTTGCATTTATTCGTAACATATTAGGAGTATTTCTATACTGCCTTTTCCCAAATGTCACCAAGGCGGCGTACAATAATTCAAATAAAAACAGTCTAAAATAATAAAAGATCATGTGTGTCTGTCTATCTGACCACTCGTACCAAAGCTCCAGGACCACGAAATCTAGACACCGGAAACCTGGCATATGTACTAAGGGAAGCCTAAGGATGTGCACAGCAGGGTTAATTGTTTTTAATGCATTGATTTTAATTAATTGGAATGTGTTTCTGCGTTTGAAGCCTGCAGTAACAACTTCAGTCACTAGGTGACAGACTTCCCTAACCAGTGCATAGCCTTGCAGACTGCAGTCCATAGAGTTTGAAGCCAGGGAAGGTTAGAAGGTCGAGGGACAAGGATATATGCCTGCCCCCTACCCTCTACTGTGAGATAGCAGCCCCTCAGGGAAATAGAGCAGACAGAGCCCACCCGTAAGGGGCAATGGGGTGCCCCATAACAGGGGCTGTGCCTAGGGCCACCAACTGGCATGGCTTCACTCAGACGGGGCAGGCATAACATGTCCAGTTCTGACAGCTGCATAACTGGGGTCAGAGGCCAAAATATATCAAATTATGGGTTCTTCTACTCTGGGCAAAGCCGGGTCCATTTGCTCGTAATACATAAAAACATGACAACAATAAATCCATATCCAAACAGCACAGAAACAACATTAAACGCTTTCGTCTCAATGCAGTTCGCTAAGCAAAACCACCAAGCGGTTCTGTGTGAATCGGGCTACAGTGACGGGTCCTTACCTGTTGTTGCATTCTCCAGTGATTGTCCGGTAAGGGCTGCTCTCCGGACACCTGACTTGGCGGATCACGTAGTCACAACCCGTCAGCCTGAAGATGATGTCCTTGTGCTTGCTGCTTAGGACATCTAAATGAGAAATCCATCAAAAACAAAACATTGTCGCGCAGATGTTGCCTTCCTTTTGCAAACAATGCCCGATGGATGGTTTTTCTTTTAAAGAAGTTACATTTAAGGAGGAAAAATATGTTGCCTAAATTCTGTGAGATTAAAGAGAAGGAGGAGCTGGAGGAGGAATCTGACTTCTTTTTTGAGCATAACAAGAAGCTAGTCCTCCAGGGCTCCCATGAACTGGGATGTTTTTAAAACCAGCTACTGAAGCTTTTACTTGATTAATCCAGATGATACCTGTGATGTTTAACTCTCCCGGCCATGTCTTCTGCAACTTCATCTTCAGGAGGTCCAAAGTCATCTCCATGTAACTTGCGGCTCGGATCGCAGTCCTGGCTCCAGCTACTGGCTCCTTTAAACGTTTCAGAAAATCATAGGGGGAGGCATGGGCCTTGTCCAAGTTCACCTTTCCTCTGGAAAGAGAAGTACGGGGAGGTGGCAACAGGGTGGCTAGAAAATGCTCAAAATTGCCAGAACAGGTGTTGCTAAGGGCAGGTTTATGCCATGAGTTCTTTAGAACCAACAACAGGGAAACTTCATCCAAAGGAGAGAAACCATTTTCACCCTTCCATGTTTCTTGAGAAACTGTTCTTCCTCTCCTCCTCCTCTGGGGTAGCAGGTCAGCCTGTTGTTGCTTGGGGGGGTTGCCCCCCTACATTTTTTTTTTTTACTTCAGCGACCCTTGGAGCTTCCCTGAGCATGCAGACACACCCCTGTTGTTTCTCAGTGGGCCCCATTTTGACCACATTGCCATTGGCACGCAGCACCTGAGTTCGCTCTTAGAGGGAGCGATGTCAGATAGAACATCCATTACATTATATCATAACGTTATAAAGTTAGACAACATATTTAAAATATTACAACGTTATAATGTTATAAATTATGCAAGGTATATAACATTATAATACATTGAAATAGTGTTTTTGTAATTATTATGATCACCGAAGAATTGATGCTTTCGAACTGTGGTGCTGGAGAAGACTCTTACGAGTCCCCTGGACTGCAAGGAGGTCAGATCAGTCAATCCTAAAGGAAATCAACCCTGAGTGCTCATTGGAAGGACAGATACTGAAGATGAAGCTCCAATATTTTGGCCACCTAATGCTAAGAGAAAACTCCCTGGAAAAGACCCTGATGCTGGGAAAGACTGAAGGCAAAAGGAGAAGGGGACGGCAGAGGATGAGATGGCTAGATAGCATCACCGATGCAATGAATATGAACTTGAGCACGCTCCGGGAGTGAGCGCAGGACAGGAAGGCCTGGCGTGCTATGGTCCATGGGGTCACGAAGAGTCGGACATGACTGAACGACTCTACAACAACAATTATTATGATGTATTTGAATCTTTGCTTTGTAAATTGCTTAGAGATATTTTTTAGATATGGTATATTCATCTGTTAAATAAACAAACAAATAAACAAATAAATAACAACATCTTGTCAAGAATGACAGCCTGTTTTCTATCAGGGGATTAGGCCTTGTTGTCCCATCTAATGTAACCACCTGGGATTGTGTGTGACCTAGAGGCTCCTTGGCCCTTCGCTCCAGGCCAGGTGGAGTCCCTGCTAATGGGGAAGTGAGAACAGCTGGAGTGGGTGGGATTTCCAGCCTCTCGGAGGCCAGGGCAGCCCACCCAGGGGCTGAGTCGGTGACTGGCTGAAGGAAAATCTGCCCTGGGTTGCCAGTGCTGGGCTTTAAAAGGGGGCTGAGGTCAAGGCATGGGGTCTCCCTTCATCCTGGTGGTCCTGCACCTGCAGATGGCTGGTTGCTCTCTGGGGAGATCCATACTTAGGTATGCAAGGATAGGCAGGTAGTGTTATTATTTTGCTTGGGTGTGCATTCATGAAGCTCTCTGTATATAGTTCAGTAATTTGGCTTTGTACCCTCTTGTGTAACTTGCTACTTCCATTCTTCTCTTTCCCCCTACCCCCTTATTTTTATTTTAATAAACCTTTATCCAACTTTTAGTTGGTGTGATTTCCCTGCATAACCTCAGTACTAATTTCAGTGCCTCTTGGCATAGGAGGGTGGCTACTGGGTATTTTGGGGGACTGGAAGGCCGGGTTTAGCCAGTCCTATTTTTGTAGGAGAGCTGGGATCAGTTCCAGAGCGGCCCTACCTCGCAGGAAGGTTGGAGTGGTTCCCGCAGATCCTTCACACATCTACTTCTCCTTTGCCACCTCCCTTCCATAGTGTGTATTGTTCCTTCTATCACTGTTGAAACTGAGATTGCAAGCTACTTGGAGCAGTGAGCTTTTTTTCTTCTTCTTCTTGTCTTGCTCTGGATCATGCCAAGTATATTGATGGCACTGTATGAAGGAAGCCCTGCTCTAGGGAATACCCTCTAGTATGAGCATAAGGCTGTCCTCAACAAGGAGCAGGGCCTTGTCTGTTACGGCTCCTCTTCTTTGGAACTGCTTTGCACTGGGGCTTTCACAAGCACAGTTCCTCTGCTCCTTTTGGAGAGAGCATGTGTGAGGACATACCTTTGTCATAAGTACCTTCACAGATTGGGTTCAGCTAGTTTATTCTGCTGTCTTTTTCTTTATTCTAATGCTTTGTTTCAATTGCCTCGCTGCTGCTGCTGCTGCTATTTTGGTTAGACTTTTTTGCCTCTTGTTTTGTTTTAGACCTATTCCTAAACCCGAAATGCGAGTTGCTTGAACTTCTTTGTCTCTCCGGGTCTGTGATGGGTGAAAGGCAGTCCATAAATACAGTAAAGAAAGGGAGGGAGGAATGATCATCAGTTCTCCGCAGTTTGACACGAAATAAGCTCACCTCTCTCTGGAGAACTTGTACGCTTCATCCACCAGCTGCTTGGCTTCATTAATGCTGCTTAAAAGGTCAGAATCCGTCATATGCTCAGAGAGAACTACTTTAAAAGAGAGAGGACCAAGAACATAAGAGAAGCCCTGCTGGCTCAGAGCAAAGGGCCAACAAGCCCAGTATCCTGCTTCCAACACAGGCCCTCTAGATTCGTCAGTGGGAAACCCGGGAGAAGGGCATGGAGGAAAAGGCTGTTGATCTCCATCAACTGATAGCCAGGGATATGCTGCCTCTAAACATGGAGATTCCATTTCACTGCCAGGCCTAAGAGCTGGGGGTTTCAGACCTCATCATCCTCTATGAATTTGTCTCATCCCCCATGTAAAGCCATCTAGGCCATACACACTGGTGGCATTATGTGACATCTAGGAGAGTCTTACCAAAAAAAGCAAAAGCATTTACCTTCCCCCTGACTTTTGTTTAAACTAGCCCAGCCTGTCCAAAGCTTACATTAAATCCTTTATAGGACACCAAGAGCCTGAAGGTGACTCACCCTAGGTGACTAGATGAGTGGCTATATATAAGCCATACTCAAATAAGCCATCTTGGGTTTTGGTTCCATCCTCCTGCCACCTTCAGGCAGCAAAGGGGCTGAGAGAGGCACTCTAAGCAGCTGTATCTCCCTGCCCACCCCCAGTCATAAGATTCATCTCCCTCAAAGATTTGCATAAATCTCCCCCCTAAAAATATGCCCAAACTCTACAATACAAGACAGCCTGCCAGAAATGCAAAGATGGCTCCCACACAATTAGTTCCTCACACATACTTTAAAAAAATAAAAATCAGTGACTCCTTTCCTGAATCCCACCACGGATATTATGACCCTGAAAGGGGAACTGGATTACTGGAAGAGAAATAGCAATCGTGATGTTACCTTCCGAGGAAGATTCAGGTGCCAGCAAGAGGCCAAAAGCCATCAAGAGGCGCAGCAATGCCATAATTCCCTCCATCTCTGAAAAAAAAAGGAAGGATTATTGGATTTTGAATTGGGCTGCAAGCTGTTCGGGGGCAGGGGGATAATAAACAATTTTAGCACCCTGCAAATCTATTTACCAAAGAGTTAACTTAGGATTCACACCATAAACCACAATCCCTTCTTAAAATTGCACGCATCTCTCTCTCCCTAAAAAAGTAAAACATAAAAATCTCTTGTCTGTTATCCAGGCATTTTCATGTATGTTTCCTGAGCAAGGTTACTGACAAGCTTAAGGGAAGCTTTGCAAGACCTGAGCTGAAGGAACGTTTGCAAGACCCAAAGTTCCTAGTTCAAAGCACATAGCAAAGCTTCAGTCTGACTCCCGTTTAGGGGCAAAACGCATGGTGCGTCATTGCTGTAATAAACCGGATTTCAACGCTTGTTTCTAATCCCAAGTCTTTGATATGCCTTGAAGAAATATCCGCATCAGAGTCATTCTTTTTTGTGGATTAAATATCCATTAGCCATTTAGGTCTGCAAGGCAGAAGCCGACCCCCAGATGCAGGACGTGACTTGGCCAGTAGATCCGTGGGAAAGAGCAAACAACGCAAACGTAGTGGGTTCAAGTGCCGTTCCTGGGGCCCACAGCCTCCAGAAGTGAAAGCTGGCTGCTTATGGGAAAGGGCATTGCACAGTAGGGGAGCATCTGTTTTGCTGCTGGTGTTGGCTAGTTTTTAAAGGTCCCAGTTTTGGTCCCTCACATCTCTAGTAAAAAGGTTCCCACTGGGAAAGACATCAGAACCACAGACCATGGAGAGTCAGTAGACAGTCCCGGGCTGGAGGGACGAAGGGCTCTGGGACTGCCAGTAGTCCGGTGGTAGAACACATGCTTTACATACAAGAGGTCCCAGGTGCAACCCCCAGCCTCTAGAGTTCAAGATGTCCGGTAGAAGACCCTGGGGAGAGGCTGCTAGGAGATTGTTCTGGGCTAGATGGACCAAGCATCTCGCTAGGGATGGTGGAGAAATTCACATCTGAATGAGAACGGATCTAACATCACACTTTTTAACCAGAACTCACACTTCTCCAAAATTCACCTTCAGTCAGGAACTGTGTCCAAAAATGTGTATATTAGGGAAAGTGCACACAAATATGCATATATTCATGAAAAATAACTTTTGAAAAGACATCACATTAGGAAAATTGCTTGCAAAACAGGTGTACATTAGTCAAAATTGAGTACACAAATGCATGTCTTGGGAGAAATACACACAAAAGTATGTACAAATTTTCATGCAAACCTCAAAAAAAAACCTTCGCAAAATTTGGGACGGATCAAATGTAAGATTGAGAAAATTCTCAAAGTCTGGGATGAACCGAATTTAAGACTGGAAAAACGAGAAACCGAAACAGATCAAACCATCCCTGCATCTAGCTAAGGATAAAGCAGATTCATTAGCTCCTAAGAACATAAGAAGCGCCCTGCTGGATCAGACCATCTAGCTCACACAGTGCCAACCAGATGCCCAGGTTCTGGTATTATGAAAGAGGGAGAAAAATGTCTCCCTATCCACATTCACACCATGCACACTTTTGTACACCTCTATCATGTCTCCCCCACTTGCCTTTTCCCCAGGCTAAACCATCCCAGCTGTAGTGATCTTCCCCCACAGGGGAGTTGCTCCAGCCCCTTGATCATTTTAGTTGCCCCTAAGGTGCAAGGTCCATCTAGTCCAGCATTCTGGTCACACAGTGGCCACCAGCGGCCCCAATGGGAAGCTCACGAGTAGGACATGAGTGGAACAGCACCCTCCCGCCCAAGTTCCCCAGCAACTGGTGTACATAGGCATGCTGCCTCTGGTACTGGAGGTGGCATAGAGCCATCGGGACTAGTAGCCCTTGATAGCCTCCTCCTCCAGGAATCTGTCTAATCCCCTTTAAAGCCATCCAAGGTGGCGGTCATCAGTACGTCTTGTGGTAGCGAATTCCATAGTTTAAGTCTGTGCTGTGTGAAGAAATTCTTCCTTTAATCTGTCCTGGATGTCCCACCCATCAGCTTCATGGGATGACCCCATTCGGTTCTAGCATGGTGAGAGGGAAAGAACAGAACCCAGTGTGGTGTAGAAAGCCAGGTCAACAGGCAAGCTGTAAGAATTAAAGAGAGGGGACATGGATCCATTTCTCAACAGCCAATCCATCCCCTGCCTGATCTAAGTGACAAGAAGGGTCCCAGAAGTCATCATAAGCCTCACCTGCTCTGCTCCAAGTTGTGGGATTTGCTGGGAACGGAGCCCTTTATAGTCTGATCAGCAAATGTGGGCAGATCCTTCATGGGAATAAGATGGAAGAGGAAAAAAAAACACCTTGGGTTGGGTGGGGCCAAGAGGAAATATTTGCTGGCTTCTTCTTGGATCAAACATAGAGGATTCCCACTTCCTTGTTCTTACAGGCTGAAAGGTCATTTGGTGGCACATCGGAGGACAAAGTTCTATCATTCATTATTATGCAACAGTTTAATCCTAAGGATCACAAGGGATCAAAACAACAGCTTCAAAATAGATGGGAAAGCAGCAGTGGCTGACTTCTTTTGTTCTCGATGCATCTCGAATATAAAACTGCTTTTTCAAGGCAGTTGGTAAAACCACTTCAAAAAATGATGCACACTGGGCCAAAAATCCTAACTTCACGTGTACGCTGATGGGATCTGAGCTGGTGGTAGCTGACCGAGAACGCTCTTGGGGTTGTGGTGAACAGCTCGATGAAGATGACAATCCAGTGTACAGCTGCTGTGAAAAAAAGCAAATTCCATGTTAGGCATCATTAGGAAAGGAACTGAGAATAAAACTGCCAAGATCATGCTCCTTTTATACAAATCTATGGTGCAACCACACTGCACGGTCACTGCACCTGAAAAGGGATACTGTAGAGTTGGAAAAAGTACAGAAAGGGCAACTACAATGATCAAGGGGTTGGAGCAACTCCCCTACAAGGGAACATTACAACAGCTGGGTTTGTTTAGCTTACAAAAATGGTGAGCAAAGCAAGATATGGTAGAGGTGTACAAAATGATGCATGGTACAGAGAATGGGGATGGGGGAAGCTCTTTCCCTCTCTCATAAAGGGAGAACCCAAAGGGGTCCTCCCATGAAGCTGATTGGTGGGAGATTCAGGACAAAGCAAAGGAAGGACTTCTTCACACAGCACTGATTTAAACTATGGAATTCTCTAGTAGAAGATGTAACGATGGCCACCAATTTGGATGGCTTTAAAAGGGGATTAGATAAATTCATTGAAGGTAAGGGCATCAGTGGGTGCTTAGTTTCAACAGCTTATATATTCCTTCCAGTATCAGAGAGAGAATGCCTCTGGATACCAGTTGCTGGGGAACATGGGCAGGATAGTGCTGTTGCAATCATGTCCTGCTTGTGGGCTTCTCGTTGGGGCATCTAGCTGGCCAGTGTGGGAACAGAATGCTAGGCTAGGTAGGTCTTTGGTCTGATTCAGCAGGGCTCATCTGATGTCCGTATGATGACTGGCACTGTGACGAAACGGTATATTATTTTATGGTTTAATTGTCTATTATAATGTCTGTTTGCATGGTTGATGTAGTATAACATGTCTTGCCTCTTTAAGGCTTTGGAAAGCAGGTGGGAGGGGGGAACTGGGATGTTCAGGATTTAAATACTGTCTCCAGATCAGCTGTGGGTTTTTATTGCTGGGAGAGAGCGAGAGTAACAGGAGCTGGGTTGGTCTTGAGGGGTCAGATGGGGTTTGGTGGCTTGAGGGTTAGGAAGGATTCTGGGCTCTAGCTTTGGAGGTGGATCGATTCCCTGGGAGGAGGAGGGAGGTTTAATTATTATTTTAAAGACCATTGTTAGATGGGGTGGAGTATGCAAGGATTTAATAAAAACATGAGGCAGCCATGCTTTATCACGTTACACCAACTAACTTGAAACATCTTATCCTTTTGTAAATAGAGCTTAGTTTTTTTTTCTTAATACAAACCACATCATTCTCAGTCTCATTATTAACAGGGAAAAGATTTGATGATAATAAGAATGTAATAAGCTAGAGTCCCCCTTCATGGATCACTGCCTTGTTGTGGCGAAGGGGCTTGCATAACTCAGTGAAGCCATAAGCTATGCCGTGCAGGGCCACCCAAGATGGACAGGTCATGGTGGAGAGTTCTGACAAAATGTGGTCCACTGGAGAAGGAAATGGCAACCCACTCCAGTATTCTTGCCGAGAAAACCCCATGGAATGTATCACAAGGCAAAAAGATATGACGCTGGAAGATGAGCCCCTCAGGTCGGAAGATGTCCAATATACTACTGGGGAAGAGCAGAGGGAATTTCCAAGTAGCGCCAGAAAGAGTGAAGAGGCTGGGCCAAAGCCGAAAAGACACTCAGCTGTGGATGTGTCTGGTGGTGAAAAGAAAGTCCGATGCTGTAAAGAACAATATTGTTTAAGAACCTGGAATGTCAGATGAATGAATCAAGGTAAGCTGGAGGTGGTCAAACATGAGATGGCAAGATTGAACATCGACATCTTGGGAATCAGCGAACTCAAATGGACAGGCATGGGCGAATTTAATTCAGGTGACCATTATATCTACTACTGTGGGCAAGAATCCCTTAGAAGAAATGGAGTAGCACTCATAGTCAACAAAAGGGTGGGAAAAGCAGTACTGGGGTACAATCTCAAAAACGATAGAATGATCTCAGTATGAATCCAAGGCAAACCATTCAACATCACAGTAATTCAAGTCTATGCCCCAACCACTGAGGCCAAAGAAGCTGAGGCTGAACAGTAAGAACTGGACATGGAACAACTGATTGGTTCAAAATTGGGAAAGGAGCATGACAAGGCTGTATATTGTTGCCCTGCTTATTTAATTTATATGCAGAGTACATCATGAAAAATGCCAGGATGGATGAATCACAGGTTGGAATTAAGATTGCCAGGAGAATTATCAACAACCTCAGATACGCAGCCGATACCACCCTAATGGCAGAAAGCGAAGAGGATCTCAAGAGCCTCTTGTGGAGGGTGAAAGTGGAGAGTGCAAAAGCTGGTTTGAAACTCAACATTAAAAAAAATAAGATTATGGCATCTGGCCCCATCACTTCCTGGCATACAGAAGAGGAAGAAATGGAAGCAGTGACAGATTTTATTTTCCTGGGCTCCAAGATCACCGCAGATGGTGACTGTAGCCATGAAATTAAAAGACGCTTGCTCCTTGGGAGGAAAGCTATGGCAATCCTAGACAGCATAGTAAGAAGCAGAGACATCACCTTGCTGACAAAGGTCTGTCTAATCAAAGCTATGGTTTTCCCAGTAGTAACGTATTGCCATGACAGCTGGACTATAAGGAAGGCTGAGCGCCGAAGAATTGATGCTTTTGAACTGTGGTGCTGGAGAAGATTCTTACGAGTCCCCTGGACTGCAAGGAGGTCAAATCAGTCCATCCTAAAGGAAATCAACCCTGACTGCTCATTGGAAGGACAGATACTGAAGCTGAAGCTCAAATATTTTGGCCACCTAATGCGGAGAGAAAAGTCGCTGGAAAAGACCCTGATGCTGGGAAAGATCGAAGGCAAAAGGAGAAGGGGACGGCAGAGGATGAGATGGCTAGATAGCATCACTGATGCAATGGATATGGACTTGAGCATGCTCCGGGAGAGAGCGCAGGACAGGAAGGCCTGGCATGCTATGGTCCATGGGGTCACGAAGAGTCGGACATGACTGAACGACTGAACAACAACAAGCTAGAGTCACAATATGTATAAACACACACACACACACACAGAAACGCAAGGTTCTCTCCTAGCTAGGAGGAGAGTGGTGGCAGCAACAGTTTTATAGGTTTGTAAAAGAAAAGACGTTTTCTCAGTTGTAGGAGAAAAACACCTCTGTAGTGAGTTTTGAGGTTATTGTGGTTGTCTGCTTCCAAATCTGCTTCCTGAGGCGACTGCCTCACTCTGTCTCATGGTAGGGCCGGCCCTGCAAAACACTCATTTCCCATAGGGCAAACTGGTGAGGCTGAAAGAAAGGTACCTTGCCCAAGAACCTAAGTACAAGGTAGAGCTGGGCCAAAGTGCCAAAACACAGAACTCATCCTTTAAACCTAAACAAAGATGGCGCTGGAGGTAGGGATGTTGGAGAAATCCGCAATGCAATCAAATGAGTTTAGTGTTCTGTGAATCTGACCTACGGATTCCGCAGCAGACCAGCTCTTCCTGAGTCACATGGATTCCATCGACTTGCAAACCATCTTTTTTACTCTTTGCTATTTTGCCCAAATTTAGTTGTAGAAAAATACAACTAAACCCTCTGGGCTGGCAGTTCCCAGGTCCAGGGACTGGGGTGTTTGCTGGTTCTGGAGGGGGTTGCACTCTCTCCGAAGGAGCAGGTCCATAGTTTGGGGGTGCTTCTAGATCCATCTTTGTTGCTTTGTCCAGCTCGCCTCGGTGGCCCGGAGCGCCCATCACCAACTTCCATTAGTACGCCAACTATGCCCGTTCCTGGATAGGGATAGCCTGGCCACGGTGATCCATGCACTGGTAACCTCATGATTAGACTATTGCAATGTGCTCTATGTGGGGCTGCCCTCATGGGCAGTTCAGAAGCTGCAGCTAGGGCAGAATGCAGCCGCCAGAGTGCTCACTGGGACACCCAGCTATGCTCACATAATACCTGTGTTTAAAGAACTGCACTGGCTGCCTATTAGCTACCGAGCCACGTACGAGGTTCTGTTATTATCGTACAAAGCCCTGAACAACTTGGGACCAGGATACCTAGCAGACAGCCTTCCCTTATATATCCCCAGCCGGCCCTTAAGATCATCACAGAGGCCCTGCTGATCATTCAAAAATGGATGGAACGCCCCCATGAAGTACCCACTCTCGGTAACGGCACCCATCCGCTAGAAAGATCTCCCTCGTGCAGTTTGGGAGGCAGAAAACGTGACTTCTTCCATACCCCTCCTGAAAACACACTTGTTCACCCAGGCTTTTCCTGGCCTGTGCGTAATTTGACCATGCCGCTCCATTTTACTGCTCCTTGAATTGTTTTTTTACTGTAGTTGGAAGTGTTTTAATGCTGTGTTTTTAATGCTGTTTTTTTAAAAGAATGTATTTAAATGTATTTTAGTATTTATTGTGAACCGCTGAGGGATTTTATTACATTCAGCAATATCCAAGTGTCACAAATAAATAAAATACTAAATCTAAAGGATTAATAAATAAAATACCAAATTACTATTGTTCAGACTGGTTCTGACTGAAACCTGGAGTGGATTCACCACCCCTAATCCCGCAGCCCCCACCCACACTGGAAGACACTCTGTTATGAGATGTCCTCACATTATCTCTGGGGTAACGCTCTATTTATGCACAAGTCACGCTAGTTTGCCCAAGAAGAACTAGAACACGGAAAAGAATTTCAAAGCCATGCAAACAATTAAAAAAAATCCCAACAGTGACCATGAGTCAAATTGCACATGCATAGCGGAGCTGTCAAAATGCCCTTCTCCTCTAACGTGAAAAAGGCCTTTATTCTCCCCCACGCAAAACCTGTAGGTTCCCAACCAGGGAGGGTGGGGGAGGCCTGGATGGTTTTTGACCCCCTGGCCCAGTAAAGCTGGCAACATTTGAACCAGGTTGCCATACAAGTCTATATGAGGTGGGACATTTTCACTTACTATGCCTGCTTAAGCTAATCTCATGCAGCGTGCGAAGGCACTGGTCACAGCTTTACTGCAGCTCAGTGGTAGAGCAGCTGTTTTGCATGCAGGGAGTCCCAGGTTCAATCCCCGGCACCATCTCCAGGTGAGGCTGGAAAAATTCCCACCTGAAACCCTGAAGCGCTGTTGCTGCCAGTCCGTGTTGACACTATCAGCCTAGATGAGCTAATGCTCTGACCTGGTAAAAGGCAGCTTCCTACATTCCTATTTAAATCAGCCTTTTATTTGGAACCACGAGGGCTAGAATCTTACTTTATTTTTAGGGGAAGGGTTTGCATGCAGAAAGTCCCCGGTTCAATCCCTGGGAGCATCTCCAGGTATGGCTGGAGATATTCCTGCCTGAAACCCTGACAGCCACTGTTGCCAGTCAGTGTGGACAATACTGGGATAGATGAACCAAGGATCTGACGCAGTATAAAGCAGTTTCCTAGGTTCCTGTTTCAATCAGACCTTTATTCACAGCCATGAGGACTAGAAACTTTATTTTTAGGGGAAGAAACATGGCTCTGTGGTAGAGGCCCTGCTTTGCATGCAGAAGGTCCCAGGTTCAATTGCCGGCATCTCCAGGTTGGGTGAGGAAGGAATCTGGCCTAAAACCCTGGAGAGCCGCTGCTGCCAGCCAGTGTCAGCAATACTGGGCTAGATGGAGCAAGGGTATATTGCAGTATATTGCAGCTTTCCATGTTCATATGCACAACTGGGCTGCAGTTTTGCCTGAAGTGGGTCACACTTAGGAGGACCAGATAATCATTACCAGGCCTGTAAACATTAATCATGGCAATTCCTTTATCCATGTACTTCCCAAGCAGAATCAAAAAATGACGCTGAGAATCAAGAATCATCCACTGAACTGAAATGGAAAGTTGCTTATCAATTAAAATTGCAACCCCTTTACACCGTGTCGAAGTATCTGTTACATAAGCCTCACCAACCCAATCCTTTCTCAACAAATGTTCATCACCTGGGTTTCCGGTAAAAAAGCCATATCAACATTAAGCTCTTTTAACTTGGAAAGCACATTTTTCTGCTTATTTACGTTTCGCAACCCGTTGACGTTCCATGAAGTCACAGTGAGCTTTGAAAGAGAAAAACCTATGATTTGCCCCTCTGCACAAACACACGTTACCAGATTTACAGGAATACCTAGATTTAAGTAATGTAACAAAGACAACCTTAATATAATACATTTAACTATTAACAATACCAAAATGTTACAGAGTAATGTTTATTATATTGAAACTGGCCATTCAGTTTATGATCCACATTGTACAACTGAAGTATAAAAAGAATGCCTGTTCACAGAGTTTAAGACACAGGAAAGTTGTATCTCTATTAGCTGGGTCTTGTCCTGCCCCGTGCGTGACCCCCCCCCCCCCAATCTGGATGGTTCAAAACAAACTAAAGAAGACAAAAAAAATCCTTTGCAGAGGTGTGGTGGGCAAACACACTTTCAGGGCCCACTGGCCCTGTCCAGAAACTCCAACAGGCTTCAGCCTGTACACAGAATTCTCTCGGTTCATGCACCCATGAAAATATTTCTATAAATAAACACACTGCTGCCCCACACAACTGTTCCCGTAGCTTGCATAGTGAGCCTGGCCCTGAAGCCGATCGACACTTGTTTACCAAGTTCTGCAGTGATCCAGAAAATCTGCCCCCCTCCCACCCAGGTTTCTCCTCTGGCAAATTTAGGAGTAGTCACCACTGGTGTTCTATTGAGCAGAGGCCATATGAAAATGGAAAATTCCACATTAAACAAGCTGCAGCATTATAGATCCAAGTCAGACATGAAAATGACAATGGACGGTCCATTCATAAAATGGTGGCCCTGGTGGGGGTGGGCATGGCTGGTGAAAAACTCCAGGGCCGGCCCGAGACATTGTGCTGCCAGAGGCAGAGTAGCGCATGGCGCCCGAGATCCACCCGAGCCAAGGTGCATAGTACTGAAAGCCCCGTTATTTTGGTATTTAGGCTGAGGGCCTAAAGTGCACATGACCAGCAACCCTGGTAGCCTGTAAATACATCTGTTAAGTGAAGCAGCTTTTCTCTTGTTCACCCTCTACACACACGCACACCCATTTCCTCCATATATCTGCTTTGCGCTTACTTGAGAGTAAGCCCCATGGCCATGAGGCTTTATTCTACCCATATGACAGGGTCACTATTTTATCTGAGGTAGAAAAAAATACATCATTGTTGTCGTCCGTATTTGATGTATTATTCATTTGAATGGATGTATCGTCTACTTCATGCCAAAGGCTCAGGGCTCGTAACAACATGCTAATCGATCTACTTTAGCTTTCCCTGTTGCTGGTCACCAAAAAACAGTTTGAATAAAACATGTCTTCTGCTGCTTCTGGAAGATGCACAGACTTTGGTGTTTACAATATATGTGGTATTTTACAGAGAATCATAAGCAAAAGAGTCAGGTCTCTGCCCCTAGAAGCTTACAATCTAAATTTAAATTTAATTTGTAATCTAAAGTTACATAGCGGTTTGAAACTTACTTTTTTATTTTACAAGCTATTATTATTATTGTTGTTGTTGTTGTTGTTGTTGTTATTAGTATGTTCTCCATTTTCCTCACACCTTTTAGATATAATGTGCCTTTTAGGAAGTAAGGGTGTGGAGATGTGAATGGCCTAGACCCTTGTCCTCCTCTTGAAAATATGCTTTTATTAAAAAGCACACATAAAGCTGATTTACATACCCTTAACTGAGGTTTGTTTATGGTGGGGGGCCTCATTATTTCATCACCCTTAAAACTCCTGATGCTTAAACGTGGGCTTTCTTCCCACGGAGCTTTTGTCCTGCGATTGAGATGGCTCCTTCACGGAAGTTCGCGGGCTCTTGCATGACACCGTGGTCATTCAAGGCGTCTCCTGCACTAAATGCCCTTTGTTCCGTTTTTAAATAGATCGCAGATAATGAGCTATCAAATGACCCCGTTGTGCTTCGCTGGAGTTCCCTCCGTGAAAAGAGGTAAAGCAGCAAGAATAGGAGCGAGACCGATGAAAGATGATGGAAGACTCAGATGCGGGGAGAAGGGGGGGAGGGGGAAAGGAGGCACGTGGAAAAGGGCGTCGTCGTGATCCTGCATTTAAAACGGGAGCAGAAAGACCCGTTTTAAACGCAGGATTTTAGGCGGGTGTAGAGATGCTCTTGTTCTTGGAGTTCTCCAAACTATACCCCAGCACCAGCAGCCACAGCCAGCTAGAGCACCATCCTATCCCACTCCCACAATTCCAGGGCAGGAAAGGAGAACAGGGCCACAGTAACACACCAGCTCCCTCGGTAAGTACGCTTAGGATTGATGCCTTTTTGTGCTTTATGGAGGGGTGGAGAAATGTTATGGGAAAGTTTCTTTCACATCTTAATGAACATGAAAAAAGATGGTGACAGATGGGTGTTGCAAATGAGAAGCAAGATGATGTCTTGTTCAGTACTGAATTATTCATATTCATTGTAAGAGCTGGTTTGTGCCAGTTTTTAGGATTTGTCACACAATCCTATGCATGTTTACTCAGAAGTCAGTCCCACTATGTTCAATTGCCAATTGGGCTTTCTCCCAGGTAAGTGTGCATAGGACTGCAGCCTTAGCTGCCTTCTCAAGATCTCTGTAAATTTAATTTGAAATAAGCACCCACTGGATTGCACTGTTAATTCTTGAACATTAATTTCTACAGTAGGCCGAATTGCCAAATGCAGCCTGCTCTGTCAGCTACAATTTTTGGTACCAAGTTGGCATGTACCTGGGCGAACAAACCCTGGTGCGGGGGAGGGAAACAGGAAAAAGTTGGTTGCGGGGAGGGGAGAAAGGAGAGGTGTGTGTGTGTGTGTGTGTGTGTTTCAATCCAGCTGGGTGTGGAAGTTTCTGTTGCAGGGTGGGAGAGACATAACGAAGGAGCTTAGGAAAGGGTAATGGGTAATGACGGGGCGCTAAGGGAGCGTGCAAGGGGGCTGTTTAACTGAGAAGGGATCTGGCCATGAGGGCTGAGTTGTGACGGTGAAGCTTCCATAGAGGATCATACTTTGAAAACCCAAAATGTTTGTGTGTGTGAGTGAGTGAGTGAGTGAGTGAAAAAGATTTTAACACCCCTGCCTTTTTTTCTCAGAGGTCCAATGGAAATCCCCCTGCTTTGCTCTCAGCTGCACTGTTCTTGTGTCCCAGTTGAAGGCTGTGTATCTTACAAGGTTGCACCATCTTGGACGGGGGCGTGGCTGTGAGGGGACCCTGCACTCCTGAATTCGCCACTACGCTGCTGAACACACCAGAAACAAAACTGCTTCAAAAAACCAAGGAAGCGTCCCCTTCTGGCCCCACTAAACTAAATTTCCCCGTGCCAATTATGAATGGACCTCCTCTCCCGATTAATCAACTAAAACTTTACGTTGACTAATCTACTAATCAAGAGAGTGTGCAGCCTGAGCCCTAGGCAATAACATTCAGGGCAAGGGCTCCTGTGTCCTGCCTTGAGCACACAAGTCTGATCAGCAGCCTCTGTTAAGTTCCTTCTTCCTGGCTGGGGTTTTTCGGTGCCAGGTAGATATGGTTCCCTGTGACCGAGAAGCAGGCTGTAAGGAAGCGCCTCGGCAAGCTTAGTCCCTCTCGGAGAAAGCATTCTCACTTTTAATCTTTCACCTTCACTCTGAGTGACTGAGCCAAAGTACATAATGAGGGGGAAAGCAAAATTGAAAGTAGCAAAAGTAACACCAGATGAATAGGTAGTTAAACCAAAGTAAACATCATGAAAGATAAAAAGCAGCACGGAAGTTTCCAAATGCAGTTATTGCCGTGTAACTATACAGTGCCACTTTTCTGCTTCTCGAGAAAGAAAATGCTCAGCGTTATGGCAGGCTGGGTCCTGAAAGGCATGTGCAAGAAAAGGGGCTTTACGAGGCCCTCAGAAACTGCATCCATTCATATGCCAGGGACGGCATGTAAGGCTCATCTGGGCAAGCCGCGGGCTGCATGATGCATGCAGCCCTCGGGGGCCTTCCGTGTGGCCTGCCACAAGGGCTGAAGGTGCCAGCCCAGCACTACCAAAGATAGTTTCCCCCACGCTGCCGTGGTTTTGTTGGGAAGGCGGCACGCAAGGAGAATCATCGTCCTGGGCTGTTCAGTGGGCTCTCCGGAGCATGGCTGAGACCGGAGGGAGGGGCAGAGGGAGTGTGGCCGTGAGAGGGGGTGGGGGGACGGTGTGTGCCCATGCAGGTGTGCACGCGCAGGTATATTAACACAAGCCATAGCAGGTACTGTCTAGCCATGGCGGGGCCGGGCTCAGTCCTGGGGCAAAGGAGTCAGAAGGGCAGGCAGAGATCAGAAGCATGGCATTCCCGGTCGAGAAGGGCACCCGAAAAGCAGCGCCTGAGGCAGAGCCAAAGTCAGGCACAGGCAAGCAGTGCAAACCAAGCCCAATCCAAGGGCCTCACCGTGGGTCTGGGGGCGGCAGCACGAGAATGCGGTGCAAAGGAGACGCAGAGTCAGGAAAGCTAGGGGCAGGCACAGGGAGCTAAAGTGAAGGCACTCCTCCAGCAAACTGCAGCTCTCCGCTGACAGCTTTCATGGTCAGGTCTCCCAGCCCTGTTAGTCCTGGCGAGGAGACCTCTCCTCTTGAGGAGCTGGTTGCTGCAGGCCTTGAGGCACGTGCTTCGCCCCCAAGGGGCAGCCTGCGCCTCCGCCTTCTAGCGTGGGCACGCTCCCGGGCTTGTTGGGTAGAGCTCAGCTTCCTCCTGGCTCCACAGGCGAGGCACAGCCCTCAGGGCCCTGTCCGGAGATTCCCATGGCTGCAACATGGCTACAGAGCCCCACGTAGCCTTCCCGCAGCTACCGGAGGTACCTGAGGTTCCACAAGGCCTTTGGGTTCTGTAATGTCAGGGTCTTCGTCTGAAGAGCCATCCTGGCCCAGGTCTGGATCTGGCATTACATGTACACATCCAGGACAAAGGAGAACCCTGCCTCTCCACCAAATCTGGCTTTCCCCCCATATGCCAGGGGTGCAGAACTCAGGACCAGGGGCCAAAGCCAGCCCGCTGCACATGCCAGTCCAGCCCTGCAGGGCTCCCCAGAAGGCCACGCCCCTTCCTCTGGCCCCGCCCCTTCCTCCAGCCCCACTCCCTTTCCCCCAGACACCAATCATGCGGTGGCTTCCCGGTTTTTGTGCCACCATTTCCCCATGCGCAAACGTTGAAATTCCTCTCCTACAGCTTAGATACCCTCAGTAAGAGCTTTCTGTTAAAATGTGCTGGCTATGCTGGGATGTTTGCTTTGCTTTTGCCCCACGCTTTGCCTTTGGCCCCGCCCACCCCTGGAGCGCAGCCCCCCAGAGCTTCTATGAAATGGAATTCAGCCCTCGGCTGAAAGGGGTTCTCCACCCCGCCACACGTGGATGTGAGAAACTGCGATCCTGCTAGAGTCAGACCACTGAAGATGACCGGCTTATGCTTGCACTGTCTTTGGTGTCAAGTATGGCTGTGAGAGCTGGACTATAAGGAAGGCTGAGCGCCGAAGAATTGATGCTTTCGAACTGTGGTGCTGGAGAAGACTCTTACGAGTCCCCTGGACTGCAAGGAGGTCCAATCAGTCCATCCTAAAGGAAATCAACCCTGAGTGCTCATTGGAAGGACAGATGCTGAAGCTGAAGCTCAAATATTCTGGCCACCTAATGCGAAGAGAAAACTCCCTGGAAAAGACCCTGATGCTGGGAAAGACTGAAGGCAAAAGGAGAAGGGGACGACAGAGGATGAGATGGCTAGATAGCATCACCGATGCAATGAATATGAACTTGAGCACGCTCCGGGAGAGAGCGCAGGACAGGAAGGCCTGGCGTGCTATGGTCCATGGGGTCACAAAGAGTTGGACACGACTGAACGACTGAACAACAATATGTGAGCATCTTGGTTTATTTACTCAAGAGAAGATGAAGCATCATTATTAATATTATTACTATATTTATTTATACCCCGCCTTGTTCCCTTTTGGGACACAAGGCGGCTTACAAAGATTAAGCATTGTCTTTTAGGGGAGGGGGGACGACACATTCCTTTTATGCATTTGTAAGATGTTTGTGGAATTCATGTGTGTATTCCTTTGATGTTATATATCCCAACTTGACTGTTCATTTGTTGTCCTTGGCTGGTTGTTCTTGGGTGTTATTTCCTACTGAGCCTTTCTTGGGTTTCAGAGGGAAAATGATGCCAAGAAGCTGCAAAGCTTTGGCAAACGGCCTTGGACCAGTGTCATGATCTGCCACAAGAGGTCGGTGGCAGAGCCCTGAATGTGCTCAAAATGGTTACTGAAGACAGTGACGATCCCATCCCCACCCTGTGCGCACATACAACAAAAGCTGTCTTGTCTTCGAGCTGCCAGCCCTAGGCAATGAAGCATGTGGCATAAAAGGTAATTAGAAATCCAGAGAATTAAATACAGAATAAGTTAACTGGTGCCAGTAGAGAAGACACAAGCAGGTTCACAAGGAATTCTGGGTAAATGGCATGAAAAAATAATGGCCAAGTTGACCTGGGTGGTATCCAAAGAGAAAATGCAGAGTTAACGCCCTGTCACTCAGGCTAAATCTAAAAAGTAGTTCAAAGTAGTTCAGATCACAAACTTCTTATTGCACAATTTAGAATCAGACTAAAGAGAATAGGGAAGACCCACAGATCAGTTAGATATGAGCTCACTAATATTCCTAATGGAAATGCAGTGGAGGTGAAGAATAGATTTAAGGGACTAGATTTAGTAGATAGGGTCCCGGAAGAACTATGGACAGAAGTTCGCAACATTGTTCAGGAGGCGGCAACCAAAAACGTCCCAAAGAAAAAGAAAATCAAGAAGGCAAGATGGCTGTCTGCCGAGACACTGGAAGCAGCCCAAGAAAGAAGGAAAGCAAAAGGCAACAGTGATAGGGGGAGATATGCCCAATTAAATGCAAAATTCCAGAAGTTAGCCAGAAGAGATAAGGAATTATTTTTAAACAAGCAATGCGCGGAAGCGGAAGAAGATAATAGAATAGGAAGGACAAGAGACCTCTTCCAGAAAATTAGGAACATTGGAGGTAAATTCCAGGCAAAAATGGGTATGATTAAAAACAAAGATGGCAAGGACCTAACAGAAGCAGAAGAGATCAAGAAAAGGTGGCAAGAATATATGGAAGATCTGTATAGGAAGGATAACAACATTGGGGATAGATTTGACAGTGTGGTCCGTGAGCTAGAGCCAGACATCCTGAAGAGTGAGGTTGAATGGGCCTTAAGAAGCATTGCTAATAACAAGGCAGCAGGAGATGACAGTATCCCAGCTGAACTGTTTAAAATCTTGCAAGATGATGCTGTCAAGGTGATGCATGCCATATGCCAGCAAATTTGGAAAACACAAGAATGGCCAACAGATTGGAAAAAATCAACTTATATCCCCATACCAAAAAAGGGAAGCACCAAAGAATGTTCAAACTATCGAACAGTGGCACTTTTCACATGCCAGTAAGGTAATGCTCAAGATCTTGCAAGGTAGACTCCAGCAATTCATGGAACGAGAATTGCCAGATGTACAAGCTGGGTTTAGAAAAGGCAGAGGAACTAGAGACCAAATTGCCAATATCCGCTGGATAATGGAGAAAGCCAGGGAGTTTCAGAAAAACATCTATTTCTGTTTTATTGACTATTCTAAAGCCTTTGACTGTGTGGATCATAACAAACTGTGGCAAGTTCTTGGTGGGATGGGGATACCAAGTCATCTTGTCTGCCTCCTGAGGAATCTGTGTAACGACCAAGTAGCAACAGTAAGAACAGATCACGGAACAATGGACTGGTTTAAGATTGGGAAAGGAGTACGGCAGGGCTGTATATTCTCACCCTACCTATTCAACCTGTACGCAGAACACATCATGCGACGTGCTGGGCTTGATGAAGCCAAGGCTGGAGTTAAAATGGCTGGAAGAAACATTAACAATCTCTGATATGCAGATGATACCACTTTGATGGCTGAAAGCGAGGGAGGAGCTGAGGAACCCCATGACGAAGGTGAAAGAAGAAAGTGCAAAAGCTGGGTTGCACTTAAACCTCAAAAAAACCAAGATTATGGCAACCAGCTTGATTGATAACTGGCAAATAGAGGGAGAAAACGTGGAGGCAGTGACAGACTTTGTCTTTCTAGGCGCAAAGATTACTGCAGACGCTGACTGAAGCCCTGAAGTCAGAAGACGTTTACTTCTTGGGAGGAGAGCAATGACAAACCTTGATAAAATAGTGAAGAGCAGAGACATCACACTGACAACAAAGGTCCGCATAGTTCAAGCAATGGTATTCCCCGTAGTGACCTATGGCTGTGAGAGCTGGACCATAAGGAAGGCTGAGCAAAGGAAGATAGATGCGTCTGAACTGTGGTGCTGGAGGAAAATTCTGAGAGTGCCTTGGACTGCAAGAAGATCAAACCAGTCCATCCTCCAGGAAATAAAGCCAGACTGCTCACTTGAGGGAATGATATTAAGGCAAAACTGAAGTACTCTGGCCACATCGTGAGAAGACAGGATACCCTGGAGAAGATGCTGATGCCAGGGAAAGCGGAAGGCAAAAGGAAGAGGGGCCGGCCAAGGGCAAGGTGGATGGATGATATTCTGGAGGTGACGGACTCGACCTTGGGGGAGCTGGGGGTGGCAACGGCCGACAGGAAGCTCTGGCGTGGGCTGGTCCATGAAGGCACGAAGAGTCGGAAGCGACTGACTGAATAAACAACAACAACACCACTCAGGCCAAAGAGTTATTTGAGTAATGAACAGGTGTGACACTGTGTTATTCCCGGTCAAAAGTGTAAAGTTTTTATTTATTAATTAATGAGCCAAAACATATTGTATAAGGCATACACATCAAAAAGCTTGATGTACAGATAGATGCCTAGAAATAGTTATAGACTTAGGTATTGGCAAATTTTGAGTTGAACGTCACAAAGGTATAATTCAAAGTTGATCTTATCTAGCCCGAAAGGTGTATGTGTAAGCCTTTTTTTGTATGTTCTAATTTTTAAGAAATGTTTAATAATAATAATGAGATAATTAAGACTGTGAGCCCTACTTTATGGGACAGTAGATAATATTAGTTATGAGGTCATTTCTAGATAAAAAATGTATAAATAAGTATGTCCTGATTTTAGAATGTGGGGGCTTCTTATTAAAAGCTCACCAGGCCTGTGTACCTGTCAACTGTTCAGTAATGAATGGGGAACTTTGTACTTAGAATGAGATCTCTCCTATTTTAAGGTATTAGGACTAGAAGTCTAAGAACAAGCAATGTTTTTATGTCATTTTATGCAAGTTAGATTTTGATGTGATGTTACAAACATATTTCGAATAAAACTGAAAAATGGATCAAAAAGATTTTCCTTTATTAATTTCTGTTAGTACAAAATCAAAATTGAATCCACATAAAACAATTTTTGGTGTACACTTTGTTTGAAGTGTATTGATCAGCTATGGGTAGTTAACTGGCAGCCAAAGACTTTCTAAATACCAGAACTATAGACTGAAAACACTCAGCAAAGGCCCAAATCGATAACATCAGTCTACCTGAAGGAGGGCCCTCTCCTTTATTAATTAATTAATCACATTTGTATCCTGCCCTATGTCAAAGAAAAACTTTTCTTCTGTTTATTTCCAAGCATTCACTTTTATTATTCAGCTGAACAAAAGACAGACAGACATGTATGGAAGAGAATCCGTGGATTTGCTTAATAAATAAATAATTCTCAGGGTATTTAAACATGGATACAAACAAAGGCACAGTTTGGCAACAGGAGATTGGATACAAAATCCAACATAAAGTCAGAGAAAATCATTCACTGGCTACTCATCAGATTCAAGTTTGTCTCACACAATCTACATAATCATTCTTACTTGTCCAGAACTTTTGGCTACGTGCAGTTTCACTGTTAGCTAATGTTCTTTCACGCCTATATCATTAAGATCTCAGGGTGGCATACAGATAAAATCAGCTTAAACAGTATAAAACAATAAATAATTTAAACAGCTAAAAACTTATTAAGCCATTAAACAAGCCGATACCAATTGAAATCTAAAACAATAAAACAGTTAAAACAGTGCGCTACTTCAGGGAATGCATTTAGCCCTCAAAGGCTTTGGTGAAAAGCCACGTTTTTACTTGGCGCCAAAATGAAACCAATGTTTGCAACCAATCAGGCCTCCAAGGGGAGGGCATTCCACAACCAGGGTGCCACAGCGGAGAAGGCCCTCTCCCATGTCCCACCATAGTGTTTGTCTTGCACTTGCCCAGTTGCTAAGGTCATCTTTGGAGGGTGTTCTCTGGGTGCCTCCAGCCACAACGGTGCAATGGGGGGCTACTAGGGAAAGAGCCTTCTCTGTAGTGGCCCCCTGTCTGTGCAATGCCATTCCAAGGGAGATCCACCTGGCACCTACCTTCAATGCATTAGAGTCTTCATTGGTGATTCAGTGTGGTGTAGTGGTTAGAGTGTCGGCCTTGGACTCGGGAGACCCGGGTTCAAGTCCCCACTCGGCCATGAAACTCACGGGGTGACTTTGGACCAGTCCCTGACCCTCAGACTAACCTACCTCACAGGGTTGTTGCGAAGATAAAATGGTGAAGAGGAGGACCATCTATGCTGCCTTGGGCTCCTTGCAAGAGGAAAGAAGGTGGGATATAAATGCAGTAATAGAACAGGTGGATAACAGATACACATTTAGATGGCAGGTTAAGAACTCCTTCTTCAGGAAGCATGTAATCTTTAATCTATTGCTTTGATTATTATTTTTTACTGCTGGCTCCTTAATGTTTTTAATATTTTTAATGTTTAATATTGCCTTAGTTAGAAGAGACGTCACCTTGCCGACAAAGGTCCGCATAATCAAAGCTATGGTTTACCCAGTAGCAACGTATGGCTGTGAGAGCTGGACCATAAGGAAGGCTGAGCGCTGAAGGACTGATGCTTTTGAACTGTGGTGCTGGAGAAGACTCTTACGAGTCCCCTGGACTGCAAGGAGGTCGAATCAGTCCATCCTAAAGGAAATCAACCCTGAGTGCTCATTGGAAGGACAGATACTGAAGCTGAAGCTCCAATATTCTGGCCACCTAATGCGAAGAGAAAACTCTCTGGAAAAGAGCCTGATGCTGGGAAAGACTGAAGGCAAAAGGAGAAGGGGACGGCAGAGGATGAGATGGCTAGATAGCATCACCGATGCAGTGAATATGGACTTGAGCACGCTCCGGGAGAGAGCGCAGGACAGGAAGGCCTGGCGTGCTGTGGCCCGTGGGGTCACGAAGAGTCGGACACGACTGAACAACAACAACATTGTCTTACTCTGATCTTTTTATTGTTTGATTATTTTGTTGCTGATTTGGTTTTTTATTATTGTAAATCTACCCAAGTGCAGTTGGGCAGTATACAGAGGTAACAAACAAATTTATAACCTCCATATGTTCGAATTAATTTCAGACATTTCCTCTGAATTTATAACCTCCATAGGTTCGAATTAATTTCAGACATTTCCTCCAGTTAAAATATATGATTCCAGCTGACACGTTGCCTCCATCTTTCCAAAGTGACTTATTCAGGCATGTTACCGATCTTATTATATTGGACAAAACTGAGACTGAACATTGTTCTTAAGAGGTTAAGGGCACAATTCTATGTATGTTTAGACAGAGAAAAGGCCTACAACTCCCAGCATGCCCCGGCCACCATAGCTGGCCGGGGCATGCTGTGAGTTGTAGGCCTTTTCTGTTGTCTAAACGTGCATAGAATTGCGCCCTAAACAACTTTTCACGGTCACCAGGGCTAAAGCTCTTGGGGGGTGGGGAAACAGCAGCCCTCCATCTTCTTTCAAAGTCCAGTGCTGCTTGAAGTCCAAAATAATTGCTTTGGCTCTATGCAATGTTTCCTTTCTACCTATGAGATTGTTATGCAACCTGCTCCCAGTTTTTAGCATTATTCTGTCCATGTGTTCTGCATTGCACAAAGAACCTGAATTAACTGAGTAACTGTTTCGTTTTCTGTACGGACTGATGAATCCACCAATTTTTTGTTTTTTTCATACTACAGCTCCCATCATCTGGCTAGAAATTCATCTTACTCACTGCCCACCATTAAGGTCAACAGGACTGGTGAACATGCCAGTGACAGGGCCTTCTCAATAGTGGCCCCTACCTTATGGAACTCTCTTCCAAAGGAGGTGTGTTTGGCCTTACTTACTTACTGCATTTTAAAAGGCTTTAGAAACCCCCTGGTTTCTCTTGGATTTAATTGATACATTTCATTGGTCATGCTACTGTTTTACAGCAATTTTATTGCTGTGACTCTGGAAGTTTTTTAATACTGGCTAAATTATATTTTAATGTATTGCTGGTTGTTGTCATTTTTGTTTTTTGGTTTATTTTTGAATGTTTTTGAATATTAGCATTATACAATATTATTGTATTTTTATATTTATAGTTGCATTGTGTTTGCTGCCTTGGGTGGAACTGATCCAGAAAAGAGGTTTATAAATATTTTAATTAATTAATAAACTAACTGATAGATTATTCTGAATTCCTACTGTTCTGTATGGTATTGGGTTATTAAGAGCAGTGGTACATTACTATTATTTGTTAATAATAATAATAATAATAATAATAATAATACACCTTTCCACAAATGTCACCAAGGCGATGTACATTTAAAAAAATACACACATAAAAAACATAAAAGCAATAAAACCATTGAAACAACATTAAAACCATGGTTTACAATTTTAGGATGTGGTCCTACGGACCCAGGGAATGTAGGATAGATCGGAAATCCCCCTCCAAGGTTGCAAACAGAGCTCTGATCTCAGAGGAGGAAATCTGATCTCGGATCCCACCCCCTCCCTGCCCCTGCAGAAAGATTCATGCCCCCCTCCTCTCAGACATTGCAGAGCTGGTCTCAGAGCTAGACTAAATTCATTCCCCACCATTGCTGGTAGCATCACAGCGGAGCAAGGGATGTGGTGTGTGCTCCAGCTGGGGACACACGCCCCAGCGCCATTGATAGCATTGCTCACCCAAGGCCAAATTAAAGGCCAAAACAGACTGATATGGCTGGCTGGGGAATGCTGGGAGCTGTAGGACTTTTTCCAGTTCAAACATGCATAGGACTACACCCTAAGGCTGCAATCTTATAGGCATTTACCCGAGAGTAAGTCCCATTGAACTCAGTGGGCCTTACTTCTGAACACACATGCATAGGATTGCACTGTCAAGCTTGCATTAAAAGAAGAAAGCAACTTTCTAGCCTTCATGGATGTGGGTTTGTGCTGGGAAGCCTGTGGAAAGTACCTGCAGAATCACAGAAGCCCAAGGGAAGGACTGGATCAGATTTCCAGCCGCAGCTGAGAGGGGGGTCTCAATGGCCTACGTAACTACCCCTCCCCATCAGCAGAAGTAGAATAAATGATGCAAAAATAGGAGGAATGTATGGAGATTTATTTATTTATTACATTTTTATGCTGCCCAATATCCAAAGCTCTCTGGGCTGTTTACAACGGTTAAAACCATAAAGTACAAAACAATAAAATACAGATGATACAATATAAAAGCTAAAAAGTTTAAAACTACGAGATAAAAACAAGATAACCAAACAGAAGCTAACAGCAACAATTTAAAATACAGTACCAGATAAAAACAAATTGAAAACCGAAAATACCTGGGAGAATAAAAAGGTCTTTACCTGGCAGCAAAATGAGCACAATGTGGGTGCCAGGTGAACCTCTCTGGGAAGCTCATTCAATAACCAGGGTGCCACAACAAAAAAGGCCTTCTTCATAGTAGGCACCCACCTCGTTCCTTTGGCAGGGGCTCCCAGAGAAGGACCACTAAGATGATCTTAGGGTCCAGGCAGGTATAGATGGGAGGAGACGATCCTTCAGATGGCCTGGGCCCAAGCTGTTTAGGACTTTGAATGGTAGTACCAGCATTTTGAAGGGGGCCCGGACATGGACCGCCAGCCCGTGCAGATGAAAGAGTACTGGCATGATATGATCATGCTGGCCAGTCCCTCTTAATAGTCTCGCTGCCTTGTTTTGGAGCAGCTGAAGGTTCTGGACCATTTTTAAAGGCAGACCCACATATCTCGTATTGCAGTTATTTATTTTTACATGTCTATACTGCCCAATAGCCGAAGGCCTCTAGGCAGTTCACAACTGAGCGGTAATCCAAACGAGAGGTTTCCAAAGCATGGATAACTGTACCTAGGCTCTCTCTGCCCAGATAAGGGCGTAGTTGGTCAATCAGCCTAAGCTGATGAAAGCGGCTCCGCGCCCCCAAGTCCCCCTGTGCCTCGAGTGACAGTTCTGGGTCCAAGAGCCCCCCAAACTATGAACCTTTAGGGGGAGCTCAACGCCCTCCAGAACAGGTTGAACATCACCTAGCCAGGCAGACAAACCACCCATTTACAGCACCTCCGACTTGTCTGGATTGGATCTCAGTTTATTAGCCCACATCCAGTCCACTGCTGTGCCCAGGCACTGATTCAGGACATCCACTGCCTCAGCCAGGCGTGAAGAAAAGAGATAGAGCTGGGTGTCATCCGCATAGTGATGGCCCCCAGCCCATACCTCCGGATAACCTCCCCCAGCGGTTTCATGTAGATGTTGAACAGCATGGGGGCTGAAACTGAGCCTTGTGGCACCCAGTGACATAACTGCCAAGGCACAGAGCAATAATCCCCCAGCACCACCTTCTGGAATCGCCCATCCAAGTAGGAGCAGAACCACCGCAGTTCAGTACCTCCATCTCCCAGCCCAGATGTGCTCAGTTTGCATAGTCTACACAGGACTACAGTGTACACAGGTGCAATCCTATGCAAGGCTGGCTGGGCCATGCTGGGAAGTGTGAGGCTTTTTTTCTACCTAAACATGCATAGCATCGTGCTCTAATTGATGCCAACTTAAGTACAGTAGTGCCTATTCATAAAAACGGGAATAAAAAAATCTTCTCTTGAATCATAGGCTCAATAATCTGATTGACATGAGCTTATTCCTCAAACAGGCACCTGCCAATGGTATCTTTGCAGGCCGAGGCCAAGTCATATTTCTTCCATGAAGGGCAAATGTGAAGTGTCCCTACATTTGTAAAAATGTGTTAATGCGAAGAAGGGGGGCAGTTGTCCATCTGCCACTGTTGTTGCGTGAAAAAAAATTGCGTACCACATTGGACCCTTGTTTGATGCTCCTAATAAAGCGTGCTTTACTGTGACCCCCTCTTGGAGGTTAACCAACAGTATCCCAGTAACGTTGAATCATACAGTAATAGGGCTGGAAGGGGCCTATAAGACCCTCGAGTCCAACCCCCTGCTCAATGCAGGAATCCAAGTCACAGCATCCCTGGCAGATGGCGGTCCAGCCTCGTCTTGAGTGCCTCCAGTGTGGGAGAGCCCCCCACCTCTCTAGGGAATGGGTGCCATTGTCGTATTGCTCTCACAGTCAGGACGTTTTTCCTGATGTTCAGCTGGAATCTAGCTGCCTGGAACTTGAGCCCGTTCTTCCATGTCCTGCACTCTGGGATGATCGAGAAGAGATCCTGGCCTTCCTCTCTGGGACAACCTTTCAAGTACTTGAAGAGCGCTATCCTATCTCCCCTCAGTCTTCTCTTCTCAAGGCTAAACATGCCCACTTCTCTCAGTCGCTCTTCATAGGGCCTTGTTTCCAGTCCCCTGATCATATTTGTTGCCCTCCTCTGAACCCTCTCCAGTTTGTCTGCATCCTTCTTAAAGTGTGGTGCCTAGAACTGGACACAGTACTCAAGATGAGGCCTAACCAGTGCTGAGTAGAGGGGGCCGAGTACTTCCCGGGATTTGGAAGCTATACTTCTATTAATACAAATGTGGAAGAGCACTGGGCCCAGGACTGAGCCCTGCGGTACCTTGCTCATTACCTCTCCCCAGTTGGAGAAGATCCCATTGAGAAGCACTCTTTGAGTCCGATTCTGTAGCCAACTGTGGACCCACCGGATCGTTGTTTCATCTATCCCACTTTGAGCTAGTTTGCTCATCAGGATATCATGGGGCACTTTGTCAAAAGCTTTGCTGAAGTCAAGGTATATGATGTCCACAGCATTCCCACAGTCCACAAGGGAGGATATGTAATAAAAAAATGAGATCAGATTAGTCTGGCAGGACTTGTTCCTTGGGTTCCTTGGAGGAAAAAAGGCAGGATATAAATGCAATAATAATTAAATGTAATAATAAACAGGAGAAGGCCACCACAAAACCCACCTTGGGCTGATTGAGCGAAGAAATTAGCATCTGTCCTGTGCTGAGAGAATCCCACGCTTAGCGCAAGAAAGACTGAGGTTTATAATATGAATCATGAGAAACTATGTCTTTACCTGGTAGATGCTACTTTGAATATCTGCAGCTGGCTCCAATTTCCATCATAAGACAGTAGTCAAATGCAGGCTCCATGGCCTTCCCAGCAGCCATCTTTATCCTCCCCTCCTTGTGCACTTTTTGCTTTGTTTACCATCTTAACTGATTAAGAGTTTTAGAGAACCCAGAAACTTTTGGTGACCTTTGTGTTGGCCTAATAAAGGTATTGCAGCGATCTGGAAAGGAGCTGTATAAATTGGAAGTCATATATTAGGATGCGCGGAACTCCAGTTATGCTGGAGGAGGTGGAAATGCAGAACTCTGCTCATGGTCAAAGAGGGGAAATGCAGACCTTTGCCCAGGGTCAGAGATTTATTCGTGCCTTACTCATCCCAGGGTTGTACCACTTTTAAGACAGCTTGCCTTGGCCGCACCACTGCCTAGCTGAGTGCACAGCTTTTTACACAAAAGGTCAAGCAGAAACCAGATTAACCAAGAACAGGCTCTTCCCAAGGGGCAAACTTAAAAGTTCTTCTCAAAATGTTCTCTGCAACCCAGTTTCTCAAGCAAAAGCTCATTAATGCTTAAATTGAAATCCTTGCGGTAAAGAGCCACAGACCCGGGAAAGGAGGACGTGACTTTGAAACAGAAACCTTTGTTTCTAGTTTTAGATTCTCAGCCACACTGACAAGGACCGGGTTTCTAGTAGGTTTCTAGGCTGCATAATTCTGAAGCAACACAGAAGCCTCCCTGGGCCTCCCACGAGGAAACAGCTCTTCTTTTTGACAATAAATAACGTGGCTTTGTTTCTGACAGGCAGTGGCAGGAAACTCTGGAGAAAATGAGTAGCTCCAGTCATCGAGATAAAGGAGGAAACAGAGCATTAAAAAAAGAAAAGATCCAGGACTATTTAGGACAACCACTGAATACCCTGAACTAGGTTACAGTTTACCTGATTTCTAGAACTTGTTTTACTAGCAATTCACCCTTGGTACTGTTTCAACCCAAAGCTAGGAGACAGACAGCCTAGCGGAGGCACGGGCAACGTGCTGCCTCTGGCCTAATTTTAAACGCTGTCTTCAAGCGATCCGCTCAGGCCTCTGGCAAGAATGGTGTGTCCCTCTGGCGGGACGGGGAGGGAGAAAAGGCGATGGTGGGGAGAGAGAGAAGAGGGGGTGTTGATCTACAACTCCCATAATGCACAGCTAGCATGGGCACTACTGGTTGGGATGATGGGAGTTGTAATTGGACACACGGCTCCAGTTACCTTCCGTAGTTGGTTCCACGTAAACCCCAGCTCAATCTTCCACACCGGGCGCCTCTAGATGTTTTGGACGTCAACTTCCATCAGCCCCAGCCAGCACGGCCAATGGGCAGGAGGTGGCAAAGGCTGTTCTATCACACTGCAGAAAAGGGCAACTAAAATTATCAAGGGGCTGGAGCAACCCTGCCTATGAGGTTACGCCATTTGGGGCTTTTTAGCTTAGTGACAGGGCGAGTGAAGGAGAGGCACGACAGATGCGAACAAAATGATGCACGATGTGGAGAAAGTGGGAAGGGGGAAATTATTTCTCCCTCTTCCATAATACCAGAACCTGGGGTCACCCATGAAGCTGACTGGTGGGAGAGTCAGGACAGATAAAAGGAAGCCCTTCTTCCCAAAGCACATTGTTGAACTATGGAATTTGCTTCCACAAGATGTGGTGATAGCCACCATCTTGGATGGATTTAAAAGGGGATCGGGCAACTTCCTGGAGGAGGAGGCTATCAATGGCTACTAGTCCTGACAGCTATATGACACCTCCAGGATCAGAGGCCGTATGCCTATGGACACCAGTTGCTGGGGAAGATGGGCAGGAGGGTGCTGTTGCACTCGTCTCCTGCTTGTCGGTTTCCCATGGGCAGCTGATTGGCCGCTGTGTGAACAGAATGCTGGATAAGATGGACGCTTGGTCTGATCCAGCAGGGCTCTTCTTATGTTCCTGCTTCATGCTGGCAGCTCAAATCGGTACGAGATCGCGTGCATTTTTAATCCAATGCTCAAGCTTGTACTTTGGCTGGCTGAATCCCCCCCCCCACTCAATGCATTTGCAGTCATGCCCGTAAACCTAATTATGAGATTTTTATGGATGGTTTGTTTTGGCTTATGATGGAGTTTTTCACCAGAATGTGAGCTTTGAATAATTTAAAATATCTATCTATCTATCTATCTATCTATCTATCTATCTATCTATCTATCCATCCATCCTGGGGGCATCATTGTGAATTCTCAGCAGGGTGGGGGTGTTTTGGCTACACCGTCACACCGAGCTCTTGCACATTTACCACTGCGGCACTGTGCCTGGTGTGCGATGAAGAGCATGCCAAGCGCCCCGTAGGCTTATAGCGGTAGATAAGTACATCCAAGCACTTTGGAAGCTCAGGCTGTGTCTGAAGTATATTGCTCCAGACGTGGCACGAAATACCAGTTTCTGAAGCCTGTATTGCATCCCTTCGGGTCTTTGCGATTCAGCACCCTCTATTCCCTGCAATCACTTGGGGGATGTTGCGGCATCCGAGCAAAAGCGGCATCCGAGCTGTTGCATGTACAGCGCAGTATAGGCACTCCAGGGTGTCCTCTGAGAAGGATTCAGGCATGTTTGGTAGTGATCTCAAAGAACCATCCCGACAACCACTTGATGCAGGGGGAAAAATGTGCATCGTAGCTCGATTAAAAAAATGTGAATGAAAACAACCTATGGGAGAGTGATCAAGGAGCAGCCAAAGCTGCCTCCCCCAACCTGGGGTGCTCCAGATGTGCTGGACTACAGCTGCCATCATCCCCAGAGGCTCTTGCTGGGTGGTGTAGTCCGATACATCTGGAAGACGCCAGCTTGGGGAATGCTGCATTACATTGTTCGATCTTTTCCTGTATCCCTGAACATGTCATATAGCTTCGGCCATGACCGAGACTGATGATTTTCTCTCCCAAACTTGGGGCAACCGAGTAGGTGCGAGGCATGTTTCTCCCCTGGGTGGCTAGCAATGCTTGTGAAAGTCATGAAACGCGCAAATGCGCTGCTGTGCAAGGCATGACAGATGACCATCAGGCAGAGCCAGGTGTGATACATGCAGTGATACATGTGATGGGAGTTGTAGGCAAAACACGGCTAGGAGGCACAAGGGTGCCCATCCATGCATGACAGTTTAAAGCAGGGCTCCCCAACCCGGTGCCCATGGGGGCCTCCAATGGCACCCACAAAGCTTTCCCCTCCCTGCCCCCTTCCAAAAAATTGTTCTAAGAAAAACCTTGGAAAACATCAGGGCAGTCTTTTTCCTCTCCGTTTCTAGCCTTGCTCTTTCTCCCTGCTCCACCCCATTACCCTGCTATTTCTACCTCCCTCCCAGCCTCTAGCCTATTTCCCTCCCACTCTTTAGCTCACGGTTTCTTCCCCCTCCCCAGCCTTGCTCTTTCTCCAGCCCTTTGCCTTGCTGTTTCCCCCTGCCTCCCAGCCTCTAGCTTCACTATTTTTCTCCCCTGCCCCTCTTTAGCTCACTTTTAACTAGCCACCAGTCCCCTACAGCAGCAGTGACTAGCCACATCCTCCGTGGAAGCCATTTTGTGGTGGCACCCACAGCAGTTTCTCAAATGCCCCCAGTCCAAAAAGTAGGGCCCACAGAATTCACAGTTCTGCAGACCTGATCCCACTATTTCAAGAGGATGCAGTGCCCCTAACTTTGCATAAGACTGAGCTATTATTCTGCCATTTTACACTCCAGGAAGTTTTCCTTTGGGATTTCCCCCTACAATCTTAGCCTTACTCGCCCCACCTTGATTCATACAGCCCAGCCTCGTCTCTTCCTTCTGCAAAAATCCCAGGCTGCAATGACTGTGCACAAGGAGGATCTTGGGAATTATTTTGCTTACAGGTTGTTAATTTTTATCTACAAAGGTCAATCAAGCACGTTGTTATTTTCAATAATATATTCTATTATTGAAAATAACAATACTAAAAAAGAGAAGGAATGTTCGTTGTATTCACTGATTCTTTTGAATCTATCCTGTAGCGCACCCATCCCCAACCTAGTGCTGGACTACAACTTTCATGAACCACAGCCAGCATGGCTATTCACCAGATTGGAAAAGCCAGCTTGAGAATCCTGTGGACAATTCTGGTTACCATACCTCAAAAAAAGACACAAATGCCCTTTGTTCCCTGGCTTGGAAAGAGCTGGAAAAGGTACTAAAAAAGGGGTGGGTGGGGGAGGAACCAAAATGAACTTTAATTGTCAGCATCTGCAAATTTGGGAGGAGGCCAGGTGGGTACAGATAGCAACACGTAATATTTGAACTGCAGGAAAGAACATTAACACCAGAACAGTGCGTCTCCTCCACTAAATACTATCAAAAATGTACCCACGTTTATGTATTTATTTGATTTATTAGCCGCTCGTCTGGCCGGCTACCCACCCACTCTAGGCAGCGTAAAATACTAACAGCAAACTTACATAATCAACTGAACAAAAAACGAACAAACCCAACACTGCTCTAAAGGACCCTAACCCACCCCAAATGCCCGCCTGAACAGCCAGGTTTTTAAAGCCTGGCGGTGTCAGGCGCGCCCTTGCTGCCTTCTGAAATCCGCAAGTAGCCAGAATCAACACGCAGACGATAGGGCTCTTTTCCAGGGCTTTATTTCCGTTCAACCTAATGATGCTTACAGATGCTAATTGCTTGATCCTACTGAGACTTAAGAGCTGCCTATCCAGGGTTTCTAGCCTTAGGGAATCAGTTGATCGTTTGGAGGGCAGAGGCGGGAAGCCTCTGAACTTAAGGGCTAGGAGGCGAAAGTCCACCCCTTTCCCTGGGGCATCGGGGCACAGCTGGTGACACCAAGCAGGCCGAGCGCCTCCTCTCGGCACCCTCCATCTCCCGCTTGTCCCTGTGCCGGTGCCTAGCATCTTGAAGCTCCAATTGTCCCTACCCCTGCCTGCCAGGGTCACTACCACTCTCAGGAATGTGAGCAGGGAGGGGGTCTCCCTCCAACAGCGCCTCTGAACAGCGCGCGGGTTCCTCTCCCACAGTTTCTATCTCTTCCTCAGAATCAGAACTGATTTGGGGCTCTATGGGCTCCGATCCAACCCTGGTAGGCTCATCCAAGAAGTTCTTCACCATGTGTAAATTATGCAGATGATCTTATTGTGAATAACTGATTTGCCTTTTGCTGGGGTGCCGAACAAGTCCCTGTGCTTAGAGATGTTGTTGTGTATTGTCAACACACATTCAGCCATCCCTCTGCATCCATAACAACTAGTCCAGTGGAGGCTGGTGGCCCCAATGTCAGTGGGTGGTGGATCCACTCTTGGAGGGCTCCGTTAGAGTTCTGACTGATGCCCAGAGCAGATTCACCTCCCTAATGACATTGGAGCCACCAGCCTCCACTGGACTAGAAACTTGGCGTTTTAAAAAAATAAAATAAAGCTAAGGTGGTTAGGAAGTGGAATTCTGTACCACATTTTAGTCTTTCCCTGTACCTCCTGCAACGACACACAGCCCTAACTACTTCTGGCTAATGCCTAGAGTACTGAATAGCATCTGGCACTAAATCATCAGGGGTGTTGAACCTCAGCCTGCAGGCCAAATCCTGGCCCTCTTCCCCTGGCCCACCCCCTTTCCCAGCTTTTGTGCCGTTTTCCCCTGCTGTTCTAAGAGGTCAAAATGCTTCTCTTAAGATTTGTGACTGGTGGTAGGCTCAAATCGGCCGGTAGTTTTGTTACGTGGGTCCCACCCCTTTTGCCCTCAGCCCCGCCCACCACGGAATGCAGCCCCCGAGAGCTTCTCCAGAATGGAATTCGTCCCTTGGGCTGAAAGAGGTTCTGCACCCCTGCACTAAATAAACATTAGGGATCCGTTCAAAAGATGAGATAGCAAGGTATCCTGAGGATAAAATACAGAGGGAGGGCTCAGATCACAGGACACCAAAGGTTCTTTAAGGCTTTAATTAACTGGGTTCAGAAAGTGACCGCAGCAGGGCCTAGTTATGTTATAAATAGAGTCAATTTTAGAACATAAGTCCCCACGGAGAGGGGAAAGTCCATAAGAAAGAGGCAAGCTACTTCACCGAGACTTTACAAGTTAGTGTTTTACGACACAAGCTTATTCAGAGTAGAGTTAGTTAAAAGTGGATACAAATAACACACTAAAAAACCGCGCACACCCCCCACCCCCGGCCATCCTTCAAAAGCTCCCAGATCAACACTGCTTAAAGCGATCCTCAGCCCAGCTGCTGAGCACCCAGCGCAGCCTGGCCGCACGCTTCCTGAGCGAAGACTGGGAGAGGCTCCGAGAGCGCAGCTGCGCAGCCTGCACATTCCGCGCCATCACCTGGTAGTAGTTGACGATGGCTTGATCTCTGCAAGAAGAGGAAGGACAGGGGGTCACAAGGAGCGTTGCTGAGACGGGGAGAGAGGACCACTCATCGGATGGGTAGGGACAGTGATAAGGGAAGATGCCAAACAGCCTGGTGAGTGGGCCAAAACATGTCCCCAAATGCCATCAGACGCAGCCCCGGGACTATTGTCTAGGGGTGGTCAGTAATAGCAGCAAACAGGAAGCCAGCTGCCGAAAGTCTATAATGGGTTAACAAAAGGACATGGTGTTGTACAACTGGGGTGCAGAACCGTTTTCTAGATCTTAGATCAGAGGTTACAACAAGAATTCCTTCCCAGGGGCATTCCTCCTTGGGGCAGGCCAAGCCCCACTCCCTGGAGGAAACAGAGGTTCTTTTGGCCAGATTGGGGGGCCCATTGGACTGGACTAGGTCCATGGCCCAGGGGTTCTACACCTCTGTTGTACAGAATAATCCTTCCCCCCACCCCACACACACAGAAAAATCCATGATGGATAGGTCCCTGCCCTCAAAGAGCTTACAATCTAAATGTTGACAGCAGGGAGGAGACAATAGAAGGAGATTTAAGGGTAGGCTGTCCATGGCCATGATGGCTGTGGATTATGGGTACATCCAGAGGTTACCAGATTGGGAAAGGCTGGTAACAAGAAATAATTTATACATACACATTGTGAAATCTGGAGTAAAACCATTGGAAAAGAAAAAAAGCAGTGTTCTAGGACTGGGCTGGGGGCAGTTTCTGCCCCTCTGAAAATAATACCATTTCTGGGGAATTGGTTTCTCAGCTGTAGACAACCTATCTGTGGAAAAAAGTTTGGAATGTAGGTATGCCCAATTGTTTCTGTAAAAAGTGACTCAACAGTAAGAGGCTAAATGTCAGTCATTTCCTTCAAGTCCCTCTCATCCCCTGCCATCGGCTTGCCTGCTGTGATGTCACAGCATGTTCATGAATATTCAGCTGGCTCAGGCTGAAGCTATCAGCAAGAGAATCCTTCCATGAAGGATGTAAACGGTAAAGGAATGGTGCCAGCACAAATAACTTCCCTTTGCGCCAAAAGTCCACTCAAGTTATTAGCCCATAAGTTCAGTAGGATTTATTTTTTAAAAAATGCTAATATGCCATCTTCCCGCTCAAAAAGCACTCAAGGCTGCTAACATAAAATCAGCTCCAAACAAATAGGAAACTGGCGGCCCAGCAAGACCACATGCAAGGCTGTGGGCCTGGAACCCCCGAGAGCCAAGACACACTTCCTGATGGGAACCGGCCACAGCTCCAGTTGCAGTTTGGGAGCGCGGCACCCACCGTTTCAGGCATAGCTTTCTCATCGTCCCCTTTAAAGAAACAACACATAATAGAAAAGCCAGTGGGGATTAGAGACGGGGGAAATGCGCCGCTGGCACCATGCTTCACCGTCTCCGTTAGTCCAGTCGCTTGGGTGGGGGGTGTAGTGGAGTTAGTAGGTAAGAACTGGGTCATCAGACTGGGCAGGGGGACACACGGCTGTTTGTTTAGATCATGGTTTCCAAACTACATTCCAGGGATCGTGCTTATCGGGAGCAAAAACGCCTGCCTGACCTTCGGAGAGCCCACTGCTCAGCAGGTGATGGCCAGCTTCCTAGGCAGATGGCCCTGGGTCTGATCTCCCCTTTTTCCACTTAAAAGGGTCAGGGGAGACCACGGAGAACCGCTGCAGGTAAGAGGTCCAACGTACTGAGCTAGATGGGCCAATGGTCTAACGGAGAAAGAAGCAATATTTATTCATATATAGCAGGGATGCAGAACCTCTTTCAGCCATTTTGGACAAACACTCGGGGGCTGCATTCCAGTGGTGGGTGGGACCAAAGGAAAAGGGGGTGGGGCCAAAAATGCCAGCCTATTCCAGCTTAAAGCTCTTCCTGCCAGTCACTCAGCCTTAGGAAAGGCATTTCGATCTTTTAGAATGGGAGAAAAACTGCACAAAAGTTGGGAAACCACCGGTCAGTGGTTGGGGGAAAGGGGAAATGACTTTCTGGGGACCCCTAGAGGGCCCGATTTGGCCACCAGGCATTAGGTTCTGCCCCCCTGCTCTATAGTATACAGTATATACGTTTTGCATGTTCCCCTGCAATGCACAGTTGGCAGCGCAAACCAATGTGAACTAAATTGCTGTCCCAGAACACGCTTCCCCAACCTGGCGCCCTCCAGATGTGTTGGACTACAACTCCCATCCTCCGCAGCCACCAGGGCCTTTGGCTGGGCATCATGGGAGCTGTAGTTCAAGACACCTGGACGCCACCCAATTGGGGGCAGCTGCACCTAGAACATGTCGCAGAACCATCGCGACACCCAAAGGTCCCACATCAGCAGGATCCAAGGGAAACTGATCAGTGCACGAGTATTTTTTCTTGGCGGCCGTGGTCCAGGAAACCGGGGGAGGAGGGATCAAAGGGGCTTCAGCTTTGCATGCAGGCATCCATGTTACACGGTCGGTGTTCTCCATGCAGGCAACAGGGTGTGTGTATGTGTTAAGGGTCATTTCAAGAAGATAACAAAACAGAAACAAAAATGAAGAATTATATATACATATATTTTACCTGGCTGGTTTTTATCTTCAGTTACAAATGAGAGAAACTGTCATGTCACTGGGAAGAACATGAGGAACACAGGCTTTATTTACAAGCTGAAATGGTAACAGGATTTATAGTGGCTACAGGGATGGCTGTTGCAATGCAGTTCAACCCCTGGTCAGAAATTAGTTGTCCTGCCAGGAAATCGTGAGAAGAGGACAGAGGGTGGGCAGCCAGCATCTGGACCGCCACCCCCCAAAGAAAACTGCTGCCAAGGCCCCTTGCCACAACCACTCTCCCTCCGCATTCCTCTCCTACCCCTGGCCTGGCAACTGGGATCCAAACAGTCCACAAAGGGGCTGGACTGCCAGTTGCCAACACCTGCATTAGGTGGGTTTTAAGAAAAAAGGTTAAGATTTGACTTAGCTTACAAGCCAGCCAGTACCTGTGTTCACCACTGAATCTGCCCCTTTCCCTGCCACCCCCCACCCGCCCCATCTCCTGGCTCGTATGCAATGAACTTGGGCGGGGAAGTGGCATTTGCCCCTTGTGGTGGGCTTTTGCAGAGGGCAGTGGCATGGAAACGGTATCACTTCCTGCAAAAGCCGAGTGGGAAAGAACTTCTTGCTATCGTCTCCCCAAATTGTATGGGGAGGAAATTTGGGGGGGAGGGGGGAGACAGAAGGGGTTCTCTTCCACATGCTGGGCTTTTGCAGGGGATCCAAAACAAGGACGCAAACTTCATAAGGTGAGGGAGAAAACTTCAGGAACGAGGCACGATTTTATTTATAAAAAGCACCCCGATTTTCTGTTGCTCTGCCGAAGACATTTCAAGAGGAACAACTCTCAAATTCAGAAAAATACAGTAATTAGCCTTCCCCAACCTGGTGCCCCCCCAGATGTGGACTACAACTCCCAACATTTTGAGACTTGTAGTCCAACACATCTGGAGGGCACCAGGTTGGGGAAGGGTGTGTTATGTCATAGACTCGATTAACATTAAGGTAACATTCAAACTTGATCGTTTTAAAATGTTTTACAAAAGTTATCATGGGTAAAAAAAAAGAAGAAAAGTACCCACGGGAGCCAAATACAAACATGAACGAGATTTTGATCTTTTGACCAGGGGCAGTGGTCGGGGGGGGGGGGGTGTCTCTAGACCCACACCATCCTGCAAACATTTCATCAGAAGGTTTTTAAAAAACAAACAAACAAAAAGAATCAAAACAAAACATCCTCAATGAACTTAAGCGAACTTAAACAAAACAAACCGTAATTCCACAAATTCTGCCATATAACGTTCGAATTATATTTTCTGAACCAGCTTTTCACATTCTTGAATTGATTTCATAATTTTGAGGCCAACCTTTAGTGAAGCTATTGGGGCGGCGTTCAGACGGATGAATAAAAACATCAATACGATCTCTTTTAAAAACACAGCTGCCTCCGGGAAGAGCTGTTCTCCCCAAAGCGCATTATCAATGGAAAATGGGAGTGCTTTTGTGAACATGTCCTCTGTCAGCTCCTTGGGAAGCTCAAGGGTTGCTTAATTCCAGCTGTATTTCATCACAGGGCGCACTCAAAAAGCAAAATCCAGTTCACAGAATCATACAGTTGGAAGGGACCTCCGAGATCAGCTAATCCAGGGGTGTCGAACCTCTCTTAGCCCGGGGGCCGAATGCCATTTCGGAGAAGCTCTCGTGGGCTGCATCCTAGTTGTGGGCGGGGCAAAAGGGGCGAGGCCAAACATACCAGCATGGTTTAGCTCAAAGCTCTTCCTGGCAGTGATTTCAGCCTTAGGGAAGGGCATTTCAACCTTTTCAGAATAGGGGGGGAAATGCACAAAAACCAGGAAAGTACCAAACGATTGGTAGCCAGGGGAGGGGGCTTGGCTGTCTGGGAAGCCAGGAAGGGCTGGAGGTTCGATAGCTCCGATCAGTCCAACACCCTGCTCAGTACCCTGCAAGGCCGGATGCAGCAACAGCATCCCCGACAGGTAGCTGTCCAATCTCTGCTTGAATGCCATCTTCAGAGCATCTGCCAGCACATCATGCTGGGCCAGCAGCTCTCCAGCCCTGTTGGTCCTACTAGGCTGAAAAATGGCCGGTGGAGGCTGGTGGCTCCGATGTCAGTGGGGCAGTGAATGTGCTCAGGCTTTCAGCCAGAACTCTAGAGGAGCTGTCCAAGGTGCTGTGCTTTGCACCTTGGAGAGCTCCTTTAGAGTTCTGGCTGAAACTCAGAGTGGATTCACCGCCCCACTGACATCAGAGCCACCGGCCGCCGCTGCAACGGGCCTCTGGAGATGCTGTGAAAACGCCACACCGCTGGCACCACCATTGATCTGCACCCACAGTGGAAGCAAGGGACACACGGGGAGCTAATGAAATGCAGGCAAGAGTGACAGCACAGCCTCGCTCATCGGGTCACGCAAAACCCACAGCCTGCAGGCCGTTCGGTTCCCTGGGGGGAAACACACCCCGAAATCCGAGCCACGGGGTCGCAGAGACCTCCCCCGGGCAGCGGAGAGGCAGCCGGAGAGCCCCCTCCCGCCCCTGCGGCTCCACTCACCTCTCCTCGTGGACAATGATGTCGTTGAAGGCGCGAGAGAGGCGCTTCAGCTGACGGATGCCCGTGGAGACCAGCTCCAAATCAGACTCGAACGGCCTGCGGCGGAAGAGGGAGGACGATGATGGCTAGCGGATCGGGGCCCAGGCGGAGGGCAGTTTTCTGTGTCTCCAGTTCAGCACTGGAGTGAGTGGTTAAATTCTCAAGGACAAAAAAGGTGGGTGCTAGGGCATGCCAGACACAATCCATGTCTCCTCCTCCCTCAGCCATTCCAGCAGAAGGAGAGGAGAGGGGAAGCCAAGCCATTCCACCGGCAGAAAGACCAGGCCATCGTTTTCCTCCTCTTCCCTCCCCATCTTTTTTCCTCACATGTCGCGTCATTCTATTTATGTATTTATTGCATTTATATCCCGCCTTTTTTCCTCCTTAAGGAACCCAAGGTGGCGTACCTCCTCCTCCTCTCCATTTTAGCCTCACTACAACAACCCCGTGGGGTAGGCTGGGCTGAGAGTCTGTGACTGGCCCGAAGTCACCCAGTGAGCTTCCACGGCCGAGTGGGGACTAGAACCCGGATCTCCCGGCTCAACACCACGCTGGCTCTCAAAACTCACCACCACACAAGGCAGCATTGCCCACTAACCTAGATGGTTTCATTTATTTATTACATTTAAAGCAGGATTGGACCAAGTCATGAGGAACGCTTCTATCAAGAGCCACAGCGCTAAACGGAATGAGGGTGGGATGACACCTCCAAATATCGGTTGCGAAGGAGCAAGGGCCATACAGGTCTGTGGTCCTACCAGCCCTGCTTGAGGGCGGGGGGATCCTGGAGGCAACTGGAGAGCCACAGTTGGGGAACACATGCTGCACTAGATGGTCTCTTACTCTGATCCAGCAAAGACAGTTTTCATTGGGATAGAACTATCATACTGCCCATGATAAACCAAAATAAAGCCTCCAAGTTCAGGAGAAGTCTCTCTCTGAGAACCAGATACTGGGGATAAACATCTGTGCTTAGACACCTTCTCCGGGTCCTTCTTGGGGGCATTCCCAGAGATACCTGGCCAGCCACTGAACCCTGCACTAGGAGAGAGCCAGTGTGGTGTAGTGCTGAGAGTGCTGGACTGGGGAGACCTGGATTCAAATCCCCACTCGGCCATGAAGCTCACTGGGTGAGTTTGGGCCTGTCATTGACTCTTTGCCTAACCTACCTCACAGGGTTGTTGTGAGGACAAAACGGAGGGGAGGAGGGGGTTAACATATGCTGCCATGGGCTCCTTGGAGGAAAGGCAGGATATAAATGTGACAAAATAAATAATATAAGACAAGACATGTAGAAGTTCTGGAAACTTTGAAACCTTGGAGGCAGGGAATTTTCTTCTCCCCTTTTTGTGGGGGGAACTAAAATTTGGGGGGAAACTGAAATACGTGCATTACTAACTTTCCTATTAAACCTAAGCTTACTTTATTGCTTTAACCTGCATCCTTTAGAATATAGTTAGCCTATAAAACTGTACAAATTGGCATATTTTTGAAATTTTCAGAACAATCCAGTGCCTTCTCACTCAGAGGTAGGACCCACCGTGTCTAGCGGAACTTATTCCCCGGGAAGCATGCACAGGGTGGCAGCGTCAGAAAGTCTAAATGCCTGAGGCTGCAATCCTATACCTACTTACCTGGCGTGCTTTGGGATTTACTTGCAAGTAGACATTTACAGGAAAGCACCATTAGGTTTGTACAGGCAAAATTGCAAGTATACCCACTGCTGGAAAAAGCGCAGCCATTTGTAGCTACCTAAGGACAGGGATCTTGATTTTTGCCATTTCAGGAGGGAAATAAACATGGCAAATACAGATTCATTTTTTTCTTTCAGCATTCCCCCAAGTTGCTAATTTCTCCATTGGGGAGGAAAAATCAAGATGGGCTTCCCTCCTCCCCATGATTCATAGCTCTAGGTGGACCCTTGGAAAGCTACAGCCCCTGCTGCACAGGCAGAAGGTCCCAGGTTCAATCCCCGGCAGCATCTCCAGGTAGGGCTGGGAAAACTCCTACCTGAGGCCCTGGAGAGCCATTGCTGCCAGCCAGCATCAACAATACTAGGTGGAGCCAGGGTCTGACTCAGTCTCAGGCAGCTTCCTGTGTTCCTGTTTCAACCAGCCCTTTAGTCACAATCATGAGGACTAGAATCTTGCTTTATTTTTAGGAGAAGGGCCATAGATCAGTGGCAGAGCCCATGCTTTACATGTTAAGAGTTTCAGTCCCTGGCAGCATCTCCAGGTAGGGCTATGAAAAGATCCTGCCTGAAACCCCGGAGAGCTGTTGCTGCCAGTCAGTGTCATCAACGCTGGGCGAGATGAATGGGGTGTGTGTGTGTGTGTGTGTGCTAACCTGGTGGAACTCAACACTTCTTCCCTTGAATAGGTGACCCTTAAGGATGAGCCAGGGATAGGAAACACAGTGCCCTCCAGATGTTGTGGACAATGGGAGTCAGAGTCCAACGACCACTGGTCCTGCTGGCTGGAGCGGATGGGAGTCGTCATCCAGAACTATCTGGGATAGGCTGCACTGGATCTCACAATATTCACCTATTTTATGCCAGTGTCTCCTAGGAGAGAAGGGGATTTTCCTCCCAGCCTAGTCTGCATGACCCGTAGTCAGGGATAATGGGAGTTGGAGTCCAACAATATCTCAAGGGCCAATGGTTCCCCTCTGTCCTAATCCCTCGTCGGGCAACCAGCGCAGCCAAGAGCAAGACATCCAACTTGCCTTCTTTGGCCAGCAGACACAGGAGAACCATACGGGCTTCTCAGGGCTGCGGCCCTCCTGGATCTCCGGAGAGGGAGGAGGTCTTTCTTAAGCCGGCGGGAGCCCGGCCCCTTGCCGGACGGGGACACGATCCTGGTGCTGGATGTCGGGGTGGAGATGGCGGCCAGCCTGCCGCCCTGCCGCCGAGGGGTCCGTGGTGACGGGCGTCGGGCTGTGGCGGGGGATGTGGCCAACGAGGCCGCAGGTGCGCGAACGGGGCCTCGGCAGCTCTGGCGGATCCTCTGAAACGCAGAAACAGCCCTCCCGTTACCACCCAAGAACGTGGGACCACCTGGCGAAGTGGGCCGGGTTTGGGCAGGGCAAAAGGAAAAAGCCTCGCTTTGCAGGACAGGCGAATGACGGCAGCCCTCCCATGCACACGTCCCTGGGAGTGAGTCCCACTGAACTCAGCGGGGCTTGCCCCTGAGCAGGCATGCCTAGGATGGCGCAGTCGCCTTTTCATTGGAGCTGCTTTTATCCCGCTCCTCAGCCAGCAAAGGCTCCCAGCTTACAGCCACTCCGCCGGAAGGGGGAAACCCAGGTAGTCCCCGCACCTCAGCCAGAGAAGGGGCGGCTGCAGGGCACCTTGTTTTCGCCTTTCCCTGCCAGAAAGAACACCGACAAGGGCTCTGAAGCTACAAACTGGTGCCTGGGTTTTGCTCCCCCCACCGCACATCCTCCCTCCCCACCCCCTTTCCTGTTGTGTCGTTTCTTTTAGACTGGACACCTGAGGGCAGCAACGCTCTCATTATTCATATTTGTGAGCTGCTCTGGGAGTCTTTTTTGGCTGACGTGCGGGGTAAAAATGCTGTAAATTAATAAGTAAATAGACACGACACACAAGGAAAAAGCAACAGGGAGGGAAGAGGAAAAAATTAAGTATACTGCCAGCAGGGCTGGTGGAATGGACCTGCTTCCCCTCTCATTGCTCGGGGAGGGGGCAGTCCGACTGGAGCCGGCCCTGATGTTTCCTTTGCCTGCTCAGCCCCCCTCGCTCCTTCTTCTCTCCCACTTCAACTTATGGAATTCAACACCTCTGCAGAGCCCTGCTCTCTGTCCCCGGCATGTGGTATTCAGACAGACTGCTTCTGAACATGGAGGTCTATCAGAGCCTATTAGCCACAGCAGCTAAATGTTCATGTTCACAGGCAGCATATCTGAATACCAGCAGCTGAGGACACGGAAAGGGCGTTGCTTTCACACCCCGCTTGCGAGTTTCTCTTCAACATCTCCCTCCCTCAACTCTCCTTGTCCCAGCGCTTTCCGTCCCTCTACTGCTCCATTCCCCATACTGGCATGGGGAATGCCCAGAGACCTAGCAAAATTAATCATCTGCAATTTGGGTTGTATTTAATACACACCATGACACTGCTTTTTCATATACCAGTTTTGTCTGTGCTTGATTTTCGAAGCCAGGTTCACTATTCTGAAACTGAAAGTCCAAAAACTTCTTTTTAAAGTTGAGATGTAGATAGTTTACAAGAAGTGACAGTTATTAATTAAATGCCTCCAGCCTCATCCAGCAACTTTAATCTCTCAAGAAAGATGACTGTAAAAAAACAACAACCCTGCCACATTTCTTGTACAAATATGTTTGGATCTAGGAACTTTGAATATATATTTTTGGAGTATTTAGTCCTTTGACCATAATATTTGCGCCACATACTCTTTGGTTTTGAAATAACATCCTTTTAGAGACTGTGGTGAATACGGAGAAGGATATGAACAGGGTGTATTAAGTTTCAAGTTCTTATTGAGAAAAAGTACTTATTTAAAATGCTGGCTTGCTTTCATTGCTGATTTCCTTGTTTATTTATTTATTGCATTTATACCCCGCCTTTCTCCCTCTCCCAAGGAACTCAAGGCGGCTTACATTATCCTCCTCCTCACCTTGGCCTGAATTTGGGGAACTTAGTAACAAGGCTGCAATAGCAACGCAGGCCACTTGTGTGTCTTTACTTAATTTATTATGATTGCTTGATCTAACCTTCCTCTGAACATCTGTGCATTATTCGTGGCCATACCTGTGACACCGTGCCAAAGACGTTCTTGGCTGTTCTCGAAAACGCATGGAGGTTGTGGCTCTTCTCCTTGGCTTCCAGGCTCTCCCAAGTCGGATTCTCGTCCAAGTTCATCTCGACTTCCTTTAAAGGCATCCGTTTCCTTAGGGACATACGCATGGCACTTATGTTGTGAGAGGATTTCTTCCGGAATCTGTCGGGCACTGGACTCTCCTCGAACTCAGACAGGATCTGATGGTTCCGCCAGCCAATGGTGGACCCTACGCTCTGGAACACGGATGCCATCTCTTCCCCGTGATGGATTCTCCTAATGCCTTAAAAGGAAAGTTTTGCAAATAAGCCCGCTCATGTTTCTAGTCCATAAGGTGACAAAATGGCACAGGGAGGGGGTAACCAGTGCTATCATCAGCATTATCCAATAGGTGCCAGTCAAGGCTCCCTCCAACTCAATGGGTCAGATCTAGACCCATTGAAATTAATGAGACTTAAGTTAGCCATGGGACTCAGTTCTCCCATTCTCTTAATCCATCGGCTAGAGAACCGAGGGCCACTGGGGGGCTGCACCTCCTGCCTCTCGGGAAGATCACCTTCGTAGGGGGAAACCAACCTGGTCTTATACATCGGGCAGTGGTGTATTTGCTTTGCTTCCCTGCCTTCCTCCCAATCCCTTTTCCTTTCATGGCGTGTCTTTTAGATTGTAAACCCGAGGGCAGGGACTGTCTTAATTTTCACCTTTGTAAGCCACTCTGGGAGCCTTTTTCAGCTGAAGCGTGGGGTAAAAACACCCTAAATAAATAAATAAATAAGTGTAATGGGTTTGTTCTAAGCATGACTAAGTCTGGATCCAACCTATAGATTCTGGGGTGTTGGTTCAGAGTCAATACAGCAATATTTATCAACCGGAGTCTATTTGGACTCCGCCTGTCACATCTGAACTCAGAACTGCTTAACCAGTTCTTGCAGGGTGGGGGGACTTCTTATTTAACTAAGATGTTTCCCAAACTCTGCAAGAGCCAGCAAAAGGATATTTGCCTTTGGTGGAAGGATACCTCACTTTCAGGCATCCAGAAAACTCCCATGTCTCAGCAAGTATGGCCAGTTTGAGTCCAAAATTAGTAGGATCAATCAGAACCAGGGTTTCCTCTCCCGCTGCAAGTGAAAAATCAGCATGGCAAAACAAGGAAAAGGGTGTTGAGTCCCTGCTGTTCTAACAGCTTCTGTGGGTATCTTACATCACATTTACAATTTGCAGATCCATTGTGGTTTGCACCTCTTCACACTTCATAGTCTGTTAGCTCCAGACCACTTACCATTTTATTCTCTGCACCGTGCGTCTGCCAAGTGCCAACAGACGGTAACGCTTCGTGGTTCCAGCAAAGTGGGCCCTCTAGCCCATGAGAACACATGCCACAACAGTGAGATCCCCTACTTGTCTACTCAGAAGTAAGCCCCACTGAGTCCAATGAGACTTCCTCCCAGGTTAGCAAGTATAGGATTGCACCCTAAACCGGCTAGTCGTGAAAGTGCCAGAAAAGGCCACCCAGTCTGTGCGAACAAGGAAGCCCTCAGTGCAACGCACACCTGTACACACAACGCAGCACACACAATCTCATCCCTTTACAAACGATATATAAACAAAAAGGCCAGTTTATACATATATATATATATATATACACACACAGACGTTTTAATACAGAAATAATCCTATGAGAATATTTTGGGCCCCCGAAAGGTTGTGGAAAGAGAAGAATGTCACCCAGACACAAACACACAAAAACAACGGTGACAGGGATGTGCAGCTCCCACTCCCTCTCGCAACTGGTGGGGCAGATGGGAGTTGCACTCCAACAGCTTCTGGAATGCCACGAGTTGCCCAGCCCTGAATTATGAGACGCCAAAGGAGGAGCAGTTCTCACGGCCGCAGCCCGAAGCACGTTTTCTGGCAGCAAGCGCCAGTGAAGCCAGCGGGGCTCCCTCCCGAACGCACGCGCGCGGGATCCTGCTGTCGGGCCAAGCAGCGAAGGCGCCGCTTCCCCCGCCCGCCCGCCCGCCTGCTGCGAGAGAAGCTGCACCCACCAAAATTCCCCCTCCCCCCGTCGCCATGGGGGAGCGTGCCACCCCGAGCCGGAAGGGCAGCCCGGCACCAGCTTTTGCCTCAGGCCTGGCCAGCCTTCCCCAGGGGTGCCTGAGATCGGAAGGGGGAGGCTGCGATTGGCGCCCCCATCAGTGCGGGGCCCGCGCCCCGGACGCGCCCGCGCCCTCACCTGCGCCTCCGCGGCGCCCTTCGCCTCTCCGGCAGATTTCGAATTTGGCGCCGCCCCGCCGGATTGGCCGGCCGCGGCCGCCCTCTGGCGCTGATTGGGCAGAAGGATTGCGGAGAGGGCAAGGCGGGGCGGGGGATTTCGGCCTGGCCGGGGAGTGGCACTCTGCACATGCTCGGAGACTCGCGCCTGCCTTTAGCTGAAGCCGCCCCCCGCCCCCCGCCCCGTCCTTGCGTCGACTTGCAAGTAAATCCCGCTGATTTCACTACGCTGCAAGAGCGTGGCGCTCTGTACATGCTCAGAGATGGGTTGCCGCGTCGGGTCTGCCCCGATTTGGCCCCCGCCCCACCCCCATCCGGTCTTAAATAAGCCCTGTTGGTTTCACTACGCTGTGAGGGAGTGGCGCTCTGTACGTGCTCAGAAGCGTCTGAGCGGCACTGCCGCGTCACGTGTGTCGTGATTCCAACCCCCCCATCGTAAATGCCTTGACTCGCAAGGAAGTCCTGTTTCTTTCACTACACTGCGCGGGAGTAGCGCTCTGTACATACTCAGAGGTGTTTGAGCTGCACTGCCGCGTCACATGTGTCTTGAATCTTGATTCGAATCCCCCCCCCATTGTAAATGCCTTGACTCGCAAGGAAGTCCTCTTGGTTTCACTACACTGCGAGGGAGTAGCACTCCGTACATACTCAGAGGTGTTTGGGCTTCATTGCCATGTCACACAGGTCCTGATCTGAAGCCACCCCCACCGCCATCTCAGACGCCTTGAGTTGTAAGTCCTCTTAACTTTACTGCATTGCGAGGGAGCTGTACTCTGTACATGCTCAGAGGTGCTTGAGCTCCATTGCTATGTCCCATATGTCCTCCAGACGGACCCAGCCCCAGAAATCTCTTTTTCTGAGAGTCCTGCAAAGAGAGGGAGTCACTCACACAAAGAGGGTGTGCCTCTGAGGTTGTAAGCCCTCCTGCTTTCAAGCTGGGCTCCCCAAGGACATGGGGCCCAGCAGGCTTGGTTCAGAAATTAAATCTCCAGGGAGATAGATAGATAGACATTTGCCTCGAAGTCAGCCTTTTTGCAACCCAGTGGGATTTACTTCTGAGTAAACACGGCTAGGATCAGCCCACACAAGGTGGATGTGCAAACCACCAAGCTTTTGCTTCAGAACTTTTGTTTTTAATGATAGGATTTAGCAGTCTGGTTTAGACCAAAGGTTGATGGACTAGATCAACATCCTCTCAGACACCCCAACAGGAAGCCCGCAGGCAGCACACAAGCAAATTAGGACCCTCTGTGAAGTGTTAACAGTACATGTGAGCATGTGCAGAGTGCCTTTTCCCTCAGGAGAGACAGATCTAGTGTTGGGGCTCCCAGAAACAGAGGACGTGACTTTGAGCCAGCCTAGAAATTAGTCATGGCTAACTTAAGTCTCATTCATTTTAATGGGTATACCCAAAGTAGGGCTAACAGTGAATATACTGCATATTTGGAGTTCGGCTCTATACCCCCCACCCCAAGAAATTGGTTCTGGTGCCAAGTCTTGTTTAATTTGAGCATCTTGCAGAAAGCCCAGTTTAAATTCCAGGGAGTCTCCTGTTGGTGCCACAAACAGCAGCATTACAAATATTCGCTGCTTTAGGGCACAATCCTTTGCATGTTTGGACAAAAAAAGGCCTACAACTCCAAGCATGCCCCAGCCAGACCTGCACACAAATGCACATTAAAGTCATGCATTTATGAACAGATGTGGCAGAAAATGTTCTTTTAATCGCCCCTCTGCTCCATGAGAGCCAGAGATGATTTACAGTATCTCTGACTAAGACTGTGAAAAGAATAATGCACGACACTTTCAAAAAGCTAAAAAACAAAAAGAGCTAAAATAGAATCATAGAATAGTAGGGCTGGAAGGGGCCTACAAGACCCTCGAGTCCAACCCCCTGCTCAAGGCAGGGATCCAAGTCAGAGCATCCCCGACAGGTGGCTGTCCAGCCTCGTCTTGAAGGCCTCCAGTGCGGGAGAGCCCACCACCTCCCCAGGGAATTGGCTCCATTGTCGTATTGCTCTAACAGTCAGGAAGTTGTGTAACTGGAGCCCATTCTTCCGTGTCCTGCACTCTGGGATGATTGAGAACAGATCCTGGCCTTCCTCTCTGTGACCACCTTTCAAGGGCTTGGAGCGCTATCCTATCTCCCCTCAGTCTTCTCTTCTCAAGGCTCAACATGCCCAGTTCTTTCAGTCTCTCCTCGTAAGGCTTTGTTTCTAGTCCCCTGATCATCTTTGTTGCCCTCTTCTGAACTCTCTCCAGCTTGTCTGCATCCTTCTTAAAATGCGGCACCCAGAACTGGACACAGTACTCCAGATGAGGCCTAACCAGTGCTGAGTAGAGGGGGACTAGTACTTCCCGGGATTTGGAAGCTATGCTTCTATTAATGCAGCCCAAAAGAGCATTGGCCTTTTTTGCAGCCACATCCCATTGTTGGCTCATATTCAGCTTGGGATCTACAATTCCAAGATCCTTCTTGCGTTTAGTGTTGTTGAGCCACGTATCCCCCATACACATTCCCCTTTTACTGTAATCCAGGCTTCCCCCGGCAGCACCCTCCAGATGAGTTGGACGCAACCCCCCATCATGGCTGGGGCTGATAGGACTTGTAGTCCACAACTTTAGAGGGCACTGGGTAAGGGGAAGGCAGGATTTCAACAAAAGGGGAACCCAAACCAGGCTGGTACAGAGTCATTTTTACCCACCATCTAATGGCCAACTGAGCTTGCCTGGGTATGATTTCCACAACCAAGGTGCTACTACCCAGAAGGCCCTGTCTCAAGTCCCTGCCAACCTCACCTCTGTAGGAGGTGGGACAGATAGCAGCAGCTCAAATGATGGATAACGATTCTGGGGTAAGATCACAGGAGAGGCGGCGGTCTTTCACATACCCTGGCCTGAAGCCATAAGCTACCATGCGTGATTTAATGTACAGCAGGCTGAGACTTCAGCAATGTTTAGAACAGGGGTGGGAAGCCTCTTTTAGCCCAAGGGTTCAATTTCAGAGAAGTTCTTGCGGGCTGCAACCCATGGGTGGGTGTGGTCAAAAGCAAAAGGGTGTGTGGTCAAGGGCAAAATGGGTGGGATCAAAAATACCAGCGAATTGTTCTTAAATCTCTTACTGCCAGCAACTCACCCTTAGGGGAGGCATTTCAACCTTGGGGGGTGGGGGGAGACTGTGCAAATGCCTGGAAACCATTGAACAATTGGTGTTTGGGAGAAAAAGGGTGAGGCCAGGGGAAGGGCGCAGGGTCATCTGGGGAACCCTGGAAAGTCAGACTGAGACCCCATGAATGTTGGATTTGGCCCACAGGCCCAAGGTTTAACACCCTCGCCTTAGGGGAGTTTGGGCGGGGGATGGCAGGCTGTATCCCTTGCCACGAGAGGGGGGCTGCGGACAAGAGTGCCCCTGTTTTTGTCTTTGAAACATTGGAGGGTGTGTAACGGACAATGTCCTGGCTTCAAACCGCTCCAGTTTACAACTGCATCTGAGACAAAGGGCTCTTTATTGCAACATCTTGTGCCCTGGCATGGCATCAGCATCCTGGAACTTTGCCCTGGTGAAGATCAAGTACCAGTTGCACCCATGAGGTCAGCTGGCAGAGGAACATGACGGGCACAGAACCTGGAGCAAGGGTTGCACCTCCTCTTCACACTCTGATGATAAAAGCGATGGAAACAAGTAGTTCAAAGAGGGGGGGGGGGAACCTTAATCTAAATGGGTTTATTTTAACAACTTAATAGGCCCGGGAAGCTATTTCCTTCCTCGCTAGGAAAGCACCAGTGTTACCAGCAGATCAATATGTTGCTTTGGTTTCCTTCTGGCTCAGGCAGCATTCTGGTGGTTGAAAACATGAATGGTGGACAAAAGGACAGTTTGTGAACATCTGACACATTAAAACACACACACACCTATTATAGATGCTTCATAGGACAGAGAAATGCCAGCTATGTAGAACTCAGACACTCCGACTCTGTTTTAGGGGAGCCTTTCCCAACCAATCTGTGCCCTCTCAATCTGTCGGACTATAGTTCCCATCATTCTCAGCCAGCACAGCCAATGGTCAGGAAATGGTGGGAGTTGTAGTCCAAACCATCTGGAGGACACTAGGTTAGGGCAGGTTGGTGTAAACAAATAATGAAAGATTGAGCATTTTTTTTCTTAACATTCACACCAGGCAGCTGTGAAATTTAATAGCTTAATTTTGTTTCCAGCATTTTATTTTTTCCCCCTTTAATGTAACAAGGCTTTTTAGGGGAAAAGATCAATCAAACATATTTTCCAAATCTCGCAAGCAATAACAGGGCAGAGATTTTGAGTAGATCAGAATATGGACTGCCTTTGAAAGATGCTAGATCAGTCATTTTGTTAAAAAAAAAAAAAAAATCCGTGTAAAGACCAATACAATGAAACCGGTGTGGCAGATAAGACCCGGCGCAGCCTGGGAAGGTGCGAAAAATCCCCCTGGAAAAAATCATTTTAAAAAGAGAGACGTGGCCCAGGGCCTCAGAGGGCCATGCTGCGTGCTGGACTTCAGCTCCCACGCCTCTGGAGGGTGCCAGGTTGGGTGCCAGGGCCACTGCTGCTCTGCTGGGAGCACGCTGGCTCCTCCTGCTGAGCGAGAAGCTGCGGCCAAGGGTGCAAAAAGGAGGCACGAAACCCGGGTTGTCCCGCAAAAAAGAGAACCTTCTGTCCTGGTTTTGCATGGCCTCGAAGAAACCGGGTGTCACACTGGGCAACCTGTGCAGCTGAACTATGATTGTCCTAGGGGGAGAGGGAGAGACACACACACAGAAGCCCCGCTCACAGAGAAAAGCCAAAGTCCACCTTGCGTACCAGAAGGCTTGTCAGATCAACAGAAATCGGCACTGCACACCATGAACAAAAACCAAGGGAAAGCGTCACGCCTGGCTCGGGTTGGGACTTTAGATACTTCCACTGGCTGCAAAGGGCTTCTCCAGGATACAAACATGAAGCAAGACTGTCATGGCTTCTGTCTCGCGCTGAACTCTGCTTCCCAGCGTTTCCAAGGGATTGCGCGGCAGCACACAGCCCATGGCAGTTAAACCAGAATGAGCGACGGAGATCGGTTTTAAGTGCGAGAGGCCCTTTCATAAAGTTGCCAGTACCCAAACTGAAGGCAGCTTGTCTCTGTCTACCAAAAGGCGATTCAGGCTCTTGAAAGAACTGGCACTCCAGAGGTGATCTGGAGTTGACGAGCCCAATCCACAAGTTGCGGATTACACCAGAAACACGAGACGCTTGCGCTTCTGCGGGGTCAGAAACTGGTGTAATATTCATGTTCCCTTTGATACAAACCCTGCTGGCCCACAGTCCAAATTTGGGTGTGTCTTAAGCAGACTTCTCCAATCTTGCACCCTCCAGATGTATTGGACCACAACTCCCAGCATCCCCATGCTGGCTGGGGATGCTGGGAGTTGTAGTCCACCACATCTGGAGGGTGCTGAGTTTGGAAAGGTTGGTCTAAAGCGTCTGGAGATCATATTCTATTTCCCGCTAGAAGGAGGTTACGGAAAAGCCATCCTAGGAATTGCAGAGTTAAAGGGCTGGGGGGAACACGCTGTGTGTGTGTGTTTGTGTGTGTGTGTGTGTGAGAGAGAGAGAGAGAGAGAGAGAGAGAGAGAGAGAGAAAGAGAGAGACTGACTGAGAGAGAGAATTTGACACACACAGACCCAAGGAACATGGCCACTGCCTCCATGGTGAAAACCTGTCCACATTTCAAAGGATCCATTTGAAGACAGGGTGGGGAAACCTGGGTGTGGCTGATGGGAGTTGGGAAGTCTGGACACATCTGGGGGGGCACAGGTACCCCACCCTGGGATCAGAAAGTGAAAGGGGTATGAAGCATCCTTGGCTGCAAGAACGCACTACAAAAACACCAGGATGGGAAACGGTACTTGTCCGGAGGGGTGAGAGGCACAGAGGTTTCAGAGTTATCTTGGCCAAGGAGAGCAGCACCATCCTCTACCTGTTTTAGAAAAGGACATCACTTACCAGTCTCCTTTGGGTGGATTAAAAAACAAGCGTTCACCCCCACCCCCAAAAAATTAGGGTCCAAGAGGAGGGGGAAAAAAGAGGGAAGCCATTTCAGTTGGTCGCATGGTTATCAGAAGTTCTTGGGTGCATTTTACACAAGATTTCTGAGATGTGTAAAGCTGATGTCTCTCTGAATCTAACTAGACCAGTCCAACCTGGTGCCCGCTAGCTGTGATGGACTACAACTGGCAGGGAATTATGGGAGTTGTAGTCCATCACACCTGGACAGCACCGGGTTGGAGAAGGCGGATCTAGACTGCAGCGGGAAAAGGTCAGTTTCTTTTTAGGCTCTCAGCACCCCGAGATGTCCTTTGTTTGGTTCTTCCGTTGAAACCTCCTGTCTGTCGGGTCAAAGCCCCTCTCCTGAGCCCCAAAGACCGCCCATGGGGGAGTCGGGGCCATGTAGTCGGCAGAGGTGAACGTCTCGGCCCCCCCGCTCTGCTCGTATCGGCGGACCAGGTCTTGGAAGCGATCGTAGTCGATCCACGTGTGCCATTCCCCTTCGATCTTGAACTGAAAAACAGAACAGATGCAGCCCTGACTGTCAAAGGATGTTAAACAATGGGGGAACGTAGAGCAAAAAAGAAGAAAGAGATCCAACCTTAGTCTAACTTAATTCCGATTCATTCAATACGTCTACTCTAAATAGGATTAATACTGGATACAACCCAGAGAACGTGAAAATGCTCAAATTTGGACAATCATATTTCATAGAAGCATAGAATAGAATAGTAGGGTTGGAAGGGGCCTACAAGAGCCTCGAGTCCAACCCCCTGCTCAATGCAGCAATCCAAGTCAGAGCTTTCCCGACAGGTGGCTGTCCAGCCTCGTCCTGACTGCCTCCAGCGTGGGAGAGCCCACTACTTAATAAGGCAAGATACAAATGAGCTGTTTGCCCACAAATGCCAGCCCTTCATATAAGCCAACAAACTAACCCAGACATCTTCAATTAACCAGAGTTTCCCATTTCATCTAAATCGGGAAGAGCTGGTTGAAAACATCAGAACAAACCAGGATGTTAAACCAAGTTCAAACCATGGATTAATATCCTGGCTTGTTCCAAGACTGTTAGCCATCGTTTCCCAATTTGTTTGCCTACTTGCCCAACAGGGACGTGTTCACAGGCAAAGTCTTGCTCATATCCTGGCTTATCAGGCCAGGATATGATCGTCTGATCTCTCTCAGCGTGGGCCAGCAGGCGGCACGGTGGACTTGGGCTAATGGGATCTGGTGCCCATATTGAGGGCTGGGGCAAGGGGAGACTTTGACCAGGATCCCAATCCATCCAGATGTGGGATCACCACCTCCCTGAAATGAAAGAGCACTTCCCAGTGCTCTTTGTAGGCAGATAAAGTGCATGTTTGCATGCAGTTCAGTGAAGAATCTTTCCACGGTTTATCTGCACCTCGGAGAGATCTTTTAGAGCTTTGACTGGTTCTGACTGAGGCCTGGAGTGGATTCACCGCCCCACTGACATCGGAGCCACCAGCCTCCAGTGGTGTTTAGACCATCATCACGGGGGAGGAGAGAATTCCTGGTGCGGGCCACTAAGATGGGAATCCCCTTCCCCTGTGAGGTGAGGTCGCCACATGCCCCCGCGTCCTCTCGGGGGAGCGCGAGTCCCTGGCCGTTTCTTTCCCCTTTGATCATCCCCGGCAACGCTGCCGCTTCAACCCTGTGCTGCTGCTTTGCGCTCCATGGGTCCTTCCTTCCGCGATCCCCCACTGCAGTTTTACATCCATTATTGCTTTGCGTTGACGTTCGTTTTAACTGTCGTTTTGTTTTCGTCACAAAGATGATGGTTCCGGTTGAAAAGCAGTACGCAAAGATTGCAACACAAAGACATAAATCTTCACAACCACGGGGGCTGGAATGGGGGTGTTGATCCTCTTTCAAATTGGGGGCCAAGCTCAGTTTCAGAGAAGCTCCCAGGGGCCGCATTCCAGCAGTGGGCGGGGCCAAAGGCAAAAGGGGCATGGCCCAAAATGCGGAGAACGCCAGTGTCCTGGAGCCTCAAGCTCTTGCTGCCAGGCACCGCCGCTGGAGAGGCAGTTTGCCCTTTGAGAATGGGGGGAAACCGCACGAAAGCAGGGGTCGCTGGCTGGGGGGAGGGGCGTGCCCATTTGGGGAGCGCCAGAGGGCCGGATTGCGACCCCAGGCACGCTGGGTTTGGCTTGCAGGCCTGAGGTTTGAGGCCCCTGGACTGGAAACCTCAGGGGCAACCCACAAAGATGTTGGGTTCCTGTCATGGTCCCAGATGTCCTGCTGCCACCAGAGTCATCCTCAGAGGAAAAGCCAGAACCGTCACAGCCAACTGGCCCCTCAGGAGAGCTGGGCACCGGCCAGGACAGTCCAGGACCCTCAGGGCTGCTGCCTTCGAATCTGCCTCCTAGGGCAGTGTGGAGTTCAGCTTCAGAGGCAGGGGACAACGCTAGGCCGCCCCCTGGTCCCCCGCCAGCGCCTTACGGTCCGTGAGCGGACGGTGGCAAGCGAAGGAGTGCTCGCTTCCAGAGGAGGACCGTTCATGAGTCGGGCCCTCCTCATCACGAGGAGGACATCCGACAAGCCTCTCACAGGAAGCAGCTGAACACCGGGTGGGGTTCTAGTAGCTTTCGCCCTATCAGCTCTCACAGGTAACAGGAGAGGTGCTGGAAACCAGGGTCTGCTACCGTGTCTCCCGGGTCTGGCCTTGCGATGGACGCCCCGAGCTACTGGCCCTGGACTGTTTCTGGACCCTCCTTCTGAACCTGCCTGACTTACTGGGTTCTGACCTCTTGCCTGTCCCCTTGACCACTCCTGCTGTTGCCTGGTCCTCGCTGTCTGGCTGCCTGCCCGTGCTCTGACCTCTGCCTGGATTCTGACCTCTCCAGCCTCAGCCCAAACCTCCTTGGACAGAAACTGGTGTGGCTGACCCTTTGCTCGCCGAACTGATGCTTCTACAGCATGGCTCCCTGTCTGCGCTTGCAAAGAGCCAGGACTCAGCCTAGAGCAGGACAGGTTCCCACCTGCTTGTGGGCGAGCAGCAGACAGTTGGAGTGCTCGTGTTCGCAGGCGATCTCGTAGTCCGGGAGGAGGTCTGCCAACTCCTGGACAAAGCGTCGCACCTCCTCGTGCCAGGGGACGTTGGCCATGGTGAGGCTGCTGGCCGAGCTTTCCCCGCAATACGTCACGCCCTGTGGAAGAGGGACCAGAACGTTGCTCAAGCTATCTTGGAAATATCCTTAAGCGTTTTTTTGCTGTGCAAGAACAAAATATTGATTGATCAGAATGATTATTCACTTTAAAAGCTGAGAAAATCACAAGACTTTATTTATTATTTTATTTATTAAATTTATTAATCGCCCATCTGGCTGGTCACGCAGCCACTCTGGGCGATGTACAACATTAAAAAAGTTCAAAACAATAAAATTCAACATTAAAAACATCACATTTCTAAAATTACCCTAACGAACCCCAAATGCCTGCCTGAACAACCACATTTTTAGTGCGTGGCAGAAGCTCATTAAAGACGGGGCATGGCGGAGTTCCCTAGGGAGGGAGTTCTACAGAGTGGGGGCCACCACAGAGAAGGCGCTCTCCCTCGTCCTCACCAGCCTAGTTGTCCTGGTTGATGGGACAGAGGGAAGGCCATCCAAGGCTGATCTTGTTAAGCTGCCTGTCTGGTGTTGCTGGAGGCGCTCCTTGAGATAGGCTGGGCCGGAACCGTATAGGGTTTTAAAGGTCAAAACCAACACCTTGAATTTGCCCAGAAAACAACTGGTAACCAGTTCAGCTCCTTCAGCACTGGAGTGATGTGATCTCGCCGGCGGCTGACTTTAATCAGGCGAGCCGCCGCGTTCTGTACCAGCTGCAGCTTCCGAACCGTCTTCAAGGGTAACCCCACATAGAGCACATGACAGTAAAACCTGGGGTGGGCAACGCAGAGCCCACAGGCCGAATCCGGCCCCTGCTATGCCCCCCTGCCCTACATTTTAAAAAACTTTAAAATTTAGAAAGTATAAGGAAACTGGTTGCATGTTCCTTGCCAAGACCATTGCAAACAACCACAGGAGGGCACAGAAAAGCAGCGCTGGTCGTTTTTGCGGTGGCTTCTCGGGTCTCGCCAAGTGGCGTTGCAGTTATGAGAGCGAGAATCCGCAGGAGCATGGCACCGGGGTGTCAGACTACGGCGAGGTCTACCTGTGGAGTCATCACAGCCAGAACCCAAAGCGTTATACCAGACTAAGGCTGAGCTGCTGGCAGCAAGAGCTTTAAGGCAAAAATATGCTAAAACCCAGGAAGCTCAAAGGTTCAAATGCAGCACAAAACCATCCAAGCTAAAAGGTGAAGAATACAATAAGGAGCAGCACAGGAATAAATATATAAAGGCAGCTATTCAAAAACAACAACTCTAAAACATCGGGGAGAAAAGAAAGGCTTGTGCCTGGTGCTGAAAAGGGAACTACGCGGGTGCCAGGCAAGCCTCTTTTGGGGGAGGCTTTCCAGAAATGGGGTGCTGCCACGGAGAAGGCTCTCTCCTCCACGAATTCACACACGGATTTGGCACAGCCTCCTTCGCTCCAAACAGCAGTTCCTCACCTGGGCAAGGGGAGGGGGGGTGCAGATTAGCAACCCACAAACCGGAGTCTTCACTGGGCGCTTTCAGAATGAACCGTGCGATTCTTTGGATCCAGGCTCCCGTCAAGCCCTCCCTGTGTCGGCAGCCTATGGGACGCCCTGCGACAGACCGATTTGCACGAGCTTTCACCGTCTGCTTTCACCATCCGCCCTGACAGTCAACAACTCACCTTGACCTCGACGAAATCCGGTTTGCCGAGGGACACCAACTCAGCATAAGCGTTCAGTTCGTCCACATTCCAAGCTTTCACCAGTGTTAATCTGTAGACGGTGCGCTGCCGCTGGAAGGAAGGAGGGGAAACCGAGCCAAATTAAAATTCCACAACGCTAAATATGGGGAAGAGCAGCCTTCCACAGCCTGGTGGGGACAGCAGCCCATCATTCCCAGCCAGCATGAGCGCTGGTAAGAGGCTATTTCTTTCTTTATTAATTATTACATGTATCCCACCGTTTTTTTCCCCCAAGAGCCCAGTGCACATGGCCCTCTTCTCCATTTCATCCTCACAACAACCTTGTGAGGTAGTTAGGCTGAGAGTCAGGGACCGGCCCAAAGTCACTTAGTGAGTTTCTTGGAGGAGTGGGGACTCGAACCCAGGCCTCCTGAGTCCCAGTCAAACACTCTCTCCACTGCACCACACTGGTTCTGACCATGCCACACAAAGGTAGAATTTCATTATCTGAATTCAAAGCATCCAGCTTTCAGCCCAAGGCCAAGTTTTTAACAAAGCAGTGGCAAGGCACTAGTCCTTATGGCTGCAGAAATATGACTGAAAGAGCAAACTTTCCATTTGCACAACTGGAGGCAAACCCCAGGGATGGGCACAGCAAAGAAAGAGTCTAGATTCACATGTGGACATATGCAATACGGACCACAACTGGAGAACACAGAGCCAGTGTGGTGGAGTGGTTAGAATGTGGGAGTGGGAGACCCGGGTTCGAGTCCCCACTTGGCCATGAAGCTCACTGGGCAACCTTGGGCCAGTCGCTGACTCACAGCCCAGCCTACCTCACAGGGTTGTTCTGGGGATAAAATGGAGAGGAGGAGGATCACATACGCTGTCTTGGGTTCCTTGGAAGAAGGAAAAATGCAGGATATAAATGTAATAAATACAGAAATGCATGAAATGCATACATAAAGGCTGCTGGGGTGGGCACTGAATTCCTCGCGCCTGGTCTCCCAGGCGCTGGGGACACCGCACTGGAAGCCTTGCTCTAGCCCGGCCGTGGACCTGAGCCCTGGGCTCCGAGAACAGCAGTGCTCCAGGCGCCAGACACACCTTCCGGTCTTGGCGGGCGGGGTGGCAAAACGCCCCTCGTCCGCCGTACCTTTTCCGCCAAGGCTCGTAAGCTGTCTAGAAACCTCGCCCAGAAGTCTTTGAAGAGGGGCCGGTCGATCTTCCTCAGGCTCTCCTGGGTGCTGGCGTCCACACTGACGTAGAGCTGCGTCACCGGCTCAAGGCTCCTTTAATTTGTGAGAGGGAGGGAGGGAGGGAGGGAGGGAGAGAGAGAAGAGGGGGAGGAGGGCCGCAAAGGGTTTGGAACATTACGACCAAAGAAACATACAAAGAAGAATTTTTTTAAGGCAACGGAGTCCTCCAAAGCAATACTTCCCAACCTGGCGCCTTTGGGGTGTGTTGGACTACAATCCCCATCATGCCCGGCCAGCCCAGCTGGTGGGGGCGATGGGAGCTGTAGTACTCTGGCGCATCTCCCGCCTCGGATCATTTCCAAGACCTCGGAGCTGCCTTCCCCCGAGTCAGACCACTCCCCCCCGGCCGGGGCAGTATGCGCTGCCCTGCAACGGCCCTCCGAGCGCCCGGCCCGGCCCGGGCCCCTCTTGATCAGGAGTGGTGGGAGTCGAACCTGGGACGCCCGCCTGCAAAGCGTGGGCTCTCCCCTTAGCCCCAGCCCCTGCCGAGAGACACACGTGCTGTGCGAGCAGGGGCTCCCAGGTCCGGCCCCCCGGCCGCAGCTCACAGGGTCCAAGCTAGCGAGTGCTGGGAAATCGCCCTCCGTGGCCTTGTTCCCCCTGCTGGCTGTGGGGGGGATTGCGCCGGGCAAGACGGACCCATGTTCACGCTCTCCCCGCGGCAGCTTCGGTGTCAGGGGCACGTCAACTGGTCGTGCTGGAGCACCCTGGAGAGCCCCTAGAGCTCTGACTGCTTCCAACTGCGACCCGGTGCGGATTCAGCAACCCCCTGACCTCGGAGCCACCAGCCTCCACTGGCCTCAGGCCAGGCAAAGCGACTCTCGGCAGGGGCTGGTTCGGTGCACAGCCGCCTCCCCCAGCCTGGTGCCCTGCGGATGTTGGGACTCCAACCCCCGTGAGGTCCAGATGGCCGCGGGTCAGGACTGCGAGGGGGGTCGTCCAGCCCACCCCGAGGGCAGAAGCCGAAGAGGCAGTTGCCGCCATGCCACCGTGCCCTGCCTCCACGGCTGCCGCGCTGCCCGGCCCCACCTGATCTCCTCCGGGAACTGGGCGTTCGTGACGAGGAAGCTGGAGATGTGTCGCCGGTGCAGCAGCCTGAGGAACTGGTTGATCTGGGGGTACATGATCGGCTCCCCGACCAGGGAGAGCGCGCAGTGCTTGGCCTCCAGGCCTTCCCCGAGGCGGTCAGCTCTCACGCCCGGAACCCCTGCAAAAGCGGGGCGAAGAGGGTCACGGGGGGAAGGGGTCACAGCAGGGGGGCAGCACCTCTTTCAGCCCGAGGGCCGGTTCCCTCTCCAGAGAAGCTCTTGGGGGCTGCAGTCCAGGGTGGGTGGAGCCAGAGGCGAGGGGGCGGGGCCAGAGACCAGCATGTCATAGCTTCAGGCTCTTCCTGCCATAACTCAGCCTTGGGAGGGGAATTTCGACCTTATAGAATTGGGGGGGGGGGGCTGCCCCAAAGCCTGGAAACCTCCAAACGATTGGCAGCCCAGGGAAAGGGGGTGGAGCCAAAAGAAGGGTGTGGCCTTGTGCAGAACATGCGGAAGGCAGGATTTCACCTGCCTGAGGTTCTGCAGCCCTCGTTTAAGTATATCCTGCGGGACGATAGCGCTTAGGCTGCGACCCTAGGCAGGCTCCCTCGGAAGTCAGCCCGTTAAAGAAAGCGGGACTCACTTCCACGTCAATGCGGAGCAGACTGGGCTCTTGGTTGGGCGAGCGGTTAGATTAAATCGGCCAAAACCTTTTCCGTCGAAATAAAGAGAGGCATCCCTGAATCAGCAGAGCATGGAGACGCACCAACTGTTCTTTTAAAAATAAAATATAGCCGGGAAACCCGAACTGATTACGGACAAGGCGTTGGACAAGGATTGTAACTGGGATATGGAAAGCGGAACCAATCGCAGCTTCGCTCTGTGGTACAGGCATCTCAAGGTAAGTCACCACCTGCCGTTGCATTTGGACGAGTGCCCATTTCCTTGGGCAGGAACGGCCTTTGCCACGCTGGGCTTTCAAGCCAGGCCTCCTGCTCATTTGGAAGGGCGGTCCCTTGAAGATGCTGTTTGGCGGTAACTCCCATCAGCCCTGACCACTGGCCATGCAGGCTGCCGACGATGGCAGTTGGTGCAGCTCCGCCCTACCTTTAAATTGCTTGATCAAGCTCTGGTGGTTCTCGATGGCTTCCTGCAGGATCATTTCGGGCTGGTCCATCTTCCACCGCCACTCGGTGCCCACAGGGTTCGTGTGGTGCCTGGAAAAGAAATATAGGTTCTCTTTTCACACTGCGCAACTAGAAACACCCCCCCCCCCCAGACCCAGCTGCACCCTAGGATTCAGGGCAACCCTTCCCTTCATTTCCAAGAAGAGCCTGACGCCCGAGACCAACGTGCCAAGTGCACCGAGACACTTGTCCCGGAAGGCGGCCGGCCAGAGGACGACACAGGCGCCGCTCCCTCCAGAAACCAGAACCCGCACAACCGATGGGCAGCTGCTCCATGGCACCTGGAAAGACGGCCCTAGGAACGCAAGAAGCACCCGGCTGGATCAGAGCAGGGGCCCCCTAGTCCAGCACTCTGTCCACACAGCAGCCAGCCAGTTGCCCCGGCGAGAAGCCCCCAAGCAGGACACGGGTGCAGCAGCACCCCACCGCCCATCTTCCCTAGCAACCGATGCAACCGGAGGGCCACAAGGCAGAGTGCACACGGGGAAACCAATGGCTGCAGAAGGAGTCCACAGCAGCCGCTGGGTGGGAGGGTTTTATTAAAAAGGGATGAGCATCAGCTTTCCCCAAGCTGGTGCCCTCCAGAGGCCACTGGACAACAACTCCCATCATCCCCAGCCAGAACAGCCAGGGGTGGTGGTGGTTGCGGTCCAACAGCCCCTGGAGGGTGTGTGCACAGTAAGGGAAACGATGCCTGGTGGCCCCATCTCCCTCCCTGATATAAATCAGGGATGGGGGACTGTGTCATCCATCAGTAGGGCTGATGGGGTTTGTAGTCCAGCTGCCTATGGAGGGCCACAGCTTCTCCACTCCTGCTGGAAGGTGGATCACAGGTTCAGGAGCCTCTCACTGCCTGTGATGGCCACCAGTTCAGGCAACCCCTGCCAACACACACCGACAGAGAGCCCCCTTCGCAGGGGGAGCTGATGACCGCAATTTCGCTTTCCAGAATTGCTTTTCTCCTCCCCTAGAGGAACAATTACATCGCTGCTTGGCCTGTTTTCTGTCCTTACAGGGTGGAGGAGGCTGGATTAGTCCAGCCCGCAGAAGACGGGCCTAGCAAGACATATCCACCATGGAGCCTTCCTGTCTACAGGCAAATCTATCTCCAACATCCGGGACTTCGAGGAAATCAGGAGAGGAGGGTTCTTGCCTTCATGTCACACTTGCAGGCCTCCGGGAAGCATCTGGCTGTCCACTGTTGGAAACAGGAGGCTGGGTCTTTGGTCTGATCCAGCAGAGCTCTTCTTATGCACAGAGACATGCCAGCTCTCCCTCTCCAACTTCCCGTCTCGACTTACAGACTGTTAGCACTCTGCACGGGTTTAAATCCAGTAGCCCGGCTTTCCCCCACCTGGTGCCTTCCAGATGTTGCTGGATGAAAGCTCCCACCATCCCTGACCCCTGGACATGCTGGCTAGGAATGATGGGGGCTGCAGTCCAACACATCTGGAGGGCCCCAGGTCAGGGAAGGCTGCAGGAGCCCCATGCAGTGGCACATAATGCAAGTTGTAGTTTACCTTTGATCAAATGGCTGACTTAAGACCCGCCTGCACACGGCCCACCCGTCCCAATAAACATTCCAGGCGGCACATTGCATACATGCAGGGATCTATACATGCATTTTAAAAGGCACCTTCAAAACCTGCAACAGCAATGAACTCAAGTTGTAACAGCGATGGCTATTGGCTACAGGCAATGGCGGAAAAAGAGGAAGAGCAAGGAAAGAGCAAGGAAGCCCAGCAGTGACAAATTCCGGACCGCTTGTTTTCGCCCAGCCCAAATGCCCCTGGGAACAGGAGAAGTCTTCATGGGTGGTCAGAAGCCTGGAGGGGAGGGGGCCAGATTTCCAACACCTGGGGGCGATAACTGAAAATGCCCAGCCCCTCCAACCCCATCCCCCCGCCCAGGCCTTTGAAAATCCAGCCCTTGGTAAAGTCTGACATCAGCCCCATCTCTTTACCTCCAGCAGAAGACGCACTTATTGGCACAGGCCAGGCTGGGGGTCGTCTCCATGCAGCGGTGGCTCTCGATGCCGTAAAAGGTGTGTTTGTAACAACCTCCTCTTCCGCGCAGCATCGACTGGCACCACATGAAGGGGGGGGGGGAAGCAAAATAAATAAAAATAATCTCAAAACTGCATTGCTGGAAGCTGTCATTTCATCGTATTTTACTTAAGAAACTTGGGGTGGGGGAGAGATTTGGATTGTTTTTAACCAAAGTTGTTATTTACTATTTTTGAGAGCATCTGACTGTAATCTGTGTGCTCCTCATCAGAGCAACAACAAAAACACTCCCATCTTATTAATTTAGGGAATTCCACAAACGAGGGGCCACCCCTGAAAATGCCCTAATACATGATACAAGCCATATAATACATTGGCCTGGTTCACACATAATGACAACCCAGCGTATGGGTTGAACATATAGTCAGGGCCAGAAATATTGGGACCAGGATAACTGTTTTGGCAGTTGGCCTCCATACACCACCACATTGAAGTTGAAAGGAAACACACCCAGATGGGAGCGAAGTCCGGACTTCCAGCTGTAATTCAAGGGGTTTGACAAAAGTGGGGCACTAACCATTCAGGAAGGACAGCCAGTGGCATACACACACACCCATCGTTGGCAGCTCATAAGTAACGGAGCAAACCAACATCATTTCAAACTTGAGGATTGCCTCTAATACCTGGATGAAAATCCTTTGCAGCCAATGACTGCCTGAAGTCTGGAACCCATGGACATGACCAAATGCTGAGTTCCCTCCCTCGAGATGCTTTGCCAGGCTTCACTGCAGCTGCCTTCAGCTGCTGCTTGTTTGTGGGTCTTTCTACCTTCAGTCTTGTCTTCAGTAAGTGAAAAGCATGCTCTATTGGGTGGAGATCAGGTGACTGACTTGGCCATTGAGGAACATCCCATTTCTTTGCCTTGAGAAACTCTTGGGTAGCTTTTGCTGTATGTTTTGGGTCATTCTCTGCAATATGAAGCGGCGTCCTATCAGTCTGGCGGCATTCGGCTGAATCTGAGTAGAAAGTACAGCCCTATGCACTTCAGAATGCATCCTGTTGCTTTTATCAGCAGTCAGGTCATCGATAAACACCAGTGACCGGTTCCATTGGCAGCCATGCATGCCCATGCCATAACACCGCCTCCACCATGTTTGACAGATGATGTGGTATGCTTTGGATCATGAGCTGTTCCTTTCCTTCTCCATACTTTTCTCTTCCCATCATTCTGGTACAAGTTAATCTTGGTTTCATCAGTCCAAAGAATCTTATTCCAGAACTGGGCAGGCTTTTTAAGGTATTTGCTGGCAAAGGCTAATCTGGCCTGTCTGTTCTTGAGCATTACCAGGGGTTTGCACCTTGTTGTGAAGCCTCTGTATTTACATTCATAAAGCCGTCTCTTGACTGTAGATGTTGACAATGACATGCCTACCTCTGCAAGAGTGTTCTTGACCTGGCTAGATGTTGTGAAAGGGTTCCTCTTCACCATGAGCAGCATTCTGCGGTCATCCACTTTAGTTGTCTTCCATTGTCTTCCAGGCCTTTTGATGTTGCTGAGCTTGCCAGTTAATTCCTTCTTTTTCAGGATGCTCCAAACTGTTGGCCACTCCCACTGTTTTTGCTGTCTCTCTGATGGGTTTGTTTCCTCAGCCTAATGATAGCCTCCTTCACTTGCATGGACACCTCTTTGGACCTCATGTTGGGAGTTCCAGTGAACAGCCAAATGCCAATATAACACTCAGAACCACCTCCAGGCCTTTTACCTGCTTGATTGGTCACGGGGTACCCAGGAAACAGGCCACACCTGGCCATGCAGCTGCTAGTCAGCCATTTGTTCCATTACTTATGAGCCACCAACGATGGGGGCGTGTGTATGCCACTGGCTGTCCTTCCTGAATGGTTAGTGCCCCACTTTTGTCAAACCTCTTGAATTACAGCTGAAAGTCCTGACTTCGCTCCCACCTGGCTGTGTTTCCTTTCAACTTCAATGTGGTGGTGAACAGAGGCCAACTGCCAAAACAGTTATCCTTGTTCCAATATTTCTGGCCCTGACTGTAGGTTGAGTATGGGTTGTCACTGAATCGTGGATTATCTTTACGTACGAACACTGTGCTATGGTTTAACTTTGGATTGTTAACTATGAACAATGCAGGAAGAGAATGCATGGTTTGTTGTTGGGTTGTGAACTCTGGGTTGTTTATGGTTCACAACCCATAGTTAAACCATAGTACAGGGTTCCCACAATTCAACAACAACCCATGATTCAACAACAACTGATACTCAGCCTGATACTCTGGGTTGTTGCTGCGTGCGAACCAGGTCAAAATCAACCTTCACTTTAGAACTGGCTTGAAAAGAAAAAGAAGTACCTTTGTCCAACGACAAAGCTTCACTCCAGAATGGCTCCCAATCAATCTGTAACCTGGATCGGAAGAGACTTTTGTCACTGTTATGTTTGAATGATTTCAGTCGAAACACCGGACCGGAAGGAACCTGCTGGGGTATCTAATCCATGTCCCAGGGTCAAGGCGAGAGCATCTGAACCAAAACCCTAGAACAGCCCATGGGTTCTGGGTGGCTTGTTAACCTCGCCGAGAAGCCACCCTCGCTGGGGTCACACAGCATGGCACGCTGCACCGGTAAGGGTAATTATGCAAACCTTCCCGGCACGTGTGGCAGGGGAAATAAGCCACTATGGCTTATCGCCCCTGCTGTGGTTGTGCAAACTGGGTCAGTATGTTGTTGGGAAATTTCCGTCCCACCGCCCACCTGCTCCAGCAAAGCTCACAGCTCAGCTCAGAGGGAAGCCGGGGGGGGGGGGGGGGGCAGGGGATGCCAGTGTCCCTGCTGATCAAGAAGTCCTGGGGGCTTGTCGCTGCGAGCCCAGCCCACACGGCACCACTTCCGGCCATCACCTTGCTTTGTGAGCGCGTCCCGGAGAGCCGGCGTGATCATCTCCCTTCTCTCGTCCTCCCCTTGGCTCCCCTCAGCCTCTCTGTGGAGCTCGCGCTCCCTCTGCGTGGGAACAACAGCGACCAAAATAAAATCAAGAGCCACTTTCGGAGCTGGTATTTTCAGAAATCACACATCAGCTATGTCACTCACACCAGCACTGACTCTACGAACGAGATGGGAAGAACAAAATGCAGAGGTGACATGGAAGGAGCTGATCCTGTTTGTGCCGAGGGCAGCATGCAGGGTCATCGCTGAGAGTGGGGCGCCTGCAGAACTCTTAACAGCGATGTCTTGACACATGGAGCCGTGGCAAGGAGCCGTGGCATAAAAATTGACATACAAAGAGAAAATTACCTGAAGGCAATCGCAAAATATCTGATTTTTATGCAATACGTCATGATTTTATTTCAGATATAAACCAGGGACATACACAGCAATATCGCTCAAAGCCTTTCCTCAGATTACAGAAAAGAGACCCAAGGTGCAATCCAACGCATGTTTAGACTGAAAAAAAAGTCCTACAACACCCAGCATTCTCCAGCTAGCCACGCTAGGAATTGTGGGACTTTTTCAGTCTAAACAGGCATAGGGTTGTTCCCCAAAAAACATGATTTGCTATTCGGAAATATCATAAAGACAAACTCCAAGCAACCAACGGATTCCACTCATGTTTTTTCTCGTAAAGCAAAGGCGGGGAAATACATTAAACATGCTGCCCTCTGTCAACAGCTACATTTGACGTAATCTTCTTTTCTTTCTTTTTGATTTGTTTGTCTTTGAATTTGTCTTTGAAGTTTTCTCTTTGAATTTGAGAAATTTGGGGAAATGTTTGCCTTTGAATTTGAGAAATTACTAAAATCTTTAAAAGAAAAAGAAAAGGACCAGCTCTTCCAAATTCAGGGAAGGTGAGGGAACTCCCTTGATAGAGGGTCTAAAAGCCACCTTCAACCTGATGCCCTCCAGATGTTTTGGACTACAACTCCCAGGAATCCAGTCTGCTGGCTGGGGCTGATGGGAGTTGAAGTCCAAAACACCTGGAGGGCACCAGGTTGGGGAAAGCTGCGCTGTTAAGAACATTTGCAGGTGCAAATCAGGGAGAGAGTGGAAGAAAGAAAAAAGATTTCAACCGGCGGTGCAGAAGGGCCTCGATTCACTGAAATAGAAGCAACAGTGAGAGCCCAGCTGCAAAATCCATGGCAGGAAGCTGTTACCTGGGCTTTCTTCATGTGGCCCATCACCTGGCCCAGATCTTCCACATCCACGACCCGACTGGTGCCTCCTCCTTCCTCCTCGCCAGATTCCTCCTCACTTGTGGTTTCAAACAGCACCCCCTCCTGAGAAAGAGAACAAGGGAGAGATAGAGAGAGAATGCCAATGGCAAAGCAAAGCATGGGAAAGACAGGTTTGAGACCCGCCCCTACCATGGATGTGCCAGTTAAGACTTGGCCTCAGTTTCCCCACCTGTAAAATAGGCCTAACATTCTGAACTAGGAACCCACCTTAAACATATCAGGGCCTGTGGTCTCACTAGCCTACAGCTATCTACGTTTGCTGGCAAGGGCTCTCCAAGGTCCTGGCCAGAGACCGTTCAGGCTGGACCCTTCCAAAATGACTGCAGTTAGATTACTGCAATATACACTACATGGGGCTGCCCTTGGAGATGGTTTGGAAGCTGCAGCTTGTGCAAAATACGGCTGCCAGAATGACAGTAGGGACAGAGAGTCCAAACATATAACACCGATTTTGGCCCGCTTGCGCTGGCTGCCTGTATGTTTCCAAGCCCAATTCAAGCTGCTGGTTTTGACCTGTAAAGCTTTACATGGTTTGGGACTCACTACCTGACGGAGCGCCTATCCAAGTATGAACCTACCCGCACACCGCGATCATTATCGGAGGTAGTTCTCCAAATACCTCCTCGGAGGGAGGCTCCGAAGGCGGCAACAAGGGAGAGGGCCTTCTCAGTGATGGCCCCCCAACTGCCAAACACTCTCCCTACTGAGGTCCGCCTCATGCCAACATTGTTATCTTTTCGGTGCCAGGTTAAGACTTTCCTCTTTTCTCAGGCATTTGACAAAGCTTTTTAACAGCTCTGGGATTTTTTTTTATCACTGATTGTGTAAAATCATTTTTATATTTTTGCATGTTAAGGATTTTATATGATGCTATTATTTTGTATTTTTAGTGTTTCAACCTTTGTAAACTGCCCAGAGAGCTTTGGCTCTGGGGTAATGTAGAAATGTAATAAGTGAAATGAAAAAAACACACACCACTACTTCTTCAGATAATGTGGCCTTCCCCAGCCTGGCTGGAGTTGCTGTCCAACATCAGGCCCATTTGGAAACACTGCGGTCTGGCATTTCGTCAGACCCAAGCCAATAACAGAGGCGGAGCAGATCAACGCCGGCAGCACGAGGCAATGGCACAAGATCTGTCCTAAGAAAGGGCAGACAGTTTTCATAGAATCATAGAATAGTAGGGTTGGAAGGGGCCTACAAGGCCATCGAGTCCAACCCCCTGCTCAGTGCAGGCATCCAAGTCAGAGCATCCCTGACAGGTGGCTGTCCAGCCTCGTCTTGAACGCCTCCAGTGTGGGAGAGCCCACCACCTCCCCAGGTAATTGGTTCTATTATCGTATTGCTCTTACAGTCAGGAGGTTTTTCCTGATGTTCAGCCAGAATCTGGCTTCCTGTAACTTCAGCCCATTATTCCGTGTCCTGCACTCTGGGATGATCGAGAGGAGATCCTGGCCTTCTTCTCTGTGACAACCTTTCAAGTACTTGAAGAGTGCTATCATATCTCCCCTCAGTCTTCTCTTCTCAAGGCTAAACATGCCCAGTTCTTTCAGTCTCTCTTCATAGGGCTTTGTTTCCAGTCCCCTGATCATCTTTGTTGCCCTCCTCTGAACCCTCTCCAGTTTGTCTGCATCCTTCATAAAGTTTGGTGCCCAGAACTGGACACAGTATTCCAGATGAGGCCTAACCAGTGCTGACTAGAGGGGAACTAGTACTTCCCGGGATTTGGAAGCTATGCTTCTATGAATGCAGCCCAAAAGAGCATTGGCCTTTTTTGCAGCCACATCACATTGTTGGCTCATATTCAGCTTGTGATCGACAACAATTCCAAGACAACAATTTTCCTGGAGGATATCCCAAGAACTTCCTAAAAAAATGTATTTGGGGAAGTCTCTTTCACCCTAGATGTGAGCTCCGTGCAACATTTGGGCAATAGCCCGGCTGATATATAAATGTTAAGGCAGTCTTCCCCTATGTGGCGCCCTCCATGTATGTTGGACTACAAATCCCATTGCCTCTAAGATGGGAATGATGGGAGCTTCAGTCCAACACATCTGGAGAGCACCTCACTGAGGAAGGGTGACTTAACGGCAGGACTTACCGACTGTATTTAGAAAACAGCTACCTTCCAACTGACTCTTACTTGTACTGTTCTCTAGCTGTTTCAAATTGTTTTTAAATTTTGTATTATAAATATTTTATATTATGGTTTTATTATCTTGCATCTGTGGTTGTCATTTCTGCGAACCGCCCAGACAGCTTTGACTATTGGGCGGTACAGAAATGCAATCAATGGGATGGAACGGAATGAGTCATGGTCCTGGAACTCAAGGAGTTTGACAGGGCGCCACGGTCCGGCCATGTCAACCTTTCGTCAAAGTTCGGACCAAAGGAAGCCACGCAGAACAGAGAGGCTGCAGAATGGACAGGCGGAGAAGGCAGAAGCTGGAAAGAAACAGAATTTCAGATAGCGTGCAGGTGAACACCGAAGGGCTAGAGGGGAAGAACCCTTGGGAGAAATCATCAAACAGGGCCTGGGGCAGCAGAGTTGAACCTCTTCCAATGCAACGGATGAATTACGCTACGGGAGGCCACATTCCAGTGGTGGGTAGGGCTGAAAGGCAAACAGGTGTCTCTGAAATGGCCAAAAATACCAACACATTTTGGCTTCCTGCCAGTAACTCAGCCTTAGGAGAGGCATTTCGACCTTTTAGGACAAGGAAACAACTGCACAAAAAATGGGAAAACATCAAACCAGCAGCAGTTTGGGGAAGGGGGTGGGGCCAAGGAAGGGGGCATGGCCCTGGGGGAACCCCGGAGGGCCGGCCTGGAACCCCGTCTGAGGTTCCACACAGCAGTTCTGGACAGTTCTGGAATTCCCATACAGATTCAGTCAGCCAAATGTCTGGCTGTAGCTCTCTGGCGTAAACAATATTATCACTGCGTAGGCAGTGGAGGCTGCTGGCTCCGATGTCCGTGGGGTCATGTGTTTGCTCCGGGTTTCAGTCAGAACTCTAAAGAAGCTATCAAAGGTGCACTTTGGAGAGCTCCTCTAGAGTTCTGACTGGTTCTGGCAGGAATCTGGAGCGGATTCACCGCCCCATTCACACCGGAGCCGCCAGCCTCCACTGGACAGAGCCCCCTGTCCCCTACCTCCTCCTCTTCCTCCTCGCGCTCCGCCACCTTCTGCTCTTGCTCTGCTGCCTCTGGGCTCGCCTTCCGCTTGGACGCACACTCCCCTTTCTTGCAGCTCCCGCTGCAGGCCGCCTTCTCCCCTCGGCAAAGGGCGCGGAGCCTAGCAAGGAACTTGTTCTTCCAGGCCTCAAAGTCGGCCTCGATGCTGCCATGTTTGCTCTTCGCCACGTTGGCATCCCCCTGGGCGCAGGAGAGGACCCGCCAGGCCCCCAGCATCCACAGCCACTTGTCAACGTTCCGGCCCACCTGCAGCAGGAACGAGAGAGCGGCGGGCCTCGTGGGCGCGGAGAAAGACGGGCGATGCCAGGCACTCGCACCGGGGTTATTCGGACAGTGCTCGGAAGGGACGCAGCTCAGCAACAGAGCACGGGCTTGGTACACAGAAGGTCCCTGGTTCAAATCCCGGTATTCTCTAGTTAAGCAGGGCTTTCCTCACTCTTCCCAGAAGAAGGAGGATCACATTCAAATTGGTTGCTGCTTTGAAAAGTAGGCACAAATCCCACATCTGCAGCAGTCCCCTCCGCAACAGGACACCCAAGGCCTGATTCACGGGCCAACGAAAACCACAGTCAGCCACCTCTCTCTGGCTCCCGATTTTGGAAAGCACCACCCACACACTTTCGAGAACTGCTTTGCCACTAGGAGGGCTAAGAACTTGCTCTCTTCTTTTGAAAAATAAAGAAATCTGTGCCCGACGCCACATCCTGTGGGTTTCCTGCGATCCCATAGAACTGCAGCTCCACATAGACAACCCCCCCACCCCCCCCAGGAGATCTTCCCCTTTTGGAAAAGGTGTCTGAACAAGCTTGGTACATTCAGCAGAGAAGAAAGGATGTTGACGCTTTTCAAAATAGTTCATGAAGAATGAACACCTTGTAACAGCAAATTGGCAGATACTGGTTAAAATACCAAGAATGCCTGAAAACCAGAATTCAGCAATGGGATAAAGTTGACCATGGAACCTTTCTTGGTTTAAAGCAACCAGAGTGGGATGAGGAACCGGAGGAAGCCCCCCCACCCCTCTGCACCCCTGACAACAAAGGCCTGGGGCCACACCCCCAATATCATTTGGCCTCCAGCAGGCGTGTCTCCGCAGGCCAGACGAGTGACTGCTGGGCCAGAGGTTGCCCTCCGCTGGTGTAAAGTTTCAAGAGAAGCTTGGAGAGGAATCTGGGGGAGATCTGGTAGGGGTAGGATTTCTCCATTAGGGAAGAGGGTCCGAATAGGTGATCCATAAAGACCCTTCCCCTCTCCAGCCATCTAACAGCATCAACTCCAGTGACAAAAAGACAGAAGGAAAAGGGACTCACAGAATTGTAGTGATCAGCATACAACGAATTCCCCAGACCAAAGACAGCGTATCTCAAACCCTTCAGGTACGTTTTGCCGACTCGGAAGTCATTGGCTGCCTCTTCCATCCACGTGCAGAACCATGCCGCGTTCTCCGTCGGTTTCCCGTCAGTGTATGTGGCAACTAAGAACACGCAGATGCCCTTGCTGTTTGTCTGAAGAGATCCCCAAGGGAAAGGAAAAAACCACACAGCCATTATTCTATGTGGCTCATTGCGTTTGTTATTAATTTTATTATTTGTTATCATTATTAAAAATATTTTGAAGCTGCTTCTCAGGGCAGAAGTCCGTCCTGTGCCACTCCAGGTTTCTGAGGGCCCTTGGGCAACAGACCTTCGATGGAAAGGGCCTACACCTTACCCACCCTGCAATGATTGCAGCTCCTTGACAGGACAAAGCACGTCTCTGAAAGTTTTTCTCTGTCTTGCAGCTATTAACTGCATAGGAGCCTCAGTCAGAGAGAGAGTTGGCAACGCCCAATGCACCCCCAGCCCTGCTGCCTGAAAGCAACCTACAATCAGGAAAGGTTGGGGTGGCAGAGGGAAAGACTCCCCACCTCATCTACCAAAGAGTCTTCTGGATCGTAGCTTCTCATGTCGATGACCTCCGCCGGCAAATTCATGTTGGCAACAGCTTCAGTCAGAATCAGCGCAAACCTCTGGAGAGAAAAGAAATGAGCGAAGGACTGTTTAACACATCCTTCCCCAAGCCAGCGTCCTCCAGATGTGTCAGACTACAACTCCCATCATCTCCCAGCCAGCATGACCCCTGCTTGTACACACCGGGTCTAGTCCACAAATCCTTGTAACAGAGCCTTCCCGAACCCGGTGCCCTCCAGAAGTGGAGGACTACAGATCCCACCACCCCCATGATGGCTGGGGATACTGGGAGCTGCAGTCCAGTGCAGCTGGGTTGGGGGAGGAGGTCGCTGCAATAAGCCAAAACAAAACGAACAGGACCAAGGAGCACTTGCAAAAACAGGACACTATAAGAGGTCTTGGACTTCAACTCCCATCAACCCCACCCAGCATGGAAGATGGGAGTTGTAGTCCAAAACATCTAGAGGCTGGGGAAGGCGGCTGGATGGAGGTTCAACCAGGGGCTAGAGCGAGGGGGCCATGGCGGTCCTGGGTGGCACCGTGGTGGCTTCCTGGAGGGGGCGCTGCCTGTAGCCAGGCTGCCATGCCGCCGCTACCGATGGCCAAGGCACAGCAGGCGAATAAAGCTGCCAGCTCTGGGCGAGAGGCTCAACAGGCGCCACGGGAGACAGACTGCCCCCCCCGATCACCCGTCCCTCCAGTCCCTGTTCCACGATCTCTGGATGCCCTCGTCCTGGTCACACTCCCACACTGAAAGCAGACTCCATCCCAGCTAGCAGATGCGAGGGGCTTAACTAGGGCAAGGCTCGCCAAGGCCCAACCCCGGAAGAGGTGAATTAAGAGGGGGAGAGAGTCTCTGAGCATGAATAAAGGGCCTTTCCCCGCCTAAGGACAGCCATCACCACATATCCGGAAGGGAGAGGAAGGTCACGCTGCCAATTTTTCCTCTCGCCGGATTTACGCCACAACTGACCTTTGCCATTCCGGTCTGGGAACCGTAAAAAACCTTCACCCCGGTTACGTGGACTCTGTCGACAGGGCGGCCGTCCCACACGATCTCCTCAGCAGGCCTTTTCGGAAGGCCGGGCTTCCTGTGGCGAGCGCCATTCTGCAGCAGGAAAGTTTGAAAACAGCAGAGATGAACCATCAGGTATTTAGCAGCTGTGCAAACCCCAGAGGCGGCAGATTCTGCAGAGAGCCCCCCCCCAGAATTCTGTCCCCCACCCCCCACAGCACAACAGGCGCCAACCCTGATGGGGTTTCAGCTCCAGTTCAAAACTCCTCCCTTTAACCACGCTTTTTCATGCCCAGCTTAGCAAGACTCCTTGTTTTTATTGTGGATTAATATTTTAATTGTTGCTTCAACAAATTTTGCACACCATCCTGGAATTTGCTGATGAAGGGCAGCGTATAAATATTTCAAATGAATAAATAAAGGAATAACAAGGAAGCATTTGGCACAGAAGAGGGAAGGGCCCGCAGAATGGTAATTTGCACTGAAGAGGTGTAGGCTCAACCACCCAAAGGAAGCCCCATCGGGCCCAGGGGGAGGAACGGAGGACCACGGCAGGTTGCTCACCCCTGCTGAGCCAGCAGGAGACCCCACAGCCCTTCCAGCACTGAGGGTCTTGACACCAAGGATGCTAGACAGGATGGCCTAGTTCACACATAACTCTAGCCCATGGTTGATTTAACCCATCGTTTGTTGTCTTATCCAGGGTTTGCCTGGCAGATGACTGACAAACCTTGACTTGTTTTTTCAGTCCCTGGGGTGTTGTCAGGGTGGAAACTGAGCCGATAGAACCCCAGAGCAGTTCTGATTCTGAGGAGGAACAGCAATCCGTGGGAGAGGAGCTCACTCATCTCTCACAGGCACAGTAGCTGGCAGAGATTCCTCCTGCCAGCATTCCCAGGAGAGTCAGTGACCCTGGCAGCAAGAAAGTGCTGGAGGGGGGCTTGCTGGACGCTCGGTGCCGGCGCAGAGAGCAACGACAGATGGAGGGCACGGAAAGGAGGCGTAGCGCTCGTTTGGCACACAAGCAACGGTCGTGTCCCAAGGACCCAAGGGAAAGAGGGAGGATCTCTCCCTAGCCCATAAGTTCAGGGTCTTCCTGAGATTCTCCTTCAAATGGGGACCAACTGCCTAACCTGGAGCATAGGCTACTCTGCTATCTTTCCCCAGTGCTGTTCCTTGCTCAGTCGCTGGTGATTAGCATCTGAAAGAGTCATTAAGTTGTAAAAGGAATAAAGCCTTGAAAAGAATCCTTTTCGTCTGTGTCTTGAGTTGGCTATTGGAGTAGACTGTAAGAGGCAGCTAGGGTGCTCCTGACAGGTGTTTGTCCACCAACTCCCACTCTGTATCCCAAATGCCCTTGTGGTGCTGTAGGACTGGCACATAGAGCAGCTAGAATTTTGACCGTTCCTGCCCCCCGCAGCCTCTGTAGCCTGGAAAAACAACCCATGGTTCTGGGTTCACATGTCATGACAACCCATGGTTTAAACAGCCCAGAGTTCACAACCCAACAACAAACCATGGATTCTCTTCCTGGGTTGTCTGTGAGTAACAATTCATAGTTAAACCATAGTGCAGGGTTCACACATACCAACCCACAATTCTATCCATACTCAACTGATAATGTGGGTTGTTGTTACGTGGCAACCAGGGTTCTCTTTCTGGGTTGTTTGGGGTTAACAAAGTATGGCTTGTTAGCACAGCTGGGTTTGCACATCACAACAAGCCAGAATTGAACAACTCAAACCATGGGTGAGAACCAAACTGATGAGGACCCAAAGTACCTGCTTTTTGGCTTTACTGAGGAACTGGATGCAGATCCAGAGACTGATCCCAAAAGCTGCACACGAGTAGAGGTAAAATCGGTTCAGCCACAGAAATGTCAAGTGAGCACAGAGACTGTCCCATGTCTCCACGGGTGAATCTGAAACAAAGCAAAATCACAACTGTCCCTTACAAACTTAGGGCACAATCCTATGCATGTTTAGACAGAAAAAGGTCCTACAATTCCTAGCATTTTCCAGCCAGCCATGGTGGCTAGGGCATGCTGGGAGTTGTAGGACTTCACAGAATCATAGAATAGTAGGGTTGGAAGGGGCCTACAAGACCATCAAGTCCAACCCCCTGCTCAATGCAGGCATCCAGGTCAGAGCATCCCCGGCAGATGGCTGTCCAGCCTCGTCTTGAACGCCTCCAGTGTGGGAGAGCCCCCCACCTCCCTAGGGAATGGGTTCCATTGTCATATTGCTCTAACAGTCAGTACATTTCTCCTGATGTTCAGCCGGAATCTGGCTTACTGTCACTTCAGCCCATTCTTCCGTGTCCTGCACTCTGGGATAATGGAGAAGAGATCCTGGCCTTCCCCTCTGGGTCAGCCTTTCAAGGACTTGAAGAGCGCTATCCTGTCTCCCCTCAGTCCTCTGTTCTCAAGGCTAAACATGCCCAGTTCTTTTAGTCTCTCCTCATAGGACTTTGTTTCCAGTCCCCTGATGATCTTCATTGCCCTTCTCTGAACCCTCTCCAGCTTGTCTGCATCCTTCTTAAAGTGCAATGCCCAGAACTGAACACAGTACTCCAGATGAGGCCTAACCAGTGTAGTAGTAGTACACTGGTTACTAGTAGAGTAACCTACTAACTAGTAGAGGGGAACTAGTACTTCCTGGGATTTGGAAGCTATGCTTCTGTTAATGCAGCCCAAAAGAGCATTTGCCTTTTTGCAGCCACATCACATTGTTGGCTCATATTCAGCTTGTGATCGACAACAATTCCAAGATCCTTTTCACTTATCGTGTTGTTGAGCCACGTATCCCCCATCTTGTAACTGTGCATTTGGCTTCTTTTTTCTAGGGGCAGGACTTGGCATTTATCCCTATTAAATTTCATTCTCTTTTCAGTCTGTCAAGACTCAAGAGCACTTTGAATTTTGTTTCTGTCTTCCAGGGTATTTGCTATCCCGCCCAATTTTGTGTCATCTTCAAATTTGATCAGCATTCCTTGCACCTCCTCCTCCAAGTCATTCATAAAAATGTTGAAGAGCGCTGGGCCCAGGACTGAGCCCTGCGGTACCCCACTCGTCACCTCTCCCCAGTCTGAGAAGATCCCATTGATAAGCAGTCTTTGAGTCCGATTCTGTAGCCAACTGTGGATCCACCGGATCATTGTTTCATCTAGCCCACTTTGAGCTAGTTTTCTTTTTTCTGCCTAAACATACATAAGATTGCATCCTTAGAGAAGAGGACCTTGCGCAGTTCAGTGGGCCTTACTCCCTGGTAAGCATGTTTAGGATTGTGACCAGGGATGGGAGTTCTGTTTAGTGGCCCCAATCCTGAGCTTTTTCCTGGCCTTGCTCCTGTGGTTCTCACAACAGCCTGATGGTCTGAAATCTTTTGTGCAGAGCTTTTCTTAGCAAATAAATTGAAGGGGGAAAGTTCCAACTCCTAATTTTCTCCTCCGCCCGCCCAATCCGCTTTCCTTTTGTTTCATGTCTTTTAGCTTATAAGCGTGCAAGCAGGGACTGTCTTATCTAGAAGCCACTCTGGGAGACTTTAGGGCTGAAGGGTAGGATAAAAATGCTATAAATAAATAAGTTTCTGCCTATCGAGCCATTGATAAAAGCACAAAGGGGGAGTGTAAAGTGTGGTAATTTTTTTTTTAAGGATGACACACCTAACACAAACCTTAACAATATTAAAGCCAAATAACTATCTCTTGACTTCAAATCAATGTGTGAAATCTAGCTCCCTTAGCATTGCCTGGTCACGCTGTAGGGAAAACTCACAGCTAAGGGTGCAATCCGATGCATGTTTACATAGAAAAAGTCCTACAACTCCCAGCATTCTGTGGGAGTTATAGGACTTTTTTCTGTCTAAACATGCATCCGATTGTATCCTAAGAGAATCCTCCCTCCTACTTATCATTATACCCACAATCCAACCACCAATCTACATAGTAAATGTTGATGAATAGGTCTGGAAAGCGGACAGGGATAAGAATAAATAAACATATTCTATAGGTATATAGATTTATTGTGATATTAAAACATTCAGTTAATACTTTCTTAACTTTTTCAGTCCAATACATTGGGAGGGTGCCAGGATGGGGAGGTTTAACCTAGCTAGATGAAGGATTCTGGAGAATTTGAAAGCTTGCACATTTTTGTGGAATGCTGGTCCTAAGAAAGAAATTGCCCAACTGTGGATCTGGGGGGGAGTCGGGGTCCCCCTTATCAACCAGCACAGCTATCTTTGCTTGGCAAGGCATATTTGCACACTTACTTGGGACTACGCCTCACTGATCTTACTCTAGGAGGGGCTGTAGCTCAGTGGCAAAGCACCTGCGTTGCCTGCAGCAGGCGCCAGGTTTGATCCCCAGCAGCATCTCCAGGTAGGGCTAGGAACGGATCCTGCCTGAAACCCTGGAGAGTCGCTGTCCATCAGTGACAGCAATATTGGGCTAGATGGAACAAGGATCTGACACGGTATAAAGCAGCTTCCTATGGCCCTATCTCAATCAGCCCTTAACTGGTAACAATGAGGGCTGGAATGTTACTTTATTTTTAGGAGAAGGACCACAGCTCAGCGGTAGAGCAACTGCTTTGCATGCAGAGGGTCCCAGGCTCGATCCCCGGTGATTCCAAGTAGGGCTGGGAAAGAATCCAGCCTGAAACCCTGGGGAGCTGCTGCTGCCAGTCAGTGCCGTCAATACTGGGCTGGATGGACCCAGGGTCTGACTCAGTAGAAGGCCGCTTCCGCTGCTCCTATGAGCCCAGCGTGCGCTACACCTGCAGAACCCTTCCTAGGATTGGGTTGCAGGGCTATGCAGGCTTGTGAGCCTGGTCTGGTGAGACGCCCCGCCGCAAACCTACGCAAGACCAGGCTGCAAACCCAGGCGCACTTACCTGGGAACAAGAAAGCTTCCTTGAACATCTGGGACTTACACGGAAGTAAACATGCCCACAATGCGCCCTTTGCTTCCACGTGACCGTGCGGGGGGCTGGGCTGCCAGGCTACTTGCCCCCCCGGAATGCAGTGGGGTTTATTTCGGGACTTCTTAGGGTCGGGTCCTTTGGTAGGGATTCTTTTACCCACCTCAGTGGGGCTTTCTCATGAGTCAACCTCCTTCGGTCTTAGGATCTGGCGGCTTGGCAGAAACTTTGCACACTTACTCGGGGGCGAGACCCACTTAACCCAGCGGGGCTTACTTCTCGGTAAGCGCACGCTGCAGGCCAAGGATCGGGTTCCTTAGCAGGATATTTCTTTACCCACCGACTTGGGAGCAAGCCCATTTCACCCAGAGGGGCTTACTTCTGGGTAAGCATGGTCTGCAGTCCTAGGATCGGGTCCCTTGGCTGGCCCTCTTTGCACATTTCCTTGGGAGTAAACCTCCCTCCCCCGAATCCAGGTACACCTTACTTCCAAGGAGACATGCATGCCTTCTTACCCATGTCTTTGCAGCCGAGCAGAAGCTGCAGCCTCCAGTCGAATCCAGTCCCCCGCTCCCTTCCCAGGTGCCCGGAGGAGTTTACTCCCGAGGAGCCCTCCTAACCTGTCCCCACGAGCTCCTGGGGGCAGCCATCTTCCCCCCACCCTTACTCCCCAGGCATGCTGGGAAGCCTGAATTAACACCTCACGTGCTGCAAAAGGAATGGCGAGCTCCCTCTTCTGCCCAACTGTTTGCTTTTTATTCTTTAATTAATGTTGTTATCGTGAAATTTCAACAAAACAAAAATTGCATTTCTTCCCCAGTCCAATTTTACCTTAAAAAAAAATTAAGAGGTACAGCACATGCACGCGCACACACCGTCGACCTGCTTTTCGTACACCTTGCCTGACAAAGATCTGGAGATCTCGAAAGCTTGCACTTTTTTGCCAATCTTTGAATTGGCCTAATGAAGGCATTGATGTTGCTGTTCAGTGGTTCAGTCGTGTCCGACTCTTCGTGACCCCGTGGACCACGGCACGCCAGGCCTTCCTGTCCTGCGCTCTCTCCCGGAGCGTGCTCAAGTCCATATTCATTGCATCAGTGATGCTATCCAGCCATCTCATCCTCTGCCGTCCCCTTCTCCTTTGGCCTTCAGTCTTTCCCAGCATCAGGGTCTTTTCCAGGGAGTTTTCTCTTCGCAGGAGGTGGCCAGAATATTTGAGCTTCAGCTTCAGTATCTGTCCTTCCAATGAGCACTCAGGGTTGATTTCCTTTAGGATGGACTGATTGGACCTCCTTGCAGTCCAGGGGACTCGTAAGAGTCTTCTCCAGCACCACAGTTCGAAAGCATCGATTCTTCGGCGCTCAGCCTTCCTTATAGTCCAGCTCTCACAGCCATACATTACTACTGGGAAAACCATAGCTTTGATTAGACGGACCTTTGTCGGCAAGGTGATGTCTCTGCTTCTTACTATGCTGTCTAGGTTTGCCATAGCTTTCCTCCCAAGGAGCAAGCGTCTTTTAATTTCATGGCTACAGTCACCGTCTGTGGTGATCTTGGAGCCCAAGAAAGTAAAAGGGTGAAAGAGGAGAGTGCAAAAACTGGTTTGAAACTCAACATTAAAAACGAAGATCATGGCATCTGGCCCCATCACTTCCTGGCATATGGAAGGGGAAGAAATGGAAGCAGTGACAGATTTTATTTTCTTGGGCTCCAAGATCACTGCAGACGGTGACTGTAGCCATGAAATTAAAAGAGGCTTGCTCCTTGGGAGGAAAGCTATGACAAACCAAGACAGCATAGTAAGAAGCAGAGACATCACCTTGCCGACAAAGGTCCATCTAATCAAAGCTATGGTTTTCCCAGTAGTTAATGTATGGCTGTGAGAGCTGGACTATAAGGAAGGCTGAGCGCCGAAGAATTGATGCTTTCGAACTGTGGTGCTGGAGAAGACTCTTATGAGTCCCCTGGACTGCAAGGAGGTCAAATCAGTCCATCCTAAAGGAAATCAACCCTGAGTGCTCATTGGAAGGACAGATACTGAAGCTGAAGCTCAAATATTTTGGCCACCTAATGTGAAGAGAAAACTCTCTGGAAAAGACCCTGATGCTGGGAAAGACTGAAGGCAAAAGGAGAAGGGGATGGCATGGCTCTTTAAAATAAACATTTGTTAATACAAAATAATAAAACTGCATTTCAACATAGGTTCACAGGGCAGTGCATGGAATAACTGATGCCTCCTGTTGTTGTTCAGTCATTCAGTCGTGTCCGACTCTTCGTGACCCCGTGGACCATAGCACGCCAGGCCTTCCTGTCCTGCGCTCTCTCCCGGAGCGTGCTCAAGTCCATATTCATTGCATCGGTGATGCTGTCTAGCCAACTCATCCTCTGCCGTCCCCTTCTCCTTTTGCCTTCAATCCTTCCCAGCATCAGGGTCTTTTCCAGTGACTTTTCTCTTCGCATTAGGTGGCCAAAATATTTGAGCTTCAGCTTCAATATCTGTCCTTCCAATAAGCAGTCAGGGTTGATTTCCTTTAGGATTGACTGATTGGACCTCCTTGCCGTCCAGGGGACTTGTAAGAGTCTTCTCCAGCACCACAGTTCGAAAGCATCGATTCTTCGGCGCTCAGCCTTCCTCATAGTCCAGCTCTCACAGCCATACATTGCTACTGGGAAAACCATAGCTTTGATTAGACGGACGTTTGTCGGCAAGGTGATGTCTCTGCTTCTTACTATGCTGTCTAGGTTTGCCACAGCTTTCCTCCCAAGGAGCAAGCGTCTTTTAATTTCATGGCTACAGTCACCGTCTGCGGTGATCTTGGAGCCCAAGAAAGTAAAATCTGTCACTGCTTCCATTTCTTCACCTTCTATATGCCAGGAAGTGATGGGGCCAGATGCCATGATCTTCGTTTTCTTAATGTTGAGTTTCAAACCAACTTTTGCACTCTCCTCTTTCACCCTCAACAAAAGGCTTTTTAGATCTTCTTCACTTTCTGCCATTAGGGTGGTATATTACACGCTATATTTTGGAATAAAACCAAGGATAGTTGCGCTGGTCCATGAATTTTAAAAAATAATCCAGAAAAATGGGGGTTAGGGGATCCAAACACTTAGGTGATGCCTTTATTAGGACCTGCCAAAAGGCCACAAAAAATTGGGCAAGTTTTTGAGTTCTCCAGAATGCTTCATCAGGTTGGATGAGGCAAAAAGAGGCAGTGGATGGGGAAAGAAACAGAAAAAAAATCAGCCAGATCTTGTGGCCTTATTTAGACTTTGTATTTAGACTCCATTTTTAAATGGTGATTATACCACCTGGCCTGCTGAGCATTTCCGGACAAGCTTGCACTATCTTTTTTGGAATTTTTCTGTGTTTGTGGATTTTTGTGGTCCTAAATAAAGGTATTGCCTAACTTGGATTTTTGATTTCCTCTCCTTTGCCTGGAAACTAAGAGGTAACACTCTCATCTTCCATTTTCATGGCAGAATCAAGACCACTAGAGAACTTGAGATGATCTGCAGTTGCAGGTGGCATAATCAGAATGGAGTGCTGGCTGGGGATAATGGGCTGAAGGGTAACTGGTTGGGGAAAGCACAACTCTAACCATTACACCACTCTGTTTATCAACATAATTTGTGTGTATATATGTATGTATTGCCTCTACTTTGCCAGCTGGACTGGTTACCAGTATATTTCCGAGACCAATTTAAATTGCTGGTTTTGACCATTAGGGCTCAATCCAATGCATGTCTAGACAGAAAAACGTCCTACAACCCCCAGTATTCTCCAGCCAGCTATGGTATGCTCGCTGGGGAATGCTGGGAGTTGCAGGACTTTTTTCTGTCTAAACATACATCAGATTGCACCCTTAAAGCCTTAAAATAATTTGGGACCAAAGTACTTGGAAGGACAGCCTACACCCATACCATCCTGCCTGCACTTTAAGAGCAGCAAGAGAGGCCCGTCTCCCTTGCCCACCTGCAAGGGCAAATAGGTGGGCAACTACACGAGAGAGGGTTTTTTCTGCAGTGGCCCGCAACTCTGGAGTGGGGTGTCACCGTGGGCCCACCAGGCCCATCACTGCAGGCTTTCAGGAAGGCCCTGAAGACCGAATTGCTTCCTCTGGCCTTCCCCGACTAGTCTGCTCTGTAGCTGCAAATATGCTGTAGGATTTTAGTCATCTTCTATTGCCGGTGTCTGTTATTTTATGAATGTTTGCTGTCTTGTTACTGTATTGGGCTTTATTAAAAAGAAATTTATTATATTAATTTTAATGATCCAAGATGCCTTGGGGGGGCTTCTGCCCTGAAAGGCAGCCTAGACATATTTAAATTAAATAAATATGTATGTCCGTATCCGGAGAGACTTTCTTGGCCTCCGCAGAAATGAGCCCCCAAACCCATTGATTTCAGCGAGGCCCGACTTCTGCCCAAGCAGACGGAGGGAGGGGGGCCCTTTTCCCCCGGAACTACGACTCCGCGGGCTCTGTTTCCCACCCGGACGCGCCGGGAGGAAGGGTCTCGCGAGATCCTGGCGCCGCCGTCGTCACAAGGAAGAGGCGGAAGGAGCCTTCCTACTAGCTCGCGTCGGGCCAGTGGGCGGGCGGCGCGCAGGCGCAGTGCAGGACGACTGGACTGCGGAGGGAAGGCTGCTTCGCCGCCATCATGTCGATCTTCACGCCGACGAACCAGATTCGCCTCACCAACGTGGCCGTGGTGCGGACGAAGCGCGCCGGGAAGCGGTTCGAGATCGCCTGCTACCGGAACAAGGTCGTGGGCTGGCGGAGCGGCGCGTGAGTGAGGAGGAGGCCGCGGCGGGGGCGGGGCTTGGGCCGGAAGCGGGCGGGAGACTGACACATCCACAAACCACTCAGGCGTCGGGCAAAGGGGAGAGGGTTTCTGAGCCTACGCAGACCGCAGGAGTGATATATTTTTTAAAAAATTATTTTAAAAAAATATTTATTTACTTATTTGCTGTTTTTTTATCCCGTTTTTCTGACAAGGGTGAGTTTCTCCCCGCCCCACACAGACGCTCACACCAGGTTTTCAGCCTTGAAATCAGTGACAGCATCCAAGAAGGAGGATACATTTGAGCATGTGTAGACTGTAGGTTTTTAAACCAGCCTAACCCCAACTTGGCACCTGCTGGGCATTTTGGACTACAAACCTCATCTTCCACAACTTCTGTCCATATTTGGGGCTGATGGAGACTGTAGAGTGGTGCCAGATTGTCTGGAGGGTGCCAGATTGAGGGAAGGCCTTTGCTGTTGAGGCTTTTCTGTGCATTTCTTTAGGTTTGCACCTTCATTTTATACAGGTGCACCTTTCCTAAAGAGAAGCATAAACCTGAGCATGTGTAGAGTGCAGGGTTCAGTCTGAGCCTTTGCACCATCTTGGATCCTGAGTTACAGGCCAGGCTGACGTTCTGAGCATATGTGGAGAGAGATGGGAGCTCACCTTAAGCTCAGGGTTGAGCTCTCAGCCCTGCAGCCTCTGAAGTCACAATGAGGAAAAGGGTGCATCAGAGCATCTATAGAATGTGTGGCTGAATCCAGCCCAGGATTTTGTTTTGGGTGCATGAGTAGCTGAGCTGGGTTCTCTCTCTATTTTGCATGTTAGCGCTCACTTCTGCTGGAGTAGTAATGAAGAAGTTGGCATGTAGGCACAGGTTACCTGTCCTTTGCCACGCCTCCCATGACAGCCATTTTGCAGTGGTGCCCAGGACAATTTCTCAAATTGCCAAAAGTGCCCATGGGCCTCTAACGTTGCCTGTCCCTGATCTAACCCCCTTTTATTGCTGGTGGTGGCCACCACTACATGACATGGTAGCTCACTCCGAAGTTTAACGATGCACTGTGTGAAGTCCTTCCTTTCCTCTCTTCTGAATCTTCCACAACTCCAAATATCCAAAAGGCTGAGAGTGGTTATTTGCATCCAGTGCTTTTGTGATCGTTTCAGAATGTATTTTTAGTAAGAAACAAAACTGGTTTTTTTACCCCCTAGGGAAAAGGACCTTGATGAAGTTCTGCAGACGGCCACCGTCTTTGTGAATGTCTCCAAAGGTCAAGTGGCCAAGAAGGAAGATCTTGTCAAAGCTTTTGGCACGGATGATCAGACCGAAATCTGCAAGATGGTAGGCTCCTGAACTGAGCAGTGAAGGAGGCGACTTTTGTTATCGCTCCCAAAATGTCCCCCTGCATTGTTCTTGTAATGCCATGGCAACCACGCCCCCCCCCCCCATGAGAAGAAGTGGGTCGTGCAGGGATGCGAGACTACAACTCTCATCATCCCTCGCCAGTGGCTGTGCTGGTTGGTGTGATGGGAGTTGCAGCCCAGCAACATCAGGAGGGCCATATGCCCCTCACCCCTGGGATAGTGGAAGCTAATCTCTGTCAGCCTTCCCCAACTGGGTGCCCCTGAAATGTGTTGGACTGCAATTCCCATCTGTGGCCATGCTGGCTGGGAATGATGGGAGTCGCAGTCCAGCACATCTAGAGGGCACCAAGTCAGGGCAGGCTGTTTAGGCTGGCTTCAGGTAAACTTGAGACTGATGAGAGATCCACATGGAGCAAAGCATACATATTTTTAAGATGTTCAAAGACTGAAGCGCATGCAGCAGAACTGCTTTCCCTTTGGTGGCCTCTCCCCAAAGGGTTTATTCTGCGCAAATTGGAACAATTGTATGTAGTTCATGTTGTGAATGGAAGGTTTCATTTGAAGGTTTTGCAAGCCCTTCCCAACCTGGTGCCCTCTAGACATTTTAGCCTACAACTGACCATTGGCCATGCTGGCTGGGGCGGATTAAGGGCAAAACATCTGGAGGGCACCAGGTTAGGGAGGTCTGGTTTAGCTGGTGTTATTTCAGCAAGTCCCCTTCATGGATCACTGCCTTGTTGTGGCGAAGGGGCTTGCATAACTCAGTGAAGCCATAAGCTATGCCGTGCAGGGCCATCCAAGACGGACAGGTCATGGCGGAGAGTTCTGACAAAATGTGGTCCACTGGAGAAGGAAATGGCAACCACTCCAGTATTCTTGCCAAGAAAACCCCATGGAACGTATCACAAGGCTAAAATAGAAGGGGAAGAAATTTTATTTTCTTGGGCTCCAAGATCACCATAGACGGTGACTGTAGCCATGAAATTAAAAAACACTTGCTCCTTGGGAGGAAAGCTATGGCAAACCTAGACAGCATAGTAAGAAGCAGAGACATCACCTTGCCGACAAAGGTCCGTCTAATCAAATCTATGGTTTTCCCAGTAGTAATGTATGGCTGTGAGAGCTGGACTATAAGGAAGGCTGAGCGCCGAAGAATCGATGCTTTCGAACTGTGGTGCTGGAGAAGACTCTTACGAGTCCCCTGGACTGCAAGGAGGTCAAATCAGTCAATCCTAAAGGAAATCAACCCTGAGTGCTCATTGGAAGGACAGATAGTGAAACTGAAGCTCAAATATTCTGGCCACCTAATGCGAAGAGAAAACTCACTGGAAAAGACCCTGATGCTGGGAAAGACAGAAGGCAAAAGGAGAAGGGGACGGCAGAGGATGAGATGGCTAGACAGCATCACCGATGCAATGAATATGAACCTGAGCACACTCTGGGAGAGAGCGGAGGACAGGAAGGCCTGGCATGCTATGGTCCACGGGGTCACGAAGAGTTGGACACGACTTAATGACTGAACAATTTCAGCAAGTGATTTTATTACAAGTAATTTTATTTCAGCAAGTAATTCAGCAAGTATCTGCCTCTCTTGAGAGCTTTACTATTTAAGTGTATTAGAGACGCATTTATGCAACACAGAGCACCCACACACCCATCCATTGTAAGCACAGCCTTATCACGATGATGCCTGATAACCAGCACTTATTTTACAACTTCAATCAGTGATTTACAGCTTTCACCATACAGTAGAGTACTGCATCTCTTCCATTAGAACATAATTTTGCAAAGCTCTTTTAAGATTTTTCTGGGATTTGTTACATGTGGTACCAAGCATCAGCTATACCCAAGAATTCCAGAAGGGTGGATCAGATTTCTGCTGATGGTGCATGACTTTCAGCGACTGTGTCCCCCCAAACTGAAAAGGGCAAAGTGCACACCTGACACTTCTCTTTCTTTCAGATCCTGGCCAAAGGGGAGTTGCAGGTATCGGATAAGGAGCGCCACACGCAGCTGGAGCAGATGTTTCGTGACATTGCCACCATCGTTGCCGAAAAGTGTGTGAACCCAGAAACAAAGCGGCCCTACACAGTCATTCTTATTGAGAGAGCCATGAAGGATATCCACTACTCGGTCAAACCTGGGAAGAGTACCAAGCAACAGGTGAACATGCCCGGCCGGAGACCACTTTGAGCCTAGAGGTGTGCCACAGCCATGCTAAGTCTCTCTGCCTATTTTATTGTTGTTACTATTTTAAATTTATCCAAGGTGGTTTAGAATTGGTTTGTAATAATCATTTGCCTGCTCGCCTGAGGCGAGTGAAGACTTGCCTCCAGATGATCAAGCAAGAACACTTTGACAAAAATGGCTTCTTGTTCTTTCTTTTTCCTTTTCTTGTAGGATGCCAATGTCTGACTGAGGGATGATTAAGCTGATAGACTGTAAAAATTATTATAGGCTAGTACAGTTTGCAGAATTATTTGTAAAGCTTGCTTCTGATAAAATATGGTACAGGCCATCGTGTCACAAAAACCTTTAAAACTAATTATTTAAAAATAAGTTCTAAATCTACAATTATTAAATCGATAAAATATTAAGAGTACTCTCAATCAAGACTTCAGGCCACACTCTTAAACACACTGACTTGAAAATAAGCACCATTAGACACAGTGGGGCTTACTTCCAGGTAAGCGTGCCTAGAATTGCACTGAAAACCAGAGTCCTGCAGCACCTTAAATGCTGTATGTCACCTTTCCCCAACCTGGTGCCTTCCAGATGTGTTGAACGACAACTCCCATCCAGCATGGCCAATTGCCAGGGATGATGGAAGTTGTAGTCCAACACATGTGGAAGGCACTAGGTTGGGGAAGCCTGGCTGAGAGTGTTAAACTAGTGCTGGAGAGACCCAGATTCAGTTCCCCACCAAGCCATGACGCTCACTGGGTGGCTTTGGACCAGTTGCTCTTTCTTAGCCAGACCAGCAGATGAGTTGTGAGGATAAAGTTACTATTTTTATTTAAAGTATTTAACTACTGCTTTTCTGCAAACAACCAAGGTGGTGTACAAAAAAATTGAAAACTAAAACAGTCATTGGATTAAAAACCATAGTAACGATTTTTAAAAGCCAAGTGTAAATGGCAGGATGAGAGTCGAGGCCTCCACTCTGGGCTCTTTTGATTAAGGGCAAGGGGAAAACATCATTTTAAAGATCATCCTGAGGCTGTGTTTTGGTCTGGCTTCCTTCGCAGGCTCTGGAGGTAATCAAGCAGCTGAAGGAGACCATGCAGATCGAGCGGGCACACATGAGGCTGCGCTTCGTCCTCCCCCGGAAAGAGGGCAAGAAGCTGAAGGAGAAGCTGAAGCCCCTCATCAAAGTCGTAGAGAGCGAGGATTTTGACGAGCAGCTGGAAATCGTAAGCGGAAGGGTGGGCTTCCTTTTCACGCATGTGCGTGCGTACACGCAGACACACACACACAGCGTTTTTTCTGCAGGGGTGGGGAGGCTGCTCTGGTATCATCCCTGGTTGCAGAGCTGGAAACTTGAAATGTGGAGTGATATTGATATGTATGTTTACTTGTGGGTGAGCCCCATGGGGTCAAGTAGGCCCTGCCACCAAGTGAATCAACATGAAGTTGCAGCTGTAGGCCAGCCAAATATACGAGCTGTTGAGAAGAGTTTGAGAAAAAGATTGGGGCGCTTCAAAGTCTCAGTGATAACCTGTCAAGCACCCCGCCCCCTCATAAGGAGAGCCATGGTGGTCAGAGCAGGGGTCTATCCAGTCTAGCATGCAGTTCACAGAGGGGCCAACCAGATGCCTCACTGGGAACCCCATAAGTAGGACCTGAGCACAAGAGCACGCCCCACTCCTGTTCCCCTGCGACTGGTACGCAGAGGCATGCTGCCACCGATACTGGAAGTAATATCTAGCGTACTTCCAGGAGGAGCCATTGTGTCATCTCTTTTTAAGCAGATGACCATTTACACTTCAGAAGCTGAGTAAACAGTCAGCATCACTTACTTAAGGCTCTTCATGCAAAGCTTATCCAGGTTCCCAAATTTGCGGGGAATCCATGCTGAATTGGGGCAGTACAAGTGTTGTACGCTGGCTGGCCCATTCCTGCTTAGTTTGTCGACCACCACTGTTCCTTCACCCTGGTGGGGTTATCAACAAGTTCTGGTCACCCCATTCAATAAGATAGTTTGAGGCTGGAAAAGGTTCAGGAAAAAAGGACAATCAAAGGGTTGGAGCATCTTTCCCATGAGAAAAAGCTAAAGTGTTTGGGTCTGTCTAGTTTAGAAGCAAGACAAATGAGAGGGGGGACATGACAGGCTAATCCAATGATGCATGGTACGGACCAGTCTTCTCTGACCTGGTGCCCTCCAGATGGTTGGCTGTACTGGCTGAGAATGATGGCAGTTGCAGTCCAAAACACATCTGGAGGGCCCCCGTTTGCAGCGGATGGCTCAATTAGAGCAGCACCTGGAGGACTGGCCTTGCAAGGGCTTTCCACAGTGGAAGCTTCAACATCCAGAGGCAAGTCTGCCTCCGACATCTGGGATTTCAGAGGTAAACAGCAGAGGAGGGTTCTTGCCTTCCTATCACATCTGTGGGGCTTCCAGCTGTCCACGATTGGAAACAGGAGGCTGGATCTCTGGCCTGATCCAGCAGAGCTCTTCTGATGTAAAGACACACCAGCCCTCCCTCTCCAAGCTCACATCTCATCTGACTGACACTTTGTACTCCGCATGTGTTTAAATCCAGTAGCCCAACTTTCCCCAACCTGGTGCCCTCCAGATGTTTGGCTGGGAATGAAGGGAACTGCAGTCCAATACATCTGGAGGGTGGCTGGTATAGAGATGGTGGCAATCCTCCCATCTTACTGAAACTCAGTATCATCTGATGAGATAGATTGGTGGTGGACTTTGAGCAGTGTGTGTGATTTGCTTCCCCAAACTGTGGTGATGCCGTAGATGCCTTTAAAAGTTGGTGGAGAGATTTGTGGAGGACAAGACACAGTCTGTGTCTGTTGGCCAGGACGGCTCCAAGGGACATTCCCAACCAGCGGTGGTCTGCCACTGAATCCCAGTTGCTGGGAGGGTGGGTGCAAAGAGTGGGGCTTGGTCTCCTTGGAGGCATGTGGTCTGCTCCTCTGGGAAGCTGGCTGCCATTGGGCTCGATGGGCAAAACCTCGGTCTGATCCAGCACAGCGGTTCTGAGCAAGCCGTGACCTTTCCTGTTGACACTTGGGCCAATGTTGCAGGTGTGCCTAGTGGATCCGGGCTGCTTCCGGGAGATTGATGAATTGATCCGGTGTGAAACCAAAGGCAAAGGGACCCTGGAATTGCTCAGCCTGAAAGATGTGGAGGAGGGAGACGAGCGCCTGGAATAGCTGCCAGTCATCATCACTGCCACTCAGCAAGGACTGTATTAAAGGCTTCCGCGAATCGCTTCGCTGTGGCTTGACCTCTGCTCTTTTCCCATTTCGTTTGATGTTTTATTTGGGTGTTTTTATCCCCCCCTGCCCCCACCTTTGGCGGGCGACAGCTTTTGAGGGCACCTTGGAGAACAGCATCACTTTCCTCTAAAGACCGAAAGAACTCTGCTGCTGCTTTGGTTCTGCTGGGGGACCATTGGTCACTTCCCGAGCACTTGGCTGCAGGGCATCAGTGGCTTGTAAAGTGCCAAAATGCCTAAATGCCTTCCCTTGAAGACAGCGGGCTACAGCAGGCTGCGGGGTGGGACCGCCTGTTGGCGAAGAAACGGGCTGTAGTCATTAAGTTAGCAGTTGTTGCTACAGCTTTAGCAGGCACAAACATGCACAGACGTACGAGGCCTTTAGGTTGTTTACTATGAAGGGCCGTGCACTATGCTTACACCCAGGCGTGGTCCTGAGGGAGAACCTCTGCATGCGCAGGTCTGCGCACGGCTTCTGGCTTGCAGGCCCTGCGTGGCCATCTCTCCGTAGCCAGGTGTCAGTCCCCAGAACCTGTTCTTCAGCATCAGGCCTTGCATTTGGTTCCTGGAGTCTCATTCTTAACTCGAGGTAAACTGTAAAAACACTGACCTGACACAGAAACACTGAGCTCAGAAAGAGCTGTTCATCTAATTTATTTGGGGGGGGGGGGGTGCAGGTGGGGGAGAATATATTTGCAATAATATAGAAATCAGTATTTATTCCAGAGACGGCCTTTTGATTGCGCCCAGGCTCAATCAAGGTTCTTTGGGTTGTTCCTGTTTGTTGTACTTATTTACAGTTTGAGAATAAACCACACGAATAAGGAGCAGCTGGTTGCCAAGCAGAAAACGCCACAAGGACCTTAAGTATCCTACTGACACATGCTTTGTGCTGAAAGGAATTTCCTGCCTTGAGTTTTATAGTTCTCTCACGCTCCCTGGACCACAAAATGCAGGCAATTTACAAGACGTCTCTTTTGAGGACTGCTGTGGCTTCCACCTTCCCAAAAGCTAGCACAGGTTTTTCCCAAGCTGGTGTCCTCCAGATGTGTCGGACTGCAACTCAGCTGACATGATGGGATTTGCAGTCCACATCTGGAGGGCATCCGCTCAGGGAAAAGCTGTAGTAGAGACTCAGAACTTCAGAGTGCAAGACAGTATCATCCCCCCCCCACGTCACCCTCTACTGTTGCACTGGTGGGATGCCATGAACAGAAGAGGCAGTTTATGCCTCCATATGATGGTGGGGAAATAGAGTTTTCCCTGTCATTAGTTTGAGTGATCCTATAACAAGCTTAGTCATGAGTTTGTTCTAGGGTTCTTAAGAGTATAAAGGGAGCGCCCTTGGAATGCATCACATACAACAGAGAGAGGCAACTTGTAGACCAGAACATCTGGAAGTCCACCACCCATCAGCATAGCCAATGCTGAGAAATGATGGGAGTTGTAGGCCAAGACATCTGGCAGGCCACAAGTTGCCCACCCCCCTACACTACGCTGTAGAAGACTTGGGGACGGGGGAAGGAAGCCAGAGGTGGTGGTGGGAAGTAGCTTGGCAGGAGGAGCAGCCCACAGCACTCCCAGAAAGAGAAAGCCGTGGAACGTGCAGATGGGGAGAGCAGCTACTCATCTAGGGGGGCAGCTCACTGAGCAGCATTTTTCTGAGGGATCCCTGGTAACCCTGGAGCTGCATGCATGTATTGGTGGGTTTAAGATGGCCTGGAGAAATGAGTCCACCCACGGGGTGCCATTTCAGGGAAAAGCTGCTGTGGGCCTAGACAGAAGAGGCCGTCAAGGCAGCCTTTCCCGCTGTGGTGCCCCTATGTTTGGCTGGGAGGTGCCCCGACCTAACAGAAGTGCAAAGTCTGTTAACCCCTCTCTGGTTCTATTCAACAGCAAAGGTTTGCAGTGACGCTGTGCGTGGGCAATATTCCAAGGAAACGTGGCTGCTGCAACACGGGGGGGAAACTATTGTGGGGGGCATGAGACACGGAAGCCAGCTATGAGCATGCTGTTGAGAAACACCGACCTGGAAAGCTCCAGATGGTTGGACTTCGGCTGCTTCGTAAGGGAGGGCCTGGCTCACAGTCTTGTTGGTTGGCTATACTCCACGTTTCGCTGTGCGCAGATTCAGAATGGAGCTTCCAATGGGAGACCTGCGTTGCTTTGGGGTTTTATGAAATGTAAAACACAGGCTCCTTGGTGTTTAGTTATGGCATTAAACTAAGCCTTCTGTTAACTTTTCTTCTCTTGTTCCAAACCTCTTCATTTACAATAGCGCACAAACAGTCTTCAGCATGTTCACTCAGAAGCCAGTCCCGCCAAATCCATTTGAGACAGGCTGCAGTCCTACGCACACTTACCTGGGAGAAAGCCACGTCTACTTCTGAATAAGCATGAGAGTATCACGCTGTAACGTAGCCGCTAAAGATTTCTGAAGCAAGCCTGAACGCCGATGTTCGCTTGGGAGTGTATATGGCGCAATTGATTTTAACCGCTTTTAGTGAGTTTAGTGAGTAGTGGATTTTGGCATTTTAGGTTTTATCCTTTAATCCAAGCCATTTGTGATTTTTATTTAAAAAACAACAACCATGGTAACAACAGCTGCAGAAATCTTTACAAACATCTCAATATTTATGAATATAAACATCCGCCTTTACGCAAATTCTGAAGCGTCCAAAAGTTGATCCAGTTAGTTGTGATCCACTCCCATTGTTTTCAGTGGATCATAGTTCGCCGCAAGTAACTTCTTTAATTGTTTTAATGGGACATGTAGCCCAATCCTATACCTGTCCCCTCAGAAGTAAGTTCCATTGTATCGAGTGGGGCTTACTCCAGAGTAACAATACAATTGCTGACGTATTGTTGAATTGAGGTCATACCTTAATAAAACCATTTGCATCCCTTAACACAGTGTTGAACCTCAGGGCCCAATCCAGTTCTCTGGGGTTCCTCCAACCACCAAATGGTGGTTTTCCAGTTTTGCATGGATTTTCCCTTTCGAAACGGTCGAACTGCCACTCCTAGGATTTAGTTACAGTAAGCGCTTAAGCCAAAGTATGCTGGTATTTTTGGCCCTTCCCTTTTGCCTTTGGTCCCACCCACCACTGGAATGCAGCCCCCAAGAGCTTCTCCGAAATTAAATTCGGCCCTCAGCCAATCCTCAACAAACAAAATTCTAGAATGCCTCCAGGTGGGTACATGAAACGGTGAGGTGGAGCAGGCCCGCCCACCCCTGCTCCCTGGGTCAGCCAACATCATCTGATATACTTTTCAGAACCAATGAGAAATTGGACAGGCTTCAGTGGCAGCAATCTCTCCAGAATCTGAAAGCAGCCTTTAGAGTTCATCAAACAGCCCAAGAACTGTGTTCAGTCACAGGAAGCTGCTTCAGATATAGATCACATCTGTTTTGTGCTGCTGAACCTGAGTAGAGAAAAGTAAAATGGAGAGAGAGAAGAAAGTGAATTTGGCTTGAAAAGGCAGGCGATTTGGAGCTCAGGAAACAAACGACTCGAAAGTCACAGACGATTCTGGGTGCGGTTATGAAGAAGATACCTTAGAAGTGGAAAAGGACATGAATCTATGGAGTCAGTAAGGAATCCCAAACTTGACATCAGAAGAGCAACAAAGTGGGATTTCTTGGACCACTTCCTAAAGCAGCCTTCCCCAACCTGGTGCCCTCCAGTTGTGTTGGACTGCAATTCCCATCATTCCCACCTAGCATGGCCGTCGGGGAAGGCTGTCTGACAGCCACACTTCAAGATGAAGTAGCAGCTTCAGAATTGCATTTGTGTGATGGGCCGGTAAGGGTGCACTGACCCCCGCAAATCCACTGTGGGCTGGCAATGGTCCATACAGGTGAACAAACGGCTCTTGTCTGGTGGTGCCCCTCCCTGATCTCTGTATCTAACCGCCCACAGCCAGAGAACCACAGAGACAAACGGAAGTGAACATGCACAGACACATCCCTACCTTACGGGATTATCTCACGATGAGGAGAGGGCTTTTAAAAAGGATTAGACAGATTCATAGAGGATAGCCACTGACAGGCATTTTACTCCATGGTCAGTGGCAATGTACCTGAGTGCCACATGCTGGGGACAAACAATAGGGGAAAGCCACTGTCTAGCCAAAAGCATTTACCTAGCTGCTGCTGGAAACAATGTCAGACTTTGGAACAAAAGAGGAGCCTTGCTGGATCAGACCAAAGATCCATCTAGTCCAGCATTCCATTCACACAGTGGTCAACCAGCTGCCCACAGGAAACCCACAAGCAGGACACGAGGGCAACAGCACCCTCCCACCCATGTTCCCCAGCAACTGGTGTACAGAGGCATACTGCCTTTGTGACATTCCCACCCGAGGTTTAGCCTTTTCCCCAGCCGCCTCCTCAGAAACTGAACCAAACCCCTCAGGAACGCCCACTTTCACTTTGGCACAGCTGTACCCACCATCCCACACGGGCTTCTGCCCTTGTGCTCTCTCTGGATTCCAGAGACACTCAATGTGCTCAATTAGTTCTCTCAACCCACCACAGAAAATGTAACCAGGAAATAGATCTAATAAAGGTAATGTAAAATCAATCGACACGTGAGAACTTGGATTTTTAAAAACAAAGGTTTATTTAAAACACGAGAACTTCTAAGTCATTATTATTCATCAGTGCTTCGTCCTAACTTCCCTACCTACTCTACCCCTTCTAAAATCCTATGCAAAAATCCCACTACCTAGATGTTGCTTCCTCGATCCCGCAGGCCCTGTTGGACTGACTAACAGTCCGCTCAGCCAGCATATAACCTCGGAATTCTCACACACGCTCAGGCCCCCACCTTTCACTCCCTCTCTGGAGTACGAATAACCCTGTCTTAACAATATGAAAACATACATAACAGAACAGGTAGATGTTACAGTCTCCATTACTGGAGGCAGTATATAGCCATCCTGAGTAGCAGATGCTGAGAGCATTCTCCACGAATTTCTCCAATCCCCTTTTAAAGCCATCCAAATGGATGGCCATCACTATGTCTTGTGCAAGCAAATTCCATAGTTTAACTCTGTGCTGTGTGGAGAAGTCCTTCCTTTTGTCTGTCCTGAATCTTCCACCAATCAGTTTCATGGGATGACCCTGTTGGGTTCTAGTATTGTGAGAGAGGGAGAAAAATGTCTCCCTATCCACTTTCTCCACACCATGCATAATTGTGTACACCTCTGTCATGTCTCCCCTCGCCCTCCTTTATTCCAAGCTAAACAGTCCCAGCTGTTGTAACCTTCTCTCATAGGGGAGATGCTCCAGCCCCTTGATCGTTTTAGTTGCCCTTTTCTACACTTTTTCCAACTCTACAATATCCTTTCTGAGGAGCAATGACCAGAGCTGTACACAGTATTCCAAGAGGGATCGCACCATAGATTTGTGTAAGGGCAATTTTATTTTCGATACCTTTCCTAATTATGCTGAACATGGAATTTGCCTTTTTCACAGCAGCCACACACTGTGTTGATACTTCCATTGAGCTGTCCACCACAACCCCAAGATCTTTCCTGGTCAGTCACCATCAGCTCAGCTCCCATCAGCTTATACATGAATTTGATGTACCTTGCTCTGATCCTGAGGCAGACAGACCTTGTGCAAATATCTCAATCCAGTTCATCCAACCCACAGCCCAAGAGAGCGGCTGGCAAACAGGACATCATGCAACCTGGGAATGAAGAGGACCCTGTTACCTTAATGTGCTTTCTGGGTCCTGTCCCCACATTACTGGCAAGCAGAGGAAAAGAGGAGTCTTCCACCGTTGTGTTGATCATGCAGCCATCCGTCTCGCTGAGCGGACATGCCAAGAAAGGCCGCTGCAGGCTGTCCAGCATGTCTGTTTCGAAGGCATTTGTCCACAGAGGAGCCTTAAAGGAATACATAAGCTATTATTAACTGGGGCATTAAGCTAAACCAGGGTGCATCCGCACCACACATTTTGAACCTGTGTGAAGCCAGTTTATCTCTCATGGCCTTTCCCTCCAAAGAATCCTGGGAATTGTGATTCCTGGGAATAATGATCCTCAGCAAAGGCGCTGAGGTCCCTTATGTGTGAGATGCTCAGGCCCTCCACAGACTACCATTTCCAGAGTTCCTCCACTGAGAATTTGTTCAAAACTTGACTTGAGATGTGCAAGTGTCAACACCCAGAACCAGAAAAATGTGCCTTGCATAGGCTGGATTTGATCAACCGCGGAGTCACATTGGACTAGGATTCTACAAAGAGCTCACTGTTGAGTCTCAAGTGGGCACTGCTTGTTTGGTGCCCTTCATGGACAGTGACCCTCAAAAGCACATGAGGCTGAAGTAGGGATGTACAAGAAATGTGTCCCTGTTCGTAAACGATACGAACATGTCCCATTCACAAACGCGAGCAGGAATGCAGGACTCAGGAATTTTTCACAATTTCCCAAACATGCATTGGTGTTCAAAACCATGCACTCACACAAGTGCGCGCTTCTGAAAAGGCACATATATGCATTGCACGCATGTACAAATGTGCAAACCCCCACACACAAACTGTATTTTCATGCTTTAGCTGGCGGCGGTGGGGGGGAATGCACATTTCTGATTGGGAAAAATGCATTTTTAAAATCTGTATTTTTTCTTCAATTGGGAAGAAGGTGCACTTTTAAAAATATGCATTTCGGGAACACAAATGAGGAGAAATGAGCTTAGAGGAAAAATTCGGAGAACCTCAACAACCTTGAACATTGCACGTTTGCCCATCCCTAGGCAGAAGGGCCTTTGTAAACATCAGAGTGGCAACACCACAAAGCTGGAGCCACAGAGAAGCGCTCCTGCTATTAATCCTCCCCATAATCAACTATTATAGTTTAACTCTGCCTCCCCTGTCCTGGTGCCCACCAGATGTGTTGGCCTACAACTCCCATCAGCTGTAGCCAGCACAGCCATTGGGAATCAAACATTTGGAAAATACCAGGTTAGGGGAGGTGTTTTAATGCAGGGATGTTTTGGGTTACCAGTCCCAGGATCCCTCACCATTGGATATGCTGGCTAGGGCTGATGGGAGTTGTAGGCCAAAACATCTGGATGACCACAAGTGACCATCCCCAGTATAATGGAACTGTGATGATAGCCAGATGTATTCCTGCCTCTGGGCAAACACCAAGCAACAGCTTTCTTAAGAATAAAGCCGTTTCTCCAGCAGCCTGAGATGTGTTCTCTCTTTGATGGTGGATGGTCGCTGTCTGGGACAGAGTGCTAGCCCCAAATGGGCTTTTGGCCTGATCCATAGAAACTGAAAGCAAATGAAGAAATAAAAGGGTTGGCTGCATTTGAACCTTGCACATCTTGCTGGTGGGATGTTCCAAGGACCTGAGGACTTCATTCCAGTGCGAGAGGAACCCGGCCTGTTTCTCTTCAAGTTTCAGAGCCTGGATTTCAGACTTGAGTCCTTTTAGTCGATCTTCAAACTTCCTGCTCTTATCCAGGTAATCTAATCTGTGAGGCAGGCAGAAAACAAAGAAATCATGGAACGAGAGCGAACATCAAAATCAGGTGAGCTGTACACGCCTGGAAACTGGCACCTGGGGCAGAAGGTGGAACCCTAACAGCCTTGCTTTTTGTTTAAAAAAAAACACAGTCCCTGATCCAGTAACTTCTAAACTATGCATAGTGAGAGAATAGCTGGGTTCCTGCATACATTTATAGGAGTTGCAGAATCCAGCTGTATTTAGTGCAGAATTTCAATTTGTTTTCAGAGCGGAATAAGCTTTGGCTACTGGAGGACAGGCCTACCTCTCTCTCTCTATCTCCAAGGACAGGCGCTTCAAGTCGATGTCTCTCAAATCCATCTTCACAGAGCCTTTGTCAGTGCCAGCATCCCTGGGGTCCGCAGAGAAAGGCTGGGCGCACTTGGCAGTGTGCTGGGAGAGGCGGCGACAGAAGTGCATGTTTAGGAATGCATTTGGAAAACCCTGGAGGCTTTTAAGAAGAACAGTTTACACGAAGCAGACAGAGTATGTCTACTGGGGAGGCGCCCCGTGAGTAGGGGTTGCTCTGTTTCAGAATGTCAGCTGGCCCTCATGTGTTCAGAGCCTGGTCAGGGGCAGATGCCAGGTTCCTAACGGGTACAACGCCCCACATAATTCTTGGGTTGGCTACACCAACACGTTGGCTATGGCAACAGGTGGCCTCAGTGATGTTGGTGGGGGCGGACTTCCCCTGCTGTCCCTTGCTAAAACTTTTCCACTTTTAGAAATGCAGTGTCCCAAAATGAATGAATACAACACAAGTCAAAGTTGGCCGCTGGAAGGGCTCCAATACCACTCAAATCTAAAATCAAGGTTGTAATTAACGTTTTTCTGGTGGAAACACATATTTACGTTTATTAACGTTTCTCTGGGAAACACATATTTATGCAAAAACCTCTCCAGATATGATAGAATTGCTATGTTAACCATTTCTTAGTGCCTTCATTTCCCCCCCTTAAAATCTTAATAATGTAAAGGAAGTAAATGCTATTGAGTTGTCATGTCTGAAAATATTGACAAGTATTTCAGTGAAAATAACTTCCACATAAAGCTATGAATTTCTGATTGTTTAAAGCGCATTAAGTGCACTTGATTGATTCTCCCCACCCCGCCATCCCACCCCACTCTGGTTCCATGCCCCTGGAGAATTTCAGTTGAGAACTCTTCTTTGCACATCCTTTGTCTCTTCCAAGAACTACATTTCCCAGGATTCTGTGCCTGCCTGGCAGTCACAACAGCAGATGTGAATCTGGTTTACCTTTTCTCTTGCAGATGCACTGTTTACTGAAAGCAACATCCCCATTAAATCAACACCACTGCTATTTTGCCATCTGATGCGCTAACCTACTGGAAGGGAAAACTTACAGGGGTGTGATTAAGTTTGCTAACGTCCTGGAGTTTCTGCTTGGCTTTTTCCTCCGCTTCTCTGGCCTCCTGCAGGTCCTGTTTCAGATGCTCAGCTTCTTTCGCCCTGTCAAACCGGAGTACCATCATGAGTACGCGGGCCCGTGATTCCAAACATACACACCGCTTTACTCCGTCTTCTCCAACCTGGAGCCCCCTGGATGCGTCGGACTGCAACTTCCAGCATTCTTGACTACTGGCTATGCAGACTGGGGGTGATGGGAGTTGAAGTCCAAAACATCTGGGGGGCACCAGCTTGGGGCAGGCTGCATTGGAGGGCGCCAAAGAGGTGGAACCCAGGAACTGGCTTTTATACAGATAATTAACCAAGAGGGAAACATTACGGTGCTTCCAACCTTTCCGTTACTTATTTACCGAAGGGCGCAAGTTGCTCTTCTACTGAGAGCACACTTTTCCATTTCCACCCTCCCCTGCTCAAAAAGACAGTGCTTCTTGGCAGCTCCAGGTTTGGAGGGCCCTTGGCCATGACCCCCTCCGTGGGCCCCCTCCCTCCGTGAGCCCACCACCTCACCACCATTGTCACCAGCTGCTCCTCTTCCCCTCCCTCATCACTGTTACTACTTCCTTGCTTGACAGGCAGGGAGCAAGGAGGCCATGACACCTCCTCGCCACCACCGTTGTCTGAGCCGGAGGGAGGGGCAGGCGAACAAGCAGGCTGCAACGGGGAAGAGGAGAAGAAGCACCTCCACGGCACTCTTGTCAGTGGGCCCCTGCTGGGGCGTGGGCCTCAGCAGATGCCTGGCCATGCCGAGCCTTAGCGCCGGCCCTGGGGCTTGGGAGAGTAAGGCACAGCCAGGCCCCATGACTCATGCAGCACCCATGCGGGACGCCACCTTCGGTCCGATTCCTTCACCAGCTTCATGGCAATGAGCTCTGCCTCCCGCATCTTGTGTTCCATCAGCCGCTTCTCCTCCTTGGTTTTCAAGGCGGCCAGCTCCAGCCGATGCCGCTCCTGCTCAGCCTCGGCAGCGTTCTGGGCCAAGAGCTTGGCCTCCTCCTCGGCAATCTGGGCCTTCTCGGCCAACAGCTCCGCCGCTGCCTCCGAACGGCGCTGGGGAGGGATTGAAAAGCCGTCACTGCCTTTGAGCAGATTCAAGATGGAGTCCCAGAGCGCCTTCCCCAACCTCGCATCCTCCACGTGTCTGGGGACGATGGAAGCTGTCCAGCATATCTGGAGGGCACCAGGCTGGGGATGATGGAAGTTGCTGTCCAATGCATCTGGAAGGCACCAGGCTTGGGAAGAATACCTACTACTAGGCCCTGTTACCATGGCAACGCTCACCAGGGCCTCGCTGGCTTGCCGGGCCTTGTCCTCCACCTCGAAGAGGCGCCGCTCCAGCTCCTCCTTGGCGCGCTCAGCCTCTTCACGCAGCTGCTTTTCCCTGGCCAGCCGCTGGTGCGCCACCTAAGGAACAAGCAAGTCTGACTGTCAGCAGCGCCATTCTGCTGCTTTGCAACAGTGTGCAGTTGGCCTGAGAGATGGGGCCTGGCCGCTTAACGCACTGCCCCCAGCCCCACAAAGACGGAGATGGAGTTGCCTCAAATGTGCACATGCCAACTCAGATAAATGGCAGCCAACTGAGGGGAAATGGCTAGAATTTAAACGAGGAACACCGCAGGGAAGATGCTAACCAGGTGTCCTGTGCTCCTGCCTGCTCAGGCAGGTGGTAACAGTGGACGGGCAACTTCAAGGCCTCTCCCTGCTCTCCCTTCTTAGGGCTCTTTATCCTTAAACTGGACTTGGACTGGACAGCCCTTCAAATAAAGGACTGCCCTCTGTAATGTGGGACACATGGCCACCGCAGTAAACAGCTACAGCATTCAGTCTTAGTCTCCCCACTCTGTTCTCTTTCCACAGCCAAACTATTATTTTCTTACAAAATTTATAAACCACTCTACATCTAAAAAACAACAACAACAGATTCTTGGGTGTTGAAGAGTAAAGGGGGAGGGGGGAAAAGACAAAATAATAAAAATATTTAAAGTCAAATTATACCAATAAAACTGTGGCTGGTAATACATGAAAAGCATGTTTAAATAAAAATGCCTTTAGCAGACACCGAAAACAAATCAACAGTGGTTCCTGCATGACATCAATAGGCAGGGAGTTCCACAGAGAGGGCGTCAGCGCAATGAAGGCTCTACTCTGAGTGGACTCTAAACAAACCTCAAGTTCATGTGGAACCACCAGCAGCATCTCATCCAATGACCTCAGAACTCTGGGTAGGCTGCTAAGGGAGAAGGTGCACTCTCAAACTTTAGACTGTAATCTCCCTGGGGCAAGGGAGCTTTTCTTTTTTACATGTATGACAAAGCAGCCTTGCAAATAGATCCACAAAAGGATATCAGCATATTTATTCATTTCATTTTTATCCCACCCTTCCTCCAAGGAGCTCCGGGCAGTACACACAGTTCCCCCACTGCTCATTTTTATCCTTACAACAAGCCTGTGAGGTGCCTTAGACTAAAAGGGGGTGGGGGGAAGGGTGTCCCGTGAATCACCCAATGAGTAGTATGGCTCAGCAGATATTTAAACCTGGGCCTATCGCATCCTAGTCCAAGGCTCCGAACACTGCATCACACTGGATCTTCTGCAACCTACAAGCATTTTGTATTTTCCCCTCTGATCAAATATTCCATCATTTGAGGCATGTCAACAGCCAAGGGGGGCAGAGGAAAGAAAAGCTTCCCATCCAGTTTACAAGACATTCCCTCCCTATTGGTCTTTCATTCCACAGGCAAGAGGCTATTACATTGCCTAAGGCTCGTTCCTTAATCGCACTTAAGGAACTGGGCTTTAAATTGTGCCATTTCAATGGAGGGGGAATCTCGGCCTCAAAGGGAGTTACTTCTCAGGAGACACTAATGGGTTTGTTGTGGGAAAGAGACCGAAACCAGCCCCATTTTAACGCACAGGATCTCTGTATGGAAGTTGTGAAGGAGTTACGTCCTGAGACACTGGGCCGAAGCCTCGAGATTGCGCTTAATCGCATTTAAGGAATTGGGCTTTGGTGTGTGCTGTGTCAATTGAGGGGCTTCTCTGTTATTTCTGCGGCCGCTGAGAGGGCTCAGCGCAGTGGGAGGGGAAAAAACCTTGACTGGGGTCACGGGCTGCGTTCTGGTGCTTATTTTCAATGATGTTTTAAAAGTTGGTCCCTCGGCATCCAGCCCCAAAACGGCGATGAAACTTCAGGAAAACAGGGAGGGAAAGGGTTGGGGCACTGAGGTCAGAGCGACTTCACACCCACAAAGGCCGGGCTACACGCCCCACGGGCAGGACTGTGATACCGGACCCAGTGCAACTGTGGAAACGAGGCAATAATGGAGCTGGAAAAGTCGGACTACAAGCAGTCTCAGAAGAAGCGGTTTTTCAGCAATAAAACGTTGGGCCGGTGCTGAACGGCCACAACGTCATGGAAACACAGAGACCTCACCACGCAGCCTGGTTGGAGTAAATCGCTGGTGGAAACACAGCCTAAGTCAATCACAGCAAACACACACACAGTGTCTTGTGGCATTTTGAAGCAACCTTCCCCAACCAGGTGTCCTCCATAGCCAATGCTGGCTGGGAATGATGGGAGTTGTAGTCCAACCCACCTGGAGAACACCAGCTTAGGGAAGGCTTGGAGATAAAAAAAAGGTAAAGGTGTCCCCAACCAGTCCTGTCCGACTCTAAGGTGCGGTGCTCATCCCCGTTTCTAAGCCGAAGAGCCAGCGCTGTCCGAAGCCGCTTCCGTGGTCATGTGGCCGGCATGACTGAACACCGAGGTGCACGGAACGCTGTTACCTTTCCCGCCAAAGCAGTGCCTATTTATCTACTTGCAATTTCTTGCTTTCGAACTGCTAGGTTGGCAGGAGCTGGGACTGAAGACGGGAGCTCACTCCGTCACGCAGCACTCGAGTCTCGAACTGCTGTCCTGCCGACCTTCCGGTCTGCAGTTCAGCGTCTTAACCACTAAACCACCACGGCCCCACAATAAATCGCTTTGCCTTTAAGTTGCTGCAAAACTCATCATAATTCACAGAATAATAGAGCTCTGGATCTCTGCCTGCAAAGTGGCAGTGGGTTCAAGCTTTGCGAAGGCCTCATGCCCTGCAACATCTGACACAGACATCACCTTCTTCCTAGCTTTCTCCTCCCGGGCCTGAGCTTTCATCTGCTGGATCTCAACGGGATCCACACGCCTCCTTCTCATGAACAAGTCGTGGTTCCCGATGAACAGCTGCATGATCTGCAGGGAAGTGAGAGAAGCTCTTGCCAGATCCAACCAAGATGAGTGCAAACATCCTCCTTCCCACAGCAGCCAACTGGATGGGTCTAGGAAGTCCATGAGCAAGATACAAAAAGAAGCACCCTTCCACACGGGCTCTTCCAAAGGCAGCCAGTATTCAGAGATATACTGTCACTGAATGTGGAGGCTCGCTTTAGCTCTCCTGGCTAATTCGGCGGTCTTTCAGCATTTATTTGCTTTCCAGCAGCTATAACCCTGATGCCTCTGGGATGTGTACAAGCACAGCACGAAGGAAATGAACCTCCCATTGGTCTCCAGCATTCTGGCAACCCCCCTTTTTTTTTTGTAGCATTTAAATAAATCTCCAGCCAAAAAGGCTCCCAGACCAGCTTACATACAATCAATAAAAACAAGACAGTCCCTGCCTGTGGGCTTACGATCTAAAAAAGACAGGACATAAAAGGGAAAAGGGGTGGGAAGGGAAGAGGAGGAAGAATACAAAAGATTGATTTCCAAGTTCGATTAAAAAGATGCCAGTGTCAGGGCTGGACCTCTGAGTCAAAGTCCAGAGCCCTGCTGGCCAGGAACTCCTCAACTGACCATCACCAGAGAGCAGCAAGTGATGGGGTAGCAGCAAACAGGCCCAGTGTCAACACCAAGGCGGGGGGGGGGGATGGGGCTCCTCCCACCAGAAGGGATAAAATGTCCTATTTTCATAGCCGTACCTGCTGAAGCAGGTGAAAGGAGAAAGCACAGAATATACTCCTCCTCTGAGGGAGAATGGGGAATTTTGTGATTAACAAGCCGAAAGCTGCCACAAGTCAGTGGGCTGGAGTGTGCTATGAATAAAATAAAAAGTCAAACCAAGATAGAAACCCACCTTCTTTGGAAGATCCATCCCAAGCTACGTTGGCACCTAAATAACATGTATCACTCCCCCGCCCCTGCCCTCGTCACCCTCTTTGGGGCAAGGTCATGATTATTCTTATTTTACTGACAGGGAGACAGAGATATAAGCGATCTTGCCAAAGACCACGCGACTGCAAGCTGAGCACTCCCAGACAGGCCAGAAGAGCTCCAGACGTCCCCTCTGCGCCCAATCCAGTTTATGACCTCAATCCCTTTGAGCCGCTAAGAGGCCGGCTTCGCCGTTCCTACAGCGTAACACAAAACCACCCTCACAGAGGCAGCCGAAAAGAACCCCCTTACCAGTTTATTGACTTTAGGCTGTGAGGAGAAGAACTTGAAGACTTCGGCCTTCTTGTCAATGGGTTTAATTGTGAGCTGAAGAGAGCAGAGAGACAAGTAGGCGATCCTCATGACTAAATACACACAGGTTGCTTCCACATTAAAGGCCTTTAGCATGGCCAAGGCATCATTGTCTTCCTAAAATTAGATGGTGGCATTGAAACAGAAGTTCTACACAGCATTTACTTCTGCACTATAGTATCCAGCAGTGCTCATCCCTGTGCCAAAGAGCCTCATGTAATGTTTACTCATAACTAAGTCCCATTCAGCAAAGGACTTTTCCACTGTTACTTAAAAATTTCCTGTTTGCCGGTTCCAGACATTTTATTGCTTCCTGTTTAGCATGGCTGGGAGGATTAATGATGAATCATCCCTTATTCAGTCAGCTCCTGTTCCTGTAGGGACAAGGTGTTATGTTATATGTTTATTGCCATTATCTTTTTTCTCTTTTCTTTCCATTATAGTAAAATAGTGCTGAATTTGCAAATTTTAATGCACAGTAGCCCTAAAACGCCTGAGTACCACTTTGCCAAGTCAACATTTTGCCACTGTGTTTCACTGCAGGGGGGGGGACCTCCCCAAAACCCCACTACCACCACCAATCAAGTATGAAAACCCTAGGGGTAGAACCATATGCTGGACTGCAACAATCAGACATAACATATTTTCCATTCTCTCTAAAAAAGCCAGCAAACAAAGGGTCAGAATCCTAAATGTGGAAGAATCCCCCCCCCACACACACACACACAGCATGGGGACCAGCCCATGAAGCACAGGTTATCTAAACTTTAGGAAATGTTGAAGTCCATTAAGCTTAGATGCTTTCTTCATTTTACCCAGAAGAGAGTGAATGTTGTTGATATCTGGAAAGAATGGAATAACATTTCCAAATCATCACAGCAATGTTGACAGAAGGTTGGACCATTTATTTATTTATTTATTGCATTTATATCTCGCCTTTTTTCCTCTTGCAAGGAACCCAAGGTGGCTTACATTATCCTCTTCCTCCTCTCCATTTTATCCTCAGAACAACAACCCTGTGAGGTAGGCTGGGCTGAGAGTCTGTGACTGGCCCAAAGTCACCCAGTGACCTTCCATGATGTACGAAGCCCACTCGTAGGTTTGTGAGACTGAGTCACTACCATTTTTGTGATTGTAGATATGCGCTTGTGTAAACTTCAGCTATTGGACAGTACAGAAATATAATAAATAAATGAACACACCGGAAAATGCTAATCTTTTTTCTTTCTTTTTTTAAAGAAATAAGCAGGAGCGCCTGGGCTGGGTCTGTCCCTCCAATTCTGCCAATCTTAATGATGCCAAAGATCCATCACCTCACCTCACCACACGGGAGGGTCCATAGGAACATCAGAAGCCCCCTTCTACTGCGTCAGGCCCCCCTGGGTCCATCTAGCCCAGTACTGTCAACACTGACTGGCAGCAACAGCTCTCCAGGTTTTGGGGAAGGAATTTTTCCAGCCCTCCCTGAAGATGCTGCCGGGGATTGAACTCGGGACCTTCTGCATGCCAAGCAGGGGCTCTGCCACGGAGCTACCCCCCTTCCCCACGCTACCCCCTCCTACCTCTTTCTCGCTGTAGGAAATGTTCCGGATGCTGCTCCACTCAAAAGACTTATTTGGAGAGAAGCGGTTATTGATGCTGTAAACGTGGATCCCCTTGGCGTCCACCCCAAGCAGGAAGTCCGTGTGGTTCTTCTTTTGCTGCAGAGTGGTTGAGTGTGAGAAATACAAGAGCAGCTCCAACATCAACCATGTGCAGTCTTGGAAAGTGGACGAAAATGGGCACGTGGCAGCCCCAGGATTGGCTGCCGGCACCCTTCCCAGATGACGCCTCAGACAGACTGGGGAAGCACTTAGCCTCACCCAGCTCCTCCTGCCCCCTGCTCTGCCCCAGGCTCTCTGCAGAGCTCCCTCCTCTTTAAATATACAGGGGCAAGCCACATGCACCTGTAAACAGGATCAGGTTTCCCCAAGCTGGTGCCCTCCAGATGTCTTGGGACTACAGCTCCCATCATGCCCAGCATCTAGTTCAGTCTTGACCAACCCAGTGCCCTCCAGAAGCGTTGGACTACAACCATGGGCAATGGCTTCTGGTTTACAAATATCATTCATTCATTCATTCATTCATTCATTCATAAATAAAGGCAATTTTAAAAAGCCATACATCAGGGATGCAGAATCTCAGGCCCGGGCCAAATCCAGTCCTCCAGGGTTCTGCAGATGGCCCTGCCTCCTTTCCCTTGGCCACCAGTCACTTGGTGGTTTCCTGGCTTTTGTTCAATTTTAACCCAATTCTAAAAGATTGAAATGCCTTTCTTAAGGCTTAGTTACTGACAGCAACAGCTTTATTTAAAATATGCTGGTATGGGGGGGGACCTGTTTTGCCTTTGGCCCCACCCACTACTGGAACGCAGCCCCCAACAGCTTCTCCAAAATGGAATTTGGCCCTTGGGGTGAAATACCGCTACCATGCATACTTACAGCGATAGGAAAATAATTCACCCCATACATCTCCAAGTCTTGTGCAATTTTAAGGTAGTTCATCTCAGCTTCATACCTAGAGGAAGAGGATGAGATAGAGAAAAACCCATGTGGAAATGCGCGTCCCAGTCCAGGAAACTGTCAGGGTTGGATTGGAGCCCAGAGAGCCCCAGAGCAGTTCTGATTCTGAGGAAGAGATAGAAACCGCAGGAGAGGAACCCACGCACTGTTCAGAGGCGCAGCCAGCGGGAGAGCCCCTCCCGGTACACATTCCTGAGAGTGATAGTGACCCTGGCAGGGAGAGGAAGGCACAAGAGCAGTTTCTGGACACTAGGCGCTGGCACAGCGTCAAGCGGGAGATGGCGGGCGCTGAGAGGAGGCACTCAGCCCACTTGGCATGGCGGCAACAGCAGCACCCCGATGCCCCACAGGAAAAAGGTGGACTCTCTCCTCCTAGCCCACCAGAGGCTTCCCGCCTTCCCATATGTACAGAGGTTTCCCGCCTTCCCTCCAAACGGAGATCAACTGATTCCTAAGGTTAGAACCCCCGAGTAGGCAGCTCTCTTAAGTCTCACTCGTAGGATCAAGCAATTAGCATCTGCAAGCGTCATTAGGTTGAATGGGAATAAAGCCTTGGAAAAGAGCCCTATTGTCTGCGTGTTGATTCTGGCTACCTGAGGATTTCAGAAGGCAGCAGGGGTGACTTCTCGACAGCAACTTAGATAGTGAAAGCTGCTGTTGTGAAGGGAAGTGGTTTAGTTCCATTTTCACAGCCCCGTCATCATGCAGCGATATTTATTGACTTTGTGGGATTCCCATCCCGCTTTCCGACCAAGACTAATCAAAGCGGCTTACAGGTCGCAATGAAACAACATAAAGCGGCATCTATAAAAGCCGCACATCCAGACAGCCAAATCCAAGAGCAGTTCACAAAAACAACAGCACCTGGAGCATCAAACCCAACTGGAACTGTTCAGCAGCAAAGAGCACATGCCAAGAATGCCTTTACCTGTGAACAGCCTTAACTGGACACAGCCTCCCCAGCAAGGGATGTTCCAGACTCTATGTGCCACTACCAAAAAGGCCCTGCCTCCTGGATCCACTTGCCGAATGTCTGATGGCACTGGCAGAGAGCAGGGCCACAGCTGTTGACCTCAAAACTTGGGCAGAGCCGTGGGAAAGGAGATTGTTCATAATGCATCCTGGTTTAGGGCTTTAAAGGCCAAAACCGGCCTTCCCCAACCTGGTGCCCTCCAGATGTGTTGGATTACAAGTCCCATAATTACCAGCCAGCTGGCTGGAAATTATGGGACTTGCAATCCAACACATCTGGAGGGCACCAGGTTGGGGAAGGCTCCCTGAGATCAATTTGGTACAGCAGAGGGTTTTGTTATAAGAGCCAGTTCCTGGGTTTCTGTCTGTTTGGCACACCAAGAAACGAAAGCCAGATGGGACTATAAGCCCCTAAGAAGCAGTCTCCGTCCTCAGACAGTCAAGCAGGGATGGGGCCATTCTTCCCACACAGCCCTCTCCCGATCCCATGTGATGATTTCAAGCAAGGGTGCTCCACTACCTGGCTACACCCTGGTGTCCAGCGTACCAGGCAGTAATTCTCTCTTCCCACATGGCAGGCGTCATCTGGTACTGACGGAGGACCTAGGAAGAAAGACAGGAAGAAGGAAAGTTTTCTTCCCCAAATCTTCTGGAGGGGGAGGGGTGCTGGTCTTCTCAGGTGCAGATGCAACTGGGTCCCCACCTTGGAAGTGCCCCACACCTTCACCTTATGCCTGAAGTGTCGAAACTCAGGTTCACAGCCCACTTGGAACCCCAAACAGCCCCCTGGGGTTCCCCAGGTGACTACATACCCTTCCCTGCGTCACAAGGTGGTTCTGAGCACTGAGCGTTTGGTGGTTTCCTGGCTTTTGCACATCCCCCCCCCCAAAAAAAAATTCCAAAAGGTTGAAATGCCTCTCCTAAGGCTGACTTCCTGGCAGGAAGAGCTTTAAGCTAAAATAGGCTGGCATTGGGGGTGTTTTTGCCCCACCGCCTTTTGCCTTCAGACCCAGGAGGAGGAACAACCAACCAGTCAGGTTGGAAGGAGCAGACCCAGGCTCCGCCCCCTAAACCAGGACCCCCAGGGACCCCCAAACAGGGACACTCAGAAACAGCACCAGCTGGAGGCAGCTTCCTCCACAGCGGGGCCTCATGCTGCCCAGTGCCTGCTTGGCAGTGCAGGCAAAGCACTCAGAGGGCACTGAGGGGTGACGGTGTGCCGGGCTGCAAGCAAGCTGACTGCCCTTTTAAGGCTCAAAGCCCTTCAGGAAGGGGATGGAGTCAGAGGGATAGCCTGGCCCAGCCTTCACCAACCCGGCGCCCTCGAGATATGTTGGACTACAACTCCCATAATCCCCAGCTGAGCCGGGGATTGTGGGAGTCGTGGTCCGAGACACATCTCAAGGGCACCAGGTCTGACCCAAGAGAGGTCAAAGCCTTAAGCTTTCTGTTGAAGCAAGTTGCTGCAGATGCCAACTGCCACCTGCCTCCCACACCAGAGTCCCTGTGGGAGGCAGGCAAGCAGGCGGCGCAGACACAGGGCCTCCTCCAGCCGGACTGGCCCCACACCCCACACCAGGGGATGAGGCGGGATGCAGGGCAGGCCACCAGCCCTGCTGAAAGTCTGCTTTGTGTTTTTCCTCTTCCCTCTCCGTCCCTTTTTCCTTGTGTGTCGTGACGTCTTTTTTAGATCGGGACTGTCTTGTTTTAAGCCGCTCAGGGATCCTTTTTTTTTTTTTTGGCTGAGGAGCAGGATAGAAATACTTTCAGTAAATATATAAACGCCTTAATGCCTCGTGGGGTCAAGGTCAAGACCTTGCTTTGATCTTTAAAAGGGGGAAGCAGAAAGGCTTACTCTCTTCGGCAAGAGCTCCTCTGGAGCCAGGAAGCCCGGCTTGTGCAGATTGGGGTCATAGTCGCCATACTGTAACGAAAAGGGAGGAGAAACAGATCAGGTAGGGTGGCCACCCTTCCGCAAGTAACCAGGGGCAGGTATGTTGTAGCCCACCAGATGTTGGTGGACTGCAACCCCCATCAGCCCAAGCCACAGAGCCCATAGTGACGGCTGATGGGACTTGCAGTCCAGCACCATTTGGAGTGCCACAACATCCTCACTGCTGCACAAAACGCACCACGAAGGAGCTGCCAGCGGGGATAAAACAGTTCGCTGATGGGGACGTGGAGGACAATGCCAGTTTGCAGCAATCGATCAAGTGTCTCAAATCAGAACCCATTCCCCAGCAAGCGTGTTTAGCACTGTAATGGCCCCAAGAGCATAACCAAGTCACCTGTAGTGTTAGAGGGGCCTAGAGATCCAGAATGCTTGCTAGTGAGCCTTTGAGCATGTCAGATGAGTCAAAGGCCGATAGCAGCCTTGGCACATTCCATACTAATGAGTGAGAGTGTCTTATCAAGATGTGCCCAGGAAGTGAAGCTATGTTTATGCCAAGCACTGCTGGTCTATGCTGGGAATGAATGCTAGTTGGTGCTTGCTGTTGTTATGCTGCCTCACTGCTGACATATATGGCATAAAACCCATTGTACCCCATGGCTCTGGGTTCAGAGAAGCTGTCTGATCCAACCATTGGGTACACCTGTGTGCTGTAAGTATCTCCTTGTAAGTAAGCCTGGGTCTGCTTTATCACTATCTTAGCAGCATTAAATTAAGAGTTCAAAGCCTACTGCAGGGGCAATACAAGCACAACAGCTGTGAACTGGTTTCGTTGCCACAGTTCCAAGGGACTTCTGCAAGAGGCAAGAAGTATCGACAACAGAAGGGTGCACATGTCATCTTTCTGCAGAAAGGCTGCGGAATGCGCTATCTGCTGCAGAATCAAGTTTCCCGAGAATCTCTTCAATAAACAAAAAAGAATGTGGAAGTTCCTAGTCCTCAAGGGGGAGAAGATACGCTTGGGAATGTGAAGGCAATGCCTGCAGAAATCGTCAGTGGGGGCGGGGGGTGAATCCACTCTGGCTTTCAGTCAGAACTCTAAAAGAGCTATCTAAGGTAGCTTTGCACCTTGGAGAGCTCCTTCAGAGTTCTGACTGGTTCTGACTGAACCCGGAGCAAATTCACCACCCCACTGACATCCACTGGAAATCTCAGAAGCCAGAAGTGACTTTGCTTTGGCTCTGATGCCCTGCAGAGCAAAACCAATCATTATGCAAAGTATTTGCTCTGCCAACGCTGACATAGTCCACACATAACTGCACATGTATTCACACTCCAAATTCAAACAAAATCACATCCATTGAGCCTGGTTTGGATTTCCAGCTAAAACTCCCCTCAGGTTGCAGCAAAACAAAAGTCAGCCTCATTCAGCTGCTGCCTCCAACCCGCTCCTACACCAGATCCAGTGCTCAGCTGCATGCAGAAGCCTCATCCTAAACTGACTCGTGTCTTAAGTCAGGGGCGCCAAAGCTCTTTCAGCCTGAGGGCCAAATTTGATTTTGGAGAAGCATTCCAGTGGGGGATGGGGCTGATGGCAAAGGGGGGGGGGGGCAGCAGGCAAAAATGCCAGCAATTTAAGCGTAAAGCTGTTAGTGTCAGCAACACAGCCTTAGGAGAGGCATTTCAACCCTTTAGAATGGAGGAAAAACTGCACAAAAGCTGGGAAATGGCAAATGATCGGGGAAAGGGGTGGGGCCGGGAAAGGGGCGGGGCCATCTGGGGAACCAGGGCAAGTTGGATTTGGCCCCCTGGGGGGCCAAATTCCCCCCCTCGACCCGTGCTTCAAATGAAACAAAAGCCCTCAGATTTGTCCACACAAAAGCAGAGTCATCTTTGCATATCATTAGGAAACCATTTGCACAATATGCAAACTGGGCTGTCCGTGTCCCACAGACATGATCTGTGGCAGAATCTCTCAAGTGCAATGGCTGTGGGTTCCAATTTTGACTGGAGCAGCAGCACTGGGCGAGGGAGTCCTTAAGCTCTCACCGGAAAGAGGGCCGTAGCCCAGTGGAAGGTCCCAAATTCAGTCCCTGGCATCCCCCCAGTTATGCGGCCTGGGAAAGAATCCTGCCTGAAGCCCAGCATCTCCAAGGAGTGGTCCCAGTGGTAGCAACCAGCATAGCAGGGCAAATGCTGGGGCCCAAAGGGACCGGTGCCATCACCTCCTCCTTTTCCTTTTTTAAATGGTGCTGGAGTTTTTAGGCCTAGAGCTCAGCAGAGACGTGCGGGTGAAGCAGCTGCAGCCACCACCATCTCTGTTCTCCCAGCACGCCTCTGGGTCCCCACGTGGTGCCCAGAGGCACTCTGAGGGCAGCCCAAGACATTTCGCTACCTGAGACAAAGAACAAGACTCTTTGAGACTCTGAGACTCTCCCCATTTCATGTACAGGAGCCGACTGGCCAGGCTGTTGAATCTTCTTTCAGCAATGGTGCCCAGGCAGCGTCTTCCACCCACATCTGAGGCAGTAGGCTATTTTAGGGGGCCCAAGACAGGCCATGTGACACACCCAGCTCTGTACCCTAACAGAGGGGAACAGCTGGGGGGCTTAGGAGGAACAATTGGGGGAGAAGGCTGCCACTACCACCCCCAGCGTCTGCTGCTTGAGGCACTTGCCTCACTGCCTAATGGTAGGGCTGGCCCTGGTAATGAAGATGGTAGCAGCAGCCATCTCCTTCTCAGTTTCTTGGAGGGGGGGTTCTCCAGGGGTTTTTGGCCAGGGCCAGGGGAGTTCCTAGCTCAGAACCCCCTCAAATCTGGTGCAAGCCCTGCAAGGTAAGAATGGGAAGAACTCCTGCCTGAAACCCTGGAGAGCCACTGCCAGTCAGTGTCAACAATAGTGAGCTGGATGACCCAGTGGTTGTCCAAGGGTGATGGGCCGTGGCTCAGTGGCAGAGCCCCTGCTTACAGGCAGAAGGTCCCAGGTTCAATCCCAGGCAGCGTCTCCAGGCAGGGACTGGGAAAGAATCCTGTTTGAAACCCTGGAGAGCTACTGCTGCCAGTCAGTGTCAGTAACACTGGGCAAATGGACCCAGGGCCTGACTCAGTATATAGCAGCTTCTGATGTTCCTAAGCTGCCTCCGCCAGCTATTTCCATGTTAAAATCACACACACCCTGAACTTCCTATGATTAGCCCCACTGGGTTAGGGGAACTCAGCAGGGGAAATAGGAGCTTCAGGGGGAGAGATCTGAATTGGAGAAATGGGGGGGGGAGGGGCTAAACACCCCCTACCCCAAAGCCTCTGCTCCAATCTAAACTGCAGCTGTTCTAAACCTATTTACTGCTTCTTTTAAAAAAAGTCAGAAACTCCAGTCATATTGCTCTGTTTTAGCCCTGAGACCTCACAAGATCTTTAAACAGGGTATGCTCACACATATTTTATCACATACAAAATCAAGTGCAAAAATCACCCATCTCTTGTTTTCCAGCACTCCACAGCAATGCTTTTAAACAGATGCTTTTCTGCCTTCATTAATTATGGAGAGGTGATTTTTTTTACAAGGAATAAAAGGTGACAACCCAGCAATCTTAAAGCCCCACCTTGGCTTGAACAGCATAAGAAGCCAACAAAATTGTAGCCTCAGGAGAGCAGTAGATTTCTTCATCCAATATTTGTTTCTTAACCTAAAGCACAGAAAAAGGGGGGGGGGGACAAGAAAGAAGAAAGAAAAAAATCCAAGACTTGGCCAAAGTTTGAAAACAGAACAATACACGCCCAGACTTTGTCTTGGCACCTGAAATGTAAGCGTTAGCTGAATTATGAGAGAAAAAAGAAAAGAAAAATGGGCAACTGGAGTCGTAGGGTAAAAAAAAGAGTATTTAAGGCAGCAGCCTATGCTTTAAGCATCCTGCAGAGTCACAAAAGGGACTAGGAACATTCAAAATCCAACTCCCCAATGCACAAAACTCACGGCGCTTGCAAAACTAGAGCTTCGGCTGGTGGGAGGTATAGAAATGTAATCTATAAAAGTAAATAAATGTATAGGACATAAGAACGTCTGTGCAAGATCAGGCCAAAGAGGGGCCAGGATTCTCTTCCAACAGTGACCAAACAGAAGTTGAAGAAGCCCACAACATGAAGGTGATCATCTTCCCCTGTTTTCTGGCCTTCCAAGATAGACTGCCTTTGCATATCGAAGCTCCATTTAGCTACCCTTCAGGTTAGTTGACAAGATATTAAATGTTATAAACCAGCCTTTGCCAACCTGCTGCCCTCCAGATGTGCTGGACTACAAGCCCCCAAGCTCTGCTGGCTGGGGGATGCTGGGGCTTGTAGTCCAAGGGTGGCAGGTTGGGGAACACTGGTTTAAGATTTTATCATTTCAAATGGTTCTGCACTGCTTTGATGGCTTTTTAGCAAATAAGGTGGTATATAAATGTTAATAAGAAATCAATAATAGTAATAATGCATCTGGACGGCACCAAATTTAGGGAGGCCGTGCTAGGTTATATGTGCAGGAAAGTAGTTTTAATACGGGGGACTACTCAAGCATTGATTCTTCAATCTGCTGTCTGAAATAGCGCAGTCTGAGGACGCCAAACCATAGAACTACTCTGACTGTGTTCGGGTTCAATGGAACCTACTTGCACAGAATACACGGGACTGATGTTCTAGCCAAGGCTTTCATGCAGTCCATTAATTTGAACCCTGTAAATACACAGACATCTGTACATGTTCACCCCACTCCACCCCGCACACACTGTATGCTGCAGGTGTGTGATCTTTGAATCTTCATGTCAGGGGAACTCTGCAGGTTCAGATTTGTTGCTTCGCTTCCCCCTGTTGTGTTTCCTTTGGAACTGGAAAAAAAATCCCCCTCGCCCCACATTCCGCAAAGTCAAAGCAAGCCGAGGCAGGTCTGCGAGAGAAGAAGAGTGTAACTTTGACAGATGAAAAGAACGGCACGGGAGGCGGACTTTCCAAAAACAGCTGGACACAAATAATTGTCAAGGTGATCTTGAAAAACACCCAAGATGCCCCAAGGAACGCGGTTCCACCGAGCAGATTAACTCTTCAGAGGATAGGAAATGAAAGATGATTAGAAATCTCAAGGGTCACAGATTCGACTGGTTAGATCAAACCGATAAGTGAAGTTCCCCCAGTCTTCATCATCATGATCTAATATTCATATAGTGTCTTGTCTAGAATATAACAGATAATATTATTTGGGCTTTATGTGTCTCTTCTCAGCAACAGTCTCTCCTTAGGCCCTGAATGAGGTTTTTCCTGGATCCGCTTTCTCCTGGCTCTCTTGTGGCTTCCCTGCCTCTAACCCTCTTTTCTTCAGGGAGTTCCCTCGACCGCCCAGGCTCCCCCTCAGCTCACACTTATCAACCTGCTGCCTCCTCCTCTCGCCCCCACGGTGCCCTGCTCGCACTGCAGCCTCAGCCCCTGCGTTTTGGCTCATTCACTTCTTCCAAAACAGGGGTGTTGAGCCTCTTTCAGCACAAGGGCCAAATTCAATTTCGGAGCAGCTCTCGGGGGCTGCATTCCATGGTGGGTGGTCCTAAAGGCAAAGGGGGTGGAGCCAAAAATACCAAAATACGAGCATGTTTGAGCTTAATGTTCTTACTACCAGTAGCTAAGCACTAAGAGAGACATTTCAACCTTTTAGAATGGGGAAAAAACTTCACAACATCCGGGAAACTGCCAAATGACTGGCAGTTGGAGGGATGGGGCTGTCATGCCCTACCTGGAGGAGGATTCCTCTGAGGAAGACGGGGGCGGGGGGAGAGCCAGCACAATGGCCCCAGCCAGAGCTAGGCGAGGAACAGGAGGCCTCGGCTGACAGCCCTCCTCTGGAACCATTACAGGAGCAACCCAGCCCCTCCCGAGCAGCTCCTGAATTCCCCCAAATGCTGGAAGCAGAGCCTGAGATAATTCATCCTTCTGAACGGTGTAGAATCAGACATGAGCAGCAAAAGAACAAAAGGAAATCACAGCATGGGGCTCCCCTTAAGAGCAGCACACTAACCTAATTAGCCAGCAGTGCTGATTAATGACCAGCTATAAATCAGCACAGCCGAAGCCAGCTCTGTCCTGCGAACAACAGCACCTTAACCCTAGTGCTTCACCTTGAGATACCAGACCTTGCAGATTCCTAGACCCCCAGCTATCCACCTGGACCACCCTCTTGGACACCCACTGACTGGCCTTGACGTTCGATAAAACTGACTCTTGTGGATTGACCTCTGGACTGCTTTGGTCTCGCCTCTGCCTGTTCCTATAAAACCTCTCTGGAATTCCTGTGCATGACGCTGGACTGAACCGGTTGCTCGCTCGCTCTCTCGCCGTCACTCTTAGGACTAGCGCCTTGCCCAAGGCACTTGCTGGCACTGAAACAGGCCAGGGGCCAGGGGAAGGGGGCATGGCCTTCTGAGAACACTTGGAGGGCCAGATTTGCCCTCCTCCTGCTCCAAAAACACACAGCCTATCCCAGCTCTGGATGCTGGTTTCACACAACTTCACTTTCTCCTTCGGCTTCTGACTATCAGACCCTCTGACCTGTGCTTTACTGTCTAGTCTATCCCATTCCTTCTGCTGCGCCAGCTCTGCTCCTCTTAAACACTCCTGTTTCCTTGGCCCACTTCCCCACCACTCCACCAGCTTCCTGGGATGCCATCTTCTTGCCATACAACATACAGCTCCTCCTCTCCCAACGCCTGCAGGTCGATTTTCACAGCTGCCCACACAGTGGCAAAGGGGTGCAGGCAGGCAGGCAAAGGCTTCTATAAGGGCAAGGAGCAGCTGTACCACCCCCTCCTCCTCGCCAAGGGGTCCCACTTCAGGGGTGCTTCCCGATGGAGGGCTCTGCCCCCGCAGTCAGAAGGCCTTGCTCCAAGGCAGCTCAAGTGGGAAGTAAGACAGACGTGCCTGCAACTGATCAAACGTATATGTTTAATAAAACAATAATTATATTCCAGTTTGGGATCTGATCTTACTCCCAGTTCCAACAAATTTCCAGAGAGGGGAGCCATTCCTGCTTCTACCACCTAGCCTGATGAGGAGTTCTGGAGAACTAGAATGCTGCACAATTGTGTGGAATTTAGGTTGGTCCTCATAAAGGTATTGCTCCACTGTAGGTTTTGGATTTTTTTCTCTTCATGGACCAGAATGACTACCTTTCATTTTAATATAGCATAGGAAAGAGTCTAGTGGAGTCTCAAAAAGACTGAAGGTGCAATCCTATGCATGTTTAGACAGAAAAAAGTCCTACAACTCCCAGCATGCTTTCTTCTGTCTTAACATGCATAGGATTGCACTCTAACCAATTTATCCAGGGGTGCAGTGGTCAGTCTTGAAGAGCAGGTGCACATTGGAATAGTCTCCATAGCTACTTTCCCAAGGAGAGTCGAAAATTGCAGGCAACTGTGTTGATCCATATCAACAAATCAGCTCTACGAGTTTTCAATGTGCTAGGAACAGTCCTTTGGTAAAGCGAATGCGTCTTACAGCACAATCCTATGCATGGTTAGACAGAAAAAAGTCCTACAACTCCCAGTATCCCTCCAGCCAGCCATGCTGGGAATTGGAGGACTTTTCCCTGTCCAAACATGCATAGAATTGCACCCTTCATCACCCATTTTAGATCAAACCACCCCAAAATATATTTATCACAACAGGGAACAACATATTGTTGCTGGGAAAATTTATTTTCCCTGGCTACTGTGAGGATTTTGCTCAGCTCAGAGGGAAGTTTGAGATAGCGTGGCAGGTGACATCAGCATCCCTACTAATACAAAAGTGTTGGGGCTGTGTCCCTGTGAGCCCTGCCTCCACGACGCCACTGAGTTTATGGCTGGATAAGTTTTCAAGGAGCCAGAACCCTAACTTTGTTAGATGCACGGATCTTCACACATAGGATGGAGCAGGTGCTGAGCCAAGAAAGCTCCTACCACAATGACGTTGTCAGTCTTTCAATTGCCACAAATCCTGTTATTCTTGTTATACTTCCAAACCCTCTCTTATACAGGTGGAAATGAGAGGGGGGAAACCTTAATGCAGATACAGACAAGCCCATTTCAAGTGTTATAGATCAACAGAGAGCAGGAAGGCAAGGTGGGGAAGGGCAGTGCTTAGAGCCTTCATGGGGGACACACACATTAATGTTTCCATTCAGCTCAACCTTGTTTCAGGCTTAGACTTTTCAGTCTTCTCTGTGCAGCCATGTTGCTTAGATCTAGAGATCGTGCAACTACAGAACCAGGATGAGTACCCAAGAGGTATGCAAATCATCCAAAACTGCACCTCCTCCCAAGGAGTGACCATATCAGGCACTGGCCAAGCTGGGAGAAAAGGCCACCGCTGGGCGTCTGCTTCCAGTGCATGTAAAGCAATGGCCAGAGGCAGATGTGATTGAAGACGGGCAAGTGGCCAGGTTCCAAGGCCAGATAAGGCTGTTTATGTATGTATTTTTCTGTTTGTATTTATTTGTTTGTTTGTTTGTATTTGTTTTATGTGTTTGTTTGTTTATTTAAGTGATTTTTAGCTAGACTTTTAGGACACACTGTCCTCACAGGGCAACTTACAATATTATAAAAACATGAACATACAGTTACACTCACACAGGAGCAGCAGCGGCTAAAGATTTTAAAGCACCAAATGCAGGCTGGAGTAAATGTATCTTCAGGCTTCTTTTTTAAAAAGCCAGGAGTGACGAGGCCAGGCTTATCTCCCGGGGAGGGAGTCCCAAAGGTGTGGGGCTACCACGGAGAAAGCCCCCTCTCCCTCATACCTGTCAGCCAAATGCTTCCTGCAGGAGGGCCAAGGGAGCAAGGCCTCTGAGCCAGCTCTTAATGTTTGGGCAGGCTCATGCGTGTGTAGGGCGTCGTTTGGATAATGCATACCCAAACTGCGGCACTCCTGACAAGGCCTGTACTCCAGCAGGAAGTTTCCTGGCCCTGCTGCTGCTGCACCTTGCAGGTGCTGCCTTTTCTCCTGCTCCCTCCAAGCATGCCGGAGTGAGGCGATGGCATGGCATCCTCCACTCGCCTTGTGTTTTCCTCCTGGGCGGCTAGGTGGATTGCACCCGGAGGGAGACGGAAAGTGAATGGGCCAGTAATGCTAGTAGCATAGGCCCACTCAGGGAGGGGCCCTCATTGAGGGCATCCTGCCCAAGCCCACCCCCAAAGCAAAGGGAGGATGCCCGTGCACAGGGAGTGACAATCACTTCGCAGTAAAGGACACCCCCCAAGAGGTAAATGTGACATCTCAAAGCCAACTTGAAAATAAAAGAAATACCTTCTAACCTGCAGGAAGAAGAGGTGTTGCGTGATCTCCTGCAGAAGTTCCTCTTCAACTTTCTCCGGATAAAACTTCGCCAGGAAACAGAAGCTAATTGGATCTTCCTTGGGGATGTCCTGATCCAAAACCTGTTTAAAAAAGAGAAAACCAGAGCAGCTGAACAACAGTGACTGGGAAGAGCTGCAACAGCAAAGAGCACGGGCCTGGAAATTTCCATGTTCAAATCTCACCTCTGTCATGAATTCACACGGCAGCCTTGAGCAGGCTGTGGATGATGGGGTTTGCAGTCCAACACATTCTGGAGGGTGCCAGGTTGGGAAAGACAAGCCCCTCTCTGTCCCAGTCTCAGCACCTCCCCCCCCACCCCCAATCTGCAATATGGTGATAACAGTAACACTGACTTATCTTACAGGTTAGGACAGGAAGAACAGGGACTTTTCTAGGGAGTGAAATTTGGAATTTGAGCTGGGGACAGATTTCATACATGCCACTTAAAGCCCTTCTGAGCCTCTCTTCTCTTCCATGACTGGTTTACATGTGCCAAAGACAGGAACACAGTTAGAAATGCACCCATGCCAGGGTTTTAAAATGGACAGACATGCAGGAAAGTGAGTTTACAATTACATCGCAACCTTCCTGGGTCCCTCCAGAGTTGTACAAATCAGGGGATGGCTTCTCTACCCCCACATTTTAACCACTGCTCCCTTTAGGGCAGTCTTCCCCCACCAGGCGCCCTCCAGGTGTTTTGAACTACAAGTCCCATCATCCCTGACCCTTGACCAAGCTGGCTGGGGCAGATGGGAGTTGCCATCCAAAATATCTGGAGGGCACCAAGTAGAGGAAGGCACAGTGGGCTGCGGCATGTGCTGGTGGTGATTTTTAATGGTCAAGCCACAACCACAGCTCATGTCATCCACCGCAACCCACCATGGCTTATTTGAGCCACAGTAAGTCACAGTGATTGTCCGAACCAGGCCAGTGTCACTGATGCGCTTACTTCCTGCTCAGGTGAAATTACCAACACTTCCCCCCAACCTTTGTCAGTTTCAACAGAGAGCAGATGGCAGAACAGTGATGGTAATGGAGGCCAGGTGATCCAGAATGTGGCGGGTGGGGGCAGACAGGCTTTCGGGATCATACTAGAATCCTGAGATCCAACAACTGGCACGTTGTGCAAAAGACATAGAATTAAAGAACAGGGGCCTCTGAAGAGCCGCTGAACACAAGGAATTGTTTTGAGAACCAGAACCGAGGTGAGCTCTCAGTCCTTCGAAAAATCCATTCCTGGTTGCCTAAGCTGTCTCCATTTTAGCACTATAATTTTGGGGCGGGGCGGGGAGTCCTTTTGTTGTTGCTAAAGTAAACAACTGGGAAATCCTTACCGATCTACTTTGTATTTATTTATTATTTTATACCATTTCTATATTGTATTATATATAAACATTTTAATTTAAGCCACTGAGGAAGCAATCCTATGGTCACTAGTCAGCGGCTAGATGGCCATAGGATATGTGGTTTTCTGGGAATCGACCTTCCCCCCGCCCCTTGGAAGAGGAGCGTGGAGTGGTCAAAACGGGACTTTCCGAGGGGTGTTCTGGGGCGAGGAAAGCGGAAATGCCAGTATGACACGTCCTATGTGTCATCCAGCAGCCTCCTCCCCCACTCCGCCATCCTGCAGCTAGACAGCTGAATTCGCAAATGCAACGCAGGAGAAGCGCAGAGGGAACGATCCCCTCTGTGCTTCTCCCGCCCTGCATTGGATAGGTGGTCACCTCTGAGTTCGGAGGCGGCCGCCTATCCCTATAGGATTGCGCCCTTAGGGATTTTTTAAAAATATAGCAGTGTATTTTTATAATTTTATATTTTTATAAGCAGTATAGAAATATAAGCAGTAGAGAAGTACAGTAATGATAATGATAATGCAAAGCACCTTGTAATTCTACCTTCTGCCCTCCCCTGGTCCATGAGAGAACCTGCGGGATTCCCAGTCTAGGTGCAGAGTATCATGGGTAGGCAAGTGGAGGGGGTATCTTCCCCTGCACGAGCTGGAGGGGTCATGGTGATATTTAAAGCAGCAAAACCCTAATTTGTAAACAGTGGTAATGGACCCTAACTGAAGTGGGAGAATGTCCGAATAATCATTAAAGTACATAAATATGCACATGTGATTTTGGTCTTCCTTGTCCACAGCTCACACTTGCAGACATCAGCTCTTGTAAACTGCATTCAGATTTCCCCAACCTGCAGGGGTGTTGAACCTCTTTAGCATGAGGGCCAAATTCCATTTTGGTGAAGCTCTCGGGGGCTGCGTTCCAGTGGTGAGCGGGGCCAAAGGCAAAAGAGGCAGGACCAAGCATTACCGGCGTATTTGAGCTTCAAGCTCTTACTGCCAGCCACTAAACCTTAGGAGAAGCATTTCAACCTTTCAGAATGGGGAAAACCTACACAAAAGCCAGGAGACCACCAGACGATTGGTGGTTGAGGGTCAGGGGGAGTGGCCCTCTGGGGAGCCCCAGAGGGCCAGATTTGGCCCCCTGGGCTGAGGTTCTCAACCCCTGCTATAAAGCTCTTATGTTTCAAGCTCATGTTCAGCATCCAAACCTTTTTATCCATCTTCAACCAGGTGCTCAGTCCTTTGATGGAGTACTGTAAACCAAAGAACCACGATTCCCGCAGACCTAGTGCGCGACACACCTGGTCAAACAGGTCCTTCCCCTTCCATTTTACCTATAGACGGAAAGGCAGAAAAAAAAATTGAAAACAGATCACGGTTGCAGAGTTGGATCTTAGAAAGGGATGTCCTACTCCTTAGATGTCCTAAATGAGGAATCCCAAACACTGCTTTAATCAGAGCACATAGAATCTACAACTGTGTGCAAGCACAGAAAAGGTACAGCCTACGAAGCTATGTGTAGGCTTAACTTTTATGATTTCAGCTTTAAAACAAAGTATCAGTTTCCCAGACCTTATGGCTGAAAATGTTCGAGGCTATGCCAGAAGTCAGAGAGATGACTGTACCCAAGTTTCAGGGGCCAGGGGAAGACACTGATTATTTATTTGCTTATTATATCTTTAATCCACCCAATAACCAATGTTCTCAGGAATTCAATTTGCAGGTGAGCAACAGTCGGGGGAGGGTGCTTGTGCGTAGGGATGCATGAGAATTGTGTTCCTGTTTGCAAATCATGCAACCATGAATGTGAACGCAAGCAGGAAATTTTGCAATTTCCTGAGCTTGTGTCCATGTTCAAAAATGCGTACCTGCACAAGTATGCACTTCTGAAAATGTGCATTTCCTTCCCAAAAAACGGCATTTTCACACTTCAGTTTATGGGGGGAAGTGTGCATTTGGGATGTGTATTTTTCCTGTTTGGAAAAAAAAGACACTTGTGTTTAGGAGTAAGAACAAGGTGAGCATCGAGGTGGAAAACGGCGAACCTCTACAAGTTCAAACATCACTTGTTCTCCCCTCCCTAGTTGTGGGCTTTCCAGAGGCATCTGGTTGGCCACTGTGGGAAAAAGGACCCTGGACTAGTTGGGGCCTTGGCCTGATCCAGCAGGGCTCTTCTTTATGATTTTGCATTATATCTGTGCTGGGGCTAACCATGTCTGGTTCCCTGGTTAACCATGGTTTGCAAGTTTTTGCATGCTTCCCATACCTATGTGCTGTCCTCCCAAAATTGCACGCTTGCATTTTGTAGCTCTTGTCCTCTTTAGCAAACATCTGATCTGCACAAACGCATTTATACAGTGCCCCCGCCTCCCACGCAGTCACAGATACACTGGTTCGACAGTAGGAAGAACGTTAAGGCTGTAATTTTTGATCAGAATGAGTAGTTAAGAGACTTTTGTTGACAGAGCCAAGACAGCTTCAAAGGCAGGCCTCAACAACAAGGAGGAGAACATGCCAGTTCTTATTTTATTTACTTATTCCTGGCACAAAAATTATGCTCCACTTTATACAGTCAGATGGTGTTTGCCAAACTTGTTTACAAAATCAAAACTGGAAGCATGCTCCACTCTTATACTGGGAAGAAGTTGCCTTTAAGACTGCCTACTCATTATGTTTCTGCATGTAGCAGATATGGGCGTGCCTCCCAATTGGAAAGAAGGGGCTAATGCAGAGGGCCACCGAGCAGCCTTCTTAAGGGGGTGGGGTGATTCTGCTGTATCCCTCCACTGAGAATGACTACGCAGCAGAAATTTACCTGCTCTGAAGCAGAGGCTGATGGGAAGGAAGCCAAGTCAGAACTGTCATTCATAGAGAGATACAGCAGGCAGCCTCGAATTACTGGACTAACTTATTTCTCACAGAACACTAACAGCACTCTTGTGGCACAACAGCAAACTGAGAAGAACTGCATTCTGTGGACTCCAGTGCTAAGAATTTTTTCCCTAAAGGATTGCACATCTGAATACTCATTTATATTATTCTATAAATCCCGGCACATAGAAAACCAGCATGTCAGGGGAAAGGGTTCAGCCCAGGCTTCCTCAACCTGGTGCCCTCCAGATGTGTTGGAGTGCATCTCCCATCATTCCCATGCTAGCTGGCAGATTGGTTCAACCTCATCTTTGCCATGATATCCTGGATTTCTATGTGCAGGGAGATATTTGGGAGGTTGTGGGGGGGACTATGAAATATGCAAACCCTCCCACTCACACCTGGACCCTTATATATTCAGATAAAATTTTGATTGTGTCCCCCCACCAAAAAAAACGCCAAAACATTACCTCGCAGCTAAACTCCATTTCAGCATCCATCGTTGTTACTTTCACTTTAAACATTTTTGGCTGCTTTTTCTTCAGTCCGGTGATGGACATGTTTTTAAGTGTACAGGAGAACCACACCTAGGACTGTACAAGAGAAGCAAATGCATGAAAAAGAGCGTTACATGATGGACAGTGCCCTGCTGTGTGTGTTTATGCAGGAGTGTGGCCCTCCCCTATGGTTTGACCCCTTTGCAACGGGTACTCAGGAACACTGCCTCTGAACCTGGGAGTTTCACTAAGCCATGCTGCCTTGGGAATGCTGGGTGTTGTAGGACTTTTTTCCTGTCTAAACAATCATAGGATTGCACCCTAAAAAAAAAAGTTTTAAAAGCAGCAAACATAATTTGAAATCCTTTTTTTTAAAGGTGATAAAAATCCAAGCAGCTAAAACATGGGAAAAAGACAAATTAAAAATGCAGCATCAAACGTATCACCAAAAATAAAACAAGCAACAGTCAAAAATTATTTTTAAATGCCTGGGAAAATATGATGTATTTGTAGTCCAACACATCTGGAGAGCGCCAAGATGGGAAAAGTTGTTATACTCTTACTCACATAGGGGTGATGTTTACCTGTTCTGACCAGTACCAAAACATCTTAGCCCAGCAGCCAAAGGAATGAGGGACCAATGAGCAAATGCAGTTACTTGCTGGTAGTTCGAACAACATTGTTTTCCTTTCAAGTGAAGGGCAAAAATGCCCCAATTAAAACATGGACGGTTTGTCAGGAACGAGAGAAAAATGCTTCACAGGAAGGCTCCACTCCAAAGTCCACACACTAACCGGCTCATACAAGATGGTGCCAATAAACAGATGTAATGTTTGCAGGGCTGAAGTGAATGTGAAATCCGCTGGCAGGTCTGGATAACCTGAGTAAACCGGAAGGCCGTCTATCTTCTCCTCCGCCTCTGGCATCACCACGCCCTTCCCTCACAGTCCATCTGCTTTGCTTTCATGTAGGCATCCTACAGTTATAGCCCACCCATCCCACAAGGTGTCCAAGGCTGTGCACAGGGTTCTTCTCTACCCTACCAAAAAACCCAACCCTGTGAGGCTGGGAGTTAGGCTGGGAGAGAGTGAATGGCTCGCAGTCACCCACCGAGCTTCAGAGTCAAGCTGAGATTTGAACTCAGGTCCTCTTTATCCCACTGTAACATTCTAACCCAGCCTTTCCAAACCTGGTGCCACAGCTTCCATCCTCCCTGACCATTGGCCATACTGGCTGGCACAGATGGAAGTTGTAGTCCAAACATCCAGAGGGCACCACTTGGTGACAGGCTGCTCTAACCACTGCACCAGCGTAACAAACCGCTCTTATTTCGAGGCTGGCAGTTCCATGAAAGAGATCAGCATTTGTGGTCTCTCTATCTTGTATTTTTCTCAGGGAGCAGAGAAATTTAGCCTTTCTGGATGTCTATCACATTCCCTCAAGTGTTGTGTGTGTGTGTGCGCGTGTGTGTGCACGCGTGTGTTTATCCCACTTTTCCAGCATTGGAGCTCAAAGAGTCTTACAAAATATAAAGGATCATAAAAGCATATTGCAAAGCACCAAGAAATTAACAGTTCAGCAGCAGATACTAAAGTGGCCGTCCCCAACCTGGTGCCGTCCGGATGTGTTGGACTGCAACTTCCATTATCCCCAGACAGCAGGGCCAAGAGTGGCCAAACATAAAGCATAATATTGGTTTTTGGTCCTTTCATCCACTCACCCCCCTCTTTTTACCTAACTCAATTTTTTCACCACTACATGAATATGTTTATATGCTTGTCCCAGCTGCAGCACACACTTGGATTTCTATGCCCCACATTTGCAATTAAAAAAGAATAAGATTTTGTAACAGTAATCTGGCATACCTTTTTGGTCAATTAAGTCCTCTATCCTATGCATGTTTAGACAGAAAAAAAGTCCTACAACTCCCAGCATTCCCCAGCCAGCATAGGGGCTGGGGAATGCTGGGAGTTGTAGGACTTTTTTTTCTGTCTAAACATGCATAGGATTGTAGGACGTTTTCTGTCTGTGCCCTAAAGGGTTTATAACCAATTAATCATTGACACAATGCAGCCCTCATTTAAGTATCATGTTTCAAGGGTTGCTCCACAGACTTTATTTAAACAAATATTTGCATCCTGCCTTTCCACCAAACACTGGCCTCAGAGACAACTAGCAACAAAGAGTTAAAATGGGGGGTTACAATAAAACAGAGCCAGATGAATAAATACACAAAACAGCCAAAATGTAGAAGAATATCATAAAAGCCGCATTGTTCAGATGCCACCAAGGGGTTGGGACATAAAGCAAACATAGCATCATAGAATCATAGAATAGTAGGGTTGGAAGGGGCCTACAAGGCCATTGAGTCCAACTCCCTGCTCAGTGCAGGAATCCAAAGCTAATACTCTGGAAGACAGAAACAAAATTCAAAGTGATCTTGATAGACTGGAGCACTGGGCAGAAAACAATCTAATTAGCATTAGATACACGAGTGGTATCTAAAAGGTAACAATGTGAGCACCTGCGGAATATGATACGAGAGAGTATTTCAGAACCTGGGTGCCACCACTGAGGAGATCCTGTTGGCAATAACCCATGCCTCAACTCAGGGCTCGGTCAGGGCATTTTGGTGCCTGCGGCAGAGGACAAGATGATGCCCCACGCCATTCCACATACAGACCCCAACTGGACTAGCAGCTGAATCTTATTTAGGATGCTAGGACAGCGTCCTGTGCCACACTTGAGGGCAGCAGGCTAGCTCAGGAGGAACTGTAGGGCTGTCACCACTGCACCAGTATCTGCCAGATGAGGCAGCTGCCTCACTCTGCCTAACAAAAGCACAGATATTTGTGCCAAAACAAATATCTGCCTTAACCCCAACCATAGGAGGTCTCAGAGCAGGGCCTCCACAGAAGATCTTGAGATGTAGGCAGTTTGATATGGGAGCAGGTGGTCCCATTACAACATCCCTGTAAAGAAGATGGGTTATTTTCCCCATTTTGCAGAGGTCTGAAGCCAAGAAAGTAGTGGCCAACTAGTGAATGTGTAGCCAAGGTGGGATTTGAACCAGGGACCGCTCAGCTCACAGCTCCTGCTCTTCACCAATACGCTTATGCCGGACATCTCCAGAAAGATTGGATGTGTGCAGTGCTCCACTGGAGGTGGCAAAATGCCCTGACCATCTTAAGGAGAAAAGTCGCAGCTATCTTGCATTCTAGACTTCCCCGACCTGGCTTCCTCCAGATGTGTTTGAACCACAACTCTCATCATCCCCAGCCCATGGGAGTTGTGGTCCAAACACATCTGGAGGGAGCCAAGTCAGGGAAAGCTGCCATATCTGTTTGCACTAAGCAAAGGAGCAGAGAGAACGCTAGCTTTGAAACTATCCCCGCCCAGGAGGGTACCGAACAAAATAACACATTACCACAAAGCTGGCTGCAGTGTCTTTCCCCTGGGGAAATGCAGGCACCGAGGGCTGGACCTCCCGGGGGCAATTTCACAGGAGACTGCCGCAGGTCAAGTCCAAACCCCACACAGCAGTCGAGCCGTGCCAGCAGCAAGTTGAGCGGTACGCAAGCTCCCGGCGCAAACACGCCCCATGTCAAGAGCAGAATCGATGGCACTGAAGAGAACTGGGGACGGAATTTGCAACAAGGCGGGTTTGCCGCGCAACTTGCCTCGCTTGCTCTCCCGTCTCCGGCACTGTGAGATTGCAGCCCAGAAATTAACATATTAACCAATTAAAAATGCAGGAACCACATGCTAAATGCAGCATTATCTCCCCCCACGCTTACTTTTGTTGTTTTTGCTGCTTTGATTAAATTACAAGGGATGCAAACAATTCAGAGGTCTGGATGAGGGACCTGATCCAACCGCTTCCTTACCTCCAGGGGCTCCTGGATGCATAAATCCCGCAGCTGAAGTCAAACTGGCTTCCTAATTCCTTCTCTGAATCAAGGAGGTTAATAGAAAAAGGTATTTAATCCTACATGTTGCATTTTATCATTGTCCATGTTCCCACCATCATGGTGAAAAATAACACCCAAGGCTGATCTGGCAGGAGCGGCTCCTTTTCCTTTGTTTGCTCTAAACCAGAGCATGTCAGCTCCACTGCCTTGGGAGAAATCAAAGAATTTACTTTGCCAGGTGATGGGAGGACCGCGAACCATTTCCTGCCTCGGTGCTTCTGGGACTCCTCCCATGGCATCCTGATGGATTTTTAAACAGCGGACACGGGGCGGGGGGGGGGGGAGACACATAACATTTTAAGATCCTTTCAATCCATTTTTTAATGAAGAAAAACCAGTGCAACTTTAGCAGAATGCCTGAGCTCAAGTGTGGCTCCGGCGTTCATGAATAAATATTCATCGCATCCAGCATGGTTCTTACGTTACTTTGTAAAGCGTGGCTGCTTGCTGGTGCCGTATAAATTACAAAGCGCAATAAAAGAGGATATTGCGTTGGAACTGGAAAAGAGGGGCAGCAGTTCGGAACTGCTGCCCCTCTTTTCCAGTTCCAATAACCTGGGGGTGCAGAACCCCTTTCAGCCCAGGGGCCGGATTCAATTTCAGAAAAGCTTTCAGGGGCCACATTCCAGTAGTGGGCGGGGCCGAAAGAAAGGGGGGGTGCCAAGATACCAAAAACGCCCCCAGCATATTTTAGCGTAAAGCTCTTATTGCCAATAACCAAGCACTACGGGAGGCATTTCAACCTTTCAGAATGGGGGGGAAACATGCACAAAGCTGTGAAACCACCAAATAGTCTGCAGTCGCGGAGGAGGGCAGGGGGCATGGCCATATGTGGAACCCTTAAGGGCTGGATGTGGACCCGTGGAAAGCCGGACTTGGCCACCGTGCCTGAGCTTCTGAATCCCTGAGACAAGCGGACAAGCATAAAGCTCGCTGGTCCACTCGCTGTCTTTTTTTACCCTGACCTCACAATGGATTTAAGTGTCTGTGCAACTGAAATCAATGTATATTCTTCTCCATCTCCCAGTCCTTCCCCTGTGTCAGATTTTAGACTGGAATCTCCTTGGGGCAGAGAGCTGTCTTCTTGTACTTTGTAAAGGGCCATGCACATTTATGGTGTGATAATAATATTTAAAAAATAATCTTTTGACTGGATCTTATGTTGCACTCTGCATCGTAATAACCTGCGTTGTTTCGCCTTTTGGCACTTCATAAACAACAACAACCCCACCATGCTATTCTTATGTATTTATTCATTCAATATGGTGATACCCCCTTTCAGAGATACAAAGCTTACAAACAACAACATTGTGAATTGTTTAAAATTATTTTTATATTTTTGTATGTCAATGGTTTTATATTATGTTATTATATTGTATTTTTATGGTTTTAATCTTTACAAACCACCCAGAGGTTTGGCTGTTGGATGGTATAGAACAATGTAATAAATGAATGAATAAAGGGGTTGGATACCAGCACATATCAATATACAAAAGCAGCTCTATCACAACTGAAATTAAGGGTGCAATCCAATGCATATTTAAACAAAAAAAGGCCTACAACTCCCAGCATTCTGGCTGGGGAATGCTGGGAGTTGTAGGACTTTTTTCTGTCTAAACATACATAGGATTGCGCCCTAAACCACATTGGAATTTGTTGAAGACCACATGCATTAACCACCTACTCAGGATAAGCCCGGTTGCGCCAGGTTTTGGCACAAAGCAGGAGGAAGGGAGTTCTATCACTGAGGGGCAACCACTGGAAAAGCCCTCTTTGAATGTTGGTGTTCTGGCACACAGAAACGCTTGCTACCATACATAAAGGTGCCACAAGGTTCTTTGTTGTTTTCACAACCTTGCTGGGTTGTGGCGAGGGGAATAACTGAAGGAGGGGAGGACCACATGCAGTTCTCTGAGCCCCTTGGAGGGAGGGTATGATACAGATATCATTAATAATCGAATGTTATGGTTGTTTGGTAGATAGAGCTAGCAACGTACAATGCCCTTCATAGGGTATCATCAGAAAGAAATGCTTCCTTCCCCAAGGAGATTACAGTCTACAGGGGAGAGCACAGAAGAAGGGAAGGGACGGGAAAGGTAACAGGGAATTCCACATGTTAGCAAATGCTCGTTTGAAAATTCTCTCCCCACCCACCACCCCAGTTTTTTAAGGCAGTGATTTTCAAAGAGCAGCACCACGAAGCTCCTTGGAAGCCTATGACAGATTCCTTAGTGAGGTAATCTGTAAGGCAGCCTTTCCCCATCCTGGTGCCCTCCAGATGTTTTGAACTGCAACTTCCATTGTCCTCAGCCAGCACAGCTCCCAAGGCCTGGACAGCCCCCCCTCAGTCCCCCTGGTAAACACAGTGGACCAGAATCCTTTGCAATGCAGTGGTTACACAGCTGTATGCCAGGGTTCCACGGAAGACACATCAATACAGGAGGGGATCTCTGAAGTAAGGAAGTCAATTGAAAACCACTGCTTTAGAGGATAAGCTTTTTCCCAGTGCATCACTCAACTGCTAAAGCATTCATGTAGCTCTCTAAAATAATAATAAGTGAGCTCCAGTATATGTACCCCCTTTTCTTATTTATTTGATTTATACCCCACCTTCACTCAAAGTGGCTAATAATAAGAACCAAAATTTAAAAATAAAACTTGGTTAAAACCATCATAAAACAAATAAATTAAAAACAGTATTTAAAAAACACAACTATAAAAGAATAAGAACAGTACCCAACCCAACAGACCCACTTACATACCAAAGGTCTGCTTTTTTTTTAACTGAATTTTTCAAAGTAATAATGAGCAGTAACAAATCCAAATACACCACACGTGAGCCAATTTGTTTACATTCTTTCTGATCACTCAGGATCTCTATTTGGCACAGGCAAGATAATCTGCTAAAGTTGTCACTCATCATCCTAATAGATCACGCCAGAGTTCCATGTGTCTTAGGAGGTTGTTGTGTATTCTTCTCAATATTAGCAAATTCAATAAATGGGTACCACAGAAAGTGTCAGTTTCTATTAGGCCTCTTTGTACCTGATGGTGTTTAGTGAGTTTCTCCATTAGCGCAAGGCCCCAAATTTTCTCTTTCCATATGTTCCATATGAAAAGAGAAAGTTCATTTACTGATTTCCAGTTAGCAGCTATGACCAACCTGGATGCTGTTGTACATTATAGTTTGTTGTGTGACCTCACTGGCAAAGGCAAAGACCTGGACCCAAAACCTTTGCACCATAGGGCAATCCCACTACATATGCAGGTAGGTGCCTTTGGTGGCTCCACACCTCCAACAACCAGGGTTCACATTACAATTAAAATAGCTCTGTGACATATCACCTGTGTCTCATCTTCAATGAATTTTATTTCACTCTATGTGACACAGATTCATAGTGGCTTTAGAACGTATCCACTGTTCTGAGCTGATTCAATTCAGGACTTGCAATTCAGGACTTGCTCCCACACCATTTTTGCTCCCTCTGCCTTACCAATAACCGTAGCATTTAACATCTTATATATTTTTGCAGCTAAGCCCTTTGTTTCAGATTTTGCCCAAGCCACTAAACTTTCAGAGCTGTTCAGTGGGCGCACAACCTGTCTTGCTTGAATAGAGATCTGTGCCAGAAGGAGGACAGCAGAAAGGAAGCTAACCTAGTCTACCCCAGCAGGGAGTTCCACAGCCTGACAGCAGCCACGAAGGAGGCCTTCTCTTGCGTCGACGCCAAATGTGCTTCTGATGGTGATGGTAGCAAAAGAAAGTCCAACCTGCTCCAGTTCCGTCCCTATTTTTTTGCCTTTTGGAGAAATGCCTTATTAAAAAAAATTTCTTGGGGGAGTTGCTAGATTTGCCCTACATCAGATTTTTGGCCATACATGTAAACGCGTCTGCATGAACGCTAAGAGGCCATCTGGAACAGGGGTCAGCAATGTGGCACCCTCGGAATCTTTCTTAGTGCCTGCTGAGATACTCTTGACAGCTGGGTCTGCTTCTAAGCAAAGGGAGGGCCTCTCGCTGCTCCCATCTTCTTTTCCCAGAAATGCCTCTGGGCCACACGTGGGGCTCAGGGACATTCTTAGGAAACTGAAGATGATGGGTGCCTGCAGGCCGATGCTTTCCTCTGCAGTGTGCCCATTTTGTGGTGGCACCCAGGACAGTTTCTCAAATTTCCTGCTGTTCAGTCGTTCAGTCGTGTCCGACTCTTCGTGACCCCATGGACCATAGCACGCCAGGCCTTCCTGTCCTGCGCTCTCTCCCGGAGCGTGCTCAAGTTCATATTCATTGCATCCGTGATGCTATCTAGCCATCTCATCCTCTGCCGTCCCCTTCTCCTTTTGCCTTCAGTCTTTCCCAGCATCAGGGTCTTTTCCAGGGAGTTTTCTCTTCGCATTAGGTGGCCAAAATATTGGAGCTTCAGCTTCATTATCTGTCCTTCCAATGAGCACTCAGGGTTGATTTCCTTTAGGATGGACTGATTTGACCTCCTTGAAGTCCGGGGGACTCGTAAGAGTCTTCTCCAGCACCACAGTTCGAAAGCAAATTTCCAAATTTCTCAAATTTCCAAACGCCCCCAAAAGGTTGCCTATTCCTGGTCTGGGGCATGGATGGATGTGGGATGCTGGGAGCACATCAGGTTCGGGAAGGCTGAGCTAGCATATTAACCCAAACAAGCAATCACACTCTTAGGTTTTTAAGGATGCAATCCTATGCATGTTTTGACAGAAAAAAAGTCCTACAACACCCAGCATTCCTCAGCCAGCCATGCTAGCTGGGGGATGCTGGGAGTTGTACGGCTTTTTCTCTGTCTGAACATGCATAGCCTTGCACCCTAAAACAGTGTGCAACAAGAGATTGTATAGCAAATTTAATACAACCCCAGATGTAATATAGCCTTTGGCCCTGTGTGACTTGGGTTGAGGGTGCTTAGGCAGTGGTCTTTCCTATGGGAACTGGAGCATCCAACTCATATCCCCGTTTTAATCTCTGAATGTTGGAAGACACATCATTTTGTTATCTTCTTTTTAAGTTTTCTTTTAAGATGGAGAAGTAGCAAGCAGGAATGAAACAATTTCCCTCTCTTGTACAGACTGGAATCTTTCTTCTGACCAAAAAAGAGGAAAGGGAAGAGAGAAAAAAACCCCAGTCACAAGCCCTAAAGAAATTCAGTAGGTGCAGTTTTTCTCATCACCGCATCTCCAGTTGACAGAAATGTGACAGGCCTGCTTTTTTTCCAAATACGAAACTGCAGTAATGGGGTGGCTTCATCTGTTGGATTTCTGCCTGTCACATAGCTGTTAAAGGCAGAGGAACCCTACCAGGAAAGGGCAGCCACTTTAAAAGCGAGAGGTCGAGATCATAAAAAAGGACTGCCATTTCCCTCTTCCTCTTTTAACACACCGAAGATCAGGCAGAAACCCAATAGGTCAAACCTCCCCTTCTGCAAGCCAGGAAGAGCTTCACCTATTGAACTGGTCTTTCTTACGCAGCCGTCAAAGGAGCTGTTGCAACCCTACGAGGCGAGCCGATTACCAATGATGAAGCAGTAGTATATCAAATTAATTTTTAATCAATTATTTTTTCTAAATTAAGAAGCCCCTCCCCAACCACGTCCTCGAACCCTCAACCCCAGCCGCCCCGCACTGACGCCTTTACCCCCTGAGCCACGCGGGCAAGTCCTGCGAAGGCCATCGAGGCGGCGCCCACGCGGTCCCTAGACGTGCCGTCGCGGACTGGCGCGTCCTTCCGCTGTTGGCTCCGCCCCTTCCTCTTTATGCCCCGCCTCCCGGTTTCCAGCCTGGAGACGGTGACAGAGTAAGAGCCTCCAATGGGGTTGTGGGGAGGGGACGCAGGAGGGCTGGGGGTTCACCCCGGAGGGGTTGAAGGAAGGGGAGTTTTTCTTTTCCCCCTCCCTCTGCGGGGCAGGGACCTGGTGATTGCGGTGTGCAAAGGGAGAGGTGGAGATGTACGGGGGGCTTGTGGGGGGAGGAGAGAAAAGCTCCTGCTGCCCCCACCCCATTAATTCCCCCTGGTAACCTTAATTTCCACTATAATATAACGAGGCACAAAGCTCCCTCTTCTGCAGCCTTCCCCACCCTCGTGCCCTCCAGATGTGTTGGACTGCAACTTCTATCATTCCCAGCCAGCATGGGGGGAATGATAGAAGGATGTTCCTGCAGGTTTGCAGCTCTTTCAGCAGAGCAGGCCTATCCAAGTCTCAGAGTTCAGCCCCTAAATTCAGTGGGGAAACTCCTAGGAAAATGTGTATGGGATTGCAGCCTCATTTTCCCCTTCTCATCCTACGTGCTTGCAAATGTAATGGTGCCAAGCTTTTAGGAGGATCGTCATTTTATTATCTCGATTGGCCATCCCAAGGATGGAAGGAGATGTAGCCTGCTAACGTATTTGTTTTACTAATTCCCTTTAAAAAAAATATTCCCTTTGAATGCATAATGCTGCTTTCCCCAGCTTGGTGCTACAACTCCTGTCAGCCCCCCATTGTTGGTAATCTCTGTGCTTTTAGAGGTGTGAATCTAGGAAGTGATAACTCCATCTGATATGTGAAAGTAAGATTGTCACCCATGGTTTCTGTCCAGAGAAAATTAGAGCCACTCTTAGCTTGTGCAGGTTTCTTACTTGGCATTTTGAGTGTCCCCACTCTGGGATAAATATTATGAAAGGCAGTATATAAAGGTCTTCAATAAACTGCATTTTTAAAAATTAGGATGCTAGATCAATTTCCCTAATTGCTTCCTTGTTTGTGACAGACCGAAACTGAAGCAACACCCCTTCCTGCCTTTGGCGCCAACTACCTACGGACTTCACATTCTTAATAAGCATCGGTAATTCAAATCTTTCTGTGTGTGTATTATTCCCTTCTCTTGCCCATTTTAAAATACATTTATGGCACAGTCCTATGCATGTTTAGACAGAAAGAAGTCCTACAACTCCCAGCATTCCCCAGCCAGCTTAACCTTGTGAACTGTGCTCTAGTCCATGAAGGCAAGTCCCACAATGAATGTGTTAGTCTTTAAGGTGCCACAAAACTCCATCCTCATGGTTTAAGATGTAGGTAGCACACTGAAAGTGCCTGCTTACCATGGGACCCATTTTGTTGTGCTTTCTCAGCATGTAGTTTTGATGCGTACTGGACTTTCAGCTGGACAAATAGTTCCTGTTTGTAATATTCAGCAACAATGTTTTTAGAAGCCTAAGCAACTAAGCTACCTGTAGTTTTGTATTTAACCACTCTCCTGCTCCATTTCTCCTTCACCAGCTTGCTGCACTTCTAGCCTGTAAAACACTTATTTGTCGGCTTTTTACTCACGGGAGGGGCCCTGCTTATGAGCAAAAGGTAGGCAAATAAAACAAATTGGGGGCTAGTAACTTTGGGGCCTACTAACAAGTTGGAATGTTCCATTTTTCAGATCATTGCTAGAATGTGGGAAAAACTATTATTTCAGCAGAAGGTTTTCTAAGCAGTTTTGACCACACAGTGCAGTTTGCTGTTAAAATTATGCTTGTTTGCTTTGCAGCTACTGGGTGATCATACCTGAGCCATGTCTGTGTTACGTGGAGCTGTCCATGCAAAATGGATCATAGGGAAAGTCATTGGGACCAAAATGCGCAAAACAGCGAAAGTGAGAGTAACGCGGCTGGTGCTGGATCCTTATTTATTAAAGGTAAAGCTTCCTCCAGAGTTGGGGAAAATCAGGTTGAAATGCTGCCATAATTATGAACTTCACCATGTACCCTTAAGTTGGGCCAATCATTTTCTCAGCCTAACCTACCTTGCAGGATTGTTGTGAAGGTAGAGCGCTACTCTGAGCACTCCTTAGAAGATGGATGAGATACAAAATGTAACAAATAAGTGACGGTTCTGTTGGGGCCTGTTTGTCCTAAAGCAGTGGTGTTCAACCAACTATTATACACCCAGACCCTAATTTTAATGCCAGCAGGTGACAAGGGGCCCCATATTCTTATTCATAGCATCATAGAGTTGCAAGGGATATTCTTATGATTCTGTACATTAGAATTAACACCAGATCTCTAATGCTGGCTCACACTCTGAACATGGCTATTTCTGTTTTTTGTATTATGGTTGGTCAACTAATAAATAAATATGATGAGTTGGAAGGAACCTCAGAGATCTAGTCCAGTCCAGGCCCTGCCTTGCAGAATGCAGCTTCAGCTTCCCTGAGAGATGGCTGTCCAGCCTCTGCTTAAATATCTCCAGCGAAGGGGCATCTACCCGCTCCTGAGGCAGCCTCTTCCACTATCTAATTCTGTCACACTCATTAGTTTTACCTTTAGCATCTCTATCTAGATCTGTCCTTTTCCCTGTTTCTCTCCTCACCTTTCTCTGTCCACCTTCCATCTCCAAATGGTGCTTATGTTGTCAGTGGTGTGATGCCTTAGATGAGGTCCCCAACACCACTTGAAGACCAGTGGTCTAAAGCATTGATCTTCAGCTACTGGGATAGGACTCACTGGTGGACTGCACCACAACATTTTGCTTTTAAAAAAGAGAAATAGAAAGATGGAGGGAGGAAAAGAAGGAAAAAGCATGTGTCTACCCTACAAATTGATATAGGTTCTATAACAGTTTGACTGTCATGACTCTCCCCCACACGACCAGAACAACCCTGGAAAATGTTGTTTGGTGCAGGTGCAAAGAACTTTGTGTTATTATTTATTCTATTTATTAAAATTATTTATAGACCACCTTTCATTATAAAAGATAACAAGGTGGTTTAAAAGATAAAACCAATACAAGAAACCAACAGAAACCAATACAAGAAACCTACCGCATATATCCAGAATTCAGTAAAGCCGGTAGTAAAAACCAGTGTCTAGGAATACCTGTCTGTTGGATCTTTTAAGCAGAGAGCTAATCATTCCACAGTATTGGGGGCCACTATGAAGAAGGCCATCCTTTGAGTCAGCATAAGATGTATCTCAGCTAAATGCAGTATGACTGGCAGGACCTTCTCCGATGACCTCAGTGAATGGACTGGTCTATAAGGAAGGTGATCTCCCAGGGTGGGCATTAGAGCTACCCACCCCCAAACTACAACTTGCTGAGTTCCCTATGGACTGGGAAATCAGTATATTTGCAACATAGATATGCCCAGAGATGGAGAAAGAGAACTCTACACCCAGAAAATTAAAACTCTTGTTGTCATCCGCCACCAATGTTTCATGTTGGTGATGAAGTTGGGTTCAAAGTCTGAAAAGGTTGAGGACTATTGGTCAAAAGGGACCTGATGTAATTTCATCTCTGAAGCTAACCAGGTCTGGGCTTGGTTAGTGTTGGGGTTCTGCTGGGTGTTCCCGGGACATCATATCCCTAACAGGAGGAAGGGCAGGATTACAAATATAACAAATGGCTAGTTTGCAAGGAAAACATGTATTAACATGTCAAAGACGTTAGGAACATCACCTTTTCATTGTAAGCAATGTCCAAAAACATGGACTATTTAGGGGTTTATGCCCAGACATTGTAAGTACTAAGGGACCAATCGTATAAGATTATTTTGAGCACTTTAGAACACAAGACATTTATATTTTAGAATTTGGAATTACGCTTTCGAGGAGGTTACAAATGGTGTCCTAGAGCTTCCATCTTTTAATTTAGGAATAATGGCTAGTATTTCTTAGCCCTTTAAAAAAACCAAAAAAAACAAGGTGATTCAGGGCTCTAGGCTAATCTTGAATGTCTGACACTCACCCCAGATGTGTGGGGCAGGCTCAGAAGTGAAGAAAATTAATTCTGTACATGTTTGGGGCTGTCTAATGGAAGTCCTACTTAGATTAGGCCCATTCACTTTAATGGGTCTACTCTGTGTAGAAGTACCATTGGATACTACCCTTGGTTTACAACTTCCATGGCTGAGCTCTGGCAATGAAAATTAGTTCTAGAACTTATCATCCTTGCTTGATGCTAACAGTTATGCAGTGAGTTTTGTGTGTTCAAAGCATTTCAAATATACGTTATCTCGGCAGGTCACACACCCCTCACCTGTTCCTTTTCTACAGTGATCTGGTGATGCAGGAGGAGGTCGGTTTTTTCTTGTGTCATCAGATTGCTGCATTTTCCTCTCTATTCACTGAGAAGGGGAATGCCCCTTTCTCATGAGTAAGCCTGTGACAGGACTTCCCCTGTTTTGTGGTATTCCAAGGTGTACTGCTTTGCAGATGAAAGTTCCGTGTAGCTACCCTTCAGGTTAGTCAACAGGATATTAAATGTTATAAACCAGTAGGTACTGGCAGATGTCTCATCCCCCATAACTGTGTTGGTTTGTTTTAAGTTATTGTTAAAGTTCTAAGTTATTGACTATTGCCACATTGAAGCAATGGGAATTCCATGAAATAATTCTGTTTTGTGTGATCTTCTTGTCAAGATCATTGAGTAATCCTGAATTCTAGCATTATGAAAGAAAGAGATGGGGGAGGATTCCCACCACACCTTCCACACTGTTCACAAATTTATCACAGATCATGAGTAAAAATCTCTTTCTTTCTGAAATGACCCGACTAGACCATATCACTTTATAGCTTGTTGTTGATGTACAACTGGTTTAGTGTGAAAACCTTGCCTGTTCTGAAAAACTGGAGGTTTGATTGGGTCCTTAAACTTCATTTAGTTCCTGATGTTTAAGTTCCCTACTTTCCTGGCTGCCTGATTCATAGCAGTAGGCTGACATGGCAGTAGGTCATATGTGTACATTAATTACACCTGAGTGGCAAGTGCTCTTTAGATGCTGTTTCCTGATCTTTGTATCAATTCTCTATGTGTTGTGGAAACCAAGAGTGGAACTTCTTTCCTCATGTATGAGCAAGTAAATCGTCTGCTCACATATGTTCTATAAGTCATAGCTGTAGCACTGGTGTAGTGGGTGGACTGTTGGACTCAGATGCAAGTTCTAGTCCCGACTTGGCCATGAAGCTCACTGGGTGATGCTGGGCCAGTCACCGATTCTCAGCCTCACCTTCCTCACAGAGCTGTTGTGAGGATAAAATAGAGAGGAGGAGGACCATGTACGCCACCTTGGCTTCCTCACAAGAGGGAAAAAGGCGGGGTATAAATATAATAATGAATGAATGAAATTAAGAAATATTATCTCAGCATCCCTGGCATTTGTCCCTCCCTCCCTCCTCTCAGACTGCACTGGATCCTTCTACTTGTTCATAGGAAATGCCAGCAGGTACCCAGGGACTTGTAGTTCTTGAGAGAGAGCATATCCCCTAGGCTGGTACATTTCCCTCCAAGTCTGAGACTACAAGTCCTGTACAAAGTGCCTGCATGTACATACTTGTGCACAGAGATGCGCACATGCCACTCTCGCTCTGGGCCTGAGCCAGTAGCTCCCTGTTCAGAACATTGCTTGTTCTGTTCTAGCACTGCTTCTGATCATCTGTAGCAAGTCTCACAACATCTGGACACACCACATAAAATGGTTCTCTGATTTTAAACATTTTAATTAACAGTTGTTTTTTCGTTTTGTTTTAAGTGCTTTAACTGAGATACTTTGTATTCTGTTTTTAAATGGTTTAACTGCGGACGTTTTGTAGTGTGAATGAATAGTACATGAAATAAATATAAGGAAATAGTTTGCAGAAATATCCTCAAGCATGACCTACATTTCAACCTGTTTTTTCTTCATGGTTATGGTTTTTCAGGCTTTGACTCCAGTAAAATGCACCTGTCCCTCACTCTCACACTTGGGTGTAGTGTGTGGCTGGGATGAAATTTGAACCAGGGATTTAACTACTGTCTCTCTCTCCCTCTCCACCCCCCTCAACCACTACACTAGCTTTCAATATTAGACCCAGTGTGGTAGAGTGGTTAACATGTCAAACTAGGAGTGAAGAGACCTGGGTTCAAAGCATTACTCACCCAGGAAGTTCGCTAGGTGACCTTCAGGCAGTCACTGCCTCAGCCTAACCTACCTCCATAAGGTTATTCTGTGGATAAAATGGGTGCAGGGCAAACCATGTATGCTGCCTTAATTTCTGTGGAGGAAGGGCAAGACTGAAATGTAATAAATACTAAACCATAAAGCAGCAACCCCAAAGGTTTAGATTACTGATGGTATTTTTATTCACCTGGTATGTGGTTTTTTTTTTGTTTCCTTACAATCCAAATTAAGTGCTCTTAAATGTCCCAGCCAATCTGCTCAGTGATGATAAAGTTTTTATATCAGTATAAATAATATTTATTTATCACATTTATATCCCGCCTTTTTTCCTCCTTAAGGAACCCAAGGCAGCACACACAATTCTCCTCCTCTCCATTTTATCCTCACAACAACAACCCTTTGGGGTAGGCTGGGCTGAGAGTCTGTGACTGGCCCAAAGTCACCCAGTCAGCTTCCATGGCCGAGGGGGGACTAGGGGAATCTCCCGACTCCCAGTCCAGCACTCTCGCCACTACACCACGCTGCCTCTCCTGACTCTAAACATAATAATCGGACTTTAAACATCATTTTCTGGCCTTTATGCATTTTGCTCTTCTTGAAATAGCACTAGCACCACCAAAGAGTCCTCATGCTCTTTCTTCTCTTCTACTTCAGTTCTATAACAAGCGGAAGACATACTTTGCTCATGATCCTCAGCAACAATGCATCGAGGGAGACATTGTTCTTCTGAAAGCTCTGCCTGAACGGAGGAGCAAGCACGTGAAACACGAACTTGCTGAGATTGTGTACAAGGTTGGGAAAGTCATTGATCCGGTGACGGGGAAGCTCTGTGCAGGCCAAAGGCTCCTGGAAAGTGTAACGGACTCAGAAAATCTGACTGATAGAGATACCAGCTACCTTAGTGAAAAACTTCAAGAGCTGACCGTTTCTGCTCCAGGCAAATAAGAGTGTTGGAGTGGTGGGACTTTTACATTTGGCTCTTTGAAGAGGTTGTATGTGACACAGTGTGTACATGGTCTTTTCTAATATAGTCATGATTATAATAAATTGGGTTTAACTTGTGCACAGAGCAATAGAAAGGTTCAATTTATTTTTTTTTAATATTGCAAACAGCAGAGGATATAAGCTTGCTTGTTATAATGTGTATGTCATCACTCTGCCTGATGGTACCCAAAGAAACGACAGAGCAAGAGGCAGGTGAACAAGCAGGTTGCAATGGGGAAGAAGAGGACCAACTCCGTGGGGCTGTTGTCATTGGGCCTCTGCTGGGCTGTGGGCCCTTGGCAGGAGCCCAATTATGCCTACTCTTGACACCATCCCTGTATATAATAACTCTTTTGCATGAAGTCATAGAATCAGAATAGTGGGGTTGGAAGGGGCCTGTAAGACCATCAAGTCCAACCCCCTGCTCAATGCAGGAATCCAAAGCAAAGCGTCCTTGACAGATGGCTGTCCAGCTTCATCTTGAATGCCTCCAGTGTGGGAGAGCCCACCACCTCCCTAGGTCATTGGTTCCGTTGTCATATTGCTCTAACAGTCAGGACATTTTTCCTGATGTCCAGCCAGAATCTGGCTTCCTGGAACTTGAGCCCATTATTCCATGTCCTGCACTCTGGGATGATCGAGAAGAGATCCTGGCCTTCTTCTCTGGGACAGCCTTCCAAGGACTTGAAGAGTGCTATCATTTCTCCCCTCAGTCTTCTCAGGACTAAACATGCCCAGTTCTTTCACTCTCTCCTCATAGGGCTTTGTTTCCAGTACCCTGACCATCTTCATTGTCCTCCTCTGAACCTTCTCCAGCTTGTCTGCATGCTCCTTAAAGTGCAGTGTCCAGAACTGGACACGGTACTCCAGATGAGGCCTAACCAGTGCTGAGTAGAGAGGGACTAGTACTTCCCAAGATTTGGAAGCTCTGCTTCTATTAATGCAGCCCAAAAGAGCATTTGCCTTTTTTGAAACCACATCCAATTGTTGGCTCATATTCAGCTTGTGATCTAAAACAATTCCAAGATCCTTCTCGCTTGTAGTGTTGTTGAGCCACATATCCCGGCTGAACATCAGGAAAAACTTCCTGACTGTTAGAGCAATACGACAATGGAACCAATTACCGGGGGAGGTGGTGGGCTCTCCCACACTGGAGGCCTTCAAGACGAGGCTGGACAGCCACCTGTCAGGGATGCTGTGACTTGGATTCCTGCATTGAGCAGGGGGTTGGACTCGATGGCCTTGTAGGCCCCTTCCAACCCTACTAGTCTATGATTCTATGATCCCCATCAGGTTTCTTTTTGCTAGGTGCAGAACTTGGCATTTATCCCTATTAAATGCCATTCTGTTGTTTTCTGCCCAGCACTCCAGTCTATCAAGTTCACTTTGAATTTTGTTTCTGTCTTCCAGGGTATTAGCTATCCTGCCCAATTTTGTGTCATCTGCAAATTTGATCAGCATTCCCTGTACCTCCTCCTCCAAGTCATTAATAAAAATGTTGAAGAGCACTGGGCCCAGGACTGAGCCCTGCGGTACCCCACTCGTTAGCTCTCCCCAGTTTGAGAAGGTCCCATTGAGAAGCACTCTTTGATTAACCAACTATGGATCCACCGGATAGTTATTTCATCTAGCCCACTTTTAGCTAGTTTGCTAATCAGGATATCAGCAAACTAGCTAAAAGTGGGCTACATGAAACAACTATCAGGTGGACAGTTGTTTCAAGTGAAGAAATACTGGTTATTGTGTTTTGAGAACAAAAATTGGGCAGCTGCTGACCATGTCATCTTCCCAATTTTTACTTAAGGTGGGAGGAAAAACCCACTTTTTCAAATACTTCAGTTGGTATTGGCCCTGCTTTGAGGCAATTACCTCACAGTGGATGTCGCATTTTGGGCATCATTAAAGGGAGATCCCATAAGAGCGGGATGTAGGCAAATCTGACAAGAACATAAGAAGAGCCCTGGTGAATCAGACCAAGGGACCATCTAGTCTGGCATTCTGTTCACACAGTAGCCAACTAGCTGCCCACAAGCAAGACACAAGCGCAACAGCACCCTCCCACCCATGTTCCCCAGCAACTGGTGCACAGAGGCATACCACCTCGGTAGCACATTGCCATCAGGACTAGTAGCCATTGATAGCCTTCTCTAGGAATTTGTCTAACCCCCTTATAAAGTCATCCAAATTGGTGTTCATCACTACATCTTGTGGTAGCGAATTCCATAGTTTGTGTGCTGTGTGACCCATGAGCATGATCCTACAGGTCCTGTTCCTGTCATCCGAGCTTGTGCAGGAGAACTTCCCAGAGGATTGTACACCATACTAATTATCAGGAAGGGGTGCTGTTTTCATTTTCCGTCTCGGGCACCAAGGTGTCATTCCTGGGTGGGTACTCATTACTGTGACACGTGACATTCTGCATGTGGGTTTCACACATAATAATCACAATAATGAAGAATTTATATCCCAATCTTCTGAATGTATTTTATTTGTTTGTTTGTTTGTATATCTATACAGCCCAATGGGCAGTTCACAAAACAAGACTTTAAACCATAAAATATAATAGCATAATAAAACATAATATAAATTCGTTAAAAAAGTTTAAAACAAAGTAGCTGTCAGGAGGCGCCCTTAGCGGCCTCTTTCAGTAGACTCCAATAGCCAACTCAAGACACAGATGAAAGGATTCTTTTCAAGGCTTTAATCCTTTTACAACTTAATTACTCTTTCAGATGCTAATCACCAGAGACTAAGCAATGAACAGCAGAGTAGCCTATGCTCCTGTAGCAGCCATATCGGGGGTCAGACTAAGTAGCCTCATGCAGTCTCATGCTTCATGTTCTTGCTGAGCTCTTTCTCCCTTGAATATATTGTTGTAAGCTGACGAGACACAGGAATTCCTTATCTTGTCAAAGGTCATACAATTGTATATCTTGTTCTCGGCTGTTCTCTCCTTATCATGGCTACCCTATAACCCAGTTCTTGTATTATAAACAATGGTGCTAGGAGAAGAAATGTTGAGGACTGCAACCCCACACGGGAGCGGGAGGAGGAGCCGTTTCCTATGTGTCACAATGTCTATAAAAACAATGTGCTGATGTATTTCGGGGCTTCTGGCTCTTTGGAAATGATTCCAGCCTTAAGCCCGCGCATTAAATAAAGAATCCCTTTTTCCTTCACTCCGTGGTGAAGTGAAGTGAACACTCTGGGTTCTGCAACATAAATGGTGCCGTGACTTGGATGTGGCAGGCTCTGAGACAGAGAGGTGGCAGTTGCCTGCTCTTAATCGCCACACTGGGAAGACAAGCTCGGCGCATGCCTCCCTTTCTTGGCGCCACCGACCTTTTTGTCGAGTGAATGGGAGAAAGCCTGCACCGGGATCGCCCAAACGGCAGCGAGCAGCAAGAGAACCTTGGGAAGCGGAGGAAGGAACTTGAGCCCTGCCTGTATCGCAGCTGCAATTGAGTTGAAATCCACATTGGAAGCCTTCAGGAGAAAGGCAAGTATATGGGAAAAAGAGGGCCCCGCCTTTAGGGAGAAAGGCCACTGGGCAGAAAAAAAGAGGGCCCCGCCTTATGAAGAAGGTCAGTGTTGGTGGTATACGTATACAAAAAGAACCTACTCCTTGCGGGTAGAAGGGGGGCCTGATCACACCCCCGAGTGGGCGTCAGTACCCAGCACGCCAGTACTCAGTAGGAAGCTGGGGAAGCCGCTTTCCGCTCTGGTAAAAAGTGGGAAAAGTGGGTGGCAGGGACATATGGATGCAGTGGAGAGATTGATGATTGTGTGAGTGGCTACTGCGGTTTCTGACGCATACCGTTGACCGTCCGGGTGCCCAGGCCAGTAGCAAAGTGCGTGGTGTGTAAAATCCTCTTGTGTCGCGGCCAGTGAGACCCCTTACTCACTGACCAATTCCCATTCCCTAATTGTGTCTGTCTTCAATTTAGGAGGGAGGCTATGGGTGGTGGGGGAAGCAAACCTTGCACCCCCTTGAGATGTATGCTAGCAAATTTTAAGAAAGGTTTTAGTGAAGATTATGGGGACCCCCCCATGAATCCTCAACGGTTGCAGACTTTGTGTGAAATAGAGTGGCCGTCTTTTGGTGTAGGATGGCCTACTAAAGGCTCTTTAGAGCCCAGCAAAATCAGCCATGTATATGCCATTGTGGTTGGGAGACCTGGGCACCCCAACCAATTTCCCTACATAAACTCGTGAGATTCCATAGTCCGCGCTTCTCCTCCACGGCTAAAGAAATGCCTAGAATCCCAGGCAAAAGTTTTGGTGCTCAGAAAAGAAAAATTGGCCAAGAAATTAAAATCAGTGTTAGAAGCCCCGTGTGAAGATCTGGCAGAGCTAACGGCGTTTCCACCTGCTTATGCCCTGCTTCCACCACGGGCCCATGTTACTGTGAGACCGCCCCGTCGAGATCCAGATCCTGTGGCTCCTGAGCCCCTGCCATCCCCCTTACACAGGCATCGCCCCTCGCTTTGACTTAGAACTGTCGCCATCAGTTTCAAGCCCCACCGGCAGTAATTCGCCGATTTCAGCTACCGTCCTCACCTCCCAGATATCGTCTGCCAAGACTTTCATCTCTACGGGATCGGGAGGTTCCCCTCTTACACCTCAATCAGCATTAATAAAAGAAACTGAAGAATTGAAGTGTGGGGCAGAAAATTTAATAAAATTGGCGGTGACCCTTAAAAAGATGTGTTCTCACAAAAAAGAGGAGGCGAGCTCGTCTACTGCTCAAGACTTGCACCCCCTTGAGATGTATGTCAAACAAAGAAGGAAAAGGGTTTGTTTTTTTTTAAAGATTCAGAATAGAGAGAGAAAACAGCAAAAAGCTCAAGGTCGAGCTGAAAGAAAAAAAGAACAAGATCTGAGGCTGTTAATTAGAAAAATGTTGCAGGACAGTCTGGCTTTTAACAAAGCGTGGGAGCGTGAGAGTGTAAGGCCGAAGAAGTAGCTGTTAGCCTAGCGCGCCGAGAGAGGGGGGGCAGGAAAATTGCCCACAACGTTCTGAGTTGCGCAACATCATCACCTCGCCTAATTGAGATGAAATCCCTAAGAAATGGAAACTGAAAATGAAGACCCAAAAAATGAAGGCAAAATAGAAAATAAAGGTGAAGAATCAGCCCCCAGAGCACAGGCTAGACCCCTCTTCGAGTGAAAAGTGTGCCATAAGACTGTCCCAAGGCAGAATGAAGCGGAAAGACCACGTTGAAGATCTCTGTCAAGGTAACCGTGTTTAGCTTTGAACTGTGTTAGAATTGCATAGAGCCTGTAGCTACTGACCATCGGCTATATGATTTCTGAAGAGCGTAACCAGTAAGCTTTTGCCATGGGATACCCTGCAATGAAGAAATCTCACTGGTTTAAGTGTCCAGTGTTACACTGCCTAAGTGTGTGTGCTGAAGAGACCGAGAAACCAGACAGCATGTTCCTGGCCAAGCCAAAATCACGCTACTACCATGCTCCTGAAAGCTGCAATAAACTGTGTAAGCTGGGAGACCCAACCTGATTGAGAAGAAAAGAAGATATTGGAGCAACTGTCTTAAAAAACAATGAGATCTGTGTAGCTGGCTGGCTGACGCTGTCAGTGATGTTACAACTTTAAATTAAGATTGTTTTCCTGTTTGAGACCCCAGCGAAAAAAGCTGACCCAAGTTATTTGTTGCCCGTGCCAAAGCAAGAATTTGGCTGCCCTGTACCTCATCCTGTCCTGTTTTAAGCTTGGGATTTACAAATACAGACAAACTGAGAAGCTTGCCTTTGAAGTCCTGCAAATCACCCCACCGCCTCCCCGAAGATTAATGGCTGCCTGAAAAATGCAAGTATAAGGCGATGCCCATCACCCCCCAGCGTCCTGAGTTTCGGCACTCAGTGTTTCAGTGCTTTCGTGTACCAGGTTAAAAGGGAAAAAAAAGAGTAAGTTTTTAAAATGTCTGTGAGAGCCTGACAGAAGTAAAATAAAATTTACAGAGGAGTTGCCCAAGTTAAAGCGTCACAGCTAGAGAGCTGGGCTGTGCCGCTCTGTTTAGACAGAGGCCTTGCTAAAAAGTTAAAGGCCCTTGTCTGTCAGAAGGGGTGTAGGGCCACACTTCCCCTTTTTAAACTGATGCAAAAGTGGAGAGCCTTTGCTGGAAACATCTCATCTTCATTGCCCAGAGCCTTCTCTGTTTGCCTCCATCATCATCTAGGCTTTTTAGAGACACTCTGCACATAGACTAAAATTTTAAATTGTCAAAGACTTGCCATGGACAGTGCTGTGAAGCTTTTGATAAACTTGAACTCTCATCGCTGTGGACCGTGTGTCTGTGTTTGTAGTCAGCTCAGTGTACAGCAGGCTGAGTTTGATCTATGACTTTTAGATTTCCTTCTGCCAGAACTCATGCAGCATAGAGTTGCCGATGCAAAAATGGTGACCTAGAACTCTTTGCGTGTGTGGATATGCCCGTCCCTTGATTTTAATGGGCCCTGAGCTTTCAGCCAGAAGAGCAGTATGATTGCTGGATCTGCTCCATCATGCCTTACCATGCAAAAAGTGTTTTCCATTCATTGTGTTAAATTGCAGAAAAAGTTTGTTGTGTATATTTTATTATTTCTTAGATATCATAAAATATATGTGATATTTGCAGATTAGTGTTAGTTGCAACTCCAAATGATACTAAGTGTGGTTCCCAATGGATGACAAGGAGAAAAGACAAAAGCAAGTAGAAAAGAATAGAGAAAGTAGAAGACAGAGAAGGGAAAAAAAGAAGAAGAAGCAAAAAGAAAGAACATTTATAAAGAAGAAGCGTGGCCATAGTTGCCCCCAGGGTAAATTAAAAGCAGCTGATTGTGCCTGGAGCTTATTACCTGGGATAAAGTAGCCACAATAATGTAATAGTTCTTTAAAATGAAGAAAATGTAACTAGAAGGAGAAGAAGATAAAAATAAGCCCAAAATAAGACCTCCCTCATCCATGATTTGATTGTGGATGAGGGGGCTGACCTGGCATGTATTACTGAGACCTGGGTGGGGGAACTGGGAGGGGTCACTCTCTCCCAGCTGTGCCCTCCTGGGTACTCAGTGCAGCACCAACACCGACTTGAGGGTCGGGGAGGGGGGGTTGCCGTGGTCTATAGGAATTCAATCTCCCTCTCCAGGCTTCCTGCTCATTCGAGTGCGGATCTTGAGTGTCTGTACCTTGTGTTGGGTACCCGGGACAGATTGGGGATTCTGTTGGTGTACCGCCCACCCCGCTGCCCATCAGACTCCCTGCCTGAGCTGACGGAGGTGGTCTCGGACTTGGTGTTGAGGACCCACAGGATGATGGTCCTGGGGGATCTCAACTTCCATGCCGAGGCCGCTGTATCCAGGGCGGCTCAGGACTTCATGGCCGCCATGACAACCATGGGGCTGTCCCAACATGTCATCGGCCCAACGCATATAAAAGGACACACGCTTGATCTGGTTTTCTCGACTGGGCAGGAGGATGGTGATCTGAAAGTAGAGGAATTAACATCTGTCCCTTTGTCATGGTCAGATCACTTCCTGCTGAGGTTTAGACTTCTGGCGGCCTTTCCCCTCTGCAAGGGTGGGGGACCTATTAAAATGGTCCGCCCCCGGAGATTAATGGATTCCAATGGATTCCAGAGGGCTCTGGGGGATTTTCCTGCTGGTATGGCTGGTGCTCCTGTCGAAGCCCAGGTTGCTCTGTGGAATGCAGAGATGACTCGGGCGGTTGACACAATCGCACCCAAGTGCCCTCTCCCTCTGAGCAGAGCCCGGCCAGCTCCTTGGTATACACCTGAGCTGAGGGCAATGAAGCAAGAGGGGAGACGGCTAGAACGCAGGTGGAGGAAAACTTGTGCTGAGTCTGACCGAACACAGGTAAGAGCCCACTATTGAGCCTACTCTGTGGCGGTGAGGGTGGCAAAGAGGCAGTTCTTTTCCACCAGCATTGCATCTTCTCAGTGTCATCCGGCGGAGCTTTTCCGAGTGGTTCGCGGCCTGTTACATTCTGGGCCAGGGAGAGAGACGGTGGAACCCTCGGTAGCACGCTGTGACGAGTTTGCACGGCACTTTGAGGATAAAGTCGCTCAGATTCGTCATGAATTGGACACCACCATTAATGCAGTTCCATTGGTAGAGGCGTTCAGAGCACCGTCTGGTCCAGTTTTATTGGATGAGTTTCAGTTACTGAGGCCTGAGGATGCGGACAAGGTGCTTGGCCAAGTCCGATCGACCACTTGTGTGCTTGACCCTTGCCCTTCATGGCTTATTACATCAAACAAGGAGGGGTTGTCCGGCTGGGTCCAGGAGGTTGTAAATTCCTCCTTGAGAGAGGGAGTGGTGCCTGCTGCTTTAAAAGAGGCAGTAATTAGACCACTCCTGAAAAAGCCTAACCTGGACCCAGAGGATGTTAACCATTATAGGCCAGTGGCCAACATCCCCTTCCTGGGCAAGGTGCTTGAGCGGGTGGTTGTAGGACAGCTCCAGGCACTCTTGAATGAAACGGATTATCTAGATCCATTTCAATCGGGCTTCAGGCCTGGTTTTGGAACGGAAACTGCCTTGGTCGCCCTGTGGGATGACCTCTGCCGGGAGAGGGACAGGGGGAGTGCGACCCTGTTGATTCTCCTGGACCTCTCAGCGGCTTTCGATACCATCGACCATGGTATCCTTCTGGATAGGTTGTCTGGGCTGGGAGTTGGAGGCACTGCACTACAGTGGTTCCGCTCCTACTTGGATGGCCGATTCCAGAAGGTGGTGCTGGGGGATTATTGCTCTGTGCCATGGCAATTGTGCCATGGGGTTCCACAGGGCTCTATTCTATCCCCCATGCTGTTTAACATCTGCATGAAACCGCTGGGGGAGGTTATCCGGAGGTGTGGGCTGAGGTGCCATCAATATGCGGATGACACCCAGCGCTACCTCTTTCTCATCAAAACCAGGTGAGGCAGTGGCTGTTCTGAACCAGTGCCTGGGCACGGTAATGGACTGGATGAGGGCTAATAAACTGAAACTCAATCCAGACAAGACGGAGGTACTGTTAGTGGGTGGTTCGTCTGCCCGGCTAGGTGATATTCAACCTGTTCTGGAGGGGGTTGCACTCCCCCTAAAGGATCAGGTTCATGGTTGGGGGTGCTCTTGGACCCAGAACTGTCACTTGAGGCACAGGTGAACTCAGTGGCACGGAGCACTTTTTATCAGCTTAGGCTGGTATACCAACTACGCCCTTATCCGGACAGAGACAGCCTAGCTACAGTTCTCCATGCTCTGATAACTTCTCGTCTGGATTACTGCAATGCGTTATACGTGGGGCTGCCTTTGAAAACGGTCCGGAAACTTCAGCTGGTCCAAAATAGGGCAGCAAGATTGTTAACAGGGACTGGCCTGCGAGCTCATATTACGCCAGTACTTTTCCAGCTGCACTGGCTGCCAGTCCATTTCCGGGCCCAATTCAAAGTGCTGGTGTTAACATTCAAAGCCCTTAACGGCTTGGGGCCAGGTTACCTGACGGATCGCCTCCTCCCATATGTGCCTGCCTGGACCTTAAGATCATCATCAGCGGCCCTTCTCCGTGAGCCCCTGCCAAAGGAAGTGAGGCGGGTGGCTACTAGGAGGAGGGCTTTTTCTGCTGTGGCAACTCGGCTCTGGAATGAGCTCCCTAGTGAGGTTCGCCTGGCACCTACATTGTACTCCTTTCGGCGCCAGGTGAAGACCTTTTTATTTTCCCAGGCATTTTAGCTTTCTAAATTTTTATCTTTGCTGTTTTAAATCTGTATTTTAAACTCCTGTACTGCTGCTAGGTTTTATTGTGGTTGTATTGTTATATTGTGGTTTTAATGTTCTATATATTTTAAATTGTTTTATTGTGTGTTGTTTGGTTTTAGTTTTTGTGAACCGCCCAGAGAGCTTCGGCTATTGGGCGGTATAGAAATGAAATAAATAAATAAATAAATAAATAAATAAATAAGAAGAGCCTATCCCAAATGTGTGTCATTGGGACTAGTGTAAGGCAAAAAGGTTTAAGTAAGTTTAACTTGAAAAAGACAAATAAAGAGACAAGGCTGGTGCATGGAGCAGAAAGTTTTATATAAAAAGTTTGAAACATGATCTGCAATACAGGCAGATCAGCAAAGAAAAAGAAAGCAAAAGAAAGAGAAAAAATTTGTCTTCCCATACTAATGAATAAAAGTGTTATCAAGCACTTTGGGAAGCGAAGTTGTTTACAGGAAGCTGTGCCTGAGAACCAAACACTTCTAGCCTATGCTGAAAATGCTTGCTAGTGTTGTGCTGCCTCATGGGTAACATGTATGGTATAAAACCCATTTAGCCCAATAGCTCGTGGTTCAGAGAAGCTGTCTGATCCAACCATTAAGTACGCCTGTGTGCTGTAAGTTACCCAATAAAGTCTCCTTGTAAGTAAACCCCCCACCCCCCCGCTGGAATCCCAAAACACAAGTGGGGCTAGAGCGCCTCACCCAGTATCAAACCCTGCTGTTAAAAGCCATGAAAGCAGGTATGAAGAAGTCAGTTAATATGACCAAAGTGTCTTAAGTGCTGCAAGGTGCCACCGAGGCCCCAGAGCGTACTTGGAGCGTCTTTCAGATGCCTATCGCCAGTATACCCCCCTCAACCCAGAGGCCCAAGAAGACGTGGATGAAAAAATAAAAGAAGACCCAGCAGAGGCAGAGGCACAGTGTGCCCAGTGTGGACAAGATGGACATTTAGTGGCATGAATGCCCAAATAAAATAAATCAAATACAAAAGAGAAAACCAAAGGGGCCAGAATGGGCGAAGAGGGAGACAGCTTGAGAGGGGCCGTGACATTGACTGTGATGAGGGGCCGTGACATTGACTTCATAATTGACACTGGAGCGGCATCAAGAGCAAGCAAACGTTAGCCTTAAACAAGAAGTCCAAACACTGAGCGAAGTTCTTCAAGCCCAGCATCGCTTTGTCTTAAAAAATGAGCCATTCCCATCACAGAAGTTCATCCTTTCCAACCAGGAAATAAAGTATGAGTTAAAGAGGGAAAAATAACCCTTTGACTCCCAGATGGAGAGGACTGAAAACTGTCATACTTTCCACCCCCGCAGCTATGAAAGCAGCTGGAGTTAAACCCTGGATACATTGAACACGAGTCAAGAGAGCGAGACGGGGAGAGTAGACTGTAAACAGAAATCCTGAAAATCCTTTAAAGATCATTCTGAAAAAGCAGTAAGAAGACTCAGGCTAGACCTTACTGTGGACACACCGAGAGACTGTCCCCCTGCGTACGGTCAGACCTGCAACTAAAGAATTGAAGAAGGGGACTAGACCCTACTGCAGCTTGCCAGGTGAATAGCTGCCCGGCCTGCGGTCAGATCCCAAAGAAGATCAAACATGCGCGTTGTAGTGTTAGTAGTGTTGCATTGTGTCTCCTTAATAAGGTGCAAAAAGGGGGGTCTGCCCCTGGAAGGAGAAGTTTGTCCCAGTGATTTGCTGATAATTACTGGCTTCACCTGGCTAACATCACGAGAGTAAAACATTTTTGTTTGCCAAGAGATATACCTGTAAACAGGCTTATTAGCTCTTGCCTAATACCTGTCTGTAGACATCCTAGGAAAATTCAAAAAGATACCATGTTAAGAGTTTATGGTGTAAGTTTAACTTATTCCCAAAATGCTAATTGGGGCGTGGTTGCAAAGATCCTACCCCCTACAAAGTTCACTCTACGCACCCCCATCATTGCTGAAACAAATGCTACGTGTGCACGAATGCTTAATTATCAAAAATTTTCCAGAAAATATAAAGCTATCCCTGGCCCCCTTCCACTGTAATAAAATTCAAAACATATCTTTTAATGATGCCCACATACTTTTGCCTCATGGATGGTTTTAAACATGTAGTTCCCGCACTTGGTCATTCATTCCTGCCAACTTGTCTAATAACCACCCATGTTGCCTCAGCCGCCAATTGAACTGATGCCAATTCTTCCCCTGTGGCCCGAGAAAATCCGTCGACGGCAGCCTCGAGCACTCCAACTAACTAAAAATTGTAATAGTCATGTGCAGTTATATTCTGACTCAGAAAAATTGGCCGTAGCAATGTCACTGGTTGGGGTTCCAGGTTTAGCCTTGGCTGATGGTCTACAGATCAACCGGTTAGCTTGCAGCTTAGCCAAAAGCATAAATGCCACTTCACGAGCATTGTCATTGTTAAATAAAGAGTTGCGTGATCTAAGAGGTGCAGTTCTAGAAAACAGAGCTGGTATAGATTACCTCTTCCTTCTTCATCATTTAAGTTGTGAGACACACCAAAAGCTCTGTTGTTTTAACTTAACTAATAATGGCAATGCTGTAGATGAACAGATCAACAAGCTGCACAATATAGTAGCTAACAAAACAATTAGCTAAATTAGTTGACCCCTTGGCTTCCAGATCTTAGCTGGCTTGAAGCATTGTTCATCCTAATTCTACCAGTGTTGTTCATAAAAGTTCTGTTATGTCTCTGCGTTCCTTGTCTTATGCGCTGTTTAACCAATCTGGTTTATGTCTCAGCTAGTAAAACTGCTGCCCTCTACGCTCTAATAGCCCAACAAGAGGCTAAGTAATATGTATGTCACAAAAAGCTTTGTATGGTTATCAGAAATGCTATAATTGTAATGAAATTATGCATTTAAGGGGGGAATGTAGCAGCCATATCGGGGGCCAGACTAAGTAGCCTCATGCAGTCTCATGCTTCATGTTCTTGCTGAGCTCTTTCTCCCTTGAATATATTGTTGTAAGCTGACGAGACACAGGAATTCCTTATCTTGTCAAAGGTCATACAATTGTATATCTTGTTCTCGGCTGTTCTCTGCTGTTCTCTCCTTATCATGGCTACCCTATAACCCAGTTCTTGTATTATAAACAATGGTGCTAGGAGAAGAAATGTTGAGGACTGCAACCCCACGCGGGAGGGGGAGGAGGAGCCATTTCCTATGTGTCACAATGTCTATAAAAACAATGTGCTGATGTATTTCGGGGCTTCTGGCTCTTTGGAAATGATTCCAGCCTTAAGCCTGCACGTTAAATAAAGAATCCCTTTTTCCTTCACTCCGTGGTCTCTCTGACTCTGGGTTCTGCAACACTCCGAGTAGGCAATTGATCCCCGTTTGGAGAATCACTTGAAGACCCTGAACTTATGGGCTAGGGAGAGATCCTCCCTCTTTCCCTTGGGTCCACGGGAGGCGGCCGTTGCTTGCACGCCAAACGGGCGCTACGCCTCCTTTCCGCGCCCTCAATCGCTCCTCGCTCCCTGCGTCTGCGTCTGCGTCAAGCGTCCAGCAAGCCCCCCTCCCGCACTTTCTCACTGCTAGGATCACTATCTATCTCAGGAATGCCGACAGGAGGAAGCTCTGCCAGCTGCTGGGCCTGTGAGGGATGAGCTGGCTCCTCTCCCACGGATTGCTGATCCTCCTCAGAATCAGAACTGCTCTGGGGCTCTATCGGCTCAGTTTCCGCCGACAGTAACTGTAGAGTACAAAACCAAACTAAAAGCCAACAGCATTGCAAGGATTTTAAAAACTGAAAGACTAAAAAGAAGATTAAAAAGCCTGGGGAAATAAAAAGAGCTTCACCTGGTGCTGAAAAGATCACAGTGCAGGTGCCAGGTGAGCCTCTCTGGGGAAGCATTTCAGAGAGCTGGTGCCACCACTGAAAAGGCCCTTGTCTTAGTAGCCACCCTCCTCACTTAATTTGGCAAGGGAACCCGGAGGAGGGCCTCTAAAGATTACCCTAAGATTCAGGCAAGTATATATGGGAAGAAACGATCCTTCAGGGAACCTGGCCCCGCCTCCCAGCTGAGCAGAGCAGAAGAAGCTACTCCAGCTGGTCCAAGGACTACAGAAGCAAGCAAGCTCCCAGAGAGCAAGCGACCAGAGCGAGTGAAAAGGGGGAGCAAACAGGAGTTGGCCAGGGGAGTTGCAGTGGTAAAAGAGACAAAGGAGACAGAGACAAAGAGGTAAGTGGGCTGCAGGAAGCCCAAGGGGCTGCCCTTTATCCTTCTGAGTGACTGTGAGCTCACCAGGTGCTCCTGAGACCTCCAACTGAATTTGGGGGGGGGGCAGCCTAAATACTCCCAGCAGCTGTGGGCAGGAAGCTTCTTTCTGTTTCCTGCCTCCCAGCTGAGCAGAGCAGAGGAAGCTCCTCCAGGGACTACAAAAGCATGCAAGCTGCCAGAGAGCGAGCGACCAGAGCAAGCAGTCAGGAGGAGCAAACAGGAGTTGCCCAGGAGAGTTCAGCAGGGGAGGTCAAGGGAGAGGCCCCTAACTTTAAAAAAAATTATTTGTCTTGTAACACACACTTCCACACCAGTAGGACTCTGTTTTTAACCTCTAGTGAGTAGAGGAGCAGGCACAGGCTAGTCTAGAACAATCAGAAAGCTAGACACAAAAAGGGAAAAGAGCCTATGGAAGGGCAAGGCTCTCCAGTGGTGGTGACCTGCAAGGTGTGTGCCATGTTTGTTTTCTTGCCTGAGAACAACATGGCCTACACCTGCAACAAGTGCAAGCTGATCACACTGCTGGAAGAAAAAGTAAGTGGACTGGAGCGGCGACTGTCGACCCTCCAGGGAATAAGAGAACACGAAGAGTTCTTGGACAGAATGGGGGAACTACAGCAGCAAAGGGAAGACCAGAAGCTTGAAGAGCAACAGCAAGCTGAGGCAGACGTGGGAAATGCTGAGGTGAGGAAAAATGAAGTAGAGGATTCTCCTTGGAAAAGGGTGACAGGAGCGAAAGAACTAGACACCACTCTGCACCAGTGGAAGCAGTGGAGCTGTGGAACCGATTCCAGGTACTTGCGGATGAGACTGGAGGGCAGCCTGCAGAGGAAGAATCACAGGGGAACCTGCATGAGAGTGAGCAAGAGGCTGAAGGTCAGTCAAGCAGAGGCAATGAAACCCAGGCCTACAACAAGAAGAAGAGAAGACCAGTACTAGTGGGAGATTCCTTGCTGTGTGGGATTGAGACCCAAGTATGTCGCAAAGACCCGTGGACTCGCCCGGTATGTTGTCTCCTGGGAGGACGGATTAGAGACGTGACTGAAAGGTTGCCTGCACTCATCAAGCCCACTGACAGGGATCCCTTTCTTCTCATCCATGTGGGAACAAATGATACCGCCAAGCGGAGCTATGAAGAAATAACGTCAGACTATGAAGCTTTGGGAAGGAAACTCAAGAACTCTGGGGCCCAGATAGTTTTCTCATCCATCATTCCAGTAGGTAGAAGAGGGATAGAAAGGGAACGAAAAATACTCTGGGTGAATGACTGGCAATGAAGGTGGTGCCAACGAGAGAGATTTGGATTCTGAGACCACGGGCTGTACTTCCTGGAAGATGGGCTGTTGGCAAGGGATGGGATGCACCTCACAAAGGCTGGGAAGAATGTGTTTGGCCACAGCATGAAGAACTTCATCAGGAGGGCTTTATTTATTATTATTATTATTATTATTATTATTAAATTTATTAATCACCCATCTGGCTGGTTATCCAGCCACTCTGGGCGATGTACAGCGTATAATAAAACAGTTTAAAACAAATTCTACAATAAAAACGTTTTCTAAAATACCCTAACCCACCAGACTTTAAACTGAATCCTACGGGGAAGGGAGATGTAAAGTTGGGGGTAACAATGGACGAAGGCTCATGCACTGCAACGGAGAGAACAGCTCTAATAGCACCCAATAATAGTCTTCAGACACATGTAGGAAGAAAGCCAGACTATGAAGCACATGGCCTTCAATATCTATACACTAATGCCCAGAGTATGGGAAACAAGCAGAACCAACTTGAACTCTTAATACAGGAGGGAAATTATGACTTGATAGGTGTAACTGAGACTTGGTGGGATGACTGTCATGACTGGAATACAGCAATTGAAGGATATAACTTGTTCAAAAAGAACAGAAGGAACAGAAAGGGAGGTGGGGTTGCACTGTATGTGAAAAATACATATCTCTGCACAGAAATACAGGAGGAGGAGCTTGGTAGCCCCATCGAGAGCATCTGGATCGAAATAAATGGAGCAAAGAATAAAAGGAGCCTGGTGGTCAGAGTCTACTACCGGCCACCCAATCAAGGAGAAGACGAGGATGAAACTTTTGAAAAGCAAATAGCGAGTGTTTCAAGGAAGCATGATGTAGTAGTAATGGGGGACTTCAATTTCCCCAATATTTGTTGGGAGACAAATTCTGCAAAACATGGCCCCTCCAGGAAATTCCTGACTTGTGTGGCAGATAACTTCCCCAGGGGAAGGAGCCTGGGGAAGGAGGACCAGCCAGCAGCTGCACCGGGTGAGCCTGAGCCTGAGCCTGCTTCTGCCCCCACCCACAGGTACTTAAGGCGGGGCTGCCAGAGGCTGTCCCTTTGTCATGGTCAGATCACTTCCTGCTGAGGTTTAGACTCCTGGCGGCCTTTCCCCTCTGCAAGGGTGGGGGACCTATTAAAATGGTCCGCCCCCGGAGATTAATGGATTCCAATGGATTCCAGAGGGCTCTGGGGGATTTTCCTGCTGGTATGGCTGGTGCTCCTGTCGAAGCCCAGGTCGCTCTGTGGAATGCAGAGATGACTCGGGCGGTTGACACGATCGCACCCAAGTGCCCTCTCCCTCTGAGCAGAGCCCGGCCAGCTCCTTGGTATACACCTGAGCTGAGGGCAATGAAGCAAGAGGGGAGACGGCTAGAACGCAGGTGGAGGAAAACTCGTGCTGAGTCTGACCGAACACAGGTACGAGCCCACTATCGAGCCTACTCTGTGGCGGTGAGGGTGGCAAAGAGGCAGCTCTTTTCCACCAGCATTGCATCTTCTCAGTGTCGTCCGGCGGAGCTTTTCCGAGTGGTTCGCGGCCTGTTACATTCTGGGCCAGGGGGAGAGACGGTGGAACCCTCGGTAGCACGCTGTGACGAGTTTGCACGGCACTTTGAGGATAAAGTCGCTCAGATTCGTCATGAATTGGACACCACCATTAATGCAGTTCCATTGGTAGAGGCGTTCAGAGCACCGTCTGGTCCAGTTTTATTGGATGAGTTTCAGTTACTGAGGCCTGAGGATGCGGACAAGGTGCTTGGCCAAGTCCGATGGACCACTTGTGTGCTTGACCCTTGCCCTTCATGGCTTATTACATCAAACAAGGAGGGGTTGTCCGGCTGGGTCCAGGAGGTTGTAAATTCCTCCTTGAGAGAGGGAGTGGTGCCTGCTGCTTTAAAAGAGGCAGTAATTAGACCACTCCTGAAAAAGCCTAACCTGGACCCAGAGGATGTTAACCATTATAGGCCAGTGGCCAACATCCCCTTCCTGGGCAAGGTGCTTGAGCGGGTGGATGTAGGACAGCTCCAGGCACTCTTGAATGAAACGGATTATCTAGATCCATTTCAATCGGGCTTCAGGCCTGGTTTTGGAACGGAAACTGCCTTGGTCGCCCTGTGGGATGACCTCTGCCGGGAGAGGGACAGGGGGAGTGCGACCCTGTTGATTCTCCTGGACCTCTCAGCGGCTTTCGATACCATCGACCATGGTATCCTTCTGGATAGGTTGTCTGGGCTGGGAGTTGGAGGCACTGCACTACAGTGGTTCCGCTCCTACTTGGATGGCCGATTCCAGAAGGTGGTGCTGGGGGATTATTGCTCTGTGCCATGGCAATTGTGCCATGGGGTTCCACAGGGCTCTATTCTATCCCCCATGCTGTTTAACATCTGCATGAAACCGCTGGGGGAGGTTATCCGGAGGTGTGGGCTGAGGTGCCATCAATATGCGGATGACACCCAGCTCTACCTCTCTTTCTCATCAAAACCAGGCGAGGCAGTGGCTGTTCTGAACCAGTGCCTGGGCACGGTAATGGACTGGATGAGGGCCAATAAACTGAAACTCAATCCAGACAAGACGGAGGTACTGTTAGTGGGTGGTTCGTCTGCCCGGCTAGGTGATATTCAACCTGTTCTGGAGGGGGTTGCACTCCCCCTAAAGGATCAGGTTCATGGTTGGGGGTGCTCTTGGACCCAGAACTGTCACTTGAGGCACAGGTGAACTCAGTGGCACGGAGCACTTTTTATCAGCTTAGGCTGGTATACCAACTACGCCCTTATCCGGACAGAGACAGCCTAGCTACAGTTCTCCATGCTCTGATAACTTCTCGTCTGGATTACTGCAATGCGTTATTCGTGGGGCTGCCTTTGAAAACGGTCCGGAAACTTCAGCTGGTCCAAAATAGGGCAGCAAGATTGTTAACAGGGACTGGCCTGCGAGCTCATATTACGCCAGTACTTTTCCAGCTGCACTGGCTGCCAGTCCATTTCCGGGCCCAATTCAAAGTGCTGGTGTTAACATTCAAAGCCCTTAACGGCTTGGGGCCAGGTTACCTGACGGATCGCCTCCTCCCATATGTGCCTGCCCGGACCTTAAGATCATCATCAGCGGCCCTTCTCCGTGAGCCCCTGCTGAAGGAAGCGAGGCGGGTGGCTACTAGGAGGAGGGCTTTTTCTGCTGTGGCACCTCGGCTCTGGAATGAGCTCCCTAGTGAGGTTCGCCTGGCGCCTACATTGTACTCCTTTCGGCGCCAGGTGAAGACCTTTTCATTTTCCCAGGCATTTTAGCATTTTAGCTTTCTAAATTTTTAGCTTTGCTGTTTTAAATCTGTATTTTAAACTGCTGCTAGGTTTTATTGTGGTTGTATTGTTATATTGTGGTTTTAATGTTCTATATATTTTAAATTGTTTTATTGTGTGTTGTTTGGTTTTAGTTTTTGTGAACCGCCCAGACAGCTTCGGCTATTGGGCGGTATAGAAATGAAATGAATGAATGAATAAATAAATAAATAAATAACTTCCTCCTACAGAAAGCAGAGGAAGGAACTAGAGGATCGGCTATCCTTGACTTGATCCTAACCAACAGAGATGACTTAGTGGATAAAGTAGCAGTTACACGAACTCTGGGGGAAAGCGACCATGTTGTACTTGAGTTCTTGGTTCTACCAGAACAGCAGGATGTAAAGCCAGAAAAAAAGGTTCATTTTTTAAAAGTGCCTTACTGTCTATTACGTATATTTAAAAAACAAAACAAAAGATATATCGGGAGAATCTAGGAAATGAGAGATAATGTGTTTCTTTGGATTTTTAAAAAGCTGTTTCGTCATAGGAGGCAAAGCACTCTGCATATATGCTATAGGAACACTCTCCCTAGGCCTGTTGTGTGGCACAGTAGTCAAAGCCCTTGGTGAACGAAATGCACTCTGCCCATGTTCTGAGGTGCTTCGCCTTTGGCCCTTTCATATGTACAAACAACAACAGCAGAATTGTTTAGACCTCCAGACCTTTAGACCTCCAGATGTTGTTGGACTTTGACTCCCATCAGCCCCAGCCAGCATGGGCAATAGTCGGGAATCGCAGGGGTTGTAGTCCATCAAGATATGGAGGGCCAACGGTCCCCCGCGCCTGCAATAGACACCTTAGCCAAGTTGGAGCGTCAGGTTCCCCCAGCACAAAAGAAAACTGGGGAAAAGCCGCCACCGTGTTTATATTTTATTTTATTTACTGCTACTGCTGCTCATGTTGCGTTCATTTCCACGCACGCTCACAGAGGGAGCCATGAAATGAGTTCTGAGGCCGAGTGTTGACCAGAATTCGCTTGAGAGAATTTACCTCCGCAAACGACTGAACGGGGCAAGAAATGCCTCAAAGCCGTGTTTGGGGGGCGGGAGGGGCAGGCGAGGGGTCTCCCGCCCTTTTTAAGCCCCCTCCCCAAAATCATCAGTCCCTCTAGCGGCCGCTGGGGCACACTGCGCCCCCTTGCTCGCTCTCCTCGCCCACCTCCTCCCCGCAGCGTGAGGTGGTCAAGATGGCGGCCGGGGCGCTCCTGCGGGGGAGCGGGGGCCGCCTCGGCCCGTTCCCTGCGCAGGGGGGCCGTTCCCGCCTTTTTTTCCTCAGGTGAGGGGAGCTGCGGGGGAGGGGAAAATGGCGGGAAAGCCGGGGGGAGGGGGGACGGTCGTCTCGCGCGCTCTCCCCTCCCCTCCCCTCCCCTCCCCTCCCCTCCCCTCCCCCGCTCAAGGTCACGGGCTGGTCGGGGGGAGGGTCTCGCTGCCCCCTCCAGATTAAAACACGGACGGGAGGGAGGGGGCGTCATATCGCCCCCCCGCTCCCCATCCATATAATTTTCCCTCAGAGGAGGGGACGTGTGTTAATCCCGCCTCAGAGCCCACATTATTAGCCCTCACGACCCGGGTCGAGTTACCTCATGAACCTCCCACGCACACGTACACGTGTAAATGCGTTAATTCCACCCCAGATACCCCATTACGAGCCCCATGAATCTCCTGGCTAATCCTTGTCAGGCCCCCCCCCCTTTAAATTATGGTGTCAAATGTGGGGTGGGGACAATCCAGTTTTCTTCCCCCCTCCCCCACTGCATTAATTATTAATAATAATAATGGTGGTTGTAAGCCACCTGGCAGGCACTTTTGAGGTCCAAAAGTTGAGGTAGAATTCATTTTATAAATACAAATATATTATTTGCATGAATATATCATTGTGTAATATATTATTTGTATAATAAAAGGTGGGCTGGGGACAATGTATAATAATAATACATTGGTGGTGGTGGTTGTAAACCACCTAGAGGACCCTTTTGAGGGCCAAAAGGTGAGGTAGAATTCCATTTTATAAATATAAATATATTATTTCAGTGTACGGGGAGCTGTACAGCAGCCTTCCCCCATCTGGTGCCTTCCAGATGTTTTGGGCCACAACTCTCATGATCCCTCACCATTGGCTATGATAGCCAGGGCTGATGGGAATTGTAGTCCAAAACATCTGGAGGACCACAAGTGGCCTACCCCTAATTTAGGGTTATATCATCAAAGAGGGGGGCATTTACTTATGCTAACCTGGGAATATGTTTGAATGCCGGGGTAAAAATCCTAATTAAATAAATAAACGATTCTAGCAAATGTCCTGTTTTCTGGACAAATGTTTCAAGAACACCATATGATACATTGTTTATGAGCTGTAGGCACAACTGAGAATGATCCCCACTGGAATAAAATACTGTCTACTCCAGTGCCCTATTTATCATGAGGGAAGAATGAAATTTCCATCCCATCTGCCTTCCAGTTTCAGTTCTTAGTCAAACCAACTACAACAAAATAGAGTTCTTAATTGCAGATGGGGCGATAACTGTGACTTTGTTTGATTTTGCAACTGTTTTATACCCATGTGGTAGATTGCTATCAAGATAACTGATTGATTGAAACAAAAGAAGAAAAAACACCCCCACAAATATAGCCATACTGGTCCATCAGGAAAAACATAAATCCAAAATCCATAGTTGGGCAATACCTTTATTAGGACCAACCCAAATTCCACAAAAATGTGCAAGTTTTTGAGTTCTCCAGAACCCTCCATCAGCCTAGGTCATACAAAAAGCAGGGGACAGGAAGAAAAAGAAAAGTCCAAAAATTTGGCCAGGTATTCTGGCCATGAGGTCTGCAGTTTAGATAGACCCAGTCTCAATCTCAGAGTCTGGTAGAGCCTAATAAACTGCTGGAAGCTGTGGGACTTTTTCCTGTCTAAACATGCATAGGATTGCGCCTGTGCTTGCTTAGTACTTTTACCTTTAGCAAACATGACATAATCCTCACTAGCTTTCATGGAAGATAAGGACTTATGCTGCACTCCAGGTCACAAATAGTGGGAAATTTGGCAAGAATGGCTTCGTCAAGATAACAAGAAGCATCATTTGGAAATTTGGAGGAATGTCTTTCTGCTTCATCTTTGCCTTCTAGCCCTGTTGTGTCATCTGTACTACAACACAGTGCAATTGTCCCATGGAAAATATTTCACTATCACAACTAGAGCTACATGCTTTAACCAGCTGTGCAGAGATTTAAAATCGCTCCCCCATTAATCAATCTCTGAAAGATAGATTTTTAAACAGCGGATGTTCTGGCTCACTACTTCTGGTGCCAGATTTGATAAAAAGGAATCCTACAGAAGATTTTTTTCTTCCAGTTTGTGCTGGTAAATCTCAATTCCTCCACAACAAAAGTAATCATTTCAGTGAGGCTTCTGCAGGGCAAATTCCTGGTGGCAGATCTGTCTTCCCCTCTGCCACACTTAATGTCACCCAAAATCTGCCTCTGGTAACAGTCCTCACAGATAAACCACAGCTTCTGGTATGGCTATCATTTGAGTCCTGAGCCTCTGTCTGTTTTGCTGTGCTTGTTACTGAAGTCATAATTCTTTACTTGTTCCTGTGGCCCTGTTTGTGCTCTGAGTCAGAGTCCTGTAGGTCTAGGACATACCTTGATCTGTAGATATTGTTTTCTGCAAGAACCTGGACACTTTGGCCAGAATAGCAGCCTAATAACCCAGTCCTATCCAGGTCTGCCTAGAAGGAAGGCCCACTGAGTTGTCCCGTCCCCTGTCCCCCATAAGTGTGCATAGGATGGAAGCCTACTCTACAGGCAGTCCTGACCGTCAACATGTGCTCTTTGGTTTATACTGGTGGGCAAAGATCATCCGTCTCCCCTGCTAGTGAGAGGAAAATAAATGATCCAGCATCATCCTTCTATAGTTGGGGATTGGTTTGTAAAAAATGAAAGAGATTGGTAGTGGGACTTGGCTGCCCAGAAATGATAATTTCCTCAGATACATGACATGGACTTGGAAAATGGTTTTAGCATATGGGTTGGTAGTAAGTTCTAGTCAATTAAATTGATTGATTAAAATATTTTGATTTAAGCTGTGGATAGGATAAAAACAAAAAGGATGTTTTCTTTTTACACCTTTGTTGTTTTTTAATATTACTATAATAACATACTTGGGGAAAACTTTTGACGGACTAAAAAGATGCCCCCCAATTATTTGGTCAGCAGATGGACAACACCATATTAGATGAGGCCTTAGCTCTGGCATGCAAGATGAGGAGACACCTCTTCTGTGACGTGCAACATCAAAAAACGAAAAGAGTATGCTTTTTTAAAGAATGATTTCTTTTTCATATGCATGTTTTTCAGATTTAGGCTGCAGTCCTGTGCCCACTCTTTCTTCAGGTTTTATTAAAGACAAGTAGACATTGTGACCTGGATCGCATGTGACAACCCAGAGTACAGGTTGAGTATGGTTTGTTGTTGAATTGTGGGTTGTTACTGAATCGTGTGTTGTCATTACGTGCAAACCCTGCAGTATGATTTAACTATGAGTTATTAACCACAAAAACCCAGAGTTCACAGCCCAACAATAAACCTTGGGTTCTTTCCTGGGTTGTTCGTAGTTAACAATGCATAGTTAAACCATAATGCAAGGTTCACATGTAACAATAATCAATGATTCAGTGATAACTCATATTCAGCCTATAATGAGTAACTATTTCAAAAAATTTAAACAAACTTCAGCAGTTGAATTTCCATCCAGTGATCAGACAAATAAAGAAAGATATTAAAAGGTGGTCTCAGATACATTTAACAATTATGGGCAGAACTAGTGCTATAAAAATGGTAGTGCTGCCAAAATTAAATTATTATTTTTAAACACTCCCTATAACAATTGTCTCAAAAGATTTGGCACGACGGCAAAAAATATTTATCAAAAAATATATAATATTTGGAGGGAGCCTCAGAGAAATTATGGGTGGGTATGGAAGCAACAAGGAAACATGTACAATTAACTGAAAAAATTATATTCAGAGGGAAAAAATAACTTGGAATGAGTAGATAATCCCCTTTTACATGTTACTTCAAAAATTTGGAAAAACAAATTAATCCCAGATATTTCCCCATTGCTTCCATTCATGTTATATCCTGGCTTCTGATATTTAGATAAAGCAGAGCAATATGCCAAATGGAGAGAAAAAGGATTATATAGAATGCGAGATTTTTATGAACATGAAACCCCTCTTACTGTAGCAAAATTAAAAGAAAAATTTCAGGACTACAAATAAATTGGATTCTTTTTTATCAATTACATTATTATGAATTCTACAGTAAGGCAAAAGATGATCAGAAATATGACTAAATTTGAACACATTATATTGGAACATATGAATAATATGAAAGGACTAATCTCTAAAATATATTCACACTTAATTGAAATAGATACAAGTATGTCCTGTATGTTGTGGTTTTAATGTTCTATATATTTTAAATTGTTTTATTGTGTGTTGTTTGGTTTTAGTTTTTGTGAACCGCCCAGAGAGCTTCGGCTATTGGGCGGTATAGAAATTAAATAAATAAATAAATAAATAAATAAATAAATAAAATGTCAACAGGATTGAAAATAATATGGGAAGATGTTGTTGGGTTAAAAATAGACCAAGATATATGGAACAAATTATGGACGAATCAGTCAAGGAAAACTATCAATAATCCTTGGGGGAAATTCTTTAACAATATTACACCGATGGTATATTACACCAGTGCGTTTAGCAAGGATAAATAATACAAATATTGCAACATGTTGGAGAGGTTGCAGTCAGCAAGGTTTTTATGTTCATATGTGGTGGTCATGTCCTGTTGTGTTACAGTTCTGGAAAAGGATATTTACAGAAATGGCAAACATCAAGTTCTCCATGCCACACCAGCATTAGCTTTATTAACAATTTGGGAGGAACAAAATGGAACAGTGACATGTAAAGGACTGATGGTCTTTATGCTGATGGCAGCTCACAGGGTAATAGCAAAATTTTGGAAAAATGCAGAATTCTTAACGTTAAACTCTTGGTATACAGAGCTGTGGGAAATAGCCATAGCAGAAAAATTGACACACCAACTTAGATTAGTTAAAGGTAAAGCTAATGTATCTATTTTTATAAAGCATGTCATGATTTTTTTCATATACAGATCAGCAAGGCATTCAACATCCGTCAAGGTCCTTCCTCAGATTATGGAAAAGAGAATAAATACAAACTGTAATACGAAGAATTATATGAATAATCTCCAAGCCATTTACGGATTTAGTTCACATTTGTGATTGTAATGTAAAAGCGGAAAATGTGTTACATATATTACCCCCTGCCAATAAAATTCAACTTTATGTATTTTATTTATTTTTTAAAAAACCCTTCTTTTGTTTTTTTTGTTCATTTGTTGTGCATGTTTTTATTATATTTGGAAAATTAATAAAATTATATAATAAAAAAAATTCAACCCATAATCTGGGTTGTTATTATGTGCAACCAGGCACACTCAACCCATGGTCAACCAGTACTCTGGGTTGTTGTTCCATGTGAACCAGATCAATGTTAAACCGTACTGCAGGGTTAACACGTAACAAACCATGATTCAACAACAAGCCACAATTCAATGACAATCCATACTCAACCCATACTCTGGGTTATCATTATTTGCAAACTAGGCCACAGTGAATTCTAAAGATAATGCAGGTAGCTGGGAGACTAACCATGAACCTTCTCTCTGTTCAGTAATGAAGCCTATGCAAGTTCTAAAATGGGGCTTGTCTTTGACTGTGTCTTTGTCCACTTACAGGGGCCTTGTCTCATCGAATACCCGATCTGGGGAAGACAGCTGGTTAAAATCGCTGTTTGTTCGCAAAGTTGATCCCAGGAAAGATGCTCACTCCAATCTCTTAGCCAAAAGGGAGACCAGCAGTCTTTATAAACTACAATGTGAGTTATTGTGTTTATATTTTATTATTTATCCTGTTCATTTTTAAATTCTGTTTATTTTTTCTTTCTCTCAATCTTTAACTTTGACTTTTGGTGTTTTCAGTTCACAATGTCAAACCAGAATGCCTAGAATCCTATAACAAGATTTGGTAAGTCTGAATGTCACACTGGATGATTTGGGGATGTTAAATCTGGAACTTCGTTAATGAGTAATCCTAAACACACTTATTTGGAAGGAAATCTTGTTGAACCTGGTGAGACTTCCTTCCAAGTAAACATGCATAGGACTTGGAAGTTAGGTCCCAATCCTATACCCACTTGAAAAAAAAGGAAAGGTTCTTCCTGTGCAAGCACCAGGTCATTACTGACTCCTAGAGGGACGCCGCTTGCGCTGGCGTTTTCATGGCAGACTATAGTGGGGTGGTTTGCCATTGCCTTCCCCAGTCGTGATTACCTTTCCCCCAGCAAGCTGGGTACTCATTTTACCGACCTCGGAAGGATGGAAGGCTGAGTCGACCTGAGCCAGCAACCCGAGACCCGGCTTCCATAGGGATTGAGCTCAGGTCGTGGGGAGGGTTTCGGTTGCAATACTGCTGCCTACCACTCTGTGCCACACGAGGCTCTTACCTGCTTACCTGAGAGTAAAGTCCATTGACCTCAGTGGGACTTACTTCTGAGTAGACATGTATATAATTACATTGTTAGTTGAGTCTGGTGTTCATACGTAGGAAAATGAGGTGGTTAGAATTCTGCGGTGGCTTAGTGGTTAAGACGCTGAACTGCAGACTGGAAGGTCGGCAGGTCAGCAGTTCGAGACCCGAGTGCTGCGTGACGGAGTGAGCTCCCGTCTTCAGTCCCAGCTTCTGCCAACCTAGCAGTTCGAAAGCAAGAAATTGCAAGTAGATAAATAGGTACCGCCTCGGCGGGAAAGGTAACAGCGTTCCGTGCACCTCGGTGTTCAGTCATGCCGGCCACATGACCACGGAAGTGTCTTTGGACAGCGCTGGCTCTTTGGCTTAGAAACGGGGATGAGCACCGCACCCTAGAGTCGGACACGACTGGTTGGGGACACCTTTACCTTTACCTTTTTACCACTTCAAACCCTAGGTGGTAGATCACGTTTATCAATGTTCCTTTACATTTTCTTCTCTTTAAAGCTGCATCCACATTTACTTGGGAGTGAGCCCCCTTGAGGGCTGACTTCTGAGAAAACATGCATGGGCTTGGATTGCGCAGTGAAGCAGCTTTTTGGCCTCGTACATGGAAATCTTCATTCCCATTCCTTGGCCAAAATAATAATAATAATAATAATAATAATCATTATTATTTGGCTAGCGGTATTGAAAAGCTCCAGTTAAGCAGGTATCCACAAATCCACTTGCCAGGAGAATGAGCCTCTGGCTAGAAGGATGCCAAGCAGCACACAGCTTGCCTCCTTGGAGCTTTCCTTGGTGCTGCAGTTTGAAGAAAGTAATGAACAGTATGAGTCCCTACCAAGTAGCAGGAGGGAATCCTGTTTTCTCCATATCACCCTTCCCAACCTGGTGCCCTCCAGAGGTTGAACTACAAATCCCATAATTCCCAGCCAGAATGGCTGTTGGCCATGGGGATGTTGGGAGTTGTACTCCCAACATATCTGGAGGACTCCAGGTTGGGGAAGGCTGCTCTGTGCCATACCCAGCACAAATGGGAGATGACCACATCTCTCTCCCTAGCCCTTTGCATCTGCCAGGTCACTCAAGGGAGGGGAAGAGGTTTGTGACAATCACAAATAATGGCTGGCTTGCTCACCAGCCAGCATTTGTTCACTTCTGCATTTCAGAATGTTCACTGCATAGGGAAAAAGTACCATGATATTACTTTAGTGAAAGGGGTTGGGATTTTGTTCTAAGGATCAGCGATAGCAAAAGAGACATGGCGTGGTGTGTATGTGTGTTCCTTTTGTTTTTGTTTTGTTTGTTTTTTTAAGTCAAGAGGTGCTGCCAAAGATCCATGAAAAGAAGGAGTATCCATGTACACTGGTGGGGACGTGGAACACGTGGTACGGAGAGCAAGATCAGGCTGGTAGGAGATAAGGCGTACAACAGAATGCACAACTGTGCCAGCGATGTGTGCTTGCGATAGGTGCCCTGTTCCAGCTGGGCTGAGAACTTGCAGGGTGTGAGACAAAATCACGGAAGCAAAGCGCTATCACTAGCACCACTGCAGGGAGCAGATAACAGAGAGAGAGAGAGAGAAAGTTACTAGTCAGACTGATGCCCTGCAGGGCCTAGGAAAGTTCCCGGAGGCAGCAGCATTGATCTTGCAAAATCCAAAGGCTCAGAATAGAGTCCTATCCCCAAGCAGGGTCTGATGACTGCCTGAGCCCCTTCTTTCATCCATGTTGCAGGGATGTGCTCTGGCTTGGGACTAGGCACTGCAGCACCGTTGAAAGGTTTCAGATGGCATCTTTTGCCTTCTCCAGTGGCTCTTGTGGAGATCAAACAACCTTGGGTCGCTGGCAGGCTGATCCAGACTCCTTAAAAGTTGCGACTTACAGTCTGGGCACCTGACATGCACATTTAGGGAGGTTCAGATTCCGCCTCAGACTCTAAGTCTGGCCCATTCATGAGCCTTTCTGAGCAGATAATCTTGCCTCAAAGTAATCAGAAGAGTTATCAGAGAGGTTCTGAGTGACTAGGTCACAGTTTGCAGCCTCTCGGTGCTAAAATATTTAGGTGGGTTCATGGAGAAGCTACAGCAGCCTTCTTGAGCCTGGTGTCCTCCAAATGTGTTGGACTACAACTCCCATAATCTGCCTGTGCGATTATGGGAGTTGCAGCCCAACACATCTGGAGGTCTGTGGTGTTCTTCCACATCTCCCATTTATTTCAGTGGGGCTCATATAGGAGAATGTCCAAGGGAGTTGCGCCCTTTATCTTTTTTGTTTGTCCTCTGGCTGCTTCTGCTGGTGGAGAAAGGACATTATATAGGAGCAGGGAAGGGCAGTGACCACTCATAGACCAAAGGCCTGGAGCAAAGCAAATGCCTGGCGAGGGAGCTTGGGATGCATCATCTTCCAGGGAAGAGTGATGGTTCAGGAAGCATATCCCCAGATTGGCTCCTGTTAGGTCCCCAACTTGAGATCCCCCAAAATGTAATGGTTTGACAGGCACTGGAAGAAAGTGAGATGGCTACTCGCCCACATAGGGGCTGAAAGTGGGGTGCTGCTGCTCATCAGGAGTAGAGTGGACAGAATGGCAGTGAGAGGCAGGGTTAGGGTAGCAAGGAGTTGAGGTTTGGGGAGCCAGTTGGAAGCCCATTGAGTGTCTTCTAAAGGGAAAGAAGACTTTTAAACATGCTCTTTTTGATTCCAGTCCATCTCTGGCGGTATGAGGGAGGCTATCCAGCCCTTACAGAAGTCATGAGTAAGCTTCGATATGACAAGGTAAAGCCAAGGAAAAAGATGGATTTTTTCATCCCGATGCTATGTTGTTTGGTGGGCCTAAGCTCATTAATTTACATAGGCTTAGGTATGACTAATTCCACATAGGATTGGGCAGTATTACATCTACTAGGAGCTTGTTCAAACAAACCATAACACAAGAAGGTTTATGAGAAGTATCATTGGTTTGAAAAACTAAGCTATGGAGTGTTGCACACGCACACACTCAAGAGTGGATTGTGCAGGATGTGCTGAGATTGATAACACAATACTGACTGGCACTGTTAGAGTGAATGGCCACTTGTAAATTAAGCTGGCAAAAATCAAGGAGCAGCTGTGTCAACAGAGATGTTCTGGACTCTCTTCCTGTTCCAGCCTCCCTTCAACAAGCCAGATAAGGATCCAGGTTGTGAAACCTTCCAGGGTCTAGATCAGGGGTGCAAAAAATGTGATCTGTGGGCTTCATGCAGCCCACCAAGCTGTTTCTGGTGGCACACCAGACACCCCTTGTATCTGCAGCCAGTGACATTGCCTTGGTTTGCTGCTGATCCCTGCCTTGCCTTCCTCTCAGGACCTCGACTCTTGACACAGCAAGAGCCAAGTCTGACAGCCACCTAGGATGATAATAGAAGCTTCGGAAGCTCTCCTGCTATGAGATTGCTAATAGGCATGATGCACATTTAGTAACTGAATGGAAACTTAGATGGCTGCTTGAAACGTCATCTAGTGTATGACGCAATACAGCCTATTTCTTGCTATGTCATAAAAGCTTAGCTCTGCCTGTTGACTCCGTTTAGCTGCACGTTTACTCTACCGCAAATAGTCACACAGACCAAGTACAACATATAAAATGTTCCCAAGAAGCTGGTCATCTCTGCAAAAATTCATATATCTGGGTCGCTGTAGTGATGTTGTCACTGAAGCATCATGTGGAATCTACATCGTAGACACAGTTTCTGCACCTTCAACACTGCTTCAGGGTATTGGCTGCCCAGTTCTGGTCGAGGTTAGCTGTGCTTGGTTGTCCAGTCCTGCAAGATGGCTTTGACAGCCTCAGTCACTGACTTCTGGTGTGTACATAATATACTATGCTGTCAAAGTATTACAGTATTTTTTTCTTTTAAGGGTGGGTGGTTTTTGTTTTTTGGTGTTACCACCATTTCCTCTTCCCTCTCCCACTGCTCATACTGAATCAAAATTATACATTTTAATATCAATATGTGTACAATGTCTTATACATATATTTGGGTAACCATGTTGTGTATTGTTCAAGAATTCAATTTTAACAGCCCCAATCTTGCATAAAAGTAATTTTCATTTGCCTCCCAAACTTAATAATTATTGCAAGAGTTTTTCCGTCATCAAGGAGTCCCGGAGTTTATGTATCCACTACTTTTAGGTTTGGTGCCCTCCGAGTGTTGAGCTATCAGTGTCCAGGCAATAATTAGCATAAATTGGTTCAGGTTTTTTTAAAATAAATACATGTAATGTCCTACTGTTGCAATCTTAAGGAGCACTGGAGATTTTTACAATTTTATTTTATTTTTAGGAGTTCATGGAGTTTCGCAAAGCGAGGGGAAACATGCTTCTGTCCCGCAAGAACCAGTTGCTGTTGGAATTCAGTTTTTGGAATGAACCTGTTCCCAGGACAGGACCCAATATCTATGAACTAAGGTCTTACCAACTTCGTGTGAGTGCCTTTTTCCATGTATAGAATGTGCATCATTAAAAAAAATCAGATAAAAAAGAAACATACCTGCCTTCAGCTTCACCTCAGAAACTAGCTTATTTCTTATCAAAATAATAGAGAATGCAGATAGGCACAAATCAGGCCTCAAAAGCAAGACTGCATTCTAGTAACACCCTCTTACATAAGGCTGCTCTTACAGTTTGTTCCAAGGATGGAGCTGGTAGAGAAGATGGCAGGTCAGTTCCTGCCAGAAGTGGGTAACGGGGAGTGCTGCTGCATCAGTGTCTTGCTTGTTTCCTCTTGAGCACCTGCCTTGTGAACATGGAAAAAGCATACTTGCTCAATCATATTTTTGTCTGAAGCAAACACAGTGCTAACAGATGTTGGAAGTCAAATTGGAAAAGCTATCTGAAGAAATTCAGTTTTAAACTGGCTCATCACCCTATGTCTCTTGGGCTGAGTTGTCTTCTTAGTACTGGATAAAATCCAAAAAGGTTTCTGGAGGCAGGAGGGGCAGCCCAATTCCCAGTCTGGGTGGGAGGAAGAATTGCATTCATCAGGTATAGTCACACCCTTTCTTTTCTTTCAGCCTGGAACAATGATTGAATGGGGCAACTACTGGTAAGTGCCCCTTGCTGTGTTGGGGGCAGCATCCTAGACTCACCTGCAAAGCAGGCCTGTGCGCAGGGTTGGTTCCAACAGCTGAGAAGGTGCTGGAAAGAGATAGTTGAAAATATAAGATTGTTGAAAACATGGGATTATTTTCAGAGCAATTAGGCACAGTGAGGACCTGGAACTCCAACTTAGGGCAATGTCCTTGTGTACAGCAATCCCACTCACCTCTTGTTTGATTAACTGCTTTTGTTGACACACAGAAAGGGTGAACACCTAGGTGGCAGAGAACCCCTGCATAGGAAAAATAAACACCAAAGTTGCACACTGAAGAAACAACTGGTTGGGGAAGAGTTTTCCAGCTTTTCAAGAATCAATTTGAGTGGGAGGTGGGGGAAGTGTCTCCCAGCAAGTATGAATGACTCCAAAAATGGAATTTGTGGATTGCTATTTACTGAAAGCACACACCAGCTGATTTTTTGTGTGTATGGAAAAAATTGGGACTAGGTTGGCCCTGAGTTCCTCAACTGCAAAATGAGAAGAAGTCGGGCCTGTTTTGTAGGGTGGTTATAAGGATGGATAATATAAGATTTTGTCGCATTTGCCACATTAAGGTGCTGTCAGAATGACATGATAATCTCTGATAGCCTCCTAAGCAGCACTGGCCGGAGTCATTTTTTATCTGAAGGAAAACGTCAAAGCGACATCTATTCCTACCCATCCCCATACACCTCTTACCTTCCAACTTGGGGCTAGAATACTGTTGTGTGTGTTTTTATGGCCCACAAAGATGGAGATTTGGAGTAAGGAAAATTGTGTCACCTCCGGAAACTGCTGCTTGAGGTGACTGCCTTACATCACTGCTACATAGGAAGGGGACTGCTCCTCCAGGGTCAGGACAACTTGAAGAGAACATAGCCCTGTGGCGGAACACATGCTTTCTATATATGCGGAAGGCCCCAAACTCAATCTCCAGCAATCTCAGATTTCTCAGGAAAGACTCTCCTTTGCCTGTGACCTTGAAGAGCTACTGCTAGTCAGCATACACAAGGCCTGTTTTCAAAGTCTGGGGGCTCAGAGTATTGCCTTGGTCAAGTTGCCCAACATTGGTTCTCCCTCTATGAAACAGAGAGAGCTGTTTCAAGCAATTAATGTATTTAAAGTGCTCTGTGAATGATAAATAGCCTAAATAAACTGAAATTACGTCCAGTGCCCTGATCTGAAAATGGGTCTAGGCGTCTGTCATATTTTTCTAGTTCTGAATACTCCTTTCATACTTCTATAGCAGTGATGGGGAACATGCAGCCCTCCTGATGGTGTCAGACTGCAACTCCCATCACCCCTAGCCAACATAGCCAGTGGTGAAGGATGATGGGAGTTGCAGTCCAACAACTTCTGGAGAGAGCCACACGTTCCCCACTCCTGTTTTATAGTGTTATGTGGTGCTGGGTTTGTAGTTCCTTGCTGCATTTTATGGTGGTCTTGCTTGAACTATGAGACAGCATTACTCCTGCCTTAGCAGTTACTCAGTTCCAGCACTAGCCCCGTGTTTGTCAAGACTTATCTTCTGCCTTTCAGGGCCCGTGCTATTGGCTTCCGACAGGATGACAAAGAAGCCGTTGGTGGCTTTTTCTCGCAGATCGGGCAGCTGTACATGGTTCATCACCTCTGGGGTAGGGCTAGCCTTCCATTCTTATGCTCTGGGCATGCATCTCACTCCCCATTCTAGCTCAGCTCCAAACATAAAGGACGTGCTTGACAATGGCTAGGTTCACACATTATGCTAATTCTATTGGATTTGAGGTTGTCATGATGTGCACACTCAGCCGCGCCAACAGACTGTGGTTTGTTAACCATGAAGAACCCAGAAGGACAACCCATGGTTTGTTGTTGGGTTGTGAACTCTGGGTTGTTGAAAGCATGGGTTGTCGTTATATATGGACCCAGAACTGTGGGTTGTTTGTGGGTTGTTTCACCAGGCTACAAAGGCGGCAGGCAAGAGTGGTAAAAAAAAAACCCACCAGCTTCTCTTGATGCCATTACTACATTGCCATAAAGGCATTTGGGATACAAGGAGGGAGCAGGTGAAGGAGGGAAGCAACCAGGGGACTGGGGAAACAAACCACAGTTTGTTCGACTATCTGCCAGATAAACCCTGGGTAAGGGAACAAGCAATGGGCTAAATAAACCATGGGTTAGCATTATGTGTGAACCAGGCTTTGCCTTTTAAAGTCTCCTTCAGAAAGTTTAGGCTTTGTTCATGTTTGGATTGAAATACTTGGGGGTGAGAAAGAATATTCCTTCAGATCAAGGCAGACAGTCTTAGGTTCTCCTGTAGGGATTATTCAGGAGCACATGACTTCTGCGGTGTTCCATGGGGATTTCAGAGGTGCCATGGGGAAGGGTGGGTGGAGCTTTGGCAGTAAAAATCAGTTTAGGTGTTTAATTATGTCTGCTCTTAGATGCTTTATGGCAGTCTTCCCCAACCTGGTCCCCTCTAGATGTGTTGGACTGCAACTCCCATCATTTGCAGACTTGAATGATGGGAGTTGCAGTCCACTGCATCTGGAAGGCATGAGGTTGGGGAAGACAGACCTATGGTGTTCTGCTGTATTTGAAAGGAAGGTGCTGATGAACATCAAGACACTGATCATTGCAAATCTTCCTCCCACCCCCATAACACTTCCAGCTTACAAAGATCTCCAGACGAGAGAAGACATAAGGAACTCTGCGTGGCACAAGCCTGGGTGGGACGAGCTAGTATACTATACAGGTAACGGCTTAATACTGATGTGGCAGGCTGTGGTCCAGAAATCTGCTCGTCTTTCCTGCTCACAGCCCTTCTAGGTACTTATCCAGGATCTGCCTTCCGAAAGAGCAAGTGCTCCATTCGCAGAAGGTCCCTCCACCTGATTTCTGGGGATGCGTCCCCACACACACACACACACACACACACACACCACAGCTCAACCCATTCAGCAGACTCTCTGCGTAGCATTTGCGGGAGGCTGGAGCAGCTGCCATGGGAAGGAGGAGGGCGGGGAACCCAGTACCTTGGGCTGGGCTCTGCCAGTGCCTGACTGGAAGGTCTGACCTCAGGGTGTTAGATGGGGCAAGCGGGCCTTTTGATCCTATTCACCCCTGTAATTTCATCAGATGTGGACTGAGGTTATGGGAGTGATGTACCCAGGGCTCTGTTGGGGCAGCTCCACCCCAAGAAGCACCATCATTCTCACTGCGTGTGGAGCATCCAAGAAAGCCAGAGGCAGCGCGAGTGAGTTCTCACTTGCACACTCCGCCCCTTCCAGGTTAGTGGGGGTGCATTGAGCCCCCTTCATCAGAGTCCCCTAAATTCTAGAGCTAGCTCTGTTTCTGCTTATTTGTGTGATACTTTGATAGCTACAAAGCCCCACTCATGTCACATAAGTTCATAAGAATAGCTGTCCTGGATCAAAGCCAAGACCTATCTAGTTCAGCATTCTGTTTGCACAGCGACCAACCAGTTGCCCATGGGAAGCCCACAAGTAGGATTTAAGCACAGTCGCACCCTCCTGATCATGTTCCCAGCAACTGGCGTACTGCCTCTGATACTAGAGGTAATCTATAGCCATCATGACTCATACCCATTGATAGCCTTCTCTTCCATATGTATGCATAAACCTTTTTTTAAAACAAGCGAACTATCTTTCTTTTCCCCCCAGTGCCCCTTATTCAGGAAATGGAATCCAGAATTATGATACCATTGAAGATTTCTCCACTTCAGTAAAGCCATTGACTGACCGATGCCTATGGGTAGATTTGAATTAACAAGCGTTTACGTCTTTTGGTTAATTTGATCATATGTGTGCGGCAATGGAAACTTGACTTCTGAAAGTACTGTATATTGGGGGCTTTCGAACGAGACCGCTTTTTCTTCAGACCCTGCACTTACAAATTGTGTTTGGGGGAATTGTGGGGTCCTCATTTCAGTTTTGGAATTCAGCCACCTACCCCGGGTCTCAGTGAAACAGCCTCTTTGAAACACAGCCAGGCATTTGGAGAGCCAGCAGGCCCTGATGGAAACGCACAAGCTTCAGTGGTAGTTGCACGAGATTTAAACTTAAATCTTGAATGATGCTGTATTTAATTATGGGGGGATTTGTCATGTGGACTCCCATGCATTTTTTCTTCATAGTTATGATTGCTTGTCAAGCCTTCAGGGCCTTCCTATGGCTATGAAAAGCACTCCTCCTTCCCCCCCCCCCCCCGTTCCCACTTAGAATTGTGCAGAGTACAAATGGAATCCTTGCTTTCCTCTTTCTAGGGAACTTCTAAAGTACCTTTCTGCAACCTGGTGCACCTCCAGATATGTTGGGCTGCAACTCCTGGGAATGATGGAAGTTGGCTGGGAATTATGGGAGTTGTAGTCCAACGCAGTCAAACCCATCCAGAGTTCACCAGGGTGGAGAAGGCAGTTTTAAAGCCTTTGATTCTCCTCCCTTTTGCACTGACCTAGCTAGAAAAGCTTGTTTTGCCCTGACCAGTTTTGTCTTAAGCATTAATTAAACCAATCGGTAGCGCTTTTTCTGAATTATACCACTTCAGCTGGCAAAGTGGGCTGTTTGAGGGGGAGGAATTGTAAACTTAAATGTGCTGCTGTGGCGGGGGGGGATCCCTGCATGTGGAAAACTAGCATGACAGGGAAATAGCCAATCTAAAACCATTATTAGGAGAAGCACTTAAACACACAGCCTTCCTGCATGGGCAATTAGAAGTGGTTCAATCCAGGAAAAGCTGCACCACTTGATTCTGCTGAATGAATACCCTGGCCATTTTTGAACTTGTGAACATTGTCAAAGCAGTATATGTTGCAGGAAACAGCCGTTCTCAGTTTGAATGATCAGCCCTAGAAACTTCTTAATTTCAGTGATCTGGCAGACATATAATGATATGTTCCCATGAACAGATGCCCTCTCAAATATGTATGTTTTCAGTTGCTGGTCACTGCTTTTGCTAATAAAAAGCAAGATCTGGGCTCCCCTTGTAAGAAGTGTGGCCTCCTGCACTGGAAGGTGGTGAGCCTAGTATTTCTAGGAGCCAGCGATACCAACAGTAATGCATCATGAGCATAGATGTGGTGTCATAATGCAGAAATGGAAAATCCATAAAGCTTTTTCAGGGCTCAGTCTGCATGTACCTTTACAGCTTGCTCCTGTGCATCTTCACTTAGAGGCAAGTCCCACTGTGTTTAATGGATCTTACTCCCATGAAAGGGTCACAGAAATGCAGCCTTTGGGAGGCATGTGCGTTAGGAGGCCTCTTCCATTGTCCCCCTCTCTTACCTGTCATGTTTCTTCAGCACCTCCCCTTCCCAAGCCAGTGTTCTGGAATTGTGGGAAGGGGGAGTTGCAGAGAGGAGCATCCCTGCGCTTGCTTCTCCCTTGCAAATCCCCATTTCCAGAACTACTTTCCTTCTGGGAGAGAGACAGCAGTAAGGAGTTTTCCAGCATGTATTGGAGGAGGTTCAAATTGGGGGGCCGGGGGGTGGGTTGTGTGTAGCTTGTTGTGCCAAGTGTGAGAATTCCCCAGTGTATAGGATTAAGAAGAGTCAGTGTCATGAACTTGTTAAAAGCACTCCTGGATTATGCAGTGAAGCACTTACGCAGGAGGAAAGGGGTTTTCATTTCATAGAGCATTCATGATTTCAGCCATTTGTGTGATTTGTCTAACCATGGTGCAGAAGGTAATTCTGAAAAGATGGTGAAGCATATTCAGCCACTTAGGACAGGCACAAATCACTGTGTCTCTTTTGTCCAGTTTTCTGTTTTTGATTTCACTTCAGAATAGAAGGATTTTATTTTTTCTGTGCGTCTGCAATGTTGTGAACATCTTGTATGCTGAAATGATTATCCTGTTAGCTAACGAATCAGTGCAATACACTGTATGTCCGATTACCTATGAAACATCCAGTTTTTACATTTCAGTGAGTTTTCTGGCAAAATGTGTCAATAAAATCCTATTGATTTTCTCATATTATTGGCATTATTTGGACTTATTTCAGTATCGCTAGATTTTGAATTTCTACAGACCATACAGAGATGGAGATGCACTGAATTTCATTTTTTTTATTTGAACTAACCAGCCAGTTCCTTGGTTGTATATTTCTAGAATGTATAGGGATAAAGCTGGGGTGCAGAACCTCGGGCCCGGGAGCCAAATCCAACCCTCCTGGGGTCCCAATCCAGCCCTCTGGAGTTCCCCAGAAGTCCACATCTCTTTGTAGCCCCACAATATGTGGTCTCCCGACCACATATTGTTTAGTGGTTGCCCAGTTTTTTCCCATTATAAAAGGTTGAAATGTCTCTCCTGAGTGTTAGTTACTGGCACTAAGAGGCACTTTGGCTGAAAGTGGTTCAACATGTCTGATAAGGGATAGCAAGCGGAAGAACATTTCCTAATCTTTTTTATTATTTCCCATGGGGAGGGGGCCATCACCACATAGAATTCCAGCATCTTGTTTTTTTCTGATGGACAAAGCTGGCTTAAGGCTCAGCAAAATAAAACTGCTTTGAAGATCATGTTCGCTGGAACATGGTTCTGTGGACATGTCGTCCTGGGGTTTTCCGGCTGGGAATAATTTACGGACTTGAGTTGCCTCACCTGACGATCCCCCACACGCAACACCTCTGAAATGCATCCCAGGCACATTCCACACTGGCTCCGATGCTTCGCTGTTTGCTTTGTCTGTCTGTCAGTCATGGAATTTTCCCATGTGACCCTTTGCACTCTTGTCTCCGGTGTCTAACTTCATTACCAGATCAGTTATTCAGCAATAAACTGTTGCCTGTTGCCATGCAGATTTCTCACAGACCTTTTACCGCCTTGTTTTCAGATTTGTAACTGAAAATACGAAGTCATGAGTATTCCAAGAGAGTTCCAGTATTTGGGCAGATGCCAGGCAAACCACAGACCTAGACAGAGGGCTCGTAGCGCTACCTCTCAGACGGCATTGTGCGGCTGCGCTGTTCTCTGCCTGTTTTGCCTTGTTGCTGGTTATGCGTAGAACATTAATTCTCCTGGAACGTTAATGCCATGCTATCTCCTTCCCACCCTGCAGATGGCCTCTCTCCCTTCTTTACCTTTGGCTTTAACTTGAATCCTCGCTCCCGACTAATCAAGTTTTTAAATATATGTAACCCCTGCACAAAATGAGGCAAGCTACCAGTTCTTTTTTTTCAGGTGGATGTAATTGACGCTGGCCTAACCATACCACTTCCTTTTTTCTACCATGGATCCCACTTCCATCTAGACCACCCCACTTACTTTTTCCCCTTCCCACCTTGGGCAGCTCTGTTCACCCCCCTCTACCCATGTCTCTCGGTCACTGCCTTGTTTCCCCACTGCCTGAGGTGGCCATGTGTCCTATTGCACAGGACAGCCCTCTAATTGAAGGGCTGTCCAAGGGCAGTCCTCTGTTTTGAACATGTCTTCTCTTTGAAAGACTGTCCAGGCCAAGCCCAGTTTCAAGAGCAAGTGCCCCAGGTAGGGGGAGCAGGCAGGGGCCTGGAAGTCACTCATCAATATTTAACCCCTGGACAGCAGACTGAGCAGCAGGCGCACAGGGCATCACCTGACCACAGACTTCCCTATGGGGAAATACATTTAATTGCTATTTAAATTATAGCCATTCTTTCTAAATTTGCATCTCCCTATATATAAATTAGCACAGGCACATTTCATGCAAATCTGTATCCTCTTTCATCTTTTTGGTGGTGCAATAACCCTTTTTTGGGTGATGCATGTGTGGCCACCCTATGTGGTCTTATCTTTTAGATTGTAAGCTCCTTACGAGCAGGGGCCTGTCTATGTTTCCCGTGGCATGGTAATAACATTGTGTCTGTGCAGAATCTAGTTCAGCCTTCCCAAGCCTGGTGCCCTCCAGATGTTTTGAACAACAATTCTCAGCATTCCTGACCACTGCCCATGCTGGCTGGGGCTGATGGGAGAAGAGGTTCAAAACATCTGAAGGGCAACAAGTCGTAGAAAGCTGATGTAGTTTCTTCCTGCTGCTAGAGAGCAACTAAGGCAGGAGCTTAAGGCTATGGGCTATCAAAATAACCAGTTTATACAAACACTGGCTGTAGGGGTTGGGAGATGTGAACAATGAAACATTGTGAGTTTGGACAAAACAATACTTGGAACAGCATGAGGCACACTGGCAGTCAGAGATGAGCATGTGCCTTGACAGCTTGACAGGCTTTTTTTTAGCCCTGTTTTTACCCAGGTAGACGTTACTAACTAGGCCTCAAGCACAGCCCTTGACCTGGAGCAGCCTCTAATTTTCAGGTTCCATACGGGTAGGTGTGTTCGTTCTGTTACAGCAGTCTTCCCCAGCCTGATGATCTCCAGATGTGTTGGACTATGACTCCCAGCATCCCCCAGCCAGCCATTTACAGATGTGAGGGTCCAGCAGACGAACATAAGAACTTTCTTGCCAACCCAGACACGCCCAATTCAAACGTTAAGTGGTAAATGGTTGCCACTCAAGCCTGCTTCTGCACAGTTGGGATGCTTGATGTCAGCCCCACAGGAAGCCATAACTGGATTCCTGTGGGAATCAGCCAGAGCCCATGGTACGTTTTCAACGATAATTGGGAAAAGGGGACTGAGTGAGCTGATAGATTTCCACAGGAAGCCAGTTACAGATGTTAGTGGCTGCTATGCAAAACTACAATAATGCATGAGCGGTTTTAGTGGTAACTGAGGCCCAACGATTCAGCTAGTCTGACACCCAAAGGCCCCTGGTAACTCAGAGACAAGTCATAGGGATGATAGCCATGCCTTTCTGTTTGTCTTCAGCTCCAGGTGTTCAGTGGTAGACACTGCCAAATATGGAGGCTCTACTTAGCTATCAAGACTAATAGCGATACCAGAGTGCCACCTCTCTCCCTTCAAATCCCTCCACAAAACCCACCTTTTCTGTGAGTGCTTTCCTCTTAACTTCCAGAGGGTAACCATATTAGTCTGTTGGAGAAGAGAGGTTCATGGCTAACAGGTATATTTTTAAAGATTAAGATTTATTGTGACAGAAACTTTTGTGGACTACAGCCCATTCCATCAGATGCATTATATTTTAAGTATGTATTAACTGTATATTCCTTCCTTCCTAGCCTTGATTCTCCCCTGCCACACTTTCTGTTATCTTCCCCACTGTCAAATTTAAGACTGTAATATCCTTGGGGGCAGGGACATTTTTCCAGGATTAGAAACCCTGAAAGTGCCCCATTTAATTGTGGCACCATTCTCCTTCTCCTACTGCTCTTCTCTGTAAATTTGTCCACTGCTTTTTAAAAGTCATCTAAACTGCTGGCTGTTGTCACCTCTTGGGGGCAATTTTTTGCATGTTCGTTGTGCGTTGTGAGATAAAATACATCCCTTTCTTCCTCCTAAGCTGACTGCCAGTTGGTTTCATCCCTGAATTCTAGGTTTTGGAGGAGGGGGAACACAAGAGAAATGTCTCCATTTGCTATCCTGATAGCGGCAGTGAAGGAAGCCCTTTTTTTTTAATTAACTGTCTTCTATGAGACATCTTGTAAAACTGAATCCCAGGTTAGGGGTGCTGTCTTCATTGATCCCATTAGCTAAAAGTGGACTGGACTCAACGGTGGACTTCATCGCCTGATTAAAATGAAGAGAGGGAGAGCCTTTTCACATTCCCTCTGTCAGGAATCCTGGCACCCCACAAGCTCCCTGGCTCTGGCATAATACCGCTATTGTTCCTGCAACGAGCACTCGAGTTCAGCAAGAGGCAGCTACTCTGGGAGGAGTCTCTGCAAGTGTTTTTTCACCCAAGCTGCAGCGGCTCTCTTTAGGATTTCTCTTAAGCAGTGGTGCAACAAGGCCTGGGCCTTGGGGCTGAAGCCGAGGGGCCCCAAATCACCACCCAGAGAGTGGTAGCTGATGGAGGCACCAGCAAACAGGGTGTTGGCACATGGTCCAGTGTAGGCATGCCCAGGCCCACTGGAGCTGATGCTACTTGCTACAGCATCGTTTCTTATTTTAAAACAACGGTTACACATGCTCATATTATTCTAGGTTTAATTAGAGGTTTTTCTAGGTTTAATTATATGGTATTATACTCACATTATTTTTATTTAAATATATATTATGCTTTAGGATAATATATAGGATTTCCCTTTAGGATTTAAAGAAAGAGATCCTGGGGTTTTGGAGGATAGCTCGATGAAACCATCGACCCAGTGTGCGGCTGCCATTAAAAAGGCAAATTCCACGTTAGGCATAATTAGGAAATAAAGCTACCAATATCATCCTGCCCTTATACAAATCTATGGTGCGACCACACCTGGAACGCTGTGTACAGTTCTGGCTTTGAATATTTCCCATGAAATGTGACACATTCCTGTTTTTCCAACAGGCTTTTGAAGACAGCCGGCTGGGTCTGTGTTCTTTGTTTTACCCTGCTCAGTTGTTTTGATGGTGGTTTTCTAAATATGTAAGGTGTGGTGGTGAGATTTCAGTGTGGCAGTTTCTTGCATTTATTGGAATCTGCCTCAAAAATTGTGAATGAAGCAGGACGGACACACCCGTTGGAAGGTCTCCTTTCTCTCCTCTCATTTTGCAGGCCCATTTTGTTCCCACATCTGCCTACCTTCCTTCACCTTACCTGCTCCTCTGCTGCCAGCTGATTCTCCCCTACCCCATCTCCACTACTTAGTCATCTACTGTGGCCTCTCCCCACTCCCATCATCGTCTCTGTCTGTGGTAGACGGCCAGCCTTTGCCCGGGGGGGCGGGGGAGGGGTGACAGCTGAATTTAAGCCAGGGCTCAGCCAGGTCATCCATCTCTACATTCGATCTCAAAAATGGAATATGTGAAGTCATCATAAAAGCAGGGTGTACGTGCATGTGCAAAGTGTACATTTTACTATCATTGTGTAACCATAGCCCATCCGTTTGGTATTAAAGAACTGGGCTTCCAAGTAAGACAGTGTGGCTTCCACGGGAGTTGGAGCCCCAAACCTGTTCTTAGAAATGGACCACTGGGACCATCTATGGTAAGTCTGTTCAACATCTTTCAGCCCGAGGGCCAAATTCCATTCTGGAGAAGCTCTGGAGGGGGGACACATTCTTGTGGTGGGTGGGGCCAAATGCAAAAGGGATGAGGGCAAAAGGACAGGGCCAAAAATACAAAAAATGCCAGCCTATTGTAGCTTAAAGCTCTTCGTGTCATGAACGCGGCCTTAGGAGAGGTGGCTTAACCTTTTAGGATGGGGGGGAAAACTGCACAGAAGCTGGGAAACCACCAAATGAAGAGTGGTGATGGGGAAAGTGGCTGGGGCTGGGAGGTGTGGCTCTCTGGGGAACTCCAGAACGCCAGAGGTGGACCACAGGAAGGCCAAATTGCAGTTCTGCACCCCGCATGTGTGCTACTATTGTGCCCCTCCTACCTTTTCCCCCAGTGCCAAGGGAAGGATTGCTATGGCTTCAACAGGGGCATGGGTTCCTCATGACTGAGGAGGTACGGGGGACACAGCCATTTCCACCTTGAACATCCCCATGAGGTAAAGTGCTTGCTGGGTAGCCAGAAATGAAAGACTGCAAACACCTCTGTTCGCAAATAACAATAAGAATATGTTTAATTGCATAATTATACATCTACCTACAATAAGTGTTAATAAAATAAGCCTAGTTCATAATTTATCGTTCTTCCAGTTCTTTCAGTAGCTCGTCAAAATGGGTGATGTACCATTTGGCCTTTTCCTTGACTTGTTTCCGCACAACATTGCCTCCAAAGCCGATGAAACAGTCCTGGGCAAACATAAAAAAACGGGCTGGTTATTTTTCTGTGTCAGGACTTGGGAACAGGTTCTGTTCAGAGAGAACGGGCTAATGAGGAAATGCCCTTTATTAACACCGGGGCAGATTCCCTCAAAGGCTTGCAGGTCTGTTTCCGGTCATGGGCCCGCTGCCCTGCTGACCAGTGCTCTGCAACCAAGTGGCGGTGCCAGAACGCCTCGTGAGTGGCTCTGAAACGGGCTTCTCCTGGCTCACCTACCTAGAAGCAGCAGCTGCCAACTGTGTTACTCTCCTTTTTGCCAGCCATGCGATGTGAGAAAATTGGTTTCTTGCTTTAAAATGCCCTGGTTAAGCAGGGCAACAGCCATGAACTGCAGAAAGAGTTAGCTCCTCAATGCCAGTTCTTGACGCCTTGGCTGGCCTCCGTGACCTCTTCATTTTGACTTGACTTGCCTCCCCGGGCAGATACCAAAAGCAATCATTAACAGAGAGCTGAAATCATTAACCCAGGAATAGCCTTGTATCTGATCCTCATGAGAGACATGCAGAATTTGTTTTCAGTGCTCCTGATTTTTCCCATATAGGATTGTGGGGGGCTCCCCCTATTTTCTATGGGGTTGCCATATCCAGGAGTAGATGCACCCAACTACCTTTTGTTTGGGGCAATGTGGTGGATGGGTTTTGCTTACGCTCAGAGTCTGACTGCCTGCCATACAACACTTTTGAAAGGCATTTATTCCCGGGACAGCAGTGACTGGAGTTGGGGCCTCCAACGTGGTGCCCATGGGCCCCAGACCCCTCTGTTGGTGCTCACCAGACTCCCTGCCCCTCCTGATTCTTATGTTATTTCTTAAGGGTTTTTTTTTAACTGGGTGGCCACCATGCTGCAAAGAGAAGTGCTGCCCTCCAGCGCCATCTGTATTTGGGTTCCAAAGAGTGGTTTTGTGTTTTAGAGCTCTGAGCCAACCTTTGCCTTGTACATAGATTCTTGCGCAAACTTCTTTTAGTCTCACTCCCTTGCCTTCTGGGAAATAGGTGTTTTCTCACCAGCCATGCCCACTATGGGAGCCATTTTGTGAGAGCACCCTCCACACTCAAAATTCCAAATGTGTCCACCAACCCAAAAAGGTTGGGGACCCCTGTGTGTGTGTGTGTGTGCGCGCATGTGTGTGAGACAGAGGTTTGAATCTTTGCACTGCAGTATGATTTGGCTGACGTGCCTGGGGCATGCTAAGATTTGGATTGTACAAGGAGATGTGTCTGGGGAAAGAGGGCTGAGCGGCAGATGATTCTGGGGAACCTGAGCTCAAGCTCCCATTCAGCAAAACTGTTCTTGCTTAATGGTCAGTCTCTCTCTCTCTCTCTCTCCCCCGCCCCCCACGACCTACTTCACTTGTTTATCATGAGGATAAAATTGGGGCAACTCAGTCTGGACTGCCCCGGGCTCATAGGAAGGATAGAATACAAAGAATGCAAATGCAATCATAGAGCCCATGTCTGCTCTGGGCACTCACTGCAGGCGGGCAGGCTTCCATATCTGTTGCTCCGTCTCCAATCATAGCCACCTTCTTAAACTGGTACTGCTCTTTCAGGTAACTAATAACTTGTCCTTTGCCACCCGACTCGGCTGTTGGCTGCGTCTCGTCAAAGCCGGCGTATTCTCCTAGATGGACATCACAGAGAGAAAGTCAGTCACGTGGCTGCAGCAAATCACAAGAGGATCACAAGGATGCTACATGTTTGAGACACACGAAGAGGGGGCAGAGGGAGAGGGAGGGGGAGAAATCTCCCTCCAGACATTTTCCAGTATGGAGGTGCCCAGTTTGAAGCCTAGGAAATACACCCTCATGCAGAAACCTTCCTTGCTAAACCCATTGTGAGGTTTTGACATCACCCAGTGTATGAGAGAAGGACAGTTTTTACATGCTCAGAACCTCTGCTGTCTCTTGTTACTTTACATATTCCAGACCAAGCCCTAAAATTAAAAGCAAGTTCCAAGTGATTTAAGTTCTGGCTCCATAGCTCAGTGAGGGCCTTTTTGGAAGCCACTCTTCCAAAATCCATGCAAGGTCTTCCACTGTGGACTACTTCCACCTTTTTCTCCCTGTGGCAATCCAAAGTGATTGTGCCATAGCCATGTTCCACATGAGTTACGAACATCAGAACATCAGAAGTGCCCTACGGCTGGATCAGGCCAAGGGTCCATCTAGTCCAGCATTCTGTTCACACAGTGGCCAACCAGTTTCCCACAGGAAGCCCTCAAGGAGGACATGAGGGCAACAGCACCCTCCTGCCCATCTTGCCCAGCAACTGGTGTACAGAGGCTCACTGCCTCTGGTACCTGAGTGACCCCATTTATTCTGATATCCCTGAAAGCTGAGCTTGGCCATAAAAGCTGTGTTATCATCAGCGGAACAAAGTCTTTGACCTTGATGTTGCATTTTATCAATCCACAGCCAGCTGGTGGATAAGATACCCTGTTGCTGCCTCCATCAACGTGCTGACCTCAGCAGCAACCCTCCTTGCTCCGTCTGTGTGCCAGAGCTGAGAGATAAATCATAACTATCAGAAGGAACTGTTCATTCTGAGCCATCCAAGCAAACTGGATATTGATTGATTGATTGCATTTATATCCCGCCTTTTTTTTCCTCTGGCAAGGAACCCAAGGCAGCTTACATTATCCCCCTCCTCTCCATTTTATCCTCACAACAACAACCCTGTGAGGTAGGTTGGGTTGAGAGTCTGTGACTGGCCCAAAGTCACCCAGTGAGCTTCCATGGCTAAGTGGGGACTAGGACCCAGATCTCCCAGCTCCCAGTCTGTCACTCTCACCGCTGCACTACACTGGCTCTTATTATTATAAGAAAGAATGGATCTGGCTGATGGGAAAGGCTTTTTTTCATGTAGATTTCAGTAGAAGGAAGATATTCTTGTTTGTGCTTGTATGGAATAAAAATGGATATTTTGATCAGGTGTTCTTTGAAGGAATCCTAGACATTTGGTTCTTTTGAACGGGAGAAGATCCCTGGTAAGATTTTGCCCCCTCTGTTTTCTTGCAGAATTGTGCTATGGATTAATCTGTGAGGCTCTTTCATTGTTTATTAATCCACACTGTTCGTCATCATAATCAGTCTCCATGGAACCCAGCACCCCTGATTTCCTATGGCTGCAGCCATCTGGGAAATCTTACCGTTAAAGTAGAACTTCAACCGGTTGGCAAATACATTTGCTGCTGGAATGTTCAGCTGCGAAGCGACGTGTTCGACAATGCTCTGAAACCCTCCAGAGATTAAGAAGACCTGGACTCCTCGTTGGTGGAGCCGGTTGACCAGTTCCCTTTGAGGAAAAGAGCAGAAGCCCCAATGTCAGGGATAAAGCTAAGATGGGGAGCGGAACAGATATGTTAAAACAGATCTCTTTTGCTTTCTATCCTGCATTAACACAGCATTCACGGATAGACACAATCAGTGCACGAGAGGCTCAAAGGGACCTTTGGGGTCACGGGGGGGCGGACGCCTCAGTAACAAGTCATCAAATACATGAAAGATACAGTAGGCCCAGAGATTTAAGCTGGAAAGGGGTTCCTCACTGATTACACACTGCAACTTTTTTGTTGGGCACTGGTGAGCGACCAGTTCTGTGTTTGTGCAAGGAGTTGGATTAGAGCCCTTTTTAGTTCTTTCCAGTTCCATGTTTCTAAGCTTTTCTCTGGAACCCATAAGGATTAGGAACTGAAGGTCCAATTTACTCGGAACACCTGCTGCACAAAGCTCACTGAAATGACCAGAAGTTGCATTAGATCCTGGTAGATTTCACCCACACTGTCTTTGCTTAGTTTTTGCCAGTGTTGCACAATTGATTTTTACAGATAAATATCACCCTTAAGCAAGAAATCCTTCAGTGATTATTTTACTCTCACAAACGTGCCCCAGCAGAATGGAAGAGAGATAAAAACACAGATCTCCCCAACTGAAAACGTAACATTGCTTCTTCCAGCCTCTTTCAGCATGGGTGTGGGAGAGATTAATTCTTGTATGGTCTCTATTTTCTCCTATGTAATACTACAGTCAATTCTTCATGAATCATGTAATTCATAAGAAGAAGTCAACATGGAAGACGTGCAGGGATCTCTATGTCTTGGAATTCATACATGATTGTAGAATACAATAATTTTGAGAAGATGTCTTACCTTATTCCTGGCGTTAGTTGGGGCGGATGCTCTGATATTAGTTTCTGGACTTGTTCGTAGGAGGGGCGTATGAGACCTAGCCTTGCGGTTAAAGCTGCTTTGAACGTTACAGAGCCACCCATAGCTCTGCGAGTCCTAAATTGAGATTCAGAGAATTCCAAATCAGGCTTCAGAAGGGGAAGAGGAAAACCTGGGCAGTGGTTGTGGTGGGGCTCTATGTGCACAAACCAGCAATGCTAGGATAACAAGTCGTGAAATCCATTGCAAAGTTTAATTATTTTACTTGTGATAAGAACATAAGAAGAGGCCTGCTGGATCAGACCAAGGTTGTCTAGTCCCACATCCTGTTTCCCACAGTGGCTATCCAGATGCCTCTGGCAAATCCATAAGCAAGGCTTGAAGGCATCTGATCTCCCTAGCTCTTGAAGCTGCTATTCACCTGGGTAGAAGCTTCCATTGGTGCCACTTTTCTCCTGGGGCTAAGAGCAGTTTGGGAAGGGGATTTTCATTGGGAAAGGGACATTGTCTCGATTCTGAATTCCCTCCCACCCATGCCAACTATTTACATTTTTTTAAATGACACACGTGAATTGCAGCCACACACTTGTTGTCATGTGAGTTCATCCACTGGCTTTAAAAAGGGATGGAACAAATCCTTGAAGGAGGAGGAGGAGGAGACATCTGTCAGTGGCTATTGGCCATGCTGGCAGGAAATGATGGGGACTGCAGTCCAACACATCTGGAGGGCACCAGGCTGGGGAAGGCTGAGTTAAGGACTTGCCCACACTGTTCCAGCATTTTCCCCAGCAGGACCTCAGATGTCAGGCACCACAAGAGACTCCAGTCCTGGCAATGATGCAGAAAGCCAGGGCCACCTCTGGGGTGAATCTCAGCCGGATCCCCCAAACTGGCCCCTGGATGGCACTTTCTTGCAAACAAGCCCTTAAAAATGACTGGCCTTCGCAGCGGGAATGGGGAATGTGTGGCCCTCCAGGTGTCGTTGAACTGCAACTCCCATCATCCCTCACCATTGGCTGTGCTGGCTAGGGCTGATGGGAGCTGCAGTTTGACAATATCTGGAGGGCCACACCTCCCCTACCCCTGCTTCACAAATTCTGACTTGCCCTTCTGCTGTACACGCCCACGTTAACCATTTGTGGCATGCTGAAAAGAAAACAGAAGCAACCAGCTCCCTGACTGGCTTCTTCTGCTAGCCAGCATCGCTTTGATGCTTTGGCCATCTCCATCATGGCTTTGGCCATCTCCAGCCCAAGGAGTCAGCTGTTCAGGGCGTGTGTGACAAGACGGAATCCAGGCCGGCAATGGGGCTGGACACCAAGGCCAGCTCCAGTTTTGGGGGTCCCCTGGGCAAGGCGCCCTCAATGGGCCCCTCCCTCAGTGAGTCTACCTTCTGACCTCATCCTTCTGCTATTGCTCCTCATCCTCTTCCTCATAACTGACACCACTTGCTTGTGGTGTCCATGAGAGCCAGGAGGCCATGGCCTCTCCTGCTCCTCCTTCTCCCCACCGTGGCTGTCTGGACCAGAGCGAGAGGCAGGTGAACAAGCAGGCTGCCAAGGGGAGGGGCAGGAGCCACTCCAGGGGCCTCTTGTCCGTGGGCCCCTGCTGGAGGGGGCCCCTCAGCAGGCGCCCAACCAGGCCGGCCCTTGGCGCTGTCCCTCCGAACACCACCACAGCCACTCAGGAGAGCGAACCTCCGTGCTCATGCTCTCGTCTGTGGAACCCAGCGAGAGGTGGCCGTACGTACATTTCTGCCACCGCATCCCCGACGCCGCAGAACTTGGCCAGCTCGTCGATGCCTTCCTCCCGGATGACGGTGCTGTCCACGTCGAAGCAAACCGCGTCAGCATTCTGGAAGACCTCCTTCAGCTCCATGAGAGATGACATCTTTTTGGGGACCTTCCTGTTGTGCGAGAGGAAGATGAGGTCGTTCTGTAGATCGCCACCCTGCATCCTGTGCTGGGCCATCTTGGGCAGCGGGAGTCTGTCTGACAGCTGTGAATAGAGAGGGAGCTGCCCCCAGCATGGTCCTTTTCAGCAGGAGTGGGTGGGGGAGGAGGGGGGGAGGCGGACGCTGATTTGCTGGCGGCAGGGGCAGCACAGAAATGGGCAATCAGTCAAGGTTGGCTCCCCTGCTGAGTTAACCCTTCCGGGAGACACTGGCTGACGTAAAAGAGTCAACCTGAGATTTGGCATTCAGCAGACCCACGGCAGAGATTGGTTTTCCCTCTCATCTCCTTGCTTCACCATCAACCAAGCTCCCTGTGATCACACAGTGTGAATGTTACAATCAAATAAAAGTAATTACCTTCCATTAAAAAAGGAATAATAATAGTGTGTCTCCTACATACACCCTTTCCTTCCAGCCACTGTCACCATCTCAGGGTGACACCATCATCATACTCAGGGCACCTGATGTAAAGCAATGGGGCAGAACTACATTTAAAATCCATCTTACTGAGGGAATGAACATAATACAGTCAATCTCCTAAAGTAGGGATGTCAGAGAAATCTGCAACAGATTCAAATGAGTTAGGATTTCTAGGAATTGGACCTCAGGATTCTGAAGTAGACCTTTTTCCGAGTCACACAGATTCCACAGTCTCTGTGAGCAGTTTTTCACTTTGGGGGGCGATTTGTGCTAATGTGCACTAGTACTAATGTGCATGAGTTAATGTGAATTAGCACTACTGCAAATTAACTAATGCACATTAGTGCAAGTACACATTAGCACTAATGTGAATTAGTGCAAGTAGAACAAAATTCTGGTAAAAAAGATCTGATCAACAAGCCGACGATGGAATGAAATACGCCTGACAATCCGTGAAACACAGACGAAACGGATTTAACAAAATCCTTGCCTCCCTACCTAAAATCACCTAGGTCAGGCTTGCCCAACCTAGTGCCTTCCAGATGGCTGACCTAGAGAGGAAAAAAATCTATTTTTTTCTTCTTTATTTTGTCATTATTATTGTTTTGTTTTTGTTTTGGGATAGTTTTGTTTTGTTAAAATTTACGAAAATAAAATAAAATTAGGCTTTTGTTTAAAGAAGAGGAGGAGAGATGGAGAAGGATATACTGAGAGAGCATCCCAGAGGGGCAGAGGCAATGAACACTGTGCCAGGGGAGGTGGCTCTCTCAGGCAATAGGTTTGGGGCGCCCTAGAGAGGCAGGAAAAGCTGGATTCAGCAGAACCAATGTTTGGGGAACCATTCAGGTTCTCCTGCACAGGCTCCATCACAGTGAACAGGAGCTGCACATGAGCCCAGCACTCTTTGGATTTTCCTCTGCAGGCATCAGAACCTCTCGATTCAGCCGTGCCATCACTAAGGTCTGGTGGCCATTCGCCCACAGATACCATTAGGTCACGCTGGCGGGATCCCCAAGACGCCAAGCTCACCAGGTGAGATTCCAGACTTAAACCCACAATGCTGTAACGTTATACTTCCACAAAATGTTTTCAGAGAGGGACACGTGCTCCAGAGTAAAAGCCTCAGGAGTGCCTTGGGCTTGGGGATGTCTTTAGAGGCTTCCAGTTATCATGAAACACTGGTACAATGGCTAGCACCACACCAATGCACTTTTAGCCCATTTTAATGGCCATGGATAAGCCCAAAGGATCCAAGTAGAAATCTGGTGTGGAGAATTCTCTGCACCATGTTGGCTGGGAATGATGGGAGTCACAGTCCGAGACATCAGGAGGGCCCCAGCGCAGAGTGGCCAGGTGTCCTCTTTTACAGAGGACAGTCCTCTCTTTGGAGGCATCATCTATTTGAAGGGCTGCCATGTCCAATTCCAGTTTATAGATAAAGAACCATAAGAACTGCAGCCCGATCACCAGCGAGCACCTGGACCCCAGACTGAACAGGGAGGTACACAGGTCTCCTGGTCACAGTCCTCCACACCAGGGTGAGATGTACTGTATTTCTGTTTAAATTATTAGAATTATGTCTAACTTTGCATGTGTATTTACAAATTAGCATATGCAAATTGCATGCAAATCTTATGTCTCCTACCGCCCTCTTTTTTGGTGATGCCAGCACCCAGTGTGCCACTGTGGTGTAGTGATTGGTGCTGGGCCCGGACTGGGGAGATCTGAGCTCCTGCTCAGCCATGAAGCTCTGGGCCAGGCACTGCCTCCCAGCCTAGCCTTCCTCACAGGGTTCTTGTGAGGACAAAACGGAGAGGAGGGCCGTGTCGACTGCCTTGGGTTCCTTGCAAGAGGAAAAAAAGGCAGAATGTAAATGTAATAATGAATAAACGCATTTCCTCAATTTCGGTGATTCGTAAGTGACCACGCCAGCTGTGGGCAGGGCGCGGCACATAACTGAATCAGTTTACGTTGGTGGCATGCTGCATGCAGCCAGAATCTGGCATGACACACTTGTACCTGTGGGGCAGGCTGTGGACAGGACTGAGGAAGCGGTGCTCCCGTTCGCTTAGTGGCAGCCTTGACTAATGGCTTCTAAGCGGCCTGTTTGTTCTAAGCCAGGCAGGGCAGGAGGGGGAGATTCTGTCTCTGGGGCAGATGGGACACCATGCACTGTGACGCAGTGTTGCACAATGCCATGAGAAAAGCACGTGCTGCTCACATCTTTGGAGCAGGCCAAGCTGTTTTTTTTCCAGGTCTCTAGAAAAGGTTAAACCTCCAACTAACCAGAATTCAAACTCCAGCCCTTTGCGTCACCATGTTCCCCAACCCATGGCCCAAGGCTGGATTGCAACAGGCCCATTCCGTGATGCAAGGCAAAGAGGAGCTGGCCACAAGATGACGTCTTGCTGGCTGAAGAGCGGATTTGGGGAGGAGCTTCTCCCCCCTCCGCCCCAGGAAAAAGCCAAGAGATTCTTGTAAAAACGGAGACGCTTCTGGGAATGAGTCAAATCCTGCTTCTCAGTTGGACGTCGGAGCTTGGCATAAGCCAGCCTTCTCCAACCTGGTGCCCTGTAAATGCATTGGACTGCAACTCCCAGGATTCCTAGCCAGCATGGTCAATCCTGGCAGTTGGACTCCAACGCATCTGGAGGGCACCAGGTTGGGAAGGCTGCCATAAGTTCCTTCATTGTCAGGAACACGCAGCACAATAACATGGCAAGAGCAGCTTTAATTATAGGGAGAGTGCCTTTCCACACCCCTAGGGTGCCATGACTGGGGTATTTTCCTTGTTTACATCCTTCCTTTCATCCATGGCACACATGGCGGACTCCCATCCAGGCCTCTCCAGCCAGGGTGATGGCTACATGACATGCCCTCCGACCCTGCCCCAGTTAGGGGCAAGATCTTGCAAAGCAGAGGCTGAAGCTCCAAGGCAGCTAGAAACAAAGCCCTTCTCATCTTAGAAATGTGTGCCCAGCTAGGATGCCCATGCAGACACAGCCGTTTTATGAGCTGGGTTTCATGTTGACCTATAAACAAGGCTGTATGCAAATGAAGAAACTTGCTCCTGGCCTTAAGGACATAAGAAGAGCCATGTTGGATCAGGCCAAGGGTCCATCTAGTCCAGCATTCCCTTCACACACTGGCCAACCAGCTGCTTGGTCGCATGGTGTGGAGAATGTGGAGGGGGAGACGTTTTTCTCCCTCTCTCAAAATACTAGAACCCAAAGGGGTCATCCTATGAAGCTGATTGGTGGGAGATTCAAGACAGATAAAACGGAGGATTTATTTTCACAGCACATAGTTAAACTATGGAATTCGCTACCACAAGATGTAGTGACGGCCACCAACTTGGATGGCTTTAAAAGGGGGTTAGACAAATTCCTGAAAAAGGCGATAAATGGCTACTAGTGTTTATGGCTATCTGCTTCCTCCAGTACCAGAGGCAGTGAGCCTATGTGCACCAGTTGCTGGGGAACATGGGTGGGAGGGTGCTGTTGCGCTCATGCCCTGCTTGTGGGTTCCTGGTCGACAGCTGGTTGGCCACTGTGTGAACAGAATGCAGGACTAGATGGACTCTTGGTCTGATCCAGCAGGGCTCTTCTGATGTCCTTATGTCACCTACAGGCAACTCTTCCTCCATACAGGTGACCGGCAGTTGTCTATTTACAAGCCTTTTTCTTGAGTCTGGTCAGCGTGGGAAAGGGCAATGAATGAGGTCAGGCAGTGAAACTGACCACAGGAAACCTCTGTTCAGCCCCCTTTCTGGCTTCTGCATGGTGACAACAATTTCAAGCTCATCTTTAAGGCCTTCAGCTCTATAAATGTGCAGGCTGGTTTTATTTGTGTTGCTGTTGTTGTTGTTTGTTTTGCTTGTAATTGTTAAAAGAGCTGTGTTTCTCAGAATGCTGAATTTTGCACTAATGAAGTGGAGCTAATGTTGGCCGTGAATGATGGAACTTGCAGTCCAACACTTCTGGAGGGCACAGGGGGAAGGCTGTACCAGGAATGCAATAAGCCTCCCATTTTTTGCAGCCTACCTAGGACCGCAAAAACAGGCAGATTGACCAGCACCTCGCAGACATGATCCATGGATGGGGCCCGGGGTGGGGGGCTGCATTTGGTTTGGCATCTCCCGGGTTGTGCAAGACGGTTTCATTCTTTTCATTTGGCACAGCAAGTGTTTTACAGATATTTGCAGGGTATGATTTGCAGAAGCAAGGCAAGTTAGAACGGATCAAAGAGAGAGGAGGAAGCAAGTATTGACAGAGTACGAATAATGAGAGACGACTGTGATTCGGAGCCTGCATCTCGCTCCACTTCTGCTGCTTACGCCATCACAGAAGCCAGGTCTAGGAGCTAAGAGCCATCTATGGGGCTCCTGGAAGACCCTGTCCCGTCCGCCCCCCCCGCCCAGGTTGGAAGTGCCATGGGTGTGATAAGAAGCTGCCTCGGGATTGGGTAAGGAACGGGAAGTGCTGAGGAACTGAGGATGATGAGCAATTCCTCAGCCATAGGAAATTGAAAACTAGCAGCCATTCCAGCAAGCTGTAAGCAAGGAGAGGGGGTAGAGGGGCCATTCCACCAGCCCTGCTGGAAGACTTAGGGCACAATCCTATACATGTTTAGACAGAAAGAAGTCTTACAACTCCCAGCGTGCCCCAGCCAGCATTGCTGGCTGGGGCACGCTGGGAGTTGTAGGACTTCTTCTCCCTAAAAATGAGTAGGACTGCGCCCTTAATTTTGTTTCTTCTTCCCTCCCCATTCATTTTTCCTCGTATGTCGTGTCTTTTTAGATTGTAAACCTGTGGGCTGGGACTGCCTTGTTTTACTGACTACACTTAAGCTGCTCCGGGGGCCTTTTTGACTGAGTTGCGGCATAAAAATATTTCAAAGAAATAACTAAATAAAATAAAAATACCTCAGTTTTTGGTTAGGATGCCACAGTTCAAGGGCAACCATCAGAATGGCATCCAGCTGCTAATGCCATGTCTTGCTTTGCTCTGGTCATCTCCAAGATGGAAGCCTGGATGCTATACTCGGAGAAATTGGTGTTTTTCAGCAAGATCCACTTGCCCAAATTCTCTCATTAGGAAAGCATGCTTCTTTTTTTTTTTTAGGAGATAAGAGCTCCTCCCTCAAGCTTTTTTGACTCTGGGATGGCAGTTCAGTGATGTGGGGATGAAAGAAGAAGGAAAGGCAGTGTTGGCTACAAAGGAAAAAAGAATGCCCAGAATGGGACACATCTGTAAAGGAGAAGGTGCAAGAGAAAGTGGGAGGAATCAGCAGGATTTGACTTTGTGCAGCCCAATCCAAAGCATGTCTACTGAGAAGTCCCACTGGGCTCAACAGGGCTTACTCTCCACTAAGCTACTTTTCAGTGGTGGCACCGAAATGGTGGAACGCTCTCCCACATACAGGGGCCTGGAACTGCCACTGTTGTCTTTGTGGTGCCAGGCAAAGTCCACTCTGTTCTCTGCATGCTGTTCATGGCTTTTTATATGTGTTGTGTCCTTTGCTGTGTCACATTGCCTTTGGCTGTGATGTTTTAGCTGGTTCTACTGCTATTCTTTGGTTTTTCTTTTTATTTGTATACTTTCTATCTTAAGCTGCTTTGGGGTAAAGCGATAAGTCAGGAATTAGATAAGATGAATGAATGAGCATGCATTTGCTTGCATGCCCACTGCGTTACCTTTGCTTTGCCCATTCCTTTAGATTACAATTTAGATTCATGGGAGCAAAGACTTTTTTTTTTCAGTTATGTTACTTTGTAAAACACTGTCCACATTGGTGGCACTGATGTAAAAATATAAGAGGAGCCCTGCTGGATCAAACCAAAAGACCACCTAGGAGGCCATCATCCTGTTTCTCACAGTGGCCACCCAGAGGATTCTGGGAAGCCCACACAGGTCATGGAGACACCAACCCTCCATCCCCATGGTTGTTGTTCAGTCGTTCAGTCGTGTCCGACTCTTCGTGACCCCATGGACCATAGCACGCCAGGCCTTCCTGTCCTGCGCTCTCTCCCGGAGCGTGCTCAAGTTCATATTCATTGCATCCGTGATGCTATCTAGCCATCTCATCCTCTGCCGTCCCCTTCTCCTTTTGCCTTCAGTCTTTCCCAGCATCAGGGTCTTTTCCAGGGAGTTTTCTCTTCGCATTAGGTGGCCAAAATATTTGAGTTTCAGCTTCATTATCTGTCCTTCCAATGAGCACTCAGGGTTGATTTCCTTTAGGATGGACTGATTTGACCTCCTTGCAGTCCAGGGGACTCATAGGAGTCTTCTCCAGCACCACAGTTCAAAAGCATCAATTCTTCGGCGCTCAGCCTTCCTTATAGTCCAGCTCTCACATCCATACATTACTACTGGGAAAACCATAGCTTTGATTAGACGGACCTTTGTCGGCAAGATGATGTCTCTGCTTCTTACTATGCTGTCTAGGTTGGCCATAGCTTTCCTCCCAAGGAGCAGGCGTCTTTTAATGTCATGGCTACAGTCACCGTCTGCAGTGATCTTGGAGCCCAAGAAAGTAAAATCTGTCACTGCTTCCATTTCTTCCCCTTCTATATGCCAGGAAGTGATGGGGCCAGATGCCATGATCTTAGTTTTTTTAATGTTGAGTTTCAAACCAGCTTTTGCACTCTCCTCTTTCACCCTCAACAAGAGTTGTTGATAATTCTCCCAGCAATCTTAATTCCGACCTCTGATTCATCCAACCTGGCATTTCTCATGATGTACTCTGCATATAAGTTAAATAAGCAGGGTGACAATATGCAGCCTTGTCGTACTCCTTTCCCAATTTTGAACCACTCGGTTGTTCCATGTCTGGTTCTTACTGTTGCTTCTTGACCCTCGTACAGGTTTCTCAGGAGACAGGTAAGGTGGTCTGGTACTCCCATCACTTTAAGAATTTGCCACAGTTTGTTGTGATCCACACAATCAAAGGCTTTAGCGTAGTCAATGAAGCAGAAATAGACGCTTTTCTGGAATTCTCTTGCTTTCTCCATGATGCAGCGAATGTTGGCGATTTGATCTCTAGTTCCTCTACCTCTTCTAAACCCAGCTTGTACTTCCGGTAGTTCTCGGTTCGCATACTGCTGAAGCCTAGCTTGTAGGATTTTGAGCATCACCTTGCTGGCATGTGAAATGAGCGCAATGGTGCGGTAGTTTGAACACTCTTTGGCGTTGCCCTTCTTTGGAATTGGAATGTAAACTGACCTTTTCCAGTCTTGTGGCCACTGTTGAGTGTTCCAGATTTGTTGGCATATTGAATGCAGCACTTTAACAGCATCATCTTTTAGGATTTTAAATAGCTCGGCTGGAATACTGTCATCTCCGCTAGCTTTATTGTTACTAATGCTTCCTAAGGCCCACTTGACTTCACTCTCTAGGATGTCCGGCTCAAGTTCAGTGACTGCACTATCATGGCTATCAGGGACATTCAGATCTTTCCTGTATAGTTCTTCTGTGTATTCTTGCCACCTCTTCTTAATCTCATCTGTTTCTGTTAGGTCCCTGCCTTCTTTGTCCTTTATCATGCCCAACTTTGCACAAAACGTTCCCTTGAGATCTCCGATTTTCTTGAAGAGATCTCTAGTCTTTCCCATTCTGTTGTTTTCCTCGATTTCTTTGCATTGTTCACTTAAGAAGGCCTTCTTGTCTCTCCTTGCTATTCTCTGGAACTCTGCATTCAGTTGGGTATATCTTCCCCTTTCTCCCTTGCTTTTCGCTTCCCTTCTTTCGTGAGCTACTTGTAAAGCCTCATCAGACAGCCACTTGGCTTTCTTGCATTTCTTTTTCTTTGGGATGGATTTCGTTGCTGCCTCCTGAACAATGTTACGGACCTCCGTCCATAGTTCCTCAGGCACTCTGTCTATCAGGTCTAATCCCTGAAATCTATTCCTCACCTCCACTGTATATTCATCAGGGATATGATTTAGGTCATACCTGAACGGTTTAGTGGTTTTCCCTACGTTCTTCAATTTCAGCCGAAATTTTGCAAGAAGCAGCTCATGATCTGAGCCACAGTCAGCTCCAGGTCTTGTTTTTACTGACTGTATGGAGCTTCTCCATCTTTGGCTGCAAACGACATAATCAATCTGATTTCGATATTGACCATCTGGTGACGTCCATGTGTAGAGTCGCCTCTTGTGCTGTTGGAAAAGAGTGTTTGCTATGATCAGCGTGTTCTCTTGGCAAAACTCTATTAGCTTTTGTCCTGCTTCATTTTGTACACCAAGGCCATGCCTGCCTGTTATCCCGGTGATTTCTTGACTTCCTACTTTAGCATTCCAATCCCCTATGATGAAGAGGACATCTTTTTTTGGTGTTAGTTCTAGAAGGTCTTGTAGGTCTTCATAGAACCAATCAACCTCAGCTTCTTCGGCATCAGTGGCTGGGGCATAGACTTGAATTACTGTGATGATGAATGGTTTGCCTTGGATTCATACTGAGATCATTCTATCGTTTTTGAGATTGTACCCCAGTACTGCTTTTCCCACCCTTTTGTTGACTATGAGTGCTACTCCATTTCTTCTAAGGGATTCTTGCCCACAATAGTAGATATGATGGTCACCTGAATTAAATTCACCCATGCCTGTCCATTGTAGTGCGCTGATTCCCAAGATGTCGATGTTCAATCTTGCCATCTCATGTTTGACCACCTCCAGCTTACCTTGATTCATTGATCTGACATTCCAGGTTCCTAAACAATATTGTTCTTTACAGCATCGGATTTTCTTTTCACCACCAGACACATCCACAGCTGAGTGTCCTTTCGGGTTTGGCCCAGCCGCTTCACTCTTTCTGGCGCTACTTGGAAATACCCTCTGCTCTTCCCCAGTAGCATATTGGACACCTTCCGACCTGAGGGGCTCATCTTCCGGCGTCCTATCTTTTAGCCTTGTGATACATTCCATGGGGTTTTCTTGGCAAGAATACTGGAGTGGGTTGCCATTTCCTTCTCCAGTGGACCACATTTTGTCAGAACTCTCTGCCATGACCTGTCCGTCTTGGGTGGCCCTGCACGGCATAGCTTATGGCTTCACTGAGTTACGCAAGCCCCTTCGCCACAACAAGGCAGTGATCCATGAAGGGGCCATCCCCATGGTATGTCCTCCCTAATGTTGCCCCATCCCAATGACATGTTCTTGAGAGCACACAGCCTCTGACAATGGGGCTTCCACCAAGCTGGCCGTCATGTCTAATAGCCACTGAAAGAGCTCCCCTCTCCATGGATTGATCTTGTCTCATCTGTACTGCAAGGCATGTAACATCATTTAACTGAAATAGAAAGACAATCCATCTCATCCCAGTGGGGATGACTGTGACCAGGTGAACTGAGTCCGTTGTCCAGGTCCAAACTGTGGGCAGGCAACTTCAAGGCCCATCTGCCTGCCCTCTCTTCTTAGGGTTCTTTACCTTTGAACTGGACTTGGACTAGTTCAAATACAAGACACCTTCAAATAGTGGACTGGAATCTCTTCAAGTAGACGACTGCCCTGGGCAAAGTAGGACACCTGGCCACCTAGTTTGACACAGCTTTGTGCCCAAATCCATTTCCCCACTTTTTCTACCTTTAAGAAACAGAGACACAGTGCTGGTCATGGGATATGATTCCACTGGGAGCTGTGAACATGCTGTGTGGAATCCAGTATCTGGCAAGAAAACAACTTCCTAAATACTACAGTTTCCATTAAAAACAAATCCTTCCTGTTTTTTAGGCCTAATGGACGAATGGAGCAGCCTATACCAGCCTCCTTGCAACCTGGCACCCTCCAGCTGTGTTGGACTACAACTCCCATAATCCCCTACAAGTAGGCCCCTGTCTGCTGAAGGCTTAGAACCAGAGGGACTCAGGAGGGGCTCCCAGTAACCAGGGGATGTGAATTCTGTCCCCTAACAATGACTCCTAGGTTGTTGGGTGGGGGTGTTGCCTTCTGTGCCCCCATCGAACCACTGATCAGCTGAGGATGTTGCCCTCTCTGCCAAAAATTCTGCAGAAAAACAAACAGTACAGTGTGACTACCGCCTGCAAACAGATGCTGCAATCCTGCACAAAATTACATCATGTGTGTGTGTTTTTTCCCCTCCTGTAACCAGAGGGCTTTCTGTGTACATAATTGATGGCAGGATGGCAGCCTAGATAAACTGGAAAACATTTACATAATTTATTCTTGAAGTAGAATTTGTTTTCTGTCTTCCTTTTTAAAAAAAAAAAGTTTCCTTTCATAAGCACAAATTTTGGGTTTGGTTTCTCCCTAGCATGGATGGCCACACTCAGACTTGCTTTTAACGCACCCAACTGCTGTTGGTAAAAGTAAATGCAAGTTTTTGAACTTCAGAGAGCCCTGCACAAAGAAAAGTATTTCTTTTCACATGACGTGCGGTTATAGGATTCAGTACTGGCTTAAATGGCTTAAAAAATAAAATAAAAAGACCGGACCAATTAATGGAAGATAGGTCACTCAATGGCTATTGGAGAGGATGACAAAATGAAACCTCCATGTTCAGAGGCGGTGTACCTGTGGGTACCAGATGGCACAAGCAACAGGTCACAGACATTCGTTTTCATTTTATGTCACGCTTGTGGACTTTCTAGAAGGATCTGGCTGGCTGCTGTGAAAAGCAGACTCCTGGACTAGATGGGCCTACCTGTGACTTGATCTAACAGGGCTCTTAGCAATGAGAGGTTTGAACTAGCTGCAGACCTTGGCAGGTTTTGACTGAAATCAGTGTTTGTTTCTAATAGGTCTAATACAGCCTTCCACAAGCTGGGGAAGGGGTCATAGTTCAGTAGACAGAGCACCTGCTCTGCATGCAGAAGGTCCCAGGTTCGATCCCCGGCGTCTCCAAGTAGGGCAGGAAAATGTCCTGCCTGAAACGCTGGAGTTTCAATGCGACAATATTGGACTCGACGGACCGAGGGTCTGACTCAGCGTAAGGCAGCTTCCGATGTTCCTATGTAACCTGGTGCCCTCCAGATGTGTTGGACTGCAACTCCCATCATCCCCAGCCAGCATCTCTCTGCCTCACACTTTCAAAAACAAGTTAGCCAAGGAAAGGGAACCTCAGAATGATGCATGCAGTATGCAAATGCAGCCCCCTTCTGATGCTGATGTTTCCCCTATTTGGGATTGCATCATTCATTCATCCCATAGTAGTGGCACAAACAGGCCTTGTACCTTTTTTCACAGCTGCTGCTGCAAAAAAGATATCTATCAGCAGAGGGGCCTGAAAGGCAATTCCACTGTCTCGGCTGTCAGTTCAAAGACAGCAAAGCCAGAGTCACAAAGTCAGAGTGAGAAAGAGGAACAGAAAGGAAAATGGAAATAAACCCGCTGAATACAAGCTCCTGGCAACTTACAGTATGGTGGTGCCTGTTGCAATTTTGGATGTCCAGGCTGGGCACCTCCTGGCTATGCAGGCGAGAGAAGGGAGAGCGAAGTCCTTCAGTCACATAGATGCAAAGGCAGCACCAAGTGATCTGGAAGCCAGCCACATTTTTTGAACAGTGCTCTCGGTTCTGCTGAGTAAGCAGCGATGACGATCGTCTTTTTTTTAGTAATCGCTGCATACATGAAAGCAGAGGGCCCAGCTGCTTACAGAGAGGCTTAGGAAAAGAGAGGTGTAATTTTGCACTTTTGCGGGGAGGAGCCCCTCAAAGCCAGCCCTGAGAGCTCCCTGATTGGCCCAGGGTAAGCCGGCAGAGTGAGAGCTGGTGTGGAAGGAGGTGGAGATTGGGCTTGGATTGGAATAAGCCACCTTGCACTTGCCAAGTTTGCAGGAGCCTTGAGATTAAGGCCTTGGTGAGCTGAGCCAACAGGCAGCCCTGCCACAGGACGGGATCTGCAAGAGGTGAGTTGAGAGGGAAGAGGTGGCCAGCTGCAGAGGTCAAGGGTTACCATCAGAAGCCCAACACGGGCTCAGGATAGCATGCGCTTATCAAAACACAAGTGATTCCAGAATGCAGGGTTTCCACAGGGGTTGCCATGTTATTCTCTTCACAGCAAAACCAACAGAGCCTTGTGGCATCTTCAATGTATTCTGTCATAAGCTTTCGTGCACACTGTTCTCTTCATCAGATGCATGAATGCAGGGTGTTTATCAGTGGAGCTCAGTCGGTTCATAGCAGTCAGGCCATTTCCAAGCTTTCTTTCTACCTTCAATGAACTCTTTCCATGTGGTTTTGCCTGCCGTGAAACCCTGTTGCGTTACAGAAGTTCCTGGGATGTGTTCTGAGATGCACGAACAGTTAACACTGAGCCACGGTCTCCTCTGTGTGAACTGCAGCACCACCAACTGTCCCCTGCAACTCAGTGGCAGGTAGACAAACTGTCTTTCTGGGAACCTTGTCTGCCACTCGTGATTTTCTCACAAAAGAATCCTGGCGAGCTTCCACAGGATCCAGAGTTGCTCGGAATACAGCTTGAATACCACCACTCTACATTTCCATTGGAGGCAACGGCCCTTGGGTTATTTATGAACCATGCATTTCAGCCGCCCTGGTGCTTCCCAGATGTGTTGGGACTGTAATGCCCATCATTCCCATCCAGCATGTCCAACGGAATGATTGCAGTCCAGCACACATCTGGAGGGCACAAGGTTGAAGAACGCTGATCTGTTCTTTTCCTGAACTTACATCACATCTTCATATAACAGAATGGCTGCTCCTGATTGACTAGGATCAGGGAGCTGAGAGTAACCAAAAGACTATCAGTCCAACCCCCTGCTTGGAGGCAGGATGTGACCCAACACACAAACTCATTTCTATGAGCAGCCAGCCAGATGTTCTGGAAGTGGTCAAAGATGGCATCCAGGTAATGGACAGCCCCAACATTATTCATTTGCAACATCGGGTAATCAGAGTTATATTGTCTCTGAACAGCGAGGTTCAATTTAATGCTCATGGCTACTAAATATAGGCATTGATAGGCATATTTTCCAGGAATTTTTCCAGTCTTTGTTTTCAAAGCCATCTAAGCATTTCTCCCCTTGTAGGACAAAGCTCCTGCAGGACAAGTAATTATAAATGGCTCATACAAGCAAGCAAATCCATGTTCTTTGCATGGAAACACAAACAAAACAAAAGCAAAGCCAGGTATACTAGCCAATCTGAGGGGAAATTCCACCAGCTATCAGTTTGATGTCAAGTAGCATCACATGACCCTGCCTTCGAGTCTCCTCAAGGGGAATTTTATCTGAGCAAAACTCATACCCATCAAGCAACTGCTGCATCTGACCTACGCTGCAATCTAGCCAAAGTTATGCAATTCTACGTCTAGAGGCGTAAGTATGTCTGTTGTGACTTAAAGGTGTTTCTATTTGGCTGGATTACGACCTTAACAATGTCATGACACCAGGCATCTCGTGATCAGTGTTGCTCTCAAAAGGTCCGCCGTGCGTGTGAGCAATTCCGTCTGCTTTATTTTTCATATGTAGAAGCATAAACCCACAACGCATTTCCACTTCTCATGCACTTCTACTTCTACAGTTTCTGCAAAGGTCTTCCTTTCAAATCTCCTAAAAAATAATTCCTTGGAATGAGTGTCAATGTATAGTTTTGAAAGAAGCCTTCAGCATTGGTTTCTAATCTGGCCACACCCCATCAGGTTAGGACACGGTACTTGCAACTAGGCTCAGTAAGATCATTTCATGCAAACACCCTGATCACGTTCAATAAAGGCTAGACAAGGCTCTTGCTTTGGAAGTTCCAGGTCAAGATAGATGTACTATTTTATGGGCAACAAAGGGTGTGCTGAAGATACCCTTGCTGGACCACATGCAAGTTTTATTATTATCACATTTACATCCCACCTTTCTTTCATCATGGAACTCAAGTTGGTCACATGAGATTCCCTTCAGCAAGGTGGCTGCCTCATGTGCCTTCAGGCCATGCCCTGAGACCATTTTTCTGCCATGGGCAAGCTCTGGCAAACCCATAACACAAGGAAAATGTTATCTCGGGTATCCCAAGTACCCCAACTGCCTGCTCCTGTACAAACCTGCCCAGTCGTTGAGGTTATGAGGGAGGGAGACTTTGGGATCTCTTCCTACTAAGATTAGACAGATAAAACAGTGTAATTTGCAGATGGTTTTTAATTCAGGATTTGTATTGTGTTTCATTGGTGAAGTGCTTTAAAAAAAAAAACTGTTGCCAGTGTTTAATTGCGGCTTTCTTTCTTTTTTTATTATTAAGATTTGTACCCACCTGTTCACACACGTAATCAGGGCAGTTTACAATAAAATATTTTAAACATCATAAAATAACAACATACATAAAAATAAGCTAAAAAGAGCGACTCTATAAAAGCATCATAAACATAACATTGAAATAATCTGAATAAAACAAGTCAACAGCAGCCCTGGAAAAGAAAAATGCCTTTGCCAGACACCAGAAAGGCATCAAAGAAGGTGCCTCTCTGGGGAGAGCATTCCAAAACCAGGGCACCGCCACTTAAAACGCCCTTTCCCCTCACCACACCTTAGACGGCAGGAGAACCAGGAGAAGGCTGTCTGACAGTGATATCAAATATCACTGTGTCTTATTTCATAGCTTTAATATTGGCATGTATTATGGTTATAAAACATATTCAACCATAACAGGTTGAAGGACCACCTTCACCCATATCAGCCTGCCTGCACTTTAAGATCAGAAAGAGAGGCCCTTCTCATTTGCCCACCCATAAAAGCAGTCAGGTGGGTGAACACACGTGAGAGGGCCTTCTCTGCAGTGGCCTCACACCTTTGGAACAAGCTGCCATCGGAGGTCCACCATGCTCCATCATTGCAGACTTAAGAAGGCCTTAAAAACAGTATTTTACCTTGGCCTCCTATTGATACGACTGTTGCTGCTGTTAACATAATTGTTGGTTTTAATTGCTGTTTTTATTGTTGGCTTGTATTGTTTCTATTGTTTCTATGTTTTTAACATTTTTAATATTTTTAACTGTTATGTATTTTATTGTTGTAAGCCACCTTAGGAGGGCTTCTGCTCTGAAAGGTGGCCAAGAAATAATTTAAGTAAAATAACTTATAAATTGTGTTAGCTGCCTTGAAGTTATGCAGTTTATTAACATCACAGCTACCAATGAGGGAGCCTGCCAAAACATTTAGCACTAAATATTTGAAAATTACTTTGTTGTTAGTTTATCTTTCTTATATATTGAGAGAGAGAGAGCTTGCAGGTGTGTAAAGCAAGCTGCAAAAGCCAGGTTTAGACCACAGGTAGAAAATCCATTATGACCGCTCTTAAGAATGCTATGTTTTGTCTTTACCTTCAACTGCAGTGATTTGGGAGTGTTTCTTGAAGGATTACTAACATCTTTGAGGCTACTGAGATTCTGATGTTGGCTATGGTTTGTGCTAGCCAGATTGGAATTTTTAAATCAGCTGACACTTAGGCTGCAATCCTATACTCACTTACCTGGGAGCAAGCCCCATTGATCTCCATGGGACTTGCTTCTCAGTAGACTTGCATAGGATCGCAGTGTTATATACTATACTTGCAAACATTTTATTGTTTATATTTTGTTTTAATTGTGATGGTCTATGGCTATAGACAATAAATAAAAATACAATCACAGTTATATCAAAAGACATTTTGCAAGAAAGGTAAATTCACTAGTTGTTTTGCCTGCATTTCATGCCGCCTTAATCATATATAATGACAATAATAGTTCATTAAGGATAACTAGCACATCCCCTTAATTATGCTGTGTGCCAAATTCAAACAAACAACTAAGTGCATACAGAGACATTCTTGGTGGTTGCTCCCCAGCTCTGGAATGTTCTTCCGCTTGGGATTTATCAAGACCTAATCTGAGCTAAGGTTTGCCACCTGACTAAGGTTTGCAAACCTGCCCTGACCTGCTCTTTGCTTTTAACAGCCCCTCAGTGTGCAAAACCAGCAGGTGAAATGTGCCATGGCCTAGACCAGCCTTCTCCAACCTGATGCACGGATGCTAGGAGTTGTAGTCCAACACATCTGGAGGGCATCAGGTTGGGGAAGGTTTTCCTAGAATCAAGGCCTTAGAGATCAGTGTTGTCTGCATAAGCTGCTCTGGTTAAAGGCTCATTTACAGCAGCCCAGTTGAAAAGCTGGCAAACCTGATTCGAGCATCATCCGGAGATTATGTCACTATTCCTATTGGGTCAAGCAGTTAGTGGTATTTAGTGGCTCAGCCTAAGTAAGTCAAATGGTGTGGGGTTTTTTGGCAATTTTTTCAGGATTCAGTAGTGTATATTCAACCTATCTTATACACACAAACACACATCTACTTTACCAACACATCTCGATATGCATGCTGTGGCTGTAGTTGCTCTACACTAACATACACAGCAGCCTGCATATGCATTAAATGCTGGTTATTATGTGCATCACAAGTTTTGAGGCTCTGCCCCAGCCCAGAAATGGGTTCCTGGGTTCAGCTGTGTTTGGACTTGGGGCCAAACTAGATGTGATGTGGGGAGTCTGTGAATGGATCTCTAGTGTCCCTTTTTTAAGATTAAAAGCACCCATTGGGGGGGAAGATTTTGATCAGGGCTGTGGAGGGTTGGGGGTGGATGGGCTTTAACCCCTTTCCCCTGTACCATGTTGCCAACCAACATCATCCTCCCCGCACCTCAAAGCTGTTATTAACCATGGGGCAAGGGGTAGATGGGTTTTTATATTGATTTTATACTGTAGTTTTAATTTTTTGGAAATATATATACATACACACACACACACACACACATATACACACATTCTGCTTTACTGTGCTGCATTCTACAGTTTTAATAGTTGCGAACCATCCAGAGAGCTTTGGCTATTGGGTGGTATAAAACTGTAATGAATGAATGAATGAAGAACAGTTTCTGAATCAAAGAGTTGTTTCCCTGATTTAGGACAATTCACTTGAGAACCGTTGATTTCTGTCTGTGCTGAGAAACAGATGGCTTTCTGTTGGGTATGACTGCATTGCCCTCTACTGGCTGGCTGTACATCCAATGAAGATAAAACCACCGCTTATCATGTGCAATGCTGGGAGTTGGAGTCTAACACATCTGGACAGCACCAAGTTGGGGAAGGCTGACATAGATAGAACAGATTTCCAATTGGGAGATTCAGAGCCAGGGCAGGAGAAATAATAGATGACTTTCCCCTCCAATGGTTTACAAGAATGTCAGCTGCAGTGGCCCCTTCATGGATCACTGCCTTGTTGTGGCGAAGGGGCTTGCGTAACTCAGTGAAGCCATAAGCTATGCCGTGCAGGGCCACCCAAGACGGACAGGTCATGGCAGAGAGTTCTGACAAAATGTGGTCCACTGGAGAAGGAAATGGCAACCCACTCCAGTATTCTTGCCAAGAAAACCCCATGGAACGTATCACAAGGCTAAAAGAGATGACGCCGGAAGATGAGCCCCTCAGGTCGGAAGGTGTCCAATATGCTACTGGGGAAGAGCAGAGGGTATTTCCAAGTAGCGCCAGAAAGAGTGAAGCGGCTGGGCCAAACCCAAAAGGACACTCAGCTGTGGATGTGTCTGGCGGTGAAAAGAAAATCCGATGCTGTAAAGAACAATATTGTTTAGGAACCTGGAATGTCAGATCAATGAATCAAGGTAAGCTGGAGGTGGTCAAACATGAGATGGCAAGATTGAACATCGACATCTTGGGAATCAGCGAACTAAAATGGACAGGCATGGGCGAATTTAATTCAGGTGACCATCATATCTACTATTGTGGGCAAGAATCCCTTAGAAGAAATGGAGTAGCACTCATAGTCAACAAAAGGGTGGGAAAAGCAGTACTGGGGTACAATCTTAAAAATGATAGAATGATCTCAGTACGAATCCAAGGCAAACCATTCAACATCACAGTAATTCAAGTCTATGCCCCAACCACTGAGGCCGAAGAAGCTGAGGTTGATCGGTTCTATGAAGACCTACAACACCTTCTAGAACTAACACCAAAAAAAGATGTCCTCTTCATCATAGGGGATTGGAATGCTAAAGTAGGAAGTCAAGAAATCACCGGGATAACAGGCAGGCATGGCCTTGGTGTACAAAATGAAGCAGGACAAAAGCTAATAGAGTTTTGCCAAGAGAACACGCTGATCATAGCAAACACTCTTTTCCAACAGCACAAGAGGCGACTCTACACATGGACGTCACCAGATGGTCAATATCGAAATCAGATTGATTATGTCGTTTGCAGCCAAAGATGGAGAAGCTCCATACAGTCAGTAAAAACAAGACCTGGAGCTGACTGTGGCTCAGATCATGAGCTGCTTCTTGCAAAATTTCGGCTGAAATTGAAGAACGTAGGGAAAACCACTAAACCGTTCAGGTATGACCTAAATCATATCCCTGATGAATATACAGTGGAGGTGAGGAATAGATTTCAGGGATTAGACCTGATAGACAGAGTGCCTGAGGAACTATGGACGGAGGTCCGTAACATTGTTCAGGAGGCAGCAACGAAATCCGTCCCAAAGAAAAAGAAATGCAAGAAAGCCAAGTGGCTGTCTGATGAGGCTTTACAAGTAGCTCACGAAAGAAGGGAAGTGAAAAGCAAAGGAGAAAGGGGAAGATATACCCAACTGAATGCAGAGTTCCAGAGAATAGCAAGGAGAGACAAGAAGGCCTTCTTAAATGAACAATGCAAAGAAATCGAGGAAAACAACAGAATGGGAAAGACTAGAGATCTCTTCAAGAAAATTGGAGATCTCAAGGGAACGTTTTGTGCAAAGACGGGCATGATAAAGGACAAAGAAGGCAGGGACCTAACAGAAGCAGATGAGATTAAGAAGAGGTGGCAAGAATACACAGAAGAACTATACAGGAAAGATCTGAATGTCCCTGATAGCCATGATAGTGCGGTCACTGAACTTGAGCCAGACATCCTAGAGAGTGAAGTCAAGTGGGCCTTAGGAAGCATTAGTAACAACAAAGCTAGCGGAGATGACAGTATTCCAGCCGAGCTATTTAAAATCCTAAAAGATGATGCTGTTAAAGTGCTGCATTCAATATGCCAACAAATCTGGAACACTCAACAGTGGCCACAAGACTGGAAAAGGTCAGTTTACATTCCAATCCCAAAGAAGGGCAACGCCAAAGAGTGTTCAAACTACCGCACAATTGCGCTCATTTCACATGCCAGCAAGGTGATGCTCAAAATCCTACAAGCTAGGCTTCAGCAGTATGCGAACCGAGAACTACCGGAAGTACAAGCTGGGTTTCGAAGAGGCAGAGGAACTAGAGATCAAATCGCCAACATTCGCTGCATCATGGAGAAAGCAAGAGAATTCCAGAAAAACGTCTATTTCTGCTTCATTGACTACGCTAAAGCCTTTGATTGTGTGGATCACAACAAACTGTGGCAAATTCTTAAAGTGATGGGAGTACCAGACCACCTTACCTGTCTCCTGAGAAACCTGTACGAGGGTCAAGAAGCAACAGTAAGAACCAGAAATGGAACAACCGAGTGGTTCAAAATTGGGAAAGGAGTACGACAAGGCTGCATATTGTCACCCTGCTTATTTAACTTATATGCAGAGTACATCATGAGAAATGCCGGGTTGGATGAATCAGAGGTCGGAATTAAGATTGCCGGGAGAATTATCAACAACCTCCGATATGCAGACGATACCACCCTAATGGCAGAAAGCGAAGAGGATCTGAAGAGCCTCTTGTTGAGGGTGAAAGAGGAGAGTGCAAAAGCTGGTTTGAAACTCAACATTAAAAAAACTAAGATCATGTCATCTGGCCCCATCACTTCCTGGCATATAGAAGGGGAAGAAATGGAAGCAGTGACAGATTTTACTTTCTTGGGCTCCAAGATCACCGCAGACGGTGACTGTAGCCATGAAATTAAAAGACGCTTGCTCCTTGGGAGGAAAGCTATGGCAAACCTAGACAGCATAGTAAGAAGCAGAGACATCACCTTGCCGACAAAGGTCCGTCTAATCAAAGCTATGGTTTTCCCAGTAGTAATGTATGGCTGTGAGAGCTGGACTATAAGGAAGGCTGAGCGCCGAAGAATTGATGCTTTCGAACTGTGGTGCTGGAGAAGACTCTTACGAGTCCCCTGGACTGCAAGGAGGTCAAATCAGTCCATCCTAAAGGAAATCAACCCTGACTGCTCATTGGAAGGACAGATAATGAAGCTGAAGCTCCAATATTTTGGCCACCTAATGCGAAGAGAAAACTCCCTGGAAAAGACCCTGATGCTGGGAAAGACTGAAGGCAAAAGGAGAAGGGGACGGCAGAGGATGAGATGGCTAGATAGCATCACGGATGCAATGAATATGAACTTGAGCACGCTCCGGGAGAGAGCGCAGGACAGGAAGGCCTGGCGTGCTATGGTCCATGGGGTCACGAAGAGTCGGACACGACTGAACGACTGAACAACAACAACAACAACAACAGCTGCAGTGGACATTTTTTTTACACGTGTGCTCTGCTTTTGTAGCAGAGTTCTGCAACACTTTAGAGAAAATACAACTTCGCCAAATGCTGCTTTTTCCACTGAAGTGCTAGAGACTGGGGAGAAGCCACAACCTGGAAAAATTCTCCCTTCTCTGCAACTCATACAGCCAGATTAGAAGCATGCTTACTCAGAATTAAGTCCAATGATTGTAAATAGCTCTAACTTACTCGTAAGTGTATTTAAGACTGCAGCTTGAAACATACCTAGTATTGTGAAGGTGGTAACAAGTGTAAGCTTGAAATAACCAGGTTCAAATTTTACTACAGCCACAAATTCACTAGGTGGCTTTAGGCAAGCTACAATCTGTGGGGTTAACAATAGTGGACAACCTTACAGGACTGTTGTTCAATTGATCTGGCAACCCTACATAAATACAGCCAACCAAAGAAAATGTCTGGAAGAAATAAACCCTTTTAAATGTCTACTAACAAAATTCAGGCTAGAAAAAGAGATGCAAACGATCAAAATACAACAAATGAAAAGTTAAGCTAAATTGAGGGTTTGGATACCTGTTTTGCCTTTTCTTGAAGCACATCACACCATGAAGGGATCCCGAGGACATTCTGATCTACAAATGCCTGGAAAATGGAAACTTTATGTGAGTCCCCCAAAACAGAATCACATGCTCTCAATAAGTAAGAATCGCTAGAAACTTTGTACAGTGGCACATGCGATAGAAAAGGGGGATATTATTGTTTTTGTACGATATAACCAAATATTAGTGTTTTTAAAATTAATATTTAGCATTATATGTACATATTTATTTGTTACATTGCCTTTACTCCATGAGCCCACGGGAGCATACATGATCCCTCTCTCCATTTTATCCTCACAACGACCCTGTGAGGGAGGGGGGCGTGACTACCTGGCACTCTGTGTAGGTAAGGGCGCAATCCTATGCATGTTTAGACAGGAAAACGAAGTTCTACAGCTCTCAGCATTCCCCAACCAGCTATGCTGGCTGGGAAATGTAGGATTCCCCCCCCCCCCCGTCTTAACATGCATAGGATTGTAGCAGTTTCTTCTGACTAAACATGCATAGGATTGCGCCCTTAGTGTTTTACAGCTTTAGGAGCCATTTTGGAGAGGGTGGTCAAAAATCAGGGTAGAAATCTAACAAATCAATAAAGTCGGATAGCAATTTCAATATACACATACATACACCCTATAAATGTGTATATTTGCGTGTTACACACACACTACACACAGATATATGTAACGGTACCACTTATTTTTATTTTCTGGATTTTTATCCTGAATCATTATTTGTGTGTGTGTGTGAGAGAGAGAGAGAAAGGGGAGTCTTGTGCCCCCTTAATGACTATCAAATATGGTCGAAGCTTTCGTGGACGAGAGCCGACCTCATGAGATGCTGTATAAATATCTACATAGATATAAAATCGGACATGAATATTCATGAGGTGCCGCCTATGCCCAGGCCGCCCGCCATTTTGCATAGCAACGGTCTCCAACCGCCGCCCGGGCCGTGCTCCTGAGCGACGCGTCGGTTGAGCCAACGGGAGCCGGGGGGCGGGCTGCAGGCGGGCCAATGGAGTGCGCGCGGGAGGAGGAGCGTTCTAGAAGGGGGCGGCGCCGTGACGCCAGGGCCTTGCGTCGGCCTCCGTGCGTCGCGTGCGTGTGCGCGCGCAGACCCCGCTCCCTCTGCCGCTCAGTCCCTTCCTTTCCTCCGGCCGAGATGGCGGTGAAGGCGCTCAACCCCAAGGCGGAGGTGGCGCGGGCCCAGGCGGCCCTGGCCGTCAACATCAGCGCTGCGCGGGGCCTGCAGGACGTGCTCAGGACCAACCTCGGCCCCAAAGGAACCATGAAGATGTGAGGCGGGGGGGCGGGGGGCTGGCTGAGGGGGCAGGAGAGGGAGGATACGTGTCGGGCGGGGCGGGGCGGGGCCACGGCGAGCCACGCCCATCCACATGGCGCTGGGGTGGAAATGGCGGCGCTGGCGCATGCGCAGAGGCCATGGCCCTTGATTGCCCCTCCTTAAAGTTCGGCGCCCTCCAGGAGGATTGGACTACAACTCCCAGCATGCTGGCCGGGGGGTGCTAGGAGTTGTAGCCCAGCCCATCTGAAGGACTACAGCTCCCAGCATGCTAGCTAGGGGATGCTTGGAATTGTAGTCCAGCCTATGGGGAGGACTACAACTTACTGGAGGACTAGAGCTCCCAGCATGCTGGCTGGGGGGGGGTGTAGGGAGTTGTCAGTGCCACACTTGTCATAGTGAGTAGAATCACTGAAGCCTGTCATTGAGGAGGCTTGCTGTGGTGTTATGGTTGAGAGGCATGTGTTGCAGGAAGCACTCCCCTTCCTTGTAGGTGGTAGTGGGCTGGGTGAAGGATTTGGAAGTGCCCTCGTTTCTTTGCGCAGAGAGTGAGTCACCCTGTATTCGCCGCCGCCAGCAGGGGTGAATTGTGCTGTCGGTGCATTCAGTGGTGGTGGTTTTTTGGCACAGATCTGCCAAAGGAAGGTGGGACTAGGGACTGACGGTTCTGCATTCTGTCTCCTGCAGGCTTGTATCCGGTGCTGGAGATATCAAGCTTACTAAAGATGGCAATGTCTTGCTTCATGAAATGGTGAGCCTGTTCCTCCTGTGAAGTCCACCTAAAATGTACAAGTAGTGTAATTTGGGGGCTTCTTATGGTGACTAGGCAGTAGAAATTGGAACTGTGTTGAATGTGTATCGCCTGTTGGAGGTGTGCAGCTTGTGAGACTACGGGCTACCTTAAAACGGGTAATATGTCTAGTTCAGGGGTAGGCGACCTGGTGCCTGCCAGGCATTTTTTAGTACAACTCCCATCAGCCCCATCTAGCGTGGCCAAAAATTAGGGGCTACGTGAGTTGTAGTCCAAAACATCTGTAGGTTGCCTGCCCCTGTTGAAGAATTGCTCTTAGTACTTTGGCTACTTCTGGAAAAGAAGAGAGATACTAGTTCTTGTGATTTACTATTGGTAAGGTGGCCTCACTGTGGCAAAAGTTAATCTTCATTTTCTTTTATCCTTTTAGACATGAATTGCAGGTTGTATCCATTTTTTATTTTTCAAAATTAGTCAGACTTTGTACCAACTTGCCTAAGAAAATAACAGTTTTGAAGTGGCTGACCTTGGCCAAAGCCTGAGCCCCTCTCTGGTCTGCTTTGGATCTAAAAATAACTAAATATACAGAGGAGTTCAGCGTTGGTATGATTTCCTGTTTGGCTCCTCAAGCATATTAGACTGATGATGGTGCACTGCAGTTCCTGCAGTGATGAGAAATAACTTTTGGATGTTGCTTTCTTTGCACCCCTTGCATCCCCCAGCAAATCCAGCACCCAACGGCCTCCTTGATAGCGAAAGTGGCAACAGCGCAGGATGACATTACTGGTGATGGGACCACTTCCAATGTACTCATCATCGGTGAGCTGCTCAAGCAGGCAGATCTTTACATTTCAGAGGTATGTATGGGGCAGTGTTTTCTGTTCTTCTAGGGAAAAAGCAAACACACTCCTTAATTATTTTGGTTGGCTTTTGCTTTCAAAATTTAATTAGAAAAATAAGCTACGTGCGAGCTTCCAGCTGGGTTCACTCAAAACAAAAGTCTTAGCTATAGCGATGCCCCTACAAGACTTCAGATAAAGGTGTATTTGGTGATGCAAGTGGAATTCCTGTTGCAGTCTCTGAAACCAGAACTTACATTTTAGCAAGGATGGATCTTCTCCCTCTTGAATCTTTGCCATGGAGTTGGACTTTCTTCGTTGTGTATATTGCTTCTGCTTTTTTGTGGTGTAATCAGCTGTTGGGTTGAGCCTTCAAAAACTGTGTTGCACAGTGAACACCCAAGTGAGCTCTGTAGTTCCCTTGACATAACTCTGTGCTAGAATAACCTGTGCTTTACCCTCTGCATTGGAAGGAATGTCTTTCCTTTTACATGTATTCAAAAGGACAGGACAATTTGTCCTCGTGTGAGGAAACTCAAGTCTGTGCCATCTTTATGTAATGGAGATAATAGATAAATCTCGAGGATCAAAGCTTTTTTAAGAGGCTTCTGTTTTTCTCAGCAAAATAGTGCAGCACTGAAAACAATGAGAGGAATGTGTGTTCGTGTGTGCATGCTCATTCATTCAGAACTTATTTGGCACTAGGGTTTACACCCTCGAATAGTTACAGAAGGGTTTGAAGCTGCAAAGGAGAAAGCTCTTCAGGTCCTGGAACAAGTCAAAGTAACCAAGGAAATGGACAGAGAGACACTCCTGGATGTTGCCAGAACCTCCCTCCGCACAAAAGTCCACACCGAGCTTGCTGATATTTTAACGGAGGTGAGGCTTTTTGTGGCGTCTCGTTTTGTTTCCTAATTGTATGATGTGCAACTCTCATGCTTAAATTGGGAAGGCGCGGCAGACGGTGGGTATTGGGGAAAGACATGCTGGATCTCGGAAGGGATGTTTGATGGGGCTATTCTCTTCTCTTTCAAGGCGGTAGTAGACTCCATCCTGGCCATCAGAAAACCCGATGAGCCAATAGATCTTTACATGGTGGAAATAATGGAGATGAAGCACAAATCTGAAACTGACACAACGTAGGTACAATAGAAGGTTCACGGGTTCTCTTCTTAAATCTTCTTGCAGTTTGTCATTCTAGTGCTGCCGTGGAATTCCCATAGTCACTGTCACACTACATTTTCTTCTGCTTGAGAGGGCAGGGACATGGTAACTCTTCATCAGACACAAAGACAGAAGTTGTATGTGGCAGTCAGCAGCACCTCTCTGTTTCACCTGCCCTGTGGTTGCCTCTAGAGCAGCTTTCCCCAACCTGGCGCCCTCCAGATGTGTTAGACTGCAACTCCCATAATTCACAGCCAGCATGGCCAATGGCACCAGGTTGGGGAAAGTTGCTCTAGAGGTCATTGTTAGGTATTCTGAACTGCTAGAGGAATGTAATTCCACCTTGGGTATGTGTGGAATATTTGTAGTTTAGGGGCATGGATGAATTCTCCGTTGGCTTTTACAATGGCTAATGGAGTCAGACACCATGCAAGAATAAAGTCTCTGTCTCGGATGTTTCTATTGGCCTGCTGTGTGTAAGGCACCATGGCCACATCTGAAAGGGATACACACGTCTGCCCTATATTGGGGGTTTGGTAGGAGATGTTTGTGATGGCATGTGGAATAAACAAATGAAACTGGAAGCGAGAGCGTGAAGGGTTACCTGCAACTGCTTCTTAACAGGCTGATCAGAGGACTGGTCTTGGATCATGGCGCTCGTCACCCTGACATGAAGAAGAGACTTGAAGATGCTTACATCCTTACCTGCAATGTATCGCTAGAGTATGAAAAAACGTATGTATGCAATGGGGGTTGCATACAATTGGGAGTATAAGCTCCATCTTAGATTTGAGAGGCCGTTGTCTGATTCATGGAGAGTTCTGTTGGAGCCTCAAGGCTCCCCCAAATGCCTGCCTGACCACCTCTCCCAGGCTGGGCCCTGATCCCTTTTGCCTGTACCTGTATGCTTACTGTATAGTTTCCACACCTACAGCATACAGCTGATGTGATCCATTTTCTGTTTTCAGGGAGGTGAATTCTGGGTTCTTTTATAAGAGTGCAGAAGAAAGAGAGAAACTAGTCAAAGCCGAAAGGAAGTTTATTGAAGAGCGAGTAAAGAAAATCATTGACTTGAAAAAGACAGTTGTTGAAGATTCAAATAAAGGTTTCATTGTGGTCAATCAAAAGGTGAGATTTGGAGTTGATTTGGGACAGTTGCCTAACAAAGAGGCATTCCTTTAGTGCTGCAAGGCAGCAAATCTGGATGCGCTGACCTCACTAAATATTTCAAAATAAGGATTATTCATCTGCTCAGCTCTTACTTGTCTTCTCTGTTTTTAGGGGATTGACCCTTTTTCCCTGGATATGCTTGCAAAAGAAGGGATAGTAGCTTTGCGCAGAGCAAAACGAAGGAATATGGAAAGGTAAGTCTCTGGGAGGGCCTTGTTACTCAGAAATATCCCTGTCTTCTGACACTTGAAAAACTTTTACCGCTAGCATAGCAATTTACCATAGGCAAAGGAAATAAACACTTAGGAGGATGTAAGCACTGGCTGCTATGGAACTTGCTTCGGAGTAAATGTAGGATCGTGATGTGGGTATCCAGTAGCCAGTCACATTTAACCAAGCTGAACTGTTTATATTATAGAAAGATACCTGCATCTAAAACTCCATTTTTAATGTATACTTTTTATTAAATATGTCTTATAACAAATCTCACAATAGTAATATCAGCTTTTATAGTGGGGCTGCTTAACATATGGTGGTTCTGTTACATTCAGCAGTATGATTTTGAGCTGCCTGAAATGCAGAGTTTTTCCCCTCCTCACAGGTTGACCCTTGCTTGCGGAGGCATTGCGATGAATTCTGTGGATGACCTCTCCGTTGACTGCCTGGGACATGCAGGCCTCGTTTATGAATACACGCTGGTGTGTGTGACTGACAGGTTTCCCATTCTTGCTGCAGTTTGGCTTCTGTGGCGAGTGTTATAAATTGGGCTTTGCTGTTGGGCAAGAAATGTCTCTTAATGCTTTTTGGGTCAGCGAAGGCTAACGCCTGCTTAGATGTCATTAATGCTGTTGAAATCTATTTAAAAATATCAGCTGGATGGCAGAGGGATTGTTATATAGACTATCATCTTGGAATCTCTCCGTTGCTCAGTGAATTGAAGAGTGTATTCTGACCCCAGCACAAAAGAAACATCTGGAAATGTGTAATTAGCATGCTGCCTTTGCATTAGCCTGATAAGCTGTTGGCATTTTTATTAATTTACTTAAGGGCACCATCCTCTGCCTGTTTAGACAGAAACAAGTCCTACAACTCCCAGCATTCCCTAGCCACCATGGCTGGCTAGGGAATGCTAGGAGTTGTAGGACTTGTTTCTGTCTAAACAGGCAGAGGATGGTGCCCTTAAAATATTTTTTGTTTTCCTTTAAGGGGAAAAACCCTCCAAGGGTGGTTTTCAAGAAAAAAACCCTATCAAATAACCTAAAATAATAACACAGTGATAAAAAATTGCAGCCAACATCCAGCCCCCAAATATACAAAAATCTAATAAATTACAGCTAAAAATTCATCAGCGTGCTTAGGGAAGTTCTTGCTTGTCCTGTTTGCGTAGGGTGAAGAGAAGTACACTTTCATTGAGAAGTGTGACAACCCTCGTTCTGTGACTCTGTTGATCAAGGGACCGAATAAGCACACGCTGACGCAAATCAAGGATGCTGTCAGAGATGGGCTCCGTGCTGTCAAAAATGCCATTGAGGATGGTGAGTCTGGGCTTGAGCTGCTTGATAACTTTTCAGTGATCCCAGCACAGCCAGGGTGCAGCGAATTAAAAGGGAAGGTTTTAGTTTTGCTTTTACTACCTGTTGCTTTTTGTTTATGTCTCTTGATCGCTCTCCAGCCTTGCTGGTAATTCTTGTATGGCAAACTCAGAGAGCCAAAGGGGAACACGGGGGACCAGGAGGGCACAGGACCACACAGTGGAAACATGGAGCCCCAGTCGTATGATAGTGAGAACATGGCCTCTTTGCTGTTTATCAAATTATCGATGTGCTTTGCATTATATTATAATCAATCACACATAGTGTATAATGCCTGTGAAAACAATACTATTGAAAGGAACAAATAAATGACACTTGAAACAACGCATTTATCGATAACCAATCATTTGACAAGAGTCCAGAGAATGTCTCATCTCCATAACCATATTATCAAAGGGTATATGCACCAAAATGTTCCTTACAACCGCATATGTTGCTTCACCAATCACTCTCTAGAAGGCGGCTGAATCCATAAACTTTCCTTAATCGTGTTGGTAGGACCTTCTCCCCCTCCTCCCATGCAAAACCCCCCAACCAGTTGCAGTGTGAAGTGTTCCTGTTCAGGGTGCCTTCCAGTCACATTGTACTTCTGCAAACACTGGGGTTCCCCTGAATCTGTTGATACCTTGCCCTTGTGCATGGATGGTGCTGTTTTGGCTGTGTAAGGCCCTGCACTTGGAGAGCTAAGCTGTGCTTTGATTTGCCTAGAGTAGGTACGCTCCACCTGTTAACCAAAGTTCTCAAGGTGACTCACAGTATGTTTTAAAAATATAATAAAATTGTCAAGCGTTACCGGGGGGGGGGGGGGGGGTATTTAAAAGTGTCCTCCAGACCTGAGATATTACAGTTACTACTTTGCTTCTTAGTCACTGGGCCACAGCAGGTCTTGGAAGAAATAACCCCAGCCTGGAAATGGCTGCCAGAACAGCCAGATATGCATGGTGGAAGTTTTGGCTCCTGGTGGCAGATGCATGGGTAGAAGCTAATGTGTAGACAAACCTGCCCCAGTCCTCAGTTATTTGATGTTTCTTTCCGATCTTCGGCATACCTTTGAACTGGTCAAAAGGCTCAAGTGAAAACATGAGCTTAACAACAAGCAAAGCATGTTTTTACATAAATGAATTACATGCCATTTACTGCAGTAGGAAAGCACTCTGACTCTGAAATACCTTCATTAAACTAAAAGAAACTAGGAGTTACTGAATGTATCCTAAATTCTTATAAAAACTGGGACTTGAGAGACCTGGGTTCTACTCTCCACTTGGCCATGAAGCTTACTGGTGACTTTGAGCCAATCACTGATTCTTGGCCTAAACTAAGTTACAGGTTGTTGTGAGGATAAAATGAAGAGGAGGAAGATATTATGCCGCCTTGGGCTCCTTGGAGGAAAAGGCGGGATATAAACATACCAAATTGAATAAATTATAACACACAAATTGTATCCCAAGCTATGGCAGTACAAAAGGAAAAGGAATATAAACCCATAAGTGTGTCTACTACGCTAGAGCAACAAGAACAAACCAAAACATCTGGAATAGACTCTTTGGCACGTGTGAGAGGCTCACTTAAATACTATCTAGAACCTGCTGCCTCTCAACCTTGAGCTATTTTAAAGACATAGAAATGTATTAGGGTGGAGGCATTAAACCAGATTTCCACACACAAATGACTGTATGAACCTATTTAAATAACCATATTAAATAAGGCAGAGGAAGCAATACTGACAACATTTTAAATGAACGCTGAGAAATGCAGTTTATATTTGACCGTGATGGAGGAAGAGAGAAATATAAATCCTGACCTCTTTTGAGGGATAATAAGTTCTGTCATTTTTGCTTGTGTGTCTGGTGTGGATCTCGTCACCAGTTTAGTGTTACTCATGCATGATGTTCTCTTGCAGGATGTGTGGTTCCAGGCGCTGGAGCCCTAGAGGTGGCCATAGCTGATGCTCTTGTGAAACATAAGCCCAGCATAAAAGGAAGGGCCCAGCTGGGGATTCAAGCTTTTGCTGATGCTCTGCTGATCATTCCTAAGGTATGCAACTGTTTGGCCAAAATACAGGCTGATAAATTTATTTGGCTTTGTACCCCAGGGGCTTGGGTGGGTACCATAAAGAAGATAATGCAAAGGCTCTTGGGCTGTGGAGTGTAGAAGATGAAGAGTTGCAGCTAGAAGGGCAAATGAAAAAGAAGAAGCGATAGTGAAGTCAAACTTAAAATGTAAGGTGGGAGTCTGTCTCCGCCAAGGATAAAGCAAGACATTTCCTGAGTGTCTGAGATTATAGGGAGAAATTCAAGGTTTTGTGCATTTTTTGATTCTCCCAGGTACTTGCTCAGAACTCTGGCTATGATTCTCAAGAAACGCTTGTGAAAGTCCAGGCTGAATATGCTGAGTCAGGGCAGCTTGTCGGTGTTGACCTAAACTCTGGTAAGAGAGAGTGCATTATGAAGGGCTGGGGATGGGTTGATTGCCGGAAGCCTCGGGGCCCGCTTTGTTGGAAGCTCCTCTTCCTTTTAACATGGAAAAATAGAGATGGGCTTGGGTTGAGCTTGTTTGACCCAGGTTAAACTGCACCTTGCAGCTATTCTTGGTATAACTGGAAGTGCAAGGTGGGGTTTTAAGAACAACACATACTTAAGGAAACCCCCAACCTAATAGATGTGCAATGGAGATGTTCAGAATTACAAAAACTGTTGAGACTGGCACGCTTGTCTCTGTAGAAACCAGTAGCACTAAAACTGGTGTGCGTTGATCCAGTCTTTGGGTGTCCAGGGTTGGCTGATGTGAACTGGTAGCAGCAGCTGTGAGGGGAACTTCCCTTTTTTTGATAGCCATTTCACACCTGTGTAACCTGGAGGCTGAACTCTGTGATCTGCATAGGTTGCCCTTGACTGATCTTGGAAGAACAAAGTGAATTCAGACTCTCCCTAGAAAGCTGAGGATGCTGGCAGACTTCCTCCTAGTGACCCATATCAGTCAAGAGCAGGCCACAACCCTGTTTTCCCCCCACATCCCATCCTGTTCTGTGTCTCGGGAAGATCTCAAGGCTGTCAATGGCTCCTAGTCATGATGGCTAGATATTACCTCCAGTATTAGAAGCTGTGACTACTTGTTGCTAGGGAACATGAGTGGGAGGGTGCTGTTGCATTCATGTCTTGCTTGTGGGCTTCCCAAAGGCATCTGGTTGGCCAGTGTGGGAACAGAATGCTGGATTAAGACCTTTTCACCTGATCCAGTACAGCTCTAAGGTTTTGCCTGTAAAGCACACTATTGTCTCCTACTTTAAACCTATTTGGAATAGTTTGGAGCTCTTGTCCACTTAGTGTTGAGATTTCCAGGTTTCACTTTCCATTTTGCATTCCACACAGAATTCAGACCAGTTCACACGAACTAAAAGTAGTCTTGGGAGGTACACTATGGTACTGTGAACACATTTGGTAATCTATTACTGGTCAGTTGTTTGAAGAACATGGACCACTGTCATGGCCTTTCAGTGATGCTTCCCTTGGTTTTCCAGGGGAACCGATGGTGGCAGCAGCAGCTGGAGTTTGGGATAATTACAGTGTTAAAAAACAGCTGCTTCATTCAAGGTAACATTTTATAACTAGTAGAAATCAACAGTTAATAATTGGCTGTCTGGGGAATGCTGAGAGTTGTAGAACTTTTTTCTGTCCAAACATGCATAGGATTACGCCTTAAGTCCAATTGAATTTAATAGCACTTTTGTGTAAACATACCTGGGATCACGCTGGAAAGTTTTTCTAGACTTTGTCAGTAGACTAATGTCCAGGCTTTGGGTTCAGATTTCAAGGCTTTCTGTGGGGTGGCAGAAAAAGGGGTCCAGAAGGCATTACTAATGTGAAGCACATTGCAAGCAGGGGCGTGCAAGCTTGTGGGATCCACATTATTTACTCAGACCCTGAGAGCCACCAACTGAAGCTGGGTGCAAAAGATGTACACTTAACAATTAATGAGTCCTGAGCTCAGGATTTTGTTTTGAGGACCAGAATTGGAGTTCACAATCCTACACACAACTGTTTACCCCCAGCTTTCTTCATTTCAGGGGTATAATTTAGGACAGAATTCTCCAACCTGGTGCTCTCCAGATGTGTTGGACTTGGGGATGGCAGAGAATTCTGCCGCAGACCCAAGTGAGGCCAGATTCTTTTGAATCCGGAATCTGCAGCGGAACGGATCACTTACCTCCGCCTCCCAAAGATTCCCTCCAGAACGGCACGCCAGCTCCAGACTGCTTGCTAGCCTATTGTGGGGGAAAACACAACCGCAAATGGCATAGTGGACGCCACTTTTGGCCGTAAAGCCCTTAGTTTAACCTAATTGCAGCCATTTACAGCTGCCATTACCGTATCGGAAGTGGTACGGAGCCGGTGCGCGGCTCCACAGAATCGTCGCAGAGCCGCTCCGGAGGAATCCAAGAGGGAGGAACAGCTCACCTCCCCCCCCCCCCCCCAGACAACACCGCAGATCAGACAGTAAGCAATCCGTCCATCCCTAGTTGGACTGCAACATCCATAATTTCCAGACATTCCAGCTGGTAATTATGGCAGTTGCAGTCCAACACATCTGGAGGGCATCAGGTTGGAGAAGTCTGCTCAAGGATGGCGGGGGGGGGGGTTGATTTGTTGCTGCTGTTAAACAATTGGGAATAGGAAATTCTTACCAATCGCCTTCTGCCCACCCCCTGGTCTGAAGGATGCAGAAATATGTAGGAGGTTGGGTGTACTTCTGGTTAAGTTGTTTGTACTTCTGGGTCAATGCAGTCTCTCTTCCCTGTTCTTCTTCAGCACTGTGATTGCTAGCAACATTCTCCTGGTTGATGAAATCATGCGTGCTGGGATGTCATCTCTCAAAGGCTGAGCTGAAAAGCTGTCTTGAGTGAGTAGTGTCTCAACAAGCGGTCTGCTGGGTCCATTTTAAGGCATCCCCTTTTTTCCCAGTGTGTAGCTGAAATTTCAGAATGACAGGAGTCACCGTTGCGCCTTCAGGAATTTGACCTCTCACAGATGGAAATCTTTAGCTTCTATGGAATCAGTTACTATTTATTTTTTACACGCACTGAATTAATACATCTGAAGTTGCTGTCTTTCTACCCAATAAACAGTTCTGCTCTCTGTGTAGGCTCTAACATTGTCAATTAATTACACCTAACTACCATTTGGACTTTGTTTTACCATTTGGACACATCGCTGTGTCTCTCACTGCCTCTTGACACTGTTGATTGGACTGCAGCTCTGTAGCAGGTGCTGGCAAAAAAATGAGCCTCAGTTTCCACAGCCCTAGGTGTGCCCCGCCCGCTTGATGATTTTCTCTGGCTCAAGCATCACTGCAGTGAAGGCATTGCTGTGAAGCAGGGTGGATCAAAGGCTCTGCAAAGGGGAACCTGTTCTCAGTCAGGCTTTCCTCTCAGTCTAAAGGAAATTGCAATTTACCTGCCTTATGCCACCTACCTAAACAGCTGCTTCCCCTGGAAGTTTGCGTTTGTACCCCACCTTCCTCCAAGTAAAGCACCAGAAGAGGCTTTGCTATCATTGCTCCCCCTGGGAACATTGCTCCAAAGGAAGAGTCGGAAGAGATGGTACTAGTTGCCCATCTGATTAGCTCTTTATCTGCTTTTAAATGGCCAGCAGCTTTCAAGGCAGGTGCAATCACTTCTATACCTCTCTCCAGATGATGCTAGACTGCAAACAGAATGCTGATGCGTGTCCAGAAATATCTGCAATGTACCACATACTAGGGTGCATACACAGACACCGTCCCCACATGGAACAGCCAGTGTCAGACGAATAATCCACGTGGGGCAGCGCAGTCTGCACTGGGACAGAAAGAGAAATCTCTTGCAGCCTGATCTTTTTACTAGAGATTGAAGCTGGAACCTTTGCATGCACTCTACCCCAAAGCTATGGCTTCCTCTGCTCGTGACCCCAGTCAGTTGAAAATTCCTTCCAGCACCCTTGGATTAGGAAAACATTTTAAGGTTCAAGCCCATACTGAAGGAAGTTATGAGCTCAGTCCCTCTTCTCTCAGCTAGACTTTTCCCAAGAAAGAGATCTTGAGGTTGTGGTGGGCAGCATGATGAAAATATTGGCCCAGTGTGCGGCTGCTGTAAAAAGGCAAATTCTGTGTCGGGCATAATTAGGAAAGGAATCCAGAATAAGAGTGCTCCTATACTTAGTGGTTAAGATGCTGAACTGTACACCGGAAGGTCGGCAGGACAGCAGTTCGAGACCTGAGTGCCGCGTGACGGAGTGAGCTCCCATCTTCAGTCCCAGCTCCTGCCAACCTAGCAGTTCGAAAGCAAGAAATTGCAAGTAGATAAATAGGTACCGCCTCGGCGGGAAAGGTAACAGCGTTCTGTGCACCTCGGTGTTCAGTCACGCCGGCCACATGACCACGGAAGCGTTTTCGGATAGCGCTGGCTCTTCGGCTTAGAAATGGAGATGAGCACCACACCCTAGAGTCAGACACGACTGGTTGGGGACACCTTTACCTTTTTTTTTATACAAACCTATGGTGCAGCCACACTTGGAATACCATGAGTAGTTCTGGACACCACACCTCAAACAAGATACTGTAGAGTCGGGAAACGAGCATCCGAAATAATCAAGGGGCTGGAGTAACTCCGCTACTAGGAAAGATTACGTTTGGGACTTTACCTTATAGAAAATGCAAGAGACATGTACAAAGTTATGCCTGGTGTGGAGAAAGTGGATAGCAAGACATTTTTCTCCCCCATGCTAGAACTCAAAGGGTCATCCTGTGAAGCTGACTGGCAACAACACAGCACATAGTAAACTAGGGAATTCACCAGAAGATGCAGTTGATGTCCACCAATTTGGATGGTTTTAAAAGGACTGGACAAATTCCTGGAGAAGAAGGCTATCAATGGCTACTAGTCCTGATGGCTATGTGCTTTCTTTGGTTTTGGGGGTAGTCTGCCTATGTACACCAGTCACTGGGGAAGATGGGCAGGAGGGTGCTGTGGCGTCGTGTCCTGCTTTGTGGGTTTCCTGTGGGCAGCTGGTTGACCACTGTGTGACCAGAATGCTGGACTAGATGGACCTTTGGTCTGATCCAGCTGGGCTCTTCTGTTCTTTGCAGCAGCCCCAGTAAACTCTGACGGGATGGACTGCAGTCTCGCAGTCGAAGGCAGCTTGGTGTATTTAAACCTTGTTTGAGGCATGGAACCCACATCCAGAGGCATGAGAAGGGAAAGAGCCTTTCTTCCTAACAGGCTACTCTCCTTGCATGGTTCCAGTTGTTGGTTCACTGTCTGGAGAAATTCTGCCTCTGCCTTGAATGTGAGCAGAGCCCTGCTGGGTCAGACCAAAGGTCCAGTATCCATCCCCCGACTGTGCTAGCTAGCCAGGTGTTCTGGCAAGTTTTCCCCCAGGAAGGGCTTGGAAGTGACTGCGCTCCCTTATTACTTACCTGATCCTTACCTCTGTCTGCCTCTGGGCACAGCACTTCAGGCCATTTGTCTAGATGTGGCTGACAGACCTCTCCTGTGAATTTGTGGAATCCCCTTTTAGAGCCATCTAAGCAAGTGACCACCTCTGGTGGAAAGGAATTCTGTAAACTTGGGTTGGGCAAACCTCTGGCTTGCTGTGGGCACCTCTGGCAGTTTGATAAACTTTCCTGGCCACCACCACAAAATGGCTACTCTGTGTTTTTTACTAGAACCCTGTGAGCCCACCAACCCAAGCCAGAAGCAAAAGACGCAACACATAGAGCTAAGGAGTACCAAAACTGGGCCTGCAGTCCTTCCACACACACCTGTGGAAGAGGGCCATAGCGCCTCTGCTTTGCAGGCAGAAGGTCCCAGATTTGATCCCTGGCAGCACCTCCAGGTAGGGCTGAAAAACCCCTGGAGAGCTGCTGCTGTCAGTCAGTGTCAGCCTCACTGGGCTAAATGGACCAAGTGTCTGACTCTGTGTAAGGCAGCTCCCTATTTATTCATTCATTCATTCATTATTTCATTTCATTTCTATACCGCCCAATAGCCGAAGCTCTCTGGGCGGTTCACAAAAACTAAAACCAAACAACACACAATAAAACAATTTAAAATATATAGAACATTAAAACCACAATATAACAATACAACCACAATAAAACCTAGCAGCAGTACAGGAGTTTAAAATACAGATTTAAAACAGCAAAGATAAAAATTTAGAAAGCTAAAATGCCTGGGAAAATAAAAAGGTCTTCACCTGGCGCCGAAAGGAGTACAATGTAGGCGCCAGGCGAACCTCACTAGGGAGCTCATTCCAGAGCCGGGGTGCCACAGCAGAAAAAGCCCTCCTCCTAGTAGCCACCCGCCTCGCTTCCTTCAGCAGGGGCTCACGGAGAAGGGCCGCTGATGATGATCTTAAGGTCCGGGCAGGCACATATGGGAGGAGGCGATCCTTCAGGTAACCTGGCCCCAAGCCGTTAAGGGCTTTGAATGTTAACACCAGCACTTTGAATCGGGCCCGGAAATGGACTGGCAGCCAGTGCAGCTGGAAAAGTACTGGCGTAATATGAGCTCGCAGGCCAGTCCCTGTAAACAATCTTGCTGCCCTATTTTGGACCAGCTGAAGTTTCCGGACCGTTTTCAAAGGCAGCCCCACGTATAACGCATTGCAGTAATCCAGACGAGAAGTTATCAGAGCATGGAGAACTGTAGCTAGGCTCTCTCTGTCCGGATAAGGGCGTAGTTGGTATACCAGCCTAAGCTGATAAAAAGTGCTCCGTGCCACTGAGTTCACCTGTGCCTCAAGTGACAGTTCTGGGTCCAAGAGCACCCCCAACCATGAACCTGATCCTTTAGGGGGAGTGCAACCCCCTCCAGAACAGGTTGAATATCACCTAGCCGGGCAGACGAACCACCCACTAACAGTACCTCCGTCTTGTCTGGATTGAGTTTCAGTTTATTAGCCCTCATCCAGTCCATTACCGTGCCCAGGCACTGGTTCAGAACAGCCACTGCCTCACCTGGTTTTGATGAGAAAGAGAGGTAGAGCTGGGTGTCATCCGCATATTGATGGCACCTCAGCCCACACCTCCGGATAACCTCCCCCAGCGGTTTCATGTAGATGTTAAACAGCATGGGGGATAGAATAGAGCCCTGTGGAACCCCATGGCACAATTGCCATGGCACAGAGCAATAATCCCCCAGCACCACCTTCTGGAATCGGCCATCCAAGTAGGAGCGGAACCACTGTAGTGCAGTGCCTCCAACTCCCAGCCCAGACAACCTATCCAGAAGGATACCATGGTCGATGGTATCGAAAGCCGCTGAGAGGTCCAGGAGAATCAACAGGGTCGCACTCCCCCTGTCCCTCTCCCGGCAGAGGTCATCCCACAGGGCGACCAAGGCAGTTTCCGTTCCAAAACCAGGCCTGAAGCCCGATTGAAATGGATCTAGATAATCCGTTTCATTCAAGAGTGCCTGGAGCTGTCCTACAACCACCCGCTCAAGCACCTTGCCCAGGAAGGGGATGTTGGCCACTGGCCTATAATGGTTAACATCCTCTGGGTCCAGGTTAGGCTTTTTCAGGAGTGGTCTAATTACTGCCTCTTTTAAAGCAGCAGGCACCACTCCCTCTCTCAAGGAGGAATTTACAACCTCCTGGACCCAGCCGGACAACCCCTCCTTGTTTGATGTAATAAGCCATGAAGGGCAAGGGTCAAGCACACAAGTGGTCCATCGGACTTGGCCAAGCACCTTGTCCGCATCCTCAGGCCTCAGTAACTGAAACCTAAATCCATTCATGGTCACCCACACAGCTGTCTTCATTTCAGTAGTATAATTTAGAGGCTGAGAAGACTCGGTTTTGTTGCCACTGTTAAACAACCGGGAGTCAGAAATCCATCAACTGCGAATCACCCAGAGATCCCCCAGGAGATCCCAGTCCGCCTTCTGCCCACCCCTGTGCTGCAAATGAATTAGGGAATCCCTTCCCAGGAGTAACTTTCTCTACTTGCAGTCCTTTCTTTTTACTTGCGTTTCTCCATAAAGGCTGGTGTGCATCAATGGCGCTGCAGGCTTGGCACCAGAAACCCACAGGAAAATGTGGCAGAAGTGCACGTCTGCACACTCCCTCAAGGGACAAGGTTTCTAACTGCCTTGAGCCCTCAGCACAGAGGGCTGGATCGAGAACATTTGGTCTGGATGCCTAACCTCCCATTGATTTCAAGAACTGCCACGCCGGGATCCAGCCCATTACTCTTCTGCAGAGGGAGCATTAAGCAAGACAAAAGGCTCCAGCGTGGTCCCCAGCTCTCCCTTCAAAAAGGAAGTAAATGGGAGAGATTTCAGGTTTGCTATCCTATGCATGCTTACCTGGGAGTAAGCCCTTTTGAGCGCAGGGAAGCGTACTTCTGAGAAAATGCACACAGGATGCTGCGCACACTTGTGACAAGAACCCGAATGACATGTTACTCCTTTTTACTCTAGAATAAGCACACAGTCCCGATCCGGGTTGGTGTGGGGGGGGGGAGGGCTTGCAAGGGACTTAAAGCCTTCCTTAGGTTGCGGCCCCGCTCCAGATCTCGCTTCCCGCCCCCCCGCGCGCCTCCAATTCTTACCACCAAATAATGACCCACGAAAGCAAATGGATTGGGGGCAGAGGCCCCTAAAGCTCCACTCCTGCGCTTTACTCTAGGGTAAATATTTTTAAAAGTTGGGGAAAGGCTATAGCTGCTGGCGACAGCTTGTACAGCAACCCATGCCTTGACCCAATCCCCGTCTTTGGCAGGGGGTGGGGGGTTTACTCCCGAGTAAGCCTGCCTCGCCGAGCTCTCGAGGGGGTCGACGATGGTCCTGCCTTGAATACTCCGGCTGCCGGTCCGGAGCGCCAGGCGGAGCCGACTTGCGAGTAAAGAGGCGTGGGATCGGCGCTCGGGAGCCAGAGCCCTTGGGTGGAGCGGGCGGGCGGGCGTGCGGTGCAGGGGGCGGGCTGCACACGTGCTGCGGCACACGTGTGCTGCTCTTTCGCTGGCCCCGGAAGCAGTCGCCTGCCCGGGCTGCTGCGTGTTTCTGCCTGGGCGGCTTCGCTGGAACCTGACGCCAAATCCGGGGTGGGAAGAAGCGGGTCGTGCATTCAGACGACACCCTCGTCCCCGCTCCCCAAATCCCTCGATGCGCTTCCTGCCCCTTCTGCTCTCCGCCTGGGCGCTGAGCCGCAGCACCTCCGGTGAGTCGGCCTCCCCTTTCTCCTCCTCTGGATTTGCTTCTGATCGCAGGCAGGAGAGGGGCTGGATCCAACCCAGAAACGCTCCGAGCAGCCATCCAGATGTGCGGTGGTCTGGCACATCTGGAAGACGCCCTTTTGGGGGCGCGGCTGGTTTTGAGTAAACCAGGAGTAGGCTTAGAGTAAAGCAGAGTCACACATTTGCATGTTCGTAGAGTTAAACATTGAACACATTTACACGCTAGCAGGGTTATGGCTGATTGCTTAAAGATGTTTTTAGATATATGTTGTCTCTGTGTGTACTGTTCGTGTGTTTTTATGTGAACGGTTTTTAAACTTCGCATACTGTATTTTTAATGGTTTTCAGGCTTTGTATACCACCCTGAGAGTTTCAGCTATGGGGTGGGACAGAAATGTAATAAATAATAATAAACACTGAACAGATGTACGCATTTACATGTTAGTAGGGTTAAACATAGAACAGATTTACATGTTCACATGTTAAAGTAGGGTTTACTTCAGAGGTTAGGCAAGCCTGGTCCCTTCCAGGGGCTTTGAACTACAACTTCCATCATCCCCAGCCAGCACAGCCAGTAGTCAGGGATTGTGGGAGTTGTGGCGCAAAACATCTGTGAGGCACCCCTGGCAGGAACCCAACTGAAGTCTCTGGGACCCAACGCAGTCCCAGGCACTTGGCTCCCATTGATCGCAAGAGGATCGCCTGGAAGTCTTGATCCAAGGTGGCGCAGACGGTTTGCTCCTTTGTGTGTGTGTGTGTGTGTGTGTGTGTGTGTGAAAGCAGGGGACTTAAAACTTGCAAAGAAAAATGTTGTTGTTTACAGTTCTGGGCCCAAAAGACAGAGGCCAAGGAAGGAAGGAAGCATGCTTGCTCAAGAGTAAGCCCACTGAACACAGCAGGGCTTGCTTCTGTGTGACATGCAGAGGATCGCACCTTACATGTAATTCATTGGGGCCTTAAATTGTCCAGGAGAAGTCTTCCCCAGTTTGGCGCTGACTACTGCTGCTATTATGCCCAGCCAACAGGGCCAATGATGGGATTTGTTGTCCGACACATTTGGAGGGGCTGATTGTAAAGTGTAATGATTCTAGAAAAGAGCTCCTCGGAGCATAGGCGAAGCGCATGAAATAAGCTGCCAATCTGGGATGAAAGCATCTTCCAGAGGGTGCGGCTTTAAGGCAGGATTGCACCCCCAAACGTCTCATTTGGGGAAATTAAAAAAGGGTACTGATCCCATTGAAATCTCTCCAGTTTGAAGCCCCAGTGATGTTAGTGGTCTGCTGCTGCCCATGTTACAAAATGTATAAAGGTGCAATCTGATGTATGTTTAGACAGAAAAAAGTCCTACAACTCCCAGCATTCCCCAGCCAGCATGGCCTTTTTTCGGTCTAAATGTGCATAGGATTGCACCTTAATTTATTGATTTAATACCTTTATTTAATCCTGCCTTTTAACGTATAATGTTAAGGCCTCTTGACAACGTAGCGATGAAAGTACATACCTACCCATTTGTAATTAACTGCAATTAATCATATGCCGCTCTATCTTTTTGTTCCTTGCATTGTTATTGTAGATGGAATTGTTTTAGTAGTGTATTTTAAAAGGGATTTGTATTGTTACTGCAACTGAAATTGTTTTAAATATTTTTAATATGTATAAGTGAACTGCTTAGAGATTTTATAATATTAAGCCTATGTAGGTATTACTAATAAATAAGTAAAAATAAATAAATAAATACCCGTTATCCTAGGGTCATCTATGGAGGCCTTTTACCATTCTGATGTTCTGAGGGTGGTTGCTAGAGAGAGGGCTTTCTTGATGGTGGTCCCCAGCTAGGCTGGGCATGATGGGAGTTGTAGTCCAACACATCCTGAGGGCGTCAGGTTGGGGAAGGCTGATCTACCAGCCTGCTAGGAGTGTTTTTCCCCAGCTCCACAGACATGCTTTCGGCACAGAACAGGTGCCCCCTTTTCCCATTTTCCTCGCTGCCATCAACTGACGTTCTCACTGCTGATTTCATTCCTCCTCTCAGCTCTTGAGAAGGATGACGGCCAGGTGCAGGTGCCTGGTGGGAAAGTGCAAATCGGGACCAGTTCCTTTGATGGCAGAAATGAAGACAGGCCCCCCAGGAAAGTTGAACCATTCCTGATGGACAAGTATCCTGTCACCAACAGAGACTTCCGGTAGGAGCCAGATGTGTTTGGTTTGCAGCGATTTAAGCAGATTGTGCTTGTATGTTCACAAGTATCTTGGGCTACACACTGCAATAATCTGTTGCAGTGTTGCTGTTACACTAATCGGGTGCTGTTGCGCTCATGTCCTGCTTGTGGGTTTCCTGTGGGCAGCTGGTCAGCCACTGTGTGAACAGAATGCTGGACTAGATGGACCCCTGGTCTGGTCCAGCATGGCTCTTCTTATGTTCTTGATTTCTGTCTACTTATCTATCAATCACTTTATGCATCCAGTCCATAAAACATGTACAACAGTTGACATAGGAGAATAAAATACAAACCGTCGCTTAGTTTACAGAAGTAAAATCCTAAAACCTAAATCGGGTACCTCTATTAGTACAAAACATCAAAATTAGTATAGTTAGATAAGATTTTGGACTGTATCCTCCTTGCTGTCAGCAAATCTTTAGCTACAGTTTCTGCAACAAACTCTTTTGTATTGAAAACAAGGAAAACGACATTGTGTTGAGATGATCTTCCAGGATGCTAAGAGATTAATGGGTTAATTAGCTCATTATGGAGGTCTCCGTAAAAATTATAGAAAAGAAAAAAACATGACTTGCTGTTTCAGTTTCTTCTGAGCTGCAAGGACATAGTCTGTGGGAATAAGGGGCACCCCAATGGTGCAATCCTATGTATGTTTAGATGGAAAAAAAGTCCTACAACTCCCAGCATTCATCAGCCAGCATGGCTGGCTGGGGAATGCTAGGAGTTGCAGGACTTTTTCTGTCTAAACATGCATAGTATTGTGCCCTAAATGATTTGCAGGAAATCAGCAAGGGTATCCGAGTCCCTATTTTTTAACAAGAGCAATAGGAATAATCTCCTGTGCCCACATCTAAATTAGGCTATTAAAATCTCTGTAGGAACTCAGCTGTAGATTTGTCAGCAGGATTATTTCACCTCGTTATTTTAAAAGGTAGGAGCAGCCTACCCAGTTGTTATTATGCTCTATTACATCTACACACAGCGCATGGTCAAACTGTGGGATTCACTTCCGCAAGACCAATTTGGATGGCTTTAAAAGGGGGTTAGACAAATTGCTGGAGGAGAAGGCAATCAATGGCTACTAGTCCTGATGGCTATGTGCTACCCCTGGTATCAGAGGTGGTATGCTTCTGTACATTAGTTGCTGGTAAACATGGGCAGGCCCCTTCATGGATCACTGCCTTGTTGTGGCGAAGGGGCTTGCGTAACTCAGTGAAGCCATAAGCTATGCCGTGCAGGGCCACCCAAGACAGACAGGTCATGGCAGAGAGTTCTGACAAAATGTGGTCCACTGGAGAAGGAAATGGCAACCCACTCCAGTATTCTTGCCAAGAAAACCCCATGGAACGTATCACAAGGCTAAAAGAGATGATGCCGGAAGATGAGCCCCTCAGGTCGGAAGGTGTCCAATATACTACTGGGGAGGAGCAGAGGGTATTTCCAAGTAGTGCCAGAAAGAGTGAAGCGGCTGGGCCAAACCCGAAAGGACACTCAGCTGTGGATGTGTCTGGTGGTGAAAAGAAAATCCGATGCTGTAAAGAACAATATTGTTTAGGAACCTGGAATGTCAGATCAATGAATCAAGGTAAGCTGGAGGTGGTCAAACATGAGATGGCAAGATTGAACATCGACATCTTGGGAATCAGCGAACTAAAATGGACAGGCATGGGCGAATGTAATTCAGGTGACCATCATATCTACTACTGTGGGCAAGAATCCCTTAGAAGAAATGGAGTAGCACTCATAGTCAACAAAAGGGTGGGAAAAGCAGTACTGGGGTACAATCTCAAAAACGATAGAATGATCTCAGTACGAATCCAAGGCAAACCATTCAACATCACAGTAATTCAAGTCTATGCCCCAGCCACTGATGCCGAAGAAGCTGAGGTTGATTGGTTCTATGAAGACCTACAAGACCTTCTAGAACTAACACCAAAAAAAGATGTCCTCTTCATCATAGGGGATTGGAATGCTAAAGTAGGAAGTCAAGAAATCACCGGGATAACAGGCAGGCATGGCCTTGGTGTACAAAATGAAGCAGGACAAAGGCTAATCGAGTTTTGCCAAGAGAACACGCTGATCATAGCAAACACTCTTTTCCAACAGCACAAGAGACAACTCTACACATGGACATCACCGGATGGTCAATATCGAAATCAGATTGATTATGTCCTTTGCAGCCAAAGATGGAGAAGCTCCATACAGTCAGTAAAAACAAGACCTGGAGCTGACTGTGGCTCAGATCATGAGCTGCTTCTTGCAAAATTTCGGCTGAAATTGAAGAACGTAGGGAAAACAACTAAACCGTTCAGGTATGACCTAAATCATATCCCTGATGAATATACAGTGGAGGTGAGGAATAGATTTCAGGGATTAGACCTGATAGATAGAGTGCCTGAGGAACTATGGACGGAAGTCCGTAACATTGTTCAGGAGGCAGCAACGAAATCCATCCCAAAGAAAAAGAAATGCAAGAAAGCCAAGTGGCTGTCTGATGAGGCTTTACAAGTAGCTGAGGAAAGAAGGGAAGCAAAAAGCAAGGGAGAAAGGGGAAGATATACCCAACTGAACGCAGAGTTCCAGAGAATAGCAAGGAGAGACAAGAAGGCCTTCTTAAATGAACAATGCAAGGAAATCAAGGAAAACAACAGAATGGGAAAGACTAGAGATCTCTTCAAGAAAATTGGAGATCTCAAGGGAACGTTTTGTGCAAAGACGGGCATGATAAAGGACAAAGAAGGCAGGGACCTCACAGAAGCAGATGAGATTAAGAAGAGGTGGAAAGAATACATAGAAGAACTATACAGGAAAGATCTTAATGTCCTTGATAGCCATGATAGTAATGTCCTTGATAGCCATGATAGTGCGGTCACTGAACTTGAGCCGGACATCCTCGAGAGTGAAGTCAAGTGGGCCTTAGGAAGCAATAACAACAAAGCTAGCGGAGATGACAGTATTCCAGCTGAGCTATTTAAAATCCTAAAAGATGATGCTGTTAAAGTGCTGCATTCAATATGCCAACAAATTTGGAACACTCAACAGTGGCCGCAAGACTGGAAAAGGTCAGTATACATTCCAATTCCAAAGAAGGGCAACGCTAAGGAGTGTTCAAACTACCGCACAATTGCGCTCATTTCACATGCCAGCAAGGTGATGCTCAAAATCCTACAAGCTAGGCTTCAGCAGTATGCGAACCGAGAACTACCGGAAGTACAAGCTGGGTTACGAAGAGGCAGAGGAACTAGAGATCAAATCGCCAACATTCGCTGCATCATGGAGAAAGCAAGAGAATTCCAGAAAAATGTCTATTTCTGCTTCATTGACTACGCTAAAGCCTTTGATTGTGTGGATCACAACAACCTGTGGCAAATTCTGAAAGAGATGGGGGTACCAGACCACCTTACCTGTCTCCTGAGAAACCTGTACATGGGTCAAAAAGCAACAGTAAGAACCGGACATGGAACAACCGAGTGGTTCAGAATTGGGAAAGGAGTACGACAAGGCTGCATATTGTCACCCTGCTTATTTAACTTATATGCAGAGTACATCATGAGAAACGCCGGGTTGGATGAATCAGAGGTCGGAATTAAGATTGCTGAGAGAATTATCAACAACCTCCGATATGCAGACGATACCACCCTAATGGCAGAAAGCGAAGAGGATCTCAAGAGCCTCTTGTTGAGGGTGAAAGAGGAGAGTGCAAAAGCTGGTTTGAAACTCAACATTAAAAAAACTAAGATCATGGCATCTGGCCCTATCACTTCCTGGCATATAGAAGGGGAAGAAATGGAAGCAGTGACAGATTTTACTTTCTTGGGCTCCAAGATCACCGCAGACGGTGACTGTAGCCATGAAATTAAAAGACGCTTGCTCCTTGGGAGGAAAGCTATGGCCAACCTAGACAGCATAGTAAGAAGCAGAGACATCACCTTGCCGACAAAGGTCCGTCTAATCAAAGCTATGGTTTTCCCAGTAGTAATGTATGGCTGTGAGAGCTGGACTATAAGGAAGGCTGAGCGCCGAAGAATTGATGCTTTCGAACTGTGGTGCTGGAGAAGACTCCTACGAGTCCCCTGGACTGCAAGGAGGTCAAATCAGTCCATCCTAAAGGAAATCAACCCTGACTGCTCATTGGAAGGACAGATAATGAAGCTGAAGCTCCAATATTTTGGCCACCTAATGCGAAGAGAAAACTCTCTGGAAAAGACCCTGATGCTGGGAAAGACTGAAAGCAAAAGGAGAAGGGGACGGCAGAGGATGAGATGGCTAGATAGCATCACCGATGCAATGAATATGAACGTGAGCACGCTCCGGGAGAGTGCGCAGGACAGGAAGGCCTGGCGTGCTGTGGTCCATGGGGTCACGAAGAGTCGGACACGACTGAACAACAACAAAACATGGGCAGGAGGCTGCTCTTGTGATCATGTCCTTCTTGTGGGTTTCCTGTGGGCAGCTGGTTGGCCACTGTGTGAACAGAATACTGGACTAGATGGACCCTTGGCCTGATCCAGCAGGGCTCTTATACTGGGGGACAGAGTCCCAGCATATAGCCTTTTACTTGTGTTAGGTTAACAGAAAACATTATAAATAATTTAGAAAATAACATCAGCATACACCATCTGTAAAATGAGTGGATTTTTTTTCTCACCAGTCTTCCAAAGGCAGGCTAGAAAAAAATGCCAGTTTTACAAATGCTTTATCCCTTGATAATATACTACAGACATAGAGATGTGAAGGCCTGGAAAAAAACATGAAAAATTCTGGAAAAAAACACGTTTCCTGTTTTTTGTTTTCCGTGGACTGTTTTTGTTTTTTCCCCACCAAATTGGAAATATTGAACAGCTTTGGATGGTGAATTTTTTCTTTTAGAATTTAAGCCAAGGTGTTTATATATTGTTACCAAGCCTTTACTCCCCCACAAATGGTTTCTAAAAACTATGTAATAGGAACACTTTTCTAGAAAGTCTAGAGATGTAAAATGTCTGGAAATAATGAAAGTATGGGAAAAGGTTCTTTAAATCCTCTCTGTAAGATTCCTAGCATAATTATTTCTTCCATTCCTTATTAAAATTATTGATCCAACGTATATTTTAGTTACAGACATTTTGGGAAGCTCCAAGTCATGTTCAGTTTCCCAACATGTGAATAGAGTCACCATATCACAATATGAAAGAAAATGTTTGGTTTTGTTCTACAGAATCCTGTGTTTCTGGACTTGTCTTCCTCTTCCTCTGCCTCCAGTTCTTCTTGCTTCTTCTGGCTTCTAGGGTGATTCAGATGTTTCAGGGACTATTTGCTGAAGTTCTGTCTGCTCAGACATAAACTAGGAATCTAAAATATGTTATGTATAACTTGGTTTGCTCATAAAATCAATCATGTTTGGTATATTACATCTTTAAAGTATAGTTTATTCAGACAAAAATTACACATCTACTGAGTTCACTTTTTAAAGATTTCAAATATAATGATAATTTTATAAGCAAACCATGTTATACATAATATAACTTTAGGAACAGAAAGGCTGCTTTATGGTGCCCAGCCCTACAGATGTTTTGGACTACAATGGACAGCATTTCTGACCGCTGGCCATCCTGCCTGAGGCTGATGGGAGTTCAGGTCCAAAATATTGGAAGGGCACCAGGGTGGAGAAAGTTGTCCTAAAGCAACAAAATGACTTTAGATCTGTAAAGAGTGCTTAAAAATAAGTATTACTTATTTTTCAATTTTTCCCCAAAATTTCCATTTTTTGTGACTGAAGCTGGTGTTTTATGCCAAAACGTTCCACATTTTAAAATCTGTTTATATATATATATATATATATATATATATATATAGTATATATTCTATACATTTACAAAATGGGTACACTACGATGAATCATTTGTTTTTGTTTTGAGATACTATTTTAAATGGCAGATATAGATGGATATAGGGTTGGATCCAAACCGAATCAGACTAGGAACAGACTAGGGAGCTTTCACATAAGGCCCATGGAAATTCTTGGATGGGGCTTGGCCTAACTTAAGTCCCACTGATTTCATTTGGTCTACTTTTAGTATGATTAAGTCTGGATTCAACCCCCATTTCAAATCTTGCCTAGGTGATGTTGGCAAGGATATTTGGCTGGTGCAGCTGTCCAGTGGAGAATTCCAAATAGAGACCAGTTTATTTGCTGGTAATAATGATACATAAACCCCTACATAATATATAGGCAAGATTTGAACTGGGCTCTTCCTTGTTCTTGGGTTAACTCTGCCAGCTACTAGGCTATTTTTTGTTGGGGAAATAAAAGTCAAAAAGAAAAGTTGGGGCAAAAAGTTGGAGATGTTTTCAGGCAAGGAATTCGTGCTGTATGAGTAACGGATTGTGATAGCCTTCCCCAATCTCATGTTCTCCAGGTTTTTTGGGTTACAACTCCCACAATCCTTGACCCGTTAGCCATGCTGGCTGAGTCTGATAGGAGTTGAAGTCCAAAGCATCTGGCAGACACCAGGTTGGCCAAGGGTGGCTTAGGACACAAATTGAGGGACCGGTTTTGAAAGGCTGGTTTTGAAATCCGTGTTATCATTTGCGGCAGGGAGTTTGTGCGAGACCGGAAATACAAAACGGAAGCGGAGGAGTTTGGCTGGAGCTTCGTATTTGAGGATTTCGTACCGGAAGAGCTCAAGAAGAAAGTGACGCGGAAACTGGAGGTAAAGAACAGCCCTAAGAGATGAGCGGTGTTTTTCAGGGTTCCTGCCAGGGCTCTCGGTTGTTGCGTTAAATGCGCAGCACAAAAGGCGCCTCCACTCCTGAAGACGATGTTATTCCCCTGAGACGATTCAGGGTGTAATCCCTACGGAATCGGAGGCTCCTGTAATCCTGCAGTTTCTTTGCCATTTTATTTAATGTACATCAGGTATGGGGCACCTGTGGCCCTCCAGATGTTGTGGGACTACACCTCCCATCATGCCTGGCCATGGGTTGACTGTTTTCAGCCTGCAGCCTGCCCTGCTGCCATTGGCAGAGCTTCCATGATGTCACAAGCATTCCAGTTCTGCTGGAAAGGACAGTCACGTAATACCAAAAGTCCATATAGCTGCTATGAGGAAGGTCGAAATTTGGTCTGACTGGGAGGGAAGCCCTGAGCAATGAGGGTCATCCCTCCTCCCCGAATTATGATTGTCCACCCCTGTGCTAGGTGCTATATGGGACACAGAAGTGACATCGTCCCTGCTCAGAGGGCCAGCAGTTCCGATCGGACGGGCAAAATCAGAGGGCAACGTTTTTGGGCTCAAATGTTGGGCATGTTGGGCGTCCAGATGAAATGAAGCTTGACTTGGTCAAGAATGGAGTTAGCCAGGGCTGTGTGTGTACCCTGTATCCCCCTCCTCAAAATAAAAATTCTACCTGAGAATAACAGCAAAATCTGCTCCGAGAAAAGCACAGTTCTATTTAATGATGCAACCAAATTAGCTTGAGTTCTCCTTGTGTGTGATTTTCTTTCTTGTAGGCATGGGAGGGACTCAGGGGCTCTGCAGTGTTATTCAGCAAGTTTCTGGCTTTGGTGATTTCAGCAACCATCGCTCAAATGCTTCCAAGCATATTGCTGCCACCGTAAGGACTAGCAACTTGATACTTTTTTTTCGGAGTAAAAGTGGAGATTTTCAGGGAGCTGAAAATCACAATATTTTCACAGTATCCTCACACAACCTTGCTGCCTTTTCAGGCTGCTTCTAAACAACACCATTTCCAAAAAACAGGGGCCAGTTGCTTGTTACTTTTCTGGGGGGCGGGGGAGGAATGCATCAAAGCTGGTGGGATTTTTTGCTTGCCTTGAACCCGCTCATCTTTCTCCTTTCAGTCTGCGCCGTGGTGGCTTCCAATTGAGAAAGCATTTTGGAGGCAGGTGAGCCTTCTTTTGGGGGTAGGGGAGTTTTAGCCTGCACAGCGTCAGAATGATTTGGGCCACGGACCAAGGTGTGGATTGGTGTACCAGGCTAATAACGCTGCTACTGGAAAAGGCCCGACTTGACTTCCTACCACAGCAGTAAAATTGAGCATTAGCTGGGGCCCTCCAGTCTTCAGAAGGCAGGGGGAGGCAACCTGTTTTATGGTGGGTTGTACATCGCCCAGAGTGGCTGGGTGACCAGTCAGATGGGCGATTAATAAATTTAATAAATAAATAAATAAATAAATAAAAAACCTGGTGGACTGCAATTCCCACGATCCCTGACAATTGGCCGTAATGGCTGAGGCATGTGGGAATTGTAGACCAAAACATCTGGAGGGCACCAGGTCACCTACCTCAGATTACTAATAAGTGGAACTGGCAGGGCAGAAGGTGGGGTAAAAATTTGGATTTGGGACCACAACAACGTCTCGGCATGACCCAAAGTACCGCCAGAGCCCTCCCTACGTTGTTGACCTTGTGCTGAGATTCTGGGGAAAGAGTGAGGTACTCAAGTCTGGGATACCAAGCCCCACGTGGGAGTTTGCATGTCCACTGGGGCGTGCGCTGCTGTCGAATCCGCCACACGTGTCCTGCAGGACGTTGTGTGTTGTTCTTGCTGGTGCTGTGGATAGATAAATTTACTCTATCTGTCGGATTTATTAAGGGCACCATTCTCTGCATGTTTAGGCAGAAAAAAACCCTACAACTCCCAGCATTCCCCAGCCAGCATTGCTGGCTGGGGAATGCTAGGAGTTGTAGGACTTTTTTCTGTCTAAACATGCATAGGATTGCTTTTTTAATGCCTCATAAAATCTCTCTAGGCATTGTATGGTTCAACTTAAAACATCAGAATAACATGAAATACAACAACGCCCCACATTATTATCATTGTCGATTTTTAATTCTTATTATGGACCCACTTTATTTATTTATTTATTTATTAAATTTATTAATCGCCCATCTGACTGGTCACCCAGCCACTCTGGGCGATGTACAACCCCCATAAAACAATTTAAAACAATAAAATTTTACCATAAATTTTTTTTTTTTAAATACCCTAACCCACCCCAAATGCCTGCCTGAACAACCACGTTTTTAATGAACGACGGAAGCTCAATAAAGAGGGGGCATGACGGAGTTCCCTAGGGAGGGAGTTCCACAGAGTGAGGGCCACCACAGAGAAGGCCCTCTCCCTCGTCCCCACCAGTCTAGCGGTCCTGGCTGATGGGACAGAGAGAAGGCCATCCGAGGCTGATCTTGTTAAGCAGCCTGTCTGGTGTTGCTGGAGGCGCTCCTTAAGATAGGCTGGGCCGGAACCATATAGGGTTTTAAAGGTCAAAACCAACACCTCGAATTTGGCCCGGAAAACAACTGGTAACCAGTGCAACTCCTTCAGCACTGGAGTGATGTGATCTCGCCGGCGGCTGCCTTTAATCAGGCGAGCCGCCGCGTTCTGTACCAGCTGCAGCTTCTGAACCGTCTTCAAGGGTAACCCCACGTAGAGCACATTACAGTAGTCTAAACGAGAGGAGACCGGGGCATGTACTACCGATGGGAGCAGATGGTCGGGAAGGAAGGGGCGCAGCCGCCGTATCAGATGGAGTTGATTCAGGGAATCAATTCAGGGAATTGTCTCAAATGTGACTTACATCAGTAAAAAAGAGAGGCAGGCCCTGCCATCAGGCTTACGAACTAAAATGACGTAATATACAAGGAAAGGGGAGTGGAGGGAAAAGGAAGAGGAGGGAGATCAGTAAAACAATAACACAATACTGCAACCTGTGACATACCGACATAGCGTAACACAGGGGTGCAGAACACCAGCCACGGGGTTTAAATCCAGTCAGCCTGGTGTTCCCCTGACAGCTCCCCCACCTTTTCCCTGGCCCCACTCCCTTCCTCCCAACTACCAATCGTTCGGTGGTTTCCGGGCTTTTGTGCAGTCCCCCCCCCCCCCATGTTAAGAAGTCACAATTCCTCTCCTAAGGCTTAGGTACTGGCAGTGAGAGCTTGAAGCTACAACAGGTTGATATTTTAGGTATTTTCAGCCCACCCCTTTTGCCCCTGGCCCCACACCCCTTTTGCCCCACCCACCACTGGAATGCAGCCCCCGACAGCTTCTCCGAAATGGAATGTGGCCCTTGGGTTGAAAAAAGGTTCTGCGCATCTGGTGTAAAATATAATGCAGATGCAAACACTAAAACAGTAGGTAATAGAGTTACAACCAGGCTGCCGGGACTAAAATAGTGGGTCTCAAACATGCAAAATGCTGGATTTCCATCCCCAGCCCTCGGGTCCTGGATCCAGCATCAAGGAAAAGCTGGACCACCCTGTGCTGCATGTGAGCTGGAGCGATGCCCGAGCCTTTTGCGCATGGAAAGGGAAGCGGCTTCCGACGGAGGAGGAGTGGGAGCTCGCTGCCAGGGGAGGCCTGGAGAGTACGTAAGCGAGGGGCTGAAATGGCCCCAAATCCAGCCATCGTAGCTGTGTCAGTCCCAGAGGGAAAGAGCAGGGTTTTTTTTTAAGTATCTGTACCGGTCTCCGAGCACAAAACTGGCTTGCTGTTTTCACTTGCAGCAATGGGACTTACTCCAAGGCCATGAGCAGTTATTTTGGCACTTATTTTGATGGGCGCTTATTCTGGGATTCGGCCATGACTGAGTCACGTCCAACAATAGGAGGTTTGGAACGCTGTCCCAGGGGCCAGAGGATCGCAGCCCTCATGACTGATAGTAGAGGAAGAATCCCTTCTGGCTGATAGCCTTGTTTGATACGGAGGGAATGGGCTTATCAGCTTCAGAACTGATAAAATAAACTGAATATTTTCTTTCTTTCCTCCATTTCTGGTAGACAGGTTGTATCCTTGGGGAAACAAATTCCTGGCCAACCGCACCAACCTCTGGCAGGTAGGAGAACAGCCTGCCACATTTTCCCCACTCGTCAGTGGTCGTACTGTGCAACCCAGAGGTCCCCCAAGGGTGCTGAGTGCCACTCTTCAGCTGTCCCTCTCCCTAGGAATATTTGCATCCTGCTTGGGTTGTTGGCCCTGGCTACGGAGACACCCCTTTTTTTCTTCCCACAGGGCAACTTCCCCGATCTTGACACGGCTGAAGATGGCTACCACGGAGTTTCCCCGGTGGCCGCATTCCCTCCTCAGAACAGCTACGGTAAGCCAGCCTTCCTGGTGCGTGGACTCCGCCTTTCAGAAGCGACGCCAACCTGCAACCCGTAAACCAGGGCTGGAGAGCCAGCAGCCTTCCAGAGGTTACTGGACTGTCAGTCCCTGACCATGGGCCATACTGGAGGGGCGGACGAGACTTGGGAGTCCGGCCACATCTGCAAACGTGATGCTCCCGAAGAAGAACACACGTGCTGCTTCTCCTTCGGTTAGCCCTCCTCTCTGAGCTGCGGAGTGTTTGCTGAAGCAGTCTCTCGGGGCAATGCCGCAGGGGGTTCTGTGGCTCAGGGTTCCCCAAGCCGGCACCTCTGTTGCCATCCTGTTTGCAAGCACAAGAGGGCGGTTCAAGGGTTTGAAGAGGGAAGGAATCCATCTTCTGTTGCATGTCTGCGAAAAAATATATCGTCCAGCCAGCCAGCTCCATCTTCTGGGCTCTAAAACAGAATTCCTCCAACCTGGAGCCCTCCAGCTGTGTTTGACTGCAACTCCCAATGATGGGAGTTGCAGTGCAACACAGCTGGAGGGTGGCAGGTTGGGGAAGGCTGCTCTAAAAGCATCTATAGAGTCTGATCTGCTGTTGCCAGCGCTTAGCCTGAATCTGCCCTCAGCCTGTGCATCCTGAAAAAGGGCGCACTTTTTCTGAACACGTGCAGAGTGTGTTTTCTTCCCCCGCTGAGCAGCCACGTGTAGAGCCCTCCTCTCCAGGCTTCCAAGGGTCAGGCATGTATATCTCCAGGCAGTCTGGGGGCTTTTATAATTGGACCCACCAGCTATTGCCGTACCCCAGGGTTCCACGACCTGCTGGGAAATACGTGGGAATGGACGGCCTCGCACCATCGCCTGCATGGGCCCACGGCCCACCGGCCCGCCCAGGAGATGCGCGTCTTGCGGGGAGGATCTTGGATCGACACGGCAGATGGCTCAGCCAATCACAAGGCTCAGGTGACGACAAGGTACATTAGCACAGGGGCATCGTGGCCGCGTGTTCCCCCCGCCCCATCACTCTTCGTTCAGTTTCCCTCAACCTGGCGCCCTCCAGGTGTGTTGGACTACAACTCCCATCAGCTGCCTGGGGGCGATGGGGGTTGTAGTAAAACACATCACGAGGGTGCCAGATTGAGGGAGGGCTTGGGGGCTGCCTCAGCTCAACAGGTGGGGCTCAGCTGGTGCAACTGGAGCCCAACTAAACTTCATGCAACTCTGGCTGAGATGTTTCCAAATTTGAATGATGCTTGCAATGAATGTTTTGACACTATAAAATGGAGATTTCAGGACTGGTTTTAAAAAAGCAACAATTTTTCTTGTTAACCCATTGAGGGCGCCACCCTATACATGTTGAGATAGAGAAAGAAAAGTCCTACAACTCCCACTTGTTCTGTCTAAACAAGCATAGGATTGCACCCTCAGCCTGCCCCCTAGCTGCTTTCTTGAGAGTAAGTCCTACTGCGCTGGGTGGGACTAACTTCTGAGTAAAGTAGCAGAGTTTATAATAATAACTTGAATTATTAGCTTGCTAAACTCAAAACGCCCATCCTGTGTCTTGGACCCCAGTGCTGCCTTCTACTCGTTTTTAGGGATCCTCCCATCCCAAAGCTCACCCTATTCATCAGGGTTGCCTGACCCATGGTGCAGCATTTTCAGGGGGTTGGAATGGCTGCTGTGGGTAGGAGAGGGGGTGGGGAGTCGGCTTCCGCCACCCCAGTTGCACGTGCCTAAATCTGGATCGAACCCTCTGTTTTTTGACACACACTCTAAAATATGGAATCAGGAGAATAAAAACTTGCATTTTGGGCTAGAAGATATTGATCCTTTTTGACCAGGAAAGTGTAAATATGCTTCTTGGATACAAAACTGCATTTCCTGAGAATCTAAATTTTAATCGAAAACCCAAGTTCTACCCCTTATGGATGCTTGCGCAGACCGATCCTCAGCAAGGCTGTCAGCAGCTCCAAGAGGTCTTCGTAAATTAATCACCTGGGTTTTACTTGATTGAATATGCATATAAATAAGTGAGACCTCTGATGCGGAGGGGAAAAGTACACTGTTTTGTTTGAAAATCACTCCTGCACATGTCACGGTGCACCCCATGGCAGGCTATGATGTTTTTGTTATGTACTTTCATTAAAAAATACTTCTCTTTTTAGAAGCCTGCTGCCCACTTAATTGGGGATTCCTTTTTAATCCATCAAAAGATTTAACTCATGATTGCGTTAATCACCTAAGGGCGCCATCCTATGCATGTTTAGACAGAAAAAAGGCCCACAGCTCCCAACATTCCCCAGCCAGCCATATTGGGAGACGTAGGACTTTTTTCTGTCTAAACATGCATAGGATCGTGCCTTTAGCCACTTAACAGCCATCCAGATGTGTTGGCCTACAACTCCCATCATTCCTCACCATTGGCTATGGTGGCAAGGGATGATGGGAGTTGTAGGCCACAAGCCCCACCCACCCCCGAACTAAAGCCCTGCGAGGGTCAGGTGGCCCACGGAAGCCTCTGCTGACAGACCCTCTGTTCTTTTGCTCCATAGGATGGGGAACACACCGGACTCGGCCTCCGACAACCTGAGCTTCCGTTGTGCCTCCAGCCCCAGCAAGCGGCCAGCTCCAGAAACCGTGAGCAAGAAAGCCGAACTCTGAAGAAGCCGAAACCCCTCTTCCGCCAGGGCATGAATCTTTTCTCCTGTGGAGACTGACCATCCTGCACTCCCACGGGGAGGAACACTGTTTCTCGTGAAAAGGAGGTTCAGGAAGGGATGCATCATTGCTGGCCCTTCAAGCCAAAGCACATTGCGGAATAAATTGAAAGCGTCCATTGGTCATAACTTGGACATTCATCATACACAGATTATAGTTCCCTTCTTGAGAGGTACTAGAAATGGATTTGGAACATAAGAGGATCAAAGGGAGCTGCATTACACCGACTTAGATCTGGCTCAGTTATGTCTACACTGCGGCCCTTCAGAGCTTCAGACAAGGGTTTTTCCCAGGCCAGCTTGAAGATGCTGCCAGGGATCGAACCTGGGACCTCCTGCATGCGAAGCGGGGGCTCTGCCACTGAGCCACAGCCCTTCCCCTAAAATGAAGTAAGATTCCAGCCCTCATAGTTCTGAATAAAGAGCTGATTTACATAGGAACGTGGAAGCTGCTTTATACCAAGCCAGAATTTTGATGCGTCTGGTTCAGGATTGTCAACACTGAAAGAGGTGCAGAACCCTTAAGGGCTGAATCCAGCCAGCATCAGAGATCCTCTCAGGGCCCACTTCCACTGGTGGAAAAAGGGCGAGGCCAAATTAGAAAATTACCAGCACATTGTAGCTTGTGGGCACAATCCTATGCATGTTTGGACATGCTGGCTGGAGAATGTTGGGAGCTGTAAGACTTATTTCCGTCTAAACATGCATAGGATGGTGCCCTAAAACTTTTCTTGCCAGTAACTCACCCTTCGGAGAGGCATTTCAAACTTTTAGAATGGGGAAAAACTGCACCAAAGCCATGAAACCACCCAGCAACTGGTTGTCGAGAGAAAGGGGTGCGTGCCACCTGAGGAACACCAGAGAAGCAGACTGACCTCAGGAGGGCTGGATTTGGCCCCACCCCTGGTCTACAGTGAGTGGCAGCAATGGTTCTCAGGGGTTCCAGGCAGGATTCTTTCCTCGCCCTACCTGGAGATGCTGCTGGGGATCAAACCGGGGACCTTCCGCAAGCAAAGCAGGGGCTGTGCTACTGAGCTGCGGCCTTTCCCCAAGCCTGGCTGGATCAGATGGAGCTCCATCCAGTCCCATATCCTGTGTGTACAGTGGCCAACCAGATGTGCGAACGGGAGGCCCACAAGCAGGGCACAAGGGCTATGGGCCCCTTCCTGCGTCCCTTTCCTCAACAGCTTGCATTCAGAGACAGAATGCTTCTGACCCAGGACTTGCCCTCCATGAATGCCCCCTCCCTACGGTGCGCCATAGCTCAGTGGTAGAGCCGATGCTGCAAGGGTGACAGGTTGTGGGTTCGGTCCCTCAAGATTAAAAGTTAGGAGAAGGATCTCCAATTGGGAAAGGCACCTGCCATCTTGACTGCCTGTGAGCCTTCCCCAGCCTGGTGCCCTCCAGATGTTTTGAACAACACCTCCCATTCACCCCAGTCAGCCTGGCTAGTGGAGAGGAATGCTCGGAGTTCTGTCCAAAACACTTGCGCAGTAAAACGTCACCGCTTGATGAAAGTCATAGCTGATAAATAAAGCACATTTATTGTTCCATAAATGGACACTCTTTCTAGAAAGCAGATGTGTTCCCATCCAAATGCGCAGCTGTAATAAATAGTAATAAATATTCCACAATCCCTTTGCTATTTTGGGTGATTGCTAGGCATATCTCTACAAGATGTCAGCACTGTTGCTGCCGTTTGGGTCTCCCCTCAGCCATCTAATGCTTGCTTGACAGATGCTTCACTAACTCTCAGAACCACTGTTATCTTTGACAAATCACGGAGGACGGGTGAAGTGCCAGATGATTGGAGGAGGGCTAGTGTTGTCCCTATCTTCAAAAATGACAAACCGTCATTTTTACAACTCAGGAAAAAATAAAATAAAACCTGCAGTCTGGTTTCTAGAGAGCTTCTCCAGTGGTGTTTAATTAAGAAACTATATATAACAAGAGGTGGTGTAGTAATGAGACATGGTGACTTCCAGTTGTTTTGGACTACAGCTCCCACAAGCCCCAGCATAGCCAGGGATCATGGGAGGCGTAGTTCAAAGCATCGGGGCGGGGGCACCAGGCAGTCTACCCCAGGGCCATAAGACTTCAAACAAGGATGAAAAGCGACTTGGGTTCAAATGCTTGGCTGGACCTGACTGACTGGGTCTTCTGTCAGCCTGGTCTACCTCACAGGCTTGTTGTGAGGATGACATGAGTGTGTGTGTGAGAAAAATGTATGTGGCCCTGAGCTCCTTTGAGGAAAAGTGAGATAAAAATAAATTAATAATAATAATTAATCATAGATGTTTTACCGTAGTTCTGCCTTCCCCAACTGAGCTCCCTCCAGATGTTTTGACTGCAACTCCCATCACCCCTGGCCATGTTGGTGGGGATGATGGGAGTTGCAGTTGACCCACCTGGAGGGTGCTCAGCTGTGGGGAGGCAGCCTTAGCTTTTAACGCACTTGAAATCAAAACAGCTCTTCCTCGGCCGCCAAGCTGAGCAAGATGGCCTTGGGGGTGTTCTCAAAGAGGGCCGCTCGGTTCTGGGCCTCGCCCTTCTTCACCCAGTGGCCATAGATCCGGAAGGCACAGGCGTCAATCAGCTTGCGGACCGGCTTCACACCATAGGGGTCGTGCTGCATCACTTCCCTGGTGACCGGCTTGACATTGCGGTAGCTGAGGTAGATGCGGACCGAGGCAAGGACGGTCAAGCAGATGACCTGGAAGGAAGCCAGAAACTCTCAGACTTGGTTTGCACATAATGCTAAGCCATGGTTTATTCAACCCAGGGTTTGTTGCCCGTCCCAGGGTTTGTCCAGCCGACAAGCCAACAAACCACGGGTCTGTTTGTTCTGTGCAGCCTGGCAAAACCCTTGGTTCTGGGTTGACACGAAATGACCACCCATGGTTTAAACAACCCGGAATTCACAACCAAACAAACCATGGATTGACCTGGTTTGCATGACATGACAACCCACTGTGGATTAATTAACCCTCGAAGAGCTGCGGCATGTGCTGGCCACCATTATGAATATGGAACCCCAACCAGGGGTTGTTGTGTTATGTGAACCTGGCCAGCAGAGGTTATTTGAGGGTTAAACAACCCTCACATAACCCTACAACAGACCTTGGGTTATGCGAGGATTGTTTAACCTTCAAATAAACTCTGCCAGCCGGGTTTGCACAACGTGACAGCACACGACTACCCTGGTCAGGGGCTGCATATACATAATATGGCCCAGGACTCCCCCCCCCCCACCTGCTGAAGGAACCCAAGGGTCTTCCATGGGCTGTACGTGGAGCCTCTGCAGGCTGGAGTTTCCACATCTCTGTCTACTCCAAGCACAAGTAGGTTTGGATCAAACGCTATGGCACTGTTCAGACATCACACTAAGCCATGATGGTTAGGAGTTTTGAGCTAACCATGTTGGCTTAGCATGATCTCTGAACTGGCGTCTGCCCCAACCATGGTGATTTATTAACCACAGACTAACCATGTTCACTAAACACTTGCTGCAAGATGGTTAGTGGGCTCTACCATGGCTTAGCGTGATGTCTCAACAGGCTCCGTGGTTAACTGACAGCTGCCACGGAGCGCTGTGGCAAGAGCAGCCAAAGAAGGAGTAGCCGCCGAGCACCAAAATGGCTGACAGTGCAAAGGCCTCTGGGATGCATGGCCGCCCGTCTGGAGAACTGTGGGTTCCTGCAGGAGGGAGGGCAGTTAGAGAATGGTTAGTGTAACCACGTTGCGGAACATGGTTATCTGCACCATGTGTGGCAGGAGCACTCGCAGAGGTTAGCGGTAACCACCATGCACCATGGTTAGCCTAACCACCTTCCCCAATGTGTGTCTGAACAGGGCCTGCATCTATCTGTATCTGACAACTGAGATAATATCTCATGCATTTGATGAAATGAGATCCTGCCCAGGCAGGACAGATGTCCAGCTTGTGAGAACATCTTTGTCTTTTACTAGAACCACGAGATCCACCCAATGGAGCCAGATGCAAAATGGCGGCTCAGGGGGCAGAGCCAATTACCCTCAGCACCTCATGAGACGTAGAGCGGGATGGCCCACCGATACAAGTACAGATCCAAGGGGTGGGGTTCTAACTCAAAAAGAAGGTTGGGCCCCACAGGTGGTCTGAGGGCACTGCTGTCCATCTACCACCGCCCAGTGTCCCGGAGCTTCTCGAGGGTTAATTAAGCCACGACGGGCTGCCATGTCGTGCCAACCAGCCCATACTCTTTCTGGGTTGTTCATGGTTGGTTAGCGTGCCTGCGTTCACACATCACAACAACCCATGGGTTAAATAAACCATGGGTTAGCGTTATGTGTGAACCAGGTCTTAAGACTCGCAATAGCTGCTTCCAGATTTGTGGCTATTTCAGCGATTCATCACTGCTTTTTTAACTGATGAGCCGATTTATGGGAGCCAGCCAAATCTGACAGTTCTGGGCAAGAGGGGTGCATGCTCTGATTTAAGACCAGGGAGCTCCTCAGGAGGGACCCATGGCTGAGCGGCAGAGCGCACACTTGGCATGTAGAAGGCTTTGGTTCCACCCCTGGAGTCTCCCCTTCAAAAGAACTCTGCTCTCAAGCCTGGGAAAGAGCCCCTGAGGGAGGTGGGGAGAGAGACATGCTGAAAGCGAAAACTGGCACCAAACTGAAGCATTGGCACAGTAGCATTGACCTCACACAGCGTCTAAACTCATCTCCAGCTTTCACAACATAAATGCTGCCTAACTGATCTCTACCAACATTTTCCGCCAACCAAGGAACCTGTCTGGTTTGCCCTGGATGGAGACAATTTTGAGTTAACAGCTGGATTTTAGATTTCCAAAAATGGCTGCTACTTTCTTCCGCCCACTGGTCCTAGGGGCACTGAAACTAGAAACCATCCCATCACCTGGCAGAGCCCAACTTGAATGTCTGCAGACCTGCCTCCTCCATATCATCTTAAGGGTGCAATAAGTCCTACAATTACCAGCATGCCCCAGCCAGCATGCTGGGACTTGTAGGACTTTTTTTGTCTAAACATGCATAGGATTGTAGGACATTTTTCTGTCTAAAGATGCATAGGATTGTAGGACCTTTTTCTGTCTAAAGATGCATAGGATTGTAGGGCATTTTCTGTCTAAACATGCATAGGATTGCACCCTAAGACTCTGACCACGCAGACAACCAGACTACAATGTCTAGTCAGGCCTGTTATGCCACCACCATCTGCTTTTTGTAACCTCTTGCCTGATGAAGAGATCTGAAGATCTCAAAAGCTTGCACATTTTTTGTGATCTTTGAGTTAGCCTAATAAAAGTAGTACCCCATAGGGATTTTGCTGTTTGCAAAGTAGGAATCACAACCAAAGAATTTGCACCACCCTCAGCCTCAATTGCATTTGCTGGGTTTTGTCAAGGGAAGCTGCGATGGTTGAACCAGTTTTAAGAAGCAGATTTAAAACTGTGCTGTCTACGTGCACCCCAAAGTCACTGCTTGTCAGCCCTGGTTATGAGAGAACAGAGGGAGAAGTTTGGATACCCGGAATTTCCGGAAGGGGCTGAAGTGTCGGACTTCCTCCACTACGTATTGCTGGAAGAAGGGGTGAGCTAACGCATCCTCTACGGTGTAGCGATGCTTTGGTTTCACCACCAAGAAATGAGCAATCTGCAGGCAGAAGAAGAAGTGTGTTTGGTTACAGTATTTTTATTTATTTATTACATTTCTATACCACCCAGTAGCTGAAGCTCTCTGGGAAGTTCACAACAATTAAAACCATAAAATAGAACATGATAAAATACAACTTAAAAGTTTAAAACTACAGTATAAAATAAAAATAAGACCCCAAATAAAAGCTAGCAGCAGTACAAAGATTTAAAATCCTGTAACAGATTTAAAACAGAAATTGGAAGACTCAAATGCCTGGGAAAGGCATATATATTTCTTTCCTTTGAATTGTGTGTTTTTCTGGCCTCAAAATTGGGAGAGGGAGGTGAATAGAAGTAGAAAAGTAGGGAAGCAGAACCTCTTTCGGCCCGAGGGCGGAATTCCATTCCAGAGAAGTTCTCAGGGGCCGCAGGCCAGTGGTGGGCAGGGCCAATTTACCAAAAATGCCAGCATATTGTAGCTTAAAGTTCTTACAGCCAGTAACAAGGCCCTAGGAAAGCCATTTCAATCTTTTAGAATGGGGAAAATGTGCAAAACCCAGGAAACCACAAAATTATCAGTGGTCAGGGGAAAGGGGGTGTGGTCCTCTACGGAACCCTAGCAGGCTGGATTGGAACCCCAGAAGGGCCACTGATCTGTGAATGCAGCTAAGCAGCACATCGGGCTTGGGAAATTTGTGGTCCAGCAGGCCAGTTGCAACTCACCAGCCACACAGATGGTGTCCCACCATATCCTTAGCGACCTGAGTCCTTGGTATTTTTTTTCTGGCTTGCTTGGTGACAATTTGCACAGGCCAGGACTGAGGTGTCAGACTCAGTAGTTAGAAGAGGGATAGAAAGAGAATGAAAAATACTCCAGGTGAATGACTGGCTACGAAGGTGGTGCCAACAAGAGAGATCTGGATTCTGGGACCATGGGCTGTACTTCCTGGAAGATGGACTGTTGGCAAGGGATGGGTTGCACCTCACAAAGGCTGGGAAGACTGTGTTTGGCCACAGCATGAAGAACGTCATCAGGAGGGCTTTAAACTGAATCCTACGGGGAAGGGAGACATAAAGTTGGAGGTAACAATGGACGAAGGCGCATGCACCGCAACGGAGAGAACAGCTCTGATGGCGCCCTATAATAGTCTTCACATACATGGAGGAAGAAAGCCAGACTATGAAGCACATGGCCTTCGATATCTATACAATAATGCCCAGAGTATGGGAAACAAGCAGAACCAACTTGAACTCTTAATACAGGAGGGAAATTATGACTTGATAGGTATAACTGAGACTTGGTGGGATGACTCTCATGACTAGAATACAGCAATTGAAGGATATAACTTGTTCAAAAAGAACAGGAGGAACAGAAAGGGAGGTGGGGTTGCACTGTATGTGAAAAATACATATCTCTGCACAGAAATACAGGAGGAGGAGCTTGGTAGCCCCATCGAGAGCATCTGGGTTAAAATAAATGGAGCAAAGAATAAAAGGAACCTGGTGGTCGGAGTCTACTACTGGCCACCCAATCAAGGAGAAGACGAGGATGAAACTTTTGAAAAGCAAATAGCCAGTGTTTCAAGGAAGCATGATGTAGTAGTACTGGGGGACTTCAATTTCCCCGATATTTGTTGGGAGACAAATTCTGCAAAACATGGCCCCTCCAGGAAATTCCTGACTTGTGTGGTAGATAACTTCCTCTTACAGAAAGTAGAGGAAGGAACTAGACGATCGGCTATCCTTGACTTGATCCTAACCAACAGATATGACTTAGTGGATGAAGTAGCAGTTACAAGAACTTGGGGGGAAAGCGACCATGTTGTACTTGAGTTCTTGGTTCTAAGGGAAGCAAAAGCCGAGTGTAGCCAAATGTGTACCCTGGATTTTAGGAAGGCCAATTTTAATAAACTCAGAACAATGATCAGTAGGGTCCCATGGCAAGCAACTCTAACGAGAAAAGGAGTCCAAGACAGGTGGGAATTTTTAAAAAAGGAAATTCTCAAGGCACAATTACAAACAATTCCAACAAGAAAAAAAGGTGGAAGACAACAGAAGAAGCCAATGTGGCTTCACAAAAAGCTTAGAGATGACCTGAAAACAAAAAAGGACACATATAGGAAGTGGAAGGAAGGCCAAGCAACAAAGGAAGAGTACAGGCAGGTAGCACAGAATTGCAGTGATGGCGTCAGGAAGGCTACATCTGAGAACGAGCTGAGGTTAGCGAGGGATGCTAAAAACAACAAAAAGGCTTTTTTCAGATACATCCATAGTAAAGGACAAGAGGAAAGAAATGGTGGTTCAACTATTAAATAAGGATGGCAAAAGGATAACAGATGAGAAAGAAAAGGCAGAGGTGCTCAATTCCTACTTTGGCTCAGTCTTCTCTCGAAAGAGGGTCTATGACCCCCCAGCAAAGGCGAAGTACAGGCTGAAGAAAGGGACAGGATTGCAGCTCGAGACTGATAGGCATATGGTCAAGGAACACCCAATTACTTTGAATGAGTTCAAATCTCCAGGGCCAGATGAACTGCATTCTATAGTAATAAAGGAACTGGCAGAAGAACTCTCAGAACTGCTGTCTATTATCTTTGAGCAATTATGGAGGATGGGTGAAGTGCCAGATGACAGGAGAAGGGTTAATGTTGTCCCTATCTTCAAAAAGGGCAAAAAAGAGGAACCTGGGAACTACAGACCAGTCCATCTGACATCAATCCCTGGGAAAATTCTGGAGCAGATGATAAAGCAATCCATCTGTAAGCACCTTGAAAACATTGCCGTGATTACTTGAAGCCAACATGGATTTGTCAAGAACAAATCCTGCCAGACGAATCTGATCTCATTTTTTGATCAGGTCACCTCCCTTGTGTACTGTGGGAATGCTGTGGACATAACATAACTCGACTTCAGCAAAGCTTTTGACAAAGTGCCCCATGATATCCTGATAAGCAAACTAGCTCAAAGTGGGCTAGATGAAACAATGATCTGGTGGATCCACAGTTGGCTACAGGATCTGACTCAAAGAGTGCTTATCAATGGGATCTTCTCCAACTGGGGAGAGGTAACGAGTGGGGTACTGCAGGGCTCAGTCCTGGGCCCAGTGCTCTTCAACATTTGTATTACTGACTTGGAGGAAGTGCAGAGAATGCTGATAAAAATTGCAGATGACACAAAATTGGGTGAGAGAGCTAATACCCTGGAAGACAGAAACAGAACTCAAAGTGATCTTGATAGGCTGGAGTGCTGGACAGAAAACAACAGAATGAAATTTAATAGGGATAAATGCCAAGTTCTGCACCTAGGAAAAAGAAACCAAATGCACAGTTACAAGATGGGGGATTCTTGGCTCAACAATACTACAAGCGAGAAGGATCTTGGAATTGTGGTAGATCACAAGCTGAATATGAGCCAATGATGTGATGTGGCTGCAAAAAAGGCATATGCTATTTTGGGCTGCATTAATAGAAGCATAGCTTCCAAATCCTGTGAAGTGGTAGTTCCCCTCTACTCAGCACTGGTTAGGCCTCATCTGGAGTACTGTGTCCAGTTCCGGGCACCACACTTTAAGAAGGATGGAGACAAACTGGAGAGGGTTCAGAGGAGGGCAACGAAGATGATCAGAGGACTGGAAACAAAGCCCTATGAAGAGAGACTGAAAGACCTGGGCATGTTTAGCCTTGACAAGAGAAGACTGAGGGGAGATAGGATAGCGTTTTTCAAGTCCTTGAAAGGTTGTCCCAGGGAGGAAGGCCAGGATCTCTTCTCCATCATCCCAGAGTGCAGGACACGGAAGAATGGGCTCAAGTTACAGGAAGCCAGATTCCAGCTGAACATCAGGAAAAATGTCCTGACTGATAGAGCAATACGACAATGGAACCCATTCCCTAGGGAGGTGGGGGGCTCTCCCCCACTGGAGGCATTCAAGACGAGGCTGGACAGCCCTCTGTCCGGGATGCTCTGACTTGGATTCGTGCATTGAGCAGGGGGTTGGACTCGATGGTCTTATAGGCCCCTTCCAAACCTACTATGCTATGATTCTACGGACTGGAGGGACATGGGTTCAAATCAGGCCTGATGCGAACTGGGCGGCCTTCGGCACATCCCGATCAGCTTCTCCTCCCTTGCAGGGTTATTGTGAGAACACATGAACACTGCCCAGCAATCCCTGAAAGAAGGATGAGATACAAGTGTGATGTATATAATTGAATATTACTACTAATATTCCCCAGGCTCCCTTGTGCATCCAGGTTTGAGATACGCTGATTCCTAGCCTCAGGATTTGACCTGACATTTCCTGATCTTTTGACTCCTTCTCTTGCATTCTCCACCAGAAAAACTCAGACCGGAGGGCCAGTGTCCACCAGCAGACCAAGAGGTTTTTATTCCTGCGGCATGTACACAGGTTTGTTGCTGAAGGTTTTTTTCTTTTTAACTGATTGGAAGCTGTTTCTTTTGTGTATTGCTGTGCTTTTCATGTTTTTGTAATGTTTTCATTAAGGTTCTGTTTTTAATCTGTATTTTATTGTTAGCTGCCTTGAGCACCATTTTTGGCAGGAACATAAATTTAATCAATAAATGCAGAAGTAAGTGGGGCCATTTTCTGACAGGCACAAGTGTTTCGGCTGTTTGTGCCACTGCTTGGTGCTCAGGCCCCGCTTCGAGGCACCAGACAGAACTAGGCTCTGCTTCCTAAAGACCTAAGAGGAGACCTGCTGGATCAGACCAAGGCCATGCATGACCAACCCGATGCCTTTGGAAACCTCACAAGCAGGACATGAAGGCAAGAGGCTGTCCCCTGGTGTTCGCACCTAACATACGGCATGCAAAGTCAGATGCCCCGGAACAGGGAGGTTCTGCAGCTACCGTGCCTAACATCCCTCAGTGGGCTTTGCCTTCATTAAATTATCTAATTTCCTCTTCAAGACATCTTAACCCACTGGCCATAACTGCATCTGGTGGAAGCAAAGTCCATCAATCAATTAGCAATTGCATGAAGAAGTCCTCCCTTTGGTCCATCTTGGATCTCCTGCCAATCCCTTCATGAACCCGGGTTCTTGTATTATGAAAAAGTAACCCCCTGTCAGGGTTCCACCCTTATGACCTGGGCCCCCTGAGCAACTCCTTAAAGGCGCAGTCCTATTCAGATGGGTGGCCACCTCTGAACGCAGAGGCGACTGCGTATCCAAAGGAGGCCAGGAGAAGCAAGGAGGGGGTCGTTCCCTCTGCGCTCCTCCTGCCCTGCCTTTTCTGTTAGACAGCCGATTGCGGCTGTCTAGCCACGGAAGCACGGCGTCAGGAAAGAGGTTGCTGTGCAACACATTGGACGTGTCGTACAGGCAGCTATGATCTCCCTGCCCCCAAACGCCCCCAGCCACGCCCCTTTCCAGCCCCTCCACACTCCTCTTGCGAGTGTGGAAGTGCGGGGAGGCCGGTTTTCCAGAACCCAACCTCGGAGCCTGCAGTTCCTGGTAAACAGCATATCCTATGGCCATCTAGCCGCTGTCTAGCAGCCATAGGATTGCTCCCTAAGGCTCTCTTGCCTCTTTAAGAGTCCCACCTTCCTTCTTTTCAACATCCCCTTCCCAATAATGTGGGGTTTAGGCTGTAGACGTGGGGTGACTGGCACTCCAGACACCGGGGGCTTAACACAACAGTTTACTGGTAAATTAAAGCAAGCAGGTTACAACTAAAGGTATTTACAGAATAGAGCTGAGTGATGCAAAAGGAAAAGAAAAATCAAAGTTGCAAAAGTGCAAGTTCCTCTACCCTAGCTGCACTTAGACTTCTCTGGGCTGCTACTTCCTGCTCTCTCTTCATGCTCTGGGCTCTCTCTTTTTCTCTCTCCCTCTCTCTCTCTCTGGTTCTCTCTCCCTTTTTATCCCCTCCTTCCCCAAAACCAAAATTACTTTTTCAAACCTGGAGAAATGAAACCTAGCCCAGGAAAATGAAACTACTCTTCTCAGGGTTACCCCTCCCAACAAAAAAACCCCAGGCCTCTAGGCCTGACCTTTTTCTTTTCCTTGCCTCTGTAGGTGTCAGGGTGGACACTGAGCCCATAGAATCCCATAGTAGTTCTGATTCTGAGGAAGAGGAGTCGCTCCTGGGACAGGAGCACGCTCCTCTTTCCCAGGGCCAACAGCTGACGGAGATTCCTCCCACCAGCATTCCTAGCTTAGATAGCAGTCCTGGGAGTGACAAAGCGTGGAAAGCAGACTTGATGGACGCACGACGCTGGCGCCAGATGGAGGGCGCGGAAAGGAGGCGTAGTGCTCGGTTGGCGTGCAAACAATGGCTGCACCCAGAGGATCCAAGGGAAAAGGGGAGGGACTCTCCCTAGTCCTTAAGTTCAGGGGTCTGCCAGTAATTCCCTTTCAAACGGGGACCAACTGTTCCAACGTAGGGCATAGGTACTGTGCTGCTCAGATCTAGTTGCTAACAGTCGAGTTGTTAAGTTGTAAACGAGGAATAAAGCTTTGAAAATAATCCCTTTGTCTGTGTCTGGACTTGGCTACTGGTTTAGACTGAGAGAGGCCTCCAAGGAGCCCTTGACAGCAGGCCTCAAAGCTTCACACACCCCCTTATTCATTTATTATTACATTTATAGCCTGCTTTTTTTCCTTCTTGCAAGGAACCCAAGGCAGCTTACATGGTCCTCCTCCTCTCCATTTTACTCTCACAGTAACCTTGTGAGGTAGGTCAGGCCGAGAGTCCGTGACTGGCCCAAAGTCACCCAGTAAGGTTCATGGCAGAGTGGGGACTTGAACCTGGGTCTCCCGAGTCTTGGTCTAACACTGAAAACACTACACCACGCTATTTCTCTATCCATTTCCTCCAATCCATTCATCACTTTGCAGCCCTGTCTACCACGGTCGCCCTTCTGTCATAGAGGATCGTGGCCTTTGCCCTTTTCTGCCCTGCACAGTGCTGCACTCTCCTCTCGAGGCCCAGGGGACCTTGCGAGCCTCCCGGGCTGAAACGCCACCCACCAGGTCTTTGACTGTGTCCGACTGGTCGTCCCACTCTGGCGAGCTGAACTTGTAATCTCCGTTCATGATCATCCGCAGCATCAGCATCTGCTTCCGGTGCCAGAACGGGGGGGATCCGGCCAGCAGGGTGTACATGATGACTCCCGTGCTCCACCTGAAAAGAAACCACGTGGCCGGCATTTTCTCTTTCTTGCTTTTTGACATTTGTACGTCTGTCAATTATTTTGAAAAGTAACTATTTCTAAACGCAGTTTGCACACACCAAATTAACCTGCAATTTGCCTCCTTACTGTGTATCTTATAGCAGCCTGGTAGCCAGAGGTGAGAAGAAATTGCATGCAGACGAGCGAGGCTGATGGAAGCGGGGTGGATCACTCCCAGCACTGGCTCCAAGGCCGGGACTGGGTGGGCACCTGCCCGGGCCCACACCCCAGCAGGGGCCCAGTGACAGAGCCCCCTGGAGTTCTTCCTCCTCCTCCCCTTGGCAGCCTGCTTGTGCCCCTGCCTCCTGCTCTGGTCCAGGCGGGGGGGGGGGAGGAGATGCCGCAGCCGCCTGGCTCCCTGCCTGTCCAGCGAGCGAGCGGCAGCAACGAGGAGACGGACCATGAGGGGCAAGAGCGGCTGGTGACAATGGCGGTGAGAAGGCAGACTCCCTGAGGGAGGGGGCCCAGGGAGGGGGCCTTGTTCACATATAGCATATGGCCATGCTGCTAGGAATCCTGGGAGTCGCAGTCCAACACAGCTGGTTGGCATAACTACTACATATACTAAAGAACTGAGCATTGCAAATGTTGGTAATGACCATTTCGGCGATGAATTACTCATCATCATTATTCATCGATGAATTAACATCGAAAACATCCAAGAATGGATGAGAAATACGAATATTATGTTGGGTCACTCCAAATAATTCCATTTCTGCCCCCCCTCCATGCTGAGACATCTGTTGCCAGACGATTCTGCTTACATGTCAACTTCCTTTCCGTAACCGGGATGGTCCGGATCCATGGAACATTCGAGTATTTCCGGAGCTAAGTAGCCAGGAGTTCCACAGATCTCTGCAAGAAAAAGCAATCAGAGTTGGACTTAAATTTTTAAAGAACTTTTCTTTCTTTCTTTCTTTCTTTCTTTCTTTCTTTCTTTCTTTCTAGAAGTAAATCTTGCTTTATCCTTTAGGCTCTCAGCGAGTTGCAGGACCCTTTTCAGACAGATTCTGGAGACTTGGAGAATATGATTGTGGGTCTCTATGCCCAGCTGGATCAGGTAGTCCATAGCTCAGCAAAAGAGCACATACTTTGCATGTAAAAAGTCCCAGGTTCGATCCCTGGCAGCATCTCCAGGTAGGGCTGGAAAAAAACCCTGCCTGAAACTCTGGGGAGCTGCTGCTGACAATCAGTGTCAACAATACTGGGCTAGATGGACCAAGGCTCTGACTCGGTATAAGGCAGCTTCCCATGTTCTTACTTCAATTAACCCTTAATTCAGAACCATGAGGGCTAGAATCTTACTTTATTTTTCAGGGAAAAGGCTGTAGCTCATTCTGCATGTTTTGCATGCAGAAGGTCAAGGTCCCTGGTTCAATCCCCAACAGGATCTTCAGATAGGGCCGACAATGACACACAAATCTATTCCCGTTTCTCCACCCCCACAAGCTTTCTTGATTTTAGCAGCCTAATTTAGGAGCAGGGGGGAATGGCTTTTTTTTTGGCGACTCTTGAATTATTGGGAGCCGGAAATCTTTGGTGATCTATTGCAAATCACCCAGAGATCTGCTAGAACAGTGTTCCCCAACCTGGCACCCTCCAGATGTGTTGGACTGCAAATCCCATCATCCCCTGTCAGCATGCTAGCAGAGGATAATGGGAGTTGCAATCCAATACATCTGGGGGGTGCCAGTTTGGGGAGGCTGGAAGAGGATGATGGAAGTTGTAGTCCACATCTGGAGGGACCCAGCTTGTGGAAGGCTTGACTAGCAATTCCCGATCAACCTTCTGCCTGCCGCTGGTAAGGGCAATACAGAGTTAAATGGCCCAATAGTCCAACCCAGGATACCGCAACACCCGGGTCCCTAGATCTGGAGGGCAATGCTGCCTCCATCTCCTGGTCCCTGCAGCAATCCAGCCAGGCCACCTTTGAGCGTTTCTCCTTGCTGCAGCTGGCACGAGAAGCCGAAGTCGGTCAGCTTGATGTTCATGTTGTCGTCCAGGAGGATGTTCTCCGGCTTGAGGTCTCGGTGGACAATGTTCTTGGAATGGAGGTACTGAATCACTCCCAGGAGGGCGCGCATGATCTTTCTGCAGGGAGAGAACAGGGCAGCCCTGGCAGCTCAACAAGACCATCCCACCAGATGAGACAAGAGGTCAGGGGCATCGTTAGGGAGGCCACCTGGGCACAGGCCCCGGATCTTTTTGAGCTGTCCTAATTGCCATTTTTTTTACATTTTCCCATTGACTTGCATTGGAAAACAAAAATGGCCATAACGTTTTGGGTTTGTAAGATAAATATAGGAAATTTGGAGACTTGGTAGCCCCCATGCAGCTGAGTGAATATTCCAAATTTCAGGCAGTTAGGTCCAGTGGGCTTTGTGCTAAACACAGGTAAAATTTGCTATTTTCAAGAAAATGTGTCAAAGCAAAGAGCTATATTTTTTTGTGCTTCCGCATACATTCATGGAATTTGGAGACTTGGCAGGCCCTACGGAGCACACTGAACCTACCAAATTTCAGACAGTTGGGTCCAGTGGCTTTTGCGCTAGCCATGTGCAAAGTTTCTTTTTCTCAAAGTCTAAAACAAAAAGTAAAAACTGTCAAGCCCCCGAGGGGATTAGAGATCCTAATCAGAAAGTGTTTAAGGTGACCATGAGGAGGTCACTATCGCTAATCTCTGGTGAAGGGTTTTTTTTTTTGTTTTTTTGAGGTGCTAAAAACCTCTCTCCCCCTACTTTTCTTTTCTGCTCTTACATGCCCACTGTTGGGAGCTTGCCTGCAATGAAATTTTGAAGAGGGAGAAGGAAGGGAAAGAAAGAGCTCCATGTGAAATACTGGTATTTCACACAGCATCTGATTTTACTGCCCCAAACTGGAATCTTTGGCTTCTGCAAAAGTTTAATAGCTTCAGTACAGCAAAGGATCCAATCAGCCTCCACAAACTTCTTTCTCCCCCTCCACTTTAATTTCTCCTAAATAGCTGTAAGACTCAAATAATCCCAAAGGGAGGGTTAGGACTATGTTACGTCATGATCAAGAAACTGCTGGGGCTTTTAAGTAGGTTCTACAGTTTTAAAAAAGTTAGAAAAAGCCCTCAGCCACCTCACCTCAAAAAGTTAATTTAAGTATGCGCAATCCTTACAAACCCTGCACAGCCTCTTAAATTCCTCTCTGAAAGGAGCCACTTGGCTTAGGGAATTCTCTCTACTCCCCACCCCTGCGCACATCCCCAAACACCATTCTTCTTTTCTTCTTCCCTCCCCTATCCTGTTCTTTCATTCTTTCTCTTCTTTATTCCACCCAGGGCATATCTTGGGGAATTCTTACAGAGAATTCTCTCCGGTGGGCAAGAGAAGCTCTGAACTGTATCTGACTTTATACAAACAGACAAGAGGGTTGGTTTCTCTCCTTCTCACTCAAGCCTTTGAGAAGAGTGGGTTCACATGGTTGCAGAGAGACACATCTGGGGCTGTTCTGTTTGTCAGCTGCCATTATCCAGCAACAGGAAGGGCCGTAGCTCAGTGGCAGAGCCCCTGCTTGGCCTGCAGGAGGTCCCAGGTTCGATCCCGGCAGCTCCAGGTAGGGCTGGGAAAGCATCCTGCCTGAAACCCCGGAGAGCCGCTGCTGCCAGTCAGTGTCAACAGTTCTGCGCTAGATGGACCCAGGGTCTGACTCGGCATAAGGCAGCTTCCGATGTTCCTCTGAACAGAAAGCTTTAATAAAAAATATGAGGTTTTGGTTTGTTTTTTAAGCGGAGGGGAGATAAATATTGCTAATTTATGCAATCCTATGTATGCTACTGAGAAGTCCCATTATGTTTAATGAGGCTTACCCTCAGGAAAGTGCGCATAGGATTCCAGTACAAGTTCCCTTTCCAGGGAGGTCTGCACCTTGATGTTCTGCATGTTTACTCAGAAATAAGTCCTGAGTTGTGAGCATGGTACAGCAGGCTCAATACAGTGCCTACCCAATTCTGTCTAATGAAGTGACTACCCTTTCAGCTCAGTCCCATGCATGTTTTGTCGTTTGTGGGTGGGGTGTGTGTGTGCATGAACTCTAGCTTCAGTGGTGAGGGAAAGGCACTTAATACACGCTCAGAGTTTCTCCATTACTTAGCCCTAGTTTTGAAAACAGACTCATTGGCTGAATCCTGGTGACACAAATGTCATGGCACAAATGACGTTATGGGGAGGAAGATGCAATGAGAGCTTGTGCGTAACAAGGAGGAGGTAGAGGAGAGTTGCACAAAACAAGACATCTGTTTTGATGAAGAGTTGCTGGAGGATGATAGGATGAGGAGGGATGGTTGCATGGAAGGGAATAGAATTGGTAGGGGGAAAATGTAAGTGCCCAGTGATGAAAGAAAAACATTCTTCACATGTTCAGAGGCACTCTATATTTAAGAACATAGGAAGAGCTGTGCTGCATCAGACCAATGTCCATCTAGCCCAGCATTCTCTTCACACAGTGGCCAAGCAGCTGCCCATAGGAAACCCACAAGCAGGACATGAGTGCAATAGCACCTTTCCACCCACGTTTCCCTGCTGCTAACATTGGTGAAATGTAAATAAATTCTAGTCATTCTAAATTAGAATGCACATTGGAAGGACAGATACTGAAGCTGAAGCTCAAATATTTTGGCCACCTAATGCGAAGAGAAAACTCTCTGGAAAAGACCCTGATGCTGGGAAAGACTGAAGGCAAAAGGAGAAGGGGACGGCAGAGGATGAGATGGCTAGATAGCATCACGGATGCAATGAATATGAACTTGAGCATGCTCCGGGAGAGAGCGCAGGACAGGAAGGCCTGGCGTGCTATGGTCCATGGGGTCACGACGAGTCGGACGCGACTGAACGACTGAACAACAACAACAAATATCCTTCAGAAACTGTTCAGGTTTCTTGCCTGGGGGACACCTCTAATGACCTGTGCATTTTCATACAAATAGAACTCCCCTTCCACATGAACTGCTGCACCTATCCTTCTGAAACTTTGCTGGTTTCTTACTTAGGGACAACTGCAGGCTGTCTGTAATTTTCCGAACAATGGTCCACAAGGAACATAGGGAGATAAGTATGTCCTCTTTTGGAGACCTCAAAATGTCAAGGCCACCCTTGCACAAAAACCCTTGTGGCTATCATTCTGAAATTTGGCAGACATGACTTCCTCTGATGGGGCAATGAATCCTGAAATTCTTATCCACTTCTTCCAAGGAATAAAAAATGCTATTGGCAGTTCCCTTTAAAAGAAAATCAAAATATAAACCCTGCACCTATTTTTCTGACATTGGGCAGGTGTATCCCCTTCTGGGGGGGTTGTTGTCTATGCCTGAAATTATCATCCAGTTCTGACCAAGAGAAAAAGTTAAGAGTTTTTTTTTTCTAATTTCCCATGGTAGTCAACAGGAAGCATAAAGACTCATTTTTCCAAACCTTGACTCAGGTTTGGTGCTGAGCTGAAGTGGTCCGACTACAAATTATACCGAGCAGAAGCAGGATGTTTTCCAAAACGCTGGATCAGGGTCTGAGTTGAAGTGGGGTGGGGGGGTCAGTGCACACTTCTTATGTAATCTATACATACACACAAGCACACCGCATGCACACACAAACACACACACACACATTAGACATGCACTTAGGCTCGGATATATACATATGCACAAATTTGTGTTATGGGCCTGTGCCCCGGATCTTTTAAGAACCTAGCAACGCCCCTGCAAGAGGGGCAGGCCTGGCAAGGAGACGATCACGCCAGCTCAGTGGAAGAACACTGGTTCTGCATGCAGAAATCCCTAGAGCTGGTCCCTGGGAGTCTCCATTTAAACAATGCCAGGCTCTTGTCTTTACCACAGCTATGCACAACCTGGTGCCCTCCAGAGGTGTTGGGAGTTGCAATCCAACATATCTGGGAGGCACCGGGCTGGGGGAAGGTGCGTTAAAGCAAATTGGCTCCCCCAGAATCACCGTTACATCTATTATCTCTCTCTAGAACCAGGGTGAGGAATCTTAGGCCCATGGGCCAAATCTGGCCCTCTGGGATTCCAGGGATGGCCATGCCCCTTCCCCTTCCCCCACCCCCACCCCCTTTCCCCCAACCACCAATTGTTTGGTGGTTTCCCAGCATTTGTGCAGTTTGTTCCCTTTTCTGAAAGGCTGACATGCCTCTCCTAAGGTTTAGCTACTGGCAGTAACGCCTTTAAGCTACAATAGGCTGGTACATTTGGTATCTTGGCCCCTCCCCTTTTGCCTTTGGCCCCGCCCACCACTGGAATGTGGCCCCCATGAGCTTCTCCAAAATTGAATTCAGCCCTAGGGCTGAAAAAGTTTCAACACCCCTGCTCTAGGGCACCCACCACCCAACATTTTGTGACACGCTAGCATGACCAAGAAACGAAAATCGGGATGGGGCTGTACAGAGGAAGGGGGTGGGGCTATCCAAAAGGGGACAGGCGTGACCTATGTCATCTTGTTGACCCTTACATCAGCCCTGCAGGGTAGGCCAGTATCATTGCCCCCATTTTGCACCTATAGGGGGCTGAAACTGAAGGGGCCCAAAATCCCTCACCTGGTTTCCTTCTCACTTAAGGTCACCTTCTCTGTGAGGTAATCAAAGAGCTCCCCTCTCTTCATTCTGTTCAGAGAGGTAGGAAAACATCCATTAAAAATAAAATGAGGACAACAGGAAAGGAATAGCAGCTCTGACTCTGGACAACTCAGGGGCTTGCAACCTTCACGGATCAAGCAGCACTCCTAAAACTTCCAATGTATACTTTCCTGACATCCTGCAAATCTCAGTTGTTGTTGTTGGTTTTTAATGCCTCTAGTCCTCATCACTTAGGAGATCAGTTTGGAAATACAGATTGAGTATAGCAAGATCTCAGAGGCTGGACAAGAGCCAAGCAGGAATTCCATCGCTCAGGATACCTTTTAAAGGCATTCTTGAGAATCTGAATATCTTTTTATCAGAAGATACATGTGGAAAACGGAAAGGTAACAGGAGAACTTCAATGGACATGGTGGGGACAACCCAGCCAAAGTTAAGCACTCTCTGCGTTCCCAGTGATTCCCAAAAGAAGGATCCAGCTCACTTCTAGTGTAAGGACTTGGATGGGAGACTGCCTGGGAATCAGGCTTCCTGCATTGAGCAGAGGGTTGGACTTGATGGTCTTGTAGGCCCCTTCCAACCCTATGAGTCTATGAGGCACCCCTTGGGGTTTCTGAATGAGTCACTGTTCTAGGTGTGCCTCCTAAGTGGGAAGGAGAACAGCCCGGCACCACAACAGGGAACCTCCGTTTCTGCATTGGGAGTGTTTGAATGATCTGGCTACACCCAAAGCAGATGCAGTGGAAGTTCTCTACCTGCTAGTGGAGGCTGATGGAAAGCCACAGCAGGCATTCATGCAGAGACACGGCACACAGCCTCCTTTGAGTAATTAAATGTATGTATTTAAAGTAGTTTTATCCCACTCTTCAGCCAAAAAGGCTCCCAGAGCCTTTTATTGATTACATATAATCAATAAAACAAGATAGTTGCTGCCCACCGGCCTGGAATCCAAAAAGACACAACACACAAGGAAAAGGGATGGGATGGGAAGGGAAGAGGAAAAAAAATAGCTTTCCGGCAGGCTGGTGGAACAACTCCGCCTCCCCCTCTTGTGTTGGACTACATGGGAGTTGTAGTCCAACACAACTGGAAGGCACCAGGTTGGGATGTCTGCCTTTCAGGCTTCTGAGGAGTCTGTTTCCATCCCCCAAGGTATTCCGTTCAGGAGGAAAGGGCAGCTTCCTTCAAACGGGCTGACTGAAACAGCCTTTTGGGTCTGCCACATCTTTGCCCTTCCCTAGGAGCCCTGGAGGCCTAAAGAGCAGTTTAATGCAGACACGCCCCCAGCGATTACACAAGTCCGGGAAGCATAAAAATAGACTCCCGAGGATCTACGACAGCAGAGACCTTAGCAAAGGTTACGGGGAAATCTGAGCATGCCCCACGACACAGAAGCAAGGAGGCCGGACAGCTGGACCAGGCCTCTCCCTCCCGCCTGGACTGCGGGGGCGGGGGGGCGAGGAGAAGGCCAAGGAGCCCAGCAGGGACCTCACCAAATGCTCAGACCAAATAGCACAGATGCTAGCGTTCCGTGCACGGCTGGAGGGAAGAACATGAAGAAGAGCCCAGTGGATCCAATCCAAAGCCCATCTAGTCCAGCATTCGGTTCGCACAGGGGCCAACCAGATGTCCCAATGGGAAGGACACGAGCGCAATTTAGCACCCTCCTGCTCATGTTCCCCAGTTCATCCGGTGTAGACTGCCATTCTACAAGGATGTTCCATTAATCCATCACGACAATTTATTTATTCAATGCATTTAAGAACATCAGAAGAGCCCTGCTGAATCAGACCAGGGTCCATCTGGACCTGAATTCTGTTCATGCAGTGGCCAACCAGCTGCCCATGGGAAACCCACAAGCAGGACATGAATGCAGCAGCACCCTCCCGCCCATGTTCCCCAGCAACTGGCGTACATAGCCATACTGCCTCTGACAGTGGAGGTAGCATAGAGCGATTGGGATTAGTAGCCATCGATAGCCTTCTCCTCCAGGAATTTGCCCAATCCCCTTTAAAGCCATCCAAGATGGTGGCCATCACTACATCTTGTGGAAGTGAATTTTGTGGTTTAATTCTGTCCCGCGCTAAGAAGTCCTTTCTTTGATCTGTCTTGAATCTCTCACCAATCTCCTTCATGGGATGACCCTGTTGGGTTCTAGCATTATGAGAGAGGGAGAAAAACCTCTTCCTATCCACGTTCTCCCCACCAGGGATAATTGTGTACACCTCTGTCATGTCTCCTCTTCCTTGCCTTTTTTCCAAGCTAAACAATCCCAGAGATTGTAACCTTCCCTCATAGGGGAGATGTTCCAGCCCCTTGATTGTTTTAGTTGCCCTTTTCTGCACTTTTTCCAGCTCTACGATACCGTTTTTTAGGTGTGGTAACCAGAACTGTACACAGTATTCCAAGTGTGGTCGCACCATAGATTTGTATAGGGGCAGTATGATATTGGCAGTTTTATTCTCAATTCCTTTTCTAATTATGCCTAACATGGAGTTTGCCTTTTTCACAGCAGCCGCACACTGGGCTGACATTTTAATCAAGCCGTTCACCACAACCCCAAGATCTCTTTGTTGGTCGGTCACCACTAGCTCAGATCCCATCAGATTATACTTGGAGTTGGGATTTTTTGCCCCAAAATGCACCTCTTTACACTTGCCTACACTGAACTGCATTTGTTTCCTGCCCTTCAGTGAAAAGGCTCCTAGAGAGCAGCTTACAAGAAACCAGTAATTGTGACTAGTAGCCACAGTAAGTCATGGGCTTGCCAAATCCCCCTTCAAAACGGACCAAGTTGGTGGCCACCACTGCATCTTCTGGCAAGCAAATTCTGTACTTTTCCTACACCAGTCTTCCCCAACCTGGCTGCCTCCAGATGTGTTGGACTACAACTCCCGTCATTCCCTGGTGAGGGATTATGGGAGCTTTAATCCAACACATCTGAACGATGCTGATTAGGGAAGGCTGCCCTAGATGCCTTTCAAAGGAGATCAGACAAATTCGTAGAGGAGGAGGAGTTGTCTATGGATGACTAGCTAAATAGAACCTCCAGAGCAAGAGGCAAACTACCTCTAAATACCAGTTTCTGGGCAGCAGTAGCACAGAAGGGCTCTTGCCTTCTCATGTGCTGCTTGCAGGCTCCATGGAGGCTTCTGGGTAGCCACTGTGAGAAGCAGGCTGCTCGCTTTGATAGACCTTTGGCCTAATCCAGCAAGGCGATCCAGTCAAGCTCGCCGATAGGCAAGTGGCTGCATCATCGTGGGCTGAAGTGTCCAAACTGTTCCCAACGGCAACCCCACACAGAACACATGGCAGCTGCCCAGCCTGGGAAGCCTCCAGAGCACGGACAAAACATTGGTACTCACAAGTCAAAGACCAGGAAGAAGAAGGTGTGAGATTCAAAGCTGTCCTTCAGCTGGACTGGAAAGAAAAGGAGACATCTTAGCATCATGTTGCAGCCACCCAGTGCCCCCGCAGACATGAAGGAGACTGGGCCTGAGAACTGAACAGGTGCAGGAGGGCGCCAGAGAGTGGACCCACAGCTGCACTACAAAACCTTCGCCACTTTTAAGTATTTGGCCTTCCCTTCATGGTGCCCTGGGAACGCTAGCTGGAAACTTCCAAGCCCAGGATCCGCACAAGATCAACAGAGGGAGTGGTGCAGCTTGGCAATGTTCAAATCCTGCACTTAATGATCTTATGATCGGGGGGGGGGGCAGGCTTTAGACAGCCACGCGCATTAGACCACTAAAATTTGTCTCCTTCGCATACTGCCATTCCATGCTCTGCAAGTCCTTCTACTTTCCTAATATGCTAGAACAAAACTGTCCACAAACCCTGATTTAGAAAAAGAACACACACTCAGACCATGTGCAGTTTTGCATGTTAAAGTCACTTCAATCCTAGCATCTTCACGACTGCAAAAATAACACGGAGTTTGCTTTGGCTGCCCTGAAGCCGCCATCACCTGCCGTTCTCCAGGTGGTCTTTGGAGGTCCAACCCTAGTGGTACCACTGCTTATACTGAGACAGGCCACTGGTCCCTTTTAAGTCCAGGATTCTCTGCTCCAACTTTCCCCAACCTGGTGCCCTCCAGATATGTTGGGACTACAACTCCCATCATTCCCAGCCATTCCACGGCATGCAGGCACGGGACAGAACCATCCTATTCACATGTTCGAGAGTGCCGATATGTGTACACTCGTGAGCAAGGCGCAGGAAAAAACATGGATTTACACCCCCAGAAACAGGTGGGAGTAATACGAACTCCATTTATTGCATATTGGAAGGGAGGCTGCCTGTTGTAAACGCATATTGCACATTGGAGTACATACCATCATCGTTGAAGACATATTTTACCATGGTGCTTTTAAAAAACTGGAAAGGCATGTTTTTAAAAATTCGCCCCTTTACACCAAGGCGACTACAGCCTGCTGGCTAACGGACATTAGCTATTCAAGGCTAAGAGATCTTGCGAAAGCACCCCCAGAGCATAATTCTCTATTTCCTGACTACAGCTGCAACCTGTTGTGTGCACAGCAGCGGTTGATTTGGAAGTGGACAGTCCCCCTAGTGACTGCTCCTCGTGACAGTCTCCCTAGCCGCGCCCCCAAGGAGAGTCCAGAAATGCGGGCAGCTCCATTGATCCACATCAACAAATCAGTTCTAGCCGTCCACATCACCAGGAGCAAGTCTTTTGGAAAGCCAATGGGTCTTCATTTCCGAAGCCACCCTGAAAGGCTTTGCAGTACAACAGGGGAAAATATATTGTTGCTGCGGAAATGAATTTATCCCCAGCTATGAAATTAAAAGACGCTTGCTCCTTGGGAGGAAAGCTATGGCCAACCTAGACAGCACAGTAAGAAGCAGAGACATCACCTTGCTGACAAAGGTCCGTCTAATCAAAGCTATGGTTTTCCCAGTAGCAACGTATGGCTGTGAGAGCTGGACTATAAGGAAGGCTGAGCGCCGAAGAATCGATGCTTTCGAACTGTGGTGCTGGAGAAGACTCTTACGAGTCCCCTGGACTGCAAGGAGGTCAAATCAGTCCATCCTAAAGGAAATCAACCCTGAGTGCTCATTGGAAGGACAGATACTGAAGCTGAAGCTCAAATATTCTGGCCAACTAATGCGAAGAGAAAACTCCCTGGAAAAGACCCTGATGCTGGGAAAGACTGAAGGCAAAATGAGAAGGGGACGGCAGAGGGTGAGATGGCTAGATAGCATCACCGATGCAATGAATATGGACTTGAGCACGCTCCGGGAGAGAGCGCAGGACAGGAAGGCCTGGCGTGCTGTGGTCCATGGGGTCATGAAGAGTCGGGCGCGACTGAACGACTGAACAACAACAACTGTGAGGATTGGAGCTGAGCTCAGGGGGAACAGGGAAGTCTGAGGGGGGTGGCAGGTGACGTCAGCGTCCCTGCTAATAAAAAAGTCCTAGTGCTGCGTCCCCGGATCCCACGACACGACTGATGCACACTTACTGGCGAGTAAGTCCCACTGGACTCCAAAGAAGACATGAATAGGATTGTGCTGTAAATTCCCATTCCCTGGGGCTCCAGGGTGGGACAGAGACGACAATTACGCTGGTGTCGTTTCTGGTCAGTATTTCTGATCCAAGCACGATCAACCGGGAGGCCTTGTGCAGCAGTTCCATCTTTCCTTCCTTAGTGTGTTTTCCACAGCAAAAAAAAAGACGGAAGAAGCAATGAGCGGAAGACGACAACGTCCGGAATGTCGAAATTTCATAAAACTCCATGAATGAGGCAGGGCAAAGGCACAATAAAAGTCTCACCTGGAAGCACTCCCAGGTTGCCCCAAAGAGTTTGGGGACCATGGCAGAAAACCCCAACGGCTCCTCCTCCACAAACTATAACAAAATAGTCAATTACAGGACTGAGAAATTAATGCCATTTCCAAATGCTGAAACGCCACCCCCGAATCTTGGCCCTTCGTAGATCTGACCCTGGAACTGACTGATATATTGCGCTTGGCTGATTGACGCTGCACTTGCCCAAGAAGGTTTTGCACGCTTCGAAGGCCAGGCCCTGTCAACCCCTTGCTGGGAAAAGCTTCCTGGAATCAGGGCAGGAATGACAAACAGCCCCCAGAAATTTGCTAGCTACATCTCTCCATACCAGGAAGCAAGGGTGTTCCTAGGCACTTAAAAGACTCAAGGCTCAGGACACAAATTTGTGTAACATTTGCATACGTAGATTTATACTGATACATGCAAATGTAGGACTAATGACTAGGATTTATTTCAAGGTCACCAGAGTTAAAGCCAGCGGATTCCTTTCTTACCCAAATCATCTCAAATGAAATAAATTCTTCAATTAATTTGCACCCTGCCTCGGATCATCCCAAACCAGGCTATGGAGAATACATCTGGGGATCTGGGAAATCCATTTGGGGGTTTGGCCCCGTGGACCTAGGCCTACCAAGGCCCCTGCCAGGAAGCTAGCAGGAACAGGGAAAACCTTTTCCCCAAAGCACACAACCTGCCTCCTTATGCTGTAACCTGCACCCTACAGTAACGCTGATTCATCAGCAAATTGAAAACATGATACTTGGAGGAGGAGGAGGAGGAAGAGAACAGGGGCTGTATTTGGAGCAGAGGATCAAATGAGAATCCGGCAGGTTGCAGAGAAGAGAGACTTCCACTGTGAATGGGGCTGGGAAGCAGAACAAAGAATTTCTGATGGGAAAATGAACTAAAAAATCCACACCCAGCTACATTCACTTGTGCGCACACATGTGTCTTGGAAACACACTTCCAAATGGGCAGTCAAAGTTGGAGTCCAACACACAAGATGCCTGAGGGCATGTTTACACCACAGGTGTAAACCAGCTTCAAACCACACTGTTTGGCCACTATGACCCTCAATCAAAGGACCCTGAGAACTATCGTTCAGCAATCTGCTGGTAGATCTTCGGTGATTTGTGATCGATTATCATGGTTACTGACTCCCAATTGTCTAACAATAGCAACAACACTAAGATTCCCCCCAGCCCAGCCCCAGTTCCCTAAATTAGGCTGCTAAAATGAAGAAAATTGGAATTTATTTTTGTGTGAGAGAGAACTGTGAACTCAGTTCTGATACTGAAAGCAAAAAGGCACCCTGTTCCTTAATTCAGGATAAGAGCCAGTGTGGTATAGTGATTAAGGGTTTGGGGACTGGACTCAGGAGACCCGGATTCAAGTCCCCACTCGGCCATGAAACTCGTTGGGTGATTTGGGGCCAGTCCCTGACTCTCAGCCTAACCTACCTGACGGGGTTGTTGTGAGGATAAAATGGAGAGGAGGGGGACCATGTAAGTGCCTCAGTTTCCTTGAGAAAGGAAAAGGCAGGATAGAAATGTAATACATAAATTCCAAGTCTCCCTACTCTGGAATTTTGCACCTGACTCCAGTTGCTGGATCTCGGGGTTCGGTTAAAAGCAGATCATGAAAGCTAAAAGTCTGCCCACCCTGATCTCTCTCTTTCTCTCCACCTCATCTCATGTCTGTCCCTTGTTCTACATTTGAACAAAATACCTTTAAGTCCGCCCTTCTCATTTCGTGAGTCTACACATGCCTAGATTTGCCAGAATATTTCTGCCATGGTATTTTCAATTTGTATGAAGCATTTGGTACCACATCAAACGACACCTCAATGCCATTAAGAAACTACTACCTCCATTGCAAACTGTATCCTTGCAAAGTAAAATGGAAGTTAATAGCTTCCAGGATCATGTTTACACAGAAATAAGTCCTACAATTCCCAGCATTCCCCAGCCAGTATGTTAGGACTTTTTCTCCTATCTAAACATGCATAGGATTTGGCCCTTAATGATTCAGCGATTTAATTCATACTATCTCTTCAGATGTATTCATCTCTGAGGTCACATCCACACTACAGATATAAACGGATATTAAATCTTCTTTAAGTGGTATTAAAGAGAGCTTCAGCTATTGGGTAGTATAGAAATATGATAGATAGATAGATAGATAGATAGATAGATAGATAGATAGATAGATAGATAGATAGATAGATAGAAAGAACAACTACCATGGGTTTGACAGAAGACACCTATGAATTGTAATTTTATGGATGCTAAGAATTCTCTCTCTTAGAAGTCCCAAATCTCCTCGCAGAATTGCAGTTGCCAGGATTTCTTGGAGGGCAAATGATGGCATTTAAACTGGTTTAGGTTTCTAGAGTGCTTGATATATCGTAAGACAACTCGCTTGTCTCCTGAACCAAAGTTCAGTTGCTCAGTTGTGTAACCGAGAAGCCTGACTCCACTTCTGTCAGTTCAGTGTTTAATCCAAAGCTCATAACAAGGGAAAGGCTACGATCCTGAGCACACTTACCCGGGAGCAAGTCCCACTGAGCGCAGTACTTATGCATAAAGGTCACTAGGATCGCCCTGAAAATGCCAGACACGACTTGAAGAAAAGAGAAGGCCTAGTTCAGCCCACCCTGGTGCCCTCCAGATGCGTTGGACTTTTTCTTTTTAAAACTTACTTAAAATATTTCTTGGCCACCTTTCAGGTCAGGAGCCCTCTCAAGGTGGCTTACAACAATAAAACTCACATAATAAAAACTGATGCAGTAATAACAAACAATTAAAACAGCAACAGCCCCAAACATTCTTTACAAACCCAACAACACCAGCATAAAACTAAACCTCAACACACAACTAAACTCCCATCATTCCCAGCCAACATGGCAAATGGCCATGCTGGGTGAGAATGATGGGTGTTGTAGCCCAACACATCTGGAGGGCACTGGGTTGGGGAAGGCGGGCCTGGTTCCACACATTTGTTTACAACCTACAGCATGCACACAGAGAACTGGTCTCGGTTTGGGGGAGAATTTCCCTCAGGTTTTTGAAGAGCCGCAGCAGATTTTGCCACTTGACATGTGACACATTTCTCCCCATTTGTCTATAGAAAAACAGTCCTTATGGAATTGTCACAACTAAGTCGACAAGCAAGAACTCGACATCTATTTATTATTATTTATTGCATTTATATCCCGCCTTTTTTTCCCCTTGCAAGGAACCCAAGGCAGCTTACATTATCCTCCTTCTCTCCATTTTATCCTCACAACAACCACCCTGTGAGGTAGGTTGAGCTGAGAGTCTGTGGCTGGCCCAAAGTCACCCGTGAGCTCCCGTGGCTGAGTGGGGACTAGAACCTGAATCTCCTGGCTCCCAGTCCAACAGCTGCAACACCACGCCACACTGGCTCTATGTCTCTAGGTTCAAAGTAAATAGTACATAATCAGGGCCAGCCCTACCATAAAGCGCAGTGAGGTGACTGCCTCCGGCGGCAGAGGCTGGAGAGCAGCAGTGGCAGATCCTCTGTTCCTTCCTATTGGACGACAGAACTGTGTATGGCGCATAACCAGTCGTGAGCCCCCTAAACTAGCCGGCTGCCTCAGGCTGGTGGACAAAAATTATCCTGTCGCCAGTGTTGAAATAAGCTTCCACGGGCAGTGATGGGATGGCGAGAGGGCACCATCTTGTTCTTTCACCATCAGCACCATCTGATGGCGAGAGGGCACCATCAGCAGCAAACCGTTTGAGCTAAACCCTGCACATCACGACAAACCATCTCAGGTTCTTTCGCCCCATAGATTCATAGCTTCCGCAGTGCAGCTGGAATGTTCTGGAAGCGAAGTCTGACTTACTAACGTTTGGATGCCCGGACACCTTCCGAAGGATGTCTATTTCTTTCAGAGTGGCTTCCCTCAGCTCCTGTATTTCTTGCGGAGACAGGTTCCCAGCTGTGATGTCGATAATTTTCACGGCGTATTCTCGCCTGGTGACTTTATGAATGCACCGACGGACCACGCTGCTGACTCCTCTGGAAGGACAGGCCAAGCAAGGGTGGATTTAGGCAAGAAAAACATAAAAGACAAAAACAAGAATCGTGTGTATGTATCTCTAGAAGGCCGTGTAACTCTTCTGGGGTACAAGCCTATGCATATTTAGAGGGACTCATGCTAGTTGGGGCATGCTGGGAGTTGTAGGTTTTTTTCAGCCTAAACATGCAGACTGTAGGACTTTTGTCTGCTTAAACATGCATAGGATTGTAGGACTTTTTTTTGTTTAATTGTGCATAAGACTGTAAGACCTTTTTTGTCTTAAAATGAAAATTTCTGTCTTCAAATTGCACCCTTGGCTCCTCTACTCTTCAAGTAAGCTTCGTCATAATTATGATGAACATCTAACACTTAAGTCCTTGTTCGCTTTAAAAATTTTTTATTAAAATTATATCTGTTGCCTTGATTAAGTGGCAGAAACCTTTGCATAGATCGAACAGGCTTAATCAAGTCAGCGGATTAGTCCGTAATCCCAGGGCGTTGAACCGCTCTCAGCCTGAGGGCCAAGTTCAGTTTTGGAGAAGCTCTTGGGGGCCGCATTCCATTGGTGGGCGGTGGCAAAGACAAAAGGGGCGGGGTCAAAATTACCAGCCTATTTGAGCTTAAAGTTCTTACTGCCAATAGCTAAGCCTTAGGAAAGGCATTTAAGTTTTTTAGAATGGGGGAAAAACTATGCGGTTCGAGGAAACCATGAAACAAGGGTGCTGTGGCCATTTGGCAACCCCCGGAAGTCTGGACTGAGATGGCAAGGGCACCAGATTTGCCCCCCCCCCCGCTGTAAACCAATGCACACTTACCGCATGCAGTGAGAATTGCTTCTGAGTGTAGGATTGCACCATTCATCAACTAAAGGTTGCAGCCCTGTTTTAATATTAAAATTCTTTATAGCTGGCCGGGGAATGCTGGGAATTGTAAGACTTTTCTCATAGAATCATAGAATAGTAGGGTTGGAAGGGGCCTACAAGACCATCGAGTCCAACCCCCTGCTCAGTGCAGGAATTCAAGTCAAAGCATCCCTGACAGATGGCTGTCCAGCCTCGTCTTGAATGCCTCCGGTGTGGGAGAGCACACTACCTCCCCAGGGAATCGGCTCCTTTGTCGTATTGCTCTAACAGGAAGTTTTTCCTGACTTCCTGTCACTTGAGCCCATTCTTCCATGTCCTGCATTCTGGGATGATGGAGAAGAGATCCTGGCCTTTCTCTCTGGGACAACCTTTCAAGGACTTGAAGAGTGCTGTCCTATCTCCCTCAGTCTTCTAATCTCAAGGCTAAACATGCCCAGTTCTTTCGGTCTTTCCTCATCAGGCTTTGTTTCCAGTCCCCTGATCATCTTCGCTGCCCTCCTCTGAACCCTCTCCAGCTTGTCTGCATCCTTCTTAAAATGTGGTGCCCAGAACTGGACACAGTACTCCAGATGAGGCCTAACCAATGCTGAGTAGAGGGGAACTAGTACTTCATGGAATTTGGAAACTATGCTTCTATTAATGCAGCCCAAAATAGCATATGCCTTTTTGGCAGCCACATCGCATTGTTGGCTCTCTGTCAAAAAATGCATAGGACTGTGCCATGAATTGCTTTTATCTACACCTCTTGCACTAATATGCATTGAGATTTGTGCCCTGGCTTATAATGTACACTTAACATTCCTGGCTTTGGGCCAGGGACAACCTGCCACATCATCTGCTTGACTGTCAATGTGATAATAAAAGAGTTTATATGCCCTTTATTAGCAATGAACCCTTAATACAGGAGTAGATGAAACTTATTTCCTTCCAGTAATTAAAAAAAACCATCACAGAGAAGGGTTCCTTGTTTGCTGAAGGCGCAGCATACATCTGGCATGAATCCATGTGCAAGAATGCAGTTTGAGATGACAGCAGCAGAATATCATTTTGCTCCTTTGGGAAATCATGCACAGTGTAGGAAAAAAAGCAAATAAAGGTGGAGGGTTTTCTTTTCATCTTCTGCTCTTACACTATTAAAACTTGAGATCATCCAACAAAATGGGTTGGCAGTCGATTCACGGCACAGAAAATGAAGTTATTCTTCAAGCAATGCACAGTTAATGTCTGACTTCGTTGCCAAGAGGTGTGGGGGTGGTGACTAATATAGATGGCATTAAAAGGGACATTTTGCTACCCCCAACGTCCCCAAGCTGGTGCCTTCCAGATGTGTTGGACTGCAATTCCCATCATTCCCAGCCAGCATGGCCTGGGGACCAGGCTGAGGAAGTCTGCACCTCCTCAAGATAAATTCCAACATATTTCAGGGTGGTAAAATGTTCCCCCCAAAAACCACGTGTGTAGTGAGTGTCCAAAGAAGTCTCCTTAAATCTGCTTCCCACGGAACTTTTTGTTAACCTCAATACACTCCATTGGCTGGGGCAAAAAAGCATCCCAGTGACACAAATCAATAGCTTTTCTTGGGGTATTTGCTGTCCAGGGTGCTTTTTTTTTTTTTAAACAAAAAGAAAACTGTAAATTGGAAGCGGCTGAAATTTAGGGAGATTGTACAGGTGATAATGTCTCTACACCTTGTGTCATATCGTTACGATCCCATCGTGGTAGCGCTATATCCCTCTTACACATTTATACCTCGTAGGGCACACAATGACATTTGTTGCAGTATTTTGGATAATGTAGAATAAAAAGTAGGAAACAACACTACAATAGTGGTGTCATGTGCCCCAGCAGTTATCAGCGCACTTCAATACCGCTATAAAGCAGTAGCCTTAGAAGGACTATGTTACAGGCCTACTTCTGTGTAAATTCTGAAATTAAAAGCGCCCCTGGGTGGGAGTTTGTCTCAGACTGTTGGTTGAGGGCACAACAGACACATTCTGATTCTGAGGGGCATGTAACCTAATAGAACAGATAGCAAGATATTTGAAATTTTTACCTTCCGAGAATTTCCTTTGGCTCATATTTCTCATAAAATTCTCCAGATGTGTGGCTATCCGGCAGTTCCTCGGTTTTGGTCATCTTGGTTGAACTCTTCAGGAACTTTCTAGGGGTTTACTTGAAGATGACAAAAGTCTACAACAAGAAAACAGGAAATCAAGATTCTCACACCAGTTTACAGAAAGAGAGAGAGGGAGGGAGCGAGGAATGTAGCATTGGACATGAGAGATACGTTTTGTATATGCAAGTCTACATCGGTGTACAAGGATATAGGAATGGCTGTGCCTAAATCTTTCTTAGGTCTAAAAGAGATTTAGAATACTTGAACTGGGACATAGCTCAGGGGTAGAACAGCTGCTGGGCTTGTAGAAGGTCCCTGGTTCAACCCCCAGCAGCATTTCCAGGTACAGCTAGGAAGAAATCCTGCCTGAACCCCTGGAGAATTGTTGCTGCCAGGCTGTGTTGACAATACTGGGCTAGATGGAACCATGGCCTGACTCGGGGTAAGGCAGCTTCCGATGTTCCTGTGGACAATGGGTGCATGGAGGGCCAAAAGAAGTACTTCTTCATCTCCAAGACACTGTGGACCTATAGAATTCCTGCCCAAAGGACGTGAAAATTACACACTAGCATTTTCCATCCTTGTAAAAGGATGAGCTTCAAACATACAATACAAAAAACAGTGTAAAACAATATCTACCTTTAAACATTACAACAGAAGCAGTAAATCAGAGCCAGCATCCAGGTGGTTTACAAGTCAGGGGAAGCCTGAGTGAACAAATGGGTTTTCAAGAGGCGTTTGAAGCTCGCTTTGTACATCAGCTGTGCTGTGTAAATAAATATGCGTGCTATTTTATGTATGCTGTTTTTGTGGCATGCTTCTAATCTGAAGCACAGCTGAACGATTTGTTATGGAAAATATTGTTGACCTCCCCTGCCTTTTTATTCTCATCATGCCCTGATGAATTAAATTGGATTTCCCTCTGAGCAGGCATAGACAGGATCGTGCTGTTAGGTTACTTGAACTTGGTGCCCATTGAAATCAATGGGACAAATTCGTCACAACTAGGGGTGTTCAGAGGCAAGAGAGGGCCAGGTTCCTGTGCCTTTAATAGCTGAGTAGAAAAGGGAAGTTCAGCAGGTGCAGTTTGCCATGCAAGCTGTCTCTCTCCTACGAGATTCTTAAAGATACAGGGGCCCGGTCCTCTTTTGCATCTGGCCACCCTACCATCCCATGTTCTGTTGCTTACAATGGAAATCCAGTTCAACTACCTTAGCCTGGGTGCGACCCTCCGTCTGCTAAGTTACTGCTCAGCTTGGGAGTAACTCAATATGTCTAGAGTGCTCTGAGGCACGCGCAGAGTGCTTTCCTTGCACCGCCCATTAACCACAGGCAACCAATATGCCTTTGGGTTTAGCAGGATGGGCTCTCAAGCCCTTTCAAAACAGGCTGGGGCTGAAGCTCACCTGGATGTCAAGAGTTTCAGGGTCAAAACCTTTGAGCTCAGTTCTAGATGTCTCCGTAACCAATTCTGTTTGCCTAGTGGTGAGGGAAAACACACACTGTACATGCTACTTGAATTTTGGGCTGAACTCAGACTCAAGATGGGCCCTGTTTCAGATACGTTCCCTCCCCGCCCCTTATCTTGGCTTAGAACGTCATCCTTGTACCTACAAAGCTGTGTATTTTCATCTATTTTGTTGAGCAAGATCCATTTCTTAAGGAAGGCAGTCGCTACTCACCATAACCTGCATCTCCTAACCGACGACCCAGCCGCAGGCAGGACCTTGCATGTAATCCAGTGGACAAGGAGCCACAGCCAAACTTGAGAACAAATCACCTCTGTTACAGTTAAGGCTCGTGATCAGACAACAACAAACCAGCACTCGCTGTTAAACTTGCTGCGGATTGCTCTCCGTGTGCGGACTGCAGTGCCAAAAATAAAAATTGCAACCCAAGTCTGGAGCTGTTCCAAGGCCTCCGATTTGAACGCTCCAACTGCTGGAGTGGTTTTATTTACAAGTGACCCTGCTGTGAGGTGAAGGAGCCACTCGGGAGGCAACAGCGCATCCATGAGTCACCTGTGTGCTACTGAACAGGGTGGGCAACTGCAGTGTCGCGCCAAGGAGACAAGAACCAGACGCACAAGGACAGGCAGGGATGGGTGTGCGTAGCAGTTGCGCAGCAGGGCAGAAGAGGTGCCGAACGTGGGATTCGTGGCAGAATCCACTTCTTTTATTACCCTTAGGTTTCTATATCCTATATACTGGTCAAGAAAACGGGTCCCAAAGTGCGAGACCAATGCCCAGTGACATCTCAGATGCAGGGCCAGCTCCTGCTTTTGGAGGGCCCCTCAAGGGGTCCTCTCCTCATGACCGCTGTCACCAGCTGCTCTTCCTCCCCATCATAGAATCATAGAATAGTAGGCTTGGAAGGGGCCTACAAGGCCACCGTCCTCTTTCTTATGGTTGATACCACTTGCTTGCTTGACAGGCAGAGAGCCAGGGAGCAAGGAGGCGATGATATTGACTACTTCTCCTTCTCACCACCATCGTTGACTGGGCCAGTGTGAGATGTAGGTGAACAAGGAGGTTGCAATGGCGAAGAGGGGGAGCAAGTCCAGGGGGTTCCTGCTGGGGTGTGGGCCCTCGGCAGCTGCCCAAACATGCCTACCTTTGACGCCAGCTCTGCTCAAAAGCCAGAGGAGTTGCTGAGCACACCATTGGGTAGAGGCTTTCGATGTCCCCCTTTAGGAACAAACTAAATTATGTGAAAGTGTCAGAATTCTGCGGAGCAAGGTATGGACACTGAACTTGCAGAATCCACACATGCCACAGGACTGAGCTTCCCCCGTTGTAGAGCGTTTTGATGGTGTTCACCTCCATATCCGCCTTCCCCAGCCTGGTGCCTTCCAGATATGTTGGGCTACAGCTCTTATCATCCCCAGCCAGCATGGCCACTGGGGGAAGGCTGCCTTATGTGAATTCTGATCAACAAAGCTCAACTTCTGCAAGCAGGGACACTACTGTAAGTTCCACTAAGGGAGATTGGAATGTGTGAAGGCGGAGTGCCACTTTCCCAAGGGTTCATCCTGTGGGGTTTGCTTGCTCAGTGCTGGGTTGCTGGTCTTGCATTATGAAAGTTATCTTCACAGCCTGAGTCACGTTAGACTCATCCCACTTTCTGATGAATGCACAATAGCTATGATTTAGACTATGTACCTGATTTCAATTTTCTGTGGTGCAGGACTCTCAATGTAACCAATTTGGTGTGCATTTCCCCATCACCACTCTTGAAAGAGAAATGCACAGATGCCCATTTAAGATTTTCATTGCGATCAGCATTTTCAGACCCCTTTGCTCTCCCCCACCCCAAAAGGGCTCTCAAAGAACCATTTTGCCCTGAGATAGGAGAAGCAAGCAGGATATACTTGAAATTACGAACGGAAACAGATTAAATTTGAGCACAATCAGATCTGGAATACATAGACTCCCTTCCATCTGGACAACAGAATTACCCCCATCACACTTTTTTCCTCCTTCCTCCCCCCAGCCCTTTACCTTGTATGCCATGCCTTGTAGATCCTAAAGTGGTTTTTGTATGGCGGTTTGGGAGCCTTTCTTGGCTGAAGAGCAGGGTAAAAATGCTGTAAATAACTCATATGTATCCAGGTTCAAGGGTCTCACTCATAGGAAAGTAGCCCAATGATTTAAATACTCCAAGGAGTCAGTCTGCAGAGTGAGCAGGGCCCTCACTACACATAGCCACTGTCAGAGGAAACATCAGCCAGCAGATCCAACTTTTTGCAGCACTGGTGAATGCTGCCTCTTCCAATTTCCAGGGGGGGAAATCACTTGTTCTTCAAGAGCCGATGGACACATCTGTGTATCTCCGATCTCCAGGACTTAAGACTGAATGAACAGCCTTCATCAATGAGAGGGATCCAAAAAACAAAAGTGTGCGCGCACACACAGCTTGTTCGGTACAACCAAGGTCAGCCCTTTGAGGCTGACTTTTTCCAAAGAGCATCCTCCCCTCTTCTCTCCCCATCCCACAGCAAACCACTTTTAAATCCCTATTTTTCAAACCACAGCGTATGGCCACGGGGATGCTCACTGGACGTACCCAGACTCGCTCACTGGATCTCCAGCAAAGTATTAAGGGAGAGGGAAGGTTATTACAGGGTTCCATACTTCTGGGTGGACAGTAGAGAAGGCAGACGTGTGCAATTCTGAATAATCACTACAGGAGGGTCCACTCCACCTTTTCACCAACAGGAAAGATTCAAGTTGGCCAGCTTTTCTCTGCTTTGCTTTCTAGAGAAGGAGTCATTGGCATGAACTAGCCTTGCAGGTAAAACTGGGCCCTATCGACCTCTGTGGCCTTCATCCCCATTACACATGGCTATCTGAAATAGCCAAGTGGAACCTCTGTGAAAGAGGCTCGTGCAGCCACCGATTCAGAACCTCCACCTCTCTCACCACACCTCCCACAGCCCCTGACCACTTGCCATGCTGGCTGGGACGGAAGGGAGGTGTAGCCCAAAACCTCTGTGGGCCACCGGATTACCTACCCATGCTGTAGGGCATGAGGCCGTTCACTGCTGGGCTCGGGCACTGCTGCCCAGAATGATCTGCAGTCTCAGCCACTTCTCCAATATATCCTTTTAGACACCATATCCAGGCCACATTTTGCAACCAATTAATACTTCAAGCAGACGATCTGTAGCCATCTATTAATGGCAAGGAGATGGCCCTCACTGCACCCTGAGCGATGCTCCCCTGGAAGGCCCTACCCTGCTGATGCTCATAGGAACAAAACCAGGCTCAAACCGGGGGTGTGTGCGTATGTGTCTCTATGAGTGGTTCACTGAGCTGGCTGCATTTGGAGGTCGTTAGGGATACATGACATCATGGCCATCCTGCAGCTTATCACAGAAAACCCAGATTTCCTGAGACTGCTTGAAGTCCGATTCTTTTCCTTAAGTCGGGATCTCAGCAGCACAGTTGCTGTGCCCCAACCCCTGCATTGACCTGGGGTACGCTAACCCTGCCCAGGGGTGTGCCTTTCACCACGACCCGGTCAAGGGGCTTTTCCCATCTCCCACCCGTGTTTCCCAGCACAAACCAATTAGTGTGCTCCTTGGTTTAAATTTTTGTGAACCACCCCGAGAGCTTCGGCTATTGGGTGGTATAGAAATGAAATAAATACTCAGAAGTAACTCCCATTGTGGTCAATGAGGCTTGTGCCCCTGAAAGCACACAGCTGAATGTACAGAGATCCCCCTCAACCAAAATGGCAGTTTAAAGCACAAATCCCCTAAAGGCTATAAACTGCAATCTCAAGGCTCCGATACTCCATTGTTTGGTTTATTGCCTTAGGAATTAACTACTTCACACTTTTGTTATAGGGATCCATTGGATTAGTAAAGGGGATGGTTTCGCATCCCTCCATCCCCCCCACCCTTTCCCAGCACAAGCATATGTGGGTCTACTCAGAAGTAACTCCCACTGTGTTCAATGAGGCTTGTTCCCAAAATGCACACTCCAGGAATCAAAATAATGCATTTAGGAGCCGTAATGTCAAAGCTTCAATTGATCCAGCACAGCAGCTAGAACACTGTGTCCCTCCTCTGATGTTTTATTTAATGAAGTAATGCATGGGAGGGGGGAGAGAGAGGAGATTGTTTGGCAGGGAGAATGTTGTTCTTTTAATGACTGTCACTTTAAGAAAGTACTTAATGCAGGTGCAGGGAGGGGGGAGAGAGGAGTGATTTTTATGGAGACAAAAGGTGTTTCCCATTTTCCAGCACAAACATGTGTGTCTACTCAGAAGTAGCTCCCATTGTGGTCAATTGACACTTGTTCCTGAAATGCACCTGCATCCGGAGCTTCAGGGGAAAGGGGGGAAAGGAAGCCTCTTATTGGCTGAGCAGCCCCTGCCAGTCAGATGATATTCACTCCAACCCCCATCCCCAAATATGTTCTGTGAAGCCATTTTTACTGGTGCGAAGCACTCCCTCATGGAGCCCTGCATGGACCAAAGCGCAGCAAAGCTGATTCCTTTTAAAAAATACGGTACTCCTCCGTTCACTTCTTCCATTGTCGTGGAAACACCCCCTTACACAGGCAGTGATGTGCTTATTTTACTTCTATCCTGCTCTTCCTTGGGGAAGGATTTTTCTGCATAATTCGCACCAATGTCTGTCTACAGATGATTTCGAGCCTGCTCAGCAAATACTTCCTTTCTGAGAGAACTTTTCCAGCACCTACCACCAAAATGTTTAATTACAGTAGATCTGTGCTATTTCCATAATTTGTTCAAGGTGCAGAATTTGGATTCCCACTCCTGCGAAAAGCCCTTTGCTTACTGGGACAACTGAGAACAGCCCTTGGCAAATGTTGCTGTTTAACATTTGGAGGGTGGAGAGACTATGCTTTTCAGGAGAAGGCTGAAAGAAGCCATCCCGCCACCTTCTGTTCCCAGCTCACCATTATTCCCCAGAGACTGGACGATTCCCTGATGCGAGCTGCGGAGCAGGCACTTCGAGACATGTTTTGCAGACAGCAATCAACTTTTTATTCTGAGGCTCACACTGGTACACTACCGACAGGCACACAAGCAAGGATGAAGAGCGATACAATCCTAAAATTCCCTGCCCATCCTATCTCCCAACCGAACTCTGTCACCACAATCCTTCCTGCTGTGAAAAGCACTCTGTGCTTTCTTGTCAGATAGATGAGCTGTCACAAATGAAGAAATGCTAGATGGCGTTTAGACATTAAAGAGAAGTTTACTAGGGACACATCTTTCAGTAATGCGGATGGATTCCACCCTCCAGGGCATAGTTAAGCTAAACCTGTGGATGTGAAGAAAAGAGAGAAAGGACACTGATCAGTACCAGACACACAGAAGCAGAAATATTCAGAAACCTGAGGACAGCTGGCTCCTGACCCCCATCGTGTCATCTAAACGGTATGATGGCTACTCCCCCTCTGACCCCTCCTCTCCTTCACACCTCCACAAAGCCTTCAACAACATTTCTGGTTCTTCCACAAGAACTGGTAAGAATCTAACTAGTTCTTTTGGATCCCAAATGCTGCAGGGGGGATTTCAGTACAGATGCTGCATATCAGATGAGTCCCCAGACTGGAATCTGTCTACACTAAATACAGATGCAGCCTTCCTTTCAGTCTATGCGCTGACATTTCACCAAGGTACAAGGAACAGGACACAGAGCCAACATAGCACCTATGCGATTCACGAAGATAACAGGGAATCTCTGGAACACTACTTGCTCAGAATGTGTTTGGAGACTATACACTCTGCCAGAAACTTATCACAAACCCGTGGCCCGCAATGTTGTTGGACTCCAATTCCTATCAACCTCAGCCAACAGAGAGGGATGATGAGAGTAGTAGTTCATCAACACCTGGAGGGCCACAAGTTCCCCAGCCTGCTCTAAAAACATGCATTAACAGTTCACAAGAACACGCCCACACCTTAAATACCTTGGTATTTTCAGGACTAATTGGCATGCAATTATACATATCAGTTTTGCATTATTTTGTCATTCACTCTATCATGACTAGTGCAGCTGTCTCATTTTTCTCTTTTAAAAACTATGTCACAGGGTCTGGAAGAACCAGAAGCAAGTTCCAGAAACAAAATGTTATGCTGGCTTCCAAGCCCTGGCAGGTGATTTCCCCAGCCCTGATCCCTAGCAGCATCCAAAGTAACTGGGCCCAAGAAAGAACAAGCCTCTTCTCAGCTCACAGAGGAAGCCAAATGTGGCACGTACCATTGGCAAACCGGCACTGCTTCAGCACCTCGCTGAATCCCTCGCACAGCTTCAGGTCGGCCTGGTTCTGGGCACACTCCAGGAATTGCTTCATCTCATACTGGCAAGGAGTGTACTGCGACGGCTGCATCGCAGGCTGGGCTGCCTGGGGCTCCTGAGGACCGAGCACAATGCCGTTACGATGACAAGATTTTTTAGAATAGGATTGCTCCCCACCAGAAGGACCAGGCACAGACAGGCACAGTATCTTTGTTCCGAACTGCGGGAGGAAGAAAATCCCCAGGCTTCTGGTCTCCCAGGTGTGCTAGCCATTTTACCATGTCATTACCCTCTTAGTCAGCAGGTGCGAGCCTCTGTCTATGAAGCAGCATGAGGCCTCAGTTGACTCTATCAAATACATTCAAAATATAGCCAAGAGTCTCAAATTAATTGCAATTAATCATATGCAGCTCTGTCTTACTGGCCTTTGTGCTGCTTTTTATTGTTATTGCAATTGATTGTTTTAGTAGTGTATTTTAAATGGTGATTTTAAATATGTATATGTAAACCATTCAGAGATTTCATATATTTTATTAAGCAGTATATAAATATTATCCATGAATCAATAATAAATAAATCTCAAGTAGAACTGAAGGCTTTTAAAAAAGCACAATACTTAACTATAGTTCCAGCTATGCCCCCCTCCCCTGCCACTGAGAACAGAACATTCAATCCTATTTTTACACCTGCTTGTAAACTGCTGGCATGTTATTTTGATTTCTGCATTCAGTGCTGTCAGACCTCAAGGCTATGAGGTGTAAACCGGCCCCAAACCCTTGAGTTGATCTCTGTAGTGCCATCTATTACTTAGTTTTCTTTCGAGCAGTTAAAGAGATTTATATTGTTGCCAATATGTGGTTTTATCTTACCTCTTTTGACTTTCAGAAATTTTGTGCGTCCAAAACATTACTGCATACTGTACATATGGCTTATCCTTGCCTGTCCGATGTTCCAATGGAACATACATTTCTCATTTTTTCCTTCGTCCTCGAAATACCTTTTTGTAACCTGAATCCTGTCCCCAAGGCCCATTTATAACCAAAGTCAGGCACTCTGGATTAACAGCCTGCTTCTTTGACTTGAGGAGAGAAGATGCAGTGGTATGGGCTTCCACCTAGCAAACTCAGCATTGGCTTGTTCGTTAGCCAGGAGAGTTCTGTACAGCTCAAAATCCTGCTTGCTTGCAAAATGAAAGGGTCAGATAAACACATACAATGTTCTCACCTGATAAGTGATGTCAGGTCTGGCAGCTTCTGAGTTTCCACCCCCAAATCCTCCCGTCATGGCATGCCCTAGAGTGTGCCCCACAGCGGAGCCCACGGCCACACCTGCAGCCGTGGTGGCCATCTGGGCCATGAGGCCAGGCTGCCTGGGGGCAGGAGAAGCCACTGCTGAAGCCGGGGTGGGGGCTGGGACAGGGGCACGTGCAGCTGGTGGCGGAGCAGACCGCATGGGCGGTGCGCGGCTGCAAGTACAAGAAAAACAAAGCACACAGTGTTGTAAATGCTGCCAAATGTAGTTTTAGATGCAAACTTCATGGTTAAATTTGCCTAGGGTTCTGACAGCGTTCTAGGGATATGCTCTCATGGGCTGTTGCCTCATCTCAACACATCCCAGAGCATGGTCTGATGCAGCCACTTTGTGGAAGCTACAGCAGGCCTGGTCAGTGCTTGGATGGGAGTCCCCCTGAGAATGCCATGCATGAAGCCAGGGCAGGGGGTGATCGTTGTTAATGTCAGATCAGGGAGAACCATGCTCAGATTTCCATTCCAGCATGGGTGGCGGGGGGGCCCCACGGGCACATTTGGCAATTTGAAAAACTGTCCTGGAGACCACCACAAAATGGGCACGCTGAAGAGGAAAGCGTCAGCCTGCAGGCACCTGCCACCTTAATTTCCTAAGAATGTCTCTGAGTCCCACAGTCAAAGGTACTCATGGGAAAAGCCAGGAGCAGCAAGAGGCCCTCATTTTGCTTTGAAGAGATCCCAGTTGCTAGCGGGAAACATTATTTAAAAAAACTAAAATAGGAGGGGTACAGCAACTTGGTGGGCACCAAGAAAGGTGCCTGAGGGAACACTGGTGCCTACATTGCCTACCCATGAGCTAACAAATTAATACTTTTAGGGCACAATCCAATGCATGTTTACACAGAAAAAAGTCCTACCACTCCCAGCATTCCCCAGCCAGCATAGTTGCGGGACGTTTTTCTGTCTAAACATGCATAGGATTTTATCCTTACACTTTTAGCTCCATAGCCGCTGATTGAGGAGCTCAAGCAAGGACATAGGAATTCTGATTCCCCTCTGAGAGGGCACATTCCTAATCCCGAGCTTTGCTCATACGAACACTTCCAGAATACGAACTCCCTCTCTTTCAAGAAAGCTGAGTAGACAAAATCCGTTGAGCCTCATGGGTAGACACCACCTTTTTTTGTATCCACCTGCGTGGGTTGATGTGAACCCTGCTTGTATCAGCCCTGCAACTTCCCACTCACTTGGGACACATAACCCTGTTCAGGCAATCGAAAATAAAACTGCCAATATTATACTGCCCTTATATCTATGAAGCGACTACACTTGGAATACTTCTGGTCACTGCACCTCGAAAAGGATATTGTGGAGCTGGGAAAAGGGCAGAAAAGGGCAACTAAAATAATCAAGGGGCTGGAGCAACTCTATGAGAAAAGGTTATAATGTCTGGGATGGTTTAGCTTAGAAAAAAGGCAAATGAGGGGAGACATGACAGAGCTGTAGAAAATAATGCATGGTGTGGAGAAAGCGGATAGGGAGACATTTTTCTCCCTACTTCCCATGGAGGTGAATGTTGGGAGATTCAGGACATATAAAAAGAAGCACTTCACAAAATGCGTAGCTAAACTTTGGGTTTTGCTACTTCAAGATGTACTGATGGCCGCCACCTTGGATGGATTTAAAACGGGACTGGACAGATTCTTGGGGGAGGAGGCGATCAATGCTATTAATCCTGATGACTATATGCTACCTCCAGTATCAGAGGCAGTATGCTGGGAAACATGGGCGGGAGTGTGCTGTTGTACACATGCCCTATTTGTGAGTTTCCAGTGGGCAGCTGGTCCCTGCTGATCTCCTTGGCTATCTACTTGCTACCTCCTCCCTGCAGTCCAGGCGGGAGGCTATCAATGGTGACTAGTTGTGATGGCTATATATTACGTCCAGTACCAGAGGCAGTTTGCCTCTGTATACCAGTTGCTAGGGAACATGAGCAGGAGGGTGCTGTTACACTCATGTCCTGCTTGTGGGTTTCCCACCGGGGCATCTGGTTGGTCATGGTGCAAACAGAATGTTGAATCAGATAAGCCTTCGGACTGATCCAGCATGACTCTTACATTCTTCATTAGCTTGCTGGACCTGCTGCTTCAGTTATCCTATAGCATGCTGGAATATGCGAGCAGGCAAGTCTTTCACGGGCTAGTCAATTGTGCTTTCGTTCACAGAAGAATTACTAAGATGCCCTCTTGCAAGAATCCAAAACTTGAGCCTTTACGATCAGCCTCCCTCACTCTCACCTCTAAAGAAGAGCCATATTTTCCCACCACTGTGTATGTGTGTGTGTGTATTTTACAGAAACAAGTTTTTAAAGACAAAACTCTAAAGCAGCAGCTCAACTGTCAACACAGAGCATGACAAATCAGAGAGTTCCTTTGAGATGGTTAAACATTCACAGATGAGGACACACAGCCTATTATCTAACCTTCTTTGCTCATCTAGGGTCAGAGGACAAACACATTATGGCTGATCCTTGGTCAAAGCCGATAGGTCCATTTTATCAATGGTCCAGTGAGTGATCTTAAGGAACATGACAAAGAGCCATTACAAAGTTAAGCAAGTTCGGCTCTCTTACCTGCCTGAGCAGGAGAAGACCACCTAGCAACCATATGCAAACTGCCCTGGACTCTGCAGAGAAGGAGAGGGTTTGTGTGATAAATAAGTAAGCCCTGATATGCAAGCCTGGATTTACAGATTTTCTTTAAATTCAGAAAAGGAAAACAGCTTTCAGAGATCTAAACTACAGTATGAGAGTTGCTTTGTCTTATTAATACAATGTGGACCCCTTGTGACTAAGGTAAGCCAATTACTGCCTTTTCAGGCTTTAGCTTTGCCTTGGTTGTCTGGATCTGAGCCCATTATCCCGAGGCAGTAAAACACGCCTGGCCTTCCTGTTGCAGCCCTCTCACTGCATGTTCCTCTGAAATAGTCATCCCCAAGGTATCCCCATGACACAGTCCTAATCCTATCCAATCCCACTGGTGTTCCTCAGTTGTTCCGATGAGCAGTACGGGCACATTTGATGCTAAGCATGTTTGGAGTTGATCAATGTCTGAATGGGAGGCCTCGGAGAGCCCCAGATAAGCCACAAATACCCTGTTATTCTGTAGAAAGTGCAAAGTATAGCTTTAATAATAAATAAGCTTTAATAAAAATAAGCTTTAATAAAAATTTTCAGATCAGTAACCACTTTTCTACTCCATGCATGAAATGGGAGGGCAAGTGCATTACGTCTCATATTTGACAACCCCCTGCTCTCTCCACTGGCTCCAACCTCCTCCTCCGTGTACACACACCACTGCAATTTTCATCTCATCTTGCACCTCCATCCTTTTAATTAACCCTATCCTCCACCACCCCAAACCATTTCCCTTCCTTCCAGCAACTACTCTTTCCCATCAGGAAACCCAACCCTCGCATGATCCAAGTCTTCATCTGTTTTCAGGGTGTCCACACCCAGTTTTTTTTTTTCTATCGCCACATGCAGGGCAGCCTTCCAGGTGTATTGGACTACAACTCCCACAACTGGCCATGCAGCCTGGGGATGATGGGGGTCATAGCCCGACACACCCAGAGGGCACCAGGTGGGGGAAAACTGATGTGGGGCACGCTTGATGGAGAGCAAGGGCTCCCCTCGCTCCGCTGCCTCCGGCCCTCCCAGCCCCTTTGAATTCTGACCCACCCGGTTCCCCCCTCCCCCACCCAATTTTGAGGCCCGCACCCCGACCCCTCTACCACTTCCTGCGTGAAACCCCCACTCCCCAGCAAGCCTCGAGCATTGCCAGCCCCCACTGATGCTGGTGTTATGGGGCCGGGGAAGAGAGGCAGCGGGGTCACGACGGCGCTGCTGATTTATCTGCTGCGGGGGTCACGTGGAAATTCCCCGCCCCTCCCCTCCCCTCCCCCTCCCCTCTCTGACCGGCACCCCACCGGCACCCCCGACTCTTCCGCCCCGCTCAAGGCTTCCTCACCTGGCCGGTGGCGCCATCCGGGACGTTCGGCTCCTGCTCCCCCTCGGCATGACGACGGCTCTGCAGACTCCTGTCTCCTCGGCGCTGCTCGGACGCTCCCCTCACTCCTCCGTTATCCGGGTTTTTCTCCCTCTTCTCTATTTCCGCTTCCGGCCCGCCGGTGACGGCGACTTCCTCCCCGCTCTCAAGGTCACCACCAGAGGGCGCTCCTCCCAATGACGCAGGCGCGCATTTTCTAGCGTCGGGAGGCCGGGATTGCGCGCGCGCATGCGCGGGGGGGGGCACGGGAAGAGAGGCGTTCTCGGAATGAAGCGGCGAGGGTGCTGGCTCCGCCCCCTTGCATCACCAACATGGGCGGGGCTAAGCCCTGTCCGGGGAGGCGAGGCTCTGCAGACGAGACGGATGCGTGAGGTGGGGTCTGGCGGCGCATGCGCTGAACGAAGCTGCCGCGGGCGCTCCGGGCCGCCCCTGAGGCGCGGCGGAGGCCTGGTGGGGGAGGGGCGGCCGCCTGAGGCGAAGCGCGGCCGCCATTTTGGGCCTTGTCGTAGCGCCTCAGCGGCCGCCGCCGCCTGGCAGGGGGAAGTGAAGCGGGCGCAGCTTTTCTCGTCTTCTTTCTAGCTCCAGGCCACGGAAAGCGTCCCCTGCTGAATCTCCACCTGTCAGACTGCTGTTGAAAGGGGGCGGGGGCGGGGGCGGCTGCTTCAGCGTTAGCCAGTGTCCTCCCTTTACTGATATGTGCGCGCCATTTAGTTTTATTTATTTATCATTACATTTTTTTACTCTTACAAGGAACCTTAGGAGGCTTACATAGTCGTCGTCCTCCTCCTCTCCCTTTTGTCCTGACAGCAACCCTGTGGGGCAGGTTAGGCAGAGAATCACGGACTGCCACAAAGGCCCCCCCCTCCCCGAGCTTCATGGCCGAAGGGGGACTTGAACCCGGATCTCCCAGGGCCGAGAGCCTCGCCATGGCACTGCACTGGCTCTCGCCTGACCAAATGACGCGCATCAAGAGATCTTTTAACTCCATTGCCTTGGCTGAAATAACTATATACAGAGTGGCCCAAAAGTAGGTATACGATATAGTTTATTTGCATTTTATTACATTGTTTAATAGGGGCCGTGGTGGCTTAGTGGTTCAGACGCTGAACTGCGGACCGGAAGGTCGGCAGGACAGCAGTTCGAGACCCGAGTGCCGCGTGGCGGAGTGCGCTCCCGTCTTCAGTCCCAGCTCCTGCCAACCTAGCAGTTCGAAAGCGAGAAATCGCAAGTAGATAAATAGGCACCGCCTCGGCGGGAAAGGTAACAGCGTTCCGTGCACCTCGGTGTTCAGTCATGCCGGCCACATGGCCACGGAAGCGTCTTCGGACAGCGCTGGCTCTTCGGCTTAGAAACGGGGATGAGCACCGCACCCTAGAGTCGGACACGACTGGTTGGGGACACCTTTACCTTTTTTTACATTGTTTATTACATTTACATTTGTTTAACGCTGTTTAATCTCGTAAGTGCTCGAAATGTATTCCATCAACGTTGCAACATACCTACAACACCTTCGCCGGACAGTGCGCCCCACACTGCGACGCCTGGCTGGTTCAGTTGAGATGTGATAGTCAAATGAGGGTTTTCATCTGCCCAGTACACACAGTTATGCCTGTCCATGTGGCCTGACAGCTTGAAAGAAGCCTCATCTGACCAGATGATCATATCAAGAAGGTCTGGTTCATTAGAGATTTGGTTATGCATCATCTCACAGAATTGCAACCGACGGTCTGGGTTGTCCTCCAGGAGACCATGTAACAGTCTTGGACAGTACAGCTTCAATTTCAATTTACGCATTAAGCGTTGCAAGGACGTTCTAGGTATGGATATCTGCTTAGACGCACATCGTGTGGACTTTTTCGGACTGTTCACAAATGTCAGTGACTCTCATCTCATTTTCCTCTGTCCTAGGACATCCACATTTCGGTGCATTAGCCACTGCACCTGTTGCTTCTAATTTATCTCTAAGACGATAAATGGTCAGATGTGTTGGTGGAGGAGTGTCAGATGCTTCTTGCCATGCTGTGCGCACCTGCTCGGCATTTTCAGCCTTCCAGTACTGCTTTAGAATCAACTTTCTTTGTTCTTGACACAAGTTCACTGCCAGTATTCACAATACCCGTAAAAAAAAACCCTAAACAACTGTATACCTACTTAAGGGCCTCACTCCCCTCACTCTCTACACTTAGCTGATTTAACTGTCACTCCCTGTCACTCACTCTTCCCAACTGTCATTCTGACTCCACCCACACATCTTCTACTCACACATTCTCTCCCCCTCCCATCAACATTCTAAACAACTTTTGGGCCACCTGGTGTGTGTGTGTGTGTGTGTATATATATATATACACACACACACACAGTTCTTCACACCAGAATTTGAACGTACCATGATAACTACAGGGAAGTTAACTGTTAAACAGACTTTCCATAAACTCCAGGATGGGTTCAGCCAAATCGCAGACTGCACATGAAAATAGGCAGAGCAGTCACGTCAACGCAATGGCTAAAGTGGAAGGTGTAAATACCCACGCATCAGCTTTTAGGCAGTTTGGGAAGTTTAGCTGCTCTCCGGATTAATCTAGGGTTCTGATGCAAGGGTCTAACATCTGTGTTTGAGATTTCAGGGCAGGGCCTTTCACAACTGGGCTGCCACCCCTGAGGAGGCCCTCTCCTCACCTCATGTGGGGGCACCTGGAGGAGAGCCTCTGAAGATGATCTTAGAGTCCAGGCAAGTATATATGGGAGAAAACAATCTCTCATGGATGGATCGGGGGATGAATGGACATGCTATCATTTTACTTTTATTATGCTATCACCTAATTATATGAAACATAGTTAATGCATCAGTTTTAGTAGATGGAGGGAGCAATCCTATGGCTGCTAGACACTGTCTAGAGGGCCATAGGATTTTTCAGTTTCTGGAAATTGATGTCGGAGCTCTGGCTCTGAGCTCAGTTTCCAGAAACTGCGCTCTCTGCAGTTCTTTCTGCACTGGCTACTTCTCCGCGCTTGGAAACAGAGTGCGGAGAGGGCAAAAAGGGGGCAGTCCTCGGGGAGGGGAGGAGACCGCAGAAGCCGCTTTATGAAGCTTCCTATGCACTGCGTCCCCCCCCATTCCAAAGATTTCCTCTGTACACCAGCTGCCCTGCTTTTGATAGGCATCAGCTTCCACGTTCGGAGGCTGACGTCTATTTCCATTGGATTGTGCCCTGAATCTCCATAAACTTGCTTATGATTAAAGCAATAGTTTTGATTAAAAAAAAAACATACTGGGTTGGATCCAGAGTAGACGTGACAGAAATCTCTTGGCCTCTGTGCATCCATTTTGTTCTGTCATTTCAGCTGATTTATTCATTCATTCATTCATTTCTATATCACCCAATAGCCGAAGCTCTCTGGGTGGTTCACAAAAATTAAAACCAAACAGCACACAATAAAACAATTTAAAATATATAGAACATTAAAACCACAATATAACAATCCAACCACAATAAAACCTAGCAGCAGCGCAGGAGTTTAAAATACAGATTTAAAACAGCAAAGCTAAAAGTTTAGAAAGCTAAAATGCCAAAATGCCTGGGAAAATAAAAAGGTCTTCACCTGGCGCTGAAAGGAATACAATGTAGGTGCTAGGCGAACCTCACTAGGGAGCTTATTCCAGAGCCGGGGTGCCACAGCAGAAAAAGCCCTCCTACTAGCCACCGGCCTCACTTCCTTTGGCAGGGGCTCACTGTGAAGGTGTCTTAATAATGAATTAAAAGCTGCTTAACCCTTCATAATTTCTTTAACTGTTGAAATGACTAAAGAACTGAAAGCAGACAACAGCAATCGCAAGTTGTCTAAAATAAATCTTTGGCTAAGCATGTCTCTTTTGGCTGGAAAACAATTTCTATAAGTTCCCTTTTCATTGCAAGGCAAATATAAGTTGACTGTTAGCACCCCTAAGGGGAAAGGCTAGCTGATGCTTCTGTGCATGCTTGACATGTTTCAGTGTTGAAGGCCAATCATATTAAAGGGGAATGTCCTGTCCATGTATGTTTTTCATGTATGTATAAAACTTTGTATAAGTTAATTGTTCAGGGTCCAGTCTCAAGCTATTCTTGACTGTACCACACTTTGGTGTTTGCTTTGAATAAAACATCCGCTCGAACTACCGTCTCTGATCCTTTGACTGAGAGGGGAGAAGCAGGTGGCTTAAAAATTCTCCAACAGACATGAAAACTACTTTCAAATTTTATATATTTAGAGCTTGCACCAGTGAGCTAGTGGTGGTAACCAGAAAGGTCCAGGGCTAGAAAATAAATTTGAAAGATTTATTCAAGGACAAATAATGAAAAACATGCCAAGTCAGCTATGAGATATGAGAGCATAAATGAGCAAGTAGATACATGGAATGATTGACTGGATAAAATGTGAAAATGTAAATACAGAAACAACAGAAAATTTATCTAACAGAGCAGACACTACAATGCAGATATAAAGGAAGCAACAATTTTCAAAAAAACGATTAACTAAAATGACAATAGTAATAATAACCAAACAGTTACCAATAAAGCATATATATATATATGACCAAGCCCTAAATTGCATCTACCTAAAACTTCCACTTGTCCAGACTAGTAAAAGGTTACTATGTTCCCAACTATATACTAGTTTCACCCAAAAATTAGGGGAAAGGGGGGCTTGTAAACAAAGGTCGTATCTGCCTATCCTGAGCAGAAGAGACAGGGTCAGGTCATATACAATTGCACCCTCCCCCAGCAAAATGGGTGCAACAATACTTGGTTACTTTGCATTTCCACCTCTTGCAGTATGGGAATAATAACGATGGACTTTATCTGCATCCATCAGAAGGACAATTTAATTTTGTTTAAAAGATCTGAATGGGAAAGATCATGAACTTCTGTCTTTACTGCTACCTTTTCTTTTGTGAAGACACACTACACTGCCCAAGTACACCTACAGTAAAATGCTGGATTTCTGGATTTTTTTTAAGGGGCAACAATCACTTCCCATCAAGGAAGACCCCCAAAATGAATCAGGACATTCCTTCTCTAGACGGTGTGCTGATCAGTGCCATGACTTCATTCATTGGCTAAAAACACGAAGGCGGGAGCAGGCTGGTTCCTCAAAAAAGGAATGGGCAGAATAGTGGCTGCACATTTTGCCTCATATCTCAGGTTCTCCAAGGGCTAGAATCATAGAATCATAAAATACTAGGGTTGGAAGGGGCCTATAAGACCATCGAATCCAACCCCCTGCTCAATGCGGGAATCCAAGTTAGAGTATCCCTGACAAGTGGCTGTCCAGTTTCATCTTGAATGCCTCCAGTGTGGGAGAGCCCACCACCTCCCTAGGTACTTGGTTCCATTGTCGTATTGCTCTAACAGGACGTTTCTCCTGATGTTCAGCCGGAATCTGGCTTCCTGTAACTTGAGCCCATTATTCTGTGTTCTTCATTCTGGGATGATCAAGAAGAGATCCTGGCCTTCCTCTCTGGGACAACCTTTCAATAACTCGAGCACTATCCTATCTCCCCTCAGTCTTCTCAAAGCTAAACATGCCCAGTTCTTTCAGTCTCTCCTCATACGGCTTTGTTTCCAGTCCCCTGATCATCTTCGTTGCCCTCCTCTGAACCCTCTGCAGTTTGTCTGCATGCTTCTTAAAGTGTGGTGCCCAGAGAGACTGGCATAAAAAATAAAAGTAGGAGTCTGGGGATTATGGCTCATTGGGGGGGGGGTGGAGGGGCTGACCCCCTTACTCCCTGTGGACACCCATGCCAGGAGAGCTGGGGAGAGGAGGGCCTTACGGGAGAGTCGCTCCCATCTTCAGCGTCATTGAAGAAATCCAAACACATTGTAAGACAAATGCGATTACTTTCTTGGAACCATGGGGTGGGAGGACTATTTGGAGGTTTCTCATTTATTTTTAGCATATGAAGATGTGAATTGGCTCTGGAAATCATGCTGATTATCTGATTGAAAATTATCTTAATGTTGCCAGAAAACAGAAAAATCCCAAACACAATCATTCTTCCAAGACCTGAAAAATTCTGTATGGTGTCCATAACAATGCCTTTTTCATTTATGGCAATAGCGGCTGCATGTTTTGCCTCATATCTCAGGTTTTACAAAGGCTCTAGAAACTGAATTTTTTGAAAATGAAATCAGGGAATCTGGGGATTATGGCTTATCTGTGTGTGGGGGGACTGACTCTCTTGTCTTCCCTGTGGATGCTCATGCCATGAGAGCTGAGGAGGGGAGGGTCTTATGGGAGTGTTGGGGAAAGTTGCTCTTCAGCTTCATTCAAGAAATACAAATACATATGAGGCAAATCTGATAACTTTTTCAGAACCACGGGGTGGGAGGACAATCGGGAGATTTCTAGCTATGTATTCTTAGCGCATGAAGATGTAAATTGGCTCAAGAAGTTAATCATGCTGATTAACTTATTGAAAGTTATATTAATGTTATGAGAAGACAGAAAAATCCCAAACACGATCACTTTTTCAAGACCTGAAAAATTTTGGATGTGTCCATAACAATGCCTTTTTCATTTATGTCATCTGCTGTTTTGAAATGTATACCAGACATTTTAGATTCTAGCAAGGAATTATACTTTCTCCATTTAATGGCAGTACACAGAATAGCAATGTTTTCTGTGGAATAACCACTTTGTAAATACTCAGAACATTTATCAACTATGCAAGTTGCTTACTCAAATTTATCATAAAAATTTAGCATCGCAAGGAAGCCTTGTACAGAATGACCACACTGAACTCCCTCTACCAATCGTTCCACATGTTTAGACAGGGGTTTATCACCACTCCTTAGAACATACTATTTACATTCATAAATATTTTCAGCTTATCATATTTCGGTGGCATTCCAGAGCACGACGGTTAGCCACTCCTGAGGTTGCTGATGGTCTAGATGTGGCAGACCAGAATCAGAAGTGTGACATTTTTGTAGAGGATCTAGGAAAATCCATAAAATGCCATTATTATTTCTATTTGCAATCACTGAAGCTTCCTGATACCAGTGTCCATCCTTTGACTGGAAATTCTGGGCCTCATCAATTATGATGTGCTTCACTGGCTGATAATAGTTCCCAATTAAAAACTCGATTTGTGTCACAGCCTGGCAAATGTTTTTCATTCTGTAACACAAAACCATATCATTAGGCATCATCTTGTACTGGTGCTGTCCACATACGTGCTGGTGGATTCAATGAGAAACCTTGACTGTGCCAGATTCGCTACCCTTTTCATCGAAAGCTACATACACAGTCAGCATTGTTATTTTTCCTGTGAAGAGAAAAGATCCATTTTGATCAATACTAGGGATTTACGAAAGTGACTTACCTGTTTGTGGATTATGTTGGGGGGGGGAGGCGTTCTGTCCCTCCCCCCGGAATCCTTGACGGGGGCGGAGGCACTCCGTTCCTACCCCCCCGGAATCCTCGAACGGCTGGCTGTGCTCCGCGGCAGCTCTGCGGAGCAGCCAGCCAGGCCCAGCCAGGCCAGAGTCATCCGCAGCTGGAGGGCTCTGGGTAAAAAACAAAACAAAGCCGTGTACACAAATGGTGGCGGCGATGGCCGCTGCCATTTGCATTCCTTATTTTTGGCCGTCTTAATCTACGTAAATATTTACGTAGACTATGACGGCGAAAATAAAGGGGAACGCAAATAGCGTAGCGGGCGCTATTTGCGTCCTTTTTTGATTCACCGTTTTAGCCTACGTAAATCTTTACATAGGCTAAAACGGCGAATCAAAAGGGGATGCAAATAGCGCCCGCTATGCTATTTGCGTTCCCCTTTATTTTCGCCGTCATAGTCTACGTAAATATTTATGTAGACTACGATGGCCAAAAAGAAGGAACGCAAATGGCGGCGGCCGTGGGTTGTTGTTTTTTTTTTAAACCCACTGAGCCATGATAGGCTACGTAAAGATTTACGTAGCCTATCGCGTCTTTTTTTTTTACCAAGACTGGAAATGGCGGTGGCAGCAGCCGGTCGGAAGACCAGCCGCCACCGGAGCCGCCGCCGCCCGGAAGATCCGCCCCAGGCAAGTCTCATCCCGGGGGGGGGGGGGGGCGGGGCAGGCTGTTCCGCCACAGATTTCGGGGGGCCAAATGCACTGGCATTCGGCCTCACCAAGATCTGTGGCGGAATTCTCTGCCATCCCTAATCAATACCTTGTGTCACCTGGAAGGGGAGAGAAAGATTCTCCCAGGTACCACCAAGTGGGTAGATGGGTGTCAGAGGAGGGTTGATGGAATATACTCATCAAAATGTTGGCTTCTAGCTTTCTTGTATTTGCTTTGCAAACAAATCTTTGATGTCTCCCCCTTATTAAAGTTCTATTGCTATGGGGATTTCAAAGTGTATTTTCTGACATGGAGGGAGAAGCAACCTCCCTGCAACTGCTCTTTCTCTGGCTGATGGATGGGGCCTGGTTGGTCTCTCCCTTGGCTTGATATTACCCCTGAACATTGCCCAACGTGTGTTCATCTAGCCCCTCATTGTGTTTCCAACAATGGAAACTCTGGAAGCTCCCAAAATAGCAATGGTCACTGTCCTAGCTGGGTTGGAGGCCCAGGGAAGTGGCCGACAGCACAAGCACTCACAAGTGGTTACGTATCACAGCAGGTGGACAGGAGTCTCATCAGGCAAACCAGGGAACATAAGGCAAAGAATCCTCAGGACTTTGGAGCGTGTTCTGCAGGAGATATTGGCTGGAGGAATGCTTTATAAGGAGAGCTATTGTCCCAGCAAAGGACTGCAGGCAACTGAAGCCTTGAGAAGGCTGGCCAGGGCAGGACTTTCAGAAGCTCCATCCCTGCTCCATGCTGGCTGCAGTTCTTAAAGCATCCATGATCATTTCTGTAGCCTCATAGTCCTGTGTGACTGATGGGCAGAAAAAGGTGTGTGAGTGTGTGTGTGTGCATGTGCATGTGTAAGGGGAATCAACCTCTGAGGTTGAGGGGAGGGCTACATCCTCAAGCCAGGAAGGTATATAAAGGGGTGTCAAGGATTCTCACTGAAGTAGGATGACCTGTCTTAAGTGAGCCCTCCTTGGAGTGATGCTGAGCCTTGGACCCCACAGACATGAAAGATCACAACCTCCCCCTGAGCTTGGCAATGTTTGGTCAGATCAGTGGTGGGCAAGTGCTCTCTAGAGATCACTAGCCAAATGTTGATGATGTAGCATACATGTTCTATCTGCAGGAGCTTACATTCCAGGGATGGTTTGTTGTGAAAGTTCAATTTAACTCCCTACTATTTTCCTACAAACTCAGAGGACTTTACCATTGGAACTTCCCCTCTTAGTCCTCATGGCAACTGAGCATATTCAATAACAGGATATTGTACCACTTACCTCACAGTCTCACAAACAGCTCTGGTTTCACAAATGTAAAGAATCTGATCAGAGTAACGGGGAAAAATATTTCTTATCCTCTCAATAGCCATCAAAGCCAGAACAGTTTTCCCTGTTCCTGCAAGGCCATGGATGAACAGCTTCCTGGGCTTATACAGACTGTCGCTTTAAGATCACAAATTGTTTCTTGGTGAGAAGGTCGAAGAATTCACAGCCAAGCTGGTCACTTAAGACAGATCTAAACCTCAGCAACACAATCAGAAGTGACTTCATCAATTCTTTTAAGTTGCTTGAGACAAGATGGGTAAACATCTTCCAAATTTGGATGTGGTTCTTTCTTCCCACAGGCTGTAAGCACAATGAGACATGGAATCACACAGATTTTCCCAGTATATCCTCCGTCATTCACCACTTTCTGCTTAATTACATGAGCCGTATTCCTGGAATATTCAAAGACTGGGATTGGTGAAGATTCATCATCCTGCACAACAAATGTGTACAGTTTTGGATGTGTACCAATGGCTATTAAGAGGGCATCACAAGCAACGTGTGGATGTCTTTGCTTTCCAACATCAGTGGCCCAGCTTTTTGAAAATATCAGGCATCCCTTAGAGAATCGTAGTTCTTCGATTTTCTTCTGTATATTTTCCAGTTGGGGATTCTCCAAGCAAAAGGTTTTGTACAGTTCTTCAGGCATACATGTGATCCCATCTGAACTGACTAGAAATTCAAGGACATGGAGTTTAAAAAGATCAACACTAATATGTGAAGGCCCTGTTAACAAAAGTTATTCCACATGCATTGGAAGAGAAGACTGCAACTCCCATAATTCCCAGCAAGCATAGACAATGGCAGGTTGAAAAATAATCATAATATGTAGTCACATATAGGTTTTGACAACGCAGCCTATAATCACCATCTGAGGTCCTCCTCCAGGTGCCTCCGTCAAGGGAGGTTTGGAGGATGGCAAAAAGGGAGAGGGCCTTTTCAGTGGTGGTCCCCTGATTATGGAACACTCTCCCCCATAAGGTCCACCTAGTGCCGACATTGTCATCCTTTCTGCACTGGGTTAAGAGTTTGCTCTGCTCCCGGGCATTTGACAGTAAGGATTTAACCGGTCATAGGGACATAGGAAGCTGCTTTATATCAAGTCAGACCATGGGTCCATCTAGCCCAGGATTGTCAACACTGAGTGGCAGTGGCTCTCCAGGGATTCAGGCAGGGATTTTTCCAGCCTTAGCTGGAGATGCCGGGGATTGAACCTGGGACTTTCTGCATGTGAAGCAGGAGCTCTACTAGGGAGTATGGCCCCTCCCATGTGAGGATTTCTATTGTTGATTGTTTTTAATTGTTTTTGTATGTAAATGTAAAGTATTTTATATGTTGTATTTTTAGGGTTTTAATCTTTTGTAAACCACCCCAATGAGTTTTGGCTATTGGGCGGTATAGATATGAAATGAAATGAATAAATAAATAATCAGAGTTCTGGTACCCTAAAGATGCAGGTCAACTGAGTTTGCAGTCCACCAGCATATGCGAATAGTTTTGAAAACCACATCCTTTAATTAGTGGCTGTGAGCTTTTGACCACTGGGGGATGCTTTGGACCAGGCTGACGTGGACCAGGAAAGGAAACAAGGCAAGGAGGCACCCCCAATGTGCTGGGGTCTAATTTAGCATGTTTATTTTATTTGTATCCAATAAACAAAGCTAAAAAACACACCACAAGTATTTGACCTGCAGTATTTGGGGGGACGGAGGGGGGATTAAAGCACACCGAATGTGTTTTAAATGTTATATTACTGAAATACTTGTAAAAATTTAAAGTCAGTTGCACCTCCTTCCCTTAGATTGTTTAAATTTAAGAAACTCACAAAGTCACTGAAAACTGTTGACACACTATCTACTTTTAGCAACCCAAAGAACTGTGTGTGATATGCTGACAGCCACCCATCTTTTCCAACAGAGTCCAACTCTCTTTGTCCGAGGGTTGCTGGGGCACCTTCAGTTTCACTGTCACTACGGATTCATACTGAGACACAGATGTGTTTCAATAACATATGCGTTCTGTCTCACGTACTTGCTAGGGATAATCACCTGGAAAATTCTTTCAAACTGACACTGATAATCTATTTGCCGTTAGCGTCCAGTCGTTGTAATTAGTGAGCCTATGAAATGGAAACGTTTCTGCAGAAAAATAAAGCACTGGAACATTTTCAAGTCCACATCACTGGTTGATGACTTTGGGCAGCTAGACAAATCTTTGGGAACAAGATCTCTAGTCTAACTAGATCAATCAATATGCAAGAGTGCAAATATTCATCTTATAATCCAGAATGCCACAATTAAATGTTCTCACTTAAAGTTTTACCCACACTGAGCTTTCTGAATAGGGCTGGATACTACTAGCATAGTTTGGCATCCTTTTAGATTGCACAAGCTCATGTTTGTCATTCCCAAAATCAAAGCGCAAACCCACCTGGGAATAGAGAGGTTTGAAGATCTTTGAGGCAAGGGATGCATTTGGCTGAAACCACCGACTGGGTAAGTGGCGACTTAACGTTTTTACTCAGTTCGATCTGGAAACCTTCTGGTAAATGTGACATATCTACGAAATGCAATAAAACAAAAACAAAAGAAACACCCTCAGACAAGACAAGAAACGCACGACTTCACCAACATAACTGTGTTTTCTGAAATGATATCTGCACTACACATGTTATCATCCTTTTACCTGCGTTGGCTTCTTTCCAAAGAATCCTGGGAAATGCAGTTTGGTGAACGTACTGAGACTTATCCGCTAGAGATCCCTAGCCCATCTCACAACTGCATGTCCCAGGATTCCCAGTGAGAGGGAATGAGCATGAAACCATTTAAGACATGTAGCAGAGACAGGACCTAAAGGAATGACAAAAAATGGAATTTGTTTGGGAAATATTATTGGGTAAAGATATTCACCTGTCAGAGGCCCCTCGCTTCTTTCCAAAGAATCCAGTGAAATGCTGAAACCAGTGAGCTAAGCACCTGCCCCAGAAATTAACAACAGAGAAAGAAAGTCCTATGAAGGTTACCCACCAGGGAAGGAGTACCCCAGGGGTCCCCAACTGTTTTGGACCTGTGGGCACATTTGGGAATTTGAGAAACTGCTGTGGGCACCACCACAAAATGGTTCCCAGGGCAGATATGGCTAGTCCCATAATGGCTGCCATGGGGGCCTGGCTAGTCAAAAGTGAGCTAAAGAGGTGATGGTTTTGGGGGGGAGAAATGGTGAAGCTAGAGGCTGAGAGGGAGGGGGGACATAGGAAGGCAAAGGGGTAGAGAAAGAGCAAGGCTACAGGCTGAGAGCGGGGAGAAACAGCAAGTTAAAGAGGTGGGGAGAGAAATAGTGAAGGTGGAGACTGGGAGGGAGGGGGAAACAGCAAGGCAAAGGGGGAGAGGGGAGAGAAAGAGCGAGGCTAGGAGGAAGGAGAACCTGGTGTCCCAATATTTTTCAAAGCTTTAATTAAAAAATTTTTTTTGATGGGGGTGGGAATGAAGAACTTCATGGGTGCTGTTGCAGGTTCAGGTGGGCACTGCGATGGGGACCCCTTTGGTAGCCTGATCCCCGTTCCCAGCATACGTCACACTAACAAACTGCAAATTTAAGCCCGGAAGCCACATCTCTCTCTGGGAGTACCTGGGTCTTCCGCTGTCATCAGCTCAACCCATTCACCGGCTGTAAAGTTCTCCACATGGTCATTCCTCACAACCCACGAACGTGGAGTCTTCACGAAAACAACACAGCAAAAAGGCTCAATTCTCACAGCAAGGACGTAACCGTGGCTCCTTTCATCTCCTCCATCTTTCTTATAAACAGGCAAGGGTTTACACTCAATTTTGACCTTTTCTGTAGAACCGCAGAAATGGACGTGGGGCAAACCATCAATGGTTTTACGGACTAGACGTTCAAGTTCCCCTTGTTATAGAAATTTCAGTTGTAATATGTCTCTTATCCCATGATTTTATAAGCTAGGCCATGTCTATTTTACCTCTGTGTGAGATTGCCATGCTAAACAAAGACACAGCGCCTTATCAGAGACTCAGGAATGCCAGGAACGTATTTACATTAGAGTACAAGGCTACCTCTCTGCGCATGCCTAGATATGTAAAAGGCGCTGCCTGCTTTCTGTTTCCCTCTCAGCTAGACAAAGAGATTAGTACAGCGCAAGCGTAAGACAGCCCCCAAAGGTCTTGCCTACATAAACTTTTGGATCACATCACTTGATTGTGACCTTTGTTGGAGCGTTAGCCGCAAGGGTTGCCTTATTCTGCAGAATAAAATCGTGTTGGACCAGATCTCTGCCTCCTCTCGTTCTTGGTAAACAAACTGGAAAGTCTACCAGGGAAAAGAACACAGTTTTTGTAACACCCTGGGCTTTTGTTTTGCTCCTGAACAATCACTTTCCGATTATTGCCCACGCCAAAAAATAAATATCCCCCTTTTTCTGTTTGCAAAAGCGGAAACATACTATGGTAGTTTTTCCTTAACGAAGTCCAGAGTCTTATTGCGTGGGAACTGTTTAAATTCAACGTCCACTGATGCAGCAAACGTTAAAGTTTCGCTATCCTCCAGCTGGTCTCGTTCAAAAACCTGAGCCGCAGCCTCACGAATGTCCTCTTCTAGCTGCACACCAGCTGGCCTTGAATATTGGACAGTGCCCTGCACCGATCTTACTTCCTCTCCAAAACCTCTCCAGGCACCGTCTTTCTTCTGTTTCAGAAACCTCCCAGCATATCCCCGTTTCATTTCCTGATTTGATGCACAGACTTGCTCATACAATCCAGTGTGCAGGGTGCAAACACGTGGGCTCGTTTGATCTTCCCTGCTCCAGGCTTTTACTAAAATCAGTATAAAAGAACCTTCCTTTGTAAAGTCAAAATAGATACTGGACCCCTGCTCAGTACATTCATAAAGAGCAGCGGTTAGGTTCTGACAAATCTGATCTTGCACGTAGGAATAGTCTTTATTTTCAGTCTCAGCAATTATCATGCCTCCTCCCGATTTTTGCAAGGCACAGGCTGCATGAATTAACTTTTCTTTCTTACTTTTTCCCTCCTTTTTTGGGTTGCCATTTTTTCCTATATTAATCCTCTTTTCTGCCTCGCCATATCTTATTTTTCGGATGTTTATGACACTCTCAGGATACATTGTGTCTGAGTCAAGGAGTAACTGAGAAAGAGGGAAGAACAAGGACATCAAGGGTGAGCGTTTATGCAGGGCCTCTTCACTCAAAGCACTTTGTGAACACTTATATACTGGGCTTCCCAAAGCAAGTAATCTGGGGAATCCTTTTGGGAAAGGGGCGTTACAAAGCTAAGACACTGTAAAATTCTGGAGTCCCTGTGAAAGTCTGTGAATTAGGCAGTGGGATTGCAAAATAAAAGGCTAGATAATTGTAGACCCTGCAGCTAGAAAATTTTAGATCCTGAACTTAATGGTCCTATGGGCATGCTCAAATGACCCTGTGTATTACTTTAATTGTGAAAATACACAACTAATATTTTTCTTCTCCCCCACCCATACCCCAGCCGCTATTCCATGCTTCACAACTGCTTCTACATTCCTGATACGTTGGGAAAGCAACAACAAAGCTATTTACCTACTATATTTTTAAAAAGAAAGATAGAAATACTCTGATCATGTGTACTTTTGCATTTAAACTCACTTAAATCGTAGCACCACCACAATTACAGGAATGAAATGGAGTTTGCTTCTGCTGTCCTCATGCCTTCATCACCTGCCACTCTCAAGGTGGTCATTTGGGGCCCCTGGGCAGGGGCCCATTCATTGACAAGAGGGAGGAACTGTGGATCAGTGGTAGAGCCCCGGCTCTGCATGCAAAACGTCCCAGGTTCAGTCCCCAGCAGCATCTCCAGGTAGGGCTGGGAAAAACTCCTTCCTGACACCCTGGAGAGCCGCTGCTGCCAGTCACTGGCAACATTACTGGCCTAGATGGACCCAGGGTCTGACTCAGTAGAAGGCAGCTTCCGATGTTTTTAAGAGCCCCCTGGACTTGCTCCTGCTCTTCGCTATTCCAGCCTGCGTGTTCACCTGCTCCTCACCCTGGGCCAGACAATGTGGGCCAGAGAAGGAGGAGCAGGAGACGCCACCACAGACTACTTGCTCCCTGGCTCTCTGCCTGTCCAGCAAGCGGAAGCAATGATGAGGAAGAAGACGAGAAGCAAGAGCAGCTGGTGACGATGACAGTGGGAAGGCAGGCTCACTGAGTGGGGCAGGAGTGCCATTGCGGGTGTCTTGCACACAGGCCCTCCAGACCCAGGAGCCCGTGCTGACGCTCCCATATGCACACTCTGTTTCTCTCCTAGCATCACCACCTAGACAGGCCCTGGCTCCTCCATTTTTCCTTGCTTCCCCAGGCCTGATTCCTCTGTTTTCCCTCCATCCGCCCTCATTACCTACCCCTCCTCCTTCCATGGAACCACAGCCACTGGCTGGGTCTCTCCTCTCCTCCGTTGGAATCGTAGCGTCATTTTCCTTCACCCCAACTTCACGTGGTGCGTTTGCTCCATGGCTGCTCTCAGCCACACGGAACACAGAACAAGGAGATGCAGCAGCCCACGTCTCAGCACTGGAGTAGTTGGCAAATGGATTTGGTCCCTCCACAGCCACATCTCTCCTCTGGCATTTCTCATGTGCCTTCAATGGCCGACCTTTCTCCATTGTCCCTTCTCCTTGGTCCGGAAGCTTCTGATTTAATGAAATCCCACTTAGGAGGCCAAATAATTCTCTTCACTCCAAGACAGCAGAAGGACTCAACCAAGTTTATTTGGAGAGCTAAAGGATAAAAGAAGAAAATAACACAGCATGTAGGCCTACCATCTCCTGCATGCTCACAGCTCATGTTCTCTAGACTAGTGGTTCTCATCCTTTCATATCTTTACATTCCACCAATCACTCCATGGGCATCGTCTACACCTTTCTGCTTTCTGCTTCCATTTTAATTGCAGGATCAATGACTCCCAGTTTCACATGCTTCCCACCCCCCCCGCCCCCCGGATCCGAGTCTTCCATGATCTTTCATAGATCTCACTCCTCTTCTTGCTGCTTTTACTCTTTTGATGGAGGGAACTGAAGCGGAACACAACATTATCTGCGATCTATTTAAAAACGGAACAAAGGGCATTTAGTGCAGGAGACGCCTTGAATGGTCATGGTGTCGTGTAAGAGCCCGCGAACTTCCGTGAAGGAGCCATCTCAATCGCAGGATAAAAGCTCTGTGTGAAGGAGCTCTGTCAAAGAACCTAAGGGCATTTCTACACCAGCCTAAAATCTTGCATTTAAAATGGGCTGTCTGCTTCCGTTTTAAATGCAGGATCACCACTGACTCCCTTTACATGTGCTTCCTTCCCCCCCCCCTTCTCCCCGTATCTGAGTCTTCCAGTATCTTTCATTGATCTCACTCCTCTTCTTGCCGCTTTTCCTCTTTGCACGGAGGAAACCGAAGCGGAACACAATGGGGTAATTTGATAGCTCATTATCTGCGATCAATTTAAAAACGGAACAAACGGCATTTAGTGCAGGAGGGTCACGGCGTCATGTAAAGAGCCCGCAAACTTCCGTGAAGGAGCAATCTGAATCGCAGGATAAAAGCTCCATGTGATGAACCCCTGAGTCCCACCACGATAGAAACAGAAAGCCCACTTTTTCCGAGAAGGATGTTAATCTGTTTACAGTCATTCTCTTATTATATGTATAATTTGTGGTGGGTTTTAAGGACATTAAAGATGCCTTAGTATTGTTGGGAGTAAATTGTATTGCTGTGGCTTTAAAACACGAACAAAAATAATAATTCCGTTAGTAGTTTAAAAGGTGACTATTAGCCTGCCCAAAGGCCACAGATGGATAATCCATGGCAAGGAGGGTCGGCAGGAGACGGCAGGTCACATGTGCAGGGGGACATGGGGATTGAGGGACGGCAAATTCTTAGTAATTGTTATGAAAATGCCACGTCCCACCTGTGCTGCGCATGTGGTCTTGGAAGGCCTCCAGGCTTTGGAAGGCCCTTGGGAAAGACACCCTCAATGGGCCCCTCCAGCAGCGATTCTGCCTCCTCACCACCACTCTTGTTGCCAGCTTGTGCTCTTTCTCGTCACTGCTGCTACCTCTTTACTTGCCAGGCAGAGAGCCAGGGAGCAAGTAGGAAGGGGCATCTCCTCCTCCTCCTCCTCCTCGCCACCACCGTTGCCTGGGCTGGAGCGAGAGGCAGGGGAACAAGCAGGACGCAATGGGGAAGAGGAGGAGCAGCTCCCGGGGACTGGGTCAGGGGGCCCCTGCTGGGGGTGGCCCCTCGGCAGTGCCTGGCCAGGCCTCCCCATGACGCCAATCCTGGTCCCTTCTCTCAGGTTGCTCCTCAGTTCGGAGCAGGCGCAAATTGCTCCTCTGTCCTTCCAGGCCAGGGGTCCCCAAATCTCGTGCGACGTTAAGGAAGCGCCGGCAGCAGCACTGCGCCCAGGTCACTCCTCTCTGCCCTCATCACCTTCCATTCGCTCCCCCTCCCCAAACATCAAGAATAAAATAAGCCCTGGCCCTGGGACTAGAATTTAAAAGACACAGCACAGAAAGGGGCTGGGAGGCAGGAGGAGCGAAGCAACCTCGGGCACAAATTCTTAGTTACAAGATGACACTCTCCTTCTCCCCCTGAGCAGGTGGGTCTGCTGCTACAAGAGGCTCAAAAACGGGACTTGGCCAACGCCCAAGAAATAATCCTGCATCCCATTGCTGGGCTGGGGGAGAGCTGGCCAGCTCAGCTGGTGAAAGCAGCAGCAAGCGGAGACCATATAAAAACTATGCGATTTCAAAAGGCTCTACTTCACTGGATCCATCTTTTACTTGCGTGTGCATGCACGCCCCTTCTCTCTAGTTCTGCCCCTTCTCCTCTTCTGAACCATGGGCCACCTTGCTTTCTCTCCCCGCTGCTGCTGTCCTCTGCTGGTCACTCTGTTCTCCTCCCTCCAATCCCCAAAGTTGCAGATCAGAGTTGGTGGCAGCAGAATTCTCCCAATCTTCGGGGGTGTTTTATTTTTGCCTCCCCTCCCGCAGATGGCCAAGAAAGAAAGAAAGAAAGAAAGAAAGAAAGAAAGAAAGAAAGGAAGGAAGGAAGGAAGGAAGGAAGGAAAAGCGTTTCCTTTGCTTTTCTTAGCTGTTTCCCAGCCCACAGCGGCTGTTGCTATTTTAGGGTGTAGCCCAGGTAAAAGCTTCAGTTTGTGGGGGGGGGGGGTGTTGCCCATCTGGTGACGAATCGGGAATTTTCAGAGTTCCTGCCTAACCAGATTTCCAAGCCCTGATTCTAAGCAGGACGTTAACCACAGATGTGGGCTGGATTCTTAAGGTGGCCCTACCAATTGTGTCGGGAGAGTAAGGCATCACCACATTCTTGTCCCAGGATCCCGCCAAAAATCCAGCTGAATCCTTAAAAGAAAGAGCTGATTTGAAGTGAACCAGATCCCAAGTTCAGGAAATAATTTGTTAAGAGTTTGGTAACTCCAGGGCCAAGAGCGGGAAGCCAGTGCTGCTTGGAATCACACCAAATGCATTCACATAGATTTTAAACAATAACAAGAAAGCGATTAACATATACATCAAGAAAATGAAAGGCGAACCTCTCAGGGAAAGGACATGAAGTAGCCATGTGTTATTTTTGCAGCTTTGGTATTTCCTCCCTGCCTTCTGCGAGCCTGGGGGAGGAATACTCACTGTGCAAGGTGGTCATCCAAACTGCCAGCCGGTTGGATTATAAAGAAAACCACTCCTACCCAAGAAAAAAGGGAAGCTGCTATTACGAGAAATCAGAGCCAGTATTCTGAGCAGTTTAATAGAACTTTAAAGAGAAAAACGTGGAGGAATCATAGAACAGGAGGGTTGGAAGGGGCCTATAAGACCATCGAGTCCAACCCCCTGCTCCATGCGTCTAACAGCACCTTCAGCGATACAGATGTGCTGCCACAATTCCTGGAAAAGTTGTAACTGCAGCTTGCATGGAACTATCTGGGGGCATCAAGTCAAGGAAAATTAACTGTACCATTGCTGTGTCAGCCAGGAAAACAGTTTGTGGAGACAGAAAAGAGGAGGTTCCCCTTGAATAGAGAGTTTTGTGTTCACCTGCCAACGACACCTGTGTTTTCTTCAGTTTTATTTTGAGAACTGCACTGCTTTGTCCCCTTTCTCACTTTAAAAAAAAGCATTACAAGCTCACCTGTAATCTGGCCTTTCACAGTTAAAAGAGCGTGGGGTTTCTAGAAGCATGCCCCCCACGATGCAAGACTCCCCAGCAATCTCATGAGCTGCTATGAACTCCCAAGAGGAACAGATTTTCCATTTCTTCAGGTGTGCACGGCATTCCATTTCCTCAGACCCGCAGGACTTCCTGCTTACAACTTGTCAACAGAGCAAGTGAAAAAGCTTGCCTCGGTCTTACCACTGTTGAGCACATGAGGTGCTGGGAATGAGACTGGGCAGCCTTCTCCAAACTGGCGCCCCCTAAATGCGTTGGACTACAACCTCAGTAGACCTCTGAGTGATTTGTATTAGATTGGCAAGAATTTCTGACTCCCAACTGTTTAACAGGAGCAGGAACAAGATGACTCCTCTCCCATCTTAAAATATACTGCTGGGATTTAGAAAGTTTAGGGGGCAATCCTATGGCCCCTAGACAAAGCTGGGGGGGCATAGGATAATTTGGATTCCTGCATCCAAGGTGGGAGACAGGGCAATTCATACGCATTATACCAGTCGTACCTCTGTGTTTTTCTCCTTAGGAGTTTTCATCTCCCGGCGCTCCGAACTGCCACTCCTGGTAGCCACTTACCATCACAGCTACTGATGAGGGCGGAAGCCAAAATGTTTAGCTCTAAATATATATTTTTAACAATACTCTGTTGTTAGTCTTTCTATCTTTTATATTTTAACTAAATTCTGACTGCATCCACTGTGGTTGCAGAGCCTCGTTGCTTTGCTGTTGTGCCGCTTTACACCCCCCCCCCCTCTCTACACACACACAAGCATACTTCACTCCAGGGTTTTTATATTCCCCACTCCAAATAAAGTTCTGTTGGGAGTTCGTGATGTCTCTTGTGTGGAATGTAAACTTAACACTCTTCTGCATTACGGTAATGCAGGGGTCCCTAACCTCCCCATGGCACCTTCAACGGTGCAAAACTTTCATCCCCCCGTTTTTTAAAATATATCTACATGAATTGTATATATCCATAGCAATGAACGCATATGAAATGCATACCACTTTCTAGCAATTCTATGTAGGCTTTGACAAAAGTGGACCGAATATCTACATTAAGTAGATTTGAAGGTGGCATCTATATGCCAGCTGTTCAAATGTCGGAAGTGTTGTAAGGGCCTCAGTATAGGAGGGAGCATTTATCCTTCTAATGTTGTAATATCAGTTTTATAGCTGTCAAAAGGGCACGGAGAAAACATTTAGGCTGACCGTTTGTTAATTTCCATGAAGCAAGTAAACAATTTAAAAGAGGGAGTGAATTTAATCAGTGAATTTTAAAGACTGTTCCAGCACAAAATGATGTATGATTCTATGAAAATGTATCTGTGTAATAACCTCCCACAAAAGACGTAACTACTGGACATTGCCAAAACATATGTTCAAAAGAAGCCTTAGTTGCATTGCACACCAGCAATTAGCTGAATTAGACAATCCCTTAGTAAAGAGATGTTGCGGTGTCCAACAGACACAAAGCAAATGTTTTTTCTGAATAAGACGCAGCCTAAGATCCAGAGACACGACAGGTAGATGCCAAAGCCGCGATCCACTGATTAGGCATTTTGTGGCGGTGCCCACAGCAGTTTCTCGAACTCCCAAATGTGCCCATGGGTCCCAGAAGGTTGGGGGCCCCTGCCGTAATAGAATGTGACGCTAAGTAAACAAGAACACATTATTTGCTGCCACTAAAGATTTTTTTGGGGTGTTATTGAACAGAAAGGCTCCTGGGGAAAATGAGGACCCTTGAAGGTGCAACAAGGAACAGAGGCGTGAGGAGATCTGGTGGCCCAGCAGCGTGCCCTGGAAAAAGCTTCTTCAGCCACAGAGGAGTTACAGTTGGGAAAAGGTGCTCAGCAGCTGCCCGTTTCTGCAACCTGCAAGCAACCAAAAGGGGTTGTGAATCGTTACGCCTACAGACCATCTAGTGTGGCGTTGGCAGCAGTTCTTTAAGACAGATTTCCCAACCTGGCACCCTCCAGATGTGTTGGGCTACACATCTGGACAGGCAGGCTGCTTTAGGGTACTAAGCAAAGGTAGGCCCTCTACTTACTATGGCATAAAGAGGAGGGGGTGTCCTGCATGGATTTGATAGGCCAACATTCAAGGGGGCCACGGAGTGTCAGTGCACAGGGAGGCAGTTTGCTAAGGCCACTGGGGCGGGGGGGGGGACTTAAAGGTGAGCCAGGGTGAGTGTGCTTTACAGAAATGGGAAGGGTCATTTGTTCTGTAAGATTGGGGAGGACTTTTATTGCCTCAGAGGCGCACTACTGGATTTGGATGGGGGCACACTGGTGGCCCATTTGTATGTGTGAGCCCAACCCCCCCCAAGCTGGCACCCTACACAATGTGTCAGACTACAGCTCCCATCCTCCTGGTGATCCAGTACACTGGATACCTGCCCGCTTGGTAGACCTACGGTACCTGGGCCAGGTGTACTTGCAAAGATGCAATGGGTCGGACAGTTTTCCAGAACTGGGGCAACCAATCAATTTTCTGCAGCATAACTGAAGGTGCCAGTGCCGGGTCGTGGCGAGTGTTGTACTGGAACTGGGAAGATGTGGGTTGGAGTCCCCACTTGGCCATGGTGCTCCCTGGGTGACTCGGGGGCCAGTCACAGACTCTCAGTCTAACCCACCTCACAGGGTTGTTGTGAGGATAAACAGGAGAGGAGGACCCTGCCGTGGGCTCCTTGCGGGATATAATAACCACGACGATAATAGGATAGGTGGACTAGCGTCTTCTAGATTTTGTCTGACCACAACTGGCTATGCTGGTGGCTGGGGCTGACGGGGGTTGTAGTCCAACACATCTGCGGAAAGGGGAGCCTAACTGGGGAAGGCTGCCCCGGAGCAACCACCTGCTCGCCTGCGGCTGCCGGGGGCTGCGGTCCAAGCCCCCCGCCTTTGCAGCTTGGCAGCTGCGCGACTCGCGGGCTGCAGCGCGGCGGAGCGGGGCGGCTGCCGGCGCCGCTTGGCCAGGCTGGCGCGGATCTTGGCGGCGATCTTGCGCTCGTGCCCGGCGGGGCCGCGCCAGTTGGTGCGCTGCTCCCGCTCGCGCCGGCTGCGGCCCTTCCCGCCGGCGCCGGGGCCCCGGGGGCCGCCCCGCCACGCCCGCCCGCCCAGACGCCCCGGCCGCGAGCCGCGCGACGAGGAGGGCGAGGGCGCCTGCCGGCCGCCAGGGGGCGCCGCCGCGAAGGCCGCCGCCGCCGCCCTGGAGCGGCTCCGCCCCCGCCGCATGGCTCCGCCCCGGCTCGGCCGAGCTCTCCGCCGCGAGGGCCCGTCTCCCGCGCCCGCGTCGCCATTGGCTGCCGCAGGCACCGCCCCCGCCCCGGCTGCGTCACAGAGCCGGCACGCCGCCGCCTCCCCCCTCCCAGGGTTGGCATGGCAACGCGGCCCTGCAAATGGGCGGCCCGGGCCCAGCCTCGCTCAGGCCCCACAGACGGAAGCGTCGCAGTGCGAGTCTGCGCTGCTGCTCTCCCCCGTCCGGCGCCCCCAGTGTGCTGCATGTTTAACAATGATATGAAACATTAATTAAACAATATTAAACGTTTAATGATGTGCTGTGTTTTAATAATAATAATAATAATAATACATTTAATAACAGTAAACATTACGTAGTGAAGCAGTACGATTAACCATTTAACAATGTGCTGCATTTATAATAATACATTTAATAATAATAATACACTTAATAATAATAATAATACATTTAATAACAGTAAACATTACGTAGTGAAGCAGTACGATTAACCATTTAACAATGTGCTGCATTTATAATAATAATACATTTAATAATAATAATACATTTAATAACAGTAAACATTACGTAGTGAAGCAGTATGATTAACCATTTAACAATATGCTGCATTTATAATAATAATAAAAACATTTACTGATATTAAACATGGATTGAGCAATAATATTAAACATTTCGTACTAATAAATAATACATTAAATAAAATGTTTAAAAATAAACAATTATACGCTGTCGTAGCTGCTAAAAAGATACCAAAGCGACGTACAGCTTTGTGCAAGAGCACAACAAAAGCTTGAAACGATGAAATTACGTGTTTGAAAAGGCTAAACTGAGAAGATGTGTTTTGGCTGTGGAACGTGGGAGTCGTAGTACATTCTGTGCCAGCCTTCCCCGAGCTGGAGCCCTCCAGATGCTTTGGACTACAACTCCAGCATTCCTGACCATTGACTATGCTGGCTGGGGCTTATGGGAATTGAAGTCCAAAAGTCTGGAGGGCACCAGGTTGGGAGAGGCTGTTCTGTGCTGTAGTGATCTTTCAGTGATCAGAAGTTAGGCCCATTTTGAATTTGAAGGCTGTTTAATGGCAGAAAAAAATGCATAAACGTATTTCTAAACAAACAAATAAATAACTAAATAAATAAGCTTAGCTCCTCTAGGCAATAAAAAGAGGAAAACTGTTATTAACATTTGTTTATAAAGCCTATGCTAGTATTATATTACATGCCATTATATAAAAAGTTGCTTCTCTTCCCTCCCCACACTCACTGGCCTGTTAGATTTCTATATGCAAGGAGGTTTCGACACTCAGGGAAGTTTCCCGAGGTTTCCTATGCTGAAAACTGGAGCGCCTCACAAGGATGTTTTGGGGGCAACCCAAGCCAAAACTGTAGAGCCCTTTGCAGATTAAAATCTCCGTCTAAATAATTCATAGTAACACTCTGCAGGATTATCTTCCTGCAGCATTTTCATACGAATGAAAATTAAAAAGTGAAATGTCTCCAGAGTGCCATTATAGCAGCTGACCTCAAGCGTCTTGGCTCTTTGGGATAGCTGTGGCATTGTAACACTCCATCATATCATTAGCTAGATTGTGCAGGTCTTTGTTGTCTGACTTACGAGCTTCCAGGGCTAAGGGTGCACAGTATGTTTCTTTTAAAAGATGGGACATCTACAATTCACTTTTAAACAGGTTTACTCAGAAGTAAGGCCTACCAAGGTCAATGGGACATGCAGAGCAATCCTATGCAGGCCCCACTGTGTTCAATGGGGCTTACTTTCAGGAAACTGCGCATGGGATTGCAGCCACCTTAGAGCAGAACATGACAATGGGAAAGGATGATGATTTAATACAGTGTGTTGTTGTTGTTGTTCAGTCGTTCAGTCGTGTCCGACTCTTCGTGACCCCATGGACCATAGCACGCCAGGCCTTCCTGTCCTGCGCTCTCTCCCGGAGCGTGCTCAAGTTCATATTCATTGCATCCGTGATGCTATCTAGCCATCTCATCCTCTGCCGTCCCCTTCTCCTTTTGCCTTCAGTCTTTCCCAGCATCAGGGTCTTTTCCAGGGAGTTTTCTCTTCGCATTAGGTGGCCAAAATATTGGAGCTTCAGCTTCAGTATCTGTCCTTCCAATGAGCACTCAGGGTTGATTTCCTTGAGGATGGACTGATTTGACCTCCTTGCAGTCCAGGGGACTCGTAAGAGTCTTCTCCAGCACCACAGTTCGAAAGCATCAATTCTTCGGCGCTCAGCCTTCCTTATAGTCCAGCTCTCACAGCCATACATTACTACTGGGAAAACCATAGCTTTGATTAGACGGACCTTTGTCGGCAAGGTGATGTCTCTGCTTCTTACTATGCTGTCTAGGTTTGCCACAGCTTTCCTCCCAAGGAGCAAGCGTCTTTTAATTTCAGGGCTACAGTCACCGTCTGCGGTGATCTTGGAGCCCAAGAAAGTAAAATCTGTCACTGCTTCCATTTCTTCCCCTTCTATATGCCGGGAAGTGATGGGGCCAGATGCCATGAGCTTAGTTTTTTTAATGTTGAGTTTCAAACCAGCTTTTGCACTCTCCTCTTTCACCCTCAACAAGAGGCTCTTGAGATCCTCTTCGCTTTCTGCCATTAGGGTGGTATCGTCTGCATATCGGAGGTTGTTGATAATTCTCCCGGCAATCTTAATTCCGACCTCTGATTCATCCAACCCGGCATTTCTCATGATGTACTCTGCATATAAGTTAAATAAGCAGGGTGACAATATGCAGCCTTGTCGTACTCCTTTCCCAATTTTGAACCAATCGGTTGTTCCATGTCTGGTTCTTACTGTTGCTTCTTGACCCTCGTACAGGTTTCTCAGGAGACAGGTAAGGTGGTCTGGTACTCCCATCACTTTAAGAATTTGCCACAGTTTGTTGTGATCCACACAATCAAAGGCTTTAGCGTAGTCAATGAAGCAGAAATAGACGTTTTTCTGGAATTCTCTTGCTTTCTCCATGATGCAGCGAATGTTGGCGATTTGATCTCTAGTTCCTCTGCCTTTTCGAAACCCAGCTTGTACTTCCGGTAGTTCTCGGTTCGCATACTGCTGAAGCCTAGCTTGTAGGATTTTGAGCATCACCTTGCTGGCATGTGAAATGAGCGCAATTGTGCGGTAGTTTGAACACTCTTTGGCGTTGCCCTTCTTTGGAATTGGAATGTAAACTGACCTTTTCCAGTCTTGTGGCCACTGTTGAGTGTTCCAGATTTGCTGACATATTGAATGCAGCACTTTAACAGCATCATCTTTTAGGATTTTAAATAGCTCGGCTGGAATACTGTCATCTCCGCTAGCTTTGTTGTTACTAATGCTTCCTAAGGCCCACTTGACTTCACTCTCGAGGATGTCCGGCTCAAGTTCAGTGACCGCACTATCATGGCTATCAGGGACATTCAGATCTTTCCTGTATAGTTCTTCTGTGTATTCTTGCCACCTCTTCTTAATCTCATCTGCTTCTGTTAGGTCCCTGCCTTCTTTGTCCTTTATCATGCCCGTCTTTGCACAAAACGTTCCCTTGAGATCTCCGATTTTCTTGAAGAGATCTCTCGTCTTTCCCATTCTGTTGTTTTCCTCGATTTCTTTGCATTGTTCATCTAAGAAGGCCTTCTTGTCTCTCCTTGCTATTCTCTGGAACTCTGCGTTCAGTTGGGTATATCTTCCCCTTTCTCCCTTGCTTTTCGCTTCCCTTCTTTCCTCAGCTACTTGTAAAGCCTCATCAGACAGCCACTTTGCTTTCTTGCATTTCTTTTTCTTTGGGATGGATTTCGTTGCTGCCTCCTGAACAATGTTACGGACCTCCGTCCATAGTTCCTCAGGCACTCTGTCTATCAGGTCTAATCCCTGAAATCTATTCCTCACCTCCACTGTATATTCATCAGGGATATGATTTAGGTCATACCTGAACGGTTTAGTGGTTTTCCCGACGTTCTTCAATTTAAGCCGAAATTTTGCAAGAAGCAGCTCATAATCTGAGCCACAGTCAGCTCCAGGTCTTGTTTTTACTGACTGTATGGAGCTTCTCCATCTTTGGCTGCAAAGGACATAATCAATCTGATTTCGATATTGACCATCTGGTGACGTCCATGTGTAGAGTCGCCTCTTGTGCTGTTGGAAAAGAGTGTTTGCTATGATCAGCCTGTTCTCTTGGCAAAACTCTATTAGCTTTTGTCCTGCTTCATTTTGTACACCAAGGCCATGCCTGCCTGTTATCCCGGTGATTTCTTGACTTCCTACTTTAGCATTCCAATCCCCTATGATGAAGAGGACGTCTTTTTTTGGTGTGAGTTCTAGAAGGTGTTGTAGGTCTTCATAGAACCGATCAACCTCAGCTTCTTCGGCCTCAGTGGTTGGCGCATAGACTTGAATTATTGTGATGTTGAATGGTTTGCCTTGGATTCGTACTGAGATCATTCTATCATTTTTAAGATTGTACCCCAGAACTGCTTTTCCCACCCTTTTGTTGACTATGAGTGCTACTCCATTTCTTCTAAGGGATTCTTGCCCACAGTAGTAGATATGATGGTCACCTGAATTAAATTCGCCCATGCCTGTCCATTTGAGTTCGCTGATTCCCAAGATGTCGATGTTCAATCTTGCCATCTCATGTTTGACCACCTCCAGCTTACCTTGATTCATTGATCTGACATTCCAGGTTCCTAAACAATATTGTTCTTTACAGCATCGGATTTTCTTTTCACCACCAGACACATCCACAGCTGAGTGTCCTTTCGGGTTTGGCCCAGCCGCTTCACTCTTTCTGGCGCTACTTGGAAATACCCTCTGCTCTTCCCCAGTAGCATATTGGACACCTTCCGACCTGAGGGGCTCATCTTCCGGCGTCATATCTTTTAGCCTTGTGATACGTTCCATGGGGTTTTCTTGGCAAGAATACTGGAGTGGGTTGCCATTTCCTTCTCCAGTGGACCACATTTTGTCAGAACTCTCTGCCATGACCTGTCCGTCTTGGGTGGCCCTGCACGGCATAGCTTATGGCTTCACTGAGTTACGCAAGCCCCTTCGCCACAACAAGGCAGTGATCCATGAAGGGGAATACAGTGTACCGCTTACCATATTTAAGAACATCCCTGAATGAGATGAACTGACTAGTTCTTCCTGCTGGGGGAAAGGATCTGATCTGGACTACCACACTGGGGAAGGGGAGTGGACACCCACCCCTCCCAAAGCTGCTTTCCTAGGGTAATTTTCACTGGGAAAAAGGCAGTTTCCTATGTTCCTATTTAAGTAGCCCTTCATTAAGAATCATCAGGACTAGAAACCTATCTTAACTTTTCAGGGAGGATCACAGCTCTGCCGCAGAGCACCTGGTTTGCATGTTAAGAGGTCCCAGGTTCAGTCCCTGGCATCTCCAGGTAAGGCTGCAAAAGACCTCTGTCTGAAACCCAGTTCTCCAAACTGCTGGTAATCAGTAGACTAAACTGAGATAAAATGAAAAGTCTCAGTATCTTATCAGAACTGTTTTTTTAGCAGTTTTAAACTGCTTGAAAATGTTGTATGTTCAAGTTTGTATATTCAAGTTTGTATATTCTGTTAGTGTTACGTTGTATTATTGGGTTGTGACCTGCCCAGAGACCTTTGGCTATTGGGTGGTATGGAAATGAAATGAATGGAAAGAGATGGACCCAGGATCTGACTGTATATAAACTATCATCCTTTTTGTTTATTTAAATTAGCCTTCCTCATCCTCGTACCATCATGGGACTTGTAGTTCAATACCAGTGGAGGGAACCAGGTTGGGGAAGCCTAATTTAAATTAAATTAAATATCCCATTTTAACATTAGAACATAAGAAGAGGCATGTTGGATCAGAGCATCTAGCCCAGCTTTCTGTCCACACAGTGGCCAACTAGCTGCGCACGGGAAACCCACAAGCAGGACATAAGTGCAACAGCACCCTCCTGCCCATGTTCCCCAGCAACTGGTGTACAGAGGCATACTGCTTCTGATACTGGTGGTAGCATATAGCCATCCTGACTAGCAGCCATCAATAGCCTCTGTCCAATCCCCTTTTAAAGCCATCCAAATTAGTGGCCATTACTCCATCTTGTGATAGTGAATTCCTTATGTGCTGTGTGAAGAAGTACCTCCTTTTATTTGTCCTGGAAGCACTTCCTTTTAATTGTCTGTCTTTTGAGATTCACATTCTTCCAATTTGGCTTATAAGAAAAATTGAAATATATGAATGCTGCTATGTGTTAAATGTAATTTTTGCCTGTGTATTATTGTTCATATAATCATAGAATCACAGAATAGTAGGGTTGGAAGGGGCCTACAAGGCCATCGAGTCCAACCCCCTGCTAAGTGCAGGAGTCCAAGTCAGAGCATCCCTGACAGATGGCTGTCCAGCCTCGTCTTGGATGCCTCCAGCGCGGGAGCGCCCACCGCCTCCCTAGGGAATGGGTTCCATTGTCGTATTGTTCTTACAGTCAGGACGTTTTTCCTGATGTTCAGCTGGAATCTGGCTTCCTGTCACTTGAGCCCATTATTCCGTGTCCTGCACTCTGGGATGATCAGGAAGAGATCCTGGCCTTCCTGTCTGGGACAGCCTTTCCAGGACTTGAAGAGCGCTGTCATATCTCCCCTCAGTCTTCTCTTCTCCAGGCTAAACATGCCCAGTCCTTTCAGTCTCTCTTCATAGGGCTTTGTTTCCAGTCCCCTGATCATCTTTGTTGCCCTCCTCTGAACCCTCTCCAGTTTGTCTGCATCCTTCTTCAAGTGTGGTGCCCAGAACTGGACACAGTACTCCAGATGAGGCCTAACCAGTGCTGAGTAGAGGGGAACTACTACTTCCCGGGATTTGGAAGCTATGCTTCTATTAATGCAGCCCATAATAGCATTTGCCTTTTTTGCAGCCACATCCCATTGTTGGCTCATATTCAGCTTGTGATCAACAACAATTCCAAGATCCTTCTCGCTTGTAGTGTGGTTGAGCCACGTATCCCCCATCTTGTAACTGTGCACTTGGTTTCTTTTTCCTAGGTGCAGAACTTGGCATTTGTCCCTATTAAATGTCATTCTGTTGTTTTCTGCCCAGCGCTCCAGTCTATCCAGATCACTTTGAATTTTGTTTCTGTCTTTCAAAGTATTAGCTATCCCTCCCAATTTTGGTCATCTGCAAATTTGATCAGCATTCCCTGCACCTCCTCTTCCAAGTCAGTAATAAAAATGTTGAAGAGCACTAGGCCCAGGACTGAGCCCTGCGGTACCCCACTCGTTACCTCTCCCCAGTTTGAGAAGGTCCCATTGATAAGCACTCTTTGAGTCCGATTCTGTAGCCAACTGTGGTTCCACCGGATCATTGTTTCATCTAGCCCACTTTGAGCTAGTTTGCTCATCAGGATATCATGGGGCACTTTGTCGAAAGCTTTGCTGAAGTCGAGGTATATGATGTCTACAGCATTCCCACGGTCTACAAGGGAGGTTACTTGATCAAAAAATGAGATCAGATTTGTCTGGCAGGACTTGTTTTTGACAAATCCATGTTGGCTTCGAGTAATCATGGCATTGTTGTCAAGGTGCTTCCAGATGGATTGCTTTATGATCTGCTCCAGAATTTTCCCAGGGATTGATGTCAGACTGACTGGTCTGTAGTTCCCAGGTTCCTCCTTTTTGCCCTTTTTGCAGATAGGGACAACATTAGCCCTCCTCCAGTCATCCGGCACTTCACTTGTCCTCCATGATTGCTCAAAGAGAATAGACAGGAGTTCTGAGAGTTCTTCTGCCAGTTCCTTTATTCCTCTAGGATGCAGTTCATCTGGCCCTGGAGATTTGAACTCATTCAAAGTAATGAGGTGTTCCTTGACCATATGCCTATCGATCTCAAGCTGCAATCCTGCCCCTTCAGCATATATAAAGTATGTTGCTCCTACTTTATATTGTGCTGTGTATCTTAACCTTGCAATGGCACAATCCTATGCCTGTTTAGACAGGGAAAAGTCCTACAATTCCCAGCCTTCCTTAGCCAGCCATTCTGGCTGGGGGATGCTGGGAATTGTAGGGTTTTTTTTCCTGTCAAACCATGCATAGGATTGCAGCCTTAAAGTATTTTTTTATTCCACTCCTTAGCCAAAAAGGGCTCCCGGGGCGGCACAGATATAATCCATTAAACAAGACAGTCCCTGCCCGCAGGTTTACAATCTAAACAGACAGGGCATGCAAGGAAAAAGGGATGAGGGCAGAGGGGAAAAATTAAGTCTTTCAGCAGAGGTGATGGCCCTGCTTCCCCCTCTCATCTCCTTCAGTGCAGCCCGCCAGAATGGCTGCTAGTGGTGACAGTTGAGGGTGGAAGAGCCAGTACTGTCTTCTGCAAGGACCAGCAAGCTCCCAAGGCTTTTTCCACCCCTGTTCTTTGAAACCCTTTAACTGGAGATGCCAGGGATTGAACCTGGATCTTTCTGCATGCAAAACAGGTGCTTTTCCCCTGGGTTCTAGACCTTGCAGAGTAGACATCTGAGGCGGCCTCCTACTGATTCTGCCCCCTGGCCCATGTAGCGCAGCAGATAGCAGGAGCTCAGCAAGAGCTCAGCAGTAACTAGCTCCTTTAAGCAGAGATGTCAAGGATTAAATTCTTCTGTTTCGGAATGTGGACTTTTTGCATTCTTTATGACCTGCACTCCACATAGGGTTTTCAGCTTGGCACAGACCCCACAAGGGCAACAAGCAGGTTCACCAGAGAACTGGCGCCGGGGGCGGTGGGGGCGGGGGGAACGGACCGATGGACGACTTTGCTATATTTATATTTCACTCCCTAGTTCTCCCTCCCTCTCACTCTCTCCATCTACCCCCTGCCAATTTTGTTCTCAGAACAGCCCTTTGAGGTAGGTTAGACTGAGAAACAGTAACTGAGCCAAAGGCACCCAGTGACCTTCAGAGCTGATCAGAAATTTAAACCGTGGTCTTCCCATACCTCACCTGATGCTCCTACCCAGGAGTAGGCAATGTGGTGCCTCCAGATATTTTGGACTCCAATTCCAACCAGCCAGCATAGCCAATGGTCAGGGATTACGGGACTTGTAGTCCAAATATTCTGGAGGGATTGCCTAGCTCTTATCTAACGACTACAGTAAATTGTTTTCAAATTGTTTTAAAGTTATTTCCCCCCCAGTGCATTCTTACACATGTCTACTCAGAAGTAAGTCCACAATGAGGCTTACTGAGTGGGCATAGGACTACAGCCTAAGGGGGTAATCCTATGCATGTATAGACAGAAAAAGTCCCACAATCCTATGTTTATTTAGACAGAAAAAAGTCCTAAAATCCTATGCATGTTTAGACAGAAAAAGTCCTACCGTCCTATGCATGTTTAGACAGAAAAGGTCCTACAATTCCCAGCATTCCCAGATGTAGGACTTTTTTCTGTCTGAACATGCATAGGATTGAGTCCTTGTTTTTACACTGTTGCTCGCTTTTTTTTTTTAAGTCACCTTCGGGGTCCGATTTGGACGGAAAATCAGCTCATAAATTCGATAACAACAACTATAATAATATTCCACCACACTCTCTTTAACACCACATTCCTCTGGGATCTCTCCCGTCGCTAGCAGGATCCAAGCTTGGAGCCTGGCTTCTTGTTGTTCTCGAACTCTGCAGCAAGCTGCTTTGAAAATCTTTAGATAGCTAAATCCTCGATGCGTCTTCAAGGTAAAAAATAATAATGAGCCAGCCACGGCGGGATTCGAACCGGCAGCTCAGAGAGGAGGGGGCGGGGCGTCGAGGCGAGGGAAGACCAAGCCCCGCCCCCTCGACCTCTCCCGTTTCGGATCCCCGCGAAGTCTCGCGGCAACCCTTCCCTCTTCGGGCGCCGAGATGGGCGGGGCCGCCCGCTCGCGCCCGCGCTTTGATTGGTCGGCCGGTTCCGCGTCTGGCGCGGCGGAGAGCGCCACGTTCAGGGAGGAGAGAGAGAGAGAGAGAGAGAGAAAACAGCCGCGGGGGGGGGGGGAAGAGGGGGCGGGGCGCGCGGCAGTGGGCGTGGCCTCGCCCCGCGGCCGGCAGCCAATGGGCGAGGGGCGCGCGCCGCGCTGCGCGCGCAGGGGCGAGGAGTCTCCTGCCGGGTCCGCCTAGGCGAGGGCTGGGCTAAGATGGCGGCGCCCGTCCTGCTGCGAGTGTCGGTGCCGCGCTGGGAGCGGGTGGCCCGCTACGCCGTGTGCCTGGCCGGCATCGCCCTCGCGCTCTACGCCTGCCACCTGGAGCGCGAGAAGGGCCGCGACTTCCACTACCGGGCCCTCTGCGACCTCAGCGAGCGCGTCCGCTGCTCCGCCGCCATCGCCTCCAGGTCAGCCGGGCGGGCCGGGGCCGGGCGGGGGCCCGCGCCGGGCCCGCAGGGGCCCGGAGTGCCTCTGAGCGCGGCAGGGCGCGTCTCACCCGGTCCTCTCCCGGGTAGGCCCTGCCCCAGAGCTCCACGAGGTCTTTGGGCTGACCCGAAGTGCCTCTGAGCATGTATAGAGCGCACCTTACTCATCCCTCACCCCCCCCAGTGAGGCCCTGATCCAGGTCTCCCTGCTTCCATGAGCTCCTTGGGTGACCCGAAGTGTCTCTGAGCATATGCAGGATACATGTGGCCCATCACTCCCCCAGAGAGGCCCTGATCCAGATCTCTACAAGTTCCTCGGGTGACCCAAAGTGCAGAAGTGCCTCTGAGCACTTGCAGAGTGTGGGTTCTCCCCACAATCTGAGGTCCTGATTGAAATCGCTCCGCAGCTGCAAACTCAGCGGGTGAGAGAAGAGTCAGAGGAACAAGCCATCCTTGCCCAATCTCAAATCCCACCTCTTGCCGTATAGCTGCATTGTGGGGGTTAATGATGCTGGCCTACCTGACTGGGCTCTTTGTGGTTGAGGGCTTTGAATGCTCAGAAGTGCTCTAAGTAGCATGATGTTAAGCATTAGCATTCCAGGAGGGCTCCTGACTTGGTCTGTTGCAGCAGATGCAACAATGGGGTTGGTAGCTGCTTAAAGACAGATTTATTACAGCAGAAGTTTTTGTGGATGAGTGCCCTGCTTCATCTGATGCATAAAGTGTTATTCTCCATTGGCAGAGAGATGCACGCAGAGACAGAGAAGAGGAGGGAGTGAAATGTTACAGAGGGATGAGGCCCACAGACCGAGCAACGTAAGAAAGGCACGTTGCAGCATTATGCAGATCATAGACTAAAGCCGAGAACCTGTCAAAAGAGTTAAAGATCCCATCAGAGCGAGAATTATCTCCTCCCAACTGGTGAAGGATTGGCTCAGCCTGATAATAGTGTTAATTAACTCTTAAAGAGAGAGAGAATCATTTTCTGGAGTGAGCGAGCCACTCGCAATCTCTTTTAAGTCCTTCTCATAGTTGTTGTTGTTGTTGTTCAGTCGTTCAGTCGTGTCCGACTCTTCGTGACCCCATGGACCATAGCATGCCAGGCCTTCCTGTCCTGCGCTCTCTCCCGGAGCATGCTCAAGTTCATATTCGTTGCATCAGTGATGCTATCTAGCCATCTCACCCTTCTCCTTTTGCCTTCAGTCTTTCCCAGCATCAGGGTCTTTTCCAGAGAGTTTTCTCTTCACATTAGGTGGCCAAAATATTTGAGCTTCAGCTTCAGTATCTGTCCTTCCAGTGAGCAGTCAGGGTTGATTTCCTTTAGGATGGACTGATTTGACCTCCTTGCAGTCCAGGGGACTCGTAAGAGTCTTCTCCAGCACCACAGTTCGAAAGCATCCATTCTTCGGCGCTCAGCCTTCCTTACAGTCCAGCTCTCACAGCCATACATTACTACTGGGAAAACCATAGCTTTGATTAGACGGACCTTTGTCGGCAAGGTGATATCTCTGCTTCTTACTATGCTGTCTAGGTTGGCCATAGCTTTCCTCCCAAGGAGCAAGCGTCTTTTAATTTCATGGCTACAGTCACCGTCTGCGGTGATCCTGGAGCCCAAGAAAGTAAAATCTGTCACTGCTTCCATTTCTTCCCCTTCTATATGCCAGGAAGTGATGGGGCCAGATGCCATGATCTTCGTTTTTTTAATGTTGAGTTTCAAACCAGCTTTTGCACTCTCCTCTTTCACCCTCAACAAGAGGCTCTTTAGATCCTCTTTGCTTTCTGCCATTAGGCATCTGCAAATGCATTATTATCAGAATTGTCCAATAGCCCTTGAGATTGGAGTGGGGAGACAGAGAGAGAGTGAATGATTTTGGGGGTGTGTTTCACATTCAGGAATGTTATTTGATTAGAAGTTGAGGGACATCTGGAAAATATGCTAAGTGTGTGTGTGTGTGTATATATTTTTTAAAAAAACATACTAAGTTGAGATGTTGGAAGGTTTGCTTTTTAGTAATATAAATAATAAAATGAGACGTGCCAGTCCTGTTTGGGAAGCTTTTTCCAGCAGTGGGTGGGGAGGATGGAAAGGCCCTCTGCACATGTTCAGAGCATTGTCTCACCATGTTCTGGGTCTGGGCCCTTGCACTGGATCTAGGCCTTTGTTTTATTCCCAGCTTATTGAAGAGGTTCTAGTGTAAAGTAAAGGACAGTGATGATGGTAAAACTGTGTATGCCAGGAATGTGTGTGTGTTTAGTGTCATGGACATGGGCCTAGGTGTTCTAAGAAGAGAGGGTGTGGCTGCGAATGAGTGTAGGGTGGAAGCAGAGAAGGAAAGGAATGGGATGAGGTTGCGTTCACTGATGTGGGTGTGACTTGGACTGTTCTAGCTTTGGCTGTTCCCTTTGTGGTTCAGAACACAGTGACAGGTCTGCATCTGGTGACATCTGGCAAACGTCATTGAATGAACTAAGGTAGCAGTTTGTAGAAATCAGGCTATAGGAAGGGTAGCCAGAGGCCTTGGTGGTCCAAGTGGTAGACTGAATTTAGCTATGCTTGTGGGTGTTGTTAAAGCAAGGACTAACACTGTGATTTTTCAAGCAAGTTGGCAGTTGAGTGTTGGTTGGGTTAGGCAGATGTTTGGACCCTAAGGTTGAAAATGGGTTTCTCTTGGAGTGGGGCTGCATGGAAGGAAGGTAAGTAAGTAGTGGGAAAAGAGCCGGTCATGGTAAGGGGGAAACTAAGCACACCTGTGCAGAGTGAACCTGACCCTGGTTTATTAGGGCCAGGTGCAGCAGCCTGTGCTGTCACACTAAAGTTGGTTTTTCCCCATGCAATTGTAAAGAAATCAGTTCAGCCTTGACCCTAACCAGTGAAAGAGGCCTCAATTCAGTGAAAAGTTAGGCATGCGCATGTCCATCCCACACCATTGGATATTTATTTTATTTAGTTATTTATAGACCGCTTAATATAATAAAATCTGTAAGTGGTTCACATATAAATATTAAAAATCACATTTAAGTGCCCTGTTAAAACAATTCCAACTACAACGGCAATACAAAACAATACAGAGAACAGTAAGATGGAGTCGCATATGATCAGTTGCCATTAATTAGAAGCCAGAGAAAGCCTGGATGAACAAAAATGTTTTCAGGAGGCACTTGCAGCACACCGCATGTTCTGTCTCCCGAACTGCACTGGGGAAAATATTGTCCTACTAATGCTGCTGGATTTGCTCAAGCCTTTTAAGAGTCGACCATAGGCATGTATTCCTTTCATCTGCAGATATTTTTCAGAGTTCTGCACTAAGGGCCCAGCTCAGGTACTGAGGCTCTTCATGACCCTGCTGGCTTGCTTAGTGTCCATAATACTTTGACCATTTTCAGAAGATTATATAAATATCTTCACTGCACTTCCAAAGGGAATCGTGATTCACTTCTTAAATTTAAATTAGAAATAGGGAGACCAGGAACGTAGAAAGCAGTCTTATATTGAGTTGGACCCTTGGTCCATCTACCCCAGTATTGTTGACACTGACTGGCAGCAATGGCTCTCCAGGATTTCAGGCAGGAGTTTTTCCTGCCCTATGTGGGGAAAGCAGGGATTGAACCCAGGACTTTTGGCATGCAAAACAGGTGCTCTACCACTGAGGCTCCTCCTTTATAGAACTCTCTCTATGTGTGTGTTCCTTAATGCTGTATGTTTTTCATCTGGCATGCTATAATTGGCATGCATTATTCACACTGGCTAATCGTCCTGAACTTATAGCTGCTTTCTGAGCAATTCAGTGGAACTGACTTGCTTGTTTCAATACAGTATTTGCAAGGCCTTTGGCCTGGATTTAAAACAAGGGAGGTGGTGTTGTCATAGCCACGAGGCTTGCTAAACATCATAAGATCTTCGAGGAAGTCTCATTTCTGTGAAAGGCTTTCATCAGAGTGTTGGCTGCTTGGATGGTTGAAAGTCTTAGGTTTGCACTCTTCGTATCTATCATGTTGACTGATCAACTGGGAGAATAGCTCTGCCATGCCTGTGAGTGCAGGACATTGTTTCTTGAAGTTCAGAAAGGTTGTACTCTTTCTAAACTAGCTTGGCAGTGTTTGAAAGCAGTGCAGCGTCGTTTTTGTGTGTGTTAAATGGAATCTGGATGAACAGTCCATTCCTGTTGGAGCTGGTTGGGGTTCTTCCTGTTTGTTCTGTCAAGTCCTTCAAGTAAAAGCTGGGAAAGGTGCTTGTGGTTTTTTTGCCACTTCACATCTCTTCAGTTACACTCAGGGGTTGACCAGCCAGGTTACCATCATGTTATGGTCTTGGGAACCTATTCCTTGCTAGGCCACCAGACCTTTCTGGCTGACCTGTCTTGCCCCTTTTCCCATCACCCCCTGCGTCTGCTGCTCTGGGTGATCAGTGTTGCTTGAATCCTATTTGCTGTGTGTCAGTAGACAGCTGAAAGAGTGAGTCCTGGCATGGTTGGGTCTGACTCAGTATGAAGCAGATTCCTATGTTCCTGTGGTTTGTGGTGGAGCACAGTGGCTGATCTCCAGGATAGGGGTTGGCCCAGCATTCATGCAAAGGGAAGGAAAAGCTGATGGATTGAGGGGGAAGGCCTTCCTCTTCGCATGTGCCTTTCGTTAACCATTTGTAGCCAAAAAAGAGTCAACATATGTCAGCTTTCTCTGTATGCTAGCCTACTTGTTATTAGCAACCAGGCAGGTTGGTATTTTCAGTCCCATGTTAAATTTGAGCGGACATTTGCAAGCAGCAATGTATTCATGACTTGTGAAATGTCTATTAAGAATGGGTTGTTTAATCTTGGCATCAACCTGCACTTTGTGTTGAAATGTTTGCTAGCAGTTGTATTTTCTGCAGGTGAAACGTTTTCTGATGTTGAGTAATGTCTTACCATTTTGCAAGATTGCATTGATAAGATGGGGCTTAGCAAAGCTTGGGTGTTTGTGTGTGCACAGGCAGCAATTTGCAGTGGTTTCCCCAGTTTAAAATTGGGTAATGTGTGTTAAACAGTATGCTGGCCTGGGGTGCAATGCTGTGACGAAAGACTGTAGCTTGTTTAAACTGGAGAAGTTGCAAAGAGGGACTTGATAAAGTTGGGATTTCTTTAAGGGAGGTGGTCTGCTGTGGGAACACAGAAAGGAGACAATGGGATTGAACTGGATCAGGTTCTGAAGAGGTTAGGTAGTAGGACATGAGGAAGGATATCCTGACTATGCAAGGGCCTTATGGTTATTGTGGCTGACGAGTCTTTGGGCAGGATGGTTGACTGGATTACTTCTTTAGAACCTAATCAGCAGATAGGAGGGCCCATATTTTGGTCCAACAGTATACACCAGCCTTTTCCAACCTGATGCTCTCCAGATGTGTTCGACTGCAGCTCCCCTAATTCCCAGCCAGCATAGCCATTGGTGAGGAGCTTTTTGTGAACCGCCCAGAGAGCTTTGGCTATTGGGTGGTATAGAAATGAAATAAATAAATAAAATGAACCCCTTTTTCCCAGATGTAAACCACAATAGATGCCCTCCTTATGCACTTCGCACTGGGGTGAGGGGGTTCAGGTGGACCCCCTCACCCCAGTGTACATTCTGGTGCACATCTAATCTCTTTCCCCACTAGCTTGTGCATCCAGCTACTGATGGAGGGAAAGTCAATTGGATGTGAGAGAACATAAGAAAAATTTGGGTTACCTGCCTGTACCAGCGGGACAGCAGTACCCATGTCTGAAATAGCATCACCATTTTGTTTTCAGAAAAGACAACATATATATTTAAAGCAAATATAAAGTTAGCATCTGTAGCCATGTACATGCCCATCTGGCTGCCCCCTTACTGTGATTGTGTTTTTTAAAAAAGAAAAAGAAAGAAAGGGAAGGAATTGTGTGGGAAGCAGCATGAGTCGCACTGGGCCTGTTTGCCACTGCCCCATCACCTGCCATTCTCTGAGTAACCATCTGGGGGGGCCCTGAGCTGTAGGTTTTTGGACTTTGACCCTGGGGCCTAGCCGTGGCTGCATTACTGGGCAAATGGTGTTCTGCAGACTTCTGTCTTGTCCCCCATGCTATTCAACATCTGCATCAGCTTTCCTCAATCTAGTGCCCTCCAGATGCTTTGGAAGACAATTATCTGCGTTCCTGACATTGCCCATGTTGGCTGGGGCTGATGGGAGGTGTAGTGCCAACTATCTGGAGGGCACCAGGTTCAGGGAGGCTGATCTGCATGAAACCACTGGGTGAGATTATTGGGTGACTTGGCCTGCAGGGTCATCACTGTGTAGATGGTACCTAGCATTGTCACTCTCATTTTCACCTGATCCTAAGGAGGCAGGCGGTGTCTTGAACCTCTCCGTGGCAGCTGTTAGGGACTGAAAGGGGCGAAACAAGTGGAAATATCATCCTGATGAGGTGGAAGTGCTGTGGTAGGTGGATTACCTGACCCAGGATTAGATGTGCAACCTGGAAGTTCAAAGGGTGCTTTTTGCTAGATGTGCTAGCAGCATTGATTGCGAGGATTACCTCTTCCCAGGTTTGGCTGGTGCATCAGGTATCTGTTCCTCGCCTTCACAGTCATTCATGCCCTAGTTGCCTCCAGATTAGACTGCTATACTGCATTCTATGTGGGGCTGCCCTTGAAAAGTGTCTTGATGCAAAATGCAGCAGCTGGGTTGCTGGCGGGAGGTAGCCATTTTGATCGTGTTGCACCTGTTTTAGTTGAGTTGCGCTGGCTGCCAGTTTGCTCTCGGGCTCAGTTCAAGCTGCTGGTGTTAACCTCTGAAGCCCTAAATAGCTTGGGCCCTGGGGATCTTAAGGACCACTTCCTTCCGTATCTTCCTCTCCACGTGCTCCAGTCGACATCGAAGGTGCTGCTGCTTCAGCTGCCCTCTCCTTGGGGAGCGAGGTGGGCAGCTGTGTGGTCGCTCTGTGGTAGTGCCAACCTTGTGGAATGCTCTTCCAAAAGATTTGTGAGACCCTGACACTGCTGTTGTAGGCAGTGTGTAGATCTTTAAAAGGGTGCTTGGTTTAAAGTTTTACTAGCCCTTAGGTGGGGTTTCTTTTTAGCCTTTGCAATGAACTCTTGTTATAAATTTGTTGATTTGGGTTTACAAAGATACAAAAATTAGGGCTGCTCTCAACCTGTCCTCCCACCTGGGATGGAGCTTCGTCCTCTGGTGAAGGTGGGTGGAGTATCTCTGTGACCTTTGAAGGGTTTCTGCAAAGGTTGCAACACTTTACTGTGGGTGGGTCATTTACCTTTTGGCAAGGCAGACAGTTCTCTTTTTACTTTAAAATCTCTTTAAGAATGGTGTTGGGAATGTGGCTATCTCATGATGGAGCAAGGATCCAAGCGACACTGTGTGGGGGACAGGAAGGTGGCTGCCTGTGGGGGCAGCCCACTTTTCTTATCATAAAGTGTCACTGGGATCTACGCCCTGCATTAGGTAGCCATGTTCCCAGCACCACCATTAAAGAGATTTGCAATTGACTGGCAGCCAGCTGCTGAGTGCAGCGGAAAAAAAGATGGCCGCCTCATCAGATAGTAAGTACCCCCATCCCACACTCCCCTCCCACTTGAACGGAGTGCTGTCTCCTTTTTAGGTAGGGTGGGTTTTTGCTCTCTCTCTGACGACCAAAGATCTAGAACTGAGGTCTGCAACATGGTGCCTGCAGATACCCCACTTGGAACCCACCAGGCTCCCTGCCTCTCCCTATTTTTATCTTATTTCTGAAGATACGTTTTAATATTTCTCTTAACTTGGAGACTGGCATGCTGCAAAACAAAGGGTCGCCCTCCTGTGTCATCTTTATTTGGGTTCAAAACAGTGGTTTTGTGAGTTAGAGCTCAGACCCTACCTCTGCTTTGTACTTTTCATGTGTCCTTTCTGTAGCCTTCTGGGAAATGAGTGTTTTGTGACTGTCCATGCCCACCATGGCAGCCATTTTATGAAAAGGCAAGCCCAGCCCCCATGGTAGTCATTTTGTGAGAGTGCCCATGGCACACGCTGAAAATTCCAAATGTGCCCACCAACCCAAACAAGTTGGAGATCCCTGCTGTACAAATTCCGCAGGGGTGGATGTTTGGATCAGCCTTTAAAAGATATATAATACCAAAAGCTACTAAAACAAGTTCAAAACAGGGGGGTGGGGGAAGCACTAACAAAGACCAGCAGTTTTCACAGTGGCTGAAGCAAATGGAGATAGACAGACTAATCCCCCAAATCTTTTATTGTCCTGTAACTATCCCCTTCATGGATCACTGCCTTGTTGTGGCGAAGGGGCTTGCGTAACTCAGTGAAGCCATAAGCTATGCTGTGCAGGGCCACCCAAGATGGACAGGTCATGGCAGAGAGTTCTGACAAAATGTGGTCCACTGGAGAAGGAAATGGCAACCCACTCCAGTATTCTTGCCAAGAAAACCCCATGGAACGTATCACAAGGCTAAAAGAGATGACGCCGGAAGATGAGCCCCTCAGGTCGGAAGGTGTCCAATATGCTACTGGGGAAGAGCAGAGGGTATTTCCAAGTAGCGCCAGAAAGAGTGAAGCGGCTGGGCCAAACCCGAAAGGACACTCAGCTGTGGATGTGTCTGGTGGTGAAAAGAAAATCCGATGCTGTAAAGAACAATATTGTTTAGGAACCTGGAATGTCAGATCAATGAATCAAGGTAAGCTGGAGGTGGTCAAACATGAGATGGCAAGATTGAACATCGACATCTTGGGAATCAGCGAACTCAAATGGACAGGCATGGGCGAATTTAATTCAGGTGACCATCATATCTACTACTGTGGGCAAGAATCCCTTAGAAGAAATGGAGTAGCACTCATAGTCAACAAAAGGGTGGGAAAAGCAGTTCTGGGGTACAATCTTAAAAATGATAGAATGATCTCAGTACGAATCCAAGGCAAACCATTCAACATCACAATAATTCAAGTCTATGCGCCAACCACTGAGGCCGAAGAAGCTGAGGTTGATCGGTTCTATGAAGACCTACAACACCTTCTAGAACTCACACCAAAAAAAGACGTCCTCTTCATCATAGGGGATTGGAATGCTAAAGTAGGAAGTCAAGAAATCACCGGGATAACAGGCAGGCATGGCCTTGGTGTACAAAATGAAGCAGGACAAAAGCTAATAGAGTTTTGCCAAGAGAACAGGCTGATCATAGCAAACACTCTTTTCCAACAGCACAAGAGGCGACTCTACACATGGACGTCACCAGATGGTCAATATCGAAATCAGATTGATTATGTCCTTTGCAGCCAAAGATGGAGAAGCTCCATACAGTCGGTAAAAACAAGACCTGGAGCTGACTGTGGCTCAGATCATGAGCTGCTTCTTGCAAAATTTCGGCTTAAATTGAAGAACGTCGGGAAAACCACTAAACCGTTCAGGTATGACCTAAATCATATCCCTGATGAATATACAGTGGAGGTGAGGAATAGATTTCAGGGATTAGACCTGATAGACAGAGTGCCTGAGGAACTATGGACGGAGGTCCGTAACATTGTTCAGGAGGCAGCAACGAAATCCATCCCAAAGAAAAAGAAATGCAAGAAAGCAAAGTGGCTGTCTGATGAGGCTTTACAAGTAGCTGAGGAAAGAAGGGAAGCGAAAAGCAAGGGAGAAAGGGGAAGATATACCCAACTGAACGCAGAGTTCCAGAGAATAGCAAGGAGAGACAAGAAGGCCTTCTTAGATGAACAATGCAAAGAAATCGAGGAAAACAACAGAATGGGAAAGACGAGAGATCTCTTCAAGAAAATCGGAGATCTCAAGGGAACGTTTTGTGCAAAGACGGGCATGATAAAGGACAAAGAAGGCAGGGACCTAACAGAAGCAGATGAGATTAAGAAGAGGTGGCAAGAATACACAGAAGAACTATACAGGAAAGTTCTGAATGTCCCTGATAGCCATGATAGTGCGGTCACTGAACTTGAGCCGGACATCCTCGAGAGTGAAGTCAAGTGGGCCTTAGGAAGCATTAGTAACAACAAAGCTAGCGGAGATGACAGTATTCCAGCCGAGCTATTTAAAATCCTAAAAGATGATGCTGTTAAAGTGCTGCATTCAATATGTCAACAAATCTGGAACACTCAACAGTGGCCACAAGACTGGAAAAGGTCAGTTTACATTCCAATTCCAAAGAAGGGCAACGCCAAAGAGTGTTCAAACTACCGCACAATTGCGCTCATTTCACATGCCAGCAAGGTGATGCTCAAAATCCTACAAGCTAGGCTTCAGCAGTATGCGAACCGAGAACTACCGGAAGTACAAGCTGGGTTTCGAAGAGGCAGAGGAACTAGAGATCAAATCGCCAACATTCGCTGCATCATGGAGAAAGCAAGAGAATTCCAGAAAAACGTCTATTTCTGCTTCATTGACTACGCTAAAGCCTTTGATTGTGTGGATCACAACAAACTGTGGCAAATTCTTAAAGTGATGGGAGTACCAGACCACCTTACCTGTCTCCTGAGAAACCTGTACGAGGGTCAAGAAGCAACAGTAAGAACCAGACATGGAACAACCGATTGGTTCAAAATTGGGAAAGGAGTACGACAAGGCTGCATATTGTCACCCTGCTTATTTAACTTATATGCAGAGTACATCATGAGAAATGCCGGGTTGGATGAATCAGAGGTCGGAATTAAGATTGCCGGGAGAATTATCAACAACCTCCGATATGCAGACGATACCACCCTAATGGCAGAAAGCGAAGAGGATCTCAAGAGCCTCTTGTTGAGGGTGAAAGAGGAGAGTGCAAAAGCTGGTTTGAAACTCAACATTAAAAAAACTAAGCTCATGGCATCTGGCCCCATCACTTCCCGGCATATAGAAGGGGAAGAAATGGAAGCAGTGACAGATTTTACTTTCTTGGGCTCCAAGATCACCGCAGACGGTGACTGTAGCCCTGAAATTAAAAGACGCTTGCTCCTTGGGAGGAAAGCTGTGGCAAACCTAGACAGCATAGTAAGAAGCAGAGACATCACCTTGCCGACAAAGGTCCGTCTAATCAAAGCTATGGTTTTCCCAGTAGTAATGTATGGCTGTGAGAGCTGGACTATAAGGAAGGCTGAGCGCCGAAGAATTGATGCTTTCGAACTGTGGTGCTGGAGAAGACTCTTACGAGTCCCCTGGACTGCAAGGAGGTCAAATCAGTCCATCCTCAAGGAAATCAACCCTGAGTGCTCATTGGAAGGACAGATACTGAAGCTGAAGCTCCAATATTTTGGCCACCTAATGCGAAGAGAAAACTCCCTGGAAAAGACCCTGATGCTGGGAAAGACTGAAGGCAAAAGGAGAAGGGGACGGCAGAGGATGAGATGGCTAGATAGCATCACGGATGCAATGAATATGAACTTGAGCACGCTCCGGGAGAGAGCGCAGGACAGGAAGGCCTGGCGTGCTATGGTCCATGGGGTCACGAAGAGTCGGACACGACTGAACGACTGAACAACAACAACAACAACAACAAAACTATCTAGCTGGGGCCGTGGTGGCTTAGTGGTTAAGACGCTGAACTGCAGACCGGAAGGTCGGCAGGACAGCAGTTTGAGACCCGAGTGCTGAGTGACAGAGTGAGCTCCCGTCTTCAGTCCCAGCTTCTGCCAACCTAGCAGTTCGAAAGCAAGAAATTGCAAGTAGATAAATAGGCACCGCCTCAGCGGGAAAGGTAACAGTGTTCTGTGCACCTCGGTGTTCAGTCATGCTGGCCACATGGCCACGGAAGCGTCTTCGGACAGCGCTGGCTCTTCGGCTTAGAAATGGAGATGAGCACCATACCCTAGAGTCGGACACAACTGGTTGGGGACACCTTTTTTTTAAACTATCTAGCTATCTGGACTGAAAACCCAAAGACTGTTCTGGCAAGCCTTGGCAACCTCCATTCCTCCCCAAGGCTTGCATAAAAAGTTCTATTCAAAAGATGATGTATGTTCGGAGGAGCTGAAGGTTCTCCATAATCCCTGACTTCAAGTGGACCCTTTTCATAATACTCTTTGAGGACTGTTGAGGGCATCCCTTGCCTTCCAAATGCACACAAAGGCTTCCTTAGTTCTCACAGAGGCAATACTCAGTAATGAAACCACAAGGTCACAATTTTAATATGCCTAAACCGTTGGGCAGATTTAGGTTGGGAAGGCTGTTAAATTGGGCTGTATACCAGCATTCTGCAGTCGGTGTGGCCTACGAAGTGGGGTGGTGGGGAGCTTTCGTATAGCTTTCTTGTTTGGTCACCTAGCGGCACTGCATTTGCTGCTAGGTGACCCATGGCTGGTTCGGATGGACACTCTCAAGCGGCCTTATCCTGGGTTGGGTGCTTGGTCCATTTTGCGCAGCGTTGTCTACAAGCCGGTCCGTGGCTTTCCAGAGTCGCCGTCATGGGTCTTTCCCAACACCTGCAACCTGCACTCCTTCTATCTGGAGCTGTTGGGGATTGAACTTGTCACCCCCGGTGAGCAAAGCAGGGGCTCTTCCACTGAGTGGTGGCCCCTTCTGTATTCCTGGTTATTTCTTTCCTGGGCTGGGGAGGGAGACAGCAGGGAACATGTGGGCAGCACAGCCTTTGTCTTGGGGCATACAAGTGTTTTGCTAGGGCTAAAAGGCTAGAAACCTACCCATCAGAGGAGGACCCTCTCCTTGCTGTCAGCAAGCCTGTCTACAGCTTTCGGGCTGTTAGTTACTTACCAGTACTTATCCCTAACTTGTATTAAAAAAAGTTGCGCTAATTAAAAATTTCCAGAAGGGCAACTGTATTAGTCTGTTGCAGCAAAAACAACAGACTCTTGGTTTGTGGACAATGTCCATGAAAGCTTCTGCTGTAATAAATGTGTTGAGTCTTTAAGGTACCACAAGGCTTGTTGTTGTAAATTAAAACTGGGTGTTCCATCCCAATAGGTATGTGGAGAATTTAACTCCAAATCAGCAGCCCCCCCCCCGGCCTGGCACCCTCCAGATGTGCCCTAACCAGCACGGGAATGGTGGGAGTTGTAGTCCAGCACATTTGGAGGGCTCCAGTTTGGGGAGAGGCTGCTCTAAATGGTAACACATGCATAACCTGGTTTTTACATACTGCTTTGCAAAGGGGGAAAGTGGAGTGGGCCCAGCGCAATGCTGCGTCTTGTGGTGTCGCTTGGGGGCGCCCAGAAGGCCATGGCCATGGGGGAGCGGCTTGCTGTAGCTGTCCTGCCCTAGGCCTTGCCCAAGTCGGAGGGGGAGCAGCCAGGCACAACAAGGGAATGGCGCCATGCGGTGTGATGGGGCTGCAGCCTCTGCTTTGCATCATTGCAGTATTGCAACCTAGGCATGTATGAGGAATTCCTTTCCGTCCGTTCCCAATTTGCACCTTCCAGACTGACATGCAACGTGGACCAATTGAAGTCTGTACATTTCTGAGCTTGCAGTGGGATTCGCGGACCCTAAAAAATATTGCATTCAACTGCATGTATACCTTTCAAAAATGTGTACATTTCAAAATGAGTGCACTTTAGAAATGTGCGCACTATGTGTACTTTTGGAAAAATACTCATGGAAATACGCATGGATCTTCATACAAAAAGGAAAAAAGCTCACAATCTGATACCGATTCGAATTGGAATGAGCATCGAGATGGAATTCGGAGAACTTTGAGCTCAGTTTTTGCTGATTTGCATAAACCTATTGCAGCCCCAAGGCGCGGGCGTTATCATCAGTGCCAGTGCAAGCATGGTTGGAGTAGGAGTCTGTCAAATGCACCCATTGGATTGGGCCTGAGCTTTGTGGTTTGGGACCTGGATACTCTGTGGAGTCTTGCACAGGGGCCTTCAGGCAATGCAGGCTACGAAAGGGGAGCCATCTACAGTAGAAGAGCTCCCCAGGGTGATCCGCACTGAGCAGGGGGTTGGACTCGATGGTCTGATAGGTCCCGTCCAACCCTACCATTCTAGGATTCTGTGATCTTTCAGACTTGGCAAGTTTGGGCCAATTTGTCATCCGAGAGGCCTTTTCATTTGCTGCTTTCTCCCCTGGTGGCAAGCCAAGGCAGAGTGGGGCTTGGTCAAAGAGAGATTCCTCGAGAGAGGCTGGCTGACCGGTTTGGGTGACAGGCTGCATTGGAGACAGATCCTCTGGTTTAATACAGGGATGTGAGAGTGCAAATCGTAGGGTGGCTTCTAGGTTTGGGATGTTTAACTGTTTTGGGGCACTGTTTTAACTGTTTAAAACTATTTTAACTTTTAAAAAGAGGTTTTTAAAACAGTTTTGAAAAGTTCTAACTGACATTGTTTAACTGGTGTACTGGAAGTTGTTCAAAAGCAGAGGTAGCCGTGTTGGCCAAAAGAAAAGCAAAAAACAAAATCCGTATTGGGGTAATGCCTTTTATTAGGCCAACTCAAAGGCCATAAAAGACCATGCAAGCTTTAGAGTTCTCCACGACTCTCCATTTGGCAAGATGGTAAACACAGTGAAAGATGGTGAGGATGGGGAAGAGGGAAGAAAGCGGCTGATGTTCGAGGTTTCCCAACTTTTGTGCTGCTTTCCCTCCCTTCTAGAAGGCTGAAATGCCTCTCCTGAGGCTTCTGACTGGCAGCAAGTTCATGAAGCTACAATAGGCTGGCTTTTGAATTTGTTTGGCCCTGCCCCCTTTGCCTTTGGCTCCTCCTATCCCTGGAATGCAGCCCCAGACAGCTTCTCCAAAATGGAATTCTGGCTGAAGGAGGTTCTGCACCCCTGGGTTACAGTCTTAAGGTAGAAAGAGGGAGTCAGCTGCAGACATTCAAATGAAGCTCCACCAAGTCCCGAGATGGTGTCAGGTTGTACCTCAGGCTCTCCCAAAGGTTGCTGGGCAGAAGACAGATACAAGCAGGACTTAACATCTAAAATCTAGCTGTTACTCATGGAAGTTGCTATATCCTTGTCTAGACCCTTGGTCAGTCTAGCCCCCAGTACTGTCTAATCCAGCCTGGTGTCGTCATCCCCCCCCAGCTGTGCTGGACTGCCACTCCTATCTTGCCCAGCCAGCATGGTCACAGTTTGCTAGACTAGATGTGCCCACTTTGGTCAAATCTAGCCAGGATCATCAAATGCCCTTATCAATGGAGGGCCAAAATTGCCACCTTTCTTTTTGGAAAACTCAGTGCAATGGGATTTGTGCCTTTGGCAGGCACACCTCGTGCACAGGCTTGCTTAACTGATTATCAAAAGTCACTTGGAGCATCGAGGGCCAAATTCCATTCTGGAGAAGCTCTCGGGGGCTGGATTCCAGTGGTGGGCGGGGGCTAAGGTAAAAGGGGTGGGGCCAAAATACAAGAAAATACCAGAAAATACCAGCCTATTTTAGCTTAAAACTCTTACTGCCCAGTAACTAAGCCTTTGGAGGGGCATTTCAACCTTTTAGAATGGGGAGGAAACTGCACAAAAGCCAGGAAACCCATGCCTAATGGTTGGGGGAAGGGGGGGCCATCTGGGGAACCCCAGGAGGGCCAGACAGTCCCCCCAGGAGGGCCAGACAGTCCCCCCAGGAGGGCCAGACAGTCCCCCCAGGAGGGCCAGACAGTCCCCCCAGGAGGGCCAGACAGTCCCCCCAGGAGGGCCAGACAGTCCCCCCAGGAGGGCCAGACAGTCCCCCCAGGAGGGCCAGACAGTCCCCCCAGGAGGGCCAGACAGTCCCCCCAGGAGGGCCAGACAGTCCCCCCAGGAGGGCCAGACAGTCCCCCCAGGAGGGCCAGACAGTCCCCCCAGGAGGGCCAGACAGTCCCCCCAGGAGGGCCAGACAGTCCCCCCAGGAGGGCCAGACAGTCCCCCCAGGAGGGCCAGACAGTCCCCCCAGGAGGGCCAGACAGTCCCCATGTAAATGACAGTGAGTGTGAGAGCTCCCTCTTGCTACTTGCCAGCCGTGTTGAAATAGGCGTGGGGGAAACCGAAGCCAGTGTGTACAGCTGAGAGTTTTTGTTCCGCTGTCTTGCAGATGGGGTCGAGGGTTTGGCCTCCTGGGCTCCATTTTTGGAAAAGACAGTGCAATAAATCAACCGAACAGCGTCTTCTGTCTTGTGTTCTATGTACTACAAATGTTACTTGGTAAGTATCAAGCTTTTTTCCTGTTCCTTTTCTCAGTTATTTATTTATTTACAGTATTTTTTACTCGGCTCTTCAAGCGAAAAAAAGGCTCCTAGCACGGCTTACAAAGATTAATAATAAGATAGTCCCTGCCCTTAGGATTGCAATCTAAAAGATACGACACAAAAGGAAAAGGGCTTGGGAGGGTGGAGCAAAAAATCAAAACTCGGGTACCAGTTCTTAGTTTCAAAGTTCTTATTGGTGTTCCTTCCAGCAGGGATGGGCAAAACAAGCTCCGTGCAACTGTTCCTTCCCTGGATGATATCTGGGGCCAGGTTGGTCTCCCTCTTGCCGAGGGTGCTGCCTCCCAGTGGCTGTTGCTTCTCTGGCCCAAGGATGAGTTATCCTCTGTTGCGAGTGTTCAGGGTCACACAGCTTCCCTCTGAACGTGACTTCGGACAGCTGTGTTGTGCATCTCGCTGTGTGTGGCCACTTTGTTTCTGGTTTGCCTGAGAAATGCAGTGTCTGAGTCAGCGGCTCACAGATCTCAAACCATCGCAACTTCTGCAAGTGCTGAATGGAGCTGGAAAAGACAGCCAGTTCCCTGTCTTCTGAAATCAGGTTTTTTTTTAAAGGGTCAGCCTGGTACAAGGCTGGGAAGAGGTACAGGGAGCGCAAAGGCAACCATCCTCTCTCCGTGCCCCCTTGGCCCCTTATGCCTTGAATTCCCTCCCCAAACTACTACATGGTGCTGTTCTCTTCCTTCAGATCACTCTTCAAAAACCAACTGTTCTGTGAAGCCTATAATCTAGGTTGCAGATAGCCACTCACCTGGTCACCTGTGGTGATGAAGAAATCCCTCCAGGTAACCAGGCTGGAAAGTTGTAGTAACAGAAGGGAGTTGGTCCTTTCTGTTTTCAGGCTGTCAGTGGGCGGTAAATGGCTTACGCACAGGATGGTAGCTTTTGTGGGCATATTTGCAAGCCAAAGTCCCTCTAACAGCGTTTGCTTGTTCCCCCTTCGCCTTGCATGGGGTTGGTGCTGTACAAAATGATATAGAATAGGTCTTGTATCTACTCCATGACGAAACACAGGCGAGAGCCTGTGAATGTCTCTGCAGGAGTTCCAGAGCCTCTGCTGCAGCCTTAGAGTAACGTTCAGTGGTCTTCAGTGTCTGGGTAATTTTGTCATGAAGTACCTTTTGGGACCTCAGATAACAGAAACTGTGTTACAGGAGCAGATGCCATAAAGCAGCCTTCTCCAGCCTGTTGCCCACCAGATAAGTTGGCCTACCGCTCCCATAATCCCCAGCCAGCATGACCAAAACATCTGGAGGGCACCAAGTTGCCTCCCCCGATTGAGCTACACCCCTTTCAAAGGTCTGGCTCGCATGTCACAATGACCCAGATTTTTTTTTTAAATTCCAGATTATTGTGAGTGTGATAGTGTGCTGCTCCAGGCTGCCTGATCACTCCCACTTCAACTTCGAGTGGCTAAACAAGTCACGGACTTTCGATCTGTAGTTTACTTAGTGTTACATGCACTCCAGGAACTCTGGCTTGTCCCTTCCCTGCCAACCCAACAAATCGTTGGAAGGCCCGTGATTTGTTTAGCCGCTCCCTGTTGTAGCAGGAACCATTGGGCAGCGTGGACTCGAGCGCTGCCGTGCTCACAATAACCCAGAATTCTTTGACATTCCAGGTTATTGGGTTGTGCAAGGCTGCTAAGCTCCTGGCTGTTGCCACATCTTGTGGCTGTGGTTTCCATAAATTAGATCAGCCAGTGTTACATTTGCACCAGAAATCTGAGCTTTAACCTCTGAGGCTTTTTAAGCATTTTAAGAAAACAAAAGCTTTGCACAAATCCTAGCTCATTGCCAAACAGTGGGAACTCTGTTACTGCTGTGACTGACTTAAAGTTTTCAGCTGGGGGAAAACAACAACACACCTCTCCTTTCTTCATGATCTGCTTTCGATGGTACATTAAGCATATTTTTTTGAAATGGGAAATGTTATCGGAATGGCTATGCCCGATTTGCATTCGTTTCCCCTGTTTTTGTTGGTGTTGATGAAGGTTTTGACAGAAACAAAATGAAACAGCAATAATCATTTGTGTTCCTTTTACAGGTATGACGGCAAGTGCGGTAGCGGCGCTAGTTCTCATGATGTCCTCCATAGTGTCTGTAATAGGATCCCTGTACCTGGCCTACATTCTGTACTTTGTGCTAAAGGAATTCTGCATTATCTGTGTCATCACGTACTTGCTGAACTTCATTCTCTTTATCATCAATTACAAACGACTAGTTTACTTGAACGAAGCCTGGAAACGGCAGCTCCCGCCCAAACAGGATTAACTCCCCTATGAACTTTTGACTGACAGTCTGAAGACCCCGACTTCCATTTTAAGTTTATTTTACAGTAAAAGAATTTTTTTCAATTCTTCATATCAGATGCTTTTCCCGAGAATCGTACCTGGTTTAATTACAACGAATCGAAAGAAAGGGGGCCCTAGATAACTTCTCTGCTAATGAGTCCAGTATGAGGTGGAAGTGTTTGAGAAAGTCCTAACCCAATCAAAGACAAGCTTTAACTCTACCTTGAAGGAGTTCCTAGCTGCAAATTCTTGACTCCTTCCTTCCACTAAATATCTCAAGGTGATAACACTTGCTAGGATGTCTCCCAGCTCTGTGCAAATTCAGTTGGGGGGGGGGGGTCTTAATGGGAGATCATGCTAACTTTATTCTAGACTTTATAGGTACCATACGGAAACGTTGCTGTGTTTACATTATGTGTATTTGTAGCCGAGGGGACTAGCCGTAGCCGCGACTAGGACACTGACCACGAGGTTGTACATAAAACGCTAGAAAGGGACTATTGGAGTACTTGTAAAATGCAAAGCTTGTCGCGGCTCAGTCCTTTCCGTTTAGAAGCTTAGCAACTTGAAGAATCATTCCTCTTCTCTTTGGGAGATCTTTTAAAATTTTGTTTTTTAAAGGGAAGATGAGATGAGCCCATCTCTCTGGAGAAGACAGTTGCCACAAAGGATGAAGAGCTGAGACTCCTTTTGTTTTGAGGGAGCGAGGGTTGACGTGTCTAAAGAGAATGGAAATTGATGTGGGAAGTTGCATGTGTTCCAAAAAGCAACAGAACTAATTCAGGTTCCCGTGCAGCTTGCAAGCTGTTGGTTGTGGCTGGCAAAGATCTGACATGAAGACACTAATAAGAGAGTTTCGCCTGGGGGAACGGGGTGTCTCTCACTGGAGAGACCCCTTAAATAGGAAACGTGTGTAGAGGGGCAGAACCAACTATGCACTTCAAACTGGAGTCAGATGGCTACATAGTATTCCTAGTTTGACTTCTATTTCAAGCTGCTGTGTAGAATCACAGCTTTACACTGGATCCCAGTGACTCACTGGCAAACTGATGCACTGGAGCAATAGGGCATGGCCCCACAGCGAGGTCTCCATATGCAAGCCCTACTGAAACGAAGAGCGCCTGCCTGAAGTCTTTGGCACTTCCCTTTCATTTCAGTGAGGCCTGTAGGGGAAACGGTTGCTGCAGGTTATGCCCCTAGGGCAGCCTTCTCCAGCCTGGTGCCCTCCACGTGTGCTGGACTGCAACTCCCACATGCTGGCTGGGGATGATGGGAGCTGCAGTCCCAACACATCGGGCGGGCACCAGGTTGGGAAGGCTGCCCTGGAGGCAGAGCAATTCAGGATCTTTTCTACAGATGTTGGTGTGCAGTTTAGGATGGAGATGCATGATTCTGCTCCCCTTGAGGTAAATGATGTAAAAGGGAAGGAGGGGGCAAGGAGGTGGATGGCTCAAGATTTCTTCATGGTTCTTCTTGAAACAGCATCTTGAAACAAATTGCAGATCGCTTTGGGGCGGTGGGGGAAGTGTTTTTCCCCTTCGTCCCGTGTTGTCCTGAAAGGCAGTGTTCTTTTTAAAAAGTGCCTTCTGTCTTACAAACCAAATATTGTGGGTGTTTGAAATTGGCAGGCAGAAGTGTTCTTGTGCATATATACAGATATATTATAAATGAAACAAACCTTTGCAGTATGTAGAAAGTGTGTCCCGCGCAAGTCATGCTGGCGCCATGAACAGGTTCCTCCTAGGATGTACTGGGGGAGGGGGGATTCAAAGCCCAGTTGTCCCGGCTGAGTCCATGTTGATGGCCCACACCTGACTGGGATCAGTGTGCGTTCCCCAGTCCCCAGGTCTGACATTTGCTCTTTCTACTTGGGTGCGGCCTGGGGAGTCACTACCCGCTTTTACCCAGAACGCTTCCTACAGGCCGGCCCCTGAGGCTCTGTCCAGTGCGCTGTGATTTGGGGACTAGTTCCGGCAGGAACCTGCGAACAGAAACAGCCTTGGAGAACTGTCTCAGCGTCTGGTCTGGCAGCTGTTAGCGGCCCGAACTGAGGAGCCCTTTTTCGGTGATGCCCCTGTATTCCTGGCTCACCCTCTGATGGCTTCCCACCGCAGGGGCAAGCGAGGAACCTGCTGTCACTCCTTGCCTCTGTGCAGCCGCAGAAAGAAAGTTGCAGCACAGAGAGGGTAGGGAGGGGGCTCTCTGCACGTGGCGGTAGCAGCTGTCAGCACCACGTAGCTGCTACAGCCGCCTGCGCAGGCTCTCCTTGGGGCTGCTGTATGAGCCAGTCTGTGGCCTGATGCATGCAGGGCCGGCTCCTGTGCCCAAGGAACCCTGGCCGTCTGATGGGTGCTAGTATTGTTAGCGGCAGCAGGTGCCACGCAGCTCATCTACTTGCCGCCTGAGCCTCAGTGCCCCAGTGTCCTCTGCAGGCGACCTTGTGGTCAGGCAGGACAGCGACATGTCTGAGGTCAGCTCTGAATGTACCTAAGGCAGCCTTTCCCAAGCTGGTGGCCTCCAGGTGTGATGGACTACAGCTCCCAGAATCTAAGCTGGCTGGGGATTCTGGGATCTGAAGTCCACCACTCCTGGAGGCCACCAGCTTGGGAAAGGCTGATAGCCGATGCTGAGAAAACCAAAACATTTCTTTCCCCCAAGCGTGTCGATGCCAAAACGCGAGTCCTGCTGGTTTCCCCCCCAAGCGTCAGCGCTGGGCTTCCTCCCACTTTCATATCTGGCAGGACATACCTTTCTAAAACACGCCCTTTAAGCAAACAGCAATTCCATTCCGTCTCCTTGGTGAGTCTCCTCCTATTTTTGTTTTGCTTGTCAAAGAAACCAAACCTGCGTTAAGGTATTAATGAAATCCTCTTTGGTTTTGTAAAAGTGCGATGTGTTTTCCATGGAAAGCGGCCGGGATAGACACTTTGACAGTATTTAAATGCCTGCCAAATGAACAGTCGGGGTTTTTAAAGTTTTATTTTATGTGGGACTTGTGTGGAGCAAAAGCAGGGGGAGAAGGAAGCCTTTATATGAGTACTGTTTGTTTTATATATATGTGTGTGTGTGTCTCTCTCTCTCTGTGTGTGTAAACACACACAGACACACACTAAAAACTGCTTGTTCTTGTCAAAAAGAGTTTCTTGCAACACATCTTGCATCGACCAGAGTACAGTTAAAGCTTGTCTTGAATGTTGAAATTCAGAGGTGTGGAACGGCCTTCTTCAAGCTGGCACCCTCAGGATGTGCTGGACTATAACTCCCATTACTACCCTGGGGATGATGGGAGTTGTAGTTGGCCACATCTCAAGGAGCTGGCTTGAGGGGAGGCTGGTGTTAATCCTTTGTAATGCTTGGTGGGGGAATTTCCAGGTTTTAGCCCCCACTTTTCCTTTTAAAAAATTCTCTTAAACCTTCAGGTAAATGGTTCAACCTAAGGATTTATTTATTTATTGTTTTGCGTCTGTCCGAGGGTGAGGTGAGGCTCTGCTGCCTTTGAACTTTAACCTCTGACCTAAGCAGAAGAGCGCAGCATCTGTGTGGTCTTGAACAGTGAATCGTGCCCTGGAATGTTGACTTGATTTATTTTGTTTTTTTGCTGTTCGAGAACAGAAAGGATTCGACAAGTAAATATCGGTCGCCTTGTATGCTTTTCGTGTGTGTGCGCGCCCGTGTGCGTCTGTCTACCCCCACCCCTCTGCAAAAGGCAAAATCCCCCTTTTGTTAAGTGTTTTTTCTGTAAGTGGTCTAAAGAACTGACGGTTATTGGGTAGTTAGCCTTTCTCTGCCTCCTCCTTCCACTCTGCCCAGCTAGTGGACCCCTTCCCCTTCTCGGGCACAGGTCTTCCTGAATGCCGGACCTGGCCCTGCCAATATGGTTGCGCAGATGCAAGAAGCCCGGCCAACCTAGTTGTTGCCTTTCTTCCCCATGGGGCACGGAAAGGCCCCCATGGCTGTCCCTGTGCACATGGTTGGGAAATGTGTACCTCTTGAGGGCTAGCACCATGGGGAAGCAGTTGAGGGTGCAGGGCACAAAGGGGTAGGGGTGCTCGATGTGGCGGGCGGCACCTGTTTCCCTCTCTCCTGCCTGCATGCCTTCCTCTCTCGCCTGAGGGCAAACAGTTCCTCTCCTGGGCTTGGGGGTGAGGGGCATTTTGCAAAGGTACAAGCACCTGGATCTGTTAATAGCTGTGCAGAAGAAATCCCTTCTCTATGACCATTGAAGTTCTGGGAACCCTTGCACCTTGGCTGCATCTCAACTTGGCTCTAGTTTTATGCTGGTGAGAGAGAAAACGGTTCCTTTCCCCCCTCCTGGTGATAAAAGCTCAGGTTATTTCTAGCAATGTGCCAGGAGTCAGATTTACTGCAGTCCAGTCTCATTCTCAGTTCTCTCCCCCCCCCCCCGCCTCCCACCAGTAATTGCTGTGAATTGGCCACCTAAAGCTAGTGGATCCTTCCAGTCCGTGCAGCTTTCCCTGACCTGGTTGGTCATTCTGCACAAAGGGCGGAGGTCTCTTGTGGGTTAGGAAGACCCATTTCTAAACCTTGGGGAGCTTTCCAGGAGAGGGGATCCTTTTTGCATCTTGGATACAAGGAGATACAGCGGGGAGGCAGAGAGCTTGACCGCATCCAGCCCTCCCCTCCCCTCCCCTCCCCTCCCCTCCCCTCCCCTCCCCTCCCCTCCCCTCCCCTCCCCTGATGAGCTTCCCATATTTCTATTCTTCAGCTAGATGATCCAACTGACAAATGTATATCATAGTGTTTTTGGGGGTGGGAGGTGGGGGGAGAAGGGGGACGTTTCTGCAAGGGCAGCTCCTTATGGAAATGTTGCAAGGGAGTGGGCCCAGAAGGAGTTGAAAATCTTTTGGAAGATACACTAGAGTTATTTTGCTGCTCAGTTTGGGTCTCTCATCCCAAACACTGCCCCCCCCCAATCCCCGGCTCAGTTTTCTGCTGGTCAGCGGCTTCTCATCTGTGTGGACAAAAGTGAAGTTGAAACCAGATTAAACTTTTGCTTGGGTTCTGCCAGCACCCTTCAGACGTGAACTAGCAAAACTAGTCCGAAGAAGGTGAAGTATTCCGTTACCATTAAAACAAAAAATTGTATTAAGCATGGCCTAAATATTCAGTGTGTGTTCTGTCTCGTATGTTTGATCTGACAAATTTTTTTGGCGTGCTTCGAACTCCAGACCGTCGGCGTCTCAATCGGAGTCATTCCACTTTTGCATTCGACATAAAGACTGCGACATTCTGAGGTCTAGAATCCAATTTTGCTAACAGGGGAATTAAAACAAAACCATGTAAATAATGTAAGAATGTTTATTTGTTGCACATAACTTTTTTGGTATAAAAATAAATGTAGAAATTACCTGTGGATGTCTTTGCAGTGTGTTCTGTCATCTGCTGTGCTTGTTTGCTTCTCTCCCCTTCCCCTTTGTTCTTTAGACACCGAACTTTTAGCGCTCTCAGAGTTCTAAGCCTAATTTGTGCTTAATGTTTTGAACATTAATACAAAAAGTACCAAAGTTTAAATGCAGAATGCTCAAGCAGGACTGCCACATTTAAATGGCCAGATTTCCATGCAATAAAGATAGAGGCTAGAGTTCTTTTCTATTACTTTATATATCTATATCCTTTTTCTTTTGGCCATGACAAGAACATAAGAGCTGTGCTGGATCAGGCCAAGGGTCCATGTAGTCCATCATTCCGTTCACACAGTGGCCAACGAGCTACCTGCGGGCAACCCACAAGCCGGACATGAATGCAACAGCACCCTCTCGCCCATGCTCCCCGGCAACTGGTGTGCATAGGCTCACTGCCTCTGATACTTATTAGTCGGGCATTTTGCCCATTAACATTGGCTACCTTTTTGGAACCGAGATCAGAAAGCAAGGCGCAGGTCAGGCCCATGGATGCTGCCAAGGGGGGGTGTGCTCGCTTCACAGTGAAGAAGGAATGAGGCCTGGAAGCAAGAGAGCATGAAGGACTGAAGATCAAGGGAGGGTGAACTCTTTTCCTTGATATGCTGCTTTTCTACATGTAGGGAGTGTTCCAATGTGTGGCTCCCAAAGTACGGTTTGTGACCCTTCCTCAGGCTATCTTTTTTCGGGGCCGTGGTACATGTGGCTTAATTTACATCTGTACCCATAAACTCAGGAAGCCTCGTATGAATGTAATGTAAACTCATTCTACATAAACTGTTCCTGGACCGTACCACTTCAGACTTGGGGGGTGGGGGAAATGTTTGCTTCCTTGTTGGGTCTGTTTTTAATACATTCTTGATCTCTCAAGAAGGCCATGTTAGATAGGGAGAGATTTTCCTCCCTTTCTCATAATACTAGAACCCAAATGGGTCGTCCCATGAAGCCGATCGGTGGGAGATTCAGGACAGAGAAAAGGAAGTCCTTCACACAGCGCAGAGTTAAACTATGGAACTCGCTACCACAAGTGATGCAGTGATGGCCGCCAAGTTGGATGACTCGAAAAGGGGATTGGACAACTTCCTGGAGAAGAAGGCTATCAATGGCTACTAGTCCTGATGGTTATATACCATTCTAGGATCAGAGGCAGTATTCCTGTGTACACCAGTTGCTGGGGAACATGGGGGGGATGGTGCTGTTGCGCTCATGTCCTGCTTGTAGGTTCCCAGTCAACAGCTGGTTGGCCATTGTGTGAACAGAACGCTGGACTAGATGGACCCTTATGTTCTTATGTTCCTGCTTTCTTTCAGTGGCCTGGTTTGGATGTAATGCTAACCCATGGTTTATTTAAACTATGGTTTGTTGCCCAACCCAGAGTTTGCCTGGCAGATGACTGAACCAACTATGGTTTCTTTTGTTAATCCTGGGGTGTTCGTTTCCCTCCTCCTCTGCCCGCACCCTCCTGTATCCCAAATGCCTTTGCAGCACCGTCATAGTGGCATGTACACCAGCTAGATCTTTTGACCAGTCGTGTTTCTGTAGCCTGGCAAAACAACCCACAGTTCTGGGTTGACACATCACGACAGCGCAGAATTCAACAACCCAAACCATGAGTTAGCCTTACGTGCGAACCAGGCCGGCGCGTGCGTGGGATTGCCCAAACGTCGTCTTGTGCGAGGTTTTCCCCATGCAAACCTGCTTTCATTTCTCTCAGAAATGGTACTCCAGGCTCTGCAACCTTATATATGAGAGTGAAATCTACTCAGGCATCAAATGATTGTGATGATCCTTAACGAGGCTAATCTGGTTTCTGAAAAACTCTTTGGCCATAGATAAATGTGTATATAAATTCGCAATATGCACAATTTTTCTTCAAAAGGAAGCGTTAAACTTGTCCACAGAACGTACGTTCCTTTGGATCCTTGGAACTTAAGAGCAGCTTTGTGGTCCAATTCCCAGCTTCCGCCATCAGCCCCGCGAATGGCTTTGCTGGTCTTGGTTTTCTGGCAGAAACACTTTTTGTTCTTGCTCAACTTATCATAGACAATTACTCTGTATGTAGATGCAGTCTTGAGAGCACCCCTTGAATCTGAACCTCTTCTTCTTAAACATTCTGCGGCACTTTCAAGTCAATTAAGGATGCCTGAAGACGTGAGCTTAGGGCAAACAGACATTGTCGTACTTGGCTGGCATGAGACAGCTGGATTCATTGGCAAGCTTCCAGTATCTCTCCTTCAGCAGAAAGGCGGCTGATTTGGGTTGCCGTTGACGGGTGAAAATCCCTTTCTTGTTACCCAAAACTCGTGTTATCCCTGTAAATGGGAAAGAAAGTTATGAAACAAGGAAGGGACAATGGCAAGAAATTACTGGCAGAACGTGGGTGTATTCTGCCCAAGCGCCTAGCAGCTGCAATTTTATGTTGCCTGCAGTATTGAGCATCCTGCTAATTTCACCTTAAAAAAACAAAAACAAAACTATGTTTCTAGTCCTCATGGCTATGAAGATAGGCTTTTATATGTCTCGGCAATTCCTGGTAAAATCTCCAAACCCAGGAGAAGGATTCAAGATTTCCAGAGGTTAGGAATTCAAGAGAATTGCCACCCCCCAAACAGAGGAGCAGTGGTGGCGCTAGGATTTCTTTGTAGGAGGGCGTCTTTAAAAGGCAAGATGTGAGGTGTGCAAGCCAAGAGCTCTCACATGCTGCCATCAACTATTCTGGACACGTTGTACAAAGTGAGAACCAAAATTTCCAGTCCTGTCACTGAAATTTTTAAGTTAATTTTTTTGGATTTTTAAACTTGTTTATATTTTTTAACATTTGTAGGCCTCCCGATTATCTTGATTTTGGCAGATCTCCCATAAGCTTTCATCTGGCAAATACTCTGCACCACTGCATGTCAACTACCAAAGACAAAATCATGCCATTGCATCTCATCTATCACATACAGTCAAACACCAAAGTATGGACTTCAATATCTGGTATTTGGCTTTGAGGTTTGATTTTAATATACCACGTGTCAAGAATACAGATGTCAAATATTTAGGATCTGCTTGGGAAATAAGACTCTTCAGAGAAATATCTGGTGCTTCGATGACAAGTTCACAGAAGAGAATTCTGAGGGCCTTTTTTGGAAGCCCAACACTTTTGCTGCCCACACAGAAACAAAGGAAACAATCCAGCCAAAGTTAAGCACCTTTAGATTCCACTGGGGAGAGCTAAGTATATACTTAACTCTCCCTTGGAAATCAGAAGGTGCTTAAAACATACTCAGTTGTGCTGAATGCTGCTGTAAGAGTCTGACAGGATGACATGGCAATTTTAAGCCAATTTGGCTGTACCTTGTTCAGTCATAAAATCGGCAAAGTTCCAGATGAGCTCTCCAATCACATAGCTCTTCCTCTTTTGGTCTAAGACAGCGTGATATTCCTTCAGCAAGGCCAACTGGTACTCCTCGGAGAACATGAGAGGCGGGTCCTGCAGGTGTGTGTGTGTGTGGGGGGGGCGAGTTAAAGGGGAGGCAAAAGAACACAGCATCAAGATCCGTTCGTCGGGAATGTCTCCAGGACAAGCACTCCTGAGGTGAGCGGGAGCTGAGCAAGGGCCGGGCATGTGAAACCAGAGTTGGAAGTGACCCTTGCTCCAGTGAAAGACGGCTTACCACCTCCCAAGACCGTCTTTCCGCTGTCAAACACCACTTCCCCATAGGAGGTTTCTCCTAACGTTGAGCCAGAACCTGCTTCCTTGCAATGTTCACCCGTTGGTTCTGGTCCTGCCTCCTGGGGCAACCAGCGGAGGCTGGTGGCTCCAATGTCAGCGGGGTGGTAAATCCATCCTACATTTTGGTTAGAACCAGTCAGAACTCTAAAGGAGCTATCGAAAGTGTGAAAGCACAGCAACCCTTTAGGTACTTGAACAACCGGTACGTGTGCTCCTGTGTGCATCCCCATCACTTCAACAGGGCCCGTGCACAACAATTCCACCATGAGTGTTGGCAAACGTTCCCACATATACGTAATCAACCATGTTGTGAAGAAAATGGATCTCTCTCTCTCTCTCTCTCTCTCTCTCTCTCAGTACTAGGCTCAGGATGGATATGATGGAAGACTTCACACAATGCAGAATTAAGAATTTAACATATTATGCCAGTGCTGTATGGTTTACCCTGGTTTCCAGTCTGTTTCTGGGCCCAATTCAAAGCGTTGGTATTAAACAGCCTGGGGCCAGGTTACCTGAAGGTTCAGCTCCTCCCAGAGCCCAGACCCTGAGATCCTCTTCACAGGCCCTCCTCTGGGTGCCCATGCCAAATGAGGTGAGCTGGGTGGCTACTAAAGAGAGGGCCTTTTCAGTGGTGGCACCATGAAATTGCCTCCCCGGAGAGACTCACCTGGTGCCTATGTTGTGGTCTTTTGGGCACTAGGTGAAGACCTTTTAATTTTCTTAGGCTTTTAGTCCTTCAGTTTTGTTTTTAAAACTGTTATTGTATTTTTACATCTTGACACTGCTGCTGGTTTTTATGATTTTTATGGTTTTCTACTGTCTTTTGAAATTCTAAAAAAAATTATAGTCTGTCTTCTCATTACGGTTTTAACAGCTGCAAACCGGCTGGAGAGCTTTGACTATTGCGCGGTATAGAAATGAATGAATAAAAAAATAAGTAAGTTATAGAATTTGCTGCCACGGGATGTGATGAGGGCTAAACACTTAGATGGCTTTCAAAGGAGTTTAGGAAAACTTTAGTGGTGGCTGTTGGAAACAGTAGCTTTTTTCATTTAATTTTTTGAATAAATAAATAGCTAAGCGGAACCTCTGTGTTCCAAGGCAGTATTGTGCTTGCTACCAGTTTTTTGGGGGTAGGGTGGGGACAGGTCTGATTCATCTGGGCTCTTTTTGTGTTCTGAACCACTGGTGCAGCATTTGGCAGAACAACCTGAAAAGCTTTTGTCCGTTTGGGTCAAGAAAGAAGCACCCCTCTCTCCTTTATGCCTAAGGAATGGGTGAGCAAGGCCTACTTCTCAGTTACTTTTCAACTGCTGGCAGCGACATGGTTGACTTTAGCCATGTTCACTGAATGGAACCTCCATCTTCAGGGGCAGTATATTGTCCTGAGAACCAGATTCCTGGGACACAACAACACAGGCAGGCCATCAGCCATCATAATGCTGGCTGTCCACTGCTGGAAGCTGAATACTGGGCTAAGAGAGCTGGGCTAATACCAGAAGCTGAGCGCAGGCATTCTCAGTGCAGGCACCCTGACTGTGGAACTCCCCCTCCACTCATATACAAGACGCATCTTACAAGCTTTTGGCACCAGCTAAAAGACCTGTTCGTTTACCCGGGCTCTTGATTAAATTTTCCTCTCTTTTGCTGCAATGTGTAATTGTGTAAGTGCATGACACTTACAGCACCTGATGAAGTGGGTCGTAACCCAAGAAAGCACGTGCAAATGAATAACTTAAACAGTTAATCTATATTTGTGCTACACTTAACCCTTGAATTTGAAAACAGAAGGCTAACACTAATACTATAATGTTATTTATCTGTTACTGTTTTCCCCAGTTCAATTATATTTTTTGTTACTGTTGTATTATTTTACTGTGTCTTATTGCTTGCAGCCCGCTTTTGGATTATTTTATAATGAAATGTGGGTAAGAAATCTCTTTTTAAAAATTGAAATAAAAAATAAATTAAATGAAACAGAGTCACCTTGGTTTGATCCAGCAAGCCGTTTCTTATATTCTCACACAGATAACCCTAACAAGCAGGGGTGAGCGAACATGGGATGTTTGAGCTTGTTGAGGTTTCCCTGAATTCCTCCTTGAAGCTCATTTTGCCTCATTTGTGTTCCTGAGTGCAAACATCCTTATTTTTCCCAATTGAGAAAAATGTGCATTTTCAATCAGGGAAAATGCACATTTTTAAAAGTGTGCACTTTCCCCCCATAAGCTAAAGTGTCAAGATGCGGATTTGTGGGGGGAAGTGTGGACTAGTGCACTTTTGAGCACAAATGCAAACTTGAGAAATTGCAGTAACTTGAGGGTTCAGGGTTGCAATCGGGACGTGACTGCATGATTTGCGAAGAGGAACTAAATTCTCGTACATCCCTACTAATGAACTCCAGCAAAAGCCCAGTACCACTTCCTGCCCTCTTGTGGCAGTGATGGTTGCAGTTATCCCCTTCCCCCTTCAGAAAATGTGCACATGCCAGTTTTGGGGTGGAAATTCAATGTAACCATGGATGTCGGGCAAGCATCATGGGAGGCCTTGAGTGGGAGGACTGTTGTCTGAAGGACTCTAGAGGTGCTCAAATTACAGCTCTTCCCGTAAAAATAAAGTAAGATTCTAGTCCTCATGGTTGTGAATAAAGGATTGATTGAAACTGGAACATAGGAAACTGCCTTATACTGAGATAGACCCTGGGTCCATCTAGTCCAGTACTGTCGACACTGACTGGCACCAGCAGTTCTCCAGGGTTTCAGGCAGGAGCCTTTCCTCGCCCTACCTGGAGATGCTGCTGGGGGTTGAACCTGTGACCTTCTGCATGCAAAGCAGGGGCTCTACCACTGAGCTATGGCCTTTCTCCATCCTCTCCCATCCTCCCATGCATCTCCCACCCTTTGTTGTCAACTGTGATTGGAGCATCAAAAAAAAAATTAAACCCATTTTAAGCGCAAGGAAAAGACAACCTATAGAATAAACCCAGAGTAGAACCTGAAATTGTAGTTGGCAAGCAAGCTGTGGGGAGTTCTTCTGTGCACCCCCCCCTTACAATGAAATAAGATCGCACAAGGGCTCAGCCATGCAGAGCATCCCTCAGCAAGCACCGTGACGGTACCAGCAACGGCCACACTCTTGCACAGCTCCCTTTTCACGGCAACAGGGCTTGTGCCAGCAAATGCCCCAAGGGATTTTCCGCCATGTGTGAGTGTGCGCGCGCATGCATGCGTACGTGTGCATGTATACAAGGATGCCATTAAGAGCTAGTGGTGCCACTGGGCCTGGACCATGGGGCCAACATCGGGGGGGGGGGGGCAAATAACCACCGAGAGAGCAGCAAGCGATGAGGGCATCAGGGCAGCAGAAACAAGCTCCACTGTATTCCTCTCATCGTGATGGTGCCATGATTCTTGAAGTGAGCTTAAAATGCAAAACTGCAGTTGCTCAGGGTCTTTCGTTTTAATCTGGGTTGGCAAACGTTCGAACATGTAAGGAGTGCAGGAGCCGTTGTGAGGCACGGCATGGCTGCTGTGGGTGGGAAGAGAAATGTTAGCTGGTGCTTCACAATGGAGGTAATACCCAAGGCTGTCTAAAGGGGATCATCGTACCAAGTCCAGGGTCTAAATTTAAAACAACAGCCCAGCTGCACCACTGTTTAGACCAGCCCTGCAGGGGAGGGATGTCAGAGAAGTCCACAATGGACTCCAGTGAGCTTGGATTTCCAGTCATGGCTTTTTCCAAGTCACACACGCTTTCGAGCCAGTTTTTCACTCTGCCGGGGGGCGGGGGGGATCTGCATCAACTAATGTACATTTGCCTGCACTAGTGCTAATGCAAATTAGTGCAGTTAAAATGAAATTCTGGTTCCGGAGCAGATGACGGAACGAAAGGCCCCTGACAGTCCACGAAGCACAGACAGGATGGATTTAATAACATCCAAACAGGCCCAGGAATCCACGCTGCTCAATCCAGAAGATGCCCTCCTCTTAGCTGCCCACCTTTCATCTATGCAAACAAATCTGTGACAATCTGCAAGCACTTAACCCGCCCGCCGAAAACAGCTGGACTCACGGCATGGAGGCCGGCGACGGCGTCTGCTCCATATTCAGTCTGGATGATGGGCTTCCGGTGAGTGCTGTACCAGTTCTCCAGTCGCGTGCTGAGCTGCAGCTGGACCACTTCCAGGTGTCCCGGGTCGTGGTACCAGGAGAAGTAGCTGTTCACGCAGATGACATCCACGTAAGGCGCCTAGAGGGAATCTCTGCTTAGTTCAGGTGTGTGTGGAAGGGGGGCAGGAACTGATCATGTCCCTTCAGGGCTCCAGGCTTTGGGAGGCCCTTGGGCAATGACACCCTTGGCGCACTACTCTCCTGTGGTGGGTCTCCCTTCTCACCGCCGTGGTCACCAGCAGCTCCTGCTCCTTGTGGCTCCCACTTGCTTGCTTGGCAGGCTGAGAGCCGGGGAGCCAGGGGGCCACAGCATCTCCCGCTCCTCCCCACCACCGCCATTGTCTGGCCCAGCGCAAGCGGTGGGCGAATCAGCAGGTTGCTTTGGGGAAGAGAAGGAGCAAGTCCCAGGGGCCCTGGCCAGCGAGGCCCTGCTGGGCGGGTGGGCCCTGGGCAGGTGCTGGCCAGGTCTGCCCTTGGCCCTGATCCCTTTGAAAACAAGCGGAGCAATGCTCTTTTCTCCCCACCCCCCCAGCCCACCCCCACTTTCCCTAAAGCAAGGTAGGAATTTCCCTTTGCAGCAGGGAATACAAAACTGGGAAGGTTCTTCCGCCCATTCACTCACCGGGAAGGCCTTAAGCCAGGGCTGGGCAGCCTGCAAACCAGCCTAATTTCAAAAGCCCCTGGCAAGTGATTGGTTCCGACCTCCAGCAAGGTCTCTAGACTGGTCTCCCCCCGGCAGCTGGCCGGGCAGGCAGGGGCGCGTGGGGAGAAGGGAGTGGCGGAAAGAGAAAGACGGGCTCACCCCTTGATCTCGCGCATAATTGGCATTTGAGACGTAGGTGACCGGCCGGGTGGGGTCCACGGACCTGGTGTGGCTGATCACCGTCCTGCATGCAAAGCGTAAGAACCAAGACCGTTTCTCGCAACGTAAAATGAATTCGTCCAAGTGTTTTCCTTCCCCTCCTCCACCCTGTTTAAAACTGATGGGTGGACGCCCTGCAGAGGGTATGGGGGGAACATTTTGCGCTCTTCCAACACATTTGACAATCCAGAATTGCAGCCTGACAGTAGCCAGCCTCCCAGGAGTATCCTCATGCGTCTTCTGACTCCCCTCAGGCCTCCTCACCAGAAGAAAACTCCACTACACCAAACACGAGATCCCACCCCACATCACTACCCTATGTCCCAATGAAGGGGGGTGCAAATGTAAAAAATCTTTTTAAGGCAACAATCATATTAGGTACACCAAAGAGGGCTGGCTCGAAAAGCTGTTTTCTGAACCAAAATTTGGATTTTGGCCCTAGGTTACAAGCATGCAGGGGCAGCTTGACTGAAGAACAGGGGAAATTGATGCGAATAGGGCTACAGGTGTGGACGTGCCCGATCTCAGAAGCTACGCAGGGTCAGCCCTGGTTAGTACTTGGATGGGAGGCTGCCTGGGAATCGGGCTTCCTGCACTGAGCAGGGGTTGGACTCGATGGTCTTGCAGGCCCCTTCCAACCCTAGGATTCTATGAAGGTTGAGTAGGCGTTGCATGTGGGTCACTGAACCATGGTTTGTTGTGTTGTGTGAACCCAGCCACACTGGCAAACCATGTTTTGTTAACCATGAACAACTCGTATCTCACGACAAACCCAGTCAACAACAAACCATGGGTTCTCTTCACAGGTTGTTCGTAGATAACAAACCATGATTTGTTGGCACGGCCAGGTTCACACAACACAATAACCCATGATACGATTTAACAACAGCCGACAGTTCAGCGACAAGCCACACCCAACCTATACTCAACCCATATTCTGGCTTGAACCCAGCCTTCAGCAGTGAATATTGTAAGCCAAATTCTTTTCCTTCTATTTCCGTATTAAGTGTCTATTCTGTATGAAAAGGGTGTGTGTGTATAATAGAGGCACTGTGTCTTATTTTGAAGTGGTGACCGTGTGCCTCAGGGCTTCTCAACATCAAGATGATCACCTCTCTGAACCCGAGCTGGACAGAGGCAGCAAGGAAGGGCCTGCTGCTGGTCTTGTGACAAATAGCTGGGATTACGGGGTGAGACACAGACAGATGCAAAACCCACGTGCAGTTTCTAGAACACCATTCCTCAGGCGGAATGCAGTCCAGTCCATTCACACACTCCACGTCTGCTCAGACGGTTACCCGTGCTGGAGCAACGGAGCCAGGTGGGCACTCAGGCATCCAGGCCAGATACTCGGAGGCGTGCGGCGTGCCGTGCGCAGCCGTGTCCTTGGCGCTCCCATCTTCCTTGGAGTTCTGCTGATGCAGGCGTGTCTTAAATACTCTTTCCCCGAAGCCTTTGCACGACAGGGAAGAACGCGCCTGTTGACTGTGAGTCCTGCCTGGGCGTTAACGGGGCTTTGGGGAAATGCTGCTGTTCGACGTGGCCGGCGTCGCCTTTTCCTTCGACTTCCCCTGCTCTGACTCCTACGGCCTTTGCCTCAGGCTCCAGGCCCGCCTTCGAGGTCTCTCTGCCCAGCTGCTTTCCCCAAATTCAGCTACCTGCATGTATCTTGTTGGCCATGTTCCACAGCCACGTACACACGCACCTCTTTCTCCAATTCTTCAGCCTTTTCTTTCCGGTAACTTTGCTCACTTTGACTGGAATCTTCCCCCCACTCAAACCTCAGGAGCCCTTTCGCCCCCAAAGGGCCGTTACGTAATTCCGCATAGCAGGCCGGTTGATTAGATTTATTATCTAATTTTTCCCCTTGTGCAGAGACGACAATGAGAGGGCCCATCGTTCAGTGCAGGGGCCCTAGTGGGCCTGCAAGAGGCCCTGGGTTCAATTCTTGGCATGTACAGTTAAACTGCAACTCCCAACAGCCCCAGTGCACAGGAAAGCTGGGAGTTGTAGTCCAAAACAACTGGAGGGCTACAAGCTGATCACCCCTGCTTTGTCTTTTACTTGCCGGTTGCTGCTCAGAATCACCCAGTTAACTCTGGGGTGCAGAACCTCAAGCTCCGGGGATCCTGTCCTGCCTCCAGGGTACCCCAGAAGGCCACGCCCCGTCCCCTAACCACAGGTTGTTTGGTTGTTTCCTGGGGTTTGTGCAGTCCCCCCCATTCCAAAAGGCTGAAATGCCTCCCTTAAGGCTTAGTTAAAGGGCAGCCAGAGCTTCAAGCTAAACCGGGCAGGTATTTTTTGTCTCTTGGCCCCACCCTCTTTTGCTGTTGGCTCCGCCCACCACTGGAATGCGGCCCCCGAGAGCGTCTCAGAAATGGAGAGAAGCTCGGGCTGAAAGGGGTTCTGCACCCTGAGTTGACAGATCTTACCTCTCCGAGATCCTTCCCACCCAGTGGGCGGTGGACCTTTCCTGCAGGCCTCAGCCTCAGGCAGGATGAAAGAAGCCTCCAGATTCCCACGAACGCAGTCTTCCATTTCGCTGCGGTGAGCATCCATCTGTCAATCTTGCGGTGCGCGGCCTAACACACCCCCCCCCGCATGGAGGATACTCACTTGAAGTAGTATGCAGCTGGGTGCAGCTCCGAGGCCGGCTCGTTGGCCACCGACCACATCACGACCGAGGGCCGGTTTTTGTCCCGGCGGATCAGCTCCTCCATCACGGTGAGGTGGTGCTGGAGAGATTTGTTCCCGAAGTTCGCGCTGAAAAAGAGGAGCAGAATGAGGCAGCCTCATTTCCCTCGGGGGTTCGGCCTTCATCCCCTGGGGGTCCCCATGCGCCTCTCCTCCTGCGCGGCCCCCTCCCTCGCGGCGCCTCCTCCCTCTTGCCTTCTCCGCTTCAGCCTTTTCAAAACCCACCTACAAAGCCCTGCCTGAGGGGTGAGGAAACTTCAGCCGGGGCGGTGGGCAAATCTGGCCATCCTGGGGCCCCAATCCAATCTTCTAGGGTTTGCCAGATGACCTCCCCCCCCCCTTTGGGGGCTTCCTGGCTTTTGTGCCGTTTCCCCCTCATTCTGAAAGGCTGAAATGGCTCTCCTAAGTCTTCGTTATGGCAGTGAGAGCTTTGAGCTACAATAGGCTGGTAGTTTTTGTACTTTTGGCCACACCCCTTTTGCCTTCAGCCCCGCCCACCACTGGAATGCGGCCCCCGAGAGCTTGTCCAAAATGGGATGCTGCCCGGGTTCTGCACACCTGCCGTACCCGAAACAAATGTCTCGCAAGCTGGGGATCTGGCCCCTTATTTCTTGCGAGGCGCAAATGGAGGCCATTTCCACAGACTGAGCTCTCTGCTTCAGGGGGGGCCCCAGGCTGCAGTACCATTCTACCCAAGCATTCCATCAGCTGACCCCCAGGCCCTATAAAACCACAGCCTCGGAGTTTGCTCCTCGGTCGCAGCAATTCGCCTCTGGTGAGAGGATGCTACCTTGGGGCTTGGTTTTGAATACCCAGCTGCTCCCCCCTTAGTATCTTTCCATCTTGGGAGCTCAGGGAGAGCACCAATCACCCACCTGTCTCTCATGCCCACGGCCGGGCACTCGTCAATCACAACAATGCCGTAGGCGTCGCAAAGCTCCATGATCTCCTCAGCGTAGGGGTAGTGGCTGGTGCGGAAAGAATTGGCGCCCAGCCAGCGCAAAAGGTTGAAATCCTTCAGGACCAGGGGCCAATCCAGGCCTTTGCCACGGATCTGTGGGAGAACCAGCTCAGTAAACCTGTTCTGCGTGTTAGCGAAAGCGATGGTCCTTTGGCGACATTGTGGTTTCAGCTGAGCACTGAACCCCTTTGCACAGCACAATGCACAACCCTAGTTGAAATCTAGGTGTGGAGTCTTATTTTAAAAAACACCAATGGAGACAGGCAAGGCAGGCTAAGGATGCAATCCTAGGCCCACCTAGCTGGGAGTAAGCCCCGCTGACATCCACAGGACTTACACAGGAGTAGACACGCATAGGATTGCGTGGTAAGGCTTACTTCTCACGGAGGGGTGTCAGAGTTTGTACCTCTTGAACTACAGGAGCAGGCAGCTGTTGTCACTGAACATTCCTCCCCACCAAAGGAGTCCCTGCACACAGAAGACTAGTGCTTCAGGGAGAAGCGTCAGGAGCCTTCGCCCTGGCATGCTGGTTTTCTATCAGCACAATCTTCTGCATGTCTACTCAGAAGTAAGACACATCGAATTCAACGGGGCTTACTCTCAGGTTAGACCTGACGGCAGACCCTTCAGCCTGGTGTCCTCTGGACACACTGGAACATAACTCCCGTCAGCCGCAGGCAGAAGTTCAAACCAGCCGAAGGGCTTCAGGCAGGGGAGGCTGGTGGCTCCGATGTCAATGAGGTGATGAAGCCGCTCCGGGTTTCAGTCAGAACTCTAAAGGAGCTCTGCAAGGGATCACTTCTTTAGAGTTCTGACTGAAACCCAGAGCGGCTTCATTGCCCCATTGACATCGGAGTCACCAGCCTCCCCTGGCTTCAGGGTAGGACTGAGATGGGTGGGTGCTGTCCCTCAAGGATGCCGCACAGCAAGAGGCCGGGCTCCGGAGGCCGGCAAAGGAGGGAGCTGGTCTCACTGCAAATAAAACCCCAAAGTGGCAAGGGCCAGGAGGAGGGGTTTTAGAAACTCCATCAGCCGCGTGTGAGGCCTCTCGTCACTGCGCTCTCCTTCCACGCCTGCTGTGCCCATCTTCGCTCCGGCCGAAGGGCTTACGGGCGAGGACCACGCCGCGTCTCAGATCATTCCGCACAGCGGTCCTGGTGCTTCGCTGGTGCGAAGCCTCCTCAACTCACGTCAGCGTCTTCGTGTTTGTTGACCCCGTGGAAGTAGAAGGGCTTCTCGTTGATGAGAAACTGGGCTTCGGTGACGCGGATGGTCCGGATGCCAACTGGCTGCGTGTAGCTGTCTTTGGAGAAGCCGCCATCCAACTCAGCCGAGAGCGTGACCTGCGTTCCGAAAAAGCCACCCTCCACGTCAATGTCCCGAGCACATGTGCCACAGAAGCAGAGCCGGGATCTGGCCCGGCTGGGCTTCCAATCAGGCCTCCCTGCGGTTGCCTGGATGGCCGCGCCCCCTTCTCTCAGCTCCACCCCCGGTCCCCTGACCCACGGTCGTTTGGTGGTAGCCCAGCTGTTGTGCAGATTTTCCCCGTTCCAGAAAGTGGAAATGCCTCTCCTAAAGCTTAGTTCCTGGCAGGAAGAGCTTTAAGCACAAATATGCTGCTATGTTTGGGATTTTTGGCCCCGCCCCTTTTGTTCCGCCTCCTTTTGCCTTCAGCTCCACCCCCCACTGGAATGTGGCCCCCGAGAGCTTCTCTGACGTGGAATTTGGCCCTCGGGATGAAAGAGGTTCTGCACATACATCCAGAACTTGACACTGACCCACACAATCCAGTGCACCACAGACAGGAATAGCACTGGTGTGCCAAGGCTAACCCTGTATAATTGATGTAGAGTAACCCAGTGGGCTCTGTTCTGATGCCTTGGCAAGGGCCTGGAAGCTGATCCTGACATCCCACCCCACCCGCTGGAGGTGTGTTCAGGCACATCCTGGGCTTCTGTGTTGTCACCTGATATTGCCCCACCCTTGCAAGCAAGTCTGTCTTTGCAGCCCTAAGGACCAGCAACTTGATTGGGCTTAAAAAAAAAGAGAAAGTCTCAGGCTGTTGGATTCTGTGCACCTTGGTAACTAATGCTCTCTGCTGGTGTGTAAGTTTGGGACTTTATCAAAGAATGTTGATTGCTTTCTGTTTTGAGTTTGTCAAAAGGCACTTTGAATTATTTAAGAAAAGCAAAAGAGAAAATTGAAGGCCAAGACCCGTCCCCTGGAGGAAACCAAGAAGGCTCTGCGGGCTGGATGTGGAACCTCTGCAGGCCATACTGGGCCTGCTGGCTGGAGGTTCCTTCTCCCTGACCTAAAGGGTACAGACCTGCCGATCATTAAGGCAGGGGTGGGCAGAAAGTAAACCTGGATTTCCTGGTACAACTCTGGGTGATTTGCAGTCGATTGGCAAGGATTTCTGACTTCCAATTGTTCTCAGAATGGCAGCGGCAAAAGGACACACACTCCCCTCCGCAATCTCACCCTGAATTATACTGCTAACATGAAGAGAGCTTTGAGTAACCAGGAGCGGATTTGTGTGTGGAAGGACGGTGAGCGCCATTCACTTCTGGTCCTCGAAACCCATTTCTGGGCTCAGAATAATTTGCACCAGGCTCCGGTTTGGTGGATCTGGGGTTCTAGTAAAAAAAGGAAGTGGTGCCCACAAGACTCAAGTCTGCTCACCCACGTGTTAAGCAGCGGAGGCTGGTGGCTCCGACGTCAGCGGGGCGGTGCATTGCTCTGGGTTTCAGAACCAGTCAGAACTCTAAAGGAGCTCTCCAAAGTGTGAAGTGAGCTTGGATAGCTCCTTTAGAGTTTTGACTGGCTCTGCCTGAAACCTGGAGCAGATACACTGCCCCACTGACAACGGAGCCACCAGCTTCCACTGGCATTAAGGTCCCCATCTGAGATCCCACTCCGAGTGTCCCCACCTCTGGAGACCAGCTGGGTTGCCACTGGAGGCAGGGCCTTCTCCGTGGTGACACTCCATTTTTGGAATGCCCTCCTCAGACAATTCCACACATGGAAGCCTTGCTCTTATCCTTTGGGTGCCAAGGGAGGGCCCGTGTATTTTTCCCGGATGTGCAGATTTGAGTCTTCTGCTGCTGCTGCTTTTTCGAAGTTGCCCTGAAACGTGTGGCAGTGTTTCATTGCTTCCTGTGCTGGCTGTCTTGGGCCCTTCATTGGGAAGGCGAAGTAAAAATGTTTTAAATATAGATTAGTAAATCAGCATTCCCAAACCTGGCACCCCGCAAATGTGTTGGGCTGCAACTCCCATAGCTGGCTGGGGGAATATGGGAGTTGTAGTCCAACACATCTGGCGGTTAGGGGAGGCTGTAGTAAATTGTCTGACAACAGGAACCTTGGAAGCTGCCTTATACTGAGTCAGAGGCTGGGTCCATCTAGCCCAGTATTGTTGGCAGCAACAGCTCTCCAGGGTTTCAGGCAGGATTCTTTCCTAGCTCTATATTGCCAGGAATTGAATAGGAAATAAAATAAGATTCTAGTTCTCATGGTTGTGAATAAGAGGCTGATTGAAACAGAAATCCCTTGCCAGGGATTGAGGAAGGATCAAACCTGGGACCTTCTGCATGCAGAGCAGGGGCTCTACCACTCCGCTACAGCCCCTCCCAGAAGAATGAGAGGGGTGTGTGTGTGTGTGTGAGGGGGGTGGAGTCTTTCCTGCCCATATGAATGGCATTCATATAGACCCAGTGTGGCTCTAATTCAGCCTGCCCCAACCTGGTGCGCTCCAGATGGGTTGGACTACAATGCCCATCATTGGGAGTTGCAGTCCAACCCATCCGGAGCACACCAGGCTGGGGACGGCTGGTCTAATGCCTTCCCCGAGGGAAATTAACTGGAGCGTAACTCCACGCTAGCCAGCTCTGCTTACACAAACTGGACTTCGAATCGCCGCTGGAGGGCGAGCAGCGGAGAGCCACGCTGGGCGACAGACGGTGTGCATGCAAGATGCTGCGGTTGCTCTTTGTTGCTTTTCCAGGATGGGGGCCAAATAAACTTAGGTACCGTTAAGAAGTACAGATATCCGGGACGTTCGTGCATCAGGTACGGCCACCACAGAAAGGGATCCAGCACTTTCAGTTCGCCAGCCAGTCCATGTCCAGTTGCCACCACCGCACCGTCTGCATCGCACAACGTCAAGTTCAGGGAGTATTGAGGGCTTCCGCAGACTGAGACCAAATACTGGACCAAACCTGTCCCAAAGGAAGCAGAGACAGTGAGACGGCTAAAGCACTGGGCAATGAATTAGAGCCTTCCAAGTTGGCCGCCACCATTATATCTTGAGGAAGTGAATTCCACAGGTTAACTATGTACCATTGGAAGAAGTCCTGACTTTCCCACCATTCAGCTTCATGGGATGACCCTGTTGGGTTCTAGTATTATGAGGGTGGGAGAAAAATGTCTCTGTGAAGGTTTGAGGCCTACAGAGGCAAAGGGAGAAAAGGTCAGGCTTAGAGGCCTGGAGTTTTCTGTTGAGGGGGGGTAACCCTAAGAGGGTTAGTTTCATTTCTCCAGCTAAGTGTCAGTTTAATTTGTCCGCTTAAGTTTCATTTCTTCAGGTTTGAAGCAGTACTTTCGGTTCTGAGGGAGGAAGGTACATAAACAGAGGGAGAGAGCCAGTGAGAGCAGAGACAGCCAGAGCCTGAAGTGAGAGCAGAGTCTGAAGAGTGAGCAGGAAGAAGCAGCCCAGAAAAGTCTAACTGCAGCTAGGGTAAAGGAACTTGCATTTTGTAACCTCTGCATTTTGTAAGTTTTGTAAATGCAAAACTTGCATTTTCTCTTAATGCCTTTTGTATCACTCAGCTCTATTGTGTAAACATCTTTAGTTGTGATTTGTTTGCTTTAATTTACTAGTAAACTGTTGTGGTTAAACCCTGTGTCTAGAGTATCAGTGACCCCACATCTACAGCCTAAACCCCTCGTTACTGGGAAGGGGAAGTTTAAAAGAAGAGAGGTGGAACTCCTAAGGAGGCAAGAGATCCTTAAGGGGTTGCTCAGGGGTTCCAGGTTATAAGGGGAACCCTGACAATCTCCCTCTCTGCTTCTTCCACACCAGGCATAATTTTGTACACCTCTATCGTGTCTCCCCTTGCTTGCCTTTTCTCTAACCTAAAGAGCCCCAGATGCTATAACTTTTCCTCATACCGGAGCTGACGTCCAAGCTGGACTACTTAATGTGCTGCATGTGGGGCTGCCGTTGAAGACGGTCTGGAAACTTCAGCTGGTGCAGAATGCAGCCACCTGGCTGTTGTTGGGAGTGAGGCGGTCAGATGATATACCACCTATACTGGTCACTGGTGCATTTCTGAGGCCATGTTAAAGTGCTGGTTTTGACCTCTAGACCCATTTCAGTCAGGTTTCAGGCTTGGGCATGGGACAGAAACGGCCTTGGTCGCCTTGGTAGATGATATGAGGAGGGCTCTGGATAGGGGTGAATGCTCCTTCCTTGTTCTCCTCGAACTCTCAGTGGCTTTTGATACCGTCGACCACGGTATCCTCCTGGACTGCCTGGAGGGGTTGGGCATTGGAGACACTGTATTGCGGTGGTTCCGGTCCTTCCTCTCCGGCAGGTACCAGAGGGTAGCACTGGGAGAGGAGGTTTCGGACCCATGGCCACTTACTTGCGGGGTGCCACAGGGTTCCATCCTCTCCCCGATGCTATTTAACATCTATGTGAAGCCTCTAGGGGCCATCCTCAGGAGGTTTGGGGTGCAGTGTCATCAATATGCAGATGACACGCAGCTCTACCTCTCGTTCAAATCTTCACCAAGGTTGGCCGTAGAATCCCTGTCCAAATGTCTGGAGACGGTGAGTGGCTGGATGGGGAGGAATAAGCTGAAGCTGAACCCTGACAAGACCGAGGTACTTTTAGTGGGAGACAAGAGGAGGCTAGGGGATGTTGACCTGGTGTTGAATGGGGTACAGCTACCCTTGAAAGACCAGGTCCGCAGCCTGGGGGTCATTTTGGACTCCCAGCTGTCCATGGAGGCTCAGGTGTCAGCTGTGAGCCGGACAGCGCTGTATCAACTCCATCTGATACGGCGGCTGCGCCCCTTCCTTCCCGACCATCTGCTCCCATCGGTAGTACATGCCCTGGTCTCCTCTCGTTTAGACTACTGTAATGCGCTCTACGTTACCCTTGAAGACGGTTCAGAAACTGCAGCTGGTGCAGAATGCGGCGGCTCGCCTGATTAAAGGCAGCCCCCGGTGAGATCACATCACTCCAGTGGTGAAGGAGTTGCACTGGTTACCAGTTGTTTTCCGGGCCAAATTCAAGGTGTTGGTTTTGACCTTTAAAACCCTATATGGTTCCGGCCCAGCCTATCTTAAGGAGCGCCTCCAGCAGCACCAGACAGGCCGCGTAACAAGATCAGCCTCGGATGGCCTTCTCTCTGTCCCATCAGCCAGGACAGCTAGACTGGTGGGGACGAGGGAGAGGGCCTTTTCTGTGGTGGCCCCCACTCTGTGGAACTCCCTCCCTAGGGAACTCCGTCATGCCCCCTCTTTAATGAGCTTCCGTCGTGCATTAAAAACGTGGTTGTTCAGGCAGGCATTTGGGATGGGTTAGGGTATTTTAGAAAATGTTTTTATTGTAGAATTTTATTGTTTTAAACTGTTATATTATATGTTGTACATCGCCCAGAGTGGCTGGGTGACCAGCCAGATGGGCGATTAATAAATTTAATAATAAATAATAAATAAAATGGATTGAGACTCAATTACTTGAAGGACCACCTTCACCCATATCTGTCTGCCCGCACTTTAAGATCGGCAACAGAGGCCCTTTTTACTTGCCTCCTTTAAGGGGAGTTAGGTGGGCAACTACACAGAGAGGGCCTTTTCCGCAGTGGCCCCAAGTCTCTGGAATGAGTTGCCACAGGGAGTCTGCCAGGCCCCAACATTGAAGACTTTTAGGAAGGCCCTGAAAACCTATGACTTCACTCTGGCCTTCCCCTGAATTATGTATTACTGGACGGTTCTGGGTTGTAGCTGCAGTTGTTCTGTAGGTTCTTAGTACTGCTTAGGCCAGATTGCTGGGCGTTCCTTGATCCTCTGCGCTCCCTTTTCGGTGCCTTCTCCAGCCCTGCAGTAGCCCTGTGCAAAGATGTGCAAGCAGCAGAGAAGTGGGCCCGGCTCCCCAGAGGAGCCCCGAACCCTCTCCTACCGCCTTTGCTCCTCAGCCACCTACCGACATTTCCGGCCACGTCTGTGGTCACCGTGATGTCATCGATGTAAGCCGGTGGGGTCGTGTACAGCAGGACAGGGCGGTGGATCCCAGCGTAGTTAAAGAAGTCAAACTTTGTGTTTTGGACAAAGTAGCCCTTGGGGTACCTGTGCCAAAGCGGAAGAGAAAAGCAGGCAAGAGGACTTGGATGGGGGTGGAAATCCGCAAATTTGAAGCCCTCCTAAGAATACCCAGGCCAACCGCCCGCAAATTTGCTCCCATCACTCTCCTCTGCATCCATTAAATCTGCCTTCCCCAGATCTTTTGGAGTCAACTCCCATCAGCCCCAGCCAGCATGACTGGGAGTTGTAGTCCCAAACATCTGGAGGACACCAAGCTGGGGGACAGCTGCATTAAAGCCACCTCTTCCCAAAACCATGCTGAATTTAACTTCACATGCCTCCCTTAAGGGCAGGAGCATGTGCTCAAAATACCACTGCAAAAAACTGGGAACTGAGAAATGCCAACATGGCTAAGCCATTTGGTAAGTTGTCACACACAGAGCCAGAATTTGAATGTTTTAAATGCTTGAATGAATTTAATGTTTTATATAAATGATTATGTATTTATTATTTTATGTATTATGTATTATGTAATTTATTTATCACATTTATATCCCGCCTTTTTTTCTCCTTAAGAAACCCAAGACAGTGTACATAATCTTCTTCCTCCTCCATTTTATCCTCACAACAACAACCACCCTGTGAAGTGGGTTGGGCTGAGAGTGTGTGACTGGCCCAAAGTCACCCAGTCAGCTTCCGTGGCCGAGTGGGGACTAGAACCCGGATCTCCCGACTCCCAGTCCAGCACTCTTGCCACTACACCACACTGGCTCTCTGACGTTTATTATGACATTATTTTATATGACATTATTTTAATGTATTTTCATCTTTCTTTGTGAACCACTCAGTCATATCTTTTCAATATGATAAGCGGTGTATACATGTATGAAATAAATAAATGAAACTAAATTTGAAGATGTGCATGCAAAATCTGAATTGTAAACTGGATGTGTTGCTGCTGCAAATAATCTGTTTAGAAAACAGACGCGATTATGTGCGGTTTAAAGGAGCAGAAAACCTCTTCCCCATACTGGTGGACCAAGGCACCAGAATAAAAATGGTGAGGAAACCTTCACGTCAACTTCCTTCTTGTGCTCTAGGGAGAACATTCCAGAATCTCCCGCTAAAGGCTGCTGGGTTGACCCACCCTAAGCCACCCTGCAGCTCCAGGGGCGCCTTGAACTCACATGGAGTCATCGTCCATATACTGAATGGTGCCCGGAGGCAGCGTCTCGGGCGTCAGAGTGTTGTTGACAGCGACTGTGATGCGGCAGGGTTTGCCGGGAGCATCTTGGAGGAGGCGGCCGATCTCCGTTTCGAAGGGGAGGTGTCCTCCCTCGTGCTCCATCACCCGCACTCCATTGACCCACTGCAACGGAAGAAATCAGAGTTCTGTGAGGTGGGATGGGGTGGGGTGAATAAGATGCCATTGGGACCACCCATTCGGCAGGCCTCAAATAAGAGATTCCAACAGCTCCTTACTCCCTGTGCAAACGGGGCAGGTTGTCAAAGGAGGGAGTTGCTTGGCCAGCTCTCTTGCTGCGCCCCCACCACAGGGGGCCGGGGTGTGTGTGTTGCACCTGGCAGCCCTGCAAGCTGTAGAGAGGCTGGCATGGTTCAAAAGAACATGTCAAGGATCCTGCTGGAACAGTCCGCCTAGTCCAGCAAAGACGACTTGCTTTTTCCTCTTCCCTCCCCATCTCTTTTTCCTTGTGTGCCATGGCCGTTTAGACTGCAAGCCTGCAGGCAGCGACTGTCTTGTTCTACTGATTGCATTTAAGCCGCTCTGGGAGCCTTTTTGGCTGAGGCGCAGGATAAAAAATAATTGAAATAAATGTCCACAGTGGCCAATCAAGTAGGATGTGAAGCCCCCCCTCCACTCCCATGGCTACCAGCATCTGGAACTCAAGAGGTACGCTGCCTCTGAATATGGAAGTTCTATTTGGCCATCAGGGCTCACAGACTGATCCTCCATGAATTTGTCAGTGGAGTAAGTTGATGGCTATGGGCTTAGATGGCTTTCACGGGGGGGGGGGGAATTCAAGGGGGGGGAGGAGAAGTCAGTCAACGGCTATGAAACACCACTGCTGTATGCTGACTATATTTATTTAGAGCATTTTTATCCCGCTCCTCAGCGGCTTCCATAAGATCAATAAAAATGAGATGGCCCCTGCCTGCGGGCTTACAATTGGAAAAGGCACAACACAAAAGGAAAAGGAAGTGGGGAGGGAAGAGGAAAAGAAAAAGAAAAAGAAAAAAAAAGTAGTTCCTCAGCAGGGCTGGGAGAATGTAGTATACCTCTCCCTTCACTCCCCATGTATCCTGTAGAGGAAGTTCCTTGCTTGCGTTCTGGGAAGGCATTCCAGGCATAGGGGACAGTAAGGGACAATGGGCGTTGTCGTTTCCTAGAGCAGAAAACTCTGAGCAGCTAAGAGTGCATGAAGAGTGAAGGCCAAGTGATGCTCTGTGAATGAACTAACGCTGGTCTAACACCACAGATAGTGTTAGGGGGCAGAACCTCAGACCAGGGGACAAATTCAGCCCTCGGGGGTTCCCCGAAGCGCCAGGCCCCTTTCTCCGACCACTGATCCTTGGGTGGTTACCTGGCCTTTGTGCATTCTCCCCACTCCCCTTCCTAAATGTTAAAATGTCTCTCTAAGGCTTAGTTCCCGGCAGGAAGAGCTTGAAGCTACAAGATATTGGGGTTTTTTTGTGCGTTTTGGCCTCACCTCTTTTGCCCTTAGCCCTGCCCACCACCGGAACGCAGCCCCCGAGAGCATCTCTGAAATGAAATCCGGCCCTCAGGCTGAAAGAGGTTCTGCACCCCTGGTTTATGGCCTCAAGTCATGCTTTTTAAGTAGTCCGAGTTCACGCGTTTCGCTGCTGTTCCTCAAGCAAAGGGGCACGGAGCGATGTCCACACGTGTGTGAATCCGCCCGGAGGCGCCAGCGTAAAAACAACCCTCATAAGCCTGCCTTACTTAACCCCAGGAAATGCTTTGCTCTTATGGCCTCAGGGCTCAGAACCTGCACCTCTGTGGAGAGACGCTTGTCCCAAACGCGGCCCACAGGGCCCTCCTTCGCTCACCACGATGGCGTAGTAGTGTGCACTGCCAACTCGGAGCACCACACGCGTCCTGTCCTCCTTCAGGAGCCAGCGGGCGGGTGGCAGCACCTCCTTCTCGTACCAAACCCAGCCGACGTAGCGCCGCAAATTCGGGTCTTGCGTGATCTCATTGAAGCTGGCAGGGACCGGAATGTCCATCACCGGCCCAGACTGAAAGCGGTCAAAACACCACATTAGGGGGAGCGGGGAGCTGTTCTCCAACTCTAGCGAACGCTCCTTTGGAGTTGCCAACTTTTTTCTGCCTCTGCTCCTACGCCTTGAACAGCTGCCTGATGCACAGACTTGGCGAGGCAAGCTTTTCCTGGCATGGAGAGAAGATGATGGGATGAGCTTTACCCATGAAATGTCTGTGGCTCTGGCTAACATGAAAGGCACAGGAGCACAGCCAGGATAAAAAGATGGCAATCAAGCAGCCAGTGGAGGAGAGTAAAACGCAGCAGCTATTTTCCATGAACTGACTGATAATGCTTTTGCCTCCTCACTGCAGAGAGCTAGCTTGCTTTCAGTCCACTAATTACATTTATTAACTATTTGAATCAACCTAGAGCCTAACACGTAAATGGTAGAGAGCTAGAAACTAGATGGCCGATTTGACTCCATCTCCTTGTAGTACGCTTCAAGTGTTTACCAAGGTTTATTGTTCAGCACTAAAAGGTCCCAGAACTGAAAACAATATTATAATAAAATATTATCTTGCAATCAGTAATCAATCAATTTTATTCAAAAATAGGAAAATCAGTAAAACCAGCAGAAGGGCAAAAAATGAGTATAATTAAAATCACTGGCAGGGGGAAACTTAGCAAGCCAAGCTTTTCCTGCTTAAGATATATTTTTAAATATGGTAAGCGGTATATAAATCTATCAAATAAACAACTAAACATTAAAAAAAGGGACACACCAGCCTTCCCCAACTTGGTCCCTCTGGATGTGTTGGACTGCAACTCCCATCATTCTCAGCCTGGGAGGGCACCAGGATGTAGAAGACTAGGATACACTGTGGGACTGTTTTCGAACCTCCTGAGCTGGATTCATGCTTAGAATAGACCCACTGGGATCAATGGAACAACTCTGTCTTCACTGAGTCCTACTGATTTTCAACGAATCTATTCTAGGTATGACTGAATCTGGGTTCAGCTCTCAGTGAATGCTGTGGAAAACTGCTCTGGATTTTACAGCTGTGGTGTAAAACTTTCATTTCATTTCCATAGGATCATCAGAAGAGTCCTGCTGGATCAGACCAAAGACTTATCTTGTCCAGGATCCTGTTTCATCCCAGATGCCCCTGTGGGAAGTCCACAAGCAGGCCATGAGGAGAACAGGTCCTCTTGTTGTTGCTCTCAGCCAACAGGTCCTCGGTAGCACGCTACTTCTAAACCTACGTGTTGCATGCAGCCATCATAGCTAATAGCCATTGAAAGACATAAGAACATAGGAAGAGCCCTGCTGGATCAGACCCAGGGTCCATCTAGTCCAGCATTCTGTTCACACAGTGGCCAACCAGCTGTCGACCAGGAACCCACAAGCAGGGCATGAGCGCAACAGCACCCTCCTGCCCATGTTCCCCAGCAACTGGTGTGCATAAGCTCACTGCCTCTGGTTTTGGAGGTAGCACACAGCCGTCAGGACTAGTAGACACTGATAGCCTTTTCCTCCAGGAATTTGTCCTACCCTCTTTTAAAGCCATCCAAATTGTTGGCCATCACTACACCTTCTGGTAGAGAATTCCATGGTTTAACTTTGACTTCCTTTTATCTGCCCTGAATCTCCACCAATCAGCTTCATGGGTTGACCCCTTTTGGTTCTAGTATTTTGAGAGACGGAGAAAAATGTCACCCCAGCCACATTCTCCACACCATGCATAATTTTGTCCACCTCTCTCATGTCTCCTCGACCCTCCTTTTTTCCAAGCTAAACAGTCGCAGCTGTTGTAACCTTCCTTCATAGGGGAGATGCTCCAGCTTTCACCTCCCACTTCGCATTTATCTCCTTCCTTTGAGGAGCGCATGTTCTTCTCACAGACAGGGTTCCCCTCCCCTGATTTTCTCTGTACAACAGCTCTATGAGCTGGGCGAGGCCAGTAAAGAAAAGGGAGACGTCTGCTGGCCCAGGGTCACCCTGTGAGCTTCATGGCTGAGCAGGGACTTGAACTCAGGTCTCCTGGTCCCCAAGGACAACACTAACTACAACAGTTGTAGTCCATCACAGCTGGACGGCACTCGGTTGTGGAAGGCTGAACTGCAACATGCTAGTTGTTGCCATGAGAAGGCAGGTTTTGATGTCTGTCCCCTAGCAAGCGTTATTCTTTTAGGGCACAATCCTGTGCATATTTAGACAGGGAAAAAGTCCTACAACTTCCAGCATCCCTCAGCCAGCCATGCTGGCTGGAGCATTCTGGAAGTTGCAGGACTTTTCTCCGTCTAAACATGCACAAGATTGCGCCCGTAATGTGTTTTGTCATTGGTTTTATTGTATTTGCTTTTATTATGGATGTTGCCCTGAGAGCTTTGGCTATAAGGCAACTCATAAATTGAAAATAATAATACTTACTTTTATTTTTATTTATTTACTACATTTCTATACCATCCATACCCAAAGCTCTCTGGGAGGTTTACAAAGGTTAAAAACATTTTTAAAATACACTATTATTATTATTATTATTATTAATAATAATAATGATTATGATAATGTTTAATGATCAGTTGAGGGTTTTTTCCCCGAACTGTTTGCGACTGGAAAAAGGTACACTCAAGGGCCTCCAAATTTAATGTCTCATGTTTCCTGACTCATAGACACAAAAGGCTGCCTTTTGCTTATTGGGGAAGTAAAATCTCCCCAGCAGCTTTGCCCTTGATGGTTCTTTTCCTTTTGCCGCCCACGGAAACCCTGAGCCGCTTTCTGACAGGCCTAACTTCCCCTTTCCAACACAGCCGAAGGGCAAGCAATGGTGGTTTAATGGCTGCGTTGACTGCATTTAGCCACCCCAAAGATCCCAAAGCAGTTTTGCAAATTCAGAGTTGACAGATCCTCCAATGGCTGACACCTAAGTAGAACCTCCCTGTCCCAACACAGTGTACGTTGGAGTACCAGATGCTGGGATGGGAGGAAACAACAGAGAAAGGGCTGTTGCATTTTTATGACATACTGTTGGGCTTTCCAGAAGCATCTGGGATCCAATAGGGATGTTCTGAGGTTCTTATTAAAAACAACAATAGAAAGTTGTTTTTAAGGATCAAAAGGTCACTATTAAAAGACAGGGCTCCCTCTTTATCCTGCTTCAAGAAATGATCAAAAAGACACCCTTTTTCCTCTCTGCTGATGTCCTATTGCATTTTCTGCATTTTAAAAAAAAAACATTTTCTTCTGCGTGGTCAGCTAATCATTATATGACGTTTACTTTTAACTCGTTCCCTTTTAATGTTACCCAACGAGTACGACGTTCCCTTCCATGTCCCTTGCCCATTTTTGTCTCGGCTTCTTTCTTTTCTGATCCCCAGACGAGTGGCTTTGCTAGTCTCTTTCAGGAAAAGCAACAGAGAGGGCGGTGCCGCCGTCAAGGCTCTTCGTCGCCCCCGCTGCAGAGAAGGCCAGGCTCTGACAGCCACACGAAAGCGTGCTCGTGCGCGCGTTCAAGCTGACAGATACGGATGTGGGTACATCCGTCCCTGCCTACGCGCAGGCTGTTTCGAGGAGGATGGGGCGGGGAAGCGAGGCTGCTGCGCCGGGCCGGCAGGAAGGCGGCGCGCGCTCCCCTCTCCCCTGCCCGGCCCGGCCCGGCCCGGCCCTCCTGCGCCGCGCGCGCGCCAGGCTGCCGGGCTGCGGCCCAGGGGCCACCCTGGCTCGCCGCGCCGGGCCCGCGCGCCCTTCGGAGGAGCGGGCCGGGGCCTTCAGGCGGCACGCAGCCCTCGCGCCGGCCGCCCCACAGCCCGCGGGGCCCGGCGCCGCGCCGCGCGAGCTCGTCTTCAGGGCGCCCCAGGCCCCGCGTCGCCGCGCGCGCGGAGGCCGAGGGCGGCGCGCCCCGGCGGCGCGAGCCCCAGCGGCGGCGGGGTGCACGCCCCAGCCCGCCCCGGGATGACGGGGCAGCGCGCAGCCCGCGGGGAGGCCCGCGCCTGCCGGCGCCGCGCCGCGCCGGGGAGAGGGCTCACCTGCCGGAGGGGCCGCCGGTGCCACTGCTCCGCGAAGCCCGCGTCCCTGCGCGGGGACCAGTCCGCCCGGAAGCGCCAGAGGCCGCCGAGCTCCTTCAGCTCCCGCGAGGGCGACTCCCGGGGGTAGAGCATCCCGCCCGCGCAGGGCGCCCGCCGGGCCGCCAGGGCCAGGCCGAGGGCGCACAGGAGCGCGGCCATGCTGCGCGCCGCGGGGGCTGGGCGGCGGCCAGCTGACCCTCTGCTCCGCTGACGCGGCCCCGGGGGCGCGGCGGCAGCGGCCAGCTCCCTCGGGGGCCGCGCGGGGCGTTGCCAGGGGCCTTGCCTGCGCGCGGCGTCCGGGAGCGGCCGAGGGCCCTTGGCGGGCGCCTCGGCGCGGGCTGCGGCTGCCGCGCCTTCCGAAGCCCGGCCTGCGGCCCCCCGGGGCTGCTGGACCGCGAGGCGCATCGCGCTCCGCCAGCAGGGCGTGGGGGGGCGCGCCCTCCTCGGCGGAAGGCGGCGGAGAGCGCTCGGGGGCCGGGGGGAAGGGCCCGTCGCCGGGCTGTGCCCTTGCGCGGCCCGCGCCAGGCGCTGCCAGCCCTTCTCCCGCCGCCCAGGCTGCTCGCTTCCAGAAGCCAGCCGTCGTCCCCCGGGTAGGGGCACATTCTCTTCCTGGTCACGTGGCTCTGTTTCTGCTGCATTTTTCAAGCAAACAGCGCAAATAATGATTCGTTGTTTATTCGCTCAGTCGGTGACTTCACGGGCCGGCCGGCCCCCGCCAGAGCCTCCTGCCGGCCGTCGCCACCCCCAGCTCCCCCGGCCCAAGCTTGAGCCCGTCACCTCCAGAACATCATCCCTCCACCTTGCCCTTGGCCGGCCCCTCTTCCTTTCGCCTTCCGCCTTCCCTGGCATCAGCATCTTCTCCAGGGTGGCCTGTCTTCTCATGACGTGGCCAAAGTACTTCAGTTTTGCCTTTCATATCCTTCCCTCAAGTGAGCAGCCTGGCTTTGTTTCCTGGAGTACGGACTGGTTTGACCTTCTCGCGGTCCAAGGCGCTCTCAGAATTTTCCTCCAGCACCACAGTTCAGACGCATCTATCTTCCTTCGCTCAGCCTTCCTTATGGTCCAGCTCTCGCAGCCACAGGTTACTACGGGGAATACTACAGCTTGAACTATGTGGGCCTTTGTTGTCAGTGTGATGTCTCTGCTCTTCACTATTTTATCAAGATTTGCCATAATTTAGAGCAAGAAAGAGAAAGGGGCCTGGAGAAGGCAGCGTCTGAGCCAGCCTTCAGGGATGGGGGCAATTCCACGGATCTTTCAAAAATCGTGTAAATGTTGCAGTCTGGGATGCTCCTGGTTGGCGATCCAGCCGGCCCCCTACGCCCTCATCCCGGAGACTCTCTGCCGGGGTGGAGAAGGCCAATCCAGCCTGAGGCCAGCTGAGGTTCCCCCAAGGGGTGGGGCTTGGTCTCTGAGGCCTGCCCCCTGGAGGAACCCCCCCAGTGGGGGAATCCCTGCTGCTCTCCTCTCCCCAGTTGCCTAGAGCAGAATAAGCTGGTTGGGGGATTCTGGGAGTTGTGGCCCAACAGACCTGGATGGCACCAGATTGGGAAGGCTCACCTGGAGAGAGCCGTGTGCCTGATCTGCCCAGAGAGAAAGCTTTAGCCCCTGGCAAGGGACCCGTGGAGGCCAAGGCCAGGTTCCAGGGCCAGCGTCAAGGGTAGGCGTGGGGCACCTGCCGAGGGCCCGCACCCTGGCAGGGGCCACTGACAAGATCCCCCCAGAGTGGCTCCTCTCCCTCATGGCAACCTGACATTCCCCTGCCTCTTGCTGTGGCCCAGTCAGCGGCGGAGATGCCACAGCCGCCTGGCTCCTTTCCTGGCAAGCCAGCAAGAGGGAGCCATGAGGAGGAAGAGGAAGAGGAGCAGCTGGTGACAGTGGCGGTGGGGAGGGAGATGTACTGAGGGCGGGGATCCATCAGGGGGCTCTTGCCCCTCAAAACCGGGAGCCAGCACTGCCACATAACCCAGTGCAACCTGGGAATGCCCTGCTTCCTTTTCCGGTGCTTTGCAGGGGACTGCAGCCCCTGGGCAAGGTGTCAGTTAAATCCACTAGCCAGCAGTCAAACATGGAGCCGAGAGAAACCTTCTCTATTGCAGAAGGTTTGGTGCTGAACGCAACCATTTTTTGCCAGTCCTTTAAAACTTAAGGTGATTTATTTGCAGCCATGAGGACTAGAATCTTACTTTATTTTTAGAGGACGGGCTGTAGCTTTGCGTGCAATCTGGAGATGTCAGGTTCAATCCCTGACATCTCCAGGCAGGGCTAGGAAAAATCCTGCCTGAAACTCGAGCGATGCTGCCATTCAGTGCAGACAATACTGAACTAGATGGACCCATGGTCTGACTCAGGATGAGGCAGCTTCATAGAAACATAGAATAGGAGGGTTGGAAGGGGCCTACATTACCATCGAGTCCAACCCCCTGCTCAATGCAGGAATCCAAGTCAGAGCATCCCTGACAGTTGGCTGTCCAGCCTCATCTTGAATGCCTCCAGGGTGGGAGAGCCCACCACCTCCTGAGGGAATTGGTGCCATTGTCCTATTGCTTTAACAGCCAGGACTTTTTCCTGACGTTCAGCTGGAATCTGGCTTCTTCTAACTCGAGCCCATTATTCCATGTCTGCACTCAGGGATGATTGAGAAGAGATCCTGGCCTTGCTCTCTGTGACAGCCTTTCAAGTACTTGAAGAGCGCTATCCTATCTCCCCTCAGTTTTCTCAAGGCTAAACATGCCCAGTTCTTTCAGTCTCTTCATAGGACTTTGTTTCCAGTCGCCTGATCATCTTTGTTGCCCCCCTCTGAATCCTCTCCAGCTTGTCTGCATCCTTCTTAAAGTGTGGTGCCCAGAACTGGACACAGTACTCCAGATGAGGCCTAACCAGTGCTGAGTAGAGGGGAACCAGTACTTTCCGGGATTTGGAAGCTATGCTTCTGTTAATGTAGCCCAAAATAGCATTTGCCTTTTTTGCAGCCACCTCCCATTGTAGGCTCATATTCAGCTTGTGATCGACAACAATTCCAAGATCTTTCTCGCTTGTAGTGTTGTTGAGCCACGTATCCCCCATCTTGTAACTGTGCATTTGGTTTCTTTTTCCGAGGTGCAGAACTTGGCATTTATCCCTACTAAATGTCATTCTGTTGTTTTCTGCCCAGCGCTCCAGTCTATCCAGATCACTTTGAATTTTGTTTCTGTCTTCCACAGTATTAGTTATCCCGCCCAATGTTGTGTCATCTGCAGATTTGATGAGCATTCCCTGCACCTCCTCCTCCAAGTCAGTAATACAAATGTTGAAGAGCGCTGGGCCCAGGACTGAGCCCTGCGGTACCCCGCTCATTATCTCTCCCCAGTTGGAGAAGATCCCATTGAGAAGCACTCTTTGAGTCCGATCCTGTAGCCAACTGTGGATCCACCGGATCGTTGTTTCATCTATCCCACTTTGAGCTAGTTTGCTCATCAGGATATCATGGGGCACTTTGTTGAAAGCTTTGCTGAAGTCAAGGTATATTATGTCTACAGCATTCCCACAGTCCACAAGGGAGGTTACGTGATCAGTCAGTGAGATCAGATTCATGTGGCAGGATTTGTTCTTGACAAATCCATATTGGCTTTGAGTAATCACTGCATTGTTTTCAAGGTGCTTACAGATGGATTGCTTTATAATCTCCAAAATTTTCCCGGGGATTGATGTCAGACTGACTGGTCTGTAGTTCCCAGGTTCTTCCTTTTTACCCTTTTTGAAGATAGGGACAACATGAGCCCTCCTCCAGTCATCTGGCACTTCCCCCATCCTCCATGATTGCTCAAAGAGAATAGACAGCAGTTCTGAGAGTTCTTCTGCCAGTTCCTTTATTCCTCTAGGATGCAGTTCATCTGGCCCTGGAGATTCGAACTCATTCAAAGTAATTAGGTGTTCTTTGACCATATGCCTATCGATCTCAAGCTGCAATCCTGCCCCTTCAGTCTGTACTTTGCCTTTGCCAGGGAGGTCATAGACCCTCTTTTGGGAGAAGACTGAGCCAAAGTAGGAATTGAGCACCTCTGCCTTTGTCATCTGTTATCATTTGGCCATCCTTATTTAATAGCTGAACCACCATTTCTTTCCTCTGCCTTTTACTATGCACATAGCTGAAGAAAGCCTTTTTGTTGCTTTTAGCATCCCTCGCTAACCTCAGCTCGTTCTCAGCTTTAGCCTTCCTGACACCATCCCTGCAATTCTGTGCTACCTGCCTGCACTCTTCCTTTGTTGCTTGTCCTTCCTTCCGCTTCCTATATGTGTGCTTTTTTGTTTTAGCATCTCTAAGCTTTTTGTGAAGCCACATTGGCTTCTTCCATTGTCTTCCACCTTTTTTTCTTGTTGGAATTGTTTGTAATTATGCCTTTAGAATTTCCTTTTTTAAAAACTCCCACCCATCTTGGACTCCTTTTCTCATTAGAGTCGCTTGCCATGGGACCTTACTGATCATTGTTCTGAGTTTATTAAAATCGGCTTTCCTAAAATCCAGGGTACGCGTTTGGCTGCACTCGGCTTTTGCTTCCCTTAGAACCAAGAACTCAAGTATAACATGGTCGCTTTCCCCCAGAGTTCCTGTAACTGCTACTTTATCCGCTAAGTCATCTCTGTTGGTTAGGATCAAGTCAAGGATAGCCGATCCTCTAGTTCCTGCCACCCAAGTCAGGAATTTCCTGGAGGGGCCATGTTTTGCAGAATTTGTCTCCCAACAAATATCGGGGAAGTTGAAGTCCCCCATTACTGCTACATCATGCTTCCTTGAAACATTGGCTGTTTGCTTTTCAAAAGTTTCATCCTCGTCTTCTCCTTGATTGAGTGGCCGGTAGTGGACTCCGACCACCAGGTTCCTTTTATTCTTTGCTCCATTTATTTTGATCCAGATGCTCTCGATGGGGCTACCAAGCTCCTCCTCCTGTATTTCTGTGCAGAGACATGTATTTCTCACATACAGTGCAACCCCACCTCCCTTTCTGTTCCTCCTGTTCTTTTTGAACAAGTTATATCCTTCAATTGCTGTATTCCAGTCATGAGAGTCATCCCACCATGTTCCTATTTCAATCAGTCCTTTATTCACCACTATGAGGACTAGAATCTTACTTTAGTGCTAGGGGAAAAGCATAGTTCAGTGGTAGAGCCTCTGCTTTCCATGCAGAAGATCCTTGGCTCACTCCCCGGCAGCATCTCCCGGTAATGCTGAGAGAGAATCCCACCCGAAGCCCTGGAGAGCCATTGCTGCCAGTCAGTGTCGACAGTACTGGCCTAGATGGATGCAGGGCTTGAGTCAGGATAAGGCAGCTTCCTAGGCTGCTATGCTTTGCTTTAGAGCTCTCCAGCCAAATTCTTTTAACACACACACAGCAAAGTGTGGTGGCTCTGGGGTCCCCAATAATGGCTAAGCCTCCGTTTGGCTTTCCCACCCTTGCTGCAAGTATCAGGACATCAGGGGTCTAACTCGGTTTGGGTAAATCAACTGCTGGCTGTCTCTTGCTCACTTGGGAGTCCAGGGTGGGTTAAAGGCTTCTGCCACATTTTGCATGAGTAACTAAAAAGCTGGGAGCGCTGCAGGTATCCTATGCCCACGGTGCAAAGGGAACATCAGGACTACACGCCCCGCCAGGAGATAAGAGGGGAAGCAGGAACATTCGACCAGCCCTGCTGCAAGTCTGCTTCATTTTTTCCTCCTCCCTCCTCCTCCCTTTTTCCTTCTGTGTCATGTCCTTTTTTGGATTGAAGCCTGCAGGCAGGGGCAGTCTTGTTTTGCTGGTCAATTGCAAACTGCTCCAGGAGTGTTTTTTGGCTTAGGATAGCAACACTTTAAAAAAGTAAATAAGTGTTTTCCCTGCTATTTGTGACTAACCAGGAACCCAGTCCTTTGGGTTCTCCCACCTCTGAAGCCACATAAAGAGACCTGGTTATGCAGGATTTCTTTTCAGTTCTTTCTCCGAATCTATCCATTCCTACCTCACCATTGTCACCACCTTCTGAGCTTTCTTTGTATGTATCGCCTCCCCCTCCCCTGCCTCCTTTCACTCCGTAGCTGGCCAATTCGAATGCCTCCGTTCTCCATCTGTCTTTGTTAGGCCTACTAGAACTCGTACAGTGGCCGATGCGCTCACAGCCAAAGGGAAGTAGGCCAGCAAGCCATTTTTCTCTTTGGTTAACGTGCGCAGGTGAGAAACATGCGTAAGAATAATGTCTGTGCGTCTGGACTGAGTGGGTTTTGGAACTAATTCCCCCAGTTTAGAAGTAGCTCTTCCCTCACTTGGTTGAAACACAGCACATTAATGTGCTGTGTGTGCACGCCTCCATCCTGCATTTGTGGCTACACGTGTGAGTTTGCGGGCATCTCCACACCACCCTAAAACCCTGCATTTAAAGCAGGGCTTTCTGCTTCCATTTTAAATGCAGGATCACAACGATTCCCTTTTTCACCCACTTCCTTCCCCCTCCTTCTCCCCGCATCTGAGTCTTCCATCATCTTTCATTGGTCTCGCTCCTCTTCTTGCTGCTTTTCCTCTTTGCACGGAGGGGACTCCAGCGGAACGCAGCGGGGTAACTTGATAGCTCATGATCTGCGATCTATTTAAAAATGGAACAAAGGGCATTTAGTGCAGGAGACGCCCTGGAGGGTCACGGCGTCATGTAAAGAGCCCGCAAACTTCCGCATGAGAGCCATCTCAGTAGCAGGATAAAAGCTCCGTGTGAAGAAGCCTGTGTCGGCATGTGAAAGAGGGCGTATGGCAACCCAAGGAACTCAGGGCGGAGTGCATGTTTCTCCTCTCTCCTCTTATCCTCACAACAATCCTGTTGAGGTAGGTGAGACTAAGAAATGGTGACTAGCCAAAGGCCACCCTGGAAGTTCCCTAGCTGAGCAGGGATTTGAACTCGGGTCTTCCAGCCCCTGGTTTGGCATTCTATCCACCAGTGGCCAAAAACAGTTCTTCTACCCGTATTTATGGCGGTGGGGAGGAAACCCTGTATTTTGCGATTAAAATGATTTTTCTACACACTCCTCCATAAGTGATTGCCTATCCCCCTTGGCATGGGCGTCGGCTTGGAAAATGGCAGCTACAGCATGCATGCAACCGAATGGGCGTCTGCTGAGTTCAGTGCATTCCTACATGCCCCTGAAACACATGCAAGCTTCGAGAGTCTCTGTATATCTTTTCCTTCTTTCACAGAAGGTCTTTGGCAGATCCTGGACAATGTCAGTACGGGTGTGGAAATGCCTTTGGTGTTGGTGAAACCGTAAGTATGGTCTGAGTGTATATGATCGTGCCCCATAAACCAGGTGTAGCTATTGCCAGTAAGAGCTTGAAGTGAAAATGTGCTGCTATTTTGGGCCCCGGGGGGGCTGAAGGCGAAGGGCCAGCTGCTGGAATGCAACTCCCACGAGCGCCTCTGAAATGGCATTTGGCCCTCCGGCGGAAAGAGCTTCCAACCCCCTGCTCTAAACAAATCCCCACATGAGATAACGAAACCCTCCCTCTTCCCTTATCTTTGCTGGTGGGAGAATTTGTTGGAAAGGAAGAGAACACAAAACCACACAGCAGCAAGAGGTCTCAGTGAAATCCAATACACCACCGTCTTTATTAACTCGGGATTAAACAGGATAAGCAGAAACCCGCGGCACTGGGATAGCCTTTTCCCCACACTCAAAACTTATTCTTTCTGCTTTTTCAGCAGATCCTTCAGCTGCTCAATCTGGGCGCTCACGCTGCTCCTGGCTGTACCTCCAGGCGAGGTGTACTGCTCCACACTGTGCTGGTGGTTGAATACCTGGGAGACGTCGCTTCCCATCATGGGGCTGAAGGGAGAAGCAGGACAGAGGCGGAGAAAATTCAGTCAAAGGTTATACAGAGCAAATAACTTCTTATATATTTAAAAGAGGCCAGCTGCAGGATTCCATCTCTTGGTCACATTTTAGAGTGACCAAGAAACAGAAGGAAGGGTGGAGCTATGCAGAGAAGGACAGGTTTCGTTCCTTTCATTGATTACATTTCTATAGTGCCCAATAGCCACTGCTCCATAGCAATAAGAACTAGAAACTTGGTTTTCATGTTTTAAAAGAGTTAAAGCCCAGATTCTCAGCATGCTCAGTCCTGTATCTGTTAAGGCCCCAGAGGAAAACCTTTCAAGGCGGTGAGAAGAACTGTGGAAGCGTGATACGTACGAGATAGCCTTCAGGTCCTCCACAGAGAGATGGTTAAGAGTCACTCCCTTGCTCTCAGCTAAGCGGACTGCCTTTCCGACAACAGTGTGAGCTTGTCTGAACGGCATCTGCAATCAGACAGGGAACAGAATTAGGAGGAGGCCGGGAGATTTTTCCATCTAACTCTTGTTCATTCTTGAAGTGGTTGTTTCTACGTTGGCATTTCTTTTGGCCAACCTTTGGGTCTGCGGAACATTGCAAACTAGGGAAATGCAAACATGGGTTAGGGGATCTGTAGAGAAAGCAGGAACACTCCCTGCTGAAGTATGTTGCCGCAGCCACTCATGGAAACGGGACAGGGTTTTCTGTGCAATGAGAGATCTGCTCCAAGAGGAGAGGAAACCACAGTTCAGGGTGGCACATGTGGGGTGCCCTGACGGTCTCACACCTGGGCCAAAATCTGCTGAGCTTCAGCAAGCGTTCTGCAACATGTGCCTTCACGACCGTGGCCCTGGGACCCGTGGACAAGTGGTTCTACCGCACTCCCCTCCAAATCTTGGATACTCACCCCCTTGCGGACCAAGTAGTTGGCAAGATCCGTAGCCAGCATTTCAGGGCTCAGGGCTCTTTCCATGGCATCCTTGTTGATCTAGAAGAGAAGATAGGAGCTGTAAGCAAAAGAAGAGCAGATGCTACCCTGCCACACATCCGTGAGAGAAAGAAATGGATAACTTGTTTTGGAGGAATTAAAAACCCGCCCACCACAACCTGACCTACAGCGAGGATCCGATCTGTAGAACAACCCAGATTAAAAACCTAGTGGTTAGATTAAATGTGCCTCCAGTCTTGTAGGATAACGGATTCTGGACTCCAAATGTAGTCTGTTTTGTGCTGGAGGAAAGGAATTACAAGCTTAGAGAGACAGACAAAAGGGTTTGCATGCCCCAGCCAGTGAGACAAGCCTTCCTTCGTTCTCACCTGGAGAGTAGAGATCACACCACTGGCCACCTGAAGCACAGCACTCAGGGTGTCAATCACATCGATCACGGCCTCCTTATCTTCCTGTTGGTAGAATTTTTTAAAAATATATGAAACAAGCAAGGAGTTGGACGCTTGAAGGTATGCTGCTCCTAGATGTGGAAGCTCTGTGGTGGGTTAACATGGGCAAAATGAAAGAGAGCTCTCTCCTCAGGTAAGAGCAAGATCATTCGAACCCAGCATTCAGTTTCCAATGGTGGGAAGCCAGATGATTTTGGGAAAACCACAAGAGCCATCCCCTCTTTTGTCTCTTGTACCCAGTATTTAGAGATAGGCTGTCTCTGAACATGGAGGTTCAGTATAGCCATAATAGCTAATGACCACTGGCAGACGTCACCTCCACTGCCCCCCACAAGGAAGGTTGCGGAAGCCTTATGTAAGAAAAATACCACCGCCACCCCACCTCAATCTACTACTGGTTTCAGTGCAGTTTAACTCTGACATGGTTAGATTTTCTATCCCCAACCTGGTAGCTTCCAGATGTGTTGGACTACAACTCCCAACATTCCCCCAGCCAGCCCAGGTGGGAGAAGATGGGTGTATACCATCTTAGGCCTATCTAGTTTGGGAGGACTGCCTACCTACCTACCCACCTCACCATGCTTTTACCTGCAGGTCCTTGTTGTAGGCGCTGGGGAGTCCTTTGAGAATCATAAGAAGTCCAGTAGTCTGGAAAGAGAAAGAGGGAAACAGAGAAGGTATTTAAAGGTGATAAACGCCTCCCATTTTGGAGGATGTCAGCCCTCTCTGTGAATCATGCTCAGCAAAACCTCCCTGCCTTGCTTCAAGCCTCTAGTCCTCAAGATCCAATACAAATTGGCAGATGACACAAAATTGGGTGGGATAGCTAATACCCTGGAAGACAGAAACAGAATTCAAAGTGACCTTGATAGGCTGGAGCGCTGGGCAGAAAATAACAGAATGACGTTTAATAGGGATAAATGCCAAGTTCTGCAACTAGGAAAAAGAAACCAAATACACAGTTACAAGATGGGGGGGGGGGCACTTGGCTCAACAACACTACAAGCGAGAAGGAGCTTGGAATTGTTGTCGATCACAAGCCGAATATGAACCAACAATGTGATGTGGCTGCAAAAAAGGCAAATGCTATTTTGGTATTACTAGAAGCATAGCTTCCAAATCCCGTGAAGTACTAGTTCCCCTCTACTCAGCACTGCTTAGGCCTCATCTTGAGTACTGTGGCCAGTTATGGGCACTGCACTTTAAGAAGGATGCAGACAAGCTGGAGAGGGTTCAAAGGGCAACAAAGATGATCAGGGGACTGGAAATGCCCTATGAGGAGAGACTGAAAGAACTGGGCATGTTTAGCCTGGAGAAGACTGAGGGGAGATAGGATAGCGCTCTTCAGGTCCTTGAAAGGTTGTCCCAGAGAGGAAGGCCAGGATCTCTTCTCGATCATCCCAGAGTGCAGGACACAGAATAATGGGCTCGAGTGACAGGAAGCCAGATTCCAGCTGAACATCAGGAAAAACATCCTGACTGTTACAGCAATACGACAATGGATCCAATTACCTGGGGAGGTGGTGGGCTGTCCCATGCTGGAGGCATTCAAGATGAGGCTGGACAGCCACCTGTCAGGGATGCTCTGACTTGAGATTCCTGCATTGAGCAGGGGGTTGGACTCGATGGTCTTGTAGGCCCCTCCCAACCCTAGTATTCTATGATTCTATGAAGCTGCCTCATCCTGAGTCAGACCATGGGTCCATCTAGTTCAGTATTGTCTGCACTGAATGGCAGCATCTCTCCACAGTTTCAGGCAGGAGGTTTAGCCTTGAGAAGAGAAGACTGAGGGGAGATAGGATAGCGTTCTTCAAGTGCCTGAAAGGTTGTCCCAGAGAGGAAAGGTTGTCCCACCCTGGAGGCGTTCAAGATGAGGCTGGACAGCCATCTGCCAGGGACGCTCTGACATGGATTCCTGCACTGAGCAGGGGGTTGGACTCAAGGGTCTTATAGGCCCCGTCCAACCCTACTATTCTAGGATTCTGTGACCACATTCCCTGCCCCCCCCGCCTTAACTCCCCATAGTTCCCTCCCTTTCCTACAAGCACATTTCATTCATCCTCTCAGTGGTTTCATTTGTCCTGTTAATTTATTAGGTACATTTCCATCCCGCTCTGCCAGATGAGGCAGCTTCCCAGGCACCACATGTTGAAATAGCAAAACAGACATCGTGAAAAGCACCAACCATTAAACAGCTAAAAACAGCAGCAGAATAAAATGCTTCCCCCAACCCCACTGCCCTTCTGGGCCCGCTTCTTCAGAAAAGCCTGCCTTAGCCCCTTGCCCAAAAGCCCCCCTCCTCTCTTTGCGCACATCACACCCCACCCCCAAGCCCTCTTTTCCAAAGCCGCTCCATTTGTTTTTGTTCAGTTGATTGTGTAAATTTGTTGTTAGTATTGTCCGCCGCCTGGAGCAGCTGGGTAGCCGGCCAGATGGGCGGCTAATAAATCAAATAAATAAATCTCGACAAGAAATGAACTTCAAGGCTTCTTTGTACAGCCCCTGGCACCGAGCGGACATGCGCAACGCCCGGGCACTCACCCTTCCAACCACACGGCCGGCCTTGCTGCGGATCAATTCGAGGCTGTCCGGATTCTTCTTCTGGGGCATCAGGCTGCTGCTGGTGCTTTAACAAATAAATGCATTACACCAGGCTTGCACAAAAGCCTAAAATCAAGGCATGATACGATTCATGTTTTGCTTTACGTAGAAGACCACACAGTGGCCGTCTTCAAACTTTCTGCTGCAGGACAGTGGGGCGATGGGGCGGGGAACCCTTCCATATCATTTTGACTAAGAAGAGGACTGTGGGACATGCGCCGTGGCTCACAATCAGTGTGCAGGCCAGCTCTATTGGGCTCTGAGAGCAAACCCTGAGCACGCCCAATGCTTCCTGCTAGTGGTGCCTTGCAGCGGAAGACAGCTGGTGGACCAATTTTTCCTTCCAAGTAACCTTTCGGGCCACTGCAGGTCATATCAGTGAGCAACCCCTGATGGGTGATAAATTAAGAGCCAGGATTCAAGAACGCAGTTTAAAGGGCACTGGGGGTGCAATCCTATGCATGTGCTGGCTGGGGCATGCTGGGAGTTGTAGGCCTTTTCTCTGTCTAAACATGCATAGGATTGCGCCCTGCGATGCTCAGATGAAAGTTCTAGAGAAGGCCCCCAGAGGGAAATGCTGCAGAATTACCAGAATGCATCAGCGAGAGTGATGAAGCCAAACTCCTTGGTGGCAAAGAGGATCAGATCTTCAGCTAATCTGCTCACGTGGATCATGATCAGGGAAGAAGTGGAAAGGAACTCCACTGGAGAGAAGAGAGAGAGAGGTTTCATTTTTGCTCTCAGATTGCAAATGAACTAAGTTGTTCCTGCCCAGAGCCTTCAAGGTTCTAGTTCTTATGCCTCCTCTCCCCTGTGGGCATATTTGCTTTACAAACCTTCCCCAGATCCCCCCAAATGGCCTGCAGGAAACGCAAAAACAATGCTCCTACCCACAAAGTCACGGTCGCTAACTGCATCGATGCTGTTGATGCTGATGGAAGCAAAATCCAGTTCTGCAATCAAACACACACACACACACACATAATGAGAGAGAGATGTTAAGGGCATCCAAACACTTTCATCCAAGTGAGAAAAAAAATAACAGAAGGAAAACCAGTGAGTTCATTTTGTAGGCAGGCATTGCTAAAAGCAGAAGAGCAATGGGTTAAAACTGTGAATTAAGAAGGAAAACAAAAGCTCTTGGTACTTACAGCTCTTCCCCATAATCTTAACGAATTTTGCACCAGCCCTCCCATCTCTGGCCAAACAGATGTGGAGTTAATTCTATAAACAAAGGTACCTCTGAGCACGTACAGAGCACCTTCTCACAACTGGGAAAGTGCAGTCTGTCCTCACACACTTAGGAGTGCAGCTTCCTTCCAGGAGAGATGGTACAGGCGCCACGCAGGCATAACCCCAAGCAGCTACCTTAGCCGTGAAAACTCAGCCCCTGCCTCCTCTGAAATCATTTTAAGAACAGGAAACGGTTCACAAAATGGTTTTGGGAATGCTTAAAGCTTGGGAGGGAACTTCCGTACCACCGCTAAATCTTCTGCAGTTGTGCAGTGCTGGGGAAAGCCGGTGACAGGGAGCAAGCGGTCTTTTGGGGAAGCTTGTCCACCGCTCCTGATTGTAAGCGCCTTGGAGCAGGGCCTCCTCAGCTTTGCAGAGGGCCGCGCACTTTGATGGCACTATTAATGATAACAACAACAGCAACCTACGGAACCGCAGGGATCCAGAGAACGCCGTTTCATGTAGAACTCTCTTTGGCAGTCTGCGAATTCCCTCACCTCGCGGGGGGGGGGGGGATTTATTTTTTTTAAGCAAAGACGTTGAACTCACCTCTGCGGAGGAGCTCGCGGTCCAGTCCAAGGGGGTTGCCAGCCAGAGCTCCGCTGCAACGGAGGGAAGAATTAGAAGGAACACCCCCCAAAACAGCTCTTCTAACCTCCCACTCCCAGGGCAGGAAAGCAGATCAGGAATCACCCAGAGGGGATGTGGCCCAAATCGCTGACCCAGGATCCTTTGCAACATTGTCCACGGAGCAGTCCCTTAGCGTCCCGTGGGGCCCGCCTGTTAAGACTGTGTGTGGCTTCACAGCTGCCCCTGTTAAGGGCACCCCCACAAGCAGGCATTTGGGCTGGCCTCTTGTGTCAGCAGCCTCACCTTTCTTCCCCCTCGCCTCCATTTCCTTCCTCTCCTCTCCCCTTTGTTGCACTATAGATTGTAAGCCTCATGGGGCAGAGATCGCTCTCTTCAAACATTGTTTAAAAAAATTGGGAGGGGGGGTTGTTCTTCACTTGCAAGCCCACATGATCCACGGTGCTTACTGCCACGATGATCTCAAAGCTACCAAGCCACATGAAAGAAGTGCTCAACAGCAGAGAGGCCACAGAAGCAGAATCTTAAAAATGGAGATGGATGCTTTTGCTGGTTTGGAAGAGCGTGCGTGGAGGGAGAGGTCTCCCTGCAACCAGGGCCGGCTCTACCGTTTGGGGGTGGCTGGCTCAGGTGGCAGATTTTGCCATTAAAAGGGCAGCAACTGGTCAGTTTTCTCATCTCCCCGCACATCTATGCCATCTAAGTTTCAATTCGATACTGCACCCATCTTTGCAAGGACAGTTAAGCTGCCTTTGACTTCGCAAAGAAGCTTAAGACTTCTATTTTTATTTGCAGTGAGTTTGGCCGCAGCTGGCCCGGTAACAAAGCCCCAGAAGAAAATGCAGTTCTACCTCCCCAAAGGCAAGACGTTGATCCTCCTTTTCACCTCACTGAAGCGCTCAGAATCCCTGGTCAGAGCAACAGCATAGCTGCGGGAAATCAAGACAGAGAGACCGAGTGTGAAGATTACCCCAAACATCGACAAAGGGCCAAAAAGCAGCACCTCTTGGACCGGGAAAGTCAGCTCTTTCATCCCAGGAAACCGATTTCGGTTACTTAGCACTCTGCATATGCTCAGAGACTACCTCCCCCTCACAGATTGCAAGTGGCTGCCAATGGAGATGGGGGAAAGGGTTCATTAAACAAGAGTTTTGGCAGAGGGAGCTACAGAAGTGGGCAGAGGGTTGCTTACCTGAGTAAGAGATGGCTCCATCTGATTGGCTGAGCCCTTTGCAGGTGGGTGTAACCAGGAAGGATCACCTCCATCTCACTGCAACAGAACGAAACCGCATTGGAAATCCAGCCTTGCCTTAGTTTGGCGCTCTCCGTTTTTACAAATGTATTTGCTCCTTTTGGCTTTTTACTGAGTGGGGTTTTAAAAAAATTATATATGCTGTTTTGGTTACTAGTCCCTATTAAATAAGTTTTTTAATTAATTTGTGATGTTATGAACTTGTGACATTGGTCATGGTTGTCTGTTTTATATTGCAAGGGACCTTGGGAAGCCTTGAAAGGCCGCTCAGAAATGCATGAAATAACGGAAGAAAGGAAGGAGGGTTTTTGGGAGGGAGCGAGAGGTGAAATCAGGCAGATGGTCTTGAGGGGCACATAAGAGAAGTGAGAGACTGTAAGCCGGTTGGCAAGACAGAAGGGCCAAGCTTACGCAGAAGCACGTTCCATGAGAGTCCGGATGAGCTGCTGCAGGTGAGACGACAGCCTGGTGATGGCACTTCTCATAAACAACCTCAGGTCAGTCACAACCTGGAAGAAAGTCATGCCATGTTTTACCGCTGGGCCCTTCCAGAGGGGAAACAGAAGATCACATCTGGCTGACACGGACATGATGGCCAGCTCCCCCGAAGATGCCAAGGAGATGATTTCTGCCATTCACGTGAGTTTGTGGATTCGCTTCAAATGGCCTGCAAAGGCTGGCAGCAGTTTTGAAATTCACATTGCATGTCTAAAGGCCATCCAAAGGGCATCCAAATTGGACTATTTGGACAGGTGCCCATTATCCTGTTCCTGCAAAACAGCCTTAAAAGGATGCACCTTATTGCTTTTATCTTTTACCACTGAGAAACGCACCGTTCTGGCTCTCTTGGGGCGATGGAGGCTCAGGGCTGCTTGGCCACTGCAGGGAAAGAATGAAAGCCAGAACGTTTGTCCGAGGGCATGAAGGCTTAACAGTTAAGTTGCCACTATGCGGCCTGCCGTCAACCAGATGCAGGAAATGAAGGAGAGGGGAAGGATTTATTTCCAGCCGGCACTCTCCACAGAGGCCACAAATTGCAGGGCTGGGCAACCCATAGTCCAAAAACTCCCCACTGCTCTAGCCAGCAAGGCCATTGGTGAGGGATAATGGGAATTGTAGTCCAAGAACATTTGGAAGACCACACGTTGCCCACTCCTACAATCACTTAAGAGACTCCCCTAACCTGGTACCTTCTAGATGTGTTGGACTACAACTCCCATCATGCCCAGCCAGCAGGGTCTCAAGGCTTCATCCAACCCAGCTAGTACTACATCATATTACATACCCTTTGAAAACAGAAATGCTCCAAATCTGAGCTCAGCAGCTCCCTCGAGCAGCTCACAAACACTCGGCCTAGCCTACCACGCAGGGGCGTTGCAACAGCAAAATGGTATCACTCCCTGCCATTGCCCCCAGTTAGCTCCATGGAAGAGCGATGAGATCCCCCTCAAAAGAGGGTCCCATGACATCAGACAATTCCCAAATGGGGCCAACTGGAAAATGGGTCAAAGGTTCAGCTCCTACTAAAAGGACTGCGGGGTGCAGAGGAAAACACCACAGACTAGGAAAGTACGCTCAGCACGAGCTCGGAGGCCTGATCTTCGAGAATCAGGGCACCCTTAGCATATCTAGCACATACTGATGTGCCTGCACGTTGCAAAGGATTCTGGGATGAAATCTAAGGTGGCCCCTCCGTCCTTACAGGGCGCCAGCTGGCCAGGGCTGCTGGGTGTTCCTTTTGCCCAGCACAAACAGAGCATGCCCTAAAGTAGGGGGGGAGAACATTTGTGTTTGGGAGGGCTCCTTTTTCTCAACAAAGTTGTCCGTGTGGGAGCCAGACACCTGTTTTCAGCACAAAACTGCCATCTAGCACCAACAGCCCTGCTGTTAAGGAGGAGACAGGCTCCGGCGTAGCATCATCTGGGAACAGGCGCATGGATCACACACATGTTACATGCATTTTGTTCTAAATGCAACACTGGAATCTGGGATGCCTCTGCTTCTTACCATTTGGAAACATTTCCTGGATGAGTGACACTCCAGGCAAACCTTTTTTTAAAAAAAATCACACCTCGATTCAATTTTGGCAGGGCCACATTTTCCCACTGTCTCCCTCCATTTCCTCTGTGGTTGGCCCTGTGTCAATTTTAGATTGCAGGCTCCTAACGGCAGGGACCTGCCCTCTTGCTCTCTGTGAAAGGCCGTGCACATAGGAGATATTATTTAATTGTATATTTATAATGTATAACAATAATGGGGCCAGAAAAAGTGCTTTAACAACCACTGGCTGGCCTTTCCTGCATTTAAGCACACGAACACTCTTCCACGACTCTGAACTGCCGGTAGCGTTGGGCCAGCCCATCTTATGTAGAAGCCATCTACCAAAACAGAACTCTCCCAATAAGAACCTGAAGGTTGCAACCTGATACCCACTTACGTGGAAGTAAGCCCCCTTAAACTCAATGGGACTTACTTTCTGAGTAAACACATGGGATTGCAGTGAGGCTCAGATGCTTAGGAATACTGCTTAAAAGCCACTGCTCTAGGTATTTGGGGCCAAAACGCCTGCAACACAAATTTCCTATAAATCAATGGAGGATTTGGCCATTGTCTACAGTAGGTTCAAGAGTTTACTTCCTAAAAGCCTCAGAGCTCAATATCTGGTGGTAGGGGTGGGGGATCGAGACAAGATACAGCATGGCACAGATCAGGTACCCTTCTTTGTCGAAGGCAGCCGTCCAGTGTGAGAACAAGCAGGACTTGAACCCATGACCTTCAGAGATGCAGACAAGCTCCTCAACCACCAAGCCACTTTGCCTTTCAACTGCAGCTAGGAGCTGGAGGAGGGAAAGAGGACTATAGAAATAAGTGATGGATGCCATCTTTAAAAAGAGCAAAGGACACCCATTTTAGAATCGCATAAACTGGTTCCCAAGACCAAGAACACATGGAAAAGAAAAAAGAAAATGGGGAAAGGGCACAGCTAAACACTCAGTGGCGCAAATGAATAGCACATTGTATTCCGTTCCCTGCAGCTTTGAGAGCCAATGTGCTGAGGAAGGAATGCAGTGTTTGGGAGAAAATCCAAAACCAGGGAAAGGACTGGGGAAGGGGGATATTGGGGAGGAAAAAGAGCCCTTCCAGAAAAAGCCACTGGGGATTGCATCAGAAGGGCCAGAGAGCTGTTCTCATGCAAATAGATGTGGACTGCACAACTCCTAAATTCAGGAATGAAGGCTTAGTGGCTGTTTTGTTTTCTGCATCAGAGAATCTCTAGATCTTGTACAGTTTTGCTTTTGCTAGACATGGGAGGGGGCAAGGAGCTATAACCAGAGCCTCAAACCCTGGCCACTAGAATTCCTCCTCCTTTCCATCCATCTTGAGAGATTTCAGTAGGTGCTATTCATCTTGAAAGCTTCAGGGGCTAGAAACTTGATTATTATTTTTAAAGAGCATAAATTCTCAGAGTGCCCCTATACCGTCTACTGCACTTGCACAGGAAGTATGAAAGAGAAAGAAACTAAGAACAGCTAAAAATATTTTAAAAATTTTTAAAGTATTTTTAAACCATGCAGATCATCCAAAGTTTTCCTACTTGGTCATTCCTGCTTCTTCCAGTGTGAAGCTTCCCAGCCACATCACCAATCAGTTCCTAAAAGAAAAGGAAAAAAGGAGGGTTTTTGTTAGTCCAACACTCTAAAGAGAGCTGATCCTGCAAACAGTTATGCAGTAGCTGCTTAAATTTCCATGTCTAGTCCACTGAAACCATGCAGATCTCTCAGTCTTTTAAAATATTTTATTATGAGTGACGACTATTATTATAAGGACTAGCTCCTTGATTAGCATCTCTACATACACTGCAAAGAAATGTAAGCATTTGTTTAAAATTGCTGAAGACTGGCAGCCACCGATTTTGCTGTTGTTCTGAATCTATTGGGCAATATTCGTATCACCAGCATCACAGTGCTCCCCTGAACCTGTGTGAAACCTTCCTTCACCCTCTACCCCTTGGGTTTCCCTGACTCTCTCTCAGCACACAGCTTAGTCTGACCTCCAGAGCCAAACAAAACTTCCAGTTCTCTCACGAAAGTGGCACTGTTTTGTCAACAATCTGCTTCACCCTGAGCAGTTAGAATATTTATGAACATTCCATGACACAACAACCCTGAAATGGATGAAATCCAGGAGAAACTCCTTAGAGCTGCCTTCCCCATCCTGGTGCCCTCCAGATGTTTGGGACTACATTTCTGGCTATGTTAGCTGGGTCTGGTGGAAGTCAAAGTGCAAAACATCGGGAGGGGGACCAGGTTGAGGAAGGATGGATATTCCAGTGAGCTGGTGACCTAGACCCACCTTGAGCCTGCGTTCGATGGCAGTGTGGATATCCTCATCCGTTTTGATGATCACCAAGGCACCTTTGGAGTACTCCTCAGAAATCTACAAGAGCAGAAAAAACAAAAAATTGGTCAGCAGTTAACAAGACCTCCTTGCATTGCTTGGACAAATGAGTTACACGCACACAAATGAGTTAGAAGGTCATTCATGTGTTTAACAGTAAGGTCCAAGAACTTGCATTTAAGAGTACCACTTTCTGATCTTGCTGGGAGAGATTCTGGAACAACAGTCCTGCACCCGCTGCCATCAGCAGAGCAGATGTGGGTGACACACAGAGATATGCAGTTAGCAATGTGAACCCTGAATAGAATCCTAGAATAGTAGGGTTGGACGGGGCCTATAAGACCATCGAGTCCAACCCCCTTCATCTATGATGCCAAGCTTTTGCCACCTCTGTCATCCCCGAAGGTACAAATTCACATTCCGAAATAACAGGGAACTGAGGTGTGATCAGTCTCCTTAAAAGTGTGATTACAGATTAAAATTCTGTCCCACCCCTTCTAATTTATAGGTCTGAAAACGACTCGCAGCGCCACGCTATGCTCGCCTACACAGAAGTAAGTCCAAGGGGACTTACTCCCAGGTAAGTGTGCCCAGGAGTGCAGCCTCAGGGACTCTTGTCAAAAGACCCCAGACAGACAGACATTTCAGTTCCACCCTCCCTGTACCATGCTTTTAAAGAGAAGGGTTACAATAGGATGGATTTTCCTTCCAGTTTGTGACCAAAGAATAAATATCGGTTGCCTTCCAGAACACAGCTGGAACCGCAGGCAACTAAGGGTTATGGCGTTCAGAATATTTTTAAAAGCTCAAGCCTGGACCTCGCACAGTGCTGCGGGGACTGGAACGTGTTGACTTGAAGTGCCATTTTGCCTCTGGTGTGCTCCTGTAACAGGAGGACTCGAAACACTTAAATCCGACAAGATTCTGACAAGGAATCATAGCCTGTGGTTCCCCCCGCCCTCCCCTCTCTTTCCTTCAAAACTGTAGGTTCCTGCATGAAAGCCCAGATGCTTGGTTTAGTTTAGGATGGGCCGGGCAACTTGTGGCCCTCCAGATGTTGTGGCCTACAACTCCCATCAGCCCCAGCCAGCATAGCTGATGGTGAGAGATGATGGGAGTTGGAGGCCAAAACACTGGGAGGGCCACAAATGGCCCACCCCTAATGTAGGACCATCTTCACCTTGCTGACAAACCGACGTTCCCGATCCATATATTACCTTCTCTAAACCACCGATGATCTTCTCCAGTTCAGCTTTGGACAGAATCCCAGCCTTCTCCAAGGCCTTGGCATGAGCGATGCTCCCGCGGACGTCCACTTCGGCCAAGCGCTTGTCAACCTCTATCGAAGAGTTGAGCTGCTCCATGATGGGGTCAGTGCTTCCGATGAGCCTGCCTCCATAAAGTTTGTCGCCCTGAGTGGGGAAGAAAGCATGACTCCAGACAGGTTTGGAAGGATACAGACGCGCCCATCTCCAGGCCCACCTTTCGCTGGCTGCCATCTTGAGGAAGCAGAATGGGTCAAGATGGCCGTCCAGTGGGGGAAACCAAGGGTGGTATAAACTTGGGGTGTGTATGTGCGGGGGTGTTCTTAGCGGATCTGTAGCAATTAGCATAATCAATTTAAAGCCCTTAATGCCTTGGGGCCAGGTTATCTGAAGGATCGCCTCCTCCCAGATGTGCTTGCCCAGACCCTAAGATAATCTTCAAGGCTCTTTCTCTGGGAGCCCCTCCCAAAGGAAGTGAGGTGGGTGGCTACCAGGAACAGGGCCTTTTTTGCTGTGGCACTCTGGCTGTGAAATGAGCTTCCTAGAGAGGTTCACCTGGTGCCTACGTTGTACTCCTTCTGCTGCCAGGCAAAGACCTGTCCCAGGCATTTTAGCATCCTAGTCTTTTAGCTGTGGTGTTTTAAATCTGTTTTTTAAATCTCTGCATTTCTGCTCAGTTTTATTCTGGTTGTACTAGAAAAAAATATTGTGGTTTTAAGCTTTCATATTTATATTGTTTTATGCTGTGCTTTGTGGTTTTACTTTTTGTGAACCGCCCAGAGAGCGTCGGCTATCGGGCAGTATAGAAATCAAATAAATAAATAAAATTAGAAATGTGCCTTTGGTTTAATCAGGTAGCAGATTTACAACAAACAAACACGAACACTGTTAACATATGGTGCCACTGTAGAAGATACATTCCTGAAATAGTGCCTGCTGTGACCCATGTGTGTTTTCAGACCAGCTTTCGACTACTGCTCCCATCATTCCCAGCCAGCATGGCCATGCTGGTTGGGGATAATGGGAGTTCCAGTCCAACACATCCAGAGCGCACCAGGTTGGGGAAAGACTATTTTAGAGGACACAGAGAGAACATTCTGTTTCTTTGGAATTATTGGGTTTTCCCCGTTATGTACAATGATGCAGTAAATTGATTAAAACACAATCAGCTAAGGTAACTTTGACGACAATGAGGCAAATTCAGACTAGCAGGGGAGATAATGAATCTGGGTCTCCAGTTTTGAAGTCCACATGGGAAGGGGGCAGATCCATGCTCAGACACAAAATAGGGGTACTATTCACAGAGAGGAAGGCCAGGATCCCTTCTCGATCATCCCAGAGTGCAGGACATGGAGTAATGGGCTCAAGAGACAGGAAGCCAGATTCCGGCTGAACTTCAGGAGAAACTTCCTGACTGTTAGAGCAATACGACAATGGAACCCATGACCTAGGGAGGCGGCGGGTGCTCAAGACGAGGCTGGACAGCCATCTGCCAGGGATGCTCTGACTTGGATTCCTGCATTGAGCAGCGGGCTGGACTCGATGGACTTGTAGGCCCCTTCCAACCCTACTATTCTATTCTGTGAAGTCACAGAACCTGCAGGTCTCCAAATGGAGCATAGCTACCTAGCCACACACCCGACCCGGCAAACACTCCTTAGGAACATGGGAATCATATGATTCTATGAAGTCACAGAACCTGCAGGTCTCCAAATGGAGCATAGCTACCTAGCCACACACCCGACCCGGCAAACACTCCTTAGGAACATGGGTCCATCTAGTCCAGTATTGTCAATACTGACTGGCAGCAACGGCTCGCTAGGGTTTCAGTCAGGAATTTTTCCAGCCCTACATGAAAATGCTAGGAATCGAACCTGGGACCCCCTGCATGCAAAGCAGATGCTATACCACTGAACTATGTTTCTTCCCCTAAAACTAAAGGGAGATTCTAGTCCTCATGATTCTGAATAAAGGGCTGACTGAAATTGGAACATAGGAAGCTGCCTTATACCGTGTCAGGCCCATGGTCCATCTAGCCTAGGACTGTCAACACTGACTGGCAGCAACGGCTCTCCCGGGGTGCAGGCAAGACTTTTTCCCAGCCCCCCCCCCCCCGGAGATGTCAAGGATCGAACCTGGGACCATCTGCTTGCAAAGCGGGGGCTCTAGCCACAACCCTTCCTTGTCCTTCTATAGGTGACTCACTCCAGCTCCATATAGGTTATTGATTTTCGGCTGTCTGCTCAGTAGGTCACAAGGGATTCCAGATGTACTTTTGTCAGCGCATGATTGCAGTGCCACAACTTCCCCGCTTTCTCCAAACAAATACAAATTCAGCATGTGACGCTCTGGCTCTCCGCGAGCCAAAGGTCACTGGCCAGGAGATATCCTTCCAGGGCCAAGCCAGTGCGCAATCAGCAGTTTTGTGGCCTATTCCTCCCCAAGTATTGCCAAGAACGAATTTTTCATCCAAGATGCACCACTTGTAAATGGTCTTTTGGGGGCGGGGGCATGGGACAAGAAGAGGAGCAGAGGCAGTTTAAGAACAGTTTGGCAGTTCTAGCTAAGGGAGAGATTGCCTTCAAATGACAGAGACGGGAAATGCACACAGTTTTGGTCATTTATGCCTTCTCTTGATAGAAGATCTATTCAGAGGGCATTGGGTTTAGTTTTTGGCTTAGAGCAGCTTTCCCTGACCTGACCCCCCTCCAGGTGAATTTGACTGCAACTCCCATCATCCCCAGGGCTCGGGGTGATGGGAGTTGCACTCCAACCCATCTGGTGGGTGCCAGGTTGGGGAAGCCCACAGTTGTCTTTTTGATCAGAAATAGCCCTCTGGGGTATTTCACACCCCAGCCACCCAATCTATCTTCTAGCTAGATAGGTCAGGGGCTTTACCTCTGAGCTACGGCCCCACCTGAACTTTCTCCTCTCTGTCTTTCCTGCATCATACCTCAATGCAACACCTTTCTGTTGAGAACTCAGCTGGCTAAATCATTCACCTCTTGCTGCTCAGACACACACACAATGCCCCCAATGTCCCTGCACTGCGTTTCCATCTTTTTCAGCATTTTAAGGTGCAATCCTATGCATATTTAGGGAGAGAAAAGTCCTACAACTCCCAGCATGCCCCAGCCAGCATAGCTGGCTAGGGCATGCTAGGAGTTGTAGGACTTTTTTCTGTCTAAACATGCACAGGATTGCACCCTTATTCTTACCACCAACTCCTGATCCTGACTTTAAAACTCTTTGCCGCTTTAGCCCATCTCATCCTTTTGACCTTACTTCTCCAATAAATTCCTGCCTGTGGCCACTGGTCCCAGCTGCCTAAAGGTCCCCTTATGCCTGCAAATCCTAGATTCCTTTGGGGGCGGGGGCCGCCATTTCTCTCTCTTCCTCTCTCTTTTTGCTGTGCTCTAAAGCGCCAGGCAAACTGATGGGATTGCACCCATAATGATGTCGAATGGTCTGGTCCCAGCAAGGTTCCAAAAAATAAAATACATTGTGGATAACTGGGTAACCAGCCACACCCCCAAGTATCTAGAAGCTTAAGCCACCTGGAATCTTCCCAGCTCTGTAAATCAAACTGCTTGCTCTGTTGGATTAAGCCAAAGGGCTAGTTAGCCCACTTCCCTTTCTCCAACTGTGGGCAGCCAAATGACTTTGGGAGTCCACGTACAAGGCATGTTGCTTACAGCAGCTAGAGAGGTACCGCCTCTAACCGTGGAGCTTTTGTTTAGCTCATCTGGCTCTACCGTAATAATTTCCAATGGGGCGAAGCATCCAGATCTCTGTTCTGCACCATGGAACACCCATTACCAGCTCCTCTGCGGCTAGTTAACCCAGCAATACCTTCACAAATCCCTGGAATGTCTCCCCCGTCCTCAACTTGCCCACCTAATGGAAGCCCCTCGGGGCAGGGAACTGCACAGAAACAGCACCTACAGCACGTTCCCTGTCAAAACGTTACCAATCTCCAAAAGAGCACGATGCAAATTTTGTGCAACAGATTCCGTCTGCGAAGCATCGGCCAAAGGAATTTTATTGGGAGCAAAAGGGCAGGATTTTGCGGGGCAGAGGAGAAAGAAACTTCCCAAACTCCCAGCTCACCTCAGATGCCATGACCGGCGGTTTTTTTCCCCTTCCTCCTCTGGTCTAGGAAGAACGCTTTGCAAAAATGCAAACCCTGCAAAATACGGGGAAAGAGTCCTTTTGTTATTTCGCAACCCAAGCGATCAGTCAACGCGGAGTAGATCAGCCTTTGGCCGACCAGGTGCCCTCCAGATGTGTAGGACAACAACTCCCATTGTCTGGGGCTGGCCAAGGGATGATGGGAATGGTCGTCCAACACATCTGGAGATTATCAGGTTGGGGAAAGCTGGAGTAGACAGACAGAAAGACAGACACACCCAGACTTCCAGTGGGTCCCCCTGCCAGGATCCAACATGCAGCCCCAACGAGGTGTGTGGAGGCCCCGGAGGGAGGGAGGGGGGGGGAGCGCGACCCCCGCAACGGATCAGCCGCAGCCCGCTCGGATCGGCTCACCTGCTGCGCGCCCAACGCCCCGCCAGCCGCTCTGTGCTGCCCCAGCTGCCCCCAGGTCCCCTTTTCAAGCGGTGGCCAGCGCGAGGCCCCGCCCCAGTGGGCGGGGCTGGCCTTCAGCTGGACTGGCCGGCCCCGCCCACCTCCCCTCCTCCTGTCCCCCGCACCCCGACCCCCAAAGGGGCTCCGGCCTCCCCGCGACGCTTCCCGGCATGATGCAGCCTCACCAGGGGAGTCCCTCGCGCGCGTGGCTTGGTTCTGTTTCTTTTCGTTTGCCCCCTCCCCACATTTTAGGAAAGGGCTGAGCCCGCGATCCGGCGGTGGAAAGGGTGTGCGTCTGCGGCTAGGCGCACCTCCACCATCACCGTAGCGGGAATTTGGGCTGGGTTTGAGCCCCCCACCCCGCAGGGCAGGAAACCAAGACGGCAAAGGCGAGCGCAGGCCATAGAAAACGTCTGAGACTTGGCTGCTTTTTTCGTTTTTGTGGAAGGACCGCTGCTCGCGCCCTGAATAATCATCATCAGGGCTCAGGGTCGCGCCCTGAATAATCACCACCACCACCACCATCACCATCATTATCGCCGCCCTGCATTTCTACAACATACTCCAAGCACCACTGACAAATCCAATGAAGAAAACAGTGTCGATATGTCCGCTGTGTTCGTTGGAAACAAACTGGCAAAGTGATCAGGGATTTTCAAGTTTCTTGTAGCCGGTTATCTTCCCTGCGTCCCATTTTTTTAAAGGAAATTAGTAACATCATCGATTATTTTTATTATTGTTATTATTTCTGTTGTTGTTGTTTTTTTTTAATGGGGCATCATTCAGCTAAAGTTAAATGCTTCAAGGCGCAATCCTATGCATGTTTAGGCAGAAAAAAAGTCCTACAACTCCCAGCATGCCCCAGCCAGATATGCTGGCTGGGGCATGCTGAGAGTTTGACTTTTTTCTGTCTAAACATGCATAGGATTGCACCTTTGCAATCTAATCCTATACATTACTCAGAAGTACATCCCACTGAGTTCAATGGAACTTAATCCTAGTAATCCTATGAAAGTAGGATTGCAGCCTTAGCTTCCATGGGAGAGTTATGTCTGTGCTAAATTTTCTCCCACTTAAATACATTTTTTTGAGCTTTGGGTGGGTTGCTTAATTTCTAGGAAATGCCACCCACTGGTCTGGAAATCTTTCTCCCACCCAGTCTGTGCTGAGAGAGGCCTTGTATGCCATCTCTTGGTAGAAAGGCGGAGTACAGATCAATTAACTAAGGGTGCAATCCTGTGCATGCTTAGACAGAAAAAAAAAAGTCCTACAACTCCTAGCATGCCCCAGGGAGCTGAAGGACTTTTTCCTGTCTAAACATGCATAGGATTATACCCTAAATAAATACATACATCTGCACTGGCTCAGGGGAACAGAAGAAGCTACATTTATTTTTATTAATATCCCGCCTTTCTGCCACAAAATACAGCTCAAGGCGGCTAAAGATGAAATCCAGATAAGGGTGCAATCCTATGTGCATGCTGGCTGGGGAATGCTGGGAGTTGTAGGACTTATTTCTGTCTAAACATGGTTTAGGATTGCACCCTAAATTACTTTTTCCTAAATTCATTTCATCTAGCCCAGGATTGTCTATTGTGACTGGCAGCATCTCTCTGAAGTCGCTTACTCCATCTGTAAGCACCTTGAAAACAATGCAGTGATTACTTGAAGCCAACATGGATTTGTCAAGAACAAATCCTGCCACACAAATCTGATCTCATTGACTGATCAAGTAACCTCCCCTGTGGACTGTGGGAATGCTGTGGACATCATATACCACGGCTTCAGCAAAGCTTTCAACAAAGTGCCCCATGATATCCTGATGAGCAAACTAACTCAAAGTGGGCTAGATGAAACAACGATCCGGTGGATCCACAGTTGGCTACAGGATCGGACTCAAAGAGTGCTTCTCAATGGGACCTTCTCAAACTGGGCAGAGGTGACGAGTGGGGTACCGCAGGGCTCAGTCCTGGGCCCAGCGCTCTTCAACATTTTTATGAATGACTTGGAGGAGAAGGTGCAGGGAATGCTGATCACATCTGCAGATGACACAACATTGGGTGGGATAGCTAATACTTTGGAAGACAGAAACAAAATTCAAAGTGATCTTGATAGACTGGAGCACTGGGCAGAAAACAAGAGAATGAAATGTAATGGGGATAAATGCCAAGTTCTGCACCTAGGAAAAAGAAACCAAAGGCACAGTTACAAGATGGGGGATACGTGGCTCAACAACACTACAAGCGAGAAGGATCTTGGAATTGTTGTCGATCACAAGCTGAATATGAACCAACAATGTGATGTGGCTGCAAAAAAGGCAAATGCTATTTTGGGCTGCATTAATAGAAGCATAGCTTCCAAATCCTGGGAGGTACTAGTTCCCCTCTACTCAGCACTGGTTAGGCCTCATCTGGACTACAGTGTCCAGTTCTGGGCACCACATTTTAAGAAGGATGCAGACAAGCTGGAGAGGGTTCAGAGGAGGGCAACGGAGATGCTTAGGGGACTGGAAACAAAGCCCTATGAAGAGAGGCGGAAAGAACTGGGCATGTTTAGCCTTGAGAAGAGAAGACTGAGGGGAGATATGACAGCGGTCTTCAAGGATCTGAAAGGTTGTCACAGAGAGGAAAGCCAGCATCTCTTCTCGTTCTCGATCATCCCAGAGTGCTGGACACGGAAGAATGGGCTCAAGTTACAGGAAGCCAGATTCTGGCTGAACATCAGGAAAAACTTCCTGACTGTTAGAGCAATACGACAGTGGAACCCGTTCCCTAGGGAGGTGGTCCCCCCCCCCCACTGGAGGCGTTCAATACGAGGCTGGACAGCCATCTGCCAGGGATGCTCTGACTTGGATTCCTGCAATGAGCAGGGGGTTGGACTCAATGGCTTTGTAGGCGCCTACCAACCCTACTATTCTATGATTCTATGAAGTCTCAGGTGGGGAGGACTATACATCTCCTTATATTCATATACCCTGTAGGACTGGGGGCCCTGCTGTGGTCCTTCAAATGTTGCTGGATCCCAAGTCCCCTCAGCCCCACCAGCATGGCCAATGGTCAGGGCTGATGGGGGAAGTAGTCCAAAAGCATTTGGGGGCCACAGTTCCCCCACTCCACTCCTGTCCTAGGCTGAAATCCCCAGCGCTGAAAACAGATGCCAAGACAGAGCCCCTGTAAAGTCTGGCACAAATTAATCCTTGATTGAACCCTTATTTCATGGGTGTTGAACCTCTTTCAGCCCAAGGGCCAAATTCCATTTCAAAGAAGCTCTCGGGGGGCTGCATTCCGGGGTTGGGTGGGGCCAAAGGCAAAGGGGGTGGTGCCCAAGTACTTTAAACCTTCAACCTTTTAGAATGGGAGAAAACCTGCACCAAAGCCAGGAAACAACCAAATGATTGGTAGTTGGGACAAAGGGGGTGTGGCCAGGGAAAGGGTGTGTGGCCTTTTGGGGAAACCCAGAGGGCCGGATTTGGCTTCTGAGCCTGATGTGGCCCACCCCTGCCTTATTTCATTCATCGCCTGGGTTACTTTGATAAGAAGGTGTGGAACCCCTCTTTTTGAAGCCAGTAGCATTGGGAACAGGCAGAAAGTCGGTACAGATGTGTGAAAACAAAAGAATTCATGCATCAATGTGCACTGTTGTGAGCATGAATGTTGATAGAAAAGTGGGATAGAACTGGGATTAATCATCAGAATCGAGGCGAGGCAAGGCCTTTCTTTTCTCCCGGGTATTTTAGAGACTTGGTTTTTGGATTTTGTGGCTGTTCTTTTCTCTGCTGTTTGTTGTTCTGCATAGCATAGCATTGCATTCTTTTAACCTTTTGTATTATACTGTATTCTTTCAACCATTTGTGATCTGGCCAGGGAATGTTTCTTATTGGGCGGATTAAAAATACAATTAATGAATAATACATATTTATACACTGAGGTGCCGAGGAGCTAGCCACCATGTGTAACACAGGAAAGCCGGAAAACTCTGTCTCCAGTGCTCTTACAATCTAAAATAGACCGGCAAGGCATGGGCGCACCCAGGTTGGAAAGTTTGATCCAGTGCAACCTTCCTTAAGCAGGTGCCCTGCAGATGTGTTGAACAACCCCCTGCCTGACTGGGGAAGATGGGACTTGTAGTCTAACCCATCTGCAGGGCACCAGACTGGGGAAAGCTGATCCTGTGAAACCAATTTGTTACCACTGTTTCAGTTCATACTCCTCAAGGACCAATTGAAGGGGTGTGTGGGTGTGTGATTGTGTGGGTCAGGATCAGGATCTCCTGTTCTTAGATAACAAACTGTGCAAAGGCCGGGTAACCACCAAATGATTGGCAGTTGGGGAAAAAGGGGAGTAGATTGGGGGCTCAGATTTGGGCCGGATTTGGCCTGCAGGCCTCAGGTTGAACACCCCTAGTCTATCTGGTTGCATAAGGCCATTCTTAAGGGTACCCATTTTTCTACCTGTAAGAAAAAAACATGGAGACAAAACATATCTGGGTGCGGAGCTTCAAAGTCTAGATCAGGGCTGAACAACATTTTTGGCCATGTAGTACCAGGTGGTGGGTTGGGCGTTGCAAGCGCACATATAGATTCTAGATAGATGTACAAATTGTTGCTGCAACGTCTGTGTTATGGTAAGTATGTTTGTTGTTATTTTTATTCTTATATTCATGTGTAAAACCAAGCTAAAAGTTCATTTCAAACTGTTTAAAAATAAAAATAAAATAAAGAAATAAAAAAGAACAGGACTAAAATAAGAAGAGAAGGGCCAGTTGAACTTTGTCCTGAAATTACTAGCTAAATGCATTGTCAGCTAAACTTGCACGCAGCAGGACTGAAATGTTATTTTAGAAAAGAAAAGAAACAGCACTGATGTGGCGTGCTTAATGCAGCTTTAAAAAAATATGTTCGTGGCTGTTGAAAGAAAGAAAGGAAGAAAGATGGAAAGAAATTCTGTATACGGCCTGAAACGTCTATTGAAACACACCGTCAGCCAAACTTATATGAAGAGGTGCTGCCATTTTTGTATTTTTAAAACCTGTTGTTTAATGAATAAGGAATGTGTGTGTATGTGTGTTTTCTTTCTTTCGTAAAAAAAAAGACACGTTGGTGTGCTCAGCAAAACGCTGAGTGTAGTAAACATCTTTCATGACAATACAAACACACGGCAGATCTGCTCACAACGGGCGTGCCCAGGCCCCTCGGCTTTCACTAGTTAATACCAACCCACACCGCGACCCCCGTCCCTTTGCAATCTGGGCTGAAATTATTGCTATGCTGAGCACACTTCTTTGAACCCGGGGCGGGGTGGGTGGGGGAGGAGGACAGTGCATCTTTGTTCTGTGTTGCGTAGCAACATGGCTGGATCAGGGCCCAGGATGAGAGCTGGTTGTGTCCCGGCCCAGCTCAGGATTCACATGTGCAGTCTTAGGGACTGAGGAAGCGTGTGTTGTGGATGATGGCTTGTGCTGCGATGAGAAAATGGAGGCTCCAACCTCCGAAACTGGCACAGTTGTAGGACAGAGCTGAGATGGCATCGCCTCCGATGCAAGTTGAACTTTTCGCAGAGGAGAAAAGGCACAACAGCGTAGTTCTCCTGTTAAGGACCACAGGCCAAACTCCACCTCCCCTGCTATTAACCCATGGCTGAAGGGTCTTAATCGCTTGCGGTATTCTGTATTCCAGGCGTGGGCAGGCTTTAGGCTTGCTAAATCTTAGAACCCCGAGGTCTTAAGAACACAAGAAGAGCCATGCTGAATCAGACCAAAGGCCTGTCTAGTCCTTCCTTTGTTGGCACAGGGGCCAAGCAGACACCCACATGGGAAGCTCACGAGCAGGACATCAGTGCAACAGCCAGTGTGGTGTATTGGTGAGAGTGTTGGGCTGGGATTCGGGAGAACCGGGTTCTAGTCCCCACACAGCCACGAAGCTCACTGGGGTGACTTTGGGCCAGTCACAGACTCTCAGCGCAACCTACCTCACAGGCTTGTTGTTGTGTGGATAAAATGGAGAGGGGGACCCTGTGAGCCCTGGGTTCCTTGCAAGAGGAAAAAAGGCCGGATATAAATGTCATAATAAATAAACAAATAAATAACGAGATGTCAGGGAGTGACTTTGGGTTGCCCTGCAGGCAAAGTACAGCTCTACCACTGAGACATGGTGACTTCATAGCTGGCGAGGGAGCACCTCCCTCAGGATGCATCTCATAACGTTACTTGTGAACTCTACTGTTGTGAACACTCGGAGCCCGGTTCAGACAACCTCCCCATCCATGCCCAGAGGAGGGTAAAGTTGGCAGGTATACATATCCTACGCACGTACTGTTTGTACATGCGCTGTTCGGAAGTTACGATGAGCACATCGAGGTCAGAGACACAATCCACCCTCCATGTGTTCATTCTATGCAGACGGTTGTCTGAACAGAGCCTCAGGGTGCAATCCTATGCATGCTTAGAAGAAAGTCCTACAACTCCCAGTATTCCCCAGCTGGCTGGGGAATGCTGGGAGTTGTAGGACTTTCTTCTGTCAAAACATGCATAAGATTGCACCTTTAGTGTTATGGGAACTGGCTATTAGCAAAAGCGGTACCAAGAGGTGGAATCCAAATGTGAAAAATGTCCTTTCTGCATTGTAGAGCTATTCATCAAGTGTATTTTGGCTTTGCTATAGCAATATTAACAATAATTAATTAACTAAGTTTTATCTGCCCGATAACAAGCGTTCTGTGGGCAGATTGCAGACAGTTTAAAGAATAAAATGCAATACAAATAATAAATACAGTACAAATAGTTCAAAGCGTGAAATGCAATACAAAAAGACAAACGGCACAGGAATAGCTTGATAGAAAGGTGTATAAAATCGAAAAACGCCCCCTCTCAAAAATAAAGTTCTCTGCTGGACTCCAAAAAAGAATAATGTAGGTAACAAGTGAGCCTCCTTGAGGGAGGGGATTCCATAAATAGGGGGCCACAACTGAGAAGTCCCTCCCTCGCATAGCCCGTTCACCTAAATTCCTTCGGTGGGGGCACCTGGAGGAGGTCTTTCGAAGATGACCTAAGGGCTCGGCAAGATACATATGGGAGGGGACGTTCCTTTAGGCTGGGGTGCTGAACCTCTTTCAGCCTGCGGGCTAGATTCCTTTTCAAAGAAGCTCTTGGGGGCCGTGTTCCAGTGGTGGGCAGAGCCAAAAGCAAAATGGGGCAGAGCCAAAATACCAAAACTACCAGTCTACTTTAGCGTAAAGCTCTTTGTTGCCAGTAACAGCCTTAGGAGAGCCATTTCAACTTTGTAGAATGGCGGGCGGACAGGCAGGCGGGAACTGCAAAAAGCTAGGAAACCACCAAACCATCAACAATCAGGGGAAAGGGGGTATGTCTATCTGGGAAACCTCAGAGGGCTGGATTTGGCCCCCAGGCCTGAAGTCCCCCCAGCCCACCTTTAGGTATATGATATCAGTATTTCATAAATAATTTAGCATGGGATGCTACCAGGATTCAGGGGTGTGCAAAGCATGGCCCTCAAGATGTTGTTGGACTGCAACTGCCATCAGCCCTATCCAGCATAGCCAGTTGATGATGGGAGTTGCAGTCCAACAACATCTGGAGGGCCATTCCTTCCCCATCCCTGGGCTATCGAAACACTTTGCTCATTTGGTTTTTCATCCTTTAGCATAAAATATAGGCTCAGAAGGTAGAAAGGTGGCAAATGATCTATTATAGCCCATTCCTTGATATGTTTACTCAGAAGGAAGTCCCACTGTATTGAAGTAAGTGTGCGTAACATTGCAGCCACAGTTTACATGGTGATATGTAATAATAATTTATTAAAAAAAAGATGAATATGTTTTTGCGCCAACCATCAATGTGTCTTGCAATAAAATGTATTTCCCACTGCTAAGTGCTGTTTGGCATTTTTGTTTTTCAAAAAGTGTAAATTTTACATCCATGTGATAAAAGAACTTACTTGTTACAAAAATGATGACGAAATATTGTTACGAAAATGAAACGAAGAGTAAGGCGTTAAAAAATGAATAAAGCAGTAAATGTAATTAAACATTTTGAATTTTTGCATGGCATTGCATCAGCCTTTTCCAATCTGGTGCCCTTCAGATGTGTGTGGGGGCTACAATGCCCATTGTCCCCCAGCCAGCCATGCTGGGAGTTGCTGTCCCACACATCTGGAGGGCACCAGGTTGGAGAAGCCTGACATAGATTTTCCCCTCCCCTTCCTGGAGTGTCTCCCCCCCCCCCCGAAATAATTAAATGCCTGAAGCTGCAATCCTTTGTGAGGAAATCTCATTGAAGCCAGCGGGGCTTACCTCTGAGTAAACATGCACAGGGCTGGGTTGCAATGAATTGCTTTCCTCCGAGTTTAATTGCTACGTGTGAAAGAAACAAACAGAAGATATATGTTCAGGAGAACAGTCTGGCCTGCTGGGGCCCTCCAGATGTTTTGGACTGCAAATCCCACAATCCCTGACCATTGCCCATGCCAGTGTGGGCTGATGGGAGTTGTAGTCCAAGACATCTGGAGGGCAGTGGGTTGCCTAGTAAAAAGCAAAACAAAACTATTTATTGTTCCCTTGGTCAAAAAGGGAAAGTATAAAGAGATTTGTCCATACAACTAAGCAGGAGGAAAATAACGTGTGGGGCTGCATTGGTGGTTCAGTGGTAGAATTCATGCCTGTCGTGTGGGAGGACCAAATTTGATTCTTTCACCAATACAATGCTTTTTAATGAATTAAGGGTACAATCCTATGCATGTTTAGACAGGAAAAGGTCCTACCAGCCTAAGCATGTTTAGACAGAAAAAGGTCCTAAAAGCCTATGTATGTTTAGACAGAAAGAGGTCCAACAATCCTATCTGTGTTTAGAAGCAAAGTCGTACATTCCAATGTGTTTAGAAAGAAAAAGGTCCTACAAGCTGATGCGTGTTTAGAAGAAAAAAGTCCTACAGTCCTATGCGTGTTTAGACAGGAAAAGGTCCTACAGTCCTATGCGTGTTTAGACAGGAAAAGGTCCTACAGTCCTATGCCTGTTTAGACAGGAAAAGGTCCTACAGTTCTATGCGTGTTTAGACAGGAAAAGGTCCTACAGTCCTATGCGTGTTTAGACAGGAAAAGGTCCTACAATCTGCAAGTTTAGAAGAAAAAAGTCCTACAGTCCTATGCATGTTTAGACAGGAAAAGGTCCTACAGTCCTATGCATGTTTAGAAGAAAAAAGTCCTAGAATCTGCATGTTTAGAAGAAAAGAGTCCTACCGTCCTATGCATGATTAGAAGAAAAAAGTCCTACAATCTGCATGTTTGGAAGAAAAAAGTCCTACAGTCCTATGCATGTTTAGACAGGAAAAGGTCCTACAGTCCTATGCGTGTTTAGACAGGAAAAGGTCCTACCGTCCTATGTGTGTTTAGACAGGAAAAGATCTTACAGTCCTATGCATGTTTAGAGAGGAAAAGGTCCTACAGTCCTATGCGTGTTTAGACAGGAAAAGGTCCTACAGTCCTATGCATGTTTACACAGGAAAAGGTCCTACAATCTGCATGTTTGGAAGCTTAAAGTCCTAAACCCCTATGCATGTTTAGACAGGAAAAGGTCCCAAAATCTGCATGTTTGGAAGAAAAGAGTCCTACAGTCCTATACATGCATATAAGAAAAAAGTCCTACAATCTGCATGTTTGGAAGAAAAAAGTCCTACAGTCCTATGCGTGTTTAGAAAGGAAAAGGTCCTACAGTCCTATGCATGTTTAGAAGAAAAAAGTCCTAGAATCTGCATGTTTAGAAGAAAAGAGTCCTACCGTCCTATGCATGTTTAGAGGAAAAAAAAACTACTATCTGCATGTTTGGAAGAAAAAAGTCCTACAGTCCTATGCGTGTTTAGACAGGAAAAGGTCCTACAGTCCTATGCGTGTTTAGACAGGAAAAAGTCCTACAGTCCTATGCATGTTTAGAAGAAAAAAGTCCTACAATCTGCATGTTTGGAAGAAGAAAGTCCTACTATCTGCTTGTTAGGAAGAAAAAAGTCCTACACTCCTATGCATGTTTAGGGAGGAAAAGGTCCTACCGTCCTATGCATGTTTAGACAGGAAAAGGTCCTACTGTCCTATGCGTGTTTAGAAAGGAAAAGGTCCTACAGTCCTATGCCTGTTTAGACAGGAAAAGGTCCTACAGACCTATGCATGTTTAGACAGGAAAAGGTCCTACAGTCCTATGCGCGTTTAGACAGGAAAAGGTCCTAAAATCTGCATGTTTGGAAGAAAAGAGTCCTACAGCCCTATGCGTGTTTAGAAGAAAAAAGTCCTACAATCTGCATGTTTGGAAGAAAAAAGTCCTACTATCTCCATGTTAGGAAGAAAAAAGTCCTACAGTCCTATGCATGTTTAGACAGGAAAAGGTCCTACAGTCCTATGCGTGTTTAGACAGGAAAAGGTCCTACAGTCCTATGCGTGTTTAGAAAGGAAAAGGTCCTACAGTCCTATGCGTGTTTAGACAGGAAAAGGTCCTACCGTCCTATGTGTGTTTAGACAGGAAAAGATCTTACAGTCCTATGCATGTTTAGAGAGGAAAAGGTCCTACAGTCCTATGCGTGTTTAGACAGGAAAAGGTCCTACAGTCCTATGCATGTTTACACAGGAAAAGGTCCTACAATCTGCATGTTTGGAAGCTTAAAGTCCTAAACCCCTATGCAAGTTTAGACAGGAAAAGGTCCTAAAATCTGCATGTTTGGAAGAAAAGAGTCCTACAGTCCTATACATGCATATAAGAAAAAAGTCCTACAATCTGCATGTTTGGAAGAAAAAAGTCCTACAGTCCTATGCGTGTTTAGAAAGGAAAAGGTCCTACAGTCCTATGCATGTTTAGACAGGAAAAGGTCCTACAGTCCTATGCATGTTTAGAAGAAAAAAGTCCTAGAATCTGCATGTTTAGAAGAAAAGAGTCCTACCGTCCTATGCATGTTTAGAGGAAAAAAAAACTACTATCTGCATGTTTGGAAGAAAAAAGTCCTACAGTCCCATGCGTGTTTAGACAGGAAAAGGTCCTACAGTCCTATGCATGTTTAGAAGAAAAAAGTCCTACAATCTGCATGTTTGGAAGAAGAAAGTCCTACTATCTGCTTGTTAGGAAGAAAAAAGTCCTACACTCCTATGCATGTTTAGACAGGAAAAGGTCCTACTGTCCTATGCGTGTTTAGAAAGGAAAAGGTCCTACAGTCCTATGCGTGTTTAGACAGGAAAAGGTCCTACAGACCTATGCATGTTTAGACAGGAAAAGGTCCTACAGTCCTATGCGCGTTTAGACAGGAAAAGGTCCTAAAATCTGCATGTTTGGAAGAAAAGAGTCCTACAGCCCTATGCGTGTTTCGAAGAAAAAAGTCCTACAATCTGCATGTTTGGAAGAAAAAAGTCCTACTATCTGCATGTTAGGAAGAAAAAAGTCCTACAGTCCTATGCATGTTTAGACAGGAAAAGGTCCTACAGTCCTATGCGTGTTTAGACAGGAAAAGGTCCTACAGTCCTATGCGTGTTTAGAAAGGAAAAGGTCCTACAGTCCTATGCGTGTTTAGACAGGAAAAGGTCCTACGGTCCTATGCATGTTTAGACAGGAAAAGGTCCTACAATCTGCATGTTTGGAAGCTTAAAGTCCTACACTCCTATGCATGTTTAGACAGGAAAAGGTCCTAAAATCTGCATGTTTGGAAGAAAAGAGTCCAACAGCCCTATGCGTGTTTAGAAGAAAAAAGTCCTACAATCTGCATGTTTGGAAGAAAAGAGTCCTACAGTCCTATGCATGTTTAGAAGAAAAAAGTCCTACAATCTGCATGTTTGGAAGAAAAGAGTCCTACAGTCCTATGCATGTTTGGAAGAAAAAAGTCCTACAATCTGCATGTTTGGAAGAAAAGAGTCCTACAGCCCTATGCATGTTTAGAAGAAAAAAGTCCTACAATCTGCATGTTTGGAAGAAAAGAGTCCTACAGTCCTATGCATGTTTGGAAGAAAAAAGTCCTACTATCTGCATGTTTGGAAGAAAAGAGTCCTACAGTCCTATGCATGTTTAGACAGGAAAAGTTCCTACAATCTGCATGTTTGGAAGAAAAGAGTCCTACAGTCCTATGCATGTTTAGAAGAAAAAAGTCCTACAATCTGCATGTTTGGAAGAAAAGAGTCCTACAGTCCTATGCATGTTTGGAAGAAAAAAGTCCTACTATCTGCATGTTTGGAAGAAAAGAGTCCTACAGTCCTATGCATGTTTAGAAGAAAGAAGTCCTACAATCTGCATGTTTGGAAGAAAAGAGTCCTACAGTCCTATGCATGTTTGGAAGAAAAGAGTCCTACTATCTGCATGTTTGGAAGAAAAGAGTCCTACAGTCCTATGCATGTTTAGACAGGAAAAGTTCCTACAATCTGCATGTTTGGAAGAAAAGAGTCCTACAGTCCTATGCATGTTTGGAAGAAAAGAGTCCTACAGTCCTATGCATGTTTAGACAGGAAAATTTCCTACAATCTGCATGTTTGGAAGAAAAGAGTCCTACAGTCCTATGCATGTTTGGAAGAAAAGAGTCCTACAGTCCTATGCATGTTTAGACAGGAAAAGTTCCTACAATCTGCATGTTTGGAAGAAAAGAGTCCTACAGTCCTATGCATGTTTAGAAGAAAAAAGTCCTACAATCTGCATGTTTGGAAGAAAAGAGTCCTACAGCCCTATGCATGTTTGGAAGAAAAGAGTCCTACAGTCCTATGCATGTTTGGAAGAAAAGAGTCCTACAGTCCTATGCATGTTTAGACAGGAAAAGTTCCTACAATCTGCATGTTTGGAAGAAAAGAGTCCTACAGTCCTATGCATGTTTAGAAGAAAAAAGTCCTACAATCTGCATGTTTGGAAGCTTAAGGTCCCGCAGTCCTATGCATGTTTAGAGAGGAAAAGAGTCCTCCCGCCCCGCGCGTGTTCAGGCGGGGAAGGCCCCTCCGCCGCGCGCCCAGGCAGACGCGCCCTGCTGCCCTCGCCCTCGCCCTCGCCCGCGCGCCCCTCCCCGCTCCTGGAGCGCTCCGGCCGGCGGCTGCCTGCGCAGGGCCCGCGAGGCGGCGGGGAGCGGCGGGAGGCGGCCGCGCCGGAGACGCCGCCATGGAAGTGTAAGGGGCGGCCCCGCGGCGGGGAGGGGCTCCGGCGAGGGATGCGGGCCCGCCGCGCGCGCCGCGCCTCTCCCCGCCCGGCGCCTCCGGAGGCCTGGGCCGCGCGTGCCGCCCGCCCCCCGGCCCGGCCCGGCCCGGCCCGGCCCGGGGCGGCGGCGGCGAGGCTCGTATTGCGCACGCCATCAGGGCGGGGCGGGGCTGTGCTGGCCGGGGAGGATGGGGCCTGTAGCCCAAGGCCCTTGGAGGGCGCCGCGTTGGGGAGAGGGTGCGCTGGGTGGTTCTCCCTCTCGCCCCCCCACTTCTTAGCCTAATGTGATGGACTAGTTGGGCACCAAAGGAGACGGCTGGGGGGGGGGGTGGGTGGATCGGCGGCACCATTTTAAGGTATGCATGCATTTTAATGTTTTTATATATGTTTTATCCCCTGATGTCCAAGAACCCATTAGTAGTAATACTAATGGATTCATGGCAAATCAGGAGATTATATATATAGTGATAGTAGTAATAACAATAACAGCGACAATGGTATCAATAGCAACCGGAAAGGCGACTTGCAGTCTGTGTCACGATGCACGGTTGGGCGGTATTTATGTATCTGAAGTCTTTTTATGCGGCCCTTCAGCCCAAAGGGCTCCCGGAGCACCTTACCTATAATCCGTCAAGCAGCACAGTCTCTGCCTGCAGGTTTACAGTCTAAAAAGACACGGCACACGAGGAAAAAGGGCTGAGCAGGGCAGAGGGAAGAGCTGTTTGTTAGGGAGAACCGAAATGTTGCAAAAGGGCGCACAAGCTTTCGAATTCTCCAGAACTCTTCCTCAGGCGCGATGGTACAAAAAGTAGGGGAAACGGCAAAGAAGCGCGAAGTTCAGGCCAGAGGTTGTGGCCATGAGGTCTGCAGCTTAGACTGAGCCCTATTTCATGTTACATGCTCAGAAATGATGTGCAAGGTGCGCTGACTTCGATGGGGCTCGCTCTGCTGTAAGTGTGCTGTGAGGATTGCAGCCTTAAATTGCGATGCATACTTGCTAGGGAGTAAAGCCCACCAAAAGTAAACGTGACCATCGTGCTGCGAGGTTTGTAAGATTTCCCTCACTGATGGTCACTTGCAGGCGATTCATATGCCACTGCAGGCCACAAAGTGAGTAGAGACTTACATGCACGATCAGCCTTTTTTAATGATTTGGATTGATTCATCTAGAGTAAAAGGAAAAGGTGATCTAGCGTATGCAGAAAGGGAGACAATAGTTTACGTATTATAGGTCTCTTCCGGCTAACGTGAAGTGCCTTTAAGGCTCATGGGTCTCAGTGTAAGAATGAAAGATGTGCTTAACTCCTTCTCACAGAAGGTGATGGGGCTCAAAGGTGCTCAACTTTGACTGGACTGTGGCCTTTTAAAACATTGGAGGGAGCAATCTTATGGCCGCTAGACAGCAGCTAGACGGCCATAGGATATGTTGTTTTCCGGGAACCGACCTCCAAGCCTGCGCTCCGAGGTCGGTTCCGGGAGAACTGGCCTGCCTCCGAGGCAGGGCGGAACAGCCCCATCCTCTGTGCTCGCAAGAGGAGTGCAGAGCGGCCCAAAAGGGGCCTGGCTGGGGGCGTTCCAGGGCAGGGAGGGCGGAAATGTACAGCATCCTCCTCCCCTGCTCCGTCCTCCCGCCGCTAGTCAGCCACAATCGGCTGTCTAGCTGAAAATGCAGGGCAGGACAAGCACGGAGGGAATGATCCCCTCCGTGCTTCTCCTGCCCTGCTTTGGGTAGGCGGTTGCCTCCGAGTTCAGAGGCAGCCGCCTATCTGGATAGGATTGTGCCCTGAATGGACAAAGTCCCATTTAACCTATGTAGTAACACGTAGGTTCAAACCCTTCCCAAAGCTTAAATAAATAAATAAATACAAATAAATGCATCTGGAACCTACATTTTTAATATATAGGCAAATACTATTTTCTCCAGCTTTTGTTTTGAATTCTACTTAAAAGCCTCATTTTGCGCCCACTCTATGACTTTGTTGACTAGTTTACAGCAAAATCTTATGCATATCTGCTCAAGAGGAAGCCCCACTGAGTTAAGTACAACTTACGGTTTACCGTTTTTGAAATTTGTTTTATATTTTATTGTTTTATTTGTAAGCTGATCATTGGTATGGACAAGCAGGGCATAAAAAAATAAAAATCAGACTGAACTTGCATTTATGCCATGTATGCCTGAAGCAACGATTTTCTTTTCTTTTACTTTGCCTTGGTTAGTCTGGATGATCAAAATGTGATCATGTGCATAAATAGTCTCTTGGCTGTTTACCTAGAGTGAGTGAGTATTCTCCACTCTGCATTTGCTTTCATAAACAACCCAGCCTTGTTCCTGGGTTGTTTGATGTGTGTCTGAACCCAGAACGCATGGTTTGTTTTTTGGTTAAAACTCTGGGTTGTTTGTCCCGTAACAACCCAGAGTTCCGGGTTCAGACATTGCACCTGTTAAAGGAATATCGAGGCAGGTTAGGTTGAACAGTCAGGAATCTATTAAAGCACAGACACAGCTGTGGAGAGTCAGTTGAAACTGATTCTTCTCAAATACAAGAAACAGGATGCATTTATATAGACTGTTGGTTGGAGAACTAAGAAAATACACAATACATGCTCGAGAGCTAATTTAGCTCAGCAACAGCTGCATTCTTATCTTTAGGGATGAGCTAAGTTGGTGGATAGGAATCTCCTGCTTATAATGAGCAAGTTACAATAACCTTCTCATGGTCAGACACATACATACACATTCTCTCAATCCCATCAGGCACCTTGCCTGAACCAAACTACTTACAGGGCCTAGTCAGGCCTACCTTCACACATCAAACAACCCAGGAATGGGGCATTCCTGAGATGTTTATGAAAGCAGATGCAAAGCGGAAATGTGCTCGCTCACTCTGGCACGGCCCCCCAATTCATGGATTAAACAACCCACGAATTGGCGTTATGCGCGAGCCAGGTCATTACGTCTTTTCTAATTCTGTTCAGGCTGCAGAGTTTAATTTGGTGATGTTTATTTGGGTGGTTGATAATTTGGCAGAGAAGGCCCCTGTACCTATTCAGTCGTAAGGAAGAGGGAATTTCTGACCATGGTCTTTCCCAAATCTCCTTGTGTCCACTGCTGTTAAAGGTACAGGTGCCCTGTTGTCTCCTTTTGTGTTGTGTTGAACTTCCCCCTAAATGCTTTCTTGGGTGGTCTAGGAGTAACCATCACAGTTTCTGCAGTTTCCACCTTAAGGGAAGTTGCATTAAAAGTTGCACATCGACATATTTACTGAGTAGCCACTGTGTTGTGGTGGTTTTTCTGGCATGTTTTAGGGTGCACTATTCATGCGGAGCATTGGCTAGACCTCTGTATTTTTATTTAAACATTACATTTTCCCCACCCTTCTTCCAAGGAGCTCGCAACAGTGTGGACATAGTCCTACCCCATTATATCTTTACAACAACCCTGTGAGGTGAGGCCAGGAAGCTCATTGGGTGGCCTTGGGCCCAGGATAAGCCAGTGAGCTTCACGGTGGGTTAAGATGTTCACCGTTGCCCTGCTTGGATTGAGAGGGTGCCTGGGAACACACCAGTCACATTCTCACAACTGTGCAATGCAGGGGGAAATTGATAGTGATGAGCCAGGTAGACTTCTGAGAAAGCTTGTTCGGGCATTACTGGCCACCGAAGAATCCCTGGAACACTTAAGCTTTCCCTGGCACTACAGAACAGTTGTACCGCTTTCCCTCTTTCAAATAATATTGGAGTGAATCCCATAGATCCTGTCTCTGCTTTTGTCATGGTCCTCCTTCACTGGTTCCCTTCTTCTTTTTCCTTCCTGGTTGTTGCTCTTGGTAGTAGCCACGACAGACCTTGCCAACTGGAGAGGAGTCCTTCCAATTCTCCTCTCCTGCTGCGATGGTGGTGGAGCAGGGGTGGAGAACCTGAGGCCTTGTGCTCCCAATCCAGCCCTCCGGGGCTCCCCAGATGGCTATGCCCCATTTTCCTGGCCACCCCCCCTTTCCCCGGGCTGGCAATCATTTGGCAGTTTTCCAGCCTTTGCATGTTTTTCCCCCCCGTTCTAAAAGGTTGAAATGCCACTCCTAAGGCAAAGCTACTGGCAGGAAGAGCTTTAAGCTAAAATGGGCTAGTATTTTTGGTATTTTGGCCTTGTACCCCGCCCCTTTTGCCTTTGGCCCCGGCCACCACTAGAATGTGGCCCCCGAGAGCTTCTACAAAATGGGATTTTGTACAAAATGTTGTCGATCACAAGCTGAATATGAGCCAGCAATGTGATGTGGCTGCAAAAAAGGCAAATGCTATTTTGGGCTGCATTAATAGAAGCATAGCTTCCAAATCCTGGGAAGTACTAGTTCCCCTCTAGTCAGCACTGGTTAGGCCTCATCTGGAGTACTGTGTCCAGTTCTGGGCACCACACTTTAAGAAGGATGCAGACAAACTGGAGGGGGTTCAGAGGAGGGCAACAAAGATGATCAGGGGACTGGAAACAAAGCCCTATGAAGAGAGACTGAAAGAACTGGGCATGTTTAGCCTTGAGAAGAGAAGACTGAGGGGAGATAGGATAGCGCTCTTCAAGTCCTTGAAAGGTTGTCCCAGAGAGGAAGGCCAGGATCTCTCCTCCATCATCCCAGAGCGCAGGACACGGAAGAATGGGCTCAAGTGACAGGAAGCCAGATTCCGGCTGAACATCTGGAAAAACCTCCCGACAGTTAGAGTAATACAACAATGGAACCCATTACCTGGGGAGGCGGTGGGCTCCCCCACCCTGGAGGCATTCAAGACGAGGCTGGACAGCCATCTGTCGGGGATGCTCTGACTTGGATTCCTGCACTGAGCAGGGGGTTGGACCCGATGGTCTTATAGGCCCCTTCCAACCCTACTATTCTATGATTCTATGAATTGGGCCCTGCAACTGAAGGAGGTTCAACACTCTTGTGGTAGAAAGAAAAGGCCCCGGTGCTGGGATGATCCTCATTGCTGCTGGGGGAAGGAGCCTGTTGACTCACTCCACGAGTGACGGAAAGCAGCGTTAGCAACTGGGGGTCCAAGCTCTGCGTGTGAACGGCTATTTCTCATAGGATGTGTAACCTTCGGCATACTCATTTTCTTTTCAAAAGATGTTATTGGGGATAGTGTTTGAAAACAAAATGAACCTGATCACTGTTACACGTCCTATGGGAAGGAGGCATGTTTCTGTGTTTTATATGTGCCGTCAGGGTAGGACACCAACAAGGCCTCTGCCCCGAGGAACTTACAGCCTGAACTCTGTTAGTCAGGAGAGAATTGAGGGAGAGGACGGTTGCTGGGGCAGCTGTTTTTTTTTTTTTTAAGCGTGATTGTATATTTGAAGACTTGGGGAGGGTGGCTTTTGAGGAGGGGTTTGGTTTGAGGGACAGTTCCCAGCGCTGTAGTTGTTTAATTTGTAAGTTGCATTGGACATGTCTTGTCTTAGGGGGCAATCCTATGGCTGTTTAGACAGCAAAAAGCCCTACAACCCTCAGCATTCCCCAGCCTGGCTGGGGCATGCTGGGAGTTGTAGGACTTTTTGCTGTCTAAACAGCCATAGGATTGCACCCTTAGTCATTGGAATGTTCTTGGAACATCTCCACTGATCTCCACTGATGACTATGGGTTGCCAAGAGGCAACAGTTCTTTAAGGATTCAGTGAACACACCAGCTCTGAGTTGGTTGTCCCGCTGCCTTGAGATCCATCCGTTGCTGTTCTGAGGGGGATCCTGGCAATTGAACGACGTAAGCATTGTAATCTTTCTCTGTAGTTTCATGCTATGTAGCTTGTTCTTGGTTAGTAAAATCTTTAAGTCTTCATCTGGTGTGTTCATTGCCTCCGAATCCTAAAAAACCGTTGCCTCTTGGCAACACAGACCACGGGTGCTACCAGAAGGAGGGAGCCTAGTGCAACCGATGAAACGGTGTTGTACAGCATTTCCTCCTTAACACACTTTTTTTTTCTGGCAAGAAAAAAGACAGATGAAACGGTGTTGTACAGCATTTCCTCCTTAACACACTTTTTTTTTCTGGCAAGAAAAAAGACAGATGAAACGGTGTTGTACAGCATTTCCTCCTTAACACACTTTTTTTTTCTGGCAAGAAAAAAGACAGAAGCAGCGGTGGGAAAACAGGGGAGAGTTACGAATTTAAGACGATGTGGCAGGGCCCCCTGTAAAATTCTGTGAGTGTGGCAAGGCAATGATTGTGCAGTAAAAGCCTCATCTGGAAGCACCCTGGGTCTTCGCCAGAGAGGAGCAACTCTTTTTCTGGGGGTGCGGCCCGTCCCGCAGCAGAAATAGATGGAGGGCTGTATTCCTTACAGCACCCTCCCCCAACCTGCTGCCTTCAGGTGTTTTGGACTACAGCTACCAGCCTTCCTGACCATTGGCCATATTGGCTGGCTGATGGGAATTGAATTCCAAAACATCTGGAGGGCACCAAGTTGGGGGAGGCTGCGTTACAGTCTATCCTATGCACGTGTACTGACTTTACTGGGACTTGCTGTCAGGTAGGTATATATCGGATGGCAGCCAAAGAGGAGAAAATGTCAATTGCTTGCTGTTTCGATGTAGCTGCACAGGAGATGGAAAGCAAAGAATCGGTGAAATCTGATGTCAACAGTTCCATGTTGTCCAGCAGACGAATACACTGAAAAGGGTCCCTGATCTCCTTGGATCTTCCGATTCATTCTGAAACAACGCAAACTTTTTTTCTTTGTGTTCCAGATGAGTCAAGCCCTTTGTTCCTAATGCATTTAATCAATCGAGAATAATTCTCCGTTGACCCGTCTGTATGTTCCAGTTGCTTCCTGTGTTACTGTTTCTTTTATGTGGGCATTTTAAAAACAAGTTTCAGTTGCCGAGACTCTGGAGGGATTTCTCTAGATGTAGATGGAAATGCAAAGAAACACCCCCTGTGCAAGAATTAAATTTACCTATCGACAAAAAACGATATCCCTTTTCACAATGTGAACGAGCCTGTGCGTATATGAGTGAGCTTGCTTGCTGAAGTTTCTCTTGGGTCAGCAAAAATGTGATGAGAACTCCACCTCAGCGTATTTTCAGAAGGGGCTCCCCCTCTTTCGCTCCCCCCCCTCAAATCCCCAGCCCAATGCCATTAAAAACAATGCTACAACCTGTGGAAGTTTGTAGAAGAGATGTTGAACTTGTTTGAAAGTGATGAGTATGACCGTTCTATTCAAACGGTTGGCTGTGCTTGACATAATACATTGAACTTTTAAATATGTTGCAACGGGCCCCCCGCGAATAGCCTCCTTTTGTATAGCAGTGGCAACTTTCTGTTGTTACTGCTGTCTGCTCAGCAGATCCCTTTGTCTCGAGGATGTATAGGGCTTGCCGCTGTATGGTGTGCGTGCGTGCATTTTTTGAGCAAGTTTTATTTATTTACTATTTAAAGACATAAAATTATTCTGTCTGCTGCTTGGCTGGGGTATGCTTAAACAGGAAACACAAACACGCAAATAAGTGTTCGTTGTACAAGTCCTTGATAGCTGTGGGGCGCTGTCACCCTGATCCAGCTCTTGTTGTGCTTGGAAAGGGTATTTACATGTGACCAGTTGTTCAAGGATGTGGAAGGGGACCCATATTTGAAAGCGGTTGGCACTGGGGGGCTGGACAGAGCCCACAATTTGATGTGCATTTTGATGTGCGTTTGAACACACAGCCAGTTTACGGCCGTGGTTCCTGATTCAGCAGGTGTTATTTATTTATTAAGAAAACATCTATCCTGCCTTTCCATTTCTCAAGGCGGCTCACAATACAAAATTTTAACATTGTATTTATTTATTTTTGTTATTTTTAGGCTGCATTTCAGGACATGGCAGCTAATGGGGCATAGAACACCATAAAACGCCAATCCCGATAATATAGCAAGAGATAATATAATAGAAAATAATATGAGCAATGGACTGGAAATATCAAAGTTTTAAGGCAAAACCATTATGGCTGCAATCCTATGCACGTTTAGGCAGAATAAAAGGCCTACAGTTCCCAGTGTTCCCAGCCAGCAATACAGGCTGGGAATGCTGGGAGTTGTAGGACTCCCCCCCCCATCCAAACATGCATAGGATTGCGCCTTAAACCTACGTGCAGTCCGCAGCCCTTTAAAAAGGAGCTGAAGTGATAAAAAAAAACCTTGTCAGTAATCGTAATAATACAGAACAGTACGAAATGAGTAAAACAACTTAAAACATACTGGGGAGGTAACTAAAGTTTCATAGGGAGTTCAGGTAGCATAGAAGCACGCCAGCAACTCGAGAGCTCCCCCCGCCCCCGAAAACGATCACGGAGGGAGCAAGCTGAGTCTTCACAGCTGATGTTGGTTGAAACTGGCTTAAATGTGAAATAAAGGTGTCCTCTTAATTCAGGGGCGCTGAACTTCTTTCAGCCCAAGGGCAACTTCCATTTTGGAGAAGCTCTTGGGGGCCACCTTCCAGTGATGGGTGGGCCAAAGGCAAAGTGGGGAATGGGGGAACTAAAGTAGCAAAAATGTCATCCTACTTTAGCTTCAGGCTCTTCCCGCCCGTCACGCAGCCTGAGGAGAGGCATTTCAGCCTTTTAGAATGGGGGAGAAACTGCACCAAAGCCAGGAAATCACCAATCTGTTGGTGGGGGAAGAGGGTGGGGCCTGAGAAAGGGGGCATGCCTGCTCAGGATCACCAGATGGCTGGATTGGGACCCCAGGCAGTCTGGATTGGGCCCCTGGACCTGAGTCTCTGCACCCTTGCCTTAGTTACTAAGGCTTAGCAGATTCACTGGATCTATAGAAGACATGTATAGCAAAGCTGGATGTTACCTTTCCTGGACTATCTCTTGTTTTTCAACAAGGGCGTAAGAAAGGGCCTGGTGGATCAGGCCAAAGGTCCATTTAGTCCAGCATCCTGTTTCCTCTGATGAAGTGGGCAGTGTCCACCAAAGCACATGCCAGCATAAATTTGTTAGTCTTTCTTGTTATTGCTGCAACAGACTAACTTGGCTACTCCTCTTGAAACAGATTCCTCTGGCAAGCCAACAAAGAGGGCATGAAGGCAGTAGCGTTCTCCTGCTCATGTTCCCCAGTAACTTTTTATGTAGAGGTACACTGCCTTTGAATGTGGAGGTTCCATCATGGCTACCAGCCACCGATAGGCAAATTTGTGGAGGATGTCTAATCCCCTTTTAAAGCGATGTACGTCGGTGACAGTGTCCATCAGTGGCACTGAATTCCACAAGCTAATGATGCCGTCTGTGAGCAAGTCTGGTCGTTTGTATATCCTGACTCTCCTACCCCTCGCTCTCTGTGGGCAGAGGGTCTCTTGACCTCATCAGGCTTGTCTGAGTCGAGTTCTCTTTCGAGCAGAGCCTGTGACCAAGGGGTGTGTAAACTGAATTGGAACACTCTCGCTATGATAAGATGGGCCCAGTTTCATATGCATGGCCTCTCCCTGGACAGATACAAAACTGAAAAAACCCAGTGAGAAAACCTGTCTGTACTTTAGTTATTAAAATATTTCTCTTTGGGCCTTGTAAGGAGAGACAGGAACCCCACCCCCATCCCCATATACTGTTAAAAAAAACCCCTCTGTAATATATTTTGTTTGTTTTACTTTTTTTCTAGGAAAGATGGAAATGCAGCCCTTCTCAGCAATTACGAGGTAAAAATGATTTCTACCACTATACTACTACTGCTGCTACTACTACTACTACTACTATTCTCCTCCTCCTCTTACTTGCTTCATTTATATCCTGCTTTTTTCCTCTTGCAAGAAACCCAAAGCAGCGTACGTGGTCCTCTTCTCCATTTTATCCTCACAACAACCCTGTGAGGTAGGTTAGGCTGAGAGTCAGTGACCGGCCCAAAGTCACCCAGGGAGCTTCATGGCACAGTGGAGTCTTAGAATCCTGATTGCCCTGAGTCCCAGTCCAACGCTTTCACGATTGCACAACACTGGGTCTCATTTTACCATCGCAAGATATTATGTGATGTGAATTTTCTTTTTGTGCCCAATTCAAAGTGCTAGTGTTAACCTAAATGGTTTGGGAGCTGGATACCCAAAGGATTATGCCTACCCAGGTAGGTCTGCCTACATACATGTCTGTCTCTAGAGGAGGCCGTGTTCTGTGTTCCTCCACTGCCCTCTGAGGCTGCAATTGGTGGGCAAGAGGGACAGGATGTTCTTGGCACTGGTACCCAACTTATAGAACACCTCGCCATAGCAGATTGCACTGGCCTCTTCTCTTTATGCCTTTAGGTGTCAGTTAAAAATGTTTCTTCTTTCAGTGATGCGCTCTCTAATCATTTTAACATTTGCCTCTTAAGACTGCCACTTTCGTCTTTGCTTCATTGCAGCCTTCTCCAACCTGGTGGCTTCCAAATGTGTTGGACTACAACTCCCAACATCCCACAGCCAGCATTTGGAGGCCACCAGGCGGGGGAAGCCTACTTTATTATATTGTCTATTGTGTGATTCTAGTTTTCATGGAAATTGTGAGCCACCTTGGGGGTTGTGCTGTAGAACTGAAAGGCAGGAGGCAAACGCTTTCCCCTCCCAATGAAAACAAGAATAACGATAACTGATCGGCTGGGCAGAAAGTATCTAGGGATGCTCAGATTTTGTTAAATCCATTCCAACTGTGTTTCTCGGATTGTCAGGCACCTTTCATTCCATCGTCTGCTGACTGAAGGCGTCGGATCGGATTTTTTCTACCGCAGTTCCGTTCTACGTGCGCTAATTTGCATTGGCACAAGTGTGCAAATGCTCACATTTGCAAATGAACACGAGTTAATGCAAATCAGCACAAGTGTTCTTTAACTGATATGCATTTGCACATGTCCATTCATGCAATTCCCCCCACAAAAGTGGAAAACTAGTCCTCAAGTCTGTGGAATCTGCGTGACTCAGAAAAAGCCGGTCTGCTGTGGAAACTGCAGGTTGGATGTATAGAAATCTGAACTCATTTGAATCCATTGCAGATTTCTGCGATATCCCTAAATGAATCTACCTAACATGTAAAATAATTTCTAGGCAGCCCTTTAAAGGTGGAACCCTCTCAAGGCGGCATAGATTGGGATCTAATTAGTATAGCTGATCCAGCAGCAGATCCCTCCTTCTGGTTCAGCACACGAGATGGGCTCCTCGCTTTTGAAAGTGTTGTCTTAAAGCCTCGGTGGCATTGTAGGTCCTCCTCATGGCCACGCTGCTTCTTTCAGGTCTACAAGCTGCTGACTGACCTTAAGCAGCAGCGCCGAGAGATGGGGAAGAGCAAGCAGAGTGCCGGCCAGCAGAATCTGAACACAATCATGTATGAAGTGAGTAGAACCAGCGTCGAGAGCTTGCTGCATCCTTCCCTCCCATCCCACTTGTACTCCTCTGTGAGCGCGAGTCTCTTATTGCTGACCACCGCCTCCCTCACAAGAGCCGTGACCAGCCAAGTAGGGCTTTCCATAAATGAGATGCGGAGGGTGGGGGCTTGAGAGAGGGCTTTCTCAGTGGTGGCCCCTGTTTGTGGAATCCCCTCCCAGAAGAGGTGCTATATTAGCCGCCACTGGAACTATTTTTAGATGCAAGTTCAAGCCCTTTTAATATACGCAAGCATTTGGCTCCCAACCTGTTGGTTCTGGTGTTTTCAGCTTAGATGATTATACTTGTATTTTAATTGTTTAGGGCACAATCCCATGCATGATTAGACAGGAAAAAGTCCTACAACTCCTGGGTTGTAGGACTTTTTTCTGTCTAAACGTGCATAGGATTGCGCCCTTAGTGTGACTGTATGATTTTATTGTTTTATTGGTACTTGTTTTGTTAATATTGCAAGCTGCTCTATATTCCTTTTGGAGGAAGGGCAAGGTCTGAGAATTCTTAAGAGAATTTGGAGGCCCCCCAAAATAGAGAGAAGAGTTTCTGGAACACTCTCCCGTGTGTGGCCTGAGAGGCAGAAACTGTGGCAACCTTTAGACCTGTCTTGAAGTTTACCTGTTTACTCAGGCATTCTCTTACTTCTAGTAGCACTTGTAATGTTTTTCATGTATTTATTGCTTTACGCTGTTTTTACATTCGTTTTTATGTTGTATTTTATGTATTTTTATGTGTTTCGTGCCCTTTTCTGAATTTTCTACTGTTCTAATGATACACATTATTAGGTGGGAAATAAGAAAAATTATAACCATCCTGAAACACTTGACCTTTGGATTTCCTTCTGGAGGCATTTTTCCACAGCCCCCAGTAGAATAATTTAGTTTATAATGTGCCTATGGTGATGCTTTCTGAGGTATTTGGCAATTTTCAGTTAGACTTGAACAGCAGCAATGAACGTAGTAGAATGTCTTGCATTGTTTTCTTTTTCTGCCCACCCAGACGCTGAAATACATCTCTAAGACACCGTGCAAATTCCAGAGTCCTGAAGTCGTAAGAGACTGCCTCATCGCCCTGCAAAACCACAAGTTAACCAAGTAAGTCCTTAATGTGTGACAATGAATTGAAGTGGCTGGATGGCAGGTTCAGTTATCCTGACAACTGACAGGCATCAGAACTCGATGTCAGGAAATGTTGCTGGAGAACATTACAATATACGCCTTTCAAACAGAGAATTCCAGGTGGCAGGTGAATCTAATAGAATCATAGAATAGTAGGCTTGGAAGGGGCCTACAAGGCCATCGAGTCCAACCCCCTGCTCAGTGCAGGAATCCAAGTCAGAGCATCCCTGACAGATTGTCATAATATGGCAATATGAATTCAAATATAGATCATACAGAGATAAATGGGTATTCTATCAAAGCATATAGATCAGCCTTCCCTGACCTGGTGCCCTCCAGATGTTTTAGATTACAAGGTTTTAGTATTGGTGTATAGTATTGGTGTATACAGCCCTAAACAGCTTGGGACCGGGATGTTTGGGAGAGTGCCTTCTCTCTTCTCAATCTGCCTGGTCACTGAGGTCATCAGAGGTGGTCCCGCTTGGACCCACGGTGTGATTGGAGTCCACCCAGAGAAGACCTGTCAGTGTGGTGGCCCTCTTTCGGTGGAATCCCCTGCCTCTGGAGGTGAGGCAGGCAGCAACACCGGGTTGTCGCCAACGCTGGGTTGTTTCCAGCACCTGAAAGCAGCTTATTTCAGGAAGCCTTCCCTGACTGACCAGCCACGGTTTTTATCGGAATTCTGTTTAAAAAATAAATAAAATAAAATAATAATAATAATACTTTTTAACATGGAGTTTTATTATTTTATCTTATCTTTGTGTATTTTATTGTTCACTGCTCCGGAATCTCTCTAGACATGGAGCGGTATATAAATGTTGTAAATAAATAAATAACCTCCCAGCATTCCTGACAATTTGCCATGCTGGCTGCAGTCAGCGTAGTTCAAAACATCTGGAGGGCACCAGGTTGGAGAAGGCTGATACAAATGAACGGATTAAGCACAAGCGAAGCCTGAGTACAGACTGATAGTTTCAACTAGCAGAAAAAGTGACACCTCACTTATCCGTTGACCAAACCGAGAGCTGATGGAAGGGATAATACTGGATCTGTGGGCCTCTCTAAGCCAGTATTGCAGATCGAGATCTTTTCAGGCTGTCTCTCTAAGATTCTTTACCTGGAGATCCTGGAGGATTGCTCCTGGGACCATCTGCTTGCGCTGCTCTCCCACTACTGAGCTGAGTTCCTCTGGATAAAAGCAGAAGCTACAGTTCAGCCTTCCCCAACCCAGTGCTCTCCAGATGTGTTGCACCACAACTCTCATCATTCCCAGTCAGCATGTCCAACACATCTGGAGGGCACCTGGTTCAGGAAGGTTGCCTTAGTCCAGTGTGATCTGCACGCATGTTTCTCAGCAACAGTGTGGATGTGCGCTTTTTTTTTCCTTCTTAAAGGAATTCGTCGAGGATAGGGGTGAATGCTCCTTCCTTGTTCTCCTCGACCTCTCAGCAGCTTTTGATACCGTTGACCACGGTATCCTCCTGGACTGCCTGGAGGGGTTGGGCATTAGAGACAGTGTAGTGCGGTGGTTCCGGTTCTTCCTCTCCAGCAGGTACCAGAGGGTAGCACTGGGAGAGGAGGTTTTGGACCCGTGGCCACTCACTTGTGGGGTGCCACAGGGTTCCATTCTCTCCTCGATGCTATTTAACATCTAGGTGAAGCCGCTGGGGGCCATCCTCAGGAGGTTTGGGGTGCGGTGTCATCAATATGTGGATGACACGCAGTTCTACCTCTCGTTCAAATCTTCACCAGGGTTGGCCATAGAATCCCTGTCCAAATGTCTGGAGACGGTGAGTGGCTGGATGGGGAGGAATAAGCTGAAACTGAACCCTGACAAGACCGAGGAACTTTTGGTGGGAGACAAGAGGAGGCTGGGGGATGTTGACCTGGTGTTGAATGGGGTACGGCTACCCTTGAAAGGCCAGGTCTGCAGCCTGGGGGTCATTTTGGAGCCTGTCCATGGAGGCTCAGGTGTCAGCTGTGAGCCGGACAGCGCTGTACCAACTCCATCTGATACGGCGGCTGCGCCCCTACCTTCCCGACCATCTGCTCCCATCAGTAGTACATGCCCTGGTCTCCTCTCGTTTAGACTACTGTAATGCGCTCTTCGTGGGGTTACCCTTGAAGACGGTTCGGAAGCTGCAGCTGGTACAGAACGTGGCAGCTCGCCTGATTAAAGGCAGCCGCCGGCGAGATCACATCACTCCAGTGCTGAAGGAGTTGCACTGGTTACCAGTTGTTTTCCGGGCCAAATTCAAGGTGTTGGTTTTGACCCTTAGAACCCTATATGGTTCTGGCCCAGCCTATCTTAAGGAGCGCCTCCAGCAGCCCAGACAGGCCGCTTAACAAGATCAGCCTCGGATGGCCTTCTGTCTGTCCCATCAGCCAGGACAGCTAGACTGGTGGGTTTTGAGGGAGAGGGCCTTTTCTGTGGTGGCCCCCACTCTGTGGAACTCCCTCCCTAGGGAACTCCGCCATGCCCCCTCTTTAATGAGCTTCTGCCGTGCATTAAAAACATGGTTGTTCAGGCAGGCATTTGGGGTGGGTTAGGGTATTTTAGAGAATGTTTTTATTGTAGAATTTTATTGTTTTAGACTGTTTTGTTGTATGCTCTGTACATCACCCGGAGTGGCTGGGTGACCAGCCAGGTGGGCGATTAATAAATTTAATAAATAAATAATAAATAAATAGGTCTACCAGCACATAGCATTTGTGTTCAAAATACAATTGAACAAATGCACATAGCATTTGTGTAGGGTGTTCAAAGCACTTCTTACATTCTTATGTTAAAAACATAAAATGAAGGCCTGTGTAGTTTAGCATTCTGTTCTCACGGTTTCTCCGAGAAGCCCAGAGCTCCCTTCTGCTCATATTCCCCGGCAGCTTCGTGTTCCTTACAATAACCCTGTGTGGTAGGCCATTCTCCTTCCAATATTGCAGCTTGGCGGGGTGGTGGTGGCTCACGCTGTGAGAGAACAGCTTGTCTAAGCTCACCTTCTGAGTTCACGGCAGAGATGGAATTTGAACCAGAGACTTCCTGATTTGTGTCTCAGTCTCTTATCCATGGCACGAGCCTCCATCCTTGAAGGTAGTCTTCCTCCAAAAACTGTGCGGGGAAGGGCAGATAACAGCAGCGCTGTCTCAGTCTTTCTCTGCTTGTGAGCTCCCTGGGGTCAACTGACGGGTTGCTCTGAGAATGGTGAACCAGATGGGCTTTTGTTCTAACCCGGCATGGCCGTTTCCTTGAGTTCTGCCCCTGCTCTTTCTGCAGAGAGCCTCACCCATGGATTCCTAGAAACTCTGGAGGCGCCTCCCCCCTCTCTTCCAAGTGAGCCTTCATTAAATGAACAAAAAGCATTCCGTCACATGAACTTCAAAAACGTAAAAATGAGCTTTAGATTGCAGTGCTTTGCTTTTTAAAACCCACAGTTGGTTGCCGATCATCCCAGATGAACAGGTGTGTATCCCTCACTTTGAGCAGCAGACAGTGGCACGGGGGCCAAATTCAGCATTGGAGCTACAAGCATGAGTCTGCGAACTTTGGTTGCCTCTGCTCTCCCCTGCAAAGCAGCAGGGGCAAGTTGCAGGGGAGAAGCAGCAAGCAAGGGAAGCGGCAATTAACCCTTCTCGACACTTTTCATCCCCCTGCCAAACGCATTTCTAGGAACAATGCACCAGGGCGGGGGAGAGTTGAGGAGGGCAAGGGACGGCTGCTGGGAGAGTGAAATGCCTCCCCCAGCCTGCTGCTTCTCCCTGGCAGTCCCCCAAATTTTGCAGGGGAAAGGCAGCAACTCGGGTTCTCTCGCCCTGCGTTTGTCACTGACAGCGCAGTTCAGCCCGGCGTACTTTTTTATTTCATTTCTTTTTATTTATTTCTAAAATGTATAAACTGCCTTATATCCACAAGGGATCCCAGGGTGGTGTACACAACATTCAAAAGCAAACAGATCCAATATAAAAACCATAGCGCTACACATTAAAACACAAGTTAAAACAACCAGCAAGCCAAACAAAAGAACGCAACCCTCAGTTCAGTTTAGAAATAAATTAAAATGCTCGGGCAAAAAAGAAACGTTTTGCTTTGGTGCTGAAGAGAAAACAAAGTCAGCGCCAGCTGTGTCTCTTTTGGGAGGGCATTCCAAAGTCAGGCGCCATCACAGAGAAGGCCCTGTCCTTTGTAAGTACACACTGTGTGTCTCCCACTGACGATATGCACGGACAGGATAGTATGGGAAAAGGCAGTCCTTCAGGTAATTGGACTCCAAGCCCTTTTGGCTTTAGAGGTGATAACTGTCAGGGTGGACACTGAGCCCATAGAATCCCAGAGTAGTTCTGATTCTGAGGAAGAGCAGTCGCTCCTGGGAGAGGAGCGCGCTCCTCTTTCCCAGGGCCAACAGCTGACGGAGATTCCTCCCACCGGCATTCCTAGCTTAGAAAGCAGTCCTGGGAGTGACAGAGCGCGGGAAGCAGACTTGATGGACGTGTGACGCCGACGCAGAGAGCGGCGCCAGATGGAGGGCGTGGAAAGGAGGCGTAGTGCCCGGTTAGCGCGCAAACAACGGCTGCGCCCAGAGGATCCAAGGGAAAAGGGGAGGGACTCTCCCTAGCCCTTAAGTCCAGGGGTCTGCCAGTGATTCCCTTTCAAACGGGGACCAACTGTTCCAACTTAGGGCATAGGTACTCTGCTGCTCAGATCTAGTTGCTACCTGTAGAGTTGTTAAGTTGTAAGAGAGGAATAAAGCTTTGAAAGGAATCCCTTTGTCTCTGTCTGGACTTGGCTACTGGATTAGACTGAGAGAGGCCTCCAAGGAGCCCTTGACAATAACCAGCACCTCGAATTGGGCTCGGTAGCGAATAGGGAATCAATATAATTTCTCAAGAATTGGCGTAATATAGCTCCATTGAGCTGAGCCAGTCAAAACTCTGGCTACTGAAGCTTCCAAACCATTTTCTAGCGCAGCCCCACATTTAATGCATTGTGGTAGTCCAGCCTGGATGTTATCAGAGCATGGATCCCTGTGGCAACGTTATCCTTATCCAGGAAAGGCTGCAGCTGATGAACCAGCCAAAGCTGGTAAAAGGTGCTGTGAGCCACTGAGCCCCCTTGGGTCTCTAGCACCAGTGTTGGATCAAGAAGCATCCCCAAGCTGTGCACTTCCTCTTTCAGGGAGAGTGCAGCGCCACCCAGAACCCTTTGAACATCAACTTCCCGGACCTGGGAACTACCAGCCCGCAGTGCCTCTGCCTTGTGAAGATTCAGTTTCAGTGTATCGGCTCTCATTCATCCCATTACCAAGCGGAGACGGTGGCTGAGCACCTCCACGGTCTCACCTGATTCAGACGACACCAAGCAATAGAGCTGGGTGTCATCAGCATTCAGATGATGCCTCATTGGGTGGCTTCCCCCAGAAGCATCGTACAGATGGTAAAGAGCATGGGGGACAAAGTGGAACCCTGTGGGGCCCACTCAAACGCCATGGGTTTGAGCAGATGCTCCCGATGCGGCTTCCATTTCTGAGTTGGTTAATGTGAATTCAAAGAGCAGGGAGGCCTTGAGTGCAAAAGCAGCTGTCCGCTGCCAACAGTGAATGGTTAGGGCAGCTTTCCCCAACTTGTTGTCCTCCAGATGTGTTGGACTGGCAGTGGCCATCCAGGCTGAGAAAGCTGAGAGTTTAGGCCACCCGTATTTCTCCCCAGTGAATTGTTGGACTGTTCATGCAACATGCTCACCCATGCTCAGTGGCTGAGTAGGGGTTGTTGTTGAACCGTGGTTTGTTTGTTGGACTGTGCTGTCTGAACCCAGGACATTTTCTGCAGGGTGACTTATTAACCATGCAGTTGTGGCTTGTTAACCATCCTGAACAGCCCAACAACAAACCATGGGTTCTCAAACCATGGCTTGTTCAAGAAAAATAAGCCACACTGCATGGTTCACAAGCCACCAAGAGGAAAATCTCCTGGGTTCAGAGAACACGCTAAACCACGGTTCACCAAGAACCCACATTCAACCACTGAGTGTAGCTTTGCATGTTGCGCGAACCCAGTCACTGAAAGAGGATTGTGGAGCAACCATCCTCCCCGCGTTTCCTTCCAGCCGTCCCTTGTGCCGGGGTGATGTGAAGAATGCGTCTTAAGTGTGCCTGTGCTCTGGAAGGACTCTACCATGGGATGCCAGTAGCCTGTGTGAATTGACGGTTGAAGAGGAGGCTTAAAGCCACAGTTCTTCTGATGGTGCTGGGCCAAAATGAATAGGAGTTGCTCCCTTCCCTTGAAAGGTGACCCAGTTCAGCTTGCGCTCAGTTCTCAAGGTTTCTTGGGAAATGTCAAACAGATTGGACTGGCTCTTCTCAAATTCTTCTGCAAGGCACCAGCGGAAAGGTTTCTTTTCCCTTTAGCTTTGGTTAGTGTGTGTTGTCAGAGCTTGCAATCCAGAGGCCCCTTGTTTGCACAGCGGCAACAAAACTTGTCAGAAGCGATCAGTCGCAAGAGACGGATGAGCAGGTCGGTTTTCCAGTCACTTGGAATCTGTTATCTTTTACTGGATCTTCCCGTTTGAAACAGTGGCTTTTCTCAATGATTTGTAGACCTCAAATGCATTTTATTATCACTGGGCAGGTCCAATTGGCAACAAATAGTCCAAGAGGAACACTTCTAAGCACATGATATAGAAATGAACATATTGGGTTATAAATGTGAAAGTGTGGTTATTGAATTGCACAGCCCAAGCAGAAAAGTCTGTATTCACTCTGAAAACGTCACAAGCATACAATATAGAAGAAAAAAGTATAGAATTGCAGTGGGCTGGATGATTGTTCATTCTGACAGGATTATTACAGCTATCCCTTGCAAAATTCTTTTAAAAAATACTGCATTAATACAATACAAAATGAGAAACAGAACAATTGCTAGGAATCCATTAGACAAAAAGACAACAAAGAACAATTTGAAAACAGACATCACTCCCTGCTGGTCTGTTTCCAAGCCCAATTCAAGGTGCTGGTATTTACCTCTGGAAAGCCAGCTTTGAAAAGTTATACTTTCTGGCATCGATAAACCCTACAGACAAAATGAGATGCCACCACAAGGTGTTAGGATGCTTTACTGACAGCAGAGGGAGCTGCTAGGCCAGTTTTTTTGCTTGCAGGATTGAGAAATCCTGCTCCCTGCCTGCACACTGGTGTGTCATTGCTTCCTGAATGGAAAGAATAAAAAGCAAAAGAACCCCGACAACAACAAGTAAAGAAATCTTGGCCCAGTTTGCTGGGCAGTTCTTGTGCAGAAGCCTTTCTGAAATGAATGAGAACTGTGCAAGAGCACGGAAGTAGAGGAGAATGTCCTCGTGGATCGTGCCCTTGGAATTGACTCAGATTAGCTCAGTTGTAGATGAGCTGCTTTGCATGTGGAAGGCTCCAGGTTCCATCCTCGTCATCTCCAGGGAGAGCTGGAAAAATTCCTGCCTGAAACCCTGGAGAGACGTTGCTGCTGGTCAGTGTTGACAATACTGGGCTAGATGGGCCCAGGGTCTGACACAGTGTAAGGCAGCTTCCTATGTAACTCAAATTAACTCATGTGGAACCCCTCACGGATTTACTTCTCCTGCATTTATTTCTCCTGCATTCAATTCAGTTTGGCTTTCTTTGTCTCATGGCTTTAACAAAAAACCTCCCCAAACATCTCCATGAAAGGGCACCATAAAAAAAGTGCATTGTAACGTGTAAAATTCGAAATAATGGTTAGCTTTTACATACAGCACTTATTCCGAGCATTCAGGTGCTTTTGCGTACCTTTTCTCGGTAATCCTTGCGCCAGTCGTGTGAGGTAGGCCAGCACCGTTATCCCTCTATTTAGAATGTTGGGGGCAGAGCCGGAGTGAGAGAGAAAGTGTAGCTTGTTTAGGGGTGCCTGGTGGGCCCACGGCTGAGCTGAGTTTGGAACTGGGGATGTCTGACTCTGGGCTCTTCACAGTTACGTTATGTCACCCGTGCAAACGGCTCTTCACGTGTATTTATGAAAAGTGTGCAGTCAGCCGTAAGTGTGGCTGTTGAGAGCCTTATGGCAGGAGAGGCTGGAGACAGATGGGCTGGATGGTAACAAAAAGTCTGGAAAGAGCAAGTGGCCTCCCGCAGCCATGGGATGTCCAGGTCAAAGGACTCTGATGGCAGGCCTGTGAGTCTTTCTACCCCTCCATAGCACCTCATTGGTCCCTCGCCCTCACCTGACTTCCCAGGCCAGGAGGATCATGGGCAGTCGTGGCCAACTCCTAGCTGGAGTGACATGCTTTCCATCCTTGTCATCTGACTTGTTTTCCTGTCCTTTCAGCTGCGCTCATTGGCACTTAAACAGATCCTCTGTGACAAATACGTTATCTTCCAGGCCACAGAGGTAGCCAGCAGCGGTGACCTCAGCTCCATTCTAAATCCAGCCGGCCTCTTAATGGTCTTGGTTTGTTTTAAAATGGGAAGCCAGGCATTTCTGGAGGAAGAACCCCTTCTCTTTTTTTCCGGTTCATTGCATGGAAGGGGGTTGCAGATGTGTTTAGCTTTCCGATGGGTATTTTAGGTGTTTGGCCTTGAGCTCAGAGAACCAAGATGGGGCAAACATGAGCTGGAAAGGAGCCCTCCCAACTCTTATGTGTCCTTTATAAAAAAATATTTATTGCTGGGCTGCAAATATGGTTCTGGAAATATTTAATCATTGTCATTTGTAAGTGTCTTTATACACAAACGCACACAGTGAAATTGGTTCTCCGAGTGTGTTCCTTATGTATTAAGCCATAATATAAAATCATGAACTGTTGTGCTTTTAAGATGTTTTCCCCACAGTTTCTTTTAAATAAATCATGTTCTTTGCTTTTGCACAGACCTTATATAAATTCATGAGGGAGTCATAAATTCAACCTTGGATTATATGATTTTATTAAATCCAGTTTTCATTCTAAAGGAGGGTTATTTTAAAAAAAGAAATGTGTTAGTTTAATAAGAACAAGTTTAATCATTTAAGTATCCTTTAGAAAAAGATCTAATCTTATTCATTCCCCACCACTGCTCTGTGCATATTTGCAGAACTAAGAATATGAAACTGACCCTACTGTGCAATCCTATGGCTGTTTACACAGAAAAAGTCCTACAATTCCCAGCATTCCCCAGCTAGCATGGCATAGGACTGTGCCTGTAAAGGTTTTATTCTGGTGCCAAGGGACTTGATTTCTCTGCCTCCCTACCCCCAGCCCTCTCCGGGGCCGCCCCAAAGAAGTAGGCTGTGGATTGCAGTCAGCCTCCAAAGAATCGTGGGTTCAGAAAGAGTAGTGGTTTGTGGACGTGAGCAAAGAGTTAGGATGGAAATCGGATAGTTTACAAACTCCTGGGCCACTAAAGGCAGCAGCGGGTTACAGATGTGGCGCTGAACTATTTCCAAGGCCCCAATTTAGTTCATCTTTGACTGTTGCCCATCTCAGCTGAGGCCAGGCTGCAGCTATGCCTCCTGAGGCCTTAGGGGTGTTGTGCGGGCAAGGAAGTGTTAGTATGTGGGCTGCTCCTTATGATCAGAATCCCTCAATTATATACCGTTGTGTTCTTTGCTTTTGCACAGGGCGGAAAAACTGCAACTTCTTAACCACAGGCCTGTGAGTGCTGTTGAGATCCAGTTGGTAAGTTATGAAGCCTCCAGGCATCTAAAGCCTTTCTGTAAAATTGCCTCGACCCTCGAAGATCAGCTGAAGACTCCACTTCCTTTCATGCCCCTAAATGTTCCCACTGTTTAGATGTTGCACGGCACCTTTTCTTCTCTCTCTTCGTTGCCCCTTCTGTCCTCAGCCTGTTTAATCTGGCTGTGGTAGCCCATGTGATTTGGTCAGTGGCATCATAGTGTTGCTTCTGATGTGATGCAGTCATGGACGGCAAAGCAAAGTCATAAGTGGCAGTGTGGGCAAACGACGCTCAGGGCAGGGAGGGCAAAGTGTGGGAGGGGAAGGCAGCTACAAGTAGCAGCTGTCAAGGGGATTTAATGCTGTTCTTTTTAGAATGCTTTTGGTCCTGCTGCTCTTCATCTGTAGCAGTTTTTAAAAATTATCTCTTTGATTTTTGTATTGTAAGCCACCCTGCAAACTTATCGGAATGGTGGGATATAAATTCTGTAACAATATAAATAACTATGCATAAATCGATAAACAGAGAGCCATTGAACAGTGTTGAAACAGTGCAAATATGCTCATGTTGTTGTTCAGTCATTCAGTCGTGTCCAACTCTTCGTGACCCCACGGACCATAGCACGCCAGGCCTTCCTGTCCTGCGCTCTCTCCCGGAGCATGCTCAAGTCCATATCCATTGCATCAGTGATGCTATCTAGCCATCTCATCCTCTGCCGCCCCCTTCTCCTTTTGCCTTCGATCTTTCCCAGCATCAGGGTCTTTTCCAGGGAGTTTTCTCTTTGCATTAGGTGGCCAAAATATTTCAGCTTCAGCTTCAGTGTCTGTCCTTCCAATGAGCACTCAGGGTTGATTTCCTTTAGGATGGACTGATTGGACCTCCTTGCAGTCCAGGGGACTCGTAAGTCTTCTCCAGCACCACAGTTCGAAAGCATCGATTCTTCGGCACTCAGCCTTCCTTATAGTCCAGTTCTCACAGCCATACGTTGCTACTGGGAAAACCATAGCTTTGATTAGACGGACCTTTGTCGGCAAGGTGATGTCTCTGCTTCTTACTATGCTGTCTAGGTTTGCCATAGCTTTCCTCCCAAGCAGCAAGCGTCTTTTAATTTCATGACTACAGTCACCGTCTGCAGTGATCTTGGAGCCCAAGAAAGTAAAATCTGTCACTGCTTCCATTTCTTCCCCTTCTATATGCCAGGAAGTGATGGGGCCAGATGCCATGATCTTAGTTTTTTTAATGTTGAGTTTCAAACCAGCTTTTGCACTCTCCACTTTCACCCTCAGCAAGAGGCTGTTTAGATCCTCTTTGCTTTCTGCCATTAGGGTGGTATCGTCTGCGTATCTGAGGTTGTTGATACTTCTCCCGGCAATCTTAATTCCGACCTGTGATTCATCCAACCCGGCATTTCTCATGATGTACTCTGCATATAAATTAAATAAGCAGGGCGACAATATACAGCCTTGTCGTACTCCTTTCCCAATTTTGAACCAATCAGTTGTTCCTTGTCCGGTTCTTACTGTTGCTTCTTGTCTCTTGTACAGGTTTCTCAGGAGACAGGTAAGGTGGTCTGGTACTCCCATCTCTTTCAGAATTTGCCAGAGTTTGTTGTGATCCACACAAAGGCTTTAGCGTAGTCAATGAAGCAGAAATAGACGTTTTTCTGGAATTCTCTTGCTTTCTCCATGATCCAGCGAATGTTGGCGATTTGATCTCTAGTTCCTCTGCCTCTTCGAAACCCAGCTTGTACTTCCGGTAGTTCTCGGTTCGCATACTGCTGAAGCCTAGCTTGTAGGATTTTGAGCATCACCTTGCTGGCATGTGAAATGAGCGCAATTGTACGGTAGTTTGAACCCTCTTTGGCATTGCCCTTCTTTGGAATTGGAATGTAAACTGACTTTTTCCAGTCTTGTGGCCATTGTTGAGTGTTCCAAATTTGTTGGCATATTGAGTGCAGAACTTTAACAGCATCATCTTTTAGGATTTTAAATAGCTCAGCTGTAATACTGTCATCTCCGCTAGCTTTGTTGTTAGTAATGCTTCCTGAGGCCCACTTGACTTCACTCTCGAGGATGTCCAGCTCCAGTTCAGTGACCGCACTATCATGGCTATCGGGGACATTAAGATCTTTCCTGTATAGTTCTTCTGTGTATTCTTTCCACCTCTTCTTAATCTCATCTGCGTCTGTTAGGTCCCTGCCTTCTTTGTCCTTTATTATGCCCGTCTTTGCACAAAACGTTCCCTTGAGATCTCCAATTTTCTTGAAGAGATCTCTAGTCTTTCCCATTCTGTTGTTTTCCTCGATTTCTTTGCATTGTTCATTTAAGAAGGCCTTCTTGTCCCTCCTTGCTATTTTCTGGAACTCTGCATTCAGTTCGGTATATCTTCCCCTTTCTCCCTTGCTTTTCGCTCCCCTTCTTTCCTCAGCTACTTGTAAAGCCTCATCAGACAGCCACTTGGCTTTCTTGCATTTCTTTTTCTTGGGGATGGATTTAGTTGCTGCCTCCTGAACAATGTTACGGACCTCCGTCCATAGTTCCTCAGGCACTCTGTCTATCAGGTCTAATCCCTTAAATCTATTCGTCACCTTCACTGTATATTCATAAGGGATATGATTGAGGTCATACCTGAATGGTTTAGTGGTTTTCCCTACATTCTTCAATTTAAGCCAAAATTTTGCAAGAAGCAGCTCATGATCTGAGCCACAGTCAGCTCCAGGTCTTGTTTTTACTGACTGTAAAGCGCTTCTCCATCTTTGGCTGCAAAGGACATAACCAATCTGATTTCAATATTGACCATCTGGTGATGTCCATGTGTAGAGTCACCTCTTGTGCTGTTGGAAAAGAGTGTTTGCTATGATCAGCGTGTTCTCTTGGCAAAACTCTATTAGCCTTTGTCCTGCTTCATTTTGTACACCAAGGCCATGCCTGCCTGTTATCCCAGTGATTTCTGGACTTCCTACTTTAGCATTCCAATCCCCTATGATGAAGAGGACATCTTTTTTGGGTGTTAGTTCTAGAAGGTGTTGCACGTCTTCATAGAACCGATCAACCTCAGCTTCTTCGACCTCAGTGGTTGGGGCATAGACTTGAATTACTGTGATGTTGAATGGTTTGCCTTGGATTCGTACTGAGATCATTCTATCGTTTTTGAGATTGTACCCCAGTACTGCTTTTCCCACCCTTTTGTTGACTATGAGTGCTACTCCATTTCTTCTAAGGGATTCTTGCCCACAGCAGTAGATATGATGGTCACCTGAATTAAATTCGCCCATGCTTGTCCATTTTAGTGCGCTGATTCCCAAGATGTCAATGTTCAATCTTGCCATCTCATGTTTGACCACCTCCAGCTTACCTTGATTCATTGATCTGACATTCCAGGTTCCTAAACAATATTGTTCTTTACAGCATCGGATTTTCTTTTCACCACCAGACACATCCACAGCTGAGTGTCCTTTTGGCTTTGGCCCAGCCGCTTCACTCTTTCTGGCGCTACTTGGAAATACCCTCTGCTCTTCCCCAGTAGTATATTGGACACCTTCCGACCTGAGGGGCTCATCTTCTGGCATCATATCTTTGAGCCTTGTGATACGTTCCATGGGGTTTTCTTGGCAAGAATACTGGAGTGGGTTGCCATGTCCTTCTCCAGTGGACCACCTTTTGTCAGAACTCTCCGCCATGACCTGTCCGTCTTGGGTGGCCCTGCACGGCATAGCTTATGGCTTCGCTGAGTTACGCAAGCCCCTTCGCCACAACAAGGTAGTGATCCATGCAGGAGAAAATATGCTCATAATGAGTGTAAAAAAAAAAAAATCGCCGGGAGCAGGAGGTGATTTTTTTTTTTTACTGTCACGAAAACTAAGTCGCTAACTTGTTTTGGCTTAGGCCTGTTTGAGGGCAAGAAAGAATGATGGCACGGCCCCAGGAGTCTGCTTGGTGGTGATGGTTAACGAAGAGTCAAGGGGCGGCGGTGGTGGCTGGAGCCCGAGTGGGCTCCGAAGATGGGGTGGGGGCTGGTGGGGCAATGGGGAGACCAGAGAGAAGCCGCCTGTCACACGGCCAGTGGGTCTGTGTTTGGCTGTTCCCATTCTGGTGAGCCAGCTGGGCCTGTAGTTCAGGAGTGTTGGAGGGCCCATGGGCAAGACGCTCTCAGCGGGCCCCCTCCTTGCTCACCAGCGTTGTCGTCGAAGCAGCTGCTGCTGCTCTTCCCCGTGGCAAGCCCGGCTTGCTTGCCAGGCAGGGAGTCAGGTGGCCACGGCCCCTCCTGCTGCTCCTTCACACCTCCACCGTTGTCTGGACCAGAGGGAGAGGCAGGGGAACACACAGGCGGCAGGGCTCTTATCAGCGGGCCCCTGCCAGGGTGTTGTGCTCTTGGCAGCTGCCCGACAACGCCGAGTCTTGACTCCCTCAGTCCTGACGTGCTGTCAGCCTCTGGGGTAGCTCTGTCCAGTCAAGCTGTGAAGGATTCCTGGACAGGCTGAGTTGCCCGGGCAATGAACGGCCGTGTCTCCTGGCTCCTCGTGGGCCTTCCTCCCACCACCCCAGGGGACTCATGCCTTCCCATTTGCTCTCTGCTTTCCTCTGAGACCCAGCATCCCGGGCAAACAACAAACCTTCGAGACCGCCGTAAGAAATGGGCGTTGACTGAAGCGCTGTCAGGAGCCACAGTATACCCGAGCAAATAAAACCTCAGTGTTTTCTAGGGGAATGAATAGCTAAAGCAAATGCTCTGAGCTGGCAGCTGTGCCTGCCGAAGCCCTGGGAGTTGTTGGGTCATGGATTTGGCAAGGAGGTGATTTCTCCATCTGGTTTCTCTGCCCCTGCCTCAACGAGGAAGTCCATTAGGTTACAGCCGATAGAAGGCAAAGCAAAGATTACTGCCAGGTTAATCCCCTCAGTAAAAGCCCTTTGGCTCCAAACCTTTTCCTGGATACAAAGCCGATCTGACAGATTTGGATTGAAGCAGTTGAATATAATTCAGCATTGCAAAATTGACCCCTCTGCAGACTCCCCCCCCCCCCCCCCCCCGCCGGCTGTCCTCCCTCTTTTCCAGGCAATTAACAGTTAGGTTTTCTAAACTGGGTGAATAGTTTTGATTACATCTCATGTGGCAAGCAATGATTGTAACCATCTCACGTCAAAGTTAAATTGGACACTTGAAGCCGGTTATAGACCGCAAGGCCTCTGTCAGTACTTGGCTAAGAAGATCGTTAGTTTTTTCTCTGAGATAAGGACTACAGAGATGATTAGCCACAGCAGAGGCTTGGAGGTTTAAAGGAGGGTGAGATGTGTGTCTGGTTCTCCTTGATGTGGAGAAATGTTTTCCATTAGCTGTTCTCAGGATCATGATGATTCTGCACCTAGGAAAAAGAAACCAAATGCACAGTTACAAGATGGGGGATGCTTGGCGCAACAATACTACAAGCGAGAAGAATCTTGGACTTGTGGTAGATCACAAGCTGAATATGAGCCAACAATGTGATGTGGCTGCAAAAAAGGCAAATGGTATTTTGGGCTGCCTTAACAGAAGCATAGCTTCCAAATCCCAGGAAGTGCTAGTTCCCCTCCACTCAGCACTGGTTAGGCCTCATCTTGAGTACTGTGTTCAGTTCTGGGCGCCACACTTTAAGAAGGATGCAGACAAGCTGGAGAGGGTTCAGAGGAGGGCAACGGAGATGCTTAGGGGACTGGAAACAAAGCCCTATGAGGAGAGACGGAAAGAACTGGGCATGTTTAGCCTGGAGAAGAGAAGACTGAGGGGAGATAGGATAGCGCTCTTCAAGTCCTTGAAAGGCTGTCACAGAGAGGAAGGCCAGGATCTCTTCTCGATCATCCCAGAGTGCAGGACAAGGAAGAATGGGCTCAAGTGATAGGAAGCCAGATTCCGGCTGAACATCAGGAAAAACTTCCTGACAATTAGAGCAATGTGGCAATGGAACCCCTTCCCTAGGGAGGTGGGGGGCTCTCCCACCCTGGAGGCGTTCAAGATGAAGCTGGACAGCCACCTGTCAGGGGTGCTCTGAGTTGGACTCCTGCATGGAGCTGGGGGTTGGACTTGATGGTCTTGTAGGCCCCTCCCAACCCTACTGTTCTACGATTCTTTGCTAATGCAGCTGCAGTGGCCATGTCTGCTTCCGAGCGTCTTCCGATCACTTGTATTGCGCAGGTTTGTGGAAAAGGCAAACTCCATCCTAGGGATTACTAGGTAAGGGACTGAAAAATAAAACTGCCTGTACATTCATGCCTGTTTATAAGTGAAATAAATCTATAAATGAGTTCAGTTGCGCCATCTCAAAAGTGGATATTGTAGAGCTGGAAAAGGTGCCGCACAACTGATCAGGGGACAAAAGCATCTTCCCCGTGAGGAAAGGCGTAAAGCAGCCTTCCCCACCCTGGGGCCATGCTGGCTGGGAATGATGGGAGTTGCAGTCCAACACAACTGGAAGGCACCAGGTTGAGGAAGGCAGGGCTAAAGTTTTTGGGGCTCCTTAGGTAAGAAAAAACAGCTAACTGGAGGTGCAGGTAGATAATTTGGATTCTGCTCAATGCAGGAATCCTGACTTGGATTTGATGGCCTTGTAGGCCCCTTCCAACCCTACTGTTCTATGATTCTATGAATTTAGACCCTGGATGTAATGGTCTTACAGGCACATAGGAAGCAGCCTTCCACTGAGCCAGACCCTGGGTCCATCTAGCCCAGTATGGTCCACACTGGCTGGCAGCAACGGCTTTCCAAGGGTTCAGGCAGGATTTTTTCTGAGCTCTATCTGGAAATGCTGCCAAGGATCGAGCCTGGGACCGTCTGCTTACAAAGCAGGAGCCTCTTTAGAGGGCCTTGTGCATTGCTTCAGTTGTGAAGCGCGCAACCAGCGTTCCTCTTCCCACCTGCAACAGCCATGCCGTGGTTTGCGATTGCTTCGACATTACATTCCTCACATGTTAGAACGTTTGTCAACCCAGATTAAAGCGAAAGGCCCTGAGCACATGCAGTTTTGCATTTTAAGCTCACTTGAAGAATCACGGCACCATCATGACGAGAGGAATGCAGTGGAGTTTGCTTCTGCTACCCTGATGCCCTCATCGCCTGCCGCTCTTTCTGTGGTTATTTGGGCCCCAACTAGGATGTTGGGCCCTGCAGTTTGGCTCCACGGTCCAGCGATACCACTGGAAGGAGGACGGGACCTGATAGAAGATTATAAATTGACATATGGTGTGGAGAAAGATCAACTTTTCTCCTTCAAAATACTAGAACAGCTTTCTCCAACTTGGTGTGCTTCAGATGTGTTGGACTACAGTTCCCAGAATCCTCTAGCCAGCATAGCCGGCGGGGGATTCTGGGAGTTGTGGTCTAACATATCTGGAGGCCACGAAGTTGGAGAAGGCTGCATTAGAACTTGGGAGTTAGATTCAGGACTAAGGAGCCCAAGTATTTCTTCAGACAGCACATAATGAACTTCCGGAACTGGCCGACACGCGATGCCAGTGAGGGCTCCTGGCTGAGGTGGCTTTGAAAGGGGATTAGACAAAAGAGCAGAGGACGTGACTTCCATCCGTGGCTTTTAGCCATGATGGCTAAACGGAACGCCCAGTTTTGGAGGCCGTGTGTCTCTGAATACCTGTTGCTCTGGAAGGAATGTTGCCTTCCTTGCCTGCTTGCAGGCTTCCCCGAACCATCGGCCTGGGCCCTGCAGGAAACGGGATGCTGGACTAGTCCTGTTTCAGGAAACAAGTGCCACCTGAGATGTGTGTGTTATGACTTGCATTGGAGAAAGGGGGGAAAGCCAGATGTTCCCTTCCTGCTGTGAGGGAGCCTCCCCTAACCTGGTGCCATCCAGATATTTTGGACTTTGCCTCTTGAGAGCCAGTGTGATGTAGTGGTTAGATTGTTGGAATGGGGCTCAGGAGACCCGGGTTCGAGTCCCCACTCAGCCATGAAGGCTCCCTGGGTGACTTTGGGCCAGTCCCTGACTCTCAGTCTAACCTACCTCACAGGGTTATTGTGAGGATAAAAGGGAGAGGAGGAGGACCTTTAAGCCACCTTGCGTTCCTTGCAAGAGGAAGAAAGGCAGGATATAAATATAACCCTACATACAGACACTCCCATCAGCCCCAGCCAGCATGGCTAGTGGTCAGGAATCCCGAGAGCTGCCACCCCAAACACCTGGAGGGCACCGGGTTGGTGAAGGCTGGGAGAGACGTTTCTGAAAACATGAAAAGTGTTAACGGTGAAACAGGCAGGTACTGTCTTTTGTCACAGGGTGTTTTTAATCAAGTGATTTCAGTGTGTCTTGTGAGAGCAGCGTGGCTTATTTTTGGAACTTGGTGTTCATAGCTGTATCCTTTTAGTTAATTCTGGGATACAGCACCATTGCCGGATATTTTATGAGTACCAGCAGCAAGAGGGCAGCACGCTCTTCTGCAAAACAGCTGCATGGGAGGGTAAACAAGCTTCATTCAGTCTACGGCTGCGATCCTGCACATTTTTTAACCTGGGAGTCATTCTCATTGAAGTCAGTGGGGCGTACTTCTGGTACACCTGCCTAGGATTTCCCTCATGAATCTCTGCGTGTTTCGAACTCAAAGGAGTTCTTTGTGCGGTGTAAGAAAGATCTTTGGGCAGGTTGCTTCTGTTCTAGGATCATCTCCCACAGGAACCTGACTTGGGTGTAAGATCTGCTCTTGTTTTAAAATCTTTCTCTTATTTGTTGTTTTTCATCTGCTACAGGTTTTATTCTGTTCTTTCTATCATGTTTGTCTCCTTCTTTTCTAATGAACTGCTTTGTGCATTGCTCCAATAGAAAAGCTGCAGAGAAATATTCCAGATAAATAAATGAATAAAATGTTAGGCTAGTTTTGCAACAGCCTTCCCCAGCCTGGTGCCCTCCAGATCTCTTGGACTACAACTCCCAGCCTTCCTGACCCTTGGCCATACTGGCTGGCTGATGGGAGCTGAAGTCCAAAACCTCTGGAAGGCACCAAGTGGAGGAAGGCTGTTTTAGAACAGAAACAGTATGTGTGAAAGGCGTTGGAAATCTTGAATTGACTTTGGGTTGTTAAGGAAATATCCAAGGCAGATTAGGTTGAACAGTTAGAAATTTATTAAAGCACATCACGGGCATGGGAGAGACAGATGAAACTGTGTCTTCCCCGCCCCCAAAGAAAACAGGATGCATTTATACAGGCTGAAAGTTGGAGAACAAGGGAAAACACATCATGCCTGCTCAGAAACCAATTAGTACTCAGCACAGTCTTATCGGCCCAACGGCCTTCTTATCTTAGGGATGAGTTACTTTGGTGGATATGAATTTCTTGCTTATGAACAAATTATAAGTCCCTTCTCATGGACACACACACACAGACACACACACGCACTCAGTCCCATCAGGCACCTTGCCTGAACCAAACTACTTACAAGGCCTACTCAGGCCTACTTTCACAGGGTGTAAACTAACGGTGGAATCCAGACTACGTTAGATTCACTTAGTGCACAATCCTATGCATATTTAGACAGAAAAAAGTCCTACTAGCATGCCCCAGCCAGCATGCTGAGAATTGTGGGACTTTTTCCTGCCTAAACAGCCATAGGATTGTGCCCTTAGTTTCCACTGAAATCAGCAGAACTTGAGTTTGTCCTCACCGTCTTTTCCCATCAATTTCAGTGGGACCCAAGTGCGGCTGGATTGAACCCTCTCTTTGCTATTTTCGGCTGCCTATTCATCTGGGTTGGGTCTCTGCCCCACGGAGCTTGCAGTCTAGGATTTGACAGTGGGGAGAGAACACGGAGAGATGCTAATTGCTTTTGCGTTGCAGATCGTGGAGGAAAGCGAGGAGAGGCTCACGGAGGAGCAAATCGAATCCCTTCTGCAGACGGTCACTAGCATTCTTCCCGGAGACCCCGAGCAAGAGGAGCAGCGGCAGTCAGCCATGGCCGTGGGGGAGGAAGGGGACCAGGCGTAGGCAAAGTGCCAAGTGCCCGGACTGCTTTGCAGCTTCGCCCGGAGTGTCACCCCAGAGAGAGCCAGCCAGACATTTCCGTTTGCAATCAGGATCTGAAGACTTCCCTATCACATGGTGATTAATACACAGCGATGGCCCTCTGCCGCGTGTTCCATGTTTCATTGTTTATACACCATGGGAGCAGCAATTGCTAACAACAGAGTTCTTGAGAATGTTGCTCGTGTGTTATTGTTTTGTGAGCTGCAAGTGGGATGATAAACGGGGCTTGTTCCAGATGCTCCGGTCGGCTTCACGTCTCTCTCATTTGGGTCCTGCTCCGAGTAAGGTTTACGCCCATCCGGCCTTCTAATTGGAGTTGGTTTCAAATACTTGAGTAGCCCAACTTGTTCTGCACATTCCCTGGTCACAGCGGACTGCAGAATCTGGCACCATTGGATAATTCGCTAGGGGCGTGTCTCCCCTCTTTCTTCTCCCGTATTTAGGAGAATGCAGGATCACACCAAGAAGTTGATTGGCAGCAGGTGCGGGACTGGCCCTAAGCATCGAGTGCCGTGAACTTGTGGGATTCACCACCGTGAAGGCTGACATCCGCCCGCTTAGGGGGTCCTTGGAAAGAATTAGATCCATTCGGGGAGGTGCCCTAGCTGACGACAGATAGGAGGCATGGGAGCTAAATGGGCTGTCCATGTGCGGAGGCCTTGCATCAGCCTTCACTAGCCTGGCGCCCTCTGGATGGTTGGACAACAACCCCCAGTATAGTGTAACTGGCCGAGGATGCTGGGAGTTGTAGTCCAACCATCCAGAGGGCGCCAGGTTGGAGGAGACTGCATTATACTATATCTGACTACCAGGGACAAGCCACAAGGGTGCATGGGAAAGGGTGCCACCTTCCGTGTCCTGCTGCTAATCAGCTTCGTGTCGTGTCCCCCCCCCCCCCCCCGTTAGAAACAGAATCCTGGTCCAGTTGATCCAACAAGGCCATTCTTAACGTTCTCAATTTACATGCTTTCAGTTCTGAACCAACGAAGCAATTCTTATTGTTCTTAAACTCGCCTCGCCTCGCCTTATTTCTTTTCACCACCGGCACACAGCCCTTTCTGTTCCCAGGCCCCATGTCAGATTTTTCCCTGGCACCCCTTTCGCCCCAGTCCCTCCTTTCTCAGCTTCTGCCTCCAGCTGTCATTCTGTTGGCCCTTTGCTGTTTCTCCTATTCTTCAGCTGGTGCTTCTTAGACCACTCTCTGCTCTTCTCCCCTTCCCTCAGGTATTCTAGGAACACTGGAACCTGCCTTATACTGAGTTAGTCCCTTGGTCCATCCAGCCCAGTATTGTTGACCCTGTCTGGTAGCAACAGCTCTCCAGGGCTGCAGGCAGGATTCTTTCCTAGCCCTACCTGGAGATGCCGCCAGGGATTGAACCTGGACCTTTTGCATGCAAAGCACGGGCTCTGTGTGCTGAGCTATGGTTCCTCCTATTCTACCTCTGGGCATTTCAGTCTCCTTAATTCCTTGGCCTGCTAGACTCTTTTCTCCCTCGGCTTTCCAGAATCTACATTCTCTCCTTGCCTTGAATTCATTTGGACTTCGTCGAAGCACCAAGGACCTGGTTTCCATTGCATCATTTTGTTTACGTGCAGAGTCGGAGGCCTCTGTTGCCAGTTGGGGGTGTGTTTTGCTGCAGGGCATCTCTTTCAGGACATCCGTCAACGTCTGCCCGCATCCTGTACATGGGAACACCATGGGCCTTTTGTGGATGTTTGCGCTTTTGCATTTGCAAAAGCTGTGCAAAGGAAGGAAAGCGTGGAAAAATAAGCAGAGGTGTGATTTAATGTGGGGTGCGTACTTTGTTTATTCAGGCAGCGATAGGTATTATTGGAAGCACCTTATCAGAACTCGGCAGTTAATGTTTAGGAGCTGCTGGTGCGCGCAAGAGCAATCCCTGAAGCAAAATAATTTCTTAGCCATGTGGAATTCAGTCTCATAATCCCTTCGCCTCCTGGAACGTTCCTGTACGGCTTTTTGTGAAGGTGGAGTTTGCACCTGCAAACTAGCAGAATTTCGCGTGAGGAAGCGCCCCCTGCTTCCAGCTGTGGGGTAGGTATGCACGAATAGCTCCAGGGGCAGAAAGACTCTAGACTACTGCTTCAAATGGGGCCCTTCCCAGCCCACAGAGCAGCTGTAGCCTTCGGTCCGATGTTCTTTATCATCGTACATCCCGTCAAACGTTGTGGGGAAGGAAGCCTCTCTCTGATGAAGGGCCCTCTTTCCCGCAGCCAGATCTGCAGGCCCAGAAGCAGTGTAGAAGACACCAGCTTTTCCTGGGATGTATTCCAGGGAGAAACATCGGTGGGAGCTCTGGTGCAATTGTTCCCGCTTCCTTATGGCTGAGCACGCATCTGTAGCTGAATTAGTTGGACGTGTGCCACTTATACGCCCTCGGAGGTGTCTTGTGTGAATACTGGAATGAGCGCGCACAGAGCCCTCGTAGGTTTCGCCATGTGTCGCTGATCTGAGCACGTCTCCTGATTGAAAGAAGGTGATCCCAGGGCGGGTCGTCATGTATGGATGGAACAGGGAAGCCTCCCCTGAAAGGGGCTGTTTGTGTTGCTTACACGTTACTGATCAAAAACACATCAACTGCAGTAGCACATGATCCCATTCATAAACAACCCAAATGATTCATTTCACTAATACTAACATAGCATTTAAATGAATTACAAAATGAGAAACATCAACAAGTACAGCACAATATCAATTATTATTTATCAGTAATAAATAATAATTGATATTGTGCTGTACTTGTTGATGTTTCTCATTTTGTAATTCATTTAAATGCTATGTTAGTATTAGTGAAATGAATCATTTGGGTTGTTTATGAATGGGATCATGTGCTACTGCAGTTGATGTGTTTTTGTGCATTCCTGTTTATGTATTGCTCTTGTGTTGTGAGCCACTTGGGCGGCTTTTTGTGGAAAGGCGGCCTGCAAATGAAATGAAATGTTGCACTTGAATTGCAAGGGATTGAACAGCCCTACTGCAGCGCCGGGGGATTGACTTATTCAGCCCTAGCAAAGGTGGAGTGGAAGGTGGCAAGCTTAGAGCAGCAAATCATACAGAGAGACAGCAGGTAGCCTCCTCTGAGGGTTTGGGCTTCAGGCTCATGGGAGCTGTTAATTAATTTCTCACGTTGAAGGGCCATAACTCAGCGGCAGAACGTTCTGGTTCCAAACCATCAGCACCTCCAGGTATCTTTCTTTCTTCCAAATCAGGTAGCAGGTGATGGAAGAACACCACTCTGTGTGAGTCCCTGGAGAATTGTTGCCAGTTGAAGTAGACCGGCCTTCCTCAACTTGGGGCCCTCCCTATGTGTTGGACTACAACTCCCAGCATCCCCCAGCCAGCCCTACCAAGGCTGCTTCCTGTCCTCCTAATTACTGCTCCAGTTCCCAATAGGGAACAGAAATAGTGATGCCTCTCAATATATATAGACCCCCCACACTGCACTGCAGAAAGTTTCCCAGGCCCCGCCTCTGGGGATTCTCCCAGGGCCGTTGCTGGATGCTCTGCAGGTGCAGCAGTGGTAATAATACTGGCCAGCAGATCTGTCACCAGGCCCTCCGGGAGCTGTCAGTTAATAGGCCTGACCCTCGACACTTGGCATTGCTTCCCCGTCTCCCCCCACAACTCCTCTTTCCTTTATTCTCCAAGGTTTCCCATTTTTTCCCACCATCTGTCGTTCACTTGCAGATTCCCCCTGGCTGGCCGTGGTTGCCTTAGCTTTTTGAGCATGGATCAAGAGCTGAATTCTCAAGGGGTGATGGATGGTTCACTCCTTTCACCTGTCCTTTTGCTCCCCTTTTTGTAATCCATCACTTTTAAATTTTAAATCGCAGAGCTCCAGGGGTGGGAGTTTTGCATGGGCGGCGAGCCTTCATATTTATTTCTTTGTGAATGTTTGAAAAAGATCACGACTTTCTGTGTCTCCCAAATTGCAACTTTTCAGAGAAATCGCGACTTTTAAAAAAAGCGACTTTCAGAAAAATTGTGACTCTTCAAAAAACAAACACCATCCTGTATTGCCATCCCGTCTGTTTCCACACTATTGGTGTGTTTCCACACTATTGCCGTGTTTCCACACTATCGCCTTCACAATGTTTCCCCAGGCGCATTTTCCTTTTCCTGTTTCCACAGCCCTTAAAGACCCGGCTTATCCTCGCTGTAGCCTGGGGCTCTGTACTACTTCCACTGAGCTCTAATCCAGTTGTTTTCTTGATGGCTGGGTGGCGTCTGGGTTGGGTCGGATGACCTCATCTGTGTTCCCACCTTGGCCGTGTTTCCAGGACAATGGGAGGAGAAGCTAATGGAGGAGTACCGGGGTTTTCAAAAGGAATTAGCTTTGCTGTCAAGGGAGGCTTCCTCCCCCTTTCCCCTGAAAGTCCAGATGCAGCTGCATTTCAGGAGCAAGCCTCATTGAGCACGATGGGAGTTACTTCTGAGTAGACACACATATGCTCGTGCTGGGAAAGTGGGGTGGGGACACAAAGAGGGAAACCAGCCCCCATTTTAACCCAGAGGACCTCATTGTCCACAATGGGAGTTACTTCTGATGAGACAGTAATGGGTTTGTTGTGGGGAAGAGAGCAGTAAACACAAAGACAGAAACCAGCCCCAGTCGAAACCTGCAGGATATCTATAAGAAAGTGTGAAGTACTTACTTCCTAGGGCAATGAACCAGGGCCTCCAGATCGCGCTTAATCGCACTGAAGGAATTGGACTTTAACATGTGCCATTTCAGTTGAGGGGGGAAACTTTTAAGTTCTGATGCGGGCATTCAAAGCCAAGCCTCATTCAGCACAATGGGAGTTACTTCTGAGGAGACACTAATGGGTTTGTTGTGGGGAAGAGAGCAGTAAGCACAAAGACAGAAACAAGCCCCCATTGTAACCCTCAGGATCCCTATAACGAAGCTGTGAAGTTCTTTCTTCCTAAGGCAATTCATTGGAGCGTCAAGATCCTGCTTGGTGGAGACCCTGCTTGGTCACTTAATCGCACTTGAGGAACTGGGCTTTAAATTGTGCCATTTCAATGGAGGGGGAATCTCGGCCTCAAAGGGAGTTACTGCTCAGGAGACACTAATGGGTTTGTTGTGGGGAAGAGACCGAAACCAGCCCCATTTTAACGCACAGGATCTCTGTATGGAAGTTGTGAAGAAGTTACGTCCTGAGACACTGGGCCGAAGCCTCGAGATTGCGCTTAATCGCATTTAAGGAATTGGGCTTTGGTGTGTGCTGTGTCAATTGAGGGGCTTCTCTATTATTTCTGCGGCCGCTGAGAGGGCTCAGCGCAGTGGGAGGGGAAAAAACCTTGACTGGGGTCACGGGCTGCGTTCTGGTGCTTATTTTCAATGATGTTTTAAAAGTTGGTCCCTCGGCATCCAGCCCCAAAACGGCGATGAAACTTCAGGAAAACAGGGAGGGAAAGGGTTGGGGCACTGAGGTCAGAGCGACTTCACACCCACAAAGGCCGGGCTACACGCCCCACGGGCAGGACTGTGATACCGGACCCAGTGCAACTGTGGAAACGAGGCAATAATGGAGCTGGAAAAGTCGGACTACAAGCAGTCTCAGAAGAAGCGGTTTTTCAGCAATAAAACGTTGGGCCGGTGCTGAACGGCCACAACGTCATGGAAACACAGAGACCTCACCACGCAGCCTGGTTGGAGTAAATCGCTGGTGGAAACAGCCTGGCTCAAAGACGCCCAATGAGCTTCATGGCCGAGTGGGGACTTGAACCCAGTTCCCACAAGTCCCAGTCCATTGCTGCAACTGCTATGCCACACTGGCTCTCTCTGATGCTTCCCTTTTGTATCGGTGGCGCCATTTTGGCTAAATAAAGAGTGGTGCTCACCCTGTGACGGTGGGAAATAGAGGGAGGGATGATTGGGCGTAATAACTTTCAGTGTTAAAAATCTCAAGTATTGAGATTGGTGGAGTGCTTTGCATGGGTTTCATCTTAAAGCCCATGTGGTTCAGTTGGCATTCGCTTGATGATTAGTCTGTTCTCTCCATTTTCCTTTTTTAATGCTTTATTTCAGATAATCAGAGAAATAGCTTTTGGGGTGGGAAATAGCTTTTGGGGTGGGCTTTGATGCCTCTGAATCTCCATATGCCACGTTGTTGTGACAAATAACACTTGTCGTTATATTGCCATTTATTTCTTAAGGTATACCTCTTTGGCCAGCCCAATGCTCTGCTGTTTGCTTAACAACCCAGAAGTGATTAACAGTTCAGCTCTGTGCATGTTGACTCAGAAACCAGCCATATTGAGTTCATTGACTCCTTGTGCTAAGTGAGTGAGCATAAGGACTGCGGCTGTAGATATTTTTGTGGGGGGGAAATAATCTGCCGTGTCTTTTCTTGCTTTAGAGCCTCCAAGGCAGCCCGTAACAAGCTAGAACAACCTAAACTGCAACAACAAAACCAGAACATAAAACCACCAGAACATTATAGTTGAATAGTTGGTGTTTTAATTTCAGCAGCAGTAAAATCAGTCATCACAAGCTTGGAATTAAAATGACTAAGGGCACAATCCTATGAATGTTTAGACAGAAAAAAGTCCTACAGTCCTATGCATGTTTAGGCAGAAAAAGTCCTACAATCCTGTGCGAGTTCAGACAAAAAAATCCTACAATCCTAGGCTTGTTTAAACAGGAAAAAAATGTCCTACAACTCCCATACTGGCTGGGGAATGCTGGGAATCTTGGGCCTTTTTCCTGTCCAGATTTGCCTCGGATTGTGCCCTTATATTGTTTCCTAGACAATAAATGTGGCACCATTTGGATCTGTCTGGGAAGGGAATTCCCAAGATGAGGTCCCCAGTTTTGAATGGTGACATTCTGAAACATTGTCTTTTAAAAACATTGTTTTGTAGCGTACTAATGAAAATATACACACTGAGGCCACGTAAATATGAAAAATGGAGACCCCTTCAAGGACACTGTGGGCAAGGCATCATAAATCAATGCACAACAGCAAAAGCATCTACATACAAAGATTTTGGAGATGTAGACAGATGCATTGCTTTGTTGATATCATTGGTTTATTATTAAACTCTCTTTAAAAATTTTGTTTTGCTGTTAGAGAGAGTGCTTCCTATTAGGGCTCCCAGGTTCAGCCATCATAAACCCACTTTCCTGGGAGTACCCCCCCCCCCCGGAACTCAATAGGGCTAACTTCTGAGGAGTTAGTCCCTACTCAGGTGTGTGCTGTTAATCATTAATCCATCTGTCCTAAACTGATTACCTTGACTAAAAAAAATTCCCCCTCTCATTAAGCAGGCGGTAGGTTTTAAATGATTTCCTCCCCTCTAAAGACGAATACGTATAACAAACTGTAAAGTTGAGGCAGGGACCCCGTGGCCATCCAGATGTTGGACAACTTCCACCATTCCTGACTTGGCTGTGTGGGCTGAGGCTGATGGGAGCTGGAATCCAACTAAGGCTGGGTGGCCACTTCTGCTGTAGATAGGATGGGAGGCTCTATTTTGGAAAAGACTTTCCCTTCTGGGTGACAGAACTGGGGACACATGTATGCTTCATCTAAAAATACAGCAAATATGCTTCCCCCCTTTAAAACAATTGCTTTCCCCCTCATATGTAAATGGATGCAGGTTTTATTAATTGATAAATCAATTTAGTGTGCAATCCTGTGCATGTTTATACAGAAAAAACCTCCACATTTCCTAGCATTCCCCAGCCAGAATAGCTAAACATGCTGTCTAAACATGCACAGGATTATGCCCTTAATGTATGTTTTTTTTTTAAAGCTGATTGATTATATGAGCTTTAGGCTACAATTTTATGCGCAATAGTTTGCATAGGAGCAAGTCCCATTGAATGAGGTTTGCTTCTGAGTAAACATATGCAACAGCCTTCCCCGATGCCATGCTGGTTAAGGTTGATGGGAGTTGTAGTCCTGTATTTGTGGAGGCTGCATGGTTGGTGAAACAAGAGCTATAGAAGTGTGCTGTGAGTCAAACAATAAACGAAAACCATATGATTTTTTTTTTTAACGACAGCCCTACTTTTTTTTTTTAATTATGGGTGCATTCTGTGTGTGTTTTTACCCATACTGGCCATTGATCATAACAATAAATGACTGTATTATTTCTGCATCAGTAAAACCACCTTAGATGCCTTTACATATCTTATGCTTCCTCCCGTGTTTAGCCTGGAGAAGTGTAAGGGGAGACGCGATGGCGCTCTCCAAATATCTGAAAGGCTGCCATGCAGAGGAATGAGCAGACTTGTTCTCTATTCCTCTTAAGTGCAGGTCTAGAACCAACAGGTGGAAATTGCAGGGAAGCAGATTTTGGCTAAATATTAGGAGAAACTTTCAGCAAGAGCTGTTCAGCAGATCGCCTCAGGAGGTGGTGGGCTCTCCTTCACTGGAGGTATTTAAGCAGAGGCTGGATGCCCATCTGTCAGTGATGCTGTAGCTGCACCTTGCAGTGCAGAGCCTGCTTTGAGCAGTGGGTGGACTAGATGATCTCTGAGGACCCCTCCAATGCTATGATTTTATTCTTAACACTTTCAGCCCTGAAAACTGGGGAGAAAAAACACAGCAATGGGTAGGAGTTGATCTGAGAATTAAGAGTGTGAGCATGTGCGTGCATGCGTAAGAGAGAGAGAGAGAGAGAGAGATGAGCTCCCCAAGAGGGAGGCCCAGCTGACCAACTGCAAAAGATTCCAAGAAAAATACCAAGGGAGACGCCTGTTTCCTCTGGAAGGTCGCTGAGTGCAAGGATTTGTAAGGCTTAATGGCGTCCAAGTTGGCGATGCCTTAATCAGGTTGGAATTTAGGCGAGGAGTCAAATGCAGCCTCTGTGAAAGATCTGTCTTAATCCCCGTAATAACTGGATCGCATTTGTAGCCTTCACACTTACTGGGAGAAGTCCAGGCTGGACACCAGAAAACTGCTTTTTCAGAGAGCTGAAGGCAGTGCAAAAAGAGAATCATGGCTGTGGGGCCCCAGTGCACCCTCCTATTTTCACCTCACCGCAATAGGTTGCACAAGCTGCTGTGTGAAATATTGCAAAAACCTCTCTGGCCAGAGGACCAGAATGAACAACTAAATCACAATCTACCTTAAGAAGCTGAAACAATTTCTAAGCCTGGTTGAGCATCTTTGTCATATTTTGGTCTGTTTTTAACTTCACTAGGAATAGTGAAGGAATATGGGCTTCTCTACATGAGGCTTTTAGTGTGCGCTTGCGACTGGTCACTCACGGTCCTTTATACAACATTGTCAACCTCTAGGGCCTCTCCCTTGCTTTCTGACCGTTATTGTGGCTTTTTTCTTAACGGGGAAAATGCAGCATTTAATTTAAACATGGACTGATGTGGCTTGCATACTTCTGCTATACCACACCACCATCTAGTGGCTGTATAATGAAACATAGAGAACTTGCAGAGAAAGGAAATCCCTGAAAGAATGCATGTGTAAAGGACCCGATCTTAATCCCTCAAAGAATCTAGAAGCAGAAGCCCCAGTAACGGTGCGGGATAAAAGCCCTATAGCTAGGGGTAGCTCTTCTCTCAGGCTGTAGTTAGAAAGCAGAAATTCATGCTACACTGGGCAGTGATGTTCCAGTGCCAGGTTGTTCCAGCATTTTTTTGGCAGGATATAAAATAAATATCAAAATGAATACGCTTATACGTATCTTCAGTGTTTCCACCAGTTATGTCCAGACATGCATGATCCAGAAACCCATCCCTTCAAAATAATTGGGTGTACGGGTGCACTTCTTCAAATTAAGCATTTAAGGGCACGATCCCATGCATGTTTAGCCAGAAAAAAGCCTTACAATCCCATGCATGTTTACACAGAGCTGGGAACTGCAGGACTTTTTTTCCTGTCTAAACATGCATAGGATTGTGCCCTAAGATGTTTAGGGTGGGGGAAGATGCTAACTATAACCTCACAGCGGTTTCTAGGCAAATGCTTCTCTTGATTTTCCTAAGCTTTGTGTGTCAAACCTTTGGCTGTTCCTCGAAAGCTACTTGCTAAAAATAAAGAGGAGCGAGACAGCACCAGTTGTGCACAGGCCGTTGGCATTTGCTGCTGCCAAGAGAGGTGCCAGGATTAGGAGAATGTCCTGGTGTTCCTGGCTGCCTGTCTACCTGGGTGAGTCTCTCCCATGTTCCAGACACACAGGGCTGGATTTCGGAAATAAGAGGTGCTGCAGCAGAGGCTCAGGTCTTCCTGGATGTCCTGGAATTTTGCAGGCCATCCTTGCAGAAGACGCTTATGTCGAAAGGCACAGTGTATTTCGGCTGGTGGTGGTGGTGGTGGGATGGAATCCCAGAGCCTCCAAGTTACCCGGGGAAATGATCTGTGGGGGACGTCATGCCCGCTCCCACCCTTTGGGGCAAGGTGGTCTGGGGTTTGGAGACAATTGTCTGATTAGGGAACAATTACAGACATTGGTTCATCATCCAAAGGACAGAGGTGTACATAGGTGGCCCTTGGGGCAACAGGGTCTGGGTGTGTGTGACCTCCCCTCATCAGCCGATTTTCAGCACTGGGGCTTTCCTCTTCCTATTAAAACCAATGGATGAATTGCTCCATTGGCTTTAATAAGAAGGTGCGGGGGGGGGGGAGAAAGAGAGAGGGGGGGAAGAGAGGATCTAGAGGGAAGGAAGGAAGAAGGCAGAGAGAAAGAGAGAGAGGAGTTGAAGGAAAGGAAGAAAGAAAGAAAAAAGCCAGAGAGAGAGGGAAGGAAGGAGCAAGCCAGAGAGAAAGAGAAAAGAGCCAGAGAGAAGGAAGAAGCCAGAGAGAGAAGGAAGGAAGGAAGGAGAGAGAGAGAGAGAGAAAGAGCCAGAGAGAAGGAAGAAGCCAGAGAGGGAAGGAAGGAAGGAGCAAGAAAAAGAGAGAAGAGCCAGAGAGAAGGAAGGAAGAAGTCAGAGAGAGAGAAGGAAGGAAAGAGGGAGCAAGAGAGGGAGAGAGGTGTGTGGGGGGGAGAAAGGATCCCAAGATGCACACACATACATTGGGGGTGTTCCCAACATTTTTGTGATTGGCTGCCATAGGGGAGTGGAGGTCCAATTTGTGGTGGTGCCCAGAGCAGTTACTCAAAATGCAAAATGTGCCCACAGGCGGAAAAAAGTTGGAGACTACTAGAGTAGTCTCCAGCTTTCACTAATTGATGTCCCACTTTTCCTGACCATTCAGGGCTGCTAAAATTCATAAAATACAAACACATGGCCATAAGAACAAAAAATTAAAAACCCAAACAATTTCCTTCTTGAAACATTAGAACAGTTAAAAACCAGGGGTGGGGAGATAGAAACCCTTAGAACCAGTCGCGGAAGAAAACCATCCAGTAAAACCAACAGCTAAAAAAGAAACAAAACAGAAGGCCAAAGGTTTTCCTTAAAAGAAGTCCTCTCCATTCAGTGAATGTCCAATCAAACGGAGGGCAAATGAGCCCCTCTCTATAGCCTCGGGGTGAAGGTCGAGAAGCTCCTTTCCCTGGTCTTGGATGCAGATGCATTTGTTATTAGGGCACTCTTGCAACCAGCTATCAGGGCTGGTGCCAAGGGGCGACAGAACTGGGCACCTGCCAAGGGCCCATGCCATGGCAGGGGGCCACTGACAAACACACCTGCAACCTGCTTGCTCCCCTGCTGCCTCTCGCTGTGGCCCAGACAACCGTGGTTGGTGAGGAGAGGCGGCAGCAGGCACAGCTTTCCTGCTCCCTGGCTCTCCGCCTGCCAAGCACGCAAGGAGCAGCTGATGACAAGGCTGGCGAGGAGGGAGAGGGGCTCATTGGGGGTGTCTTGCCCAAGGGCCCTCCAAAGATTGGAGCTGGCACTGTCAAACGTACTTCACTACCTTTATTGATCTCTGCTCGTGTTATCCCCATATCACCCATGGGGGGCTGTGGCTGAGAAAATGCTGCTTGCCTAACGCCTCTCCCACCCTGGTGAGTTTGTGGCTGGAGCCAAATTGAACCCACCCTCACGGGGAGGAGAGTTGCTGAGAGAAACATATGTGAATTACTCTGAGCTCGCTAAGGACGACCCCTCGCTTTCCATCGTTTGGAAACACCTTGGGGCAGGGACCAGGCCCTCTGTTTCTGCCGCGCTGGGCCATGTCCCCAGGCGGTGCTGTGTAAAGCAGATATTAACTCCAGGAGTCCCGAGCCAAAGGCAACTACCACAGCACCTGCCCGGGTCTGCTACGGCTTATTTTCTCCTCATGAGTAAATTGCAGGGAGCAACAGAGACAGACAGGGAGGGGTCACTAAATCTCACCCCTTCAGCTCTTCAAGAAGCTGAGAAAGCACCTGGATTAGTTCTCTTCGAAGTGTGCAAGAGATGAACATCTTAATGAGCTCCCAGGCTGCAAGCAGATGCAAGGGAGGGAGCGGCGGCGGCGGCGGCGGGGGGTGTTTATGTACATGCAGCCGCCTTCCTGATTATAGTTCCTGCAGGCCATAATTACGCTGCAGACTTAAAATCTGGTTCAAAAAGACATTCCTTTTCACCAGGGAATCCTGGGGAAATCATAGCACTGACGCTACAGCGGCACAGAGGGACACACCGCCTAAATGTTCAGTACAAATCAGACGCCGTCAGTGGCCTGATCCCCGATGGGCAAAGCGTGGCATTAGGCACATCAGAAGCTGCTGTATACCGAGTCAGACCCTGGGTCCATCTAGCCCAGCATTGTCGACACTGACTGGCAGCAGCGGTTTTCCAGGGTTTCAGTCAGGAGTCTTTCCTCACCCTACCTGGAGATACCGGGGATCGAACCTGTTGCCTGGGCCAAAGTGAGAGGCAGGAGAACGAGCAGGTTGCAATGGGGAAGAGGAGGAGCCACCCCACGGGGCTCTGGTCAGCGGGCCCCTGCTGGGGGGTGGGCCCTCGGCAGACGCCCGACCAGGCCGACCCTTGATGCTGCCCTCCAGAGCAGGGTCAGCTCTTCGCTTTGCAGCAGGCCACCCTCCCAATTAAAACCGGTTATTCATTTTAATAACATCAAGGATCAGGAGGGCCAGGGAGCCTGATGGGCACCCAGAAAGGTGTCAACAGGTGCCATGCTGGAGACTGCAGTATTGGAGGGTCTGTGTGCTGATTTATTGGCGCCTCTTCAAATCCTGCTGCCCCCGATGCAGCCTGGGCTGTTCCGGCAATTCCGCCAGGCCCAGCTCCACAGAGCTGCTTTTTGGCTTTGTTCTTGTCTGGGCGCTTCCAGATGAGGCTTTTATCGCGCCATCGCTTGCCTCGTTCACGGGATTTTATAGGGGACGCAGACGTCGCCGCCGTCTCCCACTCGTAACCCTCCAATGTTTTCCCATCGCTGCTTCGGTCTTTTTTCTTAACGCAGAAAATCTGTCAAGGAGAAAAAGACGGGATAACTGCACAATTGGAAGCGCTAGGAGCCCTCTGTCTGGAAGCACCCTCTGTATTTGCTCTGCGGGTCTGACGGTCCCATGGAGGAATCAAAAAGAAGGAGCCTGTGCCTAGAGGCGTTGCACAGATGGGGAAGCGATCAGCTTCTGAAAACACAGCTGGAACTTTAAAACGGCTTGCCAGCTGGAATAAACGGACAAGATGCAAAATGATATTTGCAGCCTGTTGTTTCAAGAGGTCGGGAAAGCCAGAAGGGTCATGGAAGCTGTCGGCCTTAACTTGTTCAGGCCTGCATGCCGATAACCAAATGGGAAATGCAAGGAGGCAGCAATTGTGGGAGCAATTAACATCATGAGTCTTCCTTTAGCTGTCTCTTCTGACCCCTTCAGCCTTCTGCATCCATCCCTGTTCCTAGTAGCTCTTCCCACAGCTTGTCTTTCCTCAGCCCCCTTTTGACCCCAAGACCTCTGTCACCCTACCTGCCAACAAGCCCCTCCTGCCCCTGTGGGGGTCTTCCCCTCAGTCAAACTGACCTTGCACTTTTTCGCAGTGGCTGCGCCAGCAGTCAACCTTCTACACCTGAGCCTTTCCTCTCCACAGTTGGAATGCTTGGGAACATTCTATGATGTCACAAACAGCTCAGCCAATGGCTAGAGGAATTTCAGAGCTGGGCAACCATTGTGGGTTAGCCTATCGGCTGCATGCAGTGGGTACCTACACACTTATTTCCCCACAAAGTACTGGGATCCCAAAATGCCTCTATCAGGATTCCACTTATGTCCTGGACACCTGAACAACCCCTTATGGATCTCTTGCCTCCTTCAGAGTCCCAGCTCCCTTCTTTTAAGTTTCCCCTTCCCAGTAACGTGGGGTTTAGGCTGTAGACATGGGGTGACTGACACACTAGGCACAGGGTTGAACCACAACAGTTTACTGGTAAATTTAAAGCAAACAAATCACAACTAAAGATACTTACACAATAGAGCTGAGCGATACAAAAAGTATTAAAAGAAAAGTAAAAGTTGCAAAACGCAAGTTCCTTCACCGTAGCCGTCCTTAGACTTTTCTGGGCTGCTTCTTCCTGCTCACTCTTCAGACTCTGCTCTCACTTCAGGCTCTGGCTGTCTCTGCTCTGACTGGCTCTCTCGCTCTCTTTATATAGCTCCTCCCTCAGAACGGAAAGTACTGCTTCAAACCTGAACAAATGAAACTTAAGCTGAGAAATTAAACTGACACTTAGCTGGAGAAATGAAACTTCTCCTCTCAGGAGTTTCCTCCTCTCCCAACAGAAGACTTGAGGCCTGTAAGCCTGACCTTTTTTCCTTTTGCCTCTGTAGGCCTCAAACCTTCACAGCCTCCCTGTTTGTGTTCAGGAGGTGGGCCATGCATAAGAAACACTTCACTAGAAGTTTGACCTATGGGCTTGCCTCCCATTTTGGTGACAAGTGTTCAGTGCAAGGTGACAACATGGATCACCCAAGATTATCTTTCAGCTGTGCATATCATCTGTCTATCATCTATGTAAACTCTGCTTTAGGCATTCAAGAAGAAACCTTTTCCAGGGTTGTTGTAAACGTGATACATTTTGAATGCCTTTTTTTAAAGCAGATAAACACTAAAAACGATCTGAAAACAGCTGGTGAAGGGGTCTGGAGCAAACACAGCAGATCAGATCTAAGGTGGCTCAATAGAATATTTTTCATGACTGTCATCTGTCCCAAGACAATTGGCAGTAAATAAAATTTGACCCACTCACTAAAATCAGTATACAACGAGGTCTGAGGCTGCTTGTTTTGCCCTACCTGTTCTCTCTAAAGGGAATGCACAGTAACTTTGAAACACTGATGACACGATACATCAGGCACCGAAAATTATGTGTGTTCAACAATTACTGAAAACCTGACTCGTTTACTCTGGCTTTTCTTGATCATTAACCGGTCTAAGGGTGCAATCCTGTGCATGTTTAGACAGAAAAACGTCCTACAGCTCCCAGCAGGCTGGCTGGGACATGCTGAGAACTCTAGGACCTTTTTCTGTCCATCCGTGCACAGGATTGTGCTCTAAATGTTGTTGTTCTTTTATAATGATTTCTTGCTTTATGATTTGTTGTAAACCGCTTTGGGATTTTTTAAATGGGAAGAAGTATATTCATATCCTAAAATATAATACACATTTACTCCACCCACCCCGACCTCTGCTTTGACTGCTAAAGCTGGCCTAGAAGCTGGAAAGCGTGTGCAGGCTTCCTGGGTTCACAGAGCTAATCTCTGCATGCCAGCAAGGCTAAACCTGAGACCGAGGACGTAATCCTCAAAGGGCGCTTCCAGAAGGAAGGTTTAGCCCTGGGTCATGTTGCAAATGTCTCAATTACTGTGAATTAGTAAATGGATTTCAGTCATACTCATGGCCTAGACAGCGGGTCCAGAGAGTGCCTTCTTGTCTGTGCTAGGCCTTCAGCGCCACTCCCAGGATTTTACACATCTGACCAGTAAAACAGTGCTGAGGGAGAAAGCAAGTGGTGAGATCTGAAAGCCAACACATACAGGATGTGTTTGGCTCTGCTCATCACGCCCTGCAGCCTCCCAGACTTCACCTGGGCTACAAGTTCTTGGCTGCCCTGACCTGCACTGGCTGTACACTACAGGGGTCATATTTTTGATAAGAAACACCAGCAGTCCTGTGTTGGCTGCAGCAGACAGCGAAGGGGCTAACCACAGAGCAAAGTAATGAAACAGGCAACAGTCAAAGCACAGGCAAGCTGTCAGATACATGCAGTCAGGCTAAAGCAGGAGCGGTCAAGGCAGCAGACGGAGGTCAAAGCACAGGCAGTCAGAGATGTAACACTCCCCAGTCCAGAAGCAGAGTCACGCGGGAGTCCCGGGTCAGTAGCATGGCAGTTCAATCATGCGGTAGGGGGCCCAAAAACAAAGCAGTCAGACCTTGCTTCCAGCAGTGGCTAGGCAGACACTGCAGGCTTTTATTAGCAGAGCTGGTTGAGCCCCACCCAGGCTCAGCTGCAGTACATTAGGGTTCTCTGGCCAGAGCCCTACTCACAAGGAGTTGCTTTCTCCTGAGGAGGCCTTCTTGGCGAGCAGGCACTCTTTCGCCTGGCCACGGTCTGAGCCTGGACCTTCAGGCACCGGTGTTCTCAGGGGCCAGGTGGTGGCTCAGCATCACCCCTCCCCGGCTCGGAAGCAGAACTTTCCACCTTTCAGGGGGATGGGGCACAGGATGGCCTGAAGTCCTCCCTCCGGAGGGCCCAGGGCCTTCTTGGCCAGTCCCAGGATCCCCTGAAGTGTCTTTTTCCCCAGGGACATTTGGCTCAGAAGGCTCCAGACCGTCATCTGCGGAGGATTCCTCTGGCAGCAGGGGGCTGACAGGTAGCCCTTCCTAATGCTCCTTGCCATTTTGTCTCTATGCCTGGCTGTGGCCCATCAAGCCGGCAAGTGCTAGCCCCTTAAGGCGACGGTGCCGGCTTTGCAAGACCAGCCTCCGCTAAAGGAGGCTGTAGGGGGCAAGCACGCCCGTGTTCCGGAACACCCCACAGTGATGGGGCCTCCAGATGTGCTCAGCCAGGGCCGCAGGGCCGCTTTCAGCTTGAGGGCTGACTTCCACCTCGGAGGCGCTCTCGGGGGCTGCATTCCAGGGGTGGCTGGGCGGGCCAAAGGCAAAAGGGGCAGAGCCAAAATGCTAAAGATTCAAGCCCTTCCTGCCAGTAACTCAGCCCTACGGAGGACATTTCCACCTTTTAGAATGGGGGGGAAATTGCACAACAGTCCAGAAACCACCCAACGGTCGGTGGTTGGGGGAAGGGGGCGTGGCCATCTGGGGAACCCTGGAGGGCCGGATTGGGACCCCGTCAGACTCAGAGGTCCTGCACCCTTGCGCCAAGCCGATCTCGCCTGCACCCGAATGCAGTCGGGGCAACACCCTGCACCTCATCGCATCGGCTGTACCGAGAGCGCTGTGGCCAGGTTGCCTTGTCCCGGCAGGGCCCCCATCGCGAAAGGAGCCTCCCGTCTCTTCCCTTTTGTTCCCCAGGGCAGTTTCTCTACAGCTAGGCTTCCCTGTTTGTGCAAAACCCCGATGGCTGCTTTCGGACTCCTCGGCCTGCTTTCCAGCGCCGCCTTCATGGCCTGCTCCCTAGAAGCGCCTGGCTGGGTGCCCACCTTCGCACCTCCGCCCCCTGCGTCCTTGTCCGGTTGAAGCCCCTTGGCGGCTGCGAACACTGATTCTTCGGGAGTCCTTGTGCTCCTGCCTGGCAGATGCCCCACTGCGGCCTGATTTCCCTGCTTTTTGGCTTTAATCCATGGTTGAGGTTCTTCCCCGTCTGTCTCAGCGGATTAAGGATACATAAAAGCCCCATTTATCTCCCTCCCTCCCTCCTCCAGCTCATCACCCTTTTTCTCATGGTCCCCCTCCGCTGCCTTCAATTCACTGATCTCCTTTTGGGATAGTCTCCCAACTCCTGTTTTGTAACAAGGTATTTCTAAACAGGGTTGTCTTCTTTCCTTTCCTCTTAACTAACACTCTTTTCTTGGGTCACGTCTTGAACTCTCGGCTCTTGTCTTTCATTCCTGGAAACCCGAAATGCTGCAGAGCCTCTTTCAGCCCCAATTCCATTTCAGAGAAACTCTCAGGGGCTGCATTCCGGTGGTGGGCAGGGCCAAAGGCAAAAGAGGCAGGGCTAAAAATCCCCCAAAGAGCCACATGAAAAATCCTCCGAAGAGCCACATGAAAAATCCCCCGAAGAGCTCAGAGCTCTTCCTGCCAGTCACTGAGCCATAGGAGAGCCATTTCAACTTTTAGAATGGGGAAAAAATGGCGTGAAAGCCAGGAAACTACCAAAAGATTGGCGTAAAAGGGGTGTGGCCAGAGGAAGGGGCATGGCAATCTGAGAAACCCTGGAGGGCCGGATTTGCCCACCTGCTGTGCCCATGGACCGGATTTGGCCCTTGTGCCTGATGTTCCGCACTTCTGCTGCATGGGGACGTTCCACACTCTAGAGATCATTGTCCTCGATTACGCACATTCACTCTTGTGGATTTGGCGAAGGGACTAGTTTTCTCAGGCCAGGAACAGAGCCTGGCTCTGCAGAAGGAAATGGTTCCCCTAGTACCAGACCAATTCCCCCATCATCTGTTGCTCCCAAGGTAAGAACTCTCAAGAAGTGGAGTTGGGTCTGGGTGCATGTCAGACACAAGCGTCATCCGCAGGCAGCTGTGGTCGTGCTATCCATCACCAGCTTCCAGGAGATCTTGCAGGCGATCGAAGACCTCTGGGACTTCGAAGATCTCTATCCAAGTCCAGGAGACCTTCTTCGAGACGCTCTTGCAGTGTCCGGGATCACGGCATTTTTTCTGTCTCCATTCTCTCGCTTGGCTTTTCACCTTTGTGACATTTTCATGCTGTTTGCCCACATCGGCAGGCAAACAGGGGCCTGTTTGCGTTGGGAAGTGCCTGACGCCCTTTGGTTCAAGTGGCGTTTTGTGCGGCCAGCGATCTCCTGGGAAGAGCTTAAAGAAATCCTGACCATGTGAGCAAAGGTGAGATGCCTTTTAAAAATTATTCCCCCCACTCCCTGGAGATTAATCCCACACTGGACCCTGTTTGCTTCTCACACCAGTGATGTGTCCACTGCAGCCAACTGATTCTTGATGTGGATTCACATCAGGGACCTTGTTGGGTGTCAGATATGAATAGGGGACACACCTTTTCTCCTGTGCCTTGAACAGCTTGCGTGAGGGAGAAATCCGACAGGTGACAAGTTGCATCTGGGCACTGCACTTTGACAAAGATGCAGACAAGCTGGAGAGGGTTCAGAGGAGGGCAGCAAAGATGATCAGGGGGCTGGAAACAAAGCCCTGTGAGGAGAGACGGAAAGGACTGGGCCTGTGTAGCCTGGAGAAGAGAAGACTGAGGGGAGATAGGATAGCGCTCTTCAAGCCCTTGAAAGGTTGTCCCAGAGAGGAAAAACTTCCGGACCATTAGAACAATATGACAATGGAGCCCATTCCCTAGGGAGGTGGTGGGCTCTCCCACACTGGAGGCGTTCAAGACGAGGCTGGACAGCCACTTGTCAGGGATGCTTTGCCTTAGATTCCTGCACTGAGCAGGGGGTTGGACTCGATGGTCTTGTAGGCCCCTTTCAACCCTACTATTCTATGATTCTATGATCTCCCTGCCAGAAAAGAACTGCTTACCTGCTGAATCCTTTTGATGTCCAACTGGGTACCAGAATTTTTAAAAGATGGCACCCTTGATAGGTCCATATTTAAAACTCTGGGATTGATTTGGGATGAAAGGGAATACTGTGTGTGTGCGTGCGCGTGTATAAATGCTTATCCTAGAACTGACAGTGATCCATATTATTCCATCTGTTTATCGATCTGCCCTGTAATCTTCCAAATCCAGGCAGTTTAATTCTGTGCCATTGCTGACTCATGCCTTTGATTCCGGTCAAATATATAGATTTTTGAGTAGGGTGTGATCCGTCTGCTGTTGTTCTTGGGCGTGCTAGACCCGCTTTTAGGAACACCCACTCACCTCTGTGCTGTGCCATGCCACAGTGTTCAGCCAGGCGCAAAGTTTGGTACCAGCTCTAGCCAGATGCTAATCTGAGCTTGAGCTCATAATCCATTTTAGTTATTTTACGCGTGGCTTAATCCCCCAAGGCAGATGTCTAGGATGGGGAGGGGTTCGGGGGAGAAGCGAAGGAAGGAGGTTGGCCATGCTTATTTTCTAAATATGAGAGAGGAGCAAAGGCCAGGTTTCTTTGGGACTTGAATGTTTTGAATGGTTTCCTGAAGCCTAAATAACTGGCAGTAGCCGGATGCATGGGTGGGGTGGGGGGAGCTTTTCTACACATATCTGGTGGCGTTCTCCTTTCTGGCCAGCCTGCAGTTTTATGGACAAAAATGCCCCGAGTCGATTGCTTGACATAGAAACCTGGAACTCTCATGCACAACCTGAGCCTGGCGCAGTGAGAGTTCAGTTTGTACTGGGTCATGAAGTTTAGCCCCGGAGCGCCTGTGCCTCTGAACATGTGCAGGATGCATTGTGCTTTCCCCGGGAAAACACTAGCTCCAGTACAGATGAAAACCCACATTGTAAAAAAAATAATACGAACCAGGGATATTGCTGAGCACTGAAAAGGGTTGGGACCCAGTCCTGTAGGACAGCGGTCCCCAACCTTTTTGGTGCCAGGGACCAGTCCAATTTTTCCATGGACTGGGGGGGGAGGTTCCACTGGCGGACTTCCGCTGGCGGACTTCCGGCCGCCATTTGCGTCCCTATTCTTTGAAGTAATTGGCTACATAAAGATTTATGTAGCCTATTACTTGTAGAACAGGGACACAAATGGCATCCACATAGCGGACGCCATTTGCGTCCCAGTGGCTGGAAGTCCACCAGCGGTCGGAGCCGGCCGGCAGCTCCGCAGACTTGCTGTGGAGTGGAGCCGGCCGGGGCCGGCAAGGATTCCCCAGGGGGGAGGGACAGATCGCCTCCCCCCCCCGTACCCAAGGTGAGGGGGTTTCGCACACCCCTGCGGCCCGGTTGCTGATAGTCCATGGACTGGTCCCGGTCTGAGGCCCGGAGGTTGGGGACCCCTGCTGTAGGAGACAAATCTGCGTAAAATTGGCATATCCTCATTTATAGTATGCAAATTTAGAAATAGTTCCTAGGGTTTATTTACATTTCACAGGAGGCAAAATCAGTCAATTAATTTCGCATCCAAATGGCTGGCTGGCAAACACTGGAAGTTGTAGGACTTTTCTCTGTCTAAACAAGCATAGGATTGTGCTCTAAATTTTTCAGTTAATTTTCACCCTGATCCATATCATCCCAAACCAATTTCCATCCACCCTCAGAGCTTTATTGCCGTGCAGGCAAAGATGAGGGGGGGGGATGTTGCAACATGTGGGAAAGGAATACGCGGGGCAGGTGAAACGCCTCCTCCCTTCCCAGCTGCAGTTCTCCTTGAAAATTGCCCCCGCATGGCAATTAAGCTGACCCCCCCCCCCATGAAATAGCATCAGGGCCCTGGGAAATAGATTCAGGCCAGGAGCTCCATGGGCCAAGACGTGGCAACGCCCTTGAGAATAACCAAAAAAACATACACCCCCATTAATTAAAAAGTGATAAATGAAACGTTGAGCCATAAAAATAAAGACTGCGATCCCAAATGCTTCCTTGGCAGTACGTTTGGTTCAGTTCACACCTAAGATTGTGTTGCAAACTGTACAAATGCCAGAAATGATCAAATCGGGGTGAAACTAAAAATCTACAGGTGTCTTGTTGAAAACAGACCTGGTGGATTCTCCTTTTAAAGGAGAAACGGGGTGCAGTGGAGCCAGATGTTCAAAGCAGGGTCCAGGGTCAGCACCTGTCCCAAACGACCACTCCCTCCATTCCAGGTGTGCCAAGAATCCATTACTGTGGAGTGTCTTCTCGCTCTGGTTGGGTCTGCCTTTCCCTCGATAGTCTTTCTGTCTGGCCTTTCTGTGTTGGGAGCCCTCTCCCTAGTCTTAATACATTTCTTCCCTTCTCTCTTCCTTTTAAAAAACAAAGCTGCTTCTTCTGTGCTGATTTTTCCCTATAAACTCTGAAGCTCTTTTTGTTTTCAATTCCATTTCCCCATCATTCCTTTTGCTTGCTTCTCTCTGTCTATCCATCTGCCTCACCCTTCTTAATGGAGTTTTAAATTCTGAGTCGCAAGCTGGGAATCTTCTATTTATTAAAAAGGAGCCTATTATTTAAATACAGAGCCTATTTATTTTTATTTGTCATTACATGAATATCCCACTTTTTCCCCTCAAAGGACCCTGAGGCAGTTTACACATTCCACTCCATTTTATTCTCACAACCCCGTGAAGAAGCCTAGTGATTTTAGGTGCGTTATAAATGAAACATAATAATTATTAGCAGTGTTGTGATGCCTAATAGATGACGGTGATAACGGTAATAGTAATAAGTTGGATGTAGTTATGCTTCCAGTAAATCCATTGAAATCAATAGGGACTTTAAGCATGGTGTACTTGTTCCATTGATTTCAATGGGTCTACTCTAAGCATTGAATAAGCCTGGATCCAATCTAACAATAACATAAAGAAGCGTTGCTTGATGAAATAGGGGTTGAAATCCTTTTCACCTCTGCAAGGAAGGAAGTCCAATTGATATCAGTGGGGTGTACTCCCAAGTAAATGTGGGCAAGAATGCATGGCGTGTTATTGGGAGATTGCATCCATATTGCCAGCAAACAAGAACCAAGGATGAAATAAAACTACACCTAGGGAACAAAGAAACAGGTCCTCCATGAGTTTCAAAGCACCTGTGAACCTAACATGCCCATTTTTACAAGCCACAGCATTTGTGGCAATCAGTTTTGTTCTCCGTTTGTGTGAGATAAGGATGGAGAACTCTCTGGGTTTAAACACATCTCTCTTGGTTAGACAGCAGGCAAATTGTGTGAACTTTTGTTATATGGGGTGGCCTATCAATAAAGTCAATATAGAATCAAATAAATAGAAAATTTATTTATTTATTTATTGCATTTATACCCCGCCTTTTTTCCTCTTGCAGGGAACCCAAGGCAGCTTACATTATCCTCCTCCTCTCCATTTTATCCTCACAACAACAACCCTGTGAGGTGGGTTGGGCTAAGAGTGTGTGACTGGCCCGAAGTCACCCAGTGAGCTTCCATGGCCGAGTGGGGACTAGAACCCGGATCTCCCGGCTCCCAGTCCAACACTCTTGCCACTATGAATGAATAAATATTTTGTTATATGAGGCGCCCCATCACTAAAATAAATAAATACATAAGCAAACATTTTAACTAGACTAACTAAATCGCCCTTCCTCGCCCTGGGGCCCTCCAGATGTTTTAGACTGCCACTCCCTTAGCCCCAGCCAGCATGGCCAATGCTCAGGAATGCTGGGAGTTGTAGTCCAAAACATCCAGAGGGCCCCAAGTTGGGGAAGGCTGAACTAAATCATTTATTAATTATTGTTACATTATTAGGACTCAGCCACAATATTCAGCCTGCCTCCCCCAACCTGGCAACTCTCCCCTCTGATGACATCTCAGACTACAGCTCCCACATTCCCCCAACACTATGCTGGCAGAGATAATAGAATCCTAAAATCCTAGAATAGTAGGGTTGGAAGGGGCCCACAAGGCCATCGAGTCCAGCCCCCTGCTCCATGCAGGAATCCAGGTCAGAGCATCCCTGACAGGTGGCTGTCCAGCCTCGTCTTGAGCGCCTCCAGGGTGGGAGAGCCCACTACCTCCCTAGGTCAGTGGTTCCATTGCCGTATTGCTCTAACAGTCAGGACGTTTCTCCTGAAGTTCAGCCAGAATCTGGCTTCCTGTAACTTGAGCCCATTACTCCATGCCCTGCACTCTGGGATGATCGAGAGGAGATCCCAAGAGACTGATGGGAGTTGTAGTCCAACACATCACCTAGAAGGGCCGTGGGTTGGGGGTGGTGCTGGCGTGATTATCGTTTCTAGAGGGGTTCTTATGCAGGAAAGAATCTTGGGAGGCTTAAAGAATCAATGACAATGAGTAATAATTAAATAATAACTTATTAATTATAATTATTATCAATATAATCATTAATAATGATGATGATAGCGACAGCTGCAGGTTAGGTGCCCTGACGGCAACCCAGCCTCCTCCATGCAGATGCGACTTTCTCCCCGCCAGCTGTGCAGCCAGACCCAGATGTGCGCCGCCCACGTGGTGTGGGGGCAGGGGAAGCCCAGCCTTTTCCCCGTGTAAGGAATTGGGGGGGGGGGGAGACCAGGGAAGCCCTTCCCCCTCCCGCCCATCAACCGAGCGCGGCCAATGGGGCGCGGCGACACATCGTCCAATCCGGGGGCGCGTGTGATTTGCATGGCAGCGCCTCTGCGGACAGAGCGGACTAGCAGCCTGGCGAGGCTTGGAGGCGGCGCTGGCGGCGGAGGAGAGCCGGAGCAGGGAGTGCAGGCGGCGGCGGGGCCATGGGGCCCGCGCGGAGACCCCCGGCAGGTGAGGAGGAGCCCCGCTTTCCGCGCCATGCAGAAACCCGCAGCAGCCGGGTCCCCACCCAGCAGAACGCAGAGCCCGCGGACCCCCAGCCGCCGCTCTGCGTGGGTGGCTGCTTCGTGGATCTCCTTTCTCTCCTTCTTTTCGCTCTGGGGTTGGAAGAAAAAGGAAGGCCAGAAGGGAGTGCCTCTGAGCATGCACAGAGGCCCCCCCCCAGTCTGTGGCGTGCGTATGCTTTACATTTGCGCCTGGACAAAAGGGAAATGAATTCTGCATTTGCCCTTACGCCGCTTAGAAAATGTGCTCCTTGTCAGATAGGGAAGGCACTCTGTATGCGCGCAGAGGCACTGCCCTTAATTTAAAATAAAAGCTGCCACCAGCTAGCATTTAGTTTTCTTCTTCCTCTAAGTGCCAGAAGATGAAGAATGTAGAATCAGGAAAATTGAATTCTCTCTCTCTTTCTCTGCTTGTTTGATGTTTTCCTTTCTGTTTATCCACTTTCTTTTAGCTGTGAGTTGGGGGCGGGGAGTGGAAATCGGTGTTCGAAGCGAGAATCTCTTAGCATGCACAGAATTTCCCCATCATTTTTTTTTAATTAAAAAACCTCTTTCTGATCAAAGCGGAAAGGTATCCTGCATATGTACTGTATCCATACACAGATTTTCCTAAGAGTATCTGCTACTTGTCAGATAGGAAAGGTGCTCTGCATGAGCTCAGAGGCACCGTGTTCTTACTTACAAAAAAGAAAAAGTTTTACTTAAGATGCCAACCCCAGAGAAAGGCAGTCAGCCAACCAACTGCAACCCAGAATTTTGGCTGACCACAACCCCACCTGGCTAGAATTGATCTTCCTATCTACTGTCCTGAGCTGGAGGATTGCTAAACCAGAAGAACAAGATTGTGCGTGTGTCTTTGACGTTTTCCTTGCTATTTTCTGTATGTTGTGTGTGTGTAAATGTATGTTGGAACAAAGAGTAACTGAGCTTCCGCAGTTAAACTCCCCAATTGGTTTTTTAAAAAAATTTGGCCCTGCACATGCTCAGATGCACTTTATTCTTTGTTGTTTTTTCATAGTGCAATCTTATGCAGGTCTACTCAGAAGTAAGGCCCATTGAATTCAGTGGGGCTTACTCTCAGGAAAAGTGGTATGGGATTTGCAGCCTACCTGTGCTTGCTAATGGGAAGGAAAGGTGTCTTATTAATTCCCAAATATACTATGTCCATATATATATGTGTGTGTCCTTTTTAAAAAACAAAAATGTGTGTCCTGTTGGAGAGGAGAGATACTCTGCACATGCTTAGATGCACAGTGTCCTTAACTCCATTTTCTTTTTTAAAAATTAGAAGCTGGTTCCCTTTGCCAAAGGAATCTATTCTGCAGATGCTCAAAGACAGTTGACCCCACAAGTAGGACAGGAGGGCAGTAACCCTCCCCTGTTATCTTCCCCTTCCTAGCAACAAGAGTTCAGAGGTAGACTACCTCTGAACATGGGGGTTCTGTTTTACATGCCATACCTAATAGGATGAGATGAAAGCAGCAACTTTCTCCTATGGTCTGTTTCCATTCTCTGGTTCCACAATTCCATGCAAGATCAGTAAAATTGTGGAATGTGTTCCAAGGCACAGAATCTTTTTAAAAAAAGGGAAATAAAGTTGCTAGTCCGTGTGATGATGAAGAGAAGCCTGAAAGGGTATGGGCCCTCCTCATGAAATCTCAGCAGCCAGAGGTGCATTTTTCTATGTATGTGTCTAATCCCCTTTCATGGCTATCAAAACCAGTGGGCCTCACCGCATGTTCTGACAGTGAGTTCCAGTAAGTTAAATTATGCGTAGGCCTGTCCTGAATCTCCCACCCACCAATTTCATAGGGTGAACCTGGGTGGGAGGAGCACAACCCATAATATGCCAGTACCTCTAAACTACTGCTTAATTCGTCCCATGTGGTCAGTGGGACCCTTGACTCAGGCCCAGCCTCAGCCATGGGGTTTTTGCCAAGACAAAAACAAGGTGGCTGCAGGGTGTGTCTGCACTAGAGATAAACCGGGTTTATACCAGTTTGATGCTCGTTGCTTCTCTCAAAGGTTTCAGGGGAAGTGGAATTTGGGGTGGGTACTTGCCATAGTTCCCTAGAACGTTACTTTCAATTTGAGGAAGCAGGCAGGAATCCCTGGTACGTCTCTGGATCAAGAGTCCAGACTGGGGGCAGGCAACTGCAATGGGGTGTGGGGCTCGATGACATCACGAGGTGTGGTCCCGCCCCTGACATTAAAGGGACGTGGTTGTCCCTGACCTCATTTCGTTTCCAGCAACCGTGGAGCAGATGCGGGGCAGGTGAAACGCCTCTTCCCCAGTCCCCTGGGGATTTCCGATCACAGATCGGATGGGGAGTGCTAGCAGCGTGCAGGGAAACCCCCTTGTTATCTCCGATCCAGAGATGACAAGGGGATTATTCTCCCCACCTCTTCCCAAAGCCCCCAGTAGCCTCTTGGCCAGGGGGTGGAGCTTGGGGAAGGGAGTGGGTGGGGCCTGCGGAAGAGCCCAAGCATCTGCGATGTCAGGGTGGACACTGAGCCCATAGAATCCCAGAGGAGTTCTGATTCTGAGGAGGAGCAGTTGCTCCTGGGAGAGGAGCGCGCTCCTTTTTCCCAGGGCCAACAGCTGATGGAGATTCCTCCCACCAGCATTCCTAGCTTAGATAGCAGTCCTGGGAGTGACAGAGCGCGGGAAGCAGACTTGATGGACGCACGACGCTGACACAGAGAGCTGCGCCAAATGGAGGGTGCGGAAAGGAGGCGTAGTGCCCGGTTGGCGCGCAAACAACGGTTGCGCCCAGAGGATCCAAGGGAAAAGGGGAGGGACTCTCCCTAGCCCTTAAGTTCAGGGTCTGCCAGTAATTCCCTTTCAAACGGGGACCAACTGTTCCCACTTAGGGCATAGGTACTCTGCTGCTCATATCTAGTTGCTAACAGTAGAGTTGTTAAGTTGTAAAAGAGGAATAAAGCTTTGAAAGGAATCCCTTTGTCTGTGTCTGGACTTGGCTACTAGATTAGACTGAGAGAGGCCTCCAAGGAGCCCTTGACACGCGGGCCAGATGGGCAGCTTCCATGGTCCGTGTGCGGCCCGTGAGCCGGTGGTTGCCCTCCCCTGGCCTAGATGGTGTGTTGATGCAACAGTCGCTTTAGAGCGGGGAGCTGTCAGCACCTAAGATAAAAGGTGGCGCGGAATGTCTGACGCGTGGATTTCAGGTCTGCCGCTCGTTGGGAAGCTCACCTGTCTTACATCTGTTGAAACTGCGGTCATTTGAGATGCCCGTCTGGCAGCTTGAGCGAGGAAATGGCTCGGAAGCCTGCACGCCTAGCAAGCTGATCGCTTCTTGTCTTTGCGATACAGGAGAAGCTGGTGTTGTGCCCAGGGCTGCAGTCCTCCGCACGCCTCCTTGGCAGGAAGCCCTGTTGCGCTCAGGTTTGTGCTGCGTGTGTGTGAAACGGGACCCAGAGAGTTGAAATCTCACCCCAGCCTTGAACTCCAGGAGATGCTTGACTGTAAGGCAGCGGTAGGCAACCTAGGGCCCTCCAGAGGTTTGTGACTACAATCCCCGTCAGCCACAGGCAGTACGGCCGATGGTCAGGGATTGTGTCCAAAATATCTGGAGGGCACCGCGTTGCCTGCCCCTGCCTTAAGGTCGTATTGCAATCTGCAATATGGGGCCCGAGGCCCTGGCCTACCTCGCAGGATTATTGTAAGAGTTAATAGCACTTTATCATGTGCTGAGTAGAATGCCTCTCTTTAGGAAAGGTTTTCAGGTTTAATAGTTAAGGTGCGACAAGAATTATGCCCCAAGATTTTAACTGCCACAATATATTATGAAAAGAAAACTGTCCAATGCAGGAGCGATTTTTTTCTTTTGTGTGTAACTTATTATTATTATTATTATTTTGGCTGTGATGTATCTTGGGGGTTTCTTGCTCTGCTAGTTTATCTGAAAATGTATCCAGAATTGACAGCAGAACTCCAGAGCAACAACGACATGCTGTTTATGCCGAAACTAGAGATGGATGTCTCAGCGTTCTTGCTCCCTTCGGCTCCAAAGTTATCGGCTCTTTCTTGCTGGGAACCATCAGTGGAAGCTGGTTTTAGCTTTTGAAATTAATTTCTTGGCACTGAGTTGGGCTTTCTGGTGGTCCCAAGTATCTGTCTACGTAGAACTGAGTCTCTTGGCTCTGCATTTGGTGCAGTTTTGCAGACACAGGTGTGTGTGTGTGTGTGTGTGAGTGTGTGGGGCAAGGGGCTAAGATTCAGGTGGTCTGGAGACAGTGGATGGAGAAATCCCAGGTCTGGTTAATAAACCTGGGTCAGTGACAGAACCTTGAAAGTTTCTGCTGCAGGAACAAGCTTTATAAGGTAGCAGTAGCTGTTCAGAACTGGCCTAGATCTTTAGCTGAAAGCAGAGTCTGCATTCCAGAATCTTCTCAAGGGTGTAAGCACGGCATTCTGATCCTGCACCAGAGGAGAACCCACAATTTGGGCAAAAAAAGAGAAGTCGTTTTGGCCAGCTGTTTACATCATGTCTGTTTTTTAAAAACATGGCATATCTTTGGCTTCTTTTGCAAAATTAATTCCATTCCCCATAAATGTGAGGAGGGGCATTTGGGTACATGGGGCCCTTATCCTGACCTATTCTGGTGCACGTTGGGCTTCTGAGATTTCAGCCTGGCATGCCCACGCACTTTCAGGGTCATCTTTACAGGCATAAGGACTAGCAGCTTGCTTTAAAAAAAACTAAACCAATTTCTCCATCAACAGGATCCCGCGCCTTGTAACACCTCCCACAATTCTGCCGCTTTAGTGTGTGGAATTGTGCAATCCCAGATACTGGGAGCAAACTACAGGGGAGCTCCGTTACGTGCACGAATAACTGCTTGTGGAAAATCACAAAGTCATCCACCTAGCCAGGGTGGGAAGGAAGATGTTGGACTATGCAGACCTTTGGTCAGATCCAGCAGCCCTCTTCCTATGTTCTTTTTAAATGGGGTTTAAATGACTTCATGGAGGGCAGATCTGTCCAAGGCTGTTAGCCACAATGGCTTAATAGAACCTCCACTCCCCAAGGCTGTCTACCTGTGATTACCTGACACTGGGGGCAGACTACAGGGGAAGGCCCTTGCTTTCCTTGCTCTCCTGGAGGTGTTGGATGTTGTTGGAAACGGGATGCTTTGCTCGGTGGACCCTCGTTCTGGTTCAGAAAAGTAGCTCTGGCGTGCCCTGTAAAAAACATCGAGCTGCAATTCTTCATCTGAATAGTTGGAATAGCTGAAACTCAGTGATCTGAGGCATCTGTCCCCTGCAGGCCACTCAGCAGCGCTTTTTGCTGCTTCTGCTTGTTCCACCGGCAGGTTCAAACCCATGTGTTCCTGCTCTACCTGGTCCTTTTGTGCAAAGGGGCCTTTGAGCTCTGCGCTCTGCGCTGTAGGCTATTTCCCCCGCTCCTTTGTGGCTTGAGTGTTACTGTGGGCTCAGTGCTGCTCAGTTCCTGTGCTTCAGCACAACTACAGGAAGCCCAAACTGCATGATTCCCCCCCCACCTTTCCCCTGGCCCCACCCCCTTCCACCTTACCACCAATCGTTGCGTGGTTTCCCGGCTTTTGTGAAGCTTCCCCCCCCCCATCTAAAAGGTTAAAATGTCTCTCCTAAGGCTTCGTTTCTTGCAGTACAAGCTTCAAACTACAATATGCTGGTATTTTTGGTGTTTGGCCCCGCCCCTTCTGTCTTTGGCCCCGCCCCCCATGGGAACGCAGACCCTGAGAGCTTCTCTGAAACGGAATTCGGCCTTCAGGTTGAACAAAATTCCGCACCCTTGGTACACTGAGTAAAGAGTCGCGCTTCCTGTGTCATTTTACCTTTAAAAAAAAACACGTTTCTAGCCCTCATGACTGTGGAGAGATCCTTGACAGGATACAGGCATTGGCTGCTGAAATCTTGGAAGACAGCAGGGTGGCTGAATAGAATTTCTAGCGCCCTCCCATTTACTTATTGATTACAGTTACATCCCGCCTTTCTTCCGCTGTGGAACGCAAGGTGGCTACATGTGATTCCCAGGGGGGTCTCCCCTCCAAGCGCTGACCAGACCCAGACCTGCTTAGCTTCAGCACGGTGGCTGCCTCATGCACCTTCAGACCATGTCTTGGGACCATGACAAGTAGAAGCACAATGGGGAATGGGGCTGTTCCACCAGCCCTTCTGAAGGACCATCTCTGAGGGCGCCAGGTTGGAGAAGCTGAACAGAGGCCACAGTGTGAGGAAGGGGGAGCAGATTTCACCTCTGGACAATGTTAGAGCGACAACTAAGACTGCAGCTACTTTGCCCAAATTATGTATGCAGCAAAAGCTGCCGTATCGGATCGGATCATGCGCCCGTCCAGTCCAGTATTGCCCAGTTTGACAGGCAGAGCGTGTCTGGGGTCTTGGGTGGAGAGGGGGCTTTCCCAGCACTGCTACATGAGCTCTCTTAAATGGATATTGAACCTTGGGTCTTCATCTGGTAATGCAGCGGGTGTAGAACCTGCGGCCTTCCTAGGGATGTATGGATTTTGTTGAATCCGTTCCGCCCGTGTTTTTGCGGATGGTCAGGCATCTTTCATTCCGATGCGCGCTCATTGATGGAATCAGATTTTTTGCATGAGAATTTTTTTTCATTTGATAGTGATAATTTGCACTATCGCAAATGCGCACTACCGCAAGTGTGCACTTGCGCAAATCCCTCCAAAAAGTAACCAAAAAACCCTGGCTCACAAGCCCGTGTGACTCGGGAAAATTCGGTCTGCTGTGGAATACGCAGTTTGGATTCATAGAAATCCAAACTCATTTGAATCTGTTGTGGATTTCTTTGACATCTCTAGTCCCTCCAGATATTTTTGGACTCCCAACTCCCATCAGCCAGCATGGCTAGGAGTGATGGGACTTGTAGTCAACAACATCCGGCAGGCCCAGGTTCCTGACTCCTGTTGTAAAGCATGTGCTCTACCTGTGAACTGCGGCCTGTGCCTAATTGTCCACAGTTTCCGAATTTAATCTCTTGCTATGAAATATTTAGGTATTGAATATCTTTTCATTGATGGTCTTGAGAGCACTGTTATTTTGGGCAAGAGAGGTTTCTTTGTAATAGTCCTGACATGGCTCTAATTTATTTTTATTTTTATTATCATTATCATCATCATCATCATTTTGCCCCAACAGGTCTTGATCTTTCGGGACCGGGTTCTCCATGGTGTGAAACACAGGAGCCGATGCGGGCCGGGCGATCCGCTTTGGCCGTGTGAGGCGGGCCTTTTCTCAAAAAGATGGTTGGTAAACTCAAGCAGAACTTGCTGCTGGCCTGCCTGGTGATCAGTTCGGTGACTGTTTTCTATCTGGGGCAACATGCCATGGAATGCCACCACCAGGTCGAGGAACGGGGCCAGCCGGCCCGGCTGGAAGTGGCCCGAGCGACGCCGAGAGCCGGCCCGGGTTGGAAAGAGAACGCCACCTTGGCTTACCACAAGGACATGCCCTTGATCTTTATTGGGGGGGTGCCCCGGAGTGGCACCACCTTGATGAGAGCGATGCTGGACGCCCACCCGGACATCCGTTGCGGGGAAGAGACCCGGGTCATCCCTCGGATTCTGGCCGTCAAGCAGATGTGGGCCCGCTCAAGCAAGGAGAAGATGCGGCTGGACGAGGCCGGGGTGACGGATGAGGTCTTGGACTCGGCCATGCAGGCCTTCTTGCTGGAGATCATCGTCAAGCACGGGGAGCCGGCTCCGTACCTCTGCAACAAGGACCCCTTTGCCCTCAAGTCCTTGACCTACCTGGCCCGGATTTTCCCCAACGCCAAGTTCATCTTGATGGTCCGGGACGGCCGGGCCTCCGTCCATTCCATGATCTCCAGGAAGGTCACCATTGCCGGCTTCGACCTGAACAGCTACAGAGACTGTTTGACCAAGTGGAATCGTGCCATCGAGACCATGTACAACCAGTGTGCGGAAGCCGGCCCGGAGCGCTGCACGATGGTGCGCTACGAACAGCTCGTCCTGCACCCTGAGCGGTGGCTGAGGGCGCTCCTCAAATTCCTCCGCATCCCGTGGGACCCGGCCGTCTTGCACCACGAAGAGATGATCGGGAAAGCTGGCGGCGTCTCCCTCTCAAAGTGAGTCAGCTTCTTCCCTGGGAAACGTCCCATCGGGACAATCTCCCCAGCCGTTTCCTGGGAAAACTCTCCGATGCTCGGAAGTGGCATTGGAGTGGCATCGCCAACGCAGGTGGGCGTTCTGCCAGCAGACCTCGGCCACTGTCTGTGCAGCCCACAGAGCCCTGCCCGCTTTCCCCCCTGCGCAGCTGACCAGCCAGTGGAGGCTGGTGGCCCCAGTGTCAGTGGGGTGGGAAATCCACTCTGGGTTTCAGTCTGAAGCAGTCAGAACGATGAGTCCAAGCCCCTTGAGGTGTCTGACAGCTCCAATTCTGAATCGGAGTTGGAACAGCTAGATCAGAGCCCAGGGGAGGAATCTCTCCCAGTGTCTTGTTTCGGTAGGGAGGGCCTGTCCCCCGGGCTCTGATCTAGCTGTTGCAACTCTGATTTAGAATCAGAGCGATCAGACATCTCAAGGGGCTTGGACGTGCCCCTGACGCTCTGCTGTACACATTGGAGAACTCTGTTAGAGCTCTGACTGAAACCCGGAGCAGAATCACCACCCCACTGACATCGGAGCCACCAGCCTCCACTCCGATCAGCCATCAGTTGAGCGATTGAGGACAGATCGCTATGGCAGTGCTGCTAATAGCAGTGGGAAAACGGCAGTCTCGATGAGGAGAATTATGATGAGTACCACCCCATCAATCTCGATGAGTACCACCCTAGAATAGTATTCATTTCACAGCCAATACAGAACAAACTGGCAATTCTATTTCATAATATATTTTTTTTCTCAAAGGGACATTGAGATCAGAGAATCAGAGAATCATAGAACAGTAGGGTTGGAAGGGGCCTGTAAGACCCTCGAGTCCAACCCCCTGCTCCATGCAGGAATCCAAGCCAGAGCATCCCTGACAGATGGCTGTCCAGCCTCGTCTTGAATGCCTCCAGCGTGGGAGATCCCACTGCCTCCCTAGGTAATGGGTTCCATTGTCGTATTGCTCTAACAGTCAGGAAGTTTGTCCTGATGTTCAGCCGGAATCTGGCTTCCTGTGACTTGAGTCCCTTCTTCCATGTCCTGCACTCTGGCATGATCGAGAAGAGATCCTGGCCTTCCTCTCTGTGACAGACTTTCAAGTCCTTGAAGGGCGCTATCCTATCTTCCCTCAGTCTTCTCAAGGCTAAACAGGCCCAGTTCTCTCAGTCTCTCTGCATAGGGCTTTGTTTCCAGTCCCCTGATCATCTTCGTTGCCCTCCTCTGAACCCTCTCCAGTTTGTCTGCATCCTTCTTCAAGTGTGGTGCCCAGAACTGGACACAGTACTCCAGATGAGGCCTAACCAGTGCTGAGTAGAGGGGAACTAGTACTTCACGGGATTTGGAAGCTATGCTTCTATTAATGCAGCCCCAAATAGCATTTGCCTTTTTTGCAGCCACATCACTTTGTTGGCTCATCTTCAGCTTGTGATCAACAACAATTCCAAGATCCTTCTCGCTTGTAGTGTTGTTGAGCCAAGCATCCCCCATCTTGTAACTGTGTATTTGGTCTCTTTTTCCTGGGTGTGGAACTTGGCATTTATCCCTATTATATTTCATTCTCTTGTTTTCTGCCCTGCGCTCCAGCCTGTGGCAAAAGAGGCGGTGCCGAAACCCCCCCAACACCAGCCTATTGGAGCTTCAAGCCTTAGGAGCGGCTTTTCCAGCCTTTAAAGGGGAGAAAGTGAAAGGGGCGTGGCCATCTGCCCAGGAGGTTTCTGCAGCTACCAGCGCACCCCTCCGCCCCAAAAAGGGTTGCCCAGCCCCTCCCTGGACTAGCTTGGATCTGACTCAGCATGTTTATTTGGTGTTGAGTAAAGAGATGTGTGGTGTTAAATTTTACGTGCTGTATAAATATCTTGACCCACACAGTCTGCTGGGTGTGCATAACCCTGCAGTGCTTCTGCCAGCATGTGGAGCAGATTGCCCATTCTGTGTCTCTGCATGAGTTGCTGTTCTGATTCAGACTCTTCCCAACTGAAAGTCATGCTCAGAGGAGGAACTTCTACTAAAATGTGTGCATGGGAGGGTGGGCGGAGTGGGATCTTCTGTGGGGAGGTAATTCTTATCTCCCCGCCCCCCCATGCTCTAAAAATAGACCTCTCTGGGCCTAAGAGTGAAAATAACTGTCTCCCATTTTAATGTGGGGGGCGGGAAGTGTCACAGCTACTAAAATATGCTGACTTTTAAAGCTTCCAGATGTCCAAAATTTGTATCAGTGTAATATCTTTCCTAGGCCTATGCACACATCCCAAAATTACCGGGCAAGGTTTTGAGCGCTCCAGGACTCTTCATCAGGCACAACGAAGTGAGAAGCGTGGAAGGTGTCTGGGGGGAGAAGAAGAAGGAAAAGAGTTGCTGTTCAAGCCTTGCAGCTTGCTTTTTTGTAACATGTTCCCTGATGTAGAGATCTGGAGATCTTGAAAGCTTGCACATTTTGTTGGGATCTTTGAGGTGGCCTAACAAAGATACTACACCTTATGGCTTTTGCATTTGGTTACAGTCTTAAGGCGGAATGTGGGAGGAGGCTGCAAACATCCATGTTCGGTCCTCCCAGGAATGGAAATGGCATGGACGTGTCTACCGTAATCAATAGTCTTGATGGTGTCACAAGAATCCCGGTTGTTTTTGCTGCAACCGGCCGACACAGCTGCTACCCTGCTGAAACTGAGATTAACCATGGTCAACTCCCCTGTTTTTGAAACTTTTCACAGCTTGCAGCTCCGCTAAGAGTTCTTGACCAGCTTGACCGGCTTAATAAAAAACGTTTGCGAGCTTTCAATGTCTGTGGGAGGTACAGAATCCTAACAGAGAAACGGAGCTCAGTTTGTTCCTTCTCTCATTCCACGGGGTTTCTCCCTCTCCCCTTACAAAACAGGATTGACCTTGAGCCCCGTGGCCCCTGGCGTCTCGGCTCTGCGTAGTTTTTTGGCCTCTGCTTTGGTGTCCTGATAAGCGGCCTCTGTTTACTTTCTTGTCTCGGCTGACCGCGCCCGACCCTCTAGCCATTTTTGGTTATATTCTCTTCTCCGCCACCCCTCCGAGCTTTGTCTCTGTGCCGGGGCAAGGCAGCTGCCGTCCCGCAAAGGCTTCTGGCAGCGCCGCGGGTGGCACGGGACTCTCTGCGGCTTGCAGGCGCTGCCAGCGTGGCTCTTGGGTCCGGTCCTGGCGCATGGAGCCTCGCCAGAAGAGGCACTGAAGTTCGCCTGCTCTTTAATGGGAAACAGCTGTGGATGCCGGAGCGTGCAGGGAAAATGTCGTTTTCCCCCCAGGCAGCGGTTGGGCCAAGTCTCTCGCTTTCTTACTGTGAGCGGAGCCAGCGGGTCGGGAGGATTCAGGGAGGAATGCGCTGTGTGGATGGGGGGCGGCGGCGTTTCTTCACGGCTGCAGCGTGGGACTGCGGGGGCAGCTGAGCCTTTGCAGTTCCTCAAAGAAGACGCTGCTGGATCAGACCGAAGGGTTATCTCGTCCTGTTTCCCACCTTGGCACGCCAGGTGTTAATGCAGTGGTCTCATCAGAGTTCAGATTTGCACCTTTTCAACCCGGTGGGTCAGAGCCTGAACCTCCCGCTGTTGCCTTCCCTCCCCGGGTCTTCAGGGATAGATTGCCACTGAACGTAGAGGTTTGACTGAGCTGCAGTGGCTGGTTGCCACCGCTTGGTCTCCCGTCCCCCGTGAATTTGTCTCCTTTCTCCCTTTCATAGAATCGTAGCATCATAGAATAGTAGGGTTGGAAGGGGCCTATAAGACCATCGGGTCCAACCCCCTGCTCAGTGCAGGAATCCAAGTCAGAGCATCCCCGACAGATGGCTGTCCAGCCTCGTCTTGAATGCCTCCAGTGTGGGGGAGCCCACCGCCTCCCCAGGTAATGGGTTCCATTGTTGTATTACTCTAACTGTCGGGAGGTTTTTCCAGATGTTCAGCCGGAATCTGGCTTCCTGTCACTTGAGCCCATTCTTCCGTGTCCTGCGCTCTGGGATGATGGAGGAGAGATCCTGGCCTTCCTCTCTGGGGCAACCTTTCAAAGACTTGAAGAGCGTTATCCTATTTCCCCTCAGTCTTCTCTTCTCAAGGCTCAACATGCCCAGTTCTTTCAGTGTCTCCTCATAGGGCTTTGTTTCCAGTCCCCTGATCATCTTTGTTGCCCTCCTCTGAACCCTCTCCAGTTTGTCTGCATCCTTCTTAAAGTGTGGCGCCCAGAACTGGACACAGTACTCCAGAGGTGGCCTAACCAGTGCTGAGTAGAGGGGAACTAGTACTTCCTGGGATTTGGAAGCTATGCTTCTATTAATGCAGCCCAAAATAGCATGTGTCTTTTGTGCAACCACATCCCATTGCTGGCTCATCTTCAGCTTGTGATCGACAACAATTCCAAGATCCTTCTCGCTTGTCGTGTTGTTGAGCCACGTATCCCCCATCTTGTAACTGTGCATTTGGTTCAGTCAAACCTCTATGTTCAGTGGCAGTCTATCTCTGAAGACCTGGGGAGGGACAGCAGGAGGTTCAGGCTCTGACCCGCCGAGTTGAAAAGGTGCAAATTTGAACTCTGATGAGACTGCTGCATTCAGTCTTCTGGCAGGGGCTTCCACAAGTGAACGATGCACTGCACAAAGAAGCGGTTTTCTTTTCTCTGTCCTGAATCTACTGCCTACCCATTTCATCAGATCAGGGATCTCCATGCCATGGGGCCAGCCATGCTCCTGCCCCTCCTGATTTCATCAATTCCTTAAGGGGTTGTTTTTAATGGGCGGCTGGGTTGCTGCAAAGAGAAACGTTGTCCTGCAGCCCCACTTTTGTTTGGGTTCAAAAGGATGTTTTTGTGTTTTCGAACTCAGACCCCACCGCTGCCTGGTACTTAGATTCTTGGCCAAGGTTCTTTTCCTTTAGCCTCACCACTTCGTTTTGTGACAGGCCGTGCCTGCTATGGCAGCCATTTTATGAACAGGAAAGCTCTCTCTGTGGCAACCATTTTGTGAGAGTGCTCATGGCACTTTCAAAGTTCCAAATGTGCCCACCGACCCAAAAAGATTGGGGACCCCTGCATTAGCACTGGAGCCTCTTTCCATCTCAGAAGTTCTTGGGAGCGAAGGGAAAAGGGATGGGGGGGGTGCGCTATCAAAAATGCCAGCCTCTTTTAGCGTAAACTTCTTATCCGCAGTAACAAAGCCTGTGGAGAGGCGTTTCAGCCGTTTAGAAGGGGGGGGGGAAGCTGCACAAAAGCTAAGAACCACCAAAGGGCATGTGGTTGTGTGTGTGGGGGGGAAGGGTGTGACCATCTCTGTGAACTCTGGAGGGCTGGATTTGCACCCCAGCTCCACCCCCCTGCATTAGAGGACCCCAGGTTCTGGTAATAAGAACATAAGACCCCTCCTTCAATCCATCTGTCTGTCGTGGCTTTATCCCTGCCTTCCCCAGTCAGGAGCCCTCCAGATGGGTTGGACTTTGAGTCCCATCAGCCTCAGCTAGCATGGCCAATGGTCAGGAATGCTGGGAGTTATAGTCCAAAACATCTGGAGGGCACCAGGTTGGGGAAGGCGGCTCTCTCCTGCCCTTTCTCCAAGGAACTTATGGCGATGTATCTTGGGGGGCGGGGGGGTGTTGCCCAGTTTCCCTCTCAATCATCTGAGGTAGGTTAGGTGTGGGGGGGAGAGGCGCTAGGCAGCCCCCGTGTGCTTTTGTGGCTGAGTGTGGATTGGAACCTGAGTGTGTGGTTTGCCTTGACCTGCTGTGGCTCACCTTGAGCTGACTTCTGCTCGCCCGTGGCATTCTCCAGGACAGATTCAGCTGAGGATTGGAGCCCGGCCTGCTGGGGGAGGCGGCTGAGGCATGGGTGGCGCTGTGCCCCTGGAGGTGCGGCGGCAGATGGCTGTACTGGCGTAGTGTAGTTTTTTTAGGTGCAGGCATGCATCGCAACAGCCCCTATAGCAGGGGTGCAGAACCTCTTTCAGCCCACAGGCCGCATTCCATTTCAGAGAAGCTCTGGGGGGGCCGCGTTCCAGGGGTGGGCGGGGCCAAAGACAAAGGGGGCGGGGCAAAAGACAAAAAATAGCTTCAAGCTCCTCCTGCCAATAACAAAGCCTTAGGAGGAGTGTTTCAACCTTTCAGAATAGGGAAAAACTGCACAAAAGCCGGAAGCCACGATATGACCAGTGTTTGGAAGAACGGAGTGGAGCCAGCAGAAGTGGGTGCGGCCATCTGGGGGACCACAGGATTTGGCCCCCAGGCCCGAGGTCCCTCACCACTGCCCTATAGCCACGGCCCCCAGGAGAGTCCAGAACTGCAGGTGGCTCCGTTGATCCACATCAACAAACCAGTTCTAGCCGTTTCATCTCCCCCAGGAGCAGGACTTTTGGATTGCCGATGGGTCTTACTTGCCCACGCAAGACCCAGCCACCCCGAACTCCTTTGCATTACAACAATATGTTGTTGCTGGGAAAATTGATTTCTCACCCAGCTACTGTGAGGATTGCAGCTAAACTCAGGGAATGGGGAAGTCTGGGGAGGGAGGCAGATGATTTCAGGATCCCTGCTGATAAAAAAAAAGCCCCAGCGCTGTGTCCCTGCAAACCCCTGTGCCACTGTGCTACTGGACTTCTGCGGAAGCCGACCAAGAGAACAGCAGGGGAGAGAGACGCTGCCCGTGTGCGGTGGACCCCGCTTCTCTGGCCTGCGCTGGCTTGACAATCGATTTAGAGAGCATGGCTTCATGAGCATCAAAACTGCACAGCCAATTTTTCTATTTTGGTCATGCTGTGAGGCCTCAGGACCAGAACTTTGGACGGGAACACTGTCTGAAACGGCACTTTACCTTGGCAAACGCACATTCCTGAAGCTGCCTCGGCTGTGTCGTGCACGTCTGCGTGTGTGTTTCTTGGGAAAAATTGGCAGGCCCCATGGAATGTGTGTGTCTCTGGATGCGTAACCCTTTCCAGTCGTGGCACGAGCTGCAGAAGAAATGGTGGGGGGTATGCATGTGTCTGCATGTGCATATGTGCATGGGGGAAAGGTAGTGGTGCAGGGAGGGTCACCCCCCTGACCCAAAATTTCCTCCCCTCCAAATATCCAGCACATTTTGGGACTCCCACGCTTGTTTCTTTAATCGAGACCCTGCCAAAAATGGCACCCGAGGCGGCAGGTGGTAAAAAAATTCAGGTTGAAAACAAAATCTTAATTAAAATATAATGCACAGATCCAAAAACACACAAAGCGCCACAATGAAAGGCACACCAGTCAGGAAATTCCCTCCTAAATGTTATACCTCAGCCTACCTTGACTTGGATGATGTGATTTGTAGTCCAACACACCTGGAGGGCCTGAGTTTGGCAAAGTCTGATATACCTTCTTTGCATTAGTCACTGTTATTTTCAGTTTGATGGAGCAAAAACAAATCTTAGAATTGCGGCATGGACTCGTTCTGGAATGCAAAAGGATCCGATGGCAGAACAGGTTTTCAGCCGGTTTGGGAATGGTGGGTGTTGTAGTCCAAAACAGCTGGCGAGCGCCCGGTTGGGGAAACCTGCCCCTATGGGCTCTGCGTGTCTGTGTGTGTCGGTTCAATGCAAGGGTATCGTTCTACAAATGAATGATATGTATATCTATTTTGCAGAGTTGAAAGATCTACGGACCAGGTCATCAAGCCGGTCAACGTGGAGGCCCTGTCGAAGTGGGTCGGGAAAATACCTGTCGACGTGCTGCATGATATGCCAGTGATTGCGCCAATGCTGGGGAAACTCGGCTACGACCCCTTTGCCAACCCGCCCAACTACGGGAAGCCAGATCAGAAAGTTCTTGAAAACACCAGGAGGGTAAAAGACAGTTCTTATTTAGGAAAGCAGTCTGATATTTATGAATTACAATATCTATCCACCCACCCATCCACCCATCCATCCATCCATCCATCATCTATTGCATTTTTTCCTGATGGCCCCACCCCTTCCCCTTCCCCTGGCCCCACCCTCTCCCCCCAGCCACCAATTGCATGGCGGTTTTCCAGCTGCTGTACAGTTGCCTCCCTGTTCTAAAAGGTTGACCGACCTATGGCTGAGTTACTGGCTGCAAGACCTTTGAGCTACGTGCAGTGTGCTGGTCTATTTGGCCCCACCCCGTTTACCTTTGGTCCTGCCCAGAACTGGAACGCGGCCCCCGAGAGTTTCTTTGAAATGCAATTCGGCCCTCAGGCTGAAAGAGGTTCGACACCGCTGCTGTACAAGGTGAGAGTTTCAAGATGGCGGGGAGGGGCAAAGTCAGGCCGAATTGCTCAGCCCCTCGATCTGAGCCCCTCAGTGGCTCTACCACTGGGAGGTGGCCCCTCCCGGCTTTCTTGTTGTCCCTGCCTTACAGCACCCTGTGGGCACCAATGAGTGGGTAGACTCCTCCCTTGGTGCCCACCAGACTCACTGCCCCTCCTGATTTCGTTTTATTCCGTAAGATTTTTTTTAAAAAAATAAAACTTTTTTTCTTCCCTTCTCACTGGGAGGCTGGCCTGCTGCAAAGTGAAGGGGCACCCTCGGGTGCCATCTTTATTTTGGTTCCCAAACGTGGTTTTGTGTTTTGGAGCCCAGACCCCCACCTCTGCCTGGTATGTAGGTTCTTGAGCGAGTTTCTTTTCTTTTAGTCTCACCACTTTGCCTTCTGGGAAAGGAGTGTTTGTGACTGGCCATACCCAGTACGGCAGCCATTTGATGAATGGATAAGCCCCCCCGGCAGCCATTTTGTGAGTGTGCCCACATCCCTCTCTCAGAATTCTGAATGTGCCCACTGACCCAAAAAAGTTTGGGCACCCTTGCTATACATGGCATTTGGCAGCAGAGGCTGGTGTTGAAGTTGCCTGACTGAGAGGACTGCTTTGATGCTCCTTCAGCTCCCGGTTTTGCTTCCAGGCCTAACTGAAGGTGCCGGGTTATTATTGTTCACGTTGACACTGCCTGGCTGTGCCGTGGAGTCAGGGGCTGTTTTCTTTTTCTTTTTTTTACTTTCAGGGGATTTGTGCAAATGTGCACTGATGCTATTGCGCGTACAGGTAATTCGCACTTTTGCACGCGCAGATTAGTGCATATGCACATTAGCACAAGTGGAATGAAATTCTCGTACATCCCTAAAAAAAATCAGATTCCGTCACTGAGCAGACAGAAGGGAAGAGGCCTGACTGTCTGGGAAACACAGATGGAATTGATGTAATAAAATCTGTACTTCCCTAAGCTGAAGGAGTAGCTCTACCCATACGCTTCTTTTTCATGTGCTCTGCTCTGGAGACAAAGGCCTGCTCCTGGGTACCCTTCGCTGAGAAAGGCTCAATCCGTGTGTTCACAGGACAGGGCGTCCTGCCAGCTGCCTTCATTGTCCTATTTGCCGGAGAGTGAGCCCTTTTTCTTTTTCTTTTAATTCCTGAGAACATGTTCTGGTTTCCAGTACTTCAGACAGGGCTCTTCCTTCTTTCCATTTGCAAATGGTAATGTGAACGGCTTGATGCTTTGTTTTTTTGTCAAAACGTCGTGTGTGTGTCTCAAATATGTTATAGTTTTGTTTGAGTTTTTATTCAGTTGCCTTGAGCATTCTGTCCGTACAGAACGGTGCCTGAGAGACTCCATAAATATATGTAGCTCTAGTTTACGTTTCTAAAGGCTGCTTTTGTTTTTCCAGGTCCATAAAGGTGAATTTCAAATTCCAGAGTTCCTGAAAGGGATGCCACAGGTGAGCCGTCTTGGGGCATCCATCTCACATGTGTCCCAGGGACTTTTTTTTACTCCCCACAGCTCCTGCAATGCAGCCGACTTTCCTTTTGGCTGGGGTGAGGGGAAGTGTGGCCCTTCAGATGTTGTTGGACTGCAGCTCCCATCAGCTGCAGCCAGCATGGCCAGTGGTGAGGGATGATGGGAGGTGTAGCCCAACAACACCTGGAGAGGCCTGCACGTCCCCCATCCCTGTTTATGAGGGCCTGTTGCATCTTAATTGAGTCTGAGCTAATGCAGAATTACGAGCAAGGCCTTTGGCGAGTTTGATTTGTTTTAAGTGAACTTGAAACTTTAATATGTTCTAAGCAATGGAGGGCTCCACTGATTTTAAGTGAGCTGGAATTGAGGCATTAATGTTCGTAATGTATTACACCTATGGTTAATTTGTTTGTTCTGTGAGCCACTTTAAGCACAATATATTCTAGAAAATTGTTGTACCGGGGTGCAGAAATTCACGCCTGGGGCCAAATCCAATCCTCCAGGGTTCTCCAGAAGGCGACACCCCTTTCCCCCTGACCGCCAATCCTTTTGTGGTTTCCTGGCTTTTGTGCAGTTTATTCCCCCATTCTAAAATGTTGAAATGCTGAGTAACTGTGGCAGCAAGAGCTTTAAGCTGAAATAGGCTGGTATTTGTGGTCCCGCCCCTTTTGCCTTTCGCCCCGCCCACTACTGGAATGCAGCCCTCGAGAGCGGCCTTTGGGATGACCGAGGTTCTGCACCCGTGCATTATACAAATAAATTGACTCAGACTCCAATATGATTCTGAGGAGGAACAGTAATCCGTGGGAGAGGATCTCACTCATCCCTCACAAGCACAGCAGCTGACAGAGATTCCTTCTGCCGCATTCCTGGGAGAGAGAGTGACCCTGGCAGCGAGAGAGCACTGGAGGGGGGCTTGCTGGACGCTCGGCGCAGACACAGGGAGCGGCGACAGATGGAGGGTGCCAAAAGGAGGCGTTCTGCTCGTTTGGCACTCAAACAACGTTTGCGCCCCGAGGACCCAAGGGAAAGAGGGAGGATCTCTCCATAGCCCATAAGTTCAGGGTCTTCCTGTGGTTCCCCTTTAAACGGGGACCAAGCTGTCAGGAGCGGCCTAGCTGCCTCTTGCAGTCCCCTCCAGTAGCCAACTCAGGACACAGACGACAAGGATTCTTTCCAAGGCTTTATTCCTTTATTACTTTATGACTCTTTCAGATACTAATCACTAGCGACTAAGCAAGGAACAGCATTGGGGAGAGAGAGCAGAGTAGCCTAAGCTCCAGGTAAGGCAGTTGGTCCCTGTTTGAAGGGGAACCATGGGAAGACTCTGAACTTATAGGCTACGGAGAGATCCTCCCTCTTTCCCTTGGGTCCTTGGGGCGCGACTGTTGTTTGAGCGCCAAACGAGTGGAACGCCTCCTTTCAGTGCCCTCTATCTGTTGTCTCTCCCTGCGTCTTCACCGAGCATCCAGCAAGCCCCCCTCCAGTGCTCTCTCACTGCCAGGGTCACTATCTATCCCAAGAATGCTGGCAGGAGGAATCTCTGCCAGCTGCTGTGCCTGTGATAGATGAGCGAGCTCCTCTCCCACGGATTGCTGTTCCTCCTCAGAATCAGAACTGCTCTGGGGCTCAATGGGCTCAGTTTCCACCCTGACAGAATGATCATTTAAAGAAAAAAAACTTTTTTGTTTTGTTTTATGTGTTTGGTGTGTGAGGCAAAATCAAGATTTGATCAGGAGAAACGTGTGGGCCACATCAGATGGCAAGCGGGGAATTGCTTTGTGGAATGACACCCCCCCCCCCGAAATATAAAGGCTTCCAGATCACTGGCACGTCAGGGGGCAACATCTTAGTCTTGCTGCCCCTGTAGCACTGCGATGGGAAGGTGGTTGACGTTGCTCCATGGCCCGTTCCCAGGGAGGGTGCCTCGAGTGTTCCTCCAGCGTTGCGCCGTCTGCTGGCCCCACTCCCCCAAATTGGTGCCCTCCAAATGACTTCAACTCCCATCAGCCTCAGCCAGCATGGCCAGTGGTCTGGAAGTCTGGGAGTTGTCACCCAAAACATCTGGAGGGCACCATAGGTTGGGGAAGGGTAATTTAGATGTTACCAGGGCAGTGTGGGAATGACCCCACAAAAGTAGTTCCCACATCGCTGTGGTTATGTGCACACTTGGCTCTAAGCGGGATTGATGTTGAGCAGTGACGGCTGTGACCCTCCTCCTCCTCCTCCTGCCAAGAGGATTTTCTTTTTTGAGCCGCTTGGTCAAACTGAACAGGAGAGCAGCTCTCGACGCAAACGAGCAACGGCTTTCTTCTCGTTGCAGCCGAGGAAGACAGTAGAGAGGAAGTCCCGCGTCAAGATAAAATGAACAAGGAGCTGATAAAGTAGAGTAGTGTCTGGTGGTGTCTGTCTTGTGTTTTCAAACTACAACCACCCCACCCGCCCCACGCTTTTTGGCTGCAGGCACCAGAATTCCTCCCGATAAACTCCTCTTGTGCGTGTGTCTGAATATGCACCTCTGGTGCGCAAAGGGGCGGGGCTTTTGCCTGTTCCCTTCTTGCGCTTCGGGCGGCCTGTGCTTTTGGCTTGGCTGGCTGTGCGCAGCTAACCCGCAGCCACGAGGGAGCAGTCCTTGTTTGGCTTGGTGTGCTGCTGCCCCTGGTATACCGCTTGGCTCCCAACTTGTGTGTGTGTGTGTGTGGGTGTGCATCTCACAATCCCAAAAAGTGTTCTGGAAGTCCTGAACTTTCATTAAAGTTGCCAGACAATTAAAGTTGGGGGTTTTCTTGTCAAGTCGATCCATGATTCCCTCTATTGGCAATGTTCTGGAGTGAGTGCCGATCATTACTTAGTTAAATGACATCACCCACCTGCAAGAGGGGAGGTATCAGCAGGTTTGCGGGAACCCTGAGGGTTGCAGAAAAACAAATAATTTTTTGTGGAGGGTGGGAACCTCATTGTGCTCTAGTGAGGTGGTAGGGTTCATTCAATATATTCGTGGAGGATAGGTAGATTTAGCCGTGATAGCTAAATAGAGCCTCCACATTCAGAGGCACTGTACTGCAGATGCTGAGGACCAACAGGGAAGGGCCGTCGCCTTTGTGCCATGTTTGTGGGCCTCTCTTTGTCCATCCCAGTGGTTTTCAGCTTTTAATCCATGACCACCTTACCAAGCATGCAACATTATCGTTGAATGCCCTCCAAAGCCACATTTTTTTTAAAAAAAATAAGGACATAAAAAGCACTTTAGGCAAGGCGATTTTATTCCCAAGGTCAGGTGAGCAGTAGATACACGACAATTCTCCCCTCTTGCAGTGTCGAAAGGCTTTGCAGGTGGGGGAAGGAGCAGCCTGAAATCCCAGATAGCCCCTCGAGTTTTGAATCCCTCCCCACGATTTGTAGATCGTGCCCTGGGGGGGCAGGACTGGGGCTGGGCGTATGGCTCCAGTAACAAATCACTGACCAAATCCAGCCAGGCAATTGTGAAACATTTAAATTTAAGTTGTTTCATTGCCAAAGCCTGGATAGCTCTTGGTGGAGAAGTACTGATACTTCTAGGATACTGTTCCCCAGCCCACCCCATGGCCGTGCTGCTGGGAATGATGGGACTTGCAGTCCAAAACATCGGGAGGGCACCAGGTTGGGGAAAGCAGACACGTTGTGTGACTTCACAGGGTATGCAGCCCCTGAACATGGAGATTCGCTCTAGCATTGGTAGATTCCTCCACCATGAGGTTGCCTCCGCGCTTTAAAAAATAAATTATGCCAGTTATTATCGCCACGTCTTGTCGCAGGGAATTCCATGCACGAATTCGACGTTGTGTGGAAGCGTCCTTCCTTCCCTCTGTCTGTCCTGAATTGGCTGTCAATCAGTTTCATCGGGTGAACCCCAAGTTCTAGTATTAACTTTTTAACGTTTCTTCTTGTTTTGTAACTGAATGTGGCTTGCTTCAGTGGGCAGCGGCTCTTTTAATTTACAAACGATGTTTCTTTCTCTCCCCCCCCCCCCCCCCGCTTCTTCTTCTGATAGACCGACGTGGTGAAATAGAAGATGGGACTTCACGCAGGTGGCTGGTAATGAAATGTACCATCGTGTCTTTTTGACCTCGTTTTTTGTTAGCACGCATGATCAGCGCTGGTTTCCTTGGGAGGAAAGCCGTTGAGAACCCACTAGCTCAGTGGTGGACTGCGTGCTTTGCATGTTGAAGAGCTCTGTTTCGATCAATGGCCTATGCCGTTAGAATGGATTTATTATTTATTTATTATTATGTCTCTATCCTGCCTTTTTTGCTCCAAGGAGCCCAAGTGGCTCACGTGGCCCTCCTCCTCTCCATTTTATCCAGTTTTTCCTCCTCTCCATTTTATCCTCTCACAACAGCCCTGTGAGATAGGTGAGGCTGAGAGTCAATGACTGGCCCAAAGTCACCCAGTGAGTTTCATGGCCGAGTGGGGACTCGAACCCGGATCTCCTGAGTCCCAGTCCAACACCACACTGGCTCTCAAGGAGCTTCTGAGCTGCGGAAGGCCTCTCTCTGCCTAGGTCCATACAGCGAGGGCGGTTCAACTTCAGGCTTGCCGGATCTTCTTTGTTTTTTTACTGGAACCTTGAGATCCAGAACAGGGCTGGGCAAACTGTGGCCTTTGGGATGATGTTGGACTGCAGTTCCCATCATTCCCATCTGTCTAACCCTAACCCATCCCTGATCTAGAGCCGGGTGCAGAACAGTGGCTCAGGCAGTCAGACATGCGCTAAGAGTTAAGGAATGGGATGAGCACGGCCCAGGTGATCAACACCAAGCTCACAAACCTGTCCACGCACAAATCCAGTCCTGGTTTCCCCCCCAGCAGGCGTTCTCCTTCAGCAACCTCATTTATTGGGGAGAGATTTATTATTTTATTTATTCATTACATTTATATCCTGCCTTTAGGCTAAAATAGTACTCAAGGTGGCTAACGATAAAATATTGAAAAAAGTGGCAACGCTATAATGAAAACATTAACATTCATTGATTCAGAACAGACCCAGCCAAAAGGCTTTTTAGTTGTTGCTGTTCTTTTCGAAGTTCAATAACTGGAAGTGAGAAACTCTTGGGGATCTCCTACAAATCTCCAAGACATCCACTGGTAGATCAGGGATGTAGTACCGTAGGCCCAGGGGCCAAATTCGGCTCTCCTGTGGTCCCAGTCTGCCTCTTTGGTGTTCCCCAGATGGCCATGCCCCCTTTCCCCCTACAACTGATTATTTGGTGGTTTTTGGCTTTTGCACAGTTTTTCCCCACTATAAAAAGGTCGAATTGCCTCTCCTAAAGCTTATTTCCTGGCAGTAAGAGCTTTAAGCTAAAATGCGCTGGCATTCTTGGTGTTTTGGCCCACCCCCTTTGCCGTTTGCCCCGCCCACCACTGGAATGCAGCCCCCGAGAGCTACTCTGAAATGGAATATGGCCCTCGGGCTGAAAGAGGTTCTGCACCCGTGAGTGGATCCGGTTCTGACTTCTGCCCACTTTTGGCTCACAAAGCTGCTACTGGTCAGTTTCATAGACTGACTGACTTGGTCAGAGGGGCCCCTGTTTGGGGGGGGGCTATTGAGGTCAGACAGATCTGATTACTGGGGCCAGATCCTGCTCTCCTGAGCAAGGTCCTTGAAATGAACGGGAGCTGCACAAGAGCGGTATCTCCTGTTCTTTTCAACAGGGCTGGTATAGGAGCTGATGGATTCCGCCCAAAATGTCTTGAGCATGTGTGGGAGTTTCTTTTGGAAATCTCCAAATCTTTTGGGCCAGCCCCAGAATAAGGCAGTTCTGCATGTTTGCATGCCACGATCCGGCAACGAGCAGATGGACGGGCCACTTGCGGCCTGCTGGATGTTGTTGGACTACAACTCCCATCAGCCCTCGCCAACATAGCCGATGGCGAGGAATCATGGGAGCTGTAGTCACCACATCATCAGGAGGGTCACAACTTGCCCACTCACATGAAACTGGGAGAGGTGGCTGGAGATGGCCATCCCCTGAGCAGCACGAACTGAAATCTTTTATTTTCTGTTTTGACTAGGAACGTTGGCTGCTCTGTGGCGGAATCGGCAAAAAACCGGCTGGGCTGCCTTTCCAGAATATTTTCCTGTTTCATGCTGTGGTGTTCTTTTTCATTTTTATTTTAATTGTAAGGCTGGATGTTTTTTGTGTCTGAACACATGCAACCCTCTGTGTCTTAGTTCTTGCACCACTGACTCCAGACAGAGCGGCCACACTGAAATACTGGCGCTATTTGGGCTGAGTGATCCCAAGATCAAGGCATTAAAGAGGGGACAGCCCAGTTGGAAGCCTTCCCTCTGCACCCGTCTTTAGGGTCAGCGGGAGGCACTCAAGAAGGCATTGTTGTGCGCCTCCCCTTAATTTCCATGACGCTTGCATTGGGGGGGATGTCTTTGGCAGATTGTGCCCAAAGCATTTTTCACGGGAAAATGCTTAGATTTCTGGCTGGAAATCCAACCCTGTTTTTCCCCGTCCGTTTACACAACTGTTTTTAAAAACCACAGAAGCAGACATTATTCTGGCTGAGCTGGAGCTTGCTGTTCTGCCTCTCTTTTTTCTCTTTGGTTCTTGCACTTTAGTGTTGTTTTTTTTAAAGGGTGGATTTAGAAATGATATCCCTCAATACAGAATTTTGAGCGTCAGATATGTGAAATTCGGCAAAGGCATTTCTACGCTTGCCCTTTGGGGTTTTGCTCTGACCCACTGATCTTCATGTGTGAGCAGCGGGCTGTGAGCACACAGGTCCATGTAGGGGTGTCTGTGCACCCACCTGTCAAGCAAAAGGTTGGCGGTCATTACTAGATGAGGATGGAGGAAGGAAAGGAGGCCTGAACTTCATCCCCACCCTAAGAAAAAGAAAGTTGTGTTTACAGGCCAGGTCCAGCAAAGATTCTTACATATACCTCTCCTGGGTATTGTTTGGGATCTATTTTTCTTGATCCGATATATTACCTTTTGCCTCATATGACCCACATCCATTGGCCAATCCACATGCCAGGGGGTTTGCCTCTGTGCATATATTGCATTTCTTTGATCAGGGCGATTATTATTTTTTTTAATTTGTGGAGAACAGTTTCTGTGCCTGTTCTCCCCCCCCCTCCCCCCGGTTTTATTGACATGTGAAAATGCGCTTTTAATTATTTAAAAAAGATTATTTCTGAGATGTGGAGGAAGGACTTGTATGTTTACAATCCAACAACCTTTTGTATTTTATTTTTCAAAATAAATGCTTTAAATGTGACAGGGTTTGTTTTTTCTTAGCTTGAATTACCCAGGCGAGGTGATCCACAGTCTGGGAAAAAAAAACGGGAAAGGGGTGGTCAGAGAGTTATTCTTCAAACTTCTGTCCTGCAGATCAACAAGGCATTCAAGGCGGAAAACAAGAATAATGTTTAAAACATGGACACTTAACATTAAAACAATACAAGATTACCAAAATATTTTAAAAATTCGAACACTGCTAGGAGGAACAATAAGTGAGCTGTACAAACGGGAGGAAAACAAAGGTATAAGAATTGTTCATTATAAGGCACACGAGAGTAAAATATCATCTTTTTGGCACTGCATAGAGGCAAAGTTGGCAGCACGGAAGTATGTCCAGTGAGGGCATTCCACAACTGCGGTGCCACCGAGTGGAGGCTGGTGCTTCCAATATCGGTGGGGTGATGAATCCACTCTGGGTTTTTGTCAGAATCAGTCAGAACTGTGAAAGAGCTCCTTTAGGGTTCTGACTGAAACCCAGAGTGGATTCACCAGCACACTGACATTGGTGCTACCAGCTTACACTGCTACCTCCACTGAGAAGGCTGTGTTGCTACCTTGCCTCTGAAGATACTGGCACCCAGAGTAGGGCCTCGTGAAGCAGATCCTAAAGAACAGCCATTTCATATGGGAGCAGACTGTCCTTCGGATAGGAGGGGGCGGGGGGCAGATCAAAGCTTCAAAATGTTTTCCTTTTGGGGACTTTGGGGGAAAAAAACACCTCACTTTTTTGCCCAGTTATTAAAAATCCAGGAACTCTAAATCAGAATCATAGAATAGTAGGGCTGGAAGGGGCCTACAAGACCATCAAGTCCAACCCCCTGCTCAATGCAAGTCAGAGCATCCTGGACAGGTGGCTGTCCAGCCTCATCTTGAATGCCTCCCAGTGGGGGAGAGCCCCCCACCTCCCTAGGGAATGGGTTCCATTGTCCTATTGCTCTGACAGGAAGTTTTGTAACTTGAGCCGATTCTTCTGTGTCCTGCACTCTGGGATGATGGAGAAGAGATCCTGGCCTTCCTGTCTGTGAGAACCTTTCAATTACTTGAAGAGTGCTATCATATCTCAACACTTATTCATTTAAAGTATTTTTTATCCCATTTCTTAGCCAAAAAGGCTTCTGGAGTGTCTTATGTGGAATTGGTAAAACAAGAAATTCTCCACCTGCAGGCTTATAGTCTAAAAACACATAACATACAAGGAAAAAAGGATGAGCAGGGAAGAGGAAAGGATGTACTTCCTTGATGCAATGAATAATTTGACATTTATCAGCTTCATCTAGCAAGCGAGTGTGTTAGATTTCAATCAGGGAAGCCTGGGTGCAAAGCCAGGAAACCCAGTAACTATTTTCTAGCTTAGCCTACCCACATGGGTTGTTGTGAGGACACAATATAAACAGCCTTATGTACACGGCCCCTACGCTCCTGGTATAAAATATTACAATTAGTAATAGTATTTTTGTGCCTCTTGCCTAGCACTGCCCTGCTGGATTGCTAAAGGGAAAGTCTGATCTAGAACAGCCTTCCCCAATCTGGTGCCCTCCCAAAGGACTGCAATTCCCATAATCCCCAGCCAGCATGGGAATTGCAGTCCAAGACATCTGGGTTGGGGACAGTGCCAAATAATTTATAAAATTCAGCAAGAAGACTGCCCAGGGCAGCCTCTAGTGGTAGGAAGGAGAAATGTTCTCTTGAAAAAGGTGTGTTGTAGCAACACCATCGGTACAAAATAAATCAGTAATGATGTTGCTTTTTCTTTCTTTCTTTACATTTACAGGATTAATTAATTTAGGTATTTGTAGTCAGCTTTTTAGGCATTCACAATTAAAATACAATTCAATACATAAAATGCACAAACCATCCAATATATAACACCTTGCATCGAAACAGCAGCAATTTAAATGCTTTCCAGACCAACAATTTACTTAAAAGAGGAGCATAATGCTGCTGGACTAAGGCAATTTGTATGTTATTGCAATGTCTCCCAAAGTTGTTGCCAGCTGTTTTTCCCCCTGGCTGGGCTGCTGTACGTTTCCATTGAATTGCCTGATACATCAAAAGTATCCACATGTCTACATGTATAGAGCCTGGGGGAAACCTGCTGGATTTCTTCAAATTAAAAGACTCAGGAGCCCTCCCTCCAGGGGGGGGGGAGTTGGCACCCCTGTTTGTGCACAAGCGTGAAAGGTCCAGAACAGCTTCCAGTCCTCTGTTGCGTCTCGACTTGTCTCCCTCCTTGGTAGGCACTTTCAAGACCAGACCTATATGGCTAAAACTCATCAGAGGAAGTTTCCCACCTTCAGACCATTGCCGTGGAAAGTTTCAGCTGCTCAATATGTTTCTAAGGGTGCAATCCTATGCATGTTTCAACAGAAAAAGCCCTGCAACGCCCAGCATTCCCGAGCAAGGCTTGCTCGGAAATGCTGAGAGTTGTATGACTTTTTCCTGTCAAAACATGCATAGGATTGCGCTTTAAAGTAATTTTACCTCCCTCCTCAGCTGAAAAAGACTCCTGGAGTGGCTTACGTATAACCAGCAAAAAAGGCAGTCTCTGCCCGCAGGCTTACAATCTAAAAAAAAGGACATGACATAGAAGGAAAAAGGGATGAGGAGGGAAGAGAAAAAATTGCGCAGACTTTCGGCAGGGCTGGTGGAATGGCCCTGCTTCCCCTCTCATCTCCTGGGGCTGGGCGGAGGGACGCAGTACAAATGGAGCAGGCCTGATGTTTCTTCAGTTGGGGTTGTTTAGCTTGGAGAAAAGGCGAGTAAGGGGAGACATGATAGAGGTGTACAAAATTATGCAGTGTGTGGAGAAAGTGGATGGAGAGACATTTTTCTCCCTCTGTCATAATACTGGAACCCAACGGGGTCATCCCATGAAGCTGATCTGTGGGAGATTCAGGACAGATAAAAGGAAGGAATTCTTTACACAGCAGAGTTGAACTATGGAATTCGCTTCCACAAGATGTAGTGATGGCCACCAATTTGGATGGCTTTCAAAGGGGATTAGGCAAATTCATGGAGGTTAAGTCTGTCAGTGGTTACTAGTCCTCATGGCTAGATGCCACCTCCAGTATCAGAGGCAGTGAGTCTATGTACACCAGTTGCTGGGGAACATGGGTGGGAGGGCGCTGGTGCACTCGTGTCCTGCTTGTGGGTTTCTTGCGGGCAGCAGGTTGGCCACTCTGTGCACAGAACGCTGGACTAGATGGGCCCTTGGTCTGATCCAGCTGGGCTCTTTATGTTCTTATGCTTCTCCCTCACGCCATCTTCTTTCCCAGGGGGCCGCTGATGAACTTCTGCCTGTCAAGGGCTACCGGTAAAAAAACAATTCGCAGAGGCCTAGCAGCCGTGTTAAGTCTGTTGCTGCAAAGACAACGAAGAGTCTTAGGACACCTTAAGGACTAACAAATTTGTTCTGGCCTTTGGGAATTCCCACAGAACAAAATCCCCTTCATGGATCCCTGCCTTGTTGTGGCGAAGGGGCTTGCGTAACTCAGTGCAGCCATAAGCCATGCCGTGCAGGCATGACCCGTGACCCAAGACGGACAGGTCACGGCGGAGAGTTCTGCCAAAATGTGGTCCACTGGAGAAGGAAGTGGCAACCCACTGCAGTATTCCTGCCAAGAAAACCCCATGGAACGTATCACAAGGCTGAAAGAGATGACGCCGGAAGATGAGCCCCTCAGGTCGGAAGGTGTCCAATATGACAGGAAGGCCTGGCGTGCTCTGGTCCATGGGGTCACGAAGGGTCGGACACGACTGAACGACTGAACAACAACAACAACAAAGAGAACAAAATAAATTTGTTAGGCTTCACGATGTCAAAAGCCTTCGTTGGCTAATAGCCCGCGTACAGGGGCGCAGTCGGGAATCGTGTGTGTGTGTGTGTACACGTGTGTTACTGGGCAACTCTCCATCAGTGCTAAAGGGCCCAGCCAGAAGGAGAGAGGCCTGCTGCATCCCGTTGCCATGGCGACGGCAAAAGCCCTTTTGCCCGGGGAGCCAAGATGGCGCTCGCCCTCCGCAGGCCCCGCCCACGCCTCCCTCTCCATCTCCATGGTAATCAGAAGCAGCAGCAGCAGCAGCAGCCGGGCGGCTGCATCTCGTTGCCATGGGAGACAGGGGGAGGCCTTGAGCCAATTGGAGGGGCCTTAGGAGGAGGCGCTTCTCCACTGGCCCGCCTACTTCCCCCACTCCCCTCCGTCCAAGCCGAAAGTACCCGGATAGGATTGCGGTTACGGTGGCCGAGAGGCCGGGCCTTGCGTGAGGGGCGTTGAACTCAAAGCACCCCCTCCTCAGGCGGGACCGAGCAGAGCGAAGCGTCGCCGTTTCGCCGACGTCGGAGTGAAAGCTAAACAGGTGAGGGCCGGAGAGGCGGGGGACGGTTGCTGCGGCAACTTGGCCCCGCCCCTTGGGCGCGGGGCGACAGGTGAGGCCCCTCCCCCTCCTTGGGGAAGGGCGGGGCCGGAGAGGGAACAGGTGTGTTGGGCCCGCCCCTTTTGCCCCAGCGGGGCCTGTTTTCCATTGGTGGAGGCGGGGAGAATGTGGCTCCTCCCCTTCTGGGTGTGGCCTCAGGCCCTTTGCTGAGGGAGGGCTCGTTCCTTTCCTGGAGGGCGACCCACAGGTGCGGGGAAGGCGCTTTGTCCACTCCTGACGCGGCCTCCCCCCCAGATGTGTTAGAATGATAGACCAGTAGGGTTGGGAGGGGCCTACAAGACCCTCGAGTCCAACCCCCTGCTCAATGCAGGCATCCAAGCCAGAGCATCCCTGACAGGTGGCCGTCCAGCCTCGTCTTGAATGCCTCCAGGGTGGGAGAGCCCACCACCTCCCCAACCCCTGTGTTGGGGCTACAGCTCTCATGGGGGGGGGTGATGGGAGCTGTCCCCTCACACATCTGGAGGGCAGACAGGTTGGGGGCGGGCGGGCGACCTGTTTGCCCTCCAGCTGTGGACTACAATTCCCACAGTCCCCGGCTGTTGGCCATGCTAGCTGGGGATGATAGGAGTTCTAGTCAGGCACGTCTGAAGGGTGAGCAGAGTAGAGGAAGGCTAGCTTGCTGTGAGAGAGCGAGCTATTATGGAGGTGGGGTTGGGAGAGGAAAGGTGAATTATTATTATTATTATTGCTGCTGCTGCTGCTACTTGATGGATTCATTTCTTTATGACATGTCTATACTGCCCAATGTTGTTGTTCAGTCGTGTCCGACTCTTCGTGATCCCATGGACCGTAGCACGCCAGGCCTTCCTGTCCTCCGCTCTCTCCCGGAGCGTGCTCAAGTTCATATTCATTGCGTTGGTGATGCTATCTACCCATCTCATCCTCTGCCGTCCCCATCTCCTTTTGCCTTCAGTGTTCCTATTACATAGTTTTTAGAAACCATTTGTGGGGGAGTAAAGGCTTGGTAACAATATATAAACACCTTGGCTTAAATTCTAAAAGAAAAATTCACCATCCAAAGCTGTTCAATATTTCCAATTTGGTGGGGAAAAAACAAAAACAGTCCATGGAAAACAAAAAACAAGAAACGTGTTTTTTTCCAGAATTTTTCATGTTTTTTTCCAGGCCTTCACATCTCTATGTCTGTAGTATATTATCAAGGGATAAAGCATTTGTAAAACTGGCACTTTTTTCTAGCCTGCCTTTGGAAGACTGGTGAGAAAAAAAATCCACTCATTTTACAGATGGTGTATGCTGATGAAATTTTATTTTCTAAATTATTTATAATGTTTTCTGTTAACCTAACACAAGTAAAAGGCTATATGCTGGGACTCTGTCCCCCAGTATAAGAGCCCTGCTGGATCAGGCCAAGGGTCCATCCAATATTCTGTTCACACAGTGGCCAACCAGCTGCCCACAGGAAACCCACAAGAAGGACATGATCACAAGAGCAGCCTCCTGCCCATGTTTTGTTGTTGTTCAGTCGTTCAGTCGTGTCCGACTCTTCGTGACCCCATGGACCATAGCACGCCAGGCCTTCCTGTCCTGCGCACTCTCCCAGAGCGTGCTCAAGTTCATATTCATTGCATCGGTGATGCTATCTAGCCATCTCATCCTCTGCCGTCCCCTTCTCCTTTTGCCTTCAGTCTTTCCCAGCATCAGGGTCTTTTCCAGAGAGTTTTCTCTTCGCATTAGGTGGCCAAAATATTTGAGCTTCAGCTTCAGTATCTGTCCTTCCAATGAGCAGTCAGGGTTGATTTCCTTTAGGATGGACTGATTTGACCTCCTTGCAGTCCAGGGGACTCGGGGAAAGTCAGGGGAAAACCATAGCTTTGATTATGCGGACCTTTGTCGGCAAGGTGATGTCTCTGCTTCTTACTATGCTGTCTAGGTTTGCCATAGCTTTCCTCCCAAGGAGCAAGCGTCTTTTAATTTCATGGCTACAGTCACCGTCTGCGGTAATTGTGGAGCCCAAGAAAATAAAATCTGTCACTGCTTCCATTTATTCCCCTTCTATATGCCAGGAAGTGATGGGGCCACATGCCATGATCTTCGTTTTTTTAATGTTGAGTTTCAAACCAGCTTTTGCACTCTCCTCTTTCACCCTCAACAAGAGGCTCTTTAGATCCTCTTTGCTTTCTGCCACTAGGGTGGTATCATCTGCGTATCTGAGGTTGTTGATAATTCTCCTGGCAATCTTAATTCCGAGCTGTGATTCATCCAACCCGGCGTTTCTCATGATGTACTCTGCATATAAGTTAAATAAACAGGGCGACAATATGCAGCCTTGTCGTACTCCTTTCCCAATTTTGAACCAATCGGTTGTTCCATGTCTGGTTCTTACTGTTGCTTCTTGACCCTTGTACAGGTTTCTCAGGAGACAGGTAAGGTGGCCTGGTACTCCCATCTCTTTCAGAATTTGCCAGAGTTTGTTGTGATCCACACAGTCAAAGGCTTTAGTGTAGTCAATGAAGCAGAAATAGACGTTTTTCTGGAATTCTCTTGCTTTCTCCATGATCCAGCGAATGTTGGCAATTTGATCTCTAGTTCCCCTGCCTCTTTGAAACCCAGCTTGTACTTTCGGTAGTTCTCGGTTCACATGCTGCTGAAGCCTAGCTTGTAGGATTTTGAGCATCACCTTGCTGGCATGTGAAATGAGCGCAATTGTATGGTAGTTTGAACACTCTTTGGCATTGCCCTTTGGAATTGGGATGTAAACTGACCTTTTCCAGTCTTGTGGCCACTGCTGAGTGTTCCAAATTTGTTGGCATATTGAGTGTAGCACTTTAACAGCATCATCTTTTAGGATCTTAAATAGCTCATCTGGAATACTGTCATCTCCGCTAGCTTTGTTGTTAGTAATGCTTCCTAAGGCCCACTTGACTTCACTCTGTAGGATGTCCGGCTCAAGTTCAGTGACCGCACTATCATGGCTATCAGGGACATTAGGGTCTTTCCTGTACAGTTCTTCTGTGTATTCTTTCCACCTCTTCTTAATCTCATCTGCTTCTGTTAGGTCCCTGCCTTCTTTGTCCTTTATCATGCCCGTCTTTGCACAAAACGTTCCCTTGATATCTCTGATTTTCTTGAAGAGATCGCTAATCTTTCCCATTCTATTGTTTTCCTCGATTTCTTTGCATTGTTCATTTAAGAAGGCCTTCTTGTCTGTCCTTGCTCTTCTCTGGAAATCTGCATTCAGTTGGGTATATCTTCCCCTTTCTCCCTTGCTTTTCACTTCCCTTCTTTCCTCAGCTACTTGTAAAGCCTCATCAGACAGCCACTTTGCTTTCTTGCATTTCTTTTTCTTTGGGATGGATTGAGTTGCTGCCTCCTGACCAGTGTTACAGACCTCCATACATAGTTCCTCAGGCACTCTGTCTATCAGGTCTAATCCCTGAAATCTGTTCCTCACCTCCACTGTATATTCATAAGGGATATGATTTAGGTCATACCTGAATGGTTTAGTGGTTTTCCCTATGTTCTTCAATTTAAGCCGAAATTTTGCGATAAGAAGCTCATGATCTGAGCCACAGTCAGCTCCAGGTCTTGTTTTTACTGACTGTGTAGAGCTTCTCCATTTTTGGCTGCAAAGTACATAATCTGATTTCGATATTGACCATCTGGTGATGTCCATGTGTAGAGCCGCCTCTTGTGCTGTTGGAAAAGAGTGTTTGCTATGATCAGCGTGTTCTCTTGGCAAAACTCTATTAGCCTTTGTCCTGCTTCATTTTGTACACCAAGCCATGCTTGCCTGTTATCCCGGTGATTTCTTGACTTCCTCCTTTAGCATTCCAGTCCCCTATGATGAAGAGGACATCTTTTTTTGGTGTTAGTTCTAGAAGTTGTTGTAGGTCTTCATCTCTTTTAGCCTTGTGATACGTTCTATGGGGTTTTCTTGCAAGAATACTGTAGTGGGTTGCCATTTCCTTCTCCAGTGGACCACATTTTGTCAGAACTCTCCGCCATGACCTTTCTGTCTTGGGTGGGCCTGCACGGTATAGCTTATGGCTTCACTGAGTTACGCAAGCCCCTTCGCCACAACAAGGCAGTGATCTGTGAAGGGGATACTGCCCAATACCCAAAGCTTTATTATTATTATCTCGCACCTCTGTCACAAAAAGGCTCCTGGAGCGGGTTACAATCCACCAGTAAAACAAAACGATATTTCTAAGTTGTTTTCAAAGAAAGGTTAGAATACATCACAGTAAACATGAAGACATTTATTTAAAATATGAATAAAAACATTAAATACTCAATAACACCATAATTAAAAACAGTCCCTCCCAACACCCCCCCCCCCCCAATTGAGTCTTTTTGTGGTCCCTGGGCTTAGGGTGGGGATCAGTCTGTGGCACTCCTGGTCCTTTGAGTGGGATACCCACTGCACTGGAGGTGGAGAGAGGGAAGCTGGTGTGGGCCATTACCTGCTTTGGTGGCCTCTGAGCATTCAGTTTTGGGGAGTGTGTGTGGCCCCCCCTTTCTCTGAGAGTGGTTTAGTGGAAGAGGCTTGCCTTAAAGAGTGGATCTCTGCTTCATTGCTCGAAGGTGTACAGTTCTGAGAGGAAGCCGTGCCACATAGGAAGGGGGCTCAGGGAGAGGTTGCAACCCTCTTGTCATGGGCATGGCCATGGCCTCTGTTGGCATGTAGTTTGTTGGGGGGTGGGCACTATTGGGCTAGCACAAGTTGGGTGGCTTAATCGGCACACCTGTGTATTTGATGTACAGCTGAGCTCAGCCAGCACAATTCAGGAACACAAGTGCAGTGGAACACAACGGGCATCTCTCATCCATGTAAGCAGCACACCTGCACCCAGGCCCTGTGGGCAAAGGGGTGGTGGTGTTGTGATCTATGCTCAGCTCCCCCTGGACAGTGAAGGAGGACACAAACCTGCTCCTCTAGTCTCCTGTGACTGGAGAAAAATATTTTGAGTCTTCTCAGTAGGCCTTGTCGAGTAAGCCATTTTGTGCTAATTCAGTGAGATGGAAGGGCAACAGGTTTCTTTCACAATAGATATTCCAACCTTTTATTTACATATTTAACAATAAGATCAGTAGCCCGTTCCATCTCATGGACTGAGGGTGCGTAACAGCAGGTAGCCAGACAAACAGGGGCCCTCAAAACCATTATGAATGCAACCGATCCAATGGCCGTTTGCAAATTCAGTGTATTCCTCTGCTGTTTGGAAGGAACCAATGCATTGCAATGGCTATTTTAGTGTAATTATTTTTAGTTTGCTTTGACAGACACTCACCCCACCCAAAGGCTCACAATCTAGGGGAGCGGGGCTTCTCACGTTCTTGGATTGTGCTTAAGTGTTAAACAGAATGCACCAGAATTAGGGCTGGAGAAATTCCTAAGCATCAGCATTGCAATTTCAAGCATTGCCAGACACAGTAATGATGGGAATGGTGGGGCACTTATCTTTCTAAGGGCGCAATCCTATGCATGTTTAGACAGAAAATAGTACTACAACTCCCAGCATTCCAGCTGGGGAATGCTGGGACTTCTAGGACTATTTTCAGTGTAAATATGCATGGGATTGCACTGTTCATCAGTTTTTTAAAAAAAAAATACTGTTGGTCTAGTTTGTCTAAGAGTTGAAATCTGAGAAGTTCTTCCATCTGGGCAGCAAGCCTATGGATGGGTCAGCATTCCCACCGCATTAAGGAAACTTTGTAGGAAGAGGAGAAGCAACCAAGAATCCACTAAAACCTCTGCAGCAATAAATGTGTTAGTCGTTAAAGTGCCACACGACTCTTTGTTGTGTTTACTGCAACAGACGGACATAGCTAACCCACTAAAAATTTATTCAGTTATGTGACGAGGTGGCAAAGTGCTCATTAAGGCATTATGAGGAAGTAGTCTAATGGGTAAGCGATTTGTTAAGTGGGAGAGCAGCTTCCCGTGTAATGGAATTGATTGGCGGAGACTTGCCTCACCTGTATTTGTCATGTGAAACCTTTGCCAGTCCTAAACTTGCCATTCAGGATCCAAAATAAGCAAAGTGAGTGGAAATCTGCAAAAAGCAAAACCCAAGCCATGCAAAGATGTTTATTCTGATTGGCTATTTGAGGGTGGGGTTGAGTGGGTGAGAAATATAAAGAGAGTTATTAGTGTGATGAAATGGGATGTGTTAAGTAGGGATGATGCTGGATCAAAACTGTACCAGCGCAATGCGTTGTGCTCACTGCCCTGCAACATTTGGACCCAGCCTCTAAGAGTTGTTGGGTTAGCTGCATGTTTTGCCCATGCTTAGTTCTAGAGCAGGAAGAGCCCATTTCTGTATCGTCCAGTCAGAAGTCCAGGGGTTGGAGGTCTGGCTTCGTCGTAAGGCTGACTGACTTTTATTTTAAATATTTAGGCAAACTCCTAGACTCCAGTGCTGGTTGCTTGCAGTGCTGATGTTCTGGCCCCGTGATGTGCCATGATGTGACCAAGACATGAAATGGTCACAAGAAGCAGCGCCCGCGATCTCTGCATCCGTGTTGGAACCCAGGTTAAACAAATTTTAAAATTGATTCCCTGCCCCCTCCCCACCATTCCTGACTATTACTAAATGAATCAGCAGTTTAAATTTAGCAGCCTAATTTATTTCGAATGCTCACTGTCTATGCTGTTGCCATGCCCCCCCCCCCCTCCATTAGTGTCAGTTGAGCAATTCCACTATTGTTGATAATGTTGGTGCAGCTCCCTGAATGGCCCATTCTCACAGGAATTTTTCCTTTTGTCTGTTTGGAAGCAGCTTGGACATCAGTGTGGTGTTGGGAACCCCCGCCCCCTCCACAGCAGGGGAGTGGCCCAGCACAGGCAGACCAATCAGAGAGTGGCTTTTGGTTGACAACCTTGGGAATTATCAAATGGCTATTGAGCAGCAGGTGTCCCCGGCGGCTAATCGGATTTGAGCAAGCGAATGACAGTCCTGCAGCCCCGCGCAGGCTGAGCCGGTTAAGCAGCCAATGAAAGCCGCCTCCGCGAGGGACTCTCGGGCTGCGAAATCTTGACAGGGAGGTTTCCTGGTGCTGCCGTGCAAATTCGTTCCCTCCTGGCGCGTGTCCCTGACAAACAGCAGATATAATAACCGTCTTGGTTGTGACTCACTTCCCGAGAATAGCCACAACACTCGTAAAGGACCAGCGTGGAGCATCCCTGGGTGGCTGTTGCCCCGCAGTGGCTTGCTTTTGTTAGGGGAAAGGCTCCTGGGGTGAACATGGCCCTTGTCTCCCCGCTAGCCTTGCCACGGCCGGCCGCCCAGCAGACCGGGTGACGAGAGCCAGAGGGATGGTGGTAGTCACGGGGCAGGACAAAGCGAGTGGACACCCGGGCGATGCCATGTCGAGCTCGGATGCAGAGGATGATTTTCAAGAGCCGGCCACCCCGACGGCCACCCAGGCGGAGCACTCCCTGCCCTTACTTCCACAGCAGGTTAGTGATTTAGATAAATATATGCAACACCTTTATAAATTGTTCTACCTGTGCACCAGCGTGGACAGGCAGAGCCCCTGTTTTCCATAGAGAAGATCCCAGGTTTCCCAGCATCTCCAGGTAAGGCTGTGAAAGACCCCCTAGAGAGCCAAAACCAGTCAGTGTAGAGAATACCTGGTTTGAGGGGCCAAGGGTCTGGCTCAGTATAAGGCAGCTTTCTGTGCTCCTATTTCAAACAGCCCTTTTTTCTCCACCATGAGGACTACAATCTTACTTTACTTTTAGGGGAAGAAACATAACTCAGGGGTAGAACACCCGCTCTGCGTACAGAAGGTTCAATCCGCAGTACCTCCAGGAGAAAGACTGAAACCCCAGAGAGCTGCCACCAGTCAGTGTTGAGAATCTCGGCTAGATGGACACATGGTCTGACTCAGTATAAGGCAGCTTCCTATGTTTCCAGGCACTGCCAGCGAAGCTCTTTCCTCCAGGGAGGCTCTCCAAGAGCAGTGTGAGCTTTTTTCAGAAACAATGTTCTGAATTCAGGCTTGTTGGGTATTGGGGTTAAACTGCCCAGAGAATGTTTGTTATTGCCCTGTATATAAGTACAAGGAATCCAGAGAAGCTTACAAAGATTAATAATGATGAGACAGTCCCTGGCCCTCAGGCTTACAATCTAAACGGCATGACACAAAAGGAAGAGGGACGGAGGGAGGAGGAAGAAAAGCAAAACTCAGGCACCAGTACTTAGTTTCAAAGATCTGTACAGATGTTCTTTCTGGCAAGAAAGGTTGAAAAAAGCACCCTGCAGCTGTTTCTTCTCTGACTGATGTATGGGGCTAGCTGGGTCTCCCCCTTGCTGTGATGTTTGTCCTTGGAGGCAGCCTCCCAGTGTCCTCAGATCTTTGTCCGATGGATGAGGCCAGAGGCTGCAGTCCTAGGGAATACTTTCACCACAGACTTTTAAACCTTTTAGCAACTAAGTCCCCCCGCCCGCCGCCTTAGGCCAAACAAATCTGGGTAAGTTAGGAATGTCCACAACTATTTGTCTGCCTGAAGTATCTGAGATGTGGCACAGCTTTCCCCCAACCTGGTGTCCGCCAGAAGTGTTGGACTACAACTCCCAGCATCTGGCTGGGAGATGCTGGGAGTTGTAGTCCAGCACCTCTGGAGGATACCCGGTTGGGGAAGACTGGCGTAGCATGTTTGAAGTGTTAAGTTGGGGGACAAGTGAACATTGCACAAAACGGTGAGCCAAGCAGATTTCAGTCACACATTGTGATCAGGCACATAGTGTGCCTTGCCAGGTGTGTGGGGATGTCTTTGTTCTTGCAGTTGGAGGAAAGCAGCAAAAGCGGGACATTTACTGAGCCTTGCTGGGCCCCCTGTGTGTGGCTGGTGAACTCCCGTTTGCTTGGTGGCCCACCAGCTGTGGTTGCCAGAGATGTTCCAGAGCGGTTGGGAATCCTTAAAGGACCCACATTTGTCTGTGCTTGAGGACAGATCAAGATAACTGATCTCTCGGTAACTGATCCCTTGGCTCCTGTGACTCTGCATGCGCACCCTGGCTGGCCTTCTCTGCAAAGTCATCTGCTGCTGAGTCATTTTTGACTGGTGACATGAACACAAGTTTTGTTACTGTGGCTGTTTTTGCAGTTTGCTAGTTTTGTTATTTTTAAATTTTATTTTTTGAGGATGTTTACCCTTTTAAGCTGCCATGAGCACCTTGCTTACAGCAGAAGGGCAGAATATAAATTATCTTAAGTACAGTATAGCCACCAAGACTCTTAGCCCTTGATAGAGCTCTCCCCCTCCGTGAATTTGTCCAATCCCCTTTTAAAGCCACCTGAGCCAATAGTTGTCATCACCACATCTCCCATAAATTTATTGCACTTGGTGTGAAGAAGGACATCCTTTTGCCTGCCCGAAATCTACTGCCAGCTGTCTTCATTGGGTGACCCCAAGTTCTAGAAGAGCCTTCTCCAACCTAGTGCCCTCCAGATGTGTTGACTACAACTCCCAGCATCCCCAGCCAGCCATGGGAGTTGTAGTCCAACACCTCTGGAAGGCACCCAGTTCAGGAAGGCTGTTTATAGGAACATAGAAATCTGCTTTATACGGAGTTGGGTTCATCTTGTCTAGTACTGTCGACACTAGCAGCAGTGGGTATCCAGGGTCTCTCGAAGGGGCTTTCCAGCCCTACTTGGACACATCAAGGATCAAACCTGAGACCTTCTGCATGCAAAGCCGGGGTTCTACCACTGAGCCACAGTCTTTTCCCTATTCTAGTATTATGAGGGAGGGAGAAAAATATCTCTCCACTTTCTTCACACCATGTCTCATTTTATAAACCCCTTAAGATCTGTTTATTCCTCCCAGTTCCCTGAAGTGGTTCCGCTGAATGTTGGAGGCATCCATTTCACGACCAGGTTGTCAACGCTGAGGCGCCACGACGACACCATGCTGTCGGCCATGTTCAGCGGCCGGCATTACATCCCGACAGATGCTGAGGGCAGATACTTTATTGACCGAGATGGAACGTTCTTTGGGTATGTGTCCGTTGGGTACGTAGAACCTTATCCGCAAAGCACTCTTGAGCCAGATAGGTCATTACATACCCTGGAGCCAGGATAACCCATGTGCCCCTTCCACCTTTGCACCCATTCTCTCTTAGGCGTGATGGGCACATTTTCGGCTGTAGAAAACCGAGGAATAGCAGGTGGTCAAGTGGTCTTAAAATGGCAAGAAGATCTTGGTGTGACTGTTCTGCAAAGCATTTTCCAGTTGGTCATTTTGAATTCCCGGCTGTTTCCAATGAGCTTCACTGTACGAGGTTTCACGTGAGGCATTTGTTCAAAATGCAGCCATATCAGGTTTTACCGATAGGTTCACGTAGCATCCTAGAGTTGGAAGGGCCCATTTAGGCCATTGAGTCCAGCCCCCTGCTCAGTGCAGGAATCCAGTTCAAGCATCCCTGACAGATGGCTGTCCAGTCTCTGCTTGAAGACCTCCAGGGACGGAGAGCCCACTGCCTCCCTAGGCACTTGGCCCCGTTGTCTGACTGTTATGCCTGTTATTTTGTGTCCTACAGTCTTGGATGATGGAGAACAGGTTGCGGCTCTCTTCTGTTTGACAAGTCTTTAGAGACTTGAAATGTGCTATCATATCCTCCCTCAGTCTTCTCAAGGCTAAATGTACCCAGTTTCTTCCATCTTTCCTCGAAAGACTTCGTTTTTAGTCCTGTGATCATCTTGCCCTTCTCTGAACTCATTCCAATTTATCTGAATCCTTCTTAAACTGTGGTGCCCAGAATTGGGCACAGAATTCGAGGTGAGGTCTGACTCCGGTGCATAGTAGAGTGGGACTATTACTTCCCTCGATTTAGAAAATATATGTGTATTGATTCGATCTATAATTGCATTTGCCTTTTTTGCAGCCACATCACACTGCTGACTCATATTCAGCTTGTGATCAACGTGGCTTTACTGGAGATGAGCCTGCCATGAGGCAGGGTGTGGGGCTACCTTGGTAGTGGGTTTTGTGTGTTACGAAGGGCAGTAAGATGGGAACTAAGATTTGGCACCTGGGGCACAATCTCAGCAGAATGTTCCTTTGCACGAGCCCCATTAAAACGAACGAATGTCTCACAAGAGCTCTGCTTGAGAGATCACTGAGGGAGGGCTTGTGGTGTGTCATGTGGATTTTCTGCCTCATGTGCTGAGCATCGGACAGGGTCAAGATGCAGGCGACAGATGCTCTTTTTTATGCTGTAGTAAGAAGCAGAGACATCACCTTGCCGACAAAGGTTCGTATAATCAAAGCTATGGTTTTCCCGGTAGCAACGTATGGCTGTGAGAGCTGGACTCTAAGGAAGGCTGGGCACCGAAGAATCGATGCTTTCGAACTGTGGTGCTGGAGAAGACTCTTACGGGTCCCCTGGACTGCAAGGAGGTCAAATCAGTCCATCCTAAAGGAAATCAACCCTGACTGCTCATTGGAAGGACAGATACTGAAGCTGAAACTCAAATATTTTGGCCACCTAATGCGAAGAGAAAACTCCCTGGAAAAGACCCTGATGCTGGGAAAGATGGAAGGCAAAAGGAGAAGGGGACGGCAGAGGATGAGATGGCTAGATAGCATCACCGATGCAATGGGTATGAACTTGAGCACACTCCGGGAGAGAGCGAAGGACAGGAAGGCCTGGCGTGCTATGGTCCACAGGGTCACGAAGAGTCGGACACAACTGAACGACAACAACAACAACAGATGTGGCCACTAATAGGAGTGATTAGGCAAAACAACTGTTCTGCTTCTGCCACTAGAAACAGGATTGGGTGTCCCAGCAGGCTGGACATTAACCTTCCTTTCGGAATAAACAGGTAGCCTCCTGATCTCGCCAAGCCAGCCATTTTAAATAGACTTTGCCTTGTTCGTTTTAAAATGGCAAGGGACGAAAACTTGGAAGCGCACACAAGGCTTTCTCTCATTGGACATGGAGACTATCCTGCCCTTTCGAGATGGTTCCCTCTTGGGGCTGGCCCTGCATATTTCGCAGCCCCAGGCAGTTGCAGTGCCTGCTCTGGGATGTGCATCCCAGAACCCCTTGCAGTATTGCGGGAGGCGCTGAGGTACTCCTGGATTGCATGTGGCTGTTTCGCTGAAACATGGGTACCCTAAAAAGGCTGCCTGAGTTGCTTACGCACTTGGTCCAGGCTTGCTTCCTCTCGCCATGGGATATTTCTTTGGGGTTCAACTTCTGGAGCATTGCAAATAAACATTGTCCCACCCACTTACCTTTCCTGGGGCTGTCATGTAATTAAAGAAATCTTAGTCGATTGGTCATATTCACTTTGTGGTGCAATCCTATGTATGTCTACTTACAAGTAAGTCCCACTGTGTTCAGTGCAGCTTAACTCCCAGGAAACTGTGCATATACGATTGCTGCTTTAGGGCGCAATCCTCCTATCCGGAGTTGGAGCAGGGGAGGGAGGCCGGATGATGCATAGGAAGCATCCAAAAGGCACTTCTGCTCTCTCTGCCCTGCCCCGCCCCCAGGAATGCCCCGTTTTTGCTGCTCTGCACTGCTCTTATGAGCGCGGAGTGCGAGGCCGATCCGTGGTGCCTGTGAGGCAGCGCGGGAGTGGGTGGAGGTTGGTTCTCAGGGAAGCGACCTATCCTATGGCTGTCTAGCCACTGACTAGCAGTCATAGGATTGCACCCTCAGTCACTTGATTAATCATATTAACTTTGTGTCTGAGTAGACACAATAGTTCTAGGAAAAAAAGCACACCTTCTCTGACGTCAGATGATATCTGGTAGCAAGCATCACCTTCGACATTTCCTTCTGTGTGAGAGAATGCCTTTTTAAAGTTTGTGCTTGCAATCTGCAGTTTTCCTAAGGACTTGTATTTAAAAATGTGAGGTCATGGTATTTTAGTGGAAATTGTTTTTAGCTGTTTTAACTTCTGTATATTTTCAACTTATTCCTAAATCACCTTGAGTCTTTTTTTAAAGACACAGCCAACTAAGAAATACAGTTAACAATAATAATAAAAAATACAACTGCTTCTTCATTAATGTGTTACCTTTTTAGTCAATTAAAAACAACAACAACTTTTTGAGTGTTTGATCTAACCAAGACTTCCTGAACCTGGTGCCCTTGAGATGTTTTGGACTACAACTTCCATCATGCCCAGTGGCCATGCCAGTTTGGAAAGGCTGCACTCCTGTGCATGTTTAGACAGAAAAAAAGTTCTACAATTCCCAGCCAGCCATGCTGACTGGGGAATGCTGGGAGTTGTAGGACTTTTTTCCATCTAAACATGCATAGGATTGTAGGACTTTTTTCTATCTCAATGGGCATAGGATTGCGCCCTAAGTGTTGCAGCCTAATGTTTTCTGCATTTAAATGTATCGCCTGCCACCATGTCCTGAAAAGGGAACGGGAATGGGAAGGGTTAGCAATCACGTAATGACATTTCGCATAGATTTCTTTTTCTTCTTCGTAGAGATGTGCTTAACTTCCTGCGATCCGGTGACTTGCCTCCGAGAGAACGAGTGAGGTCAGTTTACAAGGAAGCTCAGTATTATTCCATAGGACCATTGCTAGACAGTCTAGAAGAGCTCCAGCCCCTTAAAGGAGAGAAAGTCCGGCAGGCTTTCCTGGGCTTAATGCCCTATTACAAAGGTAAATGGAGAGCGCAGTGGGGGTGCGGGGGTGTGATTGCCTTGTGGCAGCCAGTCAGAGGTGCTTTGGAGTTGGGAGTCGGCTTTAACATGGAAAGGTTCGAAAAGGCTCAAAACAAAGAGTAAAATGCAGATTCGGTCACTATGAAATGGGCCAAACTGCCCTGTTGAATGCAGTTTGGCGCATCAACATATTGTTTGTGTGTTTGTTGATTTACAAGCTTTTTCACCCTGCTCCTCAGCCAAAAAAGGCTCCCAGCAGGCTTACTGTCTAAAAAGACATGGCACACAAGAAAAGAGGGTATGGTGAGGGAAGAGGAAAAAATCAAGCAGGCTCTCACCAGAGCTGGTGGAATAGTCCTGCTTCTTTTCTCATCTCCTGGGGGGGGGGGGGGGGAGGAGGGGTGCAGTCCAAGTGGAGCAGGCCCTGATATTCCCTTTGCCTGCTTCCGTCTCTGTCCCTCCTTCTTTCCTACGGGGCAGTTGATGTCACTTAGCACTGGGCAGTGGGGTGGGGGATCCAGCCGATCATTTTACTCTTGTAAAAATGATGTTCTTGTGCAGGTCCTGTTAATTTTAATGGGCTTGTATAGGAGAACTGTCTGGAGGATTGGGCCCCATGTTCAGCTGTATGTATGCCGGGGGACAGGAGGCTTTTCAGTTTTCCACCTCAGGCTTCCAAAAGTCATGAGCAGCTACGAGTTTAGAAGTGGGGCTGATTTAAAAACTAAGAGTGCAATCCTATGCATGTTTAGACAGAAAAAAAGGCCGACAACTCCCAGCATGCCCCAGCTAGCTATGCTGGCTGCGGAGTGCTGGGAGTTGTAGGCCTTTTTTTTTGTCTAAACATGCATAGGATTGCACCCTAAAATACGAGTTTAGCCACACTATTACTTCATCTGCCCCCTCCAACAAAAAAAGAAACATTGGATGAGAGCCAGTATGGTATAGTGGTTAGAGTGTTGACCGGGGAGACCCGGGTTCTAGTCCTCACTTGACCAGCAAGTTCACTGGGTGACTTTGGGCTAGTTCCTGACTCTCAGCCTCACCTGCCTCACAGGGTTGTTGTCAGGATGAAATGGGGAGGAGGAGGAGGATCACGTAAGCCTTCTTGGGTTCCTTGCAAGAGAAAAAAAGGTGGCATAGCAAGGTAATAATAAATAAAAGAATAAATACAATGTCTTTCTTAGGAAGTAAAGTAGCTTGACGATTCCCTAAGCCAGCTTCCGGCTAACGTGGCGCCTTCCAGATGTGTTGGACTGTGACTCCCATCATCCCCAGCCAGCATGCCAGCTGGGAATGATGGGAGTTGCAATCCAACACATCTGGAAGGTGCCAGGTTAGCGGGAAGCTGTCTTGGGGAATCTGCTGACAGGCCCCCTCCCGGCATGTCAACCATGGCATCCCTCTTGCTTTTGCAGAGCACTTGGAGCGGATCGTGGAGATCGCCAAACTGCGGGCCGTGCAGCGGAAAGCCCGCTTTGCCAAGCTGAAGATCTGTGTCTTTAAGGAGGAGATGCCGATCACGCCCTACGAGTGCCCGCTCTTCAACTCCCTGCGCTTTGAGCGGGGCGATGGCGAGGCCACGCTCTTTGAGCACCACTGCGAGGTGGACGTGTCCTTCGGGCCCTGGGAGGCCGTGGCGGACGTCTACGACCTCCTGCACTGCATCGTGACGGACCTCTCCAGCCGGGGCATCACAGTGGACCACCAGTGCATCGGCGTCTGCGACAAGCACCTCGTCAACCACTACTACTGCAAGCGCCCCATCTACGAGTTCAAGATCACGTGGTGGTGATGCTGCCCAGACGAGGGGCGCGGAAAGGAGCAGGGCTGGCTCGCTGCCCTCTCCTCGGCCTCGGCTCCCTTCGTTGCGGGAAGGGTGGCATGGCGCTGATACATGCTGGGCCTGCCCGTGTGGTGGAAGAGCTTTCCCTCCGTTCCTGGCTACGCAGCGGACTGGAACCAGTGAAGGAGGATCCCCCTGGAAGGAAGCGCGTCAGAGCAGGTCCTACATGAGAGTCATGGCATGGCATCACAGTAGAGAAATCTCTTGGTCCGTGTGTACAGACGGTGGTTTTTCTTTTTCTTTGAAGGGCTCTTAGGCACACCTGATCCCTCAGGCCATGACTTCAACCTGCCCTGGGCCCTCGCCTGCCTGCCTGCATGCAGTGGTGGCACATCGCAGTCCCACATTGGGCCGTTTGGCGGCACAGTCTTTCAGAAAGTTCCCCCAGAGCAACCTTTCCCCAACCTGCTGGCTGGGGGGACGCTGGGAGTTGTAGTCCAAGACATCTGGAGGGCACTGGGCTGGGGAAAGACTGCTCCAGAGAGATGCCTGCCTTGTTACGTAGCCACCTGATGTCAGACGTCTACGGCAGCACTTTATTTTGCACAACTTCCTCTCCTGCTGGCATGACGTGTTGTTGTGGTTGTTGTGACTTTCGGAACAGAAGGAGGAAGTACTTTTCAAAGAGGCTGAGCTTATTCAGAAGTATTTTTTTTTAACTTGAGTTCACTCTGTGTACAAATGCCTGAAGTTTCTCCCTCTCTTTGTGTGTGTTAAAACCACCACTCTAATGATGAGTCTGTATTGGTTCATTTTCTTTATGCATTGTCATTTAATTTATTTCCATTTCTCTGACCAGAAAGGGCAATTTTATTCTTTGGATGCCTCACCTTGTATTCAGACTGTATATAGATTACATTCCTTCATGAATTCTGAAATGACTGCTATTTACAAAAATCAATTGTGCCTGCTCTTTGCATCGGGAGCTTTTACAGAATAAAAAAACCCTTCCCTGTAAGGCAGCCTTCAACATCCAGGTGCCCTCCAGAGGTCTTAGACCACAGCTGCCCTCATCCCCAGCCAGCATATCCATTGGGGATGATGGAAGCTGTAGTTTTACACATCTGGAAGGCTCAGGGTTAGGTCACTGTGCAGAGACGAGATTCAGTTCTGGAACTGAGGCAGCCCTAGTGACCTCCCCCAAATCTCAAGGCTAGCAAGGCATGGGTATGGCTATCTCGCCTGTTCCTCCGGAGATCGGAGCCTGCTCCCACGGAAACAGGTGGGATCAGCCAGGCAAGATATTTTATTAGACTGGCTAAAATCAAGGTGGATGACTTAGGGGTCTGCATCCACTTCCCATGCTCTGCATATCCTTTTGCCTGATAAAGGCTTCTGGAAAACGCGAAAAGCTTGCACCATCTTTATGCTGGTGGATTGGGCCATGGTGTTTTGGCCTTGCCATTTCTATGCCTTCCTTTCAGGGCAAGTGGTGGAGGATTGGATGCTGGCTGAAGAGCCTTGAGCCTGTGCTGCTGTCGAAGAGGCTGAGCTGTCATAGGAAAATGGGAAGCTGCCTTAGACTGAGTCAGAGCCTTGGTCGGTCTAGCCCAGTATTGTCAACATGACCTGGCAGCAGGAGCTCTGCAGGGGTTCAGGCAGGATTCTTTCTCAGCACTACTTGGGAGATGCTGCTGGGGACTGAACTGGGGATCTTCTGCATGGAAAGCAGGGGCTCTACCACTGAACATTGTTTCTTCCCCTAAAACTAAAGTAAGATTCTAGTCCTCAAGGTGGTGAATTAAGGACTGATTGAAATAGGAACCTCGGAGGCTGCCTTCTAACCGAGTCAGACCTTTGGTCTATCTAGCCCAGTCGTGTCAATGCTGAGTGCCAGCCATGGCTGTCCAGGGTTTCAGGCAGGATCCTGTCCTAGCTCAACCTGGAAATGCTGCTGGGGTTTGAACTTGGGACCTTCTACATGTAAGGTATATGCTATATCACTGAGCTACAGCCTGAGCCATTTCCCCTCCCTCCTAAGCCCCGATGTTCATCAGAGGCTGGCCTATAATTACACCAGTATCAACCCTGGAGGGCCCTGCATCTACATACGCACCTCGAGTACCTCGGCTTACTGAGCCTATCCCAGCTTCCTCCTGCGGCCCTTGCCTTGCCGCAAGCAGCAGATGCGTGAGACTGCAGGTGAGCATGCCCCAGGCTGCTGGTCAGACTTTCCAAGGCCTTTGCCTCCTTAGCTGAATCAGGGCAGTCAGTGGTGCAACAGCCCAGGCCTGGGGTTGGCTTTGGCCACTGTGACAACCCCGGAGCCCTTCGAACACTTGCACATTAAAGCCCCTCCGGCGCTGGCATTAGAATTGGTGCACCATCAGAAGACTTGGGCTGCAGCCCCAAACACAGTAAGGCAGCCGCCTCCAACCTGGGGCCCCTCAGATGTGTTGGACTGCAACTCTCATCATCCCCAGCCAGCATACTGGCTGGGAATGATGGGAGCTACAGTCGGACACATCTGAAGGGTCCCAGGTTGGAGAAGGCTGCAGTAAGGAGCAAGTTCTCTCGGGCATGCTGGAACGCGCTTCTGAGCACACATGCATAGGATTGCTAGTAGAGTGGTCTTGATTTTGGGAATTCGAAATGTCCTCCCTGCTCTCTCCCCCCTCCCCCTTGTGCAAATAAGCTGGCATTTATTGATGTGGAGAATTAATAAGATTCTTAAGCTATTCTTTACACAGGTTTGGTAAGCGATTTCATGATGACTGTTTAAGGTTTTGTTTTAATTTATCCATTTTTTAGCCAATTTATATATTTTACCTAGATGCAGGAGTGGGCAGCTTGAAGTTGTCCGGATGCTTCAGCCTTCATCTCCCATCATCCCTCACCATTGGCTGTGCTGGTTAGAGCTGATGGGAGTTGAAGGCCAAAATATCTGGGGAGCCCCTTGTTGTCCACCCTGGTCGTGGCATTTTGACCTTTACATTGCAATCCTTTGCATGTCTACTTAGAAGCCAGCCCCCCTGAGTTGAGTGGTGCTTGGCTCACAGCTTAGTGTGCATAGGATTGCAGGCTGCTTACCGTTTGAAAGAACAGATGCAAACGGATTGGAAGGAGGATATTATTCGTTCGTTGTGTCCAAATGGTGGACAGTGGTACTGAAATAAGTCAATTATGTGATTTCACCCCCTCCCCATATAATCTGTATTTTGTATTGGAACATACTGTGTGTCGGTATTGTGCAATAAATTATCTCACTATGATCACTACCTAACCTAGCTCACAATGATATTTTAAAGTCTTGGCAATGCGTCTCTGAAGCAGAGCTGGAATTATTTTCATCTCCCTGGTGTCACGCTCCATTCTTTAGAAGCACTCTGGGGAGAAGGTTTTGTGATGAGTAACTTCTGAAAAACAGATAATGTTTTGCAATTGAATGATATATCTGTCACAGGTTCCAGCCTATGACTTGGTAGCCAGTGTATGTAAAATCTATTGTGTGGGTGGGCGGGGGAGACACAAAGCAAACTTAGGTGCAATCCTATGCATGTTTAGACAGAAAAAAGTCCTACAATTCCCAGCATAGCTGGCTGGGGCATGCTGGGAGTTGTAGGACTTTTTTCTGTCTAAACATGCATAGGATTGCTCCCTTAGTGATTCAGCCAGACATAAGGAAGAACTTTTTCACTTGACAGCATTGTTAAGTTATTCTGAAATCCATATTAGTGTAATACCTTTATTAGGCCAATCAAAAAAGTGCAAGCTTTTGAGATGTTCAGATTTCTTCATCAGAAAAGATGTTACAAAAAGCAGGTTTGGCAGGATGGATGGGGAGAAAAAACACATTCTGACTTGATGGTGAAGTCAGACTTCTGCGATGAAGAGATCTCGAGATCTCGAAAGCTTGCACATTTTTTGTGATCTTTTGGTCAAAAAAGGTATTACACTAAGATGGGTTTGGGGATTTTCCTTATCGTCAGCATGGCTACTTTTGGTTTCTGTTTTGTTAGCTTATGGAATTTGGTGCCAAGAGGAGGATAAGATATATCCATAGGCAGTAAGTCTGTTCATAGCTGTGTGCAGAGGCAGAACATCTCTGGTGGTGCAACCCTTTTTTCTGTCTAAAAAGAGCCAGTGTGGTGTAGTGGCGAGAGTGTTGGACTGGGAGTCAGGAGATCTGGGTTCTAGTCCCCACTCGGCCACGGAAGCTCATTGGGAGACTTTGGGCCAGTGTATGTCACAGACTCTCAGCCCAACCTACCTCACAGGGTTGTTGTGAGGATAAAATGGAGAGGAGGAGGATTGTGTATGCTGCCTTGGGTTCCTTAGGAGGAAAAAAGGCAGGATATAAATAAATAAACAAACAAACAAACAAACTCAGAAGTAAGTCCCCTGAAACCAGTGGGCTTATTCTACAGGTAAGTATGGGATTGTGGTTATTGAGGAGGAACAACCGGGAAGGGCAATTGCTGTCTTACTGCCCTGCTTGTGGGCTTCCTGGAGAAAACAGGCTGCACTTGATGGACATTTTGGTCTGATTCAGCAAGGTGCTTCTTAGCTTTAGAAACTTTAACTTACAGGGTGTGTGGACCTGATCCATGCCCCCTGGAAGTGGAGACCAATGGGAGCCACACGTAAAATCAAAATATAAGTTGAATAAATCAATACTTTTTAAAAAAAGCAAACACTCGGAACACAAGTGAACCTTATTTCCCTTTCAACAGGCTAATCAAGGTGTGTTCCAACAAGAAACTTGGTGTATTTGCCAAGCAAACCTTTGTTGTGTAGCAGCTAGAAATTTAGAGCTGGACCCAGGAGACCTGTGTTCAAGTTTTAGCTTAGCTATGGACAAGTTGTGTGGCCTGGGACATGCCACTGTCCTCAGTTATGGGAATAACTAGAGTTCTGGTTGAGCCGCCCTGCCCTTGTGGCAGGAAACAGGGCCTTACCTAAACCATGCTTCCCTGGGAGCTGTATTGAATGCCAGGGAATTACAGTCTGTGTAGCAATAATTAAGTGCCCCTGAGCGACTGCAGATGGCCTTTCCTTTGGCACGGTGTTAAGCGCACGTCGTTTCCACGCATCTGGAGTCCAAGAGAGCAGGCTTTCCTTATCAGTGTGATTTGGGGTTAGACTTTAGTCCCAGCACCCAGCTTCAGGACAGGGATTCAGCCCTCGAGAAGACATGAATGAATAATAGAGCAGAATCCTTCTGAGCATGTTTAGGGGGCGTTTCCCTCCTTGTCTGTCTCCACAAGCTTCATAATGCCATATTTGATGTATTGGTTGAATGGGAATCAGAAACAAAACAATAACAATTCCATTTCCCTTCCAGAAGAAGGATGCCTCTGTGCTTATACAGAGTGTACAGCCAGGCTCTCTACATTATAGGGCAGGGACAGGGAATGTGTGGATGTTGGACTGCAATTCCCATCATCCCTCACCCTTGGCTCTGCTGGCAGTCCAACAACCATCTAGTGTTGGGTTCCCTTCCAGGGAGTTCCTGCATCCATTTCATTTTTAATAAGGAAATTAAGTGAAACATGACTTAGGGCAGAATTCTCTCCTGCCAATCTGCATGGGATGGGCGTGGCCAAGGACAGCCCCGCCCTTCTATCGCTCCAATTCCTGCAGAAGGCTTCAAACCTCCAAGAGTAAAGAAACAAGACTGACACTGCAGGTTTCCAATTTAAAAGCAGTGAGGACGAGGCAGAGAGAAAGAAACAGGACTACAGTATATTTTATAAAAGTGGCTCCAAATATTTTGCATTATTATGCTACGGCTCATAGAGACAGGAAAATGATATTGCGTTAATATTTTTATGGCTGCTCCTGTAAATTACTGTGGCTTTTATAATGTATTTCTTGTAAAGTATTATTTGGCTTTGCAGGGGTTTCCCTTTTTAAATTTTGCAGCGGCGGGGCATGGCTCTTTAAAATAAACGTTTGTTAATACAAAATAATAAAACTGCATTTCAACATAGGTTCACAGGGCAGTGCATGGAATAACTGATGCCTCCTCTTGTTGTTCAGTCGTTCAGTCGTGTCCGACTCTTCGTGACCCCGTGGACCATAGCACGCCAGGCCTTCCTGTCCTGTGCTCTCTCCCGGAGCATGCTCAAGTCCATATTCATTGCATCGGTGATGCTGTCTAGCCATCTCATCCTCTGCTGTCCCCTTCTCCTTTTGCCTTCAATCCTTCCCAGCATCAGGGTCTTTTCCAGTGACTTTTCGCATTAGGTGGCCAAAATATTTGAGCTTCAGCTTCAATATCTGTCCTTCCAATGAGCAGTCAGGGTTGATTTCCTTTAGAATGGACTGATTGGACCTCCTTGCAGTCCAGGGGACTCGTAAGAGTCTTCTCCAGCACCACAGTTCGAAAGCATCGATTCTTCGGCGCTCAGCCTTCCATATAGTCCAGCTCTCACAGCCATACATTGCTACTGGGAAAACCGTAGCTCTGATTATACGAACCATTGTCGGCAAGGTGATGTCTCTGCTTCTTTCTTACTATGCTGTCTAGGTTTCCCATAGCTTTCCTCCCAAGGAGCAAGCGTCTTTGAATTTCATGGCTACAGTCACCGTCTGTGGTGATCTTGGAGCCCAAGAAAACAAAATCTGTCACTGCTTCCATTTCTTCCCCTTCTATATGCCAGGAAGTGATGGGGCCAGATGCCATAATCTTAGTTTTTTTAATGTTGAGTTTCAAACCAGCTTTTGCACTCTCCACTTTCACCCTCAACAAGAGGCTCTTGAGATCCTCTTCGCTTTCTGCCATTAGAGTGGTATCATCTGCGTATCTGAGCTTGTTGATACTTCTCCCGGCAATCTTAATTCCGACCTGTGATTCCTCCAACCCGGCATTTCCCATGATGTACTCTGCATATAAGTTAAATAAGCAGGGCGACAATATGCAGCCTTGTCGTACTCCTTTCCCAATTTTGAACCAATCGGTTGTTCCATGTCTGGTTCTTACTGTTGCTTCTTGACCCTTGTACAGGTTTCTCAGGAGACAGGTAAGGTGGTCTGCTACTCCCATCTTTTAAAGAATTTGCCAGAGTTTGTTGTGATCCACACCATCAAAGGCTTTAGCGTAGTCAATGAAGCAGAAATAGACATTTTTCTGGAATTCTCTTGCTTTCTCCATCATCCAGCGAATGTTGGCGATTTGATCTCTAGTTCCTCTGCCTCTTCGAAACCCGGCTGGTACTTCCGGTAGTTCTCGGTTCACATGCTGCTGAAGCCTTGCTTGTAGGATTTTGAGCATCACCTTGCTGGCATGTGAAATGAGCGCAATTGTATGGTAGTTTGAACACTCTTTGGCGTTGCCCTTCTTTGGAATTGGGATGTAAACTGACCTTTTCCAGTCTTGTGGCCACTGCTGAGTGTTCCAAATTTGTTGGCATATTGAGTGCAGCACTTTAACAGCATCATCTTTTAGGATCTTAAATAGCTCATCTGGAATACTGTCATCTCCGCTAGCTTTGTTGTTAGTAATGCTTCCTAAGGCCCACTTGACTTCACTCTGTAGGATGTCCGGCTCAAGTTCAGTGACCGCACTATCATGGCTATCAGGGACATTAGGGTCTTTCCTGTACAGTTCTTCTGTGTATTCTTTCCACCTCTTCTTAATCTCATCTGCTTCTGTTAGGTCCCTGCCTTCTTTGTCCTTTATCATGCCCGTCTTTGCACAAAACGTTCCCTTGATATCTCTGATTTTCTTGAAGAGATCGCTAATCTTTCCCATTCTATTGTTTTCCTTGATTTCTTTGCATTGTTCATTTAAGAAGGCCTTCTTGTCTGTCCTTGCTCTTCTCTGGAAATCTGCATTCAGTTGGGTATATCTTCCCCTTTCTCCCTTGCTTTTCACTTCCCTTCTTTCCTCAGCTACTTGTAAAGCCTCATCAGACAGCCACTTTGCTTTCTTGCATTTCTTTTTCTTTGGGATGGATTGAGTTGCTGCCTCCTGAACAATGTTACGGACCTCCGTCCATAGTTCCTCAGGCACTCTGTCTATCAGGTCTAATCCCTGAAATCTGTTCCTCACCTCCACTGTATATTCATAAGGGATATGATTTAGGTCATACCTGAATGGTTTAGTGGTTTTCCCTACGTTCCTCAATTTAAGCTGAAATTTTGCAAGAAGCAGCTCATGATCTGAGCCACAGTCAGCTCCAGGTCTTGTTTTTACTCACTGTATAGAGCTTCTCCATCTTTGGCTGCAAAGGACATAATCTGATTTTGATATTGACCATCTGGTGATGTCCATGTGTAGCCTCTTGTGCTGTTGGAAAGGAGTGTTTGCTATGATCAGTGTGTTCTCTTGGCAAAACTCGATTAGCCTTTGTCTTGCTTCATTTTGTACACCAAGGCCATGCTTGCCTGTTATCCCGGTGATTTCTGGACTTCCTCCTTTAGCATTCCAATCCCCTGTGATGAAGAGGACATCTTTTTTTGGTGTTAGTTCTAGAAGGTGTTGTAGGTCTTCATAGAACCGATCAACCTCAGCTTCTTCGGCCTCAGTGGTTGGGGCATAGACTTGAATTACTGTGATGTTGGAATGGTTTGCCTTGGATTCGTACTGAGATCATTCTATTGTTTTTGAGATTGCACTCCAGTACTGCTTTTCCCACCCTTTTGTTGACTATGAGTGCTACTCCATTTCTTCTAAGGGATTCTTGCCCACAGCAGTAGATATGATGGTCACCTGAATTAAATTCGCCCATGCCTGTCCATTTTAGTTCGCTGATTTCCAAGATGTCGATGTTCAATCTTGCCATCTCATGTTTGACCACCTCCAGCTTACCTTGATTCATTGATCTGACATTCCAGGTTCCTAAACAATATTGTTCTTTACAGCACTCTTTCTGGCGCTACTTGGAAATTCCCTCTGCTCTTCCCCAGTAGTATATTGGACACCTTCCGACCTGAGGGGCTCATCTTCCGGCGTCATATCTTTTAGCCTTGTGATACGTTCCATGGGGTTTTCTTGGCAAGAATACTGGAGTGGGTTGCCATTTCCTTCTCCAGTGGACCACATTTTGTCAGAACTCTCTGCCATGACCTGTCCATCTTGGGTGGCCCTGCATGGCATGGCTTATGGCTTCGCTGAGTTACGCAAGCCCCTTCGCCACAACAAGGCAGTGATCCATGAAGGGGGATGCCTCCTACTGTTCCATGAATACCGGAGACTGCAGCGTCTTAACAACTATTGTATTAACTACGAATTAGAGAACAGTTCCATCAAACTCACTCGTGCAGACTTCTCTTTCTTGTGCTTCAGTCCTTCTGCTCTTAGTTCCAGTTTTCCATATCAGCCATTGGCTCTCAGTCTCCATTGAGGAACACATTTCAAGACGCTCATCTCTCTATAAAGAAAAATGCATTTTTTAAAAAATTACTCAAATCTGCATGGAGTCATAGAGGGGACCCACTGGAATTAGTGGGACTTCAGTTAGCCTGGCCATGAGTAATTTACGTGCCATCTCTAGCCCAGCCTTCTCCAAGCTGGTGCCCTCCAGATGTTTTAGACTGCATCTCCCACCAGCCCCAGCGAACATGACCAATGGTTAGGGATGACGGAACTTGTAGTCTGAAACCTGTGGAGGGCACCAGGTTAGGGAAGAGCCTGATGAAGAGCTGTGGAGAACTTGAACGCTTGCGCACTCTTTTGTGGCATATGCTTGCACCTAAGAAAACCACCTGCTGCTGGCATCTTAGGGTGCAATTCTATGTATTTTTAAACAGAAGCTTTTGGACCTTTTCTGTCTAAACCTTTTTCTGTCTAAACACGCATGGGGTTGTAGGACTTTTTCTGTGTAAACACGCATGGGGTTGTAGGACTTTTTCTGTGTAAACACGCATGGGGTTGCACCCTTAAGGACAACACATTTATCATGGCACCATAAAAGAGTACTGTGGCACCTTAAGGATGAACAAGTTGATGCCAGCCAGCCTTCCCCAAGTCGCCGGCCTCCAGATGTGTTGAACTACAGCTTCCGCCATCCCAGTGGCCATGCTGGCTTGGGGATGATGGGAGTTGTAGTCCAACACACTCGGAAGGCGGCGGATTGTACATGGCTGGCATAAGCTCTTAGGACTATGTAGTCCACTTCAGTTGCATGATGGGTTAGTGAGTGTTTCAGGTATATATATATATATATATATATAAACACATGGCTGGGCAGGCAGGGGATTGGGGCAGGGGGAAATTAAATGCAGAAAGAACAGACAGTGATAATTACCTTATTTACAGGGGCTGTTCAGGAAACCCTGGCACTAGGCAACCCAATTAGAGGAGGCCCATTGAAAGCAGCAGGATCTGAGCGAGTCCTGAAGAAACTTTCCCCAACCTTGAGGCTCCAGAGTTTTTTTTTACTCCGCTGCCCATCAGCCCCAGCCAGTGTAGCGACTGGTTGGGGAAGGTGGGACTTGCAGTCCAAAACAACCGGAGGGCGTCAGGTTGCGGGAAAGCAGGCTCTTTACGCCCTGCCGAGTTCAACTGGCCTGCTCCAGCTTTCCCCGACGTGGAGCCCGCAGATGTGTTGGATTACAACTCCCAGCATTCCCAGCCATTGGCCAGGCTGGCGGGGACTGAGGGGCGTCGCGCCAAGCCCTTCGGGGAAGGCTAGTCCACGCCAAGCCGTGACTCCCTGCACGCCTACTCAGAAGCGAGCCCCGCTGGGCTCCACGGAACCTCCTCCCGTGCGTGGGGGGCCGGCCGGGGCCGGGGCCTCCTCACCACCCCCCGCTCCGTCCAGGCGGCTGTCCAGCGGGACCCGGGAGTGGCGGGGGGCGGCTCAGCTCTACCCTTTTCCTCTCTCTAGGTCGCGCCCGGGCGCTGCCGCTCTGCGTCCCGGCCGGCGCGAGGGCGCTCTGGCGACGCCCGCCCCCTTTTGCGGAAGTGACGCGAGCGCGCCGAGGGGCGGGGGGAGGAGGAGAAAGGCGCCGGCGGAGCGGCGGAGGGGAAGCGGCGCGTCTGAGGCGGCGGCGCGGGAAGGCGAGGCGGCAGGGGCCCTCGGGCGGCCCGGCGGAGGCCCTGGTGAGGCGGCCGGGGGGGCCCGCGGGAGGGGGGGCCCGCGGGAGGGGGGGCCCGCGGGAGGGGGGGCCCGCGGGAGGGGGGCCCGCGGGAGGGGGGGCCCGCGGGAGGGGGGGCCCGCGGGAGGGGGGGCCCGCGGGAGGGGGGGCCCGCGGGAGGGGGGGCCCGCGGGAGGGGGGGCCCGCGGGAGGGGGGGCCCTCCCCCTCCCCCTCCCCCTCCCCCTCCCCCTCCCCCTCCCATGACCCAGGACTCCCAGATCCTATTCTAATTAATACCTTAATTAACACTTTTAATTAGTGTTTCATGTATTCATTTACTAATTTATTATGTTTCCCATCCGCCCTGTTTTCTGGGCGGGTGAGAAAGACCCTGGACACGGATAAACATACGAAGGGCAGTGGAAATATTTAAAAGGATACAGTGCCACGTATGTCCCGTCGATAATATTTTTTGCTAGCAGTAATGTTGTGTCAACAACCTTTCTTCTCTCTCGCCCCCTCCCCCGGAAACAGCCTGATGCATTCTAGATGTGTTGGACTACAACTCCCATCATCCCTTCTTGGGGGAGTGGGAGAGAAAGGCTGCTCCTGTAGCAGCACTAGAGTTCAGAAGGAGGAGGCGGGAATGGGAAAGGAGGACGGTGTTCGCCCTCCAGATGTGTTGGCTGGCTGGGGCATGCTGGGAGTTGCAGTCTGACACATCTGGAGGGTGCTAGGTTGGGCAAGGCTTGTGTATGTCATCTTGGGTTTCTTGGAGGAAGACAAGGGGCTAGGAGGAATGATGGTTCAGCAGTCCTACAGCAATATTAGCGTTCGTTGCTCTTTGTGGTGGGCAAGAGGGCAGGTCCCACTCGGAGGAGCCTACAGTCTGATATTCAACGCTGGGGAAATAGCTGGCAAACCCACAACTTGGCAACACCTTTATTAGGACTAACAGAAAAGTATGTGCATGCTTTTGACTTTTTCAGAACTTTTTATCAGGAGAGGGCTTTTTTTTTTTTAAGGAACAGGATGGAGGAAGAATTGAAAAGTCCAAGCATTAGGACAGCTGTTGCGACTGTGAGGTCTGCAGTTTAGACCTAGTCTCAAAATGGGGATTAATTTTTTATGGACTAGCACGGCTGCCTTTGTTTTTTATATGCCGGGGGGGGGGGGGAGTGATAAAGCCTTACTGCCTCTGCCACCATATTTGTATCCTAGCATAGGAGCTCAGGGTAGCGTAACTTGTTTTCTCTGCCTCCTTCCCACCCACTTACTTTATTAATACTTAGATTTATACTCTGCTTAGATTTGATCCTCCTTACATTTATTCCCTGCTTTTCTCCAATGTCCAAAACAGCTAACATTGGTTAAACTAACAAACCGGCAGTAAGTTGTCAGTAATTGCATCAAAAACAACAAAAGGAAGCGCGTTGTTAAGATATCGAAAACCAAATAACCAACAGAAAGCTAGACTGAATGTAAAAATCTATCATAATTGAAGCAGCAGGGAAATTGACTTGCTGACATGAAAAAGTTCTTAAGTGATGGCAGAACACCAGCAAAGAGCGAGCCAACCTTACTTCCCCTGGCAGGGAGTTCCACATCCTGTATGGACCTCCTGAGAATACCCCTCACTAGCATGTTGCCCTCTTCCCTACACTCATAAGGCAGTAGCTTCATTAAGGGTGCAATTGTATGCATATTTAGACAGAAAAAAGGCCTACAACTCCCAGCAGTCTGAAGCTATTAATGCTGGCTAGGGAATGCTGGGAATTGTAGGACTTCTTTCCATCTAAACATGCATAGGATTGCACCCTTAATGATCTTAGAGAACATGCTGACTTATTCAAAGAGAAGTGGTCCTTTTTAGGTATATTTATGTACTCAGAACAACCTTGGTGGGTCGGTAGGTTAGGCTGAAAGTGTAGCTGTCCTTCCCCCAAAGTCATCTTTGTAGCTGAACAGGAATTTGAACGTGGGTCTGCAAATCCCATGCTCTGTCGATGCGTACGCCACACTCTCTTTCTGTAGAAAGTTAGCTTTGGCCAACCTTAAAGTCTTGTGACAGTGAACAGCTTGACTGAATGGAGCCCTGTCTCGAAAGCTCACCATCTCAAGGGAGGCAGAGTGGTGGTGTGTAAATTTATTTATTTATTTATTGCATTTATATCCCGCCTTTTTTCCTCTTGCAAGGAACCCAAGGCAGCTTACATTATCCTCCTCCTCCTCCTCTCCATTTTATCCTCACAACAACAACCCTGTGAGGTAGGTTGGGCTGAGAGTCTGTGACTGGCCCAAAGTCACCCAGTGAGCTTCCATGGCTGAGTGGGGACTAGAACCCGGATCTCCTGGCTCCCAGTCCAGTACTCTAGCCACTACACCACACTGACTCTTTCTGGGTTTACATGTGTCCATGTTTAATGTAGAGCTGCATGCAAGGGGCTGGATATGCTTCTGTCCCACAGGAAGACTTTAAAATTGACATGCTTATGCACACCCTGAAGTATGTAAGGGGAGCATATGAAGCTGTCTTACCTTGAGTCAGACACTTGGTCATGGCGCCCAATATTGTCTCCTCTGACTGGTGGTGAATCTCTAGGGTCTCGTGTGGAAAGGAGCCTCTCCCCTCCCTGCTGCTGAGAGTAGGGGCTGCAGCTCAGTGCTAGACTTTGTCGAAGAGGTTTCAGGTTCAGTCATTGGCATTTCCAGGCAGGACTGGGAAAGGCTGCTGTCCGAAACCCAGGTAACTGCTGCCACTCGGTGCAGACCAGCCCGCCCTAACCTGGTGCCCTTTGGATGTACTGGATTACAATGCCCAGCATGGCCAGTGGGAGTTGTAGTCCAGCACATCTGGAAGGCACCTGTTTGGGGAAGCCTGATTTAGACAGTGCTGCGCTGTGCAGACCAGTGGCGTGACTTTGTATCCGGTAGCTGCCTGGATTTTTACCCTTAACTGGAGATTATACCAGGGGATTGAGCCCGGTGCCTTTTGCACGCTGAGTGTGTGCAGTTTTGGAGAGTCTCTGCAGTGATCTCACCCTCTGGAGGATGATCCTTTGGGACTGGCATCCCACCTAGGCGTTCTGCGTGCCCCAGGTAGGCTTTGATTTCGGAATGGAAATGCCAGTTGTACTTCTAAAACTGGTGGGGACCTCCAGCAGCTTTTCTTCCTCACTCTGTGATGCTGCAGCAGTATGAGCCCCCAGGCAGCCCTATCTGGACCCCTACTAGAGATGTGAAGGTCTGGAAAACCCCTGGAAAAAACTTTTTTTTCTGACGACTGTTTTTGTCATTTTCTGAAAAACTGAACAGCTTTGGATTATGACATTTCTCTTAGAATTTAAGATGAAGTATTTATATTTTGTTACCCAACCTTTACTCGCCCCAAAATATTTTCTAAAAACTATATAATAAGAACATTTCTGTAGAAAAACAGATATAAACTGTCTGGAAACAATGAAGCCGTGGGGAAAAATATTTTTTAATCCTCTCTCTAAGATTCCCATCATAGTTAGTTCTTTCATTCCTTATTAAAATTATTGATCTAAAGAATATTTTACTGATAGACATCTGTGCTCAGTTTCCCAACATGTGAGTAGAATCACCATTGTGCATTCTTGACAGCTTGGGTTTTGTTCTATAGAGTCCTGTGTTTCTAATGCTGTAGCAGTCATTTAATGTAGTTCCAATCTATTCAGACAATAATTACAAATTTACTAATGGAATTTACTTTTACAAGTTTTAAAATATAATGATAATTTTATGAGCAAACCAAGTCATACATAAAATAACTTTAGGAACAGAAAGGCTGCTTTATATTCCTAAAGCAGTCCTCCCCAACCTGGTGCCCTCCAGATGTTTTGGACTAGAGTGCCCAGCATACCTGACCATTGGTCATGCTGCCTGAGGCTGATGGGAGCTGAAGTCCAAAATATCCGGAGGGCATGCGGTTGGGGAAGGGTGTCTTAAAGCAACAAAGTGAATTTAGATCTGTAAAGATCTCTAGAAAAAGTATTGCTTATTTTTCAATTTTTCCAAAATTTCCAATTTTTTCGAAACCCCCTGAAAAAAACCTGTGTTTCTTCCATAGCCTGAAAATTTCCAGAAATGTTACATCTCTAACTGCTACCCTCACTCAGACCTGCATGCAACCATTAATCAGTTTATTCTGTAGACTAATCAGCTTAAAGCTTTAACTGGGAGCAGAAGGTGAGAGCAAACATTCGTGGGGGAGAGCAGGTTCGGAGATTTGGATGGTCTGTGTTCTGAATCTATATTAATGTTGGTGTGTTATTACAAGACAGAATGAAAATGAAACCGTTACAGATTGGTTTCTTTTTCTCTTTCCCCTCCCATCGTGATATCTAAAGTGTGGTAGGTTTTGTTCATGAAAATTATCCAGGCAATTAATGTGGTATCTTTTCCATCTTAAAGTGTAACTCCAAGGAATTCAGGGCAGTGTATACAGGTGTCTGTCCCCTTCTGTCATAACAACTGCCCTGCGAGGTAGGTTAGGCTGAGACAGGGATTTGACCAAGGCCACCCAGAGCACTTCTGGGCTGAGCAGGGGATTAAGCTTGGGTCTTCCTAGTCAAATCCTCTTCTGCTACACTGCACGGGCTCCCAGTGTGGTTTTCTTGATGCGATCCACCCAGGTAGAAACACTAGTTGAGTGGTGCCGGGTGGTTGAGAAAGCCAAGTCTGAGTAGTGAGGTTGGGGTCCTAGGCAGCCTACCTTGAGTAGCTAAAGTAAATGAGGCGCATATTCCCCTGGAGTTGAATGACAGCTGTTCACTTAGGTCCCAAGAGTCTTGCAGGTTGCATCCTGTTGAGTGGAGGTATTATACCCAGTATGCTGCCCTGAGATCTTAATGATGTAGGGCGGGATACAAATGTTTTAAGCAAACAAATAAATACCCTGGTCTTTCTGATCCAAGTGGAATGCCCTATCTACTATATTTGTGATCAGAAACAGGAGGCCAAGGGCCAAATCCAGCCCCTTGTTGAGTACCCATTCTGTCACCCTGACCCCTGCATTGCCAAGTTTAAGAGGAGAGAATTGGATTGGTGACTGTGGCAATAGGACTTTCTGGGAATCTACTTTGTTTGTACCCCCTGGCTCTTGTCCTCTCCTATAAAATAGATTCCTGTGGCAGCTTAAAGGCAAAGAGTTCTTGCCCCATAAGCTTTTGTGGGCTATGTTCTGAGGTGCTGCAAGGCTCTTTCTCTTTGTGCAGCAACAGTCTGACATGGCCACCCCTCAGGAACCTTTAAAGCAAGTCCCTGGCCAGTGTGCGGTCACCCTGTATGTCTTCCTAGCCCTGGCTGCCATCTGACTTGCAAGGAGCCCAAATCCTCCCCATGGTCCTCTGAAGAACTCTGGCTTGGGCTTCCTTTCAAAATGCCTCCTGGAGGTTGGGTCATCAGCCTCTCTGCGAGCACCTTTCTGGATTAAATCGGTGAAGGGCAAACTATTCTCCTTTGAGCTGAGGCTCCTGTCCAGTCACTTCCTGGATTTTGTGGAGGACTCATGGAAAATGCTGGTGATGAAGTCATCCCAGGCCTTTCTGCTTCCTTTATTGGGAGCGGAGACGTCTTGAATGCCAGAGACATTCTTGAGTGCCTCTGTGTGTGGAAACCCGTGACTCATCAGAGGCAAACATTGGCTCGGCCCTGGGAGACTCCCTCGCTGCAAACGGGCCGGCCGGGGCTGCCTGGTTGGCTTTCAATCTTCCAGTTAGAGAAAGGTGAGGGGTGCTTTGCTCCATCCCTAATTTTAGGGCCTGCACCAGGTAGTTTCTCCAGCTTGGCTAACACAAGGGCTAGCATGTCTGTCTTTCCTTCTGTTTCCTGCCTTGCAGAGCATCCGTGTCTCTTGCTTGCCTAGTGCTGGAGACAAATCCGAGCAGTCGCTGGCCTTGATATTTTGGCAGGGGAAATGTGGATCGCATCGCTTCTCTGTCCCGTAGCTGTAGGTGGAACGAGATCGCTTTATCACCCTAGCATCTTCAGCCAGCATGGCCACCCTGATGTCAGCTGGGGGTGATAGGAGTTGCAGCCCCTCCCATCTTTAGGGCACCAGGTTGGGGAAGCCTGTACGATGCTGCGCCCTCTTGCAGTCTGCTTGGGGGCTTTCCATGTTTCACGCTGCTATTCTTTTCTGTTTACCCCCTCTTTTTCATGGTAAGACAACAACAACAAACCCCAGCCTGAAGAAGAGTTCTGGGGAGCCTGAAAGCTTGACCACTTACTTCACCCTAATGTTAGCTGGATGGTGCTTTTGGATTTTTTTCTATTGGACTGACACACGTTTCTAAAAACCACTGTGTGCGTTTCATCCATCTGCCTGCTTGAACCTCTGTGTGAAAGGGCCGCTTCCCTTGCCTGTGGCAGAAGCCTCTTAAGCTAGCACAGTGTGGTGCAGGGTTCATTTACAAGAGCCTCCTGCCACACCCGGCCCCTCCTTGCTGGCCTGTTTATCTTGATTATTGGAGGAGTGACAACCTGTCCTTGCAGTGCATTTTGGGTCAGCCACTGCTGACCAGCCACTGGGTGGGGCACCATTTGGTTATCCAGCCCTTGCAGTGCATTTTGGGTCAGTTGCGTGGAGGCGTCTACGTTGCATTCTAAATCTTAACAGCATCCGTTCCCTCTCCTTGCTTCTGCCGATTAAATTAATGGCCACCGCAATGTCTTATGTTGCTTTTTCTGTGTGCTGTCTGGAGCTTTCTGCGTAAAGGCCCTCCCAGCTGACCTCAGCTCTGTTTTGAGAGACAGCCATTATTCTGCAGTGGAACTGGTGTGAACTCAGATTTTCCTAAGTGAAAAAGACATCAGGGCTGCTCATCTCCCAGGGGTGGTGTGTGTGTGTGTGTGACTGGCTGTATTTATGAGTCTAGGAGTGAGTGATCTTTCTGCCCTCTGGATGGAGGCAATTCTGGAATTAAAGGATCGTCTTGTGTTCTGTGTATTTTCTGCCAGTGAACACAGAGCATCATTCTGCTGGCTGGGGGATGCTGGGAGTTGTAGTCCAACACCTCTGGAGGGCACCAGGTTGAGGAAGCCTTCCCTAGAGTGATGCACACCTGAGCTTCTGGCACTGAACTGACAGTTTGTCAGTCAGTGATGCTCTGTGGACACTGTCATTCTACAATTACATCTTAATGGTGGCAAGAGCCCCTTTTCCCTGCCATTGCTGAGTGAGTGTGAGACCCAGTGTGGTGTAGTGGCTAGCGTGTTGGACTGGGAGTTGGGAGATCCGGGTTCTAGTCCCCACTCGGCCATGGAAGCTCACTGGGTGACTTTGGGCCAGTCACAGACTCTCAGCCCAACCCACCTCACAGGGTTGTTGTTGTGAGGATAAAATGGAGGAGGAGGAGGACTATGTACGCCACCTTGGGTTCCTTAAGGATGAAAAAAAGCGGGATAGAAATGTAATAAATGAAAATGGAATGAATGAGTGCCAGCTCTGCTAAGTTTTGTACCAGATTGGGATCCCTTGGATGAATGAATGGATAACATTTATTGCATTAGTCCCTAGACCATAGCAGCACAAAATCAGGTACCAAACTCACAGAAACCTGCATAAAATACAGTAATCATTAATTACAATGAATAGTTAAAATTATCAAAATTAAAAATATATTCTTAAAATAACAAGCTTTATATATAGAAGACATGACAGTAGACATTTATGTAAGAATGCATTTTTCATATTTTCAAATCTCCCAGACAACTCACAGCAATGGAATCTACATGTATTTCCCTACGTTTAGCAGACTTTGCTGAAAAAGAAGTAACCCTCCAGACAGTGTACTGGTTAGCTGCTTGTAGCAGCAAACCCAGTTTCCTTTTTACATCTCAATTTAATTTTCTTTGAGAAGGGATCAATTTTGTACCAGGGTTAACTGTGTCAAGAGCGTGTTATGCTGGACAAACTGTTATCTACCGAGAGTCCTTGGTCTTCACCAGACCCTCTCTCCGGGAGACCAAGGTTGCTGAGTGCATGTACTGGAGGTTGGGCCCGAAGGGCAGTCTGGGGATTCTGCTCGTGTACCGTCCACCCCGCTGCACGACTGACTCCCTGGCCGAGGTGCTTGAGGTGGTCTCTGATGTGCGTGTACAGTCCCCTAACTTACTGGTGTTGGGGGACTTCAACGTACATTCGGAGGCCATCCTCACAGGAGCACCTCGGGACTTCATGGAGACCATGGCCTCCTGGGAGCTGCACCATATTCTAACTGGGCCCACCCATGTAGCCGGTCATGCACTAGACCTTGTGTTTGTTTCTGGAGAAGCGGGGAGTGATCTGGAAGTCGGGGGTATATCCACCACCCCCTTGTCATGGTCAGATCACTGTCTGGTGATGTTGGACTTCTCGGTTCCACAACCCCTCCGCAGGAGTGGAGGACCCATTAAAATGGTCCACCCCAGGCATCTTATGGATCCAAATGGATTCCTGAACGCGCTTGGGGATTCTCTGGGGCATGCCAACGGCCACTCGGTGGAGACCCTGGTGGGTGGCTGGAATGCCGCAATCACTGGGGCATTAGATCGGGTGGCTCCGAAACGCCCTCTCCCCCTGAACAGGGCTCGGACTGCACCATGGTTCAATCTGCGGTTACGAGCTCTGAAACAGGAGGTGAGACGGCTAGAGCGCCGGTGGCGGAAGTCTCGCTCCAAAGATGATCAGACACGGGCTAGAGCTGTATCTTCAGCCTATCACGTGGCAGTGAAGGCAGCAAAAAAGGAATATTATGCTGCCTCCATCGCGTCTGCAGAGTGCTGTCCCAGGAGGCTGTTCCAAGTGGTCCGGAGCCTGGTCGGTCCTGTGGCTCCGGAACCACTGGAGCATTCTAAGGCCTCCTGTGAGGCTTTGGCAAGGCACTTTGCAGATAAAATTGATCAGATTAGGTGTGTTACTCTGCACACTGTGGATACAGTTAGTGAGCAAGAGGCGGCCTGTGGCAAACCGGTTTTGTGGGATCGGTTCCAGCTTCTTCCTCCTGATGAAGTGGACAAGGTGCTTTCATCTGTAAGGCTGACCACCTGCTTACTTGATCCTTGCCCATCTTGGCTCATTATGAGCTGCAGAGAGAGACTGGGTGAGGGGATCAAGGCGGTGGTGAATGCCTCCCTTGAGGAGGGAGTGATGCCATCAGCCCTCAAGGAGGCAGTGATAAGACCGCTCTTAAAGAAGCCTTCCTTGGATCCTCAAGTTCTGAACAACTTTCTCCCAGTCTCAAATCTGCCATTTTTGGGCAAGGTGATTGAGCGGGTGGTGGCGGTACAGTTGAAGGCACACTTGGAAGAAACTGATTATCTAGACCCATTTCAGTTGGGCTTCAGGCATGGGACAGAAACGGCCTTGGTCGCCTTGGTGGATGATATGAGGAGGGCTCTGGATAGGGGTGAATGCTCCTTCCTTGTTCTCCTCGACCTCTCAGCGGCTTTTGATACCGTTGACCACGGTATCCTCCTGGACCGCCTGGAGGGGTTGGGCATTGGAGACAGTGTATTGCGGTGGTTCCGGTCCTTCCTCTCCGGCAGGTACCAGAGGGTAGCACTGGGAGAGGAGGTTTCGGACCCGTGGCCACTTACTTGTGGTGTGCCACAGGGTTCCATCCTCTCCCCGATGCTATTTAACATCTATGTGAAGCCGCTGGGGGCTATCATCAGGAGGTTTGGGGTGCAGTGTCATCAATATGCGGATGACACGCAGCTCTACCTCTCATTCAAATCTTCACCAAGGTTGGCCGTAGAATCCCTGTCCAAATGTCTGGAGACAGTGAGTGGCTGGATGGGGAGGAATAAGCTGAAGCTGAACCCTGACAAGACCGAGGTACTTTTAGTGGGAGACAAGAGGAGGCTGGGGGATGTTGACCTGGTGTTGAACGGGGTATGGCTACCCTTGAAAGACCAGGTCCGCGGCCTGTCCATGGAGGCTCAGGTGTCAGCTGTGAGCCGGACAGCGCTATATCAACTCCATCTAATACGGCGGCTGCGCCCCTTCCTTCCCGACCATCTGCTCCCATCGGTAGTACATGCCCTGGTCTCCTCTCGTTTAGACTACTGTAATGCGCTCTACGTGGGGTTACCCTTGAAGACGGTTCGGAAGCTGCAGCTGGTACAGAACGTGGTTGCTCGCCTGATTAAAGGCAGCCGCTGGAGAGATCACATCACTCCAGTGCTGAAGGAGTTGCACTGGTTACCAGTTGTTTTCCGGGCCAAATTCAAGGTGTTGGTTTTGACCTTTAAAACCCTATATGGTTCCGGCCCAGCCTATCTTAAGGAGCGCCTCCAGCAACACCAGACAGGCCGCTTAACAAGATCAGCCTCGGATGGCCTTCTGTCTGTCCCATCAGCCAGGACAGCTAGACTGGTGGGGACGAGGGAGAGGGCCTTTTCTGTGGTGGCCCCCACTCTGTGGAACTCCCTCCCTAGGGAACTCCGTCATGCCCCCTCTTTAATGAGCTTCCGTCGTGCATTAAAAACGTGGTTGTTCAGGCAGGCATTTGGGGTGGGTTAGGGTATTTTAATTTTTTTTTTATGGTAGAATTTTATTGTTTTAATTGTTTTATGGTGTGTTGTACGTCGCCCAGAGTGGCTGGGTGACCAGCCAGATGGGCGATTAATAAATTTAATAAATAAATAAAATAAAAAATAAGAAGCATCTGGCGAGAGCCACCCTTCGTCAGTGACTAAAGGTGTGAGTGGCAAGGAACCTGTTGGGTGGCTTTGGGCAAAACCCTCTTCTCTCAGCCACAGTCTCCCATATGTAGTATGGGGATAATGCTTCCAAAGGCAAAGGCTGATCCCTCAGGATGCTGACCCGTTGGGACATGCAGCTAGGTTTGGGAGGTGGGCAACGGAATGGAGAGCTTCATGGCGTGGGTTGTCCTGAATTGATTACATAATGGTGGAGGAGGGATACTTGTTTAGAGTCCTCCAGATAAGCTGTTTTGAGGGCCCAGTGGTCGAAAAGGGAGAGATGATTAATAACTAAATGCTGGCTTGCCTTGCAGTGCTGTTTGTAAGGATTGCCGAGTGTGTGAGAAGTGCTTTGAGTGGTGCTCAGTCACAGACCATGCCTAGCCCTATGTATAATTCTGTTATTAATTCTAGCCACTGCATTGATAAGAGGTATCAATGCAGTATGTAAATAAATACAGTAAATACATAAATTATGTATTTACATACATAATTTATGTATGTAAATTTTGGAAGAAATTTGTTTTCCTAACTGCCTGTCCTTGTGGAAAGTGCCTCAGCCCTTTCTGAGGTTGCTCTCTCCTGCCTTGAGGCACTCATGCCGCAGAGGAAGTGCAATTTCTGGTGCTTATGCCAAAAGCAGCCAATGATTAGCGGCTTCCTCCATGGTCTCCTTACCTCCGCAAGCTCCCTATCACTCAACGTTGGTGTTGGGAGTGGGGGCTGTTAGACAGTTCCCCTTCCACCCTGTCCACCTCTGGGTGTTTAGGTTAGTGAATACAGATCTGGTGCTCACTTTATGCCAAAACTGCCCTGTCCTGATAGGCTGGTCATCCTGATAGGCTGGTCATCTTCCAGACCATTATTTAGCTTGGCTTTGAATCTTGTTTTCTGGTGTCATTCTGGGTTTACAGCTCTGGCACTGGACCTTGCTAGCTTGCTGGGGGGGGGCGGGGGGAGGAATCCTCTTGCTGCTAAATCATATAGGCCATCTTGAAAGCTACAGAAATTCATGCTAATCGAGACTAGTTACAATGCCCCAGGATTGCATAACAAGTGCCCTACATCTTGAAAATGTTCTTACCTTGGTTACCTTTATTATGATCTCACTTGATCTTTTGATAAATGGGGGATGGACTGTGACTCTTTCTCCTGGCAGAATGCAAGTGCCTCATTTAAAAAAGCTTTCTTTGATCTGTATGGGAGTGTCGCTTTGCGTGTCTTTGCGTGTCTTTAAAAACAAAACAAATTGCTCGCTTGCCCCTCTGCAGCAGGAGCAAGATGAACCTGAAGTCAGAACGCCGAGGCATCCACGTTGACCAGTCAGAGTTGCTCTGCAAGAAAGGATGTGGTTACTATGGCAATCTAGCCTGGCAGGGCTACTGCTCCAAGTGCTGGAGGGAGGAGTACCAGAAAGCCAGGCAGAAGCAAATCCAGGAAGACTGGGAGCTTGCGGAGAGGTAAGGAGATGGGGGAAGCCGCTAATTGTTGGCTGCTTTTGGCATAAGCACCAGAAATTGCACTTCCTCTGCAGCATGAGTGCCTCAAGGCAGGAGAGGGCAACCTCTTGCCCATCTGGCCTGGAGGCTACTAGGGGTGGAGGTTGGCATTGGGCTTAAAACGATTAAGACTTAAAACGATTGGAACTCCCAAGAGGGCCTTCTTTGGCTCCTGGGCCTGAGATTCTGCACCCCTATTTCACTTGTATGGGGAGCATTCAGAATGGGCATGCCCCAGCTAGAGTCTGTGGTGGTGCTGTCCCCACTCTGAAGCCTCATTCTGCTGCATGACATAGAGCAGGACTTGGCGTCTGGCTGACCCGTGGTTGCCTCTCGTGTGACTGAGTGTAACGTGTGGCCAGGATTTAACTCTAGATGGAGCTGGAAAGAATGCTTGTCATGGAGAGACTTTGCAGTGTGTGTTGTTGCACCTAACCAAGACCCCACTATTTCTTGTCTGGCCGCTAGGCTCCAGCGCGAGGAGGAAGAGGCCTATGCCAACACTCAGCACCCTCAGGGGGCTCAGTCGCTCACTTTCACAAAGTTTGAGGAGAAGAAAACGAATGAGAAGTCGCGCAAGGTGACGACCGTGAAGAAGTTTTTTGGGGCGTCTTCTCGACCTGGAGCTAAGAAGGGTAAGGCGGTAGGGTGGAGAGCAGCTTTTGCTTCCTAAAACCATTGTTGGGCAGCGGATTTCTAGAAGCACTGACTTGTTTCTCTAGTCTTCTGGATTTCTAGAGAGCAGCTGTTGGCCCTTCCAGGATTGAAGTCATTGCCTTCCCTCAGAAGTATTTAGTATGTACTCGCTGCCCTTCTAGAAACCAGATGATGCTTTACCTAAGTGCTCAGAGCCTCACATTTACCTTGATCATGAAGGAAACAGGACAGCTAATGAAAGACACAAGACCCCAACGGCTGGCGAGAGCGGGGCTTTTTTCACGCTATGCAAAACTATATATTATGGAGAAGACCCTGCCCTAAAGTCTGGAAAGCCCTGTATCTTTAGTAGAAGGAACCTGAAAAGCCCTCTTCTGAAGGCCTTAATATCTGAGGTTGCTCAAATGGTGGGGATTAGTCAGTGGTTGTGAGCGAACCGCTGACTAATCACACTTCTTGGTTGTGGTGCTGGTGGTGTTCCCCATGAACATCAGTTGCCAGAAACTGCTGGAGAGGAGAGTTCCCCTCTGCGAGTTGTCTCATCAGGAGCTGTGAGATCATTGCAACCTTGTGGCCTGCTGTTGTACAAATATTCCTAAGTGCAGCTTTGAAATCTTGAAGAATTTTCATTCCAAGGCTCCTTAGGGAAACCAAAATCCATGCACCTGAACCCTCCAGACAGAAAGCTCTGTATTCCTGAGATAATTTCAGGACTAGCGTAGCCCATTGCTGAAAAAGCATAGAAACATCGGAAGCTATCTTATACTGAGTCAGCATTGATCCATCTGGCTCAGTATTGTTAACACTGAGTGGCAGCAGCTCTCTAGGGTTTCAGGCAGGATTCATTCCTGGAGATGTTAGGGATCGAACCTGGGACCTTCTGAATGTAAAGCAGGAGCTCTACCACTGAGCTACGGCCCCTCCCCAAATAGGAGGGCCCAGACTTAAAACGAGATGGCTAGATAGCATCACCGATGCAATGAATATGAACTTGAGGACACTCCAGGAGAGAGTGGAGGACAGGAAGGCCTGACGTGCTATGGTCCACGGGGTCACGAAGAGTCGGACACGACTGAACAACTGAACAACAACAACAAAGACTTAAAACAGTAGTTGCGTGTGATGGTCTTGTCCTGGGAGTAAGTAGGCAGAAGGTTTCTTAAAACAGAGAAGCTTAGCCTAGCTAGGAAATCTCCTCCTGAAACCCTTCAGTACATTTCCAAGGTCACCCCCAAGGCCTTTGCACCTACACAGGGGGAAGGAATAAAGAGAAGCAAGAAGACCTAGGGAGCATGCTTACATTTCTTGTCTGCGTCTCTTCCAGAATTGCCCGAGCATAGGCTGATGTGAAAAAGCACTTCAATTAAAGGTTTAAGTACAAAAATAATAAACTAAAAATTGGCATACACAATACTACGGGTAATTACAAAATACACTAAAACACCAGATGTGTTGCAAATTTAAAGTGGGTTTCTGAACAAAAGGTTCTTGCCATCTGGTGAAAGTTATATAGTTCTGTGTTTATGACGAGACCCTGCAAACCAGTGTCTTCCTGTGTTGGCATTTCAGGAAGGGTTTTTTTTTTTTGGCATTCCTTATCTTACTAAAATCAGCAGGAATTAGTAGCAGTCCAGTTCAGATGTTGCTCCAGCTGTTGCTTTTGTAAGACTGTATAGATCTGAGGCTGATCTTAAGCCCTGGTACTGGACTTTTCTAACCCTTTTAACCCACCTTTCTTTAACAGCAATCTAGGCATTCAACAATTCAAAAATGGCAAACAATAACAGTCAATCTAAAAGGAGGAGTGGTTAAATCTTGGTTTAAAACCCAGTATCTAGAATAAAATGGAATAAAATGGACTTTGCTGCCTTTTGAACTGAGCAGCAATGGAATCAGGCAAACTACTCTTGGGAACCTGTTCCAAATTCCAAATTCTAGGTGCCACCCTGTCTCTTGTGCCACCTGGCCACACATCTGACTGTGTGTGTGTGTGTGTGTGTGTGTGTAGAATGAGATGGGATCGGATCTGCAAAGGGTCTTGGAGGTAGAATGTAGTGCCAGGACAGACTCGTGGGGTGGGTGCTGATTCTTGAGATACTGGTCTGCAGGTCTCGTTGGCATGCTTGAATTCCTTGCATTCCAGGGCCCTGGGCCTTTTTATTGGCTGCTTGTGTTGGCTACTGGTGCCCCAGTCCTAGCTTTCTTTTGCGCATGTGCCACTCTTAATTTTAAGCTACATTGGAATTGGTCATATATTTCCCTCGAAGTGATATTTCAGTGTTCTCAAACCGCATGTTCTCTTTCTAAAAACGTGATCAAACATGCTGTCTTCCACTAGGCATCTCGGCCTCGCAGCATGTGACAGCCACCTAACTATGTCCCGTTGCTAGATGCCTCTCTTCCTAGCCCTGACCGGAACTGTACGACCCATTACTTCCCTTCGTCTTTGTTGTCTCCTCTCCTTCCTCTCTGACTGTGTTGCCCTTGGGTGTCCTGCTTGCTGTTTTACATTTGTTCCAGCCTCTCGGGAGTCCAGCATTCAGCCCAGACAGCTTGGGAAGGAGCTCAGTGCTGATAACCTTCTCAGGGACTTGAAGGAGATTTTTACTCCCCACTGGGAGCTTGCTTCTCCTACCCTGAAGGTACCGCAGCGCAGTGAGGCCAAGCCATGTCTGCTTGTTTTAGTGGCTTTGCAGAATCGCAGCTAGGGCTGTGCCAGGAGGAGCTTGCCATATGATCTTAATTGTACAGTAGGCCTGTATGCATGTTTAGACAGAAGAAAGTCCTACAACTCCCAGCATTCCCCAGCCAGCCATGCTGGCTGGGGAATGCTGGTGGTTGTACAACAAAAAATCAACAAAACATGAAGCTGTTTGAAATCTGAATACTTCATTTCAACATTAAGAAGGGTGGGATTCATAGGAGATGAATCTTCTTGGGATGAAAGCTATTTGATCAAAACTGTTGCTCTGGGCCATAACCGTGAAAATTGGAAATTAGTTGCCATGTGTGTTTCATTTTGTGGGGCCACAAAGGAAATGAAGTTAGACTTCCTTTAAAGTCTACTAGTAGTGTTTCTTTTTTAAAAATTGTAAGTGAGTCTTTGAATGTGGGTAGGGAACTCGGCTGAGTATCCCCTGCACTTTCTCTTTGTGTCCAGACAGTCAACAAGCTTTTCTTTGCCAAGAACAGCTGAGTTCTGTGACCTACATATCTTTGCAGCCATGAGGACTAGAAACCTGCTTTTTTAAAAAGCTGTCTCTCCACTGTCACGTCCTGTGCTTTTTCTACACTCTGAGGGAATCCTGGCACACACATTGCCCTGAAGTTGATTCTATGCTTAAGTCAGCGTTCCAAATCAACCTGAGCTCTGCCCTCAGCAGTGATTCTTGTTGCAGTTCCTTTGCCTTTCCAGGGTTCTGTGGGATCCAAGTGAACTGGAAAGACCTCCCTGTTGTGCACTTTTCATGCTCTTCTCATTCACTGGAAGGTCCATGTCTCACTTCCCCGAGTGCCGTACTTTTGGCTCTCTTGCCGAGACATTTTTATGAGCCATTCTGATTGGATCTTTGGACAGTCCATACAAAGGATTGTTTTAATGAAAGGAAGGGGGATATAATCTTTGAATTAAAGCATAAAAATAAATTTGCTGAATTTCTAACAGCAGCTCGCAGAATTATGCTGGAGGCGTCCAAGCAGGGCATGAAATAGATGGTGACCCCCTCCCCAACTCCCCCCACTGGTGTGACCCCAGCATCCAGTGCCGAACTTGCTCCTGCCACTGAACATGACCAGAATTTGTCCTCCTATGTGTCATCACATTTCTATGTTTGATGTTCCCAGCCTAATTCCTGGCAAAGAATGTGCAGTTCAAAAACTCACTTAAAATGTTTTGCTGTCCAGCTGGTCAACCAAGTTTCTTTTCCCCCTCCTCTTCAGAAACTTAAAAAAACAGGAATGTAATGACTGAGAAGGTGTATTTTGCACCTTCTCCGTTCTTTCTCTGTATTTCGCATCTAGCTCTGTTCTTAATGAACTATGACATGCTCAGCAATTTTGGCAGTGCCTTGTGCATGCCATTTGAGAGAGATTCCCCCCCCCCCCCGCCCCCAGGTCTCAAATGGATAGCTTGGAACAGAAACACACATTTCCAATAGTTCTAGAAAATGCAGTCCTCTGGCACTTCTCTGTCGCTTGCTCAGTGAAAGAAATGGCACAACAGTAGAGCAAGCATCTTGTCGGTTCAAAATCTACTCTGGAAGATCCTCTATATGCCTGCTTTGACTGATGCTTTGCCTGCCTTGTAGAAGGTTATCATTTGTATAACCTGTGTGCTTGTGTGTCTTGCGGCGAGACTCCACCTTCCCATGCCCTGCATACCTGTTCAGGCGGAGGCTTTTTTGAGTAGACCGCTCCCATCAGGCAGGCCCACCTGCTAGCTAGGCTCAGCCATGGAGACAGTGCTCCAGTAAAGTCAGGAACGAAGAAGACGTGGCAGGGGTTGCTATTGCTTTGTGTTCAAGACCTAGCATAGAAGATCCTTGCAAGAAAATGCCAGGGTGCATGTCCTTCCTGGGTGAAATACTCTTTTCTCAACACCCTCTGTCTTCACTGTGTGCTCGGTGCTTGTTCTGCCTTGCCATGGTTTCCTAATCTGTTCAGCTGCTCTTCCTTTTTTGCACACAAATAAGGTGTGCTTTTGTGTGTTTAAAACAGGAGTGGGCAACATGTAGACTTCGCAGTTCCCCAGTGTGGCCCCCGAATCCCCCCTTTTTGTGAACAAAATGGTGTCCGGAGCTGCTACATAGCGCCAAAAGGGTCAAATTAGCTTGTTTTACCTAAATGGTAAAAATGAGCTTGCAAACAAGCTAATTTTGATCCTTTTGGTGCTCTATAGCAGCGTCAGATGCTATTTGGTTTTTAAAGAAATGTTTCCTTTGTTTTTGGCACTTGTGAAAGGGGGTGGGGGGCGAAAATGCCCCCCGGGCCTCCTGAAGTTGCTCACCTCTGGATTAAAAGAAATGTCAGGGCCTCTCTCGGGCTCACCCTGACTGTGCTCTCAGGGATGGCGGCCTCCTCTGTCAGTTGCCTGAGGACCAGCGGAGAATCCTTGTGGATCAGACCAGGGTCCATCTCTAGCGCAGCATCCTGTTTCCTATTGTGGTGAGCCAGATGTTTCTGGAAAGGAGAATGTTGCGTGGGAACATTGTGGCTTTCCCGGTAGTGTTGGACTCCAACTCCCATCATTGGCCATGTTGGTTGGGCTGATGGGAGTTGGAGTCCAACCCCATCTCAGGAGCCACGGGTCACCCACCCCTGAAGTAGGGCATGAAGGCCTTGCGTCTCCCTGGCTGTATGTTTTCAGCATCTGGCGACCAAGGAGCATTCTGTCTCTGGAGTTTCCATCCTTTGCCCTTATGACTGCTGATCTGCATCTGCGGCATGAATTTATCTGACCCTTTGTGAGAAGGGCCTTCCTGGGCCGAGGGTCCACCTGGCCGAACATCTGGCTCCCGGCAGTGGGCCATCCAGATGCCCCTGGCAGACTCACGAGCGGAATGCAGTGGCGATGTGCCCTCCTTTCTGTCTCTCCCACCGTCTGGCACTTGGAGGTGCACCTCCCTCTAATGACGGAGGCGCCATGTAGCCAGGAGTGGGGAATGTGTGACCCTCCGGCTGTTGTTGGACTGTATTTCCCATCAGCCCTGGCCAGCATAACCAATGGTGAGGCATGCTGGGAATTGCTGTCCAAGAACATCAGGAAGGTGGCACGTTCCCATAGCTGTTGACAGACGCCCTCCTCTGTGCATTTGTCTAAGCCAGACTTCCTTCAGCTTGGTGCTTTCTAGAAATGTTGGGCTACAGCTCCCATCCTCTCTGGCCAGCAATGATAGGAGTTGTAGTCCAATGTATCTAGAGAGCACCAGGTTGGGGAGGGGTGGTCTAAGCCACCGCCTGTCTCCACATCTTGTGTTGCGCCATGTCACTCTTCGGCTGTGATTCGCAGAGCCATGGAGTCATGCATCCAGAGGGTGACCTTCAGGATTTCTTTTTGCTGGCCAGCCTTGCCCCTAGACTTGAAGCTATGGGGCATATGGAAAGCACTCCGTGGTGTGTTCTGCTGGGCTCCTCTCTGGATGGAGGCCTCTCTCTGGTTGTTGCTGCTCTAGGATGGTAATGATTCTGGGAATTTGTTCTCGCTGTAGGAAATCATGGGAAAATAACAGCATATCCTCCATGTTCTGGTGGAACTATGCAGCCCCCCCCCAACCTGTTGCCCTCCAAAGGTGTTGGTCTGCAACTCCCACAATTCCCAGCCAGCATGGCCAATGGCTGGGAATTATGGGAGTTGTGGTCCAACTTCCTCCAGAGGGCAACAGGTTGGGGGGGCTGGTTTAGGGGCTCAAGCTAGTTGAGGACCCTTGCTCCCCCTTTGGAGTGGAGATGTGCAGATGTGTCTCCCCACGATTGCAGACAGAGGCAGGTTTGGAAGGCGACATGTTCTCATCCCTGGCATAAAAGATGTGCCTTAGCCAAAAGCCACTTAACTCTCTGCACTGTTTAATGGAAGCTCTGTAAACGTGCAGATAGCCAGGGGAGGCCGGGACGGTCATAAAATCCCAGTGTTCTGCAGTGCTGTTCTCAGAGCATGGATTCAGGCGGAACCCCCTGGTAGCCATGGAAGGGACTGCAGCCCCGTCCTGAGCTCCAGGCCGCTGGAAGTCTTTGGCCCTGTTGCTCTGGTGTTGGTGTTGACTCCCCATGGGACACGCAAATGCTGCATGAGGAGCTTTGGGAGGAGCTGGGATCCCTGAGCCCCAGTCAGAGTGTTGAGACAGCAGCTGTTGGTGCTGGCTGGGAGCTGTAGTGTGGGGTTCCTCGCGCTGCTGGAGGCAAGCAAGCTGGGGCCCTCTGAGACAGTCCCTGCTGCTGTTACACATGGTGCATTCTTTTCTTTATTTATTCCCTTTCTATACTGCCCATTAGCCTAAGCTCTCCGGGCGGTTCACGAAACAAAACTTAAACCGTAAAATGCAATAAAATTGTAAAACATCATATCAGAACCATAAGTTTAAAATAGAATTAAACCAAACTAAAAACCAAGATAAAAGCCAGCAGCAATGCAAAGTTCTAAAAATGCAGGAAGGACTAAAAAGCCCAAGAGAATAAAGAGGTCTTCACCTGGCATCCAAAAGACCACAACAAGTTTTGTGGTTTTCATTGTTGTGAACCACCCAGAGAGCCTTGGCTGTTGGGTGGTATAGAAATGTAATAAGTAAACAGATGCTAGGCGAGCCTCTCTGGGGAGGCATTTCACAACTCGTGTGCCACCACTGAGAAGGTCCTCTCCTTAGTAGCCACCTGCCTCACCAGATTTGGTGGGGGCACCTGGAGGAGGCCTCTGAAAGTGATCTCAGGGCCTGGGCAGGTATATATGGGAGGAGACGATCCTTCAGGTAACCTGGCCCCAAGCCGTTTAGGGCTTTGTAGGTCAATACCAGCACTCTGAACTGGGCTTAGAAATGGACTGGCAGCCAGTGCAGATCACAGAGCACTGGCATAATGTGATCATATCGACCAGTTGCTGTTTGCAAACTCGCTGCCCTAGTTTGGGCCAGCTGAAATCCCCAGCCATTTTCAAAGCAGCCCCACGTGTGATGCACGGCAGCAGTCCAAACGCGAGGTTACCAGACCACAGATAACTGTAGCTGGACTTACAAACTGAGAGGGCTCCAGGGGCTCACGATCGGGCAGTCCACACAAGTCAAGACAGTGGAGGAAGGGGAGGGAGATGGAGGCGGGGGAAATGGGGGAAGAGCATGGGTTTTTTCTCAGCTACATGAACTCGGGCTGTGCTCCTGGCCTTGAGATTTGCTCCAGCAGACAGAGTCAGCTTAGAAGTAGAGCAGCCTGCCCCACCCTTAGGGCTAAAGCATTGGAATATGCCAACACTCCCCCCCCCCCCCCCGGGTCACTTGTGATTTCCACAAAAGGTGGCTGTATTGTGAGTGGAGACTACTTGTTTTTAAACTAGCCCAGCTGTCCCTTAGTTCATCCAGCGGCTCTGTAGGAGTAGCTGGCAGTGGCCGTATACATTCCGACGTCGGTCAGGACCTGAAGTGCAGAGCTGTGTTTTCATTGTCCAAGGCTTTCAGCATCCCACACTCCCTGTTCTTGCAACCCTGCGTCAAATCGTGTTGTGTTCTGCACTAGCTGCATTTGGCCTTGGCTCAGCGTTGCCTTTGTGAGACGCTGACTGAGACTGTTCTGTGTTTTCGTCTCTCTTTTTCTCCCCATCGCTTCTTAACACTCCACCCTACTCCATTTGCATCTCCTTGTGCTCCATTCTTCATTCTACACAGTGCTGGTTGGCAAGCTGAGAGGTGGGTGATCTGGCACAGCTCTTTAGCGGAAACGGACACATTTTTGTCTCACTTGGTTTTGGGGGTGACGTACCAAATGCCATGGATGTATTTAAATTAAACACTGGAAGTAAAACACAGATTTTTGGCTATCCTTGCAGCCAGCCTAAATTTGTGGCTGTCCCCAACCCTGCCCCTGTTCTTACCTGTGATGTCATACTGAATGTCAGGGGCTGCAAGGCTCCCGCCTTCCTCTGCACCCCCAGCCCAGCTCTAAGTTGTAAGGCCTGAGCTGTGGAGAGACTTACAAAGGAAGGAGACATCTTGCTTTTCAAGCCTCTTTTCAGCACAAGGTCTGGCAGATTCTGGGGGTAGGGGTCTTCCTGGTTGGTGAGTGTATTTGTGATCTTGTGATGTAAGCCAGGCATGGGCAGAAGGTGGATCTCAAGATGTTTTGGACTTCAACTCCCAGTATTCCTTACTATTGGCCATGGAAGTTGAAGCTGAAAACATCCAGACTCAAAATTTTCTGCCCACCCCTGATGTAAGCTGATCTTGGGGCCGGGTGGAAGGTAGGCAAATACCGGACCAGGCCATGGTGCCCGGGGTCCAAATTTCTTCCTGACTTGCCACTTCCAGGGTACTCCCTTGGGACATTCTAACCCAGGAGTGGGCACCTCGTGGCCCTCCAGATCTTTTGGCCTACAAGTTGCCCACCTCTGTTCTAACCCCTCCTGCTCCAACCTGGTGGCCTCCAGATGTTGCTGGATTTCAGCTCCCGTCAGCCCCAGCCAGCATGGCCAGTGGTCAGGAGTTCTGGGAGTTGTGGCCCCAAAGATCTGGAGGGCACCAGGCTGGGGAAGGCAGCTCCAGCCCTTCCCATTGCCACATCTTCAAGGGAAGAGCAACCTCTGAAAAGCACGGCATGCGATCGGCAAGATAAAGTGACGGGTTGGAGATAGATGGCATAAAACCAAACCTATGCTTGCTTCAGCCATGGCCCTGAAGAGGGTGGCATCCCCAGCAAGCCGTCTTTCCAGAAAACACTCCTCCTCGCACTTTCACAAGCTGGTAGGTCGAGGGAATTTCACACAGGTGCGGTTGGTGGCTTCCTTGCTTCTCTCTGTGCCCTTGGGTCAGCATGCGGGTTGTGTTCCGCCTAAGATCTGCCGGGAATGCCTGATGAACTCCAGTGAAGGATGCAGGAGGAAGCAGCCTGACTGGCCGCTTGCAGACATCATCCCCTAGAAAGGCGTGATGGTCCAGGGTTGTTGCCAATTATATTGACCCTTTTTGGTGGAGGCGAGGCACACGCCCCTGTGAAACATCCTGATTATCATGGGAGGACCCAAGACCCAGTGGAGGTCATGTGGTTCGCATGCAGGAGCTGATGGGAGCCCTCTCGGCTGAGGGCTGAGCCCCGGCCCTTCCATGTACAGAGGATGTGTGTCTCCAGGAAGGCATGGTTCCCCGCCCGCGGCCCCCTTTTCCTTTGCAGCTCATAACAGAAACCTGGCCAGTAGACTCAACAGACTTCCTTCCTGACGGTTGCGCTCTCCCTTCTCCTGCAGAGGTCCCAGAAGCCAAGGCTCCCAGTCCGTCCATCAGCAGGCAGGTGAGCATCGAAACGGACCGGGTGTCCAAGGACTTCATCGAGTTCCTGAAGACCTACCACAAGCCCGGCCAGGAGATCTACAAGCAGTGCAAGCACTTCCTGGAGGCCATGCATCGCAAGCGGGTAGGCCCACCCACAAGCTGGAGCGTGGGGCGCATACCCTTGGGCACTGTGTTGTGCTTTTCCCTAGAGCAGCCTTCCCCCACCTGGTGCCCTCCGCGTCTTCTCGACCTTCAGCTCCCATCCGCCCAGGGTTGTTGAACCTCTTTTAGCCCGGGGGCCAAATTCTGTTCTGGAGGTGCCCTCGGGGGCCACATTCCTGTGGTGGGCAGGGCCAGAAACACCAACCTGTTTTAGCTTAAAGCTCTCACTGCCAGTTACTAAGAGAGGCATTTCAACCTTTTGGAATTGGGGGGAAGACCTGTGTACAATCTGGGAAGCCACCAAATGATAGGTGACTGGTGGAAAGGGGCATGGCCATTTGGGGAACCCCGGAGGCAGTGGAGGCTGGTGGCTGCGATGTCAGTGGGGCGGTGAATCTGCTCTGGGTTTCAGACAGAACTCTAAAGGAGGTCTCCAAAGTGCAGAGCACCTTGGAGACCTCCTTTAGAGTCCGCACCTTGGAGACCTCCTTTAGAGTTCTGACTGAAACCCGGAGCAGATTCACTGCCCCACTGACATTGCAGCCACCAGCCTCCACTGCTCAGAGGGCTGCATGGGGACCCCAGGCGGGCCAGATTTGTTCCCCAGCCTGAGATTGGACACCCCTGCATCGGCCTTAGCCAGCACAGTCAGTGGTCCGGAATGCTGGGAGTCATCATCCCAAACGTCTGATGGGGATCAGATCGGGAAGGCTGGGCTAGAGACACGAGACTCGGGGAATGAGCCACGGGGAGCCCAAAGCCCCTTTCGTGTTGCGGGGAGAGGATGGATATTGTGGGTGGGGGTCTGCGTTGAAGGACATCCAGTACGGATTGACTTGTGAAACAAAAATCTAAATGTGCCACTTAAAGAACGAGAAAAGTGCTGTGATACTCTTGACGCAGCGATTGTCTGGAAACAGAGTATGCTTTCTTATATTTAGGGAGAAGTATGCATATGCACTTTTAATCAAACAAGAGCTTACAGCTTTGCCCAGATGGGGCTGCAAGCTGCCATACCTTAAGTTACCTTAGCAGATTTTATTTTGCTAGTTGCAAAAGACACACACACATGCATATTATATATACACACACATATATTATATATATACACCCACCCACACAGAATAAAGATATAAAAAGTAGAAATCACCAGTGTCAGAAGGAGACATTGGAACATAAGAAGAATGTTAAGTTAGAGCATAGGAATCACGTGTGGACATAAATCTTACCACAAAACACCTGCTTGTTGCGCGGAAGGGGAAAAGGCATCCTCCCACCCTGAATCTTTTAACTTCTTTCCTGCCCCTTCACAGCTCTACGCTCCCCTGAGGTGTCCTGAAGAAAACTGTTGGGTGTGGCCTGCTATGGGTGGCAAAACCTGGAAAAGGGGCTGGCCTTGTTGCCTCTTTGTGGGTGGTGTGTTGTGGCGTCTGAGATACAGAGCTGGGGGTAGGAGCCCACAGAAATGGCAGGGAACGGAGGGAAAACAGAGGACGGTCCTTCTCTTCTCCCTTCCGATCTGCTGCCCCAGGGTGGGGAACATGTGACCCTCCAGATGCTGTTGGGTTGCAACTCCTACCAACCCCAGCCAGCATAGCCAGCATATTTTATTTATTTAGTTAGTTACAATATTTATATACCACTCCACATCAGAAGAATTCGGAGCGGTGAACAACATGGTAAAAGAATAAAACAGGTTAAAAGAGTTAAAACATTTTTTAAAAAGACAAACCCTAACAAAGTGGAATTTGACAAACTACGGCTGGTCATGCAAGAAAGGCCTCTTGAAATAACAATGTCTTCAGGAGGCGCCAGAAGGAACATAATGTTGGTGCCTGCCTGACCTCTAAAGGCAGGGAATTCCACAGGAAGGGGGCCACCACAATGAAGGCTCTTTTCCTGGTGGACTCCAATCGGGCCATGGGTCCATGTGGAACCACCAGGAACATGTCCTCTGATGACCTCAGTGACTGGGCAGGTTGGTAAGGAAGGAGGCACTCTCTCAGCTATCCTGGTCCCAAGTTGTTTAGGGCTTTGTGCACTAGTGCCAATACCTTAAACCTGGCCTGGTAGCGAATAGGCAGCCAGTGCAATTCCCTCAGCAGAGGAGTCACACGCTGAAAAGGGGCAGCTTCCGACAACAGCCGAGCTGCTGCATTCTGCACTAGGTCCAGCTTCCGGGCCAGCCTTAAGGGCAGCCCCACATAGAGTGCATTGCAGTAATCCAGTCTTGAGGATACTGCTGCCTATACCACTGTGGCCAAGCTATCCCTCTCCAGGAGAGGCTGTAGCTGGCTAACCAGCGGAAGCTGGTAAAAGGCACTCCAAGCTGCCGTGACCACTTGAGCCTCCAGTGACAATGATGGATCTAGGAGTCCCCCCAAACCACGGACCTGATCTTTCAGAGGGAGTGCAACCCCATCCAGAACAGGCAATGAGCCTATCTCCCGGACCCGGGAACTACTCACCCACAGGGCTTCCGTCTTGCCAGGATAATCGCTAAGGCTTTCCTCTGTTAGGAGGTAATTCATTCTCTGAGTGTAAGCTGCTGGGGACCATTGCCTTCGTGACCTGCCTGTCTGTCTTGGAAAGGAGCATTCTGGACTAGATGGGTCTGTTAGGCTAAACTAGCAGGGCTGCAAGACACACCGTCTTGAGGGCTTCCCACGTTCCAGGCAGCCATTGCTCCTTTTGGATGGAGAGACTGCTAGTGCTTCTCCAGAAAAGGTGGCTAGTTTTCACATGCATGTCTGGTTCTCTCTTGCAGGAGCTGAGCATCGAGGAACAATCTGAATATGCCCAGGACTTCTACCAGAACGTGGCAGATAAGCTGCAGTCTCGCTGGAAAGGTATTTCCCTTTATGGCCTTTGTCGTTTTTGTAGTGTGGCTCCGTGGGGAGGCAACCATCCCTTTCAGGGGCAGCCTGTGTGTGCCTTTCCATGTCTAAATGTCTGCTTGTGCTCAGAGAAACCAACCTTTTCCCCAGAAGAGATGGGGGCAGGGGAAGGATTGGTCCCTGTTTTATGTGGAAGGACAAACCCAGGATTGAAACACGAGCGTGATCTTTCCCTGGTGACATCCAGCTTGCACTGTGTAGGCCAAAGCCACAATTTACAGTCCTGGGCGCTATTTATTTATTTATTTATTTATTTCATTTCTTTATTTCATTTCTGTATTGCCCAATAGCCGAAGCTCTCTGGGCTATTCATAGATGGTGTGATGTGTCCATTTTCTACTTGGAATTTGGCAGTGTATCCCTTGAGTTCTAGATTCTGGGGGCAAACTGTGCAGGGTGGTGGTGTTGCTGTTACTTTCTTGCCCTTCCCAGAATCCTCTCAGAAACGTGTTTCTGTACTAGATGGGCCCATCTTGGTCTTATTCAGCAGGGCTGTTTTTGGAAAGCCCACAGCCCTCACTGGAACTGGTGTTGTCCACCCAAGCTGCCAGCACTGGCTCAGATCAAGGCAGAAGCCAGACATACTACAGCTCTGTGTGTGTGTGTTTCGTCTTCAGTGTCTCCGGAAAAAGTGGAGAAAGCGATGGACCAGATTGAGAAGTACCTCATGACACGGCTGTATAAGTACGTTTTCTGCCCAGAAACCACTGAGGACGAGAAGAAGGATCTTGCTGTCCAGAGGAGGATCAGGTGTGGCTTCAGGAATGCGGGGGTCTTCCTGGGAGGTGGCAGAGGCCGCTGGGGATTATGTGGGTTGTAGTTCAGCACATCTAGAGGGTGCCGGGTTCAGGAAAGCTGACATAGTCGCTGCAGCATTTGGTACCCCACCCTCCCGGCTGGAAAGAGCCCTGACCTCGCTGCCTGTTAGTCTTCTGTAACAACTGGCAAAGCTGCATTTTATCTCTCCCCACCTCGAAGGAATACCACCTGTGTGTGGCAAATGGGGTGCTGCCCACGCAGTTCTCTGGCTGAAGGGACGTGCCTCACTGAAGAAGCCGTTGCCTGGGTGGGTTGTGTGAGGTGCAGGTTCCAGCACTGTTTTTGGTTTTTGTTTCATTTTTAAGTTTCTAATCCTCATGGATAAGAAGATAGAATTGACTGTGCCTGGTGAGTCTCCGAATAAGGCTGGTCAGGGGTGCGTGGTTTCACTGTCCTGCATGGCCCCTCCCGCCATTACAAATAGAAGCAGGTTAATTATGCAGATGTGTGTGGATTTGCTCTGCATTTATGTGTGTCAACTGAATTCTGCTTTCCTTGGTGCGGAGTTTTGCCCGCCCTTAAGCAGAGTTTATCTCTCTCTTAAGCAGAGATAGCAGGATGGTTTTGCTATCTTACCCAGCCTTGGATATTAACGGCTCTCTTACTCAGCTCTTCCAAAGGTAACGATGGTTATCTTACGTTTCCCTCTCCCCTCATTTGCCTGCAGGGCTTTGCACTGGGTTACTCCACAGATGCTTTGTGTTCCTGTCGATGAAGAAATCCCTGAAGTCTCCGATGTAGTTGTCAAAGCAATCACAGGTATGCCAAGGGTTGATGGGCCAGCTCTCCTTCAGGTGTGGAGCAGGGAATGACTTGGAAGCTGGCTTAAATTCCCCGTGCAACCAAGGAAGTCATCCCTCCTCGCGGCAGGTGGCCCTGAAGATCGGCCTTCCCCACCATGGTGCCCTCCAGATGTGTTGGACTGCAACTCCCATCATTCCCAGCCATGTGGAGGGAAGGCTGATTAAGAACATGGACACTCAGCCGGGTCTGCAGCACTGAAGATTTGCTGGGTCTGGAGCAAAGCACTTGCTGGCACTCGCTGAGTCTGGGGGCCAGAGCACTAGTTACACCACCAGTTCTTATAACTGTGTTAAAAAAAAGAAGAAAGATTGTGTGCAGGCTGTGGCAAAAAGCGCCAGAGTTCGGTGTGTGGGCTGGTGGGGCAGGTGTTGCCTTTGCTGGGATCCCTGCAGGAGCGAAGAGCCCAGCTGGGCGAAGGCATCCCTGCCTCACCCCCTCCGGGGTTCTTCCTTTCTCGCAGACATCATTGAGATGGACTCCAAGCGCGTCCCGCGGGACAAGCTGGCCTGCATCACCAGCTGCAGCAAGCACATCTTCACTGCCATCCGGACCACGAAGGACGAGCCGGCTTCGGCTGACGACTTCCTGCCCACCCTCATCTACATCGTCCTGAAGGGCAACCCGCCCCGCCTGCAGTCCAACATCCAGTATATCACTCGGTTCTGCAATCCCAGCAGGCTGATGACCGGGGAGGACGGGTACTACTTTACAAACCTGGTCAGTACAGCTGCATGCACTGAGGGTGTGTGTGTGTGTGTCTGTCTTTCTGGGCGCATTGGTGGCTGGAGAGGGGGGGACTGCCACATTTTTCAAACTCTGTCCTTCAGTGTTTTGGGAAGCCCCACACTCTCTATGGGGAGGGAGAGGTTTCAGATATGTTGCACATCTTAAGGTGGCTGAATTGAACTCTTGGCCCATGTGACACAGTTGGGCTGTTCACACAACATGCTAACCCACACTCAGTGATTGAGCGTGGGTTGTTGTTGGGCCGTGGGTTAGCATGCTGTCTGAACATAGGACATTTTCCGCAGAGTGGCTTGTGAACCTTGCAGCATGGCGTATTTTTCTTGAACAAGCCACCTTGAGAACCCATGGTTATTTGTTGGGTTGTTCAAGGTTGTTAACAAGCCATGCTGCGGGAAAAGTCCTGGGTTCAGACAACATGCCAACCCACAGTTCAATGAACGACTAGTGATGTACGAAAGTCACTTACCTGGTCCCGCAGCTTGCTTCGCGGTGGGGGGGAGGCGCTTCGGTTCTCCCCCTGAAATTCAGGCGGGGGGGGAGGCGCCCCGCCTCGCCCGGCCGAAATTCAGGCCGGGGGGGGAGGCGCCCCGCCTTGCCCAGCTGAAATTCAGGCCGGGGAGAAGCGCCCCGTCTCCCCGGCCGCGAAATACAAAGTGGAAAAAAACAAAAACAAAACACACCCGTGATAGGCTGCGTAAATCGTTACGTAGCCTATCACGGGTGTGTTTTTTTTTACTTTATTTTGTAATGGCGGCGGTGGCGGCAGCCGGTCGGAAGACCAGCCGCCGCCCCCGCCGAACTGCTGCCGAATCGCCACCGGGACCCGCCGCTGGGACCCGCCGCCGGGAGGGACATTCACAGGAGGTAAGTCCCATCCCGGGGGGGGGGTGGCAGGGGGGGTGGCGGAGAATTTCACCAACAATTTCGGGGGGCCGAATGTGTTGGCATTCGGCCTCCCGGAGATTCGGGGAGAAATTCTCCGCCATCCCTACGAATGACCCACACTCAACCACTGAGTGTGGGCTAGCGTGTTGTGTGAACAGCCCCAGTATTGTTAGTACGTATTCCTGATCACACATGCATGTAAGTACAGACTGACACATCTACTGGACTGACACGGTGTGGTCCTCCCTCTCCCCTCCAGCAACTGGAACCCAGAGTCGTGGCGCTTCACAGGGAGGTTATGATGTGCCCTCATATCAAGGGGAAAATAGCCACAAACTAAGGCTTAGGTCAGCCGTTCCTAGCCTGGCAACTTCAAGATTTGTGTAGGACTAAAGCTTCCATCACCCCCACCTGGCTGGGGATGATGGGGTTGTAGTCCCACACATCTGTTGGGCATCAGGTTGGGGAGGGCTGGCTCAGATCAAAGAATATATGCTTGATCGCAACACTTAGAAATATTGGCCAGGGCAATTTAGCCCGCCTACAAATAAATACAAGGCTATGAGCGCCTGGGGCCTTGGACAAAGCAGAGAAAGAGCAGGGAATCGCCCCGTGACTTTTTGTTCTCGGAGTTTTCCAAAAACCCATTTGAATCTCCCAAGCCCACCTTTTTGAAAATACTTTTTATTCTATTTTTTATCTTTATAAGTGAAATAAACAGTACCAACAACCTAATCAGTAACTACAATTTCCCAACAATACAGTATTCTTTTGCCTTTTACCAAGTCCACCTTTTTGATAGACAAAGCGAGTATGATAAGAAGAGGCCCATTCTGGGCCGCTTCTGGTAGGGGCCCAGCCTTTACAAGCCCATCAGAAATAATGCAGCTCTCCCTCTGCAGGGTCAGATGCTGTGAGGCGCTGATGCACTTGCAGATCCTGCAACATCATCTGCCAAGACATTGGAAACTTTTTTTTAGCCACTTGCAGGTCGCTTGTGCTACTACTTAAAAGAACGAAGGGGAGGAAGAATTTAGCAGATGTCTGGAAGGGAGGCGGGTTTTGATTCCAATGGGGACTTGGATGTGTGTGTTCTGCGCATCTCTGAGAAAACAAGCCAAGGCCAATGTGGGGGTTTTAGGCCTCCAGGATGGGGCTGGTCAGGTGAGTTGAGGGAACTTCAAAAATACGGGCCGCTTCCTTCAAAGTTTTCCTTTGTTAAGAGGGGTGATTTTGGCCCCCCGTGTTTCAAGAGTAGGGATGGGTGGATTCCCTATGTGCTGCTCCGGGGGGGAATCCGCCTGCGGGGGTCGCAATTTGGTCCTCCCTCCGGAATCCTCTTCGGCCGGCTCCGCTCCGTGGTGATTCCACAGAGCTGCTGGCCGGCTCCATAGCGCCAGTGATACGGCCGCCATTCCCATGCTGTACCACTGACTGAGGGCTCACTCTGGATGCAAATGGCGCCCGCTACGCCATTTGCGGCTGTAAAGCCTTTAGCTTAATCTAAGAGCTTTACGGCTGCAAATGGCATAGCGGATGCCATTTGTGTCTGGAGTGAGTCCTCAGCCAGCGATACGGCATGGGAATGGTGGCCGTATTGCTGACGCTACAGAACTGGCTGGTGGCTCCGCAGAATCGCTGCGAGGAGGATCTGGCCCCAGACGGTTCTGGAGGGAGGCGGAGGCGAGTTGTGCCGTTCCACCATGGACTCCAGAGGCAGGATTCTTTAGAATCCAGCCTCATTGGGGTCCGTGGCGGATTTCTCTGACATCCCTGTTCAAGAGTAACATCCCATAGGCGTGATGAAAATAACGGTTGGGAGAGTCCTTTGCTGCTGGGCTTGTGTGTATGCCTGGATCTTGTCTCTGGGTTATGTGCGGCCTGCAAGTCACATAACGCTTTTTGCAGTGCTGTGCTGTCGCCTTTATCGAGAAGCTGGATGCTCAGTCCCTCAATCTGAGCCAGGAAGACTTTGACCGCTACATGTCCGGCCAGACCTCTCCGAAGAAGCAGGAACCTGAGAGCTGGCCGGCCGATGTGTGCGTGGGCGTCCGGCAGATGTACAGGAACCTTGACCTCCTGTCTCAGCTCAACGAGCGGCAGGAGAGGATTGCAAGCGAGGTCAAAAAGCTCGAGCAGGACCTCATTGACTGGACCGATGGGATCACAAAGGAAGTCCAAGAGATTGTCGAGAAGTTTCCCTTGGAGATAGCCCCCCCGACCCCTGCCCTGGCGGCCATTGACTCCGAAAACGTCGAGAACGACAAACTGCCCCCTCCGTTGCAGCCACAGGTGTACGCTGGATGATCTCCGCTTTTGGGGCTTGTAGATGTTCCTTCCCTTGGCTTTCTTCTGCTGGGAAGGTGGGTGCAGGGGAAAGTCAAATGAGTTTAAAACTGGCACATTTTAAAGGTACTGTTTGCTGGCAGGCACATTTCCTGATATTTATTTTAGCCAGAGTAGTGTACTATGAAGGCTGTGTTTCTGCGTGTCCTTGAACTGAATTTAACTTTTTTCTTTTTACACAAATCCAATATAATTTTTAAGAAACACTTTGATGATATTTTTTTTCCTTTCAGGCATGCACTAGTGTGTGTGTGTGTGTGTGTGTGTGTTTAAATAATCAGTGGAAGCTTTTTGGTGGGCTTTTCCTCCCATTGTCAGCACTTTGCAAAGAATGCCAAGTTGGAGGTAGATATGTGAAAGGTACTTAATCTCCTGTTTTCCAAAAAGAAGGACCTTTGATGTAAAATCAATATTTAAAATTGTAAATAGGTTTGCAACTTGGGGCAGTGTCTTACCTGCATGGCATCTTGTAAGGAATGATAAATGCTTGTTTTTATTTCTTCAGTGTCAAGTGGGGCAAGTTCACTGCATAATAGTTTTTCTTCCAGGAACTGGGAGTATGGAGTGGGGATGTGAGGACAGGAAGAAAGCATCACGTCATAGGAAACCACTTGCACTGCCTCAGCTGTGATTTTGTAAAGGTTGTCTCCTGACAAAGTTTCTCATCTAAATACGCCAGAAGAGAGAGAGTCTGAAACAACCCTTCCTTTTGTGTGTGCTGGACTATACCAGCTGCCCAACTGGGTTTGTTTGAAGGCAAGAGTGGGAGAGGGTGGAGTTCCCGTGTTTGTGTTTTGCTGGAGCCTTTGTTCCTCTCGCTAAAAGTGACAGGAATTGGCCCCCAGTGAACAGGCTGTTTGACCCTGCACTCAAAAAGTGCTTTTTAAAATCTTGAAGATGTTCTGTTGTGCCACTGCAAAGTAGGGAACTGGTGCAGTCTGCCACAGTGCCCCCTTGCGCTGAGAAAAAAACAGGACCCCAGGGCATGGAGCAGTGATCCCCTGATCACCTTTCCCAGCCCACATTTCTGCCTCTTTCTTCATCTGGTGTGTGAGCCGGCCCTGTACGTTACAGGCTGACAGGTAGTACATTTGTACAGAACACCAAAGGGTATAAAGCAGCCTTCCTCAACCTGGGGCCCTCCAGATGTGCTGGACGGCAACTCCCATAATGGCCATCTGGCTGGGAATCATGGGAGTCGCCATCCAACGCATCTGCAGGGCCTAAGGTTGGAGCAGGATACTCTACTCACTGTCTGGTATGCATCTTGTATGTTCGAATAGTCCTAGAGTTTGGCAGGTGTGTGGTGGAGCAATCCCACCTCTGATGTCCCCAGCATCCCCTGCAGGAACTCATCCGAAGGATCTATAGCACTGTGAGTGCCTCCCCCCCCAACTTTCAGGGTTCCTAGTAGCCTCATTCACGCCGCTGATTGAATCCTCCCCCTTTTGCCGAGGAACCAGCGAGAACTCGCAGCCACGAGGCTCCGCCAACCTGCTCGATGAATGCGCTCAGCCATTCCCTTCCGACCTGGTGCCCTCCAGACTGTAACTTCCATCGTCCCTGGCCATTGGCCATGCTTGCTGGGGCTGATGGGAGCTGCAGTCCAAAACAATGAGAGGGTGCCAGGTTCAGGAAGGGCTGAGCTGGTAAGTTTTCCTTTTGCCTGTGTGAACTTGGTGGAGTTGGGGCTGTTTGTGGCACTCACTGTGAGTCGCGTGGAAGCTATATTGGAAGGTCTGCAAAGTTTACGCTTCTTCCCGCCCTGGTTAAATTCATCTTAAGTGTCTGTGACTTCTTTTTTTAGATGCCAAGTCAGCCAGGAAAGGTTTGGTCATCCAGCTTAGCATTAAATCTCTCACACGCTTCACAGTTCCAGTCAAAAGCTACTTGGCCCGTCACTCCATTGTGTGATGAAAAAAATATCCTCTTTACAGTGTTAACCATTTTTATACTGCATTGCAACACTTTTCAGATATAGTGTTAACATTTTTTTTCTGAAGCTCCTGTGATCTAGCTGAGTCCCACTTGTCCGTCTGGTCATCTTGCAGTGAAACCATTTATTTATTTTGGAGTAGGTTTCCAAGCATCTCATTTTGGGCTGTATTTCCAGGCAATGTTGCAAAATAGCATCTCTGCAGCCTTATGGCTCTGCAGGTGTCTCTCTATTTTTGCAATAAGTTCAGACCAAGACTGATCAGTTCTGCGTCAGCTTCAAAAAGCACTCTTGATTTCAGCCTTTTGAGGTACATCTTTTGGGTTTCTCAAGAGGTAAGTATTTATGATGTTCCCCTCCTCCCGTTAAATTGTGCAGCAGAAGTGAACCAGTTAGTCAGTGGACTACAGAGAGCCCATGTTTGTTGGCTTCTTAGAGGGTTCCATTCTAGATCAGGGCTTCCTTTCTTTGCCTCTTTCTGCGTGACAACACACTAGGTGCTAACTCTGGTTTCCGGGTACACATTTTCACTCCTAAAAGATGTATAATAGCTGCTGTCAGTAAACTGCTGTCAAATAAAATAAAACCTGTACAACATGACTCTTTTGTTAGTCAGCTGAACTCTTGGTTTAAATTACGTTTTGTTTACACAGTTGTTGCCTTGGTTTTTAACCGTGGATATGTTTAACTTTACGGAATTTTTGCTCTATCCTCGAGAAGGGACATGGCCTAAGGTAGTGGGGAGGCTGTATTGCTTTCTTCAGTTGTGCAGCTGAATTGTGGAGCTTTGTATAGAACAGGGGAGGGGAACCTCTGGCCCTGGGGGCCAAATCCAGCCCTCCAGAGTTTTCCAGCAGGCCACATCTCTTTTCCCCCTGACTGGCGATTGTTTGGTGGTTTCTGGCTTTCGTGCGGTTTTTTCCCCATTCTATAAGGTTGAAATGCTTCTCCTAAAGCTTAGTTGCTGGCAGTGAGAGCTTAAATCTAAAAAATGCTGGGATTTTTCTGGTATTTTGGGCCATGCCCCTTTGTGTTTAGTCCTGCCCAGGGCTGGAGTGCGGCCCCCGAGAGCTTCTCCGAAATTGAATCTGGCCCTTGGTCTGAACGAGATTCCTCACCCCTGGTGTTGAAAGTTGGAGGGGCCTACTCAGTGTGGCCCCGTGCATCTTCAGCATAAAATCTCCCCCATGTCGTGTTGCAAGTGGTCTTGGGCCTACAACTGAGCAGCAAATGGACTTGGGTTCCCTTTCCATGCATTTTTCCTTTGTGGTGGGGACTTGGGGCAGCAGTTCTGACAAATCCAAGCCATTCACTTTGAGCCGGGGGTAAGCCAAGCGCAAGGCTGTCCTAGGGAGGCTGCAGAGCCTTTCTTGTTATTTTGTACAAAATGATGCCTGGTGTGGAGAAAGTGGATAGGGAGACTTTTTTCTCCCTCTCGCATAATACTAGAACCTAGTGGGGTCCTCCTGTGAAGCACATTGGTGGGAGGTTCAGGACAGACAAAAGGAAGGACGTCTTCACACAGCGCAGAGTCAAACTATGGAATTTGCTATCACAAGATGCAGTGATGGCCACCCATTTGGATAACTTTAAAAGGGGATTGGAGAAATTGGTGGAGGAGAAGGCTTGATGGCCATGTCCTACCTCTAGGATCAGAGGCAGTGAGCCTATGTGCCCCAGATGCTGGGGAACATGGGCGGGAGGGTGCTGTTGCGCTCGTATCCTGCTTGTGGCTTCCTGGTCGACAGCTGGCTGGCCACTGTGTGAACAGAATGCTGGACTAGATGGACCCTTGATCTGATCCAGGAGGGCTCTTCATATGTTATGTGTGAGCATTTCTTTCAGGGTGTCCTACGAGGGCAGCCTCTTCAATGGACAGCTCCTGCCTGAACCGGCCCTTGTGCCCTCAGTGAGTCCTTAGCTGTGGCACGGGGAGTGGGGTGGGTGTTGGGACAGCTGCCCCAAGGCAGGGATGATGGAAGGAGGGTCCTTCCTCCTTCTGGGGAGACGACTTTCCTACAATCCACTCCTTTCAAAAGCCTTCGTTCTAACCTGATGCTGTGGAATCTCCCCATTTCTGCATACCAACCTGGCAGTACATTCTTCCGAGCCAAAAGCTGTTCTGTCTTCCCTTTCTCCCATACCCAAATCACCAGGCACATGGAAGCTGGCGGCAGTGGCAAAGAGAGCACTCTGCCTGTGCTCAGAGGCCCCTTTATTTAGTATTGTGTAGTGTGGGAGACAGGTCTCTGTTCAGCTTGGATGTCTGTTTTGCACTCACTGGATGGAGGCCTTTTGCTCCACTTCCTGCTGCACTGTGTGGCAATTGGAGGATGAACTTGGCCGAGAGGACTCACTTGGGGTTGTTTGGTCGTCCAGGCTGCCTGTAGCCCTGGGCAATCCTGTCTGGCTCTTTAGAATTGTGATTACGCGTCGTAATTGTCTTTTGGCCAAAGTAGGCTAAAAACAAAATCCAAATTAAAAACGAGTAAGTGAAGCCGCCCTCTTATCGCAAGTACTTATTACAAATGAAAAAAGAAGAGGCCCGCCTCGAGTCCTTCAAGTGGGTCCAAGGCTGATCCAATTGAGCAGATCAATTAATGAAGTGAGGTGAGTGCACATACATGCATGCCATCACCATCCACGTGGTGCAAACTCACATCATCTCCGGGAAGCATCTGTGAATTGAGCATCTGACCTCTGAGCCGGGCCCGCCATGTCTGCTGGGAAGAGCTTAGCTGTCTGCATCGCCCATCCCTCCCCAGTGGAAAGAAGGATTTCCTCACCCATCGGGTGGATGGGTGGTAAAAGGGTGGCCCAGTGTGGGAGCCGTCGTAACCTACCCTCCATCCCTTTTCATTCCTGGCAACCTTGCTGGAAGAGAGACGTGTGCTTGGGTAGGCGGCCTTATTTGGGGATATATAGATAGCAAGGCAAAGTTGGGGGGAAATTCTTTAGAAAATGAGTATTGTGAGCATCCTCCCCCCTGCATTTTATTAAGACAATTACCCATCAGTCCTTGTGTTAAAAGTTCTCTGCAGAATTTCTTAGGTTTTTTTTGTTTTGTTTTGGCCAGGAAATATTTAAAGGAGCAGAGTTTGAGGCTAAACTTTTACACTGTTTGCCTACTTTGGCTCCCAGATGGTTCAAAAAGGCTAGGAGATAGAATCGTAGAGTTGGTGGGGACCTCAAAGGGCATCGAGTCCACCCTCCACTCGGCTGGTGCAGGAACTCCACTGCTACAGCATCCCTGATAGGTGGGCCTCCACAATGTACTGCAATAATTTGTGGGCACATCATGGAAAAGATGTGGAATAGGTGGCGCAAAATGTGTAAACGTGCATGGAATAAACTTGGTTTTTCAGATTGCACTTTCAGGAAAAATTGCTCCTAGAGCTCTGAGGCTGTATTTCAACTGTGTATTATACACCAAAATGTTCATTTGGCCTGCTATCAGAAACGATGCAACAATCGGACCATGCACTATTGGGGTATAACTGCTACAACAAAACATCACTTTTTCTACTGGCAACCACACTGGCAGTACCTTACAGCTATGCATGCGCCCTATTTCCACTCCATGTAACATAACTGAAGAGTCAACGACTGGACATTTTGGAATAATTTCTTTACAATTGATGTGCACAGTATTTCATGGGGAAATCATAATATTCTCATCTGCCAGCAGTAAACATTTTCATACACAAAGCTAATTAAAATAGTTAATATGCTTTCAATAAAGATAAATGACCCAGGCAGTCACTATCCTAGCAATATATATCCTTGTTTACATTTTTGCTTACGTTTTAGTAGCTGGTTTCTACAAGAAAATCTCTTTTCATTTCCCAGTTTCAGAACCACAGGAAACCATTCAAAGTCACTCTCTGTCTTTGATCTCCATGGAAGGGTTAGACCACTTTTTTCTCATTGTTTTCACAGTTTGGACATGGATGCCTACGGTGGGCACTTCTACATTGCCAAAAAAAAGCAAAAAGGATTGGTTTGCATAAAATGTGTGTTTGTGCTAATTCAGATGGATAGATGCAGAAGTAGAAATAATGGGTCAGATCCAGACTTGGTCATACTTGGAAGAGACTCATTGAAATCCATGGGACTTAAGCTAGTCACAACTAACTTAAGTACCATTGATTTCACTGGGTCTACTCTAAATATGACTAAGTCTGGATCCAGCCCAGTGACTATAATGTAAACAAATACACTACACCTCCCTCTGCTCTCCCTTCTTATGGTTCTTTATCTTGAACCTGGACTTGGGCTGGAGCAAAGCAGTGAGCAAGGAAGGTGGGTGGGTACTACGTAGAGGGCCTTTCCTGCGGTGGCACCCCGGCTGTGGAATGAGTTTCCCAGAAAGGCTCGCCTGGTGCCTACGTTGTGCTCTATTTGGGGCCAGGTGAAGACCTTATTTCCCCAGGCGTTTTAGTCTTTCTGTTTTAAATCTGTCACTGCATTTTAGATCTTTGCCTTGCTGCTAGGATTTTTGTTTTCTTTTTCTTTTATCCTGTCATTTTAAACCGTTATATTGTATTTTATATTGTTGTATTTATGGTTGTAATAGTTGTGAACCACCCAGAGACCTTTGGCTACTGGGCAGTGTATAAATGTAATAAATACAGAAATAAATAATAAAAGCAACGTTCCCCAACCTGGTGCCCTCCTGATGTTTTGGACTACAACTCCTATCCCCAGCAGTCAGTGGTTGGGGATGATAGAGCCTGTAGTCCAGACATCTGGAGGACACTGTGCTGAGGAAGGCTGAAATAGTGGATGGTTCGAACAGAGGGCTGTATTCTGCAGGTGGGGAGAAAGCAGCTCTCCAGATGTGTTGGACTTCAGCACTCAGCATTCGTGACTGTTGTTTATCCTGGCAAGGCTTCCGGGAGGTGAAGTCCCAAACATCTGGAGATCTTTCTGCCCACCACTGACATAGGACATGTTGTCCACCTTCTCTATGCTACTCACCACAGGACAGCAGACTGCAGGCACCCCCTCCCTTCTTGACCTTTTGGATGCTTGCAACATCTGTGTACAGCCTCCAGTATTCTGCGGTGCAGGGCTTCATGTTGTCCAGGAGATGGCAAGCCCCTTGCCCCCCAGAGGTGAAGGAGCTCAGTTCATGCAAAACACATGTTACCGTTGCATCACATCTAGGTCTGTGCAGGGCTTGAAATGCCGATCAGTCCAGATTGTAGCAGCTGGGGGCCCTGTCTTTTGGCACATGTGACTCCCTTTTTGAAACAACTGCTTCAATTTGTGTGTGAGCCCCTCAAAAGCCCTTCATGGGCTGGAATCGCCTCCTGTGTTTTGAGATCCTGCACTGATTTCCCTTTTTACATTCTCATCCGAGCTGTTTTTCTCGCTGGAAAAGTCTGGTATTGATGGCCGCCTGTTATCTTCTTGTGTTCTGCTGCTTTTAGCAATTTTCTAGTCCTGGGTTGCACATGTGGTTTTTTTGTTTAATCTTGTTTTTGTTTGCCCCCTTGTGCCTTTTAAAGAAAACATGCTAAAGAAAATAAAGCAGCACTTCCTTACGGAAGCTTGATCCGACATCCTTCTGCTGTGCTGGGGCAGAGGATCATTGCGCAGGTGAACATATTCTGCTCAAAAGATGAGGAAGGGGCTATGCAGAGCACTGGGCATTGCTAACATTTGGTGGCAAAGCTTGGCCCCATATATGAAAATACAGTTATGTTTATGCACAAGATAAGCTGATGCCTTTGTGTGAAGTCCTTCCCCAAATCAGCCAAGACATCTGGAAATGCTTCATTTTCATATGCCATCGCAACTGCCTTTTTCTTTCCTCTACCATAGAGCAGTGGTGGGGAGCATGCTGTGGGATTGCAACTCCCATCATCCTTCACCACAGGCTGTGCTGTCTAGGGCTGATGGGAGTGTCCCATTCAACAACATCTGGCAGGCCACATGTTCTCCACCCTTGCCACAGAAGGTCTGGAATCCAATTAGAGTAGTGCAGCCGTTGTGCCCAAAAGCTATGGTGACATTCTGCAGATCTATCGGCCTCATTGAAACAAAGGTCTGCTTCCACTCAGCCATGATATCTCCTCCATTGTAAGTTAAAAGCAAGAAGGAGAGGAACCCCCAGTATGAGAAACCAACCGACCAAATCAGTGGACCCACCGATAAGCGGGTGAGATAAAAATACATAATTTACGTACACCCAAATGTACCCCCAACTGAACTTGCTATTACAAGTCAATGCACAAAGTCTCAAGTTAACATAGGACCAATTGTTCCTTGAAATATCCAAGCATGTTCCCAGTAAGGTCTTACTCCTAATTGAAGAAAATAAACATGTGCGTGTGGGAGGTTATCTGTGGCTTGTATTATTTGTTGAAAAGAGAAATTCTTGTACACATTTTTGTATGGTTGACATTATACCCTTTTGCATTCCTGAGATAGCTAATTTCACATTATTTGAGACTCAATGTCTGCAGTATTGCTATATCTGTAATCAAACCATCCTTGTTTCACAGTGATTCTTGAATTTATTTGTATTGGTTGTTACTACACCTTGTATTCTCAAGGGACGATTGGTCCTATGTTAACTTGAGACCTTGTGCATTGTAATAGCAAGTTCAGTTGGGTATACATGTACCTTATATTTTCAGTACATAAATTATGTATTTTTAAACTTTGAGTGTCACCCGCTTCTTGCCATATCTGTGGGTCCATTGATTTGATTGGTTGGTGTCTCATATTGAGGGTTTCCCTCGTTGCTTTAGACATTTTGCAAATAGGCAATATTGGCTTCATGGATCAACCTCAGAAGAAGAAAAGAAATTGACTGGCAACTGTAACTTGGGACTAATGGTTATGATAACAGCATCTGTAGCTCAGCTGAGAAAGTGCAAAAGCTGGGTTGCAGTTAAACCTCAAAAAAACCAAGATTATGGCAACCAGCTTGATTGATAACTGGCAAATAGAGGGAGAAAACGTGGAGGCAGTGACAGACTGTCATTCTAGGCGCAAAGATTACTGCAGACGCTGACTGCAGCCAGGAAATCAGAAGATGTTTACTTCTTGGGAGGAGAGCAATGACAAACCTTGATAAAATAGTGAAGAGCAGAGACATCACACTGACAACAAAGGTCCGCATAGTTCAAGCAATGGTCTTCCCCGTAGTAACCTATGGCTGCGAGAGCTGGACCATAAGGAAGGCTGAGCGAAGGAAGATAGATGCTTTTGAACTGTGGTGCTGGAGGAAAATCCTGAGAGTGCCTTGGACTGCAAGAAGATCAAACCAGTCCATCCTCCAGGAAATAAAGCCAGACTGCTCACTTGAGGGAATGATAATAAAGGCAAAACTGAAGTACTTTGGCCACATAACGAGAAGACAGGATACCCTGGAGAAGATGCTGATGCTAGGGAAAGTGGAAGGCAAAAGGAAGAGGGGCCGACCAAGGGCAAGATGGATGGATGATATTCTGGAGGTGACGGACTCAACCTTGGGGGAGATGGGGGTGGCGACAGCCGACAGGAAGCTCTGGCGTGGGCTGGTCCATGAAGTCACGAAGAGTCGGAAGCGACTGAATGAATAAACAACAAGCTCGGCCGAGTGCGACATCACAGATGTGGATAGTCTGGCCACAGTTGTTCATGCTTTGGTAACCACCCGGATAGATTACTGAATTGTGTTGTATGTGGGGCTGCCCTTGAAATGCCTTGGAAGCTTCAGCTAATACGGAATGCAGTGACCAGGATTGTAACCACTACAGGCAGATGGAGTCCCTGTTTCGAAAAGAGCCACGCCTCTCCTAATGCTTTAAGATCACCTCTTTTCCAAGTATCATTGAGGCATTATGCGACGACAAAACAGAGAAGAGAGCCTGTGGAACCTCGACTGCAGGGCATACTCTGTATGAAGGTGTGACTGGCACCGAAATTAAATTATTTTCTTAGTTTATTTGCTTTCCCAGCCATTTTAAACTGATTTATTAAGCTGCTTAATTTATTAAGCTTATATATTTCCTGACTTTTTCGTGCTATAGTTGATGCTGTTTTATTGTATTTATTATACTGGGATTTTTAAAATTACATTTTGTATACTGCCCTGGGATGGTAAGATGAAGGGCAGGATAAAGATAATTTGAAATAAATATACCTACATATATACATATATTCTGATAGTATTTGACAGCATTTTGCATACGAAGGAATATTTTTGGGTCACATTCTTCTGCATCACAACTTAAATAATCATTCTGCCTGTGATTGAGCCATCCTGAACACTTAGGCAGCGTGGATCCTTTTTCTGCGTTATCAAAATCAGTGTGGTTCTCACCTGCCACTTGCAAAAGTTCACCTCTTCACACTCAGCACATGAATTTTGAAAGGGCATCCTTTTTTGTTTCCATTGGAAAGACATTTTTTTCTAAGCAGTAGAGTTTTTCCCTTCCCTACCCAAGGCTCTTTTTTATAGATGGTGAACTATATGCTGCTTATTGGAACCATTCCACATTCTTTATACCAGTTTTCCCCCAACAGGTTGGCCTCCAGATGTGTTGGACTGCAATGCCCATCATCCACAGCTAGTATGATGGAGTTGCAGTCCAACACAGCTGGAGGGCATCAGGTTGGGGGAAGATGGCTGCCTGCTCACACATGGATACTGATCTGCGAGAAAATCCAAATGGATATGTTCGTAGTCTGTTACCAATTTAGCCATGTGCAATAAAATGGTATTTGCAAACTTACAATCTCTTCTTGATCATCCCAGAGTGCAAGACACGGAATAATGGGCTCCAGTGACAGGAAGCCAGATTCCAGCTGAACATCAGGAAAAACTTCCTGACTGTTAGAGCAATACGACAATGGAACCAATTACCTGGGGAGGTGGTGGGCTCTCCCACCCTGGAGGCATTCAAGACGAGGCTGGACAGCCATCTGTCAGGGATGCTCTGACTTGGATTCCTGCATTGAGCAGGGGGTTGGACTTGATGGCCTCGTAGGCCCCTTCCAACCCTACTATTCTATGATTCTATGAATCTGTTGAGGGAACAGCAGTTTTTGGGTGACAGCCCCTTTGTCAAATATTATTGCACCATTGCCTGGAACTTGGTCAAGGAGGCAGTCTTTATATATAGACAGGCCAAGAGTGAGAAGTGTTGATCTGCTCTTCTTTCTTTTGCCAAACGTCCACCAATACTAGCAAGTGGATATAAAACTGCTCCCAGAGAGTGTGACAATTTTTTCTTCTCAGATCTGGACTCTTTCTAAAATTCTTGAGAGATGGGATAATTTTTTTCTAGATGGAACTTGTCAAGCAAAAGGCGTGCTTTGCAGAGCTGGAGAAAAGGGGAGTTGATGTGACGAGACAGCATCCCCTCAATGGAAAAACCAGTCCAAGTTAGAGCAAGGGTGCAGAAATTCCAGACATGGAGCCCCCAAAATCTGGTCATGCTTCAACCTGCTGATGCCTTGTGTTGCCAGCCTCTTGGTCAGTGTCTCTGTCACTTTTGTTCTCCTAAGAGAGATGGAGATGCTGACCAGGAGACAGTCAAATATGCAAATGCAGGAAAGCTGACCATGGAACATGCCCCCTCGAGCATCTAAAGATGCTCTAGTCGTCTCCTCCCTCAACTGTCTTCACCAGCAGTCATTCCAGCAGGCTGTACTGAGGGAGATGAGAAGAGGAGAAAGGGCTGTTCCACCAGCCCTGCTGAAAGAATTTTTTTCGTCTTCCCTTTTCGTCGTTTTCCCCTTGTGTGTCATTTCTTTTTTAAATTGTAATCCTGAAGCCAGGGATTGTCTTTTTTTCTTTTTTTTTTACTGATTGCATGCAAGTGGCTCTGGGAGCCTTTTTGGCTGTGGAGCAGGATTAAAAAATACAATGAATGAATGAAAGAATTATTTATTTATTACGTTTCTATACTGCTCCACATCCAAAGCTCTTGGATGGTTTACAAAGATTAAAAATATTAAAAATGCAATATGCAAGAAATTTAAAAAACAGAGAAAAGGCAGTATACACAGAGAAAAGTTGTATCTAAAAACAACTTTGAGCAAACAGACAAACCATACAACAAATCCAGGATCAATTAAAACTCATCACATGCTGCCAAATGCCTGGGAAAAGAAAAGTCTTGAAAAGGCTGAAAAAATAACCATTTTATCCTCTCCTGCCCCCCTGAGAGAGACAGAGATGTTGACCAGGAGGCAGGCCAGATGGCTTTGTTTCCCTGCTGTGCACTGAGAAAGGGAGCTCCCTTTCCAGCATCCTGCAGGGAAGCAAGAGAAGTTGCCCATGGAGGACATAATGAACACTTCCTTCAGGGGCAGCTTGCTTTGCTTCCTTGCTGAGCACTAAAAAGCCCCCTCACCCTGCACCATGGAAACCAATTGAGGTGTGTGTGTGTATATTGAAAGACTGAAATCTTAAAGCAAAGATTTAAGTATGCTGCCTGGGAATGATGGGAGTTGCAGTCCAACACATCTGGAGGGCAACAAGTTGGGGAAAACTGGTATAAAGAATGTGGAATGGTTCCAATAAGTACTTAAAGTATAAAGAAAAATTGAAATCTTAAAGCAAAGTGTTTTGGCTTCTGCCGCCTTCAGCTTCTTCATTCTTCAGATATGAATTAGTGTTTTTTTAGTTATGGTGGCAGTTATGGGATGGGATGTTCCAAGGTTTGACAAAAGTGGAGTGCTAACCATTCAGGAAGGACAGCCAGTGGCATGCACCCCCCCATCATTGGTGGCTCATAAGTAATGGAACGAATGGCTGGCAAGCAGCTGCATGGCCAGCTGTGGCCTGTTTCCTGGGTACCCCCTGACCAAGCAAGCAGATGAAAGGCCTGGAGGTGGTTCTGAGTGTTACATGTGCATTTGGTAGCTGTCCACTGGAACTCCCAACACGAGGTCCAAAGAGGTGTCCATGCGAGTGAAGGAGGCCATCATTAGGCTGAGGAAACAAAATAAACCCATCAGAGAGACAGCAAAAACAGTGGGAGTGGCCAACACAACAGTTTGGAGCATCCTGAAAAAGAAGGAATTAACTGGCAAGCTCAGCAACATCAAAAGGCCTGGCAGACCACGGAGGACAACTAAAGTGGATGACCGCAGAATGCTGCTCATGGTGAAGAGGAACCCTTTCACAACATCTAGCCAGGTCAAGAATGCTCTTGTGGAGGTAGGCATGTCATTGTCAACATCTACAGTCAAGAGACGGCTTTATGAATGTAAATACAGAGGCTTCACAACAAGGTGCAAACCCCTGGTAACGCTCAAGAACTGAAAGGCCGGATTAGCCTTTGCCAGCAAACACCTAAAAAAGCCTGCCCAGTTCTGGAATAAGATTCTTTGGACTGATGAGACCAAGATTAACTTGTCCCAGTGTAGCAGCCATATCGGGGGTCAGACTAAGTAGCCTCATGCAGTCTCATGCTTCATGTTCTTGCTGAGCTCTTTCTCCCTCGAATATATTGTTGTAAGCTGACAAGACACAGGAATTCCTTATCTTGTCAAAGGTCATACAATTGTATATCTTGTTCTCTGCTGTTCTCTTCTGTTCTCTCCTTATCATGGCTACCCTATAACCCAGTTCTTGTATTATAAACAATGGTGCTAGGAGAAGAAATGTTGAGGACTGCAACCCCACGCGGGAGGGGGAGGAGGAGCCGTTTCCTATGTGCACAATGTCTATAAAAACAATGTGCTGATGTATTTTGGGGCTTCTGGCTCTTTGGAAATGATTCCAGCCTTAAGCCTGCGCGTTAAATAAAGAATCCCTTTTTCCTTCACTCCGTGGTCTCTCTGACTCTGGGTTCTGCAACATAAATGGTGCTGTGACTCGGATGTGGCAGGCTCTGAGCCAGACAGGTGGCATTTGCCTGCTCTTGATCGCCGCACCGGGAAGACGAGCTCGGCGCATGCCTCCCTTTCTTGGCGCCACCGACCTTTTTGTCGAGTGAATGGGAGAAAGCCTGCACCGGGATCGCCCAAATGGCAGCGAGCAGCAAGAGAACCTTGGGAAGCGGAGGAAGGAACTTGAGCCCTGCCTGTATCGCAGCTGCAATTGAGTTGAAACCCACATTGGAAGCCTTCAGGAGAAAGGCAAGTATATGGGGAAAAGACGCCAGTACTCAGTAGGAAGCTGAGGAAGCTGGGGAAGCCGCTTTCCGCTCTGGTAAAAAGTGGGAAAAGTGGGTGGCAGGGACATATGGATGCAGTGGAGAGATTGATGATTGTGTGAGTGGCTACTGCGGTTTCTGACGCATACTGTTGACCGTCCGGGTGCCCAGGCCAGTAGCAAAGTGCGTGGTGTGTAAAATCCTCTTGTGTCGGCCAGTGAGACCCCTTACTCACTGACCAATTCCCATTCCCTAATTGTGTCTGTCTTCAATTTAGGAGGGAGGCTATGGGTGGTGGGGGAAGCAAACCTTGCACCCCCTTGAGATGTATGCTAGCAAATTTTAAGAAAGGTTTTAGTGAAGATTATGGGGACCCCCCCATGAATCCTCAACGGTTGCAGACTTTGTGTGAAATAGAGTGGCCGTCTTTTGGTGTAGGATGGCCTACTAAAGGCTCTTTAGAGCCCAGCAAAATCAGCCGTGTATATGCCATTGTGGTTGGGAGACCTGGGCACCCCAACCAATTTCCCTACATAAACTCGTGAGATTCCATAGTCCGCGCTTCTCCTCCACGGCTAAAGAAATGCCTAGAATCCCAGGCAAAAGTTTTGGTGCTCAGAAAAGAAAAATTGGCCAAGAAATTACAATCAGTGTTAGAAGCCCCGTGTGAAGATCTGGCAGAGCTAACGGCGTTTCCACCTGCTTATGCCCTGCTTCCACCACGGGCCCATGTTACTGTGAGACCGCCCCGTCGAGATCCAGATCCTGTGGCTCCTGAGCCCCTGCCATCCCCCCTACACAGGCATTGCCCCTCGCTTTGACTTAGAACTGTCGCCATCAGTTTCAAGCCCCACCGGCAGTAATTCGCCGATTTCAGCTACCGTCCTCACCTCCCGGATATCGTCTGCCAAGACTTTCATCTCTACGGGATCGGGAGGTTCCCCTCTTACACCTCAATCAGCATTAATAAAAGAAACTGAAGAATTGAAGTGTGGGGCAGAAGATTTAATAAAATCGGCGGTGACCCTTAAAAAGATGTGTTCTCACAAAAAAGGGGAGGCGAGCTCGTCTACTGCTCAAGACTTGCACCCCCTTGAGATGTATGTCAAACAAAGAAGGAAAAAGGTTTTTTTAAAAAAGATTCAGAATAGAGAGAGAAAACAGCAAAAAGCTCAAGGTCGAGCTGAGAGGAAAAAAAGAACAAGATCTGAGGCTGTTAATTAGAAAAATGTTGCAGGACAGTCTGGCTTTTAACAAAGCGTGGGAGCGTGAGAGTGTAAGGCTGAAGAAGTAGCTGTTAGCCTAGCGCGCCGAGAGAGGGGGGGCAGGAAAATTGCCCACAACGTTCTGAGTTGCGCAACATCATCACCTTGCCTAATTGAGATGAAATCCCTAAGAAATGGAAACTGAAAATTAAGACCCAAAAAATGAAGGCAAAATAGAAAATAAAGGTGAAGAATCAGCCCCCAGAGCACAGGCTAGACCCCTCTTCGAGTGAAAAGTGTGCCATAAGACTGTCCCAAGGCAGAATGAAGTGGAAAGACCACGTTGAAGATCTCTGTCAAGGTAACCGTGTTTAGCTTTGAACTGTGTTAGAATTGCATAGAGCCTGTAGCTACTGACCATCGGCTATATGATTTCTGAAGAGCGTAACCAGTAAGCTTTTGCCATGGGATACCCTGCAATGAAGAAATCTCACTGGTTTAAGTGTCCAGTGTTACACTGCCTAAGTGTGTGTGCTGAAGAGACCGAGAAACCAGACAGCATGTTCCTGGCCAAGCCAAAATCACGCTACTACCATGCTCCTGAAAGCTGCAATAAACTGTGTAAGCTGGGAGACCCAACCTGATTGAGAAGAAAAGAAGATATTGGAGCAGCTGTCTTAAAAAACAATGAGATCTGTGTAGCTGGCTGGCTGACGCTGTCAGTGATGTTACAACTTTAAATTAAGACTGTTTCCCTGTTTGAGACCCCAGCGAAAAAAGCTGACCCAAGTTATTTGTTGCCTGTGCCAAAGCAAGAATTTGGCTGCCCTGTACCTCATCCTGTCCTGTTTTAAGCTTGGGATTTACAAATACAGACAAACTGAGAAGCTTGCCTTTGAAGTCCTGCAAATCACCCCACCGCCTCCCCGAAGATTAATGGCTGCCTGAAAAATGCAAGTATAAGGCGATGCCCATCATCCCCAGCGTCCTGAGTTTCGGCACTCAGTGTTTCAGTGCTTTCGTGTACCAGGTTAGAAGAGAAAAAAAAAAAGAGTAAGTTTTTAAAATGTCTGTGAGAACCTGACAGAAGTAAAATAAAATTTACAGAGGAGTTGCCCAAGTTAAAGCGTCACGGCTAGAGAGCTGGGCTGTGCCGCTCTGTTTAGACAGAGGCCTTGCTAAAAAGTTGAAGGCCCTTGTCTGTCAGAAGGGGTGTAGGGCCACACTTTCCCTTTTTAAACTGATGCAAGAGTGGAGAGCCTTTGCTGGAAACATCTCATCTTCATTGCCCAGAGCCTTCTCTGCTTGCCTCCATCATCATCTAGGCTTTTTAGAGACACTCTGCACATAGACTAAAATTTTAAATTGTCAAAGACTTGCCATGGACAGTGCTGTGAAGCTTTTGATAAACTTGAACTCTCATCGCTGTGGACCGTGTGTCTGTGTTTGTAGTCAGCTCAGTGTACAGCAGGCTGAGTTTGATCTATGACTTTTAGATTTCCTTCTGCCAGAACTCATGCAGCATAGAGTTGCCGATGCAAAAATGGTGACCTAGAACTCTTTGCGTGTGTGGATATGCCCGTCCCTTGATTTTAATGGGCCCTGAGCTTTCAGCCAGAAGAGCAGTATGATTGCTGGATCTGCTCCATCATGCCTTACCATGCAAAAAGTGTTTTCCATTCATTGTGTTAAATTGCAGAAAAAGTTTGTTGTGTATATTTTATGATTTCTTAGATATCATAAAATATATGTGATATTTGCAGATTAGTGTTAGTTGCAACTCCAAATGATACTAAGTGTGGTTCCCGATGGATGACAAGGAGAAAAGACAAAGGCAAGTAGAAAAGAAGGAAATAGAGAAAGTAGAAGACAGATAGAGAAGAGAGAAAAAAGAAAAGGCAAGAGGCAAAGAAAAAAAACATTTGTAGAAAAGAAGCGTGGCCATAGTTGCCCCCAGGGTAAATTAAAAGCAGCTGATTGTGCCTGGGGTAAAGTAGCCACAATAATGTAATAGTTCTTTAAGATGAAGAAAATGTAACTAGAAGGAGAAGAAGAGCCTATCCCAAATGTGTGTCATTGGGACTAATGTAAGGCAGAAAGGTTTAAGTAAGTGAGTTTAACTTGAAAAAGACAAATAAAGAGACAAAGCTGGTGCATGGAGCAGAAAGTTTTATGTAAAAAGTTTGAAACATGATCGGCAATACAGGCAGATCAGCAAAGAAAAAGAAAGCAAAAGAAAGAGAAAAAAATTGTCTTCCCATACTAATGAATAAAAGTGTTATCAAGCACTTTGGGAAGCGAAGTTGTTTACAGGAAGCTGTGCCTGAGAACCAAACACTTCTAGCCTATGCTGAAAATGCTTGCTAGTGTTGTGCTGCCTCATGGGTAACATGTATGGTATAAAACCCATTTAGCCCAATAGCTCGTGGTTCAGAGAAGCTGTCTGATCCAACCATTAAGTACGCCTGTGTGCTGTAAGTTACCCAATAAAGTCTCCTTGTAAGTAACCCCCCCCCCCCGCTAGAATCCCAAAACACAAGTGGGGCTAGAGCGCCTCACCCGGTATCAAACCCTGCTGTTAAAAGCTGTAAAGGCAGGTATAAAGAAGTCAATTAATATGACCAAAGTGTCTAAAGTGCTGCAAAGTGCCACCGAGGCCCCAGAGTATACTTGGAGCGTCTTTCAGATGCCTATCGCCAGTACACCCCCCTCGACCCAGAGGCCCAAGAAGACGTAAACGAAAAAAGAAAAGAAGAAGACCCGGCAGAGGCAGAAGATTCTTAAAAAAGAACCAGTGTGCTCAGTGTGGACAAGATGGACATTAGTGGCATGAATGCCCAAATAAAATAAATCAAATACACAAAGGAGAAAACCAAAGGGGCCAGAATGGGCGAAGAGGGAGACAGCTTGAGAGGGGCCGTGACATTGACTTCATGACTGACATTGGAGTGGCATCAAGAGCAAGCAAACGTTAGCCTTAAACAAGAAGTCCAAACACTGAGCAAAGTTCTTCAAGCCCAGCGTCGCTTTGTCTTAAAAAATAAGCCATTCCCATCACAGGCTAGACCTTACTGTGGACACACCGGGAGACTGTCCCCCTGCGTACGGTCAGACCTGCAACTGGAGAATTGAAGAAGGGGACTAGACCCTACTGCAGCTTGCCAGGTGAATAGCTGCCCGGCCTACGGTCAGATCCCAAAGAAGATCAAACATGCGTGTTGTAGTGTTAGTAGTGTTGCATTGTGTCTCCTTAATAAGGTGCAAAAAGGGGGGTCTGCCCCTGGAAGGGAAAGTTTGTCCCAGCGATTTGCTGATAATTACTGGCTTCACCTGGCTAACATCACGAAAGTAAAACATTTTTGTTTGCCAAGAGGTATACCTGCAAACAGGCTTATTAGCTCTTGCCTAATACCTGTCTGTAGACATCCTAGGAAAATTCAAAAAGATACCATGTTAAGAGTTTATGGTGTAAGTTTAACTTATTCCCAAAATGCTAATTGGGGCGTGGTTGCAAAGATCCTACCCCCTACAGAGTTCACTCTACGCACCCCCATCGTTGCTGAAACAAATGCTACGTGTGCACGAATGCTTAATTGTCAAAAATTTTCCAGAAAATATAAAGCTATCCCTGGCCCCCTTCCACTGTAATAAAATTCAAAACATATCTTTTAATGATGCCCACATACTTTTGCCTCATGGATGGTTTTAGACATGTAGTTCCCGCACTTGGTCATTCATTCCTGCCAACTTGTCTAATAACCACCCATGTTGCCTCAGCCGCCAATTGAACTGGTGCCAATTCTTCCCCTGTAGCCCGAGAAAATCCGTCGACGGCAGCCTCGAGCACTCCAACTAACTAAAAATTGTAATAGTCATGTGCAGTTATATTCTGACTCAGAAAAATTGGCCTTAGCAATGTCACTGGTTGGGGTTCCAGGTTTAGCCTTGGCTGATGGTCTAGAGATCAACCGGTTAGCTTGCAGCTTAGCCAAAAGCATAAATGCCACTTCACGAGCATTGTCATTGTTAAATAAAGAGTTGCGTGATCTAAGAGGTGCAGTTCTAGAAAACAGAGCTGGTATAGATTACCTCTTCCTTCTTCATCATTTAAGTTGTGAGACACACCAAAAGCTCTGTTGTTTTAACTTAACTGATAATGGCAATGCTGTAGATGAACAGATCAACAAGCTGCACAATATAGTAGCTAACAAAACAATTAGCTAAATTAGTTGACCCCTTGGCTTCCAGATCTTAGCTGGCTTGAAGCATTGTTCATCCTAATTCTACCAGTGTTGTTCATAAAAGTTCTGTTATGTCTCTGCGTTCCTTGTCTTATGCGCTGTTTAACCAATCTGTTTTATGTCTCAGATAGTAAAACTGCTGCCCTCTACGCTCTAATAGCCCAACAAGAGGCTAAGTAATATGTATGTCACAAAAAGCTTTGTATAGTTATCAGAAATGCTATAATTGTAATGAAATTATGCATTTAAGGGGGGAATGTAGCAGCCATATCGGGGGTCAGACTAAGTAGCCTCATGCAGTCTCATGCTTCATGTTCTTGCTGAGCTCTTTCTCCCTTGAATATATTGTTGTAAGCTGACGAGATACAGGAATTCCTTATCTTGTCAAAGGTCATACAATTGTATATCTTGTTCTCTGCTGTTCTCTTCTGTTCTCTCCTTATCATGGCTACCCTATAACACAGTTCTTGTATTATAAACAATGGTGCTAAGAGAAGAAATGTTGAGGACTGCAACCCCACGCGGGAGGGAGAAGAGGAGCCGTTTCATATGTGTCACAATGTCTATAAAACCAATGTGCTGATGTATTTCGGGGCTTCTGGCTCTTTGGAAATGATTCCAGCCTTAAGCCCGCGCGTTAAATAAAGAATCTCGTTTTCCTTCACTCCGTGGTCTCTCTGACTCTGGGTTCTGCAACACCAGAATGATGGGAAGAGAAAAGTCTGGAGAAGGAAAGGAACAGCTCATGATCCAAAGCATACCACATCATCTGTCAAACATGGTGGAGGCAGTGTTATGGCATGGGCATGTATGGCCGCCAATGGAACCGGGTCACTGGTATTTATTGATGACCTGATTGCTGATGAAAGCAGCAGGATGAATTCTGAAGCGTATAGGGCTATACTTTCTGCTCTGATCCAGCCGAATGCTGCCAAACTGATAGGATGCCACTTTATATTGCAGATGGATAATGACCCAAACCCCTTCATGGATCACTGCCTTGTTGTGGCGAAGGGGCTTGCGTAACTCAGTGAAGCCATAAGCTATGCCGTGCAGGGCCACCCAAGACGGACAGGTCATGGCAGAGAGTTCTGACAAAATGTGGTCCACTGGAGAAGGAAATGGCAACCCACTCCAGTATTCTTGCCAAGAAAACCCCATGGAACGTATCACAAGGCTAAAAGAGATGACGCCGGAAGATGAGCCCCTCAGGTCGGAAGGTGTCCAATATGATACTGGGGAAGAGCAGAGGGTATTTCCAAGTAGCGCCAGAAAGAGTGAAGCGGCTGGGCCAAACCCGAAAGGACACTCAGCTGTGGATGTGTCTGGTGGTGAAAAGAAAATCCGATGCTGTAAAGAACAATATTGTTTAGGAACCTGGAATGTCAGATCAATGAATCAAGGTAAACTGGAGGTGGTCAAACATGAGATGGCAAGATTGAACATCGACATCTTGGGAATCAGCGAACTCAAATGGACAGGCATGGGCGAATTTAATTCAGGTGACCATCATATCTACTATTGTGGGCAAGAATCCCTTAGAAGAAATGGAGTAGCACTCATAGTCAACAAAAGGGTGGGAAAAGCAGTCCTGGGGTACAATCTTAAAAACGATAGAATGATCTCAGTACGAATCCAAGGCAAACCATTCAACATCACAGTAATTCAAGTCTATGCCCCAACCACTGAGGCCGAAGAAGCTGAGGTTGATCGGTTCTATGAAGACCTACAACACCTTCTAGAACTAACACCAAAAAAAGATGTCCTCTTCATCATAGGGGATTGGAATGCTAAAGGAGGAAGTCAAGAAATCACCGGGATAACAGGCAGGCATGGCCTTGGTGTACAAAATGAAGCAGGACAAAAGCTAATAGAGTTTTGCCAAGAGAACATGCTGATCATAGCAAACACTCTTTTCCAACAGCACAAGAGGCGACTCTACACATGGACGTCACCAGATGGTCAATATCGAAATCAGATGGATTATGTCCTTTGCAGCCAAAGATGGAGAAGCTCCATACAGTCAGTAAAAACAAGACCTGGAGCTGACTGTGGCTCAGATCATGAGCTGCTTCTTGCAAAATTTTGGCTTAAATTGAAGAACGTCGGGAAAACCACTAAACCGTTCAGGTATGACCTAAATCATATCCCTGATGAATATACAGTGGAGGTGAGGATTAGATTTCAGGGATTAGACCTGATAGACAGAGTGCCTGAGGAACTATGGACGGAGGTCCGTAACATTGTTCAGGAGGCAGCAACGAAATCCATCCCAAAGAAAAAGAAATGCAAGAAAGCCAAGGGGCTGTCTGATGAGGCTTTACAAGTAGCTGAAGAAAGAAGGCAAGCGAAAAGCAAGGGAGAAAGGGGAACATATACACAACTGAATGCAGAGTTCCGGAGAATAGCAAGGAGGGACAAGAAGGCCTTCTTAAATGAACAATGCAAAGAAATCGAGGAAAACAACAGAATGGGAAAGACGAGAGATCTCTTCAAGAAAATTGGAGATCTCAAGGGAACGTTTTGTGCAAAGACGGGCATGATAAAGGACAAAGAAGGCAGGGACCTAACAGAAGCAGATGAGATTAAGAAGAGGTGGAAAGAATACACAGAAGAACTATACAGGAAAGATCTGAATGTCCCTGATAGCCATGATAGTGCGGTCACTGAACTTGAGCTGGACATCCTACAGAGTGAAGTCAAGTGGGCCTTAGGAAGCATTAGTAACAACAAAGCTAGCGGAGATGACAGTATTCCAGCCGAGTTATTTAAAATCCTAAAAGATGATGCTGTTAAAGTGCTGCATTCAATATGCCAACAAATCTGGAACACTCAACAGTGGCCACAAGACTGGAAAAGGTCAGTTTACATTCCAATTCCAAAGAAGGGCAACGCCAAAGAGTGTTCAAACTACCGCACAATTGCGCTCATTTCACATGCCAGCAAGGTGATGCTCAAAATCCTACAAGCTAGGCTTCAGCAGTATGCGAACCGAGAACTACCAGAAGTACAAGCTGGGTTTCGAAGAGGCAGAGGAACTAGAGATCAAATTGCCAACATTCGCTGCATGATGGAGAAAGCAAGAGAATTCCAGAAAAACGTCTATTTCTGCTTCATTGACTACGCTAAAGCCTTTGATTGTGTGGATCACAACAAACTGTGGCAAATTCTTAAAGTGATGGGAGTACCAGACCACCTTACCTGTCTCCTGAGAAACCTGTACGACGGTCAAGAAGCAACAGTAAGAACCAGACATGGAACAACCGATTGGTTCAAAATTGGGAAAGGAGTACGACAAGGCTGCATATTGTCACCCTGCTTATTTAACTTATATGCAGAGTACATCATGAGAAATGCCGGGTTGGATGAATCAGAGGTTGGAATTAAGATTGCCGGGAGAATTATCAACAACCTCCGATATGCAGACGATACCACCCTAATGGCAGAAAGCGAAGAGGATCTCAAGAGCCTCTTGTTGAGGGTGAAAGAGGAGAGTGCAAAAGCTGATTTGAAACTCAACATTAAAAAAACTAAGATCATGGCATCTGGCCCCATCACTTCCTGGCATATCGAAGGGGAAGAAATGGAAGCAGTGACAGATTTTACTTTCTTGGGCTCCAAGATCACCGCAGACGGTGACTGTAGCCATGAAATTAAAAGACGCTTGCTCCTTGGGAGGAAAGCTGTGGCAAACCTAGACAGCATAGTAAGAAGCAGAGACATCACCTTGCCGACAAAGGTCCGTCTAATCAAAGCTATGGTTTTCCCAGTAGTAATGTATGGCTGTGAGAGCTGGACTATAAGGAAGGCTGAGCGCCGAAGAATTGATGCTTTCGAACTGTGGTGCTGGAGAAGACTCTTACGAGTCCCCTGGACTGCAAGGAGGTCCAATCAGTCCATCCTAAAGGAAATCAACCCTGAGTGCTCATTGGAAGGACAGATACTGAAGCTGAAGCTCAAATATTTTGGCCACCTAATGCGAAGAGAAAACTCCCTGGAAAAGACCCTGATGCTGGGAAAGACTGAAGGCAAAAGGAGAAGGGGACGGCAGAGGATGAGATGGCTAGATGGCATCACGGATGCAATGAATATGAACTTGAGCACGCTCCGGGAGAGAGCGCAGGACAGGAAGGCCTGGCGTGCTATGGTCCATGGGGTCACGAAGAGTCGGACACGACTGAACGACTGAACAACAACAACAATGACCCAAAACATACAGCAAAAGCTACCCGAGAGTTTCTAAGGCAAAGAAGTGGGATGTTCTGCAATGGCCAAGTCAGTCACCTGGTCTCAACCCAATAGAGCATGCTTCTCACTTACTGAAGACAAGACTGAGGGCAGAAAGACCCACAAACAAGCAGCAGCTGAAGGCAGCTGCAGTGAAGGCCTGGCAAAGCATCTCGAGGGAGGAAACTCAGCGTTTAGTCATGTCCATGGGTTCCAGACTTCAGGCAGTCATTGACTGCAAAGGATTTTCATCCAGGTATTAAAGGCGATTCTCAAGTTAGAAATGATGTTGGTTTGTTCCATTACTACTTATGAGCCCACAATGATGGGTGTGTGTGTATGCCACTGGCTGTACTTCCTGAATGGTCAGTGCCCCACTTTTGTCAAGCCCCTTGAATTACAGCTGAAAGTCCAGACTTCGCTCCCATCTGGGTGTCTTTCCTTTCAACTTCAATGTGGTGGTGTACAGAGGCCAACTGCCAAAACAGTTATCCTTGTTCCAATATTTCTGGCCCTGACTGTACAGTATGGCTCCTTCCAAGGGAAGCTTCCACTTAAACTGTGGAGGGGCAGAGGAAACGCCTCTTGGGGAGAAACTCATTCTCATTAATAGGGATTAGCATTCAAGGAATTCACACCCTTACTACAGGTCGGCTCACAGCAAGTGTTAATATATTTCCAAGGGTATTTTCTGAAGAATTGGGAGAATACAAAGGGAAGCCAGTGTCACTCCATCTGGATCCATCTATTGCACCAATTTGCATGAAAACCAGGAATGTGCCTTTTGCAATGCGGGGAAAAATGGAAGAAGAGCTTGAGCATCTCATCAAGCAAGGTGTGCTAGAACCAGTTACACAGACCCAGCGGGCTACATCCATTGTACCAGTATTAAATCCTAATGGGGAGGTAAGGCTGTGTGGGGATTACAAGTGCACTGTGAATAAGGGACTTAAGCAGCATCCACAGCAGATGCCCAAACAATAATTCTACAATAATTTTACATCTGGTTCTACAGCAGATGCCCAAACAATAATCACTCATCGAGGGACATTCCAAGTAAAGTGTCTGCAATTTGGAATTTCTGTGGAATTTCTGGACTGTTCCAACAATTCATGCAAACTGGAATTCCAGGTGTTGTACTATATTTTGATGATGTCCTGCTCATGCCATCAACAGAGGAAGAAACTTGCTGAAAGACTTCAAGAAGTCCTACATCATTTTGACACATCCGGCATTCATGTAAAAAAGGAAAAATGTGAAATTGGAACCTCCAGCATAACATTTTTGGGCTGCCATATTGATGCTTCTGGCATTCACCCTACGGATGAAAAAATACGTGCCATTCACGATGTACCTGCCCTCAAAACAAAGCAGGAATTTCAAGCCTTCTTGAGGCTTCTCAGTTTTTACCACATCTTTCTTCCACAGAAAGCTACCATTGCTCAGCCTCTGCATCACTTGCTGGGAAAAGGAGTTCCATGGAAATGGACCAGCCAGCATGAGAAGGCTTTCCAGAATGTCAAACACTTGTTGAGTTCAACTTCTGTGCTTGTACATTGTGATGAACCCCCCCCCCCCACCGCTATTCCTTACTACTGATGCTTCTTCCTTTTGGGGTTGGTGCTGTGCTAACCACACATTTCCAGATGGGACAGAGGCACAAACTGCTTATTATTTGAGGACTACGTCATCCACGGAAAGGAACTTTACACATATTGACAGAGAAGCCTTGGCTGTTATTGCAGGCATCAAAAAGTTACACAACTATCCTTATGGCCATGCTTTTGAAATACGCACAGACCACAAGCCTCTTCTAGGAATCTTCTCTCCTGGTTAGCCTACTCCCTGCATACTATCACCCTGAATGTAGCGTTGGAGCATTCTACATAGTGCTTATGATTATACGCTTGTTAGGTAAGGCAATAGTGAATGCTGATGGAATGAGTTGGGTACCACTTCAAATTCCAGATTTTGTTGTACCTTTTCCACCAGAAGTCCTGATGCTTGAAGCCCTTCATGACCCACTTCTTCAGGCTGATCCAATTGCTGGGCTGACTGTTCGAGATCATGTATTGGCTTGTGTTTTAAACTGGGTATGGAGGGGATGGCCGGATAAGGAACTGCCACGTCAGCATGAGATGTCTGCTCATAAGGGATGTCGGCTATGTGGAAACCGCATTGTTATTCCAGATAAGCGTTGTCAAACCATCTTGACCACACTGCTTGCAGCTCATCCAGGGATTGTTTGCATGAAAGCATTGGCCAGGAGCTATGTCTGGTGGCCCAGTATTGACTCATAGAATCATCGAATAGTAGGGTGGGAAGGGGCCTACAAGACCCTCGCGTCCAACCCCCTGCCCAATGCAGGAATCCATGTCAGAGCATCCCTGATGGATGGCTGTCCAGCTTCACCTTGAATGACTCCAGTGTGGGAGAGCCAGCCGCCTCCCTAGGGAATTGGTTCCATCGTCATATTGCTCTAACAGTCAGGAAGTTTTTCCTGATGTTCAGCCAGAAATGTATTTTATGTTATGTTATTTAATTGACTTATTTTATTTATTTATTTATTTGGTTGTTCAGGCAGGCATTTGGGGTGGGTTAGGGTATTTTAGAAAATGTTTTTACTGTAGAATTTTATTGTTTTAAACTGTTTTATTGTATGTTGTACATCGCCCAGAGTGGCTGGGTGACCAGCCAGATGGGCGATTAATAAATTTAATAATAATAATAATTATTATTATTTATGTTAACTCAGAAAAACAATATTTTTCAGATATTGAAAAAACGGTAAATGAGTGCAGTACTTGTCAACCCACTAGGCGCAATCCACCAAGGGCACCTAGCTTTCCATGGGAAGTGACCAAGAAGCCTTGGTCATAGAATCCTAGAATAGTAGGGTTGGAAGGGGCCTATAAGACCACTGAGTCCAAGCCCCTGCTCAATACAGGCATCCATATTGATTTTGCATGACCATTTCAAGGAAACACTTCTTGGTTGTGGTAGATTCTTATGCGAAGTGGCTTGAAGTAGTCTTAGTACCATCTTAGTACTTTGTACTTAGTACTTTGGCTCAGTCTTCTCCCAAAAGAGGGTCTATGACCACCCTGGCAAAGGCGAAGTGCAGGCTGAAGGGGCAGGATTGCAGCTTGAGATCGAGAGGCATATGGTCAAGGAACACCTAATGACTTTGAATGAGTTCAAATCTCCGGGGCCAGATGAACTGCATCCTAGAGTAATAAAGGAACTCGCAGAAGAACTCTCAGAGCCACTGTCTATTATCTTTGAACAATCATGGAGGACGGGGGAAGTGCCAGATGACTGGAGGAGGACTAATGTTGTCCCTATCTTCAAAAAGGGTAAAAAGGAGGAACCTGGGAACTACAGACCAGTCAGTCTGACATCAATCCCTGGGAAAATTCTGGAGCAGATGATAAAGCAATTCATCTGGAAGCACCTTGAAAACAATGCCGTGATTACTCGAAGCCAACATGGATTGCTCAAAAACAAGTCCTGCCAGACAAATCTGATCTCATTTTTTATTTTTTTTATTTTTTTATTATTGCATTTATACCCCGCCTTTTTTCCTCTTGCAAGGCACCCAAGGCGGCTTGATCAAGTCACCTCCCTTGTGGACCGTGGGAATGCTGTAGACACCATATACCTCAACTTCAGCAAAGCTTTCGAAAAAGTGCCCCATGATGTCCTGATGAGCAAACTAGCTCAAAGTGGGCGAGATGAAACAACGATCTGGTGGATCCACAGTTGGCTACAGAATCGGACTCAAAGAGTGCTCATCAATGGCACCTTCTCAAACTGGGGAGAGGTAACGAGTGGGGTACCGCAGGGCTCAGTCCTGGGCCCAGTGCTCTTCAACATTTTTATTACTGACTTGGAGGAGGAGGTGCAGGGAATGCTGATCAAATTTGCAGATGACACAAAATTGGGAGGGATAGCTAATACTTTGGAAGACAGAAACAAAATTCAAAGTGATCTGGATAGACTGGAGCGCTGGGCAGAAAACAACAGACTGACATTTAATAGGGATAAATGCCAAGTTCTGCACCTAGGACAAAGAAACCAAATGCACAGTTACAAGATGGGGGATACGTGGCTCAACAACACTACAAGCGAGAAAGATCCTGGAATTGTTGTTGATCACAAGCTGAATATGAGCCAACAATGTGATGTGGCTGCAAAAAAGGAAAATGCTATTTTGGGCTGCATTAATAGAAGCATAGCTTCCAAATCCCGGGAAGTACTAGTTCCCCTCTACTCAGCACTGGTTAGGCCTCATCTGGAGTACTGTGTCCAGTTCTGGGCACCACACTTCAAGAAGGATGCAGACAAGCTGGAGAGGGTTCAGAGGAGGGCAACAAAGATGATCAGAGGACTGGAAACAAAGCCCTATGAGGAGAGACTGAAAGAACTGGGCATGTTTAGCCTTGAGAAGAGAAGACTGAGGGGAGATATGATAGCACTCTTCAAGTACTTGAAAAGTTGTCACAGAGGAGAAGGCCAGGATCTCTTCTTGATCGTCCCAGAGTGCAGGAAATGGAATAATGGGCTCAAGTGACAGGAAGCCGGATTCCGGCTGAACATCAGGAAAAACGTCCTGACTGTAAGAGCAATACGACAATGGCGCCAATTCCCTCAGGAGGTGGTGGGCTCTCCCACGCTGGAGGCATTCAAGACGAGTCTGGACAGCCATCTGTCAGGGATGCTCTGACTTGGATTCCTGCATTGAGCAGGGGGTTGGACTCGATGGCCTTGTAGGCCCCTTCCAACCCTACTATTCTATGATGCTATGATTCATCACAAACAGCCGCTGCAACAATCACAGCACTGCCCCACTTATTTGCCACCGATGGGTTGCCTGATACCATAGTCTCAGACAATGGGATTGCTTTTCCATTTGCTTAATTTAAAACATTTGCAGACAACAACCTTATTCTGGCTGTCACTGTTGCACCTTGTCATCCCTGAGCAAATGGCCACACTGAATGGATGGTGCAGACAACAAGAGATGCCTGAAGTGCATTGCATGAGGAGACTGGCCATCATGCCTTGCCAGGTTTCTCGTTGCTCAACATGTTACTCCCTGTGCAACAACAGGAGTTAGTCCTGCAGAGTAACCTATGGGGCGGCGTCTCAAAACTTGCCTTGACTGACTCCACTCCACCTAAAGACTGACCAAGCAAACGGGAGGAAGCTCTGGATGCGGCCTTCTCAGCTCCTCCTCTCCGTTCATTTGCCGCACAAGATCAGGTGTTTCCTAGAAACTATGGTGCTGGACCGAGGTGGGTTCCTTCCTCTATCATTGAGGTCATTGGACCTGTGTCATACAAGGTCCAGTGTGCAAATGGGTCGGTGTGGCATCGCCATGTTGACCAGTCAAGAAGGCGTTCTGGCCAGAGTGGGTTGTCATCCTCAGAGGCAGCTGCTGAACATCTGGAACTGATGTGTTTCTCTCACCGCCAGCGGAAGCACCAGAACCTCTAAGTGATGGGAGCAATACTCCTTCCTTACCTACAGCAGGTACTGAAAGGAAGTCATCTGAGCAAGCTACACCTGCTAGTCGAGTGCAGAGACCGTGCTGTGAAAGGGTACCACCTTGTTGGTTGGGAGACTATGATAGCTAAGGGGGGAGGAATGTTATGTACTCTAGGGGGGCGGGGGTACTGTGGCTTAGTTATTGTTTTGAGCCTTGGCAGCTCCGGTAGAGTTGGGCGTGGCAGCAGTGGGTGGAGCTTCTGCTAAGTTCTTCACTTCTGTGTGTGATGAATGGAGAACAGTTGTGTCTGAGGCCTGCAGATCCTTACAATCATTCCCTCTACCTATACAATACCTTGCTACTGCATATGCCATCCTGGGCATTTGCATTCAGTGGCGGAAAGAATATGGCCTGCCCTGCAGGTGATGTTTTGTTTGATGTAGCGAGTCCTGTCAGTCATAGAGCTCTTCTCGATCATCCCAGAGTGCAGGACATGGAAGAATGGGCTCAAGTCACAGAAGGTCAGATTCTGGCTGAACATCAGGAAAAACGTCTTGGCTGTTAGAGCAAGACGACAATGGAGCCCATTCCCTGGGGAGGCGGTGGGCTCTCCCACGCTGGAGGCATTCAAGATGAGGCTGGACAGCCACCTGTCAGGGATGCTCTGACTTGGATTCCTGCATTGAGCAGGGGGTTGGACTCGAGGGTCTTGTAGGACCCTTCCAGCCCTGCTATTCTGTGATTCGATGTTTCTATGAAGTTAATGGTCTCCTTGAGATAAACACAGGTGATGCAGCGCTTGGACCTGACCAATTTCCCTAGAAAGAAGGTGAACCTTTTTGGGGGGGGGGGTTCCCCACTCCTGCAGCCCCTGCCTGCTCAGCTGACCTTGCACTTGCCCCTTGTGCCTGTAGCAAAAGTTCAGCACGCCGAGGGCTGCCGCATCCTCCCCAGCCGGAGGAGTCTTGTGTCGGCTGGCCGAGTTCTGGGAAGCCTCTTTCTTGAAAGTTGGAGCTTGCACATTCAAGTGATCTCTTTTTCATCTCTCTCTCGCTCTTTGATGATTAAATATTCATGGCAGTTAAATATTCATGGACGGTTTGGGTTTTTAAATCAGTCTATTAGAGGACGGGAGAAGCCTTTGATGATTTGCCTGTCGTCCAGGTTTCCTGAACCCTCCGGATTAAGGCCATTTTTAGAATAGGGGTTTCCATTATGTTATTGGTGATGATGTCTATATATTTATATAATATCCATTAGTTGCTTCAAGATCTGAAAAGGGTGTCTTTGTTGTACACAAAGGGCTGCCCTTCTGAGAGGTCATTGGCATTTCTTTTGGCATGCAAAAAGGCACGCTAAGCACAGGATTGTTTTGTCTAAACATGCACAGGACTGTAGGACTTTTTTCTCTCTAACCATGCATAGGATTGTAGGCCCTTTTTCTGTCTAAACATGCATAGGATTGAGCTCTTAGAGGCTGCCTTTCATGGTAGGAGCCCTCATAAAATTCATAATAACAATGGATGTGGTAATGAAAGCAGCAAAACTTCCACAGAACAACAGACATCAGCATAGAACCTACAACACAGCTGCAGCTATAGCCCAGTCTGGTAGTAGCTCTCCCCCTTGCCCCCAAAGGCTGGGTAGCTAGTGGTGACTGGCTGCTTGACATTCCCCTCTGCTTGCATGCCCATGGGCTCTTGATGGAAGGCCCAGGGCATGCTGTTTGCTTTTGGGGGAACCGACACTGATTTAAAGTCCACAACGCAGCTCGTGGCACTTTTAAAGGCTAAAAGGTTGTATTTGCCCCAGGAATGTAACCAAGTCACCTGTAGTGTTAGAGGGGCCTAGAGATCCATAATGCCTTGCTTAAGTTCATTATTACTGCAATTCCCTTGCTAGTAAGCCTCTGAGCATGTGAAAGGCCGATAGCGCAGCCTAGCACATTCCATACTAATGAGTAGAGTATCTAATCAAGATGTGCCTGGGGAGTGAAGTTTGTTTACCTTAAAGCTGCAGGTGGCTGTGCTGGGAACCACACGCTGCTAGTCTATGCTGGGAATGCACACTAGGGGGCGCTTGCTGCTGTTATGCTGCCTGATTGCTAACATGTATGGTATAAGACCCATTGTACCCCATGGCTCTTGGTTCAGAGAAGCTGTCTGATCCACCCATTGGGTATGCCTGTGTGCTGTAAGTGCTCAATAAACTATCTTCTTTTAAGTAAACCTGGGTCTGATTTATCACAATCTTGGCATCTCTAACCTAAGAGTTCAAAGCCCATGGCTGGGGTAATACAAAGGTTTATTATGGCATGAGCTGTTTTTAAAAGAAGGGCTGTTGCCACAGATAAAAGGAGACTGTGCTAAATGGGTGGGACTAAGGCAGGCAGGGTGGGTCTTGATTTAAAGACCGGCTCTGGCTGGATGCTTGCCTGTGTTCAAGTCGTATATTTGCAAGCAGCTGATCACAAATGTGCTCTAAATCTTCAGCACTCAGCCGTTCCAAGGAAGTGTTCCCTGCAGCAGCTGCTCCCAGTGCTTCCTACCACTTGGGGCAGTGGGGTTGATGAACCGATCCCAAATTGTATTTGTGACTCAGCCAGAGCTTTAGGGACAGGGAGGGATATAAATATCACCTTGCAAACATAGGGCCCCCCTTCATGGATCACTGCCTTGTTGTGGCGAAGGGGCTTGCGTAACTCAGCGAAGCCATAAGCCATGCCGTGCAGGGCCACCCAAGACGGGCAGGACATGGCGGAGAGTTCTGACAAAATGTGGTCCACTGGAGAAGGAAATGGCAACCCACTCCAGTATTCTTGCCAAGAAAACCCCATGGAACGTATCATAAGGCTAAAAGATATGACGCCGGAAGATGAGCCCCTCAGGTCAGAAGGTGTCCAATATACTACTGGGGAAGAGCAGAGGGAATTTCCAAGTAGTGCCAGAAAGAGTGAAGCGGCTGGGCCAAACCCGAAAGGACACTCAGCTGTGGATGTGTCTGGTGGTGAAAAGAAAGTCCAATGCTGTAAAGAACAATATTGTTGAGGAACCTGGAAGGTAAGATCAATGAATCAAGGTAAGCTGGAGGTGGTCAAACATGAGATGGCAAGATTGAACATCGACATCTTGGGAATCAGCGCACTAAAATGGACAGGCATGGGCAAATTTAATTCAGGTGACCATCATATCTACTGCTGTGGGCAAGAATCCCTTAGAAGAAATGGAGTAGCACTCATAGTCAACAAAAGGGTGGGAAAAGCAGTCCTGGGGTACAATCTCAAAAATGATAGAATGATCTCAGTACGAATCCAAGGCAAACCATTCAACACGACAGTAATTCAAGTCTATGCCCCAACCACTGAGGCCGAAGAAGTTGAGGTTGATCGGTTCTATGAAGACCTACAAGACCTTCTAGAACTAACACCAAAAAAAGATGTCCTCTTCATTATAGGGGATTGGAATGCTAAAGGAGGAAGTCAAGAAATCACTGGGATAACAGGCAAGCATGGCCTTGATGTACAAAATGAAGCAGGACAAAGGCTAATCGAGTTTTGCCAAGAGAACATGCTGATCATAGCAAACACACTTTTCCAACAGCACAAGAGGCAACTCTACACATGGACATCACCAGATGGTCAATATCGAAATCAGATTGATTATGTCCTTTGCAGCCAAAGATGGAGAAGCTCTATACAGTGAGTAAAAACAAGACCTGGAGCTGACTGTGGCTCAGATCATGAGCTGCTGCTTGCAAAATTTCAGCTTAAATTGAGGAACGTAGGGAAAACCACTAAACCATTCAGGTATGACCTAAATCATATCCCTTATGAATATACAGTGGAGGTGAGGAACAGATTTCAGGGATTAGACCCGATAGACAGAGTGTCTGAGGAACTATGGACGGAGGTCCGTAACATTGTTCAGGAGGCAGCAACGAAATCCATCCCAAAGAAAAAGAAATGCAAGAAAGCAAAGTGATTGTCTGATGAGGCTTTACAAGTAGCTGAGAAAAGAAGGGAAGCGAAAAGCAAGGGAGAAAAGGGAAGATATATCCAACTGAATGCAGATTTCCAGAGAATAGCAAGGAGAGACAAGAAGGCCTTCTTAAATGAACAATGCAAAGAAATTGAGGAAAACAATAGAATGGGAAAGACTAGAGATGTTTTCAAGAAAATCGGAGATCTCAAGGGAACGTTTTGTGCAAAGACGGGCATGATAAAGGACAAAGGAGGCAGGGACCTAACAGAAGCAGATGAGATTAAGAAGAGGTGGCAAGAATACACAGAAGAACTATACAGGAAAGATCTTAATGGCCCTGATAGCCATGATAGTGCGGTCACTGAATTTGAGCCGGACATTCTAAAGAGTGAAGTCAAGTGGGCCTTAGGAAGCATTACTAACAACAAAGCTAGCGGAGATGACAGTATTCCAGCTGAGCTATTTAAAATCCTAAAAGATGATGCTGTTAAAGTGCTGCACTCAATATGCCAACAAATTTGGAACACTCAACAGTGGCCACAAGACTGGAAAAGGTCAGTTTACATTCCAATTCCAAAGAAGGGCAATGCCAAGGAGTGTTCAAACTACCGTACAATTGCGCTCATTTCACATGCCAGCAAGGTGATGCTCAAAATCCTGAAAACTAGCTTTCAGCAGTATGCGAACCAAGAACTACCGGAAGTACAAGCTGGGTTCCGAAGAGGCAGAGGAACTAGAGATCAAATCGCCAACATTAGCTGGCTCATGGAGAAAGCAAGGGAATTCCAGAAAAGCGTCTATTTCTGCTTTGTTGACTACGCTAAAGCCTTTGATTGTGTGGATCACAACAAACTGTGGCAAATTCTGAAAGAGATGGAGGTACCAGACCACCTTACCTGTCTCCTGAGAAACCTGTACAAGGGTCAAGAAGCAACAGTAAGAACCGGACATGGAACAACCGATTGTTTCCAAATTGGGAAAGGAGCATGACAAGGCTGCATATTGTCACCCTGCTTATTTAACTTATATGCAGAGTACATCATGAGAAATGCCGAGTTGGATGAATCACAGGTCGGAATTAAGATTGCTGGGAGAATTATCAACAACCTCAGATACGCAGATGACACCACCCTAATGGCAGAAAGCGAAGAGGATCTCAAGAGCCTTTTGTTGAGGGTGAAAGAGGAGAGTGCAAAAGCTGGTTTGAAACTCAACATTAACAAAACTAAGATCATGGCATCTGGCCCCATCACTTCCTGGCATATGGAAGGGGAAGAAATGGAAGCAGTGAGAGATTTTATTTTCTTGGGCTCCAAGATCACCGCAGACGGTGATTGCAGCCATGAAATTAAAAGACGCTTGCTCCTTGGGAGGAAAGCTATGGCAAACCTAGACAGCATAGTAAGAAGCAGAGACATCACCTTGCCGACAAAGGTTCGTATAATCAAAGCTATGGTTTTCCCAGTAGCAACGTATGTCTGTGAGAGCGGGACTCTAAGGAAGGCTGAGCGTCGAAGAATCGATGCTTTCGAACTGTGGCACTGGAGAAGACTATTACGAGTCCCCTGGACTGCAAGGAGGTCAAATCAGTCCATCCTAAAGGAAATCAACCCTGACTGCTCATTGGAAGGACAGATACTGAAACTGAAGCTCAAATATTTTGGCCACCTAATGCAAAGAGAAAACTCCCTGGAAAAGACCCTGGGAAAGATTGAAGGCAAAAGGAGAAGGGGATGGCAGAGGATGAGATGGCTAGATAGTATCACCGATGCAATGAATATGGACTTGAGCACGCTCCGGGAGAGAGCACAGGACAGGAAGGCCTGGCGTGCTATGGTCTGTGGGGTCACAAAGAGTCGGACACGACTGAACGACTGAAGAACAACAAGATAGGGCCTATGAGTGAGTGTGCGGTGACTCTTCATGGTCCTGCGACAGTTAACTGCCTGAGCTCTGTTTTGAAGTTTTGTGCAAAAAAGGAATGGGGAACTAGTAACCAACCTCAGCTTCATGTGAACAGGCATGAGGTTCAATGTGGGACTGCAAAGAGATGAACATTGGGGTAAAAAAACAGAACCTCGCTCTGATTTGGAAGTGGTGGATAGCTCACCGAAAGCCTTATCCCCATGGAAAAGCAGCAGTGTAAGAGGCAAATTCTACACCACAGATTATTATCAAAGGGATAGACAATAAATATCCCAGTACTGTAATGTCACTCTCCTTCCCTAACCTGGTATGAACCAGATGTGTTGGCCTGCAACTCTCATAATAATTTTAATAATTATAATTTATAATAATAATTTATAATTAAGGGCGCAATCCTATGTCCGCTAGACAGCGGCTGGACAGCCATAGGATTATTTGTTTTCGGAAACTGGCTCCCCTCCCCCTCCCCCTCCCCTGCCACCTCATAGGCAGCGTGGATCGTCCCCGACTCCATGCTCATAAGAGCAGCAAGGAGAGGGAGGAAGGGGGCATTCCCAAGGGCGGAGAAAGCCGGAATGATGCTTCTGATGCGTTGTCCGGCTGGTCCCCCCCCTCTGCTCTGAAGCAGCTAGGCAACTGAAATTGGCTGTCTAGCCACAAATGCAGAGCAGCTGGAGTATGGAGGAGAAGATCAGGTGAAGTACAGGCTGAAGGGGCAGGATTGCAGCTTGAGATTGATAGGCATATGGTCAAGGAACACCTAATTACTTTGAATAAGTTCAGATCTCCGGGGCCAGATGAACTGCACCGGAGAGTAATAAAGGAACTGGCAGAAGAACTCTCAGAACTGCTGTCTATTATCTTTGAGCAATCATGGAGGACGGGGGAAGTGCCAGATGACTGGAGGAGGGCTAATCTTGTCCCTATCTCCAAAAAGGGCAAAAGGAGGAACCTGGGAACTACAGACCAGTCAGTCTGACATCAATCCCTGGGAAAATTCTGGAGCAGATGATAAAGCAATCCATCTGGAAGCACCTTGAAAACAATGCAGTGATTACTCGAAGCCAACATGGATTGCTCAAGAACAAATCCTGCCAGACGAATCCGATCTCATTTTTTGATCACGTAACCTCCCTTGTGGACCGTGGGAATGCTGTAGACATAATATACCTCAACTTCAGCAAAGCTTTCGACAAAGTGCCCCATGGTATCCTGATGAGCAAACTAGCTCAAAGTGGGCGAGATGAAACAACGATCCGGTGGATCCACGGTTGGCTACAGAATCGGACTCAAAGAGTGCTTCTCAATGGGACCTTCTCCAAGTGGGGAGAGGTAACGGGTGGGGTACTGCAGGGCTCAGTCCTGGGCCCAGCGCTCTTCAACATTTATATTACTGACTTGGAGGTGCAGGGAATGCTGGTCAAATTTGCAGATGACACCAAATTGGGCAGGATAGCTAATACCCTGGAAGACAGAATCAAAATTCAAAGCGATCTTGATAGACTGGAGCGCTGGGCAGAAAAAAAGAGAATGACATTTAATAGGGATAAATGCTGAGTTCTGCACCTAGGAAAAAGAAACCAAATGCACAGTTACAAGATGGGGAATACTTGGCTCAACAACACTACAAGCCAGAAGGATCTTGGAATTATGGTAGATCACAAGCTGAATATGAGCCAACAATGGGATGTGGCTGCAAAAAAGGCAAATGCTATAGTACTAGTTCCCCTCCACTCAGCACTGGTTAGGCCTCATCTGGAGTACTGTGTCCAGTTCTGGGCACTGCAGTTTAAGAAGGATGCAGACAAACTGGAGAGGGTTCAGAGGAGGGCAACAAAGATGATCAGGGGACTGGAAACAAAGCCCTGTGAGGAGAGACGGAAAGAACTGGGCATGTTTAGCCTGGAGAAGAGAAGACTGAGGGGAGATATGATAGCGCTCTTCGAGTACTTGAAAGGCTGTCCCAGAGAGGAAGGCCAGGATCTCTTCTCAGTCATCCCAGAGTGCCAGACACAGAATCATGGGCTCAAGTGACAGGAAGCCAGATTCGGCTGAACATCAGGAAAAACTTCCTGACTGTCAGAGCAATACTACAACGGAATCAATGACCTAGGGAGGCGGTGGGAGGCGCTGGAGGCATTCAAGACGAGGCTGGACAGCCATCTGCCAGGGATGCTCTGACTTGGACTCCTGCACTGAGCAGGGGGTTGGACTCGATGGCCTTGTAGGCCCCTTCCAACCCTACTATTCTATGATTCTATGATTCTAAGTCTGAGGAAGGTGGCAGAGGATGTCAGGATCCCGGCTAAGTAAAAAAAAAAAAAAAGCTACTAGGGATGTGTGAATCTGCCTGGGTCCAGGCCAGAGGATGTCCATTGCAGGGAAATCCGGCCTTCTTGGGGCTTGACAGTCTTGTAGGGCCCTTCCAACCCTGCTATCTTAGGATTCTATGATCCCCTCTGCACTCCGCCCGCCCTGCATCGGATAGGCGCTCACCTCTGAGTTCGGAGGCAGCTGCCTATCCCCATAGGGTTGCTCCATAATAATAATATAATTATAGTTACTGCAGTCCAACATGTCTGGAACGCACCAGACAGAGGGAAGGCTAGTCTATGCAAATCTATGTTGCAAGCCACATCTGGCACATGGTGTCCATTTCTGATTGCCCCATTGCAAAAAGGGCTGAGTGCCGAAGTCTGGAGAAGCTCTCAGGGGCAACTTTCCAGTGGTGGGCATGGCCAAAGCAAAAGGGGAGGATCTCAAATACAAAAAAAATGCCAGCACGCAGTTCTTTCTGTCAGTAACCAAGCCTTTGGAGAGGCATTTCAACCTTTAGAATGAGGGGAACCCCACACAAAAGTGGGAAGCTACCAGACGACTGGCGGTTGAGGGAAGGGGGGGCAGTGGAAGGGCCGTGGTTATATGGGGAGTTGCTGGACAGCAGATGTTGCCCACGGGCCGAAGGCTCCACACCCGTGGGAGATCTGGTGAAAAGGTGCAGAAAACTGCCACAAAAAGTGAAAGCATTTTCCCCAAGGACACTTGCTGTTTTATTTAAATTGCATGAGAAGATGAGTAAGGGAATGATAAAGTTCTGTCACGTGGTGTTACAAAACCCTTGGCTACCCCACTAGGGATGGTGTGGTGGAATTGGGCTGAGACCTTTTCCTTTCTCTCTGTCTCAGAACTAGAGCTTGAGCGCATCCCATGAAATGGGCTGGTAGGGTGTGCGGCAACAGGACAGACAAAAATACTTCCTTTACACAAGGCGCAACGAATGGAGTTTGCTGCGATGTGGCCCTGGCCTCCCGCTTAGGTGGGCTTGAAAAGGAGACCAGACGGATGTGTGGACGAGCAATTGATCTGTGGCTTGTTAGCCGTGATGGCTCTATGGAATCTCCAAGTTCAGCAGCAGTATATCCCTGCATACTGGTTTCTGGGAAGCACCAGGAGGGAAGGGCTGCTTCACGTATGTCCTGCTCGGGGGCTTTCCAGAGGCGGCCGTGGGATGCCAGAGGCTAGAGCAGGGGGACCCTCCCGGGAGCATCCTCCTCTGTGACCTCAGCCACCTTTCTTGGCTCACCTGTCAGGTGCTCCTGTAGCAGCAGCTCTTGGCTCTGCCATGGGAGAGGGTGAGACACAACCTTGGGAAGAGGCACGTTGGGTCTCACCCTCTCCCATGGCTCACCCCAGCTTTGATCCCACTAACTTGAGCAGTGAGAGGGAGCCAGGGCAGTTCTACCTGGGATTGATTTAGGGTGGCCAGGTGCCTGACTTGACAGAGGACTGCAGGGAAAAGGGAGACTGAGATCTACTGGTCAAACTCCAGGTTGTTTAGGAACCCAGGAACTTGCCTTATACCTGGTCGGACTGCAGCTCCAGCTAGGGTGGTGGTGGTGGTGGTGGTGGTGGGAAGTGTCTTGTGGGTTGGGCTAGGACCCGTGGTGGGGACTGAGTGGGGGGCTGGAGTGCTTCGTGTTTGTGTGTATGTTTTGCTTTTCTTTAAAAAACCAGTGTTTTTGTGTGTGAGTGTGTGTCTCAGCTGGTTTGCTTACTTCCTTGTTTTTTGATTTGTGTTTTGCCTGGTCTGTGTGGGTGTGTGCGTTGCCTGTTTGGGGGGCGGGTTGGTGTGGGATGTGTTTTGCCTGGGGGTGCCTGTGTTTCTCAAAGCTCCACCTGTTTGCTTTCTGTGAAATAGGGATTTTGTTGCGCTTTTAGGGGCAAATATGCGATTTGGCAGTTGGGGCTAAAATTTTGCACCTCTGCCCTGTACTCAGTGTCTTGGCCGAGTTGCTTGCCTCTGAGCATCATCACCTTGCTTTCTGTGAAATGGGTATGGTGCAGAAAGGGGTGGGCTCGAAAGGGTGGCTTTGTGTTTCGGGGCTCAGGCTCAGGATCTGTTTTTTTTCTTTCTCCGGATTCTCCAGCTGATGAAGTGCACCAGGATGCCATTCCGGAATGAAATGTCGGATAACAGTGAAGAGCATCGAGTTCTTCTTCGTGGTCTCTGTGCATCACACATAATGGCTCTGCACCTGCGTGGAGCTTCGATTCGGAGCATTCTATAGCCGAGGAGATTTTTTTTGGTGGGAATCCATCCCCCACCGTCCACTGCGCATGTCCCTAATGGTTCCCGCTCGTTCCCTCAGTTCTTCGACCACCACTGTGCGAGCCTCGTAGGGAGCGACCCCAGGGCAGTGGCTTGCCTTCATGTTGGCTCAAAAGCTGGCGAGAAAAGCCAGAACGCCAGAGCCAGGAACAGGTTCTCATTCAAAGAGGAAGAAGAAGCGGGAGTCCAGGGAGCCTACAGAAAAGCCAACGAAATCTTGATCGGCTGTCCCGACTCCGCCAGCTCTTTTGGAATCGCCTCTAGCCACGGTACCCTCGGTACCAAGTCAGGAAACACGTCAGGAACTGATCTCACTGCCCTCGACGTCAGAGGGTGAAATGCGGGACTCTTCCCCCCTCCGGGAGCAGATGACCATGCTGGCCGCCCCTTTATGGGCCCTTGGGAATGACGTGATCCTTGACACCAGGAGGGATCTCCTGGCTCGTTTTTTTTCAGATCTGCATAGAAGAGATTGCAGGGAAGATTATTATTATTATTATTATTATTATTATTATTATTATTATCCTTTGCTAAGGCTTGTGAGATCTCCATCTCCAGGACCTGAATGGGCCGGGCATTCAGAGCGGTCTCTCCCTCCTCAGCATTCATATTGGAGTGATTGGAGGCACCAGGATAGAGACTATTATTATGACCATATGCGATATCTTGGGGCTGAATCTCCCCATGACCATCCTCAGGATCGTGCACTACCATTGGCACCCGCACCGATTGCGAGACTGGCAGCCATGCTCAAGAGGACCTCCTCCTTGGCCGCCCCTCAGCTGGGGAACGACCGGCTGGTTGAAATGCGCCTGCTGACGTCCTTGAAGGTTTTTAAGCAGGCATTAAAGATGCTGTTATTCTGGCAGGCCTTCCCTGTTCAGAACTCTTGTTCCTTTGGCTGAGTTTTGCACACTGTTTTAAGCAGTGTTGTTTTAAGCTGTGTTTTGTTGTTGGATTCTTTAAAAATCGTTTTTAGTTCAATGTTGTTTTTAGTTGTTGTTTGTATATATCGTCCTTACGTTTTTATGTAAATGGTTTTTGAACTTTGTCTATTGTATTTTAATGTTTTAACTTTTGTAAACTACCCAGAGAGCTTCAGCTATGGGGCAGTATAGCAATATAATAAATAGATAGATAGATAGATAGATAGATAGATAGATAGATAGATAAACAAACCTACACCTTCACTTTGAGATGGAGTTGTGCCTCCGCCAGTACCGGGCCCTCGACACCCAGCTGATCTGTGGCAAACCGTGGCAGGTTGTGTCGCCTCATCAGAGATGTTGAAGGTCCCTTCTCCAGTCCTACAACAGATTCCAGCTGTGGTGCCAGCCCAGCCCCAGCCTTGGGATTTAGGGTGTTCCACTTCTCCCTAATCTGATAGGGAGGATTAGCAACCTGACACCTCTTTCGTCAGGGGCACTGTTGATATCATCTCCGGACGGGGCTGTGGGAACAGAAGAAGGTGTTTCACCACCTGAGGATAGGGGACCTGTCTCTGATCAAGTTCTCAGAATGGCTCAGTCGTTGGGCCTTGAGACCCAGCAGCCTACACAGAAACCGGAAGATCCTGTTTTCGATGCGGTCTGTACAGAGACTTTGATGCCCATCACAATACCATTTCTTCCTGCGCTATTGCGAACATCCCCTTCAACAAAGATGCCGACCTCAAAAAGATTAGACGCAATGTACAAGGCGCAGGAAAACGATGTGGGTTTCCTGTTTTCACATCCGAAACTGAGTTCTGTGATTTTGGAATCATCACAAGGAAGATCTGAGAGGGTTCGCTCCTCACCAGTAGACAAGGAGGGCAGGACCCGGGGTAGACGGCTTTACTCTTCAGCGGTGCTAGGGCTGAGAGTGGCAAATCATCAAGCCACCATGGCAAGGTATCAGCTGTTCCTGTGGGAAAAAGTCCATTCCCTGTGCGATGATCTGCCAGATGATCGGAGGGAGTTAGCACATCTTTTTCAAGCTGAGGCAGTGAAATTATCATGCCAACAAATCAATACCGCTAGACAGCAGGCTGACTGCGCTGCCCAGATGATGGTGGGGGCAACAGCTTTGAGAAGGCCTGCGTGGCTATGATCTGCAGGGCTTTCGCAGGAGGCACGTTCATGCATCGGGGCCCTCCTGTTTGACGGAGATGGACTGCTTAATACAGGAACCAATGATGTCATGCAGTCAGTGCAAAAGGTGTACTGTTTTCTTTCTTTCTTTCTTTCTTTCTTTCTTTCTTTCTTTCTTTCTTTCTCTCTCTCTCTCTCTCTCTCTCTCTCTTTAATGTACATTGTGGTGGCCTATGGCTTTAAGCAATAAAGTATCATATCGTATCGTATAACATTGTCCACCATGCTACCGCTCCTGCAAAAGAGGGACTGGTTTGCTTTGATAGACCTAAAGGACTCATGCTTCCACATTGCGATAGAGGAGTCTTACCATCAGTATCTCCAATTTGCGGTTGGTCCTGAGACATACCAATTCTGGGGGCTTCCTTTTGTCCTGTCGACAGCACCCCGTGCGTTCATAAAACGCATGGCAGTAGCATGTGCACACCTTCAACTCCCGAGCGTACAAGTTTATCCCTATCTGGACGATTGGCTGATTGTGTCCCCTACAAAGGACTGTCTTCCCCGGGGCACCCATGGCATGGCACGGCACAGCACGGCACGGCGCGGCTGCCTCAGGCTCCGGGCTCGATACCAACCGAGAGAAGGCGTCACTCGGCCCGACACAGTCAATACAATACGTCGGAGCACTGTTGGACTCCACGACTGCCCATGTGTGCTTGCCTCGGGAGCGAGCAGACACGCTTCTTGCTCAAGTGGAGAAGAGATGAATAAGCGAGACAGTTACTGCTGCCACAATCCAGAGACTTTTAGGATGCATGGTGGCAACGGCAGTGGTAGCGGCCTGGACATGACTGCACATGAGGCCACGGCAGAGATTTCGATCAGCATATGAGCCCACACAACAGGTGCCTTGCATAATTCTGGACTCTGTCCAATGGTCTCTCCCTCCCTCCTCCTTCCCCCCTTCCTTCCTTCCTTCCTTCCTCCCTTCCTTTCTTTCTTTCTCCCTTCCCCTTCCTTCCTTCCTTTCTCCCTTCCCCTTCCTCCTTCCTTCCTTCCTTCCTTCCTTCCTTCCTTCCTTCCTTCCCCCTCCCTCCCTCCTTCTTTCTTTCTTTCTTTCTTTCTTTCTTTCTTTCTTTCTTTCTTCTCTCCTTCCTTCCTCCTTCCTTCCTCCTTCCTATCTTCCTTCCTTCCTTCCTTCCTTCCTTCCTTCCTTCCTTCCTTCCTATCTTCCTTCCTTCCTTCCTTCCTTCCTTCCTTCCTTCCTTCCTTCCCCTTGCTTGCTCCCTCCCCCCGCTTCCCCTTCCTTCCTTCCTTCCTTCCTTCCTCCCTCCCTCCCTCCCTCCCTCCCAGGGTGGGAGGACAGTGTACACTCGAGCTGCCCTGCATTTCTGCTAGATGGCCATTTTTGCCCCTCTAGCAGCTGTGCCTCGGAGGGTCAGGGATGGAGGCTGGGGCAGCTGTAGGAAGCGGCATAATGCATAATGCATCTCCATCTCTCCTGGCTCTGGGAAAGCCCCCTTTCTCCCATCTTCTCGCTCCATTTACTGAGTGCGAGGAGGTCGCTGCCACGGTTCTCTCCATGCCAGCTTTGAGGAGGAGGCAGGAGCGGGTAGGACACTTTCCTGTCTCTGAGCTCGGAGCCAGGAACCTGAACTATCCTATCCCTCCCCCCCGCATGCTGTTTGGTGGGCACAGGATTGCTGTCTTACAGACCTTTTAAATAAGTAAACAAAGACAGGGCAAGCTGTGTTCTGCAGGGTGCATTAATGTCCATGCACAGTCGTTTACCCACTTATTATTTATATTATTTAATTATTCCATTTCTGTCCCACCTTCCTCCTCTTGTAAGGAACCCAAGGTGGTTCATATCTAGAGACAGATAGTGAAGAGACAGATAGTGACAAGAAAGACACTTGAGAAATCCTAGTCACTGTCTCCTGACTATCTTTATCTTCACAATCCTGATCCAAACTCTTCTTCCAAACTCTTTGCTATCCAACAACTCTGTGAGGTAGGTGAGGCTGAAAGTCTGTCACTGGTCCAAAGTCACCCGTTGAGCTTCATGGCCAAGTGGGGATTAGAACCTGGATCTCCCACCTCCTAGTCCAACACTCTCACCATTACACCAGACTGGCATATGTGCTAGAGAGAAGAGATGCTTCCAGACAAAGGGTTTACCCATCAAAACACATGGTGCATCTGTTCTGTCTTTCCCTCCATAATGTGTGTGTGTTTTCTTGGTTAAAAAAAAAAAGAGGAAGAAGCAATAGGAAAACAGGAGGGCTACAAATGGAAGCCATCATCTGGATTCCCCTAAAATTCTGTGAATGAGGCAGGGCCAACTGTACAATCAAAAGCCACCTCTGAAAGCACCCAAGATGCCTCAGTTCTCCTGCTCTGAGATCTACTTTCCAGAGACTTGGAGAAAGGGAGCAGAATCCTAAACGGGGATGTCTGAGGAATCTGATCTTTGCAATTTCCTATATGGAATGACTTGATCCAGACCTCTTGAATAAACATATGGATTCGAACCCAGCTCTCCACCAGATTTCACACACCCTCAAATGTTGTGGCTCAGCTAGAGATGTAAAGGCCTAAAAAAGAAGAAAGCAAGGAAAAAAATCAGGAAAAAATGCTTCTGTTTCCCCCCAAGGCCATTGTTTTGTTTTCTGAAACATTTTGGATTATGAAATATTTTCTTTTAGAACAGGGGTGGGCAATTTGTGGCCCTCCGTACTTTTAACCTACGAGCCTTTCCATACGAGGCTTTTATTGTGCGCTTGTGATTGCTTACTCATGATGGTTTGTAGGACCTTCACTTGATGTCGTCATCTTCCAGGCCTCTCCTGTGCTTTGCAACCATTATCGCAGCTTTTTTCCCTAACTAGGAAAAGTTTGGTATTATTTAGAAATGGCAGAAAGGGAGGCTTGTTTAATTGTGCAATTCTGCTGTACTCCAGTGCCATCTAGGGGATGTACAGTGAAACCTATAGAAAGGCAGAGAAAGAAAGCCCCTGGAAAAAAGCACATGTAAAGGAGCCGACCTTAATCCCACAAAGAATCTGGAAGCAGAAGCCTTGGTAAAAGTGCAGGATAAAAGCCTCATGTAGAAATGCCTTACAACTGCCATCAGCCAGCAAAGCCAGTGGTGAGGGATCGTGGGAACTGTAGGCCAAAACATCTGGAGGGCCATAAGTTAGAATGATGAATAAAACATTTGAGACAAGGCATTCACATATTGCTATCCACCAAACTGATTTCTAAAAGCGATGTAATAGGAAGACTTTTTAAGTAAGACTACGTACAGTATCACATCACTACATTTCCTCTACAATGAGAACAATGAAGATGATAAAAAGGGAGGATCAGAAGAAGCAGAAACTGCTGATAGTGATCACTCATTAAATAAGACTGATTAGACAAAGTTTCACGTACCAAAATTAATATTCAACAAATCTTGGATTCCCCCCCCCCCCCCGGTTTTTTCTCAGCTCTTCTGAAAATGAGAGCTTTTTGAGTCTGCTTGATGCTGTCGAGGAGGCTAACTTCAGAATACGTAATCTTCCTTTGTTTTAACTATAATGTGGGTGGTTTCTTCTGTTTTTAATTTTTAACTTTCTGCCTGCTTCTCACAAACCGGCAAAAACTAAGAGTGGCTAGATCCCCTACAGTTCAACGTCTTGTAGCGCCCTTTGTACGAAAAATTAAAAACGTTTAAAACCAAATTCAGTTAGTAACTATGTGGTTAGCGTCTGAATAAACTAGACATTTGAGTTTAATATACTAAACATAATTATTTTTATGAGCAAGCCAAGTTATACATAATACATTTTATGTTCCTAAAGTAGCACAGCAGCTTTAGATCTATAAATAGTGCTGAAATATTGCAGATTTTTCAATTTTTCAAGATTTCCATTTTTTTTCTGGAAGAAAAATGGGGGAAACCTTTATTTCCCTGGGCTTTGACATTTCTGGAAATGTTATGCAACTGACATAGAACAGCAGCTAAAGCAAGTGTCTGTAACCTCCCCCCCCCCCCCCCCAGGTTGTTTGGTATTAACTACAAAAATGATCTTCCTTCAGTTAGCTTTAAAGTCTGTTGGTTTTTCAATTTCCACTTTCCTGTCATTGTTTGCACTAGGTAAAAATCAGTGCAACACAGCTTTACCATGAGGCAATGTTACCAAGAACTGATAAACTGATAGTGTTTCAAATCCTGTACACACTATGAGCACTATATGAATAATAATAGTAAAATAAAGCTGTAAGCTGTAAGAAATCAGCTGGAATCTCTCATTTTGCTTGATCTCAGGGCGAGGAGGAGAGGCAGGCAAGAATCCTCAGGTGTGGTTGTGGATATGATAATTCTCACATGTGGCCCCCACCTTTGTACGCATGGGTCCCGGTAGGGGGCAGCAGCAGGGCCCCCAACATCACACCTGCACCAGGCCCCGTAAACCCTCTCGGTGGCCCTGCAAGCTGACCCCATTGGGGCAGGGGGTCACCAAAGGCACACCTCACCCAGGGCTGGCCCTGGCCAGGAGTCTTTCTTGACATGCCCCCTGGCCCTCCCCTGGCCTGCCTTCTCCCCCCTTTCCACCATCGGAGTTCTGACACCAGGAAGAAGGGGGTAGCTGAGGTTGGATCCCTCCCTCCAGGGAGGGATCGCGCTATCTGCAGTCCGAGGGGGAGATCTGAAAAATCCTTCGTGCCCTCCCGAGGACCATTGGATGTATCAAAATATGGATTTCAGTGCATAGGGATGTGTATTAAAATAGTAGTTTGATGCAAGGACGCACACATCGCAGATTAATATGGAAACAGAAATGGAGTGGGATTGTGGGTAAAAACACACAGAAGTGACACAGCCCAGAAACAGACCGATCCACCCATCTCTAGCCTGATGAACGGCCGCTCCGGCTGCTCACCGATGGCATTTCAAGGCAGCGTTCCCCGGCCTAGCGGCCTCCGGACGTGCAAGGCTACGGCTCCCAGCAGGGCCGGGTGATGTGGGGTTGTGCGTGCGTGCGTGCTTCCCACCTCTTCCGCAGCTGCCCATCCTGTCTAGGGAGGCCAGGAGCCGGAGACTCCCCCACCCGTACACTGGGGCCGTTGGCATTCTGCTGCCTCTGCCGGCAAGTCTGCTGGGCTGACTCCTCCGCCCCCCTCCTGTTAATAACAATATTTTATAATCATCTTAAAAATTAGGAGCTGCAGATGCAAAACAGTTTTTAATTAAAAGAATCCTGCTCTAATAATGATGACTCACTGCTGCTTGCGGGAAGCATCTCGGCACAATCTGTTGCCCTTGGCACAGCCGGGGGATAATTGCACGGCAGTGCAGACGTGAATTAGGAGTTTGGCTTGTGTCTGGACGCACCTCAGAATGGGCAAATGTGCAGAGCAGATGTGTAGACGGAACCTGGACCTGTCTTCAGGCCTGGGTTGTGTGTGTCGCCATCACAAATTTCACAGGAAAGGGCAATATTTCAGTATGGATGTGTGTCGTGAAGGTGTTGTTGTTGTTGTTTTTAGCAAGATTTAAGGGCCCTTTGTCACAGACTGGCAATGCCCTGTTCTGTGAGTGGAATGGGAAACAGGCAAAATAGTCTGCCTAAGTTCTTTTTTGCCTTTCACTTCCTTTGGTCTTTTCTGCTGCCACCAGGTGCAAATCCACCCACCCTCCGGCTGCCTCCACTAAACCAGCCTTAAAACTCTCTGGGTTTTAAACCAACCTTAAAACTCTCTGGGTCTCAGATCTCTACTTTAGGTACTAAAATTTTACTGAGGAAAATTGTTAATAGGAAAATGTTTTAAAATCTGAATTGATAAACACATAACACAGACCCCCCCCCCCATGAGCAATAGGGCACTAAATAACCAGGGATGAACGCATCCGGCTAACCTAACTAGACTGTGTCCCTATTTTATTCAGGTCCCTTTTCCAAGCAATGCCTTACTGTTATAAATCCATGTGTCTCTCTCAACCAGTTCTCCAGTTTCAGCAGGTCTGATTCTTTCTTTGCTCTAGGACAGAGAAATTGCCCCCTGCTGAGGTAGAATAGAATAGTAGTAGGGTTGGAAGGGGCCTACAAGGCCATCGAGTCCAACCCCCTGCTCAATGCAGGAATCCAAGTCAGAGCATCTCTGACAGATGGCTGTCCAGCCTCGTCTTGAATGCCTCCAGTGTGGGAGAGCCCACTACTTAGGTAGACACTACCTAGGTAGACAAACGCATAGAGGAAGAGGAGAACTGTCTCTCCATGGCCATTAGCTATGATAGCAAAATGGAACTTCCTGGTTCAGAGATAGCATACCTGGATGCTAAATTCTGGATTCATTCAATTGGGGAAAACTCTTGCCTTCATGTTCTGCTTGGGAAATTCCCCAGAAGCAAATGGATTGCTCCGGACTAAGTGGACCCTTAGTCCAGTCCAGAAAGGCAATGGTTCTGGTCTTCTATGTGAATCATCTCTGTTTAAAAAGCATTGCACTTGAGATGATGTTAAGGTTCCACCTGTGGAAGTTGCTTTGTGACAGTTCATGTGCACATTCAAGGCATCGTCTGAGGCCATGATGAGACCATCATATCTCATCACTTCTCATCATGTCTCATCAGCACTTGATGGGCTGTTCCACTTTAGACTGCCGGTGAAGGAATCACTCCCACCCCCTCCATGGAAAGAGCTCCCTGCAACATGAAAAACTAGCGTGCCAGGAATAAGGCTTGTAAGGAAATGAGAATTTACGGGTGATTTCTCCCCAAACCACCTGTTTAAAATTATGATAGGTTTCCATTTCCTGTCTACTGAAATTTGGCACCGGCTAAGAGAAGGGGATCCCTTGATGTGGAGATGACCGTGCGTGTGGAAGTCAGGGCAACAGTTTAAAACAGGACAGAACGCTTTTAATATAAAAAAGTAACATGTGCACACACCTTTCAAGCTTAGTACAGAAACAGAAAGAAAAGAATTAGACTTACAAAAAATCTGTCCCCTCTCCCTCCGAGAAGAAGTTCCTTAGACTCAGGGTAGAATGCAGGGCCGTAAGGTGAAACCTCCTTTTATAGCTATGCCAGTTATGAAAACTAACACCATGCAAACTTTTGTGATTTACGCATGTTGATTGGGTATCATCAGGTGGTTAAGCTACTTCTAAGCCTCCTCTTAGAGTTTAGACATTACAGTTCACCGCCCCATTGACATCGGAGCCACCAGACTCCATTGGTTGATGCCCCTTTTCAAAATATGTTTCCAACCGCAGGGTATGGAGACAGGATGCTTCAGAAGACGTTGGGGACTTTTTGAGTTTCTTTGGAATTAACAAAGATGTCAACAATTCTGTGAGCAGACAGGAGGCTGAAAATGTCCTGACTGTTAGAGCAATACGACAACGGAACCCATTACCAAGGGAGGTGGTGGGCTCTCCCACACTGGAGGCCTTCAAGACGAGGCTGGACAGCCACCTGCCAGGGATGCTCTGACTTGGATTCCTGCATTGAGCAGGGGCTGGACTCAGTGGCCTTGTAGGCCCCTTCCAACCCTACTATTCTATGATTCTATGATTTGTTTAATTTCATTTCATTTCTATACTGTCCAATAGCCAAAGTTCTCTGGCTGGTTCACAATAGCCGAAGCTCTCTGGACAGTTTTATCGGGGGTGGGGGGTGGGTGTTAAATGGCCACGTGTATTAATTCAGTTGTGGAGCACACAATTAACATTTCTTTTTTTCCACCATGGCCATTTTGTGCTTTACAACTGCTTCTACATTCCTGATACATTTGAGCAAAACTAAAAACAAACCCCTGTTTACCAACCTGATGAAAAAGAAAAGAAAGAAATACTCAGGAAATACTCAGGGGAGAGCCAGGGCCTGCAGGAGAAGCCACCACCACCACCACCACCACTGGGGAAGAGGCGTGCTTGCCGCTGCTGGGCCTGCTGCCGCCGCCACTGCCACCACCACCAGGCCTTCCCTGTGGACTTCTGCCTGGCAGACCGCCAGTCCCTGCAGGACCAGGCCCCCAGGTACCGAGCCAGCTGTGCTGCTCCACCTGCCCCTCCCTGGAGGGGCTACATAAGCTGGCTGGCTGAGGTGGCCTGGGAGAGCCAGGGCCTGCAGGAGGAGCCGCCACCACCACCACCACCACCGGGGAAGAGGCGTGCTTGCTGCTGCTGGGCCTGCTGCTGCCGCCGCCACCGCCGCCAGCACCACCACCAGGCCTTCCCTGTGGACTCCTGCCTGGCATTTTTAAGGGGATTTTAATTGTTTTGTTTGTTTGTTTTATTTTGTTGGGGGGGATTTTGTTGTGTTTTTAGGGGTGGGTAGCCTGCCTGATAGGCGGGAGCGAGGGGGCATGTGTCCACCTGATGGAGGCAGTGGGGGGAGTGTTGGGGGCCAGAACATACCGAGGCTGGGCGGCAGGCGCTGGCGGAGCGCTAGGGGCAGGCCCTGCCAGGTAAGGGGAACAAGGGAGAGACGTGTAGTATCTGTCCCCTGCTCCGGGCCTGTCCAGAGCCAAAGGATGGCTGGGGGAGGCGTGACCCCATCTTCTGGCCTTCGTTTGCTGCTCTGCAATGCCAGGTCTGTTACCCAGAAAGCCTCCCTCATCCATGACATGATCCTGGACGAGGGTGCAGACCTGGCATGTATTACGGAGACCTGGCTGGCCGAGGCTGCTGCTCCAACCCTTGCAGCCATGTGTCCAGCTGGATTTTCGTATGCACAGCAGCCGAGGGCTGGGGATCGGGGAGGGGGAGTGGCTGTTATCTACCAAGAGTCCTTGGTCTTCACCAGACTCCCTCTCTGGGAGACCAAGGTTGCTGAGTGCATGTACTGGAGGTTGGGCCCGAAGGGCAGTCTGGGGATTCTGCTCGTGTACCGTCCACCCCGCTGCACGACTGACTCCCTGGCCGAGGTGCTTGAGGTGGTCTCTGGTGTGCGTGTGCAGTCCCCTAACTTACTGGTATTGGGGGACTTCAATGTACATTCAGAGGCTGTCCTCACGGGGGCACCTCAGGACTTTATGGAGACCATGGCTTCCTGGGAGCTGCACCATATTCTAACTGGGCCCACCCATGTAGCCGGTCATGCACTAGACCTTGTGTTTGTTTCTGGAGAAGCGGGGAGTGATCTGGAAGTCGGGGGTATATCCACCACCCCCTTGTCATGGTCAGATCACTATCTGGTGACGTTGGACTTCTCGGTTCCACAACCCCTCCGCAGGGGTGGAGGACCCATTAAAATGGTCCGCCCCAGGCGTCTTATGGATCCAAATGGATTCCTGAACGCGCTTGGGGATTCTCTGGGGCATGCCAACGGCCACTCGGTCGAGACCCTGGTGGGTGGCTGGAATGCCGCAATCACTGGGGCATTAGATCGGGTGGTTCTGAAACGCCCTCTCCCCCTGAACAGGGCTCGGACTGCACCATGGTTCAATCCGCGGTTACGAGCTCTGAAACAGGAGGTGAGACGGCTAGAGCGCCGGTGGCGGAAGTCTCGCTCCAAAGACGATCAGACACGGGCTAGAGCTGTATCTTCAGCCTATCACATGGTGGTGAAGGCAGCAAAAAAGGAATATTATGCTGCCTCCATCGTGTCTGCAGAGTGCTGTCCCAGGAGGCTGTTCCAAGTGGTCCGGAGCCTGGTCGGTCCTGTGGCTCCGGAACCACTGGAGCATTCTAAGGCCTCCTGTGAGGCTTTGGCAAGGCACTTTGCAGATAAAATTGATCAGATTAGGTGTGTTACTCTGCACACTGTGGATACAGTTAGTGAGCAAGAGGCGGCCAGTGGCAAACCGGTTTTGTGGGATCGGTTCCAGCTTCTTCCTCCTGATGAAGTGGACAAGGTGCTTTCATCTGTAAGGCTGACCACCTGCCTACTTGATCCTTGCCCATCTTGGCTCATTATGGGCTGCAGAGAGAGACTGGGTGAGGGGATCAGGGCGGTGGTGAACGCCTCCCTTGAGGAGGGAGTGATGCCATCAGCCCTCAAGGAGGCAGTGATAAGACTGCTCTTAAAGAAGCCCTCCTTGGATCCTCAAGTTCTGAACAACTTTCGCCCAGTCTCAAATCTGCCATTTTTGGGCAAGGTGATTGAGCGGGTGGTGGCGGTGCAGTTGAAGGCACACTTGGAAGAAACTGATTATCTAGACCCATTTCAGTCGGGCTTCAGGCCTGGGCATGGGACAGAAACAGCCTTGGTCGCCTTGGTGGATGATATGAGGAGGGGTCTGGATAGGGGTGAATGCTCCTTCCTTGTTCTCCTCGACCTCTCAGCGGCTTTTGATACCGTTGACCACGGTATCCTCCTGGACCGCCTGGAGGGGTTGGGCATTGGAGACACTGTATTGCGGTGGTTCCGGTCCTTCCTCTCCGGCAGGTACCAGAGGGTAGCACTGGGAGAGGAGGTTTCGGACCCGTGGCCACTTACTTGTGGGGTACCACAGGGTTCCATCCTCTCCCCGATGCTATTTAACATCTATGTGAAGCCGCTGGGTGCTATCATCAGGAGGTTTGGGGTGCAGTGTCATCAATATGCGGATGACACGCAGCTCTACCTCTCATTCAAATCTTCACCAAGGTTGGCCATAGAATCCCTGTCCAAATGTCTGGAGACGGTGAGTGGCTGGATGGGGAGGAATAAGCTGAAGCTGAACCCTGACAAGACCGAGGAACTTTTGGTGGGAGACAAGAGGAGGCTGGGGGATGTTGACCTGGTGCTGAATGGGGTACGGCTACCCTTGAAAGACCAGGCCCGCAGCCTGGGGGTCATTTTGGACTCCTAGCTGTCCATGGAGGCTCAGGTGTCAGCTGTGAGCCAGACAGCGCTGTATCAACTCCATCTGATACGGCGGCTGCGCCCCTTCCTTCCCGACCATCTGCTCCCATCGGTAGTACATGCCCTGGTCTCCTCTCGTTTAGACTACTGTAATGCGCTCTATGTGGGGTTACCCTTGAAGACGGTTCGGAAGCTGCAGCTGGTACAGAACGCGGCGGCTCGCCTGATTAAAGGCAGCCGCCGGCGAGATCACATCACTCCACTGCTGAAGGAGTTGCACTGATTACCAGTTGTTTTCTGGGCCAAATTCAAGGTGTTGGTTTTGACCTTTAAAACCCTATATGGTTCCGGCCCAGCCTATCTTAAGGAGCGCCTCCAGCAACACCAGACAGGCCGCTTAACAAGATCAGCCTCGGATGGCCTTCTCTCTGTCCCATCAGCCAGGACAGCTAGACTGGTGGGGACGAGGGAGAGGGCCTTTTCTGTGGTGGCCCCCACTCTGTGGAACTCCCTCCCTAGGGAACTCCGTCATGCCCCCTCTTTAATGAGCTTCCGTCGTGTATTAAAAACGTGGTTGTTCAGACAGGCATTTGGGGTGGGTTAGGGTATTTTAAATTTTTTTTTATGGTAGAATTTTATTGTTTTAAATTGTTTTATGGTGTGTTGTACATCACCCAGAGTGGCTGGGTGACCAGCCAGATGGGCGATTAATAAATTTAATAATAAATAAATAAACAGGAAATGGGCAGTTCTGCACTTTAAGTTCCCTTAAAGCATTGCATCGTGCCTCTGCGAATAAAGTGGAGTTGGCTTCTGCTGTCCTGATGCTAAACAGACACATTTACTTGGCAATAAGCACCATTTTGTTGCATAAAGGGAATTTGGGTAAAATCCCATGGAGGTCTGAGTGAATGGGACTTAAGTTATGACAAACATAGGTCCCATACATCTTAAGTAGCACTTACGTCGGATTTCCCCCTATATATATTTAAAGTAAAAATAACAAAATTAGCATGTGCCACCATGTATATCCCCTTCATGGATCACTGCCTTGTTGTGCAGGGCCACCCAAGACAGACAGGTCATGGTGGAGAGTTCTGACAAAATGTGGTCCACTGGAGAAGGAAATGGCAACCCACTCCAGTATTCTTGCCAAGAAAACCCCATGGAACATATCACAAGGCTCAAAGATATGATGCCAGAAGATGAGCCCCTCAGGTCGGAAGGTTTCCAATATACTACTGGGGAAGAGCAGAGGGAATTTCCAAGTAGCGCCAGAAAGAGTGAAGCGGCTGGGCCAAACCCGAAAGGACACTCAGCTGTGGATGTGTCTGGTGGTGAAAAGAAAATCCGATGCTGTAAAGAACAATATTGTTGAGGAACCTGGAATGTCAGATCAATGAATCAAGGTAAGCTGGAGGTGGTCAAACATGAGATGGCCAGAGTGAACATCGACATCTTGGGAATCAGCGAACTAAAATGGACAGGCATGGGCGAATTTAATTCAGGTGACCATCATATCTACTATTGTGGGCAAGAATCCCTTAGAAGAAATGGAGTAGCACTCATAGTCAACAAAAGGGTGGGAAAAGCAGTACTGGGGTACAATCTTAAAAATGATAGAATGATCTCAGTACGAATCCAAGGCAAACCATTCAACATCACAGTAATTCAAGTCTATGCCCCAACCACTGATGCCGAAGAAGTTGAGGTTGATCAGTTCTATGAAGACCTACAACACCTTCTAGAACTAACACCAAAAAAAGATGTCCTCTTCATCATAGGGGATTGGAATGCTAAAGTAGGAAGTCAAGAAATCACTGGGATAACAGGCAGGCATGGCCTTGGTGTACAAAATGAAGCAGGACAAAAGCTAATAGAGTTTTGCCAAGAGAACATGCTGATCATAGCAAACACTCTTTTCCAATAGCACAAGAGATTACTCTACACATGGACATCACCAGATGGTCAATATCGAAATCAGATTGATTATGTCCTTTGCAGCCAAAGATGGAGAAGCTCTATACAGTCAGTCACAACAAGACCTGGAGCTGACTGTGGCTCAGATCATGAGATTCTTGCTGCAAAATTTCAGCTTAAATTGAAGAACGTAGGGAAAACCACTAAACCGTTCAGGTATGACCTAAATCATATCCCTGATGAATATACAGTGGAGGTGAGGAACAGATTTCAGGGATTAGACCTGATAGACAGAGTGCCTGAGGAACTATCGACAGAGGTCCGTAACATTGTTCAGGAGGCAGCAGTTAAATCCATCCCAAAGAAAAAGAAATGCAAGAAAGCAAAGTGGCTGTCTGATGAGGCTTTACAAGTAGCTGAGGAAAGAAGGGAAGCGAAAAGCAAGGGAGAAAGGGGAAGATATATCCAACTGAATGCAGAGTTCCAGAGAATAGCAAGGAGAGACAAGAAGGCCTTCTTAAATGAACAATGCAAAGAAATTCAGTGCAAAGACTTCTGCCTGGCAGACCGCCAGTCCCTGCAGGACCAGGCCCCCAGGTACCGAGCCAGCTGTGCTGCTCCACCTGCCCCTCCCTGGAGGGGCTACATAAGCTGGCTGGCTGAGGTGGCCTGGGGGAGCCAGAGCCTGCAGGAGAAGCCACCACCACCACCACCACCACCGGGGAAGAGGTGTGCCTGCCGCCGCTGGGCCTGCTGCCGCCGTCGCCGCTACCACCGCCACCAGGCCTTCCCTGTGGACTCCTGCCTGGCATTTTTAAGGGGATTTTAATTGTTTTGTTTGTTTGTTTTATTTTGTTGGGGGGGATTTTGTTGTGTTTTTAGGGGTGGGTAGCCTGCCTGATAGGCGGGAGCGAGGGGGCATGTGTCCACCTGATGGAGGCAGTGGGGGGAGTGTTGGGGGCTAGAACATACCGAGGCTGGGCGGCAGGTGCTGGCGGAGCGCTAGGGGCAGGCCATGCCAGGTAAGGGGAACAAGGGAGAGGTGTGTAGTATCTGTCCCCTGCTCCGGGCCTGTCCAGAGCCAAAGGATGGCTGGGGGAGGCGTGACCCCATCTTCTGGCCTTCGTTTGCTGCTCTGCAATGCCAGGTCTGTTACCCAGAAAACCTCCCTCATCCATGACATGATCCTGGACGAGGGTGCAGACCTGGCATGTATTACGGAGACCTGGCTGGCCGAGGCTGCTGCTCCAACCCTTGCAGCCATGTGTCCAGCTGGATTTTCGTATGCACAGCAGCCGAGGGCTGGGGATCGGGGAGGGGGAGTGGCTGTTATCTACCGAGAGTCCTTGGTCTTCACCAGACCCCCTCTCCGGGAGACCAAGATTGTTGAGTGCATGTACTGGAGTTTGGGCCCGAAGGGCAGTCTGGGGATTCTGCTCGTGTACCGTCCACCCCGCTGCACGACTGACTCCCTGGCCGAGGTGCTTGAGGTGGTCTCTGATGTGCGTGTACAGTCCCCTAACTTACTGGTGTTGGGGGACTTCAACGTACATTCGGAGGCCATCCTCACAGGAGCACCTCGGGACTTCATGGAGACCATGGCCTCCTGGGAGCTGCACCATATTCTAACTGGGCCCACCCATGTAGCCGGTCATGCACTAGACCTTGTGTTTGTTTCTGGAGAAGCGGGGAGTGATCTGGAAGTCGGGGGTATATCCACCACCCCCTTGTCATGGTCAGATCACTATCTGGTGATGTTGGACTTCTCAGTTCCACAACCCCTCCGCAGGGGTGGCGGACCCATTAAAATGGTCCGCCCCAGGCGTCTTATGGATCCAAATGGATTCCTGAACGCGCTTGGGGATTCTCTGGGGCATGCCAACGGCCACTCGGTGGAGACCCTGGTGGGTGGCTGGAATGCCGCAATCACTGGGGCATTAGATCGGGTGGCTCCGAAACGCCCTCTCCCCCTGAACAGGGCTCGGACTGCACCATGGTTCAATCCGCGGTTACGAGCTCTGAAACAGGAGGTGAGACGGCTAGAGCGCCGGTGGCGGAAGTCTCGCTCCAAAGACGATCAGACACGGGCTAGAGCAATATCTTCAGCCTATCACGTGGCGGTGAAGGCAGCAAAAAAGGAATATTATGCTGCCTCCATCGCGTCTGCAGAGTGCTGCCCCAGGAGGCTGTTCCAAGTGGTCCGGAGCCTGGTCAGTCCTGTGGCTCCGGAACCACTGGAGCATTCTAAGGCCTCCTGTGAGGCTTTGGCAAGGCACTTTGCAGATAAAATTGATCAGATTAGGTGTGTTACTCTGCACACTGTGGATACAGTTAGTGAGCAAGAGGCGGCCTGTGGCAAACCGGTTTTGTGGGATCGGTTCCAGCTTCTTCCTCCTGATGAAGTGGACAAGGTGCTTTCATCTGTAAGGCCGACCACCTGCTTACTTGATCCTTGCCCATCTTGGCTCATTATGAGCTGCAGAGAGAGACTGGGTGAGGGGATCAGGGCGGTGGTGAACGCCTCCCTTGAGGAGGGAGTGATGCCATCAGCCCTCAAGGAGGCAGTGATAAGACCGCTCTTAAAGAAGCCCTCCTTGGATCCTCAAGTTCTGAACAACTTTCTCCCAGTCTCAAATCTGCCATTTTTGGGCAAGGTGATTGAGCGGGTGGTGGCGGTGCAGTTGAAGGCACACTTGGAAGAAACTGATTATCTAGACCCATTTCAGTCGGGCTTCAGGCCTGGGCATGGGACAGAAACGGCCTTGGTCGCCTTGGTGGATGATATGAGGAGGGCTCTGGATAGGGGTGAATGCTCCTTCCTTGTTCTCCTCAACCTCTCAGCGGCTTTTGATACCGTTGACCACGGTATCCTCCTGGACCGCCTGGAGGGGTTGGGCATTGGAGACACTGTATTGCGGTGGTTCCGGTCCTTCCTCTCCGGCAGGTACCAGAGGGTAGCACTGGGAGAGGAGGTTTCGGACCCGTGGCCACTTACTTGTGGGGTGCCACAGGGTTCCATCCTCTCCCCGATGCTATTTAACATCTATGTGAAGCCGCTGGGGGCTATCATCAGGAGGTTTGGGGTGCAGTGTCATCAATATGTGGATGACACGCAGCTCTACCTCTCATTCAAATCTTCACCAAGGTTGGCCGTAGAATCCCTGTCCAAATGTCTGGAGACGGTGAGTGGCTGGATGGGGAGGAATAAGCTGAAGCTGAACCCTGACAAGACCGAGGAACTTTTGGTGGGAGACAAGAGGAGGCTGGGGGATGTTGACCTGGTGTTGAATGGGGTATGGCTACCCTTGAAAGACCAGGTCCGCAGCCTGGGGGTCATTTTGGACTCCCAGCTGTCCATGGAGGCTCAGGTGTCAGCTGTGAGCCGGACAGCGCTGTATCAACTCCATCTGATACGGCGGCTGCGCCCCTTCCTTCCCGACCATCTGCTCCCATCGGTAGTACACGCCCTGGTCTCCTCTCGTTTAGACTACTGTAATGCGCTCTATGTGGGGTTACCCTTGAAGACGGTTCGGAAGCTGCAGCTGGTACAGAACGCGGCGGCTCGCCTGATTAAAGGCAGCCGCCGGCGAGATCACATCACTCCAGTGCTGAAGGAGTTTGCACTGGTTACCAGTTGTTTTCCGGGGCAAATTCAAGGTGTTGGTTTTGACCTTTAAAACCCTATATGGTTCCGGCCCAGCCTATCTTAAGGAGCGCCTCCAGCAACACCAGACAGGCCGCTTAACAAGATCAGCCTCGGATGGCCTTCTCTCTGTCCCATCAGCCAGGACAGCTAGACTGGTGGGGACGAGGGAGAGGGCCTTTTCTGTGGTGGCCCCCACTCTGTGGAACTCCCTCCCTAGGGAACTCCGTCATGCCCCCTCTTTAATGAGCTTCCATTGTGCATTAAAAACGTGGTTGTTCAGGCAGGCATTTGGGGTGGGTTAGGGTATTTAAAAAAAAAAAATTATGGTAAAATTTTATTGTTTTAAATTGTTTTATGGTGGGTTGTACATCGCCCAGAGTGGCTGGGTGACCAGTCAGATGGGCGATTAATAAATTTAATAAATAAATAAATAAATAAAATTGAGGAAAACAACAGATTGGGAAAGACTAGAGATCTCTTCAAGAAAATCGGAGATCTCAAGGGAACGTTTTGTGCAAAGACGGGTATGATAAAGGACAAAGAAGGCAGGGAGCTAACAGAAGCAGATGAGATTAAGAAGAGGTGGGAAGAATACAAAAAAGAACTATACAGGAAAGATCTGAATGTCCCTGATAGCCATGATAGTGCGGTCACTGAACTTGAGCCGGACATCCTAGAGAGTGAAGTCAAGTGGTCCTTAGGAAGCATTACTAACAACAAAGCTAGCGGAGATGACAGTATTCCAGCTGAGCTATTTAAAATCCTAAAAGATGATGGTGTTAAAGCGCTGCACTCAATATGCCAACAAATTTGGAACACTCAACAATGGCCACAAGACTGGAAAAGGTCAGTTTACATTCCAATTCCAAAGAAGGGCAACGCCAAAGAGTGTTCAAACTACCGCACCATCGCGCTCATTTCACATGCCAGCAAGGTGATGCTCAAAATCCTACAAGCTAGGCTTCAGCAGTATGCGAACCGACAACTACCGGAAGTACAAGCGGGGTTTCGAAGAGGCAGAGGAACTAGAGATCAAATTGCCAACATTCACTGCATCATGGAGAAAGCAAGAGAATTCCAGAAAAACGTCTATTTCTGCTTCATTGACTACACTAAAGCCTTTGACTGTGTGGATCACAACAAACTGTGGCAAATTTTTAAAGACATGGGAGTACCAGACCACCTTACCTGTCTCCTGAGAAACCTGTACGAGGGTCAAGAAGCAACAGTAAGAACCGGACATGGAACAACCGAGTGGTTCAAAATTGGGAAAGGAGTACGACAAGGCTGCATATTGTCACCCTGCTTATTTAACTTATATGCAGAGTACATCATGAGAAATGCCGGGTTGGATGAATCAGAGGTCGGAATTAAGATTGCTGGGAGTATTATCAACAACCTCCGATATGCAGATGATACCACCCTAATGGCAGAAAGCGAAGAGGATCTCAAGAGCCTCTTGTTGAGGGTGAAAGAGGAGAGTGCAAAAGCTGGTTTGAAACTCAACATTAAAAAAACTAAGATCATGGCATCTGGCCCCATCACTTCCTGGCATATGGAAGTTGAAGAAATGGAAGCAGTGACAGATTTTACTTTCTTGGGCTCCAAGATCACCGCAGACGGTGACTGTAGCCATGAAATTAAAAGACGCTTGCTCCTTGGGAGGAAAGCTATGGTAAACCTAGACAGCATAGTAAGAAGCAGACAAAGGTCCGTCTAATCAAAGCTATGGTTTTCCCAGTAGTAATGTAGGGCTGTGAGAGCTGGACTATAAGGAAGGCTGAGCGCCGAAGAATTGATGCTTTCGAACTGTGGTGCTGGAGAAGACTCTTACGAGTCCCCTGGACTGCAAGGAGGTCCAATCAGTCCATCCTAAAGGAAATCAACCCTGAGTGCTCATTGGAAGGACAGATCCTGAAGCTGAAGCTCAAATATTTTGTCCACCTAATGTGAAAAGAAAACTCTCTGGAAAAGACCCTGATGCTGGGAAAGACTGAAGGCAAAAGGAGAAGGGGACGGCAGAGGATGAGATGTCTAGATAGCATCACCGATGCAATGAATATGAACTTGAGCACACTCCGGGAGTGAGCGCAGGACAGGAAGGCCTGGCGTGCTATGGTCCATGGGGTCACGAAGAGTCGGACACGACTGAACGACTGAACAACAACAACAACAACCATGTATATAGCTGTAGAGATGTATGAGAATTTTGTTTTTGCTCACAAAACATGCAAGCATGGCCTGTTCGAAGCTCTGAGTGTGAGCATGTGTCTGCTGAAAATAGTCCCACATTGCCAATCATGTGCTCATGTGTATCTTCTTCTGCATTCCCAGTTCGATTTGCACAAATTGCATAGTTTGTATACATTTCCCCAGCAGACTGAATCAGCCCTGCTTTAGTCTATGGAGGAAATTTGTGCAAATTTCCCCTTTGAACGCTGCTCAATTTGCACAAGGTTCCGGTTGATGTACAGGGAGCAGTGACCACAAACACAAATGGGAATCAGGCACGAGATGAGCAGTGAGACAGTATGTGGAGAATCCTGGCTGTCTCGAACATCACTCATCGGCCCACTCCGTATACGCCTGGCTGCCTGCCCACCCCCGTCTATAAAATGTTCTTAAAAGAATCGGAAGAAAGGATGCTATGGTAGGTAGGGTTGTCTGGATTTTGTAAAACCCATTCCATTTGTGTTCTGTGGATTGCCAGGTGCCTTTCATCCCGTCATCCACTCATTGGCGAAATCGGGTATTCTCCGATTTCTCATATTTGCGCAAATTCGTATTTGTGCAAATTGGCACTTGTGAAAATGCACAAATCCCCCCAATGTGCATATCCTCTCCAAATGCTCAAATCCCCCTAAAATGTGCATTTTCATGCTTCACCCTGTAGGGGAAATGCACATTTTTGGCCTGTTTTTAAATTTTTATTTTTCCACAACTAATACATGCAACTCAGGAAAATATGGGTTTCCTCCAGTGGTGTAGGAGAGCCAGGGCTTGTCAGGACTACGGATGCTGGAGAAATCCTCAACAGATTTAAAGGAGGCCGGATTCCTAAGACTCTGACCTCCAAAATCACAGCAGATTGGGTCTCTCTGCTGGTGTTGGCACTAGCAGGGAGAGTGGAAGGGTTGTGCATTACTTGGGGCTTTTGTCTAAATTTTTCCCTTTACAAAACAGTAATGTATGTATCTTGGGCAAATTATGGCTGCAATAAGCATATTTTACAGAAATTGCCATCGTAAAGTGCTGAGCTATGCATAAAATGGCGGCTGCAATTTATGCGTAACTAAGCACTTTACAGCTGAAATTTATGTAAATACACTAATTCTGGCCATGATTTGCCCAAGATACGTAAATTGCTTATGCAATTTACATAGCTTTCCATTTTTAAAGGGAAAAAATGTAGATGAAATCCACAAACCAGGCTGGGGGCTCCAGGGAAATCTGTTGAGCCCCAAGAAGGCTGGATTTCCCTGCAACGGATATCCTCTTGCCCAGACCCAGGCAGATTCGCACATCCCTAGTAGCATTTTTTTTTTTTACTTAGCAGGGCTCCTGACATCCTCTGCCACCTTCCTCAGACTTAGAATCATAGAATAGTAGTTGGAAGGGGCCTACAAGACCATTGAGTCCAACCCCTGCTCAGTGCAGGAGTCCAAATCAGAGCATCCCTGGCAGATGGCTGTCCAGCCTCGTCTTGAAGGCCTCCAGGGTGGGAGAGCCCACCGCCTCCCCAGGTAATTGGTTCCATTGCCGTATTGCTCAGTCAGGAAGCTTCTTCTGTTCAGCCGAATCTGGCTTCCTGTCACTTGAGCCCATTCTTCCATGTCCTGCACTCTGGGACGATCGAGAAGAGATCCTGGCCTTCCTCTCTGTGACCACCTTGCAAGGACTTGAAGAGTGCTATCCTATCTCCCCTCAGTCTTCTAATCTCAAGGCTAAACATGTGCAGTTCTTTCAGTTTCTCTTCATAGGGCTTTGTTTCCAGTCCCCTGATCATCTTGAGGCTCATGTGTCAGCTGTTAGCCGGACAGCGCTGTATCAACTCCATCTGAATATGGCGGCTGCGCCCCTTCCTTCTCGACCATCTGCTGCCATCAGTAGTACATGCCCTGGTCTCCTCTCGTTTAGACTACTGTAATGCGCTGTATGTGGGGTTACCCTTGAAGACGGTTCAGAAGCCTTTCTGAAAAAAGTCCTTTTTTGTTTTCAGGTCACCTTGAAGCTTTTTGTGAAGCCACATTGGCGTCTTCTGTTGTCTTCCACCTTTTCTTCTTGTTGGAATTGTTTGTGATTGTGCCTTGAGAATTTCCTTTTTTAAAAGCTCCCACCCATCTTGGACTCCTTTTCTCGTTAGAGTCGCTTGCCATGGGACCTGACTGATCGTTGTTCTGACTTCCCCATTCCATCTGAGTTTAACTGCAATCCTTACCTTAGCTGGGGGGAGAAATGCATTTTCCCAGCAACAATATCTTGCCCCTTGTTGCAACGCAAGGTCTTTTTGGGTGACTTGGTCTGGAATGGGCAATGGAGACCCGTCAGCTTTACCATGCTCCTGGTGGAGGTGAAAATAGTGAGACCTGGTATGGATGGGTGCAGTGTTTGGGCTCTCCTTGGCGGGAGTGCCTCCAGGGACCGTCACGACAAGCACCCGCACTTCCAAACGGGCCGCTCCACCGCTGTTCTGCTCTCGCTGCCTTTTGCTCTCCCTGCCCCGGGCGATTCCAGTGCATGGTCTCTGCTGGTCCCACGGTTGTGTTCGAAGGAGCTGCGCTGCGACTCAACCCTCTGCAGAGGGCAGTAAAGGCCAAGGCATAGCTGGATGGAAAGAGGAGCATCTGTGGGCCGTATTTCTCATTAAAGCGCTGAGCCCCCGGAGGGACCTTTTGTCACCCTCCCCGCAAGGCCTAACTGCCTGTGATCCAGTTAACACAGCGAGGGCTGCAAGCCACTTTTTAGCTTTGCTCAGGGAAGCTCACATAGGTAAACATCAACCAGTCCATGGGGGGGGGGGCTCAAACCCCCTGCCCCCAATCCTTGGGAGGTGGCTATAGCTATGGCACTTTGTACATTCCCCAAGGGACTCTCTTCTTTCTTAGTGATTCACACCAGATGTGGTGGATGTACCGAACTGACTCAGACCATGAGTCCAGCTATCTAAATCCTCTGACGAATGCTGTCTCTCTCTGGCAGCCTCCCCACAACCTGGTACCCTCCAGGAGTTTTGGACTTCAGCCCCCATCAACCCCAGCCAGCATGGCCAGTGTTCAGGAATGCTGGGAGTTGTAGTTCAAAACATCTGGAGGGCACCTGGTTGGGGAAGGCTGCTCCAGCGCCTGCTGTCTGAGGCTTAACTGGAAATGCCCGGATTGGAACCCGGGACCCTCTAGATGTGAAGTTGGCATGCTGATCACTGAGCAATTCCCCTCTCCCTACAACCCGGGGCTGGACCCTCTGAGACAAAGCTCAAAGGCAGCACCTTCTATCCATCTAATAGGATTTCACCCTTTTTGTAATCTCCAGACTAAGTCAGCAGAAGAAGTGTTCTGTGTAACCGCAGAGCTTTCCTCCATTGGTTTAAAGACAAGCCGGTCTCCCTTGCCCTGTGTCCTGGGGAGAAATCTGGAGACAGGCTCTGTTTTGCTTCCCATTTTGTGTGGAGGAGCGGATCAACGCCCACGGAAGCCTCCTCTCACAACTGAATACTGCCTTGGATGGGGAAACCTGTCTGCAAGGAGCCACAAGCAGCTGTTGCTGCCCAGTGATCTCATACTACAGCTTCCTGCAGCTAGGTGCACCCGCAGCTGGCCGAACGACAGCAGCAGAGGCAGTCCCAAGCCTGATTTTTCCTCAGGTCATTTCCCACTCTAACGTTGGTTTAGGCATCATACACCAGTAGTGCCCATTTCTCCTGCTGTCTGGGGCCAGGGGCAGGAAAGAATGCACGATCCAGGGAAGAAGTGGGGGTGGAGTGGGGGTAGGAAGCCGTCTTCAGGCCCAGGCCCTAAATAGATAAACGTGGCAGGTTTATTAAGGCGGCCAACTTAGCAGCATATTCAACTGGCTAAAAAGTCCCCCCAAACCTTCCATCTGTTTATGATTCCCAGTTGCAAATGGCACCTGCAACAAACTCTTGCAGGATGGAGTTCAGGATTGCAGCCACTCCATTCTCGCTCTCCCTCCATCTCTGCTCCCCTGACCCCCACAACAGCTGGCACACCGTGCGTCCTATTGTCTGTGGGTGATGCAGTTTTGGCTACACAAGAAATGTATTTATTACATTTCTAATCCGCCCAATAACTAATGTTCTCTGAGCGGATTACAACCAGTTTAAAACACCCATAACAACTTAGAACTAGGTCTCTAAAATGCCTGGGAGAAAAAGGGTTTTTCCTGGCACCAAAAAGGTAACAATGTCGCTGCCAGGCGAATCTCTTTGGGGAGTTTATCCCCAAAGTGCCACCACTGAGAAGTCCCTGTCTCTTGTAGTCACCAGCCCAAGGAAGCTTCCTTGGGCAGGGGCACCTGGAGGAGGGGCTGTGAAGATGACCTAACGGTCGGAGCAGGTACATGCAGGAGGAGACATAACTTTAGATACTCCGGTCCCAAGCTGTATACGGCTTTAGAAGTCCACACCCAAAACTTTGAATTGGGCCCAGAAATGAACCGGGAGCCAGTGCAGCTGACGAAGCCCTGGCATCTCATAGTCGAATTGGCCAGTCCCAGCAAGTAGGCTAGCAGCTCTCTTTTGCACTAACTGAAGTCTCTGAACCATCTTCAAGGGTAGCTCCACATACAACACATTGCAGTGATCCAGGCAAGAGGTTACCAGAGCATGGATATCTGTAGCTGGGCCAACTCTGCCCAGAAAATGACATAGTTGGTATATCAGCCTAAGCTGATAAAAGGTGTTCCATGCCACAAACTCCACCTGTACCTCAAGTGAGAGTTCTGGGTCCAAGAGCCCCCCAAACTATGAACCCGATCCTTTAGGGGGAGTGCAACCCGCTCCAGAACAGCTTGAACATCACCTAGCTGGGCAGACGAACCACCCACTCACAGCACCTCTGTCTTGTCCCAGTTTATTGGCCCTCATCCAGCCCATTACTGTGCCCAGGCACCGATTCAGAACAGCCACTGCCTCACCTGGGTTTGACGAAAAGGAGAGCTAGAGCTGGGTGTCATCCGCATCTTGATGGCACCTCAGCCCACACCTCCGGATAACCTCCCCCAGCGGTCTCATGTAAATATTTAACAGCACGGGGGATAAAATAGAGCCCTGTGGAACCCCGTGGCATAGCTGCCATGGCACAGAGCAATAATCCCCCAGTACCACACTCCGGGAGAGAGCGGAGGACAGGAAGGCCTGGCGTGCTGTGGTCCATGGGGTCACGAAGAGTCGGACACGACTGAACGACTGAACAACCACCACCACCACCTTCTGGAATCGCCCATCCAAGTAGGAGCGGGACCACTGCAGCGCAAAGCCTCCAGCTCCCAGCCCAGACAACCTATCCAGAAGGATATCATGGTCGATGGTATCGAAAGCCGCCGAGAGGTCCAAGAGAACAAATCGGGTCGCACTGCCTCTGTCCCTCTCTCGGCAAAGGTCATCCCACAGGGTGATCAAGGAAACAGAGGGAAATGATATAAATTCAGAGCGTCTCATTCCAGAAGGGAAGAGCTCTGTGTTTAATTGCCTCTGGCCTGATGTCAGCGAGGCATTGCAAACCGCAATCAAGAGATGCATGTTGAATAATGCGGATGGCCCCTAAAATATGCAGCGCTTAATCTCTGTATTCCAAAGAGCCCTAGGTGAATATGCAGGCAATGGTTCCGCCATACATCTGTGCGTGCTGTGTCTCAAAATCCTCCTATGGTGACAGAATGATACAAAAGGAGTTGGCTCTGGGGCAGGTAATTGGATGTGCAGGCTCTTGGCATATGATGTGAAAATTCTTAATTAAAAAGAGAAAAAATCCACCACCACCCCAAGGTCTCTCATACGGAGAATCTTTTGAATCCTCCAGCGAAAGGTATTCTTATTTATTGCATGGTTATCCCACTTTCTCCAAGGCAGCTGCCCCTCTAGACGTGTCGGGCGACCACTTCCATCATCCCCCAGCCAGCGGGGTCATGGTGACCAGGGGATTATGGGAGTTGTAGTCTAATTGCCAATGGGCGTTGTAGCCCGACGGCCACTGGCTGGGAATGCTGGGAGGTGTAGTCCAATGCCCCAATGGGGGTTGTAGTCCAATGGCTGGGGGTTATGGGAGTTCTAGTCCAATGGCTGGGGGTTATGGAAGCTGCAGTCCAATGGCCACACTGGCAGGGGATGATGGGTGTTGTATGTCAACACACTCGGAAGGCCCCAGGTTGGGGAAGGCCGGTAAGGCCCGGCTTCCCTTCTTTTCATGTTCAGGCCTGCAAGGTTAGGCTGAGAGGGAGTGACTGGGCCACACGGCCCATGTGCCACCTCCAGCACCAAAGGCAGCGGGCCTCTGTACAGGCTGCTGGGGAACATGGGTGCGAGGGGGCCGTGGTGCTCTTGCCCTGCCCTCCCGCTCGACACTGCTGGCCGCTGCGAGGGCTGCGCCGAGGCTCCCCCAGTGCGCTCCGCGCCTACGCGGGGCGTGAACGGGGCTCTCCGCGGCCCCAGCCTGGCGCGGGGGAGCGCCGGGGCCAGGCCGGCCTCCGCCTCCTCGCCGCGCCCCGTCCAGCGGCGGCATCGTCGCCTCCTGCCTCGTGCGGGGGCGGAGAGCGGGCAGGGCGCCGGGCCGGCTTTGCGCGGGCGGGCGCCAGCGGCCGACCCCGCGCGGCCCCAAGCCCGCTCCGCCGCTGGGCCCCCGCCCGGGGGCCCGCGCGGAAGCGCATCTCGCCGGGCGGCGGCCCGACCCGGCTGCGCACGCTGGGGAGCGGGGCTCAGAGCGGGGGGCGGTGCTCGCGTGCCCCCTTCTGCCTTGCGCCCAGGCGGGTCCACGTGGCCCAAGCGGCCCGCTTGGCTGCCCCCCGCCCGTTTCTCTCCCTTCTGCCTCGTTCCGCGCTGGCTGAAGATGTTGTGAGCCGCCGAGGGCTGCCTGCCGCCCTTCAGGTTCAGTCTCCCTCCCGGGAGGACTACAAGTCCCGGCGTCTCCAGCCGCGCAGCTGGGGATGATTGTAGTCCGACATGGCCAGAGGACCCCTGATCGGGGAACGACTTATATCAGGTGGGGCAGGAACTGAAGCATCAGCTCCATGCTGGGTTGCGATGGGACCAGAAAACCTCCCCCCCCCCCCCCGTGAGGTTTCAGGAACCTCAACAGATACATCTCCATCTCTCTCTCTCTCTCTCTCTCTCTGTGTGTCTCTCATATATATATATAGCACATGCGCGCTTGGGGACATTTCTTGTATGCTGTCACTGACACCTACATGTAAAATACACACGTGCACACACATTTAGCACTGTGTTAGACCGTTGGTGCGCCAAGGGATGCTCTGATGTGCAGTTGCAAGAAGCCCAGAGGACTGAATGATCCCCATTCAACAACTGTGGCAATGGTAAAAGAGAAAGAAATTTGCGCATGGGCATATGGGCATCCCTTAGCACACACACGTTAGATTACCAGCACAGTCCTGTGCAGGTCTTGTTGTTGTTCAGTCGTTCAGTCGTGTCCGACTCTTTGTGACCCCATGGACACAATGGACATGCACACCAGGCCTTCCTGTCCTGCGCTGTCTCCCGGAGCGTGCTCAAGTCCATACTCATTGCATCAGTGATGCCATCTAGCCATCTCATCCTCCGCCGTCCCCTTCTCCTTTTGCCTTCGATCCTTCCCAGCATCGGGGTCTTTTCCAGTAACTTTTCTCTTCGCATTAGGTGGCCAAAATATTTGAGCTTCAGCTTCAGTATCTGTCCTTCCAATGAGCAGTCAGGGTTGATTTTCTTTAGGATGGACTGATTTGACCTCCTTGCAGTCCAGGGGACTCGTAAGAGTCTTCTCCAGCACCACAGTTCGAACGCATCAATTCTTCGGCGCTCAGCCTTCCTTATAGTCCAGCTCTCACAGCCATACATTACTACTGGGAAAACCATAGCTCTGATTAGACGGACCTTTGTCGGCAAGGTGATGTCTCTGCTTCTTACTATGCTGTCTAGGTTTGCCATAGCTTTCCTCCCAAGGAGCAAGCGTCTTTTAATTTCATGGCTACAGTCACCATCTGCGGTGATCTTGGAGCCCAAGAAAACAAAATCTGTCTCTGCTTCCATTTCTTCCCCTTCTATATGCCAGGAAGTGATGGGGCCAGATGCCATGATCTTAGTTTTGTTAATGTTGAGTTTCAAACCAGCTTTTGCACTCTCCTCTTTCACCCTTAACAAGAGGCTCTTGAGATCCTCTTCGCTTTCTGCCATTAGGGTGGTATCGTCTGCATATCGGAGGTTGTTGATAATTCTCCCAGCAATCTTAATTCCGACCTCTGATTCATCCAACCCGGCATTTCTCATGATGTACTCTGCATATAAGTTAAATAAGCAGGGTGACAATATGCAGCCTTGTCGTACTCCTTTCCCAATTTTGAACCAATCGGTTGTTCCATGTCCGGTTCTTACTGTTGCTTCTTGACCCTCGTACAGGTTTCTCAGGAGACAGGTAAGGTGGTCTGGTACCCCCATCTCTTTAAGAATTTGCCACAGTTTGTTGTGATCCACACCATCAAAGGCTTTAGCGTAGTCAATGAAGCAGAAATAGATGTTTTTCTGGAATTCTCTTGCTTTCTCCATGAGCCAGCGAATGTTGGCGATTTGATTTGGACTGCAAGGAGTTCCTCTGCCTCTTCGAAACCCCACTTGTACTTCCGGTAGTTCTCGGTTCACATGCTGCTGAAGCCTAGCTTGTAGGATTTTGAGCATCACCTTGCTGGCATGTGCAATGAGCGCAATGGTACGGTAGTTTGAACACTCTTTGGCGTTGCCCTTCTTTGGAATTGGAATGTAAACTGACCTTTTCCAGTCTTGTGGCCACTGTTGAGTGTTCCAAATTTGTTGGCATATTGAATGCAGCACTTTAACACCATCATCTTTTAGGATTTTAAATAGCTCAGCTGGAATACTGTCATCTCTGCTAGCTTTGTTGTTAGTAATTCTTCCTAAGGCCCACTTGACTTCACTCTCTAGGATGTCCGGCTCAAATTCAGTGACCGCACTATCATGGCTATCAGGGACATTAAGATCTTTCCTGTAGTGTTCTTCTGTGTATTCTTTCCACCTCTTCTTAATCTAATCTGCTTCTGTTAGGTTCCTGCCTTCTTTGTCCTTTATCATGCCCGTCTTTGCACAAAACGTTCCCTTGAGATCTCCGATTTTCTTGAAGAGATCTCTAATCTTTCCCATTCTGTTGTTTTCCTCGATTTCTTTGCACTGTTCATTAAGAAGGCCTTCATGTCTCTCCTTGCTATTTTCTGGAACTCTGCATTCAGTTTGGTATATCTTCCCCTTTCTCCCTTGCTTTTCGCTTCCCTTTTTTCCTCAGCTACTTGTAAAGCCTCATCAGACAGCCACTTTGCTTTCTTGCATTTCTTTTTCTTTGGGATGGATTGAGTTGCTGCCTCCTGAACAATGTTACGGACCTCCATCCATAGTTCCTCAGGCACTCTGTCTATCAGGTCTAATCCCTGAAATCTATTCCTCACCTCCACTGTATATTCATAAGGGATATGATTTAGGTCATACCTGAATGGTTTAGTGGTTTTCCCTACGTTCTTCAATTTAAGCCAAAATTTTGCAATAAGAAGCTCATGATCTGAGCCACAGTCAGCTCCAGGTCTTGTTTTTACTGACTGTATGGAGCTTCTCCATCTTTGGCTGCAAAGGACATAATCAATCTGATTTCGATATTGACCATCTGGTGATGTCCATGTGTAGAGTTGCCACTTGTGCTGTTGGGAAAGAGTGTTTGCTATGATCAGCATGTTCTCTTGGCAAAACTCTATTAGCTTTTGTCCTGCTTCATTTTGTACACCAAGGCCATGCTTGCCTGTTATCCTGGTGATTTCTTGACTTCCTCCTTTAGCATTCCAATCCCCTGTGATGAAGAGGACATCTTTTTTGGTGTTAGTTCTAGAAGGTGTTGTAGGTCTTCATAGAACCGATTGACCTCAGCTTCTTCAGCCTCAGTGGTTGGGGTATAGACTTGAATTACTGTGATGTTGAATGGTTTGCCTTGGATTCGTGCTGAGATCATTCTATCGTTTTTGAGATTGTACCCCAGTACTGCTTTTCCCACCCTTTTGTTGACTATGAGTGCTACTCCATTTCTTCTAAGAGATTCTTGCCCACAGCAGTAGATATGATGGTCACCTGAATTAAATTCGCCCATGCCTGTCCATTTTAGTTCGCTGATTCCCAAGATGTCGATGTTCACTCTGGCCATCTCATGTTTGACCACCTCCAGCTTACCTTGATTCATTGATTTTACATTTCAGGTTCCTCAACAATATTGTTCTTTACAGCATCGGACTTTCTTTTCACCACCAGACACATCCACAGCTGAGTGTCCTTTCGGCTTTGGCCCAGCCGCTTCACTCTTTCTGGCGCTACTTGGAAATTGCCTCTGCTCTTCCCCAGTAGTATATTGGACACCTTCCGACCTGAGGGGCTCATCTTCCGGCGTCATATCTTTTAGCCTTGTGATACATTCCATGGGGTTTTCTTGGCAAGAATACTGGAGTGGGTTGCCATTTCCTTCTCCAGTGGACCACATTTTGTCAGAACTCTCCGCCATGACCTGTCCGTCTTGGGTGGCCCTGCACGGCATGGCTTATGGCTTCGCTGAGTTACGCAAGCCCCTTCGCCACAACAAGGCAGTGATCCAGGCAGGTCTACTCAGAAGTAAGTCCTGCTGTGTTCGATGGGGCTTGCTCCTGGGTAAGTGTGATTAGGATCCCAGCCTAAGTGGAGCTTCCTGTGTTTTCAGCTTCCTGGCTATTTCTGGAGTTAGTGGAGTCCCCAATTCAGCAGTCAAACAGATAACAGCTTAACGATTGTGAAAAGAGCGCCAGGAAGGCTCCAGGAGCTGAGAGGCCATCAAGGAATATCTAATGGGTCCTTTGCTGCCACAGCATCATATGGCAAAATAATAAGGAGCGGGGGCAGGGGGGGGAATGGAAACGTCAGCTATAAAGGGGCAGCACCCCCACCCTCATTTTTAAAATGCAATCGAAGAGACAAAAGAGAGACGTTAGGCATATCTGCAGAAATTAATATGCAACCTGTTTACCCTACTATGTCCATTTTCCTTCCCTGTCCTCTGTTGTTTTCCCTATGTTGAATTTTAGATTGTAAGCCCCTAGGAGCAGGGACCTGGCCTAGTGATATAGCACCAGGCACATTGAAAGCACAACAGCAACAACAACAACAAACAATATAGGAAGCTGCCTTGTACTGAGTCAGACCATGCGTCCATCTAGCCCAGTATTGTCAACACTGACTGGCAGCAGCGGCTCTCCAGGGTTTCAGGCAGGATCCTTTCCTATCCCGACCTGGAGATGCTACAGGGGATTGAACCTGGGACCTTCTGCATGCAAAGCAGGGGCTCTACCACTGCATTATAGCCCTTTCCCTAAAAATAAACTAAGATTCGAGTCCTCATGATTGCAAATAAAGGGCTGATTGAAATGGGAATCTAGGAAGCTGCCTTATCCTGAGTCAGACACTTGATCCATCTAACCCGGTATTGTCAACATGGACTGGAAGCAACGGCTCTGCGGGGCTTCAGGCCTGATTCTTTCCTAGCCCTGCCTGGAGAAACTAGGATTTGAACCTGGGACCTTCTGAATGCAAAGCATGTGGGAGAGGCAATAATAATGTGGGGAAAGGTTTCATGCTAGCTCCTCTTATGGACAGGGGTGTTTCTCTTTGACCCTGGGGCTGCAATCAGGATGAGCAGGATGAGGTCCCGCTGGAAGAAAGCTTGCAGCAGAACCGGAGCATGCTGTGTGTGCGTGCAAGATGACACACCAGACCACAGCTTCTCTTTTGTTACAGCAAACACAAAAATGCTTGTGGCACCATAAAGGCTACCCTGCATATTGCATTTGTATCTGCCCTTTTTACAGGGCGGATTTGCAGGAGTGCAGTTTTGCAGGGGTGCAGATGGGATTTCTGGGTTTGCAGCCCCATGTAGAGGGCATTGCAGTAGTCTGACCTGGAGGGTCATCGCCAGCTTAATTTTAAGCTCTCAAAGGCCGGTGTTTTATCCAGCACTTTTCCCTGTTTTGCCCTGTGTGACTGTGGGCTATGTTGAAGTCACCTTTATATCTGAATGAATTATCATATGCAGATCTGCTACAGTGATTCCTTCTGTTCTTTCCTGAAAAGGCAAGGAGGAACGCTGGGATTAAAAAAAGAAAAAGAAAGACGAAAGAAAGAACTGGTGAATGGATTTCTGTTTCTCGCTTCATACCTGGGGCTGTCTTGAGCAGAAGTGGTGACCCAGTGACCTAGAATATATGTGTATGGGGAAGCAAAGGGGTGGGAGAAGAGGGATGAAAGAGCTCTGTGTAATGGGGCGGAGGAGGGATGGACGGAGATCATAGAATCATAGAACAGTAGGGTTGGAAGGGGCCTACAAGGCCATCGAGTCATCGAGATGGGGCTCGCATACCGGATTACTTAGTTTGCCATGTAGAACTGTGGAGTTGGGAGTCCAAGGACCCAGGGTACTGCTTCTCTGCTAACATGTTTAAATGTTTCTCACAGGCTGCAATTCTGTATGGTTTCCCAGATGGCCTTGTCTTGCTCCCACAGCTCCATTCCCTTTCCCTTGACCGCTGATTGCTTGGTGGTTTCCCAGTTTTTGTGCACCCCCCCCAATTCTCAAAGGTTGAAATGCCACTCTGAAGGCAGAGTTATGACTAGTAAGAGCTTGAAGGTAAAATGCGGAATGAAGGTGGAATGCGGCCCCCGAGGCCTTCTCTGAGATGCAATTTGGCCCTCAGGCTGAACGAGGTTAAACACCCCTCTATTATGCAATTACCTGAGAGTAAGTCTCATTGGATTCACTGGGACATACTTGTGAGTAGACATGTAGAGGATTGCCCTGTAAGAGTGTTTGGATTGGATCCAGTCATAGTCATATTTAAAGGAGACCCACTGAAATTAATGTGACTTCAGTTACTCAGGAGCAACTGAAGCCCCTTTGATTTTAGTGGGTTTATTTGAAGCACAATTAAGTCTGCATCCAACTCCGTGTATTTAATTTTTTAATTCACTTTTCTGCCCCCTGAATTGCCCCCCTGAAGTGTCTCAGAACAGCAGCTGAAATCAGTTGCCAATATTACTGATTCTATAGAATAACCATATTTATGAATTGCTTCTGTTAGAAAATACATTCTGAGTGATGTACAGGGAACAAGTTTTCCGGGGATGCCAAAACATATCTTTTCACTAGGCACTGGAAACCCAGAAGGGTCAGTGTCTAACTAATTTGTAATGGCTGGGAGTCCCAGAGAAGGGAAGCTATGATGCTAAAGGCCCTATTCCGAACCGTGATGGATTGGACCTCCGAAATCTGGGGCGCCACGAGGAGGGCATCTCCTGATGACCACAGCAACTGAGCAGGCTGGTATAATAAAAAGTGTGAAACAGAGATCCAAGTGATACATAGAATCACAGAATAGTAGAGTTGGAAGGGGCCTGTAAGACCATTGAGTCCAACCCCAATCGATACATCGATGATTCACCAATTATTAAAATGCTTGGGAGCAGTTCAAAAGGTCACATTGAGGCAAAACTCTCCAACATCAAGTATAAGCTGATGGGATCTGAGGTGGCAGTGACTGACCAAAAAAGAGATCTTGGGGTTGTGGTGGACAGCCTGATGAAAATGTCGATCCAGTGCATGGCTGCTGTGAAAAAAGGCAAATTCCATGTTAGGCATAATTAGGAAAGGAATCAAAAATAAAACGGCTGAAATTCTCCCAGACATTTGGCAGCATATGATAAGCTTTAATCGATCCTGGATTGTCTTATGGTTATGATTGTTTGCTTGAGATTGCTTGTTTGAAGTCATTTTAGATATATGTTCTCTTGTATATATTGTCCATGTGTTTTTTTAAAATGTAAATGGCTTTTACACCTTCAAATACTGTATTTTTAATGTTTTTAATCATTGTAAACTGCCCAGAGAGCTTTGGCTATTGGGCAATATAGAAATGTAATAAATCATCATCCTGCCCTTATGCAAATCTATAGTGCAACCACATGTAAAATACTGTGTACAGTTCTGGTCACCATACCTCAAAAAGGATATTGTAGAGCTGGAAAAAGTGCCAAAAAGGGCAACTAAAATGATCAAGGGGCTGGAGCATCTCCCCTATGAGGGAAGGTTACAACAGCTGGGATTGCTTAGCTTGGAAAAAAGGCAAGGAAGGGGAGGCATGACAGACGTGTACAAAATTATGCATGGTGCGGAGAATGTGGAGAGGGAGACATTTTTCTCCTTTTCTCAAAATACTAGGACCCGGGGCCATCCCATGAAGCTGATTGGTGGGAGATTCTGGACAGATAAAAGGAAGGACTTTTTCACACAGCACAGAGTTAAGCTATGGAATTTGCTTCCACAGAATGCAGTGATGGCTACCAATTTGGATGGCTTTAAAAGGGGGTTGGACAAATCCCTGGAGGAAAAGGCTATCGATGGCTACTAGTCTTGATGGCTGTGTGCTACCTCCAGAACCAGAGGCAGTGAGCCTATGTACAGCAGTAGCTGGGGAACATGGGCAGGAGGGTGCTGTTGCGCTCATGCCCTGCTTGTGGGTCAACAGCTGGTTGGCCACTGTGTGAACAGAATGCTGGGCTACCTGGACCCTTGGTCTGATCCAGCAGGGCTCTTCTTATGTTCTTATGCCCCCCTGACTAGTTGAGTGGCAGATCTTAAAATCAGTCAATCCAATCATGTTAAATACAGAATTAAAGACAGCATGGTGGGCTGTCGCACCCTCTGAGAAGAATGATTTCTCTCTCCTTCCTACACAGAAGAGAGCATGCCTTTTAGAAGCTTATCCTTTCTGCTATACATATGTGCACATCTTAAAACGGGGGATGTTTCCCCGCCCCTCCACCAGAACAGTTGTTTTGTTTATAAGCAAATTTATGCAGATTTAATCAATTAACCATCCATTAAAATTCATCCAATTAATTGACCGGGATTTATTGAATCGGGTGACAGCCCTAAAAAGCCAAAAAGCAAAAGGCAACCTATTAAGGCCACAGCGCGGGAGGGATTAAAGCACTTTGCCACTTCAAGTGGAACCTGCTCAGTGGCGGCCCTCGAAAGCATCGGTGCTGTGCTAAAAAAGTAATGTCTTGACTCCCTTCCTGAGCGCTGGAGAGGAGAGGGCTGGGTGAACGCCGTTCAGGAAGGAGTTCCATGCAGGGGTTTTGCCACCATGGAGAAGGCCCAGAAGCCAACGGACAGATTCCTGATGCACCTGAAACAGGACCTTTGTTCATGACCCTGAGAGATGAGAGAGGGTTGCACGTAGGAATAGGTGGATTGGACCGAAGGCCCATCAGGCCCAGTCTCCTGTTTCCAAAGGTGGCTGGCAAGACACCTCTAGGACAGGCTTGCAGGCGAAATCTGACCATCCTGGGGTCCTGCTTTGGCCATCGTCTCTCTGTTGTCTTTGCTCCTACTCGCTCACTCGACAGGCAGAGCCAGTGAGCAAGTTGGCAGTGGCGTCTCCTCCTCCTTCTCGCTACCTCCGTTGCCTGGGCCAGAGCAAGCGGCAGGGGAACAAAGAGATTGCAATGGGGAAGAGGAGGAGCAAGTCTGGGGGGACCCTGTCGGGGAGCGGACCCTCAGTAGGTGCCCTGCCATGCCTGGCCTTGATCCCAGCCTTGCCTCTTTACACCGACAGGCCAGGGCAGGTCACACCCTCCGGCCCCCGAGCCAGGCCTGTGGTCCGAACAACCCAGGCTGCAACCCTATACACTCTCACTCAGGAGTAAGTCCCGTTGAACTCAGAGGGGCTTGCTTCCAAGCAGGCATGCCTGGGATCGGACTGCACGTGGCCCAGTTGCTCTTGTTATTCTACCAGGTTGCCTTCCTCTCCCTGCCTTGTCCTGCCCGTAGTGGTACAAGAGCCAAGTCTGACAGCTTCGGGTGGGGTGGGGGAAAGAATCAAGCCCCATCCCCACCGAGCTCCCCTTTTCACTTTTGATTCCTGGCCAGGGCTTCCCAGCAATGAATTATTTAATCTCCTTAATGCAGGTTGGGAGTGTCAATATTCCAGCCTGCAAATTCACGTGGCCCTGCTCAGTGGCTCAGGTTCTGCCCTGGCTCGGCCGATGCTTGTCAGCAACTGATCTCTGTGTTGAGGAGAATCCTCCAAAGGCCCCTCCGTGCCCAATGAGCTCATTGCCATCTCTCCGTGACCTTCCTCAGGACTAGTGTCTTGTGTCACTCCTGGGGTTCCAGCTTGGTTTCATGATACCGGGGGGGGGGGGAGAACTCAGCTGATCCCCTGAAGAGCAGCTGCCAGATAATAAATATAATAATTATGATAATGGTAATAATAATAATATTATCAAAAACTACATTTACAAAGGGCTTTGAAAACAGTTACAAGGGCTTTGAATACATTCTCGTTGTCATTACAACATCCCAGTAAGGCAGGCTAGTATTTCTGCCACCATATCACAGATGGGGATTTGGGTTTACACCTCCCTTTCACATAAATCTAGCACAGCCTATAATATTTTACACCTATGAGAGTCCTTAAATGGCCAGGGAGAATAATTGTTTTCCCCCTCCCTACTTTCTTGCCTTTGAAATAGGGGTGCTTCCCCCCTCCCAGCCCATTGCACATGTCTATAATCCCCCCTCGCTGAGGAATTAGACCTGCCCTTCCCATGCTGCCTGAGGAGGCAGGTGGATCTGATTTTGGTGGGGTGGGGAAAGGGTCCAGCACCTCAGATAGCTCCTTAAGTCTCCTTCCTCGTAAGCAAAACCCAGAATGGAATTTCCACCCCACTGAAATCGCATCCACCAGCCTTCTCTGGTACTGCCCTCTTCAATCAGAGTTCAGCATTAATATAATCCTTAATAATATAATCCATGGCTTGCTGGGGCATGCTGGGAATTGTAGGATTTTTTCTGTCTAAACTTGCATAGGATTGCTGCCTTATCTGCTTACAAGCCATAAAGGTGGTGTACAATAATTTATTGTACACCACCTTTATGGCTTGTAAGCAGATAAGGCAGCATATAAATGTGAATGAATGAATGAATGAAGCAACTTGCAGGTGGAGGGTGGAAGAGTCTAGCAGATGGTTAAAGATAAAACTTGATTATTTCACCATTAGAAGTATTTCTATAAAAGGTGGGAAACTCTCAGGGTTGGTCATTGACCGGATCGTGCATGCTCCAGGTGACTCCTGCATGTGTCCTGTAATGCACAGATGGGGAACCTCTGGACTGTAGGCCGAATCTGGCCCAATCAGGATGATGAGAGGCATGGGAAGCCAGCGATTTCGCTGGCATCTGGAGGAGCTGCTTCTCCAATGACCATCTGAGTCCATTTGCACGCCATTCGCTGTCCCAGTCAGCAACCAGTTTGGCCACCGGCATCTAGCATTCATTGGCCTACTGGCCCTGAACATGGAGGTTCCATTAGATATCATGGTTGGTAGCCACTGATAGGCATCTCCTCCATAAACACACCAAATCTCCTTTTAAAGCCACATACGCTGGTGGCCACATCTGGTACTAACAAATTCCAGAAATTAATTCTGCGTTGCATGAAGGGGTGTTTCCTTTTATCCATCTTGAATCTACTGTCCACCACCATCACTAGAGAGAGAGAAGGTACAGGTGGTTGAGTGCCTTCTTTTGATAAGAACTTAGTAAATTCAATAAATTCTCCATAAATGGGATGGAAAGAACTTGAGATTAAAAGAAAAATCTAATGTGGGTGCGGAGGGAGGAGTGAAACTGACAGATGCATCCATCCAGGGCTTTTGATGCTTAGCTCTGACAAGTCTGGATTTGAATCCCTGTCTATTTTGCCACGTTTGTGGTACTGAAGTAGAGTTGCCACCTCTTTTCTTCTGGACAGGTTTTTCATCTTTCACAGGTACATGGGAAGTAAGTAGGTCGGGCTGTGCGAATCAGCAAAATTCAAGCTTGCTCGCGTTCTTCGAATTCCACCTCGAAGCTCATTCCAGCTAGAGCCCATATTAGATTGTGAGCATTGTTTTATCCTTTTCACATGAAAGTCTGTGCGTACTTTCGTGTATATTTTTCCAAATGTATGCATCAATTGTGCACATCTCGTGTGCATTCTTCTCCCATTGATTAAAGCGTATCTGTATGCATTTTTCGAAAGGACACATTTTTTCATGCATATTTTTCAAATGTATGCCTGCTCTCAAAAGGTTTTTTTTTTTTGGGGGGGGGGGTCCGCCAATCACATTGCAAGCCTGGAAATGTATGCACTTTGACCACAGATTAAGTCCAAGTCTGTGTTTGGTCCGGAAGGAGTGAACTGGGTAAAATCCTGATAAAAAATGAACTGAAATGAATTTCTCATGCATCCCTACAGGTCTTTCCCATGCTAGGAATAGCTGCAGATACTGATTTTGGCTGGTGCAGGCGGGTGAGAATTTCATTCACTTCATTGTTTGATCAGAACAAAGTCGCGTATTTCTTCAGAAACACCAAGCATGTGGTCTGAACAACCCAGGCTGCAACCCTATACATTCTTACCTGGGAGTAAGTCCCGTTGAACTCAGAGGGGCTTGTTTCCAAGCAGGCATGCCTGGGATTGGACTGCACAAGGGCCAGTTGCTCTTGTTATTCTACCAGGTTGCCTTCCTCTCCCTGTCTTGTCCTGCCCGTAGTGGTACAAGAGCCAAGTCTGACAGCTTCAGGTGGGGTGGGGGAAAGAAACTTGAGATTAAAAAAAAAAAATCGAATGTGGGAGAAAGCAAAACTGACAGATTTGTCCCTCCCTAGAAAAAAGTGTCTCTGTCCACACAAAGGAGCCCCGGCTCAGACCCAGAAGACTGAAATTGCATTTCATAGTTTGGTGTGCCTCTCTCTTTCCCTCTGGAAGCTAGAAGGCACTATGGCAACCTTGGCTTTTTCCAAACGGACTCCCCCAGCCTCTCCCCACTAGGCTAGCTTCCTCCCTGCTGGCTGGGGGAAGTTGGGATCTGGAGCCCAACACATCTTGAGGGAGCCAGGTTGGAAAAGGCTGCACCATGCCAAGACACAACACGCTCGCTGCCAGGGACGTAAAGGCCCCAAGTGTCAGGGTGGACACTGAGCCCATAGAACCTCAGAGCGGTTCTGATTCTGAGGAGGAACAGCCGTCTGTGGGAGAGGAGCGCGCTCATCCCTCCCAGGCCCTGCAGCTGGCAGAGATTCCTCCTGCCGGCATTCCAGACATAGATAGTGGTCCTGGGAGTGAAAGAGCGCGGGAGGAGGGCTGGCTGGATGCTCGATGCAGACGCAAAGAGTGATGAGCTATGGAGGGCGCGGAAAGGAGGTGTAGCGCCCATTTGGCGCACAAGCAACAGTTGCGTCCAGAGGACCCAAGGGAAAAGGGGAGGGACTCTCCCTAGCCCATAAGTTCAGGGTCTGCAAATGATTCTCGTTCAAACGGGGACCAACTGTTTCCAGCCCGGGACACAGGTTACTCTGCTGTTCATAGCTTAGTCGCTGGTGACAGAGTTATTAAGTTGTAAAAGGAGTAAAGCCTTGAAAAGAATCCTTTGTCTGTGTCTGGAGTTGGCTACTGGAGTAGACTGAAAGAGGCCAGCAAGGGCCCCCTGACACCAAGCTCGCGGCTTTGTTCTTTCGGCTGCGCGTGCACCATGGCTCGAACGAGGCTCTGCCCTTCTCAAACTGCCCCCTCCAGCCCATGATGCCCTCAGCTCTGCCAAGTTTGCTTTCAACATCTCCCACCACACCGAAGCCGGGAAATGCCTCTCAGCCCAGCACCTCCCTGCCCAAGGCAACTTCCATTACACTTACTAGTGCTTTCCCATTTAATAAGCACTTAATATCTTAATAAACTTTTATTGAATGCATTAAAGGGAGAAGCTGAGGAGCACTCAGCCTTCGGCTAAAGCTCCTTAGGTGAGAGCTCTCGAGTCGGTCCAAGTAATAATTTATTCACATTTAAAAATGCCCACAGGGGGAAGAGATGAGCGAGGTGTGTGGCCGGCTTTTGCTGCGTCTTGTTAAACAGGGTGTGGCATGTCTTGTAGACCCAGAACCTATTTCTTTTTATAGCCAGGGACTTCCCAGAGATCAGAAATTGGAACTAGATGAGACCCATCCAGGGATCAAGGGGAAACAGTTGTTGTTGTTCAGTCATTAAGTCGTGTCCGACTCTTCGTGACCCTGTGGACCATAGCACGCCAGGCCTTCCTGTCCTGCGCTCTCTCCCGGAGTGTGCTCAAGTCCATATTAATTGCATCGGTGATGCTATCTAGCCATCTCATCCTCTGCCGTCCCCTTCTCCTTTTGCCTTCCATCTTTCGCAGCATCAGGGTCTTTTCCAGTAAGACACTGACAATTCCCACTCCATCCTCAAGACCACCACCATGGCGGGTGTGTCACACTGGCGGGGGATGGTGGGAGATGTAGTGGAACTCATTAGGAGAGCACCAGGTTGGGGAAGGCTAATTCATGGGTGCCTTCTGTTGTTGGCCCTGTGCCTTTTATTTTATTTGCAAATATGACAAAAACAAAAAAAAAGGAGAAAGGGGAAAAGGTATCTAAAGGCATGTATTTCCTCTCGCATGTACCTGCTCAGACCCTTAGGTCATCTTCACAGCCCCTCCTCCAGGTTCCCCTGACAAAGGAAGCTAGGCAGGTGGCCACAAGAGAGAGGGACTTCTCAGGGGTGGCACCCCACTTTTTATCAATATTCTGTGATTTTATGATTCTAATTCCTGTGCTGTTTATTGTTTATTAGATTGTATTTTATTCTTTTAAATAATAATAATAATGTTATTACATTTCTATATTGCCCAATAGCCAAAGCTCTCTGGGCAGTTTACAAAGATCAAAAACATTAAAAATACAGTATACCGAGATTACAGGCCATTTACATAACCCCCCCCCTATGAAAGACAATATACACAAGAGAACATATATCTAAAATGACTTCAAACCAGCAGTCTCAAGCGAACAGCCAAACCATAACCATAGGATAATCCAGGATTGCTTAAAATGTATCATATGCTGCCAAATGCCTGGGAGAAGAGAAGGGTCTTAACCTGGCACTGAAAAGATAGCAATGTGAGTGCCAGGTGGGCCTCATCGGGGCAATCATTCCATAATTGGGGGGCCACCACTGAGAAGGCCCTCTCCCTTGTTGCTGTCTTCCAAGCTTCCCTCGGAGTAGGCAGCTGGAGGAGGGCCTTAGATGTTGAGCATAGTGTATGGGTAGGTTTGTGCCAGGAGAGGCGCTCCGTCAGGTATTGTGGTCCCGAGCTGTGTAAGGTTTTATAGGTTACAACCAGCACCTTGAATCAGGCTCAGAAACATCCAGGCAGCAGGCCAGAGTCGGTCTTATATGTTAGGACCTTCTGGTCCCTGTTATCAATTTGGCCGCTGCATTTTGCATGAGCTGCAGCTTCTGAACCGTCTTCAAAGGCAGCCCCACGTAGAGCACATTGCAGGAATCTAACTTGGAGGTTACCAGAGCATGGACAACTGAGGCCAGGTTATCCCTGTCCAGATAGGTGCGTACCTGGGCCACCAAGCTGGTAGAAGCCACTCCGCGCCACTGGGGCCCCTGAGCCTCAAGTGAGAGTTGGATCTAGGAGAGCCCCCAAACTACAAACCAAATATCTGTATTGTATTACATATTTTAAACTGTTCTACGGCATTTTAGTTTTTTAACTGTTCGTTGTCTGCCCATTACATTAGGGGACATTAGTTATTGGGCAGATTAGAAATATAATGAATAATTAAATAAAAAACAAAAAACAGAAACCAAAGGGGGAAAAAGGAAAGAAAGGAGAGCATGACATAAAAGAATATGTGTCCAAAGTAATCATTCACAACATTAATAAAGAGAAATGAAAAAAGTTTCAACACTCCTATTTCAGATATACACCTTAATATAAGCAGTCTGTATATCTAAATAAGCATCCAAATGAAACTGATGACTGTACCTTCAAATGTAGCAAAGGCAGTAAAATCATCAGGCCACTGAATGATAGGTGGTAGGTGTTTATCCTTCCAGGTTTGAAGGAATTGATCTCTGATCTCATTTTTTGATCAAGTCACCTCCCTTGTGGACCGTGGGAATGCTGTGGACATAATATACCTTGACTTCAGCAAAGCTTTCGACAAAGTGCCCCATGATGAGCAAACTAGCTCAAAGTGGGCTAGATGAAACAACCATTCGGTGGATCCACAGTTGGCTACAGGATTGGACTCAGAGAGTGCTTATCAATGGGACCTTCTCAAACTGGGGAGAGGTAACGAGTGGGGTACCGCAGGGCTCAGTCCTGGGCCCAGTGCTCTTCAACATTTTTATTACTGACTTGGAGGAGGAGCTGCAGGGAATGCTGATCAAATGTGCAGATGACACAAAATTGGGTGGGATAGCTAATACCTTGGAAGACAGAAACAAAATTCAAAGTGATCTTGATAGGCTGGAGCACTGGGCAGAAAACAACAGACTGACATTTAATAGGGATCAATGCCAAGTTCTGCACCTAGGAAAAAGAAACCAAATGCACAGTGACAAGATGGGGGATATGTGGCTCAACCACACTACAAGCGAGAAGGATCTTGGAATTGTTGTCGATCACAAGCTGAATATGAGCCAACAATGGGATGTGGCTGCACAAAAGGCCAATGCTCTTTTGGGCTGCATTAATAGAAGCATAGCTTTCAAATCCTGAGAAGTACTAGTTCCCCTCTACTCAGCACTGGTTAGGCCTCCTCTGGAGTACTGTATTTCTTTTTTTGGTTAGACCTTGACACAACTTATTAGTGGATTGTTTATATTTATTGTGAGATGCTTAGCTTATTTGTAGGACAATTTAAATTTTGTTTGCAAGTGTCAACATCTGGAAATCTTGCTATATTTTATGAATCCTCTCCCCCCCCCGATGTTGCTGGAAGCCACTTTGAGCATGGAAAAGTGGCATATAAATTGATGGTGATGTGTGGTTGTGATTTGGTGTTCCACCTCGAATGTGGTTGAAAGAGACGGATGGGGACCTATTTGATACAACTGGGCCCCTCTTCAAAAAGGTAACCAGAGGTTACTATAATATGAACATATCAGAGTCAAGTGGATCCAGATTAAAGGCACAATCCTATGCATGTTTAGACAGGAAAAAGTCTTACAGCTCCTAGCATTCCCCAGCAAGCATGGCTGGCTAGAGAACGCTGGGAATTGTAGGTCTTTTTCTGTCTAAACATGCATAGGATTGCACCCTTAGTCACAGTTAGAGGAGACCCATTGAAATCAATAGGGCTTACATTAGTGATGACTAACTTGTTCCATTGGGTCTAACTCTGGATCCAACTCAAGGTGAAGAAACTGGTTTGTGTGTGTGTGTGTGTGTATGTGATTAAAGTCGCACACACAGGGAAAATGGAACCCCTGCCTGGTCTTCTTTCATCTTGCTGTTTGTTTCCAATTATCTCTCTGTTGCAGCTAATTTTCCCCGCTCTTCCGCCTCCCAACTGCTACAGAATATTACCTGCCCCAAAGAGAGAGATCAGGAGACCTGTGTCTTCAGGATCTGCTCCACCAGTATTTGTCTGGGATGGAGCTTTCAACCATCTGCACAGGCAGAGTTGAGGTGCTCTCATGTGATTTAAGTTTCTAAACCCATTAAAAATATTTTGCATCATATTTAGTGTATCCCCGCTTTCAGATGGATACAATACTACAAGTGAGAAGAATCTTGGAATTGCTGTCGATCACAAGCTGACTATGAACCAACAATGTGATGTGGCCGCAAAAAAAGGCAAATGCTATTTTGGGCTGCATTACTAGAAGCAGAGCTTCCAAATTCCGGGAAGTGCTAGTTCCCCTCTCCTCAGCACTGGTTAGGCCTCATCTGGAGCACTGTGTTCAGTTCTGGGCACCGCACTTTAAGAAGGATGCAGACAAACTGGAGAGGGTTCAGAGGAGGGCAACGAAGATGATCAGGGGACTGGAAACAAGGCCCTACGAAGAGAGACTGAAAGAACTGGGCATGTTTAGCCTTGAGAAGAGAAGACTGAGGGGAGATACGATGGCGCTCTTCAAGTCCTTGCAAGGTGGTCCCAGAGAGGAAGGCCAGGACATCAGAAAAAATTCCTGACCATTAGAGCAATACGACAATGGAACCAATGACCTAGGGAGGTGGTGGGCTCTCCCACGCTGGAGGCATTAGAGATGAGGCTGGACAGCCACCTGTCAGGGATGCTCTGACTTGGATTCCTGCATTGAGCAGGGGGTTGGACTCGATGGTCTTACAGGCCCCTTCCAACCCTACTATTCTCTGATTCTCTGTTTCTCTAATCTCAATGTCCCTTTGAGAAAAATATATATTATGAAATAGAATTGCCAGTTTGTTCTGCATTGGCTGTGAAATGATTTGCATTTGCCCATTTGCCAAGGTCTCTGAACCTTCTCTTCTAATGGTGGTTACAGGATGAGTCTCCCTCAAGGAGCCATTTATGCTCTCAACGTGGCTTGTTCTTTGCTAGACAATGAACCTCTGTCATGCGTATTTGATGGCATATTGTGTTTGGAGCAACTATATTTGATCGAACCCCTGTCCCCAAAGCAAGATACCCTCCATCTAAAGTAGGAAAGTGTTGTGGCTTAATACCAGAAACCAATAACCTTGCTACCTGATGATCTGGAATGCATGCAGCTAATTTATCACCTTGCTTTGAAATGTAGATAGTGTCTTTACTCTGTTTCTGAGTCCACAATCAAATTGATGGTTTTGACCTTTAAAGCCTGGGGAATGTGTGATCCTCCTGATGGTGTAGGATTGCAACTCCCATCATTCCTCACCATCAGCTATGCTATGCTAGTTGGGGCTGATGGGAGCTGTAGTCCAAGAACATCAAGAAGGCCACATGTTCCCCTACCCCTGCCTTAAATAGTTTTAGGACCTATATATCTTAAGGACTGCCTCCTCCCCCTCTACAAACTCATGCTTAGATCTTCCACGTGAGTCCCTGAGCTGTGTCCTGCAAGTGAAAGAGTCTTGCAGGGTGGGAATGCAGGACAGGGCCCCCTTGGTAATGGCCCCTAGTGTGGAATTCTTTGGCCTGGGAATATCTTGGTCAGTTCCGGCCTCCCAGCCCTCACACACTATTTTTTCACTTTTTTTTGTGGCCTAGATGGTAACCGATGAACAGATAAACATATGAAGTGGCCTTTATACGATTGAACCCAGTGGTCTACCTAGCCCAGAATGATCAGCTTTGGCTGGCAAGAGCACTCACGGTTCTCAGGGAGGGATGTCCTTACACAGGCAGGCCTGGGGAATCGAAGCTGCTCTGTTCCTGAAGGTTATTTTTAGTGGTTGGTGCTGTTTATTTCTTCTATTATTGTGCTTTTAATGTTTTGTTTTTATGTTATGATTTAAATACATTTTGTTTTTTAGCTGAATTTTTTTGTTGGCTGCCTTGAGCACAATTTTTTTGGCAGAAACATGGGATATATCATCATCATCAACGACAACAATAACATCCTTTGAACTGCAGATGCCAGGGACTGAACCTGGGACCTTTTGTATGCAAGGCAGAAACTCTGTCCCTGAGTTATGGGTACTATTGGTCTGTTTTATTGTTTGTTTGTTTGTTTATTTAGAGTATTTTTTAAATCCCACTCCTCAGTCCAAAAAGGCTCCAGGAGCCGTTTACAATCAATGAACAAAAAAAGGCAACTTCCCCAGCATGGTGTGCCCTGACTCTTTTCTTCCTTTTTCTTTTTTTGTGAAAGCGGAGATGCTGGTGATGCTTGAATTAATTTCAAATACTTGTATATTGCTTTTCCTGGTACTCCAAGTGGTTTACAATAGTAAAGAATAATGCAGAGCACGTGCCCTTCCAATGTGCTATGGCTCTTCTCTTGCTTGCTCCTCTTATGGCTGGGGTGCAGAACCTCAGTCTCAGGGGCCAAAGCCGGCCCTCCTGGGGTCCCCAGAAAGCCCCACCCTTTCCCCTGGCCCTGGCCCCTTCCCCCCCACCACCAATCCTTTGGTAGTTCTCTGGCTTTTGTGATGGGTTTTCCCCATTTTAAAAGGTCGAAATGGCTCTCCTAAGGCGCAGTTACTGGCACCAGCAGCTTTTACCTAAAATAGGCTGGTATTTTTTTTGATGTTTTTGGCCACACTGATTTTGTCTTTGGCTTCACCCACCAATAGAATACGACCCCCAAGAGTTCCTCTGAAATGGAACTTGGCCCTCAGGCGGAAAGAGGTTCTGCCTCCCTGCCGTATTTTCTTTGCTATTGCTGCGTGCTCTTGCTGAAACTTGAATACTGATGATGATTTTTGGTCAGTGCAATGCATATTTCAGGGCTGTTTCTGTGGCTTTGAATGCATTGATTAGCTGTCACCAGGGTCCAACTGGCCAGAAAGGTGGGGTATTTCTAAAAATATATAAATAAAACTCCCCCCCTTACAGCACATTGCATCACATTTAGTTATTTATTCATTACATTTATATCCCACCTTTTTTCCTCCTTAAGGAACCCAAGGTGGCGTACATAGCCCTCCTCCTCTCCATTTTATCCTCACAACAACAACCCTGTGAGGTGGGTTGGGCTGAGAGTCTGTGACTGGCCCACAGTCACCCGGTGAGCTTCCATGGCCGAGTGGGGACTCGAACCTGGCACAGGCAGATGGATGAGAGAATGTGAAAATCCATTTAATAAGAGGGAAAAAGAGCTTGGCTTCTCAAAAGGACGGTGTGCATCTGGCATGCACGAAAAGGTTAATTCTGGGATGTTGAGGGACAAAAAGCCAACGAAATTCAAATTTGCGGGTGCAGCAGGCAAGCCTTTTAAAACCCTAAGTTTTCCTCAGCTTGGGAAAAGGGAGAGGAAGCCAAAGATGCCTTTCTCCACAGCCCCTCAAGGTAGGAGAATTCATGGGAGGGGGTGATCTTTGAAATAAATAATAAATATCCTTCCATACAAAGTGAAAACAACAGCTTCTGTTGTGGTAAGAACAGATTGCTGGGGTGGGGGTGGGAGAGGCAGGCACACTGCTCCAACAGTGATTATAGTTCCCCCCGCTGCCCCCCAATGAGGCCAACAGCTTTTTCTGTCTCTTTTCTGTCTCAGATTCGCTCCCCAAAGACTGATCAGTAATTAAAGAGGAGGAGGAAGGAGAAGCCGTTGCCTTTTAAAGTCTGGGGAGCCAGACGGTTATGGACCATCAGCTGCCCTTTGTCAGGTCTTTAGAGGTGCTGCCTCAAAGTAGGGCCGGCCCTCCCGCTGGGCAGAGAGCGGCAGCCGCCTTGAGCAGCAGACGTTGGGAGGCAGCTGCAAGCCGTCGGAAGGGAGACCTGTGTACCATCCAGTCTGTTCTGTGCCCCCTACCTTACCCTGCTGCTTTCAGAGGCGGTGGAAGATGTCATCCCACCATCAGGGCTGAAGATGGGTTAATCTGCCAGTCCAGTCTGCTTTTGGAGGTGGGATGGGAGGGGCACCATCTTGTTCCTTGCCTCAGGCAGCAAAAAATCTTGGGCCAGCCCTGCTGCAAAGCACCCACACCCTCCTTCGTACAGTTATCTTAAGAGCCAAGGAGTCCTAGAATTCTAGAATAGTAGGGTTGGAAGGGGCCTACAAGGCCATCGAGTCCAACCCCCTGCTCAGTGCAGGAATCCAAGTCACAGCATCCCTGACAGATGGCTGTCCAGCCTCGTCTTGAAAGCCTCCGGCGTGGGAGAGCCCATCACCTCCCCAGGGAATTGGTTGCATTGTCCTCTGTGCAATCAGAGATCTCTGGGATGTAAGGGACCCCTGAAAAGTCACAGAATCATAGAATCACAGAAGAGTAGGGTTGGAAGGGGCCTACAAGGCCATAGAGTCCAACCCCCTGCTCAATGCAGGAATCCAAGTCAGAGCATCCCTGACAGATGGCTGTCCAGCCTCGTCTTGAAGGCCTCCAGTGTGGGAGAGCCCACCGCCTCCCTAGGTAAGTGGTTCCATTGTTGTATTTCTCTAACAGTCAGGAAGTTTTTCCTGATGTTCAGCCGGAATCTGGCTTCCTGTCACTTGAGCCCATTCTTCCGTGTCCTGCACTCTGGGATGATCGGGAAGAGATCCTGGCCTTCCTCTCTGGGACAGCCTTTCAAGGGCTTGGAGAGCGCTATCCTGTCTCCCCTCAGTCTTCTCTTCTCAAGGCTAAACATGCCCAGTTCTTTCCATCTCTCCTCATAGAGCTTTGTTTCCAGTCCTCTGATCATCTTTGTTGACAACCCAAACCCATAGCAATACTGTTTCATGAATTCCCTGGGTAGTTCGTACAAGCTGAGAACAAGGAAGAGAATGCAGAGTCATAGACAGACACTGCTAGTCTTTAAAGAAGCACTGTTCCCCAAAGCAAATAGCATACCCCTGAAGGCACCCCTCTAGCTGCGAAACGTAGACCTGTCTCCTTTGCTGGCAATATTCAAGCTTCAAATTCTCTCTCTCTCTCTTTCTGACAGTGATTCATGGAACAATATGAGTGGCATTTTTGATTCTGAAGGTTTTGGATAAATATGTTGGATTTTTATTTATTTTTTACATGTACTGGTGTCACTTCCCTTCTGTAGCTGTCAACTTTACAATTCAAATATACCATTTTTTTTCCAGACCACTGCCAGTTACTTTTATGCCACATAAAAGTATATGCGGAAGTTTTGCAGTGCCCCTTTTATAGCTCTGATTATCGTCGCTGTGCTTTCCTTGGATTTCTTAAAATTACAACTTTTAAAAAACAGCCCTCCCCTCCCTGCCTTGTCAATACTGATGTTGATTGCCTCGTATATCTTCGTACCAGTTGGGTTTAAATCTGTTGGATCTGTTGTGCGTCTGGTTTTTTTTATTCGCTTGTAGTATGGCCCATGTATGTCAAATAATTGATGTACATCAGATACAGTTCAGGGCATGGTTTCTGGACTACTGCTCTATTCTCTCCCTTTATTTTTAAAATCTCCTCTCAGGTCCAAACTCCAACAATAACCTTGAGAATAGGAGCACTGGCAGAATCCAAATTACTAGAAAAATCAGTGTGAGTCCCAGCTTGCCATTTTCATTTGGCATTGATCCTAATAGGTTTGTTGTTTTTTTCCCCTTGGCCACCACAGCCAAGGGCTGATCTCAGAGAGTTCTCATTCTCTCTTGCCTTCAAATCCAGCTGCAAGCAGGATCTGGGGTAATAAGCCTCTGGAATTTATCAACTGAATTGGTCAGATAGGAGGGCTGCAACATTTGGTCGATTCATCAGATTCATCAAATAAAAAAGAGATGGTGAGAGACTAGTGGTGTGGTGGAACCAAGGCTCAGAGGGATGCAGCCCCAAGACCTCCTTATTAGCAGGGATGCTGATGTCACCTTCCACCCACCTCAGACTTCCCTCTCCCCTCTGAGCTTAGCTACAATCCTCACAGGAGCTGGGCGAGAACTCGATTTTCCCAGCAATGACATATTGTACCCCATTGTAATGCAAAGTATTTTATTTCATTTATTTATTTCAAACATTTTGCTCTTCAGCCAAAAGGGCTTCTGGATCAATAAAAAGCAAAACAGTCCCTGCCTTCAGGCATACAATAATAAAAAAGGCATGACACAAAAGGAAAACTGGATGGGGAGGGAAGAGGAAAAAAAGAGACCAAATGCGGGCACCAGTTCTTACAGTTCTTATAATTTTGGGGTGGCCTGGTCTTGAATGGACAATTAAGAGCCAACAACTTTATACAGGTTGTTGTATAACTGCTAGAACGGGTTTGCTGATATAGATCAACACAGCAGCCCACCATTTGGCCTCTCCTTGGGGGCCATTCTATGGGGAATGTCATGATGAGCTCTCCAGAACTAACAACCACACTGTTCGGAGGGACCTGGAGACCAAGTCTTATGAAGGAGGGTTGAAGGAGTTCCTGCCTGCCATCAACCATTCTTCATAAGGAGAATGGGTATGTTTGAAGGGGTTGGGTATGTTTCCCTTGGAGAAGAGACACTTAAGAGGTAATACGATGGCTAATGCCAAGTCTTGGTAGGCCTGTCATATGGATGATGGAGAAAATTTGTCCTCTGCTTGATTCAGAGAGAAGGACGCAACCCATCAAGTCCAAATTACAAGGAAGGAGTTTTCTACCAAACCTTAGGGATAACTTTCTTGATGCCTCCAGCTCTCGGAGGGCCCTTCGGCAACAAACCTTCAATGGGCCCCCTCCCTCGGCAGGTCGACTTTTTCACTGCCATGGTCACATAGAATCATAGAAGAGTAGGGTTGGAAGGGGCCTACAAGACCATCGAGTCCAACCCCCCGCTCAATGCAGGTATCTAAGTCAAAGCATCCCTGGCAGATGGCTGTCCAGCTTCATCTTGAATGCCTCCAGTGTGGGAGAGCCCACCACCTCCCTAGGGAATGGGCTCTATTGTCGTATTGCTCTAACCGTCAGGAAGTTTTTCCTGGCTTCCTGTCACTTGAGCCCATGATTCTGTGTCCTGCACTCTGGGATGATCGAGAAGAGATCCTGGCCTTCCTCTCTGTGACAACCTTTCAAGTACTTGAAGAGCGCTATCCTATCTCCCCTCTTTTCTCAAGGCTAAAGATGCCCAGTTCTCTCAGTCTCTCTGCACAGGGCTTTGTTTCCAGTCCCCTGATAATTTTCGTTGCCCTGCTCTGAACCCTCTCCAGCTTGTCTGCATCCGTCTTAAAATGCGGTGCCCAGAACTGGACACAGGACTCCAGATGAGGCCTAACCAGGGCTGATTAGAGGGGAACTAGCACTTCACGGGATTTGGAATCTGCTCCTCCCCCTCTTCCCCATCATGGCTCCCACTTGTTTGCAGAAAGCCAGGCGGCCGTGGCATCTTCTGTTCCTCCTTCTCACCATCACCGTTGTCTGGGCTGGAGCAAGAGGCAGGTGAAGAAGGCAGGTAGCTATGGTGAAGAGGAGGAGCAAATCCAGGGGGATCTTGTCAGTGGGCCCCTGCTGGGGTATGGTGCCTGACCATGTCGACCCTTGTCACTGGCCCTCATTCGACTAGATGACCTTTCAGGACCCTTACAACTCTAGGATTCTATGACAAACACTTCTGACAGACTTAAAAATTGCTCTGATTAACCAGACACCAGATTTTTATATGTATGTATGTGCACAAGTATTTATAAACCATTTAAGATGGATTTAGAAGGGGCGTTATCTCCTGTGGCAGGAAGAAGGTGGAAAACTTGTTCTAAAATGATGCCTGTGATAACACATCTCATATGCATCAGCGTACGCAGATGTAATTTGTTCATTAATTGATGAAAACTCACCTGATGAATCAACTACAGTTTCTTTGATCAGGAGACAGCCCTTATAAACAGAGGTCGATGCCTGATCCTGATCGTATGCTTACTCAGAAGCACGTTCCACTATCACCAGTCAGATGACCTTTCAAGTTAGCACGAGTAGGATTTCACTCTTAATCTTTGGTGAAACATCTGGGCAGAGGTTGTTGGTGCTGTACCAAGGGGCCGCGAGCAGTCTTCCCCACCTTGACACCTGCCAGATCTGCTGGACGACAGCTCCCATTATTTATGCTGGCTGGGGTTGATGGGAGTCGCAGTCTAACACATCTGCAGGGCAACAGGTGTGGGAAGTCTGGCATAGGGTGTGAAGCAGGATATGAACTTGGGACCAGAAGCATTCCACCCTGCCCCTCCACCCTGCTCTGCTAGAAGGACAGAACTGGCCCAAAAAGGAGGGGAAAGAAGGTGTCCTCACAATAACCACGAAGTCATGAAAAAAGGGGAACCCAACGATGGCAAAAAGTGACAAACGTTTTTGGATGCACGAGCACAGGAGACTTAGGGCATCAGGGAAACATTTCCTGTATTTACAGCTAGACAAGCGGTGCATTTCTGGGAGCACGCTGCAAGGCAGCAGATCTGCAGTGCCGAGGGCAGCGGTGGCTGACCTGCTTCCACCTCTTATGATTCTGGGAGCTCGTTGCTGCCAAGTTCCAGCTCACCTGTCCTCTGACGCTTCCCCAAACAGCAAGCTGCCCCCCTTCTCTCTCTCTCTCTTACACACTCACACACACTCACACAGAGATTCTTGGCTATCTCCTAACCAGGTTAATGGGCAAGGATGATGGGACCGGTTGTCCAAAACACCTGGAGGCCACCACATTGTGGAAATCTCCCCCCCACCCAGCAACTGCTGTGTGTGTCAAATGGCAGCCTGAGCACATCGCCGCACCTTAGAGTGCATGATGTGCATCCTCATGCATACACACAAGAGACCAAGAGGTGTCCATTTGTTCACCCGTCGTGTCTTTGGGTCATTAATTTTAGACACTGAGATTCATGGTCTTATTGGCGTGGGTGGAGATTAACCTCTTGAGATGGGAATGCTTGTGGACTTCGAAATGTGGCCGGCCAGCCCTGTTGCATCTGGGGGCTCTCCTCCTCATAACTGCTCATGGGGGCCTGGGCCAATGCCCTCTTGGCACCCCTGCTGTTCTCCATTCAGAGATATAACTTCTAGAGCTGCCTTCCCCAACTGGGCACCTTCTAGATGTGTTGGACTACAACTCCCAGCACCCCCAGCCAGCACGGACAATCTATGCTTGGTGATGTTTAAAGCAGCCTTCCCCAATCAGGTGCCTTCCAGGTGTGTTAGACTACAGCTCCCATCATACCCAGCCAGCAAGGCCAAATCACTGTTGGCCATTTTTAAAGATGCCTTTCCTGACTGGGTGACCTCCAGGGAAATGCTGGGAGTTGTTCAGCACATCTGGATGGGACCAGATTGGGCAAGGTGGCCCTAGCCATTAGCTCCAGTTCTCTATGGACCACCATGGACTATTAATCACCAGTTTGCTAGATGCCACAAGCCCTAATAACAGCTTTACACCTGTGTTGTTGTTGTAGCACCTGCTTTCCTTCTCATGGCAACTCTACCAGCCTTGGCTTCGGGCAGCTGACTGCCCGAAGCAGAGCCCAAATAGCTTCCCCAGCATTAGGGCCAAAACACCATTCAAACAGGAGTTCCTGCCTTCACGTATCGCCGCCCCCTTTCACGGAACCGCCTGAAGCTGGCTGCTCCACCCTCCCACATGGCAGGGCTGGCCGTGAATGCGACCATGCCCCGTTAGCGTGGGCTCTTTTTGGGCCGGCCGCATCCAACCAAAGAGCATCTAGAACCAGAGTGGCCCAATGCATTAAAGCTTTCGACAGCGGGAGAACGGGGGAAAGCGATTCAGCGGTACTGATGGGGCGACCCAGGGCCCGGCCACAAACTCAGCCGCAAGAGGTTGGCTGGGTTAGCTGGGGTCGGGCGGGGGGGAGGAAAGTGCTTCTGGTCGAAGCCTGTGGTCTTTCTGGGAAGAGGTGAGAGCTGCACAGTCATGCTGCATGGATCATCAGCCTCTTGGAAATGAAGGGGGGATTTCCACCCCTTTATGTAGCTCCCATTAATTTCTATGGGACATGTGCAGGAGATTGTGGGGGAAAAAGACACTAGGAGTTGTGGCACCTTCCGTCCGTCCGTCCGTCCGTCCGTCCACCCCTCCGTCCATTCTTCTTTCCCCCTTTTGCCTGCCTGCCTGCCTGCCTATCTCCCCTCCCCTCCCCTCCTTCCTTCCTTCTTCCTTCCTTCCTTCCTTCCTTCCTTCCTTTCCCTCCATTCCTCCCTCCCTTCTTTCCTTCCTATCTCCCTTCCTTCCTTCCTTCCTTCCTTCCTTCCTTCCTTTCCCTCCATTCCTCCCTCCCTTCTTTCTTTCCTTCCTATCTCCCCTCCTTCCTTCCTTCCTTCCTTCCTTCCTTCCTTCCTTCCTTCCTTCCTTCCTTCCTCCCTCCCATCTCCCCTCCCATCTTCTCTCCCTCTCTCTCTCTCTCTCTCTCTCTCTCTTTCTTTCCCTCCGCCCTTCCCTCCACCCCTCCCTCCCTCCCTCCCTCCCTCCCTTCCAAAGGTTTGTGTCTGATCAGGCCTACCTCCTGAAAAACATTTTGGTGTCCATGTTCCCGCCTTGGGTACCCTCTCCCCCCCGTCTCCTTTCTGCCCATTTTCTCCCCCTGCCACTTCCCTCCCTGCTCAGACCTCTCCCTCTGGTTTGTCTTCACCCGAACAACCATTTTCCAGCCTCTCTTTCCCAGGGAGCTTTTCCGCCCGCTTTGGCCCCTGCTCTCCCCCATGTTTTCTTTTCGAGGATCCCCTGTGGGAGCCCAGCAGCGTCGCCAATGGCAGCGGGAGGCTTTTCGGTCCGCCTCGCCTCTCTGTGACATTGGGCAGCTCAGCGAATCCCTGCCACGATGCAGTCCCTCGTGCAGGGCTGGGGAGCCTGTTTCCGCTCAAGGGCCAAATTCTGTTTCGGAAAAGCTCTCAGGGGCTGCATTCCAGTGGTGGGCGGGGCCAATGGCAAAAGGGGGAGGGGCCAACATACAACAGACACAAGCATATTCTAGTTTACGGCTCTTACTGCAACTAAGCCTTAGGAGAGGCATTTCAAATTTTTAGAATAGGGGGAAAAGTGCTCACATGCCAGGAAACCACCAAACCATCGGTGGTTGGGGGAAGGGGGCAGGAGCTTTTGGGGAAGCCCAGGAGGGCTGGTCATGACCCCTGCGCTTGAGGACCCCATCCTGGCCTTAGTGCATTACACTATAGATCACTGTACTGATATCTCTCTTTCTTTCTATTCTCCGTACCCCCTGATTTTGAACATTCAATATGATTTTCTTCCCTACTCAGATTTATTTGATTCTCTGTGAGATTTGGTAACTCCTAAGTTGGAGCCTTCAGGAGGAAATTTGAGGCGTGTGTGTGGGGAGGCAACTCATTTTTAAGCGCCCCCCAATAATGAAGAAAAGATGGTATCTGGTAGAGTTGATTTCTTCTGCAGGTGTGTTGATCAGAGATATTTTCCTGCTCCCTGAATCAGGAGACAAGCTGAAATTTCTCAACATATTAGAATCTTATCGGAACATTGCGAGGGAGAAAGGGATCTTTCCAATAACGCTCTCTATTTTTGGAAACAGTGTTGAAATGTTGGTGTTGATCTTTCTTTTTCTTTTAAAAGGAGTGTCTCCTATACAGCTTTTAAGTCTCGCTTGCCAGCTTCTGTTGCCGGTTCCTTTGCGGGGGGCAGGGCGGCTTGGGTTGGATGGGCTACGGCTTAGCCTGGCATGGGGAAACAAACAGCGCTTGTCATGTTTGATGTCAGAAATGTGTCGCACCGCTGTGAAGGCAGCCTGGAGACATAAAGGGAGAGAACAGTGGGTGGTTAATTTTCAGTCTGTGTATCTTGGCGTAGTGGCAGGTGTGAGTTTTGCTTGACAAGATGGGGAAGAATTTGCTCTCTCTGTGTGTGTGTAGAGAAGCAGAATAAAAGGAGATTTAAGTTACACTCCTAGGCATGTCTACTCAGAAGAAACCCCACTGAGTTCATTTGGAGTTACTCCCAGGTAAATGTGTGTTAGGATGGCAGCTACAGCTGTAGACAATGGTAAGGGGGATTTTGGGAAGAAGGTGGGCTCTTCCAGCTGAAACCACGACTGTCTCTTGGCTGGGCGATTCCACTGCTGGAATGCAGCTGTGAATTTGTGTATACCCTGTGCTTTAAAAATAAACTCAAAATTGTGTGCTGATCCCCCCTGTTTTATTACCTTATAAATTATGCAAAGACAGCCATTTTGCATAATTTATTCTGCAGTTGTTAGTCATGCAGAAAAGCGAGGCAGAGCGCTGAAGCCCCGGCCCTCACCCACTGGAAATCGTCTCGTGCCTCCTCTGGCTCTGTCAAGCATGGCTCATTTTAGAGCAGTCACTAGAAACTTGATTTTTCTTAAAAAAGAAAGGAAGCTGAGATTCTCAGGACAGTAGTCCCTGCTCCCAGTACCTGGTGGCACAGCCTTTCTGCTATTGGATGAAATTGGGAGAGGGGCCACCGCTGCGGGGAGGGTCTCCCTCTGTCTAGGGCTCTGCTGAGCTGCTGCGTGCGAGAGCAGACAGTCCTGGATTAGACAGGCCAGTAGCTTGACTCCAGATGGCTCAGCTCCATTGCTGCCATACAGCTGCCCTTGCTGACCCACAGGGCCCTGATCCGAAGCCAGTCTCAGTTCTTGCTTCCTCCACCCCTGGCTTAACCCCCGCCCTCTGCGAATTGGGTGTCAGGACCAGCACACAGTGGGAGTTGGCAGACCCTAATGGACCTCCTGAGGTTGACGTCCCAGAAGATCCCCCTGCCCAGGGCATTTGCAGGGCCAGGCGGCAAATGCTCGCCTGCAAACTGGACACTTAGTCCAGCTCAAGGCCCTCCACCATCACCCCCAGGAGCAGAGACAGCAACAAGAACAAGCTGAAGCCCAGACTAGAAGGAACGGGGCGTGTCTGGCAGCACGAGATCCTCCGCCCAGTCTCTGGCCCCCTACGCAGGAGGAGGGAACAAGGACTAACACGTGCTCTGGAACAGGGCCCTGTTGAAGCTCCCAGAAAGGGTGGGGAACAGGCACACCCAACCAAGCACTCACTTGCACCCTAGCTGCTGCTGGGGCAACCTTGTCTTGTGCAGCTCCTTGGCCGGACAGCTCCCCTGCTGATTCAACGCACCTTGCCGTAGACCCTCCCTTGCCACCTTGCTAGAACAAAGGAGCATTTAGCCAAACAACTCATGGGAACTGAACACAAGATCAGGATGATTGGCTCAACAACACTACAAGCGAGAAGGATCTTGGCATTGTTGTAGATCACAAGCTGAATATGAGCCAACAATGGGATGTGGCTGCAAAAAAGGCCAATGCTCTTTTGGGCTGCATTAGTAGAAGCATAGCTTCCAAATCCCAGGACGTGCTAGTTCCCCTCTACTCAGCACTGGTTAGGCCTCATCTGGAGTACCATGTGCAGTTCTGGGCACCACACTTGAAGAAGGATGCAGACAAACTGGAGAGGGTTCAGAGGAGGGCAACGAAGATGATCAGGGGACTGGAAACAAAGCCCTATGAAGAGAGACTGAAAGAACTGGGCATGTTTAGCCTTGAGAAGAGAAGGCTGAGGTGAGATAGGACAGCACTCTTCAAGTACTTGAAAGGTTGTCACAGAGAGGAAGGCCAGGATCTCTTCTTGATCATCCCAGAGTGCAGGACACGGAATAATGGGCTCAAGTTACAAAACTTCCCGACTGTCAGAGCAATAGGACAATGGAACCCATTCCATTCCCTGTGGAGGTGGTGGGCTCTCCCACCCTGGAGGCAGTCAAGACGAGGCTGGACAGCTATCTGTCAGGGACGCTCTGACTTGGATTCCTGCACTGAGCAGGGGGTTGGACTTGGTGGCCTTGTAGGCCCCTTCCAACCCTACTATTCTATGATTCTATGAACAGCCCCCTTGAATGAGTTGGACTTGAACTCCCATCAACCCCAGCCAGCATGGCTAGTGGTGAGGGATGATGGGAGTTGTAGTCCCTAGCATCCGGAGGGCGCCAGGTTGGGGAAAGCTGAACTGTGCCGCTAAGTTGTCCAGATGCAAAGGAGGGAGCACAGGAAGTAGAAGAGGTCATACTTTTATGGAAGAGGGGACTTTTAGCAGGAATTGCCCCCCATAATGCAGGGGTGAGCAAACTGGCAGAAATCCTCTCTCCTACGTAACTCCAAGAGGCACATAAGTCCTACTGCGCCTGGCCACACTGTGCGCCACTGTGAAGGCCAGACCTTATGCACAACAGGTTTGTTACAGAAGAAATCTTGTGGTGGAGGCGGTGGGATAGAAGTTGGCCAGGAAAGGGGCGGACCCCCCACCTGCACATTGCCTGGGTGTTCCAGGTAGAGGGAATTCTTTCCTATTCTTTTTTTCTTTCATTCCAATGGAAGATATATTTCCTGCAAAATCTGTTGTGAGACTCTAGAGCTGACCTTTGGAGTAGCTCAGCTTTAGGGCATCTCAGCTTTAGCAGCCTTTACCCTGATTCACAAAGTAAGCTGATGCCTTAAAGTGCCCCTCCCCCCCAAAAAAAGGAAAGGAAAAAGGAAAAGAAAGAAAGAAAAAGAGCTCTGCGTTGAGCTCATAGTACAGGTTTTTCAGGGGTCCTTACAGTGCAAAAGTGTGACTTGCCAGCTCCAAGCAAAGCTCTTGGCCATACAACTCAGCTCTTTGGTGAACCCAGCTCGTGGGCTGCCTTAACCGCCCATGGGCTTTAGCAAAGGCAAGACTCTGCTGAAAGAGTGGAAAAGAGGGATCTTATGGGCCTCAAACACCTTTAGGTTCTCCAGGCCTTCTGGAGATTCGTTGCCAACGCATGCCCAACCTCCCTTCCTGTGCACGAACATTTCCCACTTCTGCCCAGGAGGACTCTGGGACATTTCCTTTCCCAGGGGTCTCCTCTACGTCAGCCACGTTCTGCTCTTGGATGCTAACCAGGGATCCCCATGCCAACCAAGGGAGCTGCTGGTGCTCCCTGCACCTTGATTTCTGGGATGGCGGCCACGCCATGTGTGAGAAGTTTATAAATCAGCAGCACACATGTTGCACACATGCTCGCTTTCCCCACTTGTAAAATCTGCAGTGGTGTCAATACACTCTAGATTCCCTGTCCACAGACAAAATGCAGCGAGAAAAGGCCATTTGAAAAGATCCAGTGGACTCCTTTGTGTCTGTGTGGGAGGGACGGCCCCAGCAGCAGGGGCATTGCCTGAGTGCGGGAAGCCCTCCGCTCCCTGTGCTGTGAGATCCCAAGGCGATGGCGTTCCTTGTTCTGGATGGAGGACGCCCCGTGTGTCTGGGGCTGATAAGGACCACCAGGCAGGAGCAGATGCTCGCTCCATCGCCCCGTTGCCAGCCGTTCTCTTTCTTGTCGCCACCGTCATCCTCGATCTTTGCAGACACCGAGCGGAGCAGAAACACGGCAGTTCAGTCTCCAGACTGCCAGCGGAGAGATTCCCGGAATGGGCGGAGCAGGGGGCCGTGCTCAGGCTCATTTTTCACTTTGACTGCTCAGGGTTAGTTGGTTTGTTACATTTAGATATCCCACCTTTCCTCCATTATATTCTTCCTCTTCCTCTTCCTCCTCTTCTTCTTCTTCCTGCCTTTTCCCAGGACAGGGACTCAAGGCGGCTTTACAACATTAAAACTTGTACCGTTAAAACATATACATAGAAATATACAAAAGTTAAAAATATAATTAAATCATCAATAATATTAAAATGGTATAAAATATCATAACTTTAAAAACAACACCTATATAAACCATAGTACTAGTCCATCATATTCTCACAGGTCCAGACTATCTATCCCTGCAGGCCTGCCGGAACAAAAAAGTTTTTTCCTGCCTGCGGAAACATACCAAGGAGGGTGCCATTCTTGCCCCCCTGGGAAAGGAGTCCCAGAGCCTTGGGGCAGCCACCGAGAAGGCCCTCTCCCACGTTCCCACCAGTCGAGCCTGTGATGGTGGCGGGACCGTGAGAAGGGTCTCAGGGCACGAGTAGGCTCATAGGGGAGAATACGATATTTCAGGTAACCTGGACCCGAGCCATATAGGGCTTTATAGGACATGTGGGAGAGCCCACTACCTCCCTTACCTAGGGAGGCGGTGGGCTCTCCCACACTGGAGGCGTTCAACACGAGGCTGGACAGCCATCTGCCAGGGATGCTCTGACTTGGATTCCTGCATTGAGCAGGGGGTTTATTTATTTATTTATTGCATTTATATCCCGCCTTTTTCCTCTTGCAAGGAACCCAAGGCGGCTTACATTCTCCTCCTCCTCCATTTTATCCTCACAACAACAACCCTGTGAGGTAGGCTGGGCTGAGAGTCTGTGACTGGCCCAAAGTCACCCAATGAGCTTCCATGGCTGAGTGGGGGCTAGAGCCCGGATCTCTCAGCTCCCAGTCCAGCACTCTCACCACTACACCACACTAGCTCTCGGTGGTCTTACAGGCCCCTTCCAACCCTACTATTCTGTGATTCTATGACTCTATGATATGACCAGCGCTTTGAATTGTGCCCAGAAACAGACTGGGAGCAAGTGAAGCTGCTTTAGCAGGGGAGCGGTATGCTCCCTGTAGCCAGCCCCAGTCAACTCTCTGGCAGCAGCTCTAGAATCATAGAATAGTAGGGTTGGAAGGGGCCTACAAGGCCATCGAGTCCAACCCTCAAACCTCTTTGGACCAGCTGCAGTTTCCGAGCACTCCTGAGAGGCAGCCCCATTCAGAGCTCATTGCAGTAATCTAAATGGCATGTAACTAAAGCATGTGTTGCTGTGGCCAACTCAGGCATCTCTTTAGCTGTGCAAATGCACTCCCGGCCACCACTGAAATCTGGGCAACACCCTTTGGTGTTGCCCCCTTCGGTGGTGACTCCTGCCATTGACGGCCCTGCCCCTGCTGGGGCCTGGATTTTATGCCCCCGCTCCCACAGGTGTTGCAGCTGGGAGTGGGGAGGCACTTGGCTGGACCTGGGTCTGCAAGGAGGCAGAGCAGAGGTCCCACAGGTGGAGCTTGAACCCCAGCAAGGCAGCAGCAGTGGGAGTACTGGGTCTCACTTGCCTTGCAAGGCTGTAGATCTCCTCCCCTTGCAAGCAGCGATGGGAAACGTCGCTGTTATCCTCACTACAACCCTTCGAGGCAGGTTAGGCTGAGAGTTACTGAATGGCCCCAAAGTCACTCAGGGAGCCTCAAGTGGGGACTTGAACCCATGTCTTCTCAGTCCAGTCCAACACTCTAATCCCGACACCATACTGGCTCTCCGTTTGTGTTTGGTGGTATCAAAACATGAAGAGACTTTCCCAGGACTGTCTGTTTTGGTGATGGGTCTTCACGGCAGAGAGGGGCCATCTCAAGCCCTGTGCTACCTGACACCATTTTAATCTAGAGGTGCATGTATGTATGATGCATGATTACATTTGTATCCACCTTTCCTTCGAGGAGCTCATGGTGGCGTACAGAGTTCCCTCCCTTTCTACCCTCTCAACAACCCTGCAAGGTTGATTTGGCTGAGAACCCAGGGTCACCCAGTGAGTTGAATGGTTGATTGTGGATTTTTATTATTTCTATTATTTTTATTAGAGATGGTGGTGGTCTTGGTGGGGAGAAACTCATCTGGTTCACATTTTTATGCAAACCTGCTTAATTTTACACTTTTGAACCAATATGCCAAATTTTGAAAAATTGCTGAGTTTTTGTTCTTGTGCTGAATATGAGAACTAAAACTCAGTCATCCTGCCAAATTCACACTTTTTCAGATTTTCTGAGCTTCCCCCCAGAAAACTCTTTTGGAACACTTTTCCAAGTTCTCCAGTCAAAAATGCATACCAATATGTACATTAAGGCAACATTGTGAACCACCCAGAGAGCAAAAATGTGTATGTTCCTGAAAATAACATTAAAAATGCATCAGATAAGGAAAATCACTAGCAAAAATGTGTAAGCTAGAAAAATTGCCTATAAAAATGAATGTATTAGGAAAAATGCACTCAAAAACTTTCTTTAAAAAAATTCCTCAAAGTTTGGGATGAAACAATTTTAAGATTAGAAAAAATTTCAAAGTTCAGGATAAACAGAACTTAAAATGGGAAGAGTAAGTAACTGGGAGGAAATGAAATTGACAGATTCATCCATCCCAAATGTTTACCTAGGTCTCCCCAGTCTTACGTCAATGTTCTTACCAAGGGTAGGCAATCTGGTGCCATCTAGATATTTTGGATTTCAACTCTCATCAGCCCCAGCCAGCATGCCCAATGGTCAGGAATCCTGGGAGTTGTAGTCCCAAACATCTGGAAGACACCAGGCTGGCAAAGGCTGCCACACACAATGCCTTTCGGACAGGGATGTCTGAGAAATTCATTTCAGTGTGTATTTACATCAGGATTTCCCCAGCAAACACCTTCCAGACCGAACATGGACTCAGATGCAATCTGTGGTCAAAGTCCGTACATTTCTGAGCTTGCAATGTGATTTGTGGACCCCGCAAAATGTGTTTGACAGCATGAGTCCATTTGAAAAAAGCCCAAGAAAAAAACCATATTTTAGAAAAAAAGTGCACAAATATGCTTTCATCAATGGGAGAAGAATGACTCCATTTCAAAGATGTGCACAACTGATGCATAGATTTGGAAAACTATGGACAAAAGTATGCATGGATGTTCATGTGAAAAGCACCCCCCCCACCCAAGCAATCTGATATGGACTTGGAATGAGCTTTGAGATGGAATTTGGAGAACTTTAGTGAGCTTGAGATTTGCTGATTCACACATCCCTACTTTTGGATGTATTGGACTTCAGCTCGCATCAGCCACAGTCAGCATGGCTGGTAAAGAATCGTGGGAGTTCTAATCGAAAATATTCAGAGGATACCCAGTTGGGGAAGGCTGCTTTATTTAATTTGGGAAACGCACGCACACCTGAGTGCTAAGCACAAGGAGAGAAAAGGGGGCAACTGCCATTGCATGGTCTGTTGCAAGGACCTTGAGCTCTGTTCAGTTAGATCCAAATGGTCTGCAATGACTAGATTAGGGAGGGGGGATGTAGGCAATTGACTCTTAATTATGCTACAAATTAATGGCCAGAAACTCAGAGTCTATTAGCACCTGGTGATTGTTGGGGGGAGACTCAGATGCCTGCTTCCTCCTACCGTGTCTGCACAGGTGCTAAAAAACAGAACAGAGATCAGCTGAGCAGACACCCATTCCTGACACCCACCTCTCCATCTGCCCAGCACGGGTGCGTGCATGTGTGTATCACACACAGCAAGGTCAGACATGCCTCCCAAAAGCTGAACTTCCCACAAAATTATGCACCACATCACCCCAACATCCTTGGGCTGAACCGATCCATACAAAGAGGGTTCAAAGTTGGTTCCATATGGCTATACTGCTGAATTTGGGCTGCAGAGATCTGGGTTCAAATCCTTGCTCAAGCATAATGCTGTTTAGCCCCACTGGGGTGTTGGGAGGATAAAAGTGGAAAACGCTTGTGTAAGTCATTCTCAGCTCTTTTGGAGGAAGAAAGGGTAGAAGTGGGATCTATAAGAGCTCTGTTAACTACACCCCCAAATCTAGTATCCCCTCAAAATCCATGCCAAAGTTTATTGATTTTAAACTGACTTTACTAATTGCTCTTATAGTATTGTGCTTTTATCGTATTCTTTGTTTATTTTTGTTTTGTTGTAACCAAAAATGATTGATTCATTCATACTAGTTGTGTCATGTTTTGCACACCCCCCCCGCATTTTGCACCATGACCTGCAAATGTGTAACTGTCATATCCAGTTGGGATTCCTAGTTAACACCCTCAAACACGGCAGTGTCGTTTTCACTCAAAACCTGTGGTTGGCAGTACAAAACTTGGAACTGGAGATGCAAAACACCAAAAAAATAGTACAAACATTTGGCATAGCTTTTGAGGGGATACCAAATTTTGGGGTTCATAGTTAAGAGAGCTATAAATAAGAGTGGGTTAAAGGTGCCCCTGTGTGACAAAGTTAGGCATGTTTAGACAGAAAAAAGTCCTACGACTCCCAGCATCCCCCAATGGCTAGGGAATGCTGGGAGTTGTAGGACATTTTTCTGCCTAAATATGCATAGGATTTCACCTTTAGCCTATGTTTTTAAAAAGCACGCTTATTTCCAGGCTGCACCTGCTCATGTCTGCAGACCAAGCTCTTGCTAAATGCAGAGGAGCAGTCTGTGGCATTTCCCCCTGATCAGTTGGCAACCTTACTCTGCATTTTCAGTGGTATGGTCCTTTTCGCCTCCCTGCCCCACACCTCTCCCGCCCCAGCTTATGTTCATTCATGGGCCATGCTGCTTTGGCCAACCCTTGTGCTCAATTTCTTTGGTTGAAATGGAAATCTCTCAGGAGACAGCAAACATTGCCCTTTCCTCCCATCTCCTGTAAAGGGAAATTTTTCGTTTTCTTGTCACTTTTTGAGACTGTTGGCATGAAGAAGAAAAAAAAGTCAGTTCCTGTCTCTGCCCATAAAGCTCCTGATCCTCACAGCTGCACCCACTCGGAAATGTTCCGTTCCCTTGGTTAGCATTCTCTCCCTTTCTCCCTTCCTAAATTGCAGCTGGGCCAGGGTTTCCCAACCTCCTGCTCTCCAGATGTGTTGGACTGCAACTCCCATCACCCCCAGTCAGCATGGACAACGATGAGGGATTTAGCCTGACACATCTGGAGACAGCTTGGGGACAGCTGCCCGATGGGAACCCCGTTATGTGGAAGAACCAGTGCATAGCTACACTATGGCATTCGCTACCCAAGATATGGTGATGGTCGCCAACCTGGATGGCTTTAAAAGGGGGTTAGGCAAATTCCTAGCTATCCATGGCTACGAGTCCTGATGGCCATGTGTCACCTCCAGCACCAGAGGCAGTGAGCCTATGTACACCAGTTGCTGGGGAACATGGGCAGGAGGGTGCTGTTGCACTCATGTCCTGCTTGTGGGTTTCCCATGGGCCTCTGTGTGAACAGAAAGCTGAGCTAGATGGACCCTTGGTCTGATCCAGCTGGGCAATTCTTATGTTCCTAAGAATTGCCTTGCTGGTTCAGACCGAGGGCCCGTCTAATCTGGCAATTCTGATCCCAACAGGACTGGCCAGATGTTTCTGGGAAGCTCACAAGCCGAGCATGAGTGTAACACCCCATTGCCACTGTTTGCCCCTAGCATCTAACACTTAGAGGTAGAATGCCTCCAAACATGGAGGCTCCATTACAACTACAGTGGCAGCTTAGCACTGGTGCCCTCAATTTGTGTGATTTCCCTAAGGTGAATTATGCAGGGCACGAGGACTTACCTCCTTCTGTCTGTCCTGGAGCAACTGCCAACCACTCTTCTCAGGAGACCAGAAAATGTATTTGTGTACTTTCTATCTCTTCCCCCAGACAATTATTGCACCCCAAAGCATCTCATGCTGATGGGAGAGGGGGAGGGAGAGAGGGAGGCAGGGAGGGAGGCAGGGAGAGGCAGACCCTCCCATCAGGCTCACAAACTAAAAAGGCAAGGCGCACAAGTTCTTCAAGGCCCAGGATGAAGTGGTGAGCTGCGAGTGGGTATTTAGACCCAGTTCAGTTCAGGCTGATTTCCCCTTGCTGGTGTTCTAGCAGTCGGTGGCTCTCGTTCCTTTGGCTGATGGATGGGGCCAAATCGTCCTTCGTCCATCCTTCTGCGGTCTCCCAGCACAACTGTCACTTGATGCTGAGTGTCCTTACCGGCATGGATGGGGGAGTGAGCTCCCAGCAAGGAAGTAAGAGAGGTTGATGTTCTTCTGAGTGCTCATAGCTTGGTAAGAGAACCAAAACTAGTGAGCACACACTAAGAGCATGCACTCAGTGCCTCATTGAGTTGTTGTTGTTCAGTCATTCAGTCGTGTCCGACTCTTCGTGACCCCATGGACCATAGCACGCCAGGCCTTCCTGTCCTCCACTCTCTCCCGGAGTGTGCTCAAGTTCATATTCGTTGCATCGGTGATGCTATCTAGCCATCTCATCCTCTGCCGTCCCCTTCTCCTTTTGCCTTCCATCTTTCCCAGCATCAGGGTCTTTTCCAGAGAGTTTTCTCTCTGCATTAGGTGGCCAAAATATTTGAGCTTCAGCTTCAGTATCTGTCCTTCCAATGAGCACTCAGGGTTGATTTCCTTTAGGATGGCCTGATCTGACCTCCTTGCAGTCCAGGGGACTCGTAAGAGTCTTCTCCAGCACCACAGTTCGAAAGCATCGATTCTTGAGAGCCAGGGTTGTATTCATTCTCTCTCTCTCTCTCTCTCTCACTCTCACTCTCACTCTCTCTCTCCATCCTTAATATGCTCAAAATCTGTAATCAGAAGTGGTTGCCTTGATTGCCCCCCAGGACCACCTCTGATGGAGCCTTCCACAAAGGTATAATGGTGCACGTGCCTTTCTTAAAAAACCTGAACTGCCAAGGTGGGAGTGCAGGGTGAGGAGCAGCCGGATCAGAACTGTCGTGTGGGACAGTTTTTTTTTTTTTTAAAGAAGGCACGGCACTAAAAGAAAAGAGAGTTGGAGGGTGGAGGAAAAAAAAAGCACATCCAGGCATTCGCTCTCGGTTCTAGCTGGCAGGTCGGGAGGAAGCATGTTCCTTGCAGCTGCTCCTTGTCTGGGTGAAGCCAGTGGCCAGTGAGATGCCCCAGGTACCAGGTTCCTGGACCATGACACTGGTTAAATCATCATCAGATGCCTCCTATACTCCATAGGAGTCAGGTCACAACACGCGTACTCCCAGTTCCCACTAGAACATAAGAACATAGGAAGAGCCCTGCTGGATCAGACCAGGGTCCATCTAGTCCAGCATTCTGTTCACACAGGGGCCAACCAGATGCCCACGGAAAACTCACAAACAGGACACGAGCACAACAGCACCCTCCCACTCGTGTTCCCCAGCAACTGATGTACTTAGGCAGACTGCCTCTGATACTGGAGGTAGCACAGAGCCATCAGGACTAGTAGCCTTCTCCTCCATGGATTTGTCTAATCCCCAAAGCTTCATTGGATGACCTCAGGAACTAGTACACCCTTCCTCAGCCTGGCACCCTTCCAATGTTTTGGACTTCAACTCCCACCAGCCCCAGCCACCATGGCCAGCAGTCAGGCATGCTGGGAGCTGTAGTCCAAAACGTCTCTCGTAGTATGTGAGAAGGAGAAAAAAACCCTCCCTGTCCAGTTTCTCCACATAATTGTATACATTTCCCCTGCCTTTCCCCCTGTAAGCTAAAAAGCCCCAACTGTTGTAAGAGGAGTTGCTCCAGATCCTTGATCTTTTTGGTTGCCCCTTTCCACGCCTTTTCCAGCTCTGGTTACTTTAGAACTCCTGATGAGGCTGAGTATTAAGCAAAGCGGTTCAGGCAGAGGAAGAGAGAGTCACGGCCTGGATGTTTTTGGCCATCTTCAGCCACAGTCTAAGATGGAGAGTAGGACACACGGTTCCCTGGCAAGAACTGCTTATCCTTTCAGCACATCCCCTTGTGACTTGTCCTTTCCTGTTTTTTTCCTCAGACCCCTGTTTGGTGCCTTCACTTGCACCCCCCTCTCTCCCATCACCCCCCGAGTTATTGTTGTTGTTGTTTTTAAAAAAGGGAGGCCAAATATTGTTCCTAAAGCGGTGGAGGCTGGTGGCCCCGATTTCGTTGGGGCAGTGAATCCACTCTGGGTTTTAGTCAGAACTCTGAAAGAGCTTTCCAAGGTGCTGAATCTACTTCGGATAACTCCTTTAGAGTTCTCCCTGGTTCTGAGTGAAGCATGGAGTGGATGCACCACCCATGGCCATCTGAGCTCCCAGCCGCCACTGCCCTAAAGGTGGCAGTTCTGCTGAAAGTTTTATGAGATTCTTAAAAATTCATGGGGACAAATTGCCTTCCCAGCCAGGGGCCATCTTTGGATGGGGTGGGGTGGAGGGTTAGGGTGTGATGGTTCCATTAAGTTTGTAAAGCAGATGGAGCATCAGGCAAGCACTTAAATGGTTTCAAGACAAGCAGAGTGGAGACAGCTAATGGGGCATCACAGCAGCACACGAGGAGTACGACATTTTCCCGACAAGACATGTCGGTTGGGGGATGGGGTGGGGGTGGCTGTCTCCATTCAGTTGGGAAAGGGCGCAATCCCCTCCAGCGGATCTAGGAACCCTTCTCTGGACAAAGCTTCTGGAAAGGAGGGCTGTTGCTTCCCATTTCCAAACATTCTGGCACCCTTGCCTGCATGCCATTGACCATACACAGAGTGTGCTCCCCTTGAGCTGAACAAAACTTTATTTGAAATGAGAGAACCCAAAGGCAAAGTCTTGTGAGCATGTGCAGAGTGCCTTTCCCCTCTGACAGGAAGCAGCTTTCCCCCCCTTTTCTTTTTAATCACTGTAGGAGAGAGTGCCTTTGAACATGCGCAGAGTACGTTCCTCAAGAGTTGTCATCTTTTATTTATAATGTTTGTTCTAGAAATGAGGGAAATAATGGAAAATAAATAAGAATATCTGTGAGCACCCCACCCCTGGGGAAATTTTTGGCATCCTATTTAAACCCTTTTAGTGTCTCTGAAATTCCGTGACTGTTTTGCCTGATGAGCAACTCCCAGGTTTGCTTCTATTTTAATTTAAGGTGAAATTATGAAGGTGACACTAGAAAAATACACCCCCACCCTTCCAGGGGGATTAAATCCACTCTTTATGGCAGGAGAATGAACATGTAACTGGGCCAAGAAAATTCTGGCACCCTTAATGGAGAGGCTATGTCGAAGGGACAAAATAACCTTTTTGATGGTGTGAGTTAGTTTTCAGTAAAGGGACTGAACGTCTAGAACAGCCTTCTCCAACTGTGTTGCTGGACACATCTGGACCCCTCCAGATGTGTTTGACTGCAGCTCCTGTCATTCCCAGCCAGGAGGGGATGATGGAGGTTGTAGTCCAACACATCCGGAGGCTGCCAGTTTGGGGAAAACTGAGCTAGGAATAAAGGCAGGACCTAATTTGTTCCCAATAGACATTTTTGTTAGCCTTTTTTTGTGTTTGGGGCACTCCATTTTGGCAAGCGGTGAGACATTTCAGGGGTGCAGTGCTTGCCCTGGGCTTGGTTTCCTTTGGAAAGCTTGCTGGAATTTTGTAATATCTGAGTTAAAAACATTTAATATTTAAAAACATGCAGGTTGAGCAGAGGTTGAGTACAGCCCTAAATAAACCAACAGACACCCGAAGTTCACTGCTCCCACCTCAGATTTCTAGAGGGACAGACAGCATCCTATGTTGCAACAAGAGCTGACTTAGCTGCCCATCCTTTTTCTGCCTGCTTCTAAACCACATTTGAGCAACCTATGGGCTTCATATGGCCCTTGGTGGCCTGCTGTGGGTGCACAATCTACCACTGTCCCTGCTGTGGAATTCCACCCCCTCCATTGTGGCTGCCACTGCAGTTATGCTGGGGAAGACAGTGCATGAGGAGGGTCAGCCCAGTGCATTGCTCTGTCAGCGCAACTGCGCTCCTTCGCCAGCGCAGCTGCACTCCTTTGCCAGCGCAGCTGCGCTCCTGACAGCCCACCAAACAGCCTATGACTGAACTGATTATATTTTACTGGGCTGTTCTGGTTTGCAGCTGCAATGGTGTTGCCGGGTTTTGGTACTGTCTAAACTAGGTGTTTTATCGCTGATGTTGGTTGTTTTTATGAATTTCCCCCTATTTTTATCACTGCATCAGTTTTTATTAGATGGGGTTTTTATTGTCACAAGCTGCTTTGGAAGGGCTCCTTACTTTTGGGAGGGTCCCGGAACTATTTTACATGAAAAAAGAAATAAAAATAATTCCCATTTAAATCATACTCTCAGCAGCCTGCCTGACAGAACAACAGAGTTTGCTTTTCAATTAGTGGGACTATAACTCCCATAAGCTCCGACCATTGGCCATGCTGGCTGAGGCTGTTGGGAGACACAGACTGGGTGGCCTACCCCTAATCTGTTCCATCTGCTGCATTCATTTTCTGCACCATTAGTGATCATCACTAATTTAAGTGTGGTATTCTGCCTTTGGCAATGTTTGGGTGTGTGCGTGTGCACACACAGCAATCCTTAGTTTGAGAATAAGGGTACTGCAAGTGTGTCTCTGATGAAAGGGAATGCAGTACAGAAGAGGGTGCTATTGAACATGTGCAGAGTGTTATCTTCACATTGTAGCTTAACCACACCCTAAGAGGCCGGACGTCTCGGTCAGGGGGTGTGGCAATTAGTAAGAGCATGGAGGCTGGTGGTTCTGATGTCAGTGGGGTTGTGAATCCGTTCTTGCTGCCCTTTAAAGGAATCCACAAATTTATGCCTTGAGGCAAGCTGGTAGGGCTGGCTGCCTTTGTGGTTCCTAGCAGGAGGGCTGGCAGGAAAAGAACACTGCGATCCCGAACATACACTCTCCTCCCCCCCTGCCCGCCTGCCCCACTCCCTCTCTCCCCCCCCTCGTATATTTGGTCGCTGCCTGGCTGTCTCCTCCGAGTGGTGGCTGGGAGCTCAGATGGCGGCGGAGCCATCGGTGAGAAAATGGATCCGTGGTTTATGACTCATTAGGAACAATTAGGCACACGAGGAACAGAGGCCTACAACAGCGTGGCTGCAAAGAACACCGCCCCGCAGAGAAAACCCAGACTCGGTGGAGGGAAGGGAAGGAATCTAGATTTGGGAGTTGACAAGGGAATGGATGCTGTAGGCAGGGCCGGCCCTAACATGAGGCAGGGCGAGGTGGTTGCCTCAGGCAGCAGATTTTGGAGGGGGGCATCCATGTCAGCTCCTCCTCTGGCCATTCCCCTGACCTATACCCATCCTCCTCAACTGGGGCCCCAGTGGCAGCCTACTTGCTTGCTGCCGTCCTGGTCTGTCTGTCTGTCTTGCAAGTCACACACTCCAGCAGGCATGATGTGCACGCACGTGTTGCTCTGCACCTGTGATGCGCACTGCTGCATTGTCTGAGCAGCCAGCCAGCAGCCAGGTGGAGTGGTAGCAATGTATCCATGGGGTGGTGGAAGGCAGGGGCTGTTGTGGACCACAGGGTCAGGCTGGGGTGTTGCTAGGCACTTAAAGATTTGGGGCCCAGGTCTGTAGACAGAATTCTGCATGAAATCTGCACATGCTGATTTGTATCTATGTATGCAAATTTAGAAATATGAGAATTTCACAGGCGGCAAAGCCAGCCGATTAATTTGTCATGCAAATCATCTTAAATACAATAAATTCTTCAGCTGATTTGCACTCTGCTACAGATCATCCCAAAGCAATGGAGAAAGATTGTTTCCAAGCGTAATTGCCCTGCAGAGGAAGATTTTTGAGGGTGTTGCAGCATGTGGCAAAGGGAGAGTTAACCCTCCTCTCCCCAGCTGTAACCCCCCTTGAAAATGGCTCTCTGCACAGCAGTTGGGCTGAGGGAAAAAAGCCACCCCTTCCATTGCCGCCAACAGGCACTCGGGGCTCTGTGGAATAGATCTGGGGGCCCTGGGAAATCGATTTGGGACTGGGTCCTCATGAGGCCAGGCCTAGCAACATGCCTAGGGCTGGGACATTGCCTTCTGCCCTCAGTTGCAGTGGGGTGCCCTCTCAGTGGAACATCGGAACCTGCCTTATACAGAGCCAGACTCACTTAGGGTGCCTGCCTGGGCGTCTTTTTGGGGGGAGGGCTGAAGGCCAGGGTAAAAAACCCACTTTCAATAAATAAACCACCCAAGGTACACTGCCTCTGAACATGATGACAGCCCCCGAAAGGCCCCTTCTCCGTGAATTTGTCTAATCCCCTTTTAAAAGGCCATCTTGTGTCGGGCAGTTCCACAGCTTAATTGATTCAGCAGCCTGCGGGCTGCTGAATCTGGTGAAATATTCCTCCATTTCCCCCTGAATTGTAGGGAAACGAGGATAGTCATAACAAGCCAAACTCAACTGTTCACTTCCAGCCTCTCCCTCCGTCCCATGCCCTCCTCTAAGGTGTGAGCTGCATCATGCTAATGGGATGCTAATGTAGGGAAATCAAGCCAGCTGCTAAAGTGACATTCTGGGAGAGAGGAACTGGGCCCCTCAAAAGCATCCATTTCTCGTTAGCTCAGCTGTCCAAACGTCACTTCTCATTACAAGCGACAATGAGCTTCTGGGACAAGCTAAGCTGGAGAGCTGATGATCGCGAGGCCGTGTGAGGGGTGCAGGGCATGGCTCATGATTTTGCTTCCATTCGTGGCCTCGGGTTTCCTCCATTTGCCCCAGACCTCTGCAGCCCTGTTTCTGTTTCCAGCCAAATACTTGTCAACCACAAAAGAAGCTTACATGTGCTTGATACAGGCAATACAAGGGATGTGATTCTAAATGGATAATAATCCCCAAACCTATATAGTGTAATACCTTATTAGGCCAATTCAAAAACCACAATCAATCAATCAATCAATATGCAAGCTTTTGAGATCTCCAGAACCTTCATCAGGCAACATCTTGCAGGTGTGTGTCTGGGGGGGGGGGGAATAGGAGACAATAAATGGTTGACTGTATTTGTAGTCAAGATGCCTGCATAGTCAGCATCTTCAGAGGATATGGAGGAGGGAGGTTTGCAGACATTCAAACTGGGCTCTGCCAATTGGTGATGTGATGGTTTCAGGTTTCAGTGCCCCTAGGAACAAGAAAGTAGCAGATAACTGTTGATCCTCCATTTCTGAAAATATAAAATCCAGCTGCTAGTCCAAGGGTGCAGAAGCAAACACTGGTTTCCCAGCTTTTGTGTGGTTTCCCAAACCCCCATTCTAAAAAGTTGAAAGGGCTCTCTTTAAACTTAGTTACTGGCTGTAGGAGTTTTAGGTGAAAACATGCTGCTAGTTTTGGTATTTTTAGCCCTGCCCCTTGCCCTCAGCCCCGCCCACCACTGGGATGCAGCCCCTGACAGCTTCTCTGAAATGGACAGCCTCACTCATCTCCGCTTCTGTTTTCCACCAACCAAGGAGCCTCTCTGGTTTGCCAGATGGGGCTGGTTCAGTAGCCTCCCACAACAGCCTCCCATCCTGAATGATTCTCCCAGCCACTCGGATTCTTATTACAGAGTCAAACAAGAACAGCAGGCTGCAAACGGTTCTGAAGATGTTACAAATAATATATATTTTTATATGCACAAATGAAGCAGGTGGGTCAACTGCCACTCTCAGCCTGGCTCAGCGAGGCTGTTCTGAGTTGAGTGGGAAGTTTGTTAGGACAACATAGGAGTACAGGAGGGTTCTTCCACATACTGAGCTCCAAGGGAAAGAAACAAAGGCACACAAAAGCTGCCTTATACCAAGTCACGCTCTGGGTCCATCTAGCTCACTATTGTCAACGCAGGCTGGAAGCAGCAGCTCCCCAGGGTTCCAGGCAGGGTTTTTTCCTAGCCCTACCTGGAGATGCTGCCAGGGATCAAACCTGGGGCCTTCTGCATGCAAAGCAGGGGATCTACCACTGAGCTATGCCCCCCCCCCCCACAGGACAGAATAACGGTGCTTTTATGGGAGGGCCAAAAACTCCACGCCAGTCCCTGGCATCTCCAATTGAAAAAAAACGGTTGAGGGAAGAGGTGATGGGAAAGTCTTGGAGACCCCCTGCCTAGCGAAGGGTGAGAATTTCATTTGGGTTTTTCTATTTTTATTTTTAAAATAAGGACTCTCCCAAATGTGCAACTTTCTCCATAAATGGGAGGGAAAGAAGCCGAGCGTTAAAAAACCCTGAATCTGGGAGAAACCAAAACTGACCGATTCGTCCATCCAGGCTCAGGGCTTTGAGTGCTTCACTTTTAAAAGCCTGGCTTTGAATCCGTGTTTGAGGGGCTGAATTAGGATGGCCACCTCTTATTTTTCTTTCTGACGAGCTCCTCAACTTAAAAAGCTACATGGCAAGCAGGTACGGCATCCTCGTTTTGGTTCATTTTTGGTAAGAATTTACCAAAGTTCGCAATATACAGGATGGAAAAACCTTTTAAAAATCTCAATGCAGGAGAAAGCAAAGCCAACAGATTAGTTCCTCACTACTGCTGCCAGTCAGAAAGAATGAGGGAGACAGGAGAAGGCTGAGGGAATATCAGGGCACGCTCTCCTTAGACTGCCCCCCCCCCCCGGAGAGGATCGGGGAAGCAGGGCCATTCCAGCAGCCCAGCAGACAGCCTGCTTAATTTTTTCTTCTTTCCTCGCCACCCCTTTTTCCTTCTGTGCCATGTCTTTTAAGATTCTAAGCCTTCGGGAAAGGACTGTTTTGTTTTTTGTTGTGCTGATTGTTTGTAAGCTGCTCCAAGAGCCTTTTTTTTTTTTTTTGTCTGAGGAGTGGAATAAAAATACTTTAAATAAAAATGTATAAATAAGTAATTACCTAGATGGGCTTGATCTTGTGTAAGGCACTCTTCCCATGTTCTCTATTGCATTGAATATGATAGAGGTGTACAAAATTGTGCATGGTATGGAGAAAGTGGACAGGGAGACCTTTTTCTCCCTCTCTCATAATAATAGAACTCAGTGGGGTCATCCCATGACACTAATTGGTGGGAGATTCAGGACAGACAAAGGGAAGGAATTTTTCACATAGAGTTAAACTATGGAATTTGCTACCACGGGATGCAGTGATGACCAACAATTTGGATGGCTTTCAAAGGGGGTTAGACACATTCCTGGAGGAGAAGACTACCTCCAGGAGATATGATAGTGCTCTTCAAGCACTTGAAAGGCTGTCACAGAGAGGAAGGCCAGGATCTCTTCTTGATCATCCCCGAGTGCAGGACACGGAATAATGGGCTCAAGTTACAGGAAGCCAGATTCCGGCTGAACATCAGGAAAAACGTCCTGACTGTCAGAGCAATATGACAATGGAACGCATTCCGTAGGGAGGCGGTGGGCTCTCCTACGCTGGAGGCATTCAAGACGAGGCTGGACAGCTACCTGTCAGGGATGCTCTGACTTGGATTCCTGCACTGAGCAAGGGCTGGATTCAATGGCCTTATAGGCCCCTTCCAACCCTACTTTTCTATGATTCTATGATCTATGGCTACTAGTCCTGATGGCTATATGCCCCCTCCAGGGCCAGAGGCAGTAAGCCTCTGTATACCAGTTGCTGGGGAACATGGGCAGGAGGGTGCTGTTGCACTCCTGTCTTGCTTGGGGTTTTCCATGGGAAGCTGGCTGGCCACTGTGTGAACAGAATGCTGGACTAGATGGACCCTTGATCTGATCCAGCAGGGATCTTCTGATGTTCTTAACCTTCCCCTGCCCCCCCCCCAAGGCGGCCTCTCAGCCTGCAGGCCCCTTGTGCGTTTGCAGGCTGGAGTGTGCCTATTCCGGCCTTCTCCATGAACCAATCTCCAGCTGGGGTGGTCTGGGGCACTTGTGGGGTCCGCAGCACTGCTGGAAATGCAACTTGACCGGCTCCTGTTTCTGCTGGCGATGAGCACGGCTCCTGCATAATTGACGAGCGGTTGTGGGTTCCACTGGGGGGAGCAGGGGCTGCGCCTGGGAGGGAGGGGGTCTGTTAAGAGGCACTCAAAGCTCGTTGGCTGATAAATTATTCAGACCTGGCATCTGCTGATGGGGGAAGAAAATTGCCTGGCCGAGGTGCTCTGGTGACTGATGTCATTGCTGGCCGATTGGGAAGGGAAGGCCCTTCATGTCTAGGCCAGGCTGGGGACCAAGAACGGGGCTGCTTCTGCCCTTGTGGCTGGAGACAGATGCAACTTTTCCATAGGGCTGGATACTTCGCATGCAGAAGGCCCTAGATCTGATCCCTGGCAGCATCTCTAGGTAAGGCTAGGAAGGAATCCTGCCTGAAACCCCAGAGAGCCGTTGCTGCCTGTCAGTGTCACCAATATTGGGCGAGATGGACCCAGGGTCTGAGTCGGTATAAGGCAGCTTGGGCTGTTCCTATGGAATGGTTTCCAAAACTTGCCCCCCCACACACACTTTTGGATGAGATGCGACCGAGGGACTAAAGAAATGCTTAAATGGAACCTCCATCGACAGAAGCATTGTACCGCTGAATTCCCCTTGCTGGGAAGCAACCTTTTGAGGAGCCTCTGGGGGCATCTGGCTGCTGGTGGAAAGAGAGAACACTGGGCTAGATGGTTCCTTGGCAGTGGAGGCTGGTGTCTCCGATGTCAGTGGGGCAGTGGATCTGCCCCGGGATTCAGTCTGAACCAGTCAGAACTCTAAAGGAGCTCTCCAGAGTACCCTCCCCTGCACCTGAAGGCAACAGGGCAACCTAGGGGGTGAAGAGCAGCTCAGCCAATGAATTTGAGGCTGAACCTAGGCCCTCTAGACCAGGGGTGGCCAGCGAACCCGTGGAACTGGCCTCCAAACCATCTTTGGCTGTCAAATGTTGATCAAGTCGCCTTGCAAAGCATGCCGGCAGTTTTTCAAAAAGTCCATGCTGGGCATCTACAGCCTTTCAGCCGGGGCAGGGTGCAGTCCAGAGATCCTTCATTCTGTCTCAGTTAATTCTGCTGATCATATCCTGAAGGCGAGATGGGAAGAGGAGAGAAGGGGTCCTGCCTTCCTGCCACAGTCCGTCGTCCTGTCTGAGCTCCACCTTCTGGAATTCAGCCAGGGAAGCATTGCAAAGCCATTAAGGGAGATAATCCAATTGTACCGGCGTTTTAGTCTTTCTACAGGGAGCCATTTTAGGCTGGCTCCACTTCCCGATCCACTGCGTTGGAGTTGGCTGGTTGGTGCTGATCCAACTGGGGGCCATCATCTGTGCGGGGGCTGTGAGGTAATGATAGCCTCCCCCCAACACTGTCACCATACAGCTGCACCCATATGCTGGGTGGCTCTGGAGGGCTTGCAGAGGCTGATTTTCAGATCAGACTCCAGCTGGCCGGGAGCAAAAATGTGCCCTGAAATGTCCCATTGTTTGAGACAGTTCTGCTTTGCGTTGTTCTGTGCTGCGTTTGGCATCCATGTGGGACAAACTTAGAGAAGGTAAGCCTCTCAGGGGCTAGTACTGCCCATGACGATTCTGTGGAACCTCCATATTCAAGAGCACTATGCCGCTTGAATTCTGTGATCCCTGGAAATACATCTATTGATGGGCAGTTTGTCAATATGGAACTACACTGCTCCTTGCAGTGCCTCCCCAGCTACGCCCCTAAGGACAGTCCAGAATTGCAGGCTGTGGCATTGATCCACATCTCCAACCAGTTCTAGCAGTTTTCATCTCCACCAGGAGAAGGACTTTGGTAACGCGAATGGGTCTGAATTCCCTATTCCAGACCAAGCCACCCCAAAATCTTTGGCATTACAACAAGGAACAATCTGCTGTTGCTGAGAATATCCCTCCACCCCAACTACTGTGAGGATTGCAGCTAAGCTCAGAGGGAACAGGGAAATCTGAGGGGGTGGTCGATGACGTCAACGTCCCTGCTAATATAAAACTGCCAGTGATGTGTGCCTCTGAGCCCTGGTTCCACTACACCACTGCTGATGGCATTGAATAATTAAGGTTCCAATCCTATGCCTATTTAGACAGAAAAAAGTCTCACAGCTCCCAGCATTCTCCAGCCGGTGTTCCTGGCTGGGGAACGCTGGGAGTTGTAGGACTTTTTTTTCTGTCTAAACATGCATAGGATGGTAGGACTTTTTGTGTCTAAAAATGCATAGGATAGTAAGACTTTTTCTGTCTAAACATGCATAGAATGGTAGGACTTCTTTCTGTCTAAACGTGCATAGGATGGTAGGACTTTTTCTGTCTAAACATGCATAGGATGGTAGGACTTTTTCTGTCTAACCATGCATAGGGTTGTAGGACTTTTTCTGTCTAAACATGCATAGGATGGTAGGACTTCTTTCTGTCTAAACGTGCATAGGATGGTAGGACTTTTTCTGTCTAAGCATGCATAGGGTTGTAGGACTTTTTCTGTCTAAACATGCATAGGATAGGCTCTGATTCACTGAACAGATTCACTGTAGCAATAGATGATGATGGAGTAGATGGAGGAGATGTCTGTCAAGGGCTACTAGCCACAATAACTAATGGAACCTCCATGCCCAAGAACAGTATGCTTCTAAATACCAGTTATTGAAGGACAGGACCCGTCAGGCTGTCCCCTGATGCAATTACGATGTTGGACGTGATCAGAGGCAGGCAGATTAGGATCTGCTGATAGACCTCTGAGTTGTTTGCAATGATTTCTGACTCCCAATTATTTAACAATAGTATCAAAATGAATCAGAATGAGTTCCGAGCCACCCTTGTTCTTGGATTCTAAGTCTATGTCTTTTGTGCCTGGCACTTTCTGCTGGATTTCAGGGTTCTAGTAAAAAACCAAAGTTGGTCCAGCAAGTCTGATGTTTGCTCACCCTTGACTAAATGGCTGTTTGCTCTGATCCAGGCATTCTCTTCCTTTTCCCACCCCCTTGGCACTTCCAGCTCTATCTATCTATCTATCTATCTGAAGATAAAATATCAGTAGATATCTCATAAATATTGGCCATGGACTGGAGAGCAGAAATGAAGCACACTCTGGCTTTGTCATCAGCCAGGAGACCAGAGGCTACTGGGAGGCTGCACCCTCCTGCTTCCCGGAAAGAGCATCAAGCTAAGGGGGAGACCAACCTGGCTCATCCATCAACCCCAGAGAAGGTGGCAGAGTGGGAGGAGTGCCAAATAGCATAAAATTGCACCGCTCCCTCTGGCAAGGAGGGCCTGTTGCTGCTGCCCCAATACTTCCAGCGGGTGCTCTGGAGAGCCCTGCCAGCCGCAATCCCACCATGGCATTTGCTGCAGTGAGAAAGCAGCTGGCGGGGCTCTCTGGAGCAGCCGCCTGCCCTCCTTGTTGCATGCCTCCATTTTCCCTTCCTGTAGCTGCGGGTCTTGTGAGAGCTCGGCTGGGCCCCGTGAGAGCATAGGTGAGCTCTTGCAAGAACCCCACAGCCGGGAATGGGCATGAAGTGGAGGAGGAGGAGGAGGAGGCATCAGCAGGCAGTGGTAGTGCGTGGTCTCATCTCAGGTGGTGAGATACCTTGGGCTGGGGCTGGCTCAAAGTGACAGTTGCGCTGCTGGGACTGCAGAAGAAAGGGGAAAGGGCACCCTGGCCTCAGTCCACTGGCCACAGGAACCAGAGCCAGCAGTTGTCATTCAATGCAAGAACATCAGCAAAGGCAAGATCAGCTGGGCCTGAAGTACATTTAAATGCCTGCTTCTAGCTCACTGCTGTGTTCTAGGCTTGAAAAACTACCTCATCTTCTTACTTTCCCCTCCTCTCCCCTTTCCTCAGGTGTCTTTTTCATTTTAGTTTGTAAACCTGATGGCAGGGCCTCTCTCTCTCTCTCTGTCTCCCCCGCCCCCCTTAGTGACGTGAGCTGCTTTGGGAGACAACAATTGTCTGAAAAGTGGGATAAAAATGCAGTAAATTAATAATAAGAATGATGATAGTAATAATAACAATAGCAATAATAACAATAATATCTCTTCCCCAAATGGAATGGTGACTGTTTCTGTTCCAAGACGGTTGCTCATCCCACAGCATCTCTCATCTGCCTTTTCTCCCGAGCCAGCTGCAGCCTGGCACCCCAGCTGCACCTCTCCCTCGGCACTCAGCCATCTCTTTGCTGGCCTCCTCCCCCTCCTCCTTGCTGCAGCTTGGGTGGAGACAGCTTTGCAGGCACTTGGCTCTTAGGGAGACCTGATGGCTATGTCTCCTCAGAGGCTGAGTTAACGAAATTACTGTGTTTGGACCATTATGGCTTTCCCGAGGGAGGTGGCTAGAGAGCGGATCTTGCTAAGACTCTCTCCTTCCCACCTGGGATTTCTTATTGGATCAGGGAATGGTCCACTCTCTGACAAAATGCCAGGCCAAGGCAGAAGGCTGAGGGCTTTTCATTTTCTCAGTTATTGCTCTTTTCAGAGTGAAAAATGGCTTAAAAGGTGGGTGGGAGGAAAGAAATGCTGACATGATAAATGTAAGAATCAGATCTTTTCTAATTTCCCCAATTTGTGCAAATCTGCACTTGTGCAAAACTGCACTCGTGAAAATGTGCCATTTCCCCCCCAAATGCACATTTTCATGCTTTAGCCTATGGGGGAAATGCACATTTTCAGCTGGTTTTTTAATTTTACGTATTTTTCTACGACTAAATTTACGTGCAATTCCAGAAAGTAAACACCACCACCAAAAAAACCAGTATGCAAATCTGTGGAATCCATGTGATGGGAAAAGCTGGTCTGCTGTGGAATCCACAAGTCAGATTCATTCAAATCCAAACTCATTTGATTTTGTGTTGGATTCCTCTGACTTCCCTATTCCCCACAGTGGCCAGGCAGACGACCATGGAAAATGCACGAGGAGGGCATCAAGGCAAACCAAGAGCTCCCCCAATGTTTTCTTCCCCAGCATCGAACTGCCTCTTAACATGGAGCTTCTGTTGCGATATTGTGGCTAAGAGCATATGGGAAGGCTTGCTGGGGCAGAGTATGCATGCTCTGTCTCTTTGTAAAGTTGTTTACAGTGGTGCAGTTAGGACTGGACTGAAAGGCTGAAGTCCAGGGACCCCGCAGCCCACAGTCTCTCCAAATGACCATGCAGAGAGCAGCGGCTGATGGGGCCAGTGGCAAAGAAGTCCTGGGTCACAGTGGTAGGGCTGACACTGCCTGCCACCGTACCCTTTCTTCTTAAGTTTAAACATTTTAGAGTTAAGGGGCAGCCAGCTGGGCATGTACAGTCACAGATTCTCATGTTATTATTATTTTTTACTTTAAAAATATGCTATCCTTTCCTTCAGCAAAACGGTGCTTATTTCCAAGTAAATGTGTTTAGCATCTGGGCAGCAGACGCAAACTCCCTTTTATTCGTCATGGTGGTGCTGTGACTGAAGTGAGTTTAAAATGCAAAACTGCAAATGCTCAGAGTATTTCTTTCTGGCAAACTGTTTTTCTCTTTCCTTTTATTTTCATATTTTTTTGCTCTAACATATCGGGAAAGCACCATCGGTTGTGAAGCATGGAATGGCAGGAAGGGGAGAAATGTTAGTGTACTATCACACTGAACTATGGCCCCTCCCATAAAGCACATGATAGAGCACATGCTTTGCATGTAGAAGGTCCCAGGTTCGAACCCCGACATCTTCAGGCAGGGCTACTAAAAAATCCTGCTGGAAACCTGTTGGAAAGTCTGGGAAAGTCTATGTAAGGCAACCCTTACAGCAGGGTTGCCTTATATAGAGAAAGCATGGCAACACAGCATTCAGTACTGGAGGCAATAAACACAGGCTAGAGCCAGTTCAGAAAGAAGTTCAAATCAACTTATTTTATTAGTGCTTTTATACACAACATTGGAGAAGGCAATCTTACGCTGTAACTACAAGCACCCACTAAAGCTGGGTGCACGAGTGCAATTAAATGAAGGCATGAGAGAGGGTTACTTGCTTCCTCTCTGGAGGGACTGCGTGGCACTTGCTGCAGAGGCAAGAGGAAGAAGAAGAAGGAAGAGGAAGGGGAGGGAGCAGGAAAAAGGAACTGATCAAACTACATGACATTCTCCATCGCCCCCTGGTGTCTGGAAGCATGTGGAGTTGTTCCTGTTATCCAAGAAAACCACGGAGAACCACTGCCGGTCAGTGTTGACAATCATAGAATAGTAGGGTTGGAAGGGGCCTATAAGACCATGCAGTCCAACCCCCTGCCCAATGCGGGAATCCAAGTCAATACAGATGACAATACCAGGCTAGATGGATTCACAGTGTGACTCACTATAAGGCAGCTGGCTATGTAGTTGCGTCACAACTGAAGCAATACAGATGGCCATCTAAAAGGGCCCCCCGTAAGATCACTAAGTCCAGGGTCTAGAATTACCTCGCTGCACCCCTGGTTGTGTAAACAATAGGTGTGTTTGGCTTTCAGACTCTTACGCCAGGTCATGATACCATTGGACTGAGACCTGCACTTTCCGCAGTGCCCAGCAGGATCAGCAGCCAGTGTTGTGGTCCAGTTGTATAGGTGATCAGGATCTGGGGCAGGCAGCTAAGGATCCAGAGAGCCAGAACCAAATGAGGTGGCCTAAAGTGGACCATGGGCAAGTGCCAGGCTGTTCGAACACCTTCTTTTTCAGATTCGTTGTCCTGATTGTGGAAACAAGCCCAGAGCAACAGTTATATAAGGCCCTTGGTTCACTGGTTCATTAGGTCACCTGGTCTGGATGGCCGGTAAAGCAGCAGCATAGGCCCCCTATTGGTTCATTAGGTCACCTGGTCTGGATGGCCAGAAAAGCAGCAGCATAGGCCCCCTATTGGTTCATTAGGTCACCTGGTCTGGATGGCCAGAAAAGCAGCAGCATAGGCCCCCTATTGGTTCATTAGGTCACCTGGTCTGGATGGCCAGAAAAGCAGCAGCATAGGCCCCCTATTGGTTCATTAGGTCACCTGGTCTGGATGGCCAGAAAAGCAGCAGCATAGGCCCCCTATTGGTTCATTAGGTCACCTGGTCTGGATGGCCGGAAAAGCAGCAGCATAGGCCCCCTATTGGTTCATTAGGTCACCTGGTCTGGATGGCCGGAAAAGCAGCAGCATAGGCCCCCTATTCCCCTTCATGGATCACTGCCTTGTTGTGGCGAAGGGGCTTGCGTAACTCAGTGAAGCCATAAGCTATGCCGTGCAGGGCCACCCAAGACAGACAGGTCATGGCAGAGAGTTCTGACAAAATGTGGTCCACTGGAGAAGGAAATGGCAACCCACTCCAGTATTCTTGCCAAGAAAACCCCATGGAACGTATCACAAGGCTAAAAGATATGACGCCGGAAGATGAGCCCCTCAGGTCGGAAGGTGTCCAATATGCTACTGGGGAAGAGCAGAGGGTATTTCCAAGTAGCGCCAGAAAGAGTGAAGCGGCTGGGCCAAAGCCGAAAGGACACTCAGCTGTGGATGTGTCTGGTGGTGAAAAGAAAGTCCGATGCTGTAAAGAACAATATTGTTTAGGAACCTGGAATGTCAGATCAATGAATCAAGGTAAGCTGGAGGTGGTCAAACATGAGATGGCAAGATTGAACATCGACATCTTGGGAATCAGCGAACTCAAATGGACAGGCATGGGCGAATTTAATTCAGGTGACCATCATATCTACTACTGTGGGCAAGAATCCCTTAGAAGAAATGGAGTAGCACTCATAGTCAACAAAAGGGTGGGAAAAGCAGTACTGGGGTACAATCTCAAAAATGATAGAATGATCTCAGTACGAATCCAAGGCAAACCATTCAACATCACAGTAATTCAAGTCTATGCCCCAACCACTGATGCCGAAGAAGCTGAGGTTGATTGGTTCTATGAAGACCTACAACACCTTCTAGAACTAACACCAAAAAAGATGTCCTCTTCATCATAGGGGATTGGGATGCTAAAGGAGGAAGTCAAGAAATCACCGGGATAACAGGCAGGCATGGCCTCGGTGTACAAAATGAAGCAGGACAAAAGCTAATAGAGTTTTGCCAAGAGAACATGCTGATCATAGCAAACACTCTTTTCCAACAGCACAAGAGGCGACTCTACACATGGACGTCACCAGATGGTCAATATCGAAATCAGATTGATTATGTCCTTTGCAGCCAAAGATGGAGAAGCTCTATACAGTCAGTAAAAACAAGACCTGGAGCTGACTGTGGCTCAGATCATGAGCTGCTTCTTGCAAAATTTTGGCTTAAATTGACGAACGTAGGGAAAACCACTAAACCATTCAGGTATGACCTAAATCATATCCCTTATGAATATACAGTGGAGGTGAGGAACAGATTTCAGGGATTAGACCTGATAGACAGAGTGCCTGAGGAACTATGGACGGAGGTCCGTAACATTGTTCAGGAGGCAGCAACGAAATCCATCCCAAAGAAAAAGAAATGCGAGAAAGCAAAGTGGCTGTCTGATGAGGCTTTACAAGTAGCTGAGGAAAGAAGGGAAGCGAAAAACAAGGGAGAAAGGGGAAGATATATCCAACTGAATGCAGAGTTCCAGAGAATAGCAGGAGGGACAAGAAGGCCTTCTTAAATGAACAATGCAAAGAAATCGAGGAAAACAACAGAATGGGAAAGACTAGAGATCTCTTCAAGAAAATCGGAGAACTCAAGGGAACGTTTTGTGCAAAGACGGGCATGATAAAGGACAAAGAAGGCAGGGACCTAACAGATGCAGATGAGATTAAGAAGAGGTGGCAAGAATACACAGAAGAACTATACAGGAAAGATCTGAATGTTCCTGATAGCCATGATAGTGCGGTCACTGAACTTGAGCCGGACTGGAGCTGGACATCCTCGAGAGTGAAGTCAAGTGGGCCTTAGGAAGTATTAGTAACAACAAAGCTAGCGGAGATGACAGTATTCCAGCTGAGCTATTTAAAATCCTAAAAGATGATGCTGTTAAAGTGCTGCATTCAATATGCCAACAAATTTGGAACACTCAACAATGGCCGCAAGACTGGAAAAGGTCAGTTTACATTCCAATTCCAAAGAAGGGCAACGCCAAAGAGTGTTCAAATTACCGCACAATTGCGCTCATTTCACATGCCAGCAAGGTGATGCTCAAAATCCTACAAGCTAGGCTTCAGCAGTATGCAAACCGACAACTACCGGAAGTACAAGCTGGGTTTCGAAGAGGCAGAGGAACTAGAGATCAAATCGCCAACTTTCGCTGGATCATGGAGAAAGCAAGAGAATTCCAGAAAAGCGTCTATTTCTGCTTCATTGACTACGCTAAAGCCTTTGATTGTGTGGATCACAACAAACTGTGGCAAATTCTTAAAGTGATGGGAATACCAGACCACCTTACCTGTCTCCTGAGAAACCTGTACGAAGGTCAAGAAGCAACAGTAAGAACCAGACATGGAACAACCGAGTGGTTCAAAATTGGGAAAGGAGTATGACAAGGCTGCATATTGTCACCCTGCTTATTTAACTTATATGCAGAGTACATCATGAGAAATGCCGGGTTGGATGAATCAGAGGTCGGAATTAAGATTGCTGGGAGAATTATCAACAACCTCCGATATGCAGACGATACCACCCTAATGGCAGAAAGCAAAGAGGATCTCAAGAGCCTCTTGTTGAGGGTGAAAGAGGAGAGTGCAAAAGCTGGTTTGAAACTCAACATTAAAAAACTAAGATCATGGCATCTGGCCCCATCACTTCCTGGCATATAGAAGGGGAAGAAATGGAAGCAGTGACAGATTTTACTTCCTTGGCCTCCCAGATCACCGCAGATGGTGACTGTAGCCATGAAATTAAAAGACACCTGCTCCTTGGGAGGAAAGCTATGGCAAACCTAGACAGCATAGTAAGAAGCAGAGACATCACCTTGCCGACAAAGGTCTGTCTAATCAAAGCTATGGTTTTCCCAGTAGTAATGTATGGCTGTGAGAGCTGGACTATAAGGAAGGCTGAGCGCCGAAGAATTGATGCTTTCGAACTGTGGTGCTGGAGAAGACTCTTACGAGTCCCCTGGACTGCAAGGAGGTCCAATCAGTCCATCCTAAAGGAAATCAACCCTGAGTGCTCATTGGAAGGACAGATACTGAAGCTGAAGCTCAAATATTTTGGCCACCTAATGCGGAGAGAAAACTCTCTGGAAAAGACCCTGATGCTGGGAAAGACTGAAGGCAAAAGGAGAAGGGGACGGCGGAGGATGAGATGGCTGGATAGCATCACCGATGCAATGAATATGAACTTGAGCATGCTCCGGGAGAGAGCGCAGGACAGGAAGGCCTGGCGTGCTATGGTCCATGGGGTCACGAAGAGTCGGACACGACTGAACAACTGAACAAAAGGCCCCCTATTGGTTCATTAGGTCACCTGGTCTGGATGGCCGGAAAAGCAGCAGCATAGGCCCCCTATTGGTTCATTAGGTCACCTGGTCTGGATGGCCGGAAAAGCAGCAGCATAGGCCCCCTATTGGTTCATTAGGTCACCTGGTCTGGATGGCCGGAAAAGCAGCAGCATAGGCCTCCTATTGGTTCATTAGGTCACCTGGTCTGGATGGCCGGAAAAGCAGCAGCGTAGGCCCCCTCTGTCCATTATAGGGATGGTGCTGCAGTGCAGCGGAGATCATGCTGATGACTCCCTCTGCTCAGGGCTGTCCCTACCATCAGGCAGCGGGAGGAGATGGAAGCAAGGTGAAGACGAGAGGGCTGTGTGCCCTGCAGCTTGCCCTGTGCCTCCTAAGCTAGCCTGATGCCTTCAGGACTGGTGGAGGACACTGTCCCATCACCAGTGCTGAAGGAAGATTTAACTACCGGTCCAGGTTGCTTTTGTACATGGAACGGGAGGGGGAGCCATCTTGTTCTTTGCCTTGGGCAGCATAATAGCTTGGGCTGCCTCTGCTTGACAGATGGCGCAGGGAGTAAAGTGCCTGGACTCACCTGACAAAGTTACCACTTCTAGCTTCCTGGCACCCAACCCGCATAGAAGACAAGCAGATGGCAACAGACCTGTGGCACTAATGGTGTGAACAGCAGATCTTCGGCACTAATGGTGTGACCTCGAAGGAGAAGTCTGTCTTCTAGCAATAGCTGTGAGGTTCTAGAGGGAAAACCGTATCAGTGAGGGTTAGGCCCGAAGCAGCCAGATTTCAAGGGAGAGCAGTCCAAGAGGCCAGAGGCAAGCAACGAGCATGGGTCAAGGCCCTGAGGCAGCAACTGGAGGTCCTAAGGGCCGGAGGTAAATAATGTAGCCTAGGACAAGCAGGACAGGGGTGAGTTCCAACAGGCAGAGAGTACAGGGCCAGGGAGTAGGAGGTTGGCCAGGCATGTTCTTCTCTGATGAGAGGCATTGGTGTCATGACCCCAGGGCCAGACTCCTTCAGGTTCACGAAATGGACTCAGAAGAAGTGTCTGAACAGGGAGGAGATGTGCCTTCAATGCTGACCCCAGATGACTCCGCTTTCCTGGACCCCATTTCGCTACCACCTCCCTGGGCTGAGGAGGTCATGCTGCCATCCTCTGAACCAGAGGACTCCATCCCAGAAACCCTTCGCGCCACTGGCTGTTGAAGCAGGCAACAGCCCTTTCAACTGGAAGAGGCTGTCCCAGCAGGAGTGAGCTCATTCTGGGGCTGTCTGTTGCTGAAACAACATCTGAGCCGGCTTGGATGTATCTCCAACCTAAACTCCCCTTGGAGCTATCCAAGGTGCTATCAGGAACTTGGACTTTGCTTTGCCTTGCATGGTGTTACTGAAAACCGAGCTTTGCCTTGCTTTGGCCTGGCTGGAACCTGAACTCCAGCTGGGAAGTGGCCATTGCTCAAACTGTGGAGCACGTTCCGAGACTGGGACTTTTATAGGGCCAGGTGCACAGAGATTGACCCTTGAGGTCAGCTGACTTTGCCAGGGGACATGCCTGGTACTGAAGCCTAGGCGGCACCCTTGGAGCACAGAGTTTGGTCTGCTAGGTGCTTGTGGTTAACCCAGTGCTGATGGTGCAGGAGGCTGGCTGCTGGATTGCTGGTTTGAGAACACCTGATGCCCCACAGATGGGTTAGGAGAGAGGAAATATATGACCGAGAGCAGCCCCCTCCTCCAAACCAGTGCTTGAATTGCAGGGGACAGATCCTTACTGTTTTATGGCCACCCCCCTTAGCTACTTCTTTCAGAAGGTTACAGTGGGGGGGGGAGTTGGAAGGTGGGGCTTGTGGATTTCAGTAAGGACTCTGCTAGCTCCCCCCTCCCCAATAATTTGAGCACTGCTCAAAAGGGCTATTTGAAATAGGGAGTAAGCCCAGGGTGGAAGGTCTCCTTTCGCGGATCCGTGTGGCCTGAGGCAGCATTTCTGGTGGCACTCCTCCAGCAGTGGTTGATCAGCAGCGATAAAGCTCAATAATTCTGTGTTTAATAATCACAGGGAATTTATTTAACATACAATAACAGCCAGCAATAAATCCCAATTAAATACCCAGTGGGGAAAACCGGCTTCAAAACTGTTTGAAGACTTGAACAAATAGGATAATAGAAACTGGCAGCAGGGAAGCTTTTTAACTGGCTGGCCCCACAAGAGGGGATTGCGGTGTGCATTTCAGGGAGGCTGTGACACCCTAAAATGGCATCCCAAGTGACCTCCCTTAGTACTTGTGGCTCCTGGGGCCCCATCTACACACGGGGCAGAATGAAGTGGTAGAGTCTAGGCATGGTAGAATGGGCTCTACCGCTTCATTCTTCAGGTGGGGCTCTCAGGTTTTGCATGCTCCTACCTAAACAAAATCATTCCCGCACGTAGACAACTAGCACATCAGACAGAAGGGCTGGCTATATCTTCTTTCTGACATGCTAGATTTCTATGTGCAGGGAGGTGCTTTGGTATGTAGGCACGTTCAAGCATATGAGCCCCTGTCTGCAGTCTGTAGTGGTGCAGCTGAGTAGACACAGGTTGACCTGTCATGGCCCCAAACCAAGAGCCCTCTGAGGTTTCCAGCAGCAATGGCTCTGAGGGGGAACTGGAAACATTTCCTGGACCTTCACAAGTGGGGCCCTCTGCCTTGGATCTTGCACCCTGGCCACTCCGTTCCCAGGAGGTGCTGCTGTCCTCTGACTCCAAGAGGTGGACTCTTGTCTCCTCCAGTGAGCAGTAAGGTTCCAGGGAGCATCTCCGACCAGCTGCTCACTCCTCAGACCCTCACCTCCCAGAGGAAGCCAGCAACTGGGAGAAAGGGCACTGGCCCTTTAAGAAAACCAGATGTGGGGCCTGAAGCCCACGCAGGATTGCTCTCCATGGTGCTGCAACTCAGCCCACAGTTGCCCGTAGCGCTGTCCAGGGTCCTGAGCCTGTTCTGCCCCAGAACTACATCGGCTGCCATTGCCAATAGGGACAATGGGATCTGCAATGGGACTTTCCGACCAGGTTCCCCGAAAGGCCACCTTCTCCCACACGAGCCCACCTGGATTTTAAGATCTTCAGATGATGTCCTTCTCTCGGTACCGTTGCCATCAGCATCAGAGGCGTGCTGGGTGGTGATGCAAGACAGGGCCTTCTTGGTGACCACTCCCAGGTCCTGGATCGCCCTGTCAAGCAGGCCTTGGCATATAAGCTGGTCTGTTGCTGAATGGGGTTTCAATTTGTGGGGTGCTGTTCATTTCTTTTATCGCGGTGTTGTTAATTTATTTGTTTTTATGGTATGTTTTCATTAAGGCTTTGTTTTTCATCTGTGTTCCTTGAGTGGCATTTTTGGGTGGAAAGGCCAGATATCCATCCATCCATCCATCCATCCATCCATCCATTAAATACAAATAAAGAAATAGAACAGGAGACGACCACTTTGGAGACAGCGAGGCCTGTGAGTTGCTCTGCACTTTGGAGTAATGCTGTCCAGCTCTCATGTGGATGAGGATGCTTAGGGGAGGGGGACCTGGGTTGTATTTTGACTCAGGGTGTGTGTGTTCTTGTGGGGGCAGTTTGGGCCTTGCTGAGAGCCCCACCTGTGTTTGCATAGCAGCTCTCAACTAAATGAAATCTAGGTTGGCATCCAGTTGAGTCACTGGCAGGGCCAAAGACCCTGGGTTGCCCTTGATAGGTACTGGTGCCTGCAGTTCTATGTCCTGTGCAGCCCATCTCTGGAGCCAACTGGCTGGACTCCTGTTATTGGACTGTTGAAAGGGGCTCGAGAAATGGCACCTTGTATTCAAGATTTGAAAAGCAAATCCAAAACCACAATGGATCCTTGTGGAAATGCCAGCAAATTCTAGATATACATGCCAACAAGAGCAGAAATGCACTGCCAGAGGTTGTCCACCAAGGAACCCTGTGTCCGTCCTTTGGAGACATCTGGGCAGAAGGCTTAGCCAGGGCCTGAACAGGGCCAACACTCAGTTGTACAACCTATTTGCACCAGATCTGCATTACATAGCAAAGATGAGAGCACCACTGAGCATCCACAGAGTGCCTACCCCTCCCCACTGAGTAACTGCTTAGGTTCACATTGGGGATTGTGGTGAAGGAGTTCAAGGTCAGTACAAAAGAATCAAGACAACTTCTCCAACCCATTGGGTCTCTGATCATAGTGCCAATTTGTACTTACAGGGCTTCAGGACATCACCAGTGTCCCTGGTCTTTAGGGGCCCACTTGTCTCTCAACTCTTCCCTTCCTTTCTTCTCTTTCTAGTTCATCTCCCAGTTGCATGTGTAGCCAATGGACCATGAACCAATCAACAGGCTCAGTGATAGGGCAACTGCTTTGCATGCAGGAGCTCCTAGGGCCATGTCCATAGATGGCACATAGATGGTGATAGAAAGGACCTCCACTGATCTGCTGGAATAGACAAGGCTGTGCTAGAGGGACCAGAGTATCTGAGTTGATTTAAGGCAGTGCTGAGTGTTCATAGTGGTCTGGGATGCAATCCTGTGCACACTTACTAGACAGTAAGAACTTTGACACTCAGAACTGATGGCTGAGCGTTGCTTTTTTCCCTCCTCCCTCCCAATCCCTTTTCCTTTTGTGCTGTGTATTTTAGATTGTCAACTCAAGGGCAGGGATTGTCTTATTATTAAGTAGCTTTGTAAGCTACACTGGGTTTTTGGTTGAAGAGCAGGGTGAAAATGCTGTAATAAAGAAATGTCCAGTTCTGGGGAATCTGTTGCCTTCTTGCCCCACTCATGGGCTCCCTCAAAGTCTCTGGCTGGACAGTGTGGGTGGAGGACCCTTCATCTGACCGACCGAGGGTCATCTTACTTTCTCGCCCACAAAATGTCTGACAATCACTGTGGCCAGGGGTGATAGGTGTTGCAGTCCAAAGCCTCCAGAGGGCACCAGGTTGATAGCCCCTGCTCCACAGTGTGGAGTTACAGGTACAACCACTGGTGGTGTTTGGAATTCCTATTCTCCCCCCCTCGCTGCCAATAAGTAAATATAGACTTCTGTTTTGAGGCTGCGTGCTGAGCAGGGCATCAGTCTGTGACTGATGGAGTTGACACCCAGTGCAGGCTGAGCGCCGCTTCCATTGCCCTGGGGGGATCTTTGCCTGGCGTGACTAATGCCATTTCCTTGCCACGAGCTGCCAGAGGCGGGGGCCGGGAACCCTATTTGATTTGCAAGAGGCCACGGGGGCAGCATGAGGTCCTTTGCCCGGGTGGCTTGTGTGAGGAGGTTGTGGTGGGCTGCTTTCTAATAGGCATGAGCAAAGACGCCGTGGGCAGAAATGTCTTTCTCCTGCCTTTGAGCAGTGGATACATTCTGAGCTGCGATTTCCCCCACTTTTTGTGATATATTTCTGTATTTAATCTTTGACATTTCTACCCTGCCTTTCCTCCAAGGAGCTTGAGGTGGTTTTTAAAAATCACCATCTTCATCATCATTTAATAATAATATTACCTATATAACACCTTTTTGTCTAAAAAGTGATCAAGGGAGTGTACAACAGCTTAAAAAAGTAACACCTTAAAACAAGCAAAAACACTTATTTATTTATTTATTAAATTTATTAATTGCCCATCTGGCTGGTCACCCAGCCACTCCGGGCGATGTACAACAATATAAACAGTTCATACAATAAAATTCAACATTAAAAACATCACATTTCTCAAATTACCCTAGCCCACCCCAAATGCCTGCCTGAACAACCACGTTTTTAATGCGTGGTGGAAGCGCATTAAAGAGGGGGCATGGCGGAGTTCCCTAGGGAGGGAGTTCCACAGAGTGGGGGCCACCACTGAAAAGGCCCTCTCCCTCATCCCCACCAGTCTAGCTGTCCTGGCTGATGGGACAGAGAGAAGGCCAGCCGAGGCTGATCTTGTTGAGTGGCCTGTTTGGTGTTGCTGGTGTTTATTTATCTATCTGGTGTTTATTTATCTATCACATTTATATCTCACCTTTTCTCCCCCTGAAGGAACCCAAGGTGGCATACATAATCCTCCTCCTCTCCATTTTATCCTCACAACAACAACCCTGTGAGGTGGGCTGGGCTGAGAGTCTGTGACTGGCCCAAAGTCACCCAGTGAGCTTCCATGGCTGAATGGGGACTAGGACCCGGAACTCCTCACTTCCAGTCCAACCCTCTAGCCACTACACCACACTGGCTCTCACTAGACCAGTAAACCAGACCAGTGAAAACACGAAAACTACACATTTTGAAATGCTAAATAGAAAAGATGTGCCTCCACATCCTTTTGAAAGGCCAAGCGAGGGGGGCTCAGTCATAGTTCTTGAGTGGGTGCATTCCTTAGTCTGGCGGCAACCAAGGAGAAAGCTCTCTCCCATCCCACAAATGTATACTTACAGCTGGTTGCCTGCACCCACTCCAACCGCTATACCACTCTACCCATACAGAATGCTCACCAAATGGGGAGAATAAGTACAGAGTTGTTGTGCTTATTGCCATTTGCCTCTGCATGCTCATTCTTTGTTTCTACGCCTTTTCAGCAGAGCAGTTTCTGCAGTTTCTGTGAGGTGCATTGGTTGCTAGGCATGGAAATAGGGCTGAGATGAGCATAGGGATTGGTGAAATGGCTGCTGATATTCAGACACAGATGGCTCCCTAAATCAGGGGAAAGCTGTGATATTCGCTTGTGTAATTCCTAGGGGGAAGTGCATCGTGGGAGGCTCTTTTCCACATGAAAGGTTGTAGGTTTCCATCCTCCTCCTCTGAGCTTTTTAACGGGACTTCCCCTGGCTGTTCTACCAAAGTGATTAACAAGGAGCCTGTGCTCAGAAAAACAAGCTTTCAAACACATGGGTGGGTGTTAGATGACTGGTACTGTTAAAGGTCCTGGATGCTGCTACCAATGTGTTCCACCCGTAGTTACATTGAATCACAGGCTTTGTAGTTTTTCTGCTGCATGAACAGTTTTCACACTTGGATGTTTCGCTCAAAAGAATGAAGCCAGGTTGGCATGGGAGGATTAACATATCCTTAGGAAAAGGTTAAAACATGGTAAGAATACAGATAGTTCAGTACAAAATGTTGGATATTTGAAAGAGGGGTGGTGGAGTTTAGCATGGCTTGAACCAGAATCCAATTTTCTTAAAAAAACGACAACAACCACACATGCACATCAATGAGGAAGTCTATTTTGAAGCTGTCCAGAATCCGAACTTGTTTGTCATGTTTGGCTTTTGACACTCCTTAACTCTTGCTGGCTCCCTGGTGGTCCCAGTTCAGTCATGATCTTTTATTTACTGCCTTTTAGCTGTGTTTCAGGCTGTGCAGAGTCTTTGGAGACCCACGGCGCTTTCAGAGTGTCATTTGTATCAAAGATGCCTGTGAACATCTCTGTGGCTGTATTGCCAAATATCCCGCATTTATCACTTGGGGCTTGTGTTGCCAGCGTGTCCCACCATGGAGACGCAGTGGGTTACAGATGGCGCCACGTTTCTCACCATGGCGCAGTGGTAAACATTTTGCAACGATTTACCTCCTCAGATATTGCTCAGCAGAGATCTAGTGGATACATTAGTAGATGAGATGCTTGGATTCTGTATGCCTTTCCTGGAGACAGAGTGCTGTGTTGTGGTTAATTTCTGATGAGACTCTGAGGTTAGCAGGGTAACTGTACTCTTTGACATGGAAACTCTGGACCTTCACCCCAGATGTGTGTGGGTAATCAGGGCCAAAGAAAGGTCTTTGGGTCATGCTCAAAGGCACTTTTGTCAGGACTCCCAGCCCTCAGCCCTTCCAGCTGCAGCAAAGGATTCTGATGAGGATGAGGGACAGTTAGTGACTCATTTCCATGGGTGGGACAGCCAGTGACTTATTCAGGGCTCTTCCAGCCAGAGGACACAGTCCTGCCATTGGCCTCTGGCTTAGAACCTCCATCTCCCCAGCCTTGCAGAAGCCTCAAGTGAGGGCCCTTTAACAATCTAGTCAGCTCCTCCAAGAGGGGTGGAACTGACCACACTACAGGTCCTGTCTGCGTACATAAGGTTTCAGTTGGCTTTAGCTCCTTGGTGAGACAACATCCTCCTATTGTCCTACTAGAAGAGAGTTCCAGCCAGCAGAACCTATCTATTGGAGCTATCCACAGTCCTACTTTCTGCCTTGATCTTGCTACCAGCTTCCCCTGTGAGGTTCAAAGAACCAGAGGAAGGGACAGTCATCTTTGTTGTTTCTTTTCCTCCTAGGTAGAAGCCAGATTCCAGCTGAACATCAGGAAAAAATTTCCTGACTGTTAGAGCAATGCGACAATGGAACCAATTACCTAGGGAGGCAGTGGGCTCTCCCACACTGGAGGCATTGAAAATGAAGGTGGACAGCCATCTGTCAGGAATGCTTTGACTTAGATCCCTGCACTGAGCAGGGGGTTGGACTCAGTGGTCTTATAGGCCCCTTCCAATCCTACTATTCTATGATTCTAGATATGTCCTGGATTTTCAAACAGGTTTATGGGAAATAATATCTAGTGAGCCCCCAGCTTAAATGAATCCCTGCTCACAAAGTTCTAGTGAGATGGAAAGATGGTAAACCAAACATTTGGCAATCACAATACCATTTGTGCAGTTGATATACCTATATTCATGATAGGTGATATTAATGATGGGTGTCAGCTCAATTTGGAATGAGCTTGGTTAATAAGAGCAATTTCCCCAAAATTCAGACCATGACTCAACTTTCCCCTGGACCCGTTCTGAAATTTAGATTGCGTTGCCAGAAGCATGGCAGTTGCTTTCCTTAAGTTAATGCGGTAAGCCCCGGAACCCTGCCTTGCCCTCCCTTCCCCCAAACTTATCTGTTGATGCAGCAGTGTTGACGGAGATTATGATGATAAGGAGGGAAGTTCCAATTCCTCCCTGGTTGCCTTCATGACCACCTCCCATCTGCAAGGTATGACGTTTCCATGGTGCATGAAGTCTATACGAAGGTGCTGTGGGAAAACTACATTTCCCAGGCGCCCAGGTACCAGGGAGGGCACCATTTTCAGCATTCAGCTGCTCGGGAGGACTTTTTCTGGGCCAAAACCAAGGTGTGTTACAATGAAAGCTAACCCCCTCCCCTCTTAGGTGTGGTGTGGTAGATGTCGTCCTTGAGAGGCAGGGGGCAGGGAATCTAACTTAGTCTTGATGGCTGTTCAAAGCTAGGAATTGCTGCCTACCAGCTTCTCTATCTGCTCAGGGACTAAACACAGGTGAATGTCAGGGCAGGAGGTCACAGGTCTGGAGTGTGTCCGTGGGCCTTGAAGATAAACTCTGGGACATCTTATCTTTGAAGATGAACTACATTGCTTGGCACTGGTGTGTGTGTGTGAGTGTGCGTGTGTGTGTGTGAGAGAGAGAGAGATGGTGTTTGCTTGGAGGGTGTCTAATGCTATTTCCTGCAGAGAGAGATTGCTATTCATCTCTCTCTCACTTTCACCCTCCCCTGAAATCTCTTCTTTGGAGCTCACTTTGAGAAATATGTGATGTGAATTGGTGAAAAGGGGGAACTCCCTGAGTTATGAGAAGGACTGAATTTGTAAATGCAGAGGGAAGCCCTGGTTTTGTTCTATGAACCGACCTTGCAGCTTTCTCCTGGTTCAGGCCCCTGGGCCACCTATTCCAGTATTACCTGCTCTGGCTGGCAGTGGCATTCCTCCAAAGGCTTTCCCAGCTGTGCTGGCCAAGATCCTTAAACTGGAGATGCCAGCAACCGAGCTGGGCTGTTCCATCACCTCTGCTGAGACACCAGCTGCCTTTGGCACTCCCACAACTGTTAGCCATTTCACCAGGCAGCTCGAGCTGTTTCCATCCTAGCTGGTCATTATACCTATACCTTTAAGAACTGGTGCTAGGTTGCCTTCTTTTTTTCTTTTCTTCCTCCCTTCCCAACCCCCTTTTCCTTGTGTGTTGTGCCTTTTAGATTGCAAGCCTGAGGGCACTGCGGATCAAGCTAAGCTGGTCTGGGAGCCTTTTTGCCTTAAGAAGAGGGTAAAAATAGAATGGATAGAATCATAGGGTTGGAAGGGGCCTACAATTAAAGGCAGCCACCGGCGTGATCACATCACTGCAGTGCTGAAGGAGTTGCACTGGTTACCAGTTGTTTTCCAGGCCAAATACAAGGTGATGGTTTTGACCTTTAAAACCCTATGCAGTTCAAGGAGCGCCTCCAGCAACACCAGACAGGCCGCTCAACAAGATCAGCCTCGGATGGCCTTCTCTCTGTCCCATCAATCAGGACAGCTAGGCTGGTGAGGACGAGGGAGAGGGCCTTCTCTGTGGTGGCCCCCACTCTGTGGAACTCCTTCCTTAAGGAACTCCGCCATGCCCCCTAGAATCATAGAATCATAGAATAGTAGGGTTTGAAGGGGCCTACAAGGCCATCAAGTTCAACCCCCTGCTCAATGGAGGAATCCAAGTCAGAGCATCCCTGACAGATGGCTGTCCCCTCTTTAATGAGCTTCCGCCACGCACTGAAAACTTGGTTATTCAGGCAGGCATTTGAGGTGGGTTAGGGTATTTTTAAATAATGTTTTAATATAGAATTTTACTGTTTTAAATTGTACCATTGTACATCGCCCAGAGTGGCCGGGGGTGACCGGCCAGATGGGCAATTAAGACATTTAATAAACAAACAAATAAACAAACAAATAAAAAATTCAAGGCCATCGAGTCCAACCCCCTGCTCAATGCAGGAAGCCTGATTCCCAGGTGGTCTCCCATCCAAATACTAACCAGACCTGACCCTGCTTAGCATATGAGATCAGACAAGATATAGAATTGACCCCCTACCACACACACTACTTTAAATAAATAATTTTTAAATGATTTAAAGCATGTGCTTCTACCCTCTGAGCTATGGGCCCCTGAGGCAGAGTGATGTAGGTTTGGGGCAGCATTAAAATGTGTGTGTGTGTGTGCGCAGGTAAGAAAAAGGCGCTCTGTACATGGTCAGACATTTTTGCCTTTTGCCTAGTTCTCACCATGGTGCTGAACCTGAACCTGGTGCTGAATGGCTTCAGCTATTGGGCAGTATAGAAATGTAACAAATAAAAAAACAAATAAGGACTGTATGATTAAGAATACAGGTGTGGGCTCGTCTGATTGAGTGTTCCTCTCCAGGGATACACTTCCCTGCACACAGAAAGCCAGCACATTAGGGAGGAGACTAGGCTTGCACTCTTTCCCCTGAGATGCTGCCTTCCTACTGGTGGGGATTCCTTTTCTGGAGGAGAATTCTGACATTTCACAGCCCAGATACAGGTTGACAAGTTCAGTGAGAAATGAGGCTTTCATTCCTTGAACCTCTCAAATTCCAAGACTCTGCACTGACACAGGGAAATAGGTTCTGGGGCTCAGAGTCCCTTCTCAGGTCATGCGACAACCCAAGTCTCTTCCACTGGCATTTGACCCATTAAATGCATGAAATCTAAAGGTTGACATTTGCAAAGAAATTGTGAATCAGAGTGCCTCTGACTATAAGTAGAGTGGCTTTTCCTTTGCACAGAGACTCTCTCCACATCCTAGGGTTAGAGGTGGCAGTTTTCAAGACACAGAACATTTTAAAAAAAATATTTATTGCATTTATATCCTGCCTTTTTTCCTCTTGCAAGGAACCCAAGGTGGCTTACGTCATCCCCCTCCTCTCCATCTTATCCTCACAACAGCAACCCTGTGAGGTAGAGCTGAGAGTCTCTGACTGGCCCAAAGCCACCCAGTGAGCTTCCATGGCCAAGTGGGGATTAGAACCTGGCTTTCCCAGCTCCCAGTCCAACACTCTCACCACTGCACCACACATCTTTCTTTCTTTCTTTCTTTCTTTCTTTCTTTCTTTCTTTCTTTTATTTATTTAATTTCTTATTTGCCCATCTGGCTGGTCACCCGGCCACTCTGGGCGATGTACAATGGTACAATTTAAAGCAGTAAAATTATACATTAAAACATTATTTAAAAATACCCTAACCCACCACTACACCACACATGAATTCCAGACACCTCTTACTTTTAGACATTTGATTATTCTCCCCGATTCCTACCCCCCACCCCACCCCGCCACACACACCTAGCAATCACAACTAGAACATGCAGGAAAGGAAAACTACAAAGCCTTCGGGTTTTCCTATCAAAGGAGACAACCATGTGGAGAACAATTGATAGCTCCCCGTGACAATTCAGTCTTTCCAAGTAACAAGGGATACAGCTTTGGCTTTATCAAAGGGTGGATTTGCAAACACTTAGAATGTGTAAAGGAAATGAAATCCTGGAGAATTCCTACGATGCATCAGATTTCCACAGAGCAAAAGGCAATTTTGATTGCTACTCTTACAACTCAGCTGGCCCCTACTGTCAGTGTCTCTTCGCTTCCTAATCTCATCTCTCAAGCCAAGACCAGTCTGCCCAGGACATATGATGGGCCCCAAATCCCTAGACTAGAAGCCTGTGATTGGGTTTTCTGGATGACTTTGCAAAGAAGAGTTCAAACAACCAGCTGTAAACCCAGATCTGACACATCAAGGTGGTTTGTTCTCAGAGGAAAGTCACAGTCAGGAAGGGGTGGGGTATTCAGTGGAGTCAGACAGGGAAGCTTCAGGTTGGAATGCTGCTATTTTAAAAGCCTCTGCAATTCTGTGTGAATGGGCTTTTTGTTTTGTTTAAAGCATCTTTTTAGACCCTGCAAAACTCTGGGAGATTTCAGCCATGAAATCTTCCAGAGCTTAGGTACAATCAGTAGCAAACAACATATTCCAGCTCATTGGATTATGATCTAAAAGACATGACACAAAAGGAAAAAGGGGCAAGGAGGGAAGAGGAAAGCAAGCAAACCCAGGCACCAGTCCTGAACTCAGGCAATGCTGCTAGAAAGGCTCCATGAAGCCCCCAGGTCCTGCTGAGGGATGTAAATGCTCAGGGATCGGCAACATGTTTGGGATTAAAGGTAAAGCCGAAGAGTGTCTGACTCTAGGGTGTGGTGCTCATCCCCATTTCTAACCCGAAGAGCCAGCGCTGTCCGAAGACCTTTCTGTGGCCATGTGGTCGGCATGACTGAACACCGAGGTGCACGGAACGCTGTTACCTTTCCCACTGCAGCGCTACCTATTTATCTACTTGCAATTTCTTGCTTTCGACTGCTAGGTTGGCAGGAGCTGGGACTGAAGACTGGAGTTCACTCTGCCACGCGGCACTCGGGTCTCGAACTGCTGTCCTGCCGACTTTCCGGTCCGCAGTTCAGCGTCTTAACCACTAAGCCACCGTGGCCCCTATGTTTGGGATTAGAACACCCATAATCCTTAACTACTGGCCATGTTGGCTGGGGCTTCTGGGAGTTGTCACAGGGAGCTCTCTCAGGTGCTGATTTCATCCTGGTTTGTTTAGTCACTGACTGTAGATCTGCCACTGAATGACTCCCTCAGAAGGTCAGTCCCCGCCAGGTCTAGCAGCAGGCAAGGAGGGGGCCGTGGCTCAGTGGCAGAGCCCCTGCTGTGCTTGCGGAAGGTCCCAGGTTCGATCCCCAGCAGCATGTCCAGGCCAGGCTGGGAAACAATCCTGCCTGAAATGCTGGAGAGCCGCTGCCAGTCACTGTGGACGGTACCGGGCTAGACGGACCAAGGGTCTGACGGGACAGCTGCCTATTTTCCTAAACGCCACCCCATCTGAATTCAAGAGAGGCCCTTCTCATTTGCCCACCTGGGGGAGCAATTAGGTGGGTGACCACCCATGAGGGGGCCTTCCCTGCAGTGGCCCCACTCCTCTGGAACGAGTTGCCATCTGGAGCCTGCCATCTGGAGCCTGCCAGCTGGAGCCTCATCACTGCAGGCTTTTAAGAAGGCCTTGAAAACATATTGTTTTACTCTGGCCTTCTCTGGATACGATGGCTGCTGCTGCTGTTTTTATTGTCAGTTTTGTTGTTGTTGTTTTTATTGCTGTTTTTAGGCTTCTGCCCTGAAAGGCAGCCAAGAAATATTTTACATAAATAAAATAAAATAAACTCAGAATGGGCTTCTCTCAACTCAGCTAATTTGGGGCTTGCCCCAGACTCAGCCCCAGAAGAAGTCTGGGGGGAAAGTACCCCTTTCCGTCCCACATGGACAGATCTATCCGTTGCTACTAGAGCATGATACCTCCATGTTCAGAGAGAGTCTACCTCTGGCTACCAGGTGACGGGAAGAAAGAAGAAAGGCCAGGAGGTGACTTTTGCCCGGACTAGCTGGGCCTTCAGTTTGATCCAGCAGGGCTTCTCTTCTCTGGTGTCCCCCCCCCCCGCATTGCCTCGACTTGTCTGTCCCTGAAAAGCATCTTGATCTGTGAGCCGTGGTGGGAGGGGGGGAGGGAGGGAATCCAATTGGGTGTGAAACAGGCCTCTATTTTGAAGCCTTTAAGTCACTTCCCATGTTCCCAGGGAAAGGACGCTGGTGGAGGCTTATCGGGTGCGAAGCTCATGTCTGCACCTCCTCGTATTCCGACGGCTGAGAGGAATCAGCCAGGCTCCCCAAGGGCAACAGAAAGGACGCACCAAGACCTTCTTTTCGGGGAAGTGGGATGCGATGTAGTGCCATCATGGGAGTGCCTGTATCAGGGGGAGCCAACTTGCCATCCTCCAGATGTTTGGGACTACAACCACCATCAGCCCCAGCCAGCATGACCAATCGTCAGGTTGCATACTCCTGGCACATATGCACAGGAATGTGGGTGGAGAAAAAAAAAAGGGTGGTCTGTTTATCTTCTCCAAGGATGTACATACGTCAGCTTTCCCCAAGCCGCTGCCCACCAGATGTGTTGGACTACATTGCCATCATCTCTGGCTAGCATTGCCAGGGATGATGGCAGTTGTAGTCCAACATATCTGGAGGTGGTGGCTTGGGGAGTCCTGACATAGACCCGGCATTCCCAAACTGTTGGCCAGGGTTTGCTGCCATGGCATGCAAAAAGTACACAAACTAAATTAATTTAGGGTACAATCCTCAATTCTATTTAGTCAGAACAAAGTCCTACACCTCCCATAGCTGGCTGGGGAATGCTGGGAGTTGTAGGTCTTCTTTTCTGTCTAAACACGCATAGGATTGTAGGCCTTTTTTCTGTCTAAAGATGCATAGGATTGCGCTATTCAATGCTTTGCTCTTTCACCGGAAGTGGTTTCCTTCCAGATTATGAGCAAGAGTAACATTGGGAGACATGTGCTGGATTCCCCATTGGTTTTAAAAAGATTAAGAGCAGGCACCATGTGTGTGTGTGTGTGTGTGTGTGTGAGTGTGAGAGAGAGAGAGAGAGAGAGAGAGAGATGGGGTGCGGGGTGGGGGGGGAGGAGAAAGAATCTGACCTGGGCTGCAGTCCTGGTGGAGGACAGCTTAGAGCTGCTGTTAAGTATCTGGGAAACAGCAAGCAATCCAGTCATAATCGCTTGATGTTATTTCTAGTTCGGCCGCCATGTCTGCCTGCCCTGCTGCGAACAGGTAACCCCGTTGCACCTTGACTGACTGGACAATTCAACTGTACCCAATGCACAGATGCAGCCAGATCCCTTCCCTCCTGTGGAGGCTGATGGCTGTGGCCTTGTCTCCTTTGGAGAGTCTCGCTGAGACACAGCAGAAAGCCTCCTTAGTGGGCAGGGGGCTTTATTTCTCATGCTTTGGTTCTCTTGTGGGATGCAGGAAGCCCATCCACCTTTTGGGAGTTATTCATCTGATGACTTGCTTCACATTTCTCAGTGGCCACCCACCAACTCTTGAGTAACCCCACAACACATGCGCAGGTACAAACGGGCTTGGAAAGCCCCCTTAGTCCAGTTCATTCCATTGCTGTAAAAGTTATGGCGAGGATGCCTCGGCAAAGCACGATAAGAACGTCTCCTGTACGGTGTGATGGACCAAGCACTCTGCCCCGTCAGCACCACCTTTTTCGAGATATCTTTGAATAAAGACAGTGCAGGCTGGTGGCTCCGATGTCAGTGGGGCAGTAAATCTGCTCTAGGTGTCAGTTGGGACCTGTCAGAACACTAAAGGCGCTATCCAAGGTGCTGAACCTATTTTAGGGATAGGGCCTGGCACCTTAGATAGCAACTTAGACTAAAGAACATGGCCAGCCCAGTCACCAGGGCAGCTATCAGGGGTAGGCACAGCTGGGCACCTGCCCAGGGCCCACCCCCCAGCAGGAGCCCCCCTGACAAGATCCCCCTGGACTTGCTCCTCCTCTTCTCCATTGCAGCCTGCTCTTCCCCTGCCTCTTGCTCCGGCCCAGACAATGGTGGTGGTGAGAAGGAGGAGCAGGAGATGCTGTGGCCTCCTGGCTCCCTGACAAGCCAGGGGAGCCCTGGTGAGGAAGAGGAGGAAGAGGAAGAGCAGCTGGCAGTGTGAGGGAAGACTCTCTGAGGGAAGAGGGGGCCCATGGAGGGCATCTTGCCCAACCGTCTGCAAAAACCTTAGGCTACCACTGCGAGAAACCCAAAGCTGCATCTCTACCCATTCCCAGCTGACTGGCTTCACTTCCCTCATAGCTCAGCTGATGTCAAAGAAGTTCTGTAGAAATCCTGGCCAGCCCCTCCCAGGCCACGGATGGGTCAGTGTGAATCTCCCCTCCTTGGAGATTCATTCCCCCAGCCCCATACTTGTTCCCTTTGAGATTTTCCTGTGTTTTTTTGGGTGGCTGGCAAAGAGTCAAGGCAAAACCCTTCCATACCCTGCAGGCCCAGCCCAGGGGGACACCCCCCCCATAAGTGGCTTTGGTGGGTTACCCTTACAGTCAGGATCAGTAAGGTTTAGGGAGCTAGTGTGATGCTTGATGCCATTTTTAAAAGCAACTGTCTATTTCTCAGCATCTCTCTGCTTGGTTCTCTCATAAATATATTGGATTGGAAACTTGAGTTGATTGGATGTGCTTTGTCTAGCCTGGAGGTTTCTTCACAGAGAGGAAGGCCAGGATCTCTTCTCGATCATCTCAGAGTGCAGGACACGGAATAGTGGGCTCAAGTGACAGGAAGCCAGGAAAAACATCCTGACTGTTAGAGCAATACCACTGTGGAGCCCATTCCCTTGGGAGGCGGTGGGCTCTCCCACACTGGAGGCATTCAAGATGAGGCTGGACAGCCATCTGCTGGGGATGCTCTGACTTGGATTCCTGCACTGAGCAGGGGGTTGGACTTGATGGTCTTATAGCCCCTTCCAACCCGACCATTCTATGATTCTATGACCGATGATTCTATGAGGCTGATGAGGCTTGGCAAACATGTTAACCAGGTCCTTGAGGAGTTGAAGGCAAGCTCTGAAAAAGGGGCTTATCCGTCTCCATATATCAAAACCATACGCCCGTCCTCTCCTCTGGGCAGGATCGAGGATATTGAGAAAAAACACAGTACTGGTGCTGGAGTTACATCTGAGGAATATCGGCAAAAGGGTGTCTTGCCACCTGTCCTACCTCGCAGGGTGGAGGTGCAAACGTACTGTTTTTTCCACACATAGTAAGAGCGTTTCAAAAACGGAACCCCTGTCCTGATGGAGGTTGGTTGGGCTTTCCCTCGCTGGAGGTCTTCAGGCATGTTGAGATTAGCAGCTGCATGCAAGAGGACCTTTTCTTCTGCCACCCCTCAGGTGTGGAATGACCTGCCAGCTGAAATGTGCCTGCTGTTCTCTTTGGAGGTTTTAAAGTGGGCATTAAAGACTCTATTGTTCTGGCAGGCCCTCCCTTTTGAGAACTCTCACTCCTTTTCGTTGACTGTTGTATACTGTTTTTATGCTGGATTGTTTTTACTGTTGGGGTTTTTGTTAAATTGTTTTTAACTTTGTACACCACCTAGAGTATTTGTATTTAGGCAGGTTATAAATTGAACAAATAAAAATAAATAATAATGTTCTAGCTCTGGATTTCTTGCACCCGCTTGGGCGTTAGACTTGATGGCTTACTTGGTCCTCTCTGACTCTAGGATTCTAAATATACATAAAATGTAATTCAGAGGGGAGCCCAGAATATTCACAAGAAAAGGCCTGTTGGAAAAGACCAAAGGTCCATCTTGCTGAGTATCTTCCTTCTCACAGTGGCCAGGCAGATGCCTACAGGAAGCCCATGAGTTGGGTAAGGAGCCAGCAACCTTCTCGTGGTGTTAGCCCTCACCGCTGGGAGCCAAGGTCTGGCCAACCGCCTTTTGTTAGATGTCTCCTCCCATGAAGATGTGCAATCCCCTTTGAAAACCATCTAACCCAGGGCTGTAGAACCTCTTTCGGCCTGAGGGTTGAATTATGCTTCTGAGAAGTTCTGCATTCCAGTGGTGGGTGGGGCCAAAGGCAAAAGCACAGGGCCAAAGTGACCCCAAATACCAGAATATTTCATCTTAAAGCTCTTATGGCCAGGAACTGAGCCTTTGGAGAGGCATCTGAACCTTTTAGAAGGGAAGAAAAATGGCACAATAGCTGGGAAATGACTACATGACTGGTTGACAGAGAAAAGGGGTGGGGCAGGGAAGGGGCGTGGCCATCTGCTGAACCCAGGCAGGCTGGATTGGCTCCCAAGGCTTGAGGTTGGACATCCCTGATCTAAGCCAATGGCCACCACCACGTCTTCAGCTAGGCCCCAAGAGCCAGAGAGAACAACGCTGGGTGCTCTCTGGCTGAAATTTTGGGAGCTGTGCTGGAACTGCAGCACCCAGCTCAAATTGCCTTCCAAAAGTGCAATGCGTGTGTGTATGTGTGTGAAAATCCTTCCCCCTTTTTCCAGCAAGCAGATGATGTGATGAATCCAGGCCAAACTTGGCTGGGTAGGACAGCTAAGCTGCGGGTGGAACGAGGTGGGGGATATCTTTGGCAAGGCGAACACACAACAAGCAGCCATCTGCTCCTTAAGGGCTCTTCTGTGGAAGCTTCCTTCTGGAAAGGGAAGCGGCTTTGCTGGGAGCCTGCTATTTTTGGCTTTTGCAAAGCACAGGCGTTGTGACGGTGCCAGATCCAGTTGTGGTGGGGCACCCCGGAACCTCTTTGAATGCTTGGGGATATTTTAAGTGCCAGTGTGTGTAGTGGTGAGAGTGTCAGACAGACCAGGACACAGGAGATCTGAGTTCTAGTCCCTCCTTGGCCATGAAGCTCACTGGGCAACTTTGGGCCAATCACTGGTGCTCAACCTAACCTACCTCACAGGTTTGTTGTGAGGATAAAATGGAGAGGAGAAGGAGGATCGAGTTCCTTGCAAGAGGAAAAAAGGCCTTGAGTTCCTTGCAGGGAGGAAGAAAGGCGGGATACAAATGTAATAAATTAATAAAATTTTTAAAAATACATAACGTAATCATGAAGGAGCACCCCTGAGAATGTGCAGAGTGCCTTCCCCTTGCCCTCTAAGGAATCACAACCCAAAGCTGGCACATTCTGGCAGCTTTGAAAGAGAAGGAAGTTCAAGGACAAGTCAGGGTGACCTGCTGGCAAACTTGAGAACTTTTGTTAGAAATCTGGAACCGTAGAGGTGTTGGTACTTCAGGTAGCTCTAGGAACATCGGAAGCTGCCGGCTAAAAAGCCAGATCAATTCACTCTTGCCTAAATTCAGTGGCCGCATCTCAGTTTCACAGTGGCATATTTCCCGGCCAGGCTTGGATATGCTGGGGATGGAACTGCGGACCTCCTGCATGTAAAGCAGCTGCAGCAACAGTAACAGTAGCAGTCATATCACGAGAAGGCCAAGGTAAAATAATATGTTTTCAAGGCCTTCTTAAAAGTCTGCAATGGTGGAGCATGCCGGACCTCCGATGGCAGCTTGTTCCAAAGCTGCGGGGCTGCTGCAGAGAAGGCCCTCTCACGTGTGTTCACCCACCTGACTGCTCTCATGGGTGGGCAGATGAGAAGGGCCTCTTTTTCTGGTCTTAAAGTCTGGGCAGGCTGATATGGGTTTGCAGGCCCTTCAAGTAACTTGGTCCCAAACTGTTTAAGGCTCTAAAGGTCAAAACCAGCACTTTGAATTGGGCTCGGAAATGCACCGGTAATCAGTGCAGCTGGCTCAGTATAGGCGTTATATGATCAAATCACCTCTCCTCCACCAATACTCGGGCGGCCGCATTCTGCACAAGCTGGAGTTTCTGAACCGTCTTCAAAGGCAGCCCCATGTATAGTGCATTACAGTAGTCCAGCCTGGATGTGACTAGTGCGTGGATAACTGGCGCTCAAGGTGACTCTGGGCTTTTCTACATGAGGCATTTATCGTGTGCTTGTCATTCCCTACTCACAGCGGTTTATGGGTTCTTTAAATGACGGATAACCCTCCAGTTTCACTTCTGTGTCTTACGAGCCCTTTTGGCTAGTTTTTTTTTTAGAGCAGGGTAGGGATGTCAGGGGCCACGGTGGCTTAGTGGTTAAGACGCTGAACTGCGGACTGGAAGGTCGGCAGGTCAGCAGTTCGAGACCCGAGTGCCGCGTGGCGGAGTGAGCTCCCGTCTTCAGTCCCAGCTTCTGCCACCCTAGCAGTTCGAAAGCAAGAAATTGCAAGTAGATAAATAGGCACCGCCTCGGCGGGAAAGGTTCCGTGCACCTCGGTGTTCAGTCATGCCGGCCACATGACCACGGAAGTGTCTTTGGACAGCGCTGGCTCTTCGGCTTAGAAACGGGGATGAGAACCGCACCCTAGAGTCGGACACGACTGGTTGGGGACACCTTTACCTTTTTTAGGGATGTCAGAGAATTCCGCGACGGATCTCGGTGAGGCCGAATGCCAGTGCATTCGGCTCCCCAAAATCTGTTGCGGAACAAAGCCCCCGCCCCCCCACCCCACGAAAGGCATGCGGGATGAAGTCCCCGCCGCCCCCACCCCACGAAAGGTGTGCGAAATGGAGCACTTACTTGCTCCCGTCCGCGCTGCTTTGCGAATGGCGGCCGTCCTGCAGCCGCCATTCGCTTCCTCCTCTCAATAGCCATGATAGGCTAACGCAGGGACGTTTGCGTCTCTGCAGAGGCCGTGATAGGCTACGTAAGTATTTATGTAGCCTATCACGGCAGGGGGGGGAAACCCCAGCGTACGTAAATGGCGGCGGCTACTGCCATTTGCATACGATGGGGTTTTACCCTCTGCCGTGATAGGCTACGTAAATATTTATGTAGCTTATCATGGCTCAATACAGGGACGCAAATGGTGGCAGCTACGACAGCCGCCACTTGCGTCCCTGCAGGGCTGCCCAGTGGCTGGATGTCCGGCTGCGGGTGGCTGGAGCTGGCCGGCAGCTCCGTGGCTTGGCTGCGGAGCGCAGCCGGCCGGGCAGGATTCTGGGGGGAGGGACGGAGCGCCTCCCCCCCCATCGAGGATTCCAGGGGGAGGGATGGAGTGCCTCCCCCCCACCGCAAATTGCCAGGTGCGGAGCCAGGTAAAGGATTCGTACATCCCTAGAGCAGGGAAAATGCAGCATTTAATTGTGAAAGAGAAAGAAAATGCTTTCTCCACTTGTGTATTTGCGCTATTCTGCTATACCACACAGGCTATGTAGAAAAGCAGGAAAGGAAATGCTCTTGTGTAGCGCACGAATCTTAATTCTGCGACGAAATCGAAAGTAGATACAGCGGATTAACAGCCAATTAACAGCCTCATGTAGAAAAGCTGTCTATTGCTAATATAGTCCTTTCCCTAAAAATAATGTAAGATTCCAGGCCTCATTGTTCTGAATAAAGCGCTACATTATATAAGAATGTGGGAAGCTGCCTTATACAGAGTCAGACCCTGGTTCCATCTAGCCCAGTTTTGTCTACACTGACTGGGAGTAGCAGCTGTCCAGGGTTTCTGATGGGGCTCTTTCCGTGACCTACCTGGAGATGCCAGAGAGTGAGCATGGGTTCATTGGCATGCAAAGCAGGGGCCCTTTGGTACGGCTATCCGACCACGCTGCAGCTCACTTGGGCCAGTCGGTGACACTCAGCCTAACCTACCTCACAGGGTTGTTGTGAGGATAAAGTGGAGAGGAGGATTATGTAAGCTTCCTTGGGTTCCTTGCAAGAGGAAAAAGGGCGGGATACAACAACAACAACAATAATATCATGGGAAAAAGAAGTCAATCATCAGCTGTTAGCTATAATAGCTCGATGAAGGGGCAGCCTACCTTCAGATATGAGTTGCCAGGGTGGGAGTTGTAATAGCAGCCCCTTCCCTGGCCATTCCTATGGGACCAACCCTACCAGGAGACAAAGTGATGTGGCTGCCTCAGGTGGGAGGAGTTGAACCTGCAGCCCCTTCCCTGGACATCCCTACAGATCCCCCACCTATCATGGATAGAATCAGGCTGCACACTTGATTGCACATGGATGATTGCAGCAAAAACTGGGGGTGGGGTGGGGGAAGCATTGCATCAAATATTTACCTCTGCTCCTGCCTCAGTTCTTTGGGTTTGTGGGCAGGGTGCTGGTGGTGGTATCTTTGGCCTCAGGCTAGGGGAAGAGCCAGCCAGGTGGATCACAGTGTGGATGATGTTTGCTCTGTCTGCTGATCTGAAATCCAATGTTCTTTGAAAGCCAGTTCTGTTCATGTTCAGGGGCACTATTGATTTGGGGGGTTTGCTGCCTCAGGCAGCAAACAGTCTTGGCCTGGCCCTACACGACAGGGGTGCAGAACCTCTTTCACCCTGAGGGCCACATTCCATTCCAGAGAAGCTCTTGGGGGCCTCATTCCAGTGGTGGGCGGGGCTGAAGGCAAAAGGGCCAGGGAAGGGGCAGGGCCATGTTGGGAAGCCCCAGGGGCTGGATTTGGTCCCTGGGCCTGAAGTCCTGCACTCCTGGACTAAATGGACTAAATGGAGCCTATGTCCAAATTCATGGAGGATCAGTCAACTAATAGCTCTTAGTTTCAGCAATTGGATGGGCCCCCCATGTACTGAAGAAGTATATGTGATTTTTTTGGACAAACAACACCACTTTCTTGCTCTGCCTGTGAGCTTCCAAGGTGTATCTGGATGGCAGCTGCATCTTCTGGAGACAGAACACGTGAGCCTCGGCCTAAGCCAGCAACAGCAGTGAAGTTCTTTCCCCTGCAGTGCTTCTGTTGGCAGCCAGGGGCGCTGTGCCCCTCTTTGGCCTTGGAGATCCATCCGGTGGTGACTTGCCTGGAAGATATTGGCAAAGAGCTGTCTAGGGAGGAGGGAGCAATTATGGCTGGCCTGCCCAGGGCTGGGCTGGGCTGAACTGGCAGGGGGAACTACCCCCTGCACCCACCCATGCACGCATCCACGGTGGTGCACAAGCAGTGAGTGCGCAGAAAGGGGGCTTTGGCAGAACGACTTGCTTAGGGATGTCAGTTGCTGCGGAATCTGGCCCTTTAGGGGCTCGATGGACTTCTGGCAGGCATGCCACTCGGCGTGCATTTGGAGGCCGAGCTGCAAGGCTTTTCCTGAATTTCAGGAACTTTCCCAATTTTTTTAAAAAAGTGCATAAATAGAAATGTGTGCAAATTGCAAGGTGCAATTTGCATGATTTATGCACGTTTGGCAGCAGTTTATGCAAATTACAGCCAGAATGTGCATAAATCTGCAAATTGTGCCCCAGAACTTGCACACATTTCTATGTACGTCAATTTTTTTAAAATGCAAAATCCATGAGCTGGCTGAACCGGATGCAGATCGCGTCTGCAGCAAGACTCGCGTCTGCATCAAGGCTTGTGGGGAAACTGGCTGAAGTCTGGGGAGGTGAGCTGATGAAAGCTCCACGAACTCCATCCCCCAGACGGATTCCTCTGACATCCCCAGACTTGCTTCACCTGGGGCTCTCGGTTTGTTAGAACAGCCATGACATTCCTATTTCCATGATTTTTGCCAACACCATGCCAGACTTCATGCGGCCTATGCAAGAGACGTTTCTGCACAGCGCCCCTTAGGCACATCTGAAAGGCGCCGGGTTGGGGAAGGCGGGTCTACTTGAAGTACAACTAAGTCTCGATTCAACCCGCTCTTTCCATTTCATTAGTACACCCATCCTTCCTCCTTCCCAGTCATTCCTGCACCCCCTGCTTCACTGGTGCTTCTGGGCGTTCTCCTGATTTCCTGCTCCCTTTCCACTCTGGCCTCTGGAGAGATATTCTGGCTGCACTTGAGTTGACCTTGGACAAAGGAGAGTCTGGTGTCCTCACTGCACCTTCTATGAAACCTCTGGTGACACAGATTCCAGCTGCCTGGCGAGGAGGAGGTAGGACCATTTGAGAGCTTGTGTAGGCCAAAGGGTTTGGGCCGTGGCACTTTCCATTCTCCCACCTGGTGAAAGTGCGCACACCCCTCTGAGAGAAGGAGGAAGGAGAAGTCTGAGCGGCAGCCAGTGAGAGGAAGGTGTGCAGTCTTGGGAAGGCTCTGTTTGCACCCTGGGAGGGAATGCAAAAGACTTCAGTCAGGAAGCTGGAAGCTGCCCATTAGCGGTGAGCCATGTTTCAGAAAATCCGTTTGGCATGTCGGAATCTGGCTGTGCTCCCTAGAGAGGGGTCTGTCTGAGGAAGCCTAAATTAGGGGTGTGGACCTCATATGGCCCAGGGACGTTCAGTATCTGGAACGTGGAGCCTTCTTGGGCAGGAGCCCAGGTGAGCAGGGATGAGCTTCCAATAGGGATGGACAGACCCCCCACTGTGTGGTCTGGGAGGGGGCAACTGTGGGGCAATTCGGGCCACTTGGCCCCCCGCAGTGTCCTCCGGAGCCCTGCTGTGTCTACCAGAGTTGGTGGAGCGGCCCTCTGGCTTTCTAAAAAATATGATACACTAATGGTGGCTGCCATTAGCCTATCCTGGGAAAATAGCAGCCATCAGTGGCGTACTTTACACCATTTGTGGCCATAAACCACTTACTTTTACCTAAATTGCAGCTGTTTATGGCTGTATTTAGGTAAAAGGAAGTGCTTTATGGCCACAAATGGCATATAATATGCCATTTACGGCTGTAACTTTCCTGCGATAAGCTAATGGCAGCTGCCATTAGTGTATTGCGTGTTTTAGGAAGCTGGAGCACCACCCCCGTGGGAGCTCCTCCGGACCCAGAGGTAAGTGCGGCTGGTCTGCTGTGGACTCTGGAGGTCAGATTCTTTGGAATCCAGCCTCATTTGAGTCTGCAGCAGATTTCTCCAGCACCCCTAGCTTCCATGCCCTCCCCCATGGAAGAATCCACCCCTGGAGGAAGCCCTGTGTTTATCTGATCCCAGATCAGGGATGGGAGTTGGGGCGAGGGTGGTGGAGGCTCAGCTCTGCCTCTTGACTCTGCAGGGGTGGACGTTTTTTCACACCATAGGCTATGCAAATATCTACGTAAATACAAATACGTAGCCTATCGCGTGAAAAAACAGGGATGCGTCTGCTACGCCATTTGCGTCCGGATCCTTTCCCGCAGTGAGTGCTCAGCGATACGGCACGGCAATAGTGGCTGTATCGCTTGCTGTACGGAGCCGGCCGGGCAGCGAGGATTCCGGGGGTAGGAACGGATCGCCTCCCCACCCTGCGGACCCCCCCCCCGGCAGGTAGGGGATACATACATCCCTAGCTGAAGCTGAAGGTTTTTTAAAAATTGCGTTAATAGCAATTTGCACAAATTGCAACTGCAGTTTGTGTGATTTGTGCACATTTTGGCTGAAATTTGCGCAAATGGCTATTTATGCAAATTTAAAAAATGAAACAAAATCTGTGAGCTGGCCCAACTCAATGCAGACTGAATCAGGTCAGCCTGCGGGAAAGCGAGCCAAAGTCCAAGGGGGCTGAGCTGATGAAAGCTTGGCGAGCTCCGCCCCCAGATGGACTCCTCCGACATCCCCAGAGACTATGAGGAGAGGAGGGCAACTTGACTGGAATTCTCTCCTTTCCCTGATATCACTGGAGAGCAAGCTGGAATCCGGACCCTTCTGCAGCTTCCAAGGTGCCAGTGGGAACCCTGCACCATGGTCTCCAGCTGACTGGAGAACCGTGTTCTTGAAGGGGTTGAGCCTGCTGGCTTCTCAGTCACCCCACCCCCATGTGGTTGCAGCAGTTTGCTTGCAAGAAAACGAGCAGACTCTGTGAGACCTGGGTGTGCGCGCACACATGCACAAGAAGGAAGGAAAGAATGACTCTTTTACCACTTTAACGTGGTTCTCTTTTATTTCTTGTGTTGGTGTGAAGAGACGGTTGACGTTATATCCTCCTGGTGGGACAAGATGCCCTGTCAGGTTGGCTCCCAGGTTGTCTGCAGTGGGCCTTAGGGGAGTGAGAAAAACCTGCGGCAACTGATGAACCCATGGGTGGCCCGAGGGTCACAATTATAGGATTCACTTTCTGCCCCATCTTTACTTTAGGGAACTCAAGGTGGTTTCCAGTGCTGCTTTGGGTTTTGGAGGGCCTCTAGGCATGTCACCCTCAGTGAATCAGCCTTCCTGCCAGCTGGCCTTGCTCCTTATCACTTTTCTTCATCCTTGCTCCCACTTGCTTGCTGGACAGGCAGAGAGCCCGGGAGCAAGGAGGCCGTGGCAAGGACCGCTCCTCCTCCTCGCCACCACCGTTGTCTGGGCTGGAGCAGGAGGCAGGTGAACAAGGGGGAGAGGAGGAGCAAGTCCAGGTGACTCTTGTCACTGGGCCCCTGCTGAGGTGTGGGCCCTTGGCATGTGCCTGGCCAGGCCTACCCTTGATGCCAGCCCAGTGGCTTACCTAGACTCCTACCCTATGAGATAGGTCACCCAGCATGTTTTGTGGCTGAGTAAAGATTTGAACTCAAGCTTCCCTAGTCCAGCGCTGTGACACCTACATCATTCTATACTGGGGATGTCTGTCACTGGGACATCCGGCCCTTTTTGGGCTCACCAGACTTCCATGGCACGAACGACTTGGCTTGCTTTTGCGAGCCAAGCCATGCAGTGTCCCCAGGTTCCGGGGACGTTTTACACATTTTGGGGGGTCCCAGCCATAATTTGCATAAATAGAGATTCACGTAAATCACAGCTGCAAATTTGCATAATCCACGCAAATTAAAGCCATAAATTGCGTAATTTGCGCAAACCGCAGCCCTATTTCATGCAGATTATGCAATTTATGGCCATAATTTGTGCAAATGTGCACAGTGCAAAGGATAATAATTTCTGGAAATTCTGCCAGTTGGCCTGACTCATTGCACACTGTGTTGGGCCAGCTGACGGAAGACAGAATGTGGTCTGGGGGGCCAAGCTGACAAAAGCTCATTGAACTCCACCCGCAACTGGATTCCTTTGACATCCCTACTCTATACACACACCATACTTCTTGCTCACCTCTCTGTGTTCATTCTTTGCTTCCAGGCTGGTTAAGCCCAGCAGTTTTCTGCCTCTTTCCTTAGATGAGGTGTGTTGGTTGCTGGACATGCAAATAGGGCTGAGATGCAGGTGGGCCTGGCACAATAGCCAACCCCGTGACCTCTCTCTCTCTCTCTCTCTCTCTCTCATTATTTAGAGCTACCTAAATCATTGTGAGGCAAACATGACACAGTGAGCATTCAAAGAAAGCACTGGAATTTGACCTTAGTTTTTATTTTTTAAAGGTTCCATCATTTATCCTAGATGCAATGCCCACTATGGTCACAGAATCTGAAGCTGGAGCCTGGGATCTCTGTAAATCAGGGGTGACTGGAAGATCTCTATCAGTGCCCAAGAAAGCAGTGGGTTGGGCCTCCCTTTTAGTCTCAGGCCGGTTCCAGCAGCTGTCAAAACAGGAGCCATAAATAACATCCAGATCTGAGGGTGGCCTGAGTGTATGCGCGCACATGAAATAGTAGTTTATCAGAGGATTGGAAAAATAATCAAGCTACCCTTCAGGCAGTGCCAGGAAGCTGCCAAAGATAAACATACAGGCAAGAAAAGGGGAACTGGATCCCGGCAGCAAAACTTAAAACCTCCAATTGAGCGAAATTCCAACCGCTACCCAGTCTGGTAAATCAATCACCGCAACTTGAGCAGAAAAATCAATGGTAGACACAGAGAGATTGCGTGGCGTTGTAGATAGAGAATTGGACTCATATCAGTGTGGCCTGGGTTCAAATCCCTGCTGAGCCATGAAGGTCACTGGGTGACCTTGTGAGAGGTGTGCTTTCTGAACCTATCCTATTTCACATGACCTCTGAGCATGCTCAGAGCGCCTTTCTTTTATCGTGAACAATGACAGCCACCCCTCCGACTCTGGCAATCTGCCATTTCTTTCTTTCCTCATGTAAATTTATTTATGTATTTGATTAGTGTTCAGCCAAATGGCACTGAAGGCAGCTAACTATCGTAGGAACTAATAAAAAAAACAACCACCCCCAATAAAAATACAACAATAACAGAACAAAAACAGCAGCCAGCCCAACAGACCAGCTTACACGCCAAGGCCTGCTTGAATAAAAAGGTAAGTAAATAAAAATAAGGAGGAAAAATGGGTAGCAGCCCAGCTGATGGCAACTGGCCTTAGAGTAGGATGCTATGCATGTTGCTGGTCATGTTCCACCAGCTTGAAAAAGACCAATCTGGTCATACAGGGGACTTACGGTCGGATGCCACAGCAATGCTAGACGAAAAGTCTTGTGTGCTTTGCACCCTCTAAAAAGGTCAAGGTGATCCCACAAACTTACCCCTACCCCTACTCATTATCTACCTGGCTGGACTCCAGTAGCTGGCAGGGGATGCTGGTCATAAGGCCAGTTGATGGGGGTTTATTCTCTTGGTGTGACGTTTCTGATGGCTGTTTGTCTGAGACTGGCATCCTTGGATATGAACATTCTGTCTAATCGTGTATACATGGAATCATCAGATCATAGAAGAGTAGGGTTGGAAGGGGCCTACAAGACCATCGAGTCCAACCCCCTGCTCAATGCAGGAATCCAAGTCACAGCATCCCTGACAGATGGCTGTCCAGCCCCATCTTGAGTGCCTCCAGTGTGGGAGAGCCCACCACCTCCCTGGGGAATGGGCTCCATTGTCATGTTGCTTTGACAGTCACGAAGTTTTTCCTGATGCCCAGCTGGAATCTGGCTTCCTGTCACTGGAGCCCATGATTCCGTGTCCTGCACTCTGGGACGATCGAGAAGAGATCCTGGCCTTCCTCTCTGTGACAACCTTTCAAGTACTTGAAGAGCGCTATCCTATCTCCCCTCAGTCTTCTCTTCTCAAGGCTAAACATGCCCAGTTCTTTCAGTCTCTCCTCGTAAGGCTTTGCTTCTAGTCCCCTGATCATCTTTGTTGCCGTCCTCTGAACCCTCTCCAGTTTGTCTGCATCCTTCTTAATGTGCGGTGCCCAGAACTGGGCACAGTGCTCCAGATGAGGCCTAACCAGTGCTGTGGAGAGGGGAACTAGTACTTCCCGGGATTTGGAAACTATGCTTCTATTAATGCAGCCCAAAATAGCATTTCCCTTTTTTGCAGCAACATGACATTGTTGGTTCATATTCAGCTTGTGATCGACAACAATTCCAAGATCCTTCTTGCTTGTAGTGTTGTTGAGCCATGTATCCCCCATCTTGTAACTGTGCAGCCAGTGTAAGTGTGTGTGTGTGGTTGTGCATGTGTAGTGTAGTGTGTACACGTAGTGATTACTTGGGAATCTTCCCCACCAGCTTCAGTTAACGTGTGACACTGCCGAGAAGTTATGATATCCCCCCTTATTCTTTCTTTCTTTCTTTCTTTCTTTCTTTCTTTCTTTCTTTCTTTCTTTTCCTTCCTTCCTTCCTTCCTTCCTTCCTTCCTTCCTTCCTTTATTCAGTTCATGAGTCACCCCATAGCCAAAGCACTAAAGGTGACATACGTCATAATAAAAGCAAACACAATCGTAATAAAAGCAAACACAATCAGACCAATAACTCCACCAATAACACTTTAAAAATAAGGAATTTAAAATCAATAATTTTAACAGCAGAAATATCAAAGCACTTAAAAGGCCTGGAGCAGCTAAAAACATAAAGAAGGCCAATTTGAAAATGCAATTTCGAAGATATTGTGAAAAGTAAAACAAGCAGCAGCAAAAACATTCAATTAAAAGGGCTGAGAGAGTAAAAACTTATTTGCATGGCACTGAAAAGTCAACAAAGTAGGTGCCTCCTTGTGGAGGGCATTCTACAATTTGGGTGCCAGCACAGAAAAGACCTGCTCAAAAGTAGCCACCTACCATGTGTCAGTATGTCTTGGAGCAGGGCCTCAGATGATAGTCTCACAGCATGGGTAGGAACATATGGGAAGAGGCGTTCCTTCAAACACTGGTTCCAAAAGCCATGAAGGGCTTTATAAGTTAACAGCAACACCTTGAATTGGGCCTGGCAATGATCTGGGAGACTGTTCATTGCCAGTCATTAACCTAGCCACCATATTTTGTACCAACTGATGTTTCTGGACTGTCTCCATGGGCCACCCCAGTTACAACACACTGCAGTAGTCTAAACATCACAAGTCCCTTTGCAGCTAGTGTGGGAGGGAGGAAGCATCCCTCTACCTGCCCACCATAGATTAGGGATGAACAGACTGTGTAAAACCCACTCCATCTGTGTTACACAGATTGTGAGGCACCTTTTCTTCCATCATCTGCTCACAGGCAGATCCGAATTTTTTTTGCGTTGTGCTGAAAAATACGCACACAATTCCGTAAGTGGGTTCGCAACAATTTACATAATTTACCCTAGTATGTAACATTTAGCATATTGTTCCCCATTCCATTCAACTTTCCCCCCATGTATATTTACCAGTCTCAGCAGAAACTTGCATATTTTCCTATAAACAAACATACATTTTGGGAAAGTAAAAAAAAAAAAGGATCCGAAAATCCATGGACTCCGCACGGCCTGAGGAGGCCAGTCTGCAGCAGAGTCCACAGGTTTCATTCTTAGAAATCTGAGCTCATTTTAGTCTGTCTTGAATTTCTCCATCATCCGTACCCTAGATATTGACCCAGTTTCACCACACAGCAGAGAAAGGGGACAGTGAAGGACCTTCCTTTCCAGTGAAGGAAAGGAAAAGTGAGGTGCTGGCGTTCCAGCAGGCTATTTCATTAGCACCCCTAAATGATGCCCTGAGCTTCGATGGAATTGAGAAGAAGGCCAGGATCTGAGAAGAAAGCCAGGATCTCTTCTTGATCATCCCAGAGTGCAGGACACAGAAGAATGGGCTCAAGTTGCAGGAAGCCAGATTCTGGCTGAACATCAGGAAAAACTTCCTGACTGTTAGAGCAATACGACAATGGCACCAATTCCCTCGGGAGGTGGTGGGCTGTCCCACACTGGAGGCATTCAAGACGAGGCTGGACAGCCATCTGTCGGGGATGCTCTGACTTGGATTCCTGCACTGAGCAGGGGGTTGGACTCGATGGCCTTGTAGGACCCTTCCAACCCTACTCTTCTATGATTCTATGACATGGTTTTGCCTCCACCATATCAGTTTCACACAAGAAGTCGTCTTAGGATGGAAATCCCAACTGAAAGGGTCTGTGCAGGAGGGCTAGGAAACATCCTTCTCTCCCTGCGGCCTTTGAAAAGCCACTTCCAGTCACTGAAGAGTCATACTGGGCTAGTTAGACCAGTGGTCTGAGCCAGGAGAAGGCAACGTGGTATTTATTTATTTATTTATTTATTTATTTCTATACCGCCCAATAGCCGAAGCTCTCTGGGCGGTTCACAAAAATTAAAACCAAACAACACACAATAAAACAATTTAAAATATACAGAACATTAAAACCACAATATAACAATCCAACCACAATAAAACCTAGCAGCAGTGCAGGAGTTTAAAATACAAATTTTATTTATACTCATATCATCGTCTTTCCAGACCACAGGTGATCTATATAGCACAGTGGTCAAGAGCCTAAGCTTTGAATCTGGTTCTGACCTCATCTCTGCAATGACTTCACTAGCCTAATCACTGTCTCACAACCATATCCCCTCAGCTACATATGGGGATAAAAGTACTGGCCTTCCTTAAAGGGTGCTTGTTCTAAGGTTCACTGACACAATGCCTGAAAAGCACTTTGAACACCTTTCACAAACTTTAAAGTATTATCACGCTCACGTATACAGCCATATGCTCTTGGGGTCGTGTGGGAACTGGTCCATGACCAGCCCCCTCCCTGCACAGGTGACATCAGAACTGGCTTTAAGCCAAGTGGTTTTTCCATCGGGCCGCATAGAGAGGAGCTGTCAGATTCAACAAATACGTGTGACGTGACAAATTCAGTGTGAAATTTCCCATCTTCTAATTTTGGAACCATCCAATTACCTAAACAAGATTTGGGTTGAATGGAAGTTGTCACTGTGAGTGTTTGACCGCCCTCTGATATCCTGGACTTTTTTTTTTATGGTGCTGACATCGGGAAGTTTTACAAGTGGCAGCCGCGATTAGGCATTCCAATAGCAGTTAATTTGGTGGCAACGGAAGGAAAGGAAAAGTGAGTTGCTGGGGTTTGAACAGGCTGCTTCGTTAGCAACACTAAATATATTGATCCCTTGAGCAACCAGCTGGGTTGTTTGTATAGCTGGGCTGGCTCTGGAAGTAACATCTGCTCCAGAGCATGCGCAGAGTCCATCAGTGCCCTCAACGGTGAGTTTCTTCTGCTCATCACTTCCTCATTCAGTGCTCGAGGAACACGCTCAAGCGCCATGCGCTCTCGGTTTACAAATGAGCCACTGTCAAAGCCTGCTCCCACTTGCGGCAGTAGCAACACAGCAAAAACAAGATCTACCTGCCACTCGACCCCCTTTCAAAATTTCTGGGTGTATTCACAAATGCAGGTTCACTGGCCAGAAGCTGTAAACTCAAGGGATGATTTGCATGTGTGAAACTGCCAGTGCAGATCAATTGCCTTAGACAGAACTTCAGGGTCAAAAGTTGCTTACCTGTGAATGACATCCACACACTGAGACTGACACTCTAAAGGACGCTGGGCAGGTGGCTACAAGGCTGCCTTCTCAGCGGTGGCACCCCACTTCCCAAATAAAACCCCCAAAGAGGCTCGCCTGGCAGTGACGTTATTACCTTTTGGTGCTAGGCAAAGACCTTTCTTTTCTCCCAGGCATTTTAGAGATCTAGTTCTAGGTTGCTGTGGCTGCTTTATTGATTCCTGTGCTGTTTGTTGTTTTGTATGATATTGTATTTGCATCTTATTCTTTTAAATATCTGTACTGTGTTTTATATTTTAAACTGTGTTCTAAAATGGTGTTTCAGTTTTTTAACTGGTTGTTATCTGCTCAGAGAACATTAGTTATTGGGTGGATTAGAAATGTAATAAACAAACAAATTCCTGGGGCTGGTTCATGCATACTTGGAGGGATTTGAACTGATGTTGGGAAAGACTGAAGGCAAAAGGAGAAGGGGACGGCAGAGGATGAGATGGCTAGATAGCATCACCGTTGCAATGAATATGGACTTGAGCACGCTCCGGGAGAGAGCGCAGGACAGGAAGGCCTGGCATGCTATGGTCCATGGGGTCACGAAGAGTCGGACACGACTGAACGACAACAATTCCCAATCCAACACTGTACCTATTACACTTTACTGTCTCTCAGTGTCTCTGCATTTCATTATTGTTTGCATGGCAGCTGGCTGTGTGAACACACCAAAGCAGTGATATGACAACATTCTCTATGTGATGCTTGATTTGTGATCATCCATGCAGCAACCATATCTCCTTCTCCTTCTCCTTCTTCTTCACACAGCACACAGTTAACCTAGTTAGTTACCACAAGACATACTGATGGCCACCAAACTAGATGGCTTTAAAAGGGGACTAGACAAATTCCTGGAGGAGAAGGCTATCAATGGCTACTAAGTCATGAAAGCTATATATTACTTCCAGTATCAGAGGCCTTTGTATACCAGTTGCTGGGGAACATGGGCGGGAAGGTGCCGTTGCATTCATGTCCTGCTTGTCGGCTTCCCATTGGGGCATCTGGTTGTGAACAGAACGCTGGACTAGATGGACACTTGGTCTGACTTAGCATCACTCTTGTTAAGTTGTTATGATTATTCTTATTAATAATAATACGTGTACGTGGGTCTGTTGGGTTGGTTGCTGTTTTTATTCTGTTATTGTTGTGTTTTTAATTGTTTCAGTATCTTTGTTTTATTACTGTGTTAGCCAGGTTTTATTTATCTCTGATTGTAAGCTGCCTTGAGTGCCATTTTCTTGGTAGAAAGATGGGGTATAAAGAAGTTAAATAAATAATTCATTTATACAGGGCCTTAGAACACAGATGAGGAATGTTTGGCCCGTGGGTCAACTCCGGCCTGCCCAGGTTCCCCATCTAGCCTTATTGGGTTCCTCCGGGGGGCAAAGTGTGGCCTGCAACCCTGCGCCCTGGAGGAATCCCTGCTGTTTCCATGTTCCGGAGCAGTCCCCGCTCCGATCTGTGATTGGAGACAAGAGCGAGGATTCCCCACTCACCCTCAGGATCATAGATCGGAGGTGATGCGGCTGTGGCTGGCGTGCAAGGTCAACTAGTAGCCACAGAGCTTGTTCACACACCATCCGCCATTCCCATCAGGAGATGTCCAGCACACGAAGCCAGGGCTCGCCACTCCTCCAGGTCCTGGCCTTTGCTCACCGCCTCTGAGCTGCGCTCCAAGGGCCAGCTGAGTCCCTTCTCTGTGCTGGGAGAGGTAGGATGCTCTGTGCCTCGCTCTGCGCCGAGACAGGCATCTGCGCAACATGGGCATGGCCTCAGTAAGTGCAGCCACGCCCTCCAATGTCATCAGGTCTGCAGAGGCCAATTCGCCCCCCGCTTAAATAGGGCCCCCAGCCCTGCTTCAGAGTGTCCAGAGCATTTTATGCATTATTCTTCTCATCCTTACAACCACCCTGCAAGGAAGGCCAGTGTTCTTTCCCCTGTACTGCAGATAGGAAAGCTGAGGCAGAGAGTAGGCGAGGCCTGCCCGAGGCCAGGGCTCACCGCCGAGGTGAAACGTGAACTGGGGTGCTTTCCTATGGTTAATTGCCCTGGGGGGTGGGATGGAAAGGGGCACAGTGCACAGGGAGGGGAGGGATGACCTTTCCCTCCCCAATGTGACCCCCAGGAAACTCCCCTCTGCAAAGAAATTAAGTAAAGCAAAACCCCCTACTTAGGACTGTCTGGAACAGACCCAGGGCCGTGGGGAAAAGGGTCGGGGCCTGGGCCTCTGTGGCCCTAAGCATAACGGCACCCCAGCGACTGAGGACAGAACTGTGTGTGCCCCATGGCTGCCCTGTTCCTGTTGCAGGTCCAGTTGGCTTCTGTAGATGGAATGGGAAGGAACGTCTCTCTGCCTCTCTTTCTGTGCGCACCACCTTGCCTTCCGGAAGCACGGTTTCTTGGACCGTCCTGCTCAGCCCCTTCAGTCCGGGCGGGGCTCCCTTCTCTGAAGCAGGGTTGCTCTGCACTCCCACCCTAAAACCTCTTTTCCCACGACCAAAACCTTGTTTGCTGGATGTTGTGATAGGACGTGTAGTCCAACACATCCGGAGGGTGCCAGATGTAGGGGACGTGGTGCGCGCGTGTGGAAAGGCTGGCCCCCGACTGAGCTCACTTTTCAAACCAGTTAACTTCCCTCCGCCTCACTTTACACGGATGATACATCCTGCGTGCGCGTGAAGTCGGTCTGTGAAAACAGTGTATTGGTTCTGGAGCCGTCCTACGCAAGTCCAGCCATGGGGGGCAGGGGCCTGCCTGTGATGACCCCCCCTTGGCCTGATCCTGGCACTCTCTTCTACAGCTCCCACAACCCAAGGACTGACTCCCCCAATCCAGGCCTGTGGCTGGGGGGGCTCGCCCCTCCTAAATGCTCCATTTTTTTTTACACAAACCATTGCAAAAACACGTTATAATGCTGCCTGCGAACCAGATGGGCTCCCCCCCATTTTTGGGCGCCCCCCCGCAAAACTTTCAGGCTGGCCACGGGCCTGCCCCGCCCCCTAGCTCGCGCGCGCGCGGCTCGCTCCCTCGCCCGGCACGGGCGCCGGGCGAGGCGCATCCCGGCCGCCGCTGGTTCGCACGGCCGCTTTCGCCGCGTGTCGGGGGCGGGGGCCGGGGGCGCGCGCGCGGCGGCTCGGAAACTCCCGGGAAGACACGTGACGAGGCGGAGGGAGGGGGCGCCGGCGGGAGGGGGCGGAGGGAGCTTCGCCCGGCTGCTGCGCCCGGCTGGGGGCGGCTCAGATCGGCGCATCCTCGCCGCGGAGACGGACGGCGGCGGCGGCCCTCTGCGATCGCGGGCCGGCCGGACGAGGGCGGGCTGCGGCGGCGGCGCGAGTCGGCCGCGGGGGCTTTCCGGCGGCGGCGCCCCCGCCCCTCCCCGCGAACTTTCTCCTCCTCCTCCTCCATCACCGGATCCGACGTGCCCGCTCCTCCTCGGACGCCCCGGCCAAGACGGACCGCCCGCCCTGGGATTACAGCAGCGGCCCCTCTCCCTCTCCCTCTTTTTTGGGGGGGTCTCTTATTTTACATCTTTCCTCCTGACGGCGCCCCCCTCCTCCCTCTTGGTTTCCTTTGCTCCCAATTCTTCATCCCCCCCCCCGGATGGGCGAATCTCAGTTATTTCATAGATTTCTTTCTTGGTGCGCCCCTTCCCGCACTTGGTTGCCTTTGCTCCCCAATTTTTTTAAAGGGGGGGGGTTGCATCAAGAGCTCCTTCTCTTCTGGCTCCCCCGCCCTCTGGAACTGTTTTTTGTGTGTGTGGAGGGGGGGTATTGCCTCGCGGTTCCATCCCCGCCCCCTCCCCGATTGCTTTCTACGCCCATTTGGATCGAATATATATTAGCCCGGCATTGCTGCTTTCTTCGCCCACCCCGCCTCTGAATTTTCTGACATCTCCCCCCGCGCCCCCCCCGGCCAACACGGAGTCCAAGCTTGCTGGCTTTTCGGTAGGCGAGGGGGGCAGCCCCCCTTGGGTGGAAACCTGGGGCGACTCGAGGGAGCGGTAGGTGGGTCCCCCCTCCTTTGCCCATCGCCCCCTGGGCGCCCCCCGCCCCAGATCTTGGCCAGAACCCCCCCCCGCTGGGTTGGCTCCCGCTCCGGATCCCACGTGCGCGGACTCGGCTTTCTCCCGGCCTCGCCCCGGATTCCGCCATGGCCTTGGAGAGGAGGACCCGCTCCGGACCCGCGGCCCTGCTCTGTTGCATCGGGGCGCTGCTCAGCCACGGTGAGTCCCCGCTGATGGCGGGGGAAGGGAAGAGCCCTGGGCTTTCACGCTGAGGCGTGTGGAAGAGGTTTTGCGAGTTCTCCAGCAATGGCAAACAGACGAGAGTGTCTCTGAGGATATGCAGAAGGCACCAAGCTGGCCACACATTTTTGAGTGTGTGTGTGGGGGGGCTTCCGTAGAACTCCAGCCAGCTAACTGTCCTTTAGCACTCTGGTTAAGCACCAGAAATGTTTGGAAAAGCTGTATGCGTGTGTACCTTAAGCATGTGCAGAGTGCACCTGGAAACAACCGAGGGTGTCCCTTAGCATATGTAGAAAGCGCCTCTCTCTTGAGTTAACCGCAGCCTGTTGGGGGGTGGGTAGCCTTTTAACTGTTCTGGTGCCAGGGCATGTAAGCATGTGCAGAGTGCCATCTCCATCCCCGCTGCTCCTATAGATTTGAAGTTAGCAAAGTTGGGGCTTCCAGGGAGAGGGAAGGCTTTTGAGCTAATTCAAGCATTGATCTTACCCAGCCCGCTACACCCCTCCCGGGCTGGCTGAGGATGATAGGAGTGTTAGTCCAACTCACCTGGAGGCACCAGGTCGAGGGAGGCTGCCGCAATGAATTCCTGGGCCGACTTGCAGGGCTTAATTTAAGTCGGAAGGCAGGACTGAGCTGGAGGCTGCAGCTCAGTTCTGCTGCAGAAGACATGATTGTAAAGAGCGTCTCTGACAACGGGCAGCAGCTAGGGTTGAGTAGCTCCCTGGGATTAAGGGGAAAAAGGAGCATGGAGCATGCGCAGAGTGCCCTTTCCTCATCACAGATGGGTTCCCCTGCCCTGCCATTTTGGGGTGACAGCTCGGTGCTCGCCTGTGTGAAGACCTGGGCGCGCCTGAGGCCCCGCTCAGCCCCAAGCTCTGTTTTCAATGCTAGTGCTTGGTCTCGTTGCCTGAAGTGTCACCTCTGAGCATAAGTGGAGTGTATTACCTCACCATCAAATGATGGCAGGCCACTTGGACTCCCACATTTTGGGTCATGCGGAGAACCACCTGCTGACCAGCCACAAACAGCACATGACTCTAGGTGTCCCCCCCCCCCCGTCCTTCTCTCCGGTTTGCCAGGTGTCTGGCTTCTGGTGCATAGCTCAGCTGTGGAATTTGTGACCACCCGGTGTAGCAATGGCCCCCAACGTGGATGGCTTTAAAGGTGGACAAAGGGATTGCATGGAGGAATAGTCACCATGACTATATATTGCCTCCTGTATTGGGCAGTATCTCCCTGCATGCCAGTTTCTGGGGAACATGGGCAGGAGGATGCTATTGCACCCATGTCCCACTTATGGGCTTCCCACTGGGGCATCAGGTTGGCCACTGTGGGAACAGAATGCTGGACTAGAGAGTCCTTTGGTCTGATCTAGCAGGGCACCGCTGATGTGCTTAAGAGTCCTGCTGGATCAGGCCAAAGTAGGTCCATGTAGAACAGCAGTCTGTCTAGAATATATATCCCATCTTCTTTCCTCTTGCAAGGAACCCACCGCAGCTTACATAATCTTCCTTCTCTCCATTTTATCCTCACAGCAACCCTGTGTGGTAGGTTAGGCTGAGAGTCAGGGCACTCTCAGGATGCATGTCACTCAGTGAGCTTCATGGCCCAGTGAGAACTCAAACCCGGATCTCCCGCGTCCTGGTCCAGCACTTTAACCACTACACCACACTGGGTCATCATCCCGTTTCTCCCAGAGGCCAACAAAATGCCCCTGGGAAGCCCTTCAGTAGCACACGACTACAACCCTCCTACTTGTGTCACATCCTCTGGCACTTGGAGCTAAACTGCCTTGGAACATGGAGGCCTGATTTAGTGATCAGGACAGAAAGCAGTGTTGCAGGCTCAGACCCAGGTCTCCAGCTCTTCCGGGGTCCTGTTTCCTGCCAACCAGATGCCTTTCGGAAGTCCACATGAAGTCAGCAGTCTGTCCTTGTTGTTGTTCTCAAGCGTCTGGTACACTGCTGCTGAACATGGAGGTTTTACACGGAAGTCTGCCTCTTCCTTTTCTTCCTTGCCTCCTGGTATGCCTACTTCATCCTCTGACTGCCTGGTGTGCTCCCCTAATCCTTTTCTTCTCCTTTCCCCTGGCACAGCTTATTGCCACATCCTGTCTCTTCTTGCCTCCCTCTCTCCCCCTCTTCCCTCCCCACAATCCCCAAGGAAGAGGCGTGCCTTTCTTTAAAGCTTAGCATAATGACAGATCCACAGATCCTCCTTCTGAATGGAAGACGGACCGGGCGTTGCTGAGGAGGGCGCTCAGCCTGCTTCCTCAGTGCAGACATAGATAAACCGGAGAGCGCAGCCTCGCGCTCCAGATTCATCCATCCGAAATCACGTCCACCTCTGTGCCGGCGAGTGTTAGAGCTGTTTCAGATCTCTCTTCCCCCTGCCGCACTGCTGCATGCTCCCAAACCAGGAAGAGTGCCCACCGTCTGAATGGCAGGGGACCTGGTGGGGGGAAGTTCGGAGTAGATAGGTTCGGGGGTTCAGCTGGCTGGAAGCCCTGCCCAAGATGTGTGGGGGACTGGGACGGATGGATCACAGTCTGTAGCTGATTACTGAAGGCAGTGTACTCTCCACATGCCCAGGGATTTAATGCACTTGGCGCTTAAAAACCTCATGGGGGCGGCTAAGTCACTGGCAGCCTGAGTGTTCACCAAAAATGTCACCTTTGGCTTAGATTGCAACATTTACAGCCTGGATTTGTCCACACTGAGGTTGTGCTTTCAAGGCTTCATGTCTGCCCTGGGAGCGGTTTGCGGGTCTCTCTTTCTCTTTTGCTCCTTAGGCAATGTTTATTTTCTCTTCCTGTTTCGATTTTTGCCAATTTTCTTCAGAGCGGATGCCTCCCCTTTCTCTCTCCCCCCAATTGTGTCTCTTAATCAAGAGCTGTGATTGCAAACCCCCACATAGCCGCTAGACATCCTGGTATCATTTTGGCCATCTTCTATCAAGGCAGTGGGTCCTCTGATCTTTCTTCGGTGGGTCACAAGAGTGCCCCCGTCCTTTGTGCTGGGGAAGGGTGGATAGAAGAAGCAACTTCGATCGCAAAAGGAAAATTTCAGCAAGGGTGCGTGAGAGAGATGTTGATGATAATGTTTCCTGCCTAGAATCTGTAGACACGGTCCCGAGCCACCTGCCCCAACCTGGCACCCTCCAGATGTCTTAGACTACAACTCCAATCTCCCCCAGCTATCAGGTTGCGGGTGATGGGAGTTGTAATCCAACACATCTGGAGGGTGCCGGGTTGTGGAAGCTTTGTATGGACTGTCGATGTAACGTCTCGCTGTTTGTTTTCAGCGGGGGCGTGTTGCACTCTGTTTTTTAATTTTTTCTTTTTTTAAAAAAAGGTGTCACTGGAAGTTAAGTGTGTTTCATCATGGCTGTGCCCGCTTGTGGTGGTGCTTCCAGGACTCCTTGGAATTAATGCTCGCTCCACCCTGAATATCGTATTGTAGCTCCATATAGACTCTGTGCTGTCTTGCGTTGGCAAACTCTGGTCTTGTGAGTCAAGAGAGCTAATTGACTGTGGTTTAGAAACTGGAGCTTAGGGGCATTTTCCTGCCCATGCTTCTTTTGAGGCGGGGGAGAGATCTGGGTGAATTGGGGGGGGACAGAGGAAAGGACCTCTGTTTGGGTCCCTGGTGATGTCATCGGAATTGAAGGGAATTGAGTGTCCTCTCTCTCTCTCTCTCTCTCTCTCTCTCTCTCTCTCTCTCTCTCTCGTGTCTCCACAATTCAAGGAAAACTGGATTTACAGAGGTCTGGGAAAGTGGTGTAAATTGAGTGGTGTGTCTGTGTCTGTCTCTCTTTTTGCCAGAAGCGTCTGGCTTTGTTTGCCCCCTTTCTCTGACCTGGAACAAAAGCTGCTCCCAGCGGCGATTTCGCAGCTGATCCGAGCCAGACGTGAAAACTTTGCCTTTCCAAAACCTTTCCTTCCTTCTCTCCCTTGCAGCTTTTCTGCTCAGCCTGCAGTGTGCGATGTGTGCAGCCCTCTAGTATGACACAGACTGTGTGTGTGAGATTTTTCACAGCTGCCTTCTCTGATTCCACCATGGAAAAAAGGCGGTGGGGGGGGGGATCAGCCTTCCCCCTTTTTCTTTCTTTCCCTAGCCAACCTCAGGAATGGAATGAAGCCCAGAGCAACTGCAATCTACGGAATCACATTATAAAAACGATTAATAATATATCACGATGAAGCGTTAAAAGGCTCTGGGTTGGAGCGCTGGGTTTTACTGCTGTGTCTTGTTCTACGCGCTTAAGTTTACAAGTAGCCAGGCGCTCGTTTGTCTCTCCCCCCCCCAGCAGATGGCAGATGAGGCTGGATGACAAGGGACCAGAGCTGGCTGAAAACTGGAGTGGCCTGGTGGCGGGTGTGTGTGGAAAGAGTGCTATATTTAATGTTTATGGTCCTGATTTTTTTAGGACCAAAGGAGCTGGAAATCAGAGCATATTCCCTGCTCTTTCCTCCCTTCCTTGTCCTTTCTGTCTTTCAGATGAATCACCCATATTTCCTCTGTTATCACAGCACTTGATAATCTGGATAAAGAGAAGGCCGCTTCCAAGATAGATTTGATCATCTCTTGTCGGTGTGCCAACCTTTTAACTGCGATTGGTACTTTGCACAAGCATTAATTGGTGGTCGGGATTCACTGCCACCTGACGTGGTAACGTTGCAAGCTGAGATGGCTTTAGAAAAGGAAAGGAAGGGGGGAAAAAAGGATTAGACAAATTCATGGAGGATATGCTGATCTGCAGCAATTAGCCCCAATGTGGAAATGGAACCTCCATGTTCAGAGACAATATACCAGATGCTGGGAACCAATGAGAGGAAGAGAGCAGGGTTGTAGCTCTTGACTGAGTTTCCCCCAGAGAAGAGACAGCTCACTTGAAATGCACTGAATTTTTTTTTTTTAGGTGTCTGCTTCTTGCTGGCCACAGAAAATGCCAGACGTTAGTCTGCTCCAGCAGGGCAGGAACAGAAAAGGGCTTTTAATTGCCAGGGTTTAACCAAGGATTATGCAGGGATAATAACAAGTGAGTCCTGCAACAAAAGTTTGCAGTATCGCATCACCTCCTAGTAGAAGCACTTCTGTTCAGTGTTGTAACTGTGTAACCAGGATACTATAAGCTGTAACGTTCAAGCAGGGTACACCTACCTCTGCCAAGTTTCCCTTTTCCTGCTGACACTCAGCGTTCTGTAGTTACTGTGTATATTCAGTCTTGATGAGGGTTTTTTGTTTTCACCCCTTCTTTTTATTTAAATATATACTTCTGAAAACCTCGCCGTACCCCTGTGCGTGCCTCTTGTTTCTCAACGGCCCTGTTTTGGCTCTATTTCTGTTGGCATTCACCATCTGAGTCCACTGTTAGAGGGAGCGATCACACACTAAGAAAGCTTTAGAGTGTTCAAAGCACCCACTAATGCTCACAACCACCCTGTAAGGTGGTTTAGTCTTCTCCTTATAATGCTGATGGTTGGGCTGATGAGAGGGATGGTGATGTTGAGTGGTATGAAAGTTCAACTGGTGGTCCTAGATCTGTGATAGCTCATATCCATTTTACATGCCACTCAGAGTGAGTTGGAATTCTAGCATGTACTACTTCAGAATACTGGTCTGTGTGTGTGTGTGTGTCTTTTTGTTTAGTATTTTTAATTGCTCCGTCACATAGAAAGCTCCCCATATGAAGTAAGCTAGCAAATCAAGGAGAGAACTAGGCTAAACTTTCCCCCCGATGAGATAGTTCAACTTGGGTGAACGTTTGAAAATATAAGAACTTATAAGAAATATAAGAAGAGCCCTGCTGGATCAGACCAAGGGTCCATCTCGTCCAGCATTCTGTTCACACAGTGGCCAACCAGCTGCCCACGGGAAACCTACAAGCAGGACATGAGTGCAACAGCACCCTCCCGCCCATGTTCCCCAGAAACTGTCGTACAGAGGCTCACTGCCTCTCCTACTGGAAGTAGCATATAACCAACAGGATGAGTAACCATTGATAGACTTCTTCTCCAGGAATTTGTCCAACCCCCTTTTAAAGCCATCCAACTTGGTGGCCATCACTACACCTTGCGGAAGTGAATTCTGTAGTTTAACTCTGTGCTGAGTGAAGAAGCCCTTCCTTTGATCTGTCCTGAATCTCCCCCCAATCAGCTTCATGAGTGACCCCCTTGGGTTCTAGTATTATGAGAGAGGGAGAAAAATGTCTCTCCATCCACTTTCTCCACACCATGCATAATTTTGTACACCTCTGTCATGTCTCCCCTTACTTTCCTTTTCTCCAGGCTAAACAATCCCAGCTGTTGTAACCTTCCCTCATAGGGGAACAGCTCCACAAAACAGTATTCTGGTGAAATTCATGGAGGAGAAGTCTATCAATGGCTACGGGTCCTGATGCTACCTCCAGTATCAGAGGCAGTCTGCCTGTGTACAGCAGTTGCTGGGAAACGTGGGCAGGAGGGTGCTGTTGCACTCCTGTCCTGCTTGTGCGTTTCCCACGGGCAGCTGGTTGGCCACTGTGTGAACAGAATGCTGGACTAGATGGGCCCTGGGTCTGATCCAGGAGGGCTCTTCTGATGCGCTTATGCTCGTATGTGGAAGAACAAATTGTGTTGTCTACAGTTTCTAGCTTCCAGAAGGGTAGCAGCATGTCGCAGCAAAAACGACAGAGTGATATAGCGTCTTTGAAGACTTAACATTTTATTATACATATGCTTTTGTGCTTTGTCAGACGCAAGATGCTAGCAATCTTGCATCTGATAAAGTGGAATGCAGTCCACAAAAGCTTAAGCCATAATGAAACTATGGGCTGGTTCGCACAATCAAAGAGCCCATTGTGGCTTATTTAAGGCACGGTGGGCTGCAGCATGTACGGGCAGCTATTTGGAATATTTGAGCTGTGGCTGCAGCTAGGGATCTACGGATTCCCCACTGTCTGTTCCGGTGGGGAATCTGCCCGGGGGGGGGAGGCGATCCATTCCTCCCCCCCCGGAATCCTCGGGCGTGGCTTCGCTCTGTGAGGATTCCGTGGATCCGCCTGGCTTAAGGGCCGCTCACCTGCTGGACCTGTCCCGTTCTCCTCCAACTGCCATTTTTTTAAACACATAAACTTATATGCAAGATTTACAGTTCTAGTTTGCGTATAAGTCTATGGGCACATCCTGCTGATCGCCATTTTTTTTTAAAAAATGGCAATTGGCACGGAGGTGAATGGGATGGGTCCAGGAGCAAGGAGCTGGAGCTGTTCTGCGCAGAATCCTCCTGGAGCAGAGGTAAGTGGGGCTGATCCGTTGCGGATTCCGGAGGCCGGATTCCAAAGCATTTGGCCTCATTTGCATCTGCAGTGGATTTCTCTAACATCCCTAGCCGCAGCGTGTTGTGTTGTCCGAACCCAGCAGGGGTGGGTTGTGTGAGGGTTAAACAACCCTCACACAACCCATGGTTTGTTTAGGACAATGTGAGGGTTGTTTAACCCTTGCGCAACCCACCTTTGGTGGGTTGGGACGACACAAGAAGCTGCGGTTGGGGCTTGAATATTCAAGAGCTGCGCAGCACAACAACCCATGGCGGGCTGTGGTGATTGTGTTAACCAGGTCAGCCAGTCTTCAAAGTGCTACAGGACTCTCTGTTGTGTTTGCTATCATTTCAGGTGATTGCTCAATTTGTTGTTGCTGTTCAGTCGTTCAGTCATGTCCGACTCTTCGTGACTCCACGGACCATAGCACGCCAGGCTCTCCTGTCCTGCGCTCTCTCCTGGAGCGTGCTCAAGTCCATATTCATTACATCAGTGATGCTATCCAGCCATCTCATCCTCTGCCGTCCCTTTCTCCTTTTGCCTTCAGTCTTTCCCAGCATCAGGGTCTTTTCCAGGGAGTTTTCTCTCTGCATTAGGTGGCCAAAATATTTGAGCTTCAGCTTCAGTATCTGTCCTTCCAATGAGCACTCAGGGTTGATTTCCTTTAGGATGGACTGATTTGACCTCCTTGCAGTCCAGGGGACTCGTAAGAGTCTTCTCCAGCACCACAGTTCGAAAGCATCAATTCTTCGGCGCTCAGCCTTCCTTATAGTCCAGCTCTCACAGCCATACGTTGCTACTGGGAAAGAATGCTCAATATCCATATACAATTATAATAGCTTTTAATCGAGTCCCAGTACTCTATCTATCTATGGGAGGCAAAGTAATTTTCATTTTGGAGAGGCTCTGTGCTCCGTCTTTCTCACTATGGGCTGCTCTTTCCCCCCACAGTAAGGCCTTGGCGGTGGAGCTGGGGTGGGAGGGAAGAAGTGTAGTTTGCCTCCTTCCTGGAAATCCATCAGTTTGTCTCTTATGCAACTGCAAAGAATTTGCCTTGGGGTTTAAGCTGAATCAATGGAACATCCTGTTTATACATTCCGTTATGCTGGGTTGACAACCTGTGGACGTGCTCTGGCTTCTTCCAATGATCTGGGATGGGGCAGATGGGGGCTTGAAGGGGAACCAAACTGAAGTCAGAACTGAAGTCGTCCCATGTGGTGAGGCAAGGAACTGGAGTAAGGGTGGTGGAGGCGGGGGACACAGAGTCATGCAATTTGTCTTGCCCGTGCTTTCTAGCAATGAGCAGTAGCACTGTTACGCAACGCCTGCTCATTTCCATGAGAGCTGGATGCAGTGGAGGCTGGTGGTTCCGATGACAGGGGGGCTCTGAATCCACTCTGGGTTTCATTCAGAACCAGTCAGAACTCTAAAGGAGCTCTCCAAGGTGCTTGGCAATATATGGTTGGGGCGGCTTGGTTTTGAATGGGTAATTAAGACCCACTAGCTTTACCAAGGACCTAGAAAAGACATATAATAGACAGACACACAGATGCAAGGCCTTGTCAAGGGTAGGCATGGCTGGCACCTGCCCAGGGCCCACGCCTCAACAGGGGCCCACTGACCAGAGCCCCCTGGAGCTGCTTCTCCTCCATTGCAGCTTGCCTGTTCCCCTGCCTCTCGCTCCGGCCCAGACAATAGTGGTGGTGGGAAGGAGGAGCAGGAGATGCTGCAGCCTCCTGGCTCCCTGGCTCTCTGCCTGCCAAGCAAGCAAGGGGGAGCCATGATGAGGAAGAGGAGGAGGAAGATCAGCTGGGGACAGTGGTGATGAGAAGGTCGACTCGCTGAGGGAGGGGGGCCATTGAAGGTGTCTTGCCCAAGCGCCCTCCAAAACCTAGAGCCGGCATTGCACAGGTGGAGTGACACAGCAGCCTACATTTTTGAATTCTCCTTGGGGTGTGGCTGGGGGGGCTGCCACAAGGATTGCCTGCACTTCAGCATTGACTACAACATCACTAGTGGGGAGTTACCCCCTGATCTTCCAGGAGCTTATCAGTTCCTCAAGGAGAAGATCACAAATGGCAGACCAGCTTCCTGCAAAGACACCCTGCTCTGCAGGTTTCCCTTGGCGGTACGCAGCTGTGCCGGAGCGTTGGGGGAGCGCCAGGTTGCCTTGGCCCTGTGGCGCCAGAGTGAGGCCCAGCACACCGGTGTGATTGGTGTGCGCACCGCAAATACTTCTCAGAATTCTTTGCGATGTGCAGAGGAGACAGATCAGTGAGGGATGTGTGTTCCCAAAGTTTGTAAAGGCTTTAAAATTTTTTTCTGGCCAGGTGGAACTCATAGTTTCATAGGAATATAGAGTCACACCCAATTGGTGCCAGGCAGTTGACAAAGAGCTTGTGAGGACTGGACCACAGGATTCATTGTTACTGTCGACCAGCTTTTCCCAACCCGGTGCTCTCTGGATGTGTTGGACTGCAACTCCCATGATCCCGAGCCAGCACTGCCATGGGCTGTCATTCCAGCCTTATCTTCTCCTGGTAACTCGTTACCCAGCACAAAAGATGCCCTTGGGTGACCTATGGAAATGGAAGGGCAGTGGGTCGAAGAAGGAAACAAAACCAGGTCGTTCTCCCTGTGCAAAACTGTGGAACTCAATGCTGCAGGATGTTGCAATGGTTGCGAGCAAAGAGACAATAGACCCTCCGAGGCTTTTTGAAAGGTTTTGGTCCCTGGAGGACAGCCACTTCCCAGGCAAGCTGTTATCCTTGTGTTCCAGTGTCATTCCTTTGTCTAATTTTCCTGCATCTGACACATTTTGAGCTATCTGTCTGGCTGCTGTTGCAACTGCTTGACAGTCAAGTAAGTTGGGTCTGTGTGAAATCCATCTTAAAGTGCTTTTGAGGGCTTTCTAGCTGTTGGTTTGCACATGGCACAGGCAGCATTGCTGTTTCAAATGTATTTGAAACAGGTTTTGAAGCAGATCGAGGGCCATATGCAAGAAGGTGGTTTTACAATTGCTTTTCAGCCTTCCTGGCTTTGCCTGTTATCAGATGTCCTCAGTCCGAAGTGCATTCTGAGTCCTTTGTAGACTAAAGCCATGGCTTTCTTTCAAATGGCTTGAGAGAGCACCTTCTCTCTTATCAACCTGCCTGGCCACTGAAGTCATCAGATGGCGTGCTCCTGGTGGACCTATGGCCCAGTTGAAGAGCAGAGCCTTCAGTGTGGTGGCTCCCTTTCTGTGGAACTCCCTGCCACTGGAGGTCAGGCAGGCACCAACATTGTGTTGTTTTTGGTGCCTGCTGAAGACATCTTTATTTCAAGAAGCCTTCCTCAATTGACTAGTTACCGTTTTTAAATAGTATTCTATTTAAAACAACAACGTTTAATGTGGTGTTTTATTCCTTTTATCTTTTATTGTTCGCTGCTCCAGAATCTGCTTAGATTGAGCAGTATCTCAGTGTTGTAAGTAAGTAAATAAATAAATAAATATCTGCACCTCGCCAAACTTTATGGTAGTATCTTGCTTTCGACAGCCATGGCTGTCTCAATTGCTTCTTCCTCCTTTTTCTATCAGCAGTGCAGCCATTTCCTTCAGGGATCCCTCCTCATTGGTCTGTGCTGAAAGTGACAAGGTTTGGGGGAAAGTCTCTTTAATTTCATTGGCTTGTGTTGTTTCTTCAAAAGCGGCATGTATATGCACAGACACTGGTCCACAGAGTAAGATTTGAATTAAGCAAATAAGCTAACCAGCTGATGAAGTGTTGCACAAATTGATCAGGATTTCTCTTCCAGTTTTGTTAGTTTCAGAGAGATTGTGTGTGTCTGTGTCTGTGTCTGTGTGTAAGGGGCAGCGATGAAGGGAATCTACATCAATAAAAGTGACAAGGTGTTTCCCTGCCAGTTTCTCTGTCAGTTTCCCTGGCCCTTTCAGCTTCCCCGGTGTGGAGGGGCAGAATTGAAACTGGCAAGGTTCACCACCAATCTTTTCAGCTACACTGGAGTCCGTTGGGATGGTGGTGGTGAAGGAATGGTAGGATGGCCAGAAAGGCACTGCAGAAAGAGAGGGAGGGGATGTTACACACTGTCAGATTGTGGCCAGCCACGTTGTGGTGGGATTACATCTGGATTTAGTTGCTGCGTTGTATTCTGGGGGCAGGGAGGTGTGTGTGTGTGTCTTCTGCTGCACTAGCTGAAGGGGGCATGGCGACATTTTAAAGTAGGGAAGGCATAACTTGTAAAGCAGGGGCTGGCACCCTTGTGCCCGCCAGATGTTTTTGGACTACAGTTCCTATCATCCCCAGCCAGCATGGTGCAGGATTACAGGGGTTGTAGTTCAAACCATCTGGAGAGCACAACGTTGTCTACTGCTGATGTAAACAGTAATTAACTGAAATGCGGGAATTAATTGAAATTGGGGGAATTAACTGAAATGGGGGAATTAACTGAAATGGGGGGAAGATTAACTGAAATGCGGGAATTAACTGAAATGGGAAGATTAACTGAAATGGGGGAATTAACTGAAATGGGGGGAAGATTCCTCAACAATCATTAAAGTATTTAAAAATGTATGCGTGATTTTGGCCTAAGGAAGGAGTGCTTAGTAGCCGTTTATAAAATTCTGAATGATGCGGAAAGGGAGTTTTTGCCCCCCTCTCCCTCATATTGCTAAGACTTGAGGAGTCACCCAAGGACACTGACAGAAACTTGGGCAAAGTGTTTGGGAAGGAAAGCAAGAAAGCAAGAACTAGATATAGTTCTCTTCGTGGAATCTATATCTAGCAAATGGAACTCACTGCCACAAGGTGCAGTAATGGTTGCTGGTTAAGTTAGCATCATTTTATGCATGGTTTGGAAAGAAGTGGTGGCATTCTGTATGGTAGTCCAGCCTGTGGATGTTGGGAGTTATAGTCCGACACAGCTGGCAGCATCAGGTTGGGGTCCTGTAGCACTTCAGCCGGAGTGGGGTGGGTGAAAGTTGATTGCATCATACAGTTGAATGCTCTCTCATGTTAAAAACACACACACAGACACACACAAACAGACACACACGCACACAGACACACACACACACACAGGCGCTCTCTCTCTCTTTCTCTCTCTCCAGACCAAAGCACAATTTCCTATCAGAAAGAGAAAGGGATGTTTAGCATAACCCTTCTGTGACAGAACCTCCATGTTTAGAAGCGGCATATCTGTGACTATCCAAGGCCAGAGACAAAGAACAGGGAAAACAGCTTCACCTTCATACTTCGCTTGTGAACCTCTCCCTCTCCAGAGGCGTACGGCTGGGCAGTGCTGGAAACGGACTGCTGGCTGGATCTCGCCTAACAGCTGGTAAACCCTTCCCTCCCCCTCTCTCCTCTCTCTCTCTCTCCCTCTCTCCTCCCCCACTTGCGTAGGTGAGAACATGGCATGGCTGGTAGAGAAATAGACTGACCTGTCATCTTTATCAAACGGGCGCATCGTAAAGCACCGGCACAGTGCCAGCAATTGCTCTCCTCTGATGAGATCGCCGCTGCTGTATTTCACCCGCCCTCCGAGAGCGCCGTTAAAATATTACATCTGCCCACTTTCTTTGCCGAGGTTCCTTCCAGCCCAGAGCTCTCTGTGTACTGGGGGTGGGGGTGGGTGGGTCGGTGGGGGGAGAGGAGAGAGAAGGGAGGTGTGTGTTTCGGAGCAGCGGGGGAGAGAAGGAACTGATGTAGAGCATGGGGCAAGGTAATAGCATGGATGTTATTTGTTGGAAAGATCTGTTGGAAAATGCGTTGCTCCCCTGTCTGTGCTTTGCTTTTCCTCCCCACACCTGCCCTCACATACCTGGAAATGGGACTGATTGTAGCCAAAGAGGAAGCCTGCATGTTAAGGCTTGCAGACAGGGGTGTGCATTAAATGTGGTGGCCAGTTCTCCATCACTGCTGTTCTCCCCGTTACTCTGCCATGTTGCCATTAATAATGCTCTTCAGCAGATGATCTTTAGCAGGGTGAGTGAGTTCCTCTCAGAGTTACTACCGGTGGCAATAGAGTTACCACCCTGGGCAATAGAAATCTCTTTGCTGACAGCCAGACCAACCTCACAACCTGTTGGTGTTTGCACAGGAGCACAGACATAACTATTGGCTCTCTATGAATGAATGGATGGTGATGGTAATTTGAATTCATTAGATGCCTTTCTCAGAAAAAGACCCAAGGCATCTTACAACAGGGATAAAAACTTATACAAATGTAAAAGTCACATTCCATTGTTTTAAGGCAGGGAACGTTTTGGGGATGTCATGAAAACAGTCAAAAAAATTTTAAAACGATATTCCATTGTTTTCAGACAGGGATCCCCATCCTTTGTGGGATGTCATGGAAAGGTTCAAAAATTCAAAATCTATTTTGGATGGTTTTAAGACAGGGGTCTCTGACCTTTGTGGGTCAGTGGGTGGATTTGGGATTTTTGAGAACATGGTGGGTGCTCTCACAAAATGGCTGCCACGAGGGGGCTGGCCAGTCACAAAACACGCATCTCCCAGAAGGCAAACGGGTGGGACTAAAAGACCTCAGGACAAGGCTGGGGTGGTTTGTGAGCTCCAAAACACAAACACGCTCTTTTGAACCCAAATAAAGATGGTGCTGGAGGGCAGCACTTGGCTTTGCATCCTACCAGCCTCCCAGTTAAAATGAATGAATGAATAAATAAATACATTAAAAAACCTTAAGAAGTAAAATAAAAATCAGGAGGGGCAGGATGTCTGGGGGGGAGGTGCTAAGAGATGCTTCTGTGGACACACAGTGGCCCATGGGCAACATACTGGAGACCTCACTTTGAAGAGGTCAGAAGCCAGCTGTTGCATTGTGCAGTCTGTCCAAAGGCCCCCAGCTCTTGCCTTAACCCAGCGTGGACACGATAGCTATGTCCCACCAGGTTTCCTCTTCACTGGGGTTCCACCCTCCAGATGTTGGGAAAGCCCTCTCCGTGACTGACTGTTTACAGCTTCCTGACTGTTAGAGCGATACGACAATGGAACCAATGACCTGGGGAGGAGGTGGGCTCTCCCACCCTAGAGGCATTCAAGATGAGGCTGGACAGCCATCTGCCAGGGATGCTCTGACCTGGATTCCTGCATTGAGCAGGGGGTTGGACTCGATGGCCTTGTAGGCCCCTTCCAACCCTACTATTCTATGATTCTATGATTCTGTCTTGCCTAGCGTTTCCTCCTCTCACATTGGCCAATCGGATGACACTGGGAAGGGTGTGAACCGCCATTCCTGGCTGTCTGTCCCTGGCATCTGATGGTTAGAGGCGCACTGTTTCTGGGCATGGAGGTGCCACTGTGTTGCCGTAGGTGCTGATTGACGCGCCTCCTGTGAATTCACCCGGCTCCCTGTTGGAAGGGTTGCAGCCAGGGGCCGTTGCTGCGCCTTGGGGCAGTGAGGTCCGTGAGTTCATGACGTGGGGTCGCGTGAAGAAGAACGTTCTTCCTTCATCTCTCCTGAATCTCCTGCCCACCAGTTTCACTGGCTGACCCCAAATGTTTGTGGATAGGATTTCTCTGTTTCTCTCTCCACTCCCTGCTCACCATTATATCACTAGATCAGCCCTCCCCATCTTGGGACCCTCAGATGTGTTGGACTACAATTCCCAGCATCCCCCAGTCCCTGTGTGTGTCTCGTTCTCTGTCTGTCTGTCTGTCTGTCTGTCTGTCTGTCTGTTTCTCTCTGTATTTGTTTCTCTGTGTGCCTCTGTCTCTCTCTGCCTGCCTGCCTCTCTGTGCCTGTGTCTGTCTCTCTGTCTCTGACTGCCTCTGTGTGTGTCTCTTTCTCTGTCTCTCTGTCTCTTTCTGTCTTACTCTCTGTACATGTGTCTGTCTCACTCTGCCTGCATCTCTCTCTCTCTCTGTTTGCGTCTCTCTGTGTGTGTGTGTGTGTCTGTCCTTCTGTTTCTTTGTGTCTCTTTCTCTGTCTGTCTCTGTCTGTCTCTTCCTTTCTCACTCTGTGTGTGTGGGTGTCTCTCTGTGTCTTTCTCTGTGTGTCTCTCTCTGTCTCACTCTGTCTGTCTCTTTCTCTGTGTCTGTCTGTCTGTCTGTCTCTGTCTGTCTTTCTGTGTGTCTCTCTGTGCCTGTCTCTGTGTCTCTCTATGTCTCTCTCTCTCTGTGTCTCTTTCTCTGTCTCTCTGTGTCTGTCTGTCTCTCTGTGTCTGTCTCTGTGTCTCGCTGTGTCTCTCTCTCTGTGCGTCTCTGTCTGTCTCTGTCTCTCTGTGTCTGTCTGTCTGTCTGTCTGCTTCTCTCTGTCTGTATCCGTGTCTCTTTCTGTCTGTGTCTGCAGTCTCTGTGCGCGTGCGCGTGCGCACACGTATGTGTTTTTAATGTGAGGGACCATTCAGCTGTATGACATACTCATCCCAGCACAGTCTGAGGTGCTATAGGAGCCTTCCCCAACCTGGCACCTTCCAGCTGCGTTGAACTATACCCCCAGCATCCCCCAGCCAGCTGTGCTGGCTGGGGGATGCTGGGAGTTGTTGTCCAACACAGCTGGAGGGCACCCGGCTGGGAACGTCTGGCCTCGATCACATCTGCTTCAGTCTGTTTTCCTCGAGGGAGAATGCCCCACGTGCTTTCATCATGAGGGGCCACCCTCCCTCTGGCGAGGCCTCATTGCCTGGAATGGATGCCCACGCATCACAGGTGCTGAGCCAGGCTGGGCAGAGTGGCATCCCGGAAGAGGCCAAGGGCCAGGATTTCCTCGTGACGGCGGCTATGTCAGGACTGCCAAAGAACCTTGCTTGCCCTTCTGTGGCTTCCCCGGTGGGCTGGAGGGGCCGGGGGGGTTCTCCAACAGGGGACGCACATCTCCGTCTGGCTCTGGTCTTGGCACTGGCATCGAGGGATGACCATCACCCCCAGGAGCCGGTTGGCAGCCCCGCCGTGCTGCTTTCCGTTCCGGCAGGGATTGCCACGCTGGGTGGCAGTCCAGCTGGTGAGGCAGAGCAGAGGTGCCCTTGGCTGGATAGAAGCCTGAGCGGCCTGTCGGAACAGACGGCTCTTCAAGGGAGGGGTGGCGGTGGCGGGCAGGCCGATGGCTTGCGGATGCTTCCAAGGCCCCCCCCCACCCCCGGGTCTCTGTTTCCTCTCCGACCCTCGATGTCAAACAAATGATTAGCAACCTGCCTGCTTCTGGCAGGGTGGGTGAGAGCTTGATGTTGGGACTTCCTGGTTCGAATCTCACCCCTCCGTCCCGGCTGCAAACTCTGTAGGCAGCCCTAAGCAGGCTGTGATTTTTTCTCAGTGCTGGCCCTTCTCTGAAGGACATGGGTAACAGCATTGGCCCACCCCACAGGGCTGTTGTCACGGTGCCTGAGGTGACATATGAGGAGGGCCCTGAGTGCACTAGAGACGTGCTTAGTGTTTGTCACTGATCCTGGTGAATCTGTGGATTTCTGAGCAGTGGGTGGTTCTTTTGCCCCCTCTGGTTCTTCAGCATTCTCCCTCCAATACACCTGTCCGTTCCATTTCTCCTAGGAGCTCGCTCCTTTCCTTAAGCCCTGTGTGAAGTTTTCTTTGTGGATCCTCCCAACCATGTTCACCTATTAAAGTAAGTGTGTGTGTGTGTGGGTGTTTAGCCTTCCCTGGTTGGAATTGCCGTAGGAACATAAGGATTCCTGCATTGGATTCCTGCATTGAGCAGGGGGTTGGACGTGATGGCCTTGTAGGCCCCTTCCAACCCTACTATTCTATGATTCTAAGAAGAGCTGTGCCAGGTCAGACCCGGGTGCATCCAGTCCAGCAGTCTCTTCTGCATGCCCAAGCAGGGCCTCCTCCATGGAGCCACAGCCCCTGCCAATTTAGCCCTAGAAAGGAGGACTGGAAGGAGAAGAAGCTTCCAGAGGAGATGGGGAAACCATTCAGGCTCTCCAGAAAGGGAAAGGAGCAAGGACCCGTTCCCTGCAAGAGATGGGGCGGCAGGCCAGGGTGGGGCCAGGGTGACATGACCGTTGGACCCGCTGCAATCCCTGGCGCTGTAAATGAATGGGGCGCTTACCCCAGTTGTATGGATTCTTGGGTGCATCACTGGTAGATGTTGCAATCTCTGCCTTGCAAAAGAGCTGCTTTGCTGGGGGAGTCAGTGATCCATCCCAGCCCATCGGCCTGATCCTGCCTGCTGGCCCTGGGAAGTGTGTGAGGAGGGTGTAGAGCGCAGCCTGTTAAACCTCTTTCCACCTGAGGCTGGCCAAGGTCCATTTCAGGGGAGCTCTTAGGTGGGCCTCATTCCAGTGGTGGGCAGAAGCTGAAGGCCATAGGGGCAAAGTACCAGCCCCTTTTAGCTCTTCCTGCAAGGAACTCGGCCACAGGAGAAGCAATTCAACCTTTTAGAATGTGGGGGGGGGGAATGCATCAAAGCTGGAAAACCCCCAAAGGATCAGTGATTGGGGGAGAGGGGGCGGGGCCAGAGGAAGGGGGCGTGGTCTTCTGGGGAGTGGGACGGGTTTGGCCCACAGGCTTGAGCTGCAACACCCTGGTCAGAATGGCATCATCCCATCCCATCCAGCAAGTGAACACGGAGGTCCCACTTAGCTGCTGTTGCTCAGCTGTTGGTGGATCAGGCCCATTTCCTGCCACAGGCCTCTAGCAGACTGCGCTGCATCAAGAGGGCAGGCACTCGCCGATCCTCTGTTAGGTGTGTACGTGCGCACAGTGGAGGCTGGTGGCTCCAATGTCACTGGAGTGGTGCATCCACCCCGGGTTTCGGCTCCCGGAGCAGCCCCACTGCCCCACTGGCATCGGAATCACCAGCCGCCACTGTTCGTAAGCCAGCCTCAGCGCTAAAGGGAAAAAGGGAGGTTGGATAAGAGGGGAAAGGCTTCCGTTTGTACACCTGATATTCCAGCAGAGCAGTGGTGGCAGATGCGACCCCGGCTTACCCGCAACAGAATTTTTCTGGGCACTCTCAGCTGGGAAGACCAGGGTAGAGATTAGTGATGGGAGGCGGAGGGGATAAGAACTTACAATGACCTGAGCCAATGGACGCTGTACGAATAAGATCTTCCCTTCGGAGAACAACACCTCAAGAGAGAAGGATCTTGAAATGGTTGTCGATCACAAACTGAAGATGAGCCAACAGTGGGATGTGGCTGCAAAAAAGGCAAATGCCATTTTGGGCTGCATTAATAGAAGCATAGCTTCCAAATCCCGGGAAGTACTAGTCCCCCTCTACTCAGCACTGGTTAGGCCTCATCTGGAGTACCATGTCCAGTTCTGGGCACCACACTTCAAGAAGGATGCAGACAAGCTGGAGAGGGTTCAGAGGAGGGCAACGAAGATGATCAGGAGACTGGAAACAAAACCCTATGAAGAGAGATGGGAAGAACTGGGCATGTTTAGCCTTGAGAAGAGAAGACTGAGGGGAGATAGGATAGCGCTCTCCAAGTCCTTGAAAGGTTGTCCCAGAGAGGAAGGCCAGGATCTCTTCCCAATCATCCTAGAGTGCAGGACACAGAAGAATGTGCTCAAGTGACAGGAAGCTGGATTCCGGATGGACATCAGGAAAAACTTCCTGACTGTTAGAGCAATACGACAGTGGAACCAATGACCCCGGGGAGGTGGTGGGCTGTCCCACTCTGGAGGCATTCGAGACGAGGCTGGACAGCCACCTGCCAGGGATGCTCTGACTTGGATTCCTGCACTGAGCAGGGGGTTGGACTCGATGGCCTTGTAGGCCCCTTCCAACCCTACTATTCTATGATTATATGAAAGATCTTCCTTTCCCTTCCCCCTGGCAAATGAACAGAAAGGAGCTCGCAGGTTCAGTTGCCAGGATCTCCAGATAAGGCTGGAAACAAAACCCGGAGAGCCACATCACAACCACCAGCCTCCACTGTGTGGGCGTGCGTGCGTGCGTCCCAGCCAGGCAGCGCGATACCTCGCCTTTCCCTGGGCTCTCACTTGCCCAAGGTTGCTTGCCTTGTGCCTCCCTTCCTGAGCGCTCAGGGCTGGCCTCCCCCAGCTGCTGGAAGTCTGCTCCTTGCTGCCAAGCGTTCCTTGAGCAGAAGGGCCTGGAAGGACGCTTGTTTTAGTCTCTGCCAGGTCAGCCGTTTGGCAGCTGCCCGCCTCCTGCTGAGGCAAGAGGTGGGAGGACCGCAAGGCTGCTGCTGGTCCGTGTTCCGAGGTTGCACTAAGAGCCGTAGCGACCTCCCCTGGCGCGCTCCTCCTGCAAAATCTTTCCTTCTGTCCTCCTCTGTGCCAGCTGATTCAGTTCAGGGATGCAGAACCCCCATGGCCTGCAGGACTCTTGAGACTGGCCCCCGGAGGCCCTTGGGTTCCTCCAGGGGGCGGAGCTTGTGATGCTGCCAAGGGGCGTGGCTGTGCTCATTGACATCGTCTGGCCTGTGGAGGGCCTCGGGTGTGTGGGGGCAGTCCGGCCCCTCACCCAAGAGTAGTCCTGCACCCCTGATTTAATTGGTAGAGCAGCTCCAGGGAAGGGCGGGTGGTGGGTACATAAGGACCAGATGCCAAGAGGCATCTTGCCCAGCATTAGCCGGCCAGATGCCTCCAGTTTGGAAGCCTTTGAGCAGGGTGCAAAGCAAACAGCGCTCCTTCGTTGTATGGCCCCAGGGGTTGGTTTTCAGAGGCAGGCTACCTATTTAGCCCCTGTATTCATAGAAGGAAACTCCTGACAGCTGCTGTTAGGAGTTTCCTTCCATGAATATGCCCAATCTAGCCTCAACCAGCCTCCAGGTATGTTGGGCTCAGAGCTGGACCTAGAATCAATAGTGCCCTGCCATCAGCGCCCTCCGGTCAGTTTGCAATTTCTTCTATTATGATCTTTGCAGTATTTATTTATTTAATTTATTTAGGGTGCCATCCTATGCATGTTTAGGCAGAAAAAAGTCCTACAACTCCCAGTATGCTGCCTGGCCAGCAATTTCTTCTATTATTATCTATAGTCCTTTGTAGTATTGATTTGTTTAATTTATTTAGAGTGCAATCCAATGCAGGTTTAGACAGAGAAAAGTCCAAAACTCCCAACGGGGAGTTATATGACTTTTTCTTTTGGTCTACACATGCACAGGATGGTAGGACTTTTTTTCTGTCTACACGTGCACAGGATGGTAGGACTTTTTTTCTGTCTACATGTGCACAGGATGGTAGGACTTTTTTCTGTCTACACGTGCACAGGATGGTAGGACTTTTTTCTCTCTACACGTGCACAGGATGGTAGGAATTTTTTTCTGTCTACACGTGCACAGGATGGTAGGACTTTTCTTCTGTCTACACGTGCACAGGATGGTAGGACTTCTTTTCTGTCTACACGTGCACAGGATGGTAGGACTTTTTTCTGCCTACACGTGCACAGGATGGTAGGACTTCTTTTCTGTCTACACATGCACAGGATGGTAGGACTTTTTTTTCTGTCTACACGTGCACAGGATGGTAGGACTTTTTTCTGTCTACACGTGCACAGGATGGTAGGACTTCTTTCTGTCTACACGTGCACTGGATGGTAGGACTTTTTTCTGTCTACATGTGCACAGGATTGCGCCCATGGAGTATTTTTATCCCTCTCATCATCCAACAAGGGCTTCCAGAGCCTTGATGACATGCAATCAGCCCTTCCCCACAGGTTTACAATTTAAAAAGACATGACAGGTGAGGAAAAAGGGGTGGGGAGGGAAGAGGGGAAAAAAGAGCAGTCTTTCAGCAGGGCTGGCAGAATGGCCCTGCTTCCTTTATTTGCCGTTCTTAGAGCGCTTGGTAATGTTGCCTCTAAGTAAAACCGCCTTGTGCTGATTTCTATCTGGAACAAGTGACGTTAAACTGGAAATTGGAAAAGGAACGTCTTTCAAAACTAATTGATGGGAGTTCATTTTTACAGCCAGTGCCCAAGCAACCTGTAGAACGAGCACGTGCTGCCTTCCTCTGCCAGAGCTCGCTGCAGACAGTTCACTCGGCAAATTCGGTGACTCTGTGATTTGTTCAGCACGCCCTCCAGTTTGGCACCCAGGGGGAGCCCCCAGCGCACTCGCCCCTGAGGTTGGCCCTGGTTGGACTCCACGTCTCTTCACCCCAGCCAGGCCCATGCTACGATGGGAGTTGCAGTCCGGCACATCGGGAGGATGTCAGGTCGCAGGGAGGCTGGTTTATTTATTCATTAATTGCATGGAGCTCTTAAGTGGTGAAACTCTTTTCACAAAGCCGTCTAAGTTGGCTGGGGCTGCAGCTTGCCTCGATGAAATTGGTAAAGCAGCCTTCCCCAACCTGGGGCCCTGAAGAGGTGCTGGACTACAACTCCCATCATCCTCAGCCAGCGCAAGGAGAGCCAAAAATCTGGCCTTTCCTTACGTTCATGCGTGGCTGCTTTTCCTCCATAAATATATGTTCTCTTGCACTGCCTTGAAGGTCTGTGGAGGTTTTTTTTGGCAACGCTCTTCTAGCAAGTGTGCGCGCGCGTTCCTCCTCAAATGAGGAATCAGGTGATTTTCCAGGTTTGGGGGGCATCCTGTCCAAATGAATTTGGCTCTGAAGGAGATGTCGAACCTCTGCCAAGGAAGTCAAGCCCCGTGGTGGAGTATTCTGGGATATGTTTGAGGGGGCATGCTCAGTTCACGCGAGGCAGTGTTCACCCTCACTGTTACCCTGCTGCATTAGCTACTTCCAAGAAGGTCTTTGGAGTGCTGGGAATGAACTCAATCTGTAATTAAGGACCAGTGCCTGAGCTTGCTCTTTTCCTCTGCCCTCCCAGCCCCTTTTTCTTTTGTGTTGTTATCTTTTAGACTTTAAGCCTCAGGGCAGGGACTGTCTTCCTTTGCAAGCTGCTTTGGTGAAAAAACACCTTTTTTCAATGGTGTAAAAATGCTAGAAGGAAATAATAAATAATAAATAATAAATAATTACATGCTGTTGAAGGCTCTGATAGGGTAGGCAACCTGGCGCCCTCCAGATGCTTTGGACTATAACTCCCATCATGCCTGACCAATGCTCATGCTGGCTGGGGCAGATGGGAGTCATGGTGCAAAACATTTGAAGGGCCCTGGGTTGGGTGTCTCGTATTCGTTCCGTCTTCCGTCTTCTCGCCTTGCACATTTTAAAATCCAAGGCAGTGTTTGCTGCTTTGGTTAACTAGTGCTGCGGTGGTGAGAGTGCTGGACTGGGATTCTAGTCCCCACTCAGCCATGAAGCTCGCCAGGTGACTCTGGGGCAGTCACTGACTCTCAGTCTAGCCTACCTCCCAGGGTTGTTGCAGGGGTAAATGGGAGAGGAGGGGGACTATATGTGCTGCTTTGGGTTCCTTGAGAGAGGAAAAAAAGTCAGGATATAAATGCAATAATCAATAAGTGCATTTCTGGGTTTGAGTCCCCACTGGGCCACAAAACTCACTGGCTGACTCTCAGCCTAACCTACCTCACAGGGTTGTTGTGAGGATTAAAGGGAGAGGAGGACCATCTATGCTGCCTTGGGCTCCTTGCAAGAGGAGAAAAGGTGGGATAAAAAGTATTATTATCAATGATGATGATGATATGAAAGACAGGGCTGGGTCAAGGGTAGGCATGGTTGGGCACCTGCCGAGGACCCACTCCCCAACAGGGGCCCCCTGGAGCTGCTCCTTCTCCCCCTCCCCATGGCCACCTGGTCGTTCCCCTGCCTCTCGTTCCAGCCCGGAGAATGGCGGGGGTGAGAAGGAGGAGCAGGAGATGCCGCCACAGCCCAGCACATAAAACCAAAGTTTAAAATGGAGCAAAATAAAAGTCCAACTATCTAAATGTTCTTAAATTTCATAGAATTTCATAGAATCCTAGGGTTGGAAGGGGCCTCCAAGACCACCGAGCCCAACCCCCTGCTCAATGCAGGAAGCCTGATTCCCAGGCGGTCTCCCATCCAAGTACTAACCAGGGCTGGCCCTGCATAGCTTCTGAGATCGAATGAGATCAGGCGCATCCAGCTCTTTCTCTGCATGGAGTGCCTAGGAGAATTGCAAAGAAAGGTCTTGACCTGCTGCTGAAAAGACTACGATGTTGGGGCCAGGCAAGCCTCTCTGGGGAGAACATTTTGCAGATGTGGGGGGGCACCACTGAAAAGGCCCTCTCCTTTGTAGCCACCCTCCTTGCCTCATTTGGTGGGCAGGCAAATGTTTAGCAAATATGGTTGGAAAATTAAATATTTAAAATGTTAAAAAAGAGAGAGAATTGTTAAGTTTATCTTCTGTGCTGTCTGAGCTTGGCACTCCTAGCTGGAATTAGGATGGGACGGGTTTCCCATTATGCACGGGAATTAGGCATACCTGTCAGCATCACTGAACACAACACACACATGGGAAATCTGATGTGTGGAGAAAGTGGATAGGGGGACATTTTTCTCCTCCTCTCATAATACTGGAACCCAGCAGGGTCCTCCCATGAAGCTGATTGGTGGGAGATTCAGGACAGGAAAAAGGAAGGATTTCTTCACACAGTGCAGAATTAAACTGTAGAATTCGCTACCACGAGATGTAGTGATGGCCCATTTGGGTTCTAGTATTGTGAGAGAGGGAGGACAATGTCTCCCTATCCAATTTCTCCACACCATGCATCATTTTGCGTACCTCTGCCAAGTCTCTCCCTCTACTTGGAAGGCTGAATTAAAGCATCTCAATACAGCATCTTTCTGTCGTTCTGCCTATCTTCCTTCCTACCTTCCTTTCCTGACCCTGTCTTTAACTTTGTTCCCGCACTGCTTTTTCTCTGGGCTGCTCCACAAAAGGCATATTCCACACCACAACCATGGTTGCCACAACAAACCCTGCCCCCCCGCCCCTTTTAGGATCCAGCTGAGATTCTGGCTTTTCTGAGACACAATGTTTGGCAACAGTCACTCGTTCCTCCACCTCCTCTGATGTGCTCATGTCCCCAGGGACTTCCTTTTCCCACAGGGAGAAGAATGTAGGTTTTTCTCCCCTTCGTTCATCCTCCAGTGCCGGTGTGCAAGCGCATTACTTGTCTTTCGGAGGCAGGTGGGAGGTGGAGATGTTGTGTTCTTATGGGGCTGAAGGCCTGTGAAAACCACCCTGCTCCGTCCGCAGCTGGCTACAATAACCCAGTTTGCGTTTCCTCTTCCTTGAAAGATCCTTTTTGCCTCCCCAGGATTACGGTTCTGACATCCGAAACAGGATTAAATGGGTGGTGAACAGTAGAGGCAACGCCTCTTCCTCTGCATCTGCAGCGAAATATGAAAAGATGAATGGTTGGGGGCTGTTGGGATGCTTACATGGCGTAACTTGATTTCATCGTCTGCAATCGCATCACCAAAACAGCATGAAATTGGTAGGATGACAAACTATTACGAGCAACATGCTGCCCCCAGTTCCCATGCGCATGCATGAGTGGCAGAAACATCAAATCCCGAGGGATGGAGGAATCATTTGCTTCTTTGATCTGGGCTTTTTGTTCAAGCTGAGTTCCTAGAGCATTGTGGAAATGCAGCTAAGTCCGGAGAGGAGCAGAACAGGGTTGGGTGTGTGTGGAAACTTTTTCAAGACGGATTTGCAAAGACACACACACACACACACACACACACACACACACACAGATTATTTCTCCCTTGCTTCCCTAAACACATGAGGAAATGCTTTTGCCATCACCAAAGCTTGGCTTGCTTCTTGGGGACCCCTCCCTGTAGGGCAGGGGTACCCAACACAGTGCCTGCAGCCTCCCACAAAACTTATTTTTTAATTCATTTTCCTACTTTGTTTAATGTATGTACATGGATCTGTATATACCCATAGCAGTGAAGAAAGATGACATGCATACAACTTTCTAGCAATTCGACGTAGGCTTCAACAAAAGCGGACCAAATAAATATCCATTTGAAGGTGGCATCTATATGCCACCCATTCAAATGTCGAAAGTCTAAGTTCGTCAATCGACTGCATTACAGGAGGGTAGCATTTATCCTCCCAATGTTTTAATGTCAGTCTTTTACCTTCAAAAGGGTGCAGAGAATCCATTTACACTGACAGTTTGTTAATTTTTGTGAAGCAGGTATGTAATTTAAAAGGGCGTGTACATCCGTGAATATTAAAGACTGTTCCAGTACAACATTAATTTGTGTAATTACCTCTCCCGCCAAAGAAGCAACTACTGGACATGGCCAAAACATGTGTTTAAAAGAAGCATGAGCTGCATTGCACCGCCAGCAATTAGCTGAATTAGATAATCCCCTATTAAAGAGACATTGCAGTGTCCAGTAGACATGAAACAATAGTTTCTTCTGAATAAGACACACCCTAAGATCTGTAGATGCGACAGGTAGATGCCAAAGCCATGATCCATTGAAGCATTTCGTGATGGTGCCCACAGCATGGTCTCAAATTCCCAAATGTGCCCATGGGACCAGAAAGGTTGGGACCCTTGCTGTAGGGTATGGTGAACAGCATGTTAGGACAGGTCACTCTGGATCAAATACACTACATAGCACAGTGGCTAAAAGGCTGAGGTGTCTTAACCAGAAAGTTCTTGTTTCAGATCCCATCTATGCCGTGGCAGAGAAGCCTCTTTCTGTGTCAGCTCAAGTCACCTTCTGTAAGAAGGGGATAATAATCCTGCCCTAACTTACAGGGTTGTTGTAGACCATCCCGAAATAATATACTTGAAACGCTTTGAGCGCTGCAAAGCCTTATATTAACTGGGGTGGGTGGGTGGGGGAAAGACATGCTGACCTCCAGATTTTGTTGGAATGCAGCTCTGATCAGCCCCAGCCGTCATGGCCAACAGGGAGGGATGATGGGATTTGTAGTCCAGGAACATCTGGAGGGCCACACCTTCCCTGCCCCAGATACAATCGCTGAATACAATAATTCATGATATCCTTTCTTGTGTTCATATAACCTGAAGCAAGTGCTTTTGGAAAGGGATCTGTTCACACATTCAGTCAAGAGTCATTAAGTGCTGAGTAACCCTGCATGTGTGGACAAGGTCTGATTGATGGGAATTCTTTCCCTGCCACTCCATTACAGACAGTTACTCAAAATAGCAGGTGGAGCGATCTCATCCTTGAGCTCCGTGCCAACTGGGCGGACTCCGTGATTTTGTCATGTAGATATATTCATCTCACACTGAGAGCCAGTGTGGTGTAGTGGTCAGAATGTTGGACTGGGAGCTGGGAGATCTGGGTTCTAGTCCCCACTCGGCCATGGAAGCTCCCTGGGTGACGTTGGGCCAGTCACAGACTCTCAGCCCAGCCTACCTCACAGGGTTGTTGTTGTGAGGATAAAATGGAGAGGAGGAGGGAAATGTAAGCTGCCTTGGGTTCCTTGCAAGAGGAAAAAAGGCGGGATATAAATGCAATTAAAAAAAAAATCTGGCTGCTGAGTACTCATCAACAGGTTTCATTCTCTTGGCAGAGGCTTGAATTGCGATAATGGCTTAAAAAAAATCATACTATATGTGTTAATTGGCTTACCTCATGCCAGGATGTTTGTTATCAGCAACAGCCACGCTGTAAATGACCAGCGTTAATAATGGGATTGTCTCAGTACTTTTTGCACTGAATTTCCTTCTGACCTCACTGTTTGCAATTGTGTGTGTGTGTGTGTGTGTGTGTGTGTATATATATATATATATATATATATATATATATACGGTATAACAACCTGACACTCTCCATAATATTCCATGCGTCTGATGAAGTGGGTTATATAGCTCACAAAAGCTTATGCCGGAATAAATGTGTTGGCCTTTACAAGCACAATCCTGTGCACGTTTAGACAGAAGAAAGTCCTACAACTCCCAGCATGACCCAGCCAGCCATGCTTAAAATGCACAGGATTGGGCCTTGTTGTTCAGTCGTTCGGTTGTGTCCGACTCTTCGTGACCCCATGGACCATAGCACGCCAGGCCTTCCTGTCCTGCGCTCTCTCCCGGAGCGTGCTCAAGTCCATATTCATTGCATCGGTGATGCTATGGATTGGGCCTTAGGTGCCACCAGATTCTTTGTTGTCTCATCTGGCTGTGGAGCTGTGACGGAAGCCCAAAGCCCCATCCGTTCTTTCATTCTGTCCCTCGTTCTGTCCCTCCCCCAGAGCTAGGGGGCTGAGACATAGTCCACCTCCCCCAGTTTCTAATTACATTCTGCCAGACAGTGAGCCAGGAGGAGATGGTTCCCATTCACACCTCTTGTACCGCCTAACTGGGTTGTTGGGAAGTGTTAATGGTCAATTTCACCACTGTGATGACTCTTAGGGATGCCAAGGAGAGCTGGCTTCTCTCTGATTGGTTGATCGGTCCCCTTCCCACATGACTCCCGAGCAACCTCTTTCCTGAGACCCCAGAGATAAAAAAGAGTGAGTTTCATCAATGCCTTTCTCTCTCCCTGGAATGCTTCTACAGATAACTGTTTTGCATGTCTGCAGAAAACACTTCGTAGGTTACTACGTCTGACTTCAGATATCACATAATTCTGGGGGTGGCTAGAAGGTAGATCTGGATCTACTGGTAGATCTCTGAGTGTTTTCCAGTAGATTGGGAAGGATTTCTGACTCCCAATTCTTTAAAGACAGCAGCAATAAAATGACCCCCCCCATCACACCAAAAATATACTGTTGAAATGAAGAAAGCTTGGGGTAACCAGGAATGGCCATACCACAGTATAACCACTGACCATACTGACTGGGGCTGATGGGACTTGTAGTCTAGAACATATGGAGGTTGGCAGGTTGGGGAAGCTGAAAATGAGCATCTATGCAAATTAGAGATTTGGGGTCAGTCTGCTTTGACTCAATAGTAAACCCAAATTTAGGTTTGGAAAACCGAGGCTTCCCATTGACTAACATGAGATATCAAAATACAGCTATGACTTCTTCTCTCTCATTCAGAATTGGATGATGGTGGCAGGCATAGTAGCCCTTTAGGAGGGAATTAGGCCTGCCCAGCCTCAGAAAAATAGGTTCAGGGGTTTTTGTGTTACATACCTTTATATTTTGCTTTTCTATTTTTTTCAAAAGCAAGTGCCAATAATTTTATTTCTTGGCAGAATTGCATGAATTCGCAAGTCTAGTTGCCTCTTCTGAAAGCTTGCCAGATTTCAGAATGATAGCCACAGGGGTTTTTGTGCAAGAGCAGATTTGACAGTTTGAGGGTCTCCAAAAGAGGATGTGCTTATCTATGTTCCCTGTGCGCCACTTCTTTGAGAATTACACGCAGCCTAGAGGTGTCCTTATGTAAGAAACTTGCAAAGTTTCAGAAGGATAGTTTCACAACAGTTCATGTGAAAATTGAAACTCTCCTGTTTTTTTTTTTTTTTTGCGAGGGGCAGTGATTCGCCTTTCCTTCCCTCCCCCCCAAGTCTTTTTTTTGGTCAGTTTGTATGAAAATGGCAGATGTCTCCAGGCAAGAAACCTGCAAAGCTTCAGAAGGAGAGGTGGAGGGGGTAGGGAGTTATGATGCTTAAAAGCCAGTTTAAGGATTTTTCATAGTCAAAGGAGGAATTGCCATCTCACAATCCCATCCCTGCCCTTTCCTAAAGCACAGTGATTGAAAGATGGACCTGTCAGTCACTCATCTGCACTCCCTCTCCCCCCCCCCCCCGTGTTTAGAGAAATGAAAGCGAAAGACACCATTTGGAGATATAAAGTCTGCTGTGTCTCCAACGCCTCCTTCTGTTGGTTTCGGAGGGAAACCCGCTTCACCTTGGGACCAAACAGAACCAGACTAAAGTGGCTCAGTTCTGCTCAGGCTTTGGACTTTGTCTGAATCGGATGTGCATCCCTAATGCAAACAGGAAGTTGTACGTTGTTATACAAAAATATGCACACTTCATTTTTTAAAGGAAGAATCAGGTGGGGAGAAGAAGGGAAAGAGCTGGTGTTGGCCCAAACTTATGACTTCTAGGTTGGACTGAACACCAGCATCTATTTCTTTTTTTAAAATTGAGTCCTGGTAGGTGTGCCTGTTATTGCTTTCAATGGCTTGTTCCATAGGTCGTCCTCTCAGCTTCTTCTCCTGGAGAGGGTTTCCCCTCCAAGTTTTCTCTTGTGTACTCTGAATGAGCAGGTCCATAGGGAATTTGCTCAGTTGCAGTTCCTGATCTCCCGAGGAGAGGGAGTCTGTACCGCCTGGTTCTTCTTCAGGTTCCCCGTGCTTGTGCAGGCTGTCTCTTTCTCAGCGGGGTGTTTGAGCTGGAGCTTGTTAGTGGAGCGGCTTGGCTGCAGTTCTCCACCGGCTGCATGTCTTTCAGCAGCAGATGTGTCCTCCCCAGGAGATCTGAGGAAGAGGAGGAAAAGAAGCCGTTCCTTAACTCAAGGATGGGGATGGTGTTGGAGTTGAAGCCGGCCTAGAACCCTTTGGTGCCTAAGGCAGAAAATCCAGCGGACACCCCCTCTGGCTAACTGGAGTTGGCGAATCTGTGGTCTCCTTGGGAGGAGCATGAAAACTTGCCTTTTCCCAAAATTAGGATGAGCTGAGACCGTTTGCCTAGTTTTGTCTTCACTTGCCTTACCATCTGCGGTTGGGAGACCTGGGTACTTGGTAAGACCTCAGGAGGTTGCAGAGACAGAGGTGGCTTCTCATATGTTGTCTGTTTATTTGAATCCGAGCTGCTCCTAATGTTTCCAGCATTCACAGCACTGAGGACTAGTTACTTGAAGGCCAAACGGCCAGAGAGAAAGGGGTTGCCACCAAGGTGGCCGTACTGGTGATACAGAAGCAGGATGACCAGATCCTTTGCTCAGTGGCAGCATCTTCAGCACCTTGGACTTCTCCATGTGTAGCAGATTTGTGGGTCTGATGAAGCTAATGCTGGGGGCTGATGACTGTCAGAAATCCGGCCCTTGGCTGCAATTTGTGCATAACTTAAAGCACCAGTGTGCTGGTCTGGGGGTTCCTGAGTAGCTGCAAGAACCTCTTGGAACTGTTTGGGGGCAAAGAGTCTTAGGTGATGATATTGCTGAGGGGGGCATAGCCAGGAATTCAGACTGAGCGACTCTTCCTGGATTTGGTATTTTAAAGTAAACTTCTGGAAAGTTCTGGGCACATGGGCTTCAAGCAAGTGATCCTGTTCAGCGTTCTTGCATGCATATGGAGTGAACCAAAGAAGGATCATAGTGCGAAGAGCTTTGCTTCATTACGGAAGCCAATCAGAATGTGGATTTGTTAAGGAAATCAAGGCATAATAAGTCCTGGAACCTTGATAGAAATAAAGCTGTAGTGGACATCAGTGTGATAAAAGGCTCAGGATAGAAATTTCTGTAGTGAAATAAACAAGTGTAGTTTTTTTTTCAAGTGAGTTTTCAGTCATGACTTAATCAGTTATTTTAGTTGATCTCCTCCTTGAGGGAACCCAAAGGGCTATGTTTTGGCAATTCCATTGCATTGTCTTGCTGTTGTGGAGGTGAAGCCTCTGATGCTTTGACTTAGATCCCTGCATTGAGCAGGGGGTTCCACTCAATGGTCTTATAGGCCCCTTCCAACCCTACTGTTCTATGATTCTGTGATGCTGATTGGCTGAGCTACTGTGATGGCAGACAGCAAGGTTGGGCAATCGGTAACGTCTGGCCTGGGGGTGAAGAACTTCAGTCTCAGGGGCTAAATCTGGCCCTCTGGGGTTCGCTAGATGGTCATGCCCTTTCTCCTGGCCTCACCCTCTTCCCCCTGACTGCTGATTGTTTGGTGGGTTCCGGGCTTTTGTGTGGTCCCCCGCCCCCATTCTCGAAGGTTGAAATGCCCCTCCTAAGGTTGAGTGACTGGCAGTGAGAGCTTTCAACTACAATAGGCTTAAAGCTATTTGTATTTTTGGCCCCACCCCTTTGTTTTTGGCCTTGCCCACCACTGGAATGCAGCCGCCAAGAACTTCTCCAAAATGGAATTCAGCCTTGGGCTGAAAGAGGTCCCCCACCCTGGTCTAGCCTGATTCAAGGAATGCCGAGGCTCGCTTTTCCTGGCCCGCAGGGCTCATTCCTTGCTGTCTTGCTGCTTTGTAAAGAAAGGAAGGGCATTAATGTGTTTCTCATCCCCCACCCTTTTCATTTGCCACTTACACAACTGTTTACCAGCCTATTTAGTTTAATATGAGCCCAGACTCTTGTGATTTCTTTTTTTTTAAGATAAAAAAGGCATCTCTCTATTTTTTTTAATCTCTGCCCTCAGAATGATTTGTGTAAATTGCTCTAAGTAGCTAGCAAATAAAAGCTTTGCCAATGAACAGGATATATTTGCTGGAGTTCCTTTTTATTTTTTAATGCATTGTCCCTTCCTTGCTTCTCTCCACCCCTTTGGCTTTATTAGTAATTAGTAATAAAACAGCTCTCTGAGCACCAACAGGCCCTGGAAGCAGGGAGTGCAACTGGGGGAACTGAAGCAAAACGGCAGCTGTATTTTTATATTTAAGGTCGTCCATTGGAGCGTGATTCGGGAGGTGTCTTGGAGGCCTGGCTGCTGTGTCCACAGCAGAAAAGCTATGAATTGACACACACCAGGGTTATAAAGTGTTACACATTTATATTGTATTGCAGGCGTCGCAGCAAAGCCTCTCACACTCATTAGGTGCTGATGCGATGACACAGAATGGTCGCAGACATTCCAACTGCTCAAGAGGAACAAAGCTGACTAAATGTTTGCAGTCCAGCTTCTGTGAGTGAAGGGAAAGCCATCTGTTTGGCTGGTATTAAAGCCTGATGCAGGCGCTAAGGACAGCACAACTGTAGCTTTCTCGGGTGAGTTTGGCAAAGTGGTCCCAGGAAGTGGGGGAGCTGGAGGGCAAGGCACTTAGATGGAAGGGGGCTGAAAAGATGAAAGCGCTCAGGAACTGAGGCATGAAGATGCTAATTGAGCATGGGGAGGGGGAAGCGGCGGATCTTGAATGAAATGTTGTAGGGGCACTGTGACTTTATATACTGAGTCTATATATATACTTGGGTTCATCTAGCCCAGCTGTGTGTGTGTTTTTTAAAAATAAAAAGCAGGACTACACTACACGGGGCTGCCTTTGAAGACTGATTGGAAACTTCAGCTGGTCCAGAATGCTGCAGCCAGATGGTTGTCTGGGACCAGTTTCAGGGAGTACGCGACTCCCTTGTTACAACAGCTGCACTGGCTACCGGTCTGCTTCTGGGTACAATTCAAAGTGCTGGCTATGACCTATAATGCCCTATACGGCTTGGGACCAGGCTGCCTGAAACAGTGTGCTCTCCCATACGAGCCTGCCTGGGTCTTAAGATTTATTTTTATTTATTTATTATTAAATTTATCAATCGCCCATCTGGCTGGTCACCCAGCTACTCTGGGTGATGCACAACATACCATAAAACAATTTAAAACAATAAAATTCTACCATATTTTTTTTTTTAAATACCCTAACCCACCCCAAATGCCTGCCTGAACAACCACGTTTTTAATGCACGACGGAAACTCATTAAAGAGGGGGCATGACGGAGTTCCCTAGGGAGGGAGTTCCACAGAGTGGGGGCCACCACAGAAAAGGCCCTCTCCCTCGTCCCCACCAGTCTAGCTGTCCTGGCTGATGGGACAGAGAGAAGGCCATCTGAGGCTGATCTTGTTACGCGGCCTGTCTGGTGCTGCTGGAGGCGCTCCTTAAGCTGCCTTTAATCAGGCGAGCCGCCGCGTTCTGTACCAGCTGCAGCTTCCGAACCGTCTTCAAGGGTAACCCCACGTAGAGCGCATTACAGTAGTCTAAACGAGAGGAGACCAGGGCATGTACTACCGATGGGAGCAGATGGTCGGGAAGGAAGGGGCGCAGCCGCCGTATCAGATGGAGTTGATACAGCGCTGTCCGGCTCACAGCTGACACCTGAGCCTCCATGGACAGCTGGGAGTCCAAAATGACCCCCAGGCTGCGGACCTGGTCTTTCAAGGGTAGCTGTACCCCGTAGCCGTAGATCTTCAGGGGACACCCTTTCCTTGGTACCACCAACATCAGAAGTGTGTTTTGTGGTGATGCCAGAGAGGGCCTTCTTGGTGGCCGCTTCCAGCCTGTGGAACTTCTTGCCAAGGGAAGCTAGATTGGCTCCCTCTCTGTTGCTCTTCTGCTGGCAGGCAAAGACCTTTTTATTTAAGCAGGCCTTTGGCATGTAAGTGAGTCTATTGGGTTGGGTGCTGCTTTTATTCTGTTACTGTTATGTTTTCATTAGGTTTTATTGTACTTGTTTTATTAGTGTTTGAATCCATTTTTATTTATCTAGGATTGTAAACCACCTTGAGTGCCATTTTCTTGGTAGAAAGGCAGGGTACAAAGTACTTAAACAAATAAATACAAATATACAAATATTACAATATAAATATTCTGCCATTTGGTGTCACATTGAGTAGAGGGCTTAACTCTTTACCCACCACCATTCTGCCCCCTCCCTCCTGCAAGCTGCTTTTCTAATGGAGAATACAGTTAGGGCTGTGCATCGCTTCGGTGCCGAATCCAAATACCAAAGTGAAGCGGGGTGCTTCGGGGGTGCCTCGGTGAGATCCGAAGCAGATCAGACCAGCACAGAGGCAAAGTGGGTCACCACCAAAGCGCCTCGGTTTGCCTCCAAAGCAAAGTGGGTCACCACCAAAGCGCCTCGGTCTGCCTCAGAGATTTGGAGCTACTCTGATGCCTTCTGAAGCCCAGACAGCCTGTCTCTAAATGTATCAACTTGTGAAAGATCAGGGAGTGGGAGAGGAGGGGGAGAAGGGAGTGAGCTTTGGCAAATGACAACTCTAGTTGCCAATTTAGGGCTGAACTTAACCCAATAGTCTCCATTCAGTGACAGTGGTGGAGGAGGGTGGGGGGAATACTGTATATGTTGGAGAAAAGCCTGCATTTGTTTCCTTGCAAGAGAGAGTGCTGTTAGAGGTGGTGGTTAGAGAGAGCTGTTATTGATTAGTTTGTTGGCTAGGTGTGTGTGTGTGTGTGTGTGAGTGTGTGTGTTGTTCTGCAGCTTTATTCTTCTTCTTCCCCACCCAGCCCTTTTCAATTCAACTATTCCCTTTCTTTCTTTTCTAGATTATTTATTTTAAAAACCAAAAACAAAGTACTTTAGTTTCCTCCTTTCCTTTCCTTGTTCTTTGTTTCCCCCCTGTGCCCTTCTGAATTATTCAACCATTCTTATTGGTTCGTTCGCTCCCTCCCTCTTTCTTTCTTTCTTTCTTTCTTTCTTTCTTTCTTTCTTTCTTTCTTCTTTCTATAAAAAAAAGAACAATGTAAAAAGTAGTTTAGTTTCCTTGCCTTGCCTTGTTCTTTGGCTCCCCCGTTCTCAATTCAACCATTTCTTAGTAGTTTCCTCTTTCTTTCTTTCTTTCTTTCTTTCTTTCTTTCTTTCTTTCTTTCTTTCTTTCTTTTGATTCTTTATATAAAAAAAGAACAATGTAAGAAGTAGTTTAGTTTCCTTGCCTTGCCTTGTTCTTTGGCTCCCCCCTTCTCAATTCAACCATTTCTTAGTAGGTATACAGTATAGTTTATTTGCATTTTATTACATTGTTTATTACATTTACATTTGTTTAACACTGTATACACACACACACACAGAGTCTAAAGTGGTACAGTCCACTGTACCACATCAGGACTCCACCACCTCACTGTGATGCCTAGAATCATAGAATCATAGAATAGTAGGGTTGGAAGGGGCCTACAAGGCCATCGAGTCCAACCCCCTGCTCAGTGCAGGAGTCCAAGTCAGAGCATCCCTGACAGATGTCCAGCCTCGTCTTGAATGCCTCCAGCGTGGGAGAGCCCACCACCTCCCCAGGTAATTGGTTCCATTGTCATATTGCTCTAACAGTCGGGAAGTTTTTCCTGATGTTCAGCCGGAATCCGGCTTCCTGTAACTTGAGCCCATTCTTCCGTGTCCTGCACTCTGGGATGATCGAGAATTGATCCTGGCCTTCCTCTCTGGGACAACCTTTCATGTACTTGAAGGGCGCTACCATATCTCCCCTCAGTCTTCTCTTCTCAAGGCATGTACAGACCAGATCAGATCCTTCTCGCCTGGCCTCAGGGTAAGGCTGCCTCTGGGAAGGGATGAAAAGAATCAACCTCAGGACCCTTCCTGGGCCCTCTAAAATGCCCTTTAATGAGAGGAAGCAAGCCAATTAGAAATGTGATACAAGGGACAACATGGCAAAGAGCTCCCTTTAATGTGCCGAAAAACCTCCTCTTTAATTGGAACTCAATTAAGTGAATAATTGTTACAAACGTAATAATTACCTTCCACCAAGGCATGGAGGGGAACTGGTGCTTCTGAATTCCAGATGAGTCAGAGCTGAAGAATTCTACGCGCTGGGTCCCATGAGACCAGCAGTGAACTCTGGCAACAGCAGGATAAGGGAAGGTGAATTGCTAACGTGGGTTCCTGAAGCAACTCAGCTTCCAAACAGGGGGGCCATCAAAACATGGAAGGTTTGAAATGTGGGGCCAGAACTATTTTCCCACAAATGAAATGTATATCTTAGTTATTTATCAAGGGTGTTTATATAGGGCGCCCCCGAACGCCTATCTCTGGGCAGCTCAGAAAGATAAAATGATAAGATACAGCAGCCATCCCCAACTTGGTGGCTCTGGATGTTTGGGACTACACCTCCTATCAACCCCATCCAGTATGGCCAGTGGTCAGGAATGCTGGGACAGGTAGTCCAAAGCATCTGCAAGGCACCAGGCTGGGGAAGACTGAAAGTATAGCGTTGAAGTATAGCGTTCTGGAGCAGATCATAAAGCAATCTGGAAGCACCTTGACAACAATGCCGTGATTACTCGAAGCCAACATGGATTTGTCAAAAACAAATCCTGCCAGACAAATCTGATCTCATTTTTTGATCAAGTAACCTCCCTTGTAGACCGTGGGAATGCTGTAGACATCATATACCTCGACTTCAGCAAAGCTTTTGGCAAAGTGCCCCATGATCTCCTGATGAGCAAACTAGCTCGAAGTGGGCTAGATGAAACAACGATCCGGTGGATCCACAGTTAGCTACAGAATTGGACTCAAACAGTGCTTATCAATGGGACCTTCTCAAACTGGGGAGAGGTAACGAGTGGGGTACCGCAGGGCTCAGTCCTGGGCCCAGTGCTCTTCAACATTTGTATTAATGACTTGGAGGAGGAGGTGCAGGGAATGCTGATCAAATTTGCAGATGACACAAAATGGGGTGGGATAGCTAATACTTTGGAAGACAGAAACAAAATTCAAAGTGATCTGGATAGACTGGAGCGCTGGGCAGAAAACAACAGAATGACATTTAATAGGGACAAATGCCAAGTTCTGCACCTAGGAAAAAGAAACCAAATGCACAGTTACAAGATGGGGGATACGTGGCTCAACCACACTACAAGTGAGAAGGATCTTGGAATTGTTGTCGATCACAAGCTGAATACGAGCCAACAATGTGATGTGGCTGCAAAAAAGGCAAATGCTCTTTTGGGCTGCATTCATAGAAGCATCGCTTCCAAATCCCGGGAAGTACTAGTTCCCCTCTACTCAGCACTGGTTAGGCCTCATCTGGAGTACTGTGTCCAGTTCTGGGCACCACACTTGAAGAAGGATGCAGACAAACTGGAGAGGGTTCAGAGGAGGGCAACAAAGATGATCAGGGGACTGGAAACAAAGCCCTATGAAGAGAGACTGAAAGAACTGGGCATGTTTAGCCTTGAGAAGAGAAGACTGAGGGGAGATATGATAGCACTCTTCAAGTACTTGAAAGGTTGTCCCAGAGAAGAAGGCCAGGATCTCTTCTCGATCATCTCAGAGTGCAGGACATGGAATAATGGCCTCAAGTTACAGGAAGCCAAATTCCAGCTGAACATCAGGAAAAACATCCTGACTGTAAGAGCAATACGACAATGGAACCCATGACCTAGGGAGGCGGTGGGCTCTCCCACACTGGAGGCCTTCAAGACGAGGCTGGACAGCCATTTGTCAGGGATGCTCTGACTTGGATTCCTGCCTTGAGCAGGGAGTTGGACTCGATGGCCTTGTAGGCCCCTTCCAACCCTACTATTTTATGATTCTATGATTCTATGAAAACAAAAACTCATAAAAGCAGATGCTGCCTAAAAAGTTCCAGCAGAGAGGGATTTAAAACCAAACACAGTGGATTAAAATGACACAATTTATGTGGAGTTGGGGTAAAAATACAGAGCGCAAAATCATAGATTTTTAAAGGCTGAGAGTATACAAAGATCTTCAGCTGGAGCCGAAGGAGGCACCAGGAAAGCCACTCAGAGCAATACGACAATGGAACCAATGACCTAGGGCGGTGGTGGGCTCTCCCACACTGGAGGCGTTCAAGACGAGGCTGGACAGCCACCTGCCAGGGATGCTCTGACTTGGATTCCTGCATTGAACAGGGGGTTGGACTAGATGGCCTTGTGGGTCCCTTCCAACCCTACTATTCTATGATTCTATGATTCTAATCCCCTCCTCTCCATTTTAGCCTCACAACAACAACCTTGTGAGGTAGGTTGGGCTGAGAGTTTGTGACTGGCCCAAAGTCACCCAGTGAGCTTCCATGGCCGAGTGGGGACTAGAACCCAGATCTCCCAGCTCCCAGTCCAACACTGTCGCCACTACACCATGCTGGCTCAGTGGTATTAACCACTGGACCAACTGCACTTTCCAGACCATTTTTCAAGCTGGCCCCGCATACAATACACTGCAAGCATCTAAATGGGAAGGGATCAGAGCATGGTCAACCGTGGCCAAGCGTTTCCCCCATATCCTAATGCATGAAAGCAAAGATTTTGGGGGATTTTTGCGCATTTTGGGAGAATTTGTGCATTTTCACATGTGCAGGTTTGCACACATTCGGGAACTAAAAAACATTCTGATTCTGCTGATGGGCAGATGACGGAACAAAAGGTGCCTGACCATCTATGAAACACAGATGGAACGGATGAACTATCCATACATTCCTACACCCCCGCCCCCCAGACACTTGCAAGTAGACCAGCACAACAGGATTTTAATCTCCTTGCTCTGCCAGCTAGTTTTATACTATTTGCAGGAAGACTTTAAAATAAATACACAGAGGGAGCATGCAAAAATCTTACCCCACAGCTGCAGTCTGTGCTGCAGGGGTGGGGAGCTGGGGGCCCAAGGGCCAAGCCTGGCCCTCCTGGAGCCCCATTCTGGCTTTCCAGGGTTCCCCAGATGGCCATGCCCCCTTCCCCTGGCCCCACCCACTCTCCCTGGACGCCAGTCATCGGGTGCTTTCTGGCATTTGTGCAGCTTCCGCTGCATTCCACAAGGTTGAAATGCCTCTCCGAAGGCTTATTTGTGGACAGTAGGAGCTTTAAGCTGAACTATGTTGTTTTTTGGGGGTATTTTTTTGAATTTTGGGCCCCATCCCCTTTGCCTTTGGCTGCACCCACCACTGGAAGGTGGCCCCTGAGAGCATCTCTGAAATTGCAGTTGGCTCTCGGGCGGAAAGAGGTTCCTCACTCCCACTGTAGTGATATAGTACTCTGTTCTACTGCATGCGTAGTCCAGGCTGCAGTCATCTCAAGACGCCACTGCATGATGAAGAACAGCCAAAACAGATCTGATGCATGGGCACAATCCACCGGGCATTCTCCGGTGCAAGTCCCCTTGCAAGGAAAGGTTAGATTGTGCAACTCGTGAAGGCTATTTTTCATGTGCAGGAAAACGTCCTGGCAGAGCCCAGCCCTGGGCTGACTGGTGAGTGCGTTGGCGTTTCCCCCCTCCTGAAGGCGTTGTCTTGCTCCGTTGGGGAATCCATCCTCTGCTCTGAGCGATGGCTGAGGCGAGGAGGAGCGACGAGGCTCAGGCAGCTGGGCTCCTTCCGGGACTTGCGTTACTTTCAGGACCTCAGACAGCAACCCTGGAGCTCGGGAACCGCTAAGTCGCCCCAGCACCAGCCTGGAGGAATTGGCAAGCTTTATGGTCAGGCCAGGAGAGCCCTTGTGAAGCCCCCACAAGCGTTGGCTTGCCCTGGGGAGCGAAACTTGGAGGAACTGGTTGGGGACCATCCCTCACAGGGAGAGTGCAAGACCCCCCAGTCAAGAGGCTGTCCCCATTGCTACGTAAAGGCAGCCCCTGTCCCCCCTCCAATGTCCTTGCAAGGAATGGTGCATCAACATCTACCATCCCCTCCCGGCCCCGTTTCAACCCGCATGGCAGCTCCAAGCTCCTAAGGAACTCTTTAAAAATTTGAAATGCTAAGAGGCAACCTTGGACCACTTTGTGAACTTGTTGCAAATGCACCATTTTTTTCTCTCTTTTTAAAAAGAATTCCACATTGGCAAAGATCTGCACATGCTGGTTCAAGCAGAACAGACTAGGTATCGGAATGGACTGAACTGAGGCCAAATCATCCATCCCGAATTCTGCATTAGCTCAGAAAAGGTGCAGAATTTGTCGCTGGCTGCGGATTTCAGCTTCCTGAGTATCTCCCAGCATCCCCAGCTAGGAATGATGGGGTTGTAGTCCCAACACATCTGGATGACACCTGGTGGGGAAGGCTGAGAGAGATGATTCTAGAAAGCCAGCAATGTTTTGTTGAATTTTGGGAAGAGGATAGAGGCAAGCCCCTCAGCCACAGAGGCACACAGAGACGTGAATTTGCTAGCACAGGCCTTAAGATAGAAAGGACTTTTGCCTTAGGCTGATCTGTGGTGACTGAGTGCACACTGTTTCTTGAACTGATAATTATTTACAATCCTTTCTTTCTTTTGGGAAACTTTATGAAAGATCAATTTGAAAGAAAAGAAAAGGGCAAAGGGATCTAGTCTATTACAGGGGAATTTGTGCCCAGTCATTCGGTGACTCAGCAAAAAACCGATACAGGGCTACAAGTCTCCCAACTGAAATGTGACGAGGTTCCTCTCGCCAGCTGCAATCTCTTCCCATTGTAACAAAGAGGCTTTGAATGCCTCTGTGCCAGAGGAGGAGTCCTCACTCCGGGGAGAAATCCCATGGAACGCTTTAAAGGGGACAGGCATTGACATCGGCTCAAAGGGATCTCCCAGATGCTCTCGTGGATAATCTGAGGTGTTTGTTCAAGTGAAAGTCTCTCTCTCTCTCTCTCTCTCACACACACACACACACACACACACTTCTCATGATCCAACTGTTGCTGATATGAAAGAAGAAGCAGAGCATGGCACGGTGGCACCACAGTGGTAAGGCACCTTGGATATAACCTGAGTTTCCTTTGCAGAAGAAAAACGTGTTTTGTTGTTGTTTCTCCTCTTGTGAGCTCAGTTGCCAACATCCACTCGTGCACATTTTGCACAGGGCGATCATCAGGTGCACAGAGCTTTGGATGCCCTCTTGCAATGTCCTTTGAGTCCTTTTGTTGAGATGCTCAAGGGATGAATCAGAGCCAGGGTGGGCAACTTGTGGACATCATGACCTACCACCAGTGGATCTGCTCTGGGTTTCAGTCAGAACCGGTCAGGACCCTATCCAAGTTTATCAGGACAGATCAAAGGAAGGAGGGTGCTGTTGTACTCATGTCCTGCTTGTGGATTTCCCGGTTGTTGGCCACTGTGTGTACAAAATGGACCCTTGGTCTGATCCAGCATGGCTCTTCTTCTGTCCTTCTGTCCTTAGGTTCAACACCCCTAGTGTAAAATGTTGTGGGCCTCGAACTGAGAACTCTAGCGACGGGACCTGAGTGCTTTACTCTCTGTCCCAACATCTTAGCTGTACAGAGGGGGGCACCGTTGGCCTGACCTGCACAGCAGTGCCACCATAGTGGGTGGCGAGAAGGGGGTATTGCAACAACCAGCAGAAGCATCGGAGATTATGCAAAATGGCGCGGACATGCAGAATAAATTATGCCAAACAAGAGAAAAAATCATTCATTCTCCTGGACATAATAAAAGAAGCCCAACAACTTAAAAGTGACTTTTCTAGCCCTTACGATTGCAAAGAGAAGCTTGGAAGTGTGTGGAACTCTGGTGAAACCCTCAGAAATCAGGTCACAGAACGGAACCTACTTGGTGCAGAAATTTCAGTGGTTAACATGGAGTTGAATCATAGAATCATAGAACAGTAGGATTGGAAGAGGCCTACAAGGCCATCGAGTCCAACCCCCTGCTCAATGCAGGAATCCAGGTCAGAGCATCCCTCACAGATGGCTGTCCAGCCTCGTCTTGAAGGCCTCCAGCGTGGGAGAGCCCACCGCCTCCCCAGGGAATGGGTTCCGTTGTTGTATTGCTGTAACAGTCAGGAAGTTTCTCCTGATGTTCAGCCAGAATCTGGCTTCCTGTAACTTGAGCCCATTCTTCCGTGTCCTGCACTCTGGGATGATCGAGAAGAGATCCTGGCCTTCCTCTCTGGGACAACCTTTCAAGGACTTGAAGAGTGCTATCCTATCTCCCCTCAGTCTTCTCAAGGCTAAACATGCCCAGTTCTTTCAGTCTCTCCTCACAGGGCTTCGTTTCCAGACCCCTGATCATCTTTGTTGCCCTCTTCTGAACCCTCTCCAGCTTGTCTGCATTGCAGAAGAAGGCAGTACAGCATGGGCAAGGTGCGGATGATGGAACTATCATTTTAACAGTAACAGCCACTGAGCCTCTTTCCTGGAGACAAAGCCAGGCCTTTTCCTTCTCTTTCCCATCTCTGATGCCTGTGGGCAGGTGAGGCTGAGCAGGGCTGAGGTTGCTCCAGAAGAGAGTTTCAGGTCCTTCATGAGCAACTGACTTGACTGTATTCTTTGCCAGCAAGAAAAGCTGGAGGTCTGTTCCTTGTGGGCCTTTGCAGCTATTTCTAGCTGCTCTCTCAGCCGCAGTGTCACACAGGGGCGCAAATGTGTGTTGCAAAATTTGGGGGACAAATTGATCTTTCAAAGGGAAAGATCTGGCTTAGGAGCTGGAAATGTTGGAGATCTGAGTGCACCAGGAAGAAGAGAGGCCTGATTTTTGCCGGCACCTTCTCAGCTCTTTCTGCCACTTCTTTTTGGTATTGAGAGGCCCGGGGCTCCGCACCTCTCCGGAAAGCCTTGCTACTGATGCAGGAGCTTTTCTGACTGCGGGCTGGGATTAGGGGTCCAGAAAGTAAGAGGAGGAGGTGGTAGCCAGGTTGCCCACACATGGGGTGAGGGGGGGGGAAGCCAGCTTCTTGGCTTCTCCAGGAGCTCAGAACCATGTTTTTGGTGCCTGTTAGAATCGGATTGGACCACTATACCCTTGGCTCTACCGGATTTGGCAGTGGGCTGGCTGAACGTGCCTTTGTCTGCCTCCTTTTGTGCATCTACCAACTTGCTAACCCTGGTGCTGTGATGCTATGGGTGCCCTCAGCTACCCTTGCACCGGGACGATCGCTGTGGCAGCTTTCAGACAAAACAGGTGGGCAGGTTAATGGAATGGAGCGATGTTCCCAGCAAGGAGGCAATGATCTGCTAGTGAGAAAAGAATCCTGCTGAATTATTGTGGGGTTTGTGTTCTGTAGCTGGTATGTGGCCCCTGACATGCTTGCCTGGAGCCAGTTTGGTTCTCGAGCCAAAAAATGTCCTTCACTCCTGAGTTAAAGGAATCAGGCAGAAGACGAAGTGAAAAATGTCTACCCAAGACCGTGGACGACCATTGCCATACAGAGGAGACGATATTGGGCTGGCTGGATTAGTTGTACAAGGTCCCATGTTGCTTGACCTAGCAAAAAGCCGATAGGGAGGAGTGGTGGTCGTTTTCTGCCTGGCTTCAGTGCGTCACTGAAACCAGAATTAGTGCTGGGCACGAGTGTGAGGGGAGAGTGCTCTTGGTGGAAACGTCTGATAAAGAGAGCGCGATTAGCAAATGCGTTTGAAAGGTGTTCTGTGGCTGTGTGTATATTTGGAGCCCAGAAGGCGTTCTTGTTCCATGAACTCAAATATTTAGGAGCTGTCAAGATGTGAGATTGCACAGGGCAAGGAGCCAGTCCGCTGGCAGTTCTCAAAATGCAAGGCCTGCACACGCCGTCCAAGTGCAGAAAAAGCGGTCTGGGAATTGTCACAGAAAAGAGGCTCTCCTGGGCACTGTTCTAATTCAAGCTTTGGGCTCCATCACGGTTGATGTGATAAATACATATGTAAAATGGGTTCCTTGCAAGAGGAAAAAAGGTAGGATATAAATGCAATAATAAATAAATAAAAATAAAATAAAATATGGACGTGGTTTAGGATGGGGATGTCGGAGAAATCTGCAACGGAATCAAATGAGTTTGGATTTCTGTGAGGCCGGCCCACAGCCTCCTCAGCAGATCGACTTTTCCCGAGTCGCACGGATTCTGTGGACTTGCCGACCACTTTTTTTACTTTCTGGAATTTTATTCAAATTGAGTCATAGAAAAATACGTAAAATTTAAAAAACACACCAGTCAAAAATGTGCATTTCCCCCATAGGCTAAAGAATGAAAATGTGCATTTTGGGAGGATTTGTACACAGAGGTGGGATTTGTACATTTGTGTGAATGTGAGTTTGCACAAATTTGAGAAACTGGGAAAAAATCTGATTCTGTCAATGAGTTGACGATGGAACAAAAGGCACCTGGCAATCCATGGCACGCAGACTGAACAAATTTTACAAAATGTATACATCCCTAGATTAGGAGCTGGTGTGGCCGGGGTCTAAGAATGGGAGCGTGGAAGTTTCCATTTCAACCCTTGTATTGGAAATAAGTGTACTTTGCGGCTTTTGGCCACCCAGTATTCTCTCATTCTGAGCCCCCTCATCTCCACAATATGCCATAAGGGGACAAATAGTGGACTACCTTACAAGGCTGTGGTAAGATTACTGTGCTAATGCCTGTGATTTGCTTTGAGCTCTGCCAGTATAGCTCAGATATGCTTTACACCTTCAGTCTGGGCATCTAATCACTGAGAGAGGCCATTACATATTCCCGTGCAACAGGAGAGTGCCTGGACATGTGTCCACTCCTGGGTACTTGCCGCCTCATGTGTCAGAACATCTGACAGTGACAAAACTGTGCCAGTGATGCATAGAAGATCAATTTTTTTGCAGTGGGTTGGCCCTGAAAGGTTGAGTGATCGCTGGAGAGCAGAGGTTCTGAGTTTATGGAATACTTGCTTGCCTGAGCATGCTTCCTAAGCAGCTATGTCTGAAATACGATGGGTTTTTGGAATACACTGGAATACTTGTTGTATGGGGTTCTGAAGCGGGAGGCCTAGAGCATTCCACCCATATTCCAAATCTTGGCAGCAGATTCACAGGGGAAGGCGCAGAAGCACATTGAGAGCCAGTGTGGTATAGTGGTTACACACCCGATAGAAGATGCATAGCTTCAGGAGCTTCTGAGATGCCTTCAAGGGCAGCCCCATGTACAGCACACGGCAGTAGTCAAGCCTGGAAGCATGGATTGGTATAGCAAGGGCTGACCTGTGTTGCCCCTCCCACCCTGCTGCTTTCAGTACTGGACTCTTACTATTCAGATCCTCTGGCTCTCTCTGAGCAGGGATTTGAAATGCGGCCCCAGCTGAGCATCCCCATTTGTATCTGGATGTAGTGATGGTGCTTGGAATGCAATACATTTGCATCAGGGGGCAACGGAGTGCTCAGCGGTGGGCTTGGCGAATTTCCTCCTTCAAAGGCAAACCCTGGATTGATATTCAAGCTTGCTCTGGCTTGAATGGAGCAGCAGACAAAGCAGAAAGGAAAAGGGGAGAGAGGGAAAGTAAGATGTTCCCTGCCATGTCAATGTAAAAACTGGCAGGAAATGAAGCTGGTTTTATCTTCCAGGCTTTCTCCTTTGGGGAGCCACCATTGTGGCAAGATAACATGGACCCTCCCCCGCCCAGGGTTCAAAGCACTTCATGGATGTTCTCCCCGGAGAACACTTCATGGTGAACATAAGAAGAGCCCCGCTGGATCAGACCAAGGGTCCGTCTAGTCCAGCATTCTGTTCACACAGTGACCAACCAGCTGCCCTTGGAAACCCACATGTAGGACCTGAGCTCAGCAGCACCCTCCTGCCCATGTTCCCCAGCAACTGGCATACATAGGCATACTGCCTCTGCTACTGGAGGTAGCACATAGCCTTCGTGACTAGTAGCCATTGACAGCCTTCTCCAGGAATTTGTCTAGCCCCTTTGAAAGCCATCCAGATTGGTGGCCATCACTACATCCTGTGGTAGCAAGTTCCATAGTTTAACTCTGTGCTGTGTGAAGAATCCCTTCCTTTTGCCTGCCCTGAATCTCCCACCCGTCCGCTTCATGGGACGACCCTGTTGGGTTCTAGTATTATGAGACAGGGAGAAAAATCTCTCCCTTTGGGGGAACTATAAAATGACATAGATACTGTCATGGGCTAAGACAGGGTGGCAAACATTTTTCAGCCCAGGGCCCAAATTCCAATTTTGGGAGGGGTCTTGGGGGTGTTGCCAAGGACAGTGGGTTGGGGTCAAAGCAAGTGGGCAGGCAGGGCCAGATGTAATTCGTACCAACGTGGACATTTTCCCACCAAGCTTCCAAGCCACAGCTCATTGATGTGCATGTCTCCTCAGAAGGAAGCCCCAAGGCTTCCAGGCATGCAAAGTACAGCCACGTTCTAAAATGTAAAGGTATTTAAAGTTGGAATACCCAGCTGGGTATTCCAACTTTAAATGCCGTTGAATCACTGTTATCAGAGATCAGAATGGGGATTTCCTTCACCAAGCTGGAGGGAGAAGGGCTGGGACTTATGGAAGAAGATTACAGGCCAGGAGGGGAACCTCTGTGGGCCGGATTTGGCTCCCAGGCCAGTGTTTCCCCATCCCTGGGCCAAGGGATATTTGTGGTGGGAAAGATGAAACCCTCTAGCAGTAATTGGCTGGGCTGCCTTTATGTCATAGAGGGGTGAGGCAGGCTGAAAGGGCCATGGCTGCTACTTGCTGAATGACTAGATGGGGGCCAGGAATCCTTGGGTGGAACCCTTGCACAACAGCAGCTCCAGGGAAGGAGCCAGCCCCATGCCCCAGCCTGCTCTCAAGTGGATCTGTGGGCACCAGAACCCACCCTTCATCTCCTGAACCTCGAGGAGGGCCCACTGCCTCTGGACCCTGATGACTGGACCTAGGGCACCAAGGAGGATCTGGAAAAACTGGAGGAGCGTACCCCAAAGAAGTCCCTACAACCTGAAACCCCACCGTCTACAGCACAAAACACACCAGGTGACCTGTGGTTCTCTCTCCAGCTGAGTGGTGCTGGAAACAGCTGAGGAGTGCACCAGTCATCAGGGAAGCGGGGGGAAGGCATGCAAGGGGATCTCGGGGATCCCATCACCACATGACTCCCCCCCATCTGCTGCCTAGTTGAGGGACAATGAGGGAGAGGCACATGTCGAGATCACACAACACCGGTGGAGGAGGATTAAAGCTACCCATGCACTGAGTTTGTGCATATGTGTGTGTGTGTGGCCCTGTGTGTGAGAAGGTGAGAGAGTGGCATGTGTCTGTGTGAGGGAGACTGCATCAAAAGCCACCAGCCCTTTAACTGGCCACATGCAGCATCCAAGGCCTGAGGCTTTAGTCTTGACTGCTTAGCCCAGGCCACACAGCTTTGGCAGTTGCTCCAGGGCAGTGCTGAGACAAGGTACCCCAGGTAGGCCAAATTTGGCCCTTGGCCCTAAGGTTCGGCACCCCTAATCTAGAGCATGCTGGCTGGAGATGATGGGAGTTGTGGTCCTGAACACCTGAAGGGCACCAGGTTGGAGAATCATAGAATAGTAGGGTTGGAAGGGGCCTACAAGGCCATCGAGTCCAGCCCCCTGCTGAATGCAGGAATCCAAGTCAGAGCATCCCTGACAGATGGCTGTCCAGCCTCATCTTGAATGCCTCCAGCGTGGGAGAGCCCACCGCTTCCCCAGGTAATTGGTTCCATTGTCGTATTGCTCTAACAGTCAGGAAGTTTCTCCTGATGTTCAGCCGGAATCTGGCTTCCTGTAACTTGAGCCCATTATTCCGTGTCCTGCACTCTGGGATAAGCAGGGGAAGCGGGAAGGATGAGCAGGAAGATTGCTCTAGAGCAGGGGAGGCAACCAGGTGACCTCCAGCTGTTCTGGACTACAACTCCCATCAGCCCTAGCCATCATGCCCAATGGTCAGGTATTGTGGGAGCTGTAGCCCCAAACATCTGGAGGGCACCAGGGTGTCTGCCCTTGCTCTAGAGTAGGGATGTGCAAACCAGCAAAACATGAGCTCGTCAAAGTTCTCCGAATTCTACCTGGAAGCTTGTTCTGACTCAGGTCCATATCAGATTGCAAGCTTTTTTCTTCTTCTTTTCACATGAAAATCCATGCATGTTCTCATGAGTAGTTTTTTCCACTTGTATGCATCAATTGTGCACATCTTTGAAATATGTGCACATTCTTCTCCCATTGATTAAAGCATACTTGTGTGCATTTTTCAAAAGGACGCATTTTATTCATGCACACCTTTCAAATGTATGCATGCTGTTGAATGTATTTTTGGGGTCCGTGAATCATATTGCAAGCTTGGACATGTATGGACCTTGACTGCAGATTGCATCTGAGTCCATGTTCAGTCTGGAAGGTGTAAACTGGCTAAATCCTGATCAAAAATCAACTGAAACACATTTCTCATACATCCGTACTCTAGAGGAATGGGGATGGATGCAAAAGGAAAAGGGGGAGAGAGCAGAGATGGAGAGATAGTTGTGGCCAGATGCTGCTGGGAAGGTGATGATTGCAGCATCCGTAGCTCAGGGAGAGAGCACATGCTTGGCATATAGGAGATCTCAGGTTCAGCTTGCGGTAGAAGGCAGATGGGGAAAGATTTCTTACTAGGGATTTCAGAGAGCCACTGTCAGGTTGGCTCAGCGGGTATGAGCTTGGTAGAAGGCAGCTTCGTACACTCATGTATTGATCTGAATGAACCAGCCAAAGCTTTGCCTGTAACCCTCCAAGTCTATATTGGGTAATGGGATTTGCCAGCGAATTGAAACAGAATGGATTAGTCTGCTAAGAGTAGAGATGTCAGAGAAATCTGCAGTGGATTTAAATGTGTTTGGATTTCTATGAATCCAGCCTGGAGATTTCGCAGCAGGCTGGCTTTTTCTGAATCATGTGGATTCTGCTGACTTGTGGATGCTTTTTTAACTTTTGGGAGGGATTTGCGCAAATGCACCTTTGAGCAATAGTGCAAGTATGCATCCGTACATTAGCGCAAGTCTGCATTAGCGCTAATGCACATTTGCGGATAGGAATGAATGTCTTGTACATCCCTAAAAAAAGGAGATTTCCACAGTGAGCGGACGAGAGAATGAAAGACGCCTGACAATTCACAAAACATGGAGAGAATGGATTTACTTAAAAGCTGTATATTCATTCATTCATTCATTCATTCATTCATTTCTTTTCTATACCGCCCAACAGCTGAAGCTGTCTGGGCAGTTCACAAAAACTAAAACCACAGAATACAACATAAAAATGTACCTCCCTAGCGAAGAGTAGAGGGAGACAGGAGCAGGCAAAAGGGACATCAGCACACCTGCTCCGCTTGGACTGTCCCCAAATGACATCAGCTGCCCTGTGGGAAGGAACATGGGACATGGGCTTGTGCTTCAGTGGAGCTGGTTGAGTTATTCAGCTTTTGCTTTTAGAGCATATGGTTCTTGCTAGAGCTGCGTGCATGCGGCCTCTCAAAATTCTCCACCTCATTTATGGGCAGAGAAATTGGGGTGACAATTTCACTGAATTTTCTCCAGCGGCGGGAGGAGAAATTCTCCCACAGTTTCTCACAACGAGGACTCGCCACTGGCTGGGGGTGTAGCATGGATTCTTTCTTCTTTTTATAAGGGGCTTTGGATTTTTTGCACTGCCAGCACGAGCGGCAGCAGCCTGAACGGCGTTTGCAGCCTGGCCCCCATCTTTCGTCCTCCACAATGCAGCTGGGAAGGGGGCAGTGTTGTGTCCCACTGCAGGGAAGAGGGGGAGCGAGTGCTGAGCCATGATCTGTCCTCCAAGTTCCTGAAAGTTTTCTTCCCCCCAGAAAGAGGCTTCCATTGTTCTGCCTCCTTCCCAGGGGGTTTTCGAATTCATTTTTGTGGTGCTTTTGAGCTCACCTAATCTTTGCAAGGTGGCCGGGCAAACGGTGTGTGTTTTCTTTCTATTTCACACATCTCCACATCTCTGCAGCCTCCCGGGCTGCCTGCACTTCCTGATCTGAAAAAGCCCTATGGGAGGAATTACCCCATGATGTCCTTTCCTGGGCTTTAGTTGAAGTGTGAGAAGCCGAGGAGGCTACAGGCTGCAGGGGAGATGATTGTACAATGAAAAGCAGGAGACGTGCTTGCTCCTTGGCCACCTCCTAAGTAAGGGAAGCACAAGAAACCCAAACCCAGCCTTTGAGAATTTCTCCACAATGTTCTTCACCATTGAATTCCAGTTAGGAAGCAATTTCTATGACACTGAATGAGAACAGTCGAAAAGAACGTGGGAGAAAATTTCGGCACAGTGCTAGTTCGTGCTGTATTGGTTGTATTTTGTAAGTCTACTTTGAGGACTCAAGTAGAATAATGGGATGCAGAGCTAAACGAATGAACGAATGGATACATAGATAGAGCTAGCTAAACAGGATGAGCAGGGCCGGCCCTACCATGAGGCAGGGTGAGGTGGCCGCCTCAGGCAGCAGATTGAAAAGGGCAACAAATCGTTAGCTATTCAGTTTGCTAATATTGTATTGTTACTGCTAGAGATGAGGAAAGGTGTTTGTGTCAGGGTGGACACTGAGCCCATAGAATCCCAGAGTAGTTCTGATTCTGAGGAAGAGGAGTTGCTCCTGGAAGAGGAGCGCGCTCCTCTTTCCCAGGGCCAACAGCTGACGGAGATTCCTCCCACCGGCATTCCTAGCTTAGATAGCAGTCCCGGGAGTGAGAGAGCGCGGGAAGCAGACTTGATGGACGTGCGACGACGATGCAGAGAGCGGCGCCAAATGGAGGGTGCGGAAAGGAGGCATAGTGCCCGGTTGGCGCGCAAACAACGGTTGCACCCAGAGGATCCAAGGGAAAAGGGGAGGGACTCTCCCTAGCCCTTAAGTTCAGGGTCTGCAAGTGATTCCCTTTCAAATGGGGACCAACAGTTCCAACTTAGGGCATAGGTACTCTGCTGCTCATATCTAGTTGCTAACAGTAGAGTTAAGTTGTAAAAGAGGAATAAAGCTTTGAAAAGAATCCCTTTGTCTGTGTCTGGACTTGGCTACTGGATTAGACTGAGAGAGGCCTCCAAGGAGCCCTTGACAGCTTGTGGGATTTTCTGCCTCATGTGCTCAAAGAATGTGCCTGCCTTTTGTGTCCTATGCACCTTGGCTCAAGTGGTTGAGGGGCACCGTTTGCTGCTCTGCTTCAGGCAGCAAGATGTCTCGGTCCTGCCCTGAGGATGAGGTATTGACCAGAAAACCAAAAAGACAGTTTGGCAGGTCTAGCCCGAAGCTAAAAAGTGCATGAGAAAGTCCCCAGGAAGTGAGTGTGTGTGTTGGGGCGGGGAGGTGGTGGGAGATACGAAGACACCATTTTGGATGTTCTAAGTGAGTGTGGGGAGACGACGTGCTTGCTTGTGCTCTCCGTCAAAGCTACCTTGGGGCATTAGGAGAAGAGTGCCATCCTCCAGCAATCTCTCGCAGGCCATCTTGTTAGGAATGCTTGCATGTCCACAGATCTGCATTTCAGCAGATGTCGAGGAAGGTGCCAGGTCTGGTCGTTCTTCTAATGGGTTTCCCTGCCAACGATTTGCTTCTGTAGGTTTTAATTCCATTTTTAGCCTCATCTTAAAGAGTGCCAAGGCAGGAATAATAGTTACTGGCAGTGGTGTGGTGGTCATTTTGGAAGTGCAGCCACTCATCCTGATCGTCCCCTTAGCCACACTCCTGAGAAGAGTCCAGAAACTGAGGCAGCTGTCTTGATCCATATCAACAAACCAGTCCTAGCAGTCCTCATCTCCACCGGGAGGAGCTCTTTGGTAACGTCAGTGGGTCTTAATTGCCCATTCAAGAGCAAGACACCCCCAAATACTACGTATGACAACAAGGAACCCCCCCAAAGATATTGTAAAGCTGGAAAAAGTGAAGAAAAGGGCAAAAAAAAAAAAAAATTCAAGGGGCTGGAGCATCTCTCCTATGAGGGGAGGTTACAGCAGCTGGGACTGTTTATCTTGGAAAAAAAAGGCAAGGAAGGGAGATACGATGCCTGGTGTGGAGAAAGTGGGGAGGAAGATATCTTTTTCTCCCTCTCTCATAATACTAGAACCCAACGGGGTCATCCCATGAAGCTGACAAGTGGGAGATTCAGGACATATTGAAGGAAGGGCTTTTTCACACAGCGCAGAGTTAAACCACGGAATTTACTTCCACAAAACGTAGTGATGGGCACCCATTTGGGGGTTAGACAAATTCCTGGAGAATAATAATAAATAATAGTTCAGTGGCTATTAGTCCTGATGGCTATATGCCATTCCAGGATCAGAGGCAGTATGCCTATGGACACCAGTTGCCAGGGAATATGGGTGGGAGGGTGCTGCGGCTCTCATACCCTGCTTGTGGGCTTCCTGTGGGCATCCGGGGGAACCCCCCCCCACCTGCACCCCTGAGCTGTGCTCGCCCCAGCCCCTGCTCGCCCCCTGCCCACGCTTGCTGAGCCGCCCACACTCGCCCGGGTGGCCTCGTTGAGCTCCGCGATCGCCATGTTTGGAAAGATAAAATGGCGATGGCTAAAATGCGCATATTTGCATATAAGCAAAATGGGGCTGTGATCGGTCCACATACGCAAGATCACAGGCAAGCGAATGCCTGTAATCTTGCGTTTGTGGGTGGTTCTTGGCTACATTTGCATATATGCAAATATGCACATTTTTGCGAGCGCCATTTTATTTTTCCAAACATGGCGATCGCGGAGCTCAACACGGCCACCCGGGTGAGTGCGGGCAGTTTGGCGAGCGATGAGCTGGAGCGGGGGTCCAGGTGTACGCGCATGGGGGCAGGGGCTGGGTGGGTGCCCGGAGAACCTGGATGAGGGGGGCGGCCGCCCATCCCTACCCATGGGCAGCTGTTTGGCCACTGTGTGAGCAGAATGCTGGAGCAGATGGACCCTTGGTCTGATCCAGCAGTTCTCCTCTTATGATCTTATATTGTTTCCGGGAAATTTCTTTTCCCCTAGCTACTGTGCGGATTGCAGCTGAGCTCAGAGTGAACAGGGAGGACCGAGGGTGTGATAGATGATGTTGGCATCCTTGGTAATAAAGATGTGCCAGCACTGCATTCCAGGAAGGCGCTTTGCACATGGAACACGTGAAGTGATGCAGTCGTGATGTAACATGAGCAGATTTGCCTGTTTTACCTGTGAGCATAAGCAGATGCTTTTTACTTGTCCCTTGGCTCCCCCGCCCTCCGTCACTCAGAGGCTGGCCTCTTTTAAATCCCTTCCCTGGGAATGCCTGGAAAGATCAGCCCCTCCCTAACTCCGGCGAGCGGGACTGGCATGCCCGAGGCGAGGCGCCTTGGCTGCAACAGCCCATCCAGGCACCCCGATAAGGAGGCTGATTTCAAGATGTGCCGCGCTGCTCCGAACCAAGTGAAGCGGACGCTGGAGCACTCATGCCCCCAGATGAGCGGTCCCTGGAGCTTTTGCCGCCATTGCACAGCACCGGGCTGCTTGAATGAGGCCCGCGCGAGTAGCAGCTGCGTCAGCCGAAGCGTGCCTACCCTGAGTTAATCGGCTGCTTGGAGCGCCATTCAAGCAGTTTGCGAAAAGAAGGGGTGGGTGGGAATAATAATACGGGGAAAACCCAACAGATGCAGCGCCACGAGGCCTTGCACTCGGCTTGTATCTGACTGAGGCTTGAGCAGGGATCTCTCTCTCGGAGTGATGAAAAGCATTAAAATTCTGCGCCAGGGAAATCTGAGTTCTGGGACCTCTGTAAATAAGGGCAGCTTGCAAAGCGACTCTCATTCTGCATTCTGATTTTGGTACTGTTTTGCAGAATTTATTCTGGTCCTGCCAGAATGGGATGGGGTAAGGAAGTGCCCTCCAGATGTTTGGGGCTACAACTCCTATCATCCCTATCGGTTCAGCGTGGCTGATGGTCAGTGATTATGGGACTTGTAGTCCAAAGCAACTGAAGGGCACTGGCTTGTCTACCCCTGCCTTTAAGCTTCTTTTGGGAAGAGCCCCACAAAAGTGTCTCCTTTCTATATTTTGAAGGGCATCTTTGGCTTCAGATTGATCAGAAGATGTTGCCGACACTCTTCCCAGCATCTTGGCCCAGCCATGAGGACTAGAAGCTTGTTTTTTTTAACAGCTGAGATTCTCAGGACGTGATCCCCACGCAAGATTCTGCATTTCATGTTGTTGCCCTGTTCCTGTGGAATTGTGGCCTGGGCTGGAACACAAGCTGAAGGGATTGCCTCTAGGTTGCATTCCAAGCTCTAGCCATGCACAGCTGCCATTGTCCACACTCTGCCTTCCTTAACCTTGCCTCTCCCTCCCATTTGTTCTTTCCATTATGGATTTTAGACTGTAAGTTCCCTGGGGTCAGAGACTGTCCATGTTTGCCTGTGTCGCACTGTAAGTTGATGTTCCGGCCTGTCTCCTATTCCCAGTGGTGGAGCGCAGCCAGGGCTCGGAGAGGGGGGCACAGCACCGGCACTTTTTTTTATCAGCAGGGACCCTGGCGTCACCTGCCACCCCCCACCACAGACTTCCCTGTTCCCTCTGAGCTGAGCTGCAATTCTCACAGTAGCTGGTGGGGGAATGAACTCTCCAAAGCGCCATATTGCTCCCTCTTGCGATGCAAAGTCCGTTGCGGTGTCTTGCTCTGGAACGGGCAGTTAAGACGCATCAGCTTCACCAAAGGCCTGCTTCTTGTGCAGATTAAGCCTCTAGAACTGCTTTGTTGATACTGACTGATGCGGCTGGTACTGTCAGGGTTGGATCGGAGCCCAGAGAGCCCCAAAGCAGTTCTGGTTCTGAGGAAGAGAGAGAAACCACGGGAGAGGAACCCACGTGCTGTTCAGAGGAGCAGCCGGGGGGAGAGCCCCTCCCTGCTCACATTCCTGAGAGTGGTAGCGACCCTGGCAGGGAGAGGGAGGCTCAACAGCAGTGTCTGGATGCTAGGCGCCGGCGCACCCTCGAGCGCGAGATGGCGGGCGCTGAGAGGAGGCGCTCAGCCCGCTTGGCGCGACGGCAACAGCGGTGCCCCAATGATCCACGTGAAAGGAGTGGACTCTCTCCTCCTAGCGCATAAGTTCAGAGGTTTCCCGCCTTCACCTCCAAATGGAGATCGACTGATTCCTAAGGTTAGAACCCCCGAGTAGGCAGCTCTCTTAAGTCTCACTCGTAGGATCAAGCAATTAGCATCTGCAAGTGTCATTAGGTTGAATGGGAATAAAGCCTTGGAAAAGAGCCCTATTGTCTCGTGTTGATTCTGGCTACCTGAAGATTTCAGAAGGAAGCAGGGGCGACCCCCTTGACAGCTTGATCTCCATTTGGAGGGGAAGGTGGGAAACCTCTGTACTGATGAGCTAGGAGGAGAGAGTCCACCCCTTTCCCATGGGGCATCGGGGCGCCGCTGTTGCCGTTACGCCAAGTGAGCTGAGCGCCTCCTCTCAGCGCCCGCCATCTCGTGCTTGAGGGTGCGCCTGCGTCTAGCGTCCAGAAACTGCTGTTGCGCCTCCCTCTCCCTGCCAGGATCGCTACCACTCTCAGGAATGTGAGCAGGGAGGGGCTGTCCCCCCGGCTGCTCCTCTGAACAGCGTGCAGGTTCCTCTCCCGCGGTTTCTCTCTCTTCCTCAGAACCAGAACTGCTTTGGGGCTCTCTGGGCTCCGATCCAACCCTGACAGGTACTCCTCGACTCTCCTTGGTGGCGTGGCTCTGGGCACTGTCAGGACGAGTGCCTGCAGTCCCAAGCTCGCCTCTGCCAATTCTGTGGCCTGTTGTGGCTGCGAAGCATCATCCTCTCCCTCTAATGGGAACGCACGTCCCTGCCGCCTTGCATGGAACTGGTTCTGTCTGTGCACCGTACCCTTGCGAGGCGCACCGATGCGCTAACTGCTGGCAACTCACAGGCAGGCCGGCTTGACGGGGAGCTGACCTGCCAGTTGCCCCCCTGCAGCGGGGCTGCTCTAGCGGACGCGCGTCAAGGAGCCCCGAGGGTAGGAAGCTGCCAGGGCTCCAGCGGATGAGAGAGTCAGGTGGGAGAGGGAGCGGCGGAAGGGAGCAGCGCTGCAAGGAAGCTGCTGTTCTCAGCACGGCCACGCGGGTTTCTTGCGAGGGCAGCTGTGGGTGTGTCCTGGTGTGCTGTGACTCGGCCGGTGCTGTTGGCGCTGGAATCAAATTGAAAGCAGAAGAGCATCAGAGGAGCAATGTGGGGTCAGGGTAAAGGCCAGTCAGGCTGAGCGGACCAACCAGAGGCCTCTGAGAAGCCGCCCAGCAAGAGCCTCCCCTGATATTCACGCTCCACACTTGGTGCTCAGAGGTAGACTGCTTCTGTACATGAAGGTTCCACTTAGCTGCCACAGCTAATAATCTGGGGTGTTTAAAACCCCTCTCAGCCTGGGGGCTGAATTCCATGTCGGAGAAGCTCTTGGGGGCTGCGGTCCTGTGGTGGGTGGGGCCTGTGGCAAAGGGGGCAGGGCCAAAGGCAAAAGGGGGTCAGCCAAAAGATAAACAAAATTGCCAGCATATTTTAACTTAAAGCTCTCACTGCCGGAACTCAGCCTCGGGAGAGGCATTTCAGTTTTTTACAATGGGGGGGAAAACTGCACAAGAAGAGCCAGAAACCATCAAATGACTGGCAGTTACGGAAAAGGGAGTAGGGCCAGGGGAAGGAGGCGTGGTCAGCTGGGGATCCCTGGATTGGGACTCCAGGAAGACTGGAGTTGTCCGCCGGGCCAAAGGTTCCCTTGTCCTTGATCAAAGCAATGGCTTAGCTTTCTTCGCACAGTCTAAAAATCAAAAAAGACATGACTGTAAGTCTGTGTCTAGCAGTTACTTCTTTTATTCCCCTTCATTTTTACTCTAGAGTAGTTTCAGGGCCCCCAAATCTAGATAGCATGGGGTGGGGTGGGGCTTTTATGATCTAGATCAGACCCCTGTACCTATTCTAGAGTAAAATCGAGAAGACATAGTTGCTCGACACATCCAAAGTAATGTCTGTTTGGCCCTGAGCCAGCCTGCCCCCCAGCACCCTCCAGACGGGTTTGGCTGCAACTCCCACCATCCCCAGTCTGTGCTGGGATGATGGGAGTTGTAGTCCAACCCATCTGGAGGGCACCGAGTAGGCATGGGTGAGCGAGCAATGTTCAAAATTGCCCGAATTCTCCAAACATTCTTGTGCTGCTCATTTTGTGCCTGGTTCCCGGGCGCGTTTGTGCTTCTTGCTCACTCTGTGCGAACAGGAAACTTGCACAGATCGAGCGGCAATCGAATGGGAAATTGTACAGATCTCCCCAAATTTACAGAAATCTCCCCAGGTTTGTGCAAATTTCCTCCACAGAGGAATCCGGCGCTGATTCAGGCTACTGAGGAAATTTGCACAAATTAGGACATTTGCACACATTAGGAAATTGGCGCAAATTGAACTGGGAATCAGGAACGAGACGAATATGCGCACATGTTTGGCAGGCTGTGAGTATTTTCAGCGGAGGCATGCTTGAGCTCGGGTTTGTGTTCAGGGCCCCTTCGAAGGGGGCATGCTCGCACGTTTTGTGAGCAAATTTGAAATTCTGTTACATCTGTAGTGCCAGGTTGGAGAGCACTTCCTTAACAACAATGTCGTGGGGGCTCTCCAGTGTTGTCCTGCCCCTGCCACATTAAGATGCAGAGGTACACTGCTTCTAACCATGGGGGTTTTATTTTGCCATCACGGATGACAACTCACAGGACTCCAGAGAGCCATCTAATCAATAGGAGCCACTGAGGGAATTGTGCTAGGGGTGGGGAGGGGAAGTCTGACTTTGCCGTGGATCTGGGCCTTTGACGTTTCCTTTGCTCTGGAGTGACGCCCAGTGAGGCGACTGGGCGGTCTCCTGGATTTCCGAACCCGGCAAAGCATGCCGTCCCCTCCCGTCTCGCCCGTGGGAAGTGCAAAGTTATCCCTTGATTATGAACCAAAAAGACGGGGAAAGGAAACCCAATTATCTCTGTGTGAAAGATGTGGGCAGCCTATGAGACGTGAAACGCTGTTTCTTTGACAAGATAAAGCGCCACAGTTCGGGGGAAGAGAGCGGCTTCCCACTCGCCACGAGAGAGTCTTAGCATTTCGACGGAGCGATTCCTTGATTTCATAGAACATTGCTTCCCTCAAGGGGTAGGTGAGGGTGCACTCAATATCGGTTAGCGAGGCAACGCCATTCCTCACATCCCACTTCAGTCACTTCTTCCGCGTTCTGGCAGTGGGGTGGGATGAAGCCACTTTCACCCAGAGAAGTTGGGCCAGGGCCCAGCGGGGTGTAAAAGGAAGCGGGGGGAGTGTTTAGAAAACATTGCGGTTACTGTGGGATGAAACCACGACACCGTCACGGTGCGGACAGGGAGGGTCTGGGCGTGCATATGAATGCTGTGCCGAAAGCCCACCTGCCCTTTCACGACCTCTTTGTTTCCCTGCGGAAGCGGCCGTCTCTTTTCCGCCACTTTTGCTGGGATGTAGAGAATTTCCCCGAGATTTCTCAGGGTAGGGAGCTGGAGGGCTTCCCTCGCCGGAAAGGGGCCGGACGGGCTCCCGGGTGCTCCTCCTTTTACCACTCCCCCCCGTTCTGTCCCTGCAGCCTCTCCAGCTGTCTGAGCTTCTTGGAAAGCCCCTGGGAGGGCTGAGCCAGGCCGTCGCCCCGGGGGGCTTCCTGGAGCTGCTGCCTGCTGAGTCCTGGAAGCCAAGAGAGGCATCTTCAAATGTTCCTGCGTTGGTATTAAAAGTCCTTTTAACTACAGCAAGAACAATAAGAATACCAGCAAGTCCTTCCTCTGCTTTCCGGCGCCCTGCAGGCAGCAGCACAGGGGAGCCCCCCGGGGGGACGGCCTGGCTGAGTCCTCCCGGGGGCTTTCCAAGAAGCTCAGGTGGCTGCAGGGACAGAATGGGGTGCGAGGTGGTGGTGGTACAAGGAAGAGCACCCAGGAGCCCGTGTGCCCCCCCTTCCAGTAAGGTCAGCACCAGAGCCCTGCGCCCTGAGACATGTCTCTGGAATGCTCACGCCTTCCCACGGTTTTCGGGCGCAGTTTCTGTTTGCCCCTCCCTCCCCCAAGTGGTCGGAAAGAAAGAGGTCGAAAAATTCGGAACAGTGCTAATGAATATATCTAACGCTGCGGGGAGAAAGGGAGGGTGGGCCTGTGTTTGGGCAGCGGACTAGGGAGCCCTGGGTTCAGATCTTCTCTCAAGCCCACAACTCACCGGGTAGGTTTGGGGGGCCCTTGGCCAACACCCCCCCATGGGCCTCTCCCTCAGTGCTCCGGCCTCCTCCTCCTCTTTCTCCTCATGGCTCCCACTTGCTTGCTGGACAGGCAGAGAGCCAGTGAGCAACTGGGCCATGGCCTCTCCGGCTCCTCCTTCTCTCCAGCGCTGTTGTCTGGGCCGGAGCGAGAGGCAGCAGAACAAGCAGGTTGCAGAGGCTCATGCCAGTGGGCCTGTGCTGGGATGGGGGCCCTCAGTAGGGCCCCAGCTGTGCTTCCCCTTGAGGCCAGCCCTGTCTACTGTGCCCAGTTTTTTTTATTATTGCCATCAGCAGGAATTTGGTGGTCCCCTGGAATTCTGCCCCCCCCCAGTGCGGGATACAGCTGGCTGGGTGAGGCCACAAGCTCAACCCCTGGCGTTTCCCGTTAGCAGGGGCAGCTCCTCTCCATGCCTGTGGTCTTGGAGATCGAGATCTGCCTCTGAGAAGACATCTCTGGCGATTCCCCAGCACCACCACCAATTGTTTGTGGTTTCCCTGGCTTTGGCTCAGTTTTTCTCCCATTCTCAAAGGTTGGAATGCCTCTTCTAAGGCTTAGCAGCTGTCAGGAAGAGCATTAAGCTACAATATGCTGGGATTTCTGGTATGTTGTTTCCATCCCCGTGGCCTTTGGCTCCACCTGTTTTGCCTTTGGCCCCGCCCACCCCTGGAATGCAGCCTCTGAGAGCTTCTGCAAAATGGCTGAAGTGGAGGATCAACATCCTCCGAGGGAGGCTCAGGGGGTGGCAGCAAGGGAGAGGGCCTTGTCGGTGGTGGCCCCACAATTGTGGAATGATCTCCCTGATGAGGCCCACCTGGCATTAACATTGTTATCTTTTCAGCGCCAGGGTACAACTGCCCTCTTCTTTCAGGCATTTGGTAGCATATCATAAGTTTTTAATCAGGTCCTGGATTGCCTTTGGTTGATTGTTTAAACATTGTTTCTAGATAGGTGTTGTCTGTGTGGGTACTGCCCGTTTAAATAGTTTTGCAGTTTGTATAATGCATTGTTAATGGTTTTTAATCTTTGTGAACTGCCCAGAGAGCTTTGGCTATGGGGTGGTATAGAAATATACTAAATGAAATGAAATGGTTGGTCTAGCACTTTTGTGTAATATATGGCCTCATCCATTGCAGCCAAGGTGGCAGCCTGGTCTGCTTTCATTCCTTTGGTGACCCAAGGAAGCCATGCAGGGATGTATGAGAGGTTGTTTTTGTTTGTCAAACAGGTAAGCATGCCCCGTTCAAAGCCCTGAATATGAGCGTGGGTGCCTGGCTGCTGAAAATATTCATAAACGGTCAAATTTGCTCATGTTTGTCCCATTCCCGATTCAATTTGTGCAAATGTTGTAATTTGCACAAATTTCCTCAGGAGACTGAATCAGCCCCACTTTAGTCTAGGGGGGAAAGTTGCGCAAATTTGGAAAGTTGCGCAAATTTGGGGAAACTTGCTCAAATCTCCCGTTCGATCGCTGCTCAAGTTGCGCAAGTTTCCAGTGCGCACAGAGCGAGCAGCAGACACAAACGCAAACAGGAATCCAGCGCAAGATGAGCGGGGAGAGGATATTAGGAGAATCCTGGCCATCTGGAACGTCGGTTGTTTGCCCAGCCCTAGCCATGAGCTGTAGACTTGGCCTTGACGGCAGGGGATCCCACGAACCTCTCACCCTGGAGTCTTATAACCTCCAGCAGTTCCTGAAGGACAGTTGTTTCTCCCTTTCCGTCCCTGCCAACAGCTGGTCCCTCTTGGAAGAAGTTGTAAAAGTTGTCTGCAAAGCAATTACTGGAGCTGACATCATGATGAAGAGCCCCCAATAAATTCATCTGGAAGGAGCCGCTGGGAGAGAAAACTACAGCAGGCATGGGGAGGGAGTTACTTTATTATCCATCACCTGTGAGCGGCCAACTCCCGGCAGATTTAGAGCCTGGGTCTCTTTCATTACGCACTGCAGTCCAGAATGGGAAAATGCTTGTCGGGGGAACAGGATGGGAGGTGTGTGTGTGTGTGGGGGGGGGGGGCAGTAAGGTGGGGTGTAAAATGTTCCTAAATTGAAAACTTTCTGGGATTAATTGCTTAATTTTTCCACATATTTTTTTCCTTTTCATCAGTTCACTAGTACCAATTATTATTAATAATAATAATTTGATGTATGTTTAACTTGCTCTCAACAGGAGCGGCTTACGATCCGCCAGTAAAATAAGGCAGTGAACGAATGGGTCCCCACAGCAAATCCAGTCGTAGGCAAGCGTGGCCGTTTCAAAGTCCTAATTCATGGTTTTCAGGTGATTTTCCCTAGCAAGTATATGAGAGGCTGCATGCATGTCATTGAAATACCGCTACGTCTCTGTGTGAAGTAGAACCAGTACGTAATGGTAGGCAAACTGATGGTGCCCCAGCCACCTTGGCGGAAGAGAGCTGGCCTCTGATGAAATAGATGAATGATTGTCTGCGTATCGTGCACAGTTTTTGGGGTTGCTAAATCGTATTAGTGCATCAAGAGTTTTCAGTACCCCTTTCCCTTTAAATTTAAAAGATGTAAAAGGTTGAAATGCGATCGTCTTGAAACCTTTGCAAGTATTCCAATAAAAATGCCTACATATTATGACATCTCAGAGCGCAGTCTTACGGATTTCACCCTTGCTGCTCGGAAGCCCCCCAATTCGGAGGCTTCTGGATTTCCTGTGCCCTGCTGGGCCGAAGCCAACAGGGCGGGAGGGATGGCAGAGGTGATCTCTACCTCCCCGTCCTCCTGTATTTCCACTAGACGGGCTTTTCAAGGGGAGGGAAGGAGGCTGGAGAAGGCTCAGGATAACTTATTTCCAGTCTCCTCCCCTCCCAGCCCACCGGAACGCCCCCTTTCCGGAAGCTCCAAGGCCGCTTTTCCGACCTCGAACAGGCGGCCGGCACAGTTCTCTCCATGCTGGCTGTGAGGGGGAGAGGTCTGGGGTCGGATCTCTGACTCCCCCTTCTGGGGTTGGAGAGCTGTCTCTGACCTTGGAGGGGTTTTACAAGCCATCGTATAGTTCCTGGGACGCTCTCCCAGGGCCATAGGGCTGCTGTCTTAAACACATTAAGAGATGCATTTTTTAAAAATGTAAATCATATTTCTTAGCTTTGTTGTTTGCTAAATACACTAGGGCCACGTTGGGGAGCCTCTCTCAGCTTGAGGGCCAAATGCCATTTCAGAGAAGCTCTCGGGGGCCGCATTCTACTGGTGGGAGGGGCTTATGGCAAAGTCGGTGGGGCCAAAGGAAAAAAAATATTGCCAGCCTATCTTAGTTTCCAACCCTTGCTGCCAGCCACTAAGCCTCAGAGGAGAGGGATTTCAACCTTTTAGAATGGGGGAAAAACTGCACCAAAGCCCAGAAACTCCTAATCCATCAGTGGTCAGAGGAAAGGGGGTATGGCCAGAGGAAGGGGGTGACTATGTGGAGAACGCTGGGGGGCTGTTCTCTGTCCCTGCATTAGGGCATCAGAAAAGGTAGCAAGCCTCTCCTGTCATCTGTCTCAGCAACTGGTGTTCACAGGTAGACTGCCTTGTGGCATGGAAGTTTCATTTAGCCACTGTGGGCAACAGACTAATTCTCCACGAATTTGCATAATCCCCTTTGAATAAGAACACAGGATCTGACCAAGCTCCTCCTTCCCATGGCATCCCTCTGAAAACCAACCCCTGAAGGGGGAAGCAGCGGGAGAGAGCTATGACCGAGGTTTATAAAATTACGAAGGTGTAGAGAGAATTGCTATGGGGAACCTTTTCCCTTCCCTCTTGAGTAGCATGAAAACTCATGGGTAACCCAGTGACCTGGGCTGTCAGTAGATTCAGGGCAGACAAAAGAACATTCTTCTTCACACAATGCAGAATTAGCGGGAATCAAGCGCCGGGTGGCATTTGATGGGACATGTGCTCCTTTTGCCATAGTCTGGATTTGCCACAGCTAAAACCCAACATCCAATCAAAGCCTGGAGGGGGTTGATTGGCACCGTGGGATGTGTCAGACCCCCCAGGAAGCGGCGTTTTCGTGATTCCAGGAAACAGACTGTGAGTAACTCGGCAGTGAAATCCATATTCTCATCCGAGAGCTCAAGGACGGGCTGGGAGTGAATGAAAGACGATCTCTGTGGCCGTGTCTCATTGGTAGAGCCCCAGCTTTGCAGGCCGAAGGTCGCAGGTTCGATCCCTGATGGCATCTCCAAGGAGGGCAAGGTACGAATCCTGCATGGAGCCCTAGAGAGCCACTGCCAGGCAGTTTTGTGAGTACTGGGCTTGATGGATCCAGTGTCTGACTCAGTATAAGGCAGTTCCCTATGTTCCTGTGGTACAGTCACACACAGCAGTCACTTCATACCTGGCGCCTAGCATCCAATGGCACAGATTTTTCCAACACACTCCGCGAACTTCAGAAAAAGGCACCTCCAAGATCTCTCCAAGCCGGACTCAAGAGGTCTCGCTCATACATCTCCCGCAATTTCCTCAGCAAAGTCGATGGGATGGCGTCGGGACGGAGCTGGCACGAATCTTATTACGGGCCCAAAGGGCCGCCAAAGTGGCGAGGAGCCCAGTGGCTGGCCAGGCATGTATCCAGATAGCATTGAGCGCTGCTTGAACAGTCCTCCGTGTGCATGGGATTGATAGTTCTCCGCAACTAGCGGAGATTTTGACGCTGTCCTCAGCACTGCGACAGGAAGGCGTCACCTGTACAGGTTTGCACCTTTCTTGATGCAGCATTGTTGACGCATGACGTTCTTTAATGCAGCAACATCCGCAAGATCCGAAGTGCTGGCAGTCAAAACTTGGGTAGCGTGGAGATGACCGGGGTGTGGGGGGAGCAGTGATGATAACTGTGGGTGATGGATCATCTATTTCCAGTCCATGCCAGTTGGATTTCTAAGTCTGTGTTAATCTGCAATTTTATATTTTAGGTTTTGTTTTTTTTTAAATTTGCAGTGCATTTTTCAATTTTTTTTCCATTTCCCAATATGATACAAACAGCAATTGATAAACATCTGACCTTTCCATCCAAATATAGTGCTCAAAGTGCCTAATAGTTCTCAAACATGTCTATAATGCAGGTCTCCTCCAAGGAGTTCAAGAGTGGGACATGTAAAATCCCACCAGCCATTTTATCCCGAGGACAACCCTGCTAGGTAGGTTAGGCAGGGGAAGAGCGAGAGACTGGCTACAGGTCACTGAGCTACATGGCTGGATGGATAATTGAACCCAGGGCTTCTCTGGTTGCCATTGCCACCAAAATACACTGGTTGTCACAACTCTGCTAGGTGTGGGGTGAAAGCATCCCTTCCAGGAATATGCTGGTTGGGCGAGGGAAGGCTACACAGACCTAGAAGAATTGCTTGGCTGGATCAGGCCAAAGGTACATCTCTTCCAGCATCCTGCTTCTCGCTGTGTCTCACCAGAGGCAAGACATGAAGGCCATAGAGTTTCCATGTCAACACACTATTGCTCCATGGGAAATGGTATTTACAAGTAGACTGCGACTGAATATGGAGGCTCTGTTAAGCTAATATAGCTAGGAGCCATTGCTCCCTCCATGGGCTGGTCTAATCCCTTTCCATAGCCATCTCTAAGTTACTGGCCAGTGCCACATTTTGTGGCAGCAAATTCTGTCAGGTAATTATTAGTCGTTGCATGACCAAGCTGTTCCATTTGTTTGTCCGTCCTGAATCTCTTGCCAGGCGGCTCCGTTGGCTGCATTGTTGTAGCAACTTCTCTTTCTCTACACCACGCATCATTTTATAAGCTTCTAACACAGCCTCCCCCAACCTTGGGTCCCTCACTACAACATCCATCATCCCCAGCCATCAAGGCCAATGGTGGTGCTGACTGGGGTGACAGGAGTTGTAGTCTGACACCTCTGGAGGGCTCCAAGTTGGGTAGGGATGTTCTAATATATCCCCCCGCTCTCTAGACATTTGCTAAGCTGGGGCGGGGAGAACCTCAAGACCTGGGGCCAAATGCGACATTCTGGAGTTCTCCGAATGGCCACGCTCTTCCTTTGGCCACACCCCTTCCTCCAGCCACTGATCATTTGGTGGTTCCCCTGCGTATGTGCAGTCCCCCCCCTTTCTAAAAAGTTGAACTGTCTCTCCAAAGGTATAGTTACTGGGCAATAAGAGCTTTAAGCTAAAACATGCTGGTAGCTTTTGTATGTTTGTCCCGGTGCCTCTGAACACTGGAACATGGCGGGATAGCTAATACTTTGGAAGATGATCTTGATAGACTGGAGCGCTGGGCAGAAAACAACAAAATGACATTTAACAGGGATAAATGCCAAGTTCTGCACCTAGGAAAAAGAACCCAAATGCACAAAGATGGGGGTATGTGGCTCAACACCACCACAAGCGAGAAGGATCTTGGAATTGTTGTAGATCACAAGCTGAAGATGAGCCAACAATGGGATGTCGCTGCAAAAAAGACAAATGCTCTTTTGGGCTGCATTAATAGAAGCATAGCTTCCAAATCCCGGGAAGTACTAGTTCCCCTCTACTTAGCACTGGTTAGGCCTCATCTGGAGTACTGTGTCCAGTTCTGGGCACCACACTTTAAGAAGGACGGAGACAAACTGGAGAGGGTTCAGAGAAGGGCAACGAAGATGAACAGGGGACTGGAAACAAGGCCCTATGAGGAGAGACTGAAAGAACTGGGCATGTTTAGCCTTGAGAAGAGAAGGCTGAGGGGAGATAGGATAGCGCTCTCCAAGCCCTTGAAAGGTTGTCCCAGAGAGGAAGTCCAGGATCTCTTCTTGATCATCCCAGAGTGCAGGACATGGAAGAATGGGCTCAAGTCACAGCAAGCCAGATTCCGGCTGAACATCAGGAAAAACTTCCTGACTGTTAGAGCAATAGGACAATGGAGCCAATTCCCTAGGGAGGTGGTGGGCTCTCCCATACTGGAAGCGTTCAAGATGAGGCTGGACAGCCATCTGTCAGGGATGCTCTGACTTGGATTCTTGCATTGAGCAGGGGGTTGGACTCGATGGCCTTGTAGGCCCTTTCCAACCCTAAAAAGGTAAAGCTGTCCCCAACCAGTCGTGTCCGACTCTAGGGTGTGGTGCTCATCTCCATTTCTAAGCCAAAGAGCCAGCGCTGTCCGAAGACGCTTCCGTAGTCATGTGGCCGGCATGACTGAACACTGAGGTGCACGGAACGCTGTTACCTTTCCCACTGAAGCGGTGCCTATTTATCTACTTGCAATTTCTTGCTTTCGAACTGCTAGGTTGGCAGAACTTGGACTGAAGACGGGAGCTCACTCCGTCACGCAGCACTCGGATCTCGAACTGCTGTCCTTCCGTCTGCAGTTCAGCGTCTTAATTCTATGATTCTATGGCCAGTGAAGGGCTGCGGTGGCTTAGTGGTTAAGACGCTGAACTGCCGACCGGAAGGTCGGCAGGACAGCAGTTCGAGACCCGAGTGCTGCGTGACGGAGTGAGCTCCCGTCTTCAGTCCCAGCTCCTGCCAACCTAGCAGTTCGAAAGCAAGAAATTGCAAGTAGATAAATAGGTCCCGCCTTGGCGGGAAAAGTAACAGCGTTCCGTGCACCTCGGTGTTCAGTCATGCCGGCCACATGACCATGGAAGCGTCTTCGGACAGCGCTGGCTCTTCAGCTTAGAAACGGGGATGAGCACCGCACCCTAGAGTCAGACACGACTGGTTGGGGACAGCTTTACCTTTTTATGGCCAGTGAGAGCTTCTCCATAATCAAATCCAGCCCTTGGGCTGAAAGAGTTTCCCCAACCCTGTTTGAAGCTGTCCATCTGTCCTCTCTCTCCATATCATGCATAAGATGAAAAGGGACATCTCTTCCTAGTTTCGTGCTGGGAGGTGCTGAAATTTTCCCTGTTGTGCACCAGTAAAAGAAGCAGACATCTCTTCACTGGAGAAAATGTAAATAACTGAACACCCCTCCCCTCACACTGTACCGCTGATATTCTCCTATGTGCCTGAAAGCCAGAGGGCTTGTCAGTGTGTCGGTGAGGGGCCCTTTGCGAATCTGTCAGTAAAGGTCGCACATGATGCTGTTGTCAGCCAAGAACGCCGGTTGTTCCATTCTGAATTATCACCGGCAAGGGGCGTGATAGACGGCCATTGGATGCGTTGGGAGATGATATGTTAAAAGGCTGTTCTGATGGAGATGAAATCTGCCCTGGGCCTTCAGTGAAAAGAAAGGATCAATAAGGAAAAAAGAGACCGCTTCTTTGAGATGGCTGGATTTTATCTTTTTGGGGTGTGTGGGGTCATCAAGAGAGACAAAAAGAAAGCGAGCCGTGCTACTGACAGGCTGATAAAAGCGTCACTTGAAGGTTGCCTGTGAGCAACCAGCGCTGCGCTGCAGAGAAAACAGTACTTATCGTGGCGGAGTGTCTCGGTGTTCCCTTGGACAGATCCATCAAGTGCATTTACTTTGGAGGAAAGAACAAATTGGGACCATCCATCAGGCTGGGTTGCCTTGCCGATGCCAGCTCAATTTCTTCTTCATGGCCCTGGAAATTTATTGGCAGGAAAGTTTTTATCTCTGAAATCTCCACAGGCACTAAATGTGTTCGAGGCAAGGGGGAGTCTGGGAACTGGTGAATCTCCCATCTAATTGCCCTAAGACTGGCTGAGGGTGGATTCAAAGGCTTGACTCAGGCCCTTGGAGGACCATTGGACAGCGTTACCTAGCCTGGTGCCCTACAGAAACTCCCAGCATCCCCTAGCCTGTGGGCCTTTGGATCCAACCACCACTGGAAAGCCGCCCCTGAGAGCTTCTCCGAAATTGAATTTGGCTCCGGGGCTGAAAAAGGTTCTGTCCCACTGCTATTGACCTGTCTCCCTCCATGACTTTCTCAGATTCTCATTTCAAGCCATCTAAGAGATTGGTCTACCACCGAGGGGGTGGCAGTGCATTCCACGTAACTTATGGCTCATGTCAAAGAGGTCCTTTCCTTTGCCTGCCTGGAATTTACTGCAAATCAATTTCCTTGGGCAATCCCAAGTTCTAGTTTTCTAAAAGAGTGGAAATAAGATCTCTCTACCCAATTTCTCTACACCATTCAAAATTTCATATACCTCTATCATGTATGTGCCCCAGCACCCATATATTTTTTTCTAAGCTAACAAGCCCCAAACATGGTAGCCTTTCATCACAGGGACATGGGTTTTCATTATGATTAAGGGTGTGATCCTATCTATGTTTATATAGAAAAGAGTCCTACAACTCCCAGCATTCCCCAGCCAGCATGGCTGCCTAAGGAATGCTGGGAGTTGTAGGTTAGAATGTATGGGTTTTGTTAAATCCATTGGGTCTGTGTTTCACAGATTGTCAGGTGTCTTTCCTTCCGTTGTCTGCTCGTTGGCAGAATCTGATTTTTTTTGTGGGGATATATGAGAATTTCAGGCCACTTGCACAAATGTGCTTTAATGCAAGTGCGCATTTGCAGTAGTGCACATTAGCGCTAATGCACATCTGTGCATTAGTGCAAGCATGAATTTGCACAAATCCCCCACAAAAGTTAAAACAACAACAACGATCGATGGCCTTCTAGGCCCCTTCCAACCCTACTATTCTATGATTCTATGATCTGCAAGTCCGTGGAATCTGCATGACTCAGAAAGAGCTGGCACCCTGTGAAACCAGCAGGTGAGATTCATTGAAATCCAAACTCATGGTGCAGATTTCTCTGACATCCCTAGTTGTATGACTTTTTTTTGTCTAAACATGCATGGGATTGCACCTTTATTATTCCTTGTAGTAATTCTTGCATTCATCTTCCTCGTCATTATTACTATACTACTTTGTGAGCTGCTCAGAGAACTTGTGTTATGGAGCAGCTCTGTCTAGTAAATAAAATGAAACAAATACCTTTTTCACTTGGATGGCATTGCAAGGGATTCTGGAATGCAAAGAATGTTGTAGGATGGCCTAGGAATTGAATGAATAAATCTCCTGGACTGCGCTGCAGCCCATCAGGCCAGTAACATTTCTTGGGTCACCATCTCTTTCCCACCTGCCTTGTCTGGTCAAGGCTTGGGCGAGCATATTCATTGCCTCCCATGCAGCGGACCCAAGGGGGGCTTGTTCTGAACCGAAAGCAGGCGCGTATCCAAAAGCAGTTGTATTCACCATCATAAAGCTGTGGGTGGTTGGCTATGAAGGAAAGGCTCTGATTTAAGCCTCTTAATAAAACTGGGGAATTGTCCTTGGTTACTTGTGTGCGATTAGAATGGTGCCAGCACATAAAAAGGCAAATAAAACTTTTAAAAGGCACATAACTTACCCCTTCCTTGCAGCAGGAGCTTGGTACAGTATGAACATAAGAATATCAGAAGAGCCATACTGGATCAGACCCAGGGCCCATCTAGTCCAGCCTTCTGTTCACACAGTGGCCAACCAGCTGCCCACAGGAAACCCACAAGCAGGACATGAGTGCAACTGCACCCTCCCACCCATGTTCCCCAGCAACTGGTGTACAGAGGCATACCGCCTCGGATACTAGAGATAGGACATAGCCATGAGGACTAGTAGCCATTCATAGCCTTCTCCAGGAATTTGTCTAACCCCTTTGAAAGCCACCCAGATTGGTGGCCATCACTAATCCTGTGGTAGCGAGTTCCGTAGTTTAACCATGTGCCATGTGAAGAAGTCTCGTCTTTTATGTATCTTGAATCTCTCACTGCTTAGTTTCATGGAATGATTCCGGGTGGTAGCTTTAAGACACACAACCTGCCCCCCCGTCTGTCAGTCATGTCTGTCTGTCTGCCTGTCTGTCTATTAGAACCAGCCAGAACTCCAAAGGAGCTATCCAAGGTGCTGGACCTAGTTTGGGGGTAGGATTAAGCACCTTAGATAGCTCAGTTTTGGAGAATGTCTTGGGCGCTGCATTCCAGTGATGGCCAGTGCCGAATGTGAAAGGGACAAAACATTCCAAAACTGCGGAAAAAACTGCAGAAAAGCTGTGAAACCAACAAGCGGTGGTTGGGGGAAAGAGGCTGGGGCCTGGTGAGGGGGCCTGGAGGGCTGGATTGACACTGGAGGGCTTCGATTCTCCCCCCGCATGCTATGATTCTCCTTCCCTCTTGCAGGGCTTAATCCCCCATATGAGAAGTGTTCCGACTCATGCCTGCCTGGAGGTTGTGCCCTTGATGGATAATGTCTGGGGGTGTTATTCAGTGGGGTGCACTCTGGGAGTGTGGTCATTACTTTTCTTCCTTATGACTTTACTTGTGACCAAAGGCTATGGGATTAGGTGCAGTCAACCCGTGTATCTCTCTTTCAAAATCTAGAAGCACTGCTATCAGAATTTCAGGGGCCAAATTTTGTGCAGGGTTGGGAAAAAACCTTGCACATTTCCAAAGCATCAGCGTGTAAAGTATTGTCTTCCAGGAGACCAGGACGGTAGCATTTCTTTCAGTTTTTTAAAATTCATTCATTCTCCTGTGTCCCGTTCCCCCCCCCCCCATTTTACCAGTGGTTCAGTCTGACTCAATGATCTGTGTTTTAATGGACATTAGAAATGTGAATTCACTTTTTCTAATTTCCCCCCTCCCAGTTCTTAGAACAGGCTTTCCCACCCTGGTGCTGCCCGGATGGGTTGGACCACAACTTGAATAATCCTGGATGGAACTGGCTGGGCTGATGGAATTAGTAGTCCAAAATATCTGGAGAGCTGCAATTAGGTTATGGGGGCCAGAGGGTTGTACCAAAGCCTTAAAGGAAAAGGTGCGTACTGTGGAAGGATTTAAAGGATGTAAGAGAGATGAAAGTGCTAGGGAAAGTGGAGGGCAAAAGGAAGAGGGGCCGACCAAGGGCAAGGTGGATGGATGATATTCTGGAGGTGACGGGCTCGACCTTGGGGGAGCTGGGGGTGGCGACGGCCGACAGGAAGCTCTGGCGTGGGCTGGTCCATGAAGGCACGAAGAGTCGGAAGCGACTGACCGAATAAACAACAAGAGAGGTGAGAGAGGCAGCATCGCAGAGGTGTTAAGGGATGGAGTTTCAAGGAATATAGTGCAGTGAGGGAGAAAGAAAAGAGGACTGGAGTTTGCTTAGGGTAGCCACGTCTGTACTGTGAAGGAAAAACAGGGCTCCAATCCAGAACAGGGACAGGAGAAATGCCACAGTTCTCTGAACTTCACATCAAAGCTTAGTTTGTCTCACTCCTCTTCTCATCTGCAACCTGTTTTTTGGTTTCTTCAGACAAGAAAAATGTGCATTTTGAATGGGGAAAGTGCACATTTTTGTACATATTTGTCAAAAGGGTGCACTTTGCCCCATTGGCTAAAGCAGGAAAATGCTCCCTCTGTCCCTTTTTTAAGTGCGTTTTAAACTGCACTTTTTTTTTTGGTTTAAACCCATGCATTTTCCGAACAAGACTGCAAGTTTAGGAACGTGTGAACCATTAAAACGAAAACCCTGTTCGTGTTTGGGTCTGCGAACAGGGTGATTTGCGAAATGTAACTAAATTCTCATACAACCCTAAGCCAGAATGTGTTCTTGTCAATCTGGATTCTGGCAAAATTGCTTCCCCCACCCCCCGGGGCTGTTTTTCGCCTCCAAAATTTCCTGTTCGTTTGAAATAAATAGCACCTTTGGAGGCAAAAAGCAGTTGGGGGATATTTTCATACAGAAACTGCATCTGGGCCCTGCATCTGGTTTTTCTCCAAAATAAAAAAACACACTTTTCAGAAGGCATGTTTTATCACACCACGTTGCCTGGCCCTTAAATATCTCCCCCTCTTAATCTTGCTGGGTTTGCTTGAGCCCTGCGGGCTATCACAACAGCTGCAGGTTTTGAGTTGACTCTCTGTGTCGCTGCCCTCTTCCCCTTAGAATTTGCTTTGCATTTGGGCTCCCCCAGTTCTGCATCCTTTCCTCCCCATCCCCTCAGGTGCGGTCAGGTGTGGAGGTGAGCACCTGACCGGCACTGGGGAGGGAGCAGCAGCTGGGTGGACGGGGGGGGGGCAGACAGACGGCTTCTCCACAGGTGGGCGGGAGGTGCGCAACTCTGGCCCCAATTAGTGGCTTTTGGAGGAAAGAACTCAGCAGACAGCCGGCGGCTGAGATTTTGCTGCCTTAATCCACATCAGGGAAGGCGGGGATGGATTTCCCTGCTTTCTGTGCGTGAATGAACAGGGTGATTGGTGCTGTCTCTGGGTTCTGGCGGGCCTTTGGGTAGTATGAGAGAACCCAGGTGGCGCAGTGCTTAGAGTGTCGGACCGGGACTCAGGAGATCCGGGTCCTAGTCTCCACTCGGCCATGAAGCTCCCTGGGCAACTTTGGGCCAGTCACTGACTCTCAGCCTAGCCTACCTCACAGGGTTGTTGTGAGGATGGAATGGAGAGGAGGAGGATCATGGAAGCCACCTTGAGTTCCTTGCAGGAGGTAAAAGGAGGATATAAATGTAATAAACAAACAAACAAACAAGCAAACAAACAAATAAATACATCAATGGGCCCCCTCCCTCAGTGAATCTACCTTCTCAGCACCTTTGCCAACCGCTGCTCTCGCTCCTCTTGTCTCCCCTCATGGCAGCCACTTTCTTGCTGGACAGGCAGAGAGCCAGGAGGCCACGGCGTCTACTGCTCCGCCTTCTCACCACCACCCTCATCTCGGCCAGAGTGAGAGGCAGGGGAGCAGGCAGGTGGCAATGGGGAATTGCAGGAGCAACTCTACTGGGCTCTTGCCAGGGGCCCCTGCTGGGGTGTGGGCCCTGAGCAGGCGCCCTTGACGCCGGCCCTGTAGGGCAAACACAGTCTGTTGTGAATTCTTCTGAGTGGCTCTTGTTGAATCATAAAGCCAAAAAAGGTGAACCGGGTTTCCAATCCACATTTCCTTCCCCTCTAAACTGACCCATTGGGTCCCCTACTTCTCGTGCAGCACAGACCCACATGGAGCAGAGCGTGGAGGCACTGCAAAAGAAGAGGGAAACGACGCAGATCAGGAAAGGTTGCGTTTTGATGGCTGAAATCCAGCCCTGCATGTTGTCAGAGGATGATGTGTGCGTTCAGCCTCAGAGTAATATTTATATATTTGCTTTATTTGCGGCGTTTTTATATCACTCATTAACAATAAGTTCTCAGGACTGTGGAGAGAGCGAGATAGATAATTAAACCCATGAAATATAAAAATACAAAAGGAACGTATAATTAAAAGACATGTTTGAACAGCATCAACATCAAACCAGTGATAGCAGTCCCAGAGGTCCAGAGAGCAAGGAAACATGTTTTTAAAATGGAAAAGCTTGGGAAAATGTTGAAAAAAAAAGGTGTTCACCTGATGCCCAGCGCATAGTTAAAAAATGGAATTTGCTACCCCAAGATGTAGTGATGGACTTGAATTTGGAGGGCTTTCAAAGGGGGTTAGGCAAATCCTTGGAGGAAAAGGCCATCAACGGCTTCTAGTCCTGATGGTGCTATATCACCTCCAATATCAGAGGCAGTATGACAATGTCCACCAGTTGCTGGGGATCATGGGCGGGAGGGTGCTGTTGCGCTCATGTCCTGCTTGTGGGTTTCCCATGGGCAGCTGGTTGGCCACTGTGTGAACAGAATGTGGGACTAGATGGACCCTTGGTGTGAACCAGCTGGGCTCTTCTTATGTTCTTATGAACAATTTGGGCACCAGGCAACCCTCGTTGTGGAATAGCAGAAATTAAGGTGCCAACGTGAAATTATTGATGGGATGCTGGAATAAGACCTGCATTCCAATCCCCACGTAGCCATCGGATTCACTGGGTCACTGTGGACCAGTCACAGCGTCTCACAAGGGTTGCTGTGCCCTTCGAACTGGGCTTGGAAACAAATTGGGAGCCAGCACAGCTTGAACAAAATGGCAGCCACGTGCTCCAAAAATAGGGTGGCCAGGTGTACTAATTTACAGAGGGCAGTCCTATATTTTGGAGAGCTGGCAGAGGACTTCCCTGTATATGAAGGGCTCTCCAGTCCAAATCTGGTTTGAAGATAAGCAACCATCAGAAGGGAGAGCAGGCAGATGGGCCTTTGGTTACCCATCCACACTTAGTACCTGGACAACAGACTGAGCAAGGTACTCGCGTCTCCTGGCCATACTTGTATGGGGAGACGTATTGCATTTGCGTTTAAATTATCATGACAGTTCCTAGATTGGCACCTATACATGGGAATTAGCATATGCAAATTGTGAATTAGCATATGCAGATATGCAGATTGGTGTCCTCTTTCGATCTCCTTTTTTGGCGATGCATTGCCTCTTTTTTGGCGACGTGTGAGAGGCCGCCCTCTCTGAAAAGCAGGGCTCCGTTCAGCACTCTGTCTGGCGCACTCTACATCACGTGCGGCCCTCTGACATTTGAATGGGGTTTCTCGACAGGCCCGGTCTGGGAGAGCCTGGATGGGTGCAGATCAATGCTTTCGGCTCCGTTGACAAGGGGATTATTGCTCCAGTCTGATTCCTGGGAATTGCCAGGGAATGATCCGGTGGCGTTCCCCCCCGGCAACAGTCTGGGAGCTGCATTAGAAGGGCAGATGTTATTTCCAGCTGTGGGCTGGGATATTCGGGCCAAGGACCTTTCTGTTCCTCGAGTACAGGAGGGAGGCAGTGCTGGCTGGAAGTCTTTTTACAGCTAGAACCAGAATTGCTTTGCCTATTAGGGATTCTGCACTGCTTCCAATTTAAATTTGCTCAGGGAAGTGGTTAGATAGATAGATACACACACACACACACACATACACACACACACACACACACAGTTTCTCAAAAGGGCATTAGCTGAGGCTAGTGCATCACCTGTGCCTGTTCCTAGAGGTCATGGTCCCTCATGCCCTAAGAACATCCCATTTGGACTACTGTAACATGCTCTACGTGGGGCTCTCCCTTGGAAACACTTTGGAAATTTTAGCTAGTCCAGAATCATAGAATCATAGAAGAGTAGGGCTGGAAGGGGCCCACAAGGCCATCGAGTCCAACCCCCTGCTCAATGCAGGAGTCCAAGTCAGAGCATCCCTGACAGATGGCTGTCCAGCCTCGTCTTGGATGCCTCCAGTGGGGGAGAGAGTTGGAGATATAAGGAAATGCTTATAAGAGAATGCTGTGGCCAGACTTTTGACCAGGGCCGGGTACAGGCAATAGAACCACCTTTAAATAAACTGGAAAGCTGTGGGGAAGGAGTCACAGAGCGTGACTGGAGAGTGTGTTCCCTGGCATTTGCAGATGATATTGCAATAAGTAGCCAAACTTATAAGGGAATGGAGGATAACATCAAAATAGCTCGTGACTCCCTTGTCATGACCTTGGCTATGGGGCGGTATAGCAATGTTGTTGTTGTTGTTTGTTATTGTTATTCTTATTATTAACAACAGCTTCACTGGCTACCGGCCTGTTTCCAGGCACAATTCAAAATGCTGACTATGACCTATAAAACCCTATGCAGCTTGGGACGAGGCTATCTGGGGGACCGCCTTCTCCCGCATGAGCCTGGCAGAGTTTAAATATATTTTGGGAGGCCCTTCTCTTGGTCTCAGCACCATTGGAGGCATGTCTGGTGGTGACGCAAGAGAGGGCCGAGTCAGTGGTGGCTCCCAGGCTGTGGAACTCCCTCCCAAGGGAGGCAGCCACAGAACCAGCTAGGGTAGCGGTGGGGTAGTTTGGAGCACAGGACAAAGGTAATAAGAAATGGGAAGCAACAATCAGGTGCAGAAGGTAGCTGGATGACAATATAGTCATGCCAATGGCCTTGGGCAAGCTGTTCTCCCACTGGCCTGAGTCCCACCCAATTTTCAATGTGTGTGTATGTGTGTGTGTGTGTGTGTAAGAGAGAAAGAGAGAGAGAGAGATTATAATATTTATTTATTTATTTATTTATTTATTATTACATTTTGATACCACCCAATAACTGAAGCTCTCTGGGCAGTTGGCTGAGCTTTTATCGGGATGACCGGCATAATGCACTTTTCTCAAAAGTCACGTTCCTAGTCCTTATTGTGGCATGGAGAATTAGTTTACAACATGGAGGAAGTGGGCTAGGCCTCCAATCCCACCACCATCCCTACTGACTCTCAGCCCTGCAGTCCTCCACTGGCACTTCAGATCACCTCTCGTATTTTCTCTAGCTCACTCTACGTGCTCTGATGCTTCCCAGCCCTAACATCCATCTCCCCTCCCCACACAAGCCCGTATTTCTCCCTCTCAAGCCCGCAGTTACCCCACAAGGATCTTGATTAAGACTACGAGGGACCTGAGGGTTTAAACCCTTCCCCCTATTATAAGACCACCGTAATCAAGAGATCAAGTTTTATCCATCACCCAGACGGTTTCCCCTACAGGGATTGCTTTAGCCACACTGGGTTTGGAGGGCAGAGGGTGCTTTATCTCCCCCTGAAGGGGATCAAAGGGAGGCCTCATCTCATCCCTTGGTCTAGTGTAGCCTTCCTCAACATGGTGCCCGCCAGATGTTTTGGACTACAGCACCCAAACTTGACATGCTGGCTGGAGCTGATGAGAGTTGTAGCTCAAAACCCATTGAGGAAGCTGGTCTAGTCCTTGCTGGTGTGTGTGATTATTCCTTTGCATGTGGTCACATCCCTTTGAATTCTTCCTTCTCCCCTGGATCTTCTGGCGCCAAGAAAGGGTATGGAAGCTGAAGCACTCCAAGACAGATTTTTCTTCAGGGCCTCCAAAGAAGTATGCTCAGCTAGGAATGGGAAAACGAGCAATGTCAGGTTTCTCCATTTTCCACCTCAGTGCTCATCTCATCGTCATTCTTATTCCTGAATGCTGGCGTCTTTTTTCCCCGAACAAGAGAAGTGTGCATTTTTGAATATGAAAAATGCACACTTTTCCAAGTGTGCGCCGCCAATGTGCACTTTTCCCCATAGGCTGAAGTGCGAACATGGGGCTATTTCGGGAAAGTGTGCACCTTCTGAAGTGCGTGCTTTTGAATGCAAACGCAACCTGGGAAATCGCAAAAAAATCCTGCTAATTATGGTCCTGCTCATGTTTGGGGTTGGAAACAGGAATGAAATTCGGTTTATCCCCGTGCTTGACGTCAGCATCCTCAAACAGCTTTGTTCATCTGCCGATGGACATCCTTATGGACAATTCCCAGGCAGAAAACATGTCTGGGGGGTTTAAGGGTTCAAGAGTTAAGTGTGGCACAAATATACACTGTTTCAGTTGTTCAGATATCTATCTTTAAGGCAAACATTAAATGGGCACAAATAAGACATCAAGCATAAGAGCATCAGTAAACCTGTCAGTGAACATTTTAACCTCTCTGGACCTCAAGGTGGCAGTTCTAGTGAGAAATTGAAATCAGGGGCTCGTTTGGACTGTGAGATTGCAGAAGAAGAGATGATACAGAAATGTGATTGTGTTAATCAGGGCCTCAATAAGGACAATGGTTTCTATGCACATTATTAAGACTATTAGTGCATCTTGTGGTTTGTAATTGTTGCTTTAAGAGAATGGGATGTTTCCTGCAGTTCTACCTGTTTAATAGTCTTTTCAGACTCAAAGCCTCCAGTTCCACTTATAGCATCTGTTGAAGTGGGTTGTAACCCATGGAAGCTCATGCTAATTTATTAAACTATCTGAACATTGGAAACAGTTAGTCTATAACTGTGCTACACGTAACCCTTGAATTTGTAAAGAGAAGGCGAACATGGTTATGCTATAACGTTATATTAGAAGTGGAGAGTCTCTTTCAGCCCACTGCAGCCTGCATTCTAGTGGTACAATGTCCCTCATTGTCTTGGAATTCAAAGACTGGACAGGAGCACAAAGGATCTTCTTTAAATGATTCCTCCAAACCTGTATGATCCAGAGATGAATTAAGCATGTGTGTGGGTGGAGGGAATGTTTTGTGAAAAATTCCTTCTCCAGTTCCCACTCAAGTTCAAAATATTTTTGAAAGAGAACAAACATGTCTATTTTGAGTGAGGGTTGCAGGCTTTTCCTCTGATTTGGCTTCATGGCAACTCAATCTGATTGGCTATGTGGCATACGATGAATTCCATCATCTTTCAGTGATTATCCCCGATTGGCTGGATCATAGAGCCAGAAAGAAAAACCCTCTTTCTTTAAGAAAAGGTAAGAAATGACACCAAAGCAGATGTGAAGAGGGGCAGCAACAGGTGTGCGATGAGGCAAAAAAGATGAGTTCTGGAGGAAGGTGCTTCTCTCTCCCTATAGGGGCAGGCCTTTCCCTCATGGAGAGTGCCTAGTTAAACTATGGAATTCACTTCCACAAGATGTAGTGATGGGGACCATCTTGGATGGCTTTAAAAGGGGATTGGACAACTCCCTCGAGGTTAAAGGCTATCAGTGTCTACTAGTCCTCATGGCAATATGCAGCCTCCAGTATTAGAGGCAGTTTGCCTAGGTACACCAGTTGCAGGGGGAACATGGGCAGCGGGGGGAGGGTGCTGTTGCACTCATGTCCTGCTTGTGGGTTCCTGGTCGACAGCTGGTTGGGCACTGTGTGAACAGAATGCTGGACTAGATGGACCCTTGGTCTGATCCAGCAGGGCTCTTCTTATGTTCCCATGAGTTCATTTGGTGGTGCTGGTGGTCTCTCTGTATGTGTGCGTGGAAAGGGTCTTTCAGAGAACATTTTGAGGTTCCTGAAACTCCTTTTTCTGCACCCATGAAAATTCAGCCCAGCCCTATAAAATACCCCTCCAAGCCCCAAAGCCCACAGGAATTCCAGAATGGATGGTCCATCAGCAATTAGCCCAAACTCCCTGTGACAACTGTTGGATGTCTTATGATGGCTATACTTATTATATATGGGGAAGGGGCACTTTCCAGCATTAATGTCTGTAATCGGATAATCCAATGCAGATCATATGGAATACGAAGGGCGTGTTGGGTGGGGGAGTCGAGACGGCCTAAGCCGATTTCCTGTGGGGTGTAATAGACCATCTGGTGGGCAGGCGTTTGGGGTGGGGGCAGTCGGCTCACCAAAGTGCGAATGGGAATCAGTCTGTTGAGATTACCACCTTTTAATCCCCACGAGCATTGAGGTTTTTTTTTGGGGGGGGGGTTGTACTTCTAAGTTTAAACATCTGAAATTGATTGATGTTACCTGCCCAGATACCAGTTCCATCTCTCCAGGAGGGCAGAAAGGCTGTCCCCATAGGGAAAGAGAGCCCCCTTCCTTCCAGAACACAAGACCACCCATTTGCTGAGTGACAACTTTGTGTAGGACTGGAGATTTACAGGAGAGTCTCAGATCTGAGATAACTGTAGGAAATCGGCAGAAGGTGGTCCAGCTATGTGGGAATCACAGCTTTCGTTCTTTTTCTTTTAAAAACACATTTCTAGTCCTTATGGTTGGGAAGATATACTGAGAGTGTGTGGGAAATCACCTAGTGGCATCTCAGTGGCATCTCCATGCACGTCCCCAAATCCAGGTTTGTTTGGCACATCATTTGAATTTGCCTGATGCAGAGTGCATGCCCCCCCCCCAAGCCCCTTGTAGGCCCCTTCCAACCCTACTATTCTATGATTCTATGAGACTTGACCTTCCATTCAGGAGACATGACCCCATAATTTGTCCAAGCATCTGGGCGGAGTTTTGGGATCCACTGGATTCCGAGACCCCTCTTCTGGGCCCCAAAACATCATCGACGTCCAATAAATCAGCGGGCCTCTCTGCGTGACTCCTGTATGTTGGTGCATTTGCACAGAGGCCTCTGATGTATCACATGAAGATGTACTTAGGGATGTACGGACTGTGTAAACTCCGCTTTGTCTATGTTTTGTGGATTGTCAGGCACCTTTTGTTCCATTGTCCTCTCACAGATGGATGCAGTTTTTTTTCCATCATGTGGAAAAATACGCAAATGATTATGTATGAGGTTTTGCAACAATTTACATGATTTACCTTAGTATGTAACATTTAGCGTATTGTCCCCCATTCCATTCAGCCTTTCCTCAGCAGTTGTTCAGTCGTTCAGTCGTGTCCGACTCTTCGTGACCCCATGGACCATAGCACGCCAGGCCTTCCTGTCCTGCGCTCTCTCCCGGAGCGTGCTCAAGTTCATATTCATTGCATCCGTGATGCTATCTAGCTATCTCATCCTCTGCCGTCCCCTTCTCCTTTTGCCTTCAGTCTTTCCCAGCATCAGGGTCTTTTCCAGGGAGTTTTCTCTTCGCATTAGGTGGCCAAAATATTGGAGCTTCACCTTCATTATCTGTCCTTCCAATGAGCACTCAGGGTTGATTTCCTTTAGGATGGACTGATTGGACCTCCTTGCAGCCCAGGGGACTCGTAAGAGTCTTCTCCAGCACCACAGTTCGAAAGCATCAATTCTTCGGCGCTCAGCCTTCCTTATAGTCCAGCTCTCACAGCCATACGTTACTACTGGGAAAACCATAGCTTTGATTATGCGGACCTTTGTCGGCAAGGTGATGTCTCTGCTTCTTACTATGCTGTCTAGGTTGGCCATAGCTTTCCTCCCAAGGAGCAAGCGTCTTTTAATTTCATGGCTACAGTCACCGTCTGCGGTGATCTTGGAGCCCAAGAAAGTAAAATCTGTCACTGCTTCCATTTCTTCCCCTTCTATATGCCAGGAAGTGATGGGGCCAGATGCCATGATCTTAGTTTTTTTAATGTTGAGTTTCAAACCAGCTTTTGCACTCTCCTCTTTCACCCTCAACAAGAGGCTCTTGAGATCCCCTTCGCTTTCTGCCATTAGGGTGGTATCGTCTGCATGTATTTTTCTATGGAAAAATATGTGTAAATTTCAGGAAAGTAAAAAAGGCTTCCGAAAGTCCACGAACGCTGAGCAGCCGGAGGGGGTCGCTCTGCAGCAGATGCTGCAGGGCAGATTCTTAGAAATCCGATCTCATTTTAGTCCGTCTCGAATTTCTCCAGCATCTCTACCTGCTCTGTGGCTTTTGCTTTGCTGGCCTTTCCAATGGATGGATGGATGGATGGATAGATAGATATAGAGGTGTTGCTTGGCACTTGAAAGGTTTGGTTCCCAGGCCCCCAGGGCACAAACCTGTATGAAATCACTTCAGAGTGAGGGTGATGCTCCTGACCGCCAAACAGGGGGCCTATTTCGATGCTGTTGAAAATAGTGAGCCCGCCCCCACTCAGACCTGCTTTTGAGCACATCCCTTGAAAAGTACTTGCCTAGCAATGTGGACTTTCGGACGCCGGCTCTTGCTCGGCACCAGGGCTCCCAGTTCTGAACTGAACTGTGAGTGCAAGGCAGGAAGAAAGGCGAGGCCGGCGAGACTCAGCGGCTTGGTGTGCGGGGTGGTGGGGAGGGCCTGCCTGGAAGTGGTGCAGCAGCATTAGCATTCAGACTGAGTCTGCTGAGGCCGCCACTCAGACAGCCAAGCGCTGCAAAGGGCTGTTTGGAAGGCAGCTGGTACGCCGTGCACGTTGCGGGGTGGGCTGCAGTGGGGGAAGGGCGGCTGGGTTCAGAGCAGAAGAGCAAAGGCTGGCCGGCAGGCAGGCATGGAGACTGTGGCGCTTCGGGGGGGGGACACGAGCGTGCGGGTCAAGCCGTGAAGGGATCACGAATCTCGGCCAAGCCCTGATTTGAAGAAATCACAACGGCCATTGCAAATTGCTAGTTTCGCCACGCTTCTCCTCCAGCTCAGAAACTTTATTGGCTGTAGTCACTCTGCTGAGGGTGCCACATATTTTTCCCCAGCTGGGCTCCTCTGCAGGGGTGGGGTAGGCATGGTCAGACACCTGCCAGGGGCCCGCATCCCGGCAGGGGCTCACTGACAAGAGGCTGACAGAGATGCTTCTTCTCCTTGTCCCCATGGCCACCTGCGTGTTTCCCTGCCTCTCTCTCTGGCCCGGACAACGGTGGTGGTGAGGAGGAGGAGCAGGAGATGCTGCGGCCCCCTGGCTCCCTGGCGCTCCGCCTGTCCAGCAAGCAAGGGGGGGCAATGATGAGGAAGAGGAGAAGCAAGAGCAGCTGATGATCATGGCGGTGAGAAGGTCAACCTGTTGAGGGAAGGGCCCCATGGAGGGTGCCTTGCCCAAGGCCCTCCGCAACTTGGACATAGCACTGCTCCTCTGTCTTTATTTTTGGGGGTGGCTTAAGCTTTTCCCCTCTATGCAGGAGCAGTTTAGGGAGGTGCTTTTCCTATTGGGATTTCTGCCTGTTGTACACTACTCCCCACCCCCACTACCCTGGTCCCAAGGGAGAGGCTGTAGCTCAGTGGTAAGAGCGCATGCTTTGCATGCCAAAGGTCCCAGGTTCAGTCCCTGGCATATCTAGCTAGGACAGGGATGCAGGACTCTTTTGGGGTGGGTGTGGGGGCTACGCATGCTGCACTCCATCCAAAGGGACTCAGCTGGTGCTGTAAGCAGTGGCAGCTTTTCCCAGAGCTGGCTGAGTCTCCCACCCTCCACCTCCCCACTGTTATCTCCAGTCTGATATTGGTGATAACAAGCAGGCATTCCTCCAATGGGCTGGGCTTGAGGCCAACCCTCACTCCCTGGAAGCACCTGTGACTGAACTAAAGCACTGATGTGCACTAGCAACCCATGGGACAGGCTGCACATGGACTGGGGCCTGCACAAAAATAAGATAAAAGCAAAAACTGGAAATGGAAGAACGGTGAGCTGTTCTTTGCTCGCAAACAGGACCAGATCTTTGGACAGAGGTGGGGGAGCCCGCAAAAATCCATAAATTCATTCAGTGGAGGAAATGCATTTAGTTGCAAAACTGCACACTGAAATGTGTGCATTTGGCGGAAATTAAGATAGGGAAGATTTCATCAGCACCCGTAAATCTTTCTTTCTGCTCACTTCAGGCTTTGTGCCCTTTTGACCAACGCAGCATTTTTCGGTTACTGCACTGTATTGGGTGATTTAAGGAGCAGAGACAAGAAATGCTCGAGGGTGGTCGAATTTGACCTCCTTGAATGGAACTAACACGGATGCCTAGATCTTGCAGTCCCTAAAGATAGCTGAACCCAGTTACGGGTGTGCGACACATTCCGCGAGAAGGCTCTTGATCCCTTGCTCCATTTCTCATCTCCGCTGATGGCCATCTCCACGACATTTTAAACCTCTCTGTCTCTCTCTGTTCTTTCTCCCATCTGCGAATAGCTGCTGACATAGTGGCTCAGGGGCTGAACCACAGATCACCAGTTTAAATCTTGCTTCAGTTACTTTTGGCAAGTCTCCCTTTTGCTCCTCTGTATTCAAGGTGGAGAGGTTACTCCAGACCGACCTTAAGGGGTTGTTGTAAGGGAGAGGTGTCTACTTTCAACATGGGGGCCAAATTCAGCTTTGAAGAAGCTCTTGGGGGAGCAACATTCCAGTGGTGGGTGGGGCCAAAGGCAAAAGGGGTGGAGCCATAGGCAAAGGGGTGGGACCAAAACACCAGCATAGTTTAGTCTGAAGCTCTTACAGCCCGTAGCTTAGCCTTAGGAGAGGCATTTTGACTGTTTAGAATGGGAAAAACCTGCGCAAAAGCTGGGAAACTGTCAAATGATTTATTGTCATTTAAAATTGTTATGATATATGTGAGTGCTGTCTGTTTATATGTTTGTATGTAATGGTTTTTATAATGTATTTTAAAGGTTTTCATCTTTGTAAACCACCCAGAGAGCTTCAGCTATTGCACGGTATGGAAATGTAACAAATGAAATGAAATGTTCTTCAGTTGGGGGAAAGGGCATGGCCCTCGGGGGAACTCGAAAGGGTTAGATTTGTCCCCTTGCAGGCTGGATTTGGCCCATGGTCCTGAGGTCCAACACCCCTGTTGTAAAGATGGAAAAGAAGACCATCTTTGTGCATTGCGGTTGTTGTTCCTGGATTGGCTGCTGCAGGTGTTTTTGGGTTGAGAGAAATATTGCTTTGCCCTGTGCACTCTTTTCGGCCAAGCACCCATGGCCCCTGTCCTTCACTGGATGGCGCACGGCCATTTCCCCTCTGTAAAAGTCCACACTGTGGTCCTATTCGTGTGCAAAACAGGAGGATGCATGTAGCTGTAATTTAGGGGCAAGTGACTCCTGCATGCCCATTCCAAATACAAACGTGCACTGCACAGTACTGGGGGGAAGGGCACACAGCTCAGAGTGTGTGGCGCTCAGCAGGGATGTGTGTATTTTGTGAAATCTGTTCCATCTGTGTTTCACGGATTGTCAGGCGCCTTCCATTCCATCATCTGCTCATTGATGGAGTTGGATTTTTTTTCCAATTTCCGAAATTTGTGCAGATTCGCACTTACGAAAATGCGCAGCTCCTGCCGAGATGCGCTTTTTCATGCTTTAGCCTATGGGGGAAGTATGCATTTTTGGCCCTTTTAAAACAACAAGAACATTTTTTCTATGACTACGTTTGCATAACATCCCGGAAAGTTAAAAAAACTGGCCCACAAGTCCGTGGAATCTGTGCGACTTAGTCTGCTGTGGAATCCGCAGCTCAGATTCATAGAAATCTGAACTCCGTGGGTTCCATTGCAGATTTCTCCGACATCCCAGGCCGTCAGTGCAGCCCAGTCCCCACTTCTCGTGGGCAGCAGCATTCTTCCATAAACAACCCGGGGCACATATGCATTTATTTATTTATTTATTTATTATTATTAAATTTATTAATCGCCCATCTGGCTGGTCACCCAGCCACTCTGGGCGATGTACAACATACCATAAAACAGTTTAAAACAATAAAATTCTACAATAAAAACATTTTCTAAAATACCGTAGCCCACCCCAAATGCCTGCCTGAACAACCACGTTTTTAATGCATGATGGAAGCTCATTAAAGAGGGGGCATGGCGGAGTTCCCTAGGGAGGGAGTTCCACAGAGTGGGGGTCACCACAGAAAAGGCCCTCTCCCTCATCCCCACCAGTCTAGCTGTCCTGGCTGATGGGACAGAGAGAAGGCCATCCGAGGCTGATCTTGTTAAGCGGCCGGTCTGGTGCTGCTAGAGGCGCTCCTTAAGATAGGCTGGGCTGGAACCATATAGGGTTTTAAAGGTCAAAACCAACACCTTGAATTTGGCCCGGAAAACAACTGGTAACCAGTGCAACTCCTTCAGCACTGCAGTGATGTGATCTCGCCGGCGACAATTGCATTGTCGGCCCCTTATGTCGACACCCGGCCGTGATTCCTGTTCCTTGTTCCCTGCATGGCTTGGTGTTGGAAGATTAGACGACTTCCTAGCTGGATTACCCGGGTGCTTTGTGTCCCCCTTCCTCTATTATTCTACCCTCTCCCCTCCTCCCTCCTGCCAGCTGCCCTCTTCTGGGCAGAGAGATTACGGGTGTATTTTAAATGCCTTTTCTTCTTAAAGGGAAATCAAGTCCACTTGGTGCCATGATCCAGATTTTCCTTTACTAATCTTGCTTGGATCTAGGGCCTAGGGCCCCTCAGCCCTGCTCCCACTGCCCAGTCTGTTGGAGAATCAGAGACTGTCTGATGCAAACGATGAGATCAGGAATCATGGAAGAAGGCAGGAATCACATTTGTGGGGACTCCAAATTTCACCCCCTTGGTTCTTCTTTAAGTCCCCAAAGTTCCTCAATGCATGGGATTTAGCTTGTGCTGCTGCTTGCAAATTGGGGAAAACTCATCTTCTAAACAGATGTTCAAGGAACTTTGCCACTAGGCTAAGAGGGCTTAATTCTGAGTCAGGATTCACCAAGGCTTAGCCTTCTGTGCTTATTTTTATGGCCCAGGCTTAGCTCTGAAATTTGGGCTATAATAAAGAGAGTGCCTTCCTTTAAATGTGGTGGAACCAAAGCGGGCGCTGTTAGCCAGATTTGAGAGAGAAAAAGAAGACACTAGCAAGAATATGGACACAGTTTGCAGCAGTGATGTGCAAACCTGGGTGTCCACCTCCTGCCATCTGGCAGGGGGGGCTCAGGGGTAGGGATGTTGGAGAAATGCACAACGGAACCAAATGAGTTTGGATTTTTATTAATCTGACCCATGGATTCTGCAGAGGACCGGCTTTTCTCCTGTTGGGCAGATTCTGAGGACTTGTGATCTGTTTGTCTAACCTTTGGGAATTTTGTGCAAATTTTATTGTAGAAAAATATGCAAAAATAAAAAAAAACCTGGTTGAAAGTGCGCATTTCCTCCATAGGCTAAAGTGTGAAAATGCGAATTTTGTGGGAATTTTTATATGTGTGAATTTGCGCAAATTTGGGAACGAAAAAAATCCAAATCTATTGATGGGCAGATGATGGAACAAAAGGCACCTGACAACCTGCAAAACACAGACGGGACAGATTTCACACAATCTGTACTTCCTGACCCAGGTGTGTCACCCAGGTTATGACGCCAACTGAAAAGGGCAGGACAGAGATGGCCCCTCAGATGTAGTGAGCATTTGTGGGCCAGATGCCCCTGTCAGGAGAGAGCATGAAAGGGGGAGCTTTAGCACCCCTCCCCTGTATTTAAGATGGTGCTCAGGCTGAAGAGCCTTTGCTGAGAACATCGTCTTCTGATTTCCTGGGAATACTTTCTTGCCTGGACTTATCTTCACCTCTTGTCTGCCTTGAATCTTGTATTGTTAAATCTCTGACTTGCAGTCTATTGCTAGGACTCTGACTCTGTATGAATTGTAGCCTTGGGACTGCCTCTTGAACAAAGCGATGTCCCAGTAGCCTCTGCCTAGGCTATTTGATTTATCGGGGATTATAAATGTTGAAGCTCTGCCACAAGCTCTGGAAAGCTGATCTGTGTAAGCTGATCTACTGCAGTAAAGAGCTTCATTGTTATCTGTGAGTTGTGGCAATTTGTCGGACAGTGTCAGAAAGCCTGACAGTATCATGCATTGGGATTTCCAGCTGGAAAATCCCACAACCCCCTGGACATTGCCTTGGCTGCCCCTTAACCCTGTCAGATGTCCTGGTGGCACTGGAAACAACAGCAAAAGAGGAGGCGGAGGGGGAGATCTGAAGGTCTGAATTCCCCCCACCCCACACACACCATCTTCCCTGGAATGTTAGTATCCCAGGTGCCAGAGACCCTAGGAGATGTAGTTTCCAGGTGCTAGGAAGATGTAATTTCCAGGTGCTAGGAAGGAGATGTAGTTTCCAGGTGTTAGGAAGATGCAGTGCTAGGCAGATGTGCCAGGCAGGAAGGAGATGTAGTTTTCAGGTACTATGAAGGAGATACAGTGCTAGGCATATATAATGCTAGGAAGGAGATGTAGTTTTGAGGTGCAAGGGAAATGTTGTGCTAGGCAGATGTAGTGCTAGGAAGGAGATGTAGTTTCCAGGTGCGAGGGATCAGGGAAGTCTTCCAGCCGCCTGCCCTCCTCTGCTGCTGCTCTTGCTTTAGCTGCCACAGGAAGACTGGGAAAGTGAGAAGGGGGCAGGAGGGCAGAATGGCGGGGGGGGGGATGCTTAGTGCAGCCTTCCCCAGCTAGTGCCCTCAAAATGTGTTGGACTCCAACTCCCACAACCCTAGCCAGCGTGGCCAGTGCTGGCTGGGAATGACGGGAATTGTAGTCCAACACATATGGAGGGCACCAGCTTAGAGAAGGCTGGCTTACTGTGACAACATCCCAGCACCACATAACTCTACTGGCTCTTGCTTGCCTGGCACAGTCCCGATTTTATGGTCTCTCTGCTTGCTAAATAACTACTGTGATTTTGTAACCCCTCTCCCCACATTTTTACCTTTGAAGGTTGCCTTCTTCAAAAGTTGCTAGTGTGGGCTGGTAGACTCACGTTCAGCAGGGTTCAGCTTTCCCCGGGCAGGGGGTGGAGCTTTGCAGAAGATCTCAGGTTCAGACTGCAGCTAAAAGGATCTGAAGTGAGAGAAGCCGAACCAGAAAGATCTCTGCTCAGGACCCTGGAGAACCGCTATCCATCAGTGTAGACTAGGGGTTGAGCAGAAGACAGAGCCGGACCTACTGGTAGATCTCCGGGTGATGGCAGTAGATCCTCAAGCATCTCTGACTCTCAGTTAACAATAGCAACAACAAAATGACCCCCCCTTCAGTTCTGGTCCTCAAAACAAATTCCTGGGCTCAGAAATTTTTAAATCTAAGTATATTTCTTTTGCACCAGACTGCAATCTTGGGGTTCTAGAATCTGCAACTCTGAAGTCCGCCCCCCTTCCCTGGGGTAGGCAATACTGAGTAAGACTAGAAGTCTGAACTAGTGTCAGGCAGCTAAATATTCAAGCAAGGAGGGGGAATGGGTAGATGTATTTAACAGCACATATCTAAACTATGGAATTCACCCCCACGGGATGTAGTGATGGCCACTAATTTAGACGGCTTTAAAAGGGAGTGAGACAAATTCATGGAGGAAAAAGGCCATCAGTGGCTACTAGTTGTGATGGCTCTATACTACCTCCAGTTCCAGAGGCAGTAAGCCTATGTACACCAGTTGCTGGGGAACATGGGCGGGAGGGTGCTGTTGCGCTCATGCCCTGCTTGTGGGTTTCCTGTGGGCAGCTGGTTGGCTGCTGTGTGAACAGAATGCTGGGCTAGATGGACCCTTGGTCTGATCCAGGAGGGCTCTTCTTATGTTCTTAGCATATTGCTAGTGCACGTGCGCATCAATGTGAGTGCACGAATGCTCAGATGCCACACAGAGCTCAGCCTGCAATTTCATATGCTGCAGCCACTTTGGTGTCTTTTTGGAGCCTCTGATGACATACTGTAGGACAATGATATTTTCCTACTTATATATCTTTTACTGGGAAAAACAAACATACCACCAAACATCCTCCTTAGTTTGTAAGATAAGCACAGGCCAACCTTTGGCATAATAAATGAACGCAACACACACGGCAGCTGGAGTCAAGCTTTTGGCAATGCTGCATCACTCTGTGTGTGTGTGTGTGTGTGTGTCTAGGTGTCGTGGTATAAGAATTGAGGCTTTGCAAGCAAGCCTCTGTTATTTTCATCTGTGAACCATTGGAAGGTATGCAGTGTGGGGGTAAGTATCCCTGAACTGTTCTGGGGATGTATGCGGATTTTGTTTCTGCTCACAAATCATGCGAACATATCTCGTTCCCAATCCTGAATCAGGCAGGAGGGCTTTTCAAAAAGAAATGTCCGGAAATCCCAAAATTTGCGATCGTGGTAGAAAAATGCATTTTTAAAAAAGCGCACTTTGAAATGCTCACTTTTCAAAACAACAGCAACACACTCAAGGGAAGGGAAGTGTGCATTACTGAAAAATTAACACGGAAATGTGCACTTTCTGCATTTGAATGAGCCAAAATCAGGTTGCAGACAAAAACAGGAACAAGCAAGAAACCAGCTTTGAAGTCAATTTTGGGAAATGTTGTTGAGCACAAAAATCCCTGCTTCCCTCATCCCTAGTTCTGGGGTGGAGGGAGAAGTCTACCTGGGGAACACCATTTTTGGCAGCATCTCTTGGTGCTGCCCAAAAGAGTAGTTCATGAGTAGTTGCAATGAGTAGTTGCATCATGAATGGTTGCATGCTGAGGAAGCCTTGCTGGTTACAGGTCTTCCATGAGCATTATGGAGGATTCGGGGCTGTGTGTGTGTTTTAGGGAAGGGCTCTGTTTGCGCATGAATGTGAGAACATAAGGAAGGTGGCTCCATGGTGGCATGATCTTACCCAGCATCCTTTACATCCTTGTTGACCAGATGTCTTCAGGAAGCACAGCATGAGGAATCAGCCCTTCTTTTTTGTCCCCGCTTTCCGATATTCAGAGAATACCTCTACATTTGGAGGCTCCATCTAACCATTATGCCTAACAGCCCTCGATACTGCTCCTTGAGGTATGTTGGTCCCAGTGGAGGCTGAAGGTTTCCATGTTAGTGGGGTGAGGAATCCACTCTGGGTTACAGTCAGAACCAGTCAGAACTCTAAAGGAGCTATCCAAGGTGCTTCGCACCTTGGATAGCTTCTTTAGAGTTCTGACTGGTTCTGGTGGAAACTTGGAGTGATTTCAACACCCTGTTGACCTTGGAGTCTCCAGCCTCCACTGGTTGGTCCTCATCTTCACCTGGTGCATGCCAGGAGGATGCTCTGGAGCACCCTTCCCCAACCTGGAGCCATCCAAGTGTCTGGGGGCACAACTCCCATCATCCCTGACGTTTGGCCCTGCTGGCTGTGGCTGATGGGAGCTGCAGTCCAAAGCATCTGGAGGGCACCAGGTTGGGGAAAGCTGCTCGAGATGCCCACCTGTCCTCTCACAGCTGCATTTGGCCAGGTGGCAGGGAGTGAGGGTGGGGAAGAGATTGGTACTGACAGACGTGCCGATCAGCTTCCCAGGACCCTCCCAGGGTCCCCCATGAGCGTCGTTCGCGACCCACCTGCTTGTAGGAAGCAAGGCATGTGGATGCTTCCAATTAATGCTCCTGATTGATGGCATCTCCCCGGGCAGCCATTTTCCTCGCGCTTCTTTTAGCGCTGACTTCCCAGAAATGCCAGTGAACCATGTTTATTCACAAGCTGCCTAATGGGCTGGATCGTAAATAGATTCCAGGTCTACCATCCCTCCCTCCCTCCCTCCGCTCCTGGGAGGTGCCCACAGGAGAGAGTTGGGCTGAATGGGTGAAAGAAGTCTCAGGTTGCTCATCTTTTAAATCCTGCCCCCCCCCCCGCTAGCTGTTGCACCACTTAACAGCTCCTTCCCCAAGTGGAATTACACCCATAATCCCCAGCCAGACAGTTGCATGCAGTGGCGTAGTGGTGAATTCTGTAGTGCAGACGCTCACTATGACAGGCCCCCTAGCCAGGCCCCCAAGGAGAGGCCAAAAATGCAGGCTGCTGGCTGGCTGCCCTAGAAATAACCAGTGTGGTTGTACCCCAAACTGAATACGGGAGCCCCAAAGTAGCCTACTTAGCACATTAAGAAATAATCAAATGAAATTTAAACGATTTTAGTCTTAAGAAGACCTGCCGAGTTGCAGAGCAGGCCTAAAAGCAGACATTCTAATAATAAAGAAGGCGGTCCAGTCAGTTCTCTAGTTAGTCATCTCTTCTGTGTTCTGGGAAGCCTCATGGCAGGGCATCAAGGGTAGGTAGGGCTGGGCCCCTTCGGAGGGCCCACACCCCAGAAGCAGTCCACTGACAAGAACCATGTCAAGAAACCAGATGTAGGAGAGATCACCTCCAGCAGGAGCTTTTGTCAAGCTAATGGATCTTATTTGCCCATTCAAGAGCAAGTCACCCCAAAATACGTTGCACTACCACAGGGAACCAGTTATTCTTGGTGGGAAAATTCATTTCTCCTCCTGCCCCCAGCTAGTGGAAAGATTGCAGCTAAGCTCAGAGGGAACAGGGGATTTGGAGGGGGGTGGCAGATGACGTCAGAGTTAGGGATGGGCAAACGAGCGATGTTCAAGCCCGCCAAAGTTCTTGCACAAAATGAACAGCTATCGAACAGATTTCCAGAGTCGTGCCAATTTCTCCCATAGACTGAAGCAGAGCTGATTCTAAAACCTGGGCGAGTCTGGACATTTGCAGTTGGGAAAGTTGCGCAAAGCAAACGTGAGGACACGTTTGGTAATTTGTGAACATTTCCAGTGGACACGGTCTTGTGCTCACGCTTGCGTTCAGGGTTGCGGAGAGGGCATGCGCGCATGTTTTGCAAGCAGAAATGACATCCTTGAACATCCCTAGTCAGAGTCCCTGCTAGTTAAAACTTGTGCTGGCCCTGCGTCCCTTGAGCCCTGGTTCCGCTGCACTGCTCAACACAGGCAGTCTCTGGACGATGTGTATTCCATCCTTTCTGGCCCCTGAAACCTCCTCCATTACACTATTGCCAACTGACCAGGAAAAGCCAGCCTGGTGTGCTGCTATCCCTCAAACTTCAGCGATTGGTGCGGCAATCAGCCCCGTGGAGCTTGTCATGGTGTGGGGATAAGCATCACTTTCTCCCATATCGGCCACCTTGGGTGTTGCAGTCCTCCACTCCCGCCCTTCTAGGAGTGTCACCAGCAGCAGCTGAGGATAAGAGGTGACAACGAAGGAGAGAGACGGGGAGTCATTTTCATAAGAACATGAGAACACAAGAGCCTTTCACACTGCCCTTATAGAAATCTGTGGTGTGACCACACTTGGAATACTGTGTATGGCTCTGGTCATGGCACCTCTAAAAGGATATTGTAGAGTTGGAAAAGGTGCAGAAAAGGGCAACTGAAATGATCAAGGGGCTGGAGCATCTCCCCTATGAGAGACGGTTACAACAGCTGGGATTGTGTAGCTTGGAGAAAAGGCAAGTAAGGGGAGACATGATAGAGGTGTACACAATGATGCAGAGAATGTGGATAAGGAGACATTTTTCTGCCTCTCTCATAATACCAGAACCCGGGGCCATCTCCTGAAGCTGGTTGATGCGAGATCTAGCATGTGTCTTCTCATGTTCTTATGTTCATGCTGGATCAGACCAAGGGTCCATTTGTTTTTCCAAGGTTAAAGATATATAATTAGGAAAATATAGTTGTCCTACAGTATGTCATCAGAAACTCCCAAAACACAATGAAGTGGCTGCAGGGTATGAAATTGCAGGCTGAGCTTTGTGTGGCGTCTGAGCATTCGTGCACTCACATTGATGCGCATGTGCACTAATGATACGGTAAGACCATAACAAGACCCTGATGCTAGATCAGACCAAGGGTCCATCTAGTCCAGCATTCTGTTCACACAGTGACCAACCAGCTGCCCATGGGAAACCCCAATTCTAGGATTCTATGACAGGAGTGGAACGGCACCCTCCCACCCATGTTCCCCAGCAACTGGTGTACAGAGGCTTACTGCATAGACCCATCAGGATTAGTAGCCATTGATAGTGGAGCCAGAGCTTGTAGGGATGCAGCAAATCCTTCTGTTTCAGTTTCACTCCGTTTCTCATTTTCTTGATCGGGACTTCAGGAAGTTCAGGAGTCCCTTGGGCCTGTTATTCACTCTGCTTAGCCGACCTTACTGGGGTGTTGTGAGGATATAATGAGGGGAGGGGGAGAACCATTGGGTATACTGCAGAACTTCTTGGAGGAAAGTATGTGTGGGGAATGTAAATAAAATAAGGAACTAACTCAGGGCGGGCGCCATGTGGGTCCGTAGCTGTTGTTGGACTGCAGTTCCCATCAGCTTTAACCAGTATAGCCAGTGGTGAGAGATGATAGGTGATGCAAACCCGCAACATCTGGAGATTCATGCCGTCCACATCCCTGAATTGGCTGAATTGGTGTTGCTGAAAATATGTTGTGTCTTAGGGGAGAGGAGAATTCTCTCTCGGCGGTGGTCAGTTCTCAAGCAAGTACCATAGATGTGCGAATTAGACCTGGATGAACTAGCAGGTGGGGACTTGATGTGTGCGAACTGGCTGTAGGCTTTTGAACTGTCCCGGAATCCTGTTGGAGCTGGGAGAGCTACTCTTCAGCAGGGGGGCAGCGGCTTCCAAAACCGCTCTGTGTTCAGCCGTTTTTAATTGGATTTGAGCTGCAATTTAACGAGATACGTTCTCTGCACCTCTTAATCTTTCGTTACCCACCGTTTGCTTTCAAGTCAGGGCAGGCAATAGCCTCAAATTAATGGATCAATGAATATGCAAATGAATGTTTTTCCCCCTCTCCTTCCTCTCCTTCTGTCTCTGCCTGTTCGTTAAATGTTGCATTTAACTTGTCAGCCATTGGGTGTGCTGTACCAGTGAATTAGATTCAGTTTCTCCATGGAGGAATCAGGCATAGTTTTGAAGATGGCCAGAGGTTCTTCTCCGGCTCAGATTAGGGATGTACAAGGATCACGTTTCAGTTCGCAAACCACTAAAAAATGCTCCATCCACAACCCCGAAAGCGAATGTGAAAAGGGGTGCACGTTCTCTGAAAATGTTTGTGAATTCCCAAACTTGCATTTGCAAAATATGCACTTTAAAAAATGTGCACTTAAAAAATGTGCGCTTTAAAAGAACTGCACTTTAAAAAAACCTGCACTTTAAAATTTACACTTTTAAAAATCCACAGTTTTAAAAATGCACAATTCCCATTTTCATGCTTTAGTCAATGGGGGGAAAGTGTACACTTTTGCCATTCAAAATGCACACTTCCTCATTTGATTGCAAAGAAAAAACAGCAACTTCGCTAGGCATGGCGGAGAATTCCACCATGGATCTCGGTGAGGCCGAATGCCAGTGCATTTGGTCCCCCGAAATCCGTGGTGGAACGAAGCCCCCCCACCCCCACCCCGCGAAATGGGCCCGGAATGGAGCACCTACCTGCTGTCATCCGCGCTGCATAGCGAATGGCGGCCGCGTCTGCAGCCGCCATTCGCTTCTTCCATATAGCCGTGATAGGCTACATAAATACTTACGTAGTCTATCACAGCTAACGCAGGGACACCATTTGCATCCCTGAAGAAGCCGTGATAGGCTATGTAAGTATTTATGTAGCCTATCACGAAAAACAAAACAAAACAGCAAAAGCAAATGGCGGCGGCTATGGCGGCCGCCATTTGCGTTCCCTTTTTTTTCACTGTGATAGGTGAAATATAGCCTATCATGGCAAAACAGAGGGGCGCAAATGGTGTAGTGGCTGCCATTTGCACCCCTCTGTTTTGCCGTAATAGGCTTAAGTAAATATTTACGTAGCCTATCACGGCGGGAAAAAAATGGAACGCAAATGGCGGCCGCCGTAACCGCCGCCATTTGCATTCGCTGTTGTTGTTTTTATCGTGATAGGCTACATAAATATTTACGTAGCCTATCATGGGCCAGTGTAGGGACGCAAATGGCGTCCCTACACAGGACGCCATTTGCGTCTGCACCAGCCCGGCAGTGGCTGGAGGCCCCGCTGTGGGTTGGCCCGGCCGGCGGCTCTGCGGCCTGGCCACGGAGTGGAGCCAGCCGGGCAGGATTCTGGGGGGGAGGAACAGATCGCCTCCCCCCCGTCGAGGATTCTGGGGGGAGGAATGGATCGCCTCCCCCCACCTGTGGAACCCGGTGGAGCCAGGTAAGCGGGGTTTTGTACACCCCTAAACTTTGCAAATGAAAACTGGAGTGAGATGGATTGAACTTTGAAGTGAAGTTCATAGAATTTTGTTGAGCTTGAGTATCCCTGGTTCTCCCGTCTCTGGCTCAGATGGTAATCCTGGAATGCTGCAGCAACAGTGTCCCAGGCACCAGGGGGACGATGGGAAATGTAGTTTGCAGGGTGCCCAACTCCCCACTAAAGATTTGGATGCCCAGGGAAATGTCATTTCCAAGTGTCCTGGACGTAAATCCCATTGTGTTCAGTATGGGTTGGATTGTAGCTGACTTTTCCCCAAGAGACGAAATCAGCAGCTAATCTGGAGAGTGTCACTCGGTGTAAAGCTTTGCACAAACTTTTGAGGAATGCTAGAAGAATGCTGAGTAACAACCTTTTTCAAGCTGGGGCAAGGGATGGGGAATCTATGTTTCACACATCCCTGCATTGTCAGCTCTTGTCTGGGCCAGAGCGAGATGCAGGTTGCAATGGCGAAGAGGAGGAGCAAGTCCAGGGGGGTCTTGTCAGTGGGCCCCTGCTGAGGTGTGGGCCCTCGGCAGTGGCCCGACTATGCCTACCCTTGACGCCAGCCTTGCCCAGCATGGCTCTTCTGTCCTTATGCCCGCCACATGCCTCCACCAAACCTAAGCAGTGCTACCCCAGGAATGAGGGAGGCCCAATATCGACCCCTTTTGTCATCCGTTTGGTGTAAGCCAAGCTTTGGTGAGGGGGAGCATCCATGCTTCTCAGTCCGCCCACTGAAAATGTGCCACATTGGAACAACGAGGCACAAACGTGGAGGCAGCATTTGGGACGGCTTCTCGCAGAGTCCACCCAGCTCTGGTCCAAGGATTTGGGCTCTGTTGAGGATTGTAGCCTCTTTCCTCCCCCCAAATCACCCACTTCTTGGTGCCCCTTTTCTCAATCCAGGAAAAGCCACATAGGCCCTTCAGTGCTGCTCGCCTGCCTCCTGTGGGGTGCCAATGCTTCCCCGTGGCGTTCCCCTCCTTGTCCTCCAACCCTTGCCATTCCTGGTTGACTATGTTTCATGCACCAGAGAGAAATATGCAAATCAGGTTAGCCAAGAAGGAGCTGGCAGGGGATGCTGGGAAGGAGAAGCTATTTCACAGTCCAGCAGCTTCAGCCTGAGGAGGAAACAGGGCCAAGGCCACACCTGCATGCAGTCTTTACATCTTCCCTGGGTTATCATGACGATGCCATCAAGGCTCACGAAAGGGCTGGGAAGATAATTGGTGACCATGCGCCCGTATACAGCCTCCACACTGGGTCACTTTAGGGACAAGCAGAACCCATCCAGTGCCTTTCTTATGCTTTATTAGCTGTGACAAAGTTTAGGGTGGAATCTGTCCCTTCTGTGAAGTGGTTGACCCTTCAAGCAAGGGGAACGGGGAACAACATTCTCCCTTTCAGAACAAGGGCAGGAAGTATTGCCTGTCTCTCTGATTTGACTTGGTGACATCATCGCATCTCCAAAGCTCATTGCCCACATGGTGCTGTGGCTACATGATCCCTGATTGGCTGGACTATGTAGCCAACGATAAGTAGCCTCTTTTAAAAATATTGAGCCAACATAGCTGCCAAGAGGGTTAAGACAGGGTTGGCTCTATGCAAACTTCCTGAGGGAGGACATTCTAGATACTGGTGCCACGATGGCAGAGCTATTCTACATTTGTATTTCTTTATTGCATTCACATTCTACCCTTCCTCCAAGGAGCTTGGTGTGATGTGCCTAGTGTCCCCCCTCTTCATATTTACCCTTGCAACCCCCCCAAAAAAAACTGGCCTGTGGGCCCCACTGAGTTTTGCAGCTGAGTGGATTTCCGTAATCGCACCCCAGCGGTAACCACTGCACTGCGCTGTCTCTCTCTTGCATTCATGCCCCAGGAGGAATTGTGTTCTGTATTCATTGCTGGTTTGCGCGTGTGTGTTTACATGTTTGCACGCAGGAGCTGTTTGGAGTTCCTGCCTCCGGCACCCAAACATCTCGCGGTCCCCGCCTATGGGGGTCGGCACAGCCTGGGCCAGCTGCCAGGGTCGTGAAGGGCGGGGGTGTGAAAGGGGGTGGGCGCGGGCAGCGTGCCTGTGATGGATCGACCTCGGTGTCCGCTGGAGTGGAGCATCTGATTATCACACTGCTTCGCCTGTGTCACAGAGGGTTCCCAGACGGCGCCATTAGCCCCCGTCGTAATGGGCTTATCGCTCAACCTTAAACACTCAGCCTCAGCAGCTCCATCCATCCATGCAAATGCAGGGGTGGTGGTGGGGGGGAGCTCTCCGCCAGTTATTTCTCCTCACCCGCATTGGCTTTGAGGCTCTGCCTGGCTGGTTCCAAGCCGGTATGGTGGGGAACACAAGACAGCTAAAGGCTGTGCTTTCGGTTCCAGGGAGCAACTTGCAAGCAGCTGCATGATCCATGGGGCGTCTCTCTCTCTCTCTCTCTCTCTCTCTCTCTCACAACCCTGTGGAGGAGGTCCCTGTGTCTCACAAACCACTGAGGGAATTCCGTTGAGTTGGTGAATCACATGGAAAGCCAAGCAAGGGTGGGAGCACCCCCCCTCCTCCCCCTGCTGCAAGGAGGAGATGGCAGATAGCAAAGGGCTCTTTTTAATCTCGCCGGCACAAGAGGAGAAGTTCCTGAGCTGTTGCATGTAATGGAGATGAATAATTCACGTCACTGATACACGGCAGTGACCCCAGTGAGAGGTCTTGAGAAAATGGACACTGTCAGAAGGGTAGGCCAGTGATGGGACCAGCGCAGGCTGAAGTCATAAGATCATCATCAGCATCCCATTTATGTGCCAGCCTTTTTCCTCCGGAAAGGAACCCAAAGTGGCTGGCTGGTCCTCCATCTCTCCATTCTGGCCTCACAACCACCCTGTCAGGTAGGATAAGCTGAGTCACCCCGTGAGCTTCATGGCCCAGTGGGGACTAGAACCTTGGTGTCCGCACTCCCAGTCCAACCCTTGAACCACTACTCTCATAAGAAGAACATAAGAAGATGAGACCAATGGTTCTATCTCATCCAGCATTCTGCTCACACAGCAGCCAACCAGCTGCCCATGGGAAACCCACAAGCAGGACATGAGTGCAACAGCACCATCCCACCCATGTTCCCCAGCAACTGGTGGACATAGGCAGACTGCCTCTGATACTGGAGGTGATATATCACCATCAGGACTAGTAGCCATTGGTAGCCTCCTTCTCCTCCTCCATGAATTTGTCTAATCCCCCTTCAAAAACATCCAAGTTGGTGGCCATCACTACGTCTTGCGCAAATCCCATAACCACATGAAGAAGGACTTCCTTCTATCTGCCCCAAATCTTCCACCATTGAGTTTCAGTGGCTGACCCTATTGGGCAGTTGTAGGGTTCTGGGTGGCTTGTTACCCATGGCAACAAGACGCCCGACTGGGTTCGCATGACACAAGAAGCCGCACTGCCAAGGATTATCATGCAAATCCCCCTGGCATGCAACCAGCACATGCACGGGGAGGGAAATAAGCCATCATGGCTTATTTCCCCACCGTGATCATGCAAACCCAGTCAGAGTGTCCCCAACCTGAGGAGAGAAAGTGGAGTGGCTGGGTGAGTGCCCCAGAAATAAACAGTGTAGTTGTACCCCAAAGTGAACGAGGGGTCCCCAAAGCAGCCTACCTAGCAAATTAACTAGTGTTGTGCCGAAAAATTCTCCCTTGCTCTTTTTTGACCAGTCTGATTCAATTTGATGGAAGAGAACTTGGTTGAGAAATTTCGGAGAAATTCTCATGGGTTAGGTTTAGGTTTCTTGGGCTTCCCTTCCTTAGGAGGTGGCTGAGGAGTGAGCACAAATATCCTGTTTTTCATGGTATGATCATCTCTGTGGCAGCCTGAAGCCTCCTCAGTTCCCTGCACTTCAACCGAAGCCCAGTGGAAGAGGCCATGGGGTAATTCCTCCCATAGGGCTTTTTCAGATCAGGACACGCAGGCAGCCTGGGAGGCTGACCTTGATTAGGTAAGCTAAAAACACCACAAAAATAAATGATAAAACATCCTGAATGAGGCAGAACAATGGAGGCCTCTTTCATGGAGGGAGAAGCAATCAGGAAATTGGAGGACAGATTTTGGGAGAGCACTAGCTTCACCTCGTCCCTGGAGCCAGAACAACTTTGCCCCCACCTGCATTGTGGTGGATGCAAACTGGGGGCTGGCCTGCCAAGACAGTTGATGCTGTTGCAGTGCAAAGGCCCCCAAAACCCTTACCCCAAAAGAAAGAAGCCGTGCTACAATCCCTGCCAATGGAGAGCCCTGCCTGGGAGAAACAGTTGAGAATTTCTCCTCCCCCTGGAGAAATTCGGTGAAATTGTCTCCCAAATTTCTCTGCCCACAAGTGAAGTGGAGAATTTCAAGAGTTCATTTGTGCACAGCTCTAAAATTAACTAAAATTCAAACTCAGTTTAAATTAGATGGTATTAAGGAGACCATCCCTGAAACCTTCCGGGTGGCAAGGCAGGCCTAAAAGTGGAAGTTCTAATAATAAAGAAGGCGGTCCAGTCAGTTCTCTAGTTAGTCATCTCTTCTGTGTTCTGGGAAGCCTCATGGCAGGGCATCAAGGGTAGGTAGGGCTGGGCCCCTTCGGAGGGTCCACACCCCAGAAGCAGTCCACTGACAAGAACCATGTCAAGAAACCAGATGTAGGAGAGATCACCTCCAGCAGGAGCTTTTGTCAAGCTAATGGATCTTATTTGCCCATTCAAGAGCAAGTCACCCCAAAATACGTTGCACTACCACAGGGAACACGTTATTGTTTCTGGGAAAATTCATTTCTCCCCCAGCTACCGTGAGGATTGCAGCCAAGCTAAGAGTGAAGTCTGTTCTTCACCTCAGGCAAAACGTTGTGGGACTACGGATGTCGTTTGCATGCCTGACTCAGCTCATGTTTGTGGGCTGAGCTGTAGTCCCCCCCCGCAATCCAGAACTTTTCCCGTTGTTAAAAAAAAAATTAAATTGTACAAATTGAGATTTGTCCAAATTTTGGCTGCAATTTGTGTGATTTATGTAAAAATGACAGGGTTCAGAGGAGGGCAATGAAGATGAACAGGGGACTGGAAACAAAGCCTTCTGAGGAGAGCCTGAAAGAACTGGGCATATTTAGCCTTGAGCAGAGAAGACTGAGGGGAGATAGGATAGCGCTCTTCAAGTCCTTGAAAGGTTGTCCCAGAGAGGAAGGCCAGGATCTCTTCTCAATCGTCCCAGAGTGCAGGACACGGAATCATGGGCTCAAGTGACAGGAAGCCAGATTCCGGCTGAACATCAGGAAAAACTTCCTGACTGTTAGAGCAATGCGACAATGGAGCCAATTCCCTGGGGAGGCGGTGGGCTCTCCCACGCTGGAGGCATTCAAGACGAGGCTGGACAGCCATCCGTCAGAGATGCTCTGACTTGGATTCCTGCATTGAGCAGGGGGTTGGACTTGATGGTCTTGTAGGCCCCTTCCAACCGTACTATTGATGATTTGATGATTCAGTGATCTCTATTTGTGCAAATTAAAAAACCCTGTCAGAATCCCTGACCATTAGCCAGCTAGTGGAAGATGAGTCAAAGTTAGGGGGCTGAGCTGATGAGCTCCACACCATAACTGGATTCGTCCGACATCCATATGTGGAACAGCCCTGGATCAGAGCGTATGCTTTTCATGCCAGATGTTCCAGATTCAATCCTCGGCATTGATGGTTGAAAGGACCCCTGGAAGTACAGCTGGGAAAACTTTTCTCTGCTTGAGACCACAGAAAACTGCCATTAGCCACAGTCAGTACTGAGCTAGATGGTCTGATTCATTAATGGGCAGGTTCATATATTCCAGGGGTGCTGCCTGGATGCTTTGGACTACAACTCCCATAAGCTGTAGCCAGCCTGGCCAATGGTCAGGGCTTCTAGCAGTTGTAGTCAAAAACAGCTGGAGGGCATGAGGTTGTTTATCCTGGATTCAAATCCCAGCAAAAAGGTTTTGTGTGTCCCCCCCCATGTCATGGTGGGGGCCGTTTATCATGCTTATAAATTTCAAATGGTTTATTGAAAATTCTCAGCCCCTTGTTGCGAAATAAACCGGTAGCGTCTGGGGCGGCTTTCTTATGAAGCTTTTAATTGAATTACTAGCTGGCTCCCGGGAATAGTGAAACAGTCTTATGCTTCGGGATATTTAACAGGTTTGATTGAAGACCGGCTCTCGCTCTCTCCCTCTATCTGACGGACGATGAAGCCTCTTCCAGCAAGGTGTGCATGTTTGTGGGGATGGGAGTCAAAGTCTTAGCCAGGACTGGTGCGAATTTTTGTCAGCTCAGTGCATGAGACCGTGGGGGCAGGGGGAGGACATCTTCCCAGCCCCCCACCCTGCAGAACCCAACAATTGGGGCTGTATGTACTTTGTGGGGAAAAAAAATAAAATTTATGGGGTACTGAAGCCTCCCCCTCAAATGCTGAAAAAAAACCCCTTCGTCAGCAAAAGCCTCTCATTTTTGAGACTTTGCCAAGCACTACCTGCCATGAGGGCTAGGAACCATGGGGGCTAGGAACTTGTTTTATTCAAGATTTAAAATGAAAGCACATGATATAGGAGATTTGTGACCTCATCTCTCCTCCCCGCTTTTCATTTTAAATTGGATCCAGGGATAGTATTTTGACCTGAGCAGGGGCATTTCAGGGGAAGGATGGAGGTGTTTACGGGAGGGGTCACCCCTCAAAGATAGAGCCCCTGCTTTGCCTGTAGTGGCTCCCAAATTCAGTCTCTGGCATCTCCAGTTAAGGATCTGGGGCTGTGGGAGAGCTCTGTCTCCTCTGGAACTGCTGAAAGACTAATTATTATTTTTCCTCATCCCTCCCCATTTCTTTTACTTGTGTGTCATGTCCGTTTAGAGTGCAAGCCTGCGGTCAGGAAATGCTCTGTTTTACCGAGTATATGTAAGCTGCTCTAGGAGTCTGTTTAGTTCTGGAGCCAGATTAAAAAAAATATTTTAAATAAATAAGTCCGTAAATCGTAATGAAGCGGGATTTTGCAGGCAATGCAACCTACTGTGGTTTCCCAGCTCTTCCACAGACTCACAGCACACAGCCCTGCCCTTGAGGGATTGCATTGTCCATGCCACCCTTAGGCGTAGGAAAGCTGAAGAGCTTTTGGTCAGCGGTGGTCACATTTCTTGGAATAACATCCAAAGAACAGAGGACAGAAGGAGCTTGAAGGATGGAAGCGAGGACAGGCTGAGTTGACCCACATGTTAGGGATGTATGGATGTTCTAAAATCTGCTCCGCCTGCATTTTGTGGCTTATCAGGCGCCTTTCATTCCATTGTCCGCTTATTGGCGGAATCAGTTTTTTCTCAATTTTCCAAACTTGTGCAAATTCGCATGCGCGAAAATGTGAAAACCTCCCCCAAATGGGAAAATCCTCCACGAAATGGGCAAATTCTCCCCCAAATGCACATTCTCATGCCTTGGCCAATGGAGGAAATGTGCATTTTCAGCTGGTGTGTTTTTATTTGACATATTTTTCTATGACTACATTCGTGTAAAATTCCGGAAAGTGAAAAAAACGGTCTGCAAGCCCATGGAATCCGTGCAACTTGGGAAAAGCCGGTCCCCTGTGGAATCTGTGGGTCAGATTCATAGAAATCCAGGCTCATTTGATTCCATGGCAGATTCCTCTGACATCCCTAGCTCCGTACCTCCATGCTCTGGGAGAGAGGGTCAGCAAGAGCCATTTTGACTTTTCCCACAGAGCTTTCTTTTGAAATCCATGGTGCTTCAGGTAGCCATTTATTTATTCATAATATTTATATCCTGCCTTCTTTTCCTGCAGGGAACCCAAGGCGAAGTGGAGGCCGGTTGCTCCAGTGCCAGTGGGGCGGGGAATCCACTCCGGATTTCAGTCACAACCAGACAGAACTCTAAAGGAGCTCTCCTGTGTTGAGAGCTGCTTTAGAATTCTGACTGGTTCTGCCTGAAACCTGGAGCAGATTCAGTGCCCCACTGACCTTGGAGCCTCCAGCCTCCATCGCTGAGGTGGCTGACATTATCCTCCTCCTGCTTCTCTCCATTTTATCGTAACAACGATCCTGTGATCGCTGAGAGTCAGGCACCACTTTCACCCTCCACTCCGTAGGAACTGCGCAGCATTGCAGCTCCGAATTAGCTTCTGGTACTATACACTTGCGATTTACTGCACGCTTCCCTAACAGACTCCTCCACTGTGCCCTTCCCCCCCTTATTCTTCAGTGCGCAGCTGTGCAGTTTTGTATTTGAGGGGCTCCTCTGTGTCTTTCCGTCCCTTTTTAGGTGAAAAGTGGGTGTTTTGTGCTCCTTGATTTCCGCAACGTCTGTTTATCAGTTGCCCAGCATGAGACTCCCACGATGGTTCGCGCTCACAAGTGTGAGAGCTGTGTGCCTACCCAGTGCTTAGAAATGGTGTCCAGAGAGATGCTGGCCCTCCCCCAAGACCCTGTCCCCTGGCCCTTGGGCACTGAGTCCAAAAGCAACCGTCGCAAAGTTACGATGCTGCAAAGCAGCGCGAAATTGCGATTAAATATGGAAACGCCCCTCTGTGCCTCCGTAACTGCGCAGCCGCAAAGGGATGGGAGGAGCAAAGGGGCGTCACAGGGTGACGCAAGCACTATGCACAGCTACAACACGCCCACTGCAAAATGCGAAGCTGGTTTGGGGAAGGGACGGACGGCTCACAACTGCGGGGAAACCCGCAGCAAAGCAAAAACCTCACAGCAAAACGCCTCCCTGAGAATCTGCATTTCCCGGGCGAAAACCACGGATGGCTGGAAGTGGCGACTGCCTTATCTGTCCCAAGGGACCTCGACTCACACCCGCCCCAGAGTAAAAGCCGGGTATAGATGGGCCCAGGGACTGGCCTAAAGTCACTCAGTGAGTTTCATGACTGAGTGGGTCTCCCGAGCCCCAGTCCCACCACCACACCACACTGACTCATTGAAGTCCCAATGATTTAAATGGGTCTCCTCTAAGTCTGACTAAGTCTGGATCCGTCCCATGATCTCTCACAGTGTCCCACTCAAATGAACCATTACCTCTCCAGATAAGCTTGCAGTAGGGTGTGTGAGGGAGGATTATGGTTCTGCTCGTTCACAACAGAAACCAGCATTATCCAGCACGGTTCAGTCGCATGGCACGATGTCAGGAGTCAACCCGATCCGGAGGAGTGCCACAGCCCTTTAAAAAGCCCCTGCCCTTAGGCAGCAGGGAGTCACAAATGAATCTTTAAATGAATACATGTGCTTGAAAAAATAAAAAGACAGACCGCTTGCCTTGAAGCATGGGAGAAGGGGAAAGATTAATGTGTTTGAGCCAGGGATTGATTTGTGGACATACTGTCTCTTACGTTGGGAGGGAAGGCAGAAGCATTGTGGTTCTGGGGTGTGTGTGTGAATTTTGCTGGAAGGAGAGAAGAGGTAGGGTTAGGGTGGCTGGGGGAAAAAGGCGTGGTCAGGAGAACCCTCTACCTAGGGAGAAAGTGGGCTCTCCCACACTGGAGGCAGTCAAGATGAGGCTGGTCAGCCATCTGTCGGGGATGCTCTGACTTGGATTCCTGCATTGAGCAGGGGGTTGGACTAGATGGTCTTACAGGCCCCTTCCAGCTCTACTCTTCTATGATTCTATGAGAAGGTTGTGTTGCCATCAAGGGAACCATGGCAAGACAGATTGCACCCCAAGGGGAACAGATTTGCCCCCCAGACTTGCTATACACACTTACACGGGAGTCAGTCCCATTGAACTCAATGGGGCTTACTTCCGAGTAGGAATATGTGAATCGGCAAAAGTCAAGCTTGCCAAAGTTCTCCACATTCCATCTCAAAGCTCATTCCAGCTCAAGTCTGTATCAGATTGCACCCTTGTCTTTTTCTTTTTGCAAGAAAATCCATGCTAATGTTTGTGCATATTTTTTTCTAAATGTACGCATCAATTGTACACATTCTCCTCCCATTGACGAAAGCATATTTGTGCTCATTTTTCAAGATTGCACATTTTTCTCATGCACATTTTTCGAACGTCCACATGCTGTCAAATGCATTTATTTTGGTCCATGATTCGTGTTACAAGCTCGGAAATGTATGGACTTCGACCAGAGATTTGTGTCTGGATTTGTGTTCAGACCGGAAGGTGCAGATTGGGTAAATCCTGATCAAAAATGAACTGAAACAAATTTCTCATACATCCCTGCTTCTGAGTAGTTGTGTATGGGATTGCACTGAAAATTTATTAATTCCTCAATTAAATTTTCATACAAGGAAAACAGTAGTTCTAAAACCAAAAGTGTCCTTTATTTTTAGAATAATAGAATCATAGAATAGTAGGGGAAGAAGGGGCCTGTAAGACCATTGAGTCCAACCCCCTGCTCAATGCAGGAATCCAAGTCAAAGCATCCCCGACAGGTGGCTGTCTAGCCTTGTCTTGAACACCTCCAGTGTGGGAGAGCCCACCGCCTCCCCAGGTAATGGGTTCCATTGTCTTGCTCTAACAGTCAGGACGTTTCTCCTGATGTTCAGCCAGAAACTGGCTTCCTGTCACTTGAGCCCATTCTTCCCTGTCCTGCACTCTGGGATGATCGAGAAGAGATCCTGGCCTTCCTCTCTGGGACAACCTTTCAAGTACTTGAAGAGTACTTGATTTTAGTTGATGCACATGAGCATATTGGCAGTACATTGACCAGGAAATGTGCACAATTCCGTCTTCTGGCTTCGTGAATATGCAGTTGTTATGCACTTTAGCCCTTTAACTCACATTACCCCTAACATCTGTGAGCAGAGTGGTTCATGTGCATAATAACTGGATGCTCTGCACATTCACTACAACTTCTGAAGATCTGGGCTGTCTGTGCCAATTAAACACGGCGCCCTCTCAAATAAGTTCAGGCTTATTATGCTCAGAAAACAACGGTCTCTGGTTAAACGTATAATCGTGATTGGAAACATCTTCCCCCACACCGTCAACCCTCTTCTGCGTGTTTACTCTGCTGACATGAACTCTGCCCCACTGTGAAAGCACGCTTATCTTTTCCCCCTTTGTGTAAAAGCTGGTTTCAGGAGATAGCATAAACCCCCAGGAACCCATTTCGGTGTGCTACGGTCCATCTAGAAGGTCAGTGCACAGCTGGGAGGTCACGAAGTAATCCTGATTAAAAGATCAGGAAGGTGACAGATCAGGAATCCGCTTCCTGCGTGTGGGGCAGGGAAGAAGGCGGCCGTCGGCACCCGAGCCAGCAGAGAATGCAGGAGGACGGTCAGCTAGTTAACTCAGTGGGCAGAATTCGATGTGCTGCAATGCGTGTCGGATTTGCAAGGAGCAGGCCGCTTTGGAATTGGCTTCTGGCTATTGCCACGAGGAGCGATGGTGGATAATTCATGCCTCTGATTTTCACACCTCTAGCAGGGTGTCGGAAGGGAAAGCTTGTCTGGACATGGGATGGGAGGATGTGACGCTGGAAGCATAATGAGCGGATGTGACTCTTGCTGGGAACGGTCGAATAAAATTTGGATGGTCAAGGGAGAAGGATTCGGGGCTCCTGCGATGTTGCCAAGAGTCAGAAATATGGGCTTTGGGGCTTGTAATGCTCCCTGCAAATACAAGCAGAATATTGTGAATTTTTCTCTGGCTGAATTTTAATCCAAACCAAAGATGGATTTATTTTTCCTCCTCCTAAGCTCCCTTTCTCTTACCCTCTGTCTCACATACAATCCTTCAAACCCCTTCTGCCCTCTACCTTTATGCTTATGCAGGACTTACCAAATTTGCCCTACTGCAACCCCTATATTAACCAGAATATCGATATCTGGACTTTCCAGAAGTTTGCACATCAAAAAAGTGTGTACAAAAAGCCATATAGTACTGTAAAGTATGCATAAAGCTGCATATATTACAGAGATGTCCATAGAAGAATGCTTTATCTTAGGGGAAATTGCCTGTGGAAAATAAAGCATCTAATTGGAAAGATGTGTAAAAAATGCATTGAAAAATGTGTACAAAATGCATACATTTTCAGAGGTGCACACAAAAATGGATATGAATTTTCGTGCAGAGTCATAAAAAAAAATATATCACACACCAGTGCAGAAACAGGATGGACCTAACTTAATGTAGGAAAAATGAGAAACCAAACGGACTCAAATTTATCAGATTCATCCATTCCAAATGTTCCCCATCGTGGGGTTCAAATCAAATTTTGGGGGAGACATAGCTTGGCTTAATCTGAGTTGCATCCAGGAAGAACTCGGCCATGATTAGCACTCAGCTCCCCATGTCATAAAAAGCAGAGAAGAGATCAAATTATGCAAGATAGCACACAACCATGACAGATTTCCTTAATCTGAAGGACCATCTGTTCTCATAAGAACCCGCAACTTTACTTAGATCAGGGGTGTTGAGCCCCTTTTAGCCTGAGGGGTGAATTCTATTTTGGAGAAGGTCATGTGGGCTGCATTCCAGTGGTGGGTAGGGCCGAAGGCAAAAGGAGTCAAGAAACCAAAGAATACCAGCATATTTTAGTTTATACTGCCAGTAACTCAGCCTTAAGAGAGGCATTTCAATCTTTGAATGGGGGGGGGGCAGCTAGCACTCTGCCAAAACCTTCTGCCACATTTCTTTCAGTCATTCTCATTCAGTTTCATAGTGTAGTAGCAATTTCTGCAACAATAGAAAAGAAATTGCTTCCTAACTGGAATTCAATGGTGAAGAACATCGTGGAGAAATTCTCAAAGGCTGGGTTTGAGTTTCTTGTGCTTCCCTTACTTAGGAGGTGGCCAAGGAGTAGGCACGTCTCCTGCTTTTCATTGTACAATCATCTCCCCTGCGGCCTGTAGCCTCCTCGGCTTCCCACACTTCAACTAAAGCCCAGGGGAGGACATCATGGGGTGATTCCTCCCATAGGGCTTTTTCAGATCAGGAAGTGCAGGCAGCCCGGGAGGCTGCAGAGACGTGGAGACGTGTGAAATAGAAAGAAAACACACACCGTTTGCCCGGCCACCTTGCAAAGATTAGTTGAGCTCAAAAGCACCACAAAAATGAATTCGAAAACCCCCTGGGAAGGAGGCAGAACAATGGAAGCCTCTTTCCAGGGGGGAAGAAAACTTTCAGGAACTTGGAGGACAGATGGTGGCTCAGCACTCGCTCCCCCTCTTCCCTGGAGTGGGGCACAACACTGCCCCCTTCCCAGCTGCATTGTGGAGGACGAAAGATGGGGGCCAGGCTGCAGACGCTGTTCAGGCTGCTGCCGCTCGTGCTGGCAGTGCAAAAACAAAGAGAAAGAAGCTGTGCTACAACTTCTGCGAATGGTGAGCCCAGCCTGTGAGAAACGGCTGAGCATTTCTCCTCTCCCCAGAGACATTCAGTGAAATGGACCCCCTAATTTCTCTACCCACAAATGAGGTGGAGTATTTTGAGAGGCCGTTTGCATAGAGCTCTAACCCCCCCCCCCCGCACAAAAGCCAGAAACCACCAAATGACGAGCAGCCAGAGGAAGGGAGGCATGGCCAACTGAGAAACTGAGGAGGGATGGATTGGGACCCTGAATTTGGCTGCCAGGCTTAAGGTTTTGCCCCTCTGACATAGATCTTCATAGCAGGCCCTGCTGCAAGTGACTCCATCTTTGGAGAGGAGGTAAGCGGGAACCTAAGACAGGGCCTATTTGTTGGCAGCACCTTGATGGTGAAATGCCTTTCTCAGAAGTATTTGTCTTATTTTCTCAAGCTTTCAGAGTATCGACTTTGGGCTCATTGGTTATTACTGCTGGTGGCGGAGGTGCGGTTTGTCTGGGCAGTTTTGCAAATGGTTTTCTTGATTGTCTATATATTGTTCCTATATTTGGTCATAAGCTGCCTGAAAACATTTAAATCAATACAAGAAATAACCCGGCTAGTTTGTTCAGGTTGTTCGGTGTTCAAGTGTATCATCTGGGTGAACAGGACCTGGAATTTTGAGTTTTCTTTTGGACATTGTTTGTCAGACCATCAGAACATCAGAGGAGCCCTGCTGGATCAGACCGAGGACCCATCTAGTCCAATGGCCAGCCAGCTGTGGAAGGGAAACCCACAAACAAGACATGACTGCAATAGCACCCTCCTGCCCATGTTCCCCAGCGGTGTACAGAGGCATACTGCCTCTGGTACTGGAGGGAGCACATAGTCATCAGGACTAGTAGCCACTGAGAGCCTTCTCCATGAGTTTGTCTAGTCTCCTGCCTGCTTTCCAGGAAGTTGCTTTGTGTGTTGAGGGATCACATCAAGAAGCAGATTTGCGTTGTCTCCAGGCTGCTCCCTTGCCAAATCTGGCTCCTTTCTGACCGTGCCAGCTCTTGGTCTTGCGGGCCCTTGGGCAAGACACTGTCAATGGGCCCCCTCCCTCAATGAGTCCGCCATTGTCACCAGCTGCTATTGGGCCTCCTCCTCTATCTCATCCTTTTTTTTGTTAAATCTGTTCCATCTGTGTTTTGCGGATTGTCAAGCATCTTTCATTCTGTCATCAGCTCATTGACAAAAATTGTTCATTTGCAAATGCGCCGTTGCACGCTTGCGCCTTTGCGCACTTGCCCCCAAAGTAAACGAACGGTCCGTAGGACTACAGAAACCCAATCTCACTTGAATCCATTGCAGATTTCTCCGACATCCCTACGTTCAGTATTCTGGCATCCAGAAATAAGCATGGTAACTATTGGTTCCAGCTGGGAGGTGTCTGTATTTCATCCTTCTGGATGAAACCTTTGGCAGAAACATGAACCCACCCGATTGGGGTTAACAGCATTTTTTAATTCTCAGCAATATATGGCTCATTAATGATGAACACATCACTCCTACTTACCTGTCATTCCATCTCTGTCAGAGCCAAATCTTTATGCCCACTGCTCAGCCTTTAGTTGCCCAGAGGAATAGATGTGATCTCGGCCCTGCCTATTATTATCAATAACAACAACAACAACAATAATAACAATAATTTTCCTCCTCCTCCTCCTTGATGTTAATATCAACATGAACATTAATATTTTACTTGATCAGTTACAATTATTGATACGCCACCTTCCAGGATAAAAATCCGACCAACGTAGCCTTACGAGTCACATAAAAATAATAAAATTGCAATATGTAATATTAACAATTAAAAGAAAAAAAATCATGCGGAACCTTCCCACAGGGCAGTTGGTGGGAGATGGCCCTGGGGGCAGGGAGAGTACAGCTGGAAAAGGAGCAGTTGTCTGGCGTTCTTCTCATCTGCCTCTTTCTCCCTCTTGGAATTCTTCCTATAGGGCAGTTTATTTAGGTATTCTTTATTTATGTATTTACCTCATGTTCTTCAGCCAAAAAATAAAAGGCTCCCAGAGATTAATAATAAGACAGACGTGGCCCTCAGGCTCACAAACTAAAAGGTGCAACACAAAAGGAAAAGGGATTGGGAAGGAGGAGGAAAAAAACAGAACTGGGGCACCAGGTTCAAAGTTCTTGTAGGTTTTCTTTCTGGCAGGGAAGGGCGAAAATAAGGCCACTGAAACTGTTCCTTCAGTTGATGGTGGGTGCCCCCATCAGTGGGGGAGTCTAGCTGGAGTTGGCCCCGGGATCCTTTTTGCCTGCTTCTCTCCCTCTCTCTACTATTAATAATCAGTACAGAATATTGAGAGATGCAGATAATCAGTACAAAATCAGAGAGTTGGAAGGGAGATAGGAGGCCCTCTAGTCCAAATCCCTGTTTAAAAGAATCAGAGTTGGAGGATCCCTCAAAGGTCATCTAGTCCAACATCATGTTTAGACTACTACAATGCACTCTACATGGGGCTGCCCTTGAAGAGGGTCTGGAAGCTTCAGTGGGTGCAAAATGCAGCAGCCAGGCTGCTACATCATGCACAGTACTGCTTCCTGGGCTCTGCTCAAGGCATTGCCCGTCTCGCTATGGACCTAAGGGACTGCTCGTCTCACTATCAAGCCTTAGGGACTGCCCGTCTCGCTATGAACCTGCACGGGTATTAGGATTTGCAGGAGAGGGTCTTTTGTGGGCATCATGTCCTGCAGAGACCTGTTTGTCAGCATGTGTGACAGGCTTTCCCCTGGGTTGCCCCCAAACCATGGAATACCCCCCCCCCCCGAAGAATGATGATTGCCCCCCACTCCCTTGGCCTTCAGAAAGTGTGTGAAGTCACATCTTTTCCATCTGGCCTTTCAAAATGTGCAGTTCATAATGCTTGTACTGTTTAAATGCTCTTTTCTAATTGTTTCAAGGTTTTAGTGTTTCAAATGGCTGCGCATGGATTTGATGGCTTTGGCAGGGAGAGCAGCAGAGAAACGTTAATAATAAGTAAATCTGCCGCTACGCCGTCCCCGTTAACTGGCCCTCCAGTCTCTGCTTAAGAACTTCTTGCAAAGGGGCGGGCAGGCGGGCGTCCAACCACCCCGAGGCAGGCTGCTCCACTGTCCCAACAGCTTGTCCCATCTGGAAGTTCTTCCGAATGTGTCATTCAAATCCTTTTTTTTTGGGGGGGGGGTCATTCCAGCCCATTAGTTCAGCTCCTCCTCTCTGGAGGGACAGAGGAGAAATATGCAGTGGCGTATATGTGACAGCCTTTCAAATGCGATGCCGGAAACCCAGCACTGGAGCCGAACAGATGGCTGCTTGGACACCTCCATTGAGGGGGAGCTCACCCGTCCCTGAACCTTGCTGGAGGTCCACCAATCTGCTATTTTAATTAAATCTCTCCCATCCCTCCACCCCCCCACACACTGGTGGGCAGGTGCTGGCACACATCTGCCTCATAAGCCTCCTGCACTGTGCAAAGTGAACCCAGGCCTGGCCTTGGTACGCTGAGGAGGCCATCGGGACCTTTTGCTGTTGCTCCGGCAAGAGCCAAGAATATCAGGATATTAGCATGGTCCGCCTGGGTGAGATTAGGCCCAGACAAATGGAGAGGGCTGCTGCGGCTCTGAATGCTGAGTGGAGCCCGTGCTGGTTGGATGAACCCTCATGGAGGAGAGGGAAAGGGCAGCAGGCGGGTGGCTTTGGATAACAGGCTGGATCTTCGCAGGCTGCAGCATGGGGCGGTAGAGTCCTGAGCTGGTAGAGGGGGCTGTACCACTTGACTGCTGGCGGGGTTAGGGGAGACACAGTGTTTAAAATGCTCCCACATGTTAAAGTTACGCTGGCACCCCACAAGGAAAAAGCAAGCACTTCAAAAGCATGGCTGGGTCAGATCCTTTCTGCTAGTTTGGCTAGTTTTCTGCTCGCCTCCAGACCCACAGCAGTGATGGTGCCCTCAACTGGTGCCATCCCTTCAGGTTGCCTTATTTTACTTCCTCTAATCCAAGCAGCCTAATTTTGCATGCTATGCAAATGGTTTGCTAATCATGCAAATCTCTGTCTCTCTCTGTCAATGGGGCTCGAGGCTTTCGCACAGAATTGAGCGGTTAATAAGGCAATTGAAGTAGACCGACCTTGGTACAACCTGAGGGTACAGTCAGGGCCAGAAATATTGGAACAAGGATGACTGTTTTGGCAGTTGGCCTCTGTACACCACCACATTGAAGTTGAAAGGAAACACACCCAGATGGGGGCGAAGTCAGGACTTTCAGCCATAATTTAAGGGGTTTGACAAAAGTGGGGCACCAACCATTCAGGAAGGACAGCCAGTGGCATGCAACCCCCCATCATTGGTAGCTTATAAGTAATGGAATGAATGGCTGGCAAGCAGCTGCATGGCCAGGTGTGGCCTGTTTCCTGGGTACCCCCTGACCAAGCAAGCAGATGAAAGGCCTGGAGGTGGTTCTGAGTGTTACATGTGCATTTGGTAGCTGTTCACTGGAACTCCCAACATGAGGTCCACAGAGGTGCCCATGCGAGTGAAGGAGGCCATCATTAGGCTGAGGAAACAAAATAAACCCATCAGAGAGACAGCAAAAACAGTGGGAGTGGCCAACACAACAGTTTGGAGCATCCTGAAAAAGAAGGAATTAACTGGCAAGCTCAGCAACATCAAAAGGCCTGGCAGACCACGGAAGACAACTAAAGTGGATGACCGCAGAATGCTGCTCATGGTGAAGAGGAACCCTTTCACAACATCTAGCCAGGTCCAGAACGCTCTTGCGGAGGTAGGCATGTCATTGTCAACATCTACAGTTAAGAGACGGCTTTATGAATGTAAATACAGAGGCTTCACAACAAGGTGCAAACCCCTGGTAACGCTCAAGAACCGAAAGGCCAGATTAGCCTTTGCCAGCAAACACCTTAAAAAGCCTTCCCAGTTCTGGAATAAGATTCTTTGGACTGATGAGACCAAGAATAACTTGTCCCAGAATGATGGGAAGAGAAAAGTATGGAGAAGGAAAGGAACAGCTCATGATCCAAAGCATACCACATCATCTGTCAAACGTGGAGGCGGTGTTATGGCATGGGCATGCATGGCTGCCAACGGAACCGGGTCACTGGTGTTTATCGATGACCTGACTGCTGATGAAAGCAGCAGGATGCATTCTGAAGTGCATAGGGATGTACTTTCTGCTCAGATTCAGCCAAGTGCCGCCAGACTGATAGGACGCCGCTTCATATTGCAGATGGATAATGACCCGAAACATACAGCAAAAGCTGCCCAAGAGTTTCTCCAGGCAAAGAAGTGGGATGTTCTGCAATGGCCAAGTCAGTCACCTGGTCTCAACCCAATAGAGCATGCTTCTCACTTACTGAAGACAAGACTGAGGGCAGAAAGACCCACAAACAAGCAGCAGCTGAAGGCAGCTGCAATAAAGGCCTGGCAAAGCATCTCGAGGGAGGGAACTCAGCATTTGGTCATGCCCATGGGCTCCAGACTTCAGGCAGTCATTGGCTGCAAAGGATTTTCATCCAGGTATTAAAGGCGATCCTTAAGTTTGAAATGATGTTGGTTTGTTCCATCACTTATGAGCCACCAATGATGTGTGTGTGTGTCTGCCACTGGCTGTCCTTCCTGAATGGCTGGTGCCCCACTTTTGTAACACCCCTTGAATTACAGCTGGAAGTCAGACTTCGCCCCCATCTGGGTGTGTTTCCTTTCAACGTCAATGTGGTGGTGTACAGAGGCCAACTGCCCAAACAGTTATCCTTGTTCCAATATTTCTGGCCCTGACTGTATGTTGACTGAACTTTGCACAACCCGAGACATAGGTCGGGATGTATGAATCCGCCACGGTCCGGTCCAGGGTCTCTGCTGCAGGGTAATTCCCATCACAGGAAAATTACAGCCGCAAATGGCATATTTTACACCACTGGCGGCCGTAAAGCACTTTTACCTAAATTGCAGCTGTTTACAGCTGCATTCAGGTAAAAGTAAGTGCTTTATGGCCGCAAATGGAATTCAAGACACCATTTGTGGCTGTAACTTTCCTGATATAATTTAATGGCAGCTGCCATTAGCGTGTTGCGTCCTTTACAAAGCTGGAGAGCTGCCCTGCGGGAATTCCCCCGGACCTGGAGGTGAGTGTGGCTGGTCCGCTGCGGAGTCTGGAGGTCAGATTTCTGGGAATCCAGCCTCATTTGAGTCCGCGGCGGATTTCTCCAGTATCCCTAGGCATAGGCTGACCTTTGTACGACCTGAGGTGTGATAGACTGACTTTTGTACAACCTGAGGGATTGTAGCCTGACCTTTGTGCAATCTGAGGGGTGCCCCAAACCAGCCCCGGCTCCCACTGCATTATTAGCAGCAGACTACATTGCAGGGCTGGCATAAGCTATTCTCTGCTTGTCGCAGCCGCCTTCTCCCTCCCCACCCCACAATATGGGTATCACGGACAGCACTGACCCCGGCAGAAGATGTGTAATGGTTAGAAACAGAAGAAAAAAGAGAGTGAACAACCAAGTTTTCACAGGAGGTTCTGAGGAATGAATGCAATGAATGGCCTGCTTCACCAGAGACCCTGGCAATCCACCAGGGCCGGCCCTACCATGAGGCAAAATTAGGCGGCTGTCTCAGCCAGCAGTTGTCTCTGGTGTGTGTGTGTGGGGGGGGGCAGTAGGGGCAGGCCCCTTGGCTGGCCTCCACCCCAGCCATTTTTGGAGGACAGAGCTGTGTGTCCCTGCTACCCTGCTGACCTCGGGTGCGAAGGAGGGCACAGCCCCATCCAGTGGAGGATGGTGTCTTCTAGGTCAGTGGGGCAGTGAATCCATTCTGGGGTTCAGCCAGAAGTCTAAAAGAACTATCCAAGGTGCTGAACCCTATCCCCCAAATAGGTGCAGCACCCTGGAGAGCTCCTTTGGAGTTCTGGCTGGTTCTGCCTGAGCATATGCACTGTTCCATTGACATTGGAGGCCCCACCAGCCTCCGCTAGCCCCATCACTGATGCTAAGGTCAGATTCAGCTACCATTCCGGTCAGCTTCTGTACATGGAATTGGGGTCCGAGTGTTGCTGGACAGAATCTCGTCCTTGCAAAATGTCTTAGTCTGGCCCCGGGATCCTCACCCACCAGGGGGCCCAAGTGGTCTTTCTACGGCATGTTCCCGTGGCGGGAATGCCGGTTGAACCTTTGCCATGTTCGCAGACACTCTGACTGTCCCAGTCGAGAAGAGAGTCATGGAATCATAGAATAGTCGGGTTGGAAGGGGCCTACAAGGCCATCGAGTCCAACCCCCTGCTCAGTGCAGGAATCCAAGTCAGAGATTTTTGATTTATTCTGCCCCACCTGGGGAAATCATGTCCCTGTTTTTTTTTTTTTTGCGTGGATACCTCAATAAAATGTTAAAGAGCCCTGTGGTCCCTTAAAGGCTGACAAGTGTATCACCAGGTGCATGAAGGGTTAAATTAGGCAGGCAGGTATGTGGGGTGGGCGGTGATGGTTAGGAATGGACAACCGTCTCCATTTCTGTTACTTTCAGCTTTTCATTTTTTTCAAACTTACATTTGGCTCATCCTGAACTTTTGAGAATTTTCCCAATCTTAAATTCACTTCGTTTTGAACGCGGTGTTTTTTTTTTTAACTATTTGCATGAAGATTTGTATGCTTATGTGTGTGCATTACTCCTAATACATGGGTTTGGATCTGTACTTTTGTCATCTCTCTCTCTCTCTCTCTCTCTCTCTCTCTCTCCCCCCCCTCTCTCTTTCTCATACAATTTTCCTAATTCAATGCATTTTTGAACATTATATTGTTCAATATAGCCAGTGTGGTATAGTGTGGTGCAGTGGCTAGAGTGTTGGACTGGGAGCCAGGAGATCCGTGTTCTAGTCCCCACTCAGCTATGGAAGCTCACTGGGTGACTTTGGGCCAGTCACAGACTCTCAGCCCAGCCCACCTCGCAGGGTTGTTGTTGTGAGGATAAAATGGAGAGGAAGAGGATTATGTACGCTGCCTTGGGTTTCTTAAAAGAGGAAAAATGTCGGGCTATAAATGTAATAAATAATAAATAAATATTCGATAATACATGCATGATTGTGTGGGCTTTCCCTTAACATACATGTTTGCCTGTACGTTTGATTGGAGCACTCCACTGCAAAATTCGGCAAAGTTCAAGGGCTGAAGGATAATTGAGTTTCAGTTCACAAATTGGCTTGAAGATGCGAAACTAGCTACGTTTCCATTCAGAATGTGAACTGAACAAATTTCTCCCCCATCTCATAGATAGCTGCCAGAACGGAAGCTTAGCTCCGCTTTGGATCTTCTGTGAGGTTTTAATTCTCCCTTTCCTCCACTGAAGCACCTCGTGTGCATCTTTCCCGAGCATCAACCGGCAGAATCCGGGCTCTCCTCAAGGTCTTTGCTGCAAAGCCATCCACCGATTAACACCAGGCAAAGCAGCACGTTGCCGTGCCTTAATTTCCAGATGCTAATTGCAAGACAGATTGGAAGTGGCTTTGGATCAGCCCAGATTGCTCGGGTGGGGGGAGGGAGAAAGAGAGAGAGGTACGCACATGCATGCGCGCACACACACACACACACACACACAGAATCATAGAATCATAGGGTTGGTTCTGACTAAAACCCAGAATGGATTCACAGCCCCACCAAAATTGGAGCAACCAGCTACCACTGGGTGATGGCCACTCTTTTAGATGGCTATTGATGGAAATTAGAGAAATTCATAGAGGATATGAAAAGTTATTTGCCCTGATAGTGGTGCCTCCATGTTCAGCAACAGTCTGCCTTTGAAAACCCTGCTACTGTTCAGAATGAGATGCTGGGTGAGAAAGACTCCTGATCTCATCCAGAGCAGCTCTTTTTGCGTGCTTCCTCTTTGCTCAATTCTGCCCCTGAGAATAATAATAGTAATAATAATAATAATTTATATAGCACCATCAATGCAGATGGCACTGTACAGAATAAAACTAATTATTTACTATATTTAGAAATACTAAATCCAGTCAAGCTATGCAAAGTGTTCCTTAATGTACACAATGTTATGTTGTATCTATGTGCAAGCAAGGGTGGAGGTGTGTTGCTTTCATGCCCTGGTCACGGGCTTCTTGGAAGGGTTTTACTCTCCTCTGTCAGAAACAGGATGCTGGGAAAAATGATTCTTTCATCTGCTATTGCCGAGGCCTTCTTGGGTTCTTAATGAAGGATAGACCAGTCAGCGGCTGTTTAACTGACTGACTACTAACTGATTCAATGGCTAGGAACTACGATAGCTAAGTAGAACCTCCATGCCGTGGCGAAGTCTACCTCAGAAAAGGAGATGCTTTGGACAAACAGCGGGTGAGAGCTACTGCCTTCAGGCTCAGCTTGCAGGCCTCCTAGAGGCACCTGGCTGGCCACCATCGGGAGCAGGGTCCTGGACGAGATAGTCCGTTGCTGCAATCCACTGTGGGCGTCTTCTTACGTTCTTCTTTTCCATAACACGTTTCCAAAGAGCTTGTCTGCACTCAGGCAAACCTGCTTCCGAATCAAAGGCCCCAGCACTGAAGTGCTAAGCTTGCTTGTTCTAAAAAAAGGGAAGGGGAAAACACCACCACCACGCACGAGTGTGGTTTGAAAATCAGCCCTGGGCGTGGAGAAACAGGCTAGCCTTTGCAAATTTGGGCCTTGGGCTAAGCATCAAATGCCTGTTGCTGGCAAGGGAACTGGCTGTTCCTTTGGCTGCTGCTTCTCAAGTCGTTTCTTCCTGAGCTGAATTTGCTTGTGTTTTTATCCTGAAAGGGCTTTGACAACTTGATACGCCTGTTTGTTCCAACGGCTGCCTATTTATCGGGACGTCTCCCTATAGAACCCTGTCTGCGTTTTGACCCTGTCGGGGGACGCCTTCTTTCTGTTATCTGTATTAGTGTAATACCTCGGGTGGGCCAGCCAAACCGTCACGCCAAAAATGCGCCAGCTTTCGAGATCTCCAGATCTCTTTGTCAGGAAAGTCATTACAAAAAGCTGGGGTGGGGTGGGGGGTGGGGAGAAAAACGGGTGGACTTGATGGGTCTATATGATCCCAGTCCTGAGACTGAACGGGAGAGGAAGGACCTGCAGACTTCTAACTAAGGTTAGAGCAGGTAATGTGATGGTTTTAAGTTTCACCAGGACGGCTGTGGGGAAGAAAGGCATAACACATTGATCCCCCTGCCCAAAATACAAAATCCAGCTCTTCCTCAGAAATGTCTCCAGACCCATCCTGCGGACACCATGACATGAACATCACGTCAGCTTTTTTGTCCTCCTCCTCCTATTCCCCCACCCCGCAAAGCCTGCCTTTTGTATCATCTTGCCTGATGAACTTATCTGGAGCTCTCGAAAGCTTGCATGCATTCTGGTTGGCCTGATAAAGGTATAACACTAATACGGAGGTTGGGATTTTGTTTATGGCCAATGCATAATCTACCTTTGCTTTTAAATATTTCTGTGACTTGCTTAGAGCTGTTGCTTTCTGTGACTTGCTTAAAGCTGTTGTCATTTTTTGGGGCTCGGCTCCCTCCCCAGAGATTCTATGACAGTCACATCTGGGAGGTGTGTGATGTTGTAGAGGAAGGCAAAGACATGCTCACAGCTCTGGCACCACTAGGTCAGCTGCCAGGGCCCTGACGGGATCCACTTTTGATTCCGGCCTGGAGACCCATGAAATTCTTTTTCCTGGCCTGCCATCCTGAACAGCACCAGGCTGCTGGATCTAGACACGTTCTGCATTACCCACAATGCCTCTGACCAAGTGTTGCCTTGTGGGAAATTAGAAGGCCAGCTTAACCCAGTTGTCCCGCATAGAGCAGGTATTTCGAGAATTTTTTAGACCAACTCCTACTGAGAACCAGTGTGGTGTAGAGTGTTGGACCCGGACTTGGGAGATCCGGGTTCAAGTCCCCACTCAGCCATGAAGCTCACTTAGTGGCGTATCTGTGGCGTATCCGCCCCTTCCCAACTTGAGATTATTATCTGATCACCACTCCTCATGAAAATCCCCACAGCATCGGGTACAACTTCTAACTCTAGAATTCTTAATACCTTTCTTTTCCCTCCACCTCTTCCTTTAGGGAAAACCAGAGAGCGAGTGTGTGAGGAAGGGATACAGCCACAATAACCTCACAACCCACTACAGAGTGTTTTTCTCCTACTGCTGAGAAAACGTCTTTTCTTTTACAAACCTTTAAAACTGTTGCTGCCACCACTCTCCTCTTCGCTAGGAGAGAACCTTCCGTTTCTGTGTGTGTAGATATTGTGACTCTAGCTTATTACATTCCTATTATCCTCAAACCTTTTTCCTGTTAATAGCAATGATGTGGTTTGTTTTAACAAAATAAAAATTAAACTTTATTTACAAAGGATAAGATGTTTCAAATTAGTTGGTGTAACATGTGGTAAAGAATGGTTGCTTGACGTTTTTATTAAATCCTTGCGTACTCTTATCCCATCTAATAATAGTCTTTAAAATAATAAACAAACCTCCTTCTGCCTCCCAGGGAACCTGTTGTTCAGTCGTTCAGTCGTGTCCGACTCTTCGTGACCCCATGGACCACAGCACGCCAGGCCTTCCTGTCCTGCGCTCTCTCCCGGAGCGTGCTCAAGTTCATATTCATTGCATCCGTGATGCTATCTAGCCATCTCATCCTCTGCCGTCCCCTTCTCCTTTTGCCCCCAGGGAACCTATCCACCCCCAAAACTATTGCCCAGAGTCCTTCGTAACTCTCAAGCCACCAAACCCTATCTCAGCCTATCTTACCTCACAGGGTTGATGTGGGATAAAATGGAGAGGACGAGGACCATGTAAGCGGCCTTGGGTTCCTTGGAAGAGCGGAAAACAGTGGGATATAAATGTAATAATAAATGAAATACAGTGAAGCTTGTTGACTGGGACTAGGCGATGTGACTATATAGGTCTAGTCCTGGCTCACCTGTACTGGTTGCCTATGTATTTCTGGGAAAAATTCAAAGTGCCGCTTCTGACCCATAAAGTCTAAATCAGGACCCCTATACCTCAAGGACTTCCTCTCCCTGTGTGGACCTACTCGGTCCCTGAGGACAGCTTTGGAGGCCTTTTCCTGTGGGCCCTTTCTGAGAGAAGCCCAGGGGTGTCCGTTCAGGAATGGGCCTTTTCTGTGGTGACCTCCTGTGAAAGGAACTCATCTGGTGACGACACGGTCATCTTTTGAGTACCCGGCAAAGATGTACATGAGTGCCATTTTTTGGTAGAAAGGTGGGGTACAAATCAATCAATCAATCAATCAAACAAACAAATAAAACTTTTCCCCCAGGCATTTGGACATTCATTATGGTCCAGTTGCTTTGGGTTGCTTTTGTGGTGTTCAGTGGAGGCTGGTTGCTCTGATGTCAGTGAGGCAATGAGCCCACCCTGGGTTTCAGTCAGAACCAGTCAGAGCTTCACACCTCGGATAGCTCCTTTAGAGTTCTGACTGGTTCTAACTAAAACCCAGAGCGAATGCATGGCCCCACTGACATTGAGCCACCAGCCTGCACTGGTGGTGTTCACTCTAGGCTGTGAGTGGGGGGAGATTTTGTGCAATTTTGGATGAACACTTTTCATGCTGTTTTGTTTCCAGATTATGTTTTTATGGTATTTGTTTTAATTTGCATTATTGTGCTGGGTATAGTTTATATTGATTATGCTTTCCCCACCCCCTTCCTCTTCCTCTTTTTGTTATATTAATCGTGGATTTTTGTATGTGTCCATAAGTCACTTTTTATGGTGGGGCACGACAAATACATTTAATAAAATAGTAGGTGTAGTAGTAATGACAGTAACAGTAATGAGTTTAAAATGCAAAGCTGCACATGTTCGGAGTAGGGACGTATGAGAATTCATTTTTTTTTGCTCACAAAACATGCAAGGATGCCCTGTTTGAAGCTGTAAATGCAAGCATGAGCATGTGACTGCCAACAATATTTGCAAACTGTTGAACACATGCTCAACGTTTATCCCATTCCCAATTCCCAGTTTGATGTACGCCAGTTTCCACAGTCGACTGAATCAGCCTAACTTTAGGGCACAATCCTATGCATGTTGAGACAGAACGAAGCCCTACAATCCTATGCATGTTTAGACAAAAAAAAGTCCTACAACTCCCAGCATTCCCCAGCCAGCCATGGACTGTTTTGTAGGTCTTTCTCTCCAAATGTACATAGGATTGCGCCCTTAGTGTGTGTGGGAAATTTGTGCTCCTGTTCGACTGCTGCTTAATTTGTGCAAATTTCACATTTCTGCAAAGCGAGCAAGGATCACAAATGGGAACTGGGCACAAAATAAATGGTGAGAGAAAGTTTGGAGAATCCTAACGATTTCGAACATTGCACATGCCTAGCTCAAAGGTTGTTTTCTAAAAAATTCTGGTTGACAAACATGTTTTGTTCTGTTCTGGGGTTGTTGGGGGATATTTTTGTCTTAAATTTATTCAGAATGTAGGAGCAGTTGTAAAGCACGGAATAGCTGCATGTGGGGGAGAAGAAAATGTATTTATTTGTTTATTTATTTACTGCAATTTTATCCTGTCTTTCAGACAATTAGTGTGCCCTAAAGCAGTTCACCTCAATTAAAAAAGCGAGAGATGGGCTCTGCCATCAGGCTTACAAATTAAAACGACGAGACACCTAAGGGAAGGGGAGCGGAGGGAAAAGGAAGAGGAGGGTGATCTGTTCTTCAAGGCAAGGACGAGGTGGTGAGCTCTACGTTGGCATTTAAATACACTTCAGGCCAGGCTGTTTTTCCCTTGCTGGTGTCCTTGTTCCTTAGACCAGTGGAGAGTGCGAGAGCGTACTTTCCCCATCCATCTGCAGTCCCAGGGTTATAGGAAGTTGGGTGCTGGGAGTTTTTTCTGGCAGGGAGGGGGAAACAACGCCCCGGCAACTTCTCCTTCTCTGGCCGATGGATGGGCCACGTTGGTCACCCGCTTTGCTTGATGTAGCTCTTGGGAAGCAGGGGTGCAACGGCCTCCCTGGGCTGTGGTGTCCAATTTTGAAGTGCAGGCTTCAAAATTCATAGAATCATAGAAGAGTAGGGTTGGAAGGGGCCTACAAGGCCATCGAGTCCAACCCCCTCCTCAGTGCAGGAATCCAAGTCAGAGCATCCCTGACAGATGGCTGTCCAGCCTCGTCTTGAAAGCCTCCAGTGTGGGAGAGCCCACCACCTCCCTAGGCAATTGGTTCCATTGTCGTATTGCTCTAACAGTCAGGATGTTTTTCCTGATGTTCAGCTGGAATCTGACTTCCTGTAACTTGAGCCCATTATTCCGTGTCCTGCACTCTGGGATGATGGAGAAGAGATCCTGGCCTTCCTGTCTGGGACAGCCTTTCCAGGACTTGAAGAGCGCTATCCTATCTCCCTCAGTCTTCTAATCTCAAGGCTCAACATGCCCAGTTCTTTCAGTGTCTCCTCATAGGGCTTTGTTTCCAGTCCCTTGATCATCTTTGTTGCCGTCCTCTGAACCCTCTCCAGTTTGTCTGCATCCTTCTTAAAGTGCGGTACCCAGAACTGGACACAATACTCCAGATGAGGCCTAATCAGTGACAGTCCCTGTAGCCACACCCCTAAGGAGAATCCAGAACGTCAGGCAGCTGATCCATACCAAGAAACCATTTCTAGCAGCTTAATTTCCACCAGGAGTGGGTCTTCCGTAAAGCCGATGGGTCCGAGTGGCTCAGTCAAGACCAAGCCACCCCAAAACATTTTGCATTAGAACAGACAACAATATAGGCTCCTTCCTGCTCTGCAGTCCCGGGGGCATTCATTGCCTGCTTCACAGTCAAAGTCATTAAACATGGCCATCAAAAGAACCTCACTAGATACAGACCATTAAACACAGTGTCTAAAACTACCCAGCACAGGGTCAGACAACTTGTGGCTCTCCAGATGTTTTGGCCTACAACTCCCATGACCCCTCACCAGGTCTTACTGCCAGCAACTGAACTTTAGGAGGGGCATTCCAACCTTTTAGAAAGGGAGAAGAATCTGCAAAAGCTGTGAAACCACCAAATTATCAGCAGTTTGGGAAAAGGGGGTGGGACCAGCAGAAGGGGGCATGGCCCTTGGGGACCCCAGGTGGGCCAGATTTGGCCCACAGGCCTAACGTTCAACACCTCTGCCTTAAATGTTTATCGATACTTGCAATGTCAGGGTTATTTTTTTTTAAGTATTCCTAAGCTATATCATGGAAGTGACATTTCAGATTTCTTATTGCAAGGTGGTCATGGAAGCCAGGCTGGTGTAGAGGCTAGAGAGTTGGTTTTGTGACTGAGAGATCTGGGTTCGTAATCCTAGCTCGGACGTGGCCTTTCCTGGGTAATTTTACCTGCTGATGTATTTTAGTCATTTACGTTTTATATACCTCATCTTCTGCGCCTGAGGACTGCACCTGAAGTGGGGTGCAAGCATGACGAACCCATGATTCAGCCACTAACAAGAAGAGTTCACCCTCTAAAAAAGATGAAGACGTTAAGCTAGATACCATCAAACAGCACAGCCCAAATTCAGTCCGACCATTAAAAAATGCAAAAGGCAGCAAACTCAGCTCCATCATGAAGGCTATTTTGGAGAAGGTTGGGGTGGGTGGGTTCATCCCAGTAGCGGGTGGTGTCAAAAGCAAAGGTGGGTGGGGCCAAAAAGACTTCCAGAAATGCTGCATGTTGATGTATTTCCTTTATGTACATACAGCTGCTGTCTCTTCGCCTAATTTACCTACCTCTCAGAGATGTTGTGAAGGTGAAATGTGGGCGAGGAGAGCCATGTATGCTCCCCTGAGATACTTGGGAGAAAGTTGGGATAAAGATGTTGTTGTCATCATCATTCGTTATCATCAGTATAACTGTTTATATCAGGGCTGCAGAACCTCACACTTGGGGGCCAAATCCAGGCCTCCTGAAGTCCCAAGCTGGCCCTCCAGGTTTCCCCAGATGGCCACACCCCCTTCCCCCAACTACTAGTCATTTGGTGGTTTCCCAGCTTTTGCAGTTTTCCCCCCCTCATTCTAAAAGGTTGAAATGTCTCTCCCAAGGCTGAGTTACTGGCAGTGAGAGCTTGAAGCTAAAGTATGATGACGCTTCTGGTATTTTGGCCCTGCCCTTTTTGACTTTCACCCCGCCCACCACTGGGATGCAGCCCCTGAGAACTTCTCTGAAATAGCTTTCAGCCCTCGAGCTGAAAGAGGTTCCTCACTCCTGTTTTGGAGAAACACCGTGATGTCTCGTCGCCAGGGTTGAAACGCAGTGGGCATTTCCCCTTTGATAGGCCAGGTTTCTTTCTTTTTTTAAGCTCTGGATAACCAGCTTGGAATCTTTAAGCTAAAATATGTTGGCATGCTGGGTGTTCTGGCTCCGCCTCTTTGCTTTCAGCCCCGCCCACCAGTGGAATGTAGCCCCTGAGAGCTTCTCCAGAATGGAATTTGGCCCTTTGGCTTCAAGAGGTTCTGCAGCCCTGGTTTATACAGCAATGCAAACAATTCATCACCATCTTCTTCTTTGGATGTTTCCAAGCAAACCTCTGCCATGGATGATCCAGGTGTCGATTATTCTGTCAAGGGGGAAGAAGTCAATCTAACTTCCGGGCTTAGAGGAACCCTAAATTAACAGTGCCTTTCCTATCGTTAGACTGGGCAAGGTTCTGGAACCTAAGGGTCCAGTTTTGGGTACCATTCAACCAGGAGTGGGGAATGTGTGGCCTTCAATGTGTTGCTGGACTACAACTCCCATCAACCTCACTATGGGGCCGTGCGGTGCTGATGGGAGTCTGTGTCCAGCTGTTCTGCACCCCCATTAACAAAAAGCCCGTATTGCCCTTCTTTTCTTTTATTGTATTTTTAATCAGCTCCCTCCCGATTTTCTGCCGCAGCCCCAAAATATTTGGGGAGGTATCTTCTGGCGAGCCCCCTTCCAAATGCTGCAATTCTCTCCAGGGCTAAGTTGCTGTGAGCCCCTTCAGATGTGAGCAACTTCTCTCCTCTGTTCCGATCGGCTTGACAGACGTTTGTTTGTGAGCTATAAATACGCGGTAGGACATCTCCGTTTATACAGAGAGCGGCTGATTGGGGGACGCAATCTGCATGCAATTAACGGGGTTAATGAAGGTGATTGCTTATTAATACCTCTAACTCTTCCTCAGAGGTTGGGAGCTCACTTGGGACAACCTGTGGCCACCTACGCACAGCCGCTTCCAGGAGTCAAGTGGCAGGGGTTTCAGTTTGTTGACTGTTCTGCAGAAATCCTTCTGACCCCACAGATAACCTGTCCCCTACCCCATTAAATCTCGGTCAGCTGCTAATCAGGATGGCAACAGTTAGGGTGCTGGGAAAGAGGGGAGGGAACCAGGGTGCTGGTAATGCTTCCCTTGTCAGGGTGATGAATAGCCTTCGGAATCCGGTGGCCATGTGCCCTACTTAGCAGGGGTCAGTCCTCTATTTCAGGGGTGGGCAGATGTCAGGCTTGTGGCTAGGGATGGCAGAGAAATCTGCAATGGAATATAATGAGTTCAGATTTCTATGAATCCAGTCTGGATTCCACAGCAGACTGTTTTCCCGCAAATTGCACGGATTCCACAGACTTACCCCCCCCCCGCTTTTAAACTTTCTGGAATTTTATGGAAATTTAGTCCTAGAAAAACATGAACCCCCCCCCCCACTGGCCAAAAATCTGCATTTCACCCATAAGCTAAAGCATGAAAATGTGCAGGGGGGAAGGGAATTTCGCATTTTTGCAAATGCGAATTTGTGTAAATTCGGGAAATTGGGAAAAATCCGATTCCATCAATGAGCAGGTGGCAAAACGAAAGGCACTGCGGAATGCCGACACAATGGATTTTACAAAATTCTTATATCCCTTCTTGTGGGTTCGCCTATGTTCTATAACCCCAACATTCCCCCAGCTGGAACCTGGTAGTTAGAATTAAGGGATCATGTTTTTGAGTCTGGATTTGTTTTGAATACCAGAAGAATGGAGTGGATCTTAGATGCCACTCCTGGTTACTCAAAGCTTTCTACATTATTCACAAGCATAGTGTAATTTAGCGGGGGGGGGGCAGTAATTGCGTTGCTGCTAAATCATTTAGCAATGGGATGTCGGCAATCCCTGCTGACCTACTGCGAATCACCCAGAGATCTCCCAGTTGATCTTGTTCTGCCTTCTCTTCACCGCTGCTATGCTTGAAGTGCCATCAGGAGGCGGTGAGTGATGACTTGAAGCCATCTTGTGTTCGAAGGGCTGTCCGACTGAAGATAACCCTAAGACAAGAGAGGACGGCAGGGTGTGAATTTGCCCACCCATAGTTAGCAGTTGGACAGCAGTCCGAGGGCCGTACAGGTTGGTGTCTGAGGCAGGATCATCGGAAACTGCCTTATCCTGAGTCAGACCTCTGGTCCATCTACTCTAGCGTTGTTGACTCTGACTGGCAGCAGCGGCTCTCCAGGGGTTCAGGCAGGATTCTTTCCTACCTCTACCTGGAGAAGTCAGGATTTGAACCTGGGGCCTTCTGCTTGCAAAGCAGGTGCTCCACTAGTGAACTGTGTTTCTTCCTCTAAAACTAAAGTAAGGCTCTAGTCCTCATGGTTGTGAATTAAGGACAGATTGAAACAGGAACGTCGGAAGCTGCCTTACACCGAGTCAGATCACTGGTTCATTTAGCTCAGCATTGTCAACACTGACCGGCAGCAGCAGCTCTCTGGGGCCTCAGGCATTATTTTTCCCAGCCCTGCCTGGAGATGTTGCTGGGGATTGAACCTGGAATCTTCTGCATGCAAAGCAGGGGCTCTGTCTCTGAGCTACGGCCCCTCCTGTAGGCCAGTGGGTTCAGCAGCTTCGCCCATACACTCTGGGATGTGTGTGTGTGTGAGACACGGAAAGTGGAAATAACATAACTTGTGAATGGAGGCGGTGTCTTCCACTGAAGTTCGGGAAGGTGAATACAAGCACTTTAAAATGTGTGTGTTTGTGTGCGTGCGCGTTTTCACATGCGTGTGATTTGGGCCAGCATGCAACTATTTGAGCCATTCAAACAGTGTAGGTAGCCACACTGACCCTTCAGACAAAACCCAGAAGCCACCCAATGGCCATACGGTTATCAGGGCCAACCAAACCTTCACCACGCCAGCCCCTCAGTTCTCCAGGATTTTCAGTGAGGCTGGGCGCTAAACAAAGTGGTGTGTGAGTAGGAGAAGAAGCCAGGCGTGACGCTCTGTCTCCAAAATCGGCTCTCTGTGCCACCCTTAAGAGGGCACGCAGGAGGAGCTGGGTTAGCCTTACTAGGCATCAGGGAGATTGGGGGGTCCACCCAAGGCTACTGGGACAAAGAACCAAGAACAGCTCTTCCCCCATTCCTGGAAATCTCAAATGGTTCTGCCTTGAGTCCAGATGGAAACGTGGCTCTTTTGCCAGACACAGAAGGAAGGAGACCCCCAGGTGGTCCTTTTATCTGCAAAGCCAGAAGTTACTTTCCATTGCTGCACTGGGTAGAGGGCCAGTAGAAGCCCAGTTGGATAGTATTACCTAGTGGGTGGTGGACGGCTTTCCAATATTTGACTGTCAGTGATCCTGTTCAGACTCTCACAGGGTGGTGGTGGTGAGGGTTACTATGGAGGGGGCGGGGATAGCGAAACCATGATGTGCACACCTGTCACATGACCAGGGGTGTGGGACACTCTAGGCCTCCATGTCAATGGTCATCTCTATGGTGGCCTAGAAACCACCAGGCACCTGTTCTAATCACCAGAGAGCCCACCACATGTAACGGTAAGACACCCTGGGGCCCCTTAACCCTGCTGAAGGGGGGTGGTTGCCCGGGGTGGTTCCAGAACCATGGTTGATGGGTTTTTCTTCCTCCCACAACATGCTAAGTCACCGTGGTTAGCACAGATTCCCCAACCATCAGCATTATGTGTGAACAGAGCCAGTGTCTGATTAATGTTGATGGCTTGCAGCCGCTTAGTGGTTGGGGAGAGCACCAAAGGTTATCTACACTAATGTGGGTGGGGGGACAGGTGCCCTCTTTTACAGAAGACAGTCCTCTAGTGGAAGGGCTGCCCAAGGACTGTCTTCTACTTTGAAGGCAGCCTGATGTCAGGGTTGGAACTGAGCCCATAGAGCCCCAAAGCAGCTCTGATCCTGAGGAAGAGCTACAACCCGTGGGAGAGGAGCCCGCTCGTCTCTCAGAGGCGCAGCTGCAGGGAAAGGCCCCCCCGCTCGCATTCCTGAGAGAGATAGTGACCCTGGCAGCGAAAGAGCGGGAGATCGGTTGTTGCTAGACGCAAGGCGCCAGCGCAGAGAGAGGCGGGAGGTGGAGGGCACCGATAGGAGGGGCTCAGCCCGCTTGGCGCTATGGCAATGGCTGCGTGCTGATGCCCACGGGTAAGGGGGGAGCCTCCCCTCCTAGCACATAAGTTTCAGGGCTTTCCCGCCCTTCTCCTTCAAACAGGGACCAACTGCGTACATGGAGCTTAGGTTACTCTGTTAAGATACCCTTTGCAGTTCCTTGCTTAGTCGCTGGCAATTAGCATCTGAAAGAGTCATTAAGTGGTAAAGGAATAAAGCCTTGGAAAGAATCCCTGTTCTCTGTGTCATGTTTTGGCTACTGGAGGGGACTTTAAGAGGCAGCTAGGGCGCTCCTGACACCTGCATTTTGAAGGCACCCCCTACTTGAAGGAGTATCCAGTCCAAGCTCATTTTAAAGGTTACCCACCACGAGAAGGCCTTGCAATGAGGGATGGTGCGGACACCTGTTTGGGGCTTGAAGCCTGGTGAGAAATTGCCAGCTCAGCCCCCGAATGCCAGTCTGTACCCCCTAGCACCTGCCTAGCTTGGCACATGCCTTCCGGGCAAGCATGCAGGCATCTGCTCCCTTGTCGAGCACTCAGATGGGTGCTCGATCTCTTTTGTAAGCATCCCATCTGCGCAAATGGGGCCCTTACAAGGGCAGTGTCCCCAACGTTACAGGCATAAGATGAACGAGTGGCCATTTGAGTGGCCAGTGGAGCGCAACGAGGGGGTGGACGCCTGTGCCACTGCAGAGCACCTGCTCGCCCCACCCTGCTCGCCTGGGTCGGGAGAGTGCTGGGGGATCCAGCCAGGGCTGCACGGGGCAGGCGCAGGGTGGTCCGTCCATCCCTACTTGAAACTGCCCACCTGGACAGCAGATTGAGCAAAGCAGACAGGTCACCTACTCGCCATCTTCTACAGTAGAGTGCGATGTACTGTAATTCTATTTCTATTATAATTGTTATTTTTAGATGTGTGTCTATACATATAAATGAGCATATGCCCATCTCATGCAAATTGGTGCCTTCTTTTGTCCTCTTTTTTGGTGATAAATACACTTCCTATTTCTTGGCCTGCAGGAGTGGCAAATTTCTATGGAGGCCTGGGCATGGATTTCTTTGATAAACTTCTGGCTCAAACTTGTTTTATTCCGTATAGGATTGGACATATAACAGATGCTTTTCAGTCAACATGGAGAAGGTTGTTGACAGAGAAATTACTGGCTTACGGGTTTACAACTGGCAGTTTAATAGCCCCTCGATATTTTAAAGCTTAACTAACTATTAAACAATGAATATGGGATACAGAACTACATCGCTCTTTGAGTTCTGTCACAAAATATCACTTCTCTGGGCGTAAGGTACTTGCGCCTGCAAATTATCTGACCAGTTTAACAATTTCCAAATTTAGAAGCGGCTTTATAATAGCTTGATTTAATGTTTTACCATCTGTGCTTTTAGAGGGAAGATATCGAAAGGTCCCGTACCATGAACGTACGTGGCCCTGTGATGGAGGGGAGTGGAAACCATTGGGCATGCTTTATTGTATTGCTCTTTTTATTGAGAAATGCGCTGTGTTTTTATTACACCTATTTTTCAAAAAATGCCAGGCAGATCAAATGATTTTTTTGTTTCTGTTCTTCCTTCTTATGAGGACTCTCAGATGACAGATTAGGCGGCCAGGTTTTGTGCAGTGGCTAGTGCCTGCTGCAAACTTTTAGTAAAATGCTATTGTTCCACCAGGCCGATACTCTGGGGTCATGTGAGGTTTTATTTTGAGTTTCTGTATAATTATGCACATGATGTGTACGGTTTGGACACGTAAGGTGCTGATGAATGGCCGTAATAAAATCTGTCTGTCTGCCTTAGCCATTCATAAATGGCCACTCGACCCTAAGGGCCTTCAACCACAGGCTGGGCATCCACCTCGCTGGGATGCCGTACTTGTACCCTGCACTGGAGAGCCTGCATTGAGCGGGGGCCAGTGGAAGCTGGTGGCTGCGATGTCAGCGGGGCGCTGAATCCGCCCGGGTTTCAGTCAGAACCAGCCAGAACTCGAAGGGCGTTTTGCACCTTGGATACCTCCTTTAGAGTCCCAACTGGTTCTGACTGAAACCTGGGGCGGATTCAGCATCCCACTGACTTCGGTGCCACCAGCGTCCCCAGCAGATGATCTCTGAGGGTCTTTCCAACTCTAGGATTCTGTTGTTCTAATGGCACCTCCCCCTCCTGTTTTCCAGCTCAGACCAAGGTGGTTCCCACGAGTTCAGAGCCACCCGAGACGCACCCATCTGCTGCAGCACCCACCCTCCCGGTGAGTTTCCGCCTTTCCAACACCCGCCTGGCCTTCTTCCTCAGAGAGACGTGGCCGGCGCCAGGCGGGAACGGCAGTGCCGTCCTGGCCCGCTCGGAGCCCTTTGTCGTGTTCCAGACCAAGGCGTTGCCGGTCCTCAATGTCTCCTTGGGGCCTTTCAGCACCAGCCAGGCACTGGCCAAGGAGCTGCTGCAGCCCTCCAGCACGCTGGAGATCCCTGAACGCCTGACGGTCAACTGGAAGGTCCGGGCCTTTATCGTCCACACACGGGTGCCGTCCAGCCAGCCCACGGCCCAGGTGCTGTTCTACGTGGCCGGGCGTGACTGGGATGACTTCGATGTGAGCGAGCGGCTGCCCTGTGTCCGGCTCCACGCCTTCCGTGAAGCCCGGGAGCTCCGGGCCTCCTGCCGCCTGCAGGGCGGCCTGGCCAGCTGCCTCGCGCAGGCTGAGCTGCCTCAGGCCTGGTTTGGACCCTCGGCCGTCCCCTCGGGCCGCCGGAAAGTCCTGGAGGGGATCGAGCCGGCTGGGGATGTCCAGCTGGTGGAGCTCTATTACACACTCCACGCCCCCGACGGGATGGGGGTCTGCGGGAGTGAGCAGGCGGGGCGGAGAGGCAGTGCTGGGGCCCGGACCGAGGGCCCGACGCAGCACCCGCTCCTCAGAATCGGGAGCCTGAGGCTGGTTCAGCCGCTGCCCACCCAGCTGTTGCAGGAGCAGCATCTCGACGACAACGTCTTCATCCGCCTCCCGGAGAAGCCCCTTAAGCCCGGCGAGGTGCTCAGCGTCATCCTTTACTTGATGAGCAACTCCACAGTGGAGCACTTCACCCTCAGGTAAGCACTGCCCCGTGGGCGGCAGGCACGAAGGCGAACTCCATGGGGCTGTTCCCACAGCACACTATCCCAGGCCTGTCGTTGAACCGTGGGTTGTTAACCATGCAGCATGGCTTGTGAACCACCCTGAACAACCCAACACCAAACCATGGGCTCTCAAGGTGACTTGTTCAAGAAAAAGAAGCCACACTGCATGATTAACAAGCCACCCTGTGGAAAAAGCCCCGGGTTCAGACCACAAAGAACCCATGACTCAACTACAGGCCACACTCAACCACTGAGTCTGGGTTAGCATGTTCTGGCAACCGAGTCCATGGCTGCTAAACTGTCCAGAACCAACACAGCTCTGGATAGATACAGGGGAGACATTCCTTTGGTTCCAGCGATGGAGTGGTAAATTTGGCAGTGCAGCCGCTCTTGACAGATTTGGAAGCTGCGCAGCCACTAAATCTAAATCTAAATTTTGAAGCAGCACAGCCACTAAATTTGCGCAGCCACTAAATCTGGAAGCTGCGCAGCCACGAAATCTAAATCTAAATTTGGAAGCTGCGCAGCCACTAAATATAAATCTAAATTTTGAAGCAGCACAGCCACTAAATTTGCGCAGCCACTAAATTTGGAAGCTGCACAGCCACGAAATCTAAATCTAAATTTGGAAGCTGCACAGCCACAAAATCTAAATCTAAATTTGGAAGCTGCACAGCCACTAAATCTGCGCAGCCACTAAATCTGGAAGCTGCGCAGCCACTAAATCTAAATCTAAATCTGGAAGCTGTGCGGCCACTAAATCTGGAAGCTGCGCAGCCACTAAATCTAAATCTAAATTTGTAAGCTGCACAGCCACTAAATCTAAATCTAAATTTGTAAGCTGCACAGCCACTAAATCTAAATCTAAATTTGGAAGCTGCACAGCCACTAAATCTAAATCTAAATTTGGAAGCTGCACAGCCGCTAAATCTGCGCAGCCACTAAATCTGGAAGCTGCGCAGCCACTAAGTCTAAATCTAAATTTGGCAGCTGCACAGCCACTAAATCTGCACAGCCACTAAATTTGGAAGCACAGCCACTCTTGACAGCCCCTTTAGCCGTGCCCTCAAGGAGAGCCCAACAATTCAGGCAGCTGCATTGATCCGTATCGACAAGCCAGCTCTAGCAGTTTTCCTCTCCACCGGGAGCAGGTCTTTTGTCGAGCTGAAGGGTCTTAATTACCCATTCCAGACCAAGCCAGTCCCAAAAAGCTTTGCATTCCAACAGGGAGCAAGATATTCTCATTCATTTCTCTCCCAGCTGTCGCGAGGACCTCAGCTCAGCCCAGAGAGATCAGGGAAGTCTGAGGGGGGCGGCATGTGATGCCAGCATCCCTGCTAATGAGGAAGCGCCGGTGCGGGGTCCCTGCGAGCCTTGCCCCCACCACACCGCTGTTCGGTCCTCACTTTAATGTCATCTTAGCACCTGCGCATTTCCTGAACCTAAGCAGGAACCAGAGCGCAGGTTGTCCCCCAAAGCTGTGTGCTTCCAAAGTTCGCCATGCACTCCACCCCCCCTTCAAAGTGTAGAAAAATGCGTACATTTTAAAGGTGCACAAACAGGGTTACGTATTTCAAAATACGAGCACAAACATGGAATATGTATTATTATTGTCTTTATCCTCATTATGACATTTATAGCCCGCCTTTTTCCTCTCACAAGGAGCCCAAGGCGACTTACATGGTCCTCTCCATTGTACCCTCACAAAAAAACCTGTCGTTGGACCACAACTCCTATAATTAGGGATGTGAGAACTCGCCCAGCTCGGCTTCTCTGGGCGCCCACTCAAGTGGCACCCCACTTGCACCCCCCCCAGGACCTGTGTTCGGGCCGCCCACGAGCTCGGCGAATTGCCCTAAGTAAAGCTTAGCAAGCGCAATATTACAGGGATTATACCTCTGATATTGCGCATAGTAAGCTTTCCCTGCCCCAAACCGCACATATTTAAATATGTGCATTTTTAAAATTCCTTTTTTACGTAGAAATCAAAAGTGGGAAAATGGCAGGTACTCATCAGACAGGATCGCAGTGAGTCCGGGAGGGTGCTAGCAGGTGTGAGCGGGGGGCGAGCGAGGACAGCATCTTGGCAGGCGTAGTGCAGGGGTTGCGGGCAGAGGGGCCCAACAGATTCCCGGACCCAGTCGGGTGCCTGTGACATCCCTAGCTATAATCCCTGGATAGTGGCCAGACTGGCTGGAAGTTTTTATTATAGTTATTGTTACATTTATTATTCTTTATATTTACCTTTATATCCCACCTTTTTTCTCCTTGCAAGGAACCCAAGGTCTTCCCCCTCCTCCTTCCCCTCCCCTTTTATCTTCACAACAACCCTGGGAGGTAGGTTAGGCTGACAGTCAGCGGCTGGCCCAAAGTCACCCAGTGAGCTTCCATAGCTGAGTGGGGACTAGAACCCTGATCTCCTGAGTGCCAGTCCAACACTCTAACCACTACACCACACTGGCTCTCCTTACGAAAACGTGCACAGAAATATTTTATTCAAGTGGGGAAACACGCTTCTTCCTCTTTTTATATGCCCACAGTTTCTAAAGGCCTTACATTTTGGTCAAGCTAAACTGTGTTCTAATCTTATTTCCTACTTCGTAGTTGACAGGAGGCATTTTCCCACCCCTCTCCAACAGTGTAAGTTAAAAATTCATAGCCAAGTATATGTCTTGACTTTTTCTGGTGATACAACTTGGATCTGGTCTCCCTCTCCCCCTCTATGTATGGATTTAAACAGGGCAGTTCTAAAAATACTAATTAAACATCGATAGGCAGGCATAGAATAGTAGGGTTGGAAGGGGCCTACAAGACCATCAAGTCCAACCCCTTGTTCAATGCGGGAATCCAAGTCAGAGCATCCCCAACAGATGGCTGTCCAGCCTTGTCTTGAATGTCTCCAGTGTGGGGGAGCCCCCCACCTCCCCAGGGAATGGGTTTCATTGTTGTATTGCTCTAACAGTCAGGAGTTTTTCCTGATGTTCAGCCGGAATCTGGCTTCCTGCAACTTGAGCCCATTCTTCTGTGTCCTGCACTCTGGGATGATGGAGAAGAGATCCTGGCCTTCCTCCCTGGGACAACCTTTCAGGTACTTGAAGAGCGCTATCCTATCTCCCCTCAGTCATCTCTTCTCCAGGCTAAACATGCCCAGTTCTTTCAATCTCTCCTCACAGGGCTTTGTTTCCAGTCCCCTGATCATCTTCGTTGCCCTCCTATGAACCCTCTCCAGCTTGTCTGCATCCTTCTTAAAGTGCGGTGCCCAGAACTGGACACAGTACTCCAGATGAGGCCTAACCAGTGCTGAGTAGAGGGGAACTAGTACTTCCCGGGATTTGGAAGCTATGTTTCTATTAATGCAGCCCAAAAGAGCATTGGCCTTTTTTGCAGCCGCATCACATTGTTGGCTTATATTCAGCCTGTGATCGACAACAATTCCATGATCCTTCTCGCTTGTAGTGTTGTTGAGCCACGTGTCCCCCATCTTGTAACTGAGCATTTGGTTTCTTTTTCCTAGGTGCAGAACTTGGCATTTGTCCCTATTAAATTTCGTTCTGTTGTTTTCTGCCCAGCTCTCCAGTCTATCCAGATCACTTTGAATTTTGTTTCTGTCTTCCAAAGTATTAGCTATCCCACCCCATTTTGTGTCATCTGCAAATTTGATCAGCATCCCCTGCATCTCCCCCTCCAAGTCATTCATAACAATGTTGAAGAGCACTGGGCCCAGGACTGAGCCCTGCTGTACCCTGCTCATTACCTCTCCCCAGTTGGAGAAGGTCCCATTGAGAAGCACTCTTTGAGTCCGATTCTGTAGCCAACTGTGGATCTACCGGATCGTTGTTTCATCTAGCCCACTTTGAGCTAATTTGCTCATCAGGACATCATGGGGCACTTTGCCGAAAGCTTTGCTGAAGTCGAGGTATATTATGTCCACAGCATTCCCACAATCCACAAGGGAGGTGACTTGATCAAAAAATGAGGTCAGATTCATCTGGCAGGACTTGTTCTTCACAAATCCATGTTGGCTTCGAGTAATCACAGCATTGTTCTCAAAGTGCTTCCAGATGGATTGCTTTATCATCTGGTCCAGAATTTTCCCAGGGACTGATGTCAGACTGACTGGTCTGTCTGCAATCCATGTTCTGCACCCGTAACAGCTGATGTCTGCATCCTGTATAAATTATGCCCATGAAAAGACATTTGCCCCATCTCTTTTTATTTTGCACCACTTTGACAGTTTGGCATCACTCATTAGGATTGGAAAGGGACAAGGAGTTATGCGGGTTGCTGATGCTGTCTACACAAACTGCTGGGAATCTCAGGGTGAAGAAAAACACTCCTTTTAAATTGTGTGGGAACACGCATTTGTGGAATTGTGATGTAAATATTTCTGCGGGTAGCGAACGTGCATTCAAATGACTTCTGCCACACTTAAGATGAGATGTCTGGTTTCAGAGATTTTAGCAGCCAGCGCTGACACTTCCAAGGAAATCTTTGTTGCCATGAGATCTAGCCACTTGCTGCTTTTGCCAAATGAGAGCTGAGGCTCCTGAGAATTTAGTGCCTGACACTTGGATGGCACACAATCTGTGCAAAAGGAAATTCACATTGCAGGCACTGGAATGCAGAGCTCTGCAAAACAGATGCAAATGCACTGTGTTATTTATTCCTGTTTGATCAAATTGCAGGGCTGGACTTTTTGTGGAATTATCCAAGAACTGAACTGCAAGGTTTTAAGCAGGCAGGGTTTTGTACCCCAATTTGAGCCCCTGGCCTTTGTTTCTGTCAATTAATTAGCGAGAGAACACCCCAACCTTTTCATCCAGTGAATCCTTAAGGAAGCTTATGACAAGAGTTAAAAACAATACACGGATCAAATGAAAGGCAGAGAGGGTTGGATCCAGGATCTGCCTTCGATCGATGGAAGGGGTCCACTCACAGAAGGTGCCCCTGTCTGATTTTGGGGAGCCCCCCTCTCCTCTGCACCACAGCTTACCCCATTCAGCAGGGTCCCCCAATCCTCTGTGTAGCATTTTAGGGGGCTGGAGGGGCTGCCATAGGAGAGGTATCAGGGCCGGCGTCAAAGGTAGGCATGGTTGGGCAATTGCCAAGGCCCCACACCCCAGCAGGGGCCACTAACTGGTGCCCCCTGGACTTGCTCCTCTTCGCCATTGCAACCTGCTTCTTCCCCTGCCTCCCTCTCTGGGCCAGACAACGGTTGTGGCAAGGAGGAGGGGGAGCGAGAGCCGCTGGTGACCATGGTGGTGAGGACACAGACTCACTGAGGGAGGGGGCCCATGGAGGGTGCTTTGCCCTCCAAAACCTGCAGCCAGCATGGGGGAGAGGGTGGGGAAATCCACTTCCACCAGAACTGTTGCATGCCACTAAATCTGGACCCAGCCCAATATGGACTGCTAAAATTGGCAGTGGAGCAGCATTGCACTGGCATTAGAGCAGAGGTGCACGACCTCTTTCAGCCCGTGGGCTGAATTCCACTTCGGAGAAGCTTTCAGGGGCAGCATTCCAGAGGTGGGGCCAAGGAATCATAGAATAGTAGGGTTGGAAGGGTCCTACAAGGCCATTGAGTCCAACCCCCTGCTCAGTGCAGGAATCCAAGTCAGAGCATCCCCGGCAGATGGCTGTCCAGCCTCGTCTTGAACTAGGGGTGGACGAAAGTCACTTACCTGTCCTCGAAGGACGTTCGCGGTGGGGGGAGGTGCTTCGCTGGTCCCCCCGCGAAGTTCAGGCCGGGGGGGGAGGCTTCCCGCCTCACCCGGCCGAAATTCAGGCCGGGGAGGAGGCTTCCCGCCTCACCCGGCCGCGAACGTGAAAGTTTAAAAAAACAAAACAAAAACGCCCCCTGATAGGCTACGTGACGATTCACGTAGCCTATCACGGCTAGATCTGCAAAGTCAGCCGTGATAGGCTACGTCAATCGTCACGTAGCCTATCACGGGTGACTTTAAAAAAAAAAAAAAAAGCGCGTACGCTAATGGCGGCCCCCATAGGGAGCCGCCATTCGCGTTCCTTATTTAGTCGCTGTAGTGTACGTAAATGTTTATGTAGACTACGGCGAAAATAAGGGCAACACAAATAGCTTTTTTTTTTTCTTTCATTGCAATTGCGGCGGCGGCAGCTGGTCGAAAGACCGGCTGCCGCTCCCGCCCTGCTCGAACACCCGCTGAACCGCCGGCCGGACCCACCGCCGGGAGGGACATTCGGCGAAGGTAAGGCCCGTCCCGGGGGGGGGGTGCGGGGTGCGGGGGTGTGTGCGGAGGATTTCTCCCCGAAACCTGTTCGGGGGGCCGAACACGTTGGCGCTCGGCCCCCCGAAGTTTCGGGGAGAAATTCTCCGCCAACCCTATCTTGAACGCCTCCAGTGTGGGAGAGCCCATCGCCTCCCTAGGTAAGCCAGCAGATTGCAGCTTAAAGCACTTACTGCCAGCAATTCAGCCTTAGCAGAGGCATTTCAACATTTGGGAATGGGGAAAAAATGCACAAAACTAGGAAACCATCGAACAATTGGGGGTCGGGGAAAGGGGTCGGGGACAGGGAAGGGGTATGGCCCCCTGGGGAATCCCAGAGGGTTCAGCTGAGACCAGAAGGGGTGGATTTGTCTCCTAGACCAGAGGTTCTGCAGCTCTCGTGTAGACTGACAATTAACAAGAGTCCTATACAGTCCTCGTTTGGATCTTGAGGAACCGAAATCCAATGCATAGGAGAGAATTGGGGTGCCATGACAGAAAAGGCCCTGTCTGTGGTTTAGCCACTCACTATGAGAAGTCTCCACCAGCAAAGACAAACAGCCTGCCACTGCCATTTTAGTTTAGTCAACAGAGCCTAGGAAGATGAAGCGAAATGCCTGAGGATGTTCGGGGAGCGGTTGGGGGGAGTTGAATTGCAGGGTCCTTGAGAAATGGGTGTTGCTCTCCTCCCTCTCTTGCTGCTTGGCAGGGTAAAGGCCAAGAAAGGGGTGAACCTGCTCATGACCAGATCCAGGCATACCCAGTGGCTCGTGAATTCGGAATTTCAGACTGGCAGCAAACACTCCACGTCAACCGTTGATGTGGCCTGGATTGGCGGTGCACTGCCCAGGTAGGACTCCCATCCGGCTTTTGAGATTTTGGTCCACATGCTTTTGAGCCTTTTTTTTCTTTGCACAATGAGGTCCAGAAACTTGTCTTTTCATTTAAATTCATGTGCTTTTGTGTTCAGAAAAAAGTGACGACTAAAGGAGAAGCATGATAAAAGTTTAGAAAGGCTTGTTTTGTTTTGCTTTCCTCCCTGTCCCCTTCTCCTTCTCCCTAATTTATATACTGCTCTCCACAAAGGTATCCAAGCAGTGATCAATGGCATCAAAACAACAATAAATACAACAATAAAAACAACACCATACAAATTAATCAGCAATTCAACCATACACTCTGCTGTATGCTACCACGCAAAGCTGGCTGGGTCACACTTCAGGGAAAGCCTGTGTAAAGAGAGGAATATGATAATTGCCAATAGATTCAGGGCAGACAAACAGGAGTTCTTTATGTAATGCCCAATTAATTTAAGGAATTTACTGCTACACGATGTTAGCCATGATGGTGAGATGGAGCCTCCAGTTTCAGAAGAAGTCTACATCTGAGTACCAGGTGCTGGAGACAAACGACAGAGGACTTCCCAGAAGCAACTTTTTTTCCCCACTGTGGAAAACAGGATGTTGGAGTAGACCAGAGGTGCTGACCCTCAGCTCTGTGGGCCAAATCCAGCCCTCCTGCAGTCCCAATCCATTCTCTGTTTGATGGCCACACCCCTTCTCCCTGGCCCTACCCCTTTCCCCCAACCACCAATCGTTTGGTGTTTTCCCGGCTTTTGCAGTCTTTCCCAGCTTCTAAAAGGTTGAATTACCTCTCCTAAGGCTGAGTTACTGACAGTAAGCGCCTTCAGCTACATTATGCTGGTATTTTTTGTACCCCCCCATCATGCCTTTAAAGGGGCTGCGGCGGTGGCTTAGTGGTTAAGACGCTGAATTGCAGACCGGAAGGTCAGCAGGACAGCAGTTCGAGACCCGAGTGCTGCGTGACGGAGTGAGCTCCCGTCTCCAGTCGCAGCTTCTGCCCACCTAGCAGTTTGAAAGCAAGAACTTGCAAGTAGATAAATAGGCACCGCCTCGGCGGGAAAGGTAACAGCGTTCCGTGCACCTCGGTGTTCAGTCACGCCGGCCACATGACCACGGAAGCGTCTTCGGACAGCGCTGGCTCTTCAGCTTAGAAATGGAGATGAGCACCACACCCTAGAGTCGGACACGACTGGTTGGGGACACCTTTACCTTTTATCATGCCTTTGGCCCTGCCCACCACTGGAATACAGCTCCTGAGAGCATCTGGGTGACCAGCCAGATGGGCGATTAATAAATTTAATAATACAAATAAAATAAAATAAAATCTCCAAAATGGACGCCGTCCCTGAAAGCGGTTCGACACCCTTGCGTTAGCCCAAGGGGTGCGGTTCAGGTTATTTCATGTCGAAATCCACAAGGATCGAATTATCAAGCATCCCTCGTCACCCTAGACGTGTGGGAGATAAAGCAGCCTGGTCGATGTTAGCATGGGTTTTTTTTTATTTCCGCATGTATCGTCTTGTTTTTAAGACAATTAACTGATGATCCCTTCCCACAGGGACAAAACAACCGTAGAGTATTCCAAAGTTAAAAACAGCTTTTTAAAAAAACCGCAGCGCTGTCGCACAGGTAAGATGACGTCGACCCATTGCCGTCACCCCTTGTCGTGTCGCAGTGGCGGCGGTGAAGCCACGCAATCCCATTGGCTGAGTGAGAGTCCCGTGACACAGAATGTTCGCAGATATTCCAGCAGCTACAGGGACAAAGCTGCCCGAGTATTTGCAGACCTGCTGCTGGGAGAGAAGCAAAAGTGGTTTTCAAACTGCCTGCTAGGGTGAGGGGAAAAGGCTCCCTCAAGGCTCTGGAACGTCTGGCCCGTGGGTGTAATCTGTCCTGCCGAGGTTCTGCGTCATATCCATGGAGCCCCACCCCTAGGAGAAACCCCCACGGAGGAATCCCCACGGAGGAATCCCCACTGTTACCTCGGAGATAACAGCAAGTGGCGGGGGGCTCTGCTGGTGTGGGAAAAACGGCCTCTCTTTCCAGGGCCGTCTTGAGCGGCGACGAACACCGCCACAGAGATGACGCATGCTGCATGAAGTCAGGGAATGAGCCAGCACTGAGAGGAGTCCGTGCTCTTTGCGGTGCCGGCCGCTCCATTGCCGGAGCAGGCTGAGGTCCAGGCAGCGGCCTCGAGAGAGAGAGAGGGGGGCTTGAGCTCACCAGACCATCCTTTGGCTGCAGGCTTCCCGTTGATTATTTCATAAGCTACTCAAGTCATGAGGCGCTGCGCAAAGTCCAGGGGAAAGCCTGCGAACTCCGCCGGCAGGCTTAGAGTCAAAGAAGGAGCATGAAGGGGAGTTACAGGTCTACGCCAGGCTGAATGCACAGAGCTCAAAGGTGTCACTAACCGGGAAGGCATCTGCCTGCCTTGCGAAACAGTAGTGCTGGACAGAACCAGGTGTCCCCGGGACAGAGGGCACAGCAGTAGGGACAGCCCCGTCCTTTCGTCCGGAAGAAGGTTCTCTCTGTGGTGCAGGCACACGCTTTCGTTCCGTTCGTTAGACTTCTGTACAGTGGAAGCTGGTGGCTCTGATGCCAGCGGGGCACTGGGTCCGCTCCAGGTGTCAGTCAGAAACAGTCAGAACTGGTTCACCTTGGACAGCTCCTTTAGAGTTCCGGCGGGTTCTGACTGAAGCCTGGAACAGATTCACCGCCCCATGTGCTGGCCAGTAGCCAAAGGTCTCTGGGCAGTTTACAAAGACGTTTTCCCTGCCTTACCGGGAGATGCGGGGATTGGACCTGGGACCTTCCGCATGCCAAGCAGGGGCTCTGCCACTGAGCGGGGTTTGCGGGGTTTCCAAAAGCACGTGGCTAATCACTGCAGCTAATCGCATGCCGGATGTGAAGGACCTTTGGCCTGATCCGGCGGGCTTCTCCTTATTTGTTTTTTACTCCATTTATATCCTGCCTCTTTTTCCTCTTGCAAAGAGGCCAGGGGTCTCCCGTGCTCCTCCTCCTCTCCATTGTATCCTCCCAACAACCCTGTGAGGTAGGTGAGGCTGAGAGTCAGTGACTGGCCCAAAGTCTTCCGGTGAGTTTCATGGCTGAGTGGAGACTAGAACCTAGGTCTCCCCGGTCCCACCACACACTGTAAGCACTATTCCACACGGGCTTATTCTCTTTTCTTCACAGTAAGGGGCATCTGTCCAGAGATGGGGTTATCTGGGGTCTGGCAGTGTCCTGGGGGAGCTCGCCAGATTCTGTTTCCCTCCTCGCACTTGCTTGCTTATTTATCTGTGCCTTTTTGATCCCACCCCCTTCATGGAAGCCAAGGCAGCGGCATGCACACGGTTCCCGTGTGGTCGCCCACCCAGAAACTGGCCAGACCCAGACCTGCTTCGCTCCATCATGGTGGATGCAGCGTGTGCCTTGCGGCCACGTCCGGCACCGCTGTTCGCATTTCAGAGCATCCCTGACGGAACCCATTGCTGTTCATTATCTCAGCCAACGGTCCCCTGTTTCTCAGCTCTGTCTAATCGCTTCACTGGACCACATCCCTTTTTCTCAACCTCCGTGAAGTGCTTTCCAAATTAAACATTCTCCCTGCCTCCCCTCCCGTTCCTTCTTGATTTTGGCTCCCTTCCCCGAGAGCTTCCTATTTCATGGTCTGGCGGGGCTTCCGATCAGCCAGCTGTGCCAGCCGTGACCAATAACCCTCTTGCCCCTGTCCGGAGTGGATTTCCACCCCCCTAGCAGGCGATCTGGTGATCTCCAGGAAACAGGCTTCCTTGTTGCCTCCCACCAGCCGCTGCCTGGAGATCTCTTCCCTGTAGCCAGCAGCCTTGGTAGCGGTACCAAAGGATCATAGAATCATAGAATCATAGAATAGTAGGGTTGGAAGGGGCCTACAAGGCCATCGAGTCCAACCCCCTGCTCAAGGCAGGAATCCAAGTCAGAGCATCCCTGACAGATGGCTGTCCAGCCTCGTCTTGAAGGCCTCCAGGGTGGGAGAGCCCACCGCCTCCCCCGGTAATTGGTTCCATTGTCGTATTGCTCTTACAGTCAGGAAATTTTTCCTGATGTTCAGCTGGAATCTGGCTTCCTGTCACTTGAGCCCATTATTCCGAGTCCTGCACTCTGGGATGATCAAGAAGAGATCCTGGCCTTCTTATCTGTGGCAACCTTTCAAGGACTTGAAGAGTGCTGTCATATCTCCCCTCAGTCTTCTCTTCTCAAGGCTAAACATGCCCAGTTCTTTCAGTCTCTCTTCATAGGGCTTTGTTTCCAGTCCTCTGATCATCTTTGTTGCCCTCCTCTGAACCCTCTCCAGTTTGTCTGCATCCTTCTTCAAGTGTGGTGCCCAGAACTGGACACAGTACTCCAGATGAGGCCTAACCAGTGCTGAGTAGAGGGGAACTAGTAATTCCTGGGATTTGGAAGCTATGCTTCTATTAATGCAGCCCAAAAGAGCATTGGCCATTTTTGCAGCCACATCACATTGTTGGCTCATATTCAGCTTGTGATTGACAACAATTCCAAGATCCTTCTCACTTGTAGTGTGGTTGAGCCACATATCCCCCATCTTGTAACTTTGCATTTGGTTTCTTTTTCCTAGGTCCAGAACTTGGCATTGTTAAAAAAATAAAAAATAAAAAAAAAAAAATGTTAGGGGCCTCCCCCTCGGCCTCCCCTGCCGAACTCCCCTGGCCAACTCCTGTTTGCTCCCACTGTCCACTCGCTCTGGTCGCTTGCTCTCTGGGAGCTTGCCTGCTTCTGTAGTCCCTGGACCAGCTGGAGCAGCTTGCTCTGCTCTGCTCTGTTGCCCCCCCCCCCCGCCCTGCAACTCTCCATCTTTGAGAATGTGCCAGAGTGGAACAATTAAGGAAGTGGGGTGATGGGGAGCTCTCTAACCAACCTGTTCTTGAACAGAATGGCTGCGTCTCAGTGCCCGGGAAAGTGCTTCAGCAGTGGGGTATTTCTGCCCGTCGTGCAGTTCTTAAAAGCCCAGGCAGCCCCCCATTGCAGACCTTGTGCCGGACCTGTTGGCGCCTCTTGACTGCGGTGTGCAGGGGACTCGAGCGGAATGCGAGAGCCGTCATGTGGCCCCTGGCCAGTCATTCTTGGCCGCGATGCCTTGCCTGTCAAATGAGTATTGAATGTACGGGATTTGCTGCCACCCTAGAGGAAGAGAGGTCCATCAGTGGCTAAGCATGGAGCTTCCACATGTAGAGGCCAGATTCCAGCTGAACATCAGGAAAAGCTTCCTGACTGTTAGAGCAATGGAACCAATGACGTAGGGAGGCGGTGGGCTCTCCCACCCTGGAGGCATCCAAGACGAGGCTGGACAGCCACCTGTCAGGGATGCTCCGACTTGGGACTCCTGCATTGAGCAGGGGGTTGGACTCAATGGCCTTGTAGGCCCCTTCCAACGCTAGTATTCTATGACTCTACCTAGGGAGGAGGTGGGCTCTCCCACACTGGAGGCATTCTGGACGAGGCTGGACAGCTACCTTTCAGGGATTCTGTGACTTGGACTCCTGCATTGAGCAGGGGGACTCAATGGCCTTGTAGGCCCCTTTCAACCCTACTCTTCTAGGATTCTGTGACTCTAAGACCAATCAGCAGTGGACAGAGGAGGAGAGGACCAGGAGGGAGCTCGAATGGAGAGGGGCCGTGGGCAGGAAAGTAGCCCTGTCATGGCGGTTGGTGGTAGGGGTGGACGAAAGTCCCTTACCTGTCCTCGAAGCTTGCTTCGCGGTGGGGGGGAGGTGCTTCGGTTCTCCCCACGAAGTTCATGCGAGGGGGGGGAGGCGCCCCACCTCGCCCGGCCGAGATTCAGGCTGGCGGGGAGGCGCCCCATCCCTCGCCAGCAAAATTCAGGCCGGGTAGAAGCGCCCCGTCTACCCGGCCGCGAAAAAAAAAGTAAACAAAAAACAAAAAACCCCACCCCCGTGATAGACTACGTAACAATTAACGTAGCCTATCACGGCTGACTTTTGAGATCTAGCCGTGATAGGCTACGTAAATAGTCACGTAGCCTATCACGGGTGACTTAAAAAAAAAAAAAAGGCGCGTACGGCTAATGGCGGCCCCCATAGGGAGCCGCCATTCACGTTCCTTATTTCATAGAATCATAGAATCATAGAATAGTAGGGTTGGAAGGGGCCTACAAGGCCATCGAGTCCAACCCCCTGCTCAGTGCAGGAATCCAAGTCAGAGCATCCCTGACAAATGGCTGTCCAGCCTCGTCTTAAAGGCCTCCAGTGTGGGAGAGCCCACCGCCTCCCCAGGTAATTGGTTCCATTGCCGTATTGCTCTGACACTCAGGAAGTTTTTCCTGATGTTCAGCCGGAATCTGGCTTCCTGTAACTTGAGCCCATTATTCCGTGTCCTGCACTCTGGGATGATCAAGAAGAGATCCTGGCCTTCTTCTCTGTGACAACCTTTCAAGTACTTGAAGAGTGCTATCATATCTCCCCTCAGTCTTCTCTTCTCAAGGCTAAACATGCCCAGTTCCTTCAGTCTCTCTTCATAGGGCTTTGTTTCCAGTCCCCTGATCATCTTTGTTGCCCTCCTTTGAACCCTCTCCAGCTTGTCTGCATCCTTCTTAAAGTGTGGTGCCCAGAACTGGACACAGTACTCCAGATGAGGCCTAACCAGTGCTGAGTAGAGGGGAACTAGTACTTCCCGGGATTTGGAAGCGATGCTTCTATTAATGCAGCCCAAAATAGCATTTGCCTTTTTTGCAGCCACATCACATTGTTGGCTCATATTCAGCTTGTGATCGACGACAATTCCAAGATCCTTCTCGCTCGTAGTGTGGTTGAGCCACGTATCCCCCATCTTGTAACTGTGCATTTGGTTTCTTTTTCCTAGGTGCAGAACTTGGCATTTGTCCCTATTAAATGCCATTCTGTTGTTTTCTGCCCAGCGCTCCAGCCTATCAAGATCACTTTGAATTTTGTTTCTGTCTTCCAAAGTATTAGCTATCCCACCCAATTTTGTGTCATCTGCAAATTTGATCAGCATTCCCTGCACCTCCTCCTCCAAGTCATTAATAAAAATGTTGAAGAGCACTGGGCCCAGGACTGAGCCCTGCGGTACCCCACTCGTTACCTCTCCCCAGTTGGAGAAGGTCCCATTGATAAGCACTCTTTGAGTCCGATTCTGTAGCCAACTGTGGATCCACTGGATCGTTGTTTCATCTAGCCCACTTCGAGCTAGTTTGCTCATCAGGATATCATGGGGCACTTTGTCGAAAGCTTTGCTGAAGTCGAGGTATATGATGTCTACAGCATTCCCACGGTCCACAAGGGAGGTGACTTGATCAAAAAATGAGATCAGATTTGTCTGGCAGGACTTGTTTTTGACAAATCCATGTTGGCTTCGAGTAATCACGGCATTGTTGTCAAGGTGCTTCCAGATGGATTGCTTTATGATCTGCTCCAGAACGCTATTTCTGAAAATAAGGGCAACGCTATTTGCGTTGCCCTTATTTTCGCCGTAGTCTACGTAATCTTTACGTAGACTACAGTGACCAAATAAGGAACGTGAATGGCGGCTCCCTATGGGGGCCGCCATTTGCGTACGTGCTTTTTTTTTTTTTTTTTTAAAGTCACCCGTGATAGGCTACGTGACGATTTACGTAGCCTATCACGGCTGACTTTGCAGATCTAGCTGTGATAGGCTACGTGACGATTTACGTAGCCTATCACGGCTGACTTTGCAGATCTAGCTGTGATAGGCTACGTGACGATTTACGTAGCCTATCACGGCTGACTTTTGAGATCTAGCCATGATAGGCTACGTTAATCGTTACGTAGCCTATCACGGGTGTTTTTTTGTTTTGTTTTACTTTCTTTGTAATGGCGGCGGCGGCAGCTGGTCGAAAGACCGGCTGCCGCCCCCGCCCCCGCCCCTGACGAAGACCCAATGAACCGCCGCTGGGACCCATCGCCGGGAGGGACATTCGTGAAAGGTAAGTCCCATCCTGGGGGGGGGGGGTGGCGGAGAATTTCACCGCCGATTTCGGGGGGCCGAATGCGTTGGCGCTCGGCCCCCCGAAGTTTCGGGGATAAATTCTCCCCCATCCCTAGTTGGTGGAGGGGTAATAGATAGAGTAGTGTGAACTTTAGGGGAAGGGAGGGGCAAGACCAACTGAGATGGGGTGGAGTGGGCCACCCTGTGGGTCAGCAACACTGCACAGTAAACTGAGACCAGAGGTCTCGTGCCACAGTCTAACGGGCAAGTTTGATTTCTACACAAGGGAAGCGGGGATGGGTGAAGGATCACAGGCCCTTTTGACGCTCAGCCACCCCCCTCAGCCAGCCCCACGGGGCCAGGAGGGCACGGCGGCATCATTGCAGCAGCTGGAGTTCAGCAGCATGCTGCTCCTGAATGTGGAAGCCCAATTAGTGATGGTGGCTGGTGCCACCAAGAGATCCGTCTTCTGTCATGGATTGGTCTAAATCCCATTAAAAGCCATCTTAAGCTGGCAGCAAACATCACCTCATCTTGCGGCGTTGAATTCCTTCAACCAGCCTCCCCCCCACCCGGCACCCTCCACATGTGCTGGACTACAACTCCCATCAGCAGGGTCCTGCTGTGGGGATGATGGGAGTTGTACTCCAACACATCAGGAGGGCCCCTTTGAAGGTTTGGGGCTTAGACAGGCAAGGAAAAGTAAAAGGTCAGGCCTAGAGGCCTGAAGTTTTTTGTTGGGAGGGGGTATCCCTGAGAGGAGTAGTTTCATTTTCCTGGTTAAGTTTCAGTTTCATTTCCCCAGTTATGTTTCATTCCTTCAGGTTTGAAATAGTATTTTCAGTTTTGAGGGAGGAAGGTATAAAAAGAGAGAGTCAGAAAGACCAGAGCAGTAAGAGCAGAGTCGAGACCAGAGCCTGAAGAGGGAGCAGGAAGAAGCAGTCTGGAGAAGTCTGCAGCACTTTGAATTGGGCCTTGAAATGGACTGGCAGCCAGTGCAGATGGAAAAGTACTGGCATAATATGAGCTCATTGGCCAGTCCCCGTTAATAGTCTTCCGTTTTCCAAGGCAGCCCCAGGTATAATGCACTGCAGTGATCCAGACGAGAAGTTATCAAAGCATGGATAAATGTAGCTAGGGTATCTCTGTCCAGATAAGGGCGCAGTTGGTATACCAGCCTAAGCTGATAAAAAGTGCTCCATGCCACTGAGTTCACCTGTGCCTCAAATGACAGTTCTGGGTCCAAGAGCACCCCCAGATTACGAACCTGATCCCTTTAGGGGGAGTGCAACCCCCTCCAGAACAGGTTGACATCACCTAGCTGGGCAGACGAACCACCCACTCACAGTACCTCCGTCTTGTCTGGATTGAGTCCCAGTTTATTGGCCCTCATCCAGTCCATTACCGTGCCCAGGCACCGATTCAGAACAGCCACTGCCTCACCTGGGTTTGACGAAAAGGAGAGGTAGAGCTGGGTGTCATCCGCATCTTGATGGCACCTCAGCCCACACCTCCGGATAACCTCCCCCAGTGGTTTCATGTAGATGTTAAACAGCATGGGGGATGAAACAGAGCCCTGTGGAACCCCATGGCACAATTGCCATGGCACAGAGCAATAATCCCCCAGCACCACCTTCTGGAATTGCCCATCCAAGTAGGAGCGGAACCACTGCAGTGCCTCCAGCTCCTGACCTGGCCAGAAGGATACCACGGGTGATGGCATCTTCCTGCTCCCATGCTCTCCTCATGGTAAGCACCCCACCTTGACTGGGAGGAAGGTTTCGGCAGCGGGGACAGCCCTGGGGCTCAATCGGATCTGATGTGAGGCTTGGCACTCGCTCTGAGATTTGGAGAAGGCGAAACCCCCCGACCCGAGCCGTGCTTTAAAAAATAATAAAGCCGTCTTGAAAAGCAATGTGAAGCCAAAGGCATGGATTAAAGGCCTGGCTTCTCTGCCCGAGGAGGCTTCCAGGAGAGGGACTGATAAGCCTTTGTAGGGGGCTTGTTTTAAGCTGAGGGAAGGGCCCAGATGCCCAGCTGCCATTTCTCAGGCTCCGAGATAAATGGGAGAGAAAGCTGGGGAAGCAGGCAGGGGAGGGAACAGACAGACACTGGCAGCGTGAGCGGGCTTCAAAAACACCGAGCTCAGAATCGCGATCCAGTTGTTCAAACACAAGGCTTGTGATGAAGGCTCTTGGGTTTGGGGAAGATGCAGGTCGTAATGCGATGCAGAGGTCTGTGACGAGGCAAAGATAGTCTCAGACTGCTGAGTTGGCCGCATCTGTATTTTATTAAACCACTTTTCAGAGAGTAAAGGGGAGCGTTGGTTTGTTTTTAGATCAAAGTAGACCTTCTGGTAAAGAGGGGCCTTTTCAAGTCAATCTTCAGAGACATGAGGACTAGAAGCTTGCTTTTTAATTAAATGCAAAGAGGAGGAGGCTGCCTGACAGCCCCATTGCTGCAGTGACGGAAAATCTCTGCATTTCGGGTAGCATGCTCTGGTGGCAACAGGAGTCTCCAGGACTCCCTGGTTCTGGGTTCAGATCCTTGACATGCTCCTAAATATATGTTCAGATTCTACTTGTAAGAAGCAGTGGCCATATGATTTGTCAGTGGTCCACTTTGATGGGCCAGAAGGAGGAGAGGTTGGACCATTACCCACCTTCCCATCTTGTCTATGGTGGTGAAGTTCGTTCAACTCCAAGCATCTTTCTATCCCTCCAACATTATGCGCCCGGGAGATCTGTGGCTTGCAGAAATGTCAGTCCAACAGAAACTCCTCATTTCATCTGTCTGTCTGTCTGTCTGTCTGTCTGTCTGTCTGTCTGTCTGTCTGTCTCTATCTATCTATCTATCTATCTATCTATCTATCTATCTATCTATCTATCTATCTATGGGGCTAGCCACGAACCAGGGGGAAATGGCTAATTAGCACATGCTGCAGAGTAAACGCAGCCTTGAAAGGTTAGAGGCGGGCGATGAATTCCAAGTGATTATGATCACCTTTTAAGAAAATGCCCCAGTCAAATATTATGGCTGTGGAAAAGAGGCATGGCTTTGGAGGGCTGTTTCACCTGCACACCCCCCCACACACACACACGGCACACACCACTCGGGGATTTGGACATCAAGGGTTTTGTCTTGGCATTTCAACTCCGTGCATCCAAGCACTCTGCAGAGAGCATGGAAAAGAGTGAAGGAGCATTGGGGCTGAAGTGCCATGGGAGCAGTTGGGCAGTAAGAGGAGCTGTTGAGTTGTGGGCCCATTCCCCCACCATTGTGCCTCTCTAGGATTTGTTACTCAGAGGTATACTTCCTTCCTATGGGGAGGTTCAATTCCTAGCCAGCAATCATGGGTCACAAGAACCATACGAGAAGAGGCAGTGTGGCACAGGGGAAGGCAATCCTGTGCCACACTGATCCTATATGGATGTTTTGGACTAAACCTGAGAGCCAGCGTGGTGTAGTGGTTAGAGTGTTGGGCTGGGACTTGGAAGATCCAGGGTCTAGTCCCCACGTGGCCATGCACTGAGCAGGGGGTTGGACTCGATGGCCTTGTAGGCCCCTTCCAACCCACCTATTCTATGATTCTATGAAGCTCACTGGGTGACTCTCGACCAGTCAGTGACTCTCAGCCTCACCTACCTCACAGGTTGCTGTGAAAATAAAACAGAGAAGGAGGAACATGTAGGGCACCTTGAGATCCTTGCAAGTGGAAAAGAGATGGGATATAAATGTATGCGTAAGGAATAATAAATGTAACAATAAATATAATAAAACTCCCAGCCAGTCTGGCGAATATCCAAGGATTATAGGAGTTGTGGCCCCAGTGATCTGGACAGCACTGGGAATGCCAACCCTCTGGGTTAGAGTTTCTGACTAGGAGTGGGGACTTCCTGGCTCAATCTGCCTTTGACCATAAAACTCCCTGACCCGACTCCCGTTCTTAGTCTAATAGTCCAGTTGTGAGGGCAACATTGGGGGAGGGGATTGAAGGAAGAACCAAGGGGCACCACTTCCGTCCTTTCTTTTTTTTAAAGCAGCATACATTAGGGAAAATTGCATACCGAAAGCCATATATCAGGAGAATGTGCCTGCAGCATTAGGGAAGAATCACATACAAAAATGCATGCATTCAGGAAAATTCCATCCAAAAAGGCATCTATGGGGTAAGTGCTTGGGGAAAAGTGCATAGATTAGAGGAAATTGCATACAAAAATGTGTTTGAATGGTCATGTGCCTGAAAAGGCACATGAATTATCGTGCAGGTTGGGGGGGGGGGATATTTGCAAATTGATGTGGAAATGGGACAGAGCAATCTTGCGCTTGGAAAAAAGACATGCGCACATCATGAAAAGTGAAACGGCTGTGTCCATCCCTAATTGTGAGCGTCCCTGGTGTGTGGACATACTGAGCGACCCTTTTACTCCCTGCACATGCTCACACCACTGATCTATGGCCAAGGTGGACCTCAAGCTACCTTGCAGACAATTCATCTGAACTGGATGGCACACAGAATAAGTCTTTTAAATATGACGCCAACCCCATGGAGTGCATGCTCAGGAAAGTGGTGTTTTGAAAACCTTTGTGTCGCCACCCTCAATTTCAGTTGAGTGAGTTGGTGATGTGTGTATGTGTGTGTTTAAAAACAAAAACATCATCAGCCTCTAACACTGGTCTGGATTAAACATTTAAACCAGGTGAAGAACCCCCCCCACCTAGGGTCATAGAATCATTGAAGAGTAGGGCTGGAAGGGGTCCACAAGGCCATCTAGTCCAACCCCCTGCTCAGTGCAGGAATCCAAGTCAGAGCATCCCCGGCAGATGGCTGTCCAGCCTCATCTTGAATGCCTCCGGTGTGGGAGAGCCCACCGCCTCCCCAGGTCATTGGCTCCATTGTTGTATTGCTCTAACATTCAGGACGTTTCTCCTGATGTTCAGCCGGAATCCGGCTCCCTGTCACTTGAGCCCATTCTTCCGTGTCCAGCACTCTGGGATGATTGAGAAGTGATCCTGGCCTTCTTCTCTGGGACAACCTTTCAAGGACTTGAAGGGTCCAGCCCACCAGGGTTCTCCAGATGGCCCCGCCCCTTCCCCCGGCCCCACCCCCTTTCTCCCAACCACCGACGGTTTGGTGGTTTCAAACCTTTTGTGCAGTCTCCCCCCGCCCCTTCTAAAAGTTTGAAATGCCTCTCCTAAGGCTGAGATACTGGCTGCAAGAACCTTAAGCTACATTATGCAGGTGGGGTGGGTTTTTTTTTTTTTTTTTGCATTTGGCCCCACCCATTACTGGAATGCAGCCCCTAAGAACTTATCTGAAATTAATTTGGCCCTCAGCTGTGCCTGATATAAACCAAGGTCAGGAATGGACAGCAAAAGGCTTCTCATTCCCCCCCGCCTCTGCCCCCCCCGCTCACACACACACACACACACACACACACACACTGAAACACACACATACAGACACTTTCTTTCTTGCATCTTCCATATTTATGGCAGAAATACTGGCTGGTCAGGTCCTGGCTTGTCTTTGATTCATAGAATCATAGAAGAGTAGGGCTGGAAGGGGCCTACAAGGCCATCGAGTCCAACCCCCTGCTCAGTGCAGGAATCCAAGTCAGAGCATCCCCGACAGATGGCTGTCCAACCTCGTCTTGAACGCCTCCAGGGTGGGAGAGCCCACCGCCTCCCCAGGGAATTAGTAATTGATTGATTGTTTCAATTGCTGTTTATAGATACAAGTTATCTGCGTGCGCGTGCTGTCTGTGGATATGTTTTGATGTAAATGGTTGTACACTCCGAATAACGTTTCTCGCATGGTTTTTAATTGTTGCGAACCGCCCAGAGAGTTTTGGCTATGGGGCAGTGTAGAAACATAAGAAATGGAATGAAAATGAAATGTACAACATTCCCCAGTCGATGGGGCATTGGCCAAGGATGCCGTCCTGCCCTGGCTGCAGCGGGGGAACTCCTGCCTGTGGCCAGTGGGAATTTCTCCTCAATAAGGCCTCTCTCACAGGCAGGAACGCTGCCCCTGGGACCTTTACCTGAGGTCCAGCCCTTTTACTTGGTGAGGTACGAGGACACCCTGGCTTTTATTCTGACCCACGTTTCCTCTTATCACTTCACCCTTCTGGAGCCACGAACCATGGGTGTAGGATTTTATAAATCAAGGAAATACTAATTAATGACAACATTAAGATGTTAAGGCGCAAATAAGTAACTTTTAAAGCTTCTATATTTGTATAACCTCTCACAGGCACCTACACCTAGTTTCCACTTCAGTCCTGTACGCATAAATCCCAGCCGCTCTCTATCTCATCACAATTTATCTCTTCTTAAGCTGCCTCTTCACAGACCCTATCCAAACCCTATCTCGCCCTCTCCTCCCAAGCCTGTCTGTTCCTTATCTGCTCCCTGTCTGCCCTACACAAGCACAAATCTCTGCTTTTATAGCACACACCATTTCACGCACCCTGCCCGCGCAGCCAGTCGTCTCACCTATGCAAGCGCATCATACCTCCTGCCACTCGTTCCACTCTCACCGTAGATCTGCTTACCATAGAGTTATAACTTCAGTGCACATATTGTATTGTGTATTGCACACAGCTTCAGTGTGTGTGTGTATGAGAGTGTGTATGTGTGTGTATATATATATATATATATGTGTGTGTGTGTGTGTGTGTGTGTGTGTGTGTGTGTGTGTATAATCGTAGAATAGTAGGGTTGGAAGGGGCCTACAAGGCCATCAGGAATCCAAGTCAGAGCTCAATGTGGGAATCCAAGTCAGAGCATCCCTGACAGGTGGCTGTCCAGCCTTGTCTTGAATGCCTCCAGCATGGGAGAGCCCACCACTGCCCTAGGGAATGGGTTCCACTGTCGCATTGCTCTAACAGTCAGTACGTTTTTCATGATGTTCAGGCAGAAGCTGGCTTCCTAGAACTTGAGCCCATTATTCCGTGTCCTGCACTCTGGGATGATGGAGAAGAGATCCTGGCCTTCCTCTCTGTGACAGCCTTTCGAGTACTTGAAGAGCACTATCCTATCTCCCCTCAGCCTTCTCTTGTGCAGGCTAAACATGCCCAGTTCCTTCCGTCTCTCCTCACAGGGCTTTGCTTCCAGTCCCCTGACCATCCCTGTTGCCCTCCTCTGAACGTCTCCAGCTTGTCTGCATCCTTCTTAAAATGTGGTGCCCAGAACTGGACACAGTACTCCAGATGAGTACTGTGTGTGTGTGTGTGTGTGTGTGTATATGTGTGTGTGTGTGTGTGTATGTATGTATCTAAATAGGTGTGTGTGTGTGTGTGTGTATGTATGTGTATATATATATATATATATATACACACACAGACATACATATATATACACACATGTATATAGCGTGTGTGTGTCCTCTCCGCACCAAGGGCTCCAGCAGTCAACCCCTTGTGCTTTCCGTGCATAAGGGCTGCTGGTCTCCTCGTCGTGACCCCCCCCCCCAGTGCTCTAGTCTTCTCCGCCACCCAAGGAGGACACGGCTAGAGCACTTGGGCCCCACCGAGGCCCCTCCTGCCCGCGCCGGGTGTCAAGGGCTTCCTTGACAGCTGGCAGAGGCAAGATGAGTCCTTGCCCCTCTCCCAGCCACTCACCAAACTGCAAGGCTCTCCGCAACCAGGTCTATCAGTGCCCCACAGCTCGGCTAGTGGGGTTGGGAGGCTGGAGGGGGCAGGGGGAGTCTGTTGGACTCCATCCCCTCCTGTGCCACCCCTAGTTTGAAGCTCCCTCTCTGGGAATTGCCCAGCCCCATAGAAATACTTGTTGTCTTTGAGATTTTCCTTCGTCTTTTCGGGTGGTTGGCAAAGAGTCAAGGCAAAACCCTTCCATGCTCTGCAGGCCCAGGGGGACAGCCCCGTCCCCCTTCCCATAAACAGCTTTGGTGAGTTACCCTTGCAGATTTGATCAGTAAGGTTTAGGGAGCTGATGCAATGTTTCTTTTTATTTTTAAAAGCAAGTGTCCATTTCTCAACATCTCTCTGGTTGGTTCTTTCATAAATATATTGGAAACTGGAGATGATTTGATTCGCTTCGTCTTGCCAGGATCTTGGCTTACTCAGGCACTAGGAGTCCATGGTAAACATGTGAACCAGCTCTGGAAAAGGGCCCTCTCCTCCATATATCAAAGCCATAAGCCTGCCTTCTCCACTGGGCAGGGTAAGGGATAATTTAAGAAGACCTGGGAGTGGTGGTGCCATTACCTCTGAAGAATAGAGACAAAAGGGTGTTTAGAAGCCTGCCCTACCTCGCAGCGTGGAGATGCAGGCATACCGGTTTGTCTGTCTCTCACACCCTCGCATTCTGAAATTGCAGCCTTACCATTTCAGGGGTCTGAGATGACCACACCGATTTGGGAGAAACTGGGCACCCCCAGTGCAGTAACACCCCCCACCCAAATTTCCCACAGCCTGAGACTGAACCACCCACCATATTTCCTATAACTCTGGGCTGGGAGAATTTCCAGGAACATGAGCTAATTGTGTGTCTTGACTGGGGAGACGCCTTTAGATGTTCTGTCCCCTCCCCGACCCTGTGACACAGGGCCAAATATCTCAGGTAGTGTTGCGAAGTAGTCAGAGGAGAACCGCCCCCCCTCCCTTGGTTGTGATCAGAACCATCACACTCCAAAACTTCCAGTCAAGTTAAGTGAGAATGTTGATGAAAGAGAATAGCAGAAGAAGTCAGATGCAAAGCAGGAATAATTACACGGAAAAAAAGAAAGAACATGAAATGACTCTAGCTAGTCCACACTGAACATGTGGAGAAAGTGGATAGGGAGACATTTTTCTCCCTCTCTCATCATACTAGAACCCAATGGGGCCATCCCATGAAGCTGATGGGTGGGAGATTCAGGACAGATCAAAGGAAGGACTCCTTCACACAGTGCAAACTATGGAACTCACTACCACAGGATGTCGTGATGGCCACCAATTTGGATGGCTTTCAAAGGGGTTGGACAAATCCCTGGGGGAAAAGGCGATCAATGGCTACTAGTCCTGATGGCTATGTGCTACCTCCAGTATCAGAGGTAGTGTGCGTATGTACACCAGTTGCTGGGGAACATGGGCAGGAGGGTGCTGTTGCACTCCTGCCCTGCTTGTGGGTTTCTTGTGGGCAGCTGGTTGGCCACTGACATATGTCTTCAAGGAATCCATCCTTTGTCCTGAGCGACAGCTCAGGCAACAAGGGTCTGTGGTCAAGATGGCTGGGTCACATCTGGAACAAAGGTTAGGTTTCAGCACCTTGGTCGGCAAACCTGAAACAAAGGAACTAACCAGTGTCTCCAGCAGAGTCTGGGAGCAACTGGCAGGCTTTTGTAGTCAGGCCAGGGGAGTCTCTCTGGAAACTCCACCCCGTCAGGGGCTGCATCTGGCTGTTAAAAGGCCAGCCGCCCTTTCCTGCAGGCGTTGGCTTCTCCTAGGGAATGGCAGCTGGAGAAGGAGGGAGCCAGTTGGCGAGCGCTCCCCGGGGTCTCCCTGTTCACTAGAGGAGCCTGAAGACCGCTCCTCAGAGTCAGAGGGTAGGGGCACCTCCTGGCGGTTGCGTGGACAAGACATTGGGATGGAGGCAGTGGGCCCCACTTCAGAAGGACCAGGGACTGGTTCTGATGCCTCCACAGGGTCACTGTCACTGGAGGCTTCGGTCTCTGAGGGATGCCAGGCCTGGACTATAACAGCCGCTGTGTGACCAGAATGCTGGAGTAGATGGACCCTTGGTCTGATTCAGCATTGCTCTTCCTGTGTTCTTAACTCTTGGAAAAATGGGCTCCATTGTGTGTGAAAAGCACTTGGAGAGCTCCTTTAGAGTTCTGACAGGTTCTGACTGAAACCTGGAGCAGATTCACCGCTCCTCTGTCATCAGAGCCACCAGCCTCCACTGCTCCAGCAGAGACAAGGGGGTGATGTCTAGTCTGTTTCCTGTGCCCGAGATGTCTCTGCCACAGAGCTGGCAAGCCCGGCGTCCACAGCTTGCTTTATTCTGCTGGATTCTTGCTCCCTTGCGGTTTTAAAATTTTAATATGACTGAATTCTTAATTGTGTTTTTGCATGCTGTCGCTTCAACGTGGGCCGCCTTGAAGGGTGGCATATGCATTTCCTAAATAAATAAATATGGTGGAGCCGTAGGGCGCACGGCCTGTCGTTCTGCAGATGGGCAAGGTTCATCTCGAGCTGTTGAGGGCAACTTGTAGGACAACAGATCATTTTCCCAGCAGATCTTGAACCCAAACAACAAACACCACCTTCAGTTCAGTGCAGGCCAAGCAGTTCAAAGTCCAGCCTTCAGAAATGTGTATCAGAGCTGCATAGGGCTGAGGCATTGATTGTTGCTATGAGAACAGGGGTGTTCCAACCCGGTCCCTGTTGTCATTTATGAGAGCCTTCCCCAAACTGGTGCCCTCCAAATGTGTTGGACGACAAGTCCCAGGATCCCACAGCTCTGGGATTCTGGAAGTTGTACAGTGGAGGCTGGTGGTTCTGATGTCAGTGGGGCGGTGAATCCACCCTGGGTTCCAGTCAGAAGCAGCCAGAACTCTTAAGGAGCTACCCAAGGTGCTGAACCCATTTTGGGGATAGGGGTCAGCTCTTTGGAGAGCTCTTCTGACATAGGAACCACCAGCCTCCACTGGCGTTACAGTCCAACACACCTGGAGTGTGGGGACGTTTGTGTGAGAGCACAGGTGTTGAACCTCGAACCTGTGGGCCAGATCTGAACCTCCAAGGTTCCTTGGTCACTTCCCCTTCCACTGGCCCCGACAGTTTTCTGGTCTGGGCGCAGTTTGCATCTCATTATCAAAACGTGGAATGCCTATCCTGAAGCTTTGTTACTGGAAGAAAGGGGTTTAAATAAAATATGCTGGTATTTTTTTTTGGGGGGGAGTTGTTTTGTATTTTGGGCCCCACCGTTTTTTGCCTTTGGCTCCACCCTCTTTGCCTCCAGTACCGCCCACCACTGGAATGCAGCCCCTGTGAGCTTCTCCAAAGTAGAATTTGGCCCTGGAGGCTGAAAGAGGTGTCCCACTTTTCTTTTAGAGAAACTTATCCTCACCTGTCATATTTGCCAGGGTTGAAATGCCGTGGCATTTCCCGCTTCTATAGGCCAGGTTTATTTTTTATCTCTGGAGAACCAGCTTGGAAACTTCGGCATGTGCAAAGAAAGCCCCTCTCAAGGCTGTGTGGTCAGGTGTGCTACCTCTCCCCTTGGCATCCGATAAACTCCCCCTGTCTACTGTTGGCAGGGATGATGGCTCCCCCTACGAGATCATGCAGCTTGACTTTGAAATGGAGAACTTCACCAGCCCATCAGTGACTCGGCGCATCATGTGGCATATAGATTACCGAAGCCGCAACCCACCACCTGACCTGGAGAAGGCCGTGACGGAGCTAACAGTAATTCAGAGGGACATCCGTGCCATCCTTCCGCTGGCTATGGTGAGTGTGTCCCAGTAGCTGGACTAAAAGGCTCTTCCTCGGCTCTCTCTCTCTCATCTTAGCACCGAGACACAAATCCCGCTGCTTGATCCAATTCAGTCTCCCCCAACTTTGTGCACTCCAGATATGTTGGACCACAAATCCCACCAGCCAGCTGTGCTATTTTGACTTGGGGATGATGGGAGTTGTAGCTCAATACATCTGGGCGCACCAAGTTGGGAACAGGGATGTATGGGAATTCCATTGTATTTGTCATGAAATTTTATTTTATGTATGAGAATCCCACTTTGGGGGTGAAAGTTTTTCTGGTTCAGCCTTGTACATTTTGTTTCATTCATGGCAGTGACTTGATCTGTAGCAAGTCAATCCAATATGCGGATTCCATTTTCTTTGTAATGGTGACAATTTGTGGAAATTGGATCTTCCCCTCTCCCCCCTAAGGTCCTTAAATTTCCACACATGAGGTCGTAATTAATTTTTTTAAAATTGGTTATCTTGTGCTAGTACACTCATAATTTCTTTAAAATATATATTTTTATTGGCAATCTTGTCCAAGTGCACATGATTGCAAGTCCGCCTGTCCACTAGGTAGCCCCACAGAGGCATAGTCTCCTCTTGTAAATATCCTTATCAGTTTCATCCTCTCCACACACTGCTTCCTTTAGCCCAGGAGAGCCATATGCCCTACTTGTTGAATAATGTATCAGTTTCATCCTCCCCTTCTGCACTTCCCAACAAAAGGGAAGCGGGGCGGGGGAATTGACGTTATTTGACAAGTAGGGAATATGGTTCTGCTGGGCTAAAGCATAGCATTATGCTTTAGCCCAGCAGAGGCTAAAATTAGCCCCGATATCCTGTCGGGCCTAAAGAGAATAGAGCGCCCTGCATTGCACATCCCTAGTTGGGGAAGGGTGATGAAATACCCCTCGTTCATATAGTTAAGCCTGTAGATGGGTGAGAAATGCATTGTGCTGATATATATATATATATATATATATATATATATATATATATAAAATGGATTTACCCAATTCTCATGTTCCAAGCCTGTTGCGTATCCAAAATCCACATTTTTTTGAGCTTTGCGACACAACTCATCCCAGGAAAAGCACATGCAGAAAATGCGTATATATGAGAAAATTGTGCAGAAAATCACATTGCAGTACTGGAAAATACCACTTTAATGTGCACATTAAAAACAATGTTCGTAAGAATGCATACATTGGGGGATATTTGAATTTTTGTATGCATTTTTTTTTAATGGCAAACATATGCGGAAATGGGATGGGCCAGGTTTGATCTTAAGAATCTGACGATCTCAGCAAAAATGTTATTGACAGATCCATCCCTAGCTAAGCCTGTATTCCTAAACGTTTGGGGTCTCGGGCACAGTTTTATTCCATGATTAAATCTGAATATGAGCCAACCATGTGATGTGGCTGCAAAAAAGGCAAATGCTATTTTGGGCTGCATTAATAGAAGCATAGCTTCCAAATCCTGGGAAGTACTAGTTCCCCTCTACTCAGCACTGGTTAGGCCTCATCTGGAGTACTGTGTCCAGTTCTGGGCACCACACTTTAAGAAGGATGCAGACAAGCCAGAGAGAGTTCAGAGGAGGGCAACAAAGATGATCAGGGGACTGGAAACAAAACCTGATGAGGAGAGACTGAAAGAACTGGGCATGTTTAGCCTTGAGAAGAGAAGACTGAGGGGAGATAGGATAGCGCTCTTCAAGTACTTGAAAGGTTGTCCCAGAGAGGAAGGCCAGGATCTGTTCTCAATCATCCCAGAGTGCAGGACACGGAATCATGGGCTCAAGTGACAGGAAGCCAGATTCCGGCTGAACATCAGGAAAAACTTCCTGACTGTTAGAGCAATGCAACAATGGAGCCCATGACCTAGGGCGGTGGTGGGCTCTCCCACACTGGAGGCATTCAAGATGAGGCTGGACAGCCATCTGTCAGGGATGCTCTGACCTGGATTCCTGCACTGAGCAGGGGGTTGGACTTGATGGCCTTGTAGGCCCTTTGCGACCCTACTATGCTATGATTCTATGAGACACTATGTCATTGCTATATAGAAAACACACACACGCACAGGTCTCTGGGTACTGCCAGTTGAGGAATTTATTTTGCAATCATCCAGCCTCATTTGTGGAAGTTTGTTCTGTGCATGTGCGTGTCTGCAGATGATGCCACCTTCCACTTGTAACCTTCCTGTGTTTTCCCACTGCTTTTTCCATTTTTTTTTTGGTACCACAAAAAAGTCTATCCTGGAGGAAAAGACGGCTTGTTCACTGATTCAGCAGGTGTGAATTGGATAAATTCACATAACAATTCGAACTGGTTGAATTTCTTACCCATCCATAGAAGCATAGAATCATAGCAGCCAACACCAACAGCTGGTAGAATTCGTGATCACTACTATTGCTTGTAAATGCAAACTAGCACTGAACCAAAATTCCCCGAGAGACATTTTTCTGAGAAAATGACTGAGACCTGACTCTCTCTGTCTCTGTCTCTGTCTCTGTCTCTGTCTCTCTTGCTCGCTCTCTCTCTCTCTCTCTCTCTCTCTCTCACACACACACACACACACACACACACACACAAGAAGGCCAATTTGCAGATTCTCCCAGCCCAAATATTCCTCCACAATTTTTTCTGGCAGGTACCTTTTCCTCCCAGCAATGGTTCTAGGTCCAGGGCATTGTGGAGATCAAAAAATCACAGTTGTTCCCTGCTGCCGTAACTGCCCCACCCCGGTAATTGTGCTACTGCCTTTGTTAACTCCAAGGAAGTGTTGTAGAATTTCTCCTCCCTCTGGCAAAATTTGGTGAAATGGTTCCCCCACCCTAATTCCTGGGAAAAGGGGGGCATTTGCACAGAACCATAATGTGAACTGTCTCAAAGAGACCAGTCTGTTATCCTGCAGAAGTGAGCTGATGAGAAGAGAGTGGGAGATGCAGGATGGTTGCACTGGGACTTGGGAGATCCGGGTTCAAGTCTCCACTCAGCCATGAAGCCAACTTGGTGACTGGGCCAGTCACTGATGCTCAGCCTCACCTACCTCACAGGGTTGTTGTGAGGATAAAATGAAGACGAGAAGGACCATGTATGGCACCTTGGGTTCCTTGCAAGAGGGGAAAAGGTGGGATACAAATGTAAATGCCATAATAAATAAAATAAATAAAAAGGCACTCTAATGTGGGTAACGTTTATCACCCTCAGGACACGGAGATCATCAACACGGCCATCCTCACAGGGAGGACGGTAGCCATCCCAGTGAAGGTCATGGCCATCGAGATGACAGGTGTTATCTCTGACATTACGAACACGGCTGTGTGCAAGTCCAGCAACGAGGACATAATCAAGGTGGGTGAGGTGGCCAGGGAGTAGGGAAAAATGGACTAAAGCTGGGTGATCTGGTGATAGCAAGGGAGATTCTGAATACACCAAGAGTACACCAAGGATCAGACCAAGCATTTTGTTCGCAACTGCAGACAGCCAGAAACTCACGAGGAGTGCCTGAAGGCTTGCACGGTGGCTTCCGTCAGATGAATAATAAGACCATCTCTGCTTGAAATCTAAAGAACACAATGCAAAAGGAAAAGGGATTGGGAGGGAGGAGGGGGGAGAAAGAGCAAAAATCAGGTACCTGTTTCAAAGGAGAAATTCGGGCACAAGTAGCCTGCCCTTGTGCTGTGGTGGGCAGACCCCATGAACTATTATGGCAGTACATTCCAGATAAGAATAAGAAGAGCCGCCTGGCCCTGTAGCCCAGGCAAATGGTCAGGGATTGGGTCAAGGTGGGCAATGGAGGCCCATCAAGACCATGGGGACTAGTGCCACCATTTTCTGTTTTGGCTTCTTCCGTCTCGCACAGGTTCAGTGTAAGAGGACTGATACATGAAACCAGGCAGAATGGAGAATAGGAACGTTTCTTTGATGTTGTACTTGGCCATGTGCATAAGAATATGTAAGAAAGCACAGCTTTCTAGCATTGGTGATCCCGACGCCTTTGGGAAGCTCACAAGCAAGGCTTTACAGCAACAGATCCTCTCCTGTTGCTTTCCAGCATTTCCTTTCCAGCATTTCCAGAGGCACAGTGCCTCCAAACCCAGAGGTTCCGTAGAATCCTCAGCGTGAATAGCCATGAACAGACCTCCTCCCACAAAAGGCCCTTTTTAAAGCCCTCCAATCTAGTGGTTACCTATGGCAATACAGTCATAAAATGATAGAATCATAGAAAGTAGGGTCGGGAGGGGCCTACAAGACCATCGAGTCCAACCGCCTGCTCAGTGCGGGAGTCCAAGTCAGAGCATCCCTGGCAGATGGCTGTCCAGCCTCGTCTTGAACGCCTCCAGTGTGGGAGAGCCCACCATCTCCCCAGGGAATGGGCTCCATTGTCGTATTGCTCTAACAGTCAGGAAGTTTCTCCTGATGTTCAGCCGGAATCCAGCTTTCTGTCACTTGGTCCATTCTTCCGTGTCCTGCACTTTGGGATGATCGAGAAGAGATCCTGGCCTTCCTCTCTGTGACAACCTTTCAAGGACTTGAAGAGCGCTATCCTATCTCCCCTCAGTCTCCTCTTCTCAAGGCTAAACAAGCCTCGGTCCTTCAGTCTCTCCTGATAGGGCTTTGTTTCCAGTCCCCTGATCGTCTTTGTTGCCCTCCTCTGAACCTTTTCCAATTTGTCTGTGTCCTTCTTAAAGTGTGGTGCCCAGAACACAGTACTCCAGATGAGGCCTAACCAGTGCTGTGTAGAGGGGAACTAGTACTTCCCGGGATTTGGAAGCTATTCATCTATTAATGAATCCCAAAATAGCATTTGCCTTTTTTGTAGCCACATCACATTGTTGGCTCAATCCCGTCACTCAATTCCTGTCACTTAATACTGAAGACATCGTTCCTTTGTTCCGTCCAGAATACAGATGTATGAGAAATCCTTTTCAGTTCATTATTGATCAGGATTTACCCAGCTCGCACCTTCTGGACTGAACACAGATTTGAGTGCAACCTACAGGTCGAAGTCAATACATTTCCGAGTGTGCAATGTGATTCATGGATCAAAATAGGTTGCATTCAACTGCATGCATACATTTGAAAAATGCATATTAAAAAATGTATACTTTCGGAAAATGTGCACAAATATACTTTAATCGATGGGACAAGAATGTGTACATTTCAAAGATGCGCACAATCGATGCATACACACAAAAACGTGCAGATTTTCATGAGAAAAGAAAAAAAAACAAAGCTTGCAATCTGATACAGACTTGAGTCAGAACGAGCTCTGAGATGGAATTCAGAGAACTTCAGTGAGCTTGAGTTTTGCTGATTTTCACAGCCCCAGTCCTGAATTGCCTTCATGTGATTGCATTGGATGAGCCAAATTTCCACCCTGATGAAGGCCACATTCCCGTACCACGCATAATTTTATAAACTTCAGCCATGTCTCCTTCCCTGGCTTAGTCATCTTCCACCCCCTAACATTTTCGTCCCCTGATCATTTCTGGTGCCCGTTCCTGCACCTTCGCCAAGGTCGGACGTGACTTAATGACTGAACAACAACAACAAAATAGGACACCCCCCGTTTCCTTCACTGGGCAGATGCCATGCCTTCCCTGCGAACGTACACATGGTGCAGGGAAGGATATACAAGAATTGTGTTTCTGTTCACAATTAATGTGAAAATGCCCCAGTTACAATCCTGAATGCAAACAGGAATGCATACATTCGAGAAATGCTCACAAATTCCCAAATTTGCAATCAGGTTGAAAAAATGGTCTTTTTTTTAACGCGCACTTTGAATTGGGCATTTTTTTAAAATGCACATTTCCATGCTTTAGTCAATAGGGAAAAAATACACTCCTGAATGAACTTGAGCACACTCCGGGAGAGTGCGGAGGACAGGAAGGCCTGGCGTGCTGTGGTCCATGGGGTCACGAAGAGTCGGACACAACTGAACGACTGAAAAACAACACACCCTTCTGAAAAATATGTACAAAAAAGCACATTTTTCCTGCTCAAAGTGATCAATTTTCCCATTTGAGTGAGCTGAAAAAAGTACTAAGTCAAAAACGGGAGTGAACTGATATGAGCTTCGAAGTGGTTTTCAGAGAATTTAGGTGAGCTCGAACATCAGTGGTTCTCCCATACCTTGGCACAGAAGGCTGCAGAGGCCAACCTGTCCCCTGCTGAAGAACTCGCCTCTCCCCTCACTTCCCCAATCTGGATAATCTGCTTGATTTATCAGTGCAGTTTTTCATGCTTCTTTTGAAGCCTGAACAAGCCCTGTAGCCATCATGTACTTCCGGAGAGGGATTTGAGACACTTTGATAGGTTAGCGTGTTACTTCCCTGCTCATAAATCTCTCTGGATCTGGTGAAGGGTGGGTGCAAGATGGCCAAAGGATGCATGTTGGGATGAATCATTTATCCAGTCATCTGGCCCCTCACCTTCCATTTTCCATTAAGTTCTTTGACTCTCCTGCTGCTGCCACTGAGTTATGCCAACTGTGCTGTGAGGAGGTGTCTTTGGCAGGGGATCTCGCTTACCTGGAGGGAATGGGAGGGGGGCAATTGAACTGTCAAGGTGATAAACCTGTACCATCCATCAGGCCACCCGCTATCTGTTACTATAAATAATTCAGCATTAAGGAGAGCAGTGGCATCATCCACAGGCCATCTCCTCTCTCCTGGGGTGTGTACAGCAGACGGGGGCATAAACAACAGAGGTAGCTCTATCGATCTCTGGGCTTGAGGGATGCCAGAAACAAGCCTCTGGCAATTTGAGTCATGAGCCACAAGGGCTGCAATCCTGCTTTGCTGTAAGGGAAATCCATGGGTTAGCTATGGAGCACCTGCCTGCACTTTCCAGGCACCGAAAGTAGGGATGTATGAGAAATTTGTTTCAATTTGGCTGGATTAGGATTTACTCAGTTCTCACCTTTCGGACTGAACACAGACTTGGATGCAATTTGCAGTCAACGTTTTTGAGCTTGCAAGGTGATTTGGGGACCACAAGGAAAAAAAAAAAAGAACTTCAGCAAGCTTGACTTTTGCTCATTCACACCTCCCTAACTGGAAGTCAGTTCTCCTTTGAAAATCCTGACATCTCTGATTTTGGCACAGAGCTGGGCCTATTCGGGAAAAGTGCACGCAGAGATACGTATGTTGGTAATAATGTTCAGAAATGCATGCTATTTGGGAAAAAGTCTTGCCAAAAATTGTATATTCATAGAATCATAGAATAGTAGGGTTGGAAGGGGCCTACAAGGCCATCGAGTATTGGGCAAAGTTTTGGGCAATGGGCAAAGTTTTCGCCAAATTGGGCAAAGTTTTGGCCAAAAAGGCACACATTGGGAGAAATGCACACGAAATATGTATGAATTGTCGTGCAGACTTTAAGAAACACTCAAAGCTTGGGATGAACTGAATTTAAGATTGGAGAAATCCTCGAAGTTGGCAATGAAGCAAACTCAAAATTGAGGAGAGAACTGAAAACTGAGAGAAACTGAAATTGTCCATCCCTTGCCTCAAATGTTCATGCTAGTATTTAGGATAGCCTGTACCTGGTTCTGATCTCAGGGCTAGGAAACTGCCCCCTGCTCTCTGCTTGCTTGCTTGCTTATTTATTTATTTCATTTCTATACTGCCCAATAGCCAAAGCTCTCTGGGTGGTTCACAAAAATTTAAACCAAAGAGCACACAATAAAACAATATAAAATATATAAAACATTAAAACCACAACCGGAATAAAACCAGAGTAAAACCTAGCAGCAATGCAGAGATTTAAAATACAGATTTAAAACAGCAAAGCTAAAAGCCTAGAAAGCTAAAATGCTAAAATGCCTGGGAAAATAAAAACCTGGTGCCGGAAGGAATACAATGTAGGTGCCAGATGAACCTCACTAGGGAGCTCATTCCACAGCCAGGGTGCCACAGCAGAAAAAGCCCTCCTCCTAGTAGCCATCTGCCTCACTTCCTTTGGCAGGGGCTCATGGAGAAGGGCCGCTGAGGATGATCTTAAGGTCCGGGCCAGCACCTCTGCTTAAGCCCTGGAGAACCACTGCCAGTAAGAGTAGACTGGGGTGAGAAGGTAGATCTCCAGATGTTTTGGACTTCAACTCCCAGAAGCCCCTGCCAACACGGCCAGTAATCAGGAATGTTGGGAGTTGACATAAAAAACATCTGGAGATCTACTTCCTGCCCGCCCATGGAGTAGAGGATACTAGGGTAGATGGACCAAAGGACAGATTCTGTATAAGCCAGCTGCTTGGGTAGAGGCCATGGCTCAGTAGGTTTGCATAGAGAAGCTCCCAGCTTCAGTCTATGACGTCTCCAAGTAGCAGATGCAGGGAAAAACACCTCTTTGTCTAAGAATTTGGAGAAAAACACTGCCACTCAGAGTAGACCAGGGTTGAACATCTTTTAGCCTGAGGCTGGAATTTCATTTCAGAGAAGCTCTCAGGGGCTGCGTTCCAGTGGTGGGTGGGGTCAGAGGCAAAAGGGGCAGGCCAAACCTCCCGGAAATACCAGCAAGAGCTTGAAGCTAGGGATGGGCGAACTCACCATGGTTTTCGTAAAGGCCAATTTTATGCAAATTGCGGCTCTAAAGCAGCCAGTTACGCAGGATTACTGAGGAATTCCAGAGGGCTGGATTTGGGCTGGACATTACTCAGCTGGATGAGCCAAAGGTCCTACTTGGCAATGTTTCATTTTATTAACATACTATTGTACTTTATGTTCACCACTTTCATACCTCTGTGGAAGCTGTGTCAGCTGCCTTCATTGATAACTAGGGATGGGTGAAGCCTCCCCCAGGATCTGATTTGTAATTAATGCAAGGGGAAACGATGAGGTACTTCTTTTATTGATATTTAAATTGACAGGCTGTGCTGTGCTCCAGTAGCTCATCCTAAAATAACCCGTAGGAAGTCATCAGAACTATTCATTAAAATACAAAAGGAAGAAGAAAATATCATGAGATCCTCCCATTTACAGAAGAAACAGACCCAGTTTTCTGGAGTCCTGTCAAAACAAAACAAAGAAATGTTTCAAATGTTCTCCCAGAGCAAGGGTGGGGTAGGATTTCAGCTTGCAGGATCGACTTCATTAATCTCTAAAATTGTGAAGTCCACCGGGTGCAGAATGGCAGCTCAGGATGGCAGACATAGGATTGTGGAAGAAGGGGGCCTCGGAGCTCAGGCCAGGAATTTCTTTTCAGGAACAGATCTGGGGCTTGCACAGAAATCCTTTCTTGCACTAATCTATCCCACCTGCTTTCTTGATTTTCCAGCCTAATATAGGATAGAGAGAAAGAAGCTTCTTGTTGTTAAGAACATCAGAAGAGTCTTGCTGGATCAGACCAAGGGTCCATCTAGTCCAGCATTCTGTTCACACAGTGGCCAACCAGATGCCCATGAGAAACCCACAAGCAGCACCCTCCCGCCCATGTTCTGCTGTCCTGCCAACCATCCGGTCTGCAGTTCAGCGTCTTAACCACTAAGCCACCGCGGCCCCGATAGTGGAGGTAGCAGACCTATTAGGACTAGTAGCCATCGATAGCCTTCTCCTCCAGGAGTTTGTCCAATCCCCTTTTAAAGCCATCCAAAGTGGTGGCCATCACTACGTCTTGTGGTAGTTAATTCCATAGTTGGACTTTGCGCTGTGTGAAGACGTCCTTCCTTTGATCTGTCCTGAATCTCCCACCAATCAGCTTCATAGGATGACCCTGTTGGGTTCTAGTATGAGAAAGGGAGAAAAATGTCTTCCTCTCCATTTTCTCCATACCATGCATAATTTTGTAGACCTCTGTCATACTTCCCCTCACTCATCTTTTCTCTAAGCTAAACAGTCTCAGACCTCATACCCTTTCCTTGTAGGGGAGTTTCTCCAGCTCTTTAATCATTTTAGTCACCCTTTTCTGCACCTTTTACAACTCTACAATAGCCTTTTTCGCTGCAGTGACCAAACTGTACACAGTATCCCAACTGTGGCCGCACCATCGATTTGTACAAGGGGAGTATAATTGCTATTGTTCCATCATTGGAAATCAGAAACCCTTGCTGATCTATTGCAAATCATCTGGAGATCTACCAGTAGATGCAGACCTGCCTTCTGCCTGCCCCTGTCCTAAAGATCTCGGTGGATCTTGCAAATCTTCCTGAGGAGGACATTTCACAGTAGAGCAGGGATGGGCAATTTCTGGGTGTCAGGGGGCTAGAGGGCCTCCATCCTACCACTGCTAAATTCACCACAGCCCTGGCAGTAGCAAAATCGCAGTGATTTTGCAGGGAAAGAAGGCATGTAGGGAATGCACACTGTGGCCATACGTAGAACTGCACTTCTGGAAGGCTTCCATGAACACAATTTGACTTGCAAACAGGGCGTGTGTGTGCCTTGCTTCCCTGCAAAATTGCCATTAATTTTTTGCAAGTGGAGCGATTTTGGTGGCAGAGGAACACAGCACATGCCACAATGATGTCCACGCGGGGTCACATGTTGCCTAGGCCTGCGGTGGAGATACCACATTGAAGGCATTGTTTCTGGTAGAGGTTGTCTTTTCCTTGGATGTTTGTGGCACCTGAAGCAGGGTCTTTCCAGAGGACCTTAGCTGGTGATGAAGGGCTGAATATGGAAGATGTTGCTCCCTGAGGTATCCCAGCCTTGGAAGCGAGTGACAACTGACTCAAGAAATTCTATGAATCTGATTAGAATTTGCTTAAAAATCTCTTGTATATTTTACCAGAGTTGGATGCCTAGGAATGGGCATCCCTTGGCATGGGTGTCAATGTTTTGAACTCGTTGAGGCTCATCTCACCTCATTTACATTCCCAAACATGAGCGTCTTTTTTTTGTTTTTGAAGTGCATTTTTCCCAATCAAAAATGCACATTTCTTCCCATAGGCTAAAGCACGAACGTGTAGATTTGGCGGGATTTGTGCATTTGTGATTTTTCAGAAGTGTGCAAATGCACACTTTTGGAAGTGCACATTTGTGCAAGTGTGCATTTCCAAATGAGAACCCGTTCGTAAAATTATGAAGATTTCCCAAGAATTATGTTCTTGCTCGCATTTGCATCTGGGCTTGCAAATGGGACATGTTCGCATGATTTGTGAACAGGAACAAAATTCTCATACATCCCCATTGGACGCACCTCCCTGTTGCTCAGTTTTTTGCTAGGAATGTATAATAACGATAGAACCATGTGCCATTGGTTCTTCTTCCCAAATTTCCTTTTCTTTGCATCCAGGAATAGCGTGTCTTCAGCAGTACACATTTGGGAATTTCAGTTCAGTTCAGTTAGCATCAGAACTATATGCCCCATTTGCAACCTTTGAACACAAGAGCCTTTCTTGGGCAAAGCTTGCCTACCTATTCTTGAACTGAAAACCGTGTCTGCAAACTGGGTTCGTTAGAAAAATGCGCACTTTAAAAATGCACATTGTAGGGGAAAAATATGCGGTTTTGCACTGCATTTGGGTGTGTACGTTAAAAAGATGCACAGGTAAATGCACACTTTCCCCATTCGAACCAAAAGGAAGGAAGAAGAAGCTCTCATTTGGGAACAGGAATGAGGTGGATCTCAGAGAACCTCCACCAAGCTGGAGCTGCGCTGACTCTCTCATCCCTGCTCTCTAGTAGTGTTAGAATGCAGATGTCATTATTACTCAGCTGGTGAAGGCTGGAGAAGGCTTGTGTTGGTGGGTGTGGTTATTAGTGTAGGGGATGTGCATTACGGTGTGGTGTCTTTATTTTGACAAACAACAGAAAATCCAGAGATGGCGTTTCAGAACTCATTTTTATTCTGATGCTGAGCCAAGATTGTCACTGCAGACATGCTGAGCTTATGTCTTTTGGATGTAAAAACCAAGCATAAGTAGCCCTATGGGAATAAGAGGAAACAATCAGTCCTCAGCACTGTCTACCACATGAGTGCACACACACACACACACACTCCATTTCAAACTGGAGTAGATGGAAAGGCCCAGTTAAAAATTTTTTTTCCGGGGGTGATCACATTATTTGGGAGGGAGTGTTCAGGTTTTTCCAACTCGTTTTGTCCTTTGCTTGAAATCTCCAGTAGTATAGCACCTGCTTTGAACACAGGGCATCCGAGTTAAGTCCCTCAACTCTCCAGTTTAAGGATTGCGGGCAGCAAGACTGAGAAAGCCAGCTGAACCTAGTAATGTTATTTATTAACATTATTTATTATGGCCCTTGCGTGCCATCTTTTTTTTTTTTTTTAACCCAGAAGTAAGGATGTATGAGAAATTCATCTGGGAACTTTTTCTGTTTTGTTTTGTTTTGCACAAATAGAGATTTGTACAAATTACTGCTGAAATTTGTGCAAATTATGGCTGAAATTTGCACAAATTATGCAATCTGTGGCTGCAATTTGTGCATTAAAAAAAACCAAAACGGAACATCTGTGAACTGGCCTGACTCGATGCACATCCTTGGTTCAGCCCGTATGTCTGGGAGGGCTGGACCAAGGGAAGCTCATCGTACTCTACTCCTCGAATTCCTCCAACGTTCGTATTTGCACCTTCCAGGCCAAACACAGACTTGGGCGCAATCTGCAAGTTGAAGTCCATACATTTTTGAGTGTACAATGTGATTCATGGACCAAAGACAATGCTCAACCACATGTTTACATCTGAAAAATACAGATGAAAAATGTGCACAAAGATGCTTTAATCCATGTGCACAATTGATACACATAGTTGGAAAATATGCACAAAAAAAAAAAATCCCCTTCATGGATCACTGCCTTGTTGTGGCGAAGGGGCTTGCGTAACTCAGTGAAGCCATAAGCTATGCCGTGCAGGGCCACCCAAGACAGACAGGTCATGGCAGAGAGTTCTGACAAAATGTGGTCCACTGGAGAAGGAAATGGCAACCCACTCCAGTATTCTTGCCAAGAAAACCCCATGGAACGTATCACAAGGCTAAAAGATATGATGCCGGAAGATGAGCCCCTCAGGTCGGAAGGTGTCCAATATACTACTGGGGAAGAGCAGAGGGTATTTCCAAGTAGCGCCAGAAAGAGTGAAGCGGCTGGGCCAAAGCCGAAAGGACACTCAGCTGTGGATGTGTCTGGTGGTGAAAAGAAAATCCGATGCTGTAAAGAACAATATTGTTTAGGAACCTGGAATGTCAGATCAATGAATCAAGGTAAGCTGGAGGTGGTCAAACATGAGATGGCAAGATTGAACATCGACATCTTGGGAATCAGCGAACTCAAATGGACAGGCATGGGCGAATTTAATTCAGGTGACCATCATATCTACTACTGTGGGCAAGAATCCCTTAGAAGAAATGGAGTAGCACTCATAGTCAACAAAAGGGTGGGAAAAGCAGTACTGGGGTACAATCTTAAAAACGATAGAATGATCTCAGTACGAATCCAAGGCAAACCATTCAACATCACAGTAATTCAAGTCTATGCCCCAACCACTGAGGCCGAAGAAGCTGAGGTTGATCGGTTCTATGAAGACCTACAACACCTTCTAGAACTAACACCAAAAAAAGATGTCCTCTTCATCATAGGGGATTGGAATGCTAAAGTAGGAAGTCAAGAAATCACCGGGATAACAGGCAGGCATGGCCTTGGTGTACAAAATGAAGCAGGACAAAAGCTAATAGAGTTTTGCCAAGAGAACACGCTGATCATAGCGAACACTCTTTTCCAACAGCACAAGAGGCGACTCTACACATGGACGTCACCAGATGGTCAATATCGAAATCAGATGGATTATGTCCTTTGCAGCCAAAGATGGAGAAGCTCCATACAGTCAGTAAAAACAAGACCTGGAGCTGACTGTGGCTCAGATCATGAGCTGCTTCTTGCAAAATTTCGTCTTAAATTGAAGAACGTCGGGAAAACCACTAAACCGTTCAGGTATGACCTAAATCATATCCCTGATGAATATACAGTGGAGGTGAGGAATAGATTTCAGGGATTAGACCTGATAGACAGAGTGCCTGAGGAACTATGGACGGAGGTCCGTAACATTGTTCAGGAGGCAGCAACGAAATCCATCCCAAAGAAAAAGAAATGCAAGAAAGCAAAGTGGCTGTCTGATGAGGCTTTACAAGTAGCTCACGAAAGAGGGGAAGCGAAAAGCAAGGGAGAAAGGGGAAGATATACCCAACTGAATGCAGAGTTCCAGAGAATAGCAAGGAGAGACAAGAAGGCCTTCTTAAGTGAACAATGCAAAGAAATCGAGGAAAACAACAGAATGGGAAAGACTAGAGATCTCTTCAAGAAAATTGGAGATCTCAAGGGAACGTTTTGTGCAAAGATGGGCATGATAAAGGACAAAGAAGGCAGGGACCTAACAGAAGCAGATGAGATTAAGAAGAGGTGGCAAGAATACACAGAAGAACTATACAGGAAAGATCTGAATGTCCCTGATAGTCATGATAGTGCGGTCACTGAACTTGAGCCGGACATCCTAGAGAGTGAAGTCAAGTGGGCCTTAGAAAGCATTAGTAACAATAAAGCTAGCGGAGATGACAGTATTCCAGCTGAGCTATTTAAAATCCTAAAAGATGATGCTGTTAAAGTGCTGCATTCAATATGCCAACAAATCTGGAACACTCAACAGTGGCCACAAGACTGGAAAAGGTCAGTTTACATTCCAATTCCAAAGAAGGGCAACGCCAAAGAGTGTTCAAACTACCGCACAATTGCGCTCATTTCACATGCCAGCAAGGTGATGCTCAAAATCCTACAAGCTAGGCTTCAGCAGTATGTGAACCGAGAACTACCGGAAGTACAAGCTGGGTTTAGAAGAGGCAGAGGAACTAGAGATCAAATCGCCAACATTCGCTGCATCATGGAGAAAGCAAGAGAATTCCAGAAAAATGTCTATTTCTGCTTCATTGACTACGCTAAAGCCTTTGATTGTGTGGATCACAACAAACTGTGGCAAATTCTGAAAGTGATGGGAGTACCAGACCACCTTACCTGTCTCCTGAGAAACCTGTACGAGGGTCAAGAAGCAACAGTAAGAACCAGACATGGAACAACCGATTGGTTCAAAATTGGGAAAGGAGTACGACAAGGCTGCATATTGTCACCCTGCTTATTTAACTTATATGCAGAGTACATCATGAGAAATGCCGGGTTGGATGAATCACAGGTCGGAATTAAGATTGCTGGGAGAATTATCAACAACCTCCGATATGCAGACGATACCACCCTAATGGCAGAAAGCGAAGAGGATCTCAAGAGCCTCTTGTTGAGGGTGAAAGAGGAGAGTGCAAAAGCTGGTTTGAAACTCAACATTAAAAAAACGAAGATCATGGCATCTGGCCCCATCACTTCCTGGCATATAGAAGGGGAAGAAATGGAAGCAGTGACAGATTTTACTTTCTTGGGCTCCAAGATCACCGCAGACGGTGACTGTAGCCATGAAATTAAAAGACGCTTGCTCCTTGGGAGGAAAGCTATGGCAAACCTAGACAGCATACTAAGAAGCAGAGACATCACCTTGCCGACAAAGGTCCGTCTAATCAAAGCTATGGTTTTCCCAGTAGTAATGTATGGCTGTGAGAGCTGGACTATAAGGAAGGCTGAGCGCCGAAGAATTGATGCTTTCGAACTGTGGTGCTGGAGAAGACTCTTACGAGTGCCCTGGACTGCAAGGAGGTCCAATCAGTCCATCCTAAAGGAAATCAACCCTGAGTGCTCATTGGAAGGACAGATCCTGAAGCTGAAGCTCCAATATTTTGGCCACCTAATGCGAAGAGAAAACTCCCTGGAAAAGACCCTGATGCTGGGAAAGACTGAAGGCAAAAGGAGAAGGGGACGGCAGAGGATGAGATGGCTAGATAGCATCACCGATGCAATGAATATGGACTTGAGCACGCTCCGGGAGAGAGCGCAGGACAGGAAGGCCTGGCGTGCTATGGTCCATGGGGTCACGAAGAGTCGGACACGACTGAACGACTGAACAACAACAACAACATGCACAAAAATATGCACGGATTTCCATGCGAAAAGAAAAAAAAAAGCGCACAATTTGATACGGGCTCATGTTGGAATGAGTTTCAAAATGGAATTTGGAGAACTTCGGTGAGCTCAGGTTTTGCTGATTTGCACATCCCTGCCCAGGGATGTGCAGATATCCCTGGGTAGGGATAAACCACATAAACAGTGGTGTGTGATGTAGCCTTGTTCAGGGCTGGCATGGAATGGCAGACCCCCGATGCTTGTGGTGGGGGGATGGAGGGGCTGCAGGTTTCAGTTATGTTTCACTCTCCAAAAAAACCTCTCAAATTTGGAGCTGAAAATTCCCCTCCACATTGGCTGGAGAAAGAGCAGGGCCAACCTGGCCTCACCTCTGAGACCTGCCCAACAGGAAAGTGAGCGTGGCAAAATGGTTCTTCCAAGTCCACCAGGTGACGAAAGGTAGCTACAGCTTTTTTTCCTGCTGTTGCTGCTGCCATTATTATTGCTATGCGTTCATGAGTGCTTTTATTTGGAAGGGTGGTAGCACTTCGCATTCTGCATGTGCCAGAATTTGCATTAGATCAGAATGTTCAGTTTCAATCGGTAAACAAGCCCTTGACAGACAGTTGCCTCCAAGCATAGACTTAACATGTGAAGGGAGAGGAGGAAGGGGACCGTGCCCCGACCCCAACGTTGTGTGCCCTGGCGGCTCTTCCTTCCCACCCTGACATCCATGCATCCTTGGCAGATCTAAAAAAGGGTGACCTGTGTGCACACAGCTGTACAAGCAAAAGTCTGTCCTTTCCAGACATACCACCCAACCCGACACTGGTACTGGGGTCAGTAGGTCCTGCATCTTCTCCACTGGGAAGTAGCAGTCTGCAAATGGCTAAAATTGGTCCTGAGCAGCTGCTAAATCTGTGAGCCACATAGGGGCTCGAATTCAAGTGGAGTGACGTTGCATCCTTAACTTCCTGTAACGTGATCAGCAGCAATCCTTTTCACAGCAAACCCTGGATATGGATGAGATTCATTACGTATGACAATTTCGATCCTGTTCACAAATTACGTGAACACATCCCATTCGCAACCCCAGACACGAATGCGAGCAGCGGCGTAGCTCTTGGGAAATGTTCGTAATTTCCTGAGCTTGTGTTAGCATGTGAAAGTGCACACTGGCAGAAGTGCGCACTTCCGGAAATGTGCATCCCTCCGAAACTTGCATTTCCACACTTTAGCCCATGGGAGGGGGATGTGCATGTTGGGTGTGTGCTTGGAAAAGTGTGCATTTGTTGTGTTAAAAATGCACGCTTTTTCTGTTTGGGAAAAAAAAGAGATCAAGACTGAGGTGAGATGGGCATCGAGGTGGAAAATGGTCAAATATTGCTATGTCCCCGACAAGGTCAAACGTCACTTTTCTCCCATATGGCCAATACTGGATATAATGGAGGTACATTGTCAAGGCCTTGGGGGTGGGGGTGATGTCTGCATTGTTTCTGATTGGACAAATGCAAACCCCCAGAAAGCATGCATTGAAAAAACACCCCCCCCCCAAAAGGAGAAACTGTCTCTCAAGATACTGAAGAATACATATTTTTGTAAAAAAAAAAAATATTGTTGAGCCCAATGCGTTTAAGCCCAACTTCATTTGCCAATTTTGAGTTTTGGAAACACATACTTATAAATCTCTGGAAGTATTTTTAAGCATGTCCCCTGAAGAAGGCCCTAGCAGGCTATAACATGTTGGGTTTAAAAAAAGCAGTACATAGAATCACAGAATCCTAGAATCGTAGGGTTGGAAGGGGCCTACGAGGCCATCGGGTCCAAGCCCCTGCTCAATGCAGGAGTCCAAGTCAGAGCATTCCCGACAGATGGCTGTCCATCCTCGTCTTGAACACCTCCAGCGTGGGAGAGCCCACCTCCTCCCCAGGGAATGGGTTTCATTGTTGCATTGCTCTAACAGTCAGGAAGGTTTTCTCTCTGCGACAACCTTTCAAGTACTCGAAGAGCGCTATCCTGTCTCCCCTCAGTCTTCTCTTCTCCAGGCTAAACATGCCCAGTTCTTTCAGTCTCTCCTCATAGGGCTTTGTTTCCAGTCCCCTGATCATCTTCGTTGCCCTCCTCTGAACCCTCTCCAGCTTGTCTCCATCCTTCTTAAAGTGTGGCGCCCAGAACTGGACACAGTACTCCAGATGAGGCCTAACCAGTGCTGAGTAGAGGGTAGAATGTAGTAACTTCACATGATTTGGAAGCTATACTTCTATTCATGCAGCCCAAAAACAGCGTTTGCCTTTTCTGCAGGACAGATAAAAGGAAGGGCTTCTTCATACAGCACAGAGTTAAACTATGGAATTTGCTACCACAAGATGGCCACAAATTTGGATGGCTTTAGAAGGGGGGTAGACAGATTTCTGGAAAAGAAGGCTATCAATGGCTACTAGTCCTGATGGCTATATGCCACCTCCAGTAGTAGAGGCAGTATGCCTATGTACACCAGTTGCTGGGGAACATGGATGGGAGGGTGGTGTTGTCCTGCTTGTGGGTTTCTCATGGGCAGCTGGTTGGCCACTGTGTGAACAGAATGCTGGACTAAATGGACCCATGGTCTTCCCAGCATGGCTCTTCTTATGTTCTTAACTTTCACAAACCCCAGCCAGCATACCTAATGGTCATGGATGATGGGAGTTATACTCCAAAGAATCCAGAGAGAACCAGCTTGAGGAAGTTTCCTCCAAAACATGCCCTTGAAAGGCTGGCATTTGTCCTAAGAAAAATCCAGGGATGCATCTCAAAAACCCCAATGGCTCCAAAGAAGTCTAATGAAAACTGGTCCTCCCTCACTGTATACATGGCTTCTTCTCCCTCTTTTCCTGCAGGTGTCCAGTAGCTGCGACTATGTCTTTGTGAGTGGCAAGGAGTCGAGGGGCTCCATGAATGCTGGCGTGTCCTTCAGCTACGATCACCTCAGCGCTCTCCTGGAGATGACCGTCTGGGTCCCCAAACTCCCGCTGCGCATTGAGCTGTCTGACCCACAGCTCAGCCAAGTGAAGGGTTGGCGAGTGCCTATCTTACCTGATCGGAGGTAGGCTAGTTAGAGGGGGAGGCTGTGGGATGGTCTGAAGTCAGTCCAAGTAGGTTCAAGGGTTAAGGTGGAGAGCCTTAATGCATACACAGTGAGGACTAGCAGCTTTTCCTGGACCCATTTCACAGAAGGTCCAGCTCATCGCATACAGGTGTATGAGAATGTCATTTTTGCTCACAAAACACGTGAACAGGCCCTGCCCAAAGCTCCAAATGTGAGCACAAGGGTGAGCATGCGTGTGTCGAAAATATTAGCAAATCTGCATCATCATCAAAGCCAAAGGTCTCTGGGTGATTTACAAAGATTACAAAGATTGCAACATTGTTAAACACATGCTCACATTCCCCTCATTCCTGATTCCAAGTTCAATTCGTGCAAATTGCCTCATTTGCCCAGATCTTGGGAGATGTGCACAAATTTCCCGTTCAACCACTGCTCGATTTGCGGAAGTTTTCCCTGAATGGGAATTGGGCCCAGGACGAGTGGCGAGATGATGTTTGGAGAATGCTGGCGATGTTGGACACGGCCCATTCGCCCACCTCTGGCATTACAGCCTTTCCATATTCGGTGTTCATTCTCATCAGCTCTAGAGTATCTGTGGCAACCCAGGGCTTGTTAATTTATGGACTTCGCTTTAAATCCATGATTGGGAAGAAAAGGTTCACTTGGGGAACATTTTGGGGAGCATCTTTGGGGATGCTGCCACCACAGTCAACCCAAAACTCGGGAGAACTTTGGGGGTATTCCCAATGCAGCATAGGAAACTGCAGATAGCACTTTTTTAATTAGCAAAAAGACATCCTGTCCATTAATATCTGGGCTGAGCTGACAAGGGGGGCGGGTGGAGGGTTGTGTGACAGTTTGCTTAAAACATCCTCACCACCATTTGCTATGAAAAAAGCCAACTTCTTCCAGTGATGGTGTGGGATGGGGGTGGAACATGGGGTGAAAGCATTCCCCCACTCAGGTTCAGGCCAGGAAGCATTGCCGTCACTCTGACTTGGCTTTGTGAAGTCATTCAAACCCGGTTGGCTACAGGGTGCAGTGGAGTCATCGTACATGATTCCTGGCTAGCAAGAAATCCCCCCTTTCAGAGGAAAATTCCAAAGCAGTCGCAAACCAAGCTTTATTTTTGCTCCGTGGATGTCCCGCCGCTTCCCACAGGTCAGTCCGGGAAAGTGAGGATGATGAAGAGGAGGAAGAGCGGAGGCAGAGCCGGGGCTGCGCTCTCCAGTACCAGCATTCCACCTTGCAGGTCTTCACGCAGTTCCACACCACCTCCTCGGAGGGCACCGACCAAGTGGTCACCATGCTAGGCCCTGAGTGGATGGTCGAGGTCACGGACCTTGTCAGTGACTTCATGAAGGTCGATGACCCCCGGGTGGCACACATGGTCGACAGCAACACGCTCGCCGGGCGGGAACCAGGCACCACCCTGTTCAAGGTAAGAACACAAGGAAGGCTCATCTGTTTGGATTACTGCAGTGCGTTACCTGTGGGGCTGCCCTTGAAGACAGCCTGGGAACTTCAGCTGCGCCAAAACGGAGCAACAGGGTTGTGAACAGCTTGTACGATTACGTGATGCCAGTCAGCGGAGGCTGGTGGCTCTGATTTTAGTGGGGCTGTGAATCCATGCCATGTTTCAGTCAGAACCCGCCAGAACTCTCAAGGAGCTATCCAAGGTGCTGAATCTATTTTGGGTATATGGTTCAGCACCTTGAATAGCTCCTTTAGAATTCTGGTTGGTTCTGACTGAAACATGGAATGGATGTACAGCCCCACCAAAATGAGTGCCACCAGTCGCCACTGATGCCAGTGCTTCCTGATCACATGTTGTCAGGGTTTCCCTTGTGACCTGGACCCTCTGAGCAACCCCTTAAGGATGTCTTGCCTCCATAAGAGTCCCACCTTCCTTCTTTTGAACTTCCCCTTCCCAGTAACATGGGGTTTAGGCTGTAGACGTGAGGTTATTGACACTCTAAATACAGGGTTTAATCACAACAGTTTACTGGTAAATTAAAGCAAGCAAAACACAACTAAAGGCATTTACAGACTAGAGCTGAGTGATACAAAAGGCATTTAAGAGAAAATAAAAGTTGCAAAACACAAGTTCCTTTGCACTTAGACTTTTCTAGGTTGCTTCTTCCTGCTCCCTTTTCAAGCTCTGCTCTTCCTGACTCTGGTCTTACTCTTTGGTCTTTCTGACTCCCTCTTTTTATACCCTCCCCCCCAAAACCAAAAGTACTGCTTCAGACCTGAAGGAATGAAACATAACTGAGGAAATGAAAATGAAACTTAACTAGGGAAATGAAACTACTCCTCTCAGGGATACCCCCTCCCAACAAAAAACTTCGGACCTCTATGTCTGACCTTTTTCCTCGCCTCCATAGGGCTCAAACCTTCATGCATGTGTATGAGAACTTACATCTATAGGTGTGGACTTTACTGATGCGAGAATAGTGGGATCTTCTGCAGAGATGTAGTGCACGCACAGGAGATAGCTCCTTTAGAATTCTGGCTGGTTCTGCCACTCCTTAGAGACGTGACAAAAATGAGCTCAAGAACAGAAGGACGCTACCTTTGAAACATTCATGCTTTACTGTGCCACAGACATTCACAGAAAGCACTGGACTCACAGGCTATTATGAAAATAGTTATCAAGCAAGAGAAGACAAGTGTGTGTGTGTGTGTGTGTGTGGTTTTATAGTGCAGCAAAGGAGTGAAGAAGGTACTAGAAAAGGGCAAGGCGATGTTTGGAGGCCTAAGAGCATCAGGGTACGTTGTGTTTCAGTGGTGTAGGGTAGTCCATGCAAGAGGCAGAATGGACAGATTTGGAGCAATATCAAGAGAAAGAAAAATAAATGCAGAGTGGTTATATTCACCGGTTTCAGAGGCAGGGATGGGTGAACTTGTCAAGCTCGATTTCACTCAGGTTTTGTTGTTGTTGTTCAGTCGTTCAGTCGTGTCCGACTCTTCGTGACCCCATGGACCATAGCACGCCAGGCCTTCCTGTCCTGCGCTCTCTCCCGGAGCGTGCTCAAGTTCATATTCATTGCATCGGTGATGCTATCTAGCCATCTCATCCTCTGCCGTCCCCTTCTCCTTTTGCCTTCAGTCTTTCCCAGCATCAGGGTCTTTTCCAGGGAGTTTTCTCTTCGCATTAGGTGGCCAAAATATTGGAGCTTCAGCTTCATTATCTGTCCTTCCAATGAGCACTCAGGGTTGATTTCCTTTAGGATGGACTGATTGGACCTCCTGGCAGTCCAGGGGTCTCGTAAGAGTCTTCTCCAGCACCACAGTTCGAAAGCATCAATTCTTCGGCGCTCAGCCTTCCTTATAGTCCAGCTCTCACAGCCATACATTACTACTGGGAAAACCATAGCTTTGATTAGACGGACCTTTGTCGGCAAGGTGATGTCTCTGCTTCTTACTATGCTGTCTAGGTTGGCCATAGCTTTCCTCCCAAGGAGCAAGCGTCTTTTAATTTCATGGCTACAGTCACCGTCTGCAGTGATCTTGGAGCCCAGGAAAATAAAATCTGTCACTGCTTCCATTTCTTCCCCTTCTATATGCCAGGAAGTGATGGGGCCAGATGCCATGATCTTAGTTTTTTTAATGTTGAGTTTCAAACCAGCTTTTGCACTCTCCTCTTTCACCCTCAACAAGAGGCTCTTGAGATCCTCTTCGCTTTCTGCCATTAGGGTGGTATCGTCTGCATATCGGAGGTTGTTGATAATTCTCCCAGCAATCTTAATTCCGACCTGTGATTCATCCAACCCGGCATTTCTCATGATGTACTCTGCATATAAGTTAAATAAGCAGGGTGACAATATGCAGCCTTGTCGTACTCCTTTCCCAATTTTGAACCACTCGGTTGTTCCATGTCTGGTTCTTACTGTTGCTTCTTGACCCTCGTACAGGTTTCTCAGGAGACAGGTAAGGTGGTCTGGTACTCCCATCACTTTCAGAATTTGCCACAGTTTGTTGTGATCCACACAATCAAAAGCTTTAGCGTAGTCAATGAAGCAGAAATAGACATTTTTCTGGAATTCTCTTGCTTTCTCCATGATGCAGCGAATGTTGGCGATTTGATCTCTAGTTCTTCTGCCTCTTCTAAACCCTGCTTGTACTTCCGGTAGTTCTCGGTTCGCATACTACTGAAGCCTAGCTTGTAGGATTTTGAGCATCACCTTGCTGGCATGTGAAATGAGCGCAATTGTGCGGTAGTTTGAACACTCTTTGGCGTTGCCCTTCTTTGGAATTGGAATGTAAACTGACCTTTTCCAGTCTTGTGGCCACTGTTGAGTGTTCCAGATTTGTTGGCATATTGAATGCAGCACTTTAACAGCATCATCTTTTAGGATTTTAAATAGTTCGGCTGGAATACTGTCATCTCCGCTAGCTTTGTTGTTACTAATGCTTCCTAAGGCCCACTTGACTTCACTCTCTAGGATGTCCGGCTCAAGTTCAGTGACCGCACTATCATGGCTATCAGGGACATTCAGATCTTTCCTGTATAGTTCTTCTGTGTATTCTTGCCACCTCTTCTTAATCTCATCTGCTTCTGTTAGGTCCCTGCCTTCTTTGTCCTTTATCATGCCCGTCTTTGCACAAAACATTCCCTTGAGATCTCCAATTTTCTTGAAGAGATCTCTAGTCTTTCCCATTCTGTTGTTTTCCTCGATTTCTTTGCATTGTTCATTTAAGAAGGCCTTCTTGTCTCTCCTTGCTATTCTCTGGAACTCTGCATTCAGTTGGGTATATCTTCCCCTTTCTCCCTTGCTTTTCGCTTCCCTTCTTTCGTGAGCTACTTGTAAAGCCTCATCAGACAGCCACTTTGCTTTCTTGCATTTCTTTTTCTTTGGGATGGATTTCGTTGCTGCCTCCTGAACAATGTTACGGACCTCCGTCCATAGTTCCTCAGGCACTCTGTCTATCAGGTCTAATCCCTGAAATCTATTCCTCACCTCCACTGTATATTCATCAGGGATATGATTTAGGTCATACCTGAACGGTTTAGTGGTTTTCCCGACGTTCTTCAATTTAAGACGAAATTTTGCAAGAAGCAGCTCATGATCTGAGCCACAGTCAGCTCCAGGTCTTGTTTTTACTGACTGTATGGAGCTTCTCCATCTTTGGCTGCAAAGGACATAATCAATCTGATTTCGATATTGACCATCTGGTGACGTCCATGTGTAGAGTCGCCTCTTGTGCTGTTGGAAAAGAGTGTTTGCTATGATCAGCATGTTCTCTTGGCAAATCACTCAGGTTTAGGTTTGTGCAAATCAGCAAAACTCGAGCTGGCCGGAGTTCTCTGCATTCCATCTTGAAGCTCATTCCAATTCGAATCCGTATCAGATTTCAAGCTTCGTTTTTTGCTTTTTGAATGAAAATCCATGTGTATTTTTGTACGTATTTTTCCAAATCTGTGCATCAGTTGTGTACATTTTTGGAACGTACACATTCTTCTCCCATTGATTAAAGTGCATTTGTGAGCATTTTTTCAAATGTACGCATTTTTCAGGGTCCATGAATAGCAGTGGAAGTTTGGAAATGTGGAGACTTTGACCACAGATTGCATCTGAGTCCATGTTCAGACCGTGTTTGGTGCAAACTGGGTAAATCTTGATCAAAAGTGTGTTTTAACCTTGATCAGGTTTGTTTAACGTGTTTGAACAAAGATAAAAGAATATATCATCAGGTTAAAGCAGTTTGTTTTAACCTGATGATATTTTCTTTTACTTTTGTCGTTCACCGCTATGAAATCTTCTGATGTGGGGTGGTATATAAATATTGTAAATAAATAAATAATAAATAAATAAAACCGAACTGAAACAAATTTCTCATCTATCCCTGCTCAGGGTCTCATTTTTCCACTGCTAACAGAGCACATGTCTCAGGATGCTAGAAAAATGGCTTTACCCTTAAGAAAGCTCAGTGCTGTTTGGTCCAGGTGTTCTTGTGCTTGAGTTCCAGCCTAGGATAAGAAGCAAAGAAAAGCCGATCTGCCTGATGGAACAAGGCCCAGTTCTCATTGAGGAGGGTGGGGGCAATATTTGTCAGGGCTATACCACTTGACTCTGCGTGAGAGGACTGGCATGAACAAATGTTCTTCCATCTTCAAAACAATTCCCTGCAAATAAAAATCTAGCATGCCAAGGGAAACCTAGGCCACCACCCCTCTCCCTGACGCACTAGTGTTCTTATGTGCGGAGGCTAATGCATGCCTTTCCTCCGCCTCTGCTTTGCATGTGCAAACACGCACTCCTTCCCCTCTGTCTTGCGCCTTTCGTCCCTGAAACATTTCTCTGCTCAACCTTGGCTTGAGCCTGTGCCAGGCATCTCTGTAGCTGCAATTAGTTTCAGGCTTCGGCAACGGATTGCCTTCCTAAGCAAAACTCCCCGGCTCCCAGATGCTGTCTTCAAAGACTGGAGCAGCTCAAGGTCGGTGTGCCTTCCCTGGCAAAAAGTGCTTTGGAGAGAACCTTCTGTGCGTGCGTGCGCGCGTGTGCGCGCGCACAAGGCTACGAATGGGAGATGGTCCTTGCATCGGTTCATTAGCATTTGAGGCCTCGGTCCCAGGAGAGAAATAGAGGATGTGGTTGGAGATCTGCGGAGGCAATTTTGCAATCAAGAATCCCGCGGCCAGAAAACACACACGCTCCCTGGGTTGGGGCGAGTCCTCACCCTCTTCTGCAGGACAAATCTGGCCCTCCCCTTTTTCTGGTCACCCCCGTTTCTCCTGACTGCTAGTCAATGTCTCTCCTAAGGCTGCATTATTGGCCTTATGAGCATTAAGCCACAATAGGCAGGGCTTTTTTAGCCCCGCCCTTTTTCATTTGGCCCCGCCCACCACAGGAATGCAGTCCCCGAGAGCTTCTTCCACGTTGAATTCAGTCCTTGGGCTGAAAGAGGTTGCCCACTTTGCCTTTTTTATTTTGAAAAAACAACCATCTTCCACCCTGCAGCTAACTGAGTGCAGGAAAAAAAGCTGATGTGGATAAATTCTGGCAGTGACACCATGGCTTCTGCACTGCATAATTCAGTGTGCTTGTGACTGTCATAGAAAGGGAGGGAGGGCATTGCAATGCCACCCGCAATCCCTGGCTGAATCCTGCTCCCCTCCCCCCGGTCCGGCTTCTGAGATTTCGACAGGCATTGTCTGCACATTTTCATAAGGGCTAGAGACTTCTAGAAAAAGTAAATGGAAGTCAAGATGCTAAGAATTCTGAAGCCCGCACCTAATGTGGATGGCTGACTTCCCATTGCAAAAAAGCCGACCATGTCAGATGGGTACTGCTGGGGGGTGCTCAGTCCATGCAGAATAGTGTCAAGTCCCTATTGAAAACTAGCTATGGCAGGTTTTTTCATGGTGGTGGGGGACCACATCTCATGGCCAACTTCCATAAGAACATAGGAAGAGCCCTGCTGGATCAGACCCAGGGTCCATCTAGCCCAGCCTTCTGTTCACACAGGGGCCCACCAGCTGTCAACCAGGAACCCACAAGCAGGGCATGAGCGCAACAGCACCCTCCCACCCATGTTCCCCAGCAAAAGGTGTACGTAGGCTCACTGCCTCTGGTACTGGAGGTGGCACATAGCCATCAGGACTCGTAGCCATTGATAGCCTTCTCCTCCGTGCATTTATCCAACCCCCTTTTCAAGCCATCCAAGTTGGTGGCCATCACTACATCTTGTGGTAGCAAATTCCATAGTATGACTATGCACTGTGCGAAGAAGCCCTTCCTTTTATCTGTCCTGAATCTCCCACCAGTCAGCTTCATGGGATGACCCCACTGGGTTCTAGTATTTTTAGAGAGAGAGAGAGAAAGGTCTTCCTCTCCACATTCTCCACACCATGCATAATTTGGTACGCCTCTATCATATTTCCCCTTACCATCCTTTTTTCCAAGCTACACAATCCCAGCTATGGTAGCCTTCCCCCACAGGGGAGATGCTCCAACCCCTTGATCATTTTAGTTGCCCTTTTTTACACCTTTTCCAGCTCTACAATATCTTTTTTTGCAGTGTGGTGACCAGAACTGGACACAGTATTCCAAGTGTGGTCTCACCATAGATTTGTATAGGGGCATCCTGTGCTGAAACAGGCACCCCAACTGACTGGGAAAGGCTAAAGCATTTGGGACTTTTCGGTTTAGGAGAAAGACAAACAAACAGGGATATGATAGAGGCTTATAAATGGATGCGCAGCCTGGAAAATGCAGACAGAGCATTTTCCCCCTCTGCCTGCACCATATACAACCACTTGGCATCAGGCCATGAAGCAAATGGGAAGTAGTTTTAGGATAACAACAAGAACAGCTACAACAGTGAATCATTAATCTGTGGAACTCACCGCTAAGGGTTGTGGTTGCGGCCATTATCTTAGGTTTTAAAAAGGCTTAGGGCAAGGGTGGGCAGAAAGAAGATCTGATTTGACTCGTACATCTCTGGGTGATTTGCAGTAGATCCACCAGGATTTCTGATTCCCAGCGATTTCACAATAGGAGCAACCCCAAAACTGTCCCCCACCCAAATTTGGGGTGTCGAAACTCTTTCAGTCTGAGGGCTGAATTCAGTTTCAGAGAAGCTCTTAGAGGCTGGGGTGTGACATTTTGGGGATCCCTGGAGAGCCAGATTGGAAACTCAGGTTTCCCTGCAGGGCTGATATTCTACACGCCTGCCATAAATGATACTGCTAAACTGAAGGAGGGCTTGTGAGCGCCGTTTAGTCCTGGTACTCCAAACAAAGTCTTTCCAGGCTCACTCTACATCTTTTGCTCCTGGCTGCGTTTGGTGGATCTCAGGGTTCAAGTAAAAACCCAGGTAGATCCCACGAGTCTGAAGCTGCCCATCCCTGGGTTAGATGAATACCCTGATGAGGATCAGCAGCTCTTTGTTATGCTGGCTTAATGCAGCCCCTGTGCAAACCCAGTTTTCCTAAATTGTGTGGATTCCACGGACTTGCAGACTGGTGTTTTACTTTCTGGAATTGTATGCAAAATTAGTCGTAAAGAATACAAAAAATACATTTATTTTTTAAAAAAGCACTGCCTGACAATGTTCATTTCCCCCCCATAGGCTAAAGCATGAAAAACTGGATTGGGGGCGGCGGGGGGGATTCGCACATTTGTGCAATTGTGGAAATGCGCATTTTCAGAAGTGCATGTTTGCTCACACGCACACTTTCCAACATGAACGCGAGGTCAGGGAATCGAGAAAAATCTGGTTCTGTTAATGAGCGGGTGATGGAACGAAAGTTATAGAATCATAGAATAGTAGGGTTGGAAGGGGCCTACAAGGCCATCGAGTCCAACCCCCTGCTCAGTGCAGGAATCCAAGTCAGAGCATCCCTGACAAATGGCTGTCCAGCCTCGTCTTGAAGGCCTCCAGTGTGGGAGTTGCCTGAGGATCCGTGAAAAGTAGTTGGAACGGATTTAACAAACTCTGCACATCCCTGCTCACGACAGCCCTGTGAGGTAGGTTAGGCTGAGAGACACTGACTGGCCACCCAATGAGTTGCATGGCCGAGTGGGGGCTAGAACCCAGGACTCCCAAATCCCAGTCCAACACTCTAACCACTACACCACGCTGTGTGTAACAGATGGGTTGACTAGATGGACTTGATTCAACAGGGCTATTCTTCTGCCCTTCCATTTTGGTGCCCCTCCTGCCTGCATAAGAAATCTGATCATGTGCACTCCCACATCACCACTCCTCGCTAATGAGGGTACACATTTTCCTCTCCCATAGGTAGTATCTCCCCTCATGGAGGCGGTCCTCGGGGAGACCCTGGTGACGGTGGCTGACGAGAAGGTCAGCATCACAGAACTGAAGGCCCAGATCATCTCGAACCTCTCCCTGTCGCTACACCCTAGTCCTGGGAGCAGCCATACCATCGTGGCCAAGACGACTGCCCAGCAGACTCTCAACTTCTCCAAGCAGGTAATCCAAGCTGGCCCACTCCAGTGGAGCAACGTCTTAGGCGATCTTCCCCAGAAGGTCCAACACAAGGCCATTTCGACAAGCCATGACCTCGCAAGCAGCCAGTGAGATGGTACAACTCCCCCCTGCCCAAGGATGCAGGCAGAGGCTGACATGACAGAATGCTCCTCTGCACAAAAGCTTTCCCTGCATGTAGAACTCTAGGTTGCCAGGGAGAAGAGGAGGCTAAGGCAGGACAAAAATGCTTCCCCCAAATTTGCCAGTCCATCTGAGAGCAGTGTATTTTTTTGAGGTGTGGGGAAGAGTTCATTTCATGGATTCATCAGGGAGGTGCAAAATTCTTCAAAATTTGGGGGGAGGTGAATCAGTAGCGGCAGGGGTGGCTTATTTTCAATTTATTTATATATTGCTGCATAAATGATGGAGAAGCTCCCCTCAGCAACTGCCTGCTGGTGGCCAGGGTTCCCCTGCATCATGACATACAGTCACTCCAGGGGCATTGTGTGTGTGAGTAGGCAGCTGCTAATGGGGGAAACCATTCCCCCTACACACAATGTCTTTGGGATAATGCGACATCAGCCTCCCCCACTGTGGTGCTGTTCAGACATTTTGCACCACAACTCCCTAGGGATGGGCAAATCAATACAAATCAATCCATTTCCGGTCCACGTCAGTTTCTCATGGACGCAATCATAAGTCTGTTCCATCCAGTTTCCACATCAGTCTGCATTTTTTTAAAAAAGTGCATGGAAATTTGCATTTCTTTTCATACACAACATTCCCTACCATATACATGTTTCTGTGCTACCTTCCCTCACATACTCAGTTTTGTACACCGCTTTCTCTAACATATGCATTTTGTACTGTTTGAGCCAAGTAAAGGGAGGGGCGAACGAGCGATGATCCAGATCACCAAGATCCTCTGAATATCATCTCGCTACTCATCTTGTACCTGACTCCCATTTGTGTTTGCAATTGCAGCTCTCTCTGTGCAAATTTAAAACTTGCACAAATTGGCAATGATCAAATGGAGGGTTGAGAGAGGGCAAATCTTCCCCAATTGTGCAAATTTCCTAGTTTGTGCAAATTTCCTCCACAGACTAAAGCAGGGCTGATTCAGGCGACTGAGGAAATTTGCGCAAATTAGGAAATTTGTGCAAATCAAACTGGGAATCAGGACTGAGATGAATTCAAGCATGTGACATGATTGACAATTTGCAGATATTTTTGCCAGACAGGTGCTTGTTCAGGACTTTGAACAGGGAATGCTTGCATGTTTTGTGAACAAGATGAAATTCTCATACATCCGTAGCCAAGAACTGCATCACAAAATTTGGAGAAGTACACACTCAAAAGGATAACTGTGTTCCCATTGACATGTTAATCCAGGAAGTGTGAATTAAGTCAGTTCACTTAAAATGGTGGGCAGGAGCACTGAAGAAGGAGCCATGAGCTTCGCCCTGCTGGCTGACATGGTACAAGTTTGGAAAGGGGTTTACCATCTCACCTGCCTTTTGGAGGTTTGGGCCCCAGTGACGTCACATCATTGCTGTTGGTCCCAGTTGCTCACGAGCTTGTTGCCAGCATGATGGAAAAGTTCCGATCAAAAGTGCCGCAGTTCCGATCAAAAGCCGCCATGTGTGAAATGGCAGGCAGGCATTTTGCGACAAAGCAATGCGAAAGAGGGTGGGTGAAGATCTCCTGTGGGGAATGCTTCAAGCATCTTCCGCGAGACTGAATCCTCAACAAAGAGTGACCTCTGTGACCATTCAGGGCCTCTCTGGCTGAAAGTCAGTGAATGCGTGGTAGAGGGAGGGAGGAAGTCGGAGAAGACCAGATTTGGAAAAATGGAGAGGGTGGCTTGGAGCAGAGGTTGAATTGATGAGTGAAGGGAGGTTGGCAAGGCAGGGGGCTTGCCGAGGAACAGATTTCCCCAACCTGCCCCCCAATGTGTCAGGCTATGGCTCCCATCATCTCCACTGGGGATGATGGGGAGTTGTAGTCCAATGCGCCAGGCAGGCCCCAGGTTGGGGAAGGCTTTTGTAGAATATGGAAGCTTGGATATTTGAGTGGTGGGAGGGCACGCTGAGTGCAAGAGCAGCGGGTGGTGCTGAAGGGGGTAGGGGAGGCTGGATCGATATAGAACAGTGGCTTCCAAACTCTCTTCTGGGGTTCTTTTGAGGTGGTCCCACGAAGTGGCGATGTGTAAGGGTGGAAATGTTTTCCTGGCTTTTCCCTCGACTGCCATTCCTGATCTTCTGCACTGTCCGTTGACACCAGGGCAGTGTTCTGGACTCTTCATAGAATCATAGACTAGTAGAGTTGGAAGGGGCCTGTAAGACCCTCAAGTCCAACCCCCTGCTCAATGCAGGAATCCAAGTCTGATGTCCCTGACAAGTGGCTGTCCAGCCTCGTCTTGAATGCCCCAGTGTGGGAGAGCCCACCACCTCCCAGGGTAATGGATTCCATTGTCGCATTGCTCTGATAGTCAGGACTTTTCTCCTGATGTTCAGCCAGAATCTGGCTTCCTGCGTCTTGAGCCCATGATTCCGTGTCCTGCACTCTGGGATGATCGAGAAGAGATGCTGGCCTTCCTCTCTGGGACCATCTTTCAAGGACTTGAAGAGCATTGTCTTCCACAATGCTGGTGAGGGGTTTCTCAGGAGACATGCTAGGGCAGAGTTCCCACTGGCTGGATATTCTGGGAGCTGTAGTCCAAAACATCTGAAGGGTACCAGGTTGCCTAGCCTGTGCTAGGGTCTCTTGGCAGTAACGTCATGGTGGCATTGCACTCTTCAGATGTGCAGGACTACAACTCCCATCATCCACAGCCAGCCTGGGGAAGTCTGTTCTGTACAGGGATCAGATCTGGCCGCCGGTGTAAATTCCTTTGGGGTCTCACAAGTAGCAATGGTTCGAACATGAACGACCAATGGTATCAACAGCATGGGGGGTTCAACACTGTCTTGTCCCTCTTCCTAGGAGGCGTTGCTGAGTCTTTGGGTGTCATACAGTGATGGCACCACGGTCCCCCTCTCCTTGTACGACCCAAAGGACTACACGCTGGTGGTGACGACCCAGGATGCGACGGTGGTGTCTGTGATGCCGGATCGGGCCTTCCCGCTGGTGAGGGCCGAAGGGGAGGGGGCTGGCGAGCTGGTCAAGGTGGAGCTGATGATCTGTGAGACCTGCCAGAAGACCAAGCGCAAGAGCGTGCTGGCCACTGCTCTGGCCGGCATTCGCGTGCAGTTCAGCTCCGAGGAGGAGCCCACCTACGACTATGAGCCCGTCCAAACCCCGAGCCGGCCCGGACGGGAGAAGGGCACCCCCGGGACCACGCCCCGGGTGGAAGTGGAGTGGCACCTGGTGCCCAGCCAGGAGAGCCGGGCACCAAGTGCCATCCTCCCGACGGAGGATTTCCCCACCATCCCCACTGGATACGTGCAGGTAACCCGGGGCCTGACAGACCTGGAAATAGGCATGTATGCCCTCCTGGGTGTCTTCTGCTTAGCAATCCTGGTTTTCCTCATCAACTGTATCGTCTTTGTCCTCAAATACCGGCACAAACGCATCCCACCAGAAGGACAGACCAACATGGACCACTCTCACCACTGGGTCTTCTTGGGCAACGGGCAGCCCTTGCGGGCCCAGAACGACCTCTCCCCTCAGCCCGAGAGTCCGGGCAACCCGCTGGAGAACGTGCAGACCTGCTGTCACGGCGACCACCACAGCAGCGGCTCCTCGCAGACCAGCGTGCAGAGCCAAGTGCATGGCCGGGGGGACGGCTCCTCGGGGGGCTCCACCCGGGACCAGAGCGAGGACCCGCTGAACTCCCCCACGTCCAAGCGCAAGCGGGTCAAGTTCACCACCTTTGCCACCATGCCCTCCGAGGAGCTGGCCTACAACTCGGTCCCTGTGGCAGACGAGGAGGACTTGGAGTGGGTCTGTCAAGACATGGGACTCCAGGGCCCCGAGGAACTGCACAGCTACGTCCATAGGATCAAGGAGATTGCATAACGGGGTGGACCCGATGCTTCACAGGCCAAGGAGAGGGAAGAGCTGGGTGGGGTGCTTCCTTGGGTCGGCTTGGCTGGCTTGCGCCTCCCTTCAGTGTTCGTCGGGCTCCCCGTCAGGCCCTCTTCTCCACGGACAAGCCCGACGACGGCAGGCCCAGCGACGTACAAAGGGAAATATGACATCCCGTGAGATGGGATGGAGCCTTTTACTCGGAGGGAGAGCCGTCTTCAGGAGGCCGCTTGCGGAGCAGCTGCAGAAGCGAGCGGGGACACGGCCCCACCTGGCCGGTTGGTGCCGGCACCTGTAGCCAAATGTTCAAGGGGGGCGGGGGGCTGGCACCGTTGGGTCGGCTGAGCTGCGGCACAGAACCAGCCGAGCTGCGTAATCAGTCCTTGCTGCTGATTGGTTGCTTGGGGGAACGTTACTTCTTGCCTTCCCGACATCCGCTGCTGCCTTTGGTCCCTCGGCTGTTTCGTTGGTTTGTTTTTTTCCTTTCCTTTCCTTTCCTTTCCTTTCCTTTCCTTTTTCTTTTCTTCCTTGCACAATAAATGTTGACTCTTTAAAATAAACAACATTCAGGGATTCTGCCCAGCCCAGTGGGGCCCATGTGGAATGGTGCTACCGGGGCACGGGAAGGGAGGGGACACGAGCCGAAAACACAAGGCCTGTGCCGGATTGCTGTCTGCTGCGCAAAGTAGTTTAATCTCACTGCTGCTTCACGGGGAGGGGGGGACAGTACCGCCCCCTTGCCGTTCTGAACAGCCCATCTCCTGTTTCGTGCCTGCGATGCCTTGGCCATAGTCCCAGTCCCCGTTCTCCCAGGGTTGGCCTCGTGTACCTGATATGCAACTTTGCTTCCTGGAGGGGAGGGGGGGATTGAGGTGCAAAGGACAGAAGTCGGGAACCTCAAGGCAATGCAGACCCCTGCCCTCAATGCTGCTGGTCCTTGGGAAGAAACGGTTTAGTTTTTCGAAGAGGAACAGAGTCCCAATCCCTCTGGGTCTGGTTTACAGGTGTGGTTCATTTGGGTTTGAAGGTTTCCCATCCATCAACGGCCATGCTAGCAGCTGTGTTTTGCTCCCTTCTGTTCATCAGTGCTGCTAGTCCTTACTGAGGCAACACCCTTTTCATAAAGAGAGTGAGAGAGAGAGAGAGAGAGAGAGCGGCTGGCCGGCTGGCCCTTCTCTGGAGCATTCCCCTATTCCCCATTTCATTGGCTGAGCCTCTGTGATGTCATGGAATATAGGGAACGCAGCCCTTGCATGTTCCAAGGAGACAGGATTTGCATAAGAAAGGCAGGTCGGGGGCCCTGATGAAGATGGGGGCACAAGGAGAGGGGTGGGGGTGTGCTGTGAGTGGGCAAATGTATGAGAAGGGCCGGAATTCACATTTTTATTAAAAAACACAAAAACTATTCAGCCCAGTCTGGCTGGCTGCGGGATTCTTATTTTTCTCCACAGGTCTCTGTTCCTCGTATCCTCCCCCAGCACCTCTTTTGTCCAATCTGCTTCTTCTTCAACCCCAGAGGGAGAGTGGCTGCGGGCGGGCAGACATGCTCACTTGGCCCTCCAGTGGGGGGCCACGCAAGCCGGGGTTCTGCGCCCTTGCCGCCCCAGGGAGTGGTGGTGGGTGGCAGCTGAGCACTGCTGGCCGCACTGTGATGCTGCCCTGCATGGCAGTGTGCATTTATCCCTCCAAGGCCCCGGGACTCCACCTGGGATCTGGGAGGGCTGGGTGGGGAGAAAAGAAGCACAGAGCAAGAGTTGTCAGGGGAGGGAGGGTGAGGCGGGGAGAGTCTCATCCACGTTTATAGGCCCCTCTGGCATAGATTGCAGAAAAAAGTGGAGCGGGGGGGGGGAGAAGTGTATTTTAAAAATGTAGGTGCCGGGTATTTCCATCATCTTTGTCTCTCATCCATCCATCCATCCATCCATCCATCCATCCATCCATCCATCTCTCTCTCTCATCCATCAACCATCCATATCTAATCTATTGTCTATTTAGTGAAGCTCACAGGGACACAACACCAACACCTTTGTTAGCTGACGTCATCTCCCCCCTGCCCCCCCCCCCCGGTCAGACTTCCACATTCCCTTCCTCACAGGCACTGGGGAAAATGAATTTTCCCAGCAACAATATCTCGTTCCCTGTCATCATGCAAAGTCTTTTGGGGCAGCTTGGTCTGGAATGGGCACTGAAGACCTGCTCGTGGTTGAGACGAAAATGGCTAGCAGCGCGTTGTTGATGTGGATCAACAGCGCTGCCTGCGTTTTGGGCTTCTCCTTGGGGGCGTGGCTAGGGGGGCTGTCATGAGGAGCGCCTGCACTCCCAAAATGACTACCACACCACTGCTACCTGTTTCTCCAGCTGAGAATGACCATAGCAATATTCCTCTGAGACAGGATCCCACGGAGTGCCAGTAGCTGTGTGTGAATGTGTGGTTGTGGGTGGGGGGTCGGGGAGGAAAATAATCAGTCTTTCGGCAGGGCTGGCGGAATGGCCTTGCACCTCCATCTCATTTCCCTCAGTACCACCGGCTGGAATGGCTGAGGGATGAGGAAACAAGAGGAGAATGCTGGTGACCCCATGCCTCTCTTGTCCAATCTGGCTGACTCCAGTCTTGAAGATGGCACACGGCATGACACGAAACCTCAGCCTGATCCAGGAGACCCTTGCGTTCATATTGGCCGTGAGAGCTGGGATGGAACCTCCAAGGGAAGACACAGTGTATCACTGAATACTGGGTGACAAGTGATGGGGAAGAGTTTCACACCCTCTCTTTTGGGCTCCCTCAAAGCACAGCTGTCCACTGTTGGAAGCAAGCTTTGAGGATTAGAGGGCCCATATCTTTACCCAACAGGGCCTTTCAATACCATGCAAAGAGTAACCCACTCACCCCCTTTAAAAGCAAACCGATCTGAGCTTCTTGGCATTATATACTGTTATAACAGTAGTTGGTCACTGTGTAGAAGCCCGTCAGTAGGTTAGTTGCCCCTGGGCTACAGCTCCCCCTTGAGGAACAGAAGAGAACTGTGTGCAACATCGGCTCCTGCAATTGGCAGGCAGTATGGAGCCTGTGGATTGGCAGGGCCTAGTATAAATATCGAGAGGATGGCACTCCGTCCCCGCCTGGTCAAGATGGCACCATCTTGTAGCAGGTGTGCCTCAGCGACCAATGACAGGCACCCTGGGGGTCCGGGGTCAACACGCATTCCAGGTCTGGTTCTGGGAGCCCACTGCCCCAACCTGACCCTGAGGGAAGGACTTGCATCCCACTGCTGAGCCAAGAGAGGCTCCTAGAGCAGCTTAGTAAAAGAATCAGAATAGTAGGGTTGGGAGGGGCCTACAAGACCATCGGGTCCAACCCCCTCCTCAGTGCAGGAATCCAAGTCAGAGCATCCCTGACAAGTGGCTGTCCAGCCTCGTCTTGAATGCCTCCAGCATGGGAGAGCCCACCGCCTCCCCAGGTAATGGGTTCCATTGTCATATTGCTCTTACAGTCAGGACGTTTCTCCTGAAGTTCAGCTGGAATCTGACTTCCTGTCACTTGAGCCCGTAATTCTGTGTCCTGCACTCTGGGATGATTGAGAAGAGATCCTGGCCTTCCTCTCTGGGACAACCTTTCAAGGACTTGAAGAGCACTATCCTATCTCCCTTCAAGCCTAAACATGCCCAGTTCTTTCAGTCTCTCTTCATAGGGATTTGTTTCCAGTTCCCTGATCCATCTCTGTTGCCCTCCTCTGAACCCTCTCCAGCTTGTCTGCATCCTTCTTAAAGTGTGGTGCCCAGAACTGGACACAGTACTCCAGATGAGGCATAAGCAGTGCTGAGAAGAGGGGAACTAGTACTTCTCCTAGAATTTGGAAGCTATGCTTCTATTAATGCAGCCCAAAATAGCATTGGCCTTTTTGGCAGCCACATCACATTGTTGGCTCATATTCAGCTTATGATCGGCAACAAGTCCAAGATTCTTCTCGCTTGCAGTGTGGTTGAGCCACGTATCGCCCATCTTGTAACTGTGCATTTGGTTTATTTTTCCTAGGTGCAGAACTTGGCATTTGTCCCTACTAAATGTCATTCTGTTGTTTTCTGCCCAGCGCTCCAGTCTATCAAGATCACTTTGAATTTTGTTTCTGTCTTCCAAAGTATTAGCTATCCCTCCCAATTTTGTGTCATCTGCAAATTTGATCAGCATTCCCTGCACCTCCTCCTCCAAGTCATTCATAACAATGTTGAAGAGCCCTGGGCCCAGGACTGAGCCCTGCGGTACCCCACTCGTTACCTCTCCCCAGTTTGAGAAGGTGCCATTGAGAAGCACTCTTTGAGTCCGATTCTGTAGCCAACTGTGGATCCACCTGATTGTTGTTTCACCTAGCCAACTTTGAGCTAGTTTGCTCATCAGGAGATCATGGGGCACTTTGTCGAAAGCTTTGCTGCAGTTAAGGTATATTCTGTCCACAGCATTCCCACAGTCCACAAGGGAGGTTACGTGATCAAAAAATGAGATCACATTCATCTGGCAGGATTTGTTCTTGACAAATCCATGTTGGCTTCGAATAATCGCTGCATTGTTTTTAGGGTGTTTTCAAGAAGTCGGTCCCCACACACAGGCTACTGTAGCTCATCTCCCTCAGTACCACGTGCTGCAATGGTGGCTAGTGGTAACGGCTGAGGGACGAGAAGCCTTCGTGGGGGTGGGTCATTTGTTCATTTTAGTCCTCTGCCCATGAGGTCCTTGGATGAAACACCCTCCTCCCAGTGGGGGCTGGTGACTCTGATTTCAGTGAGGCAGTGAATTCACTCTGGGTTTCAGGCAGAACCAGCCAGAACTCTAAAGGAGCTATCCAAGGTGCTGAACCTTATTTGGGGATAGAGTTCAGCACCGTGGATACCTCCTTTGGAGTTTGGGCTGGTTCTGACTGCAACACAGAATTGGATTCACAGCCCCACTGAAATTGGACCCCCCCAGCCTCCACTGCCCCTTCCTCTATCCAGATCAAATATGGGCTCTTCAGGAAATGCACATTTTGAAAAGTGGGAGGGGTATGGAAATGTTTTCAGTAATCCCTTTGAAACGGACCAAAAAATATTAAAACAGTTTCAGCTTTGGAAATGGTGCTGCCCAGCAGGAGAAAATGAAATGCGACCGACTATCCTGTTTCTTGCTCTTTATGGACTATGGTTCATGCTGTAGGTTTCTCCCCAAAGAAATAGATGGAAGGTGAAAGAACCCCCCGCATCCTAAGCTCACTGTCGAGCCTGCTGCTGAATATTTCACTAGCAGCTGTGCTTGAGCATTTCTCCCTGAAATAAAAGAGTCGTGTCTGTTTTGCCAAAAATAAAGTCGCCTTATCCAGAAACTGGGTCTCTTTTTTCATGCAAATGTAAGGTGGCATCTTGGGATCGGGGCAGTTCCAAGCTATCGAAACAATATGGGAACCTTAGCGCTTTGTTTAAAGATTGCATCTCCCCTCCCAATTCTCTTAGCAATGGACAAATGCCATGAGGTTTTGCTCCGATCTGACAGCATCTGCTGCATATTACTTCTGGAAATGGCTGGCATTTGCGTGCTGCCCGTTTGGAGGTCTCCCCTGGGGCTTGCTTTGTAATATGTGCAATAACTTTATTTTTAAGCTCCATTTCCAAATAGGCCTCTTGGTTCAAGGCAGCCGTGTGCATCATTTAAAGTGGCCCTGATCTCACTTCCGTGCATGTTCATACCACGGTAATCACAACCTTGCTCCTAAGGTACAGCTGGAAACCAGGGTTTCTGAGTCTCTGAGCTGCACCAGAGCAATTTCAGAGTGATGCCTGCTGCAAAGGTGATCAGAACCCTCTGACCTGCCATCTCCACCACCAAATAATTTAATCAGTGGCTGACTGCAACATCTTATCCCGGCAGAATCTGCAAACAAGAAAGATGCATTTCCACCATTCATGGAAAAATGAGAGAGCCAGTGTAGTGTAGTGGTGAGGGTGATGGACTGGGAGCCGGGAGATCTGGGTCCTAGTCCCCACTTGGCCATGGAAGCTCACTGGGTGACTTTGGGCCAGTCACAGACTCTCAGCCCAACCCACCTCACAGGGTTGTTGTTGTGAGGATAAAATGGGGAGGAGGGGGATGGCGTAAGCCGCCTTGGGTTCCTTGCAAGAGGAAAAAAGGCGGGGTAGAAATGCAATAAATGCAATGCAATGCAATTCATACCGTTACACTTTGGTGGTGGTTGTGATGAGGTAAATGTGCACACTGGATGGTACATTCTGGAATCTAAGCAGTTTGCAGTGGGAGGAATGTGTGGAAATATTAATTCTTTTCCAGAGTTTCAAGAAGAACAATGAGCAGACACCCCTGAGCTCAACTCCATCCCCAGTCTATTACAAAGGGCTGATCTGTTGACACAAATTAGGAACACAGTCACACCATTATACATTTACGGCTTCGAAAGCTCTGAAAACGAGAAGCTGGATTTCTTCACCGCAAAGGCAGAAACTTTGATGATTGGCAGCTGAGGGCCAAACGAGTCACAACAATAATACAAACACACTTTTTAAAGTGTGAAAGTGGCTGCTTTTCTTTTGAAGAAAGCAGATCTGGATTGGGCAGTTTCCTGAGAGACATTCCCGCCTTTGCGTTCGGGCATGGGATTTTGAGCCAGAGACGGACTAGGAACACATAGGGATGGGCGAATCTATCAGTGTTGCTTTCACAAAATCCCAAGTTCGTTCTTCTGAATAGGAAATATCGGTAAAATCTTATCCAAAATGTTGCTAAAGCTTACCAAAAATGAATTGAAATAAAATGCTCATCCTTCTGTGCTGGCCATATTCAATCGGTACAGCTGTCGCCAGCATGGAAAGGACTGCGGTGCTCCTGCCTACCATTTCGCTGTTCAAGACGAGGAGTCTGCCAGAGAAAAAAGTGGGCAACCCTAATTCAGCACCCCAAACACTGCTGCTTCTTGCTACCTGCCTTGATTTATAAGTCCGTATAGAGGAAAGTTTGTTACTTGGTGGTAGAGAGCAGATGCTTTGGGGAATGGGCGAATTTGTCAGGTTCTCTTCCTCCAGCATTCACATTTTTTAAATCACAAGTTCTTTCTCTCCTGCATCTGAAGAACTTTGCAAATTTTGGTAAATCCTGATCAACAACAAACAGCAACAATATCCTCTCCCATCTGCCCCAGTGACATTTAACAGCTACAATTATTTCCAGCATGGAATACCATGCTACGGGATTGGAACCTTGATGTGCTTGCCTGCCATACAGCTGTTAAAGATAAGGAGCCTGTCAGAAACAAAAAGAAATGGCAACCCTAGCTAAACGCTACTGTGGTTGAATACACTGGGATTCAAACCCAGCATTTTAAGAGCTAAGCACTCTTCCATCCTGTGCCTGGATTAGGGATATGCGGACTGTGTAAAATGTGCTCCGTATCTGTTTCACAGAGTGTCAGCTGCCTTTTGTTCTGTCATCCGCTCACGGATGGATGCATTTTTTTTTCATCACGTGGAAAAATATGCAGATAATTCAGTAAGAGGTTTCATAACAATTTACGTCATTTACCTTAGTGCGTAACACTTGGCGTATCGTCCCCCATTCCATTCAACTCTTCCTCAGCAGAAATGTGCATTTTTTCAGTGAATAAATCTGTGTAAATTTCGGGAAAGTAAAATCAATCAATCAATCAATCAATCCAGACATCCACAGACTCTGCACAGCCTGAGGGGGCTGCCCCGCAGTGGATTCTGCAGGTTGGATTCTTAGAAATCCAAGCTCATTTTAGTCTGTCTTGAATTTCTCCAGCACCCTTAGGCTGGATGGAAGAATCTTTTCATTCTGGTGTCTCCCACATTCATTTTTTAAACAAGAACTCACGTTCTGTCTTGAAATCTCTCTGGAATATGGAGAACTGTCCACATTTTCATACATTCTTATCAGAAACAAAATTCTCACACATCCTAGGCAGCAAGTTCCAGCCTGGGACCCCGTGGCTGCTTTTTCCTGAAAATAAAAGAAGTCAGTTAAAGTGCACTTTTCTTTCTTTTTTTCTTTTTCTTTTTTCAAAGCCTTTTTATTGTAATATCTAGTCGCAAACACTACACTCATTTGCAAGCACATATAATATGTCTGGGGCAATAGGAAACTTCTGTCTGCAGCATTTGATTGGCAGTGGCACGTTTTATGCAAGTTACTGCTTGGCCGTAAAGAGATCAACCTGTATGTGTGAAGCTTTTCATGGGTTGTAAGAGTTTGTGTGTGTATGAGAGAGATGGAGCAAGACAGAAGAGAGAGATGGAGAGATGGAGCAAGACAGAATCCCGAGAAAGAATCTCTCCAGACATGGAGAGATGGAGAAAGACAGAATCCTGATTCCATCATACACTTGTAGCTGCAATAATAGTAATAATAATAATAGTAGTAATAATAACATAATAATAATAAATATCCTGCTTCTGAGCTGAAAAGGCTTCCAGAGTGGCTTACAGTCCCTGCCCACAGGTTTACAATCAGAAAAGAGGCAACACAGAAAGAAAAAAGGGAAGAGGAGGGAAGAAGAAAAAGAACAAAATCTTTCAGAAGGGCTGGTGGAATGGCCCCCCTCTCATCTCCCTCAGCAATGCTGCACCATAATACCCATTTGAGAAAAATTCCTTCCCTTCCCTTCATTGTCACTAGATACCAAGAAACAAACAAAATCACCCAGCATTTTGAGCTGGCATTCCCTCCCACAGCAGAGAAGGCGGTCAAGTGGTTTCTGGGCTGCATCTGGGCAATACCTGAGGGGGCAATTTGAGTCAACAGAGGCCTCTGCTCCAACTTGAGGGGTGTTTTGCCTGAGAGATTTTGGGGCTAGAAATCCAAAAACGGGTGTGCCCCACCTCTAACCTGCAATATGAACAGTGGGCTACACTGCAGGGCTGTCGTAAGCCAATTTCAGCCACAACTCTTCCGGCGTGCAATTCAGAGGGCAATTTGTAAATGCGGAAAAAACTCCAGTCCCTTGGAAAGGACCCTCACAACCATGAAATAAGACGTGCTTTAGAGAAAGCAGGAGCTACATTTGTTCAGTGGGAGGGCCATGCTGCTTTCCCGTCACAACTACCTCATTTCTCCATGCTTTGCCTTGGGTAGCTCTCACTTCTGCCATGAAGGAGAGAAAAACAAGAGCATCAACGTGAACCTGGAAATTCCATCTTCAGGCAATTGAATTGTGACTCTACCTTTGCCATCTCTGTGGACACCTCTGCTTTCCTTACATGTCAATCCCAGCTGTGGCTTCCCTCATTGGTTACAACAATGGAAGGCAGACCCAAGCTCATGTCTCACTAAAGGATTGGGCAGAATATTTCCTGAACATTTTGCTTCATATGTGGTAGAAACTTGTTATTGTTGTTAACATGGAACCTTGGGAAAAAATCCAAAATTCTGGGCAGGGGCATTTCCCCCAAATCCACAGTTCAGCAGTAACTTTATTAGGACTAACCAAGCTGCCACAGAAGACTGTGCAAGATTTCAAGTTCTCCAGAATTCTCTGATTTGGTGGTATAAGAGGTAGGGGATGGGGGAAGAAACAGAGAAGTTGAAAAAATTGGTCAGATTTTGTGGCCACAAGGCCTGTGCAAATGCGTCCCTGACGTGGGCATTGGACAACTGTCACTTTTGCCGATCGGAGAAAATGGACCTGGATGAGCCAAGAAAAAAAGCCCTTGTGGCAAAATTAATACAACTTAGTTCCCCGTATGAGGCTTCTAATGCTTGTTGTTAAGTTAACATATATGAATTTTTTGTTGAAAGAAAGAAAGAAGCCATGTGCAAACAATACTGTTGCATAGGGATGTGTGAATTAGCAAAACCTGAGCTTGCCGAGTTCCTCTGAATTCCACCTCAAAGCTTCTTCTGACTCTAGTCCATATCAGATTTTGAGCTTTGCTTTTTTGCCTTTATGTATGAAAATCCATGCATATTTCTGTGTGTATCTTCCCCAAATGCACACATCAATTGTATGCATTTTGAAATGTACACATTTTAAATGTATGCATTTTGAAATGTACTCATTTTGGAATGTGCACGTGCTGTCGAATGCATCCCCCCCCCTTTTGATCTAAAATTCAGCAGTTGGGTTAAGGATTGTGCACAAGCAACTGGTTTCAGCTCATTTTTCTTTATTTGTAATTCCCAGGATCCTGAAGCTGAAAAAATTATGCCAAGTTAACAATAAGATTTAACCTGTTCCAGTTCTTTCAAATTGATAAGCCATCTATGAGTGCGATTAATGGCATTTGTGCACATTTTTCAAAAGGACAAGTTTTCTGTGCGCATTTTTCAAACGTACACATGCTGTAGAATGCATTTACTTGGGTCCACATTGCAAGCTTGGAAATGTACGGACTTCGACTGCAGATTGCATCCAAGTCCATGTTCAGTTTGGAAGGTGTGAATTGGGTGAAACCCTGATCAAAAACAAACTGAAATGAATTTCTCATGCATCCCTACTGTTGCATAATTGTTATAATTGGATCAAGACATACCAGCAGATGGAATTCTCCCATGTGGGTTGGTAAATGACAGCAAAAGGGACGTTAACTCTCCTGTTGCATATAGGGACTCAGAGATTCACCAACTCTGCCATGTTTATTTGATTGGTACTCTGCCTTCCTACCAAGAAAAATGGCACTCAAGGTGGTGTTTAATGATCCTGCTCAGAAATAAATGGAATTTAGGGATAGGAGAAAAGGTTGGGGTTCTCTGTTTTTCACCTCGATGCTTATCTTCCCTCATTCTCACTCCCAAATGCAAATGGCTCCCCCTGCCCCGAACAGGAAAAGTGTGCATTTTTAACATGAAAAATGCACACTGTCCCAGGCACACCCTTCAGATGTGCACTTTCCCTGCATAGGCTGAAGTATGAAAATGTGGGGTTTGTGATTTTTGTGATTTTTTTCAAAGTGCACCCTCATGCAAGGACACAATGCAAGCTTGGGAAATGGTGAAAATATCCTGAGAATTACCCCACTGCTTGTGTTCACATTCGGGGTTGCGAAAGGGACTTGTTCACATGATTTGCAAACAGGAACAAAATTCTTGTGCATGGCTAAAAGAATTTCCCAACTTGCAATGAAGAAGGCCCCCCCTCCCCCTTAAATTTAGCCTCGTGCACACGTGCATGGATTTAGAATTGTAGGATTTGGATGGGGTTTTATAGCAGGAGCTTCAAATTCAGGAAATTCGAAGCCAGAGCATTTCCAACAGACATCTCTTGATTTGCCACCATTGGATGACAGACAGCTGAATATGTCAAAAGATGCCACTGCAAGACAGTGCGTTTGAAGTGGCGCATGGCTCTGCAGAAGCTCTCCCAATGGGATGTGGCAGCTTGGATGGCTTGTTCACAAATTCATTTCTTGGATTGGTATCCTGCTTTTGTGGGGAGGAGGGGGCCCCAGTGTGGCTTGTAACATTCATAAAATGCAACACTTCCTTTAAAAATAACACCCTTGGGCTTAAAAAAAAGAGCTTGTTCTCTGATGGGGTGGACACAGCCATGGTGGAGAAAGGGGGAAAGAAGGGAGATAATTGTGCACACCATGTAACGTTAGGCATGGTATTGAGAAAGTGGATAGGGAGACAGTTTTCTTCCTGTTGCATAATGCTAGAACCCAACGGGGTCATCCCATGAAGCTGATTGTTAGGAGATCCAGGACAGATAAAAGGAAGGATGTCTTCAGACATCACATAGTTAATTTGTGGAATTCAAGGTGTAGTGATGGCCACCACTTTGGATGGCTTTAAAAGGGGGTTGGACAAATTCATGGAGGAGAAGGCCATCAATGGCTGTAGGCCTGAAGGCTAAGCTCTACCTCATATGGTCAACTAAAGGCTGGGGGATATTAAAGGATGAAGTGATGGGAATATAGAAAGAGCCATGCTGAATACGACCGAAGGGCAATCTAGTTTAGCATTCTGTTCTCACATTTGCCCATCTGATGTCTGTGGGAAGCCCGCAAGTAGGATATGAATGCCGTCACACCCTGCTGCTCAAGTTCCCCAGCAACAAGCATTCAGAGGCATACTACCTCTGAACGTGGAAGTAATATTATAGCCATCAGGACTAGTAACCATGGATAGCCTTCTGCATGAATGTGTCTGATCCCCTTTTTAGGCCACCTGAGCTGGTGACCACCTTGTGGAAGCTGGTTCTGCAGTTGAACAATCCGTCATTCAACTACAGAAAAGACGTCTCTGTCTGAAATGGTGGAGAATGGCTGCCAGTCAGAGCAGGCAATACTGACCTAGATGGACCAACCTGGGATCAGGCAGTTATCAGGCAGTTTGTGCATAAAGGCATAATAATAACAACAACAACAATTTAAAAAAATGACTGGTCATTCCAAATCCAGAATGTGAAGATGTATCTCTGCATCTCTTCTCTGGGATCTTTTTCTTTCTCCTATAGTATGTCTCTCTTCTGACACCTTCCTTTGGGCACTAAAATTATATATATGGTGGGGTGGCACGCAGTAAACTTTGCCCTGTGTGTTAGGTTTCTAATAGAAAGAAATATTGGGGGTGAGGGTAGGAAGTATGAGAATTTCATTCCTCTTTGTAAATCATGTGAACATGTCCTGTTCACAACCCTGAACACAAATGTGAGTGGGAGTATAATCCTTGGGAAAAGTACAATTCTTGGGAAAAGCACGATCCTTGAGAAATGTTTGCAGTTTCTTGAGCTTGTGATCAGGTTCAAAAGTGTGCACTGCTGCAAGTGTGCGCTTCCAAAAATGTGTATTTCCCCCCAAATCTGCATTTTCATGCTTTAGCCTATGGGGGAAAATGTGCATTTTTGGTGCATACTTTTCAAATGTGCATTTTTCTCAATGGGGAAAAAAGATGCTCATGTTCAGGAATGCTAACGAGAACAAAGCTTCAAGGAGGAATTCAGAGAACTTCAATGAGCTCCGATATTGCATGTTCACCCATCCAAAGTTGGGGGAGGGCAGAAATGAACTACTCGGCCACAGTCAGCTAGAAAACCCTAAGGCCCAGCAACTCAGTCAGGGCAGAGAGAGAGACTCCTCTGTCTGTGCCTTTGGCAGCTTTCTGTCCTGGCTAGCCTGGCTCAAGGTTCCTAGAGGAGCTAATCTAGAGTAGTTGCTCTTACTAGAAGGGTGTGGCAGAGTCAAGTCAGATAAAGCAGACTCAAGTACGGCTATGCAGGATGGCAAGGCAAAGCAAGGCCTTTCAGGACCTTGGATGGATCTATGGCAGCTGGAACTCAATCAGGAAGAGCTGTTGTCTCAGCAACATATGGAAGCCTTCTGAAGGCTGGCAAGTCTCGACCTCCCATTATCTTCGCTCCTGTTGAGAAGCTATCTGTTTTTTAAAGGGCTATTCTCTGATTCTGCAGCCAATGGCTCCCATGGCATGGAGGTGGTGGGGACTGCATCAGAGAGGTGCCTTCTGAGTCCAAGCCACCTCCTCCACCCTGGAAGCTCCCAGAGTGGAAGATGATGGGTACTGGATGAAGCTTCCTCCCACTTTGAGTCTTTCTCTGAGCCGGAGGGGTGGGGCTTGAGGGTGGTGAACATGACACCTTCCTTCCATAGCAAACTGCAGACTCAGGAAGGGCCAATTCAGATCAAGACCACCACAGAGGCAAAGGTTTAAAATCCCCCCTGCAGCATCCATCCTGCTCCTCCCAGGGCTGCTATTTATCACAGAAGAGCAAAAGAAAACACAAGCACAAAATTGCTAATTGCATGCTTAACATATTGGATCATTTGGCCCTTCAAAAGTAAGCACCGTTTCCCAGCATGGAGAAAAACCACAATAATTGAAGGAGAGACTGCCGAGAAGACTTGAAAGACTCCAGTGAGGGGCTGGTAGGCACAGCTCAAATGAGATGGTCTTTAGGCTATCAATCTGTTCAGTGGATCAAAAGATTAAAAAGTGGATGGCGGATCCATGGGGTGAGTACATCCCAGGCACTGAGGTACTTCTTAAACCTTGATGCAGAAGGCATCAAGAGGTGCAGCAGCTGGGAGCAAAATCCAGAAAGGGGAAAAAAAGGAAAGATCTTTGTCTTCTGGGAAAAGCACCAGTTTATTACAATGCTGTGTGATATGCACACATAATATGTAGGATAGTTTCCCAGCAGTTCTAGAATACTTGAATCCTTGATTTGAAGGGGGCCTGGTAGACCAGCAATCAACGTCTCAGTCCAGGAAATTAAGAGCTAGAACATTCCCAGCAGAGGGATGTACAGGCTCTGTTTGAAGATGTCAAGCAAGGGAGACCCCAACCACCCCCTCTAGGTCGTTGGTTGTATTGTCAGACTGCTCTTACCATCACAAAACTTCACCTAATGTTCAACCAAAATTAGTCCTCCAGTAACGTCAGACCTTTATTTGTTTGTTCATTAATAATACTCATATACCACTTCACTCACACACACACACACACACACACACACACACACACACACACACAAATGCATTTTGGGGTCATTCTACTATCCCAAGCCATATTCCAATGTATTTGTCAGAAATGGATCGTCCTTTCCCTTCGCAATTAACTCCACAATAGACAAAGCTTCAGGCTGATACGGCTTTATTTTGCTGGAGCCTAGTCCCTCTACAAATGCAGATTCAAGGGAAACTCTCAGGCTTCCCCCCAGCTCTAAACAACTAATCAACAATCTCTAAGCAGAGGAGAAAGTTGCTGGCAAGCTCCTGGCCACGCTAGCTTTGCAGTGGAGTTCTTCTCTTAGGGTGGCACCCTCCTATGGCACCCCTCCTCCATCTCCAGCTAGCATGGCAATGATGGGAGTTGTAGTCCAACACATCTGCAAGGGAGTTGGGGAAGGCTGAAGTATATCAATTCAAGGGCTAGAGCTACTAGACACACAAGAAGCCATGGAACAGCCAAGAGTTTAAATGTTTGTTTAGTAGGAAATATAGGAACATCCGAAGCTGCCTTATCCTAACTCAGATCCTTGGTCCATCTAGCCCAGTGGTGTCAGCACAGACTGGCAAGCCAACTCAACCCTCCTGGCTGTTCATCAGCCACTGCAGCATCCGTTATGATCAGCCAGGGCTGTGGCTTTTCCCATTTAGAATCATAGAATAAAGTCATAGAATAGTAGGGTTTGAAGGGGCCTACAAGGCCATTGAGTCCAACCCCCTGCTCAATGCAGGAATCCAGGTCACAGAATCCCTGACAGATGGCTGTCCAGCCTCGTCTTGAATGCTTCCAGGGTGGGACAGCCCACCGCCTCCCCAAGGAATGGGTTCCATTGTCGTATTGCTCTAACAGCCAGGACATTTTTCCTGATGTCCAGCCGGAATCTGGCTTCCTGGAACTGGAGCCCATTCTTCCGTGTCCTGCACTCTGGGATGATCGAGAAGAGATCCTGGCCTTCCTCTCTGGGACAACCTTTCAGGTACTTGAAGAGCGCTATCCTATCTCCCCTCAGTCTTCTCTTCTCAAGGCTAAACAGGCCCAGTTCCTTCAGTCTCTCCTCGTAGGGCTTTGTTTCCAGTCCCCTGATCATCTTTGTTGCCCTCCTCTGAACCCTCTCCAGTTTGTCTGCATCCTTCTTAAAGTGTGGAGCCCAGAACTGGACACAGTACTCCGGATGAGGCCTAACCAGTGCTGAGTAGAGGGGAGCTAGTACTTCCCGGGATTTGGAAGCTATGCTTCTATTAATGCAGCCTGTTTAGCTTTGGAGAACCCTGAAGGAAGGAATCTGCTTCTGATCCCAGCGGGGAACTGGCAAAATACGATGGAGACCCAGATAAGGGCTCCATGGCAAATGGCAAACGGGCGTTGACTGTCATTTGTGGCAAATGTTAGGTTTCAGGGGATGTGCACAGATCTCACAGTGGGAGCCAGGTTTCAGCAGCCTCCTCCAGGGGAAAGGGACCACCGGTAAACAAAACAAGATGGAGGAGCTGGCTGGCCCTGCCGTTGGGCGGGGGGACGTAAATGAATATCTTAAAGGCAGGGCAGGTCCAGCTGTGGAGGTGAAGTAGGCAGCTGCCTGGGTGCCCCAGATTCAGGGGCTCTGCTTTCGTTATGCAAATATAGACATGAGAGAGGAAGATGGAGGGAGGGAGACTGCCGGAAAGTGTTTGGGATTTATCCTTTTTCAGTGTATGCTTCTTTTAGGGCCCTCTGTGGTTCCCAGGAGGCCACACCCCTACCCCTGGGCGTTTTCCCCCAACAACTAATCATTTGGGGCATTTTCCAAGCTTTTGTGCACCCCCCCCCCCAATTTCTAAAAGTTTGAAATGCCTCTCCTAAGGCTTGGCTTCTGGCAGAAAGAGCTTGAAGCTACAGTAGGCTGGGACTTCTTATCATTTGGCACTGTGCCTTTTGCCCCTCCCATTTCACCTTCAGCCCCACCCACCCTATGCGGCCCCCGAGAGCAGCTCTGAAATGGAATTTGGCCCTTGGAGTGAAAGAGGTTCTGCACCTCAGATTTAGGGGAAAAGAATATTCTAATTGTTATTCATCAGGGTGATGGCTGCAAGTGGCAAGGGATGTACAGATGGTGTAAAATCCATTCTGTCTGTGTTTCACAGATCATTGGACACCTTTCATTCGGTCACCGGCACATTGACGGAAGTGGCTTTTTGTTTGTTTCCAAATTTGTGCAAATGCACATATGCAGAAATGCACAAATTCCCCCAAATGCCCGTTTTCACGCTTTTGCCTACGGGGAAATGCAAATTTTTGCCGATTTTAAAATTTTGTGTATTTTTCTACAAACGAATTTGCGCAAAATTTGGGAAAGTTAGAAAAATGGTCCGCAGGTCTGTGGAATCCACTCGAGAGGGGGAAAGCCAGTCCACTGAGGGATCCACAATGACATTCTTGAAAATCTGAACTCACTTGGCTCTGTTGCGGATTTCTCTGACATCAAAATGATGGGATAGGTGTGTTACAGTAATAAAAACAGTATCCAGGTCAACTCTTTATAATTTCCATCACTGATGCTCCCTTGTAATGCTTTTAACCAAAATGTATATGTGTTCTATGAAGTATTGTAAAAACAGCCCAGGAAATTTTGAAATGAAAGGTGGCATAGAAATGTTTTCAATTAAAAAAAAAATGCCCCAGTGTTAATCTGCTCAACCTATTGTCAGGACGGATGAATCAGTCAGTTTCACTTTCTCCTACATTTGCTTAAAATCTCATCATCCTCATCATCTCAAGTTCTTTCCATCCTGTTCTGTACACAATTTGCATTTTGGGGTAATTTTTTTTTTAAAAAAACATGCACGAACCAAACAGAATTGTCACCCATCTACACCAACCAAATTCAATAAGTGTGGCTATTCCCAACTGGGAGAGGCCTACATTGTACCTAGGTATTTATGAGAAATTTGTTTAGGATCAGGGTTAAATGAATTTGTACCTTCTGGACTGAACAGGGATGTGGATGTAATCTGCGTTCGAAGCCCGTATATTTCCGAGCTTGCAAAGTGATTCCTGGACCAAAAAAGAAGAAGAAAGAAGCATTCAACAGCATGCATGCACAAATACACTTTAATCAATGGTAGAGGAATGTGTACATTTAAAAATGGCTCACAATTGATGCACGATTTGGAAAAATACGCATGAAAATACACCCAGATATTCATGAGAAAAGAAAAAAACAACTAAGTTTGCAATCTGATACAGACTCAGATTGGATTGAGCTTTGAGATGGTATTTGGAGAACTTTAATGAACTCAAGTTTGACTGATTCTCACATTTGAGTTGTACCTGCCTCCCATGGATTTATTATTAGATGCAATTTGCAGGTGAAGGAAACCTTCCGAGGGAATGAAGCCTGCCAAATTTCAAATAGGTGCAGTGGGGTGTCTGCAAGGCAACTTTAAAGGTTTGGGGTTTGGGGTGGTGGTAAAGGATACCCTTCCTTTTCTGTGGTTTTGTGGGCGATCTGTATTAACATGTTTTACAGCAAAGCGGTGTGCCTGGATATGTTCCCTGCAAAACTGCAAGAAGATGAGTGATGAGTTAAGGAGTTATAAATTCAAAACAACAGCTGAGGCTTAAAATGTTTTTATTTTGTTTTCTGCTTAACTGGCACCAAACCACATGAAGCAGAAAGCCGATATTGGCCCCAGACCCGAACAGGATTGGCAACCTTGGTTTAGGGCTTTAAAGGGCAGGATCAGCACTTTAAATGGAGAATGGAAATAAGTAGCGAATGTAAGTGACACTCCCAGCTACAGGCCTTTTAGAGCCCTTGGGCAAGACATCCTCAGTGAGCCCCCTCCTTAGTGACTCTGTCTTCTCCCCGCCATTCGCACCCGCTGCCCTTGCTCCTCCTCCTCTTCCTCACCATTGCTACCATTTGCTTGCTTGATAGGCAGAGAGCCAGTGAGCAAGCGGGCCATGGCATCTCCTACTCCTTCTTGCCACCACCATTGTCTGGCCCAGAGCAAGAGGCAGCTGAACAAGAAGGTTGCAATTAGGGATGTTAGAGAATTCCGCCACAGACTCCAGTGACAGTCTTTAGAATCCGGCTCCCCGGAGTCCATGGTAGAACGGAGCAATCCCCCCTGCCACCCTGCGGAACTTCCCCGGGATGGATCCTACCTGTTGTACGCCATCCGCTGCCCTCATCTGCAGCCGCAAATGGTGGCCCTGGTCTGCAGCCACCATTTCCCTCGCTACTTTAGCTGTGAAAGGCTACGTAAGTATTTACGTAGCCTATCACGGCAAAGAGCAAGGATGCAAATAGCGTCCGCTATGCCATTTGCGTCCCTGCTGTTTTCGTGATAGGCTATGTAAATATATATATATATATATATATATATATATATATATCCTATCACAGCTAACGCAGGGACGCAAATGACGTAGCGGCTGCCATTTGCGTCCCTGCTGTTTGCCGTGATAGGTTACATAAATATATACGTAACCTATCACGGCTAACGCAGGATGCAAACGGCGGCCGCTACAGCAGCCGCCATTTGTGGCCGCAGCCTGGCAGCAGATGGAGGTCCAGCTGCGGGTGGCCCTGGCCGGTGGCTCTGCGGACTCACCACCAAGTGGAGCCAGCCGGGAAGGATTCCGGGGGGACGGACAGATCGCCTCCCCCCCACTGCGGACGCCCCGGAATGGAACCAGGTAAGGGATTCGTACATCCCTAGTTGCAATGGGGAAGAGGAGGAGCAACTCCAGGGGGTCTCTTGACCGTGGGCCCCTGCTGAATTGTGGGCCCTCAGGAGGTGCCCAACCATGCCTGCCTTGACGCCAGCCCTGGATACCCGCAGATCTGTTGGCTTGGCTGGTGAGCAGGGAGAAATCTCCACTGTTGAGGCATCTCTTCATTTGGGGCTCTGGGGACTTGAGTGAGTTCACTAGTTCCCACGTCCTCTTGTGCCAGCGCCAGGTTTCGGAGGGCCCTTGGGCAAGTCTGGTGGTTCCACATGGACCCGTGGCCTGGCTGGAGTCCACCAAGAAAAGAGCCTTCAATGTGATGGCCCCTTTCCCATGGAACTCCCTGCCTTTGGAGGTCAGGCAGGCAGCAATGTTGTGTTGCTTCCGCCTCCTCCTGAAGACATTGTTATTTTGGGAAGCCTTCCTTCAGTGACTAGCTGCGGTTTATTAAATTCGGTCTTATCAGAACGCGTTTCTTTTGAAATTTATTTATTTATTTATTTATTAGATTTATTAGCCGCCCATCTGGCTGGCTACCCAGCCACTCTAGGCGGCGTACAATACTAATAACATATCACCTGAACCAAACAACATAACAAAACAACACTGCTCTAAAAAATCCTAACCCACCCCAAATGCCCGCCTGAACAGACAGGTTTTTAAAGCCCGGCAGAAGCTCATCAAAGAGTAATTGTGGTAATTGTTTGTGGTAATTGTTGTAACATGGTGTTTTTTCTTCTCTTTTATCTTTGCTGTTTGCTGCTCCCAAAACTTTCAGCGTGGAGTGGTATATAAATATTGCAAATAAAATAACTAAGTAAATACGGTCCCCACCTTGGACTCCCACCCTGAGTGAGTCCACCTTCTCCCCACCATTGTTACCCGCTGTCCTTGTTCCTCATCCTCTTTCTCCTCATCGCTACCACTGGCTCGCTAGGTTAGGTGGTGAGGATCCCCACTTGGAAGTTTCCAGTATGGTTCTCTTCTTAGAACCTAGCCAGAGATTTCTGGGATGGTGGTAGTCCTTAGCCTTCTGGTGATGGTCTTGGGGACAATTGCCACATTAAATCAGATCTCTGGGTGGTTTGCAGTCACTCTCCAAGAGTTTCTGACCTTCTCATGAGCAAGGGGATAAAGCAACAGCAACTTGGCCATGGCTGTCCTTGTGCTCAGTGATGGTGTCTCAGCCTCGGTGTCCCTTGTCTGTATGATGGGAGTAACCCTTGCTTTGCTTCTCAGCAGGTCTGTGTTCATCTCTACTGCCAGCTTCAGTGTGATGTGTTAGAAACAAATCCCTGATCTATGGTAACCTACACTTATATGTTCCAGTGTATGGGTTACAGGGTGCAGTAGAGAATTGTTTTCCATTTTATCCTCACAACAACCCTGAGAGGTAGGTTAGACTGAGTGTCAGCGACTGGGCCAGTGTCGCCCAGTGAGCTTCATGGTTGAGGGGGGACTAGAACCTGGGTCTCCTGTGTCCCAGTCCAACATTCAAACCACAGGTCTTGCTCAGCCAGGATTGGCCCTTTGAGTCAGCTGATGGAGCATTTCAGCAGTTTGCCACTGAAGCCTAGATGGCACCCTCGAGGTGAGGAGATGGGGCCATGATGTTACAGGACATAAAGCCCTAGAGCTGGGGTGCAGAACTGGGTTGCTCAGCCCAGAGAGAGACCTGGCCGGTGCTGGATTTGCACAGTGCCCTGTGTCCCCATAGACACACGCACCATGCAAAGTGACTTGACCATGTCCGGGAAGAGTAGCTGCCCTTCCCAACGCTGGCTTAGTCCCCTGCCACACACCTACCCACTGTTATCTCCAATTTGAGATTGGAGATAGCAGCAGGTATTCCACCAGGGTGGATTCCAAGCCCTGCTCTCTCGGGGAATCCCGGAAGGCTCCATGGGTCAAATAAGGGGGTTATTTGGCTCCCTATAGGGGGTCCTGCACCTCTGCCCTAGAGTCTGACTGCCAGTTGCCCCTATTTGAAATCAATCTGGCCCCTTTCACTTGCCTGCGATGTCCTCTCATTGTGCATTTCCAAACAAACCTATTGGCTCTCAGGGAAATGCGTGACACGGTTAAGTGGAATGAAACATTATGGGGCAAGAGAGTGCTTCTTGAAACATGTACTTTCATCCTGAGGTGGAATAAAGGACCTGCAATGGCCTGGCCTTTCTCCCAAATCCTGCTCGGCCCCTGGGCTTTATTTTCCTCCGGCTTTGTTTATTTGCTGCCGCCGCCGCTGTACAAGGAAACACAGCCAATCTCATTTTAAAAGGCGCCAAGGAAAATAATTAAAAAGTGCCCCGCGTTCCGTTGCGGGCCAGCCTGCCTCTCTCGCGACTCGGCGCCTCCCGCCTGTTTAGCGTTTTACTATCTGCTCCCAGCAGGCAGAGAGAAATTTGCATTTTAATGCAGTCTCCAAAAGCCGCACAAAGTACCCGGAGTCGGCGGCGAGGCTCGGTTCGGCACTCTTCCCCTTTTATCAGTTCAACCGCCTGCTTTCAAAGGTGATGCCTCTTTTCCTCCTCCGCCGCCGCCCCCCCCAGGCCTAATACCGCTGTTCATAAAACATTCAGAGGCTCCATCTAATAAAGAGCGAAAACAATATTTGCTGGCCAAATACATTTGTCTGTCTGTCTCACTCGCTCTGTGTTATGGAGATGGACACGAGGATCTAACATGTCGCTGCTGGGGGTGGGGGTGGGGGGAATGTACCTCCGGGCAAGCAAGCTTATTTAGTCTGAAGTCCCCCTCTTACACCCGGCAGCCTGTTCAGTCTTATCTGTCACTTGTATCCAAATCAAATACTTAGTCATCCCTCCACAGAGAGAGGCAGTGTGTTGCGGGCTCACGGAGACGCCTGTGTAAATCTCTCCCCAGCGCAGCACTTTTCCCCGCCTTTGTGTGGGAAAGGGCATCATTTAAGGGCCGGACTAGACACTCCTCTTCATGTGTGGTTGCTGCTGAGAACAGGAACTAGGTGATTCACTTGCTCCTCCATTGTTGTTGTTGTTATTATTATTATTATTATTATTACCCCGCCTTTTCCCCAGTACTGGGACACAAGGCGGCTTACAAACCTTAAAACATGCACAGTTAAAACATATGGAAATATACAAAAGTTAAAATATAAAGTCAGCAACAATACAGTTAAAACGATATCAAAACATTAAAACAGCATTTCAAAACAGCAATTTAGCAGCTTACCCCCAAGTTCCAACGATGTCCCAAAGGCCTGCAGGAACAAGAATGTTTTCACCTGCCTCTGGAAACACGTCAAGGAGGGAGCCATCCCAGTCTCCCTGGGACGGGCATTCCACAGCCATGGGGCAGCCACTGAGAAGGCCCTCTCCCGGGTTCCCACCAAACGTGCCAGTGACAGAGGTGGGACCGAGAGAAGGGCCTCCCCAAGAGAATCTGAACATCAGGAAACACTTCCTGACTGCTAGAGCAATATGACAATGGAACCGATCACCTAGGGAGGTGGCGGGCTCTCCCACACTGGAGGCGTTCAAGATGAGGCTGGACAGCCATCTGTCGGGGATGCTCTGACTTGGACTCCTGCACTGAGCAGGGGGTTGGACTCGATGGTCTTGTAGGCCCCTTCCAACCCTACTATTATATGATTCTATGGACTGGAGGGACATGGGTTCAAATCAGGCCTGATGCTAACTGGGCGGCCTTTGCCACATCCCTATCGGCTTCTCCTCCCTTTCAGGGTTGTTGTGAGAACACATGAACACTGCTCAGACTGAACAGAACACTGGCACCACCAGATGCATCTCTTCATTTGTTACATTGCGACCCTGCCTTTCCTCCAAGGAGGCCAAGGCAGTGGACAAGATCCTCCCCCCTCCGCTTCGTCATCGCCAGGACTGCCTCCAGCTTTTGGAGGGCGTATGGGCAAGACAGCGCTGTGGGCCTCTCCCCCGGGGGCGCTTCCCTCATTAGAGCTATGGCCACCAGCAGTTTTCACTCCTCAGCCTGGTTCTCCTCGTGGCGACCATGTGCTGCTCGGCAGGCAGAGAGCCAGGGGGCCGTGGCGGCATCTCCTGCTCCTTCTCCTCACCAACCGTTGTCTGGGCCAGAGCGAGATGCAGCAGGGGAACAGGCAGGTGGCTATGGGGAAAAGGAGGAGCCACTCCGGGAGGCTCTTGTCAGTCGGCCCCTGCTGGGGGGTGGGCCTTAGGTAGGTGCCCAACCATGCCTACCCTTGGCGCTGGCCCTGATCATCACAACTACCCTGTGAAGTAGGCTAGGCTGAGAGTCAGTGACTGGTTCAGACCAAAGCCCCCAGTGAGATTGATGGCCAAATGGGCACTCGGATCCAGGTCTCCCGAGGCCCAGTTCAACACTCTAACCACTACATCGTGCCGATTTCCCCTCCAGCAATTCCATTGGGATGCAAGATGTGCGGGGAGCACGTGTCTTGTTCCACCGCAAAATCCCATTCCCCTCAGCCTGCCAAACAGCGTGGCTTGAGCCACGATCGAGAAGTCTCCCATCTGAAACTCACTGGTGGCCTTAAGAAAGCCATTCCCCCTGAGCCTCAGTCAGCGATGTGCAAATCAGCAAAAGTCGAGCTCACTGAAGTTCTCCAAATTCCATCTCAGTGCTCAGATTGCAAGCTGTTTTTCATATCAGATTGCAAGCTGTTTTTTTTTTCCTTTTCCCATGAAAATCCATGTGTATTTTTGTGCATATTTTTTCCAAATGTGTTATTACTGTTAGTATTAGTATTAATTTATATCCCACCTTTTCTGATACTGGCACTCAAGGCGGCTTTACAACATTAAAAACTTGTACAGTTAAAACATACAGTATAAATAGAAATATATAAAAGTTGAAAATATAGTTAAATCATCAATAATATTAAAATGCTATAAGAATCAGAATTTAAAAAACAACACAGATATAAACCATAGTACCACATGATCATATTCTCACAAGTCCAGACTATCCCCACTGGCCTGCCAGAACAAAACGTTTTTGCCTGCCTACAGAAATGTACCAAGGAGGCCGCCACTCTCGTCTCTCTGGGAAGGGAGTTCCAGAGCCTTGGGGCAGCCACCGAGAAGGCCCTCTCCCGTGTTCCCACCAGGCAAGCCTGTGATGGTGGCAGGACCATGAGAAGGGCCTCCCCTGAAGATCCCAGTGCACGAGCAGTCTCTGTCAAGGGCTCCTTGGAGGCCTCTCTCAGTCTAATCCAGTAGCCAAGTCCAGACAGAGACAAAGGGATTCCTTTCAAAGCTTTATTCCTCTTTTACAACTTAACAACTCTACCGTTAGCAACTAGATATGAGCAGCAGACTACCTATCCCCTAAGTTGGAACAGTTGGTCCCCATTTGAAAGGGAATTACTGGCAGACCCCTGAACTTATGGGCTAGGGAGAGTCCCTCCCCTTTTCCCTTGGATCCTCTGGGCGCAGCCGTTGTTTGCACGCCAACCGGGCACTACGCCTCCTTTCCGCACCCTCCATTTGGCGCCACTCTCTGCGTCAGCATCGCGCGTCCATCAAGTCTGCTTCCCGCGCTCTGTCACTCCCTGGACTGCTATCTAAGCTAGGAATGCTGGTGGGAGGAATCTCCGTCAACTGTTGGCCCTGGGAATGAGGAGCGCGCTCCTTTCCCAGGAGCGACTGCTCCTCCTCAGAATCAGAACTACTCTGGGATTCTATGGGCTCAGTGTCCACCCTGACAGTCTCATTGGGGAGAATATGGTCTTTCAGATAACCTCGACCCGAGCCGTATGGGCTTTATAGATCAATTGTGCACAACTTTGAAATGTACGCATTCTTTTTCTATTGACTAAAGCATATTAGTGTGCATTTTCCGAAATGATGCATTTTTTCATGTGCACATTTCAAATGTGCACATCCTGTTGAATGCATTCTTTTGTTTGTGGCCTGTGAATCACATTGCAAGCTCAGAAATGTACGGACTCGGACTGCAGATTGCACCTGACTCCGTGTTCAGTCTGGAAGGTGCAAACTGGGTTAAGTCCTGATGAAAGAGAAACTGAAATGAATGTGTCATGCATTGCTGCCCCCTCTAATCTGCAGTATGGGAAAAATAATACTGGCCTCCCTTTCAGGGTTATAGGGTTATTGTACATGATAATGTACAATCTACCTGTATACCTGGAAGTGATAGATTAGTGCTAAGGTTGTTATTAGAAATGAATGGGACCATCAACATTTAGGAAAAAAATACTAAAGGAGTGCAGTAAGGGACTACAATGGCTTTTTGCAGGCTATATCTGTTACCTTCTCCTGGGCAATGCCAGACATTTCAGGTCCATCTGGACAAATCCATCCCATATTCAGGATGGTGAATCCACCAGCTTTCCCAACTTGGTGGCCTCCAGGTGTTGGGGACTTCAATTCCCATCAGCTCCAGCAAATGGTCAGGAATGCTAGTTGTCATCCAAAACATCATACAGTGAAATGGGATGCTGAAAGACTAAGGGAGGGAGCGAGAGCGAGAGAGAGATGCTTTCAAAATGCCCATGGTGGTGAGGAATGTGGGGTGGGGGAGAGACGTTCTATAAATTGCAGCTCATTCAATGACATCTCCTAAATACATAATTAAATGCCTCGACTGCGAGTGTTTCCCGCCAGGCATTAGTCTGACCCTCCCTCGGTGGAGTTCCCAGGGTCCTGTGAGTCCCGTTTGCTGTCATGCTTCAGGGAACAGCGGCCCCGGAATGCAACGGTGCCGTCCCTTCATCCGTCACTTTGCGGTGTCACAGCCATTTCCCTGGCTGCCCTTTCCTCTGCCTTGGGTATTGAGGCATTGTGAGTTATCTTCTAGCTCTCTTCCCCGCGCCCCCATCAAAAGTTACTTTACGGTGACTAAGAAAGATGGACACACTGCCGGGGCCGGCTTATTACCCGTAGATAGTGCAGAGAGTTGATCAATACATTCCAGTAGAATGGAAGGAGGAACAACCTGTGAATTGGAAGGCACTTTTTTGGACAGCCATCTGTGGTCCTGGTTAGAATATAGATTCTCCAGCAAGGTGGGAAGACTGTGTGTGTGTGTGTGTGTTTCTGTGTACACATAATACTTCATTGCTGCCACACTATAGTGGGGGTGGGGAACTTTATTGGCCTGAGGGCCACACGACCTATTGGAAACCATTCAGGGCCCCCAGTGCCCACAGTGGGTGGAGCCAAAACCTCAAGTGGGTGCGGCCAAAACAATGTGGGTGGAGCTAAAATATTTTTTTCACTTCAAGCCCCACCTCCAAGTATACACCAGTCCTGGGCAGATTTCAGGGTAATGAACTCTACTTCATTTTTGTATTAGAACCACCGAGATTCACCAACCAGAGCCTGGTGCGAAAGACATACACTCCGAATTAATGTATTTTGAGGCCAGGAACAGGGTTTGAGTCCCAGAACTGAATGGAGCTCACAGTTCTGCTGCACAAAAAAAAAACCCCTCGCTACCCCAAGCTTTCTTCATTACAACAATATAATTTAGGTGGGAGGATGAAAGTGAGCACGTGCTCGGCAATTTGTGAAAATGTTCGGAGGACACATACTCGCCCTTGCGTTCGGGGCTGGAAAGTTTTGCATGCAAAAATGACGTTCTTATACATCCCCACTCCTCCCTATGCAGGAACAGGATGTTGGAGGAATCCAGTTTGTAGCAAGTTCAGTGTTCTTGGATTTGCATAAGTCATGGCCACAATTGGACAAATTATGCACATTTTGTCTGTAATTTGCGCAGTTCTCTATTCTCACAAATTACAGCTGAGACAACAACAACAACAACAAAAGTTGAAAGTCCCTGGGATTTGGGGAAACCACACAGCTCAGCTCACAAAATTAAGCCAAGTCGGATGCACCGCAGACGTCTGGTGAGCCCCAAAAGGGGCTGGATTCCCAGGTGACAAACATCCCTATCCTGTATTTCCTTGGCAATGCCAGTCCACAGTTCCTTTGGTTCATCCCTCACGGCCTACACTGAAGCACTGAGAGGGCCTTTATTTTGCACTATGTAGTAACAGAAAGATGGGGGTTGGGGGAAGAACGGGGAAGGGAGCGATAGGCGTCTTCTACGGGAGATGTTATTTCCCGCTGAACACATTCAAAGACTTCCCCACAGAGTTCTTGTCGGCTCCATCATTAACCATTGATTAGTGCTTTTGTAAACCTGTTTGTCAGTGTGACACCCTGGCCTGGGAGCCGCTTTGCACAGACATGCTGCTTTAAATCGCAGGCCCCTAATAAGCTGAGAGTCGGAAAGGAACGTTGTGCCTGATGGAAGGCCGTGAATCAGATGTGATGGACTGCGGTGGGGGGGGAAATAAAACGCCACTGCAGTTTTCTTTCACTCACTTTCAAACTGTGCCCGGCAGGCCAACACAGTGGTGGAACCGCCACATCAAAGGCAGTGTGAAAATGAGTGTGTGTAATCCGTGGCGGGGGGGATAGTTTAGACCCCTCCCAGAAATGAGCAATCCCACCTCATCTCAAGCAAATCCATGCGCTCCCCCACTAAAGCACCTTGTGCCAGCCTCTTGCATTCGCGGCTGTGTCTTGGGCCCATCGGGCGTTCCAGTAATTTCCTTTCTTGCTCATGCTTGTGCATTTTGCAAACACAGCGGGATCCTGATGAGCTGAAGGAGAGCGGATATATTCAGCCAAACTGGTCCGAGTAACAGAGAGTTGTGCTTAGCAGGGATCAGTAGCAGTTAAGCCACCTGGCCACGAGCAAAGAGGTAACTGAATTTTGTATTTTCTGGCCTGGAGTAGGGATGGGAGAAACGGGGTCCACATGGGCATTCTCCGAACCCCACTACAAAGCCTGTTTTCTCTTTTGAAGGGGAAAAGTACACATTTCTGTGCACATTGATCCAAAGTGCACACTTTCCCTGCATTGACCAAAGCGTGAAAATACACATTTTTCAAATGCGATCACAACTATGGGAATGTGCTAACTTTTTTTCTGAAAAATGCACTCCCGTTTGCATTTGCAGTTACGAATGGGACAAGTTCTGATGATCTGCAAAATGAAATGACATTCTGCCTTCTGGTACATCCTGAGCCTGGAAATACAAATCTCTGAGGCTCAGGGCGAGCATCCTGGCCCTCAGAAATTGTTTTCTACTACAGCCTTCATGAACTGATTCCTTCCAGCTGTTTTGGGCTGATAGGAGTTGAAGTTGACAACATCTGGAGGGCACCAGGTTGGGGCAGGCTGCTCTAGTATATTTACTTTGGATTGGATTCAGATTTAGCATGTACAATTGGGCTGGTGGAATTCCCCATCCTCTCCACCCCACAACAGACCCTCCACCCCCTGCCCCCAGTGCTACTCAAAAGGCTGGGGGAATCTGCTCAGTGGTGTAACCTGGGTTGTGGGGGAGAGGGGGAAATCCCTGAAAATCAGAAAGGAGACACCTATGAGCAGAACCCTTCCTTCCATGGAAGACAGATCCTATATCCTACCCAGTCTGTTTAAACTGCTATATTATTAGGGATGTAATAATAATATTACTTCAGTTCATTTCTGATCAGGATTCTCCCGGTTTGTGCCTTCCAGACTGAACATGGACTTGGATGTAATCTGTACATTTCTGAGCTCACAATGTGATTCCACCCCCCTCAACAGTGTTCAACAGCATGTGTGTGCGCATTTGAAAAATGTGCTTTAAAATGTGTACTTTTGAAAAATATATTATGTACTAAGCATTGAATCTTGTATTTGTCAGTCAGCATCACCACCACCACCACCACCACCACCACCACCACCAGACAGTGCAGAGTTAAACTATGGAACTCACTTCCACAAGATATAGTGATGACCACCCACTTGGATGGCTTTAAAAGGGGGTTAGACGAAGGAGGCTATCAAGGGCTACTAGTCCCTCCAGTATCAGAGGCAGTCTGCCTTTGTACACCAGTTCCTGGGGAACAGGGGTGGGAGGGTGCCTTTGCGCTCGTGTCCTCCTTGTGGGCTTCTTATTGGGGCAGCTGCTTGGTCAGTGTGTGAGCAGAATGCTGGAGGAGATGGACCCTGGGCTTGATCCAGCAGGGCTCTTCTGATGTTCTTATCACCATCAAATCAAAAGTTCTTAATCCAGGCTTGAAAAGTCAAATCATCCCCCCTGCGCCATCTCCCTCTCTGGCCCTCGCAGCTCCCACTCAGCCTCTGACTCCCCTTGCAGCTTTGGAGGGGGTCCTGGGCGGGGAGTAGCATCTCACGCTCTCCTCCCTCTGGTTCCTGGCCCACCACTACAGCAGTGAGCCAGGGGCCAGACTGAGGCGTGAGGAGAGAGGTACTTCCATTCCAGCATCCAGAACCACCAGTCAGGCAAGTGCATGGATGGGAGCGGGGTTCTTTGGAGGGAGGGAAGCAGCAGGGCAGGTGGATGGGGACGGAAGGGTCTGGATGCTCCGTGGCATAGTGGGGAAAGGATCAGACCACCCTCCCGATAACATCACTGCAGGTATTCTGTGATCTAGTTGGCTCAAGAACATATGAAGAGAACATATAATAGTGGTCTTCAAATATACGAAGGGCTGTCATGCAGAAGATGGAACAGACTTGCTCTCTGTTGCTCCTAAGGCAGGACTAGAACCAGCAGTCGGAAGCTGCAGGGAAGCAGATTTCGGCTAAACATTAGGAGAAACAGCGAGGGCTGTTTGACAGTGGAACAGATTGTCGCGGGAGGTGGTGGGTTCTCTGTCGCTGGAGGGATTTCAGCAGAGGCTGGGCGGCCATGTGTCAGTGATGCTGCAGCTGCACCCTGCAGTGCATTGAGCAGGGGGCTGGACTAGATGATCCCTGAGGTCCATTCCAAATCTATGAAACAGAACAAATGACAGAGGTTATGCAAAGCTAGAGACATTTTGTGCACATTTTCAAAGGCCAGGGGTGCAACGGCCCCTTAAGAATCCAGGCTATCAGACGACTGCCCAAGTGGAACAATCTTCTTTCTAGATGGGACAGAAACTTTGCCATCCTGCTGAAAGACAGGAGCCCTAAATCCCTGTGTCAACTTGACTGAAGAAGCTACACGGTGTGCCTGGTTAACCTGCTTCTGGAATCCATTTCAGCTTAGGGCTCAGGAGATCCCCCAGGGAAGAGAAACCCCGAAAAAGAATGCCCTTTCCTCTTCCCCCCCCTTTGCATCTTAGACTTTTGAACTTGGACCGTGAATGGCATTGTTGTGTTAAACATACGATGGGGAAGCAGAAAGCAGCAGTCTCCGTCCCTTCTTTGAATTAGCACCTGCTGTGCCTGGATGTCCCCAGCACCAACGTTAAACAGCGACTGCAGCAAATCGATTGATTGCTAATTAGTGTCTGCAAATAGCTCTTTGCAGCAGGAGTCTCGAGCCAGACGGGAGGCTAGGAAAGACTTCATTTAGGCATGAGAAATAGTGGCTTCCCAGGCAACGGCTCAGAGGAGCTCTCTCAAGGCAAAACGGAGCTCTTGTGTGGGGCAGAGAGAGATCACAAGAGCCCCATGGATTGCCTCCAAGGAGAGGGGCCGTTGCTCGGTGATAGAGCCCCTGCCAAAGGTCCCAGGTTCGATCCCCGGCATCTCCAGGTAGGGCAGGAAAATCTCCCGTTCGAAACCCTATAGAGCCGCTGCCAGTCAGTGTCGACAAGACTGGGCTGGATGGACCCATGCCTCCAACGTGAACCTGAGAGTTGCTTACTTAGGTCCAAGAGTGGGAAGCAACATCAGGTGCCAGTAAGGTAGCAGAGCAGTCTGATGCCACAGAGAGTGGATCTCGTCTCCTCCCTCCCTCCATGACGGCTTGCCTGGGCAAGCAGATCTGAGAGACTTTATCTCAGCCAGCACCACGAGATTGGCTTGATAGTGTCACCTGACCAGGTGCCAAGGTTCCCCTTATGACCTGGACCCCCTGAGCAACCCCTTAAGGATCTCTTGCCACATTAAGAGTCCCACCTTCCTTCTTTTACCTCCCCCGTCCCAGTAATGTGGGGTTTAGGCTGTAGGCGTGGGGTGACTGACACTCTGGACACAGGGTTTAGCCACAACAGTTTACTGCTAAATTTAAAGCAAACAAATCACAACTAAAGGTATTTATACAATAGAGCTGAGTGATACAAAAGGCATTAAAAGAAAAGTAAAAGTTGCAAAACACAAGTTCCTTCACCCTAGCCGTCGTTAGACTTTTCTGGGCTACTTCTTCCTGCTCACTCTTCAGACTCTGCTCTCACTTCAGGGTCTGGCTGTCTCTCTGCTCTGACTGGCTGTCTCGCTCTCTTTAGGTACCCTCCTCCCTCAGAATGGAAAGTACTGCTTCAAAGCTGAAGAAATGAAACTTAAGCGGAGAAATGAAACTGACACTTAACCAGAGAAATGAAACTAACCCTCTCAGGGTTACCCCCTCCCCACAGAAAACTCCAGGCCTCTAAACTTGACCTTTCCCCCCTCTTTGCCTTTGTAGGCCTCAAAACTTCACACCAAGCCAGGAGGATTATGGAACCTCGTATGAATATCCATGGTGGCTTAGTGGTTAAGACGCTGAACTGCAGACCGGAAGGTCGGCAGGACAGCAGTTCGAGACCCGAGTGCCGCGTGGCGGAGTGAGCTCCCGTCTTCAGTCCCAGCTCCTGCCAACCTAGCAGTTCGAAAGCAAGAAATCGCAAGTAGATAAATAGGTACGGCTTCGGCGGGAAAGGTAGCAGCGTTCCGTGCACCTCGGTGTTCAGTCATGCCGGCCACATGACCACGGAAGCATCTTCAGACAGCGCTGGCTCTTCGGCTTAGAAATGGAGATGAGCACCACACCCTAGAGTCGGACACGACTGGTTGGGGACACCTTTACCTTTATGAATATCCCAGCTGGGGTTGCCCTTCTCAGCAGCCCTGGCTGCAAGGAGCCAGAGTGTGATCCTTAGGCCTCCCTGGTGTGAGGTCCACAGCACCTTAGACCACTGAAACAAAGCCTAAGAACGTAAATCTGAAATCAATAAATACACCTTCTTGCCTCCCTCCAGTTCCCTTTGCGTCCACTTATCTCCGCTTCCTCAGTTGCCTCAGCTATGAAATGGCAAGTCTGCCTGTCCTCTTGTATTTTGTAAAATGCCATGCACATGGATGGTGCTATATCAAAATAATAATAATAATAATAATAATAGTAACAATAATAGCAATAGTGATAATAATAATAGTAATAATACTAATAGAATTTATTACTAGCCTTTCTGTTAAACAATGTTGAGGTGACTCAAAACATAATGATTAAAATATACAAAATATAAAATGGCTAAAAAATCCATTAAAATGCCAAAACAGAATAATATGTTTATATTATTATTATTATTATTATTATTATTACAACACTTCCCATTAAAAATGCCAAAACAGAATAATATGTTTATATTATTATTATTATTATTATTATTATTATTACAACAACTATTCCCATTAAAAATACCAAAACATAGTATTTATTTATTACATTTCTAGGCTGCTCAATAGCTGAAGCTGCCTGGGTGGTTCACAGCAATTAGAGCCATAAAATACAACATAAGAGTGTATTAAAGTTTAACCAATTAAAACTACAATATAAAATAAAAGCAAGCACCTAAATAAAACCTGGCAGCAATGCAAAGATTTAAAATATAGTAACAGATTTAAAACAACAGATTAATTACAACAGATTTATTATAGCAACAACAACAGAAACTACTACTATTACTACTAAGATCATCCAGATATTGAAAATGCAAAGAGGGATGCTGGAGGAAAATGTTTGCGGGGCGGACCTCAGTAAGCTTCCCTTGGTTCAGCCTCTCAGACTTTGGCCCAATTTCCAGGGCAGAACCTGACTTGGTCTGCAGCAAGTCAGGCCAGTGCACGTTTTTGTTTTTTTTTAATTGCACAAATTAGGGCTGAATTTTGCACAAGTTGCAGCTGGCCTCTGTGCGAATTACACAAATTTGTGCAAATTTTGGAGAGAATTTGTGCAAAACTCTATTTGTGCAAATTACAGGTCACCACACACACACGCAAATTGCAAAAAGTTCCCAGAGTTTGGCGAAAAAGCCATGGCTTAGCCTGCAAATGGAAAAGAATTTGGGCACGCCACAGAACTCTGTCAAGCCAAAGAAGACACTGATTTCCCAGTGATGGACATCTCTACATTCAAGGGATCATAGAATGCATCATTGTCTCGATGACAGCAGGATAAGATAGCAGGATAAGGGGAGACACGATTAGAGGTGTACAAAATTATGCCTGGTGTGGAGAAAGTGGATGAAGAGACATTCTTCTCCCTCTCTCAAAGTACTAGAACCCAATGGGTTCCTCCCATGAAGTGGATGGGTGGGAGATTCCAGACAAATCAAAGGAAGGACGTCTTCACACAGCTCAGGGTCAAACTGTGGAATTTGCCACCATAAGACGCAGTGATGGCCACCCATTTGGATGGCTTTCAAAGGGGATTGGCTAACAATGGCTACTAGGCATGATGGCTAAGTGCTACCTCCAGTGCCAGAGGCAGTGAGCCTATGAACACCAGTTGCTGGGGAACATGGGCAGGAGGGTGTTATTGCACTCACGTCCTGCTCACGGCTCTCCTGTGGGCAGCTGGTTGGCCACTGTGTGAACAGAATGCCAGACTAGATGGACCCTTGATCTGATCCACCAGGGCTCTTGTGATGTTCTGATGTTCTTACAATCCCATTCAAAATGTCAGGCATTGGGGCCCCTCCATGGAATGGACTGGGATTTAGATTTGGGTCAGACAGAAAGAGCTGCTTCTTCACATAACGACACACCACATAATGACTCAACAGAAGGCACCTTCCTATGTTCCTGTGCAGTAGGGAAGGTTGGGGACATTTTCCCAGTACAAGGGCCAAATTCCAGCTTGGAAAAGATGTTGAAGAAAGGAGATAATGTCTGTGAACTCAATGCATGATATATAACTAAGATAAGAAGTAGAGAATAATAATAAGCATTTGTTGTGTAAGGGGAGCGAAAGGTAGATGTTTTACAATCTTAAGAGATATTTCAGTGTATGTGTATTGTTGTTGCGTTGCTGTTGCTGTTGTTGTTGTGTTGTGTTGTTCTTTTCTTTTTTAAAAAAATAAAAAATAATTACACATACAAAGAAGGAAAGATGTCGAGGGCTGGATTCCATCTGTGGGTGGGGCCAAGGAAAAGTGGGCAGGGCCAGAATATGATTCTTACCTGTCTACGCAAAGTATGCATGAACAGGAGGCTAACGCAAAAGTACGCAGGAAGGAATCACTCCTCTGCATTTTCGGATGGCACCCCAGATACCGAGCCTCTGCATGTAAGCAGGACTGCAAGTGTGCGCACAAGTAAGCAGGACTGAAACACTCACCAGCATCTTCCCTAGGCCCTGAGCAAAGCTTTTTATCGCTGATCATAAGAACATCAGAACATCAGAAGAGCCGTGCTGGATCAGAACATCTAGTCCAGCATTCTGTTCACACAGAGGCCAACCAGCTGTTGACCAGGAACCCACAAACGTGGCATGAGTACAACAGCACCCTCCCACCCATGTTCCCCAGCAACTGGTGTACACAGGCTCACTGCCTCTGGTACCGGAGGTAGCACAGAGCCATCAGTTCATAAGAGCTTTTACCTGCTGAGAGAGGATTTGGGGCCCATGTGCTGATCCAGTATGGCTATCCTTAGGCTTGCAGCCTCAGGTTTGCTGGCTGTACCTAAAAGCTACCTCACCAGTAGGAAAGAAGCAGGGCTTTTGGGCAAATGCAGGCCTGAAGCCTGAGCCCCAAGTCAAAGTGGGGTGCCTTGGGCCGCTTTGGGCCACCTCCGAAGCGAGGCTGAGGGGGCATGAAGCAGCATGAAGCGGGTCGGGTTGCTTTGAAGCACTTTGGTAAGATCCAGAGGCCCAGGCCAGTTGTGCTGCTGCCGCCTCCTAGGGATGTTAGAGAAACCTGCCGCAGATTCAAATGAGGCTGGATTCTTTGGAATCCAGCCTCAGGAATATGCAGCAGATCGGCACCGCTTACTTCCGCTCCGGGAGGATTGGAGGCGGAACGGCACTCGGCTGCTTCTTCCACCAGAGCCGTTCACCTCCTCCGCGCCGATCGCCATCTCTTTTCTTTTTTTAAAAAAATGGCGATCGGCAGGATGTGCCCATAGACTTATACGCAACTAGATCTGTGAATCTTGCGTATAAGTCTACATGTCCATAGGCTTATACGCAAGATTCACGGCTCTATTTTGCATATAAGTCTATGGGCACATCCTGCCGATCGCCATTTTTAGAAAAAAACCCACGATCCTTACAGAAGTTACGTGGGAAGATGAGAAAAATACGTAAACATTTACAAAAAATAGTTTTTTCTGGAAGTTACGTGGACTGGCGGAGATGGACGGCTGCTGGGTGAAGGATTTTTTCAGCCATTGGTATGTATTTATCTATGCAATTTCCGGAGCATAAACCCCCCGCAGAGAATTCCAAGGGCTTGTGGACAGCGGAATGGGGCAGATGACGCAAACTGCGGAAGTCAAGAGGGACAGTAGAAGCACAGTTTGTACATCCCCACCACCTCCCCCCAACCTCATGGTCCTTACCTGGGTCCTCTGGACACGTGCCAGCAGCTGTTTTGTTCCAAGCTTCGGTGGGGGAGCCATTTTTAAAATGGCGATACAGGGAGTCGCCATTTTAAAAATGGCTCCTCCCCTTGGAATGGCAAGATGGCTGCCAGCACACATCCTGGGGGCCCAGGAGCTGGCGGCAGCAGTTCCTGCTCCTCCAGAAGCTTCCTTGGTGGCAGTGGTGACAGCGTTGCCTGGCAGCTCCCCCCTCAGCACTACAAGATGGCTGGCGGTGTGGGTCCAGAGGGCCCAGGTATGGAGCTGGGGGCTGGGTGGCATGTCGGGGCTGGGACCCAAGGTGGGGTTCAGATGTCCGAATCACAGTTCAGCTCCAGAGGCAGAAGCAGGTCGGGGGTGGGGGCTAAATCAGCCCAAAGTGAATCGGGCCTGCCTCAGAAGCCCTGAAGTAGCCTCCAAGGCAGATCGGGGATCTGTGGACAGCCCTACTCAATACATCATTTAGACCAAATGCCAGAAAAATCTTTCGGACAGAGGGAGACGGGAAGGTCTCATTTGGTTCTTGGAGCATCATGCTTAATGGGCAAATGTGTGGACCGTGGGGTTCTGCTGCTTCGGTCTGGTGAAGGCCCCCCACCCCCAATGTAAGGATCTATGTGAATCTCATTTGAGTTTGCAAAATGGCCAAACGTGCCCCATTTGCATCCTGAATGTAACTGGGAATGCTTTCCCCACACACAGTGTCCGCACATTCCCGAACTTGCGGTCGTGTTTGAAAAAACAGTGTGACGAATGCACACTTTGAAATGCATTTTTCTTAAAAATGGGCATGTTCATGCTTTAATCAGCTTTCACATTTGAAAAATGCACACAGGAGTGTGCACTTTTCCCATTTGGAGGGTGCACCTTCCCTGTTCGAACAAGCCAAGGAGCAGGTCACAAAAAGAAGGAGGGCAGGCCAGACCGAGCTTCAGAATGAAGTTCGGAGTATCTTGGCGAGGTCAAGCATCCCCAGTTCTCCCGCCCCTGCCCAAATCCCACAACAGGAAAGCAGAGGGGGACAGGGTAGGGTGAGGTGGGCTGGGGGACAGACCCCAGCAAGGGATGATCTGGAAAAGCGTTGACAGGGCGGACCAAACCCCGTGGGAGGCTTCGTCAGTCAGGAGGCTCAGAGAACAGGTGCCATCCGTCATGGCCATTTAGAGCTAATACCTTCAGGCAGGATGCTCCTTGTCAGCATCAAGGGAGGTTGCAAAAAAAATGTGTGTGTGTGTGTGTGTGTTTGGGAAAGGTGTAATTAGACAGCAAGAAGTCACTGGGGATCGTCAGCAATTGACTTCTCAGCTTAGGCTGCCCATGTGCATCAGGCCGATGCTGAACGGGGAGGGGAGCACACAGGTGTGAGGGTCCCCCTCCCTCCCTCGGCTGTGCGTCGCATTGGAACGCCACTTCTGATGTGCTGCTACAAGACACAATGCCCGGCCACCCACACAGCTTGGTGGGATGGGGCTCCAAACGGCATGAGTTTCCGGTACAGACAGGGATGAATGACAGGACGAAGGCGGATGTGTCAGTCGGTGGCAGAGGCCTCCTTGGGGACAGGGGTGGGCAACGTCTGGCCCTCGGGCCTCATTTGGCCCCACCCCCTCCCCTCCCATTCCCAAGCCCTCCCCCTGGCCCAGAGGCTGTCAGCAGCATTGGGAGGAGGTGGGGAGCTGGTCATCCTAAACTGTCAGGCCGAGAACAGATGCCTGAGCTTGCCTTTGAGCCCCTCCTCCCTCTCCGTCCCTTTTACCTTTTGTGCTGCGTCTTTTAGAATGTAAACCTAGGAGCAGGAGCTGTCTTTCTACCAATATGTGTTGCTGTTCAGGGAGCCTTTTTTATATAACTAGCAAGGTAAAATGCAAGAAAAGAAAGAAAGAAAGAAAGAAAGAAAGAAAGAGCAATGAGAAAGAGGAAGAAGTGGAGCCCTGCTGGATCAGAAAAAAGCTCATTAATTCCAGGATCTTGCTTCACATGTGGCCAACCAGATGCCTCGAAGAAGCTCACAAGCAGGACATGAGGCCTAGAGTCTTTGCCTGCTTGTGCTACGAAGCAACTGGCATTCACTGAGGTAGACTGCCTCTGAACATGGCGTTCCCATGCAGCCATCAAGACTACCAACCCTTGACAGACCCCTGTGAGTTTGCTTAGTTCCCTTTAACTCCACCTAAGCCAATGGCAGTAGTGAATTCATCTCGTAGTAGTGAATTCAGTGGTGTGGTGGAGCCAGGGCTCGCAAGGACGCAATGCCCGCACTTTTGTATTGGCGGGGACGCTGATGTCCCCTGCCTGCCCCCAGACTTCCCTGTTCCCACTGAGCTTCGCTGCAGTCCTCCCAGCAGTTTGGAGGGGGTGGCGGCTGGGAGCGGATCTCCTCAGCAACACCACATCATTCCTTGTCGCAACGCAACGTAGTTTGGCGTGGCTCAGTCCCGATGGGGAGCCAAGAGCCATCAGCTTCCCCAAAGGCCTGCTCCGGGTGGAGATGAAAACTGCCAGAATGGGTTTGTGGGTATGGCTCCACGCAGCTGCCTCCCACTTTGGGCTCTCCTTCGGGCTGGGCTGTGGCGGCAGCCGCGATGAGTGCTGGACTTCAGCATCTGCCATCACATGAATGAGCTGCAAATTCCATGCGTCCATTCCACCTTCTGCAAGGAAGTCCTGCATCTCCTGGCAGTCCGTGTTCACTGGGTGATCCCCGGTTCTAGTATTACGACCGAGGTAGAACAACAGTTTCTCTAGCCACATTGGAGGAGTTGTACACCTCTGTCATGACTCCCCTGCCTTTTGTCTTCCCTCTCCCAACGAAAGAGGCCCCAGCTTCTACAGCCTCATATTCATTTTGGCCCGATCCGGTCAGGCGCCCACCCAGCTGCACAAGCCCCCGGCTCCTTACCCGGACCCGTGGGGAGCGCCTACACCTGTTGCTGTTCAGGAGGGAGTCGCCATTTTCTTTTAAAATGGTGGCTCTTTGTCTTCCGGCAATTAAATGTTGCATAGATTGTGGCCACAAAGGCCATGCGATATTACAGTCCATGCAATATTACTGTCCATGCAATATTACAGGCGTAAATTAAGCATTTACGCCTGTAAAATCGCACAGGTGCCTGTGATATTGCATAGGCCCCTTTACCTCTGCCATCTATGCACCATTTTCTTATGGGAAGAAGAAGAGTTTCCATTTTAAAAGAACATGGCGACTCCCTCCAAGACGGTGGTGGCTGCGGGTTGTCCCCACGGGCCCAGTTAAGAAGGAGCAGAGGGCTCGCACGCCTGGGTGGGGGGTGGGCACGGGGCTTGTGTGGCTGGGCGGGGCGGGCGGGCATGGGGCTGTCCTGATCTCATTTCGGATCTGGAGGCTGAAGTGAGCCCAGCTCTGAATTGGCCCGGGGCAGGTTGGGGCCAGTTCAGAAGCTCTGAATCGGCCTCCAAAGTGGGTCAAGGGGTCTCCGCACAGCCCCAATTTGCAGAATAACTTCGCATAATCCCAAAGAAGAGATGTGAGTACCAGCAAAATTTGAGCTCACGGAAGTTCTCTGACTTCCATCTTGAAGCTCATGCCGATTCAAGTCTGTATCAGACTGTGAGCTGTGACTTTTTGTGTGAAAATTTCTGTGTCTTTTCATGTGTATTTTTGCAATTGTAGCCATCAATTTTGTATTTGAAATGCACACATTCTTCTCCCATCGATTAAAGCATATTTGTGCACACTTTCTCAAGAGTCCGCCTTTTCTCATGCACGTTTTTCAAATGTACGCATGCTGCTGAATGCCTTTGTGTGTGTGTATGTCTGTGAATCACATTGCAAGCTTGAAAATGTATGGACTTCGACCACAGATTGTGTCCAAGCCCATGTTCAGTCCAAGTGGTGCAATCTGGGTAAATTCTGATTAAAAATGAACTGAAACAAATTTCTCATACATCCCTACCCCAGAGTAATCACAGCTAGCCCCCCTCTCATCTGCGAGCTGGAACCAGGAAATTGGATGCAGTTTTCCATTAAGCCTGGGTCCATCCCGGCCACTTTACCTAGGGATGGTGTGGGTGCCTGGCTGAGTCTAGGACTCCATTGGGCTCCCCCCACCCATGCCCCTCGACTGTGCCCACCGAGCCTCTAGCCTCGGTCGCCCCCGCCCGTGCTCTCCTGGACATTCCCTGCACTCACTTGGACCCCGTCCGCGAGTGCCCACCATTTTCCTGAGCTTGCTTTGATGAAAAAAGGGAGGACTTTAAACACGTGCATATTTAAATATGTGCAAATTTGGGCTGGGAAAGGTTGATATATGCACGATTAGAAGCGTAAATGGGTGCATTTTTAAATACCTCTCTTGAATGCGCATTTTTAAAGACCTCCCCTTTTTCGTAAAAACAAGCTTAGGAAAATGGCAGGCACTCGCAGATCCAGGATGAGGGTGGGCGGCTTGGCGAGCTCATGGGGTTCAAGCATGGGTCCGGGGGGGCTCGAGCAGGGACAGTGTTTCAGCAGGAACCTGCCGAAACTGGACGGGGGTGGGTCAATCCATCCCTACCCCCACCCCCAGAAATTAACTACTATCTAGAAGGATCAGGGTTTGTGACATCTGTCATATTTACAAAGCATGTCCCTCCCTGCAGCCTTTTTGAAACAACCATCACAAGCTCAGAATAAGAATCACAAATCCAATTAGCATGGGGTTAAGCACTCTGCCACTGAAGAAGGCCAGTTGGAGGCTGCTGAACCAGTGAGCCCTGATGGCCGATCGATCCAAGGTAAATGATATTAGCCCGTATGGATCCCTGTGCTTTTCTGTTTCAAAGGATGCATCCATCTCACATGGCAGGTCCCTGGGAGACGGGCCAGTCTGGGCAGCTTCCCTCTTGTCCTCCCGCCGCCCTCTGCCGAAACAGTTAAGCGAGGCTGGGCGCAATTGTTGCTCATGGTGCGTTTTCAGCCCATCTCGAAAATGACCCAGGATTACTTAGCAAATGAAGAATATTATCACTACAGGATCTGTCAGCGATGAAAAAGCAACGCTGTGGGCATTGGAGTAATCCAATCATTGGTTTATGGACCCAGCGTCCTCCAGGGAACGCCAGTCATTCATCGGATGTCCCGAAACGCCGCGTCATGCCAAGTTTGCATTGAACTCGGAGAGATCTGGGTGGTTCGGTATTGACGGCAAGCGGTAGAAAGCCAAGATGCTTAAGGGATGGAGGTGAAAGGGTCATCTTCAGTGGAGAATTAGGGGAGATTGGATACATGGGATAGTCTGCCTTGGTCTCTTGAATAAAGCTTCTCACCTCCATTTAGAAGCAGCAAGTATTGCTGCACTGAAGCCAAATCATCAACTAAGCTACTATAAGATAATTAGGAATGGGGAAGAAATGATTTTCTGTCCATATTTTAATGAGAATTTACCTAATTTTGCAGTTTTGAACCAATACGCAAACTGAAACTGAGCTATCCTTTGAATTTTGCAGTGAAGTTCTCCCATCACACACACACACACACACACACACACACACACACATCTATCCATGAACATAATGCTCAAAAATTCAATGTGTTAGAAAAATTGTTTGCAAGATTGTATATAATGGGCAAACTGCACAAAAAACATGGGATGCCTTAGGAGAAATGCACAGTAATTTTCAAGTGATGTTTTTGGGGGATGAACCAAACTCAAAGTTGGAAAAATGAGAGAAACTGAAATAGACAGATTCTTCCATCCTTAAGCATGATTGCTCCTGATTCAAATCTTGCTAAGCTGCTATTTCTCAGCCTCAACTGCTATCTTTTCCTATTTTCATTCTTATTACAGAGGTAAGGTTGTTAATCTATCTCACATGGTTCGGTTGTTGACAGAATGATGGAGACAACGTATCCACATTTGTTTTGCCATTCTAGGTTCTGTGTTCAGATCCCTGTGAGAACTTTGTTAAGTTTCATGGTGCCACCAAGATTTGTATTTCCTGACACAGAATTCAAACTACTCTTAGGGCGCAATCCTATGGACACGAATCAGTGGCCAGACGGCCATAGGATAGGTTGGTTCCCGGGAACCGGCCTTCATCCCTCTCATGCTGCCTTGAAGGCAGTGCGGAACAGCCCCTCGCTCTATGCTCAGAAGAGGAGCATGGAGTGGTGAAAACAAGGTGCTCCTGGGGGCGTTCCCCCTGCTGGGGCAGGGAGGTCAGAAATCCAGTATGACACATTCTACGTGTTGTCTGGCTGCTGCTTCCCGTGCTCTGACTTGCCACAGCTCGACAGCTGAAATCGGCTGTCTAGCTGCAAATGCAGGGTAGCTGAAGTGTAGCGGGGACGATCCCCTCTGTGCTTCTCCTGCCTTGCATTGGATAGGCAGCCGCCTATCCCGGTAGGATTGCTTCCTCCGTGGCCTCATAACACTCATCTCAATGCATGGTGAGCCTCACAGTCTCAAAAGGTCTCATAGAATCATAGAATAGTAGGGTTGGAAGGGGCCTATAAGACCCTCAAGTCCAACCCTCTGCTCAGTGCAGGAATCCAAGTCAGAGCATCCCCTACAGATGGCTGTCCAGCCTCACCTTGAATGCCTCCAGCGTGGGAGAGCCCACCACCTCCCCAGGGTCATTGGTTCCACTGTCGTATTGCTCTCACAGTCAGGACGTTTCTCCTGATGTTCAGCCGGAATCTGGCTTTCTGTGACTTGAGCCGATTCTTCCGTGTCCTGCGGTCTGGGATGATGGAGAAGAGATCCTGGCCTTCCTCCCTGGGACAACCTTTCAAGGACTTGAAGAGCACTACCCTATCTCCCCTCAGCCTTCTCTTCTCAAGGCTAAACATGCCCAGTCCTTTCGGTCTCTCCTCACAGGGCTTTGTTTCCAGTCCCCTGATCATCTTTGTTGCCCTCCTCTGGACCGTCTCCATCTTGTCTGCATCCTTCTTAAAGTGCGGTGCCCAGAACTGGACACAATATCCAAGATGAGGCCTAACCAGTGCTGAGTAGAGGGGAACTAGTACTTCACATCTCCTTTGGCTTGGATTAAAATCTGAGATGGAGAGGGATTTAAGGTCCCCATACCAGCCTGACAATGGTCAGTAGTACTGGGAAAATGGCATTTCCCATTACTCCTGGTGCATGGCAGACCACCAGAGCAGCATAGCAGGGGTTGGAGAGTGGGATTCCTCCATATTTTTCTCCATTCCATCACTGATGGAGGAGCAAGGAAGGTGTGGGGAGAAAGGCAGGTAAGCAGGCAGTTCAGTGTGTGGGGGGGTGAGGGCTGAAGATTCAACAGGAGGGCTGTTATGAGAAGAACCCTGTCACACTCCCAGTGAGATCCTTGTCAGTTTCCATTTTGACGTCAGGATAGAGATGTACCAAAAAGGCATATAAATTCATTTTGGATCACGATGTCCCCAGTGTGCATCCTCCAGACTGAGCTCAGGTTTGAATGCAATCTGTGACTGAAGTATGTCTGAATCTGAACTTGACATTTGACTCACAGCCCCCCTCCCCTCCATGCCTTGGACAGTAAGTGTGCATGAAAAAATGTGTACTTTTGAAAAATATACATAAACAAATCAATGGGAGAAGAATGCTCACATTTCAAAGATGCACACAATGTACCCATTTGGGAAAATACACAAAAATACACATGAATTGTCATGTTAGAACGAAAAAATAAGGGTCGCAATCTGTCATGGATAGGAGATAGAATGACCTTTGAGGTGAACTTTGATAAGCCTGATTTTTGCTCTAATGAACATTCCTAGTTCAGGATATATACGCATATATTTTAAGGCTGTGCAGGGACACCCCCCGTGCTATTCCACCTCGGAGGCCACTTTGGGGGCCAATCTACTTCGAGCCAATTTGGGGGCCTCCCAACTCACTTTGGCCTCTGGAGCTGAAGCGGGATTCGGATGTCCGAATCCCACTTCACTCCCCGGCGGTAGCCCCTGCCGGACTGCGCGATGCATGCTACACTGAGAGACGCATACTACATTAATGTAGCCACCATTTGCACCATTAATGTAGCCACCATTTGCACAGGATCTATTTCCAGAAATACAGGGAGTCGCCATGGCGACTCCCTGGAAGAAGAAGAGGGCTGCCAGCACACATCCCAAGGGACCAGGTAAGGAGCTGGGGGCCGGGTGACAGCGTGGCTGGGCTTCGGGATTGCTCCGAAGCACACCAAAGTGGGTCGGAGTGACTTCATGCTGCTTCGTGCCCCCTCTGTCCCACCTTGGAAGCAGCCCGAAGTCATAGGATCATAGAATAGTAGGGTTGGAAGGGGCCTACAAGGCCATCGAGTCCAACCCCCTGCTCAGTGCAGGAATCCAGGTCAGAGCATCCCTGGCAGATGGCTGTCCAGCCTCGTCTTGAAGGCCTCCAGTGTGGGAGAGCCCACCACCTCCCCTGGTAATTGGTTCCATTGTCATATTGCTCTAACAGTCAGGAAGTTTTTCCTGATGTTCAGCCGGAATCTGGCCTCCTGTCACTTGAGCCCATGATTCCGTGTCCTGCACTCTGGGTTGATGGAGAAGAGATCCTGGCCTTCCTCTCTGGGACAGCCTTTCAAGGACTTGAAGAGCGCTATCATATCTCCCCTCAGTCTTCTCTTCTCAAGGTTAAACATGCCCACTTCTTTCCGTCTCTCCTCATAGGGCTTTGTTTCCAGTCCCCTGATCATCTTTGTTGCCCTCCTCTGAACCCTCTCCAGTTTGTCTGCATCCTTCTTAAAGTGTGGCGCCCAGAACTGCACAGAGTACTCCAGATGAGGCCTAACCAGTGCTGAGTAGAGGGGAACTAGTACTTCCCAGGATTTGGAAGCTATGCTTCTATTAATGCCTCCCAAAAGAGCATTTGCCTTTTTTGCAGCCACATCACATTGTTGGCTCATATTCAGCTTGTGATGGACAACAAGCCCAAGATCCTTCTCGCTTGTAGTGTTGTTGAGCCACACATCCCCCATCTTGTAACTGTGCATTTGGTTTCTTTTTCCTAGATGCAGAACTTGGCATTTGTCCCTATTAAATGTCATTCTGTTGTTTTCTGCCCAGCACTCCAGCCTATCCAGATCACTTTTTTTTTGTTTCTGTCTTCCAAAGTATTAGCTATCCCGCCCCATTTTGTGTCATCTGCAAATTTGATCAGCATTCCCTGCACCTCCTCCTCCAAGTCATTCATAACAATGTTGAAGAGCACTGGGCCCAGGACTGAGCCCTGCGGTACCCCACAACGTTAGCCCTCCTCAAGTCATCTGGCACTTCCCTCGTCCTCCATGATTTCTCAAAGAGAACAGACAGCGGTTCTGAGAGTTCTTCTGCCAGTTCCTTTATTACTCTAGGGTGCAGTTCATCTGGCCCTGGAGATTTGAACCCATTCAAAGTCATTAGGTGTTCCTTGACCATATGCCTATCAATCTCAAGCTGCAATCCTGCCCCTTCAGCCTGTACTTCACCTTTGTCGGGGGGTCACAGACCCTCTTTTGGGAGAAGACTGAGAAGACTGAAGTGCCCCACTTCAGCTTGGAGTTTGGGCTGCAGGCTGAAGCAATGCAGAACATATATATATATATATATATATATATATATATATGTATGTAAGAAAGATAGAAAGACTAAAAGCAGAATATTGTATATAGAGCTAAACGTTTCAGCCTCTGCCCTCATTTGTATTCCCAGATGGCTTTTAAAAAGTGTTAGGCCAAACCATGGCAGTTGGGTCTGTCATAAGAATGTTGGGGAAATCTGAAACGGATCCAAATGCGCCGACTTTTGCGTGGATTCTGTGAACTTGTGGACCAATTTTTGTTTTGTTTTGGGGGTAGAGATGTTGGAGAATTCCGCCACGGACTCCAGTGAGGCCGGATTCCACGGAGTCTGTGGCAGAACGGGGCAATCCCCCCCGCCACCCCACAGAATCCCCCCAGGACGGACCTACCTGGCGGCGGCTCCAGCAGCGGCTCCAGGTCGCCTTCTGGGCTGCCGCAGCCACAAATGGCGGCCACCATAGTGGCCACCATTTGCGCCCCCGCTTTAGCCATGATCGGCTATGTAAATATTTACGTAGCCTATCACGGCCTAGCATAGGGATGCAAATGGCATCCCCCACGCAGGATGCCGTTTGCGTCCGCAGCAGGCTGGCAGCGGATGGAGGCCCTGCTGTGGATCGGCCCGGCTGGCGGCTCTGCAGACTGGCCGCAGAGTGGAGCCGGCCAGGCAGGGTTCCAGGGGGTAGGACCAGATCGCCTCCCCCCCCTCGCGGACCCCAGCGGAGCCAGGTAAGTGGGGTTTCGTACACCCCTATTTGGGGGAGGGGGGATTTGCACAAATCTGCCTCAACACAAGTGCGCACTTGTGCTAATGCACACTTGCACAAATGGAATGGAAGTCTTGTACATCCTTAAATATAGTCTGATCCTTTCAATGAGCCGATGATGGAATGAAAGAGGCCTGACAATTCATGAAACACAGATGGAACTGATTTAACAAAATCTGTACATCCCTAGTGTCTCTTTGGCTAAATAAATGGAGCCTACGGTGCCACACGTTAGTGGAGCATGTGAGGCCCCACCCATCACAGTAATTATAGAGGCATCAGAGCCAGTATGCGCCCAGAAGCCACTGCTCTATGGAATGGGGAAGGAAGCTAACTATTCCCAGAAGAAATCTGTAACAACCGTTCCAGGGACACCACCACCACCACCACCACCACCACGGATCCCTTTAGCTCCTTCCCTGCCAGAGGCCATGAGGTGATGCTACCACTGTCTGATAAACAAACCTGCTTTTTCTTGATCCACTCACTCTGGTGTCTATTGCTGCCTCTTTCACAAACAACGTTGCCATTGATCGAGCGTGCCCTGGCCGCATCCATCTCCCCTTGTCAATCAAGCACATGGCCAATGGATCTCCATGCACATACAGCTGCTTTGCATCCTGGGATTGGTTCAAGAAAGGAGTTGCATGGAGGGGGAGGGAAGACGCAGGGTGGGGAGGGCCTCAGGGTGAAGGAATGGCGGTGGCTTGTGCCTCAGCAGAACAGCCTACTGGGGCCAAGAGTGGCAAAGCCCTCAGCACAGGTGTTTATTCATTCATTGCCATTCCATTTTCTAGTTTGTTCATAGGAGGACAAAATGCCCCTGGAAGCCCACAATGGGGCATGAGTGCAATAGCACCCTCTCACTCAAGCTCCCCAGCAACTGGTGCACGTAGGCACACTGCAGCCCCCGCAAACATTTTGGACCAGTGGGCACACCTGGGAATTTGAGGCAATCCTGTGGGCACCACCACAAAATGGCTCCCAGGGAGGATGTGGCTAGTCACATAATGGCTGATGTGGGGGCCTCACTAGTCAAAAGTGAGCTAAAGTGGTTGGGAGAGAAATAGTCGAGATAGAGGCTGGGGGAAACAGCAAGGCAAAGGAGTAGAGGGGAGAGACAGAGCAAGGCTGGAGGCTGGGAGGGGGAGAAACAGTGAGGTAAATATAAGGGGAGAGTAACAAAACTTATGGGTCAAAGAAGCATTAGCTCTGTTACACCTTCAGCAATTAGCCAACTCAGACAAACCCTTCTTAAAGAGACGTTGCAGCATCCAGTAAACACAGAACAATCCAGTTCCCTATCCCATTCCTGCTTAAGACCCTGTGTGTCATGTTTATTTAGGAAGTTCTAATCCAAATTGATGGAGTTCTCCCTAGGGTGCTGAAGACACCTGCAATGGAACCAAATGAGTCTGGATTTCTATGAATTCAACCCGCAGATCCCACAGTGGTCCAGCTTTTTCTGCGTAGTGTGGATTCCACGGACCTGCAGACTGTTCCCCCCCACTTTCCAAAAATGTATATAAATTTAGTTATAGAAAAATGCACAAAATAATAAAACACCAGCTGGGAATGTGTATTTCCCCCAAAGGCTAAAGCATGAAAATGCAGATGGGGGGATTTGTGCAGTTTTGCAAGTCTGAACTTACCCAAGTGAGAGTTTGAACACATTTGGGAAATTGGAAAAAAAACACAACCTGATTCCCCCAATGAGAAGATGACGGAACAAAAGGCACCTGACAACCAGCAAAATGCAGACGGAATGGATTTTATGAAATCCATACATCTCTAGTCTTCCCCCAACCCAGTTGAAAGTAATATTGTGACCCATGGGATCAAAATATGTTACCAATGCAACTTGGCACTTGGATCCAGGTGGGAGACTGGGCCTTAGTGCCAAAGTGGTAACGTACATAATGAATCAGAGCTCAAGGAAAGCATGTCAGGTGTGGAAGATGGCCTCCTTGATCCAGAGGCTGGCTTTAATAGGTTTCCTTTGTATTACTTCACAAACATCCCCTCTGCTGACCCGCTCTTTCTTTCCATGGGTTTCCAAGATAAATGCAGCATCTGTAAAATCTTATATCAGCGCAGCCCTGCTCAGAATGGGCGCGCCATGGTTAATTGGGTAAGTCGACTTCACTGTAATGTCAAGCTGATGCGGAATTTCGCCTCAGGATGAGTGGTGGGGGAGATGCAGCCGTTCCAGAGTGCAGTTGTAGATTTTAACTGCATTGGATTTTAACTAGCTCTTCGCAAGCCTCTGGATATCTCCCAGTTTCATCTTCTGATGGTGCTCTTAAGAGGATTCCGAGGAAGGTGGCGGTGGCAGGGGAAGGAGAGAAAGACACAGGGTTAGCTTTCCCTGACCACAGTGCCCCCCACATGGGTTGGACTACAACTCCCATCACCTGGAGCTGGGGCGTGACCAAGAAACAGAACTGAAGGTGGAGTTATGTGTGCGGTGTGTGTGTGTGTGTGTGTCAGATTATGACAATGAAAGAAGAAGGCAGGATTGATTCCAAATGAGTCCTGATCCGGACTTCCCCCGAAGCGGGGGTGCTGGAGCAATTTGAAACTGGACAACGACAGTGGGTGTTGCCCACCACCATTACGATGCCTTCACCCCGCCACACCAATTTCGCCTCCGGCCTCCCTCAGCATGAAGAGGGTGGAGCAGTCACTCCTTCCAGCACTGTCCTGCTATGGCTGAACCAGATGTAGCATTAGGGCAAATCCAAAAGCCAAGTCAAGGAAGCAGGTCAGGTTACCAGGGAAATCGGTGGTTTCCAAAAGAGTGGTCTGTGGCACAGGCAAGGTCAAAACACAGATAGGCAGCCAGATACAATGCAAGTCCAAGAAGCCAAATCAAGCTGCAAATGGAAAACTTGGAGGCTGAAATTTCAGGGTTCCTGATATTGGATATTTAGGCACACTTACTTTAAACACCGTCATCTGGGCCCTGATGTTGTAGGGGAGGTTCCTTTAGGAAACTGAGGTCAAGTGTCTACATTCACTCAGATTTATTTACATTTTACAAATACGGACTAAAACAATGGCAAAAGCTAAAGGCATTTATTAAAGAAAGACAAAGAAAGTTGAACCCCCCTGCAAACCTTCCACTCAGCCAAGAAAAGATATTCAGAAATCTTGCAACCGTATGCCCACCACTCACACCTGTACTTTTCCAGCAAGGGGATCCTCCTTTCTCCAGCAAAGATTTGGAACTTTTGTACAATACAGGGGCCTCCATGGAGGCCTTGTAACCAGGAGAACAACACCCAGTCCCATTATGCATGGACTTAAGCTCTCTTCCAACCACCTCCTTATTACATATTCTAAAAACTTTACATCTATTGGTTCACATAATCTTTTAGGTCATCCTATTCCAAGAAAGCCCAACCTTTCCACCCAAAGTTCCTTCCTATCCTTGACTTATATTGTTTGCTTCAAACTGAGTCTTAGTTCTCTTTTTATGTGGTCAACAGCCCCTTTTGCTTCTCTTTATTTCCTGACAGGGGAATCCCAAACCACAACGTGTTCTTTTCTATGACCTCCTACCCATTACTGAGTTCCCTTAGAAGGATACAGTTGGAAGGGTATCAAGACATGTTGTTATATAAAGCATCTAGCAAGCGTCTAATACAATGAATCTTGCTCCCCTACTTGCCCCATTTCAAAGCCCAAGAAAAACATTGCAAAACAGAAGTCCAGGGGTCAGTAGTACTGAGGTTCAACTGCACAGCAAGGTCAGGGAAGCAACCTATAAGGAACTGGCAGGACAATGTTGTTCCAGCACTGACTGTACTGAAACTGAAGGCTTATATAGCCAGAGCTTCCTGAGCCCTAGCTCAGGCTCAGCTGCAGTTCATTGTAGCCCTCTGACAAAAGTCCTACTCATGGAGAGACTTGATCATGAGGAGTCCTTTCTTCTTTAGGAATCCTCCTTTCTAATTGACCACTCCTTCTCACAGGAGCCATACTGGCCTGCCTCTTGAGGTGACAATGCTCTCAGGAACCAGGGGCTTGCTCTGCCTCAGGCGGAGTCCCCTGCAACATGCAAGGACAGACCTGAAACCTGCTCCCCTGAGGGCCCAGTCTCCTCCTGGTTTCCACTGGGGGCTGTTCTGGGCTGCTCTTCATCTCTGGGAGCTCTAGCTCCTCCTCTGAGGAGGATGCCTTCAGAGGGGGCATGACAAACACCAGCAGAGTTCCTGGCTTTGCACGACGTGGCCATCGGGGCAGTGAGAACCCCACAAGAGGATTTGGCTGGTTCTGGGAAGAGCAGCTAGTCCTTCCAGTGCTGGCCACTGGTTGCCCGCATCCTTGCTATTATCTCCAGTCTCAGATTGGAGATAACAGAAGGAATTTCTCCAGGCGAGCATCTCCAGAGGTCTGTACTGGGAGGCCAAGTCCCCACCCCCTAGAGCAGGGGTCCCCAACCATTTTGGACCTGTGGGCACATTTGGGAATGCGAGAAACTGCTGTGGGCACCACCACAAAATGGCTGCCATGGAGGATGTGGCTAGTCACATAATGACTGTCATGGGGACCTGGCTAGTCTAATGTGAGCTAAAGAGGTGTTGTGGGGAGAAAAATAGCAATGCTAGAGGCTGGGGTGGGGAATAGCAAGGCAAGGTGGTAGAGGGAAGAGAAAGAGGCTAGAAAGAGAGAGAAAGGAGACTATCCAATGTTTTCAATCTTTTTATTACTTTGGGAAGGGGGCAGGAGAGGAGAGTTCCATGGGTGCTGTTGGAGGTCCCTGTGAGTGCCATCATGCCCATGCCTGCCACGTTGGGGATGGCTACCTTAGAGGAACCCAAGGAGGCCATGTGGGCCAGATGAGGAGTCTCTGCAGGCCACAATAGGCCCACGGGCCAGACGTTGCACATCCCTGCTGAAAAGAGTGACTGGCTATCAATCATTCACTGATATGGGGCAGTGGGGCGGAGGTCTCAGGTGGCATTCGGGAACACAAAATGTGCTCTCTGCCCTTAGTCTGCATGAGGAGTGAGACATCCCCTATTCCGGGGTTCCTGCGGATGAGGCACAGTGTATATCCACTGCCTGCAATCCCCCCCCCCGGCCCAAGTGTGCACAGTCTTTGCAAAAAACAAGTGTTTCCACCACCACACACAAGAAAATAAGAACCCTGCTAGATCAGAGCCCAAATGTCCATCCAGACCAGCATCCTGCTCAAGAACTCCACAAAAATAAATTAGAAAACACCCTGAGAATGAGGCAGAACAATGGAAGCCTCTTTCACGGGGGAAGGACACTTTCAGGAAATTGGAGTTTTCAGAGTTTGGCTCAGCACTCGCTCCACCTCCTCCCTGGAGCTGGACGCAACGCTGACCCCCTCCAAGCTGCATTATAGTGGGTGCAAAATGGGGTCCAGTCCACCCACGCAGCTGGTACTGTTGCCATTTGCATTGGCGGCACAAAAAATCCAAACCTCCTTATGAAAAAGAAAGGCACGGTGCTAAAAGGGCTGCCAATGGCGAGCCTTGCCCATGGGAAACTCTGAAGAATTTCTCCTCCTGTGGGAGAAATGGGTGAAATCATCACCCCAATTTCTCTGTCCACAAAAAGGGTGGGGAATTTGAGAGGCCGTTCGTGGACAGCTCTAATTAGAAACGGTGGCCTTGTCAGAATCAGCCTTGTTGATGTCCAACATTTGCCTTGCAGATTGAATTTGAATTCACCCTTCCATTTGTATTCCAGTAAATCTGGTAAAGTTCTTCAGGTGACATTAAAGCATTCTGTTTATTGCAACCTTTTCTTCGGTTGATTTTTGGAACATGCTGTTATAACTTTTGAGTCACCTGGCATTAGATAACTATATTGTATTTTCATTTCAAATGTATTTTCCTCCCCAGGGGATATTTGCAAGATCCTTGTATAATGTTTACCTAACAAAATTAAACACTTCTGTTGCACAGTGTATCTTATTAAAATCCATATTAAGTTCAGTGCAGTTTATTTCTTCCAGCCGTTGGCCAGAACAAAACGTAAAAGAATGACCAACTTTTCACAATATATCGGGAAACCCTATTCCTATAACTACCCATGCTGGTAAAGTCTTGGGGGATTCCCCCCCCATTTAGTTTTGCTGCAAGTCAGGGGTCAAATTGGGTCTTTGCAAGGACATGGGAGGGTGTGTGCCACCAGTGAGTTTGGCCACAGCCCACCGAGCATAGGGCACCTCTCACTAGCTTCTTGCCTCTCCTGACACAAACCTACCCATACACTATGCTCAACATCTAAAGTCCTCTATGGCTGCTTACTCCAAGGGAAGCTCGGAAGACAGCAAGAAGGGAGAAAGCCTTCTCGGTGGTGGCCCCCAAATTATGGAATGATCTCCTCGACGAGGCCTGCCTGGCGCCAACATTGTTATCTTTTCGGTGCCAGGTTAAGACCTTTCTCTTCTCCCAGGCATTTGGCAGCATATGGCAAGTTCTAAACGATCCTGGAACATCTTATGGTTATGGTTGTTTGCTTGAGATTGCTTGTTTGAAGTTGTTTTAGATATATGTTGTCTTGTGTATATTGGCTGTTCATGCGTTTTTTATGTAAATGGCTTTTAATATCTGTATACTGTATTTTTAATGTTTTTAATCTTTGTAAACCATCCAGAGAGCTTTGGTTATTGGGCAGTATAGAAATGTAAATAATAATAACAACAACAACAACAACAACAACAGGAGAAATCCGCAATGGAATCACATGAGTTCAGATTTCTATGAATCCATCCCACAAATTTCACAGCAGTCGAGTTGTATGGATTCTTTTTTTTCTAATTGTCTGGAACTTTAAGCAAATGTAGTTGTAGAAATAGATAGATAGATAGACAGACAGACAGACAGACAGACAGACAGACAGATACACACAGACACCAGCTGAAAATTTAGCCCCATAGGCTAAAGCACGAACAAACACAAATGCGAATTAGCATGAATGCGAATTAGAATTACTGCAAATTTGGAAAATTGGAGAAAATCTGATTCCGCCAATGAGTGGATGACCGAGCGAAAGGCGCCTGACAATCCTCAAAATGCAGGTGGAATGGATTTCACAAAATCTGTACATCCTCAGCCAACACAGGAAGGCGGCCCCTTTCTCTCTGGGCACAGCACTCAGAAGCTGTTGCCTCCAATCAGCAGAGCTGATCAGAGATAGCAGCCTTTCTATGGTGCAGGTTGAGAAAGGGGCTCTGTGAGCACAGAAGGTCAGTGGAGGGAGAGATCGTTTTCTCACTTTTCTGCTTGTATGGGCAATTTCCTGCCTTTCCATGCTTCAGGGTGCTTTGCCAGTGGGAAAAGGAGGCCTGGGGAGAGGGGGCATGGCCTGGTGGGCCAAACAAGAGGGCTTCATGGGCCATGTCTGGACCACAGGCTGAAGGTTCCTTGTACCTGCTATAAGTGAACATAGGGGCGTCAATAAGCTTGGGCAGGAGGAAAGAAATTGGGAATAGCTACAAGGACCCAAAATGGACTAGAGCTATGGAAAGGGAACATAGTGGTAGAGCACATGCCTTGCAAGAAGAAGGTCACAGGTTCCATCTCCAGCATCTCCAGTTCAATGGATCAGATAGCAGGTGGTCCAAAAGTCCCCTCTCTGCCTGAGACCTGGAGAGTTCCTGCCAATCAAAGTATGTAGTACTGAGCTAGATGGACAAATGATCTGACCTGGAATTAGGCATTTTCTGGTGCCGCTTAGGGATGTTTGAGTAGGGATCTACAATAAATTCATTTCAGTTTGCTTTTGGTCAGAATTTTCCCAGTTCACGCCTTCCAGACAGAACTCAGACTGCAATCTGCAAAGTCCGCATATTTCCGAGCTTGCAGTGTGATTCCCAGACCATAACATGTATGTTTGACAGCATGCATACATTTGAAAAATGCACGTGGAAAAATGCGTACTTTTAAAAGATGCACACCTACATGTTTTCATCAATAGAAGAACAATGTGTACATTTCAAAGATGCACACAATGGATGTGTGGAAAATATGCCCAAAAACATGCATGGGAAAAGAAAAAAAAATGCTTGCAATCTGTTATGGGCTCAAATTGGAATGAGCTTCAAGAAGGAATTCAGAGAACTTCAGCAAGCTTGGCTATTGCTGATCCGCACATCCCTGTGGTTCATAGAATCATGGAATACTAGGGTTGGAGGGGCCTACAGGGCCACACATGCAGTTGAAGAATATGCGTGTGTGTGTGGGTGTGTGTGATTGCTGATCTGATGTGCACCTGGGTTAATGTGCAGAAGGAACACTGGGTTTATAAATCGACATATGTGAAACTGGCCTAGACTGACATAGATTGATCCATCTTTTCCTAGTGCTCTTCACATCCATGCCAAAGTGAGGAGCAAAGAGGGTGTGGAGACAACACTGGAAGTTGGACCAAGAATTAGCATAAGCAAACTGTTCTCATTTTCTTGTTGCTGGCCCTGATAAATTACTCTCTCCGTGTTGTTCCTATTTTTGTCTTTTTTGGAGGAACACTTTGTTCAACGGTGCTTCTGCACATTGCTTTTGTTGTCGTCCTTCAGAGATCAGCTAGCTCCCCAGAGTCTGGAGAAGTCACATCTCAGAGTGGGTGGACAATGCATTTTTGTCTCAGGCACAGATGTTTGTGCATGGATGCAGTGGCACCATGGAGTGCCTAGCCTGCTGCTTCACAGCCTGCTGTTGCTGGGCATGCTTTGAACTGCTGATAACATATTGCACAGCAATGATGCTTCCATGTATAGCTTGGCTGTATATTGGAGGGAGACAGACAATTTCAGCATAAACAAATGTGGCACAGCAGGGGAGATCACAGTGGAGGACATGTTGCTTCCAAACTGATCCTTGATTAGGGATGGATGAGAAATTCATTCCCTCCAAATCCATGTGTCAATTTACCGGATTTGCACCTGCAGAACCAAACAGTGAACCAGAATGGAGCAGCACAACAAAATCTGCACTTTCCTGAAGTTAGCATTACAGTTTTCCACTCCTCCTTGCCCCCCCCCCCGCAACATGCAGGAAAAAAACACACATCCAGGGAAAGCGCACTCAAAAAATGGGCACTACAGCAAAAAGATTACACAGAAATGCATCGTTACAAACCGGTTGCAGGAATACATGCAATTGGGAGACGTGTGCACAAAAACGTATATTTTAGGAGATTTTAAACATAAAATCCATACACTGATGCAGTGTGGGGATGAACAGAACTTAAGGTCAGAGAAATGAGAAATGGAAAGGAACTAAATTGTTTGCCCATCTCTATCCTTGAGATGAGCTTTGGGGTGTCTGGGGATACTTCATTGACACTCTGGGTATCAAGTTCTGCACAGGGATGTATGGGAAATTCATTTCAGTTCAGTTTTTACCCAGTTCACAACTTCTGGACCAAACATGGACTCAGATTCAATCTGTGGTCATGGTCCATACATTTCTGAGGTCACAACGTCTTCTGTGGACCCAAAAAATTGCATTCGACAGCATGTGTGCATTGGAAAAATGTGCATTAAAAATGTGTACTTTTGAAAAATGTGCACAAATATGCTTTAATCATTGGTAGAGGAATGCATATATTTCTACACTGGGAGAGGAATGCATACACAAAAATATGCATGAAAATATGCACAGATGTCCATGCGAAAAGAAAAATAAACAAACAAACCTTGCAAGCTGATATGGACTCAAGTCCAAATGAGCTTTGGGATAGAATTCAGAGAACTTTGGTGAACTTGAGTTTTGCTGAACCGTGCATCCCTAGTTCTCTGATTGGGGATGTGCGAACTCACCCCCATCCAGGTTTTCTGGTCGCCCACCCAGCCCCTGACCCAGCTCGCTGATCCCCAGACTGCACTCGAGCCCCTCCCATGCTCGGCGAGCAGCCTGCACTCACCCCAGCAAGCTCATTGAGCTCGGGGGTCACCATTAAAAAAATAAAATAAAATGGCGATTGCAAAAATGCGCATCTTTTTGTACGCACAAAAATACGCATATTTGCAAATGAACATATTCTCATGTGTGAAACGTGCATTTTTGTGAAGGCACGCATTAGCGTGTATGAGAAATTGGGATTTTTTAAAACACATTTTTAATGCACATTTTTCCAATGTACACATGCTGTCGAATGCAATTTTTTGGGTCCACAGATCACTGAAGCAATTTGCAACTGGACGCAAATGGCGTCCCTGCATTAGCCGTGATAGGCTATGTAATTATTTACGTAGCCTATCACGGCTATAATGAAGAAGCGAATGGCGGCCTCAGACGCGGCCGCCATTCGCAAAGCAGTGCGAACGGCACCAGGTAAGTGTCCCGTTTCGCGCGCCTTTCGTGGGGTGGGGGGGTGGGGGGCTTTGTTCTGCCACGGATTTTGGGGGGCTGAATGCACTGGCATTCAGCCTCACCAAGATCCATGGCAGAATTCTCTGACATCCCTACACTGGAATGAGGGAAGCCCAGTGCAGAGATCTAAGCAAACTGTGACTATGGGCCTTGGGGGCTTGCAAGATCCTTGCTGTTCCAGTGAGTCCCATATGTCTGGCACTTAGCGTAATTTCTTTGTTTTCTCTTAGGGATGTGTGAGAATTTTGTTTCAGTTTGTTTCACATCAGAACTTTCCCATCCTCACACCCGAATGTGAGCGTGAATGTGAGCATGAATGAGAACTCATTTACTCAGATACAGCTCACATATTGTTTGCAAAATGTATTTGTCAGGAAAATTCACACTTTAAAAAACAACACGTTTACATTTTAGTCAATGGGGGAAAGCACTCATCTGGGTAATGCGCGCCCAAATGTGTGCTTTTCCGATGAGCTTTGAGGTGGAACTCGGAGAACTTAAGTGAGGTCATCCCTTTCTGATTCTCCCATCCTTGCAATGGATCATTTATGAAATAAAGTGATAAATGCTGACCTTTCAATATTGTCCAGTTGGGTATCACAGTCACACATGGGAATCTACAAAACGGTGCTCTGACTATTGGGTGTTATAGAAATGTCATACAGAAAGAAAAGAAAGAAAAGGAAAAACTAGTAATTGATCAAAGGCAATATTATATAACACTTATCAGCCTTGACCGCCGGAGCAGCCCAGTTTGGTTGATCATCTCTGGGGGAGTCCCCACACTATTGGGGTTCCCCTCCTCACACTTTTGGGGTTCATGGTTGGAAGGAATATGCGCTAGTCACCTGAGAAGGGGAGAGGACAATTCTGTTTTGCTCAATTAAAATATATAACTCAGCAACTGCAGTTTGTGAATTGTGTTGGGTTGGGTCCAGCCTACGTTTATCATGCTTTAGATCAGCATGCCCCAGCATGGTGCCCTCCAGGTGTCTTGACTACAACTCCCACCATCCCCAGCCAGTGTGGCCATCTAGAGGGCACCAAGTTGGGGAGGGCTGCTTTAGGTCTACTGAAATGAATGGGAACAAGTTAGTCATGACTAACTTAAGTCCCAATGAGACTAAAGCAGGGGTGGGCAACTTGTGGCCCTCCAGATGTTTGGCCAAAACATCTGGAGGGCCACAAGTTGCCCACCCCCAGACCAAAGCATGACTAACCTAGGAACAGAAGAACCTAGGAAATTGGCTTCTACTGAGTCCGACCCTGGGTCCATCTAGCTCAGTATTGTTGACACTGACTGGTTGCAGCAGCTCTCCAGGGTTTCAGGCGGGAACGTTTTCAGCCCTACCTGGAGATGCCGGGGATCAAACCTGGGACTTTCTGTGAGCAAAGCAGGGGCTCTACCACTGAGCTATCACCCGTCTCAAGAATATTTGGTGCTGGTTCACTTTCATGCGTTCAACAACCTTGCTCATAAATGGTTGGAAGAGCTAATATAATCTTCCTGCAAGAGCTCAAAGAAATACAGCTGAAAAAGGGCAGTGTTTCCAGTCCCTCAACGTATCCTGATGGCCGCGAGAGCAGAACCCTTGGCTTCGGTGCTCAACCAGTCCTTAGGAACAGGAACATTGGAAGCTGCTTTATTCTGAGTCAGACCCTTGGTCCACCTAGCCCAGTATTGTCGACACTGGCTGGCAGCATCTCTCCAGGGTTTCAGGCAAGATTTTTTCCACCCTACCTGGAGATGCCGTGGATCGAACCTGGGCCTTCTGCAGGCCCAGTAGTACCACTGACCTAGTCTGGATCCAAGCTGCAGTGGCTTGGCGTTCATGCCTTAACATTCATGCTCATGATGCACACATATATGTGAAGTAGAGACAAAATGCATCCATCCTCAGAAATTTAAGTTCCAGAAGCCCTGGAGAGAGAGAGAGAGAGAGCTGAACTCTGGAGAACAGTTACATGAGCAATTGTATTGGCCCCAGGAGCGTAGCCAAGTCATTTGTAGTGTTAGAGGGGCCTAGAGATCCATAATGCTTGCTGAAGTTCATTATTGGTGCAATTCCCATGCTAGTAAGCCTCTGAGCATGTGCAGATGAGTCAAAAGGCTGATAACAGCCTTCTTGGTGCATTCCTTGCTAATGAGGAGAGTCTTTATCTCTGATGTGCCTGAGAAGCCGAGTTTGTTTACCTTAAAGCTACAGGTGGCTGTGCTGAGAACCTAGTGCTGCTAGTCCATGCTGGGAATGCACGCTAGGGGGCGCTTGCTGCTGTTATGCTGCCTATTGCTAACATGTATGGTATAAGACCCATTGTACCCCATGGCTCTTGGTTCAGAGAAGCTGTCTGATCCACCCACTGGGCACGCCTGTGTGCTGTAAGTTACCCAATAAAGTACTCCTTGTAAGTAAACCTTTGAGTCTGATTTATCACTGTCTTGGCACTTCTAACCTAAGTGTTCAACGCCCACGGCCGGGGCGATACAGCAATTCACGTCCCACAACATTTTCACAAGGCAACCTCCAACATGCCAAGAGAGACAGTGTTTTACTAGGGACAGGGGCCAGAAAAATGGAATTGTCTCTGTGAAATGGCACCATGAAGAAACAATAGAAACAGGAAGAGGGGCTTCAGATGGGCGAAGTGAAGGAGCACAGCCTACCCCATCCTATCGACTCTGCCAGCATTTTTCTCTGGCCCCACAACTCCTTCAATTTTTCCTTGGGAGACAGAAGCAACGCTGTGTTATACCTACAGGTGATGGAGAAATTGCAACCAACACAGTCCCAAAGCCAGGCAAGAAGCCATTTTGTTTCCCAGGGCTGAAAGGTCACATGGCAAGCTATCAGCCAAATGTCGGCACTGTGAACGTTTCTAACAATGCGCAGGACCTAACTGCTCCTGATTGAAATGGCTCAGCGTTCTCCCACTGGGCCCGATCCAGGATGTGTATGGCTCAAAGGAAATTTCACTGTTAGAAATGAAGGGTTGCTGTGTTCTTATGAATGGAGAACAGCAGCTTGCCTCACCATTAGGGGTGTCAGAGAAACCTGCAAGGGATTCAAATGAATTCGGATTTCTGTGAATCTGTTCACAGATTCAGACCAGCTGTTTCTGAGTTGCACATATTCTGAGGAGTTGCAAACTTTTTTTTTTTTTTACTTTTGGGGGTCGGGATTTGCTCAAGTGTGCATTTGCAAAGGAGTGAAAATTCTCGTACAAAAAATCCAGTTCTGTCAATAAATGGACCACAGAATGAAAGATACCTGAGTATCCACAAAAGACAAATGGCACAGATTTAACAAAATCCATACATCGCTACTCCCCACAACCCCTGAAATTCAGCAGGTGAAGTTTTCCCCTCTTCTTGCATGGAGATAAAGCAATGGGGAAAGCAGAATTTATTTTGCCGTAGTTCCTGGGTTGTAATTAATGATGACAGTATCATGTAAATGATTTTATGTCTGTCTGTTGTTACTCAAGTTTATTGGGAGTGGAGTGTGTGTGTAGTTCAGAGCTTTATCACTTCCCTGCTTTTCTTATTGTATTATTTAATTTATTTGCAGTGCTTTCAGCTCTATGTTATCTCCCTCTGAGTTAGGGGTGTACGAAACCCCACTTACCTGGCTCCGCTGGGTTCCGCAGGTGGGGGGAGGCGCTCCATCCCTCCCCCCAGAATCCTTGCCGGGTGGGAGGCGCTCAGTGCCTCCCCCCCGAATCCTGGCTGGACGGCTCCACTCCGCGGCCAAGCCGCGGAGCCGCCGGCTGGCTCCAGCCGCCTGTAGCTGGACATCCGGCCGCTGGGCAGCCCTGCAGGGAAGCAAATGGCAGCTGTCGTAGCCGCCATCATTTGCGTCCCTGTAGTGAGCCGTGATTGGCTACATAAATATTTACGTAGCCTATCATGGCAGGGGGAAAACCCCAGCATACGCAAATGGCGGTAGCCGCCGCCATTTGCATAGGCTGGGTTTTTTCCCCCCTTGCCGTGATAGGCTACGTAAATATTTACGTAGCCTATCACGGCAGGGGGGGAAAAACCCCAGCGTACGCAAATGGCGGCGGCTACTACCATTTGCGTATGCTGGGTTCCCTCCCCCCGCTGTGATAAGCTACATAAATGTTTATGTAGCCTATCACGGCTGAGTGAAAAAACAAAACAAAAAACCCGCGCGTACGCAAATGGCGGTGCCCATGGGCGCCGCCATTTGCGTTCCTTATTTTGGCACGTCTAGTCTACGTAAACATTTACGTAGACTACGGCGAAAATAAGGGGAACGCAAATAGCGTAGCGTCTACGTAGCGCCACCATTTGTGTACGCGTGGGTTTCCCCCCCCCCCAGCTGTGATAGGCTACATAAACATTTACGTAGCCTATCAAGGTATTTTTTAAAAATCTAGCTGTGATAGGCTATGCAAATCTTTATGTAGCCTATCACTTTTTTTTGTTTTTTTTTTTACTGGAAATGGTGGTGGCGGCAGCTGGTTGGAAGACTGGCCACTGCCGCCGCCGCCGCCAGGAGGATTCGCCCAAGATACGTCCCGTCCCGGGGGGGGGGGCAGGGGGGTGGCAGACCGTTTCGCCACCAATTTCGAGGGGCCGAATGCTCTGGCATTTGGCCTCCCCGAGATTCGTGGTGAAATTCTCTGACATCCCTAACTCTGAGTGCTGTAAACAAGAGAAGTGACTCACAAATGTAATCATCAGCACCAATCAACATTGGTTGAAGAAGTGGTAAATTTCTATACAGGACTTTTGCAGAAGTGCCCCCCCCCCCCGTTTTGGGAACATAAAAGACATTGGCTGGTGTGTCCCTGCCAGTGGAGACTGGTGGCTCAATGTCAGTGGGGGCAGTGAATCTGCTCCGGGTTTCAGTCAGAACCAGTCAGAACTTTAAAGGAGCTCTCCAAGGAGAGAAGCTATCCAAGGAACTATCCAAGGCTTTGCACCTCAGAGAGCGCCTTTAGAGTTCTGACTGGTTCTGACTGAATCCCGGAGTGGGTTCACCGCCCCACTGACATCAGAACCACCAGCTTCCCCTGGTCCCTGCATCTGAGAAGCCCAGCCTGACACGAGGTTGGTCATTTTCTGCTGGAGGGTTTACATTCAGTTCACATCATTCTAGCGATTACTCCCCGCTCCTCACCCTGCTGTGATCCAGGCAGCACACGATAACAGCCTAAATCGCTCTAAATTGCTTATTGAGGAGTCCACGGTAAATCAATGATTTTAAATGGGATCGCAGGGTAGTAATTCCAAGCCAAGCAACGGCAAGGCCGAAGGAAACCTGAGCAGGCTGATGATATTTCTCAGGTGCTGCCGGCAGAGTGCAAAGCACGCAATGAAGAGGACTCCAGGGGAAACTCAGAGTGCAAGTGGTCCCGTGCACAGATACGGTGGGGTGCCGCCTTGGTGTCACATGCGTGGGATACAACCTGCCCTGTTTTACTGGAAAGGCCATACAGAGAATAAAAACTTATCCTCTTCCCTACTTTTTTTCTTCTTATCCCTCTTTAAAGCTTTCTAGGATTGTGGCAGTCGAAGCTAGTGGCGATCCTCATATCTTGTGGCAGTGAGTTCCATAGATTAGTTCTGCATTGCATGACGAAGTACTCCCTCTTGTGTGCCCTGCAGCATTCACTGACCCCAATTTTAGTATTATGAGAGTGGGAGGGAAACACTTCTCTCTATTAGGGATGTATGGATTTTGTTAAATCCATTCCATCTGTGTTACACAGATTGTCAGGCGCTTCTTGTTCGGTTGTCCGCTCATTGACAGGATTGGATCATTTTTAGGGATGTACGAGGATTTCATTCCATTTGTGCTAATTGCGCTAATGTACACTTGTGCCAGTGCATAGTAGCGTTAATTTTACTTGCACTAATGCTGATTAGTGTTAATTTCACGTGCACTAATGCATGTTAGCATAACTGCACATTAGAGCTAATGTACATTAGTGCAAGTGTGAGTTTTCACAACTCCCCCAAATAACAAAAAAGTGCACAAGTCTGCAGAATCCACACAATTTGGAAAAGCTGGTCCACTGCAGAATTGACAGGTCAGTTTCAGAGAATCTGAATTCAAATTCAGACTCATTTGAATCTGTTGCGGATTTCTCTGACATCCCTACTCTTTCTCCATACCGTGCATAATTTTATGACTCTTTAGCATCTGCCCCCACCCCCTGCCCTGGTCACCATTTTTCTAAAGCAAAATGCCCCATGTGCCTTTTGCCTTTCCTCACAGGAAAGTTCCTGTAACCCCCTGATAATTTTGTTGCACTTTCTTGACATATTCTAGCTCTGGAGATCCTTGGGGTGGCTATGCAAATACAGTAAAGCTGTATTTTTAAGATGTCAGCCCCATTGAACTCAATGGGGCTTTCTCCTGGGTAGACATGCATAGGATTGCACTGTATGTGTGTGCATACAATTGTGCATGTGCATGTGTATTTGTGTGTGTGGCTGGCTGGCTGCAGCTCCCAGGTTTTCAGGCAGGATTCTTCCCTAACCCTGCCTGGGGAAGCCAGGGATAGAACCTGGGACCTTGTGCATACAAAGCAGGGGCTTACCAGTGAGCTCTTCCCCCCCCCCATGATACCATAAAGAGAATTTCCCCCACTCCATCTTAATATCCAGGGAGGTACAAGACAGGAGAAGGGGCTTCAGGGTATTAAGTAGAGATGGCGGAGAATTCCACCATGGATTCCGGTGAGGCTGAATGCACTGGCATTCGGTCCCCCGGAATCTGTGGCGGAACGGCCTCCTGCCCCCCCACCCGCCCTGTGGAACCCCCCGGGATGAGGCTTACCTGGGGCGGATGCATGGCTTCGATGGTGGCTTCGGCGGCGGGTGCGGTGGCGGCGGTGCGGCAGCGGCGGAAGGTGCGGTGGTGGCGGTGGCGGCGGCGGTGGCAGAAGGTGCAGTGGCGGCAGCGGAAGGTGTGGTGGCGGGGTTGGCATTTGCGGTGGCAGTGGGGGCAGCAGGGGCGACAAGGGAGGTGGCAGCTGGTTTCCTGGCTGGCTGCGGCTGGGCGCAGCATACGCAAGTGGCGGCGGCTACGGCGGCCACCATTTGCGTTCGCTATTTTTAGCCGTTCTAGCCTATGTAAATATTTATGTAGGCTAGAACTGTGAAAAACAGCGAATGCAAATGGCAGCCGCCGTCGCTGTCGCCACTTGCGTACGCGTTTTTTTTTACTTTGCCGTGATAGGCTACATAAATATTTACGTAGCCTATCACAGTTAAGTACAGGGACGCAAATGGCAGTGGCTACGGCCGCTGCCATTTGCGTCCCTGCTGCCCAGTGGCCGGATGTCTGGCTGCGGACAGAGCCAGCCAGCGGCTCTGCAGAATCCCTGTGGAGCGGAGCTGGCTGGGCAGGATTCCGGGGGGAGGGATGGAGCGCCTCCCCCCCCCCACCGTGAAGCAGATCCGCGAAACGGTAAGTGACTTTCGTACATCCCTGGTATTAAGGTCCTAAGCCATGTAGGGTTTCATAATTCAGCACAAGCACCTTGAAGTTATCTCAGTAGCTTATTGGCAGACAGTGCAACTGGAGTAGGATGTGCCTGGTAGGCTGCTGCACGCAGCAGTCTAGCTGCAGCTTTTTTAGGGAGGTCCATTGCCAGGAAATCCTGCTCTTTGGGGACTCACCGGAGTTCTGCAATGAGCCCAACTTGGCTTGCACTTGTGAGCTGAGCCACAGGTTTTCCCCGAACTCCAGGGACTTTGTATGCGTATTTGTTGTTGTGCTGGCCATAATTTGCCCAAATCTCTATCCGTGCAAATTACAGCCACAATGTGCATGATTTGTGCAAATTGCGGCAGTGACTTGAACTAGCACAAATTATACAAAGTTGTGCAAATTGCGGCTGAAAGTTGCACAAATTAAAAAACACCGGACATCTGCTAGCTGGGCCAACTCACTGCCGGCTGAGTCAGGCCAGCTAGGGGAAGAGGAACCGAAGTCCGGTGTGTGTGTGTGAGCTGATGAAAGCTCATAGAGCTCCACTCTCAAAACAGATGCCTCCGACATCCATAAGCATCTTGCACCAGCTGTCGCTTCTGGGCCTCTGTAGGGAGAGCTAAGCAAAGAACATTGCAATAGTCCAACCTTGAGGTTCCGTTGTGGCCAGTGATGCCTGCCAAGGAATTGCTACAGCCCCATGTACCAGCTGAAGCTGGGGAACAGCACTCCTCACTAGGGATATTGTGGAATCTGTCCCTTGGAATGTGCGGTTTCTTTTGTTCTGCTGTCCACTCACAAACAGATTCAATTTTTTAAAAAATTATGCGGAAGAATACACAAATAATTCTGTAAGGGGGTTTGCAACAATATTCTGCAGGTTGAATTCTCAGAAATCTGAACTCATTTTAGTCTGTCTCAAATGTCTTCAGTGTGTCCCTGTTCGTCACTGGGGATGTATGAGAATTTCATTTTTGCTCATCAAAAATGCAAGCCCCCCCACCCCCATTCGAACCTCCAAATGTGAGTGCAAGCACATGTCGGCTGAAAATATTCCCAGTTTGGTTTCCGCCAATTTCCTAGTTTGTGCCAATTTCCTCTGTAGACTGAGTCAGTCCCACTTCACCCTATGGAGGATATGTGTGCATATTAGGAAATGGGTGCAAATTTTGGGAAAGTTGCACAAAGTTGGAGGGAATCGTGCAAATCTACCATTTGATCACTGCTTGATTGGTGCAATTTCCCTGTTTGTGCAAAGCGAGCAGCAATTGGAAGTGATGATGTGGTGAGATAACGTTCAGATAGTCCTGATGATCTTGAATGTTCCTTGTTCACCCCTCCCTATTCCTCACTGAAGAAGCCACTCCAGTGATGGATTTATGGGTTGCACAGCTACTTCTTTGGAGAGAGAGCAACCCCATCCAGAAGAGGCAACTTCCCAAATGCCTGGATAATGGAACCACCTGTTCACAGTGCTTCCACCTTGTCAGAATTCAGCCTCAGCTTCTTGGCCCTAATCCAGCTCACCACTACATCCAGACAGTGGTCTGAGGCCTGCACAGCCTCTCCTGACTCAGTCAACGTGGAGAAATTAAGTGCATCTTAGGAAGTCAGAAGTGGTTGCTAAAATGGCTGCTAAAGCCATGGGGTGGCTGATAAAGTGTCTCAAGCAATTTTGATGATCCTTTTACCATTTCAAGCTTCTTCTCCCTGCCCCCTCTCCGAGCCATTTTTTGACGAGGGGCCTAAAGCTTCTTAGTCGTCGCCTCCTCACCGTTCCCTTGCAAAGAGCTCAGAAGGTCAGTTATCTTGAAAAGGAAGGCACCGGAGCATGGATGGTGCCAGGGGGATTTGGACTTGGAAGCGGACGCACGTTTGATGGGTGATGTGCTTTGTTACTTCCAAATCTCTTGCCTGGGATAAGGAGGAACTTAATCCATGTTGATTTCCTAGACGTGTAGCTGGAAAGGCAGAGACTCTTGCAAAAATTGGCACACCATTTTCAAAACTCTTTTTACTGCAGAAAACTGGGATGAAATGGGGGGAAGAGCAGAATATAGATTGGAAATAAAGAAAAACCTGTGCAATACACGTAAGCTTCCCTGCCTTTTTTGTTACCTGAGAGGCCAGCTGCTAGGAATGTAGGGGGAATTCATTTTAGTTCGTTTTGGATCAGGATTTTACCCAGTTTATACCTTCTGGACACGGTCTCTAGAGGTGTTCAACTGCAACTCCCATCATCCCTGAACATGGGCCATGCTGGCTGGGGCTGGTGGGAGTTGTAGTACAAAACATCTGGATGGCTTCAGTTTTCCTGCCCCTGTTTTATACTATAGACTTGGGCCCATGGCTGCCCAAGAGAGAAGAGTCTGAAGATATTGACTTCTTAGCCCTCTCTTTGCTGGACCTTCTCTGAGTAGACCCTGGATCATCTGGTGAATTTGGGTTTGGACTCTTCCTTGCCTGGTGCTGTACTCTTTGTGTGAACCCTGCTGACTTAGGCTTCATACTTGTCGTTCAGTCGTGTCCGACTCTTCGTGACCCCGTGGACCATAGCACGCCAGGCCTTCCTGTCACCCGCTCCCTCCCGGAGCGTGCTCAAGTTCATATCCATTGCATCGGTGATGCTATCTAGCCATCTCATCCTCTGCCATCTCCTTCTCCTTTTGCCTTCAGTCTTTCCCAGCATCAGGGTCTTTTCCAGTGAGTTTTCTCTTCGCATTAGGTGGCCAAAATATTTGAGCTTCAGTTTCAGTATCTGTCCTTCCAATGAGCACTCAGGGTTGATTTGCTTTAGGATTGACTGATTTGACCTCCTTGCAGTCCAGGGGACTCGTAAGAGTCTTCTCCAGCACCACAGTTTGAAGGCATCAATTCTTCGGCACTCAGCCTTCCTCATAGTCCAGCTCTCACAGCCATACGTTGCTACTGGGAAAACCATAGCTTTGATTAGACGGACCTTTGTCGGCAAGGTGACGTCTCTGCTTCTTACTATGCTGTCTAGGTGTGCCATAGCTTTCCTCCCAAGGAGCAAGTGTCTTTTGATTTCATGGGCTTCATACTAGGGACGTGCAAATCAAGCTTGTTCCAACCTCAGTCCATATCGGATTGTGAGCTTTGTTGTGTTCTTTTTGCATGAAAATCTGTGCATATTTTTCCAGACGCATGCACCGATTGCGTGCATCTTTGAAACGCACACATCTCCCATTGATATAATCAATCTCTCATTGATCAAAGTGCACTTTTCAGAAGTACTCATTTGTTCATACGCATTTGTCAAATGCACGCATGCTGGAGAACATGTTTTTTTTAAGTACGGAAATCACATTGCAAGCTCGGAAATGTACAAATTTGTCTGTAGATCGAGTCCGAGTCCATGTTCAGTCCAGAAGGTGCAAACTAGGTAGATCCTGATCAAAATGAACTGAAGCACATTGCTTAGGCATCCCTACCCCAGAGTGCCTCTGAGTCTGCATTGGGACCAAACCCAACCTTGGCTCTCCCATAAGCAGGCAGGCACTAGTGTTCAGACATACGTGCAAAGTGTTACACCAAACGCTCCGGTTTGACTCAGCCAAATGCTGGCTGCAAAGCTCACGTTTCTGGCTTCTTCTATACAAAAAAACAGCCCACCAAATTCTGGCAACTAGCCCATAAGCCCTTGAAAACCAGCCGGGCCAGGGTTGTTCTGGTTGGTTGGCAACTTGTGTCTTGACAGTTTTGAAGGATGCTCCCCTCCTCCGTTTTTGCAGAGCATCCATGTGCTGCTGTCTCATTGATCCCACAGGCTGCCGGCTGAGACACCCACCCCAGCCAGAAGTATGAACTCGCTTCCATTCACTTTAACTTGTTCATTGCGCTCAGACATTATGATTGCTGATTAGCTCATCTTGAATCAGACTTGCTGCCAGGCCGTGACCACGGAAATGCTAACACTATTAAGGGAGTGTGTCCAATGTACAGGCTCTCTCTCCTCCCTCCCGCCTTGCCCTTGTCTGGTTCCCAAGATCCTGAAAGCAATGCCAGCATTAGAGAGCAAAGTCTTGGCTGGATCCTACATTTCTAACCTACCAGTCTCCTTGGACCCAGGGGTTAGGAGGATGAGAAATGACCCTGGCTGTGTGGAGGAAATTTCCACTCTTGTGAGAGATAGCAGACATAGCTGCCTGCCAAAGGGAAACAACAATATCAGAGACAACAACTGAGATATGGTTTCCAGGCCAACTCAGTCAGGGCTGGCTCCAGGTTTTGAGGGCCCTTGGGCAAGAAACCCTCAAGGGGCCCCCTCCTTCAGTGAGTTGATCTCCTCACGCCCATTGTCACCTGCTGCTCTTCCTCCTCCTCCTCCTCTTCCTCATCATGGCTCCCTCTTGCTTGTTGGACAGCCAGAGAGCCAGGGCATAGGGATGCACGAGAAATTCATTTCAGTTTGGCTTTGATAAGGATTTGCCAAGTTCATACCTTCCGGACTGAGCACGGACTCGGTCGTGAACTGCGGACGAAGTCCGTACATCTCCGAACTTGCAATAGGATTCACGGACCAAACAAAATGCATTCGACAGCATGGGGACATTTTAAAAATGTGTACTTTTGAAAAATGTGCACAAATAAGCTTGCATCAATTGGAGAGGAATGCGTACATCTCAAAGATATGCACAATGGATGCATACATTTGGGAACATATGCATAAAAACATGCAAAAAGAAACAACAACAACAACATTCACAATCTTCTACGGACTTGAGTCGGAACGAGCTTTGAGATGGAATTCAGAGAAGTTTGGAGAGCTCGCGTTTTGCTGATTTTCACATCCCTACCAGGAAGCAAGGAGGCCATGGCATCTGCTCGTTATCTTTCTCGCCACCCTCATTGCCAGGGCCAGAGCAAAAGACCAGTGAACCAGCAGGTTGCAAGCCCGAAGAAGAGGAGCAAGTCCAGGGGGCTCTTGTCAATGGGCCCTGATGGTCTGTGGGTCTTTGGCAGATGCCTAACCATGCCCACCTCAGGTGCCTGCCCTGGACTCACTTCTGCAATGCAGAAAGCTGGGTGATGCAGAATGTGCATATTTTCACTCCTTTCACATCAGTCCTTCTGCTTCTGTCCACCAGAAGGGCTATGCGCAAATGGTCTCACAAACACCTCAGTGGGCAGAAAAATTCAGGAAACCATTTCACTGGGTTTCTCCAGGGAAAGGAGAACATCTCCAATCATTTCTTGGAGGTGGGGCACACCATTACCAGTGTGTGTGTGTGTGTGGTTCTAGACCACTGGCCATGTGGACTAGGGCTGATGGGAGTTGAAGTCAAAACTTCTAGAGGACACCAGGTTGAGGATGGCTGGTGTATAGGATAGCAGCCTAAGATCCCCTTTTAAATTCCCTTTAAGAGTTCATTAGGACAAGGTGATCTATGAAGGTCATTTAGAAGGTCCCCCCCCCCTTTTGGGGTCTGATGGATTCCCGTGGCTGGCCCAGCTCAGTATGCATTTGCGAGCCAAGCCATGGGTTTTTCCTGAAATCCAACATACATACATACATACATGAAATTGCAGCTGCAAATGTTGCAAATTATGACCACAATTTGCACAAATTACACAAATTATGGTTGCAATTTGCACACATTTCTATTTACGAATCCCCTCCAATCTGCGAGCTGGGCCAACTCAATGCAGATGGCGTGGGGCCAGCTCACGGGTAAATGAGCAAAAGTCTGGGGAGGGGGGAGCTGATGACAGCTTGGTGAGCATCATCCCCCAGATGGATTCCTCTGACATCCCAATTCTGGATACAAGCCACAGCTCAGTGGTAGAGCACTTCCTCTGAATGTAGCATGTCCCAGGAGCAATGTGCTGAAGTATCCAGTTAAAAGGATCTCTCCAGGTCACCTGGTTGGGAAAGATCTCCACTTGACACCCTGGAGAGCATTTCTAATCTGGACAAACAGCAGGGGCTTGGTGGAAGGAACAATGGCTGGATTCCGCACGAGACCAAATTTGATGCCACGGAAGGCAGGAATGGCCAGCCGCTGCCTTCTTGGAGAACATGCTGTTCTCCAGACACTTGTTTTAGCATGGAAATTACTGACAGTGACTGTGCTGTCTGCCTGTAATTTGCCGCTACGTGGGTGGAAGAGCTGACTTTGCATCAAAAGGAATCTGAAAAACTATATCTCATTGGGGACACTGGTAATGGCTGTTGAGTTGCAATTAGGTAGCGCTGGAGAACGGAGAGAAATCTTCTCTCTGGCACTGAGTTAAGTTGGTCCCTTATCCGGCTGTGAACTTTGCTTACTGCAAGGAGACTTTAGGAGGGCACATAAGAAACATCGGAAAGGCGCCTTCAGATCAGGCCAAAGGTCCATCTGTCTCCAGAAGCAACCAGCCAGATGCCTCCAGGATAAGCACAAAGCAGGCATGGAGGCACCCCTTCTTCTTCTGCAATTGGATATTTGGCTTCCTGATCTGTCTTCTATGAATACTTCTAATTCCCCTTTAGAAAACAGTGTTATGTTATCTGGCCCTGATCTTCCACTCTGGCTCTCAGGACGGTTCAGAAGTGGAGGACCGTCATCCAGTGAACCGTCATCCAGTGAATCATCTGCTACTCCAGAACCTTCCAGGCTGGAGGATGTGGCTTTACCTGACTCCTGGGACTCAGAGAGGACCGCTCAGGTGCAGTCCTCACTGCCCCTATGCTGGAGGAGCCCATGGCTGCAGGATCAAGCAGTGACCCTTTAAGAGAAAGTCAGCTTCTCACAGAAGTGGGGTTAACAGGTGGTCCGGATTGGCCAGCCTCCCTAAAGCTTCAGAAAGCCTCTGGATATTGCTGAGACAACATCTCTCCTTGGTAGAGTTCCAGGCAGTTCATTTCTAGCCAAGGTCCTAACAGACCCTGCCTGGCCTGGCCTAATGTACTGTGATCCTGCCCCCATTGGATGTGATGTTGCGCCGTTAGACGTGCCCTTGCCCTCCCAGTACATGGAAGTGTCTAATCCACCTTTCAAGCCATCTAAGTTGGTGGCTATCACCACCACTTCTTGGGATGAGCCCATTGGGTTCTAGTATTATGGGAGAGGTAGGAAAAAAGTCTCCTTCTCCATACCATGTAGGATTTTGTACACCTCTATCATAACTCCCCTTACTTTTTTTCTAAGCTAAATTGAGTCAAGCATTGACTTTCCTTGTAGTGGACATGCTCCAGCCTCTTGACTGTTTTGATTGCCCTTTTCTCCATCTTTTCCAGCTCTACAATATCCTTTTTGAGGTGTGGCAGCCGGAACTGTACACAGTAGTCCAGGTGTGCTCGCACCATAGATTTGTATAAGGGCATTATAATTACAGATGTGCTAACACACCCCAGCTCAGGTTCTCCGGGTGCCCACTGAAGTGCTGCCCTGCTCGTTCCCCCGGACCCGTACTCAAGCCCCCATGATCTCGGCGAGTCGCCCACACTCACCCTTTCCTGCTTCTTTTTTAAAAAATGGAAATAAGGGAGTTTTTAAAAAGTGCATATTTAAATATGCACAGTTGAGGGGGCGGGAAATCTCAATATGCACAATATTAGAGGCATAATGCCTCTAATATTGCTCAAATTAAGCTTTCCTGGCCCCAAATGGCACGTATTTGAATATGTGCATTTTTAAAAACTGCCCTTTTTCTGTTTGTTTTTTAAAAGGCAGCAAAATGGCCAGTGCTCGCCGGACAGGTTGCGGTGAGTCTGAGAGAGCACGAGCGGGTGCGAATTAGGGATGTCTCCACAACATCCCTAATTATAATACTGGTAGTTTCATTTTCAAGTGATCCCCAGTGTGGAATTTGCCTTTTTCACAGCCACTGTGCAGTGGGGTGATACCTTCACTGAGCTATCTTCTACAACTCCAATATCCCTTTCCTGGTCAATTGATACCAGACCCTATCAGCATATATTTAAAGTCAGGAATTTTTTTTTTGCCCCAATGTTCATTACTTCACACTTGTTTACATTGAACAACATTTACCATTTTGACGGCCATTCCCCCAATTTGATAGACTTCTTTGGATTTTTTCACTCTCCTTTTTTGTTTTAACTACCCTAAATAATTCAGTGGCATCAGCAGACCTGGCCACCTCACTGTTCACTCCTAATTCCAGAGCATTTATGAACAAGTTGACCAATGCTTATTGGTCCCAATATAGCATTTATGAACAAGTTGAACAAGTTGACCAATGCTTATTGGTCCCAATATAGATCCCTGTGGGACCTCACTGTTTAAATCCCTCCATTGGGAGAATTTACCATTAATTCCTACTCTCCACTTTCTGGTCTTAAACCAGTTACTGATCTGTAAGAGGACCTGTCCTCTTATCCCATGACTGCTGAGTTATTGGTCAGGGACTTTGTCAAAAGCCTTTTGGAAGTCCAAGTAAACAATGTCTCCAGATCACCCCGTCTACATGTTTCTTGACACCCTCAAAGAACTCTGAAAGGTTAGGGAGACAGGACTTACCTTTGTGGAAGCCATGCTGATTCTTCTGGAGCAAGACTTGTCCTTCTATATGTTTTGATATATATTTTTATTTAATACTGCTTTCCATCAATACTGCACCCATCAAATACTGCAAACATTATTAAACTAACTGGGCTGTAATTTCCTGGATCCAACTTTAAAAACTGTTGTTACATTGGCCACTTTCCTCTGATACAGAGGCCATTCTTAGGGACATGTTACATATTTAGTTAGAAGATCAGCAATTTCACATCTGAGTTCTTTAAGAACTCTTGGATGGTTACCATCTGGGCCCAGTGATATGTTCAGTTTCAGAAAGGTCTAGAATTTCATCTCTTGCCACCACTATCAGCCTCAGTTCCTCAGACTAAGGATGGGTGAGCAAGAGATGTTCCAGATGGCCAGAATTCTCTAAACACCGTCTTGCTTCTTGCATCATGCCCAGGTTTCATACATGTTTGCAAACGCTGCTCAATCTGCACAAATGGGAAATTTGTGCAAATCGAGCAGCAATCCCCCCGCATTTGTGCACAACTCCCAATTTGCGCAACTTTCCTCCATAGAACAAAGCAGGGCTGATTCAGTCCGTGGAGGGAATGTGCGCCGAGTAGGGAATTTGAGCAAATCGGACCGGGAATTGGGAACGAGACGAACTGAAGCACATGACTGGTGAACTTTTTCAGTGGACGCATGCTCATCCTTGTGTCTGGACGGGTCATGCTCACATGGTTTATGAGAAAACCCACAATTCTCATATATCCCTACCTCAGACCCTTTCCTAAAAATATCCATTCAGGCATGGGTATCTGAAATGGCACTGAACCTTCCTTCCTGGATATTTCCACCATCAGTTCTAGTTTTGCCCTGGGAATCACTGCTGCGGCAGCTGTGTAGAAGAGGGAATGATCACAGAAGCAGCTAGTCACGTAACTGTGTTGCAAGGGTGAAGGAGGCACAGCAAACATTCTCTTTTCCGGCCACCCTTTAAGGTGCAGAGACCTCTGGTAGATTAATTCACCTGAACAATGCTGGAGTGATAGGAGCACAAGACAGATGATGCTCCATTCCTTGCTGATGGTACTAGCTTGGCTTGGCTTGTTGCCTTCTCTCTCTTACACACCTCTTGCGGCAAATCCCAGCTGAGCCGTGATGACCTTTTAGCTTCTTGGAGGCACTGTTCATCCCTGGGACTTTGTGTTGTCATCACTGAATCCTGGAGCTGCAGTGCACCAGTAGTGCAGCCAATCCAGCCATCTCCTGCCTAACAAGGATATTTGAACATCTCCCCAGCCACTGGGGAATTTTGCTGTCTTATCATCCCCTTGGCTCCCCCAACATGACTTTCGTTTTAAGGTTAGAGGCCTGATACCTTCATTACATCTTACACTTCCAGCAATCTCCAGAAAGCAATAGTAGGTGGACGGGTTAAAATGCCACCAAAGCAATTTTGACAGGACTTCAGAATTGCGGCGCATGTATTTTTAACGGGGTTGAGTCAAAAAGTACTCATTCTTTCTGTGAACACTTCTGGCAGGTTTGAAAAAAGAAGACCGGTCCCCTTAGGTGATCTCTTTTCTTCCTTTTCTTCCTTTTTAGTCATGCTTGCTTCCAGAAGTGTTCAGCTGTTTGGGATGCATTGCCCTCACTCGAAAATAATGTTCTTTGCCCTTCACTAACATCAGCATGTAGCCAGTTCTGATTGGCTAGTACCCTTGTGATGTCGTGCTGCTCATCATAGGATCCCTGACTGGGTGAGATAATCTACGTGACTGTTCAAAGGAGATTTCTCAGTTGGCTTACCTTGTCCTCAGTAATGTAGTGGCTAGATTATTGGACTTAGACTGGAGAGCCTAGTCTCAACCCTGAACCCTGGAGCTCGAATTGACTTCGTAGGCAGGGGAGAAAGTCATGACAGCCACCCTGGGCGACTTGGAAAAAGGTTTCTCTCTCCCCTTCCCTCTCTCTGTATGTATATAATTTCAAGGAATGCCAAAACCCAATTGGCCCCACCATGTTCCTCTTCTCTATGCAATGTTTGATTAGCTGGAATTTCAATTTTACTAATCCAGGGGACAGCAGCAGCAGTAATTAGACGAAAAGATGGCACCAAAGCTGCAGCAGAGTGGGAAAATAAGGGATAGTGTTCAGCGCTTTGGAGTGGCTTCAACTCCTTTAGAGTTCTGACTGATTCTGACTGAAACCCAGAGCAGATTCGCCACCCCACTGACATAGGATCCACCAGCCTCCACTGAACAGGATTTAGCCCTGGCCTTGAAAACAGACTCTGGCATGGATTCCCGCTTAAAACAAAGATTTGCTGAACTCCCCTCCCACAGCAGGCAGTCGCCCTCTTGCATCATGCTCATTTTATGATACTAGATACACGGCAGCCCATCACCGTGTCAGACAGCTTTCCTTGGCAGTGGCTCTGAAATTATGAGGCCCTTAATTGAATTAGGGAGCCCTGCTTTTGGCATCTAAGTGACTCTGAATCCCAAAGAGCATGGCCGAGAGACTTTTCCCCTCCCCTACATGAAATGAGTGCTGATGTGCAAGCTGGGACCAGTATGATGAATGCTGCGGCCGCGCCACATGCCACTAGAACATAATCCCTAATGGAGTTCTGGCAGAAGGCCTCCAATGCTTCTCTCTCTCTCTCTCTCTCTCCCCCCCCCCTGGAGCCACTGCATCTCTGAGAAACCTGTTCTTCCACCGCCCCACCAAATGCAAATAGCGAGAGTGTTACACAGCACTTTTCATGATGCTCAGTTGTGTTCATCTGAGCTGCTTGAAGGTCAGTGAAGGATGTTCATGCGGTGCCAACTTCTAGCTTGCGTGGCCGTTGCCAGCGATGGCATTAAAAGCAGAGTTGTGCACAAACACCCTATTGAAACAGCCCCTATTTGTGGGCAGAGAAACTGGGGGGACAATTTCACTGCATTTCTCCAGGGGGCAGAGCATTTCTCACAGTTCGGACTCACCAGTTGCAAGGGCTGTAAAATGGCTCCTTCCTTCCTTCCTTCCTTCCTTCCTTCCTTCCTTCCTTCCTTCCTTCCTTCCAAAGGGTCCTTGGACTGTTGTGCTGACATTGCACAGCGTCATAGCATCAACTGTGTTAGTAGCCTGGCCCCCCTTTTTCATCCTCCACAATACCCCATAACTAGCACTGTTCTGGGACATTGGAGCTGGGTGGGGACGGTGGGGGGAGAGAAGGAAGGCAACCATCACAGCCCTAGTTGCCATTCTGCAGGGTTCAGCACCTTGCCCAGGGTCTTCCAAATGTTCATCGTCTGAGGGGTAACTGTGGGCACATCTTGATCCTGATGCAGCTGCTCCAGTATCACTATTTCCCTGAAAACTCTGCAGCAGATGTGATGGGCACACTGTTGTGTCTTGCTCCAGGGAACTGGTGGAGCCAAGCCTGCTGTGTGGGCATGTTTCTTTCTAGTATGCATCTCCAGGGATGGTGGTGGAGTCCAGCTGGGGGCTCGGGCTCAGTGGATTGCCACCAGCTCGGCCTCCTGGACTGGACACATGCTGAGTTGGTCAAGGGCTGGGGCCCTGCTGCTCTGCCAGGCCTCGTTTCTGCACAATATGGCGGCTCAGCCTTGGCTGACTTACATAAATAGCAGCCGCACAGAGGCCCATTTATGCAGCATTACAGGCGTAAATGTTCTATTGAGCAGCGTCAAGTGGCTGGTGGGTGTCCAGCGAGTGGCGAGTGGCATGTGGCACAGACGGGCATGAGTCAGCCCACCCTTGCACATCTCTCCATTGCTTTCTAGCCACCTAGGCTTCCTGTGCTTACCGATCTAAAAATCTGATCTGAAAAAGCCCTATATAGGAGGGAATAACAGAATCATAGAATCATAGAATAGTGGGGTTGGAAGGGGCCTACAAGACCATCAAGTCCAACCCCCTGCTCAATGCAGGAATCCAAGTGAAAGCATCCCTGACAGGTGGCTGTTCAGCCTTGTCATGAATGCCTCCAGTGAGGGAAAGCCCACTCTGGGACAACCTTTCAGGCACTTGAAGAGCGTTATCCTATCTCCCCTCAGTCTTCTCTTCTCAAGGCTAAATCTCCTGCCAGAAACTGTGGAGAGATGCTGCCATTCAGTGCAGACAATACTGAACTAGATGGACCCAAGGTCTGACTCAGGATGAGGCAGCTTCATAGAATCATAGAATACTAGGGTTGGGAGGGGCCTACAAGGCCATCGCGTCCAACCCCCTGCTCAATGCAGGAATCCAAGTGAAAGCATCCCTGACAGGTGGCTGTCCAGCCTTGTCTTGAATGCCTCCAGTGAGGGAGAGCCCCCACCTCCCTAGGGAATTGGCTCCATTGGTGTATTGCTCTGTCAGAAAGTTTCTCCTGATGTTCAGCCGGAATCTGGCTTCCTGTCACTTGAGCCCATTATTCCGTGTCCTGCACTCGGGGGTGATCGAGAAGAGATCCTGGCCTTCCTCCCTGTGACAACCTTTCAAGGACTTGAAGAGCGCTATCCTATCTCCCTCAGTCTTCTAATCTCAAGGCTAAACATGCCCAGTTCTTTCAGTCTCTCTTCATTAGGGGTGAACGAAAGTCACTTACCTTTTCTCGCAGCTTTTTCGCGGTGGGGGGGAGCGCTTCGCTGCTCCCCCCGCGAAGTTCAGGCCGGGGGGGGGAGGCTTCCCGCCTCGCCCAGCCGAAATTCAGGCCGGGGGGGGAGGCTTCCCGCCTCGCCCGGCCGAAATTCAGGCCGGGGAGGAGGCTTCCCGCCTCGCCCGGCCGCGAACACGAAAGTAAAAAAAAAACAACAAAAACGTCCCCTGATAGGCTACGTGACGATTCACGTAGCCTATCACGGCTAGATCTGGAAAGTCAGCCGTGATAGGCTACGTGAATCGTCACGTAGCCTATCACGGGTGACTTAAAAAAAAAAGCGCGTACGCGAATGGCGGCCCCCATAGGGAGCCGCCATTCGCGTTCCTTATTTAGTTGCTGTAGTCTACGTCAATGTTTACGTAGACTACGGCGAAAATAAGGGCAACGCAAATAGCGTTGCCCTTATTTTCGCCGTAGTCTATGTAAACATTGACGTAGACTACAGCGACCAAATAAGGAACGGGAATGGCGGCTCCCTATGGGGGCCGCCATTATCCGTACACACTTTTTTTTTTTTAAAGTCACCCGTGATAGGCTACGTGACGATTCACGTAGCCTATCACGGCTGACTTTGCAAATCTTGCCGTGATAGGCTATGTGAATCGTCACGTAGCCTATCAGGGGACGTTTTTTTTTTTTTCTTTCATTGCAATGGCGGGGGCGGCAGCCGGTCGAAAGACCGGCTGCCGCTCCTGCCCCGCTCGAACACCGGACGAACCGCCAGCCGGACCCGCCGCCGGGAGGGACATTCAGGGAAGGTAAGTCCCGTCCCGGGGGGGGGGGCGGGGGGCGGGGGGGCGGAGGATTTCTCCCTGAAACTTGTTCGGGGGGCCGAACACGTTGGCGCTCGGCCCCCCGAAGTTTCGGGGAGAAATTCTCCGCCATCCCTACTCTTCATAGGGCTTTGTTTCCAGTCCCCTGATCATCTTTCTTGCCCTCCTCTGAACCTTTTCCAGTTTGTCTGCATCCTTCTTAAAGTGTGGTGCCCAGAACTGGATTGCTTAGCAACACCTTTCCCTGGGAAGGGTGGGAAGCCAAGGAGGTGACAGGCTGCTGGAGAGATGATTGTACAATGAAAGACAGGACGCCCACACACGCTCCTTGACCACCTCATGTGTAAGGTAAGCAGAAGAACCCTGAACCCAACCCATGAGAATTCCTTCTTGTCCTTTGAATTTCCATTCAAAAGCAATGTATTTGCTATCAGATTGAAATAGAATGGTCAAAGAATGTGGGAGAAGTTTTTGGCACAGCACAAATTAAAACTGGAAAATTACACTGCAGCATTCCCCAGCCAGGAGATATGTGGGACTGAAACTCCCATCATTCCCAGCCAGCATGATGGGAGTTGCAGTGCAGCACATCTGCAGGGCACTGGTTTTGGGGAAGGCTGCTGAAGTGGGTTGATGGATAGATGGTCTGGTCTATGTGGTACATTCTCCAGCAGTTCTGAGCACACATGAGATCGGTTCCATCTAACTAGCACAGGGATGAGCGAATCAGCAAAGCGTGAGCTCACCAGACTTCTCCAAGTTCCATCTTGAGGCCTGTTCTGGCTCAGGTTGATATTAGCTTGCGAGCTTTGTGCATGTGTATTTTCGTGCATATTTTTTCCAAATGTACACATCAATTTGCCCATTTTTAAAATGTATGCATTCTTCTCCCATTGATTAAAATGCATTTGTGCGCATTTTTCAAAAGTATGCATGTTTTCACAAACTTTTAAAAAAATGTATGCGTACTCTTTAACAGATTTGTTTGGGTCTGCAAATCACATTGCAAGATCAGAAATGTATGGACTTCGGCGACACATTGCGTCTGAGTCTGTGTTCAGTCTGAAAGGTGAGAACTGGGTAAAATCTTGATAAAAAATGAACAGAAAGGAATTTCTCATACATTCCCAAACTACCATGGCTACTAGCCACTGATAGACCTGTTCTCCATGAGTTTATTTAACCCCCCTTTAAAAACCAGTGGCCACCACTCAGTGAAGGGTGGTGGCTCAAATGTCAGTGGGATGTTGAATCCACTCTGGGTTTCATGCAGAACAAGTCAGAACTCTCAAGGAGCTCTCCAAGGTGCTGAGCCCTACCCTCAAAATAGGTTCAGCATCTTGGATAGCTCCTTTAGAATCATAGAATAATCATAGAATAGTAGGGTTGGAAGGGGCCTACAAGGCCATTGAGTTCTAAATTAGAGTTCTGGCTGGTTCTGACTGAAACCCAGAAGGAATTCACAGTGGGGATATATGGGTGGTGTAAAATCCATTCTGTCGGTGTCTTGAAGATTGTCAGACACTTTTCATTCCATTGTCCGGCCATTGAAGGAACTGGATTTTTAAGTTTCCAAATTTGCACAAATTTGCACCTGCAAAAATGTGCAAATTCCCCCCAAATGCAGTTCCACACTTTAGCTTTTGGGAGAAATGCACATTTTGGGCCATTTTTAAAAAGTTTTTTTGCATATTTTTCTATGACAGAATTTGCACAAAATTCCCAACAGTTAGAAAAAAGGTCCACAAGTCTGCAGAATCCACCTGGCTGGGAGAAGCCAGTCCATGGCAGAATCCATGGGTTGGATTCTTAAAAATCCAGACTCATTTGGTACCATTGTGGATTTCTCTGACATCCCTAATTCACAGCCCCACTGACATTGGAGGCACCAACCTTAATTGCCATCACAGCATCTTGTGCCAGTGAGTTCCATAGATTAACTCTAGACCTGTTCAGGTGTTTGCCTGAACACGAGAGGGCTTAAAAAGGAAAGAGGAGAAGGCTATTCACACTGGCCCTGCCCTCTACATCTCTAGGCATATTGGCCCCACACCCCTCAGTTTAGGCCTGCCTTGTTGTGGCGAAGGGGCTTGCGTAACTCAGTGAAGCCATAAGCTGTGCCGTGCAGGGCCACCCAAGACGGAAAGGTCATGGCAGAGAGTTCTGACCAAATTTGGTCCACTGGAGAAGGAAATGGCAACCCACTCCAGTATTCTTGCAAGAAAACCCCATGGAACGTATCACAAGGCTAAAAGAGATGACGCCGGAAGATGAGCCCCTCAGGTCAGAAGGTGTCCAATATACTACTGGGGAAGAGCAGAGGGTATTTCCAAGTAGCGCCAGAAAGAGCGAAGCGGCTGGGCCAAAGCCAAAAGGACACTCAGCTGTGGATGTGTCTGGTGGTGAAAAGAAAATCCGATGCTGTAAAGAACAGAACCTGAAATGTCAGATCAATGAATCAAGGTAAGCTGGAGGTGGTCAAACATGAGATGGCAAGATTGAACATTGACATCTTGGGAATCAGCAAACTCAAATGGACAGGCATGGGCGAATTTAATTCAGGTGACCATCATATCTACTACTGTGGGCAAGAATCCCGTAGAAGAAATGGAATAGCACTCATAGACAATAAAAGGGTGGGAAAAGCAGTACTAGGGTACGATCTCAAAAACGATAGAATGATCTCAGCACGAATCCAAGGCAAACCATTCAACATCACAGTAATTCAAGTCTATGCCCCAACCACTGAGGCCGAAGAAGCTGAGGTCGATCGGTTCTATGAAGACCTACAACACCTTCTAGAACTAACACCAAAAAAAGATGTCCTCTTCATCATAGGGGACTGGAATGCTAAAGGAGGAAGTCAAGAAATCACTGGGGTAACAGGCAGGCATGGCCTTGGTGTACAAAATGAAGCAGGACAAAGGCTAATCGAGTTTTGCCAAGAGAACATGCTGATCATAGCAAACACTCTTTTCCAACAGCACAAGAGACGACTCTACACATGGACGTCACCAGATGGTCAATATCGAAATCAGATGGATTATGTCCTTTGCAGCCAAAGATGGAGAAGCTCTATACAGTCAGTAAAAACAAGACCTGGAGCTGACTGTGGCTCAGATCATGAGCTGCTTCTTGCAACATTTTGGCTTAAATTGAAGAACGTAGGGAAAACCACTAAACCATTCAGGTATGACCTAAATCATATCCCTGATGAATATACAGTGGAGGTGAGGAATAGATTTCAGGGATTAGACCTGATAGACAGAGTGCCTGAGGAACTATGGACGGAGGTCCGTAACATTGTTCAGGAGGCAGCAACTCAATCCATCCCCAAGAAAAATAAATGCAAGAAAGCAAAGTGGCTGTCTGATGAGGCTTTACAAGTAGCTGAGGAAAGAAGGGAAGTGAAAAGCAAGGGAGAAAGGGGAAGATATATCCAACTGAATGCAGAGTTCCAGAGAATAGCAAGGAGAGACAAGAAGGCCTTTTTAAATGAACAATGCAAAGAAATGGAAGAGAACAACAGAATGGGAAAGACTAGAGATCTCTTCAAGAAAATCGGAGATCTCAAGGGAACGTTTTGTGCAAAGATGGGCATGATAAAGGACAAAGGAGGCAGGGACCTCACAGAAGCAGATGAGATTAAGAAGAGGTGGCAAGAATACACAGAAGAACTATAAAGGAAAGATCTGAATGTCCCTGATAGCCATGATAGTGCGCTCACTGAACTTGAGCCGGACATCCTAGAGAGTGAAGTCAAGTGGGCCTTAGGAAGCATTGGTAACAACAAAGCTAGTGGAGATGACAGTATTCCAGCTGAGCTATTTAAAATCCTAAAAGATGATGCTGTTAAAGTGCTGCACTCAATATGCCAACAAATTTGGAACACTCAACAGTGGCCACAAGACTGGAAAAGGTCAGTTTACATTCCAATTCCAAAGAAAGGCAATGCCAAAGAGTGTTCAAACTACCGTACAATTGCGCTCATTTCACATACCAGCAAGGTGATGCTCAAAATCCTACAAGCTAGGCTTCAGCAGCATGCGAACCGAGAACTACTGGAAATACAAGCTGGGTTTCGAAGAGGCAGAGGAACTAGAGATCAAATCGCCAACATTCGCTGGATCATGGAGAAAGCAAGAGAATTCCAGAAATTCTATTTCTGCTTCATTGACTATGCTAAAGCCTTTGATTGTGTGGATCACAACAAACTGTGGCAAATTCTGAAAGAGATGGGAGTACCAGACCACCTTACCTGTCTCCTGAGAAACCTGTACGAGGGCCAAGAAGCAACAGTAAGAACCAGACATGGAACAACTGATTGGTTCACAATTGGGAAAGGAGTACGACAAGGCTGCATGTTAGGGATGTCAGAGAATTTCACCACGAATCTCGGGGAGGCCGAATGCCAGTGCATTCGGCCCCCCGAAATTGGTGGTGAAACAGTCTGCCCCCCCGCCCCCCCCCCCGGGATGGGACTTACCTTGGGCGAATCCTCCTGGTGGCGGCGGCTGAGGCGGCCGGTCTTTCGACCGGCTACCGCCACAACCATTTCCAGTAAAAAAACAAAAACAAAAACAAAACGTGATAGGCTACGTAATTTTACGTAGCCTATCATGGCTAGTTTTTTAAAAAAATACCATGATAGGCTACATAAATGTTTATGTAGCCTATCGTGGCTGAGTAAAAAAAACCCCAAACAACCATGCGTACGCAAATGGCAGCGCCCATGGGCACCGCCATTTGCGTTCCTTATTTTGGCACGTCTAGTCTATGTAAACATTTACGTAGACCACGGCGAAAATAAGGGGAACGCAAATAGCGTCGTGTCTACGCTATCTGCATTCCCCTTATTTTCGCCGTAGTCTACGTAAATGTTTACGTAGACTAGACGTGCCAAAATAAGGAACGCAAATGGTGGTGCCCATGGGCGCCGCCATTTGCGTACGCGCGGGTTTTTTTTTTTACTCAGCCGTGATAGGCTACGTAAACATTTACGGAGTCTATCACGGCTGATTGCATGGACGCAAACGGCAGTGGCTACAGCTGCCGCCATTTTCGGCCTGGCCGGCCAGTATTCGGGGGTGGAGGGATGGAGTGCCTCCCCCCCCGGCCAGAATTTCAGGGGGAGGAACGGAGTGCCTCCCCCCCTCCATGAATCAAATTTCGTTACAGTTAAGTGACTTTCGTACATCCCTACTATTGTCGCCCTGCTTATTTAACTTATATGCAGAGTACATCATGAGAAACGCCGGGTTGGATGAATCACAGGTCGGAATTAAGATTGCCGGGAGAATGATCAACAACCTCAGATACGCAGATGATACCACTCTAATGGCAGAAAGCGAAGAGGATCTCAAGAGCCTCTTGTTGAGGGTGAAAGAGGAGAGTGCAAAAGCTGGTTTGAAACTCAACATTAAAAAAACTAAGATCATGGCATCTGGCCCCATCACTTCCTGGCATATAGAAGGGGAAGAAATGGAAGCAGTGACAGATTTTACTTCCTTGGGCTTCAAGATCACCGCAGACAGTGACTGTAGCCATGAAATTAAAAGACGCTTGCTCCTTGGGAGGAAAGCTATGGCAAACCTAGACAGCATAGTAAGAAGCAGAGACATCACCTTGCCGACAAAGGTCCGTCTAATCAAACCTATGGTTTTCCCAGTAGCAATGTACGGCTGTGAGAGCTGGACTATAAGGAAGGCTGAGCGCCGAAGAATTGATGCTTTCGAACTGTGGTGCTGGAGAAGACTCTTACAAGTCCCCTGGACTGCAAGGAGGTCCAATCAGTCCATCCTAAAGGAAATCAACCCTGAGTGCTCATTGGAAGGACAGATACTGAAGCTGAAGCTCCAATATTTTGGCCACCTAATGCGAAGAGAAAACTCACTGGAAAAGACCCTGATGCTGGGAAAGACTGAAGGCCAAAGGAGAAGGGGACGGCAGAGGATGAGATGGCTAGATAGCATCACCAATGCAATGAATATGGACTTGAGCACACTCCGGGAGAGAGCGGAGGACAGGAAGGCCTGGCGTGCTATGGTCCACGGGATCATGAAGAGTCGGACATGACTGAATGACTGAACAACAACAAATGTTGAATCGGCAAGGTCTGAAAGGGATTTCTACTCACATTCAGTTGAATGTGAGTAGAACTCCCTGTGCAAAACAAGATTGTTAACTAGGTCACAAAATAGTGGAGTTATCTTGTTATATATAATAGTTTTTATTTGAAATATAAATTACACTGATTTTAATCAACTCAGAACAATGATCAGTAAGGTCCCATGGCAAGCGATGCTAGCAAGAAAAGGAGTCCAAGATGGGTGGGAGCTTTTAAAAAAGGAAATTCTCAAGGCACAATCACAAACCATTCCAACAAGAATAAAAGGTGGAAGACAACAGAAGAAGCCAATGTGGCTTCACAAAAAGCTTAGGGATGACCTGAAAACAAAGAGGACACATATAGGAAGTGGAAAGAAGGCCAAGTAACAAAGGAAGAGTACAGGCAGGTCGCACAGAATTGCAGGGATGGCGTCAGGAAGGCTAAAGCTGAGAATGAGCTGAGGTTAGCGAGGGATGCTAAAAGCAACAAAAAGGCTTTCTTCAGCTACGTGCGTAGTAAAAGGCAGAGGAAAGAAATGGTGGTTCAGCTATTAAATAAGGATGGCAAAATGATAACAGATGACAAAGAAAAGGCAGAGGTGCTCAGTTCCTACTTTGGCTCAGTCTTCTCCCAAAAGAGGGTCTGTGACCCCCCTGGCAGAGGCGAAGTACAGGCTGAAGGGGCAGGATTGCAGCTTGAGATCGATAGGCATATGGTCAAGGAACACCTACTTACTTTGAATGAGTTCAAATCTCCAGGGCCAGATGAACTGCACCCTAGAGGAATAAAGGAACTGGCAGAAGAACTCTCAGAACCGCTGTCTATTCTCTTTGAGCAATCATGGAGGACGGGGGAAGTGCCAGATGACTGGAGGAGGGCTAACGTTGTCCCTATCTTCAAAAAGGGTAAAAAGGAGGAACCTGGGAACTACAGACCAGTTAGTCTGACATCAATCCCTGGGAAAATTCTGGAGCAGATGATAAAGGAATCCATCTGGAAGCACCTTGACAACAATGCCGTGATTACTCAAAGCCAACATGGATTTGTCAAAAACAAGTTCTGCCAGACAAATCTGATCTCAGTTTTTGATCAAGTAACCTCCCTTGTAGACCGTGGGAATGCTGTCGACATCATATACCTCGACTTCAGCAAAGCTTTCGACAAAGTGCCCCATGATATCCTGATGAGCAAACTAGCTCAAAGCGGGCTAGATGAAACAACGATCCGGTGGGTCCACGGTTGGCTACAGGACTGGACTCAAAGAGTGCTTATCAATGGGACCTTCTCAAACTGGGGAGAGGTAACGAGTGGGGTACCGCAGGGCTCAGTCCTGGGCCCGGTGCTCTTCAACATTGTTATGAATGACTTGGAGGAGGAGGTGCAGGGAATGCTGATCAAATGTGCAGATGACACAAAATTGGGCGGGATAGCTAATAGTTTGGAAGACAGGAACAAAATTCAAAGTGATCTGGATAGACTGGAGCGCTGGGCAGAAAACAACAGAATGACATTTAATAGGGATAAATGCCAAGTTCTGCATCTAGGAAAAAGAAACCAAATGCACAGTTACAAGATGGGGGATACGTGGCTCAACCACACTACAAGTGAGAAGGATCTTGGAAATGTTGTCTATCACAAGCTGAATATGAGCCAACAATGTGATGTGGCTGCAAAAAAGGCAAATGCTCTTTTGGGAGGCATTAATAGAAGCATAGCTTCCAAACCTGGGAAGTACTAGTTCCCCTCTACTCAGCACTGGTTAGGCCTCATCTGGAGTACTGTGTCCAGTTCTGGGCACCACACTTGAAGAAGGATGCAGACAAACTGGAGAGGATTCAGAGGAGGGCAACAAAGATGATCAGGGGACTGGAAACAAAGCCCTATGAAGAGAGACAGAAAGAATTGGGCATGTTTAGCCTTGAGAAGAGAAGACTGAGGGGAGATATGATAGCACTCTTCAAGTACTTGAAAGGTTGTCACAGAGGAGAAGGCCAGGATCTCTTCTTGATCATCCCAGAGTGCAGGAAATGGAATAATGGGCTCAAGTGACAGGAAGCCAGATTCCGGCTGAACATCAGGAAAAACATCCTGCCTGTAAGAGCAATATGACAATGGAACCAATTACCTGGGGAGGTGGTGGGCTCTCCCACACTTAGAGGCCTTCAAGACGAGCCTGGACAGCCATCTGTCAGGGATGCTCTGACTTGGATTCCTGCGTTGAGCAGGGGGTTGGACTCAATGGCCTTGTAGACCCCTTCCAACCTTACTATTCTATGATTCTATGATTCTATGATTCTATGATTCTATGACTACAAGCGTAACACCGATGCAGCACAGAACCCAAAACTTTCTTATATAAACACATGGTGCACTCTCTTATATCAGGAAATGCCTGAGGTTTTGGGATGGTCTCATGCAGGATTTTCCAAATTTGAGAGCTGATTGGAGCATTCATCAGCCTTTGATACTGGATTTGAAATGTGGGGTTTTGGTGCTGTAGAACTTTCTTCTGGACCATCCTCTCATGATTTATAAACTGAGAAAAATTGGCATTTGGGAAATGGGGGTGGGGGGGACATTCTGGCTGCCCAAGAAGCACATCTAATCTGCATTTGTCAACTTTCTAATGATGACAGTTTCCCCCTGAGCAGTTAGAGTGTTGGTGAACATCAGAGAGCATCTCATCAGATCAGCTGACTGTTGCCAACTTCCATGTACTTCTCTCTTTTTCCAGCCTCTGGATGTCTCCTACCTCCTCTGCCTATTTTATCCAACCTTTCCCAGAATTTCTCCCCTTGCTTAAATCTGTCTCATGCCAAGCTCTGCGTTATTCTCTCCACGTCTCTTTCTCTTTGAAAGAATCATAAATAAGACATGAGAGGAGCTAAAAGAGAAAGCGAGAAAGCAAGCATCCCATATTTTATTCTGGTTTGTTGCAAATCTAAGACGGATCTCTTTGTGCTGCCTTCCGCCCTGCGGCTCTCTCTGGTTTTGCCCCCATTGTCAGAGTGGCTTGTTTCTCATGTGGTTTGTTTTGCAAAGTGGGAAGCGATTTCATTACTAGCTGTGAAAACTTATGTCCCATCTTTCCACCCAGTAAAAGGGAGCTCAAGTTAGTTTGGAGATGGATGCTCTGTTGCTTGGGGAGTTGGAGGCATTCTTTCCTTTCAGTCCAAACTCTCGTGTCTTGGAAGGCATTCAGCATTTTGGTGGAAAGCTCAGTTTCACCACCTCTCAGGGATAAGGATGTACGGACTGTGTAAAATCCACTCTGTCTGTGTTTCGCATACAGTCAGGTGACTTTTGCTCTGTCGTCTGCTCACAGACAGATTTGAATTTTTTCCGTTATGTGGGAAAATACACAGATAATTCCACGAGAGGGTTCACAACAATTGACATAATTTACCTTAGTACGTAACACTGAGTGTACCTTTCCATTCAACTTTCCCCTGTGTATATTTACCAGTCTCAGCTGAAACTTGTGTATTTTCACATGAATAAATTTGGGGTAAGTAAACAAAAAAAGACCCAACAGTCCACAAACTCCGTGCGGCCTGAGGGGGGTCACTTTGCAGCAGAGTCCACAGGTCAGACTCTTCTTAAACCCGAGTGCATTTTAGTCCATTTCAAATTTCTCCAGCATCCCTAGAGAGGGACGTATGACAAATTCATTTCTCCAGTTCACGCCTTCTGGACTGCACATAGACTCAGACACAATCTGTGGTTAAGGCATGTACATTTCCGAACTTGCCATGTGATCCGTGGAGAGCTTGCACTCACAGTATGAGCCACCAGCTCCAAGATCTCACTTGGGGTTCCTCTTCCAGTGGCGGTAATAACCTCATTCTCTTTCCCCATTCCTCATGACCCCATGGGGAAACATTGTAATGTTTCTTTAAGTGGAGTTCTACGTTTCTGTCATACAGTAATAGACTGGTTGTGTCTCGGTTGGGAGCCTGGAGCCTTTTAACTGACATTTCCACTTAGATCTCCACCACCTTCCCACCTCCCCCAGCAAGGGACAGCTATTTTTATCACGCGTTCTGCCTTGGAATATCATTCCTTAAACCCCCAACCAAGCAGAATCTTCTGTCGAAGAGCAAATCCGTAGCTCCACCACCCCCTAATGGAAGTACTGATTGGAGACCTTTGGAAGCTTGCAAACAGGGGATATATATTTCCCCCCTTGAAACTGTAATCTCCCTGGTGGCCTTTTTGTGTTTAAAGCAATTTGTCTTAAAGAGGGAGCGCTGTTCTCCATTCCCCAGTCTCTTTGTCATGTTAGTTAGCATTTGCAGTTAGCATTCCACAACTCAGCCTCCAGACTGAAGGAACCGGAGATGGTAAAGGAGCTGCAGATGGGTGTGCAGGCAGGGTCAGTCCTTCCATGAGCCATTGGAGTCAGGAGCAGATCAGGAGCTGTGCCACATCGTGTGCTCACACATGCATCACCCGGAGGGCCACTTCCTGTCCCTGTGGACGTGGTTCTCCAGCTGGCTGTGTCTGCTGCCTCTACCTTCCTATCCCCTACAAAATGCTACAGCAAGGAGGCAGGTGGTGGAGTTCTCCGGAACAGAGATGGGTGAACATGCAATGGCTGACCTCGCTGAAGTTCTCTGAATTGTCCCGCAAATTGTCCCTCATTTGCATCCCTCGATGTGAGCATCTTTTTTTTTTTCAATTGGGAAAAATGTGCAGTTTTGATCAGGAAGAATACTGCTTTTTAAAAATGCCCATTTTTCCTGAACAAAAATGTGTATTCCCCCCCCCCCCCAAAGGCTAGAGCATGAAAATGTACATTTCAGGGGGGAACTCTGCAATTGTGCATTTTGAGAAGTGCACACTTTGCAACGAGAACACAAGTTAGGGAAATGGTGAAAAATTCCTGAGAATTGAATGCCTGCCGGCATTCGTGGTTATAGATGGGACGTGTCTGCATGGTTTGCAAAAAGGAACAAAATCCTTTGTGGGGTGAAGCTCACTGAGCTTACCTTGGTTCGGCTCCCTGGACTTTGATCTGTTCTCCACTGTAGAGCCTGACTTAGTCTGCATCAAGTTGGGCCAGTTTGTGGATTTTTTGTGTTTTTTCAGTGGTGCAAATGATGGCTGAATTTTGCGCAAATTTGCGTTATTTGCACATCGTGCAAATTTTGGCCACAATTTCTGCAAATCATGCAGGTTGTGCCTGCAATTTGCACAGATCTCTATCTGGGGAAATTACAGCTTGCACCAAAGCAAAAAAGCAAAAAGCAAAAGCAAAACGGTCCTGGAGTTTGGGAAAATCCTGCCGCTCCTTCATTGAGAAACAAATTCCCCAGTGATGGACATGGCTATTCTGGGATGCCTGCCCAATACCTTTCTCAGAGAGGTCCTTCCTCTAAGCAGGGCATTGAGACTGCTTCTAGCTCCCCCCAACCTTGACAGGACAGAATCGGGCAGGTCTCTAGATGCAGAAGGATTTACAGGCAGGGTGGACTTTCAGATGTGTCAGGGAAACCTGGGCTGTCTCCCTTGAACCTGACCAGGATACCGATGACATTTTTGATATGAAAGGTGGAGAGACTTTAGACTGTGAGCTAGGGATGTTGGAGAAACCAACAGAACCCAATGAGTTTGGATTTTCATGAATTGGACCTGCAGATTCCACAGTGGACTGGCTTCTCCTCTCACAGGCAGATTTCACAGACTTCCAGGCCAGTTTTCTAACTTTTCTGAATTTTGTGCCATAGAAAAATATGAAAAATTAAAAACCTGGCCCCAAATGTGCATTTCCCCCATAGACTAAACTAGGAAAATGCCCATTTGGAGGGAATCTGCACATGTTCACACATGTGAAATTGTGCATTTCTGCAAATATAAATTTGTGCAAATTCGGGAACAAAGAAATCCAATTCCATGGATGGGTGGATGAGGGAATGAAAGGTGCCTGTCAATTCGCAGAACAATGATGGCATGGATTTTATGTAATCTGTACATTCCTACTGTGAACTGACAAGAATGGGCATCCTCTGCATGGCCACAGAAAGGGACGTGACCAACATTTTGAGCCCGCTCTTATTTCATCGATGGATTTTGTGTCAAAACTTTGAGCCAGTTCTGCTCTTCACAAAGAATGAGAAAGGGCATCACCTCTAACACAGAGAAGTCTCACTTGATTAAGTTCTTCCTGAGCACACAGGAAGGCCAGGAAGGCCAGGCTTTAACAAACATCAGAAAGGGGAGAGGAACTGATTTGGTATGGCAGTGGCATTTTGCCCCCTGGCCTGTTTACTTGCCAGCTTGTCTGACACACAGAAATGGTGGCTTTGCAGACATGAAGGGATTATGTTGGTTCCACAAGACCCCAAACAGCCACCAAAGAAGGACTGTGCCCCCAGGAGTTGAGGAGAACAAGAGCCCATGGTTCTGGGTACAGCTGCCGCATGCAGCATATACATCTCCCGGGGCAGTGAAGGGACCCCTGGTGCCAAAGTGACTTGACCACCTCGCCTTGCCATTTCCTGGCCTCAATAGGTGACAAAGGCTTCCTGCAGAGCCTAGGGCTTTCACAGGGGAAGACAGTCTTTCCTGGACCTTAAGAATTTAAGAAGAGCCCTGCTGGATCAGACCAAAAGTCCATCTGGTTCAGCATTCTGTTCACACAGTGGCCTTGGCTGTGACTCCCGGTTCCGGCTTGGTGACTGGCTATAGGGTCTTCGCTCTGACATAGAAGGGGCCCAGGGGTCCAAACTTTTTGGACCTGTGGGCTCATTTAGGAATTTGAGAAACTGCAGTGGATACCACTGCAAAATGGCTCCCATGGAGGATGTGGCTAGTCACATGATAGCTTGGTGGGGGTCTGGGTCATCAAAAGTAAGCTAAAGCAGTGGTGGTGGGGAAAGACATAGTGAGGCTATGGGCTGGGGGGGAGAAACAGCAAAGCAAAGGGGTAGAGGGGAGAGACAGAGCAAGGCTAGAAGCTGGGAGGGGGAGAAAGAGCAAGGTAAAAACATGGGGAGAGAAATAGTCAAGATAGAGGCTGGGGGAAACAGCAAGGCAAAGATGTAGAGGGGAGAGATATAACAAGGCTGGAGGCCAGGAGGGGGAGAAACAGTGAGCTAAAGAGTGGGGGGTAGCAAGGCTAGAGGCTGGGTGGGAGGGGAAAGTAGCAAAGGAAAGGGCAGAGAGAATTGAAAGAGCAAGGGTAGAGGCTGGGTGTGGGGAAAACCAGCAAGGTAAAGAGGTGGGGAGAGAAATGGTGAAGTTAGAGGCTGCAAGGGAGGCGGAAATAGCAAGGCAAAGGGGTAGGAAAAGAGCAGGGCTAGGAGGGGGAGAAACAGTGACCTAATGAAATGAGGGGGTAATGGTAAGGTTGGAGGCTGGTTGGGAGAGCAAAGCTAGAGGCTAGAAAGGGAGAGAAAGAGGTAGGGGTGGATGATGCTCATGGCCACAAATGGGACACCAGACCCCTTCTTTAGTGTCCACCAAGGCAGGGATGTACGAAAGTGATTTACCTGTTCGCGGATGTGATTCACGGTGGGGGGGGGAGGTGCTCTGTCCCTCCCCTTGGAATCCTCGACGGCGGGGGAGGCGATCTGGTCATCCCCCCCAGAATCCTGCCCGGCCGGATCCGTTCCGCAGTGGCTCCACGGAGCAGCTGGCCAGGGCTGTTCGCAGCCGGAGTTCCCACTGCAGATGGACTGCTGTGGACGCAAATGGCGGCTGCCATAGCAGCCACCATTTGCATCCAGCCAAGCTGCCATGATAGGCTACGTATGCATTTACGTAGCCTATCATGGCTAACCCCCCCCCCCAAACAAAAAAAAACCAGCGTATGCAAATGGCGGCGACTATGGCGGCAGCCATTTGCATTCCCTATTTTTCGCCTCACTGGAATCCATGGCAGAATTCTCTGCCATCCCTACATCAAGGTATCCTTCTCCTCCCAGTTTGTATTTGAAAATAGCTTTGTATTTTCTTATTGGCAGCTGGCATCACTTCAAAGCGAAGTGGCAGCCTCTGGCTGCTGCCCTCCTAATTTCCCATAAATGTCTCCAGGCAAGTCACACGTCCTTTGTGACTAGCTCTGCCCCACCCATGGCAGCCATTTTGTGGCGATGTCCAGAACAGTTTCTCAACCTTTCAAATGAGCCCACAGCCCAAACAGGTTGTTTATCCCTCTGTTTCAGCATCACGAGACAACTGGGTTTTGAATAGGATGGATAATCTTTTGCATTCTTTTTTCAAGCAGACGTTCATTTCATCCCATTTCTGCAACCGTTTGCTTTTTCCCCCCAAGCTCCAACATGAAAACACATAGCCATCTTTGTGTGCGATTTCTCCTAATATATATATATTTTTGGAGGCATCACCAAATTTGGAGAAGTGCCAAAACAGAAGAATGTATATTTTCGATGAACATTTCCCCCTAACTCAGGGGTGGACAACTTCCAGGCTTCCAACTGTTGTTGGATTGCAATGCCCATCAGCCCCAGCCAGCTATACATGGGGCTGCCTTTGAAGACAGTTCAGAATCTTCAGCTCGTGCAGAATGCGGCAGCCCGAGTATTGGTGGGGGCGAGGCGATTTGATCACAAAATGCCTACACTGTACCAGCTGCGCTGGTTACAGGTGTGTTTCCGAGCTCAATTCAAAGTGCTGGTTTTGACCTTTAAAGCCTTAAATTGTTTCAGACCAAGTTACTTGGAGGACCGCCTTCACCCATATCAGCCTGCCCATACTTTACGATCAGAAAGAGAGGCCCTTTTCATCTGCCCACCTGTGAGAACAGTCAGGGGGGTGATCACACGTAAGAGGGCCTTCTCTGCAGCAGCCCCACAGCTTTAGAACAAGTTGCCATTGGAGGTCCACCATGCTCTGTCCTTGCAGGCTTTTAAGAAGGCCTTAAAAACATATAATTTTACCATGGCCTTCTCCTGATATGACTGCTGTTGTTGCCATTATTGCCTTTACTGTTGTTGCTGGTTTTATTTAGGGATGTACGAAAATTCCGCCACATATCTCGGGAAGGCCGAATGCCAGCGCATTCGGCCCCCCGAAATCGGTGGCAGAACAGCCTGCCCCCCTGCCCCCCCGGGATGAGACTTACCTTGGGTGGATCTTCCTGGCGGCGGCGGCGGCTCCGGCGGTGGTTCGGTGGCGGCGGCTTTGGCGGCCGGTCTTCCGACCAGCTGCCGCCGCCGCCATTTCCAGTTAAAAAAAAAAACACCACCTGATAGGCTACGTAAAGATTACATAGCCTATCATGGCTAGGTTTAAAAAAAACAACAACCCATGATAGGTTACGTAAATGTTTACGTAGCCTATCACGGCTGACTTTTTTTTTTAAAAACAACACGCGTACGCAAATGGCGGCAGCCATGGCCACCGCCATTTGCGTTCCTTATTTTGGCAAGTCTTAGTCTACGTAAACATTTACGTAGACTAAGACAGCGAAAATAAGGGGAACGCAAATAGCGTAGCGTCTGCTATGCTATTTGCGTTCCCCTTATTTTTGCCGTTTTAGTCTATGTAAATGTTTATGTAGACTAAGACGTGCCAAAATAAGGAACGCAAACGGTGGTGGCCGTGGCTGCTGCCATTTGTGTATGCACTTTTTTTTTCCTTTTAAATCAGCCATGATAGGCTACGTAAACATTTACGTAGCCTATCACGGCTGACTGCAGGGACGCAAACGGCGGCGGCTATGGCCGCCGCCATTGGCGTCCCTGCTAGCCAGCAGCTGGATGTCCGGCTGCTGGCGGAGCCGGCCGGCCGCTCCACAGAATCCCTGCAAAGCACAGCTGGCCGGCCAGGATTCCGGGGGGAGGGACGGAACCCCCCCCAACCATAAACATAATCCGTGAAAGGTAAGTGATTTTCATACATCCCTAGTTTTATTATTGCTTTTATTGTTTTTAAGTTTCTGTCGCTTCTAATATTTTAACTGTTTTTATGTATTTTACTGCTGTAAGCCACTTTGGGAGGGCTTCTGCCCTGAAAGGCAGCCAAGAAATGTTAAATAGATAGATAGATAGATAGATAGATAGATAGATAGATAGATAGATGAATAAAGCAAGCAAGCAAGCAAGCAAGCTAGCAAGCATGATAGAGTTGGTGCCTTCCAAATACCGGTGGGGAGATCATTCCATAAATTGGGCACCACCATGAAGTCCCAGTTCCTGGCTGCTGTGTGAGATGGCAGTCAGCAGGTTGTGGTGACCTGCAGGTTGTAGCAAGACCTCCTCAGTGATCTTAATGATCACACAGGTCTGTATTTGGGAAAGTGATTTTCCATGTAACTTGATCCAAGGCTGTTCAGGGCTTAATAGCGAATTCATAATAACATCAGTCCAGGTTCACTAAAAGGTGAACATCATGAATGGATTAGTTTTGACCAACAAACCATCCAATTATAACATTTAGGGGCACTGCTAACTACAATGCAAACCAAATGAACGTCTCCCTCCCTTCAACGCAGTTCCGAGGGGAGATTTCAAGGAACGGAGTGGCAGAGGGACTGAGAGGCAGCAATGACTGAAGGAGAAAGGCAGGCTTCGAAGAATGAAGGGAGGCCAGAGGAATTAGCTAAGAGGAAATTGTAAAGGCTTTAAGGACGTCTCATGGGATGAGTGATGTGAGCCGTTTGCTAAACAATACTGCTGAAATGCCTAATGCTTTAAGTGGACTGAGAGGCTCTTGATCCAGATCAACGAACCAGTTCTGGGAGTTGTCATCTCCACCAGGAGCAGCTCTTTTGTACGGCTAATGAGTCTTAATTCAAGAGCGAGGCACCCCGGAATTCTTTCCATCGCAACACTTCATGTCCCGCCAACTACTGTGAAGACTGCAGCTATGCTCAGACGGAATGAGGGGTCTGAGGAGGATGGCAGATGATGGCAGCATCCCGGCCAATGAAGAAGTGCTGAGGTTGCATCCCTGTGCACCTTGGTGCCACTAGACCCCTGCTGGGATAAGACCAACACATTCGGGGGAAAGGAGACGTCTACCACTATCAGAGGTTCCTCCAAAGGTCTTCACTTCTTGGTGGGATGAGACTAGCAATCCAGATTCTCCCTAGGATTCAAATTATCTGCTCTCTTCTGCCACCCCCCAATTCAGTGGAACATTCAGAATTCGCCATGGCCCCTTTGCTTTTTTTTTTAATAATAATTCCAAATTGGTTGCATCCATACACACAGGAACAAAATGCTGGACTAGTATCAACTAGGGATGTAGGGATTGTGTAAACTCCTTTCTGTGTTTCAGGGGTTGTCAGGCGCCTCTGGTTCTGTCGTTTGCCCATCATGCAAATCCGATGTTTTTTGTTCCCAAATTTTATTTATTTATTTATTTATTACATTTCCATCCCGCCATTTTTCCTCTTTAAGAACGCCAAGGCGGCGTGCATAATCCACCTCCTCTCCATTTTCGCCTCACAACAACAACCCTGTGAGGTGGGTTGGGCTGAGAGTCTGTGACTGGCCCTAAGTCACCCAGTGAGCTTCCATGGCTGAGTGGGGCCTAGAACCCGGATCTCCCGGCTCCCAGTCTAATGCTCTCACCACTACACTACACTGGCTCCACACCACATGAAAATGCACAAATTCCCCCAAAATGTGCAAATCCCCCCAAATGTGCATTTTCACACTTTAGTCTATGGGGAAAATGTGCATTTTCAGCTCATGTTTTTTTAATTGCCTATTTTTCTATGGCAACATTTGTGCACAATTCCTGAAGGTTAGAAAAATGTTCTGTAAGTCCATGGAATCCACCCTACAGGGGGAAAGCCAGTCCGCTGAAGGATCCAGTGGTTGGATTCATAAAAATCCAAACTCATTTGGTTCTGTTGTGAGTTTCTCTGACATTCCTAGCATCAACACACTGATGTCAGTTTGACACCAGGGGAAGACCCCTTTCACACTTGCCAAGGCATCCCAGCATGTTGACTACCTGGCTTGGGTATTTCTGATGCCATCTACTGGATGTTATTGTTTAATTATGGCTGCTGGGTTTGCCATTTTAGGCTGCAATCCTATGGTTCCTGACCTGGGAGGGCATCCCAGGGCCATAGGATTTTTCAGATCTCCACCTCTGGGGACGGAGAAAGAGTTCCGCTCTTGGAGGGGGAATTCCAACCTCAGATATCCCCTCCCAGCCTTTCTGGAAAGATCCACAGCCCTTGCCTCTCTGACATCTGTGCTCTGATGTCAGGAGAGGAGGAAAAGGGGAAAGGGTGGGGGCATAGGATGGGTAGGTAGTGAGAGGCTTTGGCTGTCTGACTACCTTGACATTTCCCCAGCACAGGAGGGGAAAATTTATGCTAGCCCTGTAGCAATGGGATCTCTCTCTCTCTCTCTCCCTCCCTCTCCCTCTCCCTCTCCCTCTCTCTCTCCATCCATCCATCCATCCATCTATAAAGAAACCCCAATGAAGAAGTGAAATAAATAAATAAATATACCCCTCTCTTCTGCCCTGTTGGGCTCACACCAGCAGGCCTCCGGATATCTCAGGAGCTCCAACATCTGAGCTGTCCCAAATCGTATTTTTTTAAATATATTTATTGTTGTTCTTTTCATGTGTGCATCACCCTGAGAGTTTTGTGCTGGAGGGTGGGTGATGACTATAACAAGCAAACACATCCATGAACAAAATACATAAATGAAATTAACAAATGCATGCACACATAAATAAAATTAAAGTGTGCATTACGAAAACACTGCAAAAGAGCATACTGCTTATGCTTTTACATAAGCCGATATCATGAGTCGTGTTTTACCGATAAATGGTGGATGTTGCAGAAAGCTGCAGAAAAAAGGCAAGCAAAATGATCCACAGGCTGGAGCAATTGACCTGTGAGGGACGTTTACAATGTTTGGGACTGTTTAGCTTAGAAAAATGTAAGAGGAGATATGAGAGAGGTGTTTACAATGAAGCATGGTGTGCCGAAAGTAGGAAGGGACATTTCCCCCCCCCCCATTCCCACAGTAACTGGGGTCAAGAAATTAATTGGAATGGTGGAAGATTCAGGACAGATAAAAAGGACTTCTCCACACAGACAAGAGTGGAACTATGGAATTCGCTAAACAAGATGTAGTGATGGCCAACAACTTGGATTGCTTGAAAAGAGAATTCGACAAATCCCTGGAGGAGAAGGCTATCAATAGGGATGGTACCGTGCGGATGCCCAATTCCAGGGATCTGGTGGAACCCTCCCTGCCTGCTCCCCTGAGCCCTGGTTACTGAGGCCCTGCCCCTGCTCACCCCCTGCCCACACTCAGCGAACGGCCTGCACTCACCGCAGCAGCCTCGTCGAGCGTCGCAGTTGCCATGTTTTGAGAAATAGAATGGTGATAGCAAAAATGTGCATATTGGCATATGTGTGAAAATGCACATTTTTGAAAAATTTTCATTTTTGTGCATGCACAAATATGCACATTCGCAAAATGCGCACTTTCACACATACACAGAATGCACATGTTGCGATGGCCATTTTATTTTTCCAAAAATGGAGACCATGGAGCTTGATGAGGCCAGCGGGGTGAGTGTGGGCTGCTCGCCGAGCATGGGAAGGGCTGAAGCGTGGTCCAGGGACCAGGGGAGGGCAGGGGCTGGGTGGGCGCCTGGAGAACCCAGGCAGGGGTAGGTTCACACATCCCAAGCTATCAATGGCTATTCAACATGATGGCCATATATTGTCTACAGTAACAGGGACAGTATGCCTCTGTATTCCAGATTAGGTAGCCCTTTGGTCTGATCCAGCACGGCTCTTCTTATGTTCTTAACTTTAAATCCAGCACCATTTCAGAATGCACACTCCATGGGAAAAGCAGCACTTTGGCCCTCTCTTTCTCTGTCCAAGGTGCTGGAGATGCAACCTTTCAGGTTGGCATCACCACCACACAGGGACGGGAAAAGTGTCAACAATTCCACCGGTTACAAGGCAATTGCCATAGGTGCTGATCCGACATGTGATGAATTACAGCATAGGCTAAAGAGCCGAAAAGAAGTCAGAATACTCCCCCCACCGGGTTAGGGGTGATTGAATCTCAAATCACGCCTTGTGACTTGTCTTCTTCCCCCCCCCCCTTGTTGCATGATTATGAATGATGTGTTGACAAATTGCTTTTTCATTTGTCTCATTGTAATAAAGGAACTCCAGGAAAAGGTCCCCGAGGCTGATGGGGCTCCTTCTGTCTCAGTCACTTTTTATAAAGTGAGCTGCATTTTCCACTGAGACAGGAGGCATGGGCGAGGGAGGGGGAAGGAAGAATTCAATAAAGCATAGTTGTCATTCAAGGTGGCTCGGAGTTGTCTGATCTCTATTGAAAGGCATCCCTCACCTCTTTCCCTTTGAAACATATGGAGAGATCCATATGTTGTATGCAAAGGCAACAACTCAGATGGTGTTTATGGAAGCTGGGAAATAACAAATAAGTAAAATATGGGAGACTTTGAAAAGGAAAGGCAATTGTAAAGGGAGGAAGGGGTTTGCCCTAGAGTAGGTAGGTGGCCAGCACCCCTTACGTCCGCTTCAGCCTGAGCCAGGGGTCTCTCAGGCCTTGCAGGGCACACTTGAAGCTTAGGGGATAGGGGTTCACTCTACCATGCTTCATTCCCAAACCTCCAGCTTAAAATGTTAAACAGTTGCAATTAGCCAAGTAGAAGGCTTTAGTACCTAGGCTTACTCAGAAGGAAGGAAGCACACAACTCCTGAGGTAGATCTTAAGTTTATTTACAAAGGGAAAAGGGGAAAAAGAGGTATAAAAAGGAATGGCACGGATGCCCAATTCCGTCCGGGAATCTGGCAGAACCCCCCTGCCAGCCCCCTCAAGCCACGTTCGCCGAGCCCCGACGCCCACTTGCCCCCTGCCTGCACTCCTTGAGCTGCTCGCACTCCTGTGGGAGGCCTCGTTGAGTTCTCCAGTCTCCATTTTTGAAAAATAAAATGGTGATCGCGAAAATGCGCATATTTGCAAAAATGCGCATATTCCCACATATGCAGATGTGCACATTTTTGTGATTGCCATTTTTTTTAAATGGCTATCATGGAACTCGCGGAGGCCACCCTGATGATAGCGGGTGGCTTGGCAAGCAGCGGGGAGCTCGAGTGCAGTTCCGGGTGCATGCGCGTAGGGGCAGGGGCTGGGCGGGCACCTGGAGAACCCAGGCAGGGGGGTGCCTGCCCATCCCTAGGTATAAAAGGCATGCAAGAGCCAGAGTAACATTTGGAAACAACATCAGGCAGAAAACAACAGAAGTTACCTACACCTGTGTCTACATACCTAGGTATGGGACTTTCATAGGCCACCAAAAAGGTGATGGTCAAAGGTGATGCCAAGGGCAAGATGAAAGGCGAAGACAATGGGCAGCTAGAGCCCCCTCTTTTTATGCTTAAGCCTCTGACAACCCCAAGGAGATCTCTGTTAGCCAATCACAGGCTGGCTGAAACTGCCTTCTCACCCCTCTGGGGTGCGTGTGTGTGCGTGCGGGTAAAAGTTCCCATAGAAATGCAGCTGAGATAATTCAGTCCAATTAAGTGAGTCTTGCTCTGGCCTTGGAGTTAGAGACATCTTGAGATAATGCACATGCAGGTGGTTTTATCATGATGTGCAACTTCAGCCTGGCCAAATGGAGTCTTACAGACAGTTAGAGCACAAAAAGAAAAGGGGGTTCTTGACAGCAATGCTCTTTGATGTAGATATACTGGCCTCTTCCAACCTGGAACCCTCCTGATGTTTTGGACTAAAACTCCCAACAACCCCACCCTGGCCAGCGGTCAGAGATGGTGGGAGCTGACCAAAACACCACAAGGCCACATGGTTGAGGAAGGCTGATGCATCCATTCCTCATCTGTACTGGCCCAGGCTCTTTGCTTATTCATCTAGGGCTGAGCACAGGAAGTGACAGTCATCTCAAGATCAGCTCAAGGCTATGGGAAGCCGTACCTGACGGGAGATGTGAAAATGAGAAGAGCTCTGGGGGATCTGTCCAAGGGTTGATATTACCCAGCATCTCGTCTCCAGCAGTGGCAGGCCAGATGCTTTTCAGAAGCCCACAATCAAGGTGTGAAGGCAACTAGGGATGCTGGAGAAATCCGCTGCGGACTCCAATGAGACCAGATTCCCAAGAATCCGACCTCTGGAATCCGCAGTGGACTGGCACCCCCTTACCTGGCACATCCGCCATAGTTCGCGGGACAGCTCTCTGGCTGTCTAAAAGGCTTGCTGTGGTGGTATCCCTTAGCTCAGATGGCTACATGGAACCCCCAGGTTAGGAATGCAGGAAGCTGACTTTTATGGACTCAGACCATCTAGCCCACTATTATCAACACAGACTGGCAGCAATGGCTCTCCAGGGTTTTAGGCAGGAATTTTTCCAGCGCTGTCTGGGGATACTGGGGACCGAAACTGGGACCTTCATGGCTGACTTAAATAGGAACCTGGGAAGCTGCCTTATACAGAATCAGACCTCCCTAGGCCTACCTCTAGATGCCAGGGATTGAACCAGAGACCTTTTTCATTCAAAGCAGGTGATCTACCACTGAGCTATGTTCCTCTCATTTCAGGTTCGGGGTCAGTTGGTGGAGAGCAGCCATTGCAGAAGGCTGTTGCCTTTAGGGATGGGTGAACCCCCTGACATCCGGTCCAGGGGGAGGTCTGCTGTGGGGAAATCCAGGCCACTTTGGGCCCATGGATTTCCCTGGAGCCCTGGTGCATCACAGGGTGGGTCTCCAGCTGTCTTAAAGGTATGATAGGCTAATGGCAGCCACCACTAGCCTTTTGTGGGAAAATTATGGCCACAAATTGCATAGTTTATAGCATTTGTGGCTGGAAAACACCTCAATTTACATTGAGCTTTGCAGAAGTGCTATATGGCCGCAAATGCTGTAAACTATGCAATTTACAGCCATAATTTTCCCATGATAGGCGAATACCACTACAACACATGAGTGTGTTTTCATCTCAGCGTCTCTCCTGCTCAACTGACAGCTTGCTGGAGTAGGTGCTCAACCTTGAGCTGGGTGCCTGAAGTAAGGTTGAGTAGGAAGTTCTCCATGGAGAACTTTTAACTGAAATATCAGTTCTCACCTTCTGGATTGAACATGGACTTGGATGCAATTTGTTGTCAAAGTCCATATATTTCTGAGTGGGCAATGTGATTTGTGGAAAAATGCACATGAAAAAATGCGTACTTGCTATGGATTCAAGTCAGAAAGAGCTTGGGATGGGATTTGAAGATCTTTGGTGAGAACTTCAGTGAGCTCAAGTTTTGCTGGTGCACACATCAGCTGATGCACACATCCCTACTTTATACACAATCATGTTCTGCTTTCCTGCCAGAAACTGCACTCCAGGTGGTTTGCAATCCAACACCATCACAAAGCAACAACCAAATCCAACAGTCTCAAAGCAAGTCTAATAACAGCCGTACACAAATAATGGAACAAAGAGCTCAAATAAAGTTGGCAGGGGGAAAAACAAAACAAAACTATTTTCACTAAATGCCTTAAAATAGTGATGAAGAAAGCTTTACGTAGGAGTGAGTGCCGTCATGTTGGAGCCTCAATTTGAAAACAATCTGTTCACAGTTGAGTACAACCTCCCTGTTGCTAAAGGTACTAGTTCCTGGAACAGAAATTTCCCTGGGGAGTAATTTGGGGAGGGGGCACGACTAGGAGGAAGCACTCTTCATAGTAGATCAAAATTCAGGCTGTAAGGAGATCATTACCTTGTCGTGGTGCTGGAGCTTGAGCACCTCAATGACATCATGAGCTAAACTGTGAAGGGACACCCAAGACGGGAAGGTCATGGCAGAGAGGTCAGAGTAAATACGATCCCTGGGGAAGGAAACGGCAACCCACCCCAGTATTCTTGCCATGAAAACTAAATGGATCAGTACAACCAGAGATATGTCGGTTCACCATCGGAAGATGGGACACCCAGGTCGAAAGATGGTCAAAATGCTACTGGGGAGGAACAGAGGATAAGTTCAACTAGCCCCAGATGTGATGACGCAGCTAGCTCAAAGCTGAAAGGACGGCTAGCAGCCGATGGTGCTGGTGGTGAACGACGAATCTGATGTTCTAAAGATCAACACACCAATAGGAACCTGGAATGTAAGATCTATGAGCCAGGGCAAATTGGATGTGGTTATTAGGGAGATGTCAAGATTAAATATAGACATTTTGGGTGTCAGTGAACTGAGTTGGACTGGAATGGGCCACTTCACATCAAATGACCACCAGATCTACTACTGTGGACAAGAGGACCACAGAAGAAATGGAGTAGCCTTCATAATTAATAATAAAGTGGCTAAAGCAGTGCTTGGATACAATACAAAAAATGACAGAATGATCTCAATTCGAATTCAGGGTAAGCCATTTAACATCACAGTGATCCAAATATATGCCCCAACCACAGATGCTGAAGAAGCAGAAGTAGATCAGTTCTATGAGGATCTGCAGCACCTACTGGATAGTACACCCCAAAAAGATGTTATTTTCATTACAGGAGACTGGAATGCTAAGGTGGGTAGTCAAATGACACCTGGAATTACAGGCAAGCATGGTCTGGAAGAACAAAATGAAGCGGGACATAGGCTGATAGAATTTTGCCAAGACAACTCACTGTGCACAACAAACACTCTCTTCCAACAACCTAAGAGACGACTTTATACATGGACTTCACCAGATGGTCGACACTGAAATCAGATTGACTACATCCTTTGTAGCCAAAGGTGGCAGACATCTATGCAGTCGGTAAAAACAAAACCTGGAGCTGATTGTAGTTCAGATCACGAACTTCTTATTTCACAATTTAGAATCAGACTAAAGAGAATACGGAAGACCAACAGATCAGTTAGATATGAGCTCACTAATATTCCTAATGAATATGCAGTGGAGGTGAAGAATAGATTTAAGGGACTAGATTTAGTAGATAGGGTCCCGGAAGAACTATGGACAGAAGTTCGCAACATTGTTCAGGAGGCAGCAACAAAAAACATCCCAAAGAAAAAGAAAACCAAGAAGGCAAGATGGCTGTCTGCTGAGACACTGGAAGCAGCCCAAGAAAGAAGGAAAGCAAAAGGCAACAGTGAGAGGGGGAGATATGCCCAATTAAATGCACAATTCCAGAGGTTAGCCAGAAGAGATAAGGAATTATTTTTAAACAAGCAATGTGCGGAACCGGAAGAAGATAATAGAATAGGAAGGACAAGAGACCTCTTCCAGAAAATTAGAAACATTGGAGGTAAATTCCAGGCAAAAATGGGTATGATCAAAAACAAAGATGGCAAGGACCTAACAGAAGCAGAAGAGAGCAAGAAAAGGTGGCAAGAATATACGGAAGATCTGTATAGGAAGGATAATAATATCGGGGATAGATTTGACGGTGTGGTCAGTGAGCTAGAGCCAGGCATCCTGAAGAGTGAGGTTGAATGGGCCTTAAGAAGCATTGCTAATAATAAGGCAGCAGGAGATGACGGTATCCCAGCTGAACTGTTTAAAATCTTGCAAGGTGATGCATGCCATATGCCAGCAAATTTGGAAAACACAAGAATGGCCAACAGATCCCCATACCAAAAAAGGGAAGCACCAAAGAATGTTCAAACTATCGAACAGTGGCACTTATTTCACATGCCAGTAGGGTAATGCTCAAAATCTTGCAAGGTAGACTCCAGCAATTCATGGAACGAGAATTGTCAGATGTACAAGCTGGGTTTAGAAAAGGCAGAGGAACTAGAGACCAAATTGCCAATATCCGCTGGATAATGGAGAAAGCCAGGGAGTTTCAGAAAAACATCTATTTCTGTTTTATTGACTATTCTAAAGCCTTTGACTGTGTGGATCATAACAAATTGTGGCAAGTTCTTGGTGGGATGGGGATACCAAGTCATCTTGTCTGCCTTCTGAGGAATCTGTATAACGACCAAGTAGCAACGGTAAGAACAGACCATGGAACAACAGACTGGTTTAAAATTGGGAAAGGAGTACAGCAGGGTTGTATACTCTCACCCTACCTATTCAACCTGTATGCAGAACACATCTTGCGACGTGCTGGGCTTGATGAATCCAAGGCTGGAGTTAAAAGCGCTGGAAGGAACATTAACGATCTCCGATATGCAGATGATACCACTTTGATGGCTGAAAGCGAGGAGGAGCTGAGGAACCTCATGACGAAGGTGAAAGAAGAAAGTGCAAAAGCTGGGTTGCAGTTAAACCTCAAAAAAACCAAGATTATGGCAACCAGTGTGATTGATAACTGGCAAATAGAGGGAGAAAACGTGGAGGCAGTGACAGACTTCGTCTTTCTAGGCGCAAAGATTACTGCAGATGCTGACTGCAGCCAGGAAATCAGAAGAAGTTTACTTCTTGGGAGGACAGCAATGACAAATCTTGATAAAATAGTGAAGAGCAGAGACATCACACTGACAACAAAGGTCCACATAGTTAAAGCAATGGTATTCCCCGTAGTAACCTATGGCTGCGAGAGCTGGACCATAAGGAAGGCTGAGCAAAGGAAGATAGATGCGTTTGAACTGTGGAGCTGGAGGAAAATTCTGAGAGTGCCTTGGACTGCAAGAAGATCAAACCAGTCCATCCTCCAGGAAATAAAGCCAGACTGCTCACTTGAGGGAATGATATTGAAGGCAAAACTGAAGTACTCTGGCCACATAGTGAGAAGACAGGATACCCTGGAGAAGATGCTGATGCTAGGGAAAGTGGAAGGCCAAAGGAAGAGGGGCCGACCAAGGGCAAAGTGGATGGATGATATTCTGGAGGTGACGGACTCGACCTTGGGGGAGCTGGGGGTGGTGATGGCCGGCAGGAAGCTCTGGCGTGGGCTGGTCCATGAAGTCACAAAGAGTCGGAAGCGACTGACCGAATAAACAACCAAGTCCCAAATTAGTGATGTTTAGGGATGGGAATCTGTCTTTTTCATTTTTCCTCACATTCAAATGTTATAAATCTCTCTGTCTCCTTCCCTCCCTCCCTCCCTTCCTTTCTCCCTTCCTTCCAACATTTGTATACCATCCCACATCTAAGCAGATACTGGAGTGGTGAACAACAAGAGATAAAACTAACAAAAGATAAGAAGAATGAAACATGATATTAAATCTACTCTTTAAAGAACAGACTGCCAATAAAACTGAGGCTGGTTAACCAATGAAGGCTTCCTGGTAAACAGCTGTTTTTAGGAGGCGCCGAAAACAACCCAGTGTTGGCATCTGCCTGACCTGGAAGAGAGCCACCACATTGAAGGCTCTTCTCTGGGTGGACTCCAATCGGGTCATAGATCCATGTGGACCCACCAGGAGCATGCCCTCTGATGCCCTCGGTGATCAGGCAGGTTAGTAATGGAGAAGGCGCTCTCTCGGGTATCTCTCAAGTTCTTTCTTTCCTGAAGATGAAGAAGTTTGCCATTTTCAGCAAACGTTTATCAAAAATGAACTGAACTGAAATTCTCATCCATGCCAGCCAAATGCAGTAGGTGCAGTTCTTCGCAGCATGAACAGGACCAAGTTGCACCTGCTGTTAAAGAAAAGGTGGCAATCCTAAATCGACACTAACACAGTTGACTACACAGGGCTACATATCCAGATTTCAAATTGTTGGGCCTGGATGGACAAATCTGTTCATTTTGATTTCTCTCACATTCATTTTTTGTTCAAAATATCTCAAGTTCTTTTTGTCCCAAATACAGAGAAATTTGTGAATTTCGGTAAATTTTTATTAAAACCAAAATGAAATGAAATCACCCCCTCCCCCTGTGATGTTGCTGGATGTTGAAATGTCTTTATCTGGAATATCAGTCTTGGTGTCTTTGAATGCTGGGTCAGCATATATATCTGGGGCAAAGAACCCAAGAAGATAAAAGAAGGTGAATGTATTCAAACATTCAAATGTACGTTTGGCAGTATGTTCTGAGTGGAACATGCAATATTATTGTAATTGTGTGTGGAGGAAACCCATTGTGCTGTCCCTGGTTTTGTAATTACAATTACTGTAATTAGCTTCCCCGAGCAGATCTGTGATGAGTGGAAAGGCCAGATGTAAATCCCATAAATAAATAAACAAACAAACAAACAAACAAACAAACCCTTCTCTTTTCATTCCCCAATCTTTATTTTGCCTAAACTAAGCTGTTGAGGACTTTAAAACAGCTTTCCTGTGGGATTATATCTCTCTTTTTCACAAAGTTGTCTTCCAGGAAGTGCGAATGAATTACTCCCGTGGCTTTGTGTCCCCTTGTTTGAACCATCAAGTGAAGCAGAAGCTGAACCACTGAAAATCAAACCACACAAATGGAACAGAAGAATGTCATGGTTCATGGTAGGGCTGGGTGAAATGTCTCCTCCATATTTTTATCCCCTTCCACTACAAAATGGGATGACAATTCAGTGATTTTGGGGGCAGGTGGCTGAGGTGATTTTCAGAAGGGGGTGCAGAACTTACCAGAGCTCTTCAAGATTCCCTATTTCTGGTTGCCTTTATGTTATACTCCCCAGAATGCCCTGTTTTGAGTGGCATTTGGGGAAGAAATGATGGCTGCCATTATCGTGTGTGTGGCAAATGCCATTCCCACTTATGCCTCTTGGAACAGGTCCTCTTGAGAAGCCTGGCAGAGCTTTGAAGAGCTCTGGAAAATCCCCCCCCCAAGTTGTGCCCCAAATCTCTGGAAAGGCAGAAGTGGAGGTAGTTTCCCCCCCTCTTCCACTGACAACAACCCTCCCCCACCCCCAACATGGGCGAAACCTTCAGCTTTTCAAACATTTTGCTCAATGCTAGCAATGGCATGGAGAGTGGAGCCAAAAGTTTTGAACTTTTTTGGGGGGAGAGAGAATTAAAAGGATTCATTAAGAAGTGTATGTGTGTAATTCCATGTGGGGCAGTATTGTGAGAGGTTTAGCGGGGATTTCCTAGTGGGTAGCAGCAGCACTCCCCCCTCTTTTTGACACCACCCCTTCTTTGCTGGTGGTGGTAGCAGTGGGGTGCCTCTCACCGGTCAACAGAGAGTGACCACCATAGTTTTCCTGAAAATGCTACAGACATGGTCTGCAAGCATTCTGAGCGGAGGGTGGTGGCGGTGGAAGTCTCCATTAACCAAAAACAAGAGCACTGCTGCCAAGGGTTAATTGAATCTCACTCTTAAAATGCCTCCCGCAGGAATGAAAATTCACACAGTGGCCAACCAGCTGTCGACCAGGGACCCACAAGCAGGGCATGAGCGCAACAGCACCCTCCTGCCCATGTTCCCCAGCAACTGGTGCACAGAGGCTCACTGCCTCTGGTACTGGAGGTAGCACAGAGCCATCAAGACTAGTAGCCATCGATAGCCTTCTCCTCCAGGAATCTGTCTAACCCGCTTTTAAAGCCATCCAAACTGGTGGCCATCACTACTTCCTGTGGGAGCGACTTCCAGAGTTTAACTAAGTGCTGTGTGAAGAAGCCCTTCCTTTGATCTGTCCTGAATCTCCCACCAATCAGCTTCATGGGAGGACCCCTTTCGGTTTTAGTATTTGGAGAGAGGGAGAAAAATGTCTCCCTCTCCACATTCTCCGCACCATGCATAATTTTGTGGACCTCCATCATGTCTCCCCTCACCCTCCTTTTTTCCAAGCCAAACGCTTGCTTGCTTGCTTGCCAGGCAGAGAACCAGGGAGCAAGGAGGCAGTGGTGTTGACTGCTTCTCCTTCTCGCCATCGCCATTGACTTGGCCAGAGCAAGATGCAGGTGAACAAGCAGGTGAAGAGGAGGAACAAGTCCAGGGAGCTCCCTGCTGGGGTGTGGGCCCTTGGCAGATGCCCAACCACGCTTACCCTTGTTGCCAGCCCTGAACAGAAACACATTCTCACCGTTTCGCTCACAGTAAATTTTATCTACCAGGACAGCAAAGGTACTTTTCATCCTTAATGCCAGTTAGAAAACAGATTGAGATGGATGTAGATAACCTGTTTATCTAAAGTTCCTTGCAGGCAGAGCGGACACGCCGCAGCCTGCTCAATCACCTTGGCTAGGATGGTAACTTAGAGTATGGTGTGTAGTTCTCCAGTGTTATGGCACTGAGATCCACACCCACATCCAAATTGTGTAGCTCCAGTTGCAGAAACAACTTAGAAACTCTGTGTAGGACCACCCACCCACCTGACCTAGATTTGGGTACAGCTGTCCTGGCCTCACCTTCCAAGTCCCCCCGGAGATCTCCAGCAGACTTTCTTTTCATTTTTCATATCTGATTCTTTTTGCTGGGCGCCATTAAGTGCTGAAGGTAGAATGAAAAATGGATTGCTCTTGGAGAAGTTAAATGCTCATATAAAGGAAAGGTTCCAGCAGAAAGCAAATTAGAACAGCAAAAAAGGAAAAGAGAAATGCATTAAAGTTAATTGAGAGAGCGAACAAGAGAGAAGGATCTGCCAACTTCCCTCCCATCACTATTCATCACATGGCATGTGGAAGAAAGAGTCTTCCCACAATCCGTAGCATTTACAGTCCCGGATTGGCTGCAGACCTAACCTTGCTGGCCAATGGCTCCCTTGCGATATAGGCTTTGGCAATGGAGGGTCCCACGAGACCATTCCCAGCAGCTGGTGGTCTGATGACTCCCGAGTAATGGCAGGAAACTGAAAGGGCACCTGTGACATCCTTGTGAAGGTGAGCCGTTTCTTAATGGAAAAGCTGACGACCTTCCTGTTCATGGGCAATTGGATCGCACAAGTGGCAATAACTGGAGAGTGAATTACGGCCTGCTGCGGGGAGAACTACCAGCTCTCCTGCTGATGTTTAGGAGTCATCAGAGGGTCCTGCATCTAGCCAGATTAGGGGCTACCATCAATATCCCATTTAAACAGGCGCTGGCAGGCACCAAATGCCATTAATCTGCCGTCATCAATACCCACAGAAGCTGGAGGCAAAACCAAATCTTCTTTATCCATCCCAGCCCCTCCCCAGGGTCAGGGAAAAGTGCAGGAGCTGACGTGGCATCTTAAACAGGCTGCAGTGAGCATTCTCATCTTCAGAAAGGGGTTGGTCCTTTGGAGCCCATTACTCAGTTCACCACTGTCTGCACCAGTTCCCTGCTGCTTCTGGACTCAGTTAGGGATCCTCACATCTTAATTCAGGGTGTGTTACTGTGCAATTTTGGGTGGTGATCCCAACAAGCCTTCCAGGGTTCCCCAGATGGCCATGCCCCTTCCCCTGGCCCCTCCCCTTTCTCCTGCCCCCTCCCTTTTCTCCTGGCTGCTGATCATTTGGTGGTTTCCCAGCATTTGCATATTTTTTCCCCATTCAAAATGGTTGAAATTGAGGATCTTGTGGGAGTCCAAGATGGGGGTGCAGTCTGGCAGACGCCCCCCTGCTCAGCCTTCCAGACTCCAGTCCACAGACCACCATGCTTGCCAGACTCAGTACATGCCACGTCAGGCCAGCCTGGTGGTTTCCGTTCCCTCGCTAAGCTGCCATTTTGCACAAAATGGTGGTGCGTCCTTTTTACGTAACAGGGCTTTTTACACAAATGGTGGCTGTAAAGGGGTAATTTATGCAACATCACAGGCCTAAAGGACCATTTGCACCTGTAATGCTGTGTAAATGGCTCCTTTACAGCTGCCATTTGTGTAAAAAGCCCCTTTATGTAAAAAGAACGAGCCACTGTTTTGCGCAAAATGGCAGTTCGGCGAGGGAGAGGGCAGCTGAGCGCTGTTCCCCGGGCCCCCACAGACCAGCTGGCAGCTTCTGCAGTGCAGCAAATAGGGTCGGACAGCTGGTGGGTGGTCTGTCAAGTGGTGCGGGAGGAGGACCAGGGTGAGTTCACCCATCCCTAGTCGAAATGCCTCTCTTAAGTCTTTGTCACTGGCAGAAGAGCTTGACGCTACACTGTGTTGATATTTTAAATGCACTTTTGTCCCATCCTTTTTTGCCTCTGGCCCTGGACACTGCTGGAATGTGGCCCTTGAGAGCTCCTCTGAAATAGGATTTGGCTGTCAGGTTGAACGAGTTTCAACATCCCTGAAGCACATGGACACTTCTTTACGTTGATGCATAAAAAGGGAAAAAATTAAAAAGAGGAAGGGCCAGGGCTAAGGAAGTTGCCTTCGCCCCCGCCTCAGGCAACATCTCATGTGGTGTTTTCCATCTTGTGAAGCGCACAGTTGGAGTCAGCAATCTCAGCATACTAGGTCTGAAATAGAGATGGGGGAGTTTTTCCTTCAATTTTCACAATATGCAAACCCGAAAGGCAGTTATATTGAATTGTCGCACTTTCCCCAAGTTTTGCATTGCAGTTCTCTGAACAAAAAGTGAAAAGGGGTTTGTGCAAATTTGCACTTAGCTAATGTACATCAGCACAAATATGCACGTGTGCAAGTGGATCAAAATTCTTGTACATCCCTACCCCCCCCCACAATTCCATCAGTGAGTAGACGCTGAAACAGAAAACGCCTGACAATCTGTGAAACACAGACGGAATAGATTTAAGAAAATCCATACATCCCTAGGTGTACAGAGAAATGCATACAATAGTTTAGCCCTTAAAGGCTTGCTAGAAATGATTTTAGATTAATTAGACAGAAAATAATTATGAAAATATATTATATTATGGAAAATTGCTTGCAAAAATGCATCTGTTAGGAAAACTGTGTAAAGAAATGCGTATCTAAGGAGAAATGCACAGGAAAAATGTGCATGAATTTTCATGTGGCCTTTGCAAAAAAGAAAGAAAGAAAAGAAAATCACATTCAGATGCAGAAATGGGATTAAGGTCAGAAAAAATGAGAACTGGAGAGAAGCTGACATCGACAGGTTCGCCCACCTTTGGTTGGAAGGCCCATGCACCTGAACTGGTCATGCAGTCTCTGTTGTCCGGCAAATGAGCAGGCTCTCTGGAATTTTGGTTTACACCAGAGTAAGAGGGGTCAGGGGGGGATACTGAACAGCTCCCTCAGTTCATCTCATCATGATGAGGGAGCTGGGGCGGGGGAGTCATGATTTTATCACTGAGGATTACCTATTAGATCCTGGCAAAACACTGCCAGGTTAATCCCCTTAGTTCCCAAACAAAGGAGAGGTGAATGGATGCAATGATACTGGAGGAACATAGCATCCGTAGGAGAATGACCTCAGCCAAAATTCTTTAATCTGACAACAGAGAGAAATTGAACAAACAGGCGTTCCATCTACCCACACAGTGGCTAAGGGTCCCCTCCCAAATCCCACATTTATTCAATTATTTACTTATAACATTTGTACCCCACCTTTTTTTCCTCCCAGGAACCCAAGACGGCTTACATGGCCCTCCTCCACTCCATTTTATCCTCACAACAACCCTATTTAGTAGGTTAGGCTGAGAGCCAGTGACTATCCTAAAGTCGTCCAGTGAGCTTCATGGCCAAGTGGGGTCTAGAACCCAGATCTCCCAAGCCCCAGTCCAACACTCTAACCACTACACCGCACTGGCTCAGTGAATACCTAGGGCGGATAAACGGGTAGTCGTTCACAAATGGAAGGTGATGGGTGTCCAGGCTTGGCTTGAGTTGAGTGGGATTTATTTATTTTAAAATTTCACCAATCCATGCTCCAGCTCCCTGCTGCTTGCCAAGCCGCCTGGACTCACCCAGGCAGCCTCGTTTAACTCTGTGATCGCCATGTTTTGAAAAATAAAAATGGTGATTGCGAAATGAGCATATTTGCATATATGCAAACTGGGGCTAAGAATCGCCCATATACACAAGATTGCAGGTGTTTGTTTGCCTGTAATCTTGCGTATATGGGGCATTCATGACTCCATTTTTGCATATATGCAAATGTTCGCATTTTTGCAAATGCGCATATTTACATGTATGTGAATATGCACATTTTTGCAGACGTGTACATTCACATCTATGCAAAATGAAGCCACGAGTAGCCCATCTAGGCAATATTACAAGCATTTGCTTGCATGTAATTGTACATATATGGACGATTCACGGCCCCGTTTTGCATATTTGCAAATGTGCACTTTTTCGTGATCGCCATTTCCCCCGAAAAATGGCGATCATGGAGCTTGCCACTGCCACCTGGGTGAGTGTGGGTGGCTCAGCGAGCATGGGCAGGGGGCAAATGGGGGCAGGGGTTTGGCATATGCAGCTCAGGGGTTTGGGTGGGGTTTCTGCCAGATTCCTGGATGGAATAGGGGGTCTGCACCATCCCTTTCCATCAGCATTCTGAAGAAAGACACTCCACAATACTGATGTGATTGTATGAATGATTGCATTAAGATCTTTTCTGTGCAGTGTTTTACTAATTCCCACTGCACAAAAAGTAATGCCATTGCATACATGGTCGATTCAAGACCCTTTCGGCAGGCTGTTTTCCTGATAATGCAGAACACATTGGTGCAGAGAGTGGATCTTCATGCAACCACACGTATGCTCACATCAGGATTACTCTTTTGCAGAGTTTCATCAACGTACATGATAGTATGTTTGTGTTTGTGGGTTACAGCACACTTCATCAGATGCTATAAATGGAGCTGGAGGCTTTGAGTCTGAAATGACAGTTAAACAGGTAGACCTGCAAAAAACATTCTGTTTTCTTAAAGTGACAGTTACACAAACTGCTTTAAACGTTTTTACAGTGTGCATAGAAACCACAGTCCTTACTGAGTCCCCGAGGAACAGAATCAAAGGTCCTTATGATCTCTTCTTCTGCGATCTCACCTTCCAAGTGGGCCTGATCCCATTTGTTTTAGAACTGAGGTCCATGATGGTATGTCCAGGGAGGTTAAAGTGTTCACTAATAGGCTTGCGGACATTCTTATGGTTGATATCTCATTAGTGCATTCTTATACACATTTATTTATTTGTTTATTGACAACATTAGTATTCCACTCCACATCTAAACAGATTCTGGAGTGGTGAACAACAAGAGATAAAATGAGCAAAAGATAAAAAGAATGGAAGATGATATTAAAATTATTCTTAAAAAAATAGAGTGCCAATAAAACTGAGGCTAGTCAACCAAGGGGAAAGAGCTGTTCTCAGGAGGCACCGAAAACAACCCAGTGTTGGTTGGGTTGCCTGACCTCCATTGAGGTCAGGCAGGCACCATTGAGCAGGGGGTTGAACTTGATGGTATTGCAGGCCCCTTCCAACCCTACTATTCTATGATTCTATTCTGAAATATGTTCCGTTGAGTTCAATAGGATGTACTGCCAGGTAAGCTGGTACAGGATTTCAGCCTAAATCTGTTGCATAAAACACGATATCAGTAGGTATGCACTTATCCTCCAGATTTTGCATTTCTCCAAATTTTGCAATTCAGTTCTAGGCTCAAGAAATGTACCAAGATGTGTGTGTGTGTGTGTGTGTGTGTATGGATAAAATGTTTTGAAAAGCCTAGTTTGAGAGGAAATACATCTAGAAGTGTGTATTTTGTGAGATCATACATAGAGGGAGCAATCCTATGGCTGCTAGCCAGTGGCTAGACGGCCAAAGGATATCTGGTTTTCCAGGAATTGACCTTGGAGTTCGCGCTCCGAGGCCGGTTCCTGGAGAACCGACCTCCCACCACTTCTTCACCTCCTTGGAGGCAGCACGGAACAGCCCCATCCTCCGCGCTTGCAAGAGGAGCGCGGAGTGGCCGAAAAGGGGAGTTCTGGGGGGTGTTCCAGGGCGGGGAGGGTGGAAATGCTTGTACGACATATCCAATGTGTCGTACAGCAGCCGCCTCCCCTGCTCAGCCCTCCCATGGCTAGACAGCCACAGTCGGCTGTCTAGCTGAAAATGCAAGGCAAGTGAAGCGTGGAGGGAATGAGCCCCTCCGTGCTTCTCCTGCTCTGCTTTGGATAGGCGGTTGCCTCCGGGTTCGCCTATCTGAATAGGATTACACCCTAAAAATGAATTTAAATACGAATTTCCATACGTCTTTGTTTTTGAATTGCAGATTAATGTAGAAACAGGACAGGACACACCTATGAATGAACACATGTGAAACTGACACAGACCGGAAATAGACCCACCCGTCCGTCCCTGTTGTGGAGCCTTGACGATGAACAGATTTATTATGGCAGATGCTTTCGTGGACTACAGCCCATTTCTTGAAGTGAGATCTAGTCTGCAAAAGTTTTTGCCACAATAAATCTGTTAGTCTTTAACATGTCATCTCTCTCTCTCTCTCTCCTCTGTGTCTCCCCTAGTGCTCTTGTGTTAAGAGACAGATTTTGAGTAGTCTCACTGGCAGTTGCTTTGAAGTGGAAGGCTAAAAATTGCTAAAAGAATGGTTATGTGAGTCCCAAATTAATGTTTCCAATCAGATTTGAGAGGGTTGGAGCTGAGGGAAAATAGGCATGAAAAGCATCCTCATGAAGCACCCTTCCCCAACCTGGTGTATTTCAGATGTGTTGGCCTGCAACTCCCATTATTCCTAGTAGGGCTGTGTTGTGTATGGACCCCCTGCTTTGCTTCAGATGCCGCTTCAGACCCTCCGATTCAGCCCCACTTTGACTCGGACCAATTTGGACCTCCTTTGCTTCAACTTGGCTCCAGCTCCGAAGTGAGATTCGGATATCCGGATCACTCAGTTCGGGCATTTCCCCATTGACTTGCATGGGAAAACACAAATGGCCATAACTGTGTCATTTTTCAGGATACATACATGGATCCAGGAGGTCTGTCTGCTGACATGGAGGGGATCCCACCTGCCTAATTTGAGATAGTTCGGTCCAGTACTTTTTGTGATAGGTGCAGCTGAAATTTGATTCCCCCCCCACAAAAACTCTCAAAGCGAAGAGCTCCACCTCTCGGCCTTGTGCTGCTTCTGCTTGGCTGTCAAGGACTGCTAGCCATCTCCTGCTCATGAGGAGGAAACAGCTAGCGAGCTGCAGGGCATGCACTGCTGGTCAGCTGTCCTTCACAGATGACTAGGTAGGAGGATGAGGCGGTGAGGTGCACGCCCCTGCTGCTAGGTGTCTCCTACTCATGAGGAGAAGACAGCCAGTGAGTGGCAGGGGCATGCGCTGTGGTGCTGGAAGGGGAGACCCCCCCCAACACAATCATATCACAGATCACATCTGCCTCCACGGACTAAACCAAAAAAATCATGGATCTGCCACTCGTGGGTGTAGCCATGGCACAAAAACATGGATCCGAGGCAGGGATCCCCATGATTTTTACAAGAAAGATACCCCCAAACACTGTCACATCACAGAGCACATCTATACGCACAGACTGAGTGACAAAAAACATAGATTTGGGGCTTCACAGCACTGCCGTGTTATAAAGCCATGGATAAGGCACCCAATTCAATATGGATCCTCTGAATTTTTACATTGGGTCCTGCCTGCCCAGCCCCGCCCATCAAAGCACAGAACTCATCTTTGTCCAAGTACACGCACTAAGAATCCCAATCCCAGATCTTCTGCTTCACCTCAAATGCTGTGAACCATTTATGCGAGGCATGGATCTTGATCGATCACCTGGATTTTATAGTGCATCCAAAATCATAGCTGAATCACAAAGCAAGTCCATGTTAGTGGCATGGATCCTATATTTCTTAGATCCAGGATGGTGAGAGAAAAAATGGATTCAAGATGCGGTTCCGTATGGGTCCTCTGGATTTTAATATAGTGTCCCCACAAATGCACGCTTACATCACAGATCACATCCATGGCCACAGAGGAAAGAATTAAAATTATTGGTCCTGTACTTCATGGAGCAAGCATGATATAAAAATGTGAATCCATAACAATGACACTCCCATGCTTCACAAGACCCACCATGTCTTAAAAACATGGATTTGGTTCAGTGCTTGGGCATCCATGTGATCTATGATTTGACCATGGTTTCATGTGGGTACCATATAAAATTCTGATCCATGCTTTTGTGCCGTGCCTGTGCCCATGAGTGGTGGATCTGCAATTTTTCTGGTTCTGTCTAGGGAGGCAAATGTGAGCTGTGATATGACGGTGTTTTGGGGCATCTTTCTTGTAAAAGTAATGAGGATCCTTAAGGATCCCTGCCTCAAATCCACGTTTTTCCACTGAGGCTGCACCCGTGAGTGGCAGATCCATGATTTTTCTGGTTCATTCCATGGAGGCAGATGTGCTCTGTGATAGGATGGAGATTTTGTGGGTCTCCCCTTTAAAAATCATATGAAATCATGAGGATCCCTTTTTGATTTTATGGACACTCTAGGAGTCAGCAATGACTCGGTGCTTGCACAGGAGGAACCTTTCCTTCCTTTCCTATGTGCACACACAGATTGATACACAAAAAGTGCTGTGAATTGTCCATAAACTCAAGGTTCATGGCACTTGTAGGCCCTTCCAACCCTTCTATTCTATGATTCTATGACTTTTTGTGCAATCATGGAGGAGGTGGAGGGACTGGCGAGCAGAGTGGGGGCTGGGGGGCATCTGGAGAACCCAGATGGGGGTGGCTTCTCATAGCCCTAAGTAACACCATCAGAATGATCTCTGTCTCTGAAACGCAACCATTTTTCTCCAGTTATTCAGTATTCCCACCCATCCACCACTGTCACTGATTGGAGATTGCTGGGTTATGGTCAGCCCTGATTATGTTCAGCCATCAAGGCTCCCTCCCTCCCTCCCCCTCCCCCTCCTCCCTTCTCTCCTCCCTTCTCTTCGCCCTTGTCCGCAACACCTCGCTGAACTTTCAGAAGGTGATACTTTTGGCGCCAGGCTGTCTGGGTTGCTCAGAATGAATCACCGAGTTGGACGAGGTGCTTCATATACACCTTGCTTTAGGGTGCCTCATTGCTATCCTGCTCTGCTTCGTGTCATGTGGAGGCAGCTCCGAAGCAGCCTGGTTCGACTCGTTATTCGGGCTTTGGACCCAAGTGGTGCACAGCCCTAATTCCTAGCCAGTGTGGCCAACTAGGAATTATGGGAATTTCAGTGCAACACTTGGGGGGGGGGCATCGGTTTGGGGAAGGCTGACCTAAACAAACCCTGCAACTCCAAAATCACAATCATTCTACAACATTCCATTGAATCATAGAGATTTGCAAGAGGCCATTGAGGCCATTGACTCCAACTCTCTGGTCAGAGCAGGAATCCAGCATCCCTGACAGATGGCCATCCAGTCTTTGCTTGAAGACCTTCAGCAGTGGAGAGCCCACCACCTCCCTTGGCAGTTGGTTCCATTGTCTGCCCACTAGGAAGATTTTCCTGATCTACCTTCCTGTAATTTAAGCCCATCTTGGATGATGGAGAACAGGTTGCCGCCCTCTTCTGTGTGACAAGCCTTTAGGGACTTGAAAAGTACTCTCATATCCCCCCTCAGTCTTCTCTTCCCAAGGCTAAATGTACCCAGTTTCTTCCACCTTTCCTTGTAGGCCTTAGTTTCTAGTCCCCTGATCAACTTTGTTGCCCTCCTCTGAACTCCTTCCAATTTATCTGAATCCAAGCGTGGTGTCTAGAAGTTGACACAGTGGCGGGGTTCAGATGTAATGTTAAGCCATGGTGGATAAGTGACCTGAGCTGCCAATGATGGCTAGTGTATCGTGCGGAGGACATTTTTCCCACCCATGATGGGTTAATCCCCCTGATTAAGCCACCTTGAGAACCCATGGTCTGCAGTAAGGGTTATTTTACCTATGGCGGGTTAGCGTGTTGTCTGTCGAGTCAGCATGGAGTTCGCCTACAGAGCTGCTTGGCAAAAGTGGCCCAAAATGCTGCCACCGCTCTGCTCCTCTCAAGCAATCTCTATTCCTGCTGCAAAGGAAGCTGGGATATCTGCACAGCTGGGTGGGAGGATTGCAGGAGGAGGAGGGTGTAATAAACTATTCTGTGTAGCTTGTTTGCCTGATCGTCTGATGGGAGCACGGTAGGTTGTTTGCACAATCCCATACCCAGTGTAGCTTGCCACCCACCATGGGTCAACGTGACGTGTGAACAGCCCCAGTATTTGAGATAAGGTCTGATCAGTGCAGAACAGAGTGGAACTATCACTTCTCATGATTTAGGGTGCAGTCCTATGCATATTTAGACAAAAACAGTCCTACAACTCCCAGCATTCCCCAGCCAGTCATGCTTCAGTTTTCTTTCCCTCATACACAGGGATGTCATGGACGTCCGGGAAGGGGAGGCAGAGTCTGGTGAACACGTTCCCCTGGATGCCAGTCCTTGGACCCCCATACTTGCTCAACTCAGCACACCCTGAATAGGGCAACCTCAGGGATCCCCGCTTACCTACAAGTGACTATTTTTCAGGAAAACCGTAGGTGAGCTTTTAATGTAAATGGACATTTTGCGCAAAATAGGGGCTGTAAGTAGGGATGTACGAAAGTCACTTACCTGTTCGCAGATTATGTTGATGGTGGGGGGGAGGCGTTCCGTCCCTCCCCCCGGAATCCTGGCCGGCCGGCTCCGCTCTGCAGGGATTCTGCGGAGCCGCCGGCCGGCTCCGCCAGCAGCCGGACATCCGGCCGCTGGCTAGCAGGGACGCAAATGGCGGCGGCTGTAGCCACCTCCGTTTGCGTCCCTGCAGTCAGCCGTGATAGGCTACGTAAATGTTTACGTAGCCTATCACGTCTGACTTAAAAACAAACAAACAACGCGCTCCCACAGCCATGGCCGCCGCCATTTGTGTTCCTTATTTTGGCACATCTTAGTCTACGTCAAGATTTACGTAGACTAAGACGGCGAAAATAAGGGGAATGCAAATAGCGTAGTGGACGCTAAGCTATTTGCGTTCCCCTTATTTTCGCCATCTTAGTCTACGTAAATCTTGACGTAGACTAAGACGTGCCAAAATAAGGAACGCAAATGGTGGCGGCCATTTGCGCCATTTGCGTACGTGCATTTTTTGTTTTTTTTTTAAAGTCAGACATGATAGGCTATGTAAACATTTACGTAGCCTATCATGGTGTTGTTGTTGTTTTTAAACCTAGCCGTGATAGGCTACGTAAATCTTTACGTAGCCTATCACATCTTTTTTTTTTTTTTTAACTGGAAATGGCGGTGGCGGCAGCTGGTCAGAAGACCGGCTGCCACAGCCACCGCCACCGCCACCGCCACACCGCCGCCGGAGCCGCTGCCAGAGCCACTGCCGCCCGGAAGATCTGCCTCAGGTGAGTCTCGTCCTGGGGGCAGGGGGGCAGGCCGTTCCGCCACAGATTTCGGGGGGCCGAATGCACTGGCATTCAGCCTCCCCAAGATCCGTGGCGGAATTCTCTGACATCCCTAGCTGTAAATAGCGATGTTCATGCAATAGTGGTGTTCATGCAAAAGTGCAGGCGAAGTGCTGCGTACCACTGACCGGGCACCCGCAGACTGTCTGGCAGCTTGCACTGTGTGCCGAGCAGGGTTGGCTGTCTAGTGTGGGTTTGGTGAAGAGGGTGCAATGTGGTGAATGAGTTCGGCCAGCCCTACTCATAGAGGCAAGACTTAGAATCATAGAATAGTAGGGCTGCCTACAAGGCCATTGAGTCCAACCCCCTGCTCAATGCAGGAATCCAAGTCAGAGCATCCCTGACAGATGGCTGTCCAGCCTCATCTTGAATGCCTCCGGTATGGGAGAGCCCACCACCTCCCTAGGTAACGGGTTCCATTGTCATATTGCTCTCACAGTCAGGATGTTTCTCCTGAAGTTCAGCCTGAATCCGGCTTCCTGTCACTTGAGCCCAGTCTTCCGTGTCCTGCACTCTGGGATGATCAAGAAGAGATCCTGGCCTTCCTCTCTGGGACCACCTTGCAAGGACTTGAAGAGCGCCCTCCTATCTCCCCTCAGTCTTCTCTTCTCAAGGCTAAACATGCCCAGTTCCTTCAGTCTCTCCTCACAGGGCTTTGTTTCCAGTCCCCTGATCATCTCCGTTGCCCTCCTCTGAACCCTCTCCGGCTTGTCTGCATCCTTCTTAAAGTGCGGTGTCCAGAACTGGACACAGTATTTGAAGATCTGTAGGGAATGTGAGCACTGGAGACCCTGGCTGGCAGTGTTTAGATTTTAAAATGAATGAGAGATGCAATATTCATGCACACTTACCTAATTACGTAACACAAACCTGTATTGTTATCTTCTGAAATTTTGCAATGGGGTTCTCCAATTACAAAGTGTACAGTCATTGGCATATTAGGGGAAAGTGTACACCAAACTGCATAGGTTTGTGAAAATAATATGTTACAATGAATTATATGGATCAAAATTGCTTTAAAAATGTGTGTATTGGGAGATATGTGCTCAAAAATGTGTATGATCTTTTCTGCAAAAATGTTCTCAGCTATCATTGAAATGGGATGAACCAAGCTTCAGACTGGAAAAATGAGAGCCTAAGGGAGCGATACTAGAGCTAAGGGAGAGTGTTGGGGGTGGGAGGGAGTCAGATAGTTTGGATTCTCAGATCCGAGGTTTGAGACCGTGCTTCGATCTTGGAGGGGGGAGTCTGCATTCTGCTGCCGTCCCTCACAGCTGGAGCATAAAGAACTGCACTGCCTGCCTCTCCTCTCTGAAGTTGAGAATGCAACCTTGAATAGGGGGGAAAGTAGGGATATAGGGAGTGTGTAAAATAACTTCTGTCTGTGTTTCACTGATTGTCAGTCGCCTTTTGTTCTGTCACCCTCCCATCAATGGAATTTTTTTTTTTTCCTGTTTCTGGATTTGCTTAAATTTGTGTTTGTGTGAAGGTGAATGTGTGCAAATTTGCACATGCAAAACTGCGCAGTTCCCCCCAAATGTGCAGATTCTCCCCAAATGTGCATCTCGATGCTTTAGCCTATAGGGAAAATGCACATTTTTGGCTCAGGTTTCTTTGGAGAGTATTTTTCTGCAATGAAATTTGTGCAAAAAATCCCACAAGCTTAGAAAAATGGTCCCCAAGTCTACAGGATCCACCAGAGAGGGGAAAAGTCAGTCTGCCGTGGAATCCATGGATCAGGTTTTTAAAAATTGGAAGTTATTTGCGTCTGTTGCAGATTCCTCCAACATCCCTAGGGAAAAGGGGGCATTCCGGTGGGCAGGGAGGGGAGGAGACTGGAGAGGCCAGGATACAAGTTACCCTGAGGCCTCCTTCCTCCTCTCCAGAATGCCCCAGCTAGACAGGCCTCCACTGCACCTCCCACTCTGCCCTAGGATTGTGCCCTAAGTGAAATTGACACGTTCATCCATCATTATTATGGGATAGTGGTGCCTACACTTTGTTGAAAGGCACTCTGCAAATGTTCAGTGGAATACATTTTATGTATTCCAGGTGTCTGCAGACCCTGAGACCTTTCCCAGATTGGAACTCGGCCCACATGCTGAAAAAGGTTCCCAATCCAGATCTAGTCCAACCCCCCTGATCAATGCAGGATGCAGCTACAGAACCCCTGACATATGGCCACCCTACCTTTGCTTAAATACCTCTAGTACACTAGAGCACCCCCCCTCCTGAGGCAGTCTGTTCCCCTGTTGAACAAATCTTACTAATATAATCTTTCTCCTAATGTTTAGGCAAAATCTGTTGCCCACCTCTGTGACTCTATCACTGTCGTCTTTTGCTTCTTGCTCCCGCCCCCCCCGCCACTTATCAGGTAGCATCCTTCGGGGTAGGGGCAAATTTGACTCAGGGGGCTCTCTCTCTCAGGATTCACCCAAACCACACTGGCACACCCTGAGAAAACATGAGAGCCCTCAGCAGTTTGGGTAACCTCCCTGGGTGGTAACCACACATTCGGATGATTAGGCAATAGCCAGAAGTAAGTTGTGATCAGCATAATTTGTGCATTCACCCTAAGCTGCCACTCGGCATAGTGGTCCTCCATACGTTAGAAGCTTGCAGTGAAAACCCACAGTCTCGTAAGCATAAATAGCTCGTTAGTGGTAATTGCCATGGCAACCACTTTATCCCCCCCCCAGTCCCCATTTTTCTTCACTCTCTTCGGCACCTGAAATCGCCGCTCTTCATTCTTGCTTGGAGGAAATTTGGAAGATGTAAGTATCAAAGGTAAACTAGACAGGTCTCCGTGCAGGTCCTGGAGAGGCAGCAGGGTGCGGGGAGAGCAGAGGAGAGAAACCCGAGGAAATCCAGGGAAGAAAGGGCTCTTCACTGGAGTGAAGCATCACCATATGGCGAATCGATTCCTTGAGGCAGTGAACACATTCCCCATTAATCTCTATAAATAATTTTAGCCAGAAAGCCTCTTATGCAGGGGTTTGTCAAAGCACCTTTTCTTTTCCAAAAGAAGAACAGCATTTGCTTTTGTTTAGGGGGAAAAAGAGAAAGAAAAATCAAACACACATACACACACACAACCTGAGCCAGTGCGCAATGGTGGGGGAAAGGCTGAGCAATTAAATGGGATGGCTAATTAAAACCGAGCAAGCGCTAATCCCTTACGGAGATGGGGAAGGAGGGGAAACCAGGCAGAGAGGGATCGGTGGTTCCTCATCGCCATGCACAGCTCTGGATTCCCAGCTCCATCCTAGCTGAAGAGCTAAATGTTTTCATGTCAGGGGTAGGTTTTCCCCACCCCATCTCAGCGACTTATTTTTAATCTGGGCCCAAGTTTCACCCAAGCAAGGGCCCAAAGCTAGAGCTGTGTTCCAACAGCCTCTTGTATGTCTCCCATTTTGCATCCTCCGCAATGTCCTGGATTGTCCAGTGTGTGTGTGTATGGAGACCACAACAAATGGTAGAGCATCATTTGCAATGTGGCTTGAGAAACAGAAAAAGCGTGGTCATTTTCTCAGGAAAAGGAAACTTTCAGCTCAACTCTAGTGACTGGTTTAACCACCTGTCCCATGCTGCTTCCCAATGTTATGGGTTTTCTGTAAGGATTCATACCGCCCCACTCCAGCTGCTGAGGCATGACACAGAATCTCTCCCCCCGCCTCCAGATCAATAGCAGCTTTGGAGCTGGGACCATTTTGATAGTTTGGGGTTAAACACCCTCTCCCACAGCGTCACTCAAACTGACCCCCATGGCTACTATGTACTATTCAGTTTAAAAACACAGGAGTTCCTACCATGAGTCTTCTGCTTCATCTCTGTTTTGCCACAGAGCATCCCTCCCCATCACAAAGAGGAAAAGCGGCTTTGGGAGTGTTCTTCTTTTAGGCCAAGGGCACAGAACCTCAAGACAGGGGGTAGGGATGTTGGAGGTAGGGATGTAGCATAAAGGGCCCCTTTCTTGCCTCTAGTGTTGCATAAAGGGCCCCTTTACACCTCTCATGTTGCAGAGATGGCCCTGAATGGGCGCCATTTTGTGAAACATGAAATATATGGAAATTACAGAGCCCCAATCTTCTGTAGAAACGGTGGCTGCAGCAAGAAACTGGCAGCTGTGGGGTGCTCCCGGACTGCTCGTTGAGCCCTCCAGAGCCTGCGCGGCCTGGAGAGCAGGGGTGGTGGCAGCCTTGACTTGGTGAGTGGTGGGTGAGTCTGTCTATCCCTAAGGGAGAAATCCATTCAGTTCACAAACATACGTCATTTTAAACCACTGTGTGAACTGAAATGCAGTTATCCTTTGAAATCTGCTCATCTCTGAATTTTGCAATTGAGTTCAATCATCATCATCATGCAAAAATGTGTATTTTCAGGAAAATAATGTTACACAGGCATTATATTAGGAAAATCTATCTAATATGGCTTTGCTCTGGCACTGGAGAGCAGAAGGGCACTTCAGCTTCTGCCATCAGCCAGGGGACCTGTGGCCACAGGAATAACACCAAGCCAAGGAGGAGACCAATCTGGCCCATACCTTGTCCAGAGAAAGAACTGTTTCCGGGAGCTAATTTCCCCCTCTCTGGTGGAAAGAACTCCAGGATTCAACTGCCTGTAGCCCTGGAACTGCAGAAGGATGGGAAAAGAACACTCCGGGTGTAAGGAACAAGAACCCCAGCAAGGAAAAATCAGCATGGCCTGCAGTGCATTAGAGCTCACCACCTTGTTCTGGACTTGGAAAACTTATTTCCTTCCTCTTCCTTTCCCCTCCACTCCCCTTTCCTCGCGTGTCTTTTTAGTTTGGAAGCCTGATGGCAGGGCCTGTCTCTCTTAGGGATGTCAGAGAATTCCGCCATGGATCTCGGTGAGGCTGAATGCCAGTGCATTCGGCCCCCCGAACTCCGTGGCAGAACGACCTGCCACCCCCCCCGCCCCCCGCGGATCCCCCCCGGGACGAGACTTACCTGGGGCGGATGTTCCAGACAGCAGCGGCTCCAGCGGCGGCTTCGGCGGAGGCTTCGCTACACTATTTGCGTTCCCCCTTAGTTTTGCCGTCTTAGTCTATTAAATATTTATGTAGACTAAGACAACCAAAAATAGGGAACGCAAATGGTGGTGGCCGTAGCTGCCGCCATATGCGTACGCGTTTTTTTTTTTTAATCCAGACGTGATAGGCTACGTAAGTCTTGACGTAGCCTATCACGGCTGAATACAGGGACACAAATGGCAGCAGCTATGGCCGCCACCATTTGCGTCCCTGCTAGCAAGCGGCCGGAAGTCCGGCTGCTGGCGGAGCCGGCCGGCGGCTCCGTGAAATCCCCATGGAGTGGAGACAGCCAGCCAGCCAGGATTCTGGGGGGAGGCACTCCGCACCTCCCCCCCCAGCGAGGATTCTGGGGGGAGGGACGGAGCGCCTCCCCCCCCCAGTGGAACCCAGCGGAGCCAGGTAAGGGGGGTTTTGTACATCCCTAGTCTCTCTTTTTAAAAAATCTAAGTTAAGCATGAACCAAAAATGTAAGATTGGAGGAATTCTCAGCGTTCAAGACGAAGCCTATTTAAGATTGGAAAAATGAGAAACAGAGAGAATCCAAAATGAACAAATCCAACAATGCCTGGTCTGTTTGGGTGGGTGCATGGATGTGTCTCAGGTTTATAATAGTGTGTGTGTATATGTGTGTGTGTGTAGGGGAGGAACTTAGGATAAGGCAGACATTCCCAACCTGGTGTCCTCCAGATGTGTTGGAATAAACACATCTGTTTAGTGTTTAAAGTTGGCTCACACCCTTCTAAAAGAGTCTGAGCCAATCTGACATCTACATCTATCACTTGTTGACTGCAGCATCAGAGAATGAAGGAGCCTTCTAAGATTGTACTGCAGACAGAGATGTCTCATATTACTAGGGATGTTGGAGGAATCCATCCAGGAGGTAAAGTCCACCGAGTATTCCGCAGCTCGACCCCTGGACTCCAGCTCGCCAACCTGTGAACTGGCCCGACTCAATCTGCGTGAGTTGGGCCAGCTTGTGGCTTTCCATCCCCGCCCTCCAAATCAGCAAGTTACACGAATTGCAGCCAGAATTTATGTAACTTTATGAAAATTGTGGCCACAATTTGCATAACTTGAGCAAATTCCAGCTGTAATTAGAGTGATTTGCACAAATTGCAGCCATAAAGTGCTTAGTTATGCGCAAACTGCAGCTGCAATTTCCGCAAAGTTGGGCAAGCTACACGAATTGCAGTCACAATTTGTGTAACTTGCCATGTTTAGAGGAAAACAATGGAAATCTCCCAGATTTGGGGAAAAAGCCTGCAGCTTGGCTTGCAAGGCAAGTCAAGCTGGGAGCTCCAGGGAAATCTGGTGAGCCCCGCAAAGGCCCAGATTTCCCTGCAACAGACATCCCTACCTATTGCCCAATGTCACCTCAACATTCAACACTATCCAGTTCAACCAATTCACAACTTTGGTTGAGAGTCCTCAAACATGGAGCAACCCAAGGATCTGCAAGTATTTGTGAATGGGCCTTTAGAACTCCTGGTTGCAGATGTTTGCAATTACGTGTCTTGGAATATGAACTTGCCCTGTACTTAATGTTTGGCCATACTAACAATTGAGTGGTATTGGCCCTAACACATCTTCAGTTTAGAATTTAAACCAGTACCTCCCTCCATACCTTCCTGGTCCCTTGAATGGTGGAATGGCACAGTTCCCAAGGCAACAGGGAGCTTGGGAAATGGAAGCTTCCAGGGAACCCTATTCCTTAGCATGGATCTCAGACACACAGGGAAATACATGTCCCAGACCTTTTTATGTCTGAACTTTTATCATGAGCATGCTGTTGCAGTTTCTGAGGAATCAGGGACAGAGGGTGGTAGTGATGGAGGACTCTCAAAGAAGCCTTCATCAAGAATTTGGCACTCACTGCCTGGTAAACTGGAATGGGGGAAGCATGGGAGGAACTTGTTTAGACATTGCTTTGCTCTTGATGATGTCATGGGAAGTACAACAAATTCCACATTTCAGACATGGCATAAGTTCAGAAAAAAACAAGCTACCTTCCAGTTCTTTTTCAGAAATACCTTGATTTGTTGAGACATCGTGTGTTTGCCCATCACTGAGGAAGGTCACAACATCTGGGATTGTTTAGTTGAAAAAAGGGCAAGTGAGGGGAGACATGATAGAGGTGTAAAAAAACCTTAAGCCTGGTGTGGGTAGGGAGACATTTTTCTCCCTCTCTCATTGTACTATAACGCAGTGGGGTCAACCATGATGCTGATAGGTGGGAGATCAAGGAAGGAAGTCCTTCTTCATGTAGTGCATAGTTAAACTATGGAATTCACTGCCACAAGGTGTAGTGATGGCCACCATCCTGGATGGCTTTAAAAGGGGATTGGGCAAATTCCTGGAGGACAAGGCTATCAATGGCTACTAGTCCTGATGGCTCTATGCTACCTCCAGTCTCAGAGGCAGTATGCCTATGTCCACCCGTTGCTGGGGAACCTGGGCGGGAGGGTGCTGCTGCACTCATGTCCTGCTTGTGGGTTTCCCATGGGCAGCTGGTTGGCCACTGTGTGAACAGAATGCTGGACAAGATGGTCTGATCCAGTAGGGGTCTTCTTACATTCTTGTGTTCACTGTCCGAAAGGGGATCCTTCAAATTGAAAGTAGGCAGCAGGAATTACAGCGCAATTAAAAATGGTGTCCAATCAGTGCACCTAACCATGTTCCAGAAACATGAATTCAACTAAGACTATGGCATCCGCCAATGACATAAACACCAGGTTGTGAGAGCATGGTATTAAGAAGCTCTGACAGCAATTATCTCACAGGGGTGGGTGGGGGGAACCATGTTGCTATGCCACTAATACTATGTAGGGCACAAAGTTATGGGACGTAGTGAATGAGGGAACAAGGAGCTACAAAAGGTATAGTGAGAACATCTAATTAGAAACATGTCTTCCTTTATTTAATCATCTGCAGAAAGAGGCTGTGACAACTCGCACTCATGTGCAAACTCAGAGCATGCCACTTGTTGCCCAGGTAGGCTGAGAAAAGACTGGTCAGTTTAGCATGAGAATGGGCGCACACCTGCCTCATTCCATAGATCTTACCCCATGCTGTCTTGATGCAGAGTCTGAACCTACCATGTGGATTAACAGATGGCCTGTTAAAGGCTGGCCCTGGATCCTGCTGCGGGGCTAGCAAACAAGGAGTTCACTTTGGGCACTAAGCTGAGCTGAGCTTGGTAGGCCAGTCTGTGTTGAGTGTAGGGATGTACGGATTTTGTTAAGTCCTTTCCATCTGTGTCGCATGGAATCATAAAATCCTAGAATCCTAGAATTGTAGGGTTGGAAGGGGCCTACAAGGCCATCTAGTCCAGCCCAGGAATCCAAGTCATGGATTGTCGTGTGCCTTTTGTTCCATTGTCCACTCACACAGGTGGATTCCATTTTTTTTTCTCATTATGCGGAAAAATATGCAAATGATTCTGTAAGGGGGTTTGCAACAACGTATGTAATTTACCTTAGTACATAACTAAGTGTATTGTCCCCCATTCCATTCAACCTCTCCCCTGTGTATATTTACCCATCTCAGCAGAAACTTGCATATTTTCCTATGAATAAATATTCATAAATTTGGGGAAAGTTAAAAAAAAAAAAAAGATCCGGAAATCCATGAACTCTGTGCAGCCTGAAGGGGTCACTCTGCAGCGGATTCCACAGGTCGGATTCTTAGAAATCCACACTCATTTAGGCCATCTTGAATTTCTCCAGCATCCCTAATTGTCACACATCTTGATCTTTCATTCTGTTGTCCGCTCATCGATGGGATCGTAGTTTTTTTAAGGGATGTACAAGAATTTTGTTCCATGTGCACAAGTGTGCATTAGCATTAATGTGCATTAGCACAAGTGTGAATTTCCGCAAGTCCCCACAAAGTTAAAAAACCCGGGATCCATGCGACTCAGAAAGCACCAGGTTGCACAGACTGGATTCATAGACATCTGAATCCATTTGAATCTGTAGTGGATTTTTCTGGCATCTCCTGTTGAGACTACTGTCTCCAGTGAGCTAGGGGAAAGGAAAGTGCTAAGTGCCTTTGACCTTCCCCCACCCCCGGGGCTTTGCGGGGTGCTTGGGCACTAATGAGAAAAATGAACTTTCATCAATTATCCTTTCAAGAACTATGTTTCTTTTTCCATTTTTCAGTTTGATGTCATTTGTTCTAGATAAAAAACAGTGGGACACAGCTTTCCTTTGAGGCCATATTACCAAGCATGATAAGCACTACAAAAGTATAAATGCTATAAATTATAAGAAAACTGCAAATCAACTGGGGGAGGGGTGTGTGCTGAAGGTGATCCTCACCCATGGCATCCACTGCCCCAGGACTGTATTTTACAGATTTGAGGGTCTCTCCTACCTTTTGGATCCTTAGAATCCTGGGGTACAGCATTGCCTCAAATAGACACTGCCCAAAGCTGCCACAAAGGGTCACTAATGGAAGTCCGTTGTAGTGCTCGTCCAGGGTGGGTCAGGTGATACTCCCCAGCCCCTAGAAAAGCTTCAGTGTCTGGCTTAGTCCTGGTCTGAGCAATGCAGAAAATGTGCTTTTGTTGAATATGGTCTGCTTAGAGATCAGCAGACAAGTAATGTGTGAGTTCCTTGAAGTTCTCCGAATTCTTCCTCAAAGCTTGTTTCACCTCATTTGGATTCCATCGTGTGTGTGTGTGTGTGTGTTTCTTTTCTGATCAGGAAAACTGTGCATTTTTTAATGGGAAAAATGCGCATTTTTAAAAGTGTGCATTTTTCCCAACTGAAAAAAATGTACATTTTATAAAAAATGCACAGCATTAAAATGTGCATTTGATACTGTGCATTATAAAAATGCAAATTTCTCTATGGAAGGAAATATGCATTTCCCTCCTTAGCATAAAACATGAAAATACAGATATTCAGGGGATTTGTGCAAATGTACATTTGCGCAAGTATGCATACGTGCAGTTTTGGACGTGCACATTTGTGCAAGTGTGCACTTTCAAACATGAATGCAAGTTCCGGCAGTTTCAAAGATTTCCTGAGAATTGCGTTCCTCCTCGCCTTTGCATTCGGGGCATATTCAGACGTTTTGCGAACACAAACAAAATTCTTGTACATCCCCAAGCTGGCTTGTGCTCTGCCTTCAACTGTACAGGAGCTGGGACTGAGAGAAGGTAAAATGCCCTGCATTTGTTCTTCCCAATCCCCGCTGGGGGAATTCATAGTTAGATTCAACTGGCTGCACACACAGTCCAAGAAAAGAGAATAATAATATACCACTCATTAGGAGTACCACTGAGCAAACAGTTTGGCCAGATATTTCCCCAGGCTGTCGCGCCTGATGCTGCTCCTTGCCTCTCACTCACCTGGCGCCTGACCTTTTCGGAATTTCACTGCTTCTCTCTCTCTGGCTGGTGTAGCGGCAGCGCAGGATCTGTGCTGTTGAGTTTCGGTGGTCAACGACTAACTTCTTAACAATCACGCTTGGCTAACCACAGTTGGCACTTGCAATAATTGCAGGTACAGTACACAGGAAGGAAGTTCAAGAGGAAAGGAGAGCAGTCACTGAAGAACTGCTGAGCCCAGATGTAACTGTAATACTTGCATGTTCTTCCTCTGTTCAGCCCTAACTAACAGAGGAAGAACGTGCAAGTTCTTATTGATTGATTGATTGATTGTCATTTCTATATTGCCCAATAGCTGAAGCTCTCCAGGTGGTTCACAACCCCCTCCCCTCTCCCCACTCAGTTGCCTCCATTGTGTCTATTTCTGTATTGCAAAGCTCTTGGAGCACAGACCCTCTTATTCTTTGTCACATGCCATAGACAGCCAGTGAGGTGTGATGGTTAGAGTGTTATATTACTATGTTCTGTTTAGTGTTCGTACAACGCATTAGGTGGGGGGCTTTCAGTTCTGAAAGGTGGTTTAGAAAACTGCCAATCAATCAATCAATGGATCGATCCATCCATCAATCGCTGACTTTATAAATATCCAGCATCAGCTCCTCCTGCATCGTTTTGAATGAGGAGCACAGCTGTGAGTTGGGTGGATCACCGCACAAGAAGCTATGCAAGCTTCATTTGCTGAAATTCCCTCTTCCGCACTGCTATCGCAGTTGCAGGTAGGGATGGACGGACACCACTGCATCCATGCTTGGCTGGAGCTCCAGCAGCCATCACTGCCTCTTGTCCAGGCGAGCCGGGCCGTGCGAGTCCCCGGACAGCTCGGCGACCCTTCCGCTCGTGTCCGGGCCTGGCTTGCATGCATCTTTCCTCCATATGTCCTCCTTTGCAGGTGCCAGTTGAATGCAAGATGGGGGGCTCTTGTTTTCCATTAGCCTATCGTTGCACACAACAGTGGCCCTAGAGGGCATTTTTGAAATAACACTTAGGAAAAACAAGAGCTCCCACCTTGCGTTAAAATGGCCGCTGCAAAGGATGGGCGAGGAAGGACGTGCGTGAGCGGATGGGCCTGGCACGTCCTCATGCCCTGCCAGCACTGCTGCCAACATGGCAGCCAAGCTGGGAGGGGGAGAAGGAAGCAGTGATGCTGACAGAACAAGTTGGCAGCGCAGGGCGAGCTGATCCCGGGTGCTACCGAGCTCCGGGGCACTCCGCGGCCCGGTCCATCAGCACCTCACGGCTCGGTGAGTGGGGTCCGAGAGGACAAGCGCAGGGGCATCTGCCAGCTTCCAGACCCAACTGGGTGCCCATGAAAACCCTAGTTGCAGGTCCCCAGTCCTCTTTTGCATCTGAGCGCCCTAAGTTTAAGTCTGTGACTGAGAGATGTAGGGGAGCTGAAGGCTGTGTGCTGCAGCGGTACAGAATATGGGTGTTGCAATTTCCTAGATTTCCTAGGGAGCCAGTGTCGTGTTGTGGTTAGGGATGGCGGAGAATTCTGCCATGGACTCCAATGAGGCTGGATCCAGCCCCCCAGAGTCTGTGGCGGAACAGACCAGTCACCTCCACCACCCTGTGAAGTTCGCGCTGGCCAGATCCTATCTGCAGCCAGCCGGGTCTGGGTCTGTCCGCTGCCATCCGCTGCCGGTCTGTGGATGCAAATGGCGTTCGCTACGCCAGACGCCATTTGTGTCCACAGACCAGCAGCGGTTGGAAGTCCGGCAGTGGACAGACCAGGCCGGCGGCTCTGCGGACTCACCGCGGAGCGGAGCCGGCCGGGGAGGATTCCGGGGGGAGGAACAGATCACCTCCCTCCCTGTGGACCCCCAGTGGACTCAAGTGAGTGGGGTTTGTACACCCCTAGTCGTGGTTAGAGAACTGGAATGGGACTCGGGAGATCCAGCTTCTAGTCCCCACGCTGCCAAGAAGCTCACTGGGTGACTTTGGGGTAGTCACTGACTCTCAGCCTAACCTCCCTCACAGCATTGTAGTGAGGATAAAATAGAGAGGGGGAGGACTCTATCAGCAGCCTTGGGCTCCTTGGAGGAAAGGTGGAATACAAGTGTAACAGATAAATAAATACATGTACATGGAGGATGGCTACTTGGCCATTCAGCCTCAGCTCAAGAGTCTCTAACAGAGTGCCCGCCCCCTTCTGAGACAATCGGTTCCACCATCAAACATCTCGTTTTGTGTTCATGTCCTCAACAGCATTGTAGCAGCAAAGCCAGGATCCAGAGCAGGCTGGAAAACAAGTCTGTTAAACCTCTGGCCAGCAAGCCAAATCCAAAGTCCCGATCTGGCCGTCTGGGGTTCCCCAGAAGGCCACACATCCCTCCCCATGACACCAGGTGGTTAGAATCATAGAATCATCAAATGGTAGGGTTGGAAGGGGCTTACAAGAACCTCGAGTCCAACCCCCTGCTCAGTGCAGGAATCCAAGTCAGAGCATCCCTGACAGGGGGCTGTCCAGCCTCATCTTGAGTGCCTCCAGGGTGGGAGAGCCCACCGCCTCCCCAGGGAATGGGTTCCATTGTCTTATTGCTCTAACAGTCAGGACGTTTTTGATGATGTCCAGCCAGAATCTGGCTTCCTGTCACCTGAGCCCATTCTTTGGTGTCCTGCACTCTGGGATGATGGAGAAGAGATCCTGGCCTTCCTCTCTGGGACAACCTTTCAAAGACTTGAAGAGCGCTATCCTGTCTCCCCTCAGCCTTCTCTTCTCCAGGCTAAACATGCCCAGTTCTTTCAGGCTCTCCTCACAGGGCTTTGTTTCCAGTCCCCTGATCATCTCCGTTGCCCTCCGCTGAACCCTCTCCAGCTTCCTACTCCCCACCCCCAGGGGTTCCTACTCCCCACCCCCAGGAGTAGCATTTGGTGGTCTCCCAGTGTTCCCCTACCACTGGAATGGAGCTCCACAAGCTTCTCCAACTTGGAACTCAGGTTGAAAGAGGTTCTGCAAGGGATTCCCAAGGAGCTGTTCACTCAGCAAAGGTCCTGAGGATGCTGGAGGATTGATATGCGCACTGCCTGCGCCTCCTCTTCCTGAGCTGATCCTCTCTGCTGCTTAAGTGTAGAGCTGGGCAGCAATGGCACCTCCCATTTCTCCACCTGACATGTGGGCCGAGAAATCGCAGGGACAATTTCACCAAATTGCTCCAGGGGAAGGAGGGTTCCTCCAACCGCTCCTCACAGGCAGGGCTCACAATTGGCAGGGGTTGTAGCACAGCTTCTTTCTCTTTTCTTAAGGGCAGGAAGCTGAGGAGGCTACAGGCCTCCAGAGAGACGAGTGTATAATGAAAAACGCCCACGCACACTCCTTGGCCACCTTGTAAGGTGCTAGGAAGTGGCATCTGCTACACCTCCTTCTCACCCCCACTGATGTCTGGTCCAGAGCAAGAGGCAGGTGAACATCCAGGTTGCAATGGGAAGAGGAGGAAGAACTCCGGGGGCTCACCTTGGTGGGCCCCTGCTGGTGTGTAGGCCCTTGGCAGATGCCCAGCCATGTCTACCTTTGATGCCAGCCCTGATGGCAGGCTGAGAAGGTAAGAAAAAGGAGCTTGTGCTGGACCTGCAACTGGGTGGGAAACCCCTGTCTGGATTTCAAGAATCCAGCTCTTTCCAGAGGCAATACAATCCCCTTGCCCAGCTGCAAACATCAAAGTTTTCCACCCTAAGCCCAATCAAGGCTGCTTAGTGGCGAATTACGACTTAAAGCTCTTTCGGGGAGATTGAGGGCGATTTGGTTCTTTTTTTAAACTGCAGAAGAGCAGCAATGCAAAATTCTTAGCTGCTGGCTGGACAGATGCAGCGGCACAGCCCTTCCCAGCTGAGAGGAACATCCTGGCTGGTTCGCTTGGCAGGGGGCACTGGGCTCCATGGGGCTGCCCTTGAAGACCTTCTGGAGATGGCAGCTGCTTCAAAGTGCATCCATCAGCCCAGTTCCAGCAGTGGCCGTGGCCAGAGCCAAATGTGGTCACATGGATGGATGTGACTCTTGGTTTCTTTCAGTATGAAACGGGGGGGGGGGGAAGAGATTTGCATCCAGGCATTCTTCTCCTCCATCTTATTTCTTGAGTTATTTTTTTTCTGTCTATTTATCTGAAGTCTTTCTATCCCATTCCTCAGCCACAAATGCTCCCAAGAGTGGTTGATGTACGATCAGGAAAACAGGACAGTCCCTTTCTGCAGGCTTACAATCCAAAATGTATTATCTATTTATTTGTTTATTTCATAGCTATACCACCCAATGGCCAAGGCTCCATGGATGGTTTAAAGATATTAAAACCATGAGGTGCAGCATAAAACAATATAAAATATGAATGACAGAGGTGTTAAGGATGGTGTGGGCACCCAACTCGGTCTGGGAGTCCATTGGGCTCCCCCCCCGACCTGCACCCATGGACCACACCCACTGAGGCTCTGGCTTTGCTCACTCCCCCTCGCGCCCTCCCAGATGTTCCCTGCACTCATCTAGGGATGGCGTGGGTGCCCGTTTTGGCCCGCAAATCTGCCAGACCACTGGTGTGGCACCCCCTGAGCTGTGCTTGCCAGTCCCTCCTCCCTGCTTGCTGGTCCCCGGACCGCCCTCCCATGCTCGGCGATTGGCATGCAACTTATGCGGACCCGTCCGCCTCCACACTGATTGCCATGTTTTTTTAAAAAACATGGCGATTGGCAGTCTATGCCCATAGACCTATACGCAAAATAGCGCCATGGATCTGAGTATATGGAAGATTCACAGCGCTTTTTGGATACAAGTCTATGTGCCCACATAGACGTATACACAAAAAGGGCTGTGGATTTCCTATACACACAAGATTCATGGCACTATTTTGCATATGACTGTGGGCATAGACTGCCAATTGGCATGTTTTTTAAAAACATGGCGATCGGCGCAGAGGCGGACAGGTCCGGGTAAGTTGCAGGCTGGTCACAGAGCACAAGATGGGCTTGAATGCAGCCTGGGGACCGGTGAGTGGGGGCAGGGGCTGGGCAGGCATCTGAAGAACCTGGAGGGGGGGTGCCCATCCATCCCTACACTCACCTGGACTGGACCCAACCGTGAGCACCCACCATTTTGCCGAGCTTATTTTTATGGCATAAGGAGATCATAAGAAGGCGTGTGTTTAAATATGCACAAATTTAGGCTGGGAAAGGCTGATCTACACAATATTAGAGTCATCAATGGCCCATTTACCCCTCTAATATTGCGTATATCAAGCTTTCCCAGCTCGAATTTGCGCATATTTAGGTCAAAGTCAGTGCTTTACAGCCGCAAATGGCATACAGTACGCCATTAATGGCTGTATTTTTCCCCGTGATAGGCTAATGGCAGACGCCATTAGCCTATCGCATCTTCTAAGGAGCTGGAGAGCCAACCTGCAGGAAATCCTTGGGCCAGGAAATCCTCCGGAGCCAGAGGTAAGTGCATCCACTCTGCTGTGGTCTCCGGAGGTCAGATTCTTTGGAATCCGGCCTCATTGGAGTATGCGGCGGAATTCTCCGACATCCCTACTCATTGCTTGCTCATCCTGCCTCTAATACTGGTTGCCTTTCAGCACAAGGATGAGAGGCTGTGAACACTTGGCAACATGACCGGCAAAAAGGGTTTGCATAGTGGGGTGCTTGTGGACAGCCTGTGCCACGGCCCACAGCTCCTCCTCGGCCCCATTGCAACCTGCTTGTTCCCCTGCCTCTCGCTCCGGCCCAGACAATGGTGGTGGTGAGAAGGAGGAGCAGGAGATGCCACGGCCTAGTTGCTCCCAGGCTCCCGGCCTGCCAAGCAAGCAGGTGGGAGCCATGATGAGGAAGAGGAGGAGGAAGATCAGCTGGGGACAGTGGTGATGAGAAGGTCGACTCGCTGAGGGAGGGAACACATCGGTGGTGCCTTGCCCAAGGGCGCTCCAAAACCAGCAGAGAGACGTGGCAAATTCTCTATCCCATCCTGATCAAGGGAAAAGGAACTGATCCTGGTGTACAAACGTTTCTCCCCTTTGCCACTGGCTCATCTGCCAATCATACCATTCCAATGCCTGTTACAGGCAGTGGGGGCTGGTGGCCACAGTTTTGGTGGTGCCATGCATCCATCCTGGGTTTCAGTCTGAACCAGCCAGAACTCTAGATGTACCTGCACAGAAGGCACATGCTATTTTGGGCTGCATTAATAGAAGCATAGCTTCCAAATCATGTAAAGTACTAGCTCCCCTCTACTCATCACTGGTTAGGCCTCATCTGGAGTACTGTGTCCAGTTCTGGGCACCACACCTTAAGAAGGATGCAGACAAGCTGGAGTATGTTCAGAGGAGGGCAACAGGGATGATCAGGGGACTGGAAACAAAGCCCTATGAAGAGAGACTAAAGGAACTGGGCATGTTTAGCTTTGAGATTAGAAGACTGAGGGGAGATAGGATAGAGCTCTTCCAAGTCCTTGAAAGGTTGTCACAGAGAAGAAGGCCAGGATCTCTTCTCGATCATCCCAGAGTGCAGGACACAGAATCATGGGCTCAAGTTACAGGAAGCCAGATTCTGGCTGGACATCAGGAAACCCCCCCAAGCAAAACAGAACCAGGGTTTCAGCATGGTGTTATGGGCCCAATAGGCTCGAAAAGTTCCTGAAGCCCACTAGGCCGGTTAGAGCAATATGACAATGGAACCTATTGCCTGGGGAGGTGGTGGGCTCTCCCACGCTGGAGGCATTCAAGATGAAGCTGGACAACCACCTGTCAGGGATGCTCTGACTTGGACTCCTGCACTGAGCAGGCGGTTGGACTCAAGGGTCTTATAGGCCCCTTCCAACCCTACTACTCTATGATTCTATGATTCTATGCTGAACCCTATCTCCAAAATAGTTTCAGCACCTTGAATGGCTCCTTTAGAGTTCTGGCTGGTTCTGACTGAAACCCAGAGCAGATTCACAGTCCCACCAAAATCAGAGCCACCAGCCTCCAGTGGTTACAGGTACATCTCTGTTGTGAAAAAACAAAGGAAAAGCTTCAGCAGTACTACCTGCAGGGACTAATAAATGGGTTTTTTTGACCTTGTGATTAGTAATTTCCCCTTAATTGCTTGAAGACAATCAGGTTTATTCTTGGCTCGTCTTCTTTCCCTCAAGACGGGAGGGATGCATCAAGCCGGGAGGGCTGGTGCTTCCTGCCTCTTGTTTTCCATCTTTTTGCTTGTTTCCATGTTCTCCCTATTATGTGCCGTATGTTAGACTCATTACCACGCTAAATATAAACTCATAAATAAAAATAGCAGCTGCAGGGAAGGCGCATGGGGCAGGGCGGTGTAATTACTCCGGTTGGATTTGGGCCAAGGCATGGTAACGCTCGGCGACAGAGGCTCTCAATTATCGCAAGTGGCCTGGCTTGAGTGGGAAGCGGACTCCAGAAGACGGCGCGTCCAGATGCAGGAGGGCGGCCACTTGGCATCCAACTCAAACATGCCCAGTCCTTTCAGTCTCTCCTCACAAGGCTTTGTTCCCAGTCCCCTGATCATCTTCGTTGCCCTCCTCTGAACCCTCTCCAGCTTGTCTGCATCCTTCTTCAAGTGTGTGCCCAGAACTGCACACAGTACTCCAGATGAGGCCTAACCAGTGCTGAGTAGAGGGGAACTAGTACTTCCTGGGATTTGGAAGCTATGCTTCTATTAATGCAGCCCAAAACAGCATTTGCCTTTTTTGCAGCCACATCCCATTGTTGGCTCATATTCAGCTTGTGATCAACAACAAGTCCAAGATCCTTCTTGCTGGTAGTGTTGTTGAGCCACGTATCCCCCATCTTGTAACTGTACATTTGGTTTCTTTTTCCTAGGTGCATTGATCCCTATTAAATGTCATTCTGTTGTTTTCTGCCCAGCGCTCCAGCCTATCAAGATCACTTTGAGTTTTGTTTCTTTCCTCCAAAGTATTAGCTATCCGGCCCAAATTTGTGTCCTCTGCAAATTTGATCAGCATTCCCTGCACCTCCTCCTCCTAGTCATTAATAAAAATGTGGAAGAGCGCTGGGTACTTTTCAACGGAAGAGTCCTTGCAGGGAAATCACTTATTTTCAATGATCTGAAAGGAATCTCTATCAGGCGTCAAGCAGGGTGCTCGAGGGGGTGACGTCGTCAAAGCACATGGACCCAGTTGAGGCCTTGGCACATGCGTGGCGAGGCCTAGCAGGCTTCAGGAACTTTTCGACCCTATCGGGCCCATCACACCATGCTGAAAACCCTGGTTCTGTTTTGCTTGGGGGTTCTGCCAAGGCAGCAATCCCAATCTGTCACAGAAATCTGTTTTGGGCAACACCCGTACGCTCAAGCTTGTCTACTATTGATTTTTATTTCGGGGCGGGAGGCGGGGGTTCCACAAAATCTAAAACTGGAGATGTGTGAGAGACTTGCCAGGGGCATGTCATCAATGCTGCTAAAATGAGGGCATAGTAGCCACAATGGGGGATGTGTGGATTTGGTGAACAATTTGCCCCCGTATATTGCTGTTCCTCCAACTGGCTTTCAAAGGCTGGGATGGATGCAGTTTGCAGGGAGGCTGGAAGGCAGGAGAAAGGCAGCGTGACATGATACGCATATGCTCGCCATGCTGACGTCTGTGTGTGTGCGCGTAGGGATGAGGCTCGCCTGGTTTAAAATAGCCCCTACCCCCCAACCAACGCTCTTTCCTTTCCAGCGGCTCTGTGGAAGGCTGTCGGAACACGCCTTTGGCTTGTGGTTCAGAGCAAGTGGAGGGTGGCAGTGACAGGAGGTGAATGTCTAGCCTTGGCCACTTTCTGGGAGCAGGGGTCTGCAGCCCTGTTCCAGATGCCCCCCATTCTCTTCGCTGCAGTGTGTGCAACTGCCACATGAAGTTGCTTTGTGCCTCTTCTGGGGGGCCTTCAGAGACGGTAGTCAGACACTGTCTGGCCTTCTAGGCCTTAGAAGGGCTTGTTTGGGAGTGGCCATTGTAGCCTACTGTTGGCCACTTGCCTTATTGCCCATTGCAGAGTGGAGGCGAGTTTTAGGCTTGGCCGTCGTTCGATTTAAGCCTCCCTTCATAGAAAGTCCCCATGTGGCCTTCAGGCTGGGCGGGTGGTAGGGTCTCCGTGAGGGCTGATGCAGTTTAAAGGCCTATTGGGCCTAGTTCAGGCCTGTAGTGCCTAGTTCTTGCCTAATTAGATTGCCTTGCTGTCCACATTTTGTCAGGTTGCATTACTTTCTTTCTGCGGGCCCGTTCAAGCGTTTGCCATCGTTCGTGTTTTCTTTAACTTCGACTAGTCGTTGTTGTTACTATGACTCAGAAGAAAGGCCAAGGGTCTACAAAAGGGAAAGGGAGAGCCCCTAGTCCCAAGCCTGCAGCAAAGTGCCCACCTCTTATACCTGACTCTTCACTGGATGATGATGCACCTGACATGCTCAACGTGTTAGCGGTAGGAATGTGTGGATTTTATTGAATGTGTTCCTGATGAGTTTTGCGGGTTGTCGGGCATCTTTTTTTTTTTTTTAGGGCTATACAAGAATTTTGTTTCACTTTCATGAATGCTGAGGGGGATACGTGGCTCAACAACACTACGAGTGAGAAGGATCTTAGAATCCTTGTCGATCACAAGCTGAATATGAGCCAACAATGTGATGTGGCTGCAATGTGATGTGGCTGCAATTTATGCTGCATTCATAGAAGCATAGCTTCCAAATCCCTGGAAGTACTAGTTCCCCTCTCCTCAGCACTGGTTAGGCCTCATCTGGAGTACCGTGTCCAGTTCTGGGCACCACATTTTAAGAAGGATGCAGACAAGCTGGAGAAGGTTCAGCGAAGGGCAACAAAGATGATCAGGGGACTGGAAACAAAGCCCCGTGAGGAGAGACTGAAAGGACTAGGCATGTTTAGCCTTGAGAAGACTGAGGGGAGATATGATAGCACTCTTCAAGTCCTCGAAAGGCTGTCCCAGAGAGGAAGGCCAGGATTCGATCATCCCAGACTGCTGGACACGGAAAAATGGGCTCAAGTGACAGGAAGCCAGATTCCGGCTGAACATCAGGAGAAACTTCCTGACTGTTAGTAGGGATGTACGAAAGTCACTTACATTTGCGGAGCTTGGATTCACGGTGGGGGGGAGGCACTCCGTCCCTCCCCCTGGAATCCTCTCTGGGCCTGCTCCGCGGAGTTCCGGCCGCGGACGGGCTGCTGAGGACGCAAATGGTATTTTGCGTATTTACGTAGCCTATCACGGCTATGATGAAGAAGCGAATGGCAGCTGCAGGGCGGCCGCCATTCGCAAGTCAGTGTGGATGGCAGCAGGTAAGTGCTCCGTTTCGTGCGCCGTTCGTGGGTTGGGGGGGCGGGGGCTCCGTTCCGCCATGGATTTCGGGGGGGCTGAATGCACTGGCATTTGGCCTCACCGAGATCTGTGGCGGAATTCTCTGACATCCCTAACTGTTAGAGCAATACGACAATGGAGCCAATTCCCTAGGGAGGCGGTGGGCTCTCCCACGCTGGAGGCATTCAAGATGAGGCTGGACAGCCACCTGTCAGGGATGCTCTGACTTGGATTCCTGCATTGAGCAGGGGGTTGGACTCGATGGCCTTGTAGGCCCCTTCCAACCCTACTATTCTATGATTCTATGATTCTAATGCGCATTAGTGCTAATTTGCAGTTCTGTGATGCACATTTGTGTTAATATGCATTAGCGCTAATGCATATCAGTACAAGTATGAATTTGCACAAATCCCCCAACACTAACAAAACGGTTCACAAGTCCACGTAATCCATATGGCTCGGAAAAAGCCAGTCTGTAGAAATCCAGACCCAATTGAATCAGTTGTGGATTTCTGTGGCATCCCTAGTTGACAGGCTGCCCTAGAGAACAACTGGGACAGACAAAGGCAATCCCATTTGCCTAAAGAAAAAGTGGTGGAACAAAACTGGAAGGATTCTTGTAAGCCATGCAATAAGACATCTGTGTTTGATATTCCAGCTTGATTGTCTGCCTTGGAGGCTGAGTCTCAAAACCTACTCCAACATGGGTCCTGATCTCCTGCTGGTTGATTGACCTGATGCCACTAGGACTACTCCCATATGCTCCTGCAGAACCACCTTTTGCTGTTGGCTCCCTGCCATCGCACTTCCAGGCCTGTCCTGCGTACTGCTCCTGTGGCTACTGAGCCCCACCTGCATGGCAGTATGGGCAGGGTTGGCCATATGTGGCCACATTTGGCTTGGCAGGAGTGTTCTTCATGACTTTTCTGTGACTGACACAGATCTGCAGTGTCATAACCCCTGCCCTTCAGCCTTCCAGTATGCAGCAGAGGATCCTGATGAGGACGAGATACAGGCTACTTTCTCAGGGGTGGAAAAGTCAGCACCTTATTCAGGGCCCTCCCAGCAAGAGGACACAGCCTTCCATCATCCTCTGATTCAGGGGATGAGTCCCTGGGGGAACCTCCATCTTCCCAGCCTCACAGAAGTCTCAGGCTACAAGATCCAACAAGGATTCTTTAACCGTCCAGTCAGCTCCTCCAGGAGGGGTGGAACTGAACACACTATAAGTCCTGTAAGCCTACATTAGGCTTTAGCAGGCTTTAGCTCCCTGCTGAGACAACATCCTCCTATTGTCCTAGTAGGAGACAGAGCTCCAGCCAGCAGGACCCACTTGGAGCTATCTAAGACTTTATTTTCCTCCTGCCTGCAATCCAACCCCATCTGCCTTACCTCCCATCATGCAGTCAGTTTTTTTTTGCATCTGGGAAGCATGAGATGGTTCCAGATGGGGCTGACATTCTGCTGGAATGAGCAGAAAAACAGGTCAAAAATAAAAACAGGAGTGAGCCAAAGCCAGCTTTGAAGGGATTCTTGGAGAATGTGGGCGACCTCAAAAATCACTGCAACCCCCATTCCTAAAAAAAAAAAATCAGATGTGGCCTTCTGCTCTGCAACATCTTTCGCTCTTTGTCCTTGGAAGGGGAGAAGTACCACGGGGCTGAGTTGCACCCGGAAAAATCGGTTTGACCCTTCGGTGCTCATCCCCACCTCCACCAGACCCCACCCCAAACTGACAATGTACTGGAGATGGAAAGAGAGCTTAAGTCAAGAAATGATTTCCCCCTTCTCATTTCTCTTCAACCTCTGCAAATAGCTGGAACTGCTGAAGGGTTCCCTCCCTCTCATTAGCCACTTCTAATTGTGTCATTAGTAATTAATGACTTTTTAGTGGAGACACTTTATTTTTAATTAAAAGAAGGGAAGTACAATAAAATTGCCCGTTTTATCTCACAGACTCTGTCTGTTACGCTACTCACTGACACCTTCAAGCGGGTTGGCAAAGATGCTGCCCCCTGGTGAGGAAGAGTGGGAAGCAATACAATTTGTACCTCTAAAAAGTGAGGTGCTGAGTGCATGCCCAATGCAGGACTCCACAGATTTTCCGGTTTTGCCCTCCAATTGGAAAGCTCCAAGCTTGAACTCAGAATTCAAGAACGGACTTTGGAAGCTGAAGGTTCGAAATAGTCTTCAGCACCTGGGATGAAGTGTGGGATCGCTTCATCACTTTGTTTTTTTGGCAGATATCGGTCAAATATGACACCCCATAAGCTACCAGGAGTTGAATCCGAACTATGGGCTCTTCTACACAAGGCCGATCATCAGCTGCATCCACTTTTGGTTTCCTTGCAGAATTGCAATCTGAGCACTACATGAAGAGTGTTTCCTTTCCTGCTTTTCGGCTACATAACCTCGAGGTAGCACTGTGATATAGTGGAATAGCACAAAGACCCCCCAACCCGGAAGCCGCTTTGCAGCTTCCAAGGCGGGCCTGATCCGGCTCGGGCAGATTCGCCCCCCCCCGACTCGCCTCAGCTCTGAACCTGAAGTGGGGTTTGGATGTCGAACCACGCTTCGGGTCCCCCCTGACACCCCCACGCAAAGCCCGTTACCTTGCCACCGCCGCCCTCGCCGCCCTTGCTGCTGTCGCCGCTGTCCTCGCAGCTGCCAACTGCTGAGGCCTGGACGGGCATGTCGAGTCTTAGTGCAGGGAGCCGGCATTTTAAAAATGGCAACCTCCTGGAACTTTGTGGTGACAGTGAGGATGGCAGCAGCGACAGAGGCAGTGATGGCGGTGGCAGCTGTGGCTCAGGTAAGGACCTGGAGCTGCAGGGGGGCTGGGCCTGTGGGGCTGAGCTGGGGGGGCTGAAGCTCCGAAGCTCAACAAGCACTTTGGAGAGCCCCCGACCCTCTCCGGGTTGCTTCGTGCCCCCTCCGCTTTGCCTCGGAAGGGGCACAAAGTGAGCCGAAGCAGCCCGCTTCGACTCGGGGTCCGGGCCTTGGGACAAAGCGGTGCACAGCCCTAACAAATACAAAAGTGGAAAAACTTTTCTTTCACTTTCATTAAAAATTACCGCATTTCCCCTGAACTAAAACAAACAAGCAAAAAAATGCAGAAAGTGGCCATTAGACACAGAATCAACACTGGAGAGCCACACGTTGCCTAAAGAACCCATAAACAACCACGAGTCAGGAATGACAAGTGCGCAATAAATGCATCATGAAGAAAAGCTCTATCTGACAGTGGCAGCTCATATCTGTGCACTGATACCACATGTGGTGAACCACTGAGCTGCTGATGTCAGCCTCTCAGTAAAACACCCTCAGGACTGGGCCGGCTCTATCCACTTGGCTGGCCATTGGATTCCTGTGGACAAGAAGGACTATAAGAGTCCTTCCTGTATAAGAGTCCTTCCTGTCCTTCCTGGAATGGGGTTCCTGTTCCAGTAGTGCCTTCCTGGAACAGCACGGGATTCCAGAGCTCTGGGGCATCACTCTGGTGTGTTCTTGTAGCCTTGATTCTTTACTGATTCTGACTTGAGGGTTGCTCCTTGACCCTACCTCTGGGTTTTTGCTCTAGGTCTGACTTGCTCGTATGTCCTGGCTTATTTCAGAGCATCTGGGTCGCTGTTTTTATATCTATCTATCTATCTATCTATCTATTGAAGAACATAAGGAGAACCTTCCTGCTGGATCAGACAAGGGTCCATCTAGTCCAGTTTTCCATTCACACAGTGGCCAACCATGGGAAACTCATAAGCAGGACATGACTGCAACAGCATCCTCCCACGCATGTTCCCCAGCAACTGGTACATAGTGCCTTTGATCCTGAAGGTGGCATATAGCCATCAGGACTAGTAGCCATCAGTAGCCTTCTCCTCCATGAATTTCTCCGATCCGTCTTTAACGCCATCCATATTGGCGGCCATCACGACATCTTGTGGAAGTGAATTCCAGAGTTTAACTATGTGCCATGTGAAGGACCTCCTTTTATCTGTCCTGAATCTCCCACCAATATGTATTTATTAATTATTTAATGTATGAGATGCCCTAGAGTCAAGGCACATGATAAAAACCAGCACAATAAAACCAATAACATCACCTAAAAACAAAATTAAAAGCAGCAGTAACAACCCATTTGAAAAGCAGAAGATAAATAAGAAGGCAACATGGAGAAAGGAAGTTTTAAAACAGATGAGGGGGAGTAAAAGAAATAGCAAGCTAATTTAAAAAGTCAGGGGAGCATGGAAAAGAATATCCCCCTGGTGTCGGAAAGACAACCAAGTTGGTGCCCAGAGAATCTCTCTTGGGACAGCATGCCACAATTTGGAAGTCATGGCTAAAAAAAAGTTCAACTCATGGGTAGCTACCTACCGAATCTAGGTATGCAGAGGGTCTTGGAGTAGGCCCTCAGATGGTGACCTCACGGTATAGGCAGGAACATATGGGATGTGTATTTCAGGTTCCTTCAAACACGCTACATTGTGCATCCTGCATTCCGGTTATTGAATGCGGTCCAGCGTAACATGAAAAATACAACCTAGATGAGTTTGTATGTCTGACAGTGCATCGATATTCTCCCCCCACCCTCCCGCTGAGTAATACAAGTGTGCAGCTGTGCGCTGACAAGAAATGACACAAGGACGTATTCTGGTGCAATCATGCTTACGGTTTAAGCAAGATTGCATTTTTGCGGCGATGTATCAATGCATGCTGGTAATGTAGTGACGGTGAGGAGACACAAGTGAATGGATCAAAAGCTGCAGCAAACTGAGCATGCCCAATGCTTTGCACAAAATTCAGAATTTTTTAGAAGAACAGTTGAGGACACCTAATGCATGGGTTCCACTTTGGAAAGAAGACTAGGTAAGTCTGGTACCCCATGGAAATGGGGAGAAGTGCAGTTGAGGAGAATTTGGGAGCCACCCCAGCTATGGATGAGGGAGGCAGCAGCATTTCTTCAGACAGCACTGTGGACTTTACTACCACAAGATGCAGTGATGGCCACCAACTTGGAGAGCTTTAAAAGTGGATTAGACAAATTAGACAAACTATATTACTGCCAGTATCATAGAATCATAAACAGTAGGGATGGAAGGGGCCTGTAAGACCCTCGAGTCCAGCCCCCTGCTCAGTGAAGGAATCCAAGTCAGAGCATCCCCAACAGATGGCTGTCCAGCCTCGTCTTGAAGGCCTCCAGTGTGGGAGAGCCCACCACCTCCCTAGGGAATTGGATCAGTTGTCGTATTGCTCTAACCATCAGGACATTTTCCCTGATGTTCAGCTGGAATCTGGCTTCCTTTCACTTGAGCCCATTCTTCCGTGTCCTGCACTGTGGGATGATCAAGAAGAGATCCTGGCCTTCCTCTCTGGGACCACCTTTCAAGGACTTGAAGAGTGCTATCCTGTCTCCCCTCAGTCTTCCCTTCTCAAGGCTAAACATGCCCAGTTCTTTCAGTCTCTCCTCATAGGGCTTAAAGTGCAGCGCCCAGAACTGGACACAGTACTCCAGATGAGGGCTAACTAGTGCTGAGTAGCGGGGAACTAGTACTTCCCAGTATTTTGGAAGCTATGCTTCAATTAATGCAGCCCCAAATAGCATTTGCCTTTTTTGCAGCCACATCACATTGTTGGCTCATATTCAGCTTGTGATCTACCACTATTCCAAGATCTTTCTCACTTGTAGTGCTGTTGAGCCAGGTATCCCCCATCTTGTTACTGTGCATTTGGTTTCTTTTTCCTAGGTGCAGAACTTGGCATTTATCCCCATCAAATGTCATTCTCTTGTTTTCTGCCCAGCGCTCCAGCCTATCAAGATCACTTTGAATTTTATTTCTGTCTCCCAAGGTATTAGCTACCCCGCCCAATTTTGTGTCATCTGCAAATCTGATCAGAGGCGCTGTGCCTCTGTATACCAGGTGCTGTGGGACAGGAGCAGAATGGTGCTATTGCACTCACATCCTGCTTGGGGGCTTCCCACAGGGCAGCTAGTTGGCCATGGTGCAAACAGAAGGTTGGACTAGCCAGGGCTTTGGTGTGATCCAGCAAAGCCATTGCTCTTGATGCTGTCATGCTCCATCAGGGAATCCTTCATCTGTCCTGGGCAGCAGCTCAGGCAAGGAGGCTTGGTGTGGTCAAGATGGCTGGGTTGCATCTGGGTTAGGTTTCAGCGCCTTGATCAGCAATCCTGATGTTAGAGAACCAGCCACTTACCCCAGAGGGTTCTGGGAGCAACTGTAGTCAGGCCAGGGGAGTCCTTCTGGAAACTGGCTGTTAAAAGGCCAGCAGCCCTTTCCTGCAGGCATTGGCTTCTCCTGGGGAATGGTTGTTGGAGAAGGGTGGAGCCAGTTGGTGAGTGCTCCCCAGGGTCTCCCTGTTCACTTGAGGAGTCTGAAGTCCACTCCTCTGAGTCAGATGGTAGAGGCACCTCCTGGGGGTTGCGTGGACAAGACATGGGGTCGGAGGCAGGGGCCCCCACTTCAGAAGGTCCAGGGACTGGTTCTGATGCCTCCACAGAGCCACTGTCACTGGAGGCTTTGGTCTCTGAGGGATGCCAGGCCTGGGCCAGGACAGATACCTGCAACTTGAGAGATATCACGTAAGCATTCTCATGAGGAGTGTTATAATGTCCAGTGTCATCTACCTGGCCATGATGGATCTTCTTGCCCAAGGGACACACGCCTCGCAAGCAGAATGTGTCGATGATGCTCAGTTATTAACCGTAGCTTTGTAAAAGCAGCAACAGCAGCCCAGGACAAAACCAGACGAAAAACAAAGGGAAAACAACAACAACCCAAACAAATTTGCAGACATGGAACCTTCAAAGGCGCCGGGGGCAATTTTGATGCAAGATAATGCTGGCATAATTGAATGTGTGCTGCTCTGATGGGTTCAGAGTTAGCCGCTAGCTGTCGGAGAAAGTTCCTGCCCCTACCGGGGGTGGCCTGATAGATTCACCAGCTTGGTCAGCAGTGTTAAAATGAAACATCATGAAGATATTTGGTCGTCATTTGGATGTAATGCAACAAATTTTATACAGCCATTATGTGAAATGAATGGTTCGTTCTGCCTTGAGACGTGTGCTCTGTTCCGGTCATCTTGCCTCCAGAGACAGCAAGAGGAGGGAAACAGCAGAAGGAAAGGGATATGATTTCCAGAAAGGGGGACTGCTTGGCTGTCAACAGCTTTTCAGGCCCCCCCCCAAATCTGCCCCATTTGTCCCGATTTACTAGTGCTTGCTAAAATCGTCTCGCTAAAATCGGATTGGTGTGAGTTTCGAGGACTGAGGGATCAGATCCTTTCTCAAGGCTTCTGGAAGGTACATTCCAAAGTGCAAGGGGCTGCATCTCATCTCTAGAGCAGGGGTGGGTTCTCTTCAGATGTTTGGGGCTACAAATCCCATCTGCCCCAGGTCGCATGGCCAATGGTCAGGGAAAATGCCCCCCCCCCAAATCTGGAGGGCACCAAAATTCTGGAGGGCACCAACATTCTGGAGGGCACCAAAAAAACCCGAGAGGGCACCAGGTTGCCAATCCATGCTCTAGGGCTGTGACAAACCGACCTGTCTGCACCTCCACCCTGGGAGGTAGGACAGGCTGCAAGACACCCTTTTGCCTATGTTCCTCAGAATATAGTGTCGCTGCCACTCCCATCTCTCTTTGGCATCCTGCCTACAGGAGCAGACAGACTCATGGCTTTTTATAAATGGAGAAGGATCAGCTCCTGTTTTAGGGCTTCCTATATAAACTCTTTAACAACCTGGTTACCATGTTTGCCAAACAGCCCAAGCTAGGCAAAGAGAATTAAATCCACTCCAGTTTCCAATCCAATATTTTAATTAAAACCCCAAGCAGAGAACAGCTGAGAAATAATCGGTGGCTTTTAAAAATAAACATGGAACTTGAAACTGTGATGATGCCACAGCCAATCACATTCAGAGAAACAGCCAGGTAGGTGTATACACACTCCCTTTTCCCATTTCATTCTCACACATGGCTGGGTTTGTTATTCAGGTTGTCAGGTAGGTACAGAATATGGTGACGCATGATGTCATGATGCACTACGAACTACAGCACCCAAGATGTACTTTGATACTGCACATATGAAAAAACTTGTATACATGGAATCAAAGTTTGTATTAAAGGAGAACTCTCTTCTGCACTAACGTGAGAGAATTCATTATTTTCCGAGTAAAGAAGGAACTAGCCCATCGTTGGTTTGCACATCACTATGTTGAACTACTGTTCTTGACGTGGTTAGGGATGGCTGAACTCAACCGCTGCCTCATACCCCACTTGCCAGACATCTGCTGGTCGCCCAACCCTGCTTGGCATATGCGGCGAGGTACTAGACGGCCTGTGGGCACCTGGTGCCCGGCCCCCGATGTGGGGCATCCTGCTGACCCGTGAGCCGCCATTTTGCAGAAAATTGCGAGTAAGCTATATATATACATTGTGATTTTATGCATAATGGTGGCTGCAAATAGTGCTATTTATGGTCTGATAGACAATTTATGTCCGTGATGTTGCATAAATGGCACTCTTTAGGTGTTGCATAAATGGCACCTAACAAATAAATAAGAAACAAGCAGAAGATGCGGCCACCTTGAATGCCATTTTTAGGTAGAAAGGTGGGGTATAAATCAAATAAAGGAAAAAATGAGGCTTAAAATATAAGCAGATAGTTTGGCACCAGTGAGGGATTATCAGCTGATAATTCTTCAGTGTAAACTGATGGTTAGGACAGCCATCGAGATGTTTTGGAATACAACCCCCATCACCTGTCATCATTGGTCATGCTGGCTGGGGCTGATGGGAGTTGTAGTCCATATCATCTGGAGGGCGCTGGGTTGGCGAAGGCTGGGTTAGGAGATGTAACTTAATGAAGCAATTCAGAAGTCGCTTAGCACATCGGTGGAGGAAGACATGTGAAAAGCTCTGAGTCTGGGCTACAGATTTGTCACAAATCTGCACATCTCTCCTCCACCATTCTGCCAAGCCTGGTTTGACCCAGCCCATCTTTTTTTAGGGAGGTCCAGTGCTTGGAAATCCAGCCCTTTGGGGGCTTAACAGACTTTCACTGCCTGACTGACTTGGCTTGCATTTGCGAGCCAAATCATGGGTTTTCCCCGAATGCAGGAGACTTTTTCTGTATTTTGTTGTTCTGGTGTCACAATTTCTGCAAGTAGGGATTTGTGCAAATTGCTGCTGAAATTTGTGCAAATTTGCAGCCATGCTCTGGGCAAATTGCAGCCATGGTTTTCACAAATTGTGCAAATTACACAAATTCATGCAAATTGCCGTTGTAATGTGCGCAAATGTAAAAATGTGGAAAATCCCCTAATTGGTCTGACACTCTGCAGACCGAGTCAGGGCAGCTAGTGGGAAATGGACTGAAGCCCGGGGTCCCGAGCCAACAAAAACTCATCAAGCTCCACCCACCAAATGGATTCCTCCGACATCCCTACTATTTAAAAGCATTTTTTTTCAAAAGCTATCCCTTTTCTATCAAATCGAAGGGGAGAGGTCAGGTGGGGGAGATGAGGATGACATTGCCAGCAGAGCACTAAAAGTGACATCCTGTCTTCAAATACCTGGGGAGCTGAAGGGCAACACACTTTAGCCTCGCTCTGTGCACTCTCTCCCTCCCAGGAGGGAGACCAACCTGGCCCTACCTGCCAGCCAGAAAAGGGTAAGTTGCAGGGATGTGGCTTTGCCTTCCTCTTCCCGAAAGAACACCTATTTCAGGGTTGGCCTATCTGATGTCCTCCTTATGTCCTCCTTCAACTCCCATAAGCCCCAACCAGCATGGCCAATGGTCAGGGAGAATGGGAGTTGTAGTTATTTTTTATTGTGTGATTGTTTTATATTTTAATTTGTATTAGCTTGTTTAATGGTTTAATATGTTTTTAGCTGTTTACATTATTTATTGTTTTATACTGCTTAAATTGATTTTATCAGTACGCTGCTCTGAGATCTTAATGATATAGGGTGGAATACCAGTGTTTTAAATAATTACATACATACCTGAAATAAAGAATACTTATGGGAGAGCCAGGGATGCTCGAGCTCACTGAAATTCTCTTTACCTGTTTTTCAATTCGTCTTAAAGGGGAAATTTCTGCGTTTATCAGAAGTTGTCATCTTGAAAAGGTTGTGCATTTTTAAAGTTGTTCATAGGGGTGGGCGTAGTCGCCAGAGCCCACCTCGCCCGCCCATCGCCAGACTTCACCGGCTGCGCAACCCTGCATGCACGGTCAGATGGTCTGCGGGCACCCAGCGAGGGGTGCGCGGCGTGGCCCCATCCTATTAAAAATGGCAGCTCAGGTATTTATGGAAATGGTCATTGGCATAAAATGGCACCCATAAATAGCTCAATTTATGCAAAACTACAGGCACAAATGGTCTAATTAGAGCATTTACGCCTGTAATTGTGCATAAATGGAGGTATTTATGGCCACAAGTTTATGCAAATGCTGGTTCCCGTAAATAGGTCAGGTGCCACTTTCATGCAAAAAGGCAGCTTATGGACAAGTGGGGATCACCGCATTTGCCCACCTCAGCGTGTGCCGAGTTGGGCGAGTGTGGCGATCCACAGACTAGTGTACAGAGGACCGAGCTGGTGAGAGATTTCCAAGTTCGAGCCCCAACTGGACTCCCTAGACATCCCTAGCAGTGATCGAATGTGAGATCTGTGCATATTTCCCCAAATTTGCACACATCTCCTAATATGAGCAACTTTCCTCCAGCGACTAAAATGGGGCTGAATCAGTCTATGGTAGGGGTGGGCGGATCACTTACCTGGCTCCGTTCCGGGGATCCGCGGTGGGGGGAAGGCGATCCCTCCCTCCCCCTGGAATCCTCCCTGGCTGGCTCCGCTCAGCCGCAAGTCTGCGGAGCTGCCAGCTGGGGCTGTCCGCAGCTGGACCTCCGTCCGCTGCTGGGCCGCGGCCGCAAATGGCGGCTGCCATAGCGGCCGCCATTTGCATCCCTGCTCTTTGCTGTGATAGGCTATGTAAATATATATGTAATCTATCACGGCAACGCAGGGACGCAAATGGTGTAGCGGCCGCCATTTGCGTCCCTGCAGTAGCCGTGATAGGCTACGCATATATTTACGTAGCCTATCACGAAAAGAGCAGGGATGCAAATGGCGTAGCAGACACCATTTGTGTCCCTGCTCTTTTCTGTGATTGGCTACATAAATACTTACGCCATCCCTAGTCTATGGAGGAAATTCTCTGCCATCCCTAGACTATGGAGGAAATTTGTGCAAATTAGGAAATTTGCACAATATCTAACTGGGGTAAGTTGTGCAAATCGAACACAAGCACATGTCTGGCAATTTGCAAATGTTTTCAGTGGACATGTGCTCATGATTGTGTTTGGGGCTTCAAACTGGGCAGGCTCTAGGGGTGCACGAAAGTCACTTACCTGGTCTCGCAGCTTGCTTCGCGGTGGGGGGGAGGTGCTTCGCTGCTCCCCCCGAAGTTCAGGCCAGGGGGGGAGGCTTCCCGCCTCGCCCGGCCGAAATTCAGGCTGGGGAGAAGCGCCCCGTCTCCCCGGCCGCGAACTTCAAAAGAAAAAAAACAAAAAACGCCCCTGTGATAGGCTATGTAACGATGAACGTAGCCTATCATGGCTAGATCTGCAAAGTCAGCCGTGATAGGCTACGTTAATCGTCACATAGCCTATCACGGGTGACTTTGAAAAAAAAAAAAAGCGCGTACGCAAATGGCGGCCCCCATAGGGAGCCGCCATTCACGTTCCTTATTTGGTCCCTGTAGTCTACGTAAAGATTTACGTAGACTACGGCGAAAATAAGGGCAACGCTACATAATTCTCATACATCCCCACTAGCTGGCTCTTTGTATGGACTAGGTAGCATTTCTGTGAAATCTGTACTGAAATTTCAACTTCTCAGCCAGCAACCTCAAGCTGGCTTCAAGGACCTCAGCACTGAATCTCTCCCATGCCATTGGTTCTCATGTGCATAGGGATGTCAGGGAATTCCATGTCTGCGGCCGCCATTCGCTTCTTCCCTATAGCCGTGATAGTCTACGTAAATACTTACGTAGCCTATCACGGCTAATGCAGGGACGCCATTTGCATTCCTTTTCTCTTTTTTTTGCCGTAATAGGCTACGTAAATATTTACGTAACCTATCACGGCAAAAAAAAAAAAAGGGAATGCAAATGGTGGCTGCCGTAGCTGCCGCCATTTGCGTTCGCTGTTTTTGTTTTTTTCCATGATAGGCTACATAAATATTTATGTAGCCTATCACGGCAAAATACAGGGACGCAAATGGCGGCAGCTATGGCCGCCGCCATTTGCGTCCCTGCAAGCTGCCCAGCGGATGTCAGGCTGTGGGCGGCCCTGGCTGGAGGTTCCACGGAATCTCTGTGGAGCGGAGCCAGCTGGAGAGAATTTCAGGGGGAGGGATGGAGCGCCTCCCCCCCACCGCGAATGTCACCCTTTGAAAAGGTGAGTAACTTTCATACATCCCTAGATGTGCACTATAACTACTGACTTCTGCTGAAACCTCCATCACTTTGGAGTGATATGTGGTACCATAGCTTCCATAGTCAACTGATTTATCTTGAAACTAGGAAACCCCAAAGACCTCCTTCTAGGACTCCTTCTTCTCTTCACCCCTTCCCTCACCCCCCTGCCTTCCTCCCCATTTTTTTTCTTTCTGATTCTGTCTGGGACACTGGCATTCACTGAACTTTGGAGGAGGCAATCAAGCTATTTTGAAGAAGAGAGCTAATTTAATGCATGGCTCGTTTTAGCTCAAAAGAAGAAATAAGGACAATCAGGAATCCTAAGGGAAGAGAATAATGGGGTAATTTGCAGAGGCGGCGGGAGGGGGGAGAAACTGCTATGTCTTTTGCATAGTCTTTATGGTACTTTTCTTGGCGTGGTCTCTTTTCATTGCTGTTAGGATTTGTACGATTCCCAGGTGGCCACTTGTGAGATGACGTAGCCTGATTCCCCCAGGGCATTGATGGGGTCTGATACATTTGGGGCTTATTCATTTGGGGTGAAGGGGGCAAACCTCCAAACCATCATTGCATTGTAAGGAGAGAAGAAAAAGGAAGGGCAGGGGAGAAAGTGAAGGGAGAAAGGAGGAGGGGGAAATAAAGGGAAAAAGGAGGGAAGAACAAGTTGTTGGAAGAATAAGAAAATAGAGATTGCAGAAGATGAATCAGCGATACCTTGATTCTGTCCATCGACACCCAGGTTCCCCCATCATGGCAGCCTCCAGATGTATCAGGCTACAACTCACATTATCCCTGCCCACATTGGCTGGGGATGATGGACATTGTGGTCCCAGGCATCTGAAGGGCGCTACGTTTGGGGAAAGATGACTGACCCCAATGTTGTCCACTCTCAGTGGACACCCTCTGGGGTCTTTCCCAGCCACGTCGCCGGAGAACCTTGTTAAGTGGAGAGGCCATGAGGTGAACCCAATGGGCGTTTCTGCAGCTCACATATGTGCTCTGATCTGGGAAGCTGGAGTAGCATTTACTGTTGGAGAGGGGAACTTGTCACCCTGCCCCCCCCCAGATATTTCAGCTTACAACTCTCGTGATCCCTCACCCTTGCCAAAGCTGGCTAGGGCTGATGGGAGTCGTAGGCCCAAACATCTGGACGGCCACAAGTTGCCCATTCCTGGCTTATGCACATGAACTGTCAGCTGGGGAGTCCCACATTTCATTCTTGTCACAGCCCTTAAAGAAGTGTGAGTCTTCTTCTGAGAAAATCGACCAGTCTTATCCATGCATATCTTTGACACAAACATGAGGACTATAAACTTGCAGTTTAAGACCCAACAACAACCTGAAATACACAACAACCTGCATTTTCTATCTAATACTGTATTCTGCATTTTTTCTGCATACATGCAGTATACACAGAGAGCCCTGTTTACTTACACCCTGGTTTAACTCTTTGGCTTGAATGGGACTGAGCAAAAGGATTGGACCCCAGATGTCCTGTGAGTATGGATGTCACAGAAATCTGCAGTGGATTTGTATGAGTTTCGATTTCTATGAATCCAACTTGTGGATTCCGCAGTAGACCAGCTTTTTCGAGGTCACATGGATTCTACGGATGGGTGGACCGTTGTGTTTTCACCGGGAGGGGGGAATTAGGCCTAATTTGCATTAACTAATGCACCTTTGCACAAGTGCACATTTGCGCTAATGCACACTTGCAGTGATGCACTAATGCAAACTTATGATGATGCTCATTAGAACAAGTAGAACGGGATTCTGTAAAAAAAATCTGCTTCCATCAGTGAGCGGGCAACTGAATGAAAACCACCTGACAAGCTGAAAAACGGAGACAGAATGGATTTAACAAAATACATACATCCCTACTCATCAGGCAAATGTGTTCTGCCCTTTCTGTACCCCCGGGTCTGAGGGATGGGTCCCCCTAGCCAGATTTCAGGCATGTTGCTCCATTGCCATCTTCACATGCATAAATGAGAAGCATCCGCTTCCCCCAAATAAGGACAGAGATGTTGATAACACATTACCGCTTCTCCGCCACAAAAGGGCGGAGGGGTAGGAATGTCATGAGCATCTGTGTAGGAGTGGTGTCTGATGGACTCCCCCCACAGTGTTCGGCCCCCTGGATGTGGCTCACCAAGCCCCCACCCCTGCCCACAGAGCAGTGCGAGCCACCAGGACATGCCAGCCCCACCCGTGAGCAGCCGCAGCTGTCTGTCCTCTATGCAAGTTGCCATTATAAGTAGCAATGGTAACCTGCTGTTTTCCAAAAATTGAATCTTGTGCATAATGGCCGGCACTTTCCTGCCGGCCATTGTGCGCAAGATTTAATTTACAAGAAAGGGCGAGTTGCCATTTCTACACATAATGAATACTCACACAGATGGGTGGCTAAGGGTGCACTGCTCGGTGGGCGCACAGCTTGGCGGGGGGCAGCGATGATCCTTCCCACCCCTCCCATCCCAGCTACCACAAAGGCAGCGCCTTGATGGGAGGAGGACGAGAGGGACATCCCTGTCATCCTTTTCTCCCTCTTATGGGGCCGCAGTGGCTTAGTGGTTAAGACGCTGAACTGCAGACTGGAAAGTTGGCAGGACAGCAGTTTGAGTCCCGAGTGCTGCGTGACGGAGTGAGCTCCCGTCTTCAGTCCCAGCTCCTGCCAACCTAGCAGTTCGAAATGAAGAAATTGCAAGTAGATAAATAGGCACCGCCTCGGCGGGAAAGGTAACAGCGTTCCGTGCGCCTCGGAGTTCAGTCATGCCAGCCACATGGCCACAGAAGCGTCTTTGGACAGCGCTGGCTCTTCAGCTTAGAAATGGAGATGAGCACCACACCCTAGAGTCGGACACGACTGGTTGGGGACAGCTTTACCTTTACCTTTTTTTCTCCCTCTTAAGGCACTGCTTGCTTCTTTCTCCCCCTCCCACCCCAGCTACTGCAAAAGTAGTGCCTTGACAGGAGGAGGAGGAGGAGGAGGAGGAGGAGAGGGGCTTCCCTCTCGTCCCCCTCCCATCAAGGTGCTGCCTTCTCCTTAGCTGGCATGGGAGCGGGATAAAGCATTGATCCCCACTGGCAACTGTTGTGCGCAACAGTAAATATATGGAAATAGAGAGCCCCCTCAGGCAAGAGGGGGCTCTATATTTTCATATATTTGCTTTTGCACACAGTGGTGGCCAGAAAGGACCATTTCCACAATATTAGAGGCTGATGAGGCCAGACAGCCACCTGTCAGGGATGCTCTGAGGTGGATTTCTGCCTTGAGCAGGAGGCTGGACTCAGTGGTCTTATAGGCCCCTTCCAACCCCACTCTTCTAGGGTTCTATGAAGCTGGACAGCCCTCTGTCAAGGATGCTCTGACTTGGATCCCTGCATTGAGCAGGGGGTTAGACTTGATGGTTGTATAGGCCTCTTCCAACCCTACTGTTCTAGGATTCTAGGATTCTTTCTGGCCACCACTGTGTGCAACAATAAATATGTGAAACTATAGAGCCCCCTCTTGCATAAAAGATAGCAGGCCGCCTGGAGGAGCGGGCAGGTGTGGTGTATTCCTGGACAGCCCGCTGAGCCCTTCAGGGATGGGCAGCAACGGTGGCTGCCTGATGCCTGCCGAGCATGGGCTCCAGTGAGTCCATCCATCCCTAGCCATGGGTTGCTCTGCAAAACTCGACAGAGCGTGTGTGTCCAGTCCATGCTGTTTGTGTTTGCATTTTCTTAGTTGTGTTTTAGCTGCCTCCCTTTTAAAAGAAAGGAAAGAACCCGCAATGATGATGAATCTCTCACCACCCACTCCCTGCGCAGTTCTCGGTAAATACACATCAATACTGCGCCGAGCTTTGGCCGCTGCTCTGAGAGGCGGCATGCCGGGCGCTCACACAGCGCCACTGTAATAAGCAATAAATACAAACAAAAGCACAGATTGCCTCATCAAAGGTACAGCTGAGACTGGTGCCCACAGAGACGCCGACGGCCATTTTCCTGATGAACTCCATGGCTGCTCTGTGGACTGAAGTGAATGGAATACAAATCCTGCGGCTGGGAGAATGTGTCTCATGCCGACTCACCGGAGGCCCCTGCTCCATTCCCCTTTCTCCAGCAAGATTCAGCAGCTGCCAAGGGTTCTTATCTGGTGATGGCTCAGAGTTGTGTTGTGTGTGAGTGTGTGAGGGGGGAGCGTGTTGCTTGGATGTTGTGTCAAATGCCACCCCTCTTAAACGAATTAATTAATTAAATTCTACAATTGACTGCTGTAATTCTGCTTTTCCATGGTTAACAGCCATTGCAGCCTGTCTCTGTTGCTTGCTGCATCGTCGCCATCTGTCCACCCCCCTGCCACACACACACACACACACACACACACCCACGTCCCCTCATTTGATTGATCCCAGACCCCCAGGGATCCTATAGCGGGCGTGATGTTATTTCATGTACAATATTGTTGACCTGCCTTTCTATATATGACTATACTCAGGTCAGCTAAATATCGTAGTGAAATTAGAAAACCAAAGAGTCAAGGTCTGGGAGTTACAGTGCAAAGGGGGGATGTCCAGCACTGGAAGCCCACTTGGGGCTTGACGGATTTCCCAGGAGCCCCTGGCTCAGCTCACATTTGCGAGCTGAGCCGCAGGCTCCCACCAGAGCTCCTGGACTCTTCTGTCACTGTGCCCAAGCCTCCCTTCCCCTGCTGATGGACTCGGCCCCCAAGTGCCCCGGAGCTCAACGAGTGGCTGGGAGCAGCCTGGAGTTGTCATTGCCGCCTGGGCTCCAACCACTCTTGCGATCTCCTCCTTGCAAGGTGAGCAGGGGCGGGTGAGCAGGGGAGCTCGTAAGTGAGGTGGGGCGGCAGCTCGCCGAGCTCCCATGTGCGCCAGGCAGAGGGGAGTCCTTCCATCCCTACTTGCAGACACTTTTTTTGGTTTCCAGTATTGTACACAATGAGGGTCGTGGTGGCTTAGTGGTTAAGATGCTGAACTGCAAACCGGAAGGTTTGCAGGACAGCACTTCGAGACCCGAGTGCTGCGTGGCGGAGTGAGCTCCCGTCTTCAGTCCCAGCTCCTGCCAACCTAGCAGTCGAAAGCAAGAAATAGGTACCGCCTCGGCGGGAAAGGTAACAGTGTTCCGTGCACCTTGGTGTTCAGTCACGCCGGCCACATGACCACGGAAGCGTCTTCGGACAACACTGGCTCTTTGGCTTAGAAATGGAGATGAGCACCACACCCTAGAGTCGGACACGACTGGTTGGGGACACCTTTACCTTTTTATTGTACACAAATGTAGTCATACAAACAACGTTGGTCGTACAAAAATATTAGTCATACAAAAAACAGTAGGTTCGCTTTTTAGCAGGATTTACCCAGTTCGCCTGTGTTGGACTGAATGTGGACTCAGACGCAATCTGAGATAGAAGCCTGCACATTTCTGGGCTTGCAATGCTATTTACTGACCCCATGAAAATGCGTTCAATGGCATGCATACATTTGAAAAATGCACGTGACACAAATGCACGCTTTTGAAAAACCCGCACAAACACGCTTTAGTGAATGGGAGAAGCGTGCATACATTCACAGTCGCGCACAATTTGGGATGAGGGCCGCATTGGAATTCAGAGAACTTTGGTGAGCTCAGGATTATTACTATTATTTCTTTACTGCCCTATAGCCGAAGCTCTCTGGGTTGTTTACAGAAGTGTTAAAACATTAAGACACCATATACAAAGTGTAAAAGCTATTTACATAAAAGCACACGGACAATATACGCGTATAATATTATTTCTTACATTTTTGCTTGCTTGCACATCCCCGCTCCTCCCTGACTGGAGTCTGCTTTCTCGCTGCTGTTGTCCCCAGCAGCTGCTGCTGCTGCTTGTCCCCCTCTTCCTCTTCCTCTTCCTCCTCCTCTTCCTCTTTTTTGCTCCCACCTGCTTGCTCAGCAGCCAGAGAGCCCAGGAGCGAGGAGGCCGCGGCATCCCCTGCTCCTCCCTCTCACCACCGCCACTGTCTGGGCCAAAGCGAGAGGCAGGGGAAGAGGAAGGTGAGGAGGAGCGACTCCAGGCAGCTCTGGCCAGTGGGCCCCTGCTGGGGTTCAGGCCCTCGGCAGATGCCCGACCATGCCTCCTCTTGACGCCAGCCTTGGCAGGGAGAGACATCCCCGAATGCGCTGATTCCTGGCAGAATTGCCGCTGTTTCCTTGCAGGATGGGTCTCCCAACAGGGCTCATCTTGCCAGCGGGCTCCCGCTGGAGCACCGGCCCTCGGCAGATGCCCGACCGTGCCTGCCCTTGACTTTGGCCCTGTTTGGAATAGAGACTTGGCATGATTCTCACATCATGCTTCGAAGCGGGAGGCGTGCTTTCAAAGCAAGAAGCCATAGGCAATGCCAGGTTTTTGAGAGCCCTCGGGCAAGACACCCCTCATGTGCCCCCTCCCTCTGTGAGTCTGCCTTCTCATCACTGTTGTCCCTAGAGGCTCTTCCTCCTCTCGTTTCTCACCCTTGCTTGGTGGGCAGAGAGCCAGGGAGTAAGGAGGCAGCAGCATCTCCTGCTTCTTCTCACCACCACCATTGACTGGCCCAGAGCGAGAGGCAGGGGAACAAACAGGTTGCAAGGGTGAAAAGGAGGAACAACTCCAGTCACTGGGCCCTTCATAGGCATGGGCCGTTGGCAAGCACCCAACCATGCCCAGCCTTGGGGCCAGCCCTGCCTGCAGTAGATGAGCTCAGCAACATTGCCATGATGCTACATTGCCAATCGGGTTTAGTGATGCAGTGATATCATTCAGGGCAAGTAAAGCCAGCTGGAACCCATCGCAAGGCTTCCTGCATCCAACTGCCTCCAACTACTGGTGAGCACGTCCACCCCTTTCTCAACGGGATTCCTGAAAAATCTCCGCCCAGGGGGATGCTTTTTGCTGGTGCACAAAATGTTTTCCACATGGTGGCTCTGGCTTGCAGCATCTTCTCTGCCCGGAGGAAAAATAACAAGATGCATTGCTGATTGAGAGTCATCCCCCTGAACATTGGCTCTTCCGGAAGTCCTTCACAACCATTGGCAGCTAGTGAAGGGCTCTTGGCACTGAATGTTCTGAGAAAGGACACCCTTTCTCCACCTGCTGTTTCCAAGCTGCCCAATTTGTTCTGATTTCACAGTCATCCAATGATTTCTGGCATCGTGCTAGCAAACAGCAAAGGATCGGAGGAGCCCCTCTCCATTGCCTTGCCGGATGAGATGGAAGAAGCAGGACCTTTGGTTGGTCGAATGATCTGTGCCACTTCACTTTGCAGGACAATGCCAGTTACCGGCTTGCTGAGTGGTAACATGGGGCCCATGGGAAGAACTCACTGCCACAGCCCAGAGAGGGGCTCAAATCGCGAATGTCACTTTTGGCTGAGGGAGGAGGCAGAGAAAACAGTGATAGCTCTGAAGCTGGAGTGGGCAACTTGGAGAGTAGAATGTCCCATGTTCAACCTGGAAGCAGGGGGCTGGTGGTGGAGGAGGTAAAACTCCCCCTTGTGGTAAACCGCATTACTGCAGCCTCTCAAGAATGGCCGACCTCTGCCCCGTGTGGAGGGCCGAGCAACTGCAGCCTGCCTGGAAAGAACATTCCGGCGCGGAGCCAGCGCTGCCTGCCAGGACTGACCATTGGCTCCTTCCCAGGTGGTAGGAGTTAGGGATGGATGAACCATCCGGTGTCCATGCCACGTGCCGCTCGCTGGACTGCCGCTGTTCAGCTCCCTGGACAAACTGCCGGGTGGTCCGCAGGGCCTGGCGACCCCTCCGCGAGCCGCCGTCTGGCATAAAAATGGCAGCTTGTTTCACATAGAAAGCCTTTACAGAAATACCAGTGGTAACGCGGCCATTTACGCAAACTTACAAGCACGAATGGACCATTGACGCCTGTAAACTTGCGTCAATGGCCGCTTTACGGCTGCCACTTGCATAAAAGGCCTTTTATGTCAAACACTGAGCTGCCATTTTTACACAAAATGGAGGCTCGCTGAGGGGTCGGGTGGCTGCGTGCTGCTTGCTAGGTACCTGTCATCCACCCAGCGGTCATCCCAGGACCCAAGCAGGACCAGGGAAGTGGCGGCAGTCTGCAGACTGGAGTCCAGTTGGCTGGGGGGGGGAGTCTACTGGATTCCACCCCTCTCTTGGACTCCTGCCAGGAATTGAACCAGGGACATTCTGCATTCGAGGCAGGTGCTGTTCCACTCAGCTAGGGCCTCTCCCTTTATTCCCCCTCCTGCAGCAGTCTTCCTTGGCCACTGTGGGGTAGAGGACCCCTCAGCAACTCCAGCTGGTATGTCTGCCTGCTGCCTTTCCCTGCTAAAAAGGCAAGCAGGAGCTTCCTTGGAGAGGGACAGGGAGGAGGAACCTGGCGATCACAATTTCTGGTTTGGCTTACAAAATGTGCCAAAATTGTACAGTTTCCAAAAACTGTCAGCCCCTGTACGTGCGCTTCTGTTCCTCAAAGCCATATCCACATCCATTCATGATGCTATTCAAAGGCTTAGAAAGTCTGGGTGTGGGCAGATGGAGAGCATCAGCCAGGGACACCTTCTTAAATCAAACACCCACTTTTAAAGTTTCTTTCCAGCATGGATGTTCCTCTCATCAAATCAGGAAATGGACAGGCAGCCGCTTTAATGTGTGTGTGTCTTTTCCCGTTTCCAAAAGAGAAAGTAATTTTGCTTTGGCGTAAGTACCTGTCACTGTAAATTAATGTCTGCAATGGTGAAAATGACGAAGAAGCTGGGTCATTAGGCAAATTTTAATTACAGGCTCAGATGTCCTTTGCTAATAAGATGCTACATATATTTCATTTTCACTCGTACTTCTTTCCCCATAGAGACAGTGCTGCTCCGTGGACATTTTGGCTTTCTTCCAGGATTTGAATGGCACAGGAATAATATCAAACTTCTCAACTTTGGGGTCTTCTCCACTGAACTCGTTTGCCCTCCAGCTTGAGGATGCAAAAACTAGAGCTGAGCCTACATTGCTTAGAAGAGATTGTTCCAATTAAAAGTCAAGAGATTTTTTTTTCTAACTCCCCCAAACCCCCAGAAAATGGAACCAATTGACAACGGAACCCATTCCCTGGGGAGGCGGTGGGCTCTCCCACGCTGGAGGCATTCGAGATGAGGCCGGACAGCCACCTGTCAAGGATGCCTTGACTTGGACTCCTGCATTGAGCAAGGGGTTGGACTCGATGGTCTTGTAGGCCCCTTCCAACCCTACTCTTCTATGATTCTATGAAAAAGAAGGGAACTTTGCTGAACTCAGCTGCCCTTTCCCCTGCCCCAGAATGACCCTAGGTCCAGGGTATTGTAAAGGATGCAAAATGGGTTCCAAGCTGCCAACACAGTTGCAGCTGATGGTCCCAGTTGCAGTGGCAGCAAGAAGGGCTGGCGCCAAGGGTAAGTATGGTTGGGCACCTGCCAAAGGCAGGCATGGCAGCAGGGGCCCACGGACTGGGGTGCCACCACTGAAAAGGCCCTCTCCTTAGAAGCTATCTGCCTCACCTCATTTGGTGGGGGCACCTGGAAAAGGGCCTCTGAGGATGATCTTAGGTCCGGGCAGGAAGGAGATGTGGTTGGGCAATTGCGGAAGGCCCACACCCCAGCAGGGCCCCCCTGGCAAGAGCCCCCTGGACTTGATCCTCCTCTTCTCTATTGCAGCTTGCCTGTTCACCCGCATCTCGCTCTGGCCCAGACATCGCTGGTGGTGGGAAGGAGGAGCAGGAGATGCCGCGGCCTCCTGGCTCCCTGGCTCTCTGCCCGCCAAGCAAGCAAGGGGGAGCCATGATGAGGAAGAGGAGGAGGAAGATCAGCTGGGGACAGTGGTGATGAGAAAGCAGACTCCCTCAGGAAGGAGCAGGCATGTGTGAATCAGCAAAACGCGAGCTTACCAAAGTCCTCTCAGTTCCGTCTTGAAGCTCATTCCAACTCAAGTCTGTATCAGATTGCAGGCTTTGTTTTTTTTTGGGGGGGGGGGGCGTTGCATGAAAACCTGTGTGTATTTCTGCATGTATTTTTCCAAATTTGCACATCAATTGCACCCATTTTTGAAATGTACTCACGTACGTATGCATTTCTGAAATGTATGCATAATTCTCCCCCGATTAAATCAGATCTGTACACATTTTTGAAACGTGCCTATGTTTAAAGTGGATGCATGTTGCTGAACGCATTTGGGGGGAGGGTCCGCATCTCGTATTGAAATTGGAAAGACAGCGGCTATGACCACAGATTGTGTCCAAACCTGTGTTTGGTCTGGAAGCTGCGAACTGGGTAAAATCCCGATCAAAAACAAACTGCAATGAATTTCTCATGCATCCCTAGGAAGGAGCACCTCAAAAAGGTGGAAATGCCCCTGGTAGACAGGGGAACAAGCAAAAGTGTCCCCCCCCCCAAAAAAAACAGAAACCAGGTTTTTGTTGGTTTTAAACACCAATGGTCTTTAATGCAAATATCACACATGGGAAACACGATCTTAGCAGAACGTATATCCCCATTCTCTCTCGCACACAAGGGACGGCCTCTTCTGAGTCTCAGATGGTGCCTGCCACAATTCTTTCCTGCGTCATCTCAAGACATGTGAAGCATGCATGCTTTGTGCTCAGTTCCCCAGTTTTCTTCCTATGTGAAATGTACGCATCTTTAATCAATGAATTGGTTTAGACAATTAATCAGTGTGGGACAATTAAGCTGCTAAGAGTTCTTCACTCGGATGGCAGCCCTAATTAGTATTATTATTTTTATTAAGAGAGCACAGTCCGTGGAAATGGCACCTGTCAGCATAAGCAGGAGCAATTTGTCCTTGCCCAAACGAGATTGGGTGACCATGGGGAGAAAGCTCAGGAAGAGAATGGGTAGGAGAGGGAGAGGGACATGTCCTGCTTACAGGGGTCCAGGGAGAGAGTTCCAGGGATCCAGAGAGTGTCATGTCCAGAAACTAGGTCAGTGTGCAGCCCAAAGTCAAACATGGGGAGGTTCAAATGAGAGCAGTGAAATACAACGCTGGCATCAGAGTGCTGGTATTCAGACATTGCCTGGAACGGAACGCTTGTACCTCCCACCTCAGGAAGGACGTACCCAGAAGAGGGCCTTGCTCACAAGAATATCTTTACTCATGAGGAGTCCCTCTTCCTCAGCCTATTGCTTCTGTGCCTGGCAGCCAGCTAAGCTCTGATCTTCAGATGCTCGCACTGGGAGGGTGTTTGGAATCTGCCTCTGAGAGGGGGCTAACTATGTGAAGGGGTCCAGGTCAACAGCAGTCCCCCCCAGGGGCCCAGGACCCTCCCAAGCAGCCTCAAGGTCCCCAGACACAGCCAGCTTCTCTGTGATGCTTGGCTTGGCAGGGAGGAGTCCTCCAGTGAGGGCATGACAGGGAGCAAAAGGATGAGAGCGGGCAAATGAAGTTTGAGTGGTTTTATCTCCACCAGGAGCACAAAGCCCATTCGGATGTTATGCTAAAACAGGCCTGGGCAACTTGCCTTTTGCATGTGGCCCAGGGCTTCATTTCAAAAGCTGGCTGTGAGTGATCAGTTCAGACCTCTGACATGAGCCAGCTGTTACCCCCCCCCTCCCAAGTGAACATAAGAACATAAGAAGAGCCCTGCTGGATCAGACCAAGGGTCCATCTAGTCCAGCATTCTGTCCACACAGTGGCCAACCAGCTGTCGACCAGGAACCCACAAGCAGGGCATGAGTGCAACAGCACCCTCCTGTCCATGTTCCCCAGCAACTGGTGCATGTAGGCAGACTGCCTCTGAGACTGGAGGTAGCATAGAGCCATCAGGACTAGTAGCCATTGAGAGACTTTTCCTCCAGGAAAATCCTGCTGGCCAGGAAGGAGGAGGAGGAAGAGAGAGAGAGAAGGAAGAAAGGAAGGAAGGAAGGAAGGAAGGAAGGAAGGAAGGAAGGAAGGAAAGGAAGGAAGGAAGGAGAGAGAGAGAGAGAGAGAAGGAAGGAAGGAAGGAAGGAAGGAAGGAAGGAAGGAAGGGAGGGAGGGAGGGAGGGAGGGAGAGGGTATCGGAGATCAGTGGTATAGAGGAGGCAGTGCTTGAAGGGACTCAGACCCAGGACTTTTTGATCAGCAGGGATGATGACGTTATCTGTCATCCCGCACCCAGACTTCTCAGCTTAGTTGCAATCTTCACAGTCGCTGGGAGGAAATGAATTTTCCCCGCAACAATATATTGTTCCCTGTTGTAATGCAAAGGATTTGGGGGTTGCTTGGTCTGGCATGGGCAACCAAGACCTGTTAGCTTTACCAAAGACCTGCTCCTGGTGGAGATGGAAATGGCTAGAACTGCTTTGTTGATGTCAATCAATGCAGCTGCCTGCAGTTTTTCCACTCTCCTCGGGGGTGTGGCTATGGATACTGCCATGATGAGCACCCGTTCTTCCAAATTTACCACTACACCAGTGTCAGAGAGAGAGAGAGAGAGAGAGAGAGAACTCTGTGCACACACATATAGTTAAAGAAATAGGTTGAGGGTTCCATCCTTGAAGGTGGTCTAGAAATAATTTTAGATAATTAGACAGATTAAAGAAATGGCCCTATGTGGATATATATGCAAAGCAATTCTATTTATCTGATGACTATTTTCTGTAATATTTTCAAGTTCCCTTTGTATATAATAGTCATCGCTCATTATTTGGATTTCTGAATGACTTGTGGCTAAGACGTTGATATCGTAGTAATTTGTTGAGACTAGTTTCTGTTTCTGTTTTTTTACTATTTGAAAGGATATCGAAAGCTACAAAATCTGCATCATGGGATCAGGAGGAGAACAAAGGACTGTTTAGTTATTGGCAGAGATAACTCTGGCCCTGGCCCCTTCTGGCTTCAGCTGCTCTCACTGCTCGCATATGGGCCTCAACATATTATCCACGGGGAATGCAGCCCTTGACAGAAAAAAAAGGTTCCCCCATCCCTGTGTCAAACCCATACACAAAGATTGCACCGTGCACACTCTTCGATTCAGTGATTCTCTCTGTGAGCTGGTCTTGCAGTGGGGACGAGGCAAGAAACAGGCAAGCGGGAAGCACTACAACTAATCATCAACACTGTATTCTGGATAGTCCATGTGGACTACTTTGCACCGCTCTCTTTATGGTTTGGAAGACGACTTCACACATGTATATGCAGTTAGCGCACATTCAGTGGTTCACACAACCATACATGTGCACAAATGGATGTGCCATTGCCACCCTGCAGTTATTAGAGATGCATGATAAATTTGTTTTAATGCATTTTTTTATCAGGATTTACCCACGTCGCACCTTTCCGATGGAACACAGACTCAGGCACAACATGCAGTAGACGTCCATACATTTCCGAGCTTGCAATGTGATCTCCAGACCGCCCCCCAAAGTGTCTGAAAGCATGTGTGTATTTGAAAAGTGCCCAAGAAAAAACACGGGTGCTTCTGAAAAATACACACAAATAAAATTAAATCAATGGGAGAAGAATATGTACATTTCGAAGATGTGCACAACTGATGTGTATATTTGGAAAAATATGCATGAACACATGCATCTTCATGAAAACAAACTAACCCAAAGCTCTCAACCTGATGTGGACTTGAGTTGAAATGAAATTGAGATGGAATTCTGAGAATGTTTTGAGCTTGAGTTTTGAATTCTGAGCTTGAGTTTTGCTGATTCGCACTTCCCTAGTTCTCATGAACATGTACACCTTGGATGTGAATGTGCACATTTAGTCACTTTAATTATGTGTTTGTTAGATGTTTTGCATCCCGGCTTTCCCCCAAATGATTCTCAAGGTGCTAACAGCCATAACACAAGTATAATAAAATGGAATAAAAGAGCAATAAAAAAGTAAAAACAATACATAAAAACAAGGCAGGTGAAACACAGCAGTGACAACAAACAGATCAAACCAACTGCACTGTATCTGCAAGTCAGCTTTTGGGCTACAGGCCTGTCTAAAGAAAAATGTCTTTCCTAGTAGGAGGTCACCGGAAACAGTACTAGATGGGCCTCTGCTGGCAAGGGGTTCCAGAGCGCACATACTCTCATTCTTAACACTGTGGGGACATGCACATGGATTGTCCCGCTTGCACTGGATCCCTGTACGTTTACGAGCCCAATTCAAGGTGCTGGTTTTGACAGATAAAGCCTTACATGGCTCGGGACCACAGTATCTGATGGAATGCCTCTCCCAGCATGAACTGACCCAGCATGAACTGACCCAGCATGAACTGACTATGCTCTTCATCCAGGACTTTCCTCCGAGACTCTCCTCTGAGGGAGGCTTGGAGGGCAGCAACAAGGGAGAGGCCTTCTCAGTGGTGGCCCCCCATGTATAATCTCGATGAGGCCAGCCTGGTGCCAACATTTTCATCTTTTGGGTGCCAGGTTGAAACTGCCCTCTTCTCTCAGGCATTTGGCAGCATATAATGGGTCTTTTTGATCAGGTCCTGCATGGTCTCTGACTGATTGTTTTAAATTGTTCTAGAGTTGTTGTGCATGCTATCTGTTTTACATCCTTACATGAATAGTTTTATACATAATGTATTTCAACGTTTTTTAATTTTTGTGAACCTCCCAGAGAGCTTTGTCTATGGGGCGGTATAGAAATATAATAAATTAATGAATGTTCCTGCACAGGAATACTTAGTTTTGATGACAGATGTCTACTGTTGTGGAATCTGGGCCTTTTGGGTTTCGATGGTATGCACCCGACTAGGCTTGCATTTGTGGACTGAGCCGTGGGGCTTTCCCCCAAATCCGGGAACTTTTTCCGTTCTTTTTAAACATTTACCTAAATAGAAATGTGCACAAGTTGCGGGGTGCGATTTCCATGTTTTTTGCATCATTTACACATCATTTATGCAAACTGCACAAATGTCAGCTGCAAATTGCACAATTTACACAAATTGCACCCACGATTTGTGTGAATTATGCACATTTCAGCCAAAATTTCTATTTACATAAATAAAAACCCAGGAAAATCCATGAGCTGGTCCAACTCAAGGTAGATCCAGTCAGGCTATTTGTGGGGACATGAGCTGAAGTCCAGGGGGACGAGTTGTTGAATGCATGGCGAGCACCACTCCAGGATGGATTCCCCTGACATTCCTAGGCCAAGCAAGATAGAAGGATGTTAAGCTGCATTCCACAGAAAAGGTTGGTTTTGAGGACAGATATAAAGGAATGGAGAGCTATGGCTAGAGAAGTGTGACGTAGTCAATTTGGGGTTTGCCCAGTTTCTCATTTTCCAGACCCGTAACCTCATTTTGCCCTGTTTCTGCAACACTTCGTGAATTTGGCCAAAAAAAGAAAACAAGAAAAACTTTCTCCTGTATCTCCTAACCTATGCATCTTTCTATGCACTTTTCCTTAATATATACATTATGGCACATTTTTGAGTTGTAAACTGCACTGTGAAATTCTGAAGAAGTGTGGATTTCTGCATGCAAGTCGAAAAAAATACCTTTGGAAAAAACAATTGGGTAAAAAAAAAAACCATGCCAAACCAACAAAACTGTTTGGTGGGGATAGCTTAACCATTGTGATCCATACATTGGTAACATGGAGACTGGACTGTCGTAATGCTCTCTATGTGGGGCATCCCTTGAGGCTGGTTTGGAAGATGCAGCTAGTGCAGACGGCTGCTGTAAGGCTGGTGAGTATAGGGACGTTGGAGAAATCCACAATGGAAACCAATGACTTTGGATTTCTATGAATCAGACTGGTGCATTCCACAGTGTGCTGGCTTTTCCCAAGTCACATGGATTCTGCAGATCTGGGGGCTCTGGAATTGTATGCAAATTTAGTCATAGAAAAATGCATAAAATAAAAATAACTGGCTGAAAATGCACATTTTCCCCATAGGCTAAAACATTATCAAGTGCGTTTTGGGGAAATATGTGCATTGGGGGGGGCGGATTTGCCCATCTTTGCAAGTGGGAATTTGCGCAAGCGGGAATTTGCGCAAATACAGGAAATTGGGGGCGGGGAATCCAGTTTCATCAATGAGCAGATGATGGAACAAAAGGCACCTGACAAACCACAAAATGCAGATGGAACAGATTTTACAAAATCCGTACATCCCTAGTTGGATTGCGTTCCTTGTCATGTGCACATAACTAGGGATGTACGAAAGTGACTTACCTTTTGTGGATTATGTTGATGGTGGGGGGGAGGTGTTCCGTCCCACCCCCTGGAATCCTTGACGGGGGGGAGGCGATCCGTTCCTCCCCCCCGGAATCCTTGATGGCCGGCTGTGATCTGCCGCAGCTCCGCGGAGCAGCTGGCCAGGCCCAGCCCAGCCCAGAGCCGTCCACAGCTGGATTTCTGGCCGCGGAGGGCTCTGGGGAAAAAAACACAAAAAACCGCGTACGCAAATGGCGTACATCTTTACGTAGGCTAAAACGGCGAATCAAAAAGAGACGCAAATAGTGCCCGCTACGCTATTTGCGTTCCCCTTTATTTTCGCCGTCATAGTCTATGTAAATATTTACGTAGACTAAGACGGCCAAAAATTAGGGATGGCGGAGAATTTCTCCCCGAAACTTTGGGGGGCCGAGCACCAACGTGTTCGGCCCCCCGAACAAGTTTCGGGGAGAAATCCTCCGCACCCCCCTGCACCCCGCACCCCCCCCCCCAGGACGGGACTTACCTTTTGCGAATGTCCCTCCCGGTGGCTGGTCCGGCTGGCGGTTCGGTGGGTTTTCGAGCGAGGCGGGAGCGGCAGCCGGTCTTTCGACCGGCTGCCGCCGCCGCCATTGTAATGAAAGAAAAACAAAACAAACGCCCCCTGATAGGCTACGTGACGATTCACGTAGCCTATCACGGCTAGATCTGCAAAGTCAGCCGTGATAGGCTATGTGAATCGTCACGTAGCCTATCACGGGTGACTTTAAAAAAAAAAAAAAAAAGCGCGTATGCGAATGGCGGCCCCCATAGGGAGCTGCCATTCCCGTTCTTTATTTGGTGGCTGTAGTCTACGTAAATGTTTACGTAGACTACGGCGAAAATAAGGGCAACGCGATTTTTTTTTTAAAAAAAAGTCACCCGTGATAGGCTACGTGACGATTCACGTAGCCTATCACGGCTGACTTTGCAGATCTAGCCGTGATAGGCTACGTGAATCGTCACGTAGCCTATCAGGGGAAGATTTTTTTTTTTTTTACTTTTGCGTTCGCGGCCGGGCGAGGCGAGGCGCCTCCTCCCCGGCCTGAATTTTGGCTGGGCGAGGCGGGAAGCCTCCCCCCCCCGGCCTGAACTTCATGGGGGGAGCAGCAAAGTGCTCCCCCCCACCGCGAATGGCCTTCGACGACAGGTAAGTGACTTTCGTCCACCCCTAACAAAAATAAGGAACGCAAATGGCGGCGGCCGTAGCCGCCGCCATTTGTGTACGCGGTTTTGTTTTGTTTTTTAAACCCACCCAGCCATGATAGGCTACGTAAAGATTTACGTAGCCTATCACGTCGTGTTTTTTTTTTTTTAAACCCAGCCATGATAGGCTACGTAAATCTTTACGTAGCCTATCACATCTTTTTTTTTTTTACATGACTGCAAATGGCGGCAGCGGCAGCCGGTCGGAAGACCAGCCACCGCAGCCGCCACCGCCGCCGCCACCAACACCTGGAAGATCCGCCCCAGGTGAGTCTCATCCCGGGGGGGATCCGCAGGGTGGCGGGGGGGTGGCAGGCCGTTCTGCCACGGAGTTCGGGGGGCCGAATGCACTGGCATTCGGCCTCACTGAGATCTGTGGCGGAATTCTCTGCCATCCCTACACGTAACAACTGGGCTAAAAGAGCAGCAGTGGCTGCCAGTGTGCTACAGAGCCAGGTTTGGAGTATTATTATTGACATATAATTAGGGATGTATGAAAGGCACTTACCTGGTCCCGCAGCTTGCTTCGCGGTGGGGGGGAGGCGCTTCAGTTCTCCCCCCGAAGTTCAGGTTGGGGGGGGAGGCGCCCCGCCTTGCCCAGCCAAAATTCAGGCCGGGGAGAAGCGCCCCATCTCCCTGGCCGCGAAGTACAAAAGTGGAAAAAAAAACAAACAAAAAAAACACCCGTGATAGGCTACGTAACGATTTACGTAGCCTATCACGGCTAGATTCCCAAAGTCAGCCATGATAGGCTACATAAATCGTTATGTAGCCTATCATGGGTGACTTTTGAAGAAAAAAAAAGCGCGTACGCTATTTGCGTTGCTCTTATTTTCACCGTAGTCTACGTAAATCTTTACGTAGACTACTGGGACCAAATAAGGAACGCAAATGTGTACAGGCTTTTTTTGTGTACAGGCTTTTTTCCCCCCAAAGTCACCCGTGATAGGCTACGTAACGATTTATGTTACTATCACGGCTGACTTTGGGAATCTAGCCATGATAGGCTATGTAAATAGTTACGTAGCCTATTACAGGTGTATGTTTTTTTTTTTTACTTTATTTTGTAATGGTGGCGGCGGCAGCCGGTCGGAAGACCAGCCGCCGCCCCCGCCCCCGATGAACCGCTGCCGGACTCCCGCCGGGACCCACCACCGAGAGGGACATTCGAGGGAGGTAAGTCCCATCCCGGGGGGGGGGGGCAGAGAATTTCACCAACAATTTCGGGGGGCCGAATGCGTTGGCATTCGGCCTCCCCGAGATTCGTGGAGAAATTCTCTGACATCCCTACATATAATGTCCTAAACAAGTTAAGACCACGTTACCTGAAAGTTCGTCTTCCCCCATATAGACCCATTCAACCGCTACGATCTTCAGGGGAGGCATCATTGTCCGTGCCACATCCTGCAGAATCCCATCTGTCAGCCAGACAGTGGTGGGCCTTCTCTGTGGTGGCACCCTCCCTCTGGCATGACTCCCCTTCTGCAGTATGTCAGGCACTGGTGGTCATGTGTTTTTGAGGATGATCGAAAACTTACATGTTTACCCTGGCTTTTCCCAGCCATTAACTAGTCTAAATGTTGCTGTGCTTTGATGAAGATGTGTTATTTTATAACATGTTACAAGTAGAGATGGGCAAACTCACCCCTGTCCACGGGCACCCAGCAAGTAACACACAGCATCCAGCTCCTCTGAGCTGCCATTCTGCACAAAATGGAGGCGCAGCCTTTTCCATTAAGGGAGATTTTACGTAAGAGGCGTCCATAAAGAGGCCCATTTATGCAACCTTACAGGCATGACTCAGAAGATGCCAGCCTGCTGTGGGATCTAAGGCTGAATTCACAGAAATCCAGAATCAGTTGAATCTATTTTGGATTTCTCTGGCATCCCTACCTTTCTGGCTGCGGAACCCCGCCTTGGAATTTTTTCCCCCCTGTGGTGTGACAGGCACCTACCCAGATGTAGGGATGTCGGAGAATTTCTCCATGAATCTCTGGGAGGCTGAACGCCAACGCATTCGGCCCCCCGAAATTGGTGGGGAAATTCTCCGACACCCCCCCCCCGGGATGGGAGTTACCTCGTGCGAATGTCCCTCTCAGCGGCGGGTCCCGGCGGCGTTTTGGTGGCGTTTCGGCGGCGGTGGCCGGTCTTCCCACCGGCTGCCGCCGCCGCCATTTCCCAGTAAATTAAAAAAAAACAAAAAAAAATGATAGGCTACGTAACGATTTACATAGCCTATCATGGCTAGATTTTCAAAGTCAGCCGTGATAGGCTACGTAAATCGTTATGTAGCCTATCATGGCTGACTTTGAAAAACTAGCCTTGATAGGCTACGTAAATCATTACATAGCCTATCACTTTTTTTTTTTTTTTACATAACTTTTTTCTTTCGCGGCCGGAGAGGCGAGGCGCCTCCCCCCCAGCCTGAATTTCAGTGGGGAGGGGCGGGGCGCCTCCCCCCACCAAGAATTTTGGGGGGAGAACCGGAGCGCCTTCCCCTCCACCGAAAACAGCTGCGGGACCAGGTAAGGGACTTTCGTCCATCCTTACCCAGATGATGGTTTGGTACCTGTTTTTTTTTTTAAAATGTAACTAAGCATTTGCTTGTTTTAATCCCTATCTTAAAATTGTGGATGTTTTACTTCAATTTTATTTATTTATTTATTTATTTATTTATTTATTTATTTATTTACTGCTCCTCATCAGAAGATTTTGGAGCGGTGACAACATGATAAAAGAATAAAACGATGGTTAAAAGAGTTAAGAGAGCTAAAACATTTGTTTAAAAAAAGACAAATCCCAAGGAAGTGGGATTTTCATTGTTGTTGTTTCATTGTTTCATTTTCATTGTTGTTTTAATGGATCTCGTAAACCACCTTGGGATTCCTCACTGAGGGGTGGGATAGCATTATTGTAAATCCATCAATATATAAACAAACAAATGCTGAATAGGACCAGTCCATTTTTCACTCTTTTCACTCCTTGGGCAGAAGTGCATGACATTTGGGGAACTCTTGGCCTCCCTGGAGGGAATCCCACCTACCAAATTTCAGACAGTTTGGCCAAGTAGTTTTCGTGCTACGTGCAGGAGAAATGTGCTCTTCTCAGAAACTCAAACCAAACTCAGAAGGGATTAAGTTAGGTGTGGGGAAGCAGAGGACGTCACTGTCCCCAACCTCTGCTGTAGGTTTCTGGAAGTGCAAACAGCCCCTTTCCCCTGGAACTTTCTATTCAGAAGAATAGAATTTGGGGAACTCTTGGCCTCCCTGGAGGGAATCCCACCTACCAAATTTCAGACAGTTTGGCCAAGTAGTTTTCGTGCTAGGTGCAGGAGAAATGTGCTCTTCTCAGAAACTCAAACCAAACTCAGAAGGGATTAAGTTAGGTGTGGGGAAGCAGAGGACGTCACTGTCCCCAACCTCTGCTGTAGGTTTCTGGAAGTGCAAACAGCCCCTTTCCCCTGGAACTTTCTATTCAGAAGAATAGAATTTGGGGAACTCTTGGCCTCCCTGGAGGGAATCCCACCTACCAAATTTCAGACAGTTTGGCCAAGTAGTTTTCGTGCTAGGTGCAGGAGAAATGTGCTCTTCTCAGAAACTCAAACCAAACTCAGAAGGGATTAAGTTAGGTGTGGGGAAGCAGAGGACGTCACTGTCCCCAACCTCTGCTGTAGGTTTCTGGAAGTGCAAACAGCCCCTTTCCCCTGGAACTTTCTATTCAGAAGAATAGAATTTGGGGAACTCTTGGCCTCCCTGGAGGGAATCCCACCTACCAAATTTCAGACAGTTTGGCCAAGTAGTTTTCGTGCTAGGTGCAGGAGAAATGTGCTCTTCTCAGAAACTCAAACCAAACTCAGAAGGGATTAAGTTAGGTGTGGGGAAGCAGAGGACGTCACTGTCCCCAACCTCTGCTGTAGGTTTCTGGAAGTGCAAACAGCCCCTTTCCCCTGGAACTTCCCTGACAGAGTGGTTTGTTTTTGTAGCAATGTGCTTTTTTTAGTAGCATGCACATACTGCATATTTTATATTTCCTTTGTATTTTAAGACATTCTTTTTTTTTAGCCATACTACAGCTGCCAAATTTCAGACAGCTTTTCTTAGGGATGTCAGAGAATTCCGCCACCGATCTCGGTGAGGCCGAATGCCAGTGCATTCAGCTCTCTGAAATCCATGGCGGAATGAAGCCCCCCCGCCCCCCCGCCCCGTGAAATGGGCCCGGAACGGAGCACCTACCTGCTGCCGTCCGCGCTGCATTGCAAATGGTGGCCACGTCTGCGGCCGCCATTCACTTCTTCCATATAGCAGTGATAGGCTACGTAAATACTTACGTAGCCTATCACGGCTAACGCAGGGATGCCATTTGCATCCCTGTATTTTGCCATGATATGGTATGTAAATATTTACGTAGCCTATCACAGCAAAAACAACAACAACAGCGAATGCAAATGGCGGCGGCTACGGCCGCCGCCATTTGTGTTCCTTTTTTTTTGCCTTGATAGCCTATGTAAATATTTACGTAGGCTATTACGGCAAAAAAAAAAAGGGAATGCAAATGGCATAGTGACTGCCATTTGCATTCCCTTTTTTTTTGCCGTGATAGGCTACGTAAATATCTACATAGCCTATCATGGCAAAATACAGGGACGCAAATGGCAGTGCCTACGGCCACCGCCATTTGCATCCCTGCAGGCTGCCCAGCAGCCGGATGTCTGGCTATGGCCGGCCCCGGCCGGCAGCTCCGTGGAATCTCTGCGGAGTGGAGCCAGCTGGAGAGAATTTCGGGGGGAGGGACAGAGCGCCTCCCCCCCACCGCGGATGTCCCTGGACAAAAACAGGTAAGTGTTTCGTACATCCCAGCTTTTCATTAAAACAAAGATGCAAGTGAACTGAAGGAACTGAGAGCACAGCAAAGTGAACATCGTTATCCAGTTTATATTTATTTATATATGCAGTTGGTGATCTGGTCAGGCACCAGAAACCACCACCTCGCAGACCCATGCTTCCCCCACTCCATCTCCTCCATGGTGGCCTGCCAAAGCCTCTTCAGGGTGAGAGACAGAGAGCATGCAGGAATTTGGGCACTATCAGCCTTCTGCTTTCCCCTGCTGCCTGCCCACTGGGATGTGGGGGCCTCTTTCCTGACCAAGACCGATTGGTGCTGCCTCCTCAAGAGCAGGAGCAGGCTGCTGGTGGTGTCGTGCCCTGGCTGTTTCCCCCTGCTCAGAGGCACCTTGCAGTGGTGGTAGACTGCAGTGCTGGGATCCACTCCCGGAGACAGAGACGGCCTGCCTTGAGTCTCGGGGGTCGCCACACGAGCAGGGGGAACAACGGAAGAGGGAGATGAGGAGGGGGACACCTCTGACATAACATCCAACAGTGGGCTCCCCCCTTCCCTGCAGAAGGAGATGGTGCTCCTTTGGCAACAGTGCTACTGCGGCTCCCTGCACCAGCCTCCTCAGACGGTGACTTGCCCCCGTGCTCTGCTGCCCTGCTACACTAGGATGCACTATCCAGACTGGGGGAGGGCCAGCTTCCCTGCCAGTGCTGCTTCTCCCAGCAGCACCTCGCCCACCTCTGCCCCTGCCAACATCACCCCCCAAATGCCTCATATTGTTCTTGCTTGCTTTGCCACACAGTGTAGTATTATCGTATTTAAATCACAGCTGTTAGTGTGTCTCTGTAGTGCTTTGCCCACTGTTTTTGGGAGTGTGGGCTGTGGGTGGTCCATTGACGCAGGCAGTTTGCTTGACCACACAGCAAAAGCGTGCGCGCACACACACACACAGAGAGAGGGAGAGAAGAGCAAAAGAAAAGCAAACACTAGACTAGCGGGGCGGAGGGGGCTAACTATAATCCTAACAGAAGAGAAAGGGGTTTCATTTCATTTTATTATTATTATTTTTTTTTTTAGGGAAAAGAGAAAAAAAAAACTGGGAAGGGAAGGAATACAGGCCTTGAGAAGGTCAGGGTGGAGGGGATCCAAGAACAAGCAGAAGGTGGATGATAGATAGATAGATAGATAGATAGATAGATAGATAGATAGACAGACAGACAGACAGACAGACAGACAGATGATAGATAGGACAGAATCAAAGTAAGGGCAAACTAATGGTTGAGAGAGAATTGAAAAGGGGTGGGGGTGGGGAGATAAGCCACCAAAGTGAAATTATCTGGATTTTTAAATGAACAAACAAGACGAATGAATGGTAAACCTATTACAGAAGGGTGGGGTGGGGAGAGACTCTGTTCTCTCCCCACCCCACAGGTGGGGTGGAGTGCGACCCTGTTGATTCTCCTGGACCTCTCAGCGGCTTTCAATACCATCAACCATGGTATCCTTCTGGATAGGTTGTCTGGGCTGAGAGTTGGAGGCTCTGCGCTGCAGTGGTTCCGCTCCTGCTTGGATGGCCGATTCCAGAAGGTGGTGCTGGGGGATTATTGCTCTGTGCCATGGCAACTATGCCATGGGGTTCCACAGGGCTCTGTTTTATCCCCCATGCTGTTTAACATCTACATGAAACCGCTGGGGGAGGTTATCCGGAGGTGTGGGCTGAGGTGCCATCAATATGCAGATGACACCCAGCTCTACCTCTCTTTCTCATCAAAACCAGGCGAGGCAGTGGCTGTTCTGAACCAGTGCCTGGGCACGGTAATGGACTGGATGAGGGCCAATAAACTGGGACTCAATCCAGACAAGACGGAGGTACTGTTAGTGGGTGGTTCGTCTGCCCGGCTAGGTGATATTCAACCTGTTCTGGAGGGGGTTGCACTCCCCCTAAAGGATCAGGTTCGTAGTTTGGGGGTGCTCTTGGATCCAGAACTGTCACTTGAGGCACAGGTGAACTCAGTGGCACGGAGCACTTTTTATCAGCCTAGGCTGGTATACCAACTACGCCCTTCTCTGGACAGAGACAGCCTAGCGACAGTTCTCCATGCTCTGATAACTTCTCGTCTGGATTACTGCAATGCGTTATATGTGGGGCTGCCTTTGAAAACGGTCCGGAAACTTCAGCTGGTCCAAAATAGGGCGACAAGATTGTTAACAGGGACTGGCCTGCGAGCTCATATTACGCCAGTACTTTTCCAGCTGCACTGGCTGCCAGTCCATTTCCGGGCCCGATTCAAAGTGCTGGTGTTCACATGCAAAGCCCTTAACGGCTTGGGGCCAGGTTACCTGAAGGATCGCCTCCTCCCATATGTGCCTGCCCGGACCTTAAGATCATCAGCAGCAGCCCTTCTCCGTGAGCCCCTGCCGAAGGAAGCGAGGCGGGTGGCTACTAGGAGGAGGGCTTTTTCTGCTGTGGCACCCCGGCTCTGGAATGAGCTCCCTAGTGAGGCTCGCCTGGCGCCTACATTGTATTCCTTTCGGCGCCAGGTGAAGACCTTTTGTTTTCCCAGACATTTTAGCATTTTAGCTTTCTAAATTTTTATCTTTGCTGTTTTAAATCTGTATTTTAAACTCCTGCACTGCTGCTAGGTTTTATTGTGGTTGTATTATATTGTGGTTTTAATGTTCTATATATTTTAAATTGTTTTATTGTGTGTTGTTTGGTTTTAATTTTTGTGAACTGCCCAGAGAGCTTCGGCTATTGGGCGGTATAGAAATAAATAAATAAATAAATAAATAAAATTCTCTCTCTTCAGTAGCACCACCTATCTCACACTGAGCAAACCGAAGTGGATCTCTCCAGTAAGTTAACTCTGGCATTCCTCCCTCCTCTACCGCTGTCAGTGATTGGAGACTGATGGGTTACGTTCAGCCCTAATTTGGCATCTAGAGTTGCCATTCAAAGCTCATTCACTCCTCTGCCTCCTTTCCCTCCTCCCCTCCTCCCTCTGTCTGGGCTGCTCAGAAGACATCGAAAGAGCTACGAATCTCCGAGGTGGACCGAGGCGTTTTGGCAATGAGCCGCTTCACTTGGGGGCACTTTGGTGCTGTTCTGATCTGCCTTGTATCATGCTGAGGCAACTCTGGATCAGCCTGCTTTGCCTCATTATTTGGGCTTCGGACTGAAGTGGTGCACAGCCCTAATAGTAATAAGAACAAGAACAACCCTCTAATTCTTCCCACAGATGTCTCCTTCTACCAGCCATCACTCATGCAAATAAGCACCTGAACCTGTGGATCACATTATCCACTTTGAGTGATGCAACTCCTGAAGGATTCTGGCTTTCCATATGTTAGTACGCCTCAGATAGAACTTTCTTATTTTTCCTGACTAATGCTGTGCTTCCGATGGTTGGGTCTACACTTAATTACCTAGAGGTCAGGACAGCTTTTACTTTAACTGTGAAAGGCCTCACCGGTAATTTGGTTTTTTATTTTATTTTTTCAAATCAGCTCTCTAACAAGTGCTGTTTGTAAGGAAACACACTTCAATATACACCTATAATTGAATGCACCACAAACAGCCTAAAGGGAATGAGAAATAAAACAGAGAAGAAAAAGATGGCTCAACAAAAAATGCTTCAACAGTGGTTTCATCCTCGCCAATCGATGAATTATGCTCAAATTGGAGCAGAAACGGCTCCAACATTTTTGGCAGTATGCAAACATGCTTTTAATTGTTATTTAAGTCCACTCAGAAAAAATGTTGTCTGTCTGTCTGTCTGTCTGTCTTTCTTTCCCTTTCTTTCTTCCATAGATCTATACCCTTCTTTACCACTGGAGTCCTCAAATGGACTCATAACACTTATGGAACACATTGGATGCATTTAAAAAACAAAACTGGGGGTCCACAGCAAAGTGTCCCTGGTGACACTGCCAGTTTCCTGGCTGTCATGCCAGACCCAGGCCAGGATAACTCATCGAAGGAGGAGGATGCTGAGACCGTGAACCTGTACCTCATCCTGACACGGGCACACCTAGCACCTCCACGGAAGCAACACCAGGTCTTCCAGTACTGGTGGACACCGAGGAACCCCTGGATGATGCCCCTGCTGTGGGCCACACATTCCCCATAGAATTGGGGAGGAGACCAAGCATCCACCCAGCCCTAGAACATGCCAGTGCCAGGAGGCAGAGGCACAGGGCACACCTGGAGGTGAAGGGCACACACAGCAACTGGGCTCCTCACGAGTAGGGCCCTCCTCACGAGGAGGACTTTTTTCACAGACGCCTGTGGTGAACCTCAGCTAAGCTCTGGCTAGCTCAGCTCTCCCTTGGAATTTGAGAGCTGTTGGAAATGACGTGTTGCTTCAGCTTCCAGAGCCCTGTGCTCTTGCTTCCTTGACCCTGCCTTGTATTTGGACCTCCATGCTACTGAACCCTGGACTCCTGCTAGGGATGGACGGAAGTCCCTTACCTGTTCTTGAAGCTTGCTTCGCAGTGGGGGGGAGGCGCTTCACTTCTCCCCCCGAAGTTCAGGCGAGGGGGGGAGGCACCCCACCTCGCCCGGCCGAAATTCAGGCCGGGGGGGAGGTGCCCCATCCCTCGCCAGCGAAATTCAGGCCGGGTAGGAGTGCCCCGTCTACCCGGCTGTGAAAAAAAAGTAAAAACACACACACACACACATACCCGTGATAGGCTACGTAACGATTTACGTAGCCTATCACGGCTAGATTTCCAAGGTCAGCCGTGATAGGCTATGTAAATCGTCACGTAGCCTATCACGGGTGACTTTGAAAAAAAAAAGCGTGTACGCAAATGGCGGCTCCCATGGGGACCGCCATTTGCGTTCCTTATTTTGACACGTCTAGTCTACGTAAAGATTTACGTAGACTACGGCAAAAATAAGGGCAACGCAAATAGCGTTCCCTTATTTTCGCCTTAGTCTACGTAAATGCTTATGTAGACTAGACGTGCCAAAATAAGGAACGCAAATGGCGGCGCCCATGGGCTGCCGCCATTTGCGTACGCGCTTTTTTTTTTTCAACGTCACCCGTGATAGGCTACGTGACGATTTACGTAGCCTATCACGGCTGACTTTGGAAATCTAGCCGTGATAGGCTACGTAAATCATTACGTAGCCTATCACAGGTGTGTTTTTTTTTTAAATTTACTTTTTTATTTCGCAATGACGGCGGCGGCAACCGGTCGGAAGACCGGCCGCCACCCCTGCCCCCACCGAACCGCTGCCAAACCGCCGCCGGGACTCGCCGCCGAGAGGGACATTCAGCCATGGTAAGTCCCATCTCGGGGGGGGGGCGGGGGGCTGGTGGAGAATTTCCCCACCAATTTTGGGGGGCCGAATGTGTTGGCATTTGGCCTCCCGAAGATTCGTGGAGAAATTCTCCGCCATCCCTAAGTCCTGCCTGACTCGGCTTTTGGGTGGCATTTTCACCCGATGGATCTCCTGGATTTTGACCTTGGCTGCGCCTTAGACCTCACTTCTGGAACCCACCTATGTGCCTGGTAAAACTGTGCCTCTGACTTTTGCTTGGTTATTGAGCTGAGGGAGGAACTCGCCACTGGCTGCACTGCCAGGAGCTTGCTGAGCCATCACTGCCCGTCCACCCCTATTCAGCCCCCTGGATGAGCTGCCGCGTGGTCCGCAGGCACCCAGCAAGTGGCCAGCAGCTCAGCGAGCCACTATGTTGTGAAAAAACGGCTGCTCGGGTTTTCCCGTCAGTGTTACGTGGCATACCTGGCGGCCATAAAGGGGGCATTTGCACAACATTGCAGGTGTAAATGGATCATTCTTGCCTGTTGCATAAATGGTCCCTTTACAGCTGCCATTTATGTCACATGATCGTTACAGAAAAATCCGAGCCACCATTTTTTCACAAAATGGAGGCTTGGCGAGGGGTCGGGCGGCTCCTGGGTGCTCGTGGACGACGCGGCGGCTCGGCGAGTGGGGTCAGGTAAACGTGGCAGCTTGGCGACCAGGGTCCGGGAGGCCAAGTGGAGGGAGTCTGCCCAGACTCCCACAACATCTCTAATTAACCTGCTTTTGCATTTGCCCCTCAGGTACCTTAATACTGAGTCTGACTCAGCCAGAGCGGGACACCAGCCAGCAGTGAAAGCAGAGGGGCTCTGACAGAGCAGCCATGCTAATTTCACACAGTGTCCATGACAGAGCATTGCTGTGGGGCACAGTGGGAAATTAAAGAGGTGGCTCCCACAGAAGGCCACGTTTTAGTTTTCTAAAATTCCCTAAAGCAGGGGCAGTTAATTTTGGCCCCAGGGCGGCATGCAGCAGCAGATGGTGGGGCCACATGCGTTGTTGTTGTTCAGTCGTTCAGTCGTGTCCGACCCTTCGTGACCCCGTGGACCATAGCACGCCAGGCCTTCCTGTCCTGCGCAGTCTCCCGGAGCGTGCTCAAGTCCATATTCATTGCATCGGTGATGCTATCCAGCCATCTCATCCTCTGCCGTCCCCTTCTCCTTTGGCCTTCAGGCTTTCCCAGCATCAGGGTCTTTTCCAGGGAGTTTTCTCTTCGCATTAGGTGGCCAAAATATTTCAGCTTCAGCTTCAGTATCTGTCCTTCCAATGAGCACTCAGGGTTGATTTCCTTTAGGATGGACTGATTTGACCTCCTTGCAGTCCAGGGGACTCGTAGGAGTCTTCTCCAGCACCACAGTTCGAAAGCATCAATTCTTCGGCGCTCAGCCTTCCTTATAGTCCAGCTCTCACAGCCATACGTTACTACGGGGAAAACCATAGCTTTGATTAGACGGACCTTTGTCGGCAAGGTGATGTCTCTGCTTCTTACTATGCTGTCTAGGTTGGCCATAGCTTTCCTCCCAAGGAGCAAGCGTCTTTTAATTTCATGGCTACAGTCACCGTCTGCGGTGATCTTGGAGCCCAAGAAAGTAAAATCTGTCACTGCTTCCATTTCTTCCCCTTCTATATGCCAGGAAGTGATGGGGCCAGATGCCATGATCTTAGTTTTTTTAATGTTGAGTTTCAAACCAGCTTTTGCACTCTCCTCTTTCACCCTCAACAAGAGGCTCTTGAGATCCTCTTTGCTTTCTGCCATTAGGGTGGTATCGTCTGTGTATCTGAGGTTGTTGATAATTCTCCCGGCAATCTTAATTCCAACCTGTGATTCATCCAACCCGGCGTTTCTCATGATGTACTCTGCATATAAGTTAAATAAGCAGGGTGACAATATGCAGCCTTGTCGTACTCCTTTCCCAATTTTGAACCAATCGGTTGTTCCATGTCTGGTTCTTACTGTTGCTTCTTGACCCTCGTACAGGTTTCTCAGGAGACAGGTAAGGTGGTCTGGTACTCCCATCACTTTAAGAATTTGCCACAGTTTGTTGTGATCCACACAATCAAAGGCTTTAGCGTAGTCAATGAATTTGCCACATGCGTAGGGGACAATAAATGCATGCATACGCATAGCCACCCATGCACACCCATACATACACACACACACAGCCAAGGAGCAGGTCGGATGTGGCAGGTGAACAAGCAGGTCACAATTGGGAAGAGGGGGAGCAACTCTGGGGGGCTCTTGTCAGTGGGCCTCTCTGGGGTGTGGAGCCTTGGCAGGGGTCTGACCATGCCCACCCTTGATGCCCAGCCCAATCAGGAGGACTCCAGGTCACCATTGCCAAGCTCTGGTACCGGTGACCCCTTCCCCTTCTGTATGCCTCAGCACTACATTCATCATTTCACGAACCAGGCTCAAACTTGCTGGATTTCTCCAAATTCCACCTCGAAGCTCGTTCCGACTCACATCTGCGTCAGATCGCGAGCGTAGTTTTTTCTTTCTGCAGGAAAAGCTTTGCGCATTTTCGTGTGCATTTCTCCAAATGCGTGCATCGATCGCGCGCGTCTTTGAGATGCACACATTCCTCAAGTGAAAGTGTATTTGTGTGCATTTTTCGAAAGTACACATTTTCCATGTGCATTTTTCAAATGTACACATCCCGTTGGACGCATGTTTTTCTTCCGCTAATGACAGTGCGTGCTCGGAAACGTACGGACTTCGACTGCAGATTGTGTCTGAGTCTGTTCCACCCAGAAGGTGCAAACTGGGTAAACCCTGATAAACAAACAAACAAATTGAAATGAATTTCTCACACATCCCTAGATGTAGAAGACAAGAGGAGTCCCCATGTCCTCGTCATCTGAATGCCTTATCTTCTGCCGCCTTCTCCCCTTTGAAATACTAGATGGATACCATTTACAGTCCTTGTGGTGTTGTGAGGCTGCCTGAGGAACACACCCATAATAGCATTTGTGCCTTGGGGGAGGGAGGAGCGGGGGACGACTACCAGCATGTGCCCAGGGAGAGAGCTACCGAAAAAGGCTTCGTTAGCCTTCAGTCTCCATGGTTTCCGTGTTGATGTGATTGTATCTCTAAAGTATGTGCGTGTGTGCGTGCATGAGTGTGAGTATGTATATGTGCATATATCTTGATTCAAGAAGCAGCGTGTCTTTCTCTGAAGTGGGCAGCTCCATGATCCTCCATGTCGCTGCTCCTGTTTTCAGTGTCACGTTCCTGCCCGCCACTGCAACTCCTCCTCCCGCGCATCTGATAATTTTAGACTACAGACCTAATGGGAATGGGGGGAATGTTCTTCAAGTGGGCACGCGTGGCACTTGGTTCAAAGCAGGGTGAGCCTGCATTTGGGGGCACCTCCTGTTCATTCCACGGGGAGAGGCCCCAGAGATCTGCCCCACTGCATACCATAGCCACGGCGTGGCCCTTAACAGCTCTAATTTCTTGGCGTTTTGGAGCTTGAGAGAAAAGAGTTCAACAGCACTCCACCACCACCCATGTTCCCCAGTAACTGGCGTATGGAGGCATACTGTCTCTGATTATACTCAGAGGTGCTTTTCTGATCATGTGCAAAGTGCCTCTCCTTCACTCATGGGTAATTGCATCCAGACGCCAAAACATCTGCAATGAAGGAAAACGTCCTTCCCTATCCACACTTCTACAGGCTTTTGCCCCAATACCTCTCACATGAGAAATTAGGCTGTGGAGGCAAGCAAAGTATTTTTTTTTTCCCCAAGGAGAAAATTAAATAGAGCTCCAAATGTACAGGGCCTTCATGCTGTTCAAACGGTAATGAATTAAGCTCTCACTGGCAGTTATATTGCTGAAGAAATAAGTACCGGTTAAAAGTACTTTTGGAAAAAGCATCCCTCACACTGGAAAGTGCTTCCAATTTGCATGTATTTAATCCTTCCATTTACTAATTTCTTTATGCTACTCAGGTACTAAACCTCCCTTTTCCTTGCCAGCCAGAGATCAGAACTTCTGGCCCATTTGGAGCCACACAGAGCATAAGAAGAAAGGAAGGGGGGGTTGATAGTCCAGGGAGGGGTGTGTCAGAGCATCCTGAAAGGGCATGGGGCAGTAGGGTGGCTTCTTCTGCCTTGCTGCAAAAAGGGAAATGCATCACACACACACACACACACACACACACACACACAAAAGGCCACAGATGTGCACAAAATCTGCGCATGCTAATTTGTACCTCTTCAGAGGAGATCCCCTCCGCGCTTTGCCTGCCCTACATTGCATAGGCGGTCGCCTCCGATTGCTCCCTTCGTTTATTTAATTTCCTTTTATTTTTTCAATTTGGCTTCCACTGTAGAGAGAGGAGATTGGATCTAGTTACATGGGAAAAAGAAATTAAAAAGTACCGGAGAGGACCTGGGGGTGGGGTGAGGGAGAGGAAACGGCAGTGATCGCCCCCTACGATTCCTGCATTCGTAGCCCCAAGGCCTAGTTTTGGCATCAGGGCTCAGCCTCCGATCATTTTGAGTCATAATACATAAGTGTCCTTCAGCATGTGCAGAGTGTAAATGGTCCATTTACGCCTGTAATCCTGTGTAAATGGCCCCTTGATGGCCACCATTTGCATAAATGGGGATTTACGAAAAGGGCCAAGCTGCCATTTTTATGCAACATGGTGGCTCGGCAGACTGACAGGGACTGCCGCGCTTGCCCAGCTCGGTGCACCCTGAGTCAGGCAAGTGTGGTGGTCTGCGGACTGGATGCTGGGAGGCCTGGACTCCTGCGACATCCCTAACCCCTGGTGATGCACTGACTTCAGCTTGGATGAGAAGATGGAGGAGGAGGAGATGACGACAACGATGTCAACGACACAGGAGGAAGAGGAGGAGAAAAAGGCCCCCGCCCCAAGCAAAGTCCCCTTCACCAGCCTTTGAAGTAGGGCAGTAGGCCCTCAGGCCTACAGCCCAACTCTGGCCCACCTGGGGTCCCAACCTGGTGCTTTGTGGTTTCCCAGACAGCCGCACTCCTTTCTTCCAACTGCTAGTGGTTTCCCAGCTGTGCAGTTTTTACCCTAGTCAAAAAGGCTGAAACACCTCACCTAAGGCTTACTGGCCACAAGAGCTTTAAGCTAAAATATGCTGGCATTTTGGCCTTACCACTTTTGCATTCAGCCTCATCCACCATTGGATCACAGCCCCCAAAGCGTCTCTGAAACTGAATTTCCCAAAGTGCACACTTCCCCCCCATTCACAAAAACATGAAAATGTGGATTTTAAAAGTGTGCATTTTTTAAAATGCAAATTTAAAAATGCACAATTTAAATGGTGCTTTTAAAAAATGTGATTTTAAAAAATGTATATTATTAAAAGTGCACATTTCTTAATATGGGCATTATTAAAAGTGTGCATTTCTTAATGTGTGCGTTTTAATAGTGTGCATTTCTTAATGTGTGCATTTTTAATAGTGTGCATTTCTTAACGTGTGCATTATCAAAAGTGTGAATTTCTTAATGTGTGCATTATCAAAAGTGTGCATTTCTTAATGTGTGCATTATCAAAAGTGTGCATTTCTTAATGCGTGCATTTTAAATAGTGTGCATTTCTTAATGTGTGCATTTTAATAGTGTGCATTTCTTAATGTGTGCTTTTTAATAGTGTGCATTTCTTAATGTGTGCATTGTCAAAAGTGTGAATTTCTTTTAAAGCACATTTTGCCAGTGCACATGCAAGCTCAGGAACTTGCAAACGTATTCAGAGAACATAAACTCCTGTTCTCATTGCGAATGGGGCATTTCCATGTGATTTGTGAACTGAAACAAAATTCTCCTCGATCCCCTTAGCTGCCAACCCCACCCCCTTCATCTCCCCGATGGTCTTGCGCCAGCAGCCAGGTAGGCAAATGGGAATGCAGATGCCAGAGTGCGTTTCTCCTCCCCCTAGGCCTGCATATGGAAAATCAATACAGCCTCCCATTGTCTCTGCAGCTGCCATTGATTTATGGCTCTGCTAAAAGGCTTTGATCACCCACAATTACCTGGACTTTGGCTCCCATTTCCTTGCGGCCTTTCTCCCTCTGCTGGCTATGGCTCTTTGGACTGGCTCCAGCTGGTTGCCTGGACTGACTGTCGGCACGGACTGGGTTAGATTCAGGTCAGGCTAATCTTCCGGGCAGTGCCTTTGTGCTGAAAGCAGCAGTGGTATTGAGTTGCCCAGCTGCTATTGGAAGCATTGGCCTCCAAAAGGTCCCCAGCTCTCTGGTCCCCATGAGGGGCATGTTCAACAAATTCCAGCAGACAGGGGAGGGAGAGATGAGGATGTCAGAGGAATCTGTTTGGGGGTAGAGCTTGGTGAGTTTTTCGCCAGATTGGCCACCTGGACTCACACATCCCCAAGCTGGCCCAACTCACTGCATGATGAGTCAGGCCAGCTTGCGGTTTCCCACTTTTTTCTTTGCACAAATCATGATTTCTGCAAAATCACAAATATTTATGGAAATTGCGATTTGCAGGAAATTGTGGCTGTAAATAGTGCAGATTGTGCAGAATTGCAGGCATACATTATCTAACTGGTTATGCCTGAAATTTTGCACAAATTGTGTTATTTACAGCCATGATTTTGCACAAATCACGATTTTTGTAAATATTTATACCTGTGATTTTGCAGAAATTGTGACTCAGAGATTTTTTTTTAAATGGCAAAGTTCCCAAGTTTCAGGAACTGTCCCGCTGATCATCTCTCAAATGCATGCTGAGTTGGGGGCACCACGGGGAACTGTCAAACCAAAAATGAACAGGATTTCCCAGCAACAGACAACCCTTGGGAGAGACAAGGGTAAGGTGGGTGCAATCTCCCTTCCCAGATCTGAGATGACAAGGTAGTCCACTGAGCTGTCAGTAGCTTGCCAGGTTCCAGAGCTGATGTCATCTAATAGTTCATGGCTTGCTGTGGACAGGGATGTATCAGAAATTCATTGCAGTTCCTTTTTGATCAGGATTTACCTACTTCACACCTTCTGGACTGAATACGGACTCAGATGTAATCTGCGATCGAAGTGCACACATTTCCAAGGTTGTAATGTGAATTGTGGACCAAAGCAATTGTGTTCGATAGCATGTGTACATTGAAAAAATGTGCATGAAAAAATGCGTGCTTTTGAAAAATGCACACATGTATGCTTTAACTGATGTGCATAGTTTAACTGATGTGCATTTTTGAAAAATGATGTGCATTTAACTGATGTGCATTTAACTGATGTGCATTTTTGAAAATCAGTGCATTTAACTGATGTGCATTTTTGAAAAATGCACACATGTATGCTTTAACTGATGTGCATAGTTGATGCATACATTTGGAAAAATACACATGCATAGATTTTCATGGGGTGGGGGGAAGCAAAGCTCGCAATCCCATGTGGACTTGAGTCGAAATGAGCTTCAAGATGGTATTCAGAAAACTCTGGTGAGCCCAGGTTTTGCTGATACGCACATCCATAGCTGTGGAGCAACATGGGCTGAGACATTTATTTATTTACTGCATGTTTATCCTGCATTTCAGAGAATTCTTGTCTCCCAGAGTGGCTGATATCGAGAGAGAGAGAAAGAGAGAGAGGCCATCTGCCATCAGGCTTACAAACTAAAATGACAATTCCCACAAGGAAAGGGGTGTGGAGGGAAAAGGAAGAGAAGTGGAGGGAGATCAGTTTTTCAAGGCCAGAAAAAGGTGGCGAGCTGTAAGCTGGCATTTAAATGCATTTCAGGCCAGGCTGATCTTGCCGTGCTTGAATGAGGCTCTTGTTTCTTTGGCCGATGAACTGGGGCCAGAGCAGTCTTTCCTCTTGCTTCTGTAATCTAGGGGTGTACGGAACTCACCTCTGAGTCTGCTGGGGGGTCCACGGGGTGGGGGGAGGCGATCCGTTCCTCCCCCTAGAATCCTCCCTGGCCGGCTCCACTCTGCGGCAAGTCCGCCGAGCTGCTGACCAGGTCCATCCGCTGCCACCCTGCCTGTCTTCGGACGCAAATGGCATCCGGCGCAGCGGATGCCATTTGCATCCCTGCCATTTGCCGTGATAGGCTATGTAAATCTTTACATAGCCTATCATGGCAAAGGGCAGGGACGCAAATGGCGTAGCAGATGCCATTTGCATCCCTGCTCTTTGTTGTGATAGACTACCTAAGGATTTACGTAGCCTATCATGGCAAATGGCAGGGACACAAATGGCGTCCGCTACGCCGGATGCCATTTGCGTCCAAAGACAGGCAGGAGCAGACAGGACAGGCGGCAGCAGACGGATGGCAGCAGGTAGGATCCAGCCCTGCATGGATTCCCCTGGGTGGCAGAGGTGAGTCTTTTGTACCGCCGTGGACTCCAGGGGGCCGGATTCTTAGAATCTGGCCTCATTGGAGTCCATGGCAGAATTCTCCGCCATCCCTACTGTAATCCCAGGGCAACTGCCAGTTGGAACCTGACATTCTTTATTTCCAGTGTGAAGGCAGGGAGAAGGATGGGGGAAAGGGACAGATAGAGTGGAATGGAGAAAAAGGGAGGAGCAGAAAGAAAGTTCAGAAGAAGGTTATTCTTCCAAGGAAGGCTCATCATATTGGAGTCTGGTCCTTCAGTTATCCTGGTCCCAAACTGTTTAGACCAATGGCCCCCAGCCTTGGATTTGCAGCTGTCATTGGACTACAACTCCCATCATCCATGACCATAGGCCATGGCCACTGGGAATGATCACTGTTATCATCCAACCACATCTTGGAACACAAGCAGGCTTAGAGATTTAAAGGCAATGGCCCACACCTTGAATTATGAAATTAACACTGGGAGTACTGCAGTACAATCGTCCCTCATTTCATAAAACAATTGTCATCATTGTCAAGTGCATCTCATTGTCAGGCTTTGCATTCTGACTTCATTTGGGGTCTATTTGTCATGTGACCTTAATGGCGGCTTTGTAAAGCAATTGGTATGACTGCAGAAGGTCCGTTTAGACTGCACGACTCTGTACTTTCTAATTTGTGTTGCAACAAATTCATCCCCAAATTCATCCCTTCTAATTATTCCTTTGTTTTTCCAGACCCTAGGATAATTAATGTCTGCTTTCTGTAATATTTTTTCCAGCTTCTGAATACTCAACAGCACTGCTCCACCCCAGTGCTCATGAAATATGCATGTGTTTGTTTGTTGGGGGGGGGGGATCAATTTGTTGGATGCTGATTGCCTACCACTGAAGATGCACTCCAGTCAACAGAATGGATTTTTGAGATGTTTGTCTGTAGTGCTTTCTGGAGGCAAAATATTTCAGGCAACTTTTATCTAATGCTCAGAATGCTATTCATGGTTGTTGTCGTTCAGTCGTTCAGTCCTGTCCGACTCTTCGTGACCCCATGGACCAGAGCACGCCAGGCCTCCCTGTCCTGCACTCTCTCCCGGAGTGTGCTCAGGTTCATATTCATTGCATCGGTGATGCTATCTAGCCATCTCATCCTCTGCCGTCCCCTTCTCCTTTTGCCTTCAATCTTTCCCAGCATCAGGTGAAAACTCCGGTGAGTTTTCTGTTCGCATTAGGTGGCCAAAATATTTGAGCTTCAGCTTCAGTATCTGTCCTTCCAATGAGCACTCAGGGTTGATTTCCTTTAGGATGGACTGATTTGACCTCCTTGCAGTCCAGGGGACTCGTAAGAGTCTTCTCCAGCACCACAGTTCAAAAGCATAAATTCTTTGGTGCTCAGCCTTCCTTATAGTCCAGCTCTCACAGCCATATGTTGCTACTGGGAAAACCATAGCTTTGATTAGACGGACCTTTGTCAACAAGGTGATGTCTGTGCTTCTTACTATGCTGTCTAGGTTTGCCACAGCTTTCCTCCCAAGGAGCAAGCGTCTTTTGATTTCATGGCTACAGTCACCGTCTGCGGTGATCTTGGAGCCCAAGAAAATAAAATCCATCACTGCTTCCATTTCTTCCCCTTCTATATGCCAGGAAGTGATGGGGCCAGATGCCATGATCTTAGTTTTTTTTAATGTTGAGTTTCAAACCAGCTTTTGCACTCTCCTCTTTCACCCTCAACAAGAGGCTCTTGAGATCCTCTTCGCTTTCTGCCGTTTGAGTGGTATCATCTCCGTATCTGAGGTTGTTGATACTTCTCCCGGCAATCTTAATTCCAACCTGTGATTCATCCAACCTGCCGTTTCTCATGATGTACTCTGCATATAAGTTAAATAAGCAGGGCGACAATATATGCAGCCTTGTCGTACTCCTTTCCCAATTTTGAACCAGTTGGTTGTTCCATGTCTGGTTCTTACTGTTGCTTCTTGACCCTTGTACAGGTTTCTCAGGAGACAGGTAAGGTGGTCTGGTACTCCCATCACTTTAAGAATTTGCCACAGTTTGTTGTGATCCACACCATCAAAGGCTTTAGCGTAGTCAATGAAGCAGAAATAGATGTTTTTCTGGAATTCTCTTGCTTTCTCCATGATCCAGCGAATGTTGGTGATTTGATCTCTAGTTCCTCTGCCTCTTCGAAACCCAGCTTGTACTTCCAGTAGTTCTCGGTTCACATGCTGCTGAAGCCTAGCTTGTAGGATTTTGAGCATCACCTTGCTAAGAATGGCGGAGAATTTCTCCCCGAAACTTCGGGGAGCTGAGCGCCAACGTGTTCGGCCCCCCAAACAAGTTTTGGGGAGAAATTCTCTGCGCCCCCCGCACGCCCCCCGGGACGGGACTTACCTTTGGCGAATGTCCCTCCCGGCAGCGGTTCCGGCCGACTGTTCGTCGGGTCTTCATCTAGGGCGGGAGCGGCAGCCGGTCTTTTGACCGGCTGCCGCCGCCGCCATTCCAATAAAAGAAAAAAAAAACGCCCCCGTGATAGGCTACGTGACGATTAACGTAGCCTATCACGGCTAGATTTGCAAAGTCAGCCATGATAGGCTATGTAAATCGTCACGTAGCCTATCACGGGTGACTTAAAAAAAAAAAAGCGCGTACGGATAATGGCGGCCCCCATAGGGAGCCGCCATTCGCGTTCCTTATTTGGTCGCTGTAGTCTACGTAAAGATTACATAGACTACAGCGAAAATAAGGACAACGCTACTTGCGTTGCCCTTATTTTCGCCGTAGTCTACGTAAAGATTTACGTAGACTACAGCGACCAAATAAGGAACGCGAATGGCGGCTCCCTATGGGGGCCGCCATTTGCGTACGCGCTTTTTTTTTTTAAAGTCACCCGTGATAGGCTACGTGACGATTTACGTATCCTATCATGGCTGACTTTGCAGATCTAGCCATGATAGACTACGTTAATCATCATGTAGCCTATCACAGGGGCGTTTTTTTTTTAAACTTTTAATTTTGCGGCCGGGCGAGGCAAGGCGCCTCCTCCCTGGCCTGAACTTCGCGGGGGGAGCAGCGAAGCGCCTCCCCCCCACCGCGAAAAGCTGCGAGACCAGGTAAGTGACTTTCGTGCACCCCTACACCTTGCTGGCATGTGAAAGGAGCGCAATTGTACAGTAATTTGAACACTCTTTGGCATTGCCCTTCTTTGGAATTGGGATGTAAACTGACCTTTTCCAGTCTTGTGGCCACTGTTGAGTGTTCCAAATTTGTTGGCATATTGAGTGCAGCTCTTTAACACCATCATCTTTTAGGATTTTAAATAGCTCAGCTGGAATACTGTCATCTCCGCTAGCTTTGTTGTTACTAATGCTTCCTATGGCCCACTTCACTTCACTCTCGAGGATGTCCGGCTCAAGTTCTGTGACCGCACTATCATGGCTATCAGGGACATTCAGATCTTTCCTGTATAGTTCTTCTGTGTATTCTTGCCACCTCTTCTTAATCTCATCTGCTTCTGTTAGGTCCCTGCCTTCTTTGTCCTTTATCATGCCCGTCTTTGCACAAAACGTTCCCTTGAGATCTCCGATTTTCTTGAAGAGATCTCTAATCTTTCCCATTCTATTGTTTTCCTTGATTTCTTTGCATTGTTCATTTAAGAAAGCCTTCTTGTCTCTCCTTGCTATTCTCTGGAACTCTGCACTCAGTTGGAAAGGGGGGATCTTCCCCTTTCTCCCTTGTTTTTCGCTTCCCTTCTTTCCTCAGCTACTTGTAAACCCCCATCAGACGGCCACTTTGCTTTCTTGCATTTATTTTTCTTGGGGATGGATTTCGTTGCTGCCTCCTGAACAATGTTACAGACCTCCGTCCATAGTTCCTCAGGCACTCTGTCTATCAGGTCTAATCCCTGAAATCTATTCCTCACCTCCACTGTATGTTCATCAGGGATATGATTTAGGTCATACCTGAATGGTTTAGTGATTTTCCCTACGTTCTTCAATTTAAGCCGAAATTTTGCAAGAAGCAGCTCATGACCTGATCCACAGTCAGCTCCAGGTCTTATTTTTACTGACTATATAGAGTTTCTTCATCTTCTCTGCAAAGGACATAATCCATCTGATTTCGATATTGACCATCTGGTGATGTCCATGTGTAGAGTCGTCTCTTGTGCTGTTGGAAAAGAGTGTTTGCTATGATCAGCATGTTCTCTTGGCAAAACTCTATTAACCTTTGTCCTGCTTCATTTTGTACACCAAGGCCATGCTTGCCTGTTACCCCGGTGATTTCTTGACTTCCTACTTTAGCATTCCAATCGCCTATGATGAAGAGGACATCTTTTTTGGGTGTTAGTTCTAGAAGGTGTTGTAGGTCTTCATAGAACCGATCAACCTCAGCTTCTTCGGCCTCAGTGGTTGGGGCATAGACTTGAATTACTGTGATGTTGAATGGTTTGCCTTGGATTCGTACTGAGATCTTTCTATTGTTTTCGAGTTTGTACCCCAGTACTGCTTTTCCCACCCTTTTATTGACTATGAGTGCTACTCCATTTCTTCTAAGGGATTTTTGCCCACAGTAGTAGATATAATGGTCACCTGAATTAAATTCGCCTGTGCTTGTCCATTTTAGTTCACTGCTCCATTTCTTCTAAGGGATTCTTGCCCACAGTAGTAGATAAAATGGTCACCTGAATTAAATTCGCCCATGCTTGTCCATTTTAGTTCACTGATTCCCAAGATGTCGATGTTCAATCTTGCCATCTCATGTTTGACCACCTCCAGCTTACCTTGATTCATTGATCTTACATTCCAGGTTCCTCAACAATATTGTTCTTTACAGCATCGGATTTTCTTTTCACCACCAGACACATCCACAGCTGGGTGTCCTTTCAGCTTTGGCCCAGCCGCTTCACTCTTTCTGGCGCTACTTGGAAATCCCCTCTGCTCTTCCCCAGTACTATGTTGGACACCTTCTGACCTGAGGGGCTCATCTTCCAGCATCATATCTTTTAGCCTTGTGATAAGTTCCATGGGGTTTTCTTGGCAAGAATACTGGAGTGGGTTGCCATTTCCTTCTCCAATGGACCACATTTTGTCAGAACTCTCCGCCATGACCTGTCTGTCTTGGGTGGCCCTGCATGGCATAGCTTATGGCTTTACTAAGTTAAGCATCCCCTTTGCCACAACAAGGTAGTGCTCCACAAAGGGGATGCTATTCATGGTCCCCACCTATTCATGGTCAATGTTTCCCCAATCTACCACTATTAAAGGCCACTTTTTAACCTTGATCTTCTCCTTGCTAGGATTGTTTCATGGGCAATCCCAGCCAATCAGGGATCACATAGTGAATGGGATGACATAAAGATGACAGGTAGTCCATCAGGTTTGGCTACATGTTCTGAATTCACTGAGTTCATGGCTGACTACTCTTCATCCTTCTTTCAACCTCCCCACCACAGCTGGGCTATCAGCCATATAGATTATCTGCCTTCTGAGACATCTTCCTGCTACAGTCATAAGAACATAAGAAGAGCCATGCTGGACCAGTTGAAAGGTCCATCTCATCCAGCATTCGATTCACACAGTGGCCAACAAGCTGTGTGTGGGAAACCTACAAGCAGGACATGAGTGCAACAGCACCCTCCTGCCCATGTTCCCCAGCAACTGGTGCACTTAGGCATACAGCCTCTAGGGATATCAGAGAATTTTGCCACGAATCTCGGGGAGGCCGAATGCCAGAGCATTCGGCCCCCCGAAATCGGTGGTGAAACAGTCTGCCCCCCCGCTCCCCCCCTGGGACAGGACTTACCTTGTGCGAATGTCCCTGGCAGCAGTGGCGGCGGCTCCGGCAGCGGTTCGGCGGCGGTTCGGCGGCGGTTCGGCGGCGGCGGCGGCGGCGGCGGCGGCGGCTGGTCTTCCGACCGGCTGCCGCCGCCGCCATTTCCAGTAAAAAAAAAAACACCAAAAAAATGTCATAGGCTGCGTAAACATTTACGTAGCCTATCACGGCTAGATTTTTAAAAAAATACCGTGATAGGCTACGTAAATGTTTACGTAGCCTATCACAGCTGAGTAAAAACAAAAACAAAAAACCGCGCGTACGCAAATGGCAGCGCCCATGGGCACCGCCATTTGCGTTCCTTATTTTGGCATGTCTAGTCTACGTAAACATTTACGTAGACTACGGCGAAAATAAGGGCAACGCAAATAGCGTGCCCTTCTTTTCGCCGTAGTCTACGTAAATCTTTATGTAGACTAGACGTGCCAAAATAGGGAATGCAAATGGCGGCGCCCCATGGGCGCCGCCATTTGCGTACGCACTTTTTTTCCCCCCAAAGTCAGCCGTGATAGGCTACGTGACAATTTATGTAGCCTATCATGGCTGACTTTGGAAATCTAGCTGTGATAGACTACATAAATTGTTACGTAGCCTATCACGGGTGTGTGGTTTTTTTTTTTTTACTTTACTTTTTTTTTTGCAATGGCGGTGGCGGCAGCCGGCCGGGAGACCGGCCGCTGCCCCTGCCCCCGCCAAAACGCCGCCGAAACGCCGCCGGGACCCGCCGCCGAGAGGGACATTCGCCGAAGATAACTCCCATCCCGGGGGGGTGGGGGGCCGGCGGAGAATTTCCCCAACACTTTCGGGGGGCCGAATGCGTCGGCACTCGGCCTCCCGAAGATTCATGGAGAAATTCTCCACCAACCCTAGAATGGATGCAACAAAATCTGTACATGTGTAATGGCCAAAGAATGTAAACAAGTCACATGTAGTTTTAGAGGGGCCTAGAGTTCCATAATGCTTCACTTAGGTTCATTATAAGTGAAATTCCATTGCTAGTGGGCCTCTGAGCATGTGAGATGAGTCAAAGGTCGATAATGCGGCCTCAGCACATTCCATGCTAAAAAAGGCTAGTATCTTATCAGGGCCTAGGATGTGCCTGAGAAGTGAGGCTCTGTTTATGCCAAGTTACAGTTGTCTGTGCTGGGAAAGTTCTGATTGTTTTCCCTCTGCACAAGTACTGTTAGCCTACGCTGGGAAAGTTGAAAAAGAATGGAAGGGAGATGTAAAGTTGGGGGTAACAATGGACGAAGGCTCATGCACCGCAACGGAGAGAACAGCTCTAATAGTGCCCAATAATAGTCTTCAGACACATGTAGGAAGAAAGCCAGACTATGAAGCACATGGTCTTCGATGTCTATATACGAATGCCCAGAGTATGGGAAACTAATGGAACAAACTTGAACTCTTAATACAGGAGGGAAATTATGACTTGATAGGTATAACTGAGACTTGGTGGGATGACTCTCATGACTGGAATACAGCAATTGAAGGATATAACTTGTTCAAAAAGAACAGGAGGAACAGAAAGGGAGGTGGGGTTGCACTGTATGTGAAAAATACATATCTCTGCACAGAAATATAGGAGGATGAGCTTGGTAGCCCCATCGAGAGCATCTTGATCAAAATAAGTGGAGCAAAGAATAAAAGGAACCTGGTGGTTGGAGTCTACTACCGGCCACCCAATCAAGGAGAAGACGAGGATGAAACTTTTGAAAAGCAAATAGCCAATGTTTTAAGGAAGCATGATGTAGTAGTAATGGGGGACTTCAATTTCCCTGATATTTGTTGGGAGACAAATTCTGCAAAACATGGCCCCTCCAGGAAATTCCTGACTTGTGTGGTGGATAACCTCCTCCTACAGAAAGTAGAGGAAGGAACTAGAGGATCGGCTATCCTTGACTTGATCCTAACCAACAGAGTTGACTTAGTGGATAAAGTAGCAGTTACAGAAACTCTGGGGGAAAGCGACCATGTTGTACTTGAGTTCTTGGTTCTAAGGGAAGCAAAAGCCGAGTGCAGCCAAACGCGTACCCTGGATTTTAGGAAAGCTGATTTTAATAAACCCAGAACGATGATCAGTAAGGTCCCATGGCAAGCGACGCTAACAGGAAAAGGAGTCCAAGATGGGTGGGAGTTTTTTAAAAAGGAAATTCTCAAGGCACAATTACAAATAATTCCAACAAGAAAAAAAGGTGGAAGACAACAGAAGAAGCCAATGTGGCTTCACAAGAAGCTTAGAGATGACCTGAAAACAAAAAAGGACACATATAGGAAGTGGAAGCAAGGCCAAACAACAAAGGAAGAATACAGGCAGGTAGCACAGAATTGCAGGGATGGCGTCAGGAAGGCTAAAGCTGAGAACCATCAGAGTTAGTGAGGGATACTAAAAGCAACAGAAAGGCTTTCTTCAGCTACGTGCATAGTAAAAGACAGAGGAAAGAAATGGTGGTTCAGCTATTAAATAAGGATGGCACAATGATAACAGACGACAAAGAAAGGCAGAGGTGCTCAATTCCTACTTTGGCTCAGTCTTCTCCCAAAAGGGGAACCAGTCGGTCTGACATCAATGCCTGGGGAAATTCTGGAGCAGATGATAAAGCAATCCATCTGTAAGCACCTTGAAAACAATGCAGTGATTACTCAAAGCCAACATGGTTTTGTCAAGAACAAATCCCGCCAGATGAATCTGATCACATTTTTTGATCAGGTCACCTCCCTTGTGGACTGTGGGAATGCTGTGGACATAATATACCTAGACTTCAGCAAAGCTTTCGAAAAAGTGCCCCATGATATCCTGATGAGCAAACTAGCTCAAAGTGGGCTAGATGAAAGAACAATCCAGTGGATCCACAGTTGGCTACAGAATTGGACTCCAAGAGTGCTTCTCAGTGGGACCTTCTGAAACTGGAGAGAGGTAATGAGCGGGGTACCGCAGGGCTCAGTCCTGGGCCCAGTGCTCTTCAATATTGTTATGAATGACTTGGAGGAGCAGGTGAAGGGAATGCTGATCAAATGTGCAGATGACACAAAATTGGGTGGGATAGCTAATACTTTGGAAGACAGAAACAAAATTCACAGTGATCTTGATAGGCTGGAGCACTGGGCAGAAAACAAGAGAATGAAGTTTAATAGGGATAAATGCCAAGTTCTGCACCTAGGAAAAAGAAACCAAATGCACAGTTACAAGATGGAGGATACGTGGCTCAACAACACTACAAGCGAGAAGGATCTTGGAATTGTGGTAGATCACAAGCTGAAGCTGAGCCAACAATGTGATGTGGCTGCAAAGAAGGCAAATGCTCTTTTGGGCTGCATTCATAGAAGCATAGCTTCCAAATCCCAGGAAGTACTAGTTCCCCTCTACTCAGCACTGGTTAGGCCTCATCTGGAGTACTGTGTCTAGTTCTGGGCACCACACTTGAAGAAGGATGCAGACAAGCTGGAGAGGGTTCAGAGGACGGCAACCAAGATGATCAGGGGACTGGAAACAAAGCCCTCTGAGGAGAGACTGAAAGAACTGGGCATGTTTAGCCTGGAGAAGAGACGACTGAGGGGAGATAGGATAGCGCTCTTCAAGTCCTTGAAAGGCTGTCCCAGAGAGAGGAAGGCCAGGATCTCTTCTCGATTATCCCAGAATGCAGGACACGGAATAATGGGCACAAGTGACAGGAAGCCAGATTCCGGCTGAACATCAGGAAAAGCTTCCTGACTGTTAGAGCAATGCAACAATGGAACCCATTCCCTAGGGAAGCGGTGGGCTCCCCCACCCTGGAGGCTGTCCCAGAGAGGAAGGTTAGCATCTCGATCATGGGGAGTGGGGGGTGGCAGACCGTTTCTCCACCAATTTCGGGTGGCCGAATGCGCTGGCATTCGGCCTCCCCAAGATTCGTGGAGAAATTCTCGGACATCCCTACCGAAACCCATGGCGGAATGGCCTCCCACCCCCCACCTCCCTGCGGAATCCCCCCCGGGACAAAGCTTACCTGGGGCTGACGTTCTGGCAGTGGCAGCTCCAGCGGCAGCTCCGGCGGCGGCAGCGGCAGCTGGTCTCTTGGCCAGCTGCTGCGGACTCATATGGTGGCCACCACGCCATTTGCCAAGAGAACACGCTGATCATAGCAAACACTCTTTTCCAACAGCACAAGAGACGACTCTACACATGGACATCACCAGATGGTCAATATCGAAATCAGATTGATTATGCCCTTTCCAGCCAAAGATGGAGAAGCTCTATACAGTCAGTAAAAACAAGACCTGGAGCTGACTGTGGCTCAGATCATGAGCTTCTTCTTGCAAAATTTCGGCTTAAATTGAAGAACTTAGGGAAAACCACTAAACCATTCAGGTATGACCTAAATCATATCCCTGATGAATATACAGTGGAGGTGAGGAACAGATTTCAGGGATTAGACCTGATAGACAGAGTACCTGAGGAACTATGGATGGAGGTCCATAACATTGTTCAGGAGGCAGCAACGAAATCCATCCCCAAGAAAAAGAAATGCAAGAAAGCAAAGTGGCTGTCTGATGAGGCTTTACAAGTAGCTGAGGAAAGAAGGGAAGCGAAAAGCAAGGGAGAAAGGGGAAGATATATCCAACTGAATGCAGAGTTCCAGAGAACAGCAAGGAGAGACAAGAAGGCCTTCTTAAATTAACAATGCAAAGAAATAGAGGAAAACAACAGAATGGGAAAGACTAGAGATCTCTTCAAGAAAATTGGAGATCTCAAGGGAATGTTTTGTGCAAAGATGGGCATGATAAAGGACAAAGAAGGCAGGGACCTAACAGAAGCAGATGAGATTAAGAAGAGGTGGCAAGAATACACAGAAGAACTATACAGGAAAGATCTTAATGTCCCTGATAGCCATGATAGTGCGGTCGCTGAACTGGAGCCGGACATCCTCGAGAGTGAAGTCAAGTGGGCCTTAGGAAGCATTAGTAACAACAAAGCTAGCGGAGATGACAGTATTCCAGCTGAGCTATTTAAAATCCTAAAAGATCATGCTGTTAAAGTGCTGCATTCAATATGCCAACAAATTTGGAACACTCAACAATGGTCGCAAGACTGGAAAAGGTCAGTTTACATTCCAATTCCAAAGAAGGGCAACGCCAAAGAGTGTACAAATTACCGCACAATTGTGCTCATTTCACATGCCAGCAAGGTGATGCTCAAAATCCTACAAGCTAGGCTTCAGCAGTATGCGAACCGAGAACTACCGGAAGTACAAGCGGGGTTTCGAAGAGGCAGAGGAACTAGAGATCAAATCGCCAACGTTCGCTGGATCATGGAGAAAGCAAGAGAATTCCAGAAAAACGTCTATTTCTGCTTCATTGACTACGCTAAAGCCTTTGATTGTGTGGATCACAACAAACTGTGGCAAATTCGTAAAGTGATGGGAGTACCAGACCACCTTACCTGTCTCCTGAGAAACCTGTACGAGGGTCAAGAAGCAACAGTAAGAACCAGACATGGAACAACCGAGTGGTTCAAAATTGGGCAAGGAGTACGACAAGACTGCATATTGTCACCCTGCTTATTTAACTTATACGCAGAGTACATCATGAGAAATGCCGGGTTGGATGAATCACAGGTCGGAATTAAGATTGCTGGGAGAATTATCAACAACCTCCGATATGCAGACGATACCACCCTAATGGCAGAAAGCGAAGAGGATCTCAAGAGCCTCTTGTTGAGGGTGAAAGAGGAGAGTGCAAAAGCTGGTTTGAAACTCAACATTAACAAAACGAAGATCATGGCATCTGGCCCCATCACTTCCTGGCATACAGAAGGGGAAGAAATGGAAGCAGTGACAGATTTTACTTTCTTGGGCTCCAAGATCACCGCAGACGGTGACTGTAGCCATGAAATCAAAAGACGCTTGCTCCTTGGGAGGAAAGCTATGGCCAACCTAGACAGCATAGTAAGAAGCAGAGACATCACCTTGCCGACAAAGGTCCGTCTAATCAAAGCTATGGTTTTCCCAGTAGTAATGTATGGCTGTGAGAGCTGGACTATAAGGAAGGCTGAGCGCCGAAGAATTGATGCTTTCGAACTGTGGTGCTGGAGAAGACTCTTACGAGTCCCCTGGACTGCAAGGAGGTCCAATCAGTCCATCCTAAAGGAAATCAACCCTGAGTGCTCATTGGAAGGACAGATCCTGAAGCTGAAGCTCCAATATTTTGGCCACCTAATGCGAAGAGAAAACTCCCTGGAAAAGACCCTGATGCTGGGAAAGACTGAAGGCAAAAGGAGAAGGGGACGGCAGAGGATGAGATGGCTAGATAGCATCACGGATGCAATGAATATGAACCTGAGCACGCTCCGGGAGAGAGCGCAGGACAGGAAGGCCTGGCGTGCTATGGCCCGTGGGGTCACGAAGAGTCGGACACGACTGAACGATTGAACAACAATAACAAAATAATTGATAACGGGGTGCTGCACATTTGCAGTGCACTCACAGTGAGGAAACTATTTTAATTTTAAAAAGAATCATGCATCTCCCAGTTCCTGGCATGGGATCCATGCTGGCTTCTCTGGCACAAACGTGAAACGAGATGCAGCAACGATGAGTGTTTCTCATTTTTAGTCATTTCTCCTCTCCTGGTCCCCACTATGAATGGGAAAACCAAGGATGCCTGAGCTTGCTGAAATTCTCTGAACTTTACTTTGTTTTGCTCGCTCCCATCCTCATTACAACTTGGGGGGGGGCGTTCAAATGGGAAAAGTGGTGCATTTTTGAAGCTGTGCATTGGTTGGACTCGATGGCCTTGTAGGCCCCTTCCAACCCTACTATTCTATGATTCTATGAAATGCACAGTTTCAGTTGTACATTTTTAAGTTATGCATTTTCCAAAAGATGTGCACTTCTTTTAAAAGTGCACAGTTTGAGAATGTGAACATAAGTTCAGGAATTTGTGAACATTTTCCTTATTTGTAGTTTAGAAATGATGCCAGGGGTGGGGGACAATGGAGGTTTATAAAAGTATAACAATTCTTGATAAAATTACTTATTTATTATTACCGTTATATCCCACCTTTCCCACCCTCTTGTAAGAAACCCCAGGTGGCGTACATAGTTCTCCTCCTCTCCATGTTATTATCACAACAGCCCTGTGAGGTAGGTTAGACTGAGAGTCGGTGCCCAGCCCAAAATCACTTAATGAGCTTCATGACTGATTGGGAACTAGAACCCAGATCTCCCAAGTCCCAATTATACCACAATGCCTCTGTCCCTTTTAGGGGTGTATGAAACCCCACTTACCTGGCTCTGCTGGGTTCCGCTGGGGGGGGAGGCGATCCGGTCCTCCCCCCTGGAATCCTTGAAAGCCTGCTGTGCTCCGCGGTGGCTCCGTGGAGCAGCCGGCCAGGCCAGGGCCATCCGCAGCCAGATTTCCGGCCGCAGAGGGCTCTGGGTAAGGGGGAAAAAAAACCGCATATGCAAATGGCGGCGGCTATGGCCGCTGCCATTTGCGTCCCTTATTTTTCTTCATCTTTTCTTTTTTTTACAGAGACGTGATAGGCGACGTAAAAACTTACGTTGCCTATCACGTCTCTGTAAAAAAAAAAAACGAAAAAAAAGACAAGACAAGACTGCAAATGGTGGCGGCAGCAGCCGTTCGGAAGACCACCGCTGGAGCCGCCGCTGGAGCCGCCGCCGCCCGGAACATCCACCCCAGGTAAGTTTCGTCCCGGGGGGGGATCCGCAGGAGGGATCTGCAGGGGGGTGGCAGGCTGTTCCTCCACGGAGTTCGGGGGGCCGAATGCACTGGCATTCAGCCTCACCGAGATCCGTGGCGGAATTCTCTGACATCCCTAGTCCCTTTACATGCTCCCTTGAGGCTTGCAGGGGAAGCTGGTAGCAAGATCAAGGCAGGAAGAATGTAGGAAACTGGATAGCTCCAAGTGGGTCTTGCTCGCTGGAACTCCCTCCTACTGGGACAATAGGAGGATGTTGTCTCAGCAGGGAGCTAAAGACAACTGAAGCCTTGTGTAGGCTGACAAGACCTGTTATAGGGATGGTGGAGAATTTCTCCATGAATCTCCGGGAGGCAGAATGCCAACGCATTTGGCCCCCCAAAATTGGTGGAGAAATTCTCCGCCGGCCCCCCGCCCCCCCCCCCGGGATGGGACTTACCTCGTGTGAATGTCCCTCTTGGCGGCAGGTCCCGGCGGCGTTTTGGCGGCGTTTCGGTGGGGGCGGGGGCAGAACCGAAGCGCCTCCCCCCCACCGCGAAGCAAGCTGCGGGACGAGGTAAGTCCCTTTTGTCCATCCCTAGTGTGGTCAGCTCCACACCTCCTAGAGGAGCTGACTGGATTGATAAAGAGTCCTCATCTGATTTTGTAGCCTGAGCCTTCTGTGAGGCTGGGAAATGGAGGGGGACTCACCGGCCTCTAATAATTCCTTCTGCAGCTTTTTATTTTGGTCTCCTCTTGTTTGTTTCCCCATAGCCTTTTTATTCATCTTTGTTTTATATCTGCCATTTGTATTCACATCGTATTGCATATTGTAGTATTAGTATAATGGTCCTATTGCAAGTTCCCCTGAGGCAATTTTGTGATAGGTGGGGTATAAATATTTTACATTGTATGACAGATGGCATGTAATGTGTGTGTGTGTGTGTATGTGTGTGTGTTTATTTATTAGCACATTTACAAAACACCATTTCTAATTCAATACTGAGCATTCAAGGCAATAATGAGTAATGTTAAATACTAACCCGGGAAAGAGGGAGAGAGACGGAGAGAGAGAGAGAGAGAGAGAGAGAGAGAGAGAGAGAGAGAGAGAGAGAGACTGCATTTGTTCCGAGCCCCTTCACATGAAGTCCCAGCCTCAAACCTTTTGGTTCTGGTTCACAGTGATAGACATTCCAGTTCCACCCCTATACAGGCATGGGTGGGGGACTTTCTGTTCTCTCAAGGGCTGCATTCCCTCTGGCATAACCTGTTGAGGGCTGTTGAATGGCAGTGATGGCTGGGGCCCAAGCCAAATGTGGCAGGGGCCACCCTCCCCCTCCCCTCTTCTGTTACTCCTTTCATCCCCATTTCCCTCTGTCTTCGCCCTTGCTCCCTCCCTCCCTCTTTCTGCCACCCCTTCTCTCTCTCCCCCCCATCTTTATTTTGGATACTCCCTTCTCTGCCTCCCACCTTCCCCATCTTTCTTTCTGCCACCTCTTTTCTCTCCCTCCCTCCCTCTATCTCTATTTCTCTCTCTCTGCCACCCCTTTCTCTCCCCCTCTCTTTCTGCCACCCCTTCTCTCTCCCTCTCCCTTCTCTCTCTCTTTCATCCCCATTTCCCTCTCTTTTCCCCTTCTCTCCCTCTCTCTTCCCTAACACCCTCCTCTCTTCCTGCCTCTTTTTCTGATACTCCCTTCTCTGCCTCCCACCTTCCCCCTCTCTCTTTCTGCCACCTCTTTTCTCTCTTTCTCCCTCCCTCCCTCTATCTCTATTTCTCTCTCTCTGCCACCCCTTTCTCTCTCCCTCTCCCTTCTCTCTCTCTTTCATCCCCACTTCCCTCTCTTTTCCCCTTCTCCCTTCTCTCCCTCTCTCTTTCCTAACACCCCTTTCTCTCTCTCTCTCTCTCTCTCTCTCCCCCCGCCTCTTTTTCTGATACTCCCTTCTCTGCCTCCCACCTTCCCCATCTTTCTTTCTGCCACCTCTTTTCTCTTCCTCCCTCCCTCTATCTCTATTTCTCTCTCTCTGCCACCCCTTTCTCTCCCCCTCTCTTTCTGCCACCCCCTTCTCTCTCCCTCTCCCTTCTCTTTCTCTCTTCCATTCCCATTCCCCACTCTTTTCCCCTTCTCCCTTCTTTCCCTCTCTCTTTCCTAACACCCCCTCTCTCTCCCTGCCTCTTTTTCTGATACTCCCTTTTCTCTCTGACACTCCCCCCCTCTCCCTTTCTGCCACTCCCCCTCTTTCTTTATAGGCAGGTTGCTGCAGATAATAGCATATGGCACAGTGTCCACCAGCCTAATAGATGATCTAATCATCAGTGTATAGGTCAGGGGTAGGTAGGCAACCTGGTGCCCTCCAGATGTTTTGGAATATAACTCCCCAAAGTTCCACCCAACATGAGCAATGGCCAAGGAGTATGGGAGTTGTAATCCAAATCACCCGGAGGGCACCAGGATCTCAACCCTTCATACAGGCCTTAAAACTCTCAAGGAAGGAGGCCTCTGAAGTGAAGTTACCCACAGCTTGCTTGCTCAGTGCACCTGGCCCCTGCACGTTATATCCTTGGATTTGTTTCAGAGGCGCGTGAATCTTTTCCCCCTACATATTTATTTTTATAAGATGTGTGGGCAGTTTCAGCAGTGAAATGCATTAAAGGGACACCTCTCTCACCCCTTGTCGCACATGTGGTAATGAACACAAGCTAGTCTGCAGAATATTAATTGGACTTCTCAGTGTAATAATTTGGGCTGTCTTTCTTTTTTTTATTAACAGCCTGATTATGGCAACAGAACTGGCCTTCTCTCCCACCCCCACAGTTTCCCAATCACGGCAGAAAAGCCATTATCTGCTCCACAGTGGTTCAAAGCACTGGATAACATGGCCATCTGGAGCTGTGGCTATTAACTCTCAGAATGGTGCACCAGACTAGATGGTCAGATCCAGCAGGCAATTTGCAGGCACTTCTGTTTTTAGCAACCATTTCTGACATCAGCCAAGTTTTTTAAGGCGGCAAGGAGCGCGTGAGGTGATAAACTCAGCCTCTCCACAAAAAGGGGGCTTGGAGTGTGTGTGCGTGTGTGCAGGTCTGGCGTCAAGGGTAGGCATGGTGGGGCACCTGCCGAGGGCCCACACCCCAGCAGGGGCCCACTGACAAGCCGCCCTGGAGTCGCTCCTCTGCTTCACCATTGCAACCTGCTTATTCGCCTGTCTCTGGCTCTGGTGAGGAGGTGGTGAGGAGGATGCCACGGCCCACTTTCTCCCTGGCTCTCTGCCTGTCCAGCAAGCAAGTGGTACCAGAGGGGAGAAAGAGGAGCGAGAGCAGCTGGTGAAACCGGGGGTGACAAGGTAGAGTCACTGGGGGAGGGGGCCCACTGCAGCTGTCTTGCCCACGGGCCACAAGAAATCTGGAGGCTGCATCTGTAGGAAGAAGGGCTGCTGGAGACGTCTGCAGCAGATTCCAATGAGTTCAGGTTCCTATGAATCCCGCCTGCACATCCCGCAGCCGACGGCCTTTTCCCAACTCCTGCGGATGCTGTGGACTTGCAGATCATCCATTTACTTGCAGGGGGGGGGGTTACACTTCTGCCCAGCTGCCCACGACCGTAAGGGTACTTACAGTACGCTTGCACTGGCACAAATGCACGTGTGCAAACAGGAATTAAATTCTCGTACATCCATAAAAAAATCTGGATTCCGTCCATGAGTGGATGATAGAACAAGAGACACCCGACAATCCAGAAAAGGCAGAAAGGATGTAACTCGGTCCGTATATCCCTAGTCGAAGATTTCAGAAAGTGGAACGTCAGAAATGGTTCATGCTGTCCTACTTCAGGTAGGCAAGACAGACAGACAGGCTAACAGAACCTCAGATGATTTTAGGAAGGTGTTCATAGAATCATAGAATCGTAGAATAGTAGGGTTGGAAGGGGCCTACAAGGCCATCGAGTCCAACCCCCTGCTCAATGCAGGAATCCAAGTCAGAGCATCCCTGGCAGGTGGCTGTCCAGCCTCGTCTCGAATGCCTCCAGTGGGGGAGAGCCCACCGCCTCCCTAGGGAAATGGTTCCATTGTCGTCTTGCTCTAACAGTCAGGACGTTTTTCCTGATGTTCAGCCAGAATCTGGCTTCCTGTAATTTGAGCCCATTATTCTGTGTCCTGCACTCTGGCATGATCAAGAAGAGATCTTAGCCTTCCTCTTTGTGACAACCATTCAAGTACTCGAAGAGCGCTATCATATCTCCCCTCAGTCTCCTCTTCTCAAGGCTCAACATGCCCAGTTCTTTCAGTCTCTCTTCATAGGGCTTTGTTTCCAGTCCCCTGATCATCTTTGTTGCCCTCCTCTGAACCCTCTCCAGCTTGTCTGCATCCAGATCTGGACACAGTACTCCAGATGAGGCCTAAGCAGTGCTGAGTAGAGGGGAACCAGCACTTCCCGGGATTTGGAAGCTATGCTTCTATTAATGCAGCCGAAGTGTTGCGAGCTTCTGACATGCATATTTCCAAGTGCAGAAGCCAATCTCTGCAAATTCTTGGCTTTATACCCTATATCTCTTATGCTTTCTGTTGAGCAGCAATTGAGCAGCAGCAAAAGAACCACCATGCAAGGGTAAGAACAGAAAGGCTGTGGAAATCCATTCCCCACTAGGAGAAATCAGATCTTTAAACACACACACACACACACACACACACCACATTGTATTGAGTTTTTTCTGAGGTCCTGACCATTTTCACACACACATGTCAATTTTCTCACATTATTAAATCCACTCCACTCTCACAACTCCCTTTTCAGCTTCTAAAGAGCTACACACAAGACAAAAGAAGCAACAGGAAAATCACACACACACACCCTAGCCCAAAATGTTTATTGAAAAGGTGAATGGGCTTGTTTTGTTCCTGGTCTTTGCACATTCAAAAAATGCAATCAATTAAATTGGGGTGGCGGAGAGATATGGGATGCATATTTTTGTTTAATATACAAAAAGGGGAGAAGTGATCATTAGGTGTAATCATTTTTTTAAGCCATATATTTCAACTACCTCCAAACAGTTGAGAAGAAAAGACAATAGATAGGAAATACAAATGAGAAGGTGTTATATGAATGATGGGTTTGCAGAAGACTGAAGGTGTATCTGTATTCTTTCCTCTATCATGCAAGTATACGATTTCTTATTTTTTGATCTTCAGCTTGTTTTGTCCCACTTCTGCGTCACCATTAGGGATGTAATCTGTTCCATCTGTGTTTCGTGGATTGTCAGGTGCCTTCGGCTCCACCACCCACACATCAACAAAATCGGATATTTTTTTTGTTTCTGAATTAGCACAAATGTGCACGCGTGAAAATGCACAAATTTCCACAAATGCACATTTTCACACTTTAGCCTCTGGGAGAAATGCACGTTTTTGGCCAGCTTTTTAATTTTTTTGTGTATTTTTCTGAGACAAAATTTGCACAAAATTTGGGAAAGTTAGAAAACTGGTCCATAAGTCTGAGGAAGCTGCCCAATAGGGGAAAAGCCAGTCTGCTTCAGAGTCCATGGGTCGGATTCATGAAAATCTGAACCCATTTTGTTCTGTTGCAAATTTCTCAGACATTCGAAATCAGCATATGATTATTATTTTTTAAAGTCCATACAAAAATTTGTATGCCTTTTCATGCACGCAGCTCCTAATATACAGTTGTGTGCACATTTCCCCAATGTACACGTCTTTTTCTGTACACTCTTTGCTAATGTGCGCATCCCCCTATTATAAAGCAGTTTCTGGGTGAAATTGTCATGACTTTGGGCATTTTCGGGCACACATTTCCCTAGTGCATGGATTCTCACATTTCTGTATCCCCTCAACTTTGGGGAGGGGAGGAGTGGAGAACCGTGCCATAAAAATGGGGAAAGTGCAGATTTCAGGGCACAGCTGTGTTCTGCTTTGTTCATTGGTTCAGCAGGTGAAAATCTTGTACATTTGTATAAAAATTCAGATGGAATGAATTGCTCACCCATCCCTAACAATGACACTTTTATCTAAATAGACCATTTACACCTGTAATTTAGCATAAATGGGCTCTTTAAGGCTGCCATTTGCGCAAAATCAGCCTTGCAGCTTGAGATCGATAGGCACATGGTCAAGGAACACTGAATTACTTTGAATGAGTTCAAATCTCCAGGGCCAGATGAACAGCACCCTAGAGTAATAAAGGAACTGGCAGAAGAACTCTCAGAACCGCTGTCTATTCTCTTTGAGCAATCATGGAGGACGGGGGAAGTGCCAGATGACTGGAGGAGGGCTAATGTTGTCCCTATCTTCAAAAAGGGTAAAAAGTAGGGATGTACAAAAGTCACTTACCTTTTCGAAGGCTGACATTCATGGTGGTGGGGAGACGCTCCGTCCCTCCCCCCAAAATTCTGGCCGGCCGGCTCCACTCCGCAGGGATTCTGCAGAGCCACCAGCCGGCTCCACCAGCGGCCGGACATCCGGCCGCTGGCTAGCATGGACGCAAGTGGCGGTGGCCGTAGCCGCCACTGTTTACGTCCCTGCAGTCAGCTGTGATAGGCTACATAAATGTTTACGTAGCCTATCACAGCTGATTTAAAAGAAAAGGAAAAAAACGCGCGTATGCAAATGGCGGCGCCCATGGGTGCCGCCATTTGCGTTCCTTATTTTGGCACGTCTTAGTCTACGTAAACATTTACGTAGACTAAGACGGCGAAAATAAGGGGAACGCAAATAGCGTAGCGTCTACGCTATTTGCGTTCCCCTTATTTTCGCCGTCTTAGTCTACGTGAATGTTTATGTAGACTAAGAGGTGCCAAAATAAGGAACGCAAATGGCCGCCGCCATTTGCGTATGCGCGTGTGTTTTTTCTCTTTTAAATCAGCCGTGATAGGCTACATAAACATTTATGTAGCCTATCACGGGGCTTTTTAAAAATCTAGCCGTGATAGGCTACGTAAATCTTTACGTAGCCTATCACGTTTTTGTGTGTGTGTGTTTTTTTTAACTGGAAATGGCGGCGGTGGTCGGAAGACCGAAATGGTTGGAAGACCGGCCACCACAGCCACCGCCACCGCACCGCCGCCGGAGCCACCACCGCCAGGAAGATCTGCCCAAGGTAAGTCCCGTCCCGGGGGGTGGCTGGGGGGTGGCAGACCGTTCCGCCACTGATTTCGGGAGGCCGAATGCCAGCGCATTCGTTGCGCTGAGATTCGTGGCGGAATTCTCTGACATCTCTAGTAAAAAGGAGGAACCTGGGAGCTACAGACCACTCAGTCAGACATCAATCCCTGGGAAAATTCTGGAGCAGATGATAAAGCAATCCATCTGGAAGCACCTTGAAAACAATGCCATGATTACTCAAAGCGAACATGGATTTGTCAAGAACAAGCCCTGTCAGATGAATCTGATCTCATTTTTTGATCAAGTCACCTCCCTTGTGGATCGTGGGAATGCTGTATACATAATTTACCTCGACTTCAGCAAAGCTTTCGACAAAGTGCCCCATGATATCCTGATGAGCAGCAAACTAGCACAAAGCGGGCTAGATGAAACAACGATCCGGTGGATCCACAGTTGGCTACAGAATCGGACTCAAAGAGTGCTTCTCGATGGGACCTTCTCAAACTGGGGAAAGGTAATGAGCAGGGTACCGCAGGGCTCAGTCCTGGGCCCAGTGCTCTTCAACATTGTTATGAATGACTTGAAGGAGGAGGTGCAGGGAATGCTGATCAAATTTGCAGATGACATAAAATTGGGCAGGATAGCTAATACTTTGGAAGACAGAAACAAAATTCAAAGTGATCTTGATAGGCTGGAGCGCTGGGCAGAAAACAACAGAATGATATTTAACAGGGATAAATGCCAAGTTCTGCACCCAGGAAAAAGAAACCAAATGCACAGTTACAAGATGGGGGATACGTGGCTCAACAGCACTACAAGCGAGAAGGATCTTGGAACTGTGGTAGATCGCATTGTGGCTGAATATGAGCCAACAATGTGGTGTGGCTGCAAAAAAGGCAAATGCTCTTTTGGGCTGCATTCATAGAAGCATAGCTTCCAAATCCCAGGAAATACTAGTTCCATTCTACTCAGCACTGGGTAGGCCTCATCTGGAGTACTGTGTCCAGTTCTGGGCACCACACTTGAAGAAGGATGCAGACAAACTGGAGAGGGTTCAGAGGAGGGCAACAAAGATGATCAGAGGACTGGAAACAAAGCCCTACGAGGAGAGATGGAAAGAACTGGGCATGTTTAGCTTTGAGAAGAGAAGACTGAGGGGAGATATGATAGCGCTCTTCAAGTGCTGGAAAGGTTGTCCCAGAGAGGAAGGCCAGGATCTCTTCTTGATCATCCCAGACTGCAGGACACGGAATAATGGGCTCCAGTTACAGGAAGCCAGGTTCCGGCTGCACATCAGGAAAAACTTCCTGACTGTTAGAGCAATACAACAATGGAACCCATTCCCTAGGGAGGTGGGGGCTCTCCCACCCTGGAGGCATTCAAGACGAGGCTGGACAGCCACCTGTCAGGGATGCTCTGACTTGGATTCCTGCACTGAGCAGGGGGTTGGACTCGATGGTCTTGTAGGCCCCTTCCAATCCTACTCTTCTATGATTCTATGATTCTATGCCATAAAAAGGAATGGGCGTCTGGTTGAGACTCGAAGCTCAGCGATTTCTCACCCAGATCGGCCCCCACATACACAAGTCTGTGGATCCCTGTGCTTTCCTGACTTGGCAAATGTGGGGATCCCCGATCCCTTGCCAAGCTGCCATTCTGCATATAAAATGCATATAAATTAGACCATTTAGGTTTCGCCTGAAATTTAGTGTAAATGGCCCCATTTATGGCTGACATTTGCACAAAATGGGGGATTTGCAGGAAAAGCCTAGCTGCCATTTTGCACAAAATGGTGGCCACCAAAGCTGCATGGTGCCTTGCACCACTTTCTGGGCACCCACAGACCATCTGGTGGCTAGGGATGTACGAAGCCCACACCGTCCGGTCCGAAGGGGTCCGTTGCGGGGCAATTCAGGCCACTTGGGGCCCTGTGGAATCCTCTGGAGCCCCGCTGTGTCCATTGGAGTTGGCAGAGTGGCTCTCTGGCTTCCCATAAAATATGATACACTAATGGAGGCTGCCGTTAGCCTATTGTGGGAAAATTACAGCCAGAAATGGCGTATTTTACACCATTTGTGGCTGTGAAGCACTTACTTTTACCTAAATTGCAGCTTTTTACAGTTTAGGTAAAAGTAAATGCTTTAGAGCCGCACATAGAGAACAATACACCATTCACGGCTGTAACTTTCCTGCGATAACCTAATGGCAGCTGCCATTAGCATATCATGTTTTATAGGAAGCCAGAAAGCCACCTTGTGGGAACTCCTCTGGACCTGGAGGTGAATGTGGCCAGTCTACCATGCGCTCCAGAGGTCGAATTCAGCATCCCTACCTGTGGTTTGCCATACATGGCGGACAGGGCCAGGTGGCCGGCAGGGGACAGGGGTCCAGCGAGTGGCGCATGAGGCGAGTGGCAGCAAGTTCACCCTTACTTAAGACCTTCAGGAGAGGTCCTTCTCTCAAGAGCACTTTATTCAAGCGGTCCCTTGGCGTGTAAGCAGGTCTGTTGCACCGGGTGCTGTTTTGACTCTGTTGCTGTCGCGTTTTTAACTGTGTTTTAATGTATTTGCTTATCCTTGTTCTTATCAGTGATTGTTCTTATCCTTGTTCTTATCCTTGTTCTTATCAGTGAAGTGCCATTTTGGTAGAAAGGCAGGGTACGTATCAAATAAATAAATAACTTTATTTATCTAAGGCTGAAGGCTGCAGGGAACAGACTGCATTATACCACTGTAGAGGCTTCATGCTCTAACTGTTCATCCACACAATTTGTCCACACTGCCTGCAATTTGGCATGAAGTGTCTACCTGGTGAGTGCCACAAACTGGCAAAACATCAGACAGATATATTGCAAAATGGCAGAGACTGAGCAGTTCCAAAATGTTCCTTCTTGGGCACACCTCTTCCATTTATGACCATCCTTTGCCCAACTATAATGCCATATCTTCCATTTTCCCCTGGCTGCTTTAAATGCAACCCCTTAAACTGGAGGAAACTGTGGGAGGTTGTCCTTCCTGTCTTGATTATAATCTGCTGTTTAACATCTTAAAACTTCCAAGCAAATCAATGCAATTTTCAGTGAGAGTAATGATTGCTGGGTCTTCCATTTGACTCTCTTGGACAGAGTTCCTTCTGTAAAAAAAAAGGTTGCCCCCAAAGCCAGCACTGAGCAAGAAAATGCTCCTGGCTAGAAAAGCTGGTTCTACTTTCTGTTTGTTGAAAGCAAGACGGAGGTGTTCACATGAAGTGTGGGGAGGAGAGAGGGAACGATGCCTCTTTACATTTCGGCAGGAGATCTGGTATGAGGAAAATATGACACATTGTCTTCTTGGAGTGGCTGGCATATCGAGGTAGACTAAGGGGTAGACAACCTTTGGGGGCTTGGGGACACATTTGTCATTTTGAGGAAGTGTCCTGGGTGCCACCACAAAATGGCTGCCGTGGGAAGCATGGCTAGTCGCTAGGGATAAGTTACCTGCCCAAAAGACAGGCTAAAAGGCAGAGGTGGGGCCTGAAGACAGAAGCAGTTGGAGTCCCCTCATTTTGTTTTGAAGTGATCCCAATGGCCAATAAGTAAATTTGTATTAAAAAAAATAAAATGGGAGTGGCGGGACACCAAGAAAAGTGTCTGAGGGTGCACTGGTGGCCACCACATTGCCTACCCCTGAGTAGGAACATCAGAGAAATCTGCAACAGTACAGAAGCAAATCAGTTCCGATGTCTATGAATCCAACCCATGGATTCTGCCCCAGACCAGCTTTTTGCGAGTCACATGGATACTATGGACTTGTGGACTGTTTTTTTTTTTTCCTTTCCAGAGTTGAACACAAATTTAGTCATACAAAAATATGAAAAATATGAAGGGGGGAAAAGCGCCAACCAAAATGTTGTATTCATTGAGCAGGGGGTTGGACTCGATGGCCTTGTTGGCCCCTTCCAACCCTGCTATTCTGTGATTCCCCCGCCCATTGGCTAAAGCATGAAAATGCATGGGGAGGGGGGATTTGTGCATTTTCAGAATTGAAACATTGGGAATTGCATGCTTCCCAATGCAAACGCAAATTCAGGAAACTGAGAAAAATGATCTGATTCCATTGACGGGCAGACAACGGAATGAAAAATGAAAAGTAAATGAAAAATGCCTGACATCCCATGAAACACAGATGGAATGGTTTAAACAAAATCTGTACATTCCTACCCCTGAGTCACAAGGGGGCGTGGAGGGTTAAGGTGTGATCCTATGGGATGACATACCAGGGACCATAGGAAAGATTGAATGTTCCCCCCTCCAAGGTTGGGGACAGAGCTCTGACCTCAGAGGGGCAGATACAACCTTGGATCACCTTCCTGGCCCCATGAGGGGAAAAAATGGTGTCCTTCACCCTTCTGAAGTCAGCACTCCAATGTCAGAATGTGACAGGGGCGAATGATGGTGCTGCGGTGTGGGTGGACCTGGTAAAATGTTAGATCCCAAGGATCAAGCCCTCTCAGTCCCCAAGCATGACCCCTAACAGAGGTCAGTATTTACGCTAGCCTTGCAGCTGGCCTAAATGATTTTCCCACCACTGCCAGCAATGGAATGGACTAGGGATGTCAGAGAATTCCGCCACGGATCTCGGAGAGGCCGAATGCCAGTGCATTTGGCCCCCCGAAATCTGTGGCAGAACAGCCTGCCACCCCCCGCCCCCCGCGGATCCCCCCCAGGACGAGACTTACCTGGGGTGGAACTTCCGGGCGGCTGCCACCGCCGCCATTTCCAGGCTTGTGAAAAAGGAAAGAAAAGATGTGATAGGCTACGTAAATCTTTACGTAGCCTATCATAGCTAGGTTTTAAAAAAAAGACAAAAAAGACATGGTAGGCTACGTAAATCTCTACGTAGCCTATCATGGTTGGGGGTGGGTTTAAAAAAAAAACGCGTACGCAAATGGCGGCAGCTACGGCCGCCGCCATTTGCGTTCCTTCTTTTTCCTGTCTTAATCTACGTAAAGATTTACGTAGACTATGACGGCGAAAGTCAAGGGGAATGCAAATAGCGTAGCGGGTGCCATTTGCATCCCATTTTGATTCCCCATTTTAGCCTACGAAAATCGTTTAGCCTAAAACGGTGAATGAAAAAGGGATGCAAATAGCGCCCGCTACACTATTTACGTTCCCCTTGATTTTCGCCGTCATAGTCTACGTAAATATTTATGAAGATTAAGCCAGCCAAAAAGAAGGAACGCAAATGGCGGTGGCCGTAGCCGCTGCCATTTGCGTACACGGTTGTTGTTGTGGTTGTTTTTACCCAGAAATCCGGCTGCGGATGGCTCTGGCCTGGCCGGGCCTGGCCAGCTGCTCCGTGGAGCTGCTGCAGAGCACAGCCGGCCGTTCAAGGATTCTGGGGGGAGTAACGGAGTGCCTCCCCCCCCGGCAAGGATTCCGGGGGGAGGGACGGAACACCTCCCCCCTCACCATCAACATAATCCACAAAAGGTAAGTCACTTTTGTACATCCCTAGAAGGGACACAGTTGAAAGAAAGAGAAACATGTTTCCCTTTTATTTCCTGCATGAACCAAAGCTATCAAACCTAGCTGTCCTTTACGTAAATATTTACGTAGGCTAAAACAGTGAATCAAAAAGGAACGCAAATAGCGCCCACTACGCTATTTGTGTTCCCCTTCATTTTCGCCATAATAGTCTACGTAAATATTCACGTAGACTAAAACGGTGAAAAATAAGGAACGCCAATGGCGGCTGCTGTAGCCGCCACCATTTGCATACGTTTTTTTTTGTTTTTACTCAGATGTGATAGGCTGTGTAAGTCTTTACGTAGCCTATTACGTCTGGGTAAAAAAAAAAGAAAAAGACCAGACTGCAAATGGTGGTGGCGGCAGGCAGTCAGAAGACCAGCCGCCATCACCGCCGAAGCCACTGCTGGAGCCGCCGCCATCCGGAACATCCGACCCAGGTAAGACTCATCCCGGGGGGAATCCGCGGGGGGGCAGGGGGGGTGGCAGGCCATTCCACCATGGATTTTGGGGGGCCGAATGCCAGTGCATTCAACCTCACTGAAATCCGTGGTGGTGTTCTCTACCATCCCTAGTTCAGAGGAGGGCAACAAAGATGATCAGGGGACTGGAAACAAAGCCCTGTGAAGAGAGACTGAAAGAACAGGGCATGTTTAGCCTGGAGAAGAGAAGACTGAGGGGAGATATGAGAGCGCTCTTCCAGTACTTGAAAGGCTGTCCCAGAGGGGAAGGCCAGGATCTCTTCTCGATCATCCCAGAGTGCAGGACACAGAATAATGGGCTCAAGTGACAGGAAGCCAGTTTCCAGCTGAACATCAGGAAAAACTTCCTGTTAGAGCACTATGACGATGGAACCATTCCAATGACCTAGGGAGGCGGTGGGCTCTCCCACACTGGAGGCGTTCAAGACGAGGTTGGACAGCCATCTGTCAGGGATGCTCTGACTTGGATTCCTGCATTGAGCAGGGGGTTGGACTCGATGGCCTTGTAGGCCCCTTCCAACCCTACCATTCTATGATTGTATGACTTGTTGGATTTCCATGGTGCCCCCAACTTGGCTTTCAATCGCACGCTGAGTCGCGCATTTTTCCAGAAACGTTTTCAGGAATGTGTGTGTGTGTGTGTGTGTACATTTGCACAAATTTTAGCTGCAATTTGAGTAATTTATGCAAATTTTGGCTGCGATTTGCATAATTTGCACCAATTGCAACCCCAAATCATGGTGTCAATGTGTGCAAATTATGCAAATTGCAGTTGCAATTGGCGCAAATGTCTTTGCAAATAATTTTAAAAAGGGAAATCTACCAGCTGGTCCAACTCGCTGGGGACTGAGTTAGGCCAGCTGCTGGAAGATGGAATTGAGTCCGGGAGGCTGAGCCAACAAAAGCTCATCGAGCTCCACCCTCAACTGGATTTCTTTGATTTCCCTATCCAGGAGCCTTTTTGGTAGAAGAGTCAGGCCAAAATACTTTAAATCAATCAATCCCTGACAGTATTCATCCCTAAAAGCAGTAATGGTGTGTGTGTGTGTGTGTGTGTGTGTGTGTGTGTGTGTGATAAATAGGACTTTTCAAGGGCATCAAAATTGGGCATGAAAGAAAGGAAAGTATTTTATGGGAAACAGTGTTTGCTGCTGAACTACCTGAGAACCCAGCATGACTGGCTTACCCAGATATAATGTATAGATTGGGATTGTATTATAGTTTCCTCTCTACATATATTTTATGTCAACATTAGCATCTTGTAATTAAAATGTGTGAAAGACATTTAGAGGAAAAGAGCAACTTCATTGCCTGTCTGCAACCTTCAACACATGTGTACATGGTGGGTAAGTTTAAGAGGGTGGGATTTTGTTGCATTCTGGAGGGCAGGTGATAGGGGGTGTGAAGGGAGGAACCATCTGGTCCATTCAGCACAACCATATGTGCCTTGATGCATGGGGGTAGGGGCTTGGACTCAGGCAGAAGACTGAAATCCAATGCAGACTACACAGTTATTAATTTCAGGCCCTCAAAATGTAATGGTGGGATGGGGAATCCTGGGGATCCCTCCAGCTGCTCAGTGGGGATCCCTCCAGCTGCTCAGTACTGGAAGAAACAGAGCCTATGAGCAGCCAAGGAGGCAGAAGGTCCAGCTAGCAGTCTGGGATGGATGGAGATAAGAGGACCCAGGCAAGTAGACAAGAGTCCAATGCAGAGCTCAGGATCTCAGGCAGGGCAGTAGAAGGTGTGGGGTGTGTAGGATCCACTGTCTGGAAAACAAGGACAGTAAGACCCTAGACAGAGCACTGGGAGTTGGTGTCATGCCCCCCAACCATCAGCCTTTTCAGGGTACAGGAGAAGGCTCTGATGAAGACAAGGATGTACTGCTTTTCCAAGGGAAGAGCAATCAATCCTGTATTCAGAGCCCCCTTGGCCAGAAGTTGTGGTCTTGCCATCATCCTTTCAGTCACAGGAGGAAGCCTGGCAGAACCTCCATCTCCCCAGACTCACAATCAGTCCAGCCAGCTCCTCCAGAGGGGGTCAAGCAAACCACACTCTGGATTGTAGCTGTCTACATCAGGCTTCCATTGGGTTCAGTTCTCTGCTGAGACAACACCCTCCTATGTTTCTAGCAGGAGAGTGAGAGCTCCAGTTCACTCTGAGCTATCCATGGTCCTGTTTCAGCTGCCTTTTACACAAGAGGGCTTCTGCCTTTACCTAATATGCTGTGCCTGGTGCATTATCTTGACTGGACTCTACCTACCCATCTCTGTGTTTGACACAGACTGGGTCTCCTTTTGTAACTCTTTTCTTCAGGGTCTCTAAAGGGTCTCACAGCAAAGGGACAATTAACATATATCATTTTAATTCCTTAATTAAAAACAGTAATAATGCACATGTAATAATTTTACATGCATAACAATTCACATATCACCAAAACAACAAAGCAACAAAACAGAGCACAGCCTTCCCAAAGTTCTGTCTTTCAGCTTGAGTCCGCAACAAAAAATATAAATAAAGCTTCTCTCTGAAGCTTGATTTTTCTGCTGGCTGAAGAAGGAAAACAGCCTCTACTCAGCTCCGCAGCAAACTTCTCAAAAGCGACCAGGATCCAGCAACACAGGAACAACTTTGTAAACTTTACACAATATAAAAGAACATAATCAACAAAGAACTCATGGTGTTTGTAAAAAATAAATAAATTCATGACTCTTTAAAAAAAATCAAAAGGAAACCTCCCTACTAACCTGTCTCAAGGGTTTAGGAACTTACAGAGAGGAGAAAGCAAGCTTTTTCCACCCTGCATTTTGGGAACTGCCTCAAATGGTGGCCACTCCCTATCTCACTCTTTTACCGAGCATGTGCAGGAATATTCCCACTCAAAATTCTTAAAGAAAAATATACCCACGGGTTACGCATGCTCAGATCTGAGCCTTTAAAACTACATTTGCTTCAGGTAACCCCAGAACAGGACTGTAGACTGCCTGATCCAGTTGACTCCCATCTCCAGCTGAGCACATGCTTTCCTTCTAGACCTTCTCAGGCTCCACCCCATTGTTTAGGGGGCCAGCCCTTGAGACAAGCCACTCCACTGCCCTTCTGTTCTTCCCCGCCTCTTTTCTCCCCATCGGGGAGGATGATGGTGCCATGACCCCAGTCCCAAGAAGCAGCTGTAGTTTGGACATGGAGGAGGAGATCTAGGTTGGTAGGACCAGCTGCAGATTGTGGGGCCCAATCCCTTGATGTTGAGCCTGCATCTGGCAGTCAAGAGCCCCTGACTCTCAAAGCAGAGATCCTTAGAGGAAGTACCTCCACCCCAAGTCAAACTTGGCTGAGGGGCTCACCATGCCAGGAATCTCAGGATTCTCCCAGTGCCCACTCACTGGTGCAAGCACAGAGCCATACGAGCTCTACTCTGGAGAGGGCGCTCAGGAGCAATCGTGTCAACCGCCCGGGTCATTTCTGCGTTCCACAGGTCGACCAGGGCTTCCACAGGAGCACCAGCCCTCTGGAAACCATTTGGATCCTTTAGCCTCCAGGGACAGACCATCTTAATAGGCCCCCCACCCTTGCAGAGGGGAAAAGCTGCTGTAAGTCTCCCTATCCACATTCTCCGCACCATTAGGGATGGCGGAGAATTCCATCACGGATCCCAGTGAGGCCGAATGCCAGCGCATTCGGCCCCCCAGATTCCATGGAAGAGCAAAGCCCCTCACCCCCCCACCCCGCAAAACACGCGTGAAATGGGGCCTACCTGGTGCCATTCGCTGGTGGGTGCTCCTCGAATGGTGGCCACGTTGGCAGCCGCCATTCGCCTCTCCAGGAATGCCGTGATAGGCTACGTAAGTATTTACATAGCCTATCACGGCTTACGCAGGGACGCCATTTGCATCCCCGCGGAGGCCGTGATAGGCTATGTAAATACTTACGTAGCCTATCACGTCAAAAGGCAGCCACACAAATGGTGGCCGCCATAGTAGGGGACTAGCGGGCTAGAATAGGGAAGCAAATGGTGTCAGGATGCCATTTGCGTCCATAGCAGCCTGGCAGCGGCTGCAGGCCCCACTGCAGGTTGGCCTGGCTGGCGGCTTTGCAGACTGGCCGCGGAGCAGAGCCGGCCGGGCAGGATTCTGGGGTGAGGAATGGATCTCCCCCCCCCATCGAGGATTCTGAGGGGAAGAACAGATCACCTCCCCCCAACTGCGGACCCCAGCGGAGCCAGGTAAGCAGGGTTTCGTACACCCCTACTCATGCATAATTGTGTAGACCTCTCTCATGTCTCCCCTGACCCTTCTTTTTTCCAGGTTAAACAATCCCAGCTGTTGCAACTTTCCCTCATAGAGGAGATGCTCCAGCCCATTGATCATTTCAGTTGCCCTTTTCTGCACTTTCCCCAGCTCCACAATAGCTTTTCCCAGGTGTGGTCTTTGACTGCAAATTGCATCTGAATCTGTATTCAGGCCAAATGGTGTGAACTGGTTAAATCCTGATCAAAAAATTGAACTGAAATGAATGGCTCACATATCCCCAGTGAAAGGGAGCCCAGAACTGGGGGCTGTGAAGACTCACCAGGGCTCCACACCTCCTCCCAGGCTCCCATGACAGTGAGATCAGCCCAGTCCAGGTGACCACAGTATGATAAAGTGGGCATCTGTTGCTCCTCTGCCATCTGCTCTGACCACCTTGAAGAGCTGAGAGGGGGTGGAGATGGCTGAGAGAGACAAGGCAAACATAAAAGGGAGAGAAGCAGGGACGGGTGATAGAAGGAGGGAAGAAAGTAGGGCCGTTTATGCCTGTAATCTTGTGCATATGGGCCATTCACAGTGCCATCCTGCCTAGGGCTAGATGTGCGCATATTTCATGATCACCATTTTTTAAATTATTTTTTATTTTTTGCAAAATGGTGATCTCAGTGCTTGCGGAAGGGTCCCGAGTGAGTTCCAGTGACCTGGCGAACACGGCGGGGTGTGTGTGTGTGTCAAGCAGGGGCTCAGTGTGCATGGCTCAGGGGCATTGGCATGGGGGAGGCCACTGGACACCCAGACCCTACCAGCTGCCTGCACCTGTCAGGGTGGACACTGAGCCCATAGAATCCCAGAGTAGTTCTGATTCTGAGGAAGAGGAGTCGCTCCTGGGAGAGGAGCGCGCTCCTCTTTCCCAGGGCCAGCAGCTGACGGAGATTCCTCCCACCAGCATTCCTAGCTTAGATAGCAGTCCTGGGAGTGACAGAGCGTGGGAAGCAGCCTTGATGGACGCGCGACGCCGACGCAGAGAGCGGCGCCAAATGGAGGGCGCGGAAACGTGGCGTAGTGCCCGGTTGGCGTGCAAACAATGGCTACGCCCAGAGGATCCAAGGGAAAAGGGGAGGGACTCTCCCTAGCCCTTAAGTTCAGGGGTCTGCCAGTGATTCCCTTTCAAACGGGGACCAACTGTTCCCACTTAGGGCATAGGTACTCTGCTGCTCATATCTAGTTGCTAACAGTAGAGTTGTTAAGTTGTAAAAGAGGAATAAAGCTTTGAAAGGAATCCCTTTGTCTGTGTCTGGACTTGGCTACTGGATTAGACTGAGAGAGGCCTCCAAGGAGCCCTTGATAGCACCATCCCTAGAAGAAAGAGAGCTAGAGGGAGAAATGAGAGAAAAGAGAGGCAAAGCATCTGTGGAACTTCGAAGAGTCCAGGAAGGGGAAAGAAGTCTGATAGGACAGAGAGAGCATGGGGAAAAGAGGTTCAATCACCTGATGGAAAGCAATGTCTCCTATCCTTACATATAAACTAGAGATTTCATAGAAATCCTCAACAGATTCAATTCAGCTTGGATTTGGAACTGCAGAGTCCACAGCAGACTGGCTTTTTCCAAGTTGCATGGATTCTATGGACTTGCGGACTGGGTATTTATTGGGGAGGGGGGATTTGCGCAAATGCATACTTGCACTAATGCACATCAGCACTAATGTGTGCTTGCAGAAATGGAACTTAATGCTCTTCTGTCTCTAAAAGAACACCCAAGTCCGTCAATGAGCAGATGAAGGAATGAAAGACACCTGAAAATCCATGGAACACAGATAGAATGGGTATAACAACATCTGTACTGTAAATCTTGGCAGTCCAGGGAAAGGGAGATCAGGGCTTTGTGGGAAGCTCATCTCATCAACACCCCCTTGGTGGAGAAAAAAGGAACCCAAACAAAAGAAAGACAGGGGGGAGCCCTGATGCTGAGCCCCCAAATCTATCTAGCCAAGGGAGGAGGTGCTTGATGGGCGAAGGAGTGATGCTCCCGATGGCCAGGATTCTCCAAACATTGTCTTGCTGCTGCTCTTGTCCCCTATTCCCATTCGCATTTACGATCACTGCATGCTCTGCACAAATGGGGCAATGGAGAAAACTGAGCAGTGACTGAGCATGACATTTGCACAGCTGTCCCCTGTTGGATTTGCGCACATGTCCTAAATTTACACAAAATTCCTAGATCTGTGCAAAGTTCCTGAATTTCCTCCATAGATCAAAGTGGGGCCGATTCTGTCTATGGGGGAAATTTACACAAATTACAAAATGTGCCTACATTTAGGAAAGGTGCATGAATTGAACATGTTTGGCAATTGACGATCATTTTCGCCAGACGTGTGTTCACACTCACAATCTCATTCGCAGTTGCGAGCAGGGCATTTGTGCATGTTTTGCAAGCAAAAACAAAATTCACAGGGCACGGTCTGGAGGCACAGGAGGCAGACACCTTGCTGAAGCTAAGCAGGTCTGGGTCTGGTCAGTGCTTGGAGGGGAGACCCCCTGGGAACCATATGCAGCCACCTTGGTTCTGCAGTGGAAGAAAGGCAGGAGATCAATGTAATAAATAAAATAAACCTAGACAGCATAGTAAGAAGCAGAGACATCACCTTGCCGACAAAGGTCCGTCTAATCAAAGTTATGGTTTTCCCAGTATGGCTGTGAGGTCTGGACTATAAGGAAAGCTGAGCGCCGAAGGATTGATGCTTTCGAACTGTGGCACTGGAGAAGACTCTTACGGGTCCCCTGGACTGCAAGGAGGTCAAATCAGTCCATCCTAAAGGAAATCAACCCTGACTGCTCATTGGAAGGACAGATACTGAAGCTGAAGCTCAAATATTTTGGCCACCTAATGTAGAGAGAAAACTCCCTGTAAAAGACCCTGATGCTGGGAAAGATTGAAGGCAAAAGGAGAAGGGGACGGCAGAGGATGAGATGGCTAGATGGCATCACCGATGCAATGAATATGGACTTGAGCACACTCCGGGAGAGAGCGGAGGACAGGAAGACCTGGCGTGCTATGGTCCACGGGGTCATGAAGAGTCAGACATGACTTAACGACTGAACAACAACAACAATAATAAAAAATTATCATACATCCCTACAGGATTGGTTATGTCCTGAGTCAATGGGATGGACCCTTAATTGTGATGTGTCCATGAGAAGACAAGGACAAAATACTCTGTACAAAATGCAGGGATTTGAAGCCAGTGCTGTAACCAGGCTGAACCTTGCATTATAAAAATGTCCATTTGAACACACTATGAGCTCTCTAACTTCCATGGAGGTTTGATGAGCCTCGAATGACCCACTGAAACAATCCAATTGGGGAGAATGCACTCTGGGTTGAACTGTGGCCACCATGGACTCATGCCGTATCTGGGGTGTTCGTGGGAAGGTGAATGTCAACTGCCAGGAGATCAGGGGAAAGGGAAGGGGATTGCTGCTGTCCCTGCAAATGGAGGAGGGCCAGTTTCACTCAGCTCTCTTCATAAGCTTTTCCCCATGAGAAATTTTGAGAAAAGAGATCAAGGTGTGTATCTGTATGTTAATGACTCTTTTTGGAGCAATTGAACCGTAAAGAATCAAACCCTACCTAAGAGAGACAGAGACACTTGAAAGCAACTTGAGTCTGGCTAAAGCTGGTTATCTGTCCCGATTTGCATAATGATTATGCAAATGGTACTTTGCATAATGCCACTATGATCTATTGTCGCATTAGTTTTTCTTTTAATTGCACTGAGAGCAGCCAGTGAGAATGAACCAAACAGCTGCCCATTCTCTCAAGAACAACTTCGTCTCACTCTCTGTGCCCCAGAGGCTGCTGGTGAAATTGCGGTGGCGTCTCTTTACTTCCTGAAGTTACCAAGTGGTCTAGGTCAGGGGTAGGCAACATGGCGCCAGGGACTGCCAACACGTGTAGGCAATCTGCCTCCAGGGACCTTCCTTGGTGCCCACAAAGACGCCCTACTCTTACCAATGTTAATTTTAAAATATTTGTACACTTTCTTGCTGGCAGCTACGATTAGGGATGGGCGGATTACTTACCCTGTTTAGGGTGGGGGCGTCAGCTGCGGGGGGGGGAGGCGATCCTTCCCTCCCTCCGGAATCCTCCCCAGCCGGCTCTGCTCCGCTCCGCTGCCGGGCTGCAGCTGCAAATGGCGTCCGGCATAGTGGACGCCATTTGCGTCCCTGCTCTTTGCCATGATAAGCTACGTAAATACTTATGTAGCCTATCACAGCTAACGCAGGGAGGCAAATGGCGGCCGCAGACTGGGGCAGCCATTTGCGGCCGCAGACCGGGGCAGTGGATGGACCGGACCGGCGGACGCCAGATAGGGTCCATCCTGGGAAAATTTCACAGGGTGGTGGTGGGGAGTGCTCCGTTCCACCAAGGACTCCAGGGGGCTGAATTCTAAAGAATCTGGCATCATTGGAGTCCATGGTGGAATTCTCTAACATCCCTAGCTACAATTGCTTCAAAGTGAAGTGAGAGCCCTAGCTGCTACCCCCTTAATTTCCCATTAAATGCCCTACTTGTCCTATGTGTCTAGCCATGCCCCACCCATAGCAGCCATTTTATAGTAGTACTCAGGAGAGTTTCTCCAATTTCCAGGTGTGCTGTGTGCCCCCCAAGGATGCCTATACCCATGCCATTGTCTAGGCTAGGGGCTGGCAACCTCCAGCCTGCAGGCCTAATCTGGCGCACACCAGCCCATGGAAGACTGAGCACCCTCTGTGAGCCCCACCCTGCCCTCTCAAAGCCCGTCCCCTTCCCCATGTTTCACCTCTGAGGGTGAGGGTACCAAGGGGAAGGTGCCAGACTTGCCCGGGGCTTGCAGGAGTAGGCTTCTGCAAGTCCTGGCTGAGTCCCTGCCATCACAGCTCACATCCCAATCAGGGTGAAAGCAACATGGGAAGGAGCAGCCAGACTCGGCCAGCCAAGTCCCTTCCAGGCCTGCTCATGTCCCCATCAGGACATGTGCAGTGTGGGAAGGAGCAGTGCAGAGGAGTCCCTTTCTCCATGCAGAGAGAAGCATGGAGATGTTTTGTAAGTGGGTGGGGATGGGCAGATGATGTAATGGGAGGGGTGGGGCTTTCATCGAATCATCGAATCATAGGATAGTAGGGTTGGGAGGGGCCTACAAGACCCTCGAGTCCAACCCCCTGCTCAGTGCAGGAATCCAAGTCAGAGCATCCCTGACAGGTGGCTGTCCAGCCTCGTCTTGAAGGCCTCCAGGGTGGGGGAGCCCACCGCCTCCCTAGGGAATGGGTTCCATTGTTGCTCTAACAGTAAGGAAGCTTTTCCTGATGTTCAGCCGGAATCTGGCTTCCTGTCACTTGTGCCCATTATTCCGTGTCCTGCACTCTGGGATGATTGAGAAGAGATCCTGGCCTTCCTCTCTCTGGGACAGCCTTTCAAGGACTTGAAGAGCACTATCCTATCTCCCCTCAGTCGTCTCTTCTCCAGGCTAAACATGCCCAGTTCTTTCAGTCTCTTCTCACAGGCCTTTGTTTCCAGTCCCCTGATCATCTTTGTTGCCATCCTCTGAACCCTCTCCAGCTTGTCTGCATCCTTCTTAAAGTGTGGTGCCCAGAACTGGACACAGTACTCCAGATGAGGCCTAACCAGTGCTGAGTAGAGGGGAACTAGTACTTGACGGGATTTGGAAGCTATGCTTCTATGAATGCAGCCCAAAATAGCATTTGCCTTTTTTGCAGCCACATAACATTGTTGGCTCATATTCAGCTTGTAATCTACCACAATTCCAAGATCCTTCTCGCTTGTAGTGCTGTTGAGCCATGTATCCCCCATCTTGTAACTGTGCATTTGGTTTCTTTTTCCTAGGTGCAGAACTTGGCATTTATCCCCATCAAATGTCATTCTCTTGTTTTCTGCCCAGCACTCCAGCCTATCAAGATCACTTTGAATTTTGTTTCTGTCTTCCAAGGTATTAGCTCTCCTGCCCAATTTTGTGTCATCTGCACATTTGATCAGCATTCCCTGCACCTCCTCGTTCTAGGTGCAGAACTTGGCATTTATCCGTATTAAAATTTCATTCTGTTGTTTTCTGCCCAGAGACAGCATCCAGCCTGCTAGCATGGTCCAGGGGAGTAATCCAGCCCCTGGACCAGAAGTGATTTCCTTCCCCTGGTCTTGGCTATCCAAAGGAAGGGTTGTTGTTGTTGTTGTTGTTCAGTCGTGTCCGACTCTTCATGACGCCATGGACCATAGCACGCCAGGCCTTCCTGTCCTGTGCTCCTTTTCTGCTTCTCTCAGCTTCTCATTCTTCCATTCTTAAGTCTGGTTCATCTTCAGCCTTGAGAGTTTTTTGTTTTTTTAAAAAAAGTTTGCATGAAAACTCATCAGTATTTTTGGGTGCTGAACACTCATAAACATTTGATGCTCTTCCCTCTGAATGCCCTCTCAGAGAGAGCTGGAGGGTGGGCAGGCGTGTGGGCCAGTGTAAGCAGTTGGTATGGCTCCCCAGAGACTTGCCTGCTCTGAAATGCCTGGCTCTGAGGGGGCTTTTCCTCAGAGCCAGTCATTGCCTGGAGAGTTGTCCAAGGAGACTGCCTGTGCACAGGTGATCTCCCAGGACACCTCTGCTGTGGAGTGGCTGCCCATCCTCTGTAAGCAGTGGCTAAACAGAGGACAGGGTGGGTGCTACAGAGGACAGGTGTGCCAAGAGAGTGTCTGCAGCACAGGCGCTCTCCTGGGATACGTCTCCAGAAAGGGCTTCCTCAGAGCCATGCATTCGAGTCTGGGTGGCTCTCTGGCTTGCTCTGAGAGGGTTCTTAGAGACAGCCAGAGGGCAGGCAACTCCCCCAGAGCAGCTTCCCATCCTCTGTGTCACTCCGAGAAACCCCTCAGAGCAAAACAGAGGGTGGGTAACTTCTCCGGGGAGCGCTACCAGCTGCTCTCCTCCCGCGGCATTTGCCACAGTGGTGGAGAAGGGCTGGTAGCGCCCTCTCGAGCACCCCCTAGTGCCACCACTCACCCCATCACTAGGGATGTTGGAGGAACATGGTTGGGGGTGGTGTGCGATGTGCCTTCATCAGCTTCCCCTTTCCCCCCGGGCTCTGTTTCATCTTCCACCACCTTGCCCAGCTCAGTGTACAACATCAGGTCAGCTTGCGGAATTGCCATACATTATTATTTTTTGCATAAGAACACGTTTGCACCACTCACAGCCATAAATTGCATAATTTGTGCACGTTATGGCAGCAATTTGTGCAAAGTACACAATTCATGGCTGTAATTTGCACAAATTACACAAGTGTGCACAGTTTACAGCTGTAATTTGTGCTAACCTGTATTTGCGCAAATTATGGCCGTGACCCCCCCCCCCCCAAATGCATAAATAGTCCCCAGAACTCGGGGAAACCTCGTGGCTTGGCTTGCAAAAGCAAGCTGCATCAGGCGCACTGCAGAAGTCCGGCAGGCCCCCAAAGGGCGACAGACATCCCTCCACAACTCATGGGTGGGCCATCCCTGCCTTGTAGCATATTGGCAGCCAATGCAGTTCTTTCAGCACTGGTATTGTATACTGTTGAAAGGATGCCCCTGTCCACAACTCAGCACCAACTGCAGCTTCTGGGGCAACCCTAGGGGAGGCCCCGCATAGTGCACATGGAGGATGCATGAACTACTGTGGCTGAGCTATCCCAGGAACCATCATGGTCAATGGGAATGGGCCATGTGTTGATACCCCTGAGGGCAGATGAGAGTGTTTCAGATATTTTTTGATCAATGGCCTTTGGAAAAGTAGGCATGAAAATACAGAAAGATTTTCATGCAAAACAAAACCAAGCAAAATAAAAAAAACCTCGCCAACTGATACAGACTGAGGTTGTAGCAAACTTCAAGATGGAATCTGGAGAACTTCAGCAAGCTCATGTTTTGCTGATTCAAACATCCCTAGATCCAAACCATAGTTTCCTGGAAGGGAGGCCTTTCTAACACCTATTAGAAGCCCATACTGAGATTCATGCACAAGCAGTTTTGGGCAAACAGGAAATATTCTTCTGAGTTTGGCAGATTTGAGGAGTCGGGCTGAAGGTAGGGATGTCGGAGAAATCCAGTTGTGGGGTGGAGCTCAATGAGCTTTCATTGGTTCGGCCTCCCAGATCCTGTTCTGTCTTCTGCGAACTGGCTCAATGTGGCCTGCAGTGAGTCAAGCCAGCTAGCAGGTTTTCAGTGTTTTTGAAGGTGCATAGATTATGGCCACAAATAGTGCAAATTACAGCTGCCATTTGTGCAAGTTACGCAAATTCCCACAGTGATTTGTGCAATTTGCACAAATAGCTGCTGAAATTTGCACAAATTATGCAATTTACCCTAATTTGCACAGCACTCCATGCAAATTACAGCTGAGAACAAAAAGAATTATGTAAGAAGTCACTGGAATTCAGGGCAATGGCGTGGCTCAGTTCGCAAAAACAAGCCGAGTTCGATGCGCTGGGGAAGTCCAGCAAACCCCCAAAGGGCCAGATCTACTGACGACGGCCATTGCAAGCCAAAGGCAGCTTGTAATAGCAAAAGCACTGAGATGGCTTCCATTTGCCTGTGCCTGGAGGCACGATGAAACTGCAGGCTATCATTTCCAAGGCCTGAAAGAAATTGTTTACCAGCAAGAGAGCACTTGGGACTCTTCACGCAATGCATCAAAAATGGTAGCGCGTGGTGGTGGTGATTTATCGAGCAGCTTCGTTTATGCTTAAATTGCACTGCAGCTCTTTTTGGATTACTTAGGCAGCATATTAAATGCATGTTATGGATGTATAATTGCAATACCGGGTGAGTAATAAATAAAGACAAAAACAGAGCGAGGAGGAACAAATGTTGAAACACTAATAGGTCCCTTGAATCAAAATTTGCCCAGGGTGGCAGGGTGTGTGTTCTTGTGGGCAGCAGAGGGAATCTTTACAGTCCGGTTGCCTTCCTGTTTGCTATTCCTCCCATTCATACATACTCTCCATGTTAAAAGATACAGTGAGGATTAGTGCTGAGCCCAAACTGGAAATGTTTGACTGTTCAGTTATTTACTTTCTCTTGCCCTCTCTCTCTCAGCTGAAGTCAAATGATGGCAAATGAGGACAACTGAGAGTGAGGGCAGTGTTTCCTGGATTAGTCACAGGATGATGCCAGCTCAGCAGGGATCACATAGTGAACAGGATGACATCACTGTATTTTAGGGATGTCGGAGGAATCTGTCCAGAGGTAGAGCTCACTCAACTTTCATCAAATCCCACCCCCCCCCCCCAGATGTCAGCTTGCTTCCCTGCAAGCTGGCCCAATTTGATCTGCATCAAGTTTGGCCAGCTCAAGGATTTTCTGGGGCTCTTTTGTAAATAGAATGTTGTGCAAATCCCCGTTTCCTGTCTCCTAGCCGAGCAGAGCAGAAGAAGCTGCTCCAGCTGGTCCAGGGGCTATACAAGCAAGCAAGCTCCCAGAGAGCGAGCGATCAGAGCGAGCGAACGGGGAGAGCAAACAGGAGTTTGGCAGGGGAGTTCAGCAGGGGAGGTCAAGGGAGAGTCCCCTAACATTTTTTTAAATTCTTTTTCTTGTAACACACTTCCATACCAGTGGGACTGTGTTTTTAACCTGCAGTGAGTAGAGGACCAAGCACAGGCTACTCTAGAACAATCAGAAAGCTAGACACAAAAAGAGAAAAGAGGCTATGGAAGGACAAGACCCTCCAGTGGTGGTGACCTGCAAGGTGTGTGCCATGTTTATTTTCCTGCATGAGGTTTCCTGCATGAGATCAACATGGCCTACACTTGCAACAAGTGCAAGTTGATCACACTGCTGGAAGAAAAAGAAAGAGGACTGGAACAGTGAGTGTTGATCCTCCAGGGAATAAGAGATCACAAAGAGTTCTTGGACAGAATGGGGGAACTGCAGCAGCAAAGGGAAGACCAGAAGCTAGAAGAGCAACAGCAAGATGAGGCAGAAGAAGAAACTGCTGAGGTGTGGAAAAATGAAGTAGAGCATACTCCTTGGAAAAGGGTGACAGTTAGTAGTGGAAGAACTAGATGCTACTCTGCACCATGGAGGCAGTGGAACTAGGGAACCATTTCCAGGTACTTGAGGATGAGACTGGAGGGCAGCCTGCAGAGGAAGAATTACAGGGGAACCTGCATGATAGTGAGCAAGAGGCTGAAGGTCAGCCAAGCAGAGGCGATGAAACCCAGGCCTACAACAAGAAGAGAGTAGTAGTAGTAGTGGGAAACTCCTTGCTGCATGGGATCGAAACCCAAGTATGTCGCCCATGGACTTGCCAGGTATGCTGTTTCCTGGGAGGACCAATAAGAGACGTGACTGAATGGTTGCCTGCATTCATAAAGTCCACTGACAGGTATCCCTTTCTTCTCATCCATGTGGGAACAAATGATACCGCCAAGCGGAGCTACGAAGAGATCACGTCAGACTTTGAAGCTTTGGGAAGGAAACTCAAGAACTTTGGGGCCCAGATAGGTTTCTCATCCATCCTTCCAGTAGTTAGAAGAGGGATAGAAAAGGAACGAAAAATACTCCGGGTGAATGAATGGCTACGAAGGTGGTGCCGACGAGAGAGATTTGGATTCTGGGACCACGTGCTATACTTCCTGGAAGATGGACTGTTGACAAGGGACGGGTTGCACCTCACAAAGGCTGGGAAGAATGTGTTTGGCCACAGCATGAAGAACTTCATCAGGGGGGCTTTAAAGTGAATCCTTCGGGGAAGGGAGATGTAAAGTTGGGGGTAACAATGGACGAAGGTTCATGCACCCCAACAGAGAGAACAGCTCTAATAGTGCCCAATAATAGTCTTCAGAAACATGTAGGAAGAAAGCCAGACTATGAAGCACATGATCTTTGATGTCTATACACTAATGCCCAGAGTATGGGAAACAAGCAGAACAAACTTGAACTCTTAATACAGGAGGGAAATTATGACTTGATAGGTGTAACTGAAACTTGGTGGGATGACTTCCATGACTGGAATAGAGCAATTGAAGGATATAACTTGTTCAAAAAGAACAGGGGGAACAGAAAGGGAGGTGGAGTTGCACTGTATGTTAAAAATGCATATCTCTGCACAGAAAGTATGGAGAATGAGCTTGGTAGCCCCAGCAAGAGCATCTTGGTTAAAATAAATGGAGCAAAGAATAAAAGGAACATGGTGGTCAGAGTCTACTACCGGCCACCCAATCAAGCAGAAGATGAGGATGAAACTTTTGAGAAGCAAATAGCCAATGTTTCAAGGAAGCGTGATGTAGTAGTAATGGGGTACTTCAATTTCCCCGATATTTGTTGGTAGACAAATTCTGCAAAACATGGCCCTTCCAGGAAATTCCTGACTTGTGTTGCTGATAATTTCCTCCTAGAGAAAGTAGAGGAAGGAACGAGGGGATCAACTATCCTTGACTTGATCCTAACCAACAGAGATGACTTAGTGGATAAAGTAGCAGTTACGGAAACTCTGGGGGAACGCGACCATGTTGTACTTGAGTTCTTGGTTCTAAGGGAAGCAAAAGCCGAGTGTAGCCAAACACATACCCTGGATTTTAGGAAAGCTGATTTTAATCAACTCAGAACAATGATCAGTAAGGTCCTATGGTAAGCAACCCTAATGAGAAAAGGAGTTCAAGATAGATGGGAGTTTTTTAAAAAGGAAATTCTCAAGGCACAATTACAAATAATTCCAACAAGAAAAAAAGGTGGAAGACAACGGAAGAAGGCAATGTGGCTTCACAACAAGCTCAGAGAAGATCTGAAAACAGAAAAGGACACATACAGAAAGTGGAAGGAAGGCCAAGTGACAAAGGAAGAGTACAGGCAGGTAGCACAGAATTGCAGGGATGACGTCAGGAAGGCTAAAACTGAGAACGAGCTGAGGGAGGGAGGCTAAAGGCAACAACAAGGCTTTCTTCAGCTACGTGCATAGTAAAAGGCAGAGGAAAGAAATGGTGGTTCAACTATTAAATAAGGATGGCAAAATGATAACTGATGACAAGGAAAAGGCAGAGGTGCTCAATTCCTGCTTCGGCTCAGTCTTCTCCCGAAAGAGGGTCTATGACCCCCCTGGCAAAGGCAAAGTACAGGCTGAAGGGGCAGGATTGCAGCTGGAGATGGATAGGCACATGGCCAAGGAACACCTAATTACTCTGAATGAGTTCAAATCTCCAGAACTGCACCCTAGAGTAATAAAGGAACTGGCGTAGGGATGGCAGAGAATTCCGCCACGGACTCCAATGAGGAGTCCATGGAACAGAACAGAGTTCTGAGGTGGAACAGAAGACTTACCCCCTTCTTTGCGCAGAATCCTCTTTGGCTGGATCCTCCGGCTCCGGATTGCCAGCGATACGGCCGCCATGAAGGGGATAGACTGTGTACACAAATGCCTTCCAGGATGCCATTTGTGGCTGTAAAGGCCTTAGTTTAAGGTAAATGCAGCCATTTATGACTGCATTTACTTTACACTAAGGCCTTTATGGCCGCAAATGGCGTCCCAGACACCATTTGTGTCCACAGTCAGTAGTCCCCTTCAGCCAGCAATACAGCATGGCAGCTGTATTGCTGGCGCTTCAGAGCCGGCTGGTGGCTCCGCGGAATCACTGTGGAGCGGAGCCAGCCAGCGAGGATTCCGGCGGGGGAACGGATCGCCTCCCTCTCCCTGCGGACCCCCACCCTGGACTAGCAGGTAGGGGATTCGTACATCCCTAAACTGGCAGAAGAACTCTCAGAACCGCTGTCTATTCTCTTTGAGAAATCATGGAGGATGGGGGAAGTGCCAGATGAATGGAGGAGGGCTCATGTTGTCCCTCTCTTCAGAAAGGGCAAAAAGGAGGAACCTGGGAACTACAGACCAGTCAGTCTGACATCAATCCCTGGGAAAATCCTGGAGCAGATGATTAAGCAATCAGTCTGTAAGCACCTTGGAAACAATGTGTGAAAAATAGATTTCGATTTACACATGACCAGATCAGGCTGAGAGGTTTGGGATCTTATGAGGTGGAGAAGAACATGCCCACAACCATTGTAGATGAAAGAAAATGAGATTTATTGAAATGAAAGAAGTAAGCAAAAGTAGAGCCTCCGCAGAGAGTTTCATGCTCTCTGAGGCTTAAGAGGTTACATGCCTCCTTGGCACAAACTTAATTACAAAGAACTCCCTGAGAGTTTCATGCTCTCTGAGGTTTAAGAGGTGGTGTGCCTCCTAGGTAAGGGCTTAACACAAACAATTCTCAAGAAGCTGCACCCTTCTTGGTCAAAACGTAGTTACCTAGATGTGGTGCACTAAATGACTAAATATACTGTTAGTCCCTCTTTGTTGCTCAGCTCCAGATCAGTATACACCGCAACTGGCCCACTGAAGCCTACTATTCTATGATTCTATGAGGCAACAGTGATACTGTGTCAGCCAGGCCCAAGACTTATATCCCAAACCCAAACGGCTAAGTACAGCTGAACATCAGAAAAAACTTCCTGACTGTTAGAGCAATGCGACAATGGAGCCAAATCCCTAGGGCTCTCCCATCCTGGAGGCATTCAAGATGAGGCTGGACAGCCATCTGTCAGGGATGCTCTGACTTGGATTCCTGCATTGAGCAGGGGGTTGGACTTGATGGTCTTGTAGGCCCCTCCCAACCCTACTATTCTATGATTCTATGAAATCGTAGCCGTAATTTGCTTAATTTCTGCTTTCTATTTATGGGGGGGTGGGAATGGGAAACAGTTCCTGGATTTCAGGAAAAACCCATGGCTTAGCTTGCAAATGCAAGCATCAGGAATCCATCAGGCCCCCAAAGGGCTGGATTTGCAAACAACAGACATCCCTACTCTATCTGCAGCCTATCCAATTTGCCTACATTGTGGTCTCTTTGAGGCCAGATGGACTCATCATCATGAAGGCAAATTGGATAAACTACACTAGGGATGGTGCAGGAGCCCGAAACCATCTGGGAATCTGGTGGAACCCCCCCTGCCCACCCCCCCAAACCCCGCACACCAAGCCCTTGCCCCCACTCACTCCCTACCTGTCTCGGTGAACAGCCTGCACTCACTCATGTGGCTTCGTTGAGCTTCGCAGTTGCCATTTTTTGAGAAACAAAATGGCGATCACAAAAATGCGCATATTCACACATGCTAAAGTGCACATTTGTGAATGCGCATATTTGCGTATGTGTGAAAATGCACATTTTTGCAGAAATGTGCATTTTTGCACATACACAAATACACGCCTTTGGAAAAATGGGCATTTTGCAATCACCATTTTATTTTTCAAAAAAGGCAACCCCAGAGGCTCAACGAGGCTTCCGAGGTGAGTGCAGGCTGCTCGTTGAGCACGGGAGGGGCCTGAGCATGGTCCAGGGACTGGCAAGTAGGGTCAGGGGCTGGGCGGGTGCCCAGGGAACCTAGACGGGGGTGGGTTCGTACATCCCTAAACTGCACATATGGTGATATCATAATGTGATCTCTGATTTCAGCACTTTTGTGTTTTCCTCTCCCTTTGCTTCAAGGGTGGGCAGCTCCAGAGGCTGCGGGGCCTAATTTCACTGCCCTCCCCCCAGAACCCTCCAGGGAACACATGACCACCACATGCTGCCAAATTTTGGGAAAAGGAGCATCCAAATAATTGGCAACTTGCCCTCAAATTTTGGAGGCAGCCAGGAGGGCCAAATTTAGCTTCAACAGAAGGCATGCACAGCGGCAAATGGGGCAGAGGAGGAACACCAGGGCCTGCACTTAAGGCCAGGGGGTGTGTTTGAACTCCGGGCTAAAGCCAACTGAAGCCTCATGTAGGCTGAGAGGACCTGTAGCATGGTCAGCTCTGCCCCTCCTGGAACAGCTGACTGGACTGTTAATGAGTCCTCACCTGGATTTGTAGCCTGAGCCTTCCCTGAGCCTGGAGGAATGGAAGTCGCTTCAGACTTCTGAGAGGCTGGGGAGATGGTGGTTCTGCAAGGATCTTATGCTCTGAGCCACAGGATGCTCGGGGGACTGTGCACTGAATAATGCACTGCCTGCCCGACCCCTGAGGAAATGGCCTGTGCCTCATCAGAATCCTCCACTGCTCACAGGAAGGCCTGAGGGCTGGGGTCATGGAAGAATCTCCTCTGGAAATTCTCCTGGTTGTCTCAGAAATCAAGAGGAGTGGATCACAGGACAGGGCAGAGCAAACCCATGGAAAGAAATGAGGCACAGAACTGGGGGAAATGATTCCTCCCCACTCCATGGAGGCATGTTTGGGACCTTCCACAGTAAGGGATTTTGCTAATCTCATCCAGATGTGCGTGGATGAGATGTCCTCTAAATTAAGGGTGCGGGGCTGTTTTGGGGTGGGTCTGGATTTCCCCTCATCAGGCCCATCTTGGCTGGATGACATTAGAGGGTGTGACCATTCCCCTGGCATCACATGGGTGGGTGGCCCTTCCCCCTGATGTTATGTCCTTTTCTCTTTCTCCGTGCTGGAAGGAGCCATGGAACTGTTCCTCCTCCCTGCTGTTGCTGATCTCTCCCTGGAGCAGTGGAGCCTTGGGCTCCTATTTCAGTGGGGTAGTGAATCTTTAGGGGATGGCAGTGAATCTTTAGGGGATAGGGTTCAGCACCCTGAATAGCCCTTTTAGAGTTCTGACTGGTTCTGACTGAAACCCATAGTGGATTCACTGCACTGAAATTGGAGCCACCAGCCTCCACTAGGAATGTTGGAGGAATCTGGTTTAGGGGTGGAGCTCAGTGCGTTTTCTCCAGGTCGGGCCTCCGGCGCCAGCTCATGGATCCCTGAGCTTGCCCGACTTGGCATGTGGTTTCCTGTTTTTTTGCTTCGCTTCGCTGTGAGCCGCAGTTTTGTGCAAAATGGTGGTATAGCGATGTATGGAAACCACAATTTGCACAAAACCGCAGCCATAAGTAGCATGACCTGTGCAAAATTGCAGGCATAAATGGTCTAACCATTTAAGCCTCCAATTATGCACAAGTCACGCTATTTACAGCCACGGTTTTGCGCAAATGGCGATTTCCGTAAATAGCTATACCCGCAATTTTGCACAAAACCATGGCTTGTGGGGGGGGAAAAGTTGCAAGCTCTCACTGAGTGCCTGCAGGCCACCTGGTGGCTTGCCCTGTGCCCCCAATAGGGTCAGGAAACCAGCGGGAGTCTGGCGAGTGGTGCGCAAACAGTATGCAAGGGAGTTCACCTGTTCCTAGCCTCCACTACCCTGGAGGATCCCTCTGAGGTTTCATGGGCCAGACTGGGGCGCTCTGCAGGCCAGATTAGGTCCATGGGCTGGAGTTGTGCACCCTTGCTCTAAATCACTCAGAGGTTTTGCCTTGATTTGGAAAGTTCCAATTATCCTTCAAATGGAATGTTTGGTAAAATCCATGGAAACTCTCCTCTGTGAAATGGATGAACGATAGAACGGGATGAGTTCCTCTCTCAAACCTCACATTGTGATTGCACAACTGATCAAGCCACCAGCTTTTTGACGTTGATACCCTACAAAGCTGTCAGCACTACCTGGCCCTCTCAGAGTACCCCGGGGGGAGAAAGAGCAATTATTAAAGGAAGAAAACCATTTTTCCCACATAAATTCCTGCATAATTGGCTGTGATGGAGGAAAGACCTTGCACCCAAGTGCTCACAGATGACAGAATCCTGCACTTGGCCGACTTTGCTGGAGAGAGGATGTCAAGCGCTGGTTATCACGTTAGCCTGTTGCCTGTTGTCAGTCAGCTCTCGGAGCCCAGGATATATCTTCCACTTGCAGGCAGATTTCTGACAAACAACAGCTAATAGAGGAGTTTTCTGCACACAGAGGTTACACCAATTTAACAGCATCAATTTCAGGTGTGATTGAGAAGAGCTGGCTGAAATTTTCCAATCAGAAACTTCTGACACTGGAGAATCTTTTTCTTTCTTTCTTTCTTTCTTTCTTTCTTTCTTTCTTTCTTTCTTTCCCTTCCTTCCTTCCTTCCTTCCTCTTTCTTTCTTTCATCAATTCATCCACCCTTTCTCTATGGTCTGTTACCTATCCTGTTAGGGTTGAAAATTTTAATAAGTTTAATGGAAAACTTAATCAACTAAAGTCAAAACCATCTGGTCAAGGCCAGTTTGTTCCGATGGGCTCATGGCTTGCAGAAAAACTGCAATCTTTCTTTCCCCTTTAAAAATTCCAGCTCCCTGGCTCAGGGATGGATGGGCGCTGCCACATCTGGGTTCTCCGGGCACCTGCCCAGCCCCTGCCCCTGCTCGCACCCCCCGGACCTGTTCTTGATCCCTCGCCATGGTTGCAAAGCTGCCTGTACTCACCTGGGCCCTCATCCTCCAGCGCCACGAATGCCATTTTGCAAAAAAAAAAAAACCCAAACCATGGCTATTGCAAAGATGCACGAGTAGAGTTATACGCAAAATGGTGCTGTGAATCACGCATATAAGCAAGATTACAGGGGGGTTGAGTGGGGGCAGGGGCTTGGCAGGAACAGCTCGGGGCAAGGGTAGGGCAGGGGGTGCCAGTCTCCCACACTGAATCAAACACCTGCGCCATCCATACCTAGGTTGTCCTATGTTTCGGCTGCTACTTCTGCTCTGAATCTCTCCTTTCTTTCTGAATCTCTCCACCACACATGACACCAGTGTGGTGTAGTGGTGAGAATGTTGGGCTGGGAGCCGGGAGATCCGGGTTCTAGTCCCCACTCAGCCTGGAAGCTCACTGGGTGACTTTGGGCCAGTCACAGACACTCAGCCCAACCTACCTCACAGGGTTGTTGTTGTTGTGAGGATAAAATGGAGAGGAGGGGGATAACGTAAGCTGCCTTGGGTTCCTTGCAAGAGGAAAAAAGGTGGGATATAAATGCAATAAATAAATAAATAAATAATTCTAGGTCAAATTCATGTTTATGCATGTTATAATTTCAAACTGGCTCTGCTAGATCCTGAAAGGGAAGGGGGTGTCTCCCATTGTGGGACAGTAAAATAGGAGACAAATGTTTCAATAAAGAATAAATGCATTTCATAGTAAAACTTTAATCTGGGTATTGGGAACATCTGAACCGTGGGCCAGGTATGGTCACGGTCAGGGCTTTGAATGGAGCATGCTCACATGTTTTGCAAGCAAAAATGAAATTCTCACACATCCCTAATTCTTAAGCAGGTATGAATGTTTACAATGGTCAGACCATCCTGAGGTGTCTCCAGGTCAAATCCAATAAACAATAGGAAGGCCCCAGTCTTTTGATCTCCCAGCCGGATGCACTGGTAGGATTCATCTCACGTGTGCTCCCAGAGCTCAGTTCCCAGGTCCCCTCCATCACCCCCTCTGACACTAAAAAGTATTGCTCAGCTCACTTCAAAGCTTTGCAAATGGACCCCCAAAGAGCTCCCCAGACTTCCAAAGCAATTTCTGTTCTTTTGTACCCTGAAATACCAAGCCATTGGGAGAGTGTCTCTGAAAAGAACCTTGAAGGCAAGCTCCATCACAGAGATGGGGGGGGGGGCGCATAACAAATAGGAAGGAGAAAGTTCATATTTTCTTGGATTTGGGTGTGGGTTCTTTGTTTTGTGCATCCTCCTTAGTGGCTTAGTGTCTCCATTTCAGGGAGTTAGCTGAAGTCACCAGAGGACAACTGCAGATGTCTTATTGAGAGCTCGGGCTCAGCCAGTGGAAAATTGAGGTTCTCAAGAACATGTTTTATTCATTCAGCAGCCATTGCTAGAGCTCAGTTTGACCCACTGGGAGCCTTTCAGAGCTGGGTGGCAGCATGGAAATGAATGCCATTGGCTGAGTAAGAACCATCCCTGCAGAGGAGAGAGAGAGAGAGAGAGAGAATGAGAGAGAGATTGCCTTCAGATCCTGCACTGATGAACCATGGGACTGTACAGTTTAGAGCTGAATCCTCTCCCCGCTTGACACACACACACATCGAATTCTCCTCTGCCAACTTTGAGGGTGGATCTTCTCAAAATATGTACCTAGGAGGCCGCCTTCTACTGAGTCAAACCATCCATTTGTCTAGCCAGAGGGAAGAGAATTGGTGGCCTCTGGGCCATATATGGCCTGCAAAGCTTTTCAGACTGGCCCATCACCCTCTCCTCTCAACAATAAGAAAAGAGAAGAGAAGAGAAGAGAAGAGAAGAGAAGAGAAGAGAAGAGAAGAGAAGAACCGCAGGATAGATAGATGGGTGTCATGTGGATAGACAGGTGGAATGTGGGTGGAATGATGGGTGTGTGTGGATGGATGGGTGTACATGAGAAGCAAAGATTAAAAGGGGAGTGTGTGTGTGTTTGTTGGGTGGTGATGAGTGTGCTTGGGAGTGTATGGACATCTGGAGGTGTGTGAATGAGGGGGAGCATGGATGGGTGTGTGCATGTGTATTTGATCCCTCACCATGATCCCTCACCATGATCCATCACCCACTCTTGACATGTGTCCCCTAACATTTACTCATAGGGGGTTGCAGCCTTTGGGGTGAAACATTTCCCCACCCTTGATCTTCCCCAGCATGTTCTACACTTGCAATAGCAGTGCAACACCTCCATCACAGGTTTTCACCCAGGCCTGCTAACTTTTAACTGGAAGTGAATCTTACATCTTCTCTGTGCAAACTATGCGCTCCACCACTAAGCTGACTTGGCTAGGGCTGGACCCCAGAGGGAACGGGCAGTCAATCGGTTGCTTGAGGAGGAGGCTCTGGAAGAAAGAAGGCATGAACAGCAAGGCAGGGGTCACATTCAGTCAGAAGTTCTGCTCTGTTGAGAAAAGTGCAGCAAGGTTAGGGATGTGTGAGAAACTTTTTTCACTTCACAAACGCCTTGTTTGCAACCCTGGATGAGGACAGGAGAGCATTTTCTCTGACAACGTTAGAAAATTCCCAAATTTGCCTTCATATTCACAAAATGTGTATTTGAAAAATGCCAAACGCTCTCAAAATCCTAGGGATGTACGCAAGGCACTTACCTTTTGAGGATTATGTTTATGGTTGGGGGGGAGGCATTCTGTCCCTCCCCCCGGAATCCTCACCGGGGGGGGAGGCGCTCCGTTCCTCCCCCCCTGGAATCCTGGCTGGCCGGCTGTGCTCCGCAGGGATTCTGCAGAGCCACCGGCCGTCTCCGCCAGCAGCCGGACATCTGGCTGCTGGCTAGCAGGGACGCAAATGGCGGTGGCTGTAGCCGCTGCCGTTTGCGTCCCTGCAGTCAGCCGTGATAGGCTACGTAAATGTTTATGTAGCCTATCACGGCTGACTTAAAAAAAAAATGTGCGTATGCAAATGGCGGTGGCCATGGCTGCCACCATTTGCGTTCCTTATTTTGGCACGTCTTAGTCTATGTAAACATTTACGTAGACTAAGATGGTGAAAATAAGGGGAACGCAAATAGCGTAGACGCCCAGGGTAAGTCTCGTCCCGGGTGGGGTGGGGGTGCAGGTCATTCCGCCACCAATTTCGGGGGGCCAAATGCGCTGGCATTCGGCCTCCCTGAGATCCATGGTGGAATTTTCGTACATCCCTACAAAATCCACAACTTTATCAAAAAGTAGCACTTTTTCAAAATAGGGATGTCAGAAAAATCTGCAATGGAACCAAATGAGTTCGGCTTTTCATGAATCCAACCCATGGATTTCACAACGGTCAAGCTTTCCCCCTGTTGGGCAGATTCTGCAGAGCTCTGGACTGGTTTTCTAACTTTCCTGAATTTTGTGCAAATTTCACACAGAAGAATATGTAAAATAAAAAACTTGGTCAAAAATGTGCATTTCTTCCATAGGCTAAAGCATGAAAATGCACATTTGGGGGAATTTGCCCAATTTTGGAAACAAAAAAATCGTATTCTGTTCAATAGGCAGACAATAGAACAAAAGGTGCCCCAGAAATCCGTGAAACACAGATGGAACAGATTTTACACATTCTGTACAGCCATATATACAACTTTTTCAAAATGCACAACTTTCTCAGAATGTGCTCATTTTAAATCACCAACACTTTAGCCTATAGGGGCAACCTGTGCAATTATGGAAATTTGTGCAAATTTGGGAATTGTTTGTGCAATGTTCACATTCGATAGCTGTTCATTTTGCAAAATTTTCCCATCTGCCAGTCTCTCCTGTCTTTGGTGGCTGCTATGACTAGGGATGTACAAACTGTGCCCCTTCCGTTCCTCTTGACTTCTGCAGTTTACGTCCAGTGCTCTGTTCCGCTGTTCACAAGCCTTTGGAATTCTCCTCTTTTTTTTCTGCTCTGAGAATTACGTAGATAAATCCGTACCAACAAATGTAATTCTTGTGCCCAGCCGACTCTGTGAGTCTGCATAACTTCCAAAAGAATCACTATTTTTCGTAAATGTTTATGTATTTTTTTCCCCTCCCCTGCCGTGCAATAATTGCTTTCAGCCAAAACATTTCCTCTTCCTTGTAGGGGCTTCCCAGAAGAAAGCTGTCTTAGGTGTGTCTGAGAGAGAAACTACTTGTTGAAAGCAACACTGTTTTAAAGAAAGAAAAAACCTTTTAAAATGACCACGCAGGTCCTGGAGCTTAGCAGGGAGAATAATACCTCGTGCAGGGCTCCAGGACCGGCATGGTCATTTTAAAAGGTTTTTTCTTTCTTTAAAACAGTGTTGCTTTCAACAAAGAGTGCATCACTTAGGCACACCTAGGACAGCTTCTTTTGGGAAGCCCCTAGGAGGAGGAAGTGTTTTGGCTGAAAGTAAACTCCCCAACGGAGAAGGAGGATTTCATTTAAAAAGAACACCCACAAACAAGGCGGTAAGCACAATTCATTTTTTAAAAAAAACCTGATGTATTTATTATCGTAATATTACTATCCTTCCGATTTACAAATTATACTGCATTTTTACTTACAAACATTTCATGATTCTTTGTGAATGATAACAAAAAAGCTGCATGACAGCATGGCTGGCTCTGCAGGACCTCCTGGTGCTGTTGTGCGGAGGATTCCGTGGCACAGACTGAAGGGAATTCGATCCCATTTCAGTCCGTGGCGGAATTCTCTGACATGCCTAGCTATGACCAACTTGGCAGGGATTCTGGGAGGTTAAGTTCTGCCTCCTCCCACCACCTCCTCCATGTCATCATCTCTCTTTCCCACCCCCTCCTCTTCCAACGTCTCTTTCCTTCCTTCTGCCAGGGTAACTGAAGACTATGCTGTTGTCAGGTGCCCTGGGAAAATTGCATTTACTAAGTCTGCTGCACTTAGAACGGTCCTATAGCAGTATGCCTGGTGCATGGGAAGAGACAGAGAAAAGGGGAAAAGATAAAGGAAAAGAGAGGTCTCTCTTCCTTCCTCCCTTCCTCACCACAGTTGTTGCCTCTGCTTTGGGTTGTCTGAAATGAAATGAATTTCTTATACATACCTATTCACCAGACATATCAAGTCTACTTGCACATAATGACAGTGAGAAGAACGCTTCTCTTGTCTGGCTCCTAGCATCCCATCAGCACACATACCTTCTTGAAGTAAACCTCAAGCTGACAAGGGATGTCTCAATTCCTGCTTCCTCTGTGCAGTTCAGGACCCCAGAGGAGTTCAGATGGCAGCAGGTCACTTTCAAGTGATATGTCCCCTATCAGGGACGGCCATCACCCTTACATCAGCGCATACTGCAGAGACGCACAGATACGCTGCCCTTTTGCTATCACTTGCAGTATGTGGATCAGCTGTCTCAGCCAGCCAGCAGGGGACTAGGAGGCAGTCAAGGCCAAGAGGAAAAAGGAGAATGATGAATATTGTTCTTCTTGACCAGAGTTGTGTTGGAAGGCAAGGAGAGAATTATCCACACGTGTCCCAGAGCTCTAGTGCTCAGTGACAGAGCACATGCTTTGCATGCTGAAGGTGTCAGGTTCAGTTCCTGGCATCTCCAGGTCAGGTTGTGTGAATCAGCAAAACTCAAGCTCACCGGTGTTCTCTGAATTCCATCTCATACATCCCTCATTCAGGTGTTACGAGGAATGCCTCCAAATGCACGACACTCCAAGGACTCCAGTCCAATAAATGGCAGCACAGACAGACTAGGAAATGAGTGGATTATTCCCATCCTTTTCCTTTATTGTTCTGTGGGCTAACACTGCCTGGCATCATTGTGTTCCACACTTCCCAACCTCCAGTTTAACTTCGGGGAATCAATAACATGAATCTAGGAACTGGAACAGACACAATTTGCTGTGTCTTTGGGTTCCTTGGTGTCATTTGCATCTGCCGTGCCCCACTACAGTACTGATGTGCAAACACAGAAAGAAAAAAAGAAAGAAAGAAAGAGAAGAAAATAGGAAAATAGGAAAATAATTTTTGATGCCATTATACATACCAGAGGGCAAAGACAAAATCTCCTTCCATTTGGCCAGTTTTAAAGAGGGAATCATAGGATCAGAGAAGAGTAGGGTTGGAAGGGGCCTACAAAGCCATAGAGTCCAACCCCCTGCTCAGTGCAGGAATCCAAGTCAGAGCATCCCTGGGAGATTTGGGGGTGGGATGGAACCACCTCATGCTGGAGCTCCTCCCTATCAGTATTGGCATGCCATGGCTCAGTGGTTGAGCCCCTGCTTTGCATGCAGAAGGTACCAGGCAGGTTCAATCCCCGGCATCTCCGGTAGGGCTGCATATATTCCTTCCTGAAAGCCCAGAGAGCCACTGCCAATCAGTGTCAGAAATACTGGATTAGATGGACCCAGGGTCTGACTCAGTAGAAGGCATTTTCCTAAGCTTCTAATTTTCTCACCGAATATCTCCCCATCTCGAAGCTCATTCCACCTGGTTTGGATCAATTGTGAGCGTGCTTGCTTTCTTTTCACATGAAACACTGTCTGTGCTGTTGTCCATGTGTATTCATCAGGTGAGTGCATGTATGAGAATTTCAGTTCAGTTCACAAATCATGCAAAAATGCCCCATTCAGAATCTCAAACACAAACAGTGCATGTAAGAACATAAGAAGAGCCCTGCTGGATCATACCAGGGTCCATCTAGTCCAGCATTCTGGTCTTACAGTGGCCAACCAGCTGTCGACCAGGATGCCACAAGCAGGACACAAGTGCAACAGCACCCTCTTATCCATGTTCTCCAGTGACTGGTGACTGCATACTGCCTCTGTACTGAAGGTAGCACATAGCCATCATGACCAGCAGCCACTGATTGCCTTTTCCTCCAGGTATTTGTCTATCACCCTTTAAAAGCCATCCAAATTGGTGGCCATTAGTACATCCTGTGGTAGCGAGTTCCATAGTTTAACTGAAGATGTTCAGTTTAACTGAACCATAGTTTAACTGAAGATGCCCCGGCCGCTGGGCAGCCTGCAAAGGGACGCAAATGGCGGCAGCCATAGCTGCCGCCATTTGCGTCCCTGTATTTTGCTGTGATGGCTATGTAAATATTTATGCAGCCTATCATGGCAAAAAACAAAACAGCGAACGCAAATGGCAGCGGCTACGGCGGCTGCCATTTGTGTTCCCTTTTTTTGGCCGTGATAGGCTACGTAAATATTTACATAGCCTATTACGGCAAAAGAGATGGGTGCAAATGGAGGCCACTACCATTTGCCGCCACCATTTGCGTTCCCTTTTTTTTGCCGTGATAGGCTACGTAAATACTTACGCAGCCTATCACAGCTTCCACAGGGATGCAAATGGCGTCCCTGCATTAGCCATGATAGGCTATGTAAGTATTTAGGTAGCCTATCACGGCTATAATGAAGAAACGAATGGCTGCCGCGGCTGCGGTCACCATTCTCAAAGCAGCGTGAACAGCAGCAGGTAGGTGTCCCGTTTCGTGCGCCTTTCGCGGGGCAGGGGGGCTTCGTTCTGCCATGGATTTCGGGGAGCCGAATGCACTGGCATTCAGCCTTACCGAGATCCATGGCAGAATTCTCTGATATCCCTACTCAAGCATCCCTAATGCTTCCATCCTATCCCTCATCTGAATCCACTCTGATTTTGCTCTGGGCCCAATATGGTTTAGGGTTCCTGGTGTTCCCTCGACTACCTGCTCACCTTGTACATTTTATAAACAGAAACAAAAGGTTGTAAGAATTAAGTTGCTGGATCAGCCCAAAGGTTCATCTAGCCCAGAGTTCTGTTTCTGATGGAGATCGGCCTGAGACCCCTGGGAAACTCAAGGGATCATATCCCATTTTTCCCAAATGTCCAGTGGTGTAGTGGAGGCAGGGCTCACAGGGACGCTGTGCCTGCCCTTTTTTTTTAGCAGCCCCTCCCCCAGACTTCCTTGTCCCCTCTGAGCTTAGCTGCAATCCTCACAGTAGCTAGGGGGAAAGGAATGGTCTCATCAACAATATCTTGTTCCTTGTTGTCATGCAAAGGATTTTGGGGTGGCTTGGTCTTGAATGAGCAGTTACATCAGCTTTATGAAAGACCTGCTCCTGATGGAGCTGAAAACTGCTAGGACTGTTTTGATGCTATGGCTGCCTGAATTTTGGGAGCTTCCGTGGGGGCATAGATATGGAGGGTGTCACGATGAGCATCGTCACTTCAAAATTTACCACTGCTTGCCTGCCAACATCTCATATACAGAGATACCCTGCCATTGAATACAGAGGTTCTACTGAGCTGTTATGGCTAATACAGCCATTCTCAGTTAATTCTTCTAATCCTTGTTCAAAGCCATCTAAGCCAGCATCAGTCTTGTGCCAGTGAGCATCATAGGGTACTCATGTTCTGTACTGAGCAAAGAAGAACCTCCTTTTGTCTTCCCCAAAGTTGATGTGAAGCAATCGAAAGAATGCATACACTAGGGATGTACGAACACCCCCCCATCCGGTCCCGGGGGGAGGGTCCATGGAGGGGCAATTTAGGCTGCTCAGGGCCCCGTGGAATCTTTCGGAGCCCAGCCGTTGGGGGAGCAGCCCTCCAGCTCCCTATAAGATGCGATACGCTAATGGCAACTGCCATTAGCCAATCGTGGGAAACATACAGGTGTAAATGGCATATTGCATGCCATTTGTGGCCAAAAAGCACTGACTTCGACCTAATTTTCAGCTGCTTACGGCTGTATTTAGGTCAAAGTAAGTACTTTACAGCTGCAAATGGAGTACAATACGCCATTTATGGCTGTAACTTTCCTGTGATAAGCGAATGGCAGCCGCCATTAGCGTATCGTGTCTTATACAGAGCTGGAGAGCCACCCTGTGGGAACTCCTCTGGGCCCAGGGCTAAGTGCAGCCGCTCTGCCGTGGAGTCTCGAGGTTGGATTCTTTGGAATCTGGCCCATTTGAGACCACAGCAGAATTCTCCAGCATCCCTAGCACACACAACAAATGCATACACTCAGCAATGGTCGAGTGGATTTAGATAATCTTAACAGTGGTATTTTTCGTGGTGCTCTCTATAGCTTCATTTCGTTCTCTTAGCCCTGCCTGAGATTAGTTTCCAATGAGTTTGCAGGTCCTATTTTAGAGAGCTGCCTGCCAACTTCACCATGTGAGTGACAAAATTATCGCCTTTGTGGGGAAGCAAATGGCTCCCATTAATTATCGACCCAGCTGAAACCTTTTCTACCGTGTGGCCATTTCTAAGTGCTCTCTGAGGAGATTAAGTGCCTGTAATTAATCTTAAGAACTTGGATAACTGAGTACTCAGGTGGCACAAACGGGCTATTTGTCGGGGTTAGGAAGGCAGAGCCAAGGTGAAGTGTCAGCAGAAATGTGCATTTTGTAGAACTGAGCCAAATGTATGTGGATGAACATTTTTCGTTAAAAAAAGGGGGGGGGGAAGTTGGGTGAATTGTTGTCCAAAACTTGCCTTTTCACCCTATTTAAACTTTTTTGTTTGCAGCCCGCCCTTGGCGGCTTGCTTTGGCATATTTATTTATATATTTTCATTTTTAAAGAGGATTTTCTTATTGCTGGCTCTACATTCAGCTAACCAGGGATCCTACAACCAGCACAATGACACTGATTGCCCCGTGTAGCCAGTCAGCTCTGGCTACATGAGAGAATGAAACCAAATTAGACTGAAGGTAATGTGCCCACAGTGGGGTTGGGTGGCAGAAGATGCTCTGTGGCACTTTGTCAGGATCAGTACAGCTATCTGTAAGCACAGCCAGACCAGATGTGTCATGTGTCACATGGCTGCCAGTGATGCCCTGACATAGTCCCAGGATGCCCATATGCCACAGCCATGATGTGGAACAAGACAGTAGAGAAGGGAAAGATAAAGGCTACGTGAAAGAAGGCTGAAAAGGCAAATTTCAACAAGGCATTCCAAAGTTGTGAATCCGCCTACTGTCTAACGCCCAGGCCAACTGCACAGTGATCAGGAGAAAAGGATGCTGTCATCACCCAGGATCTTGTAGGGATAAAAGGTAGCGCTCAGCTGAAGTTTCTCAGAAAACATTTTTCTGGCTGCCTTTCTCCTTAAGGTCATCTTCAGAGGCCCTCCTCCCCGTGCCGAGCCAAATGAGGTGAGGTGGGTGGCAACTAGGAGACGGCCTTTTCAGTGGTGGCAACACCTCTGAGAAATGCCTCCCCAAAGAGCCTCGTCTGGCACCTTCCTTGCCATCGTTCCGGCACCAGGTGAGGACAGTCTCATTCTCCAAGGGATTGTAGTCTTCCAGTTTCTGTTGTTTTTAAAGCTGCTATTGTATTTTTAAATCTTTACGCTGTTGGGAAAGAAAACGGTGGTGTAGAGGGGGAACCTCTGTGGGCTGGATCCTACCACTCGACCAGCGGTTCCCCACCTCTGGTTTAAAATTATATGAATGGACCAAGAACTCTTCATCCCCTTGGCAACTCCCAGCTAAGCGTTGTGGAGACCGGGAGCGTCTGTTTCTCCAGAGCTATCATCTGCCTTTGGTGAAGGGTTCCTCTGAATAAAGCACGCAAACCTCATCCTCCGTTAATAGGCTTTCCCCCACATCCCTGGCTCCTGTAATGTAACAAAGTGAATGCAGTGGCATGTTTAAAAGGGGGGAAGAGAGAGAAAGTCTTTTATTACCAGCCACTTATACCATTACGACAATATCCTCCTTTCCAATCGCAGAGTTATGGAGTGATATTTGAAGGAGCTCAAACATTTCTTCTCTGACATTAGAGTGCCTCTTTTTGTGGCGTCGTCAGGCACAGATTCGGAAGAGCGAGCGCGTTCTCGCTGCCTTTTAATGCCCCGACGTTGATTCATGTATATGTTCGGCTGACAAATGTTGCACCCAATTACCTCTGCTTTCCTTTCCTTAATGTCTAAGATACGAAACCAAAATAATACAAAATGTCTTCGTCTTTAGTGAAATATTATCCTTTGGTGTGATGGAAGATTATTCATTCCTTTGGTGCTTTTCGCTCAGTATAGGCCCTGCTTCTATCCAAAGGGAATGCTTGAGAAGAAAGAGGAATGATCACTTGGATATGCCAGCAGTCCTTCTTTGAATGGAAGACGCTTGCCCTCACATGGCCCCTTTCACTGATGTGCACAGTGGGGTGGGCAAGGCCTCTGGGTTAAGTTCCCATTGGGGGTCAGCCTCCATCAATGCAGGCTTTGAAGAAGGCCTTGAAAAGATATTTATTTTACTCTGGCCTTCTCCGGATATGATTGCCATTGTTGCTGTTTCAGGGGCTGTTTGTATTGCTGTTGCTGTTGTTGGTTTTTATTGCTGCTTTTTTGTTGCTGTTTTTGTGTTCTTACTGTGTGTGTTTTTCACTCTTAATATCTTAATGCTTTTATGCATTTTATTGCTGCATGCTGCCTTGGGAGAGCTACTGCCCTGAAAGATGCCCCATAAATATTTAAAATAAATAAATAGATAAATAGATAAATCCAGGCTTGGTCGATCTACTTGCCTTTTTACAAGAACCTCAAGAACCACCAGCCAGAGCCGCACGCAAGCAAAAGTGACATGGGGCAGGGTGATTATGTACACTTAGCTTTAAGAACCAGGGTGTTTTGAACACATGCTCAACCCAAAATATTTCCCAATGTTTGCAAATTTTCTTTAATTTTTTTCTGAAATCGCCATTTACGCAAATTGCAACTGCAATTTGCTTATTTGTGCAAATTTCTGCCACAATTTGCTTAATTTGCATGAACTGTGGCTGCAGTATTCTGAATCTGCAGAAATTGCAGCTGCAGTATGCGTAATATTGTGCAAATTTCACTTGCAATTTGCATTAAAGGTGATTTAAGACCCCCCCCCCCGAAATCTATGAGCTGGCCTGACTTGATACAGATTGAGTCAGGCCAGTCTGTGGATAAGCAAGAGCTGGAGTCTGGGAGCTGAGCTGCTGAAAGCTTGCTGAACCCCCCTCCCCACCCTGGATGGATGCCTCCAACATCCCTTGAGAGAAGGAGAATGCTTTTAACTCAGGAATTAGAAACTTAATTAGCAGAAATGGACAATAAACTGCCCTCCAGATTGGATAGAGTTGGGGGGAGAGAGAATCCCAATTTTAAGAGATAAAAACCTAAGGCCCAGAGAGAGAGAGAGAGAGAGAGAGACGGAGAGAGACACACACACAGAGAGAGAGAGACAGAGACAGAGACAGAGACAGAGACAGAGAGACAGAGAAGAAAGGAAATAAGCCCAGAGTCCTAGAAGAAATGAAGGGTCAGAGATACTGGAACTGATTGAGAGAGCTGGGCCAAAGATATTAAAATACTGTTTGTAAGGGACCTTGAAAAATAGGGACACATTCTAGTTAGGTTAGCTGGATGCATTTATCTCTGGCTGTTTTATTACTGACATTTTTTTCCCCATGTGCTATAGGTATGTATCCAGTCACACTTTAAAATATTTTGGTATTGACATTTTTCTTTACTTCAGCACTTCCCAAGAGAAGGGGGGAGGGAGGAACTGACAACTTTGTTGACAAGTACAGAATATGGCTCTGCTGGGGCTACGTAGCAGACAGGCAGACTTGTGATCATGTGCATTTGCACTAGATCAGCAATAATTTTTTTTTTTAAAAAAATTATGACACCATTTGTACAAGATCCCCCCACACTGCACAAATTGCCATTAAACTAGGGTGATGCACTGCTTTGGTCTGAATCCTGACTCCAAAATAGATTAGCGCAATTCAGACTGAAGCAGTCTGGTTCTGGAGTGGGTCGGCATTGGGCTGAAGTGGGTTGGAGCAAGTTGAAGCACTTTGGGCTGCTTCGGCCAGATCCGGACAGCCCCCCGCCCAGCCGCACGAGCCCCCCACTCCTCACCTGGACTTGTGGGGACACCTGGAGCCGTTGCCTTCTTGGACCAAGTTGCCATTTTCTTGGGCCATTTACACCTGTAATGTTGTGTAGTTGGCCCCTTTACAGCACCAATCTACACAACATTTAATCACTGGAAGAAGAAGCATTGGCATTTTAAAAGAAAATGGCAACTCCCTCCAAGATGGCGCTGGCTACGGTGCTCCCCATGGGCCCAGGTAAGGAGCGGGGGGCTCACATGGCTGGGTGGGTGGCTGGTGGGCGTGGGGCTCGTGCAGCTGGGCAGGTGGGGGGTGCTTTGGCTGTCCAGATCTCGCTTTGGATCCAGAAGCCGAAATGGGTCAGCCCAGCTCCGGATTGGCCTGTGGCACATTGCTGGTGATTTGGAAGCTCCAAATCAGCCTCTGAAGTGGGTTCGGGGGGGGGGGGTCCCTGCACAGCCCTACATTAAACCATTTTTTTAAAAAAAACAGAAGTCGCATATTGGCTCGCCTCGCTACAGATTGAGTCAATGCCAGCCAGGGGAAATGGAATGAAATCTGCAGGGCTGAACTGGAAAAATCTGTCAGGCTTTCAACCCCAAATGGAATTCTCATCTATTCGTAGGTTTCACACATGGATAACAAAAATCTTAAACATGGCCCTGTAGCAAATAGGGACAGTCTCTCCCTCTCCGTAGTGGCTCCAAAGCTAAGAAAGGGCTGAGGGAGGGTGTGGATAGGTGTTCTGGCTTCTAAAATGAAGACACTGCATATCTCTGGGCCAATGCCAAGTGACCACAATCCTCCAAACATCTGGGATATACAGGGGGGAACCTTCCAGAATCCTAGATCAGAAACCCTGGCACTGTGCAAAAGTATAAATTAAGCCGTGTTCCCAATGACTTCTCTCTGGAGGAAAACATTATATAGAAGCCGACCCCTATAAGCTTGTGAAGTAGCTGGGAACATATGGCAAATCTTTTCTTCAATTGCTCAGCCCTCTTCTGCAATTAATGAATTAATGTGCCCTGTTGGTTCATTGCTCTTCTCTTCTCATTAAGTCCTGGTCCCAGCTTCCCTTTAGGACTGACTTTTATTTCCATGCTACACCTGGCCTGTTGTAACCCCATCATCCACAAAACATCATCACACGGCTCCAGGTGCCCTAGACAGAATGTTTGCCAGCCAATCACAGTACAGGCTGCCCACTGGGCCAGCCCCCTCCATTTACCCATCCATGCTTGAGTCTTTCTGATTGTTCCATCTGGCTGATGAACAGGAATCCCTTCCTGCTAGAAGTTTGATGGATGGTCCCAATTACATTTTGTCCCCAGTCCTGATTTAATGTAATGTTTTATTAATGGCAACAATCAGAGGAAAGCAAACAGCTCATTCCAAGCACACCAGTCCAATTGGAGTTGGCTTTCTTTCTCCATTTAGATGCACTCCCAAGCACTCAATGTCAAGGAATTAAGGGCGGTGTGGGGGAACACAATGAACATACAATTCACTGAACAGGGAAATAGCGCATTAGAAGCCTTTTTGACAGAATTAACAGAACTGTGAGAATACCGTCACCCTGAATTGTGAATGCTAAGACTAGGGATGTATGGATTTTGTTAAATCCATTCCGTCTGTGTTTCATGGATTGCATCTTTTGTCGTCTGCACATTGATGGAACTGGATTTTCTGTGGGATGTATGACAGCATCATTCCCGTTTGCAAATGTGCATTTGCACTAACGAGCAGTTGTGGAAGTGCAGATTTATGCTAAGGCATGTTTGCGCAAATCCCCTCCACCAGTTTAAAAAAAAAAAAAACAGGTCTGCAAGTCCATGGAATCCACCTGACTTGGAAAAAGCTGGTCCTTTGCGGAACTTGCAAGTCGGATTCAAACAAAACTGAACTCATTTGAATATGATGTGGATTTCTCTGACTTCCCTAGCTTAGGGATGGGTGAATGAGTAATGTTTGAGATCATGCTGATTCTCCAAACATCGTCTCAGCACTCGTCTCATGCTGATCCTGGGAAAATTCAGTGTAAATGGGAAAATTGCACAAATCAAGCAGCGACTGATCATCAAAGTTGCCCAACTTTCCTCCATATTCTGAACTGGGGCTGATTCAACCTACAGGGAAAATTTGCACGAACTAGGACAGCAGTGCAAATTGAACTGGGAAAGTTGCACAAATGAAACTCAAGCACATGTTTGACAATTTGCAAACATTTCCGTGATCATTTTCAGGATGACCAACAGGGCACCCTCACACGTTTTGCAAGCAAAATGAAAATCTTGTACTAAGACCAGAATTAGTACCTACAGGTGAAAAATTTCTCAACATTCCCATCCTCTGGAGACTCTCACTATCTTTCAGAATGCGCATTAGGATTTGAGTGGAGCCCAACGTCTCCTGGGCAAATTAGTCATTGCTATTAGTGAGGACATCAAAATCCCCCTGCCCAACACACACGGAACCTGTCTCATATAATCCCTGCATATATACCCACTTTGCAATATTCACCTGTGCTCTGAGATAGGGATGTACAAGTAGGGATGGTGCAGAAGTCCAAGGTGGGGGTGGAAACCAACAAACTACCCCCCCATCCGGCCTCCTGGACCCCACTCGCCTAGCCTGGACCCTGCTCCCGGACCCCACTCGCCAAGTGCTGATAGACCTGTCTGATGAGCCCTGGAGCTCGGCGAGTGGTTGGGAGCAGCTCCAAGGACTCGTCCTGCCTCCACCAGCTATCAAGGAAGCCTTTGACAACTGGTGGGGGTAGGCACCCAAGAATTCTAGCCCTGTCCTCCTCAGGAGAAGGCTAGAGTGCTCGGGGGGGCGCCACACTGAGGACTCCAGCAGTCAAGCCCTTGTGGTGGGCATAAAGCACAAGGGCTTGACTGCCAGAGTCCTTGGCACACAGAGGAGGGAAGGCTCATGGGTGGGGTGAGCAGGGTGGGTTGCCAAGTGGGTCTGGGCTGTGTGAGTGCAGGGGGCAGGTCGTCAAGCTCCCCCACACCCCAGACAGAGATGGGTCCATCCATCCCCATGTACAAGTATTTCGTTTCCATCCATTTCATAGAATCATAGAATAGTAGGCTTGGAAGGGGCCTATAAGACCCTTGAGTCCAGACCCCTCCTCAATGCAGGAATCCAAGATTTAATATCAGAATTTCTCCTGTTCGCATACCCAAATGTGAACCCAAATACAAAATGTTGCATAACCCTGAGCTTGCAACTAGGGATGTCAGAGAAATTTGCAACAGAACCAAATGAGTTTGGAATTTCATGAATCTAACCTGCGGATTCCGCAGCAGATGGACTTTTTCCTTGTCGGGTTTATTCCGTGGTCTTGTGGACTGTTCTTCTAACTTTCCTGAATTTATTTCCTCATAGAAAAATACACAAAATAAAATTTTAAAAAAACAGGCAAAAATGCACATTTCCTCATAGGATAAAGTGTGAAAATGCACATTTAGGAAGAATTTGTGTATTTTCATATATGCACATTTGTGCAAATTCAGAATCAAAAAAATCTGATTCTGTAATTGCATGGATGATGGATCAAAAGGTGCCTAAAAATACATGGAACACAGACGGAACAGATTTTGCACAATCCATACATCCCCACTTGTAGCCAGATTCCCAAAATGCATACTTCAGAAACATCAGCACTTCAAAAATGTGCACTGGGGGGGGGGAGCACATTTTGGAAAATTGTCATTCTTTGGTCATTGCGGGGACATTATGCATTTGGGTACATGCTTTAAAAATACACATGTAAATGCACAATTCTCCTGAACTAACAGCAACAACAAAAGTTCACAGTCAGGACTAGGAAGAGGTAGACTGTAGGGATGTACGGACTGTGTAAAATCCGCTCCATCTGAGTTTCACGGATTTTCAGGTGCCTTTTGTTCCGTGCTCCGCCCACAGACGGATGCAATTTTTTTTTTCCGTCATGTGGAAAAATGCACAAATAATTACATAAGTATTTGTGTAATTTACATTAGTACGTTACATTTAGCGTATTGTCCACCATTCGATTCAACGTTTCCTCTGTAGAAATGTATGCATTTTCCTAGGAATTTATATGTGTAAATTTCGGGAAAGTAAAAAAGTCATCCAAAAGTGCACGGACTCTTCACAGCTTGAAGGAGTCTCTGCAGCGGATTCCGCAGGTCGGATTCTTAGAAATCCGAGCTCATTTTAGTCCATCTCGAATTTCTCCAGCATCCCTAGTGGACTGACCTTAGAAGTGGAACTCTGAGGACATCAATGAACTTCCGCATCACGGATTCTCCCAATTCTGTCTCTAAGGCAACCTCGGCAGGTCAGCAGAAAAACCATCTTAACAAGTACATTCCTGCTAAGGCAAAAGGCTTTTAAAATTCAGTCATCACAGTTGACCCTAAACGATGTGTTTGCAAAAAGACTCCCCCTTCTCCTTTTTTGAAAGCTTTGCCTGAATTACAATACGTAATGCTCTGAGTTTGGGGGCTAACCTGAGAAGCCATGGCTTAATAAACCATTAAACTGCTGCTTTGGGGTGGGGGTGGGGATACATCTGGAATCTGAAGACTTGAAGCCATTATCAAAGCACCACAGCTCGGAACTGCTGATTATATTGCTGTGAGCCATGCTGTCGAGTTAAGCACAGGCACCGTTCCTTTTAGCTTGTTAATGGTGTGTTCAATGACCGGGATGGGGGTGGGGGATGGAAATGAACAAGAAATGGGACACAAATGGGAATCCTTTATTTCAAACATCTGGAACGTGCATTGAGTTTAAGGACACTATGGAATTTCTCCTCATCAAAAGTAGGGACATACGGATTTTGTTTAAATCTGTTCCATCTGTGTTTCACGAATTGTCATGTGTCTTTCATTCCGTCATCCACTCATTGATGGAATAGGACCTTTTTTTCGGGATGTACATAAACTTTGCTCCGCTTGCACAAATGTGTAGCAGCACTAATGCACTCTTGCACTGATGCACACCAGCACAAATGCACATTAGCGCCAGTGTGAATTTGCCCAAATCCCCCATAAAAGGGGGAGGGGAAGCACAAGTCCATGGAATCTGCACTGCTTCGAAAAAGCTGGTCCCTTTTGGAATCCTTGTCAGATTCATAGAAAGCTGAACTCATTCGAAACTGTTGAGGGATGCTCCAAGAAACCACAATGGAGCCAATTCCCTCAGGAGGTGGTGGGCTCTCCCACACTGCAGGAATTCAAGATGAGGCTGGACAGCCATCTGTCAGGGATGCTTTGACTTGGACTCCTGCATTGAGCAGGGGGCTGGGCTCAAGGGTCTTGTAGGCCCCTTCCAACCCTACTATTCTAGGATTCTAGGATTCTAATCAAAAGCCCCATCCCACCATGTTGAGATCCAATTTACCAGTGGAATGCGTGCATTAGAAATCTGGCACAGGTAGTTTGTAACAGCCCTGAGTTCATTCAATTCATTTTTTCTCCTTCCCAACACATGCCCAGTTCTGATCTGCAGATGGATAAAACACCATATAAGAGTGATCCTGTACATGCAGTTGTATCACAAACCTTTTTGTGTGCTGCTTTACCCATGTGCTGGAACTCACAAAATGAATCAGGTATTCCAGGGATGGAGAGCCTAATCTGGCCCACAGAAGTGCCCCATCTGGCCTGCGGAGACTTGGGCTCCCTCCATGACCCCCCACTCCCTCCACAAGGCCCTCCCACTCCTCACCCCTTATCCTGGAGCTTACTGGGGGCTTGGGGAGGAGGCAGCGAGAAGAATACCTCTCTTGTCCCCTATCTGTGATGGAAGAAGGCTGACCAGGAAATCTGTGCTGCAGCTGAAGCTGAGCTTATGCTCGCCTCCTCCCTCCCTCCGAAAAGAACTATTGAGCCTCACTTGCTGCAAGAGTGAACTTCCCCCTGAGGGGAAGGTGAGGGCTGAGAGAAGCTGACTCACCAGTTGAAGCACCAGCTGGAAGACCTCCAGCGGGTAGCTCATCAGGGGAACGGATGACGTCAGGGATGGTGGCCTGCATTTTTAAGCAACCAGATCTAATGTGCACATCCCAGATTATTATGCTGATTGGGATACGGTTATCCTTCAACCTGAGCACTTCTTCAAATTCTGGGAAGCTGTTCTGTGTTTGAAAATTGCATGCAAAGAGGTATGTCTTAGGGAAGGTGGCATACAAATATTGCACATGCTGCAAAATGCAGTGGCTAGACAGTTGACTGGAACAGCAGGTAAAGATCACATAAACACATTTTATGGTGCATTTAATGTTTTAACTTCAGGTAAACTGCCCAGAGAGCTTTGGCTATGGGGCAGTATAGAAATAACAACAACAACAACAACAACAACAACAATACCGGTCTTAAAAGAATTGCACTGGCTGCCAATATGCTTCTGGTCAGAATTCAAGGTGCTAGTGATGACATTTGAACCCCTAGCGGCTTGGGACCTTGATATTTGAGGAAGTGTCTCCCCCTATATATGCCCGCCCGAGGATTGAGATCTGTTTGAGGATCCCTGCTCTGTGACCCACCACTGCGAGGCATATGCTATGGTGAGATGTGGGAGAGGGCCTTCTCTGCCGTGGCACCCTGGTAGTGGAAAGCCCTCCCCTTGGAGGCCCGATTGGCACAGACACTGGTTCCATTTCAGTGCCAAGTTAAAACATGATTTTACTGAAACCTTTGAGGGCCAATTGGATTCCCTGAGTGTGCACACTGTTCTAACTGTTTGAGAAACATTGGGAGCTACTGATCAGATGCTGGCACTGCAATCTAGATGGCATGCTTGAGCGTCAGGTTTCCATCCGCCATGCTTGCAGTGGAACCACAAAGCAAGCTGTGCAGAACGAAAAGTGACTTCTTCCCACTGTTAGGGATGGATGCCCCCCCCATCTGGGTTCTCCAGGCACCTCCCAGCCCCTGCCTGACTCCTTGAACACCCTCCCAGACCTGTGCTCCAGCCCCACACCCACTTGCTGAGCCACCTGGACTTACCCAGGCCCTGCCCTCTTGCGTTGCGATCGCCACGTCGCGAGAAAACATGGCGATGGCAAAAAATGACCACATAGACTTAAACAGGCATCAGTAGAGTATTTACGCCTGCAATCTTGCATATATGGGTGATTCATGGCAGCATTTTGGTTATAGGTCCATGTGTGCATTTTTGCGATGGCCATGTTTTTTCACAACACGGCGATCGCAGCAGAGGAGGATGCGGCTGCTCAGCAAATGCATGGGAGTCGAGTGGGGGCAGGGGCTCAATGGGAGTGGCTCAGGGTGCATGGGGGCATGCGGTCTCCTGGACTCCCGGACCGAAACAGGTGCCAGCACCATCCCTACCTAAGCAGTTGTCTTAGGCCAAGTTGCCCAAGAAGCCCCAGATATCTGAATGTCCAAGATAAGCCATCCCCAAGAGCTATTTCTGATGCTCTCTGTGTGATGAACGAGACATGCGGACCTGACCCTGCAGGAGAAGAGCATGTTGCCATATGGATTCTGCTGAGGCTAGCAAATCTGCATAGCTCATAAACTGCATGATTACATTTATGGCCGTGTTCCTATTAAGTGAGAGGCGCGGTGGAGATTAATCACGGGTCTCCCCTCCAGTGAGGGAGGTGGGGAAGCCGATGTCAGAGGCAAGATCCTAAATCTCAGGAAGCTAATAAAGTCCTAACCTTCACCAGAGGGAAAAGGGAATTGCTCGATAAGCGAAGGGGAGGCATCGCGCCACACGCAGGCTCTGTTGACTCTCAGGCTGAGAGGATCCCAACAAGGGGGCAAGGCATGGTCAAAGTAGGGATGGGGAATAACATTGCTTCAGCTGAGTTTTGACAGGAATTCATCCAGTGCACACACCTCCAGGAATAAAACAGGGACTCCAATGCAATTTGTGCTCAGCGGTGCATAGATTTCCGACTCTGCAACGCAACTGGGACAACAAAACTGCCTTCCAAAATATGTTTTCCATACACATTTGCACACTTCAGTCAATGGGAGGAAATGCACACCATTGAAAAAGTGCACAAAAGATGCACAGAAATATGCATTGATTTGTATGTAGAAAAAAGAAGAAGCTCGCAAGACAATACAGACTCAGCTCACAATGAGTTTTGAGGTGGAAATAGATGAGGTCGAGCTTAGCAGATCTGGGGGATGAAAATTCACTGGATTTTTCTGTTTCGGTCATAAAGGTTTTGTTCCACCTCGTTCAGTTTCATCCCCCACTTCAGCGAAGGGTGGCAGGGGTGGGGATTGACAAGTTCTTTGACACCTACAGAATATGGCTCTGCTGGGCTAAAAAATGAACGAGTGCGTGGAGAAGATGAAACTGAGAAGGATATTCACCAGAGAGGAATATGCATTTGCACACACTGGACAGGTGGCTCTGCGATCGTGCAAACCTGTGCAAGATAGGCGATAAAAATATTTTTAAAACATTATGACATTATGAATTTGAACAAATCTGCACAAATTTCAAGATCTCCACCCACAATTGTGAAAATTTCCATTTGCATAAAGAGCAGACACCTCCCCCTACCCCCCAGTGCAAAACTTTTCCAGAATTGAGGGGGGGGGGGAATCCACTGCATCCACGGCCACTTACAAGAATAAAAACGCTGCAGAATTCTGGTGGCCTTAAATGGAATAGAATTCTCAGCATTGCGCATTCCTATACCCAATGCAAACACAGACAAACAAAGGTTGTCCCTCAACCATCCATGCCTCTGTGGGAGTATTTGGCTCGCATTTTCAAACCACTGACTTAAATGGCCTCTGGGAGTGCTACCAGCCTTTGCTACATAGGCCTGATATCCCTGGAGGCTGGTGGCTCCGATTTTGGCTGGGCTGTAAATCCAGTCAGACCCAGCCAGAACTCTAAAGGAGCTATCCAAGGTGCTGAACCTATTTGGAGGATTCAGTTCAGCACCTTGGATAGCTCCAGAATGGATTTACAGCCCCACTGAAATCAGGGTCACCAGTCTCCACCTAACACTCAAAGATTTCTGGGCTCATAAATTCACATCGTGTGAGATTTCAGGAGCTCTGTCTGTTTAGCTGATTAGGCCAGCAGGAGTTTCTGAGGCATGCTGATTATTAACATGGACATGCAGTAGTAGAGACAAGTGTCAAAAGAATACTTAATGTCAAAGGAGGCAGCAGAACAAAACCTGGAAAAATCCAGACGCAATCAAAGGGACAATACTTTCAGTGCACTTAACAGGAAAACTGTGCATTGCAAATGAGAAAAGTGTGCATTTTTCAAAAGGGCATACTTTCCCACACTGAGGAAAGCATGAAAATGCAAATTTTTAAATGCGTCCATTTTCAAAAGTGTGCATAAAAAAACCCCACGCTTTCAAATGCACACTTTAAATTGTGCATTTTTAAAAGTGTGCATTTTAAAACTGTGCATTTCTTAATGTGGGCATTTTAAAGATTTAGACCCCATTGTCTAAAGTGTAAAAATGCTAATTTTAAAAGGGCATTTTTGCAAATGCACATTTTTAAAATGTGCACTTTTTAAAATGCATGAAGTGTCTCTTTAAAAAAAAAAAAAAAAAGGTGTGCATTTCTGAATGTGAACATTTCTGAATGTGAACATTTCTGAATGTGTGCATTTTTCAAAGTGCAGATTTTGCAAATGAAAGTTCAGGAATTTCCAAACATTTTGGGTGAAGATGCACTCCTGTTTGCAGAAGCATTTGGAGTTGTGAAGAAGGCATTTTGAAGCAATTTGTGAATTGAAACAAAATTCTCATACATCCCTACAATTCATTATGGTCATAAAGATCAGTGGTGTGACAGTTAGACACGTGCAACTGCAGCCTAAGGAGGGAAGACAGAAAGCGATGCTTTTCCTCTAAAAAAACATACATTTCTGAGAAGGTTGGACTGAGTCTCTGCCATCCAACCCTCTCTGGAATCGCTATAGATGGCCTGTGACATGCACTAGAAACAATCTTGTTTATTTATGGCAATTATTACATCTGACCAATGATTCCTGAGTTCCCTTCAAAGACAGTTATTAAAGCTTTTAGTCTTCCTCTGACAACACATCAGAACTTCCCTTGTGACTTCCATTTGTTGGGCAACAGGAGTCAAAGGCAATACACAGCTAAGGGAGATGGTATGGAATAACCTTATTCATATCAGTAAAGACTTTCTGTGTCTGCAAGCAGCAACCTTCAGAGAAGCTTCGTGGAAGACTTTTGGATTTCCCCGGTGTGATGCTGGAGTAAAAAGTTCGTTTACCATCAGTCCAAGACCCGTCTTTGTGAGAGATCGTTCTAATTTCCCTAATGAGGTGTGTTTTGGTGGCCCAAGTGGACTCATAGCAGATTGGTTGGCAGGCTTATGGCACCTGCTGATGACATCAAATGTATTTTCCGGCCAATCTGCTCTTCAGGAAAATACATGGTGGACTGAGCAAGCAAGGGTGTGGAGCTGGAGGACCGAGAACAGAAAGGGAAGGAAGAAAACAGATGGGAGAGAAGGAAGCAGCAAAGGAAGCAGAGGAGGAGGAAGAAAGCCAATTGGAGGCAAGTTACATAGAGAAAGGGAAAGAACAAAGAGCGAAGGAGTTGGAATATAAGGAGAGATGAGACCCGAAGGAAGATCTGGCAAGGGAAAAGTTGAAGGTAGAAGATCACTGTTTATGGGTTCTTTGGATGGCATTGTGACCCCCCAGTTTCACTTTCATTTTTAAATGGCACTTACGGTGAGGGGTTTTGGAGCATGGAAAATGCAGCATTATTCCTGAAAGCAAAAGAAAACACTTCCCCTCTGTGTGTATTAGTGCTATTCTGCTATATATATCACAGTGCCACCTGGAGGTTATGCAGAAGAAATAGGGATGGGAGAACTCACCCTAGCTCACCCCATGCACCGCACGGTGGACCCCTGCCAGCTGGCCGACCCTGCTCACCATGTGCAGTGAGCCACCAGGTGGTCCATGGGTGCTCAGTGAGTGGTGCACCGCTGGCCACTCCCTCACTGAGCTGCCATTTTGTGTAAAAATGGTGGCTCGGCCTTCTTTGGTAAATAACCATTTACACAAATGGTGGCCCTAAAGGAGCCATTTACACAACATCACAGGTGCAAATGGTCTGTTTACAATTGTAATGTTGCATAAATGGCCCCTTTATGGCTACCATTTGCGTAAATGGTTATTTATGAAAAAGGCTGAGCCACCATTTTTACGCAAAATGACAGCTCGGCAAGGGAGTGGGTAGCCACACACTTGCCTGGCTCAGCATGTGCCAGATTGGGCAAGCACAGTGATCTGAGGACCGGCATCTGGAAGAGCCAAGCTGGCAAGAAATCACTGAGCTTCAAACCCCAACCCGATGCCCGCGCCATACCTATGCAGGAAAGCAAACAGTCTTCATGTAGCACTCTGGTCAGTTCTGCGATGAAACTGGAAGTAGATACAGTGGATTAACAACCTCATGTAGAAAAGCTCCAAGTGAAGAAAAGTGGCACATAGGAAAAGCTATAAAGAGGAATTGCCCCAAGAGAGTGTTGAGAAGTCTGGGATATTGTCAGGAGCGCCCTAGCTGCCTCTTGCAGTCCCCTCCAATAGCCAACTCAGGACACAGGTGACGAGGATTCTTTCCAAGGCTTTATTCCTTTATTCCTTTATTACTCTTTCAGATACTAATCACTAGCAGCTAAGCAAGGAACAGCACTGGGGAGAGATAGCAGAGTAGCCTAAGCTCCAGGTAAGGCAGTTGGTCCCTGTTTGAAGGAGAACCATGGGAAGACTCTGAACTTATGTGCTATGGAGAGATCCTCCCTTTTTCCCTTGGGTCCTCGGGGCGCGACCATTGTTTGAGCACCAAACGAGCAGTACGCCTCCTTTCCACGCCCTCCATCTGTCGCCGCTCCCTGAGTCTGCGCCGAGCGTCCAGCAAGCCCCCCTCCAGCGCTCTCTTGCTGCCAGGGTCACTATCTATCCCAAGAATGCTGGCAGGAGGAATCTCTGCCAGCTGCTGTGCCTGTGAGAGTTGAGCGAGCTCCTCTCCCACGGATTGCTGTTCCTCCTCAGAATCAGAACTGCTCTGGGGCTCTATGGGCTCAGTTTCCCCCCTGACAGATAGGGATGCATGGACTGTGTAAAATCCACTCGGTCTGTGTTTCGTGGATTGTCGGGCACCTTTTGTTCCATCATTTACTCACAGATGGATGCCATTTTCTTTGTCATATGGAAAAATACGCAATTAATTACATAAGAGGTTTTGTAAAGATTTACATAATTTACCTTAGTACTTAACATTTAGCATATTGTCCCCCATTCCATTCCACTTTTCCTCAGCAGAAACTTGGATATTTTCCTACTAATCAGTTAGGGAAATAAGAACTCGCCCTAGTTCGGGTTCTCCAGGCACTCGTCCCTGCTCGCATCCCCCCGAACCTGCGCTCGAGCCACCCATGAGTTCGGTGAATTCCCCAGGGCTCACCACGAACCCATTCGGTGAGTGCTGCCATTTTCACACCTTTGATTTCTGTGTAAAACAGGAAGTTTTAAAAAATGCGCATATTCAACTATGTGCAGTTTGGAGCTGGGAATGCTAACCAAGTGCAATATTAGAGGGATTATACCTCTAATATTGCACATATTTAGCTTTCCCAGCTCCAAACTGCACATTTTTGATCTGCACATATTTTAAACTTCCTGTTTTTCCTAGAAAGCAAAGGTGTGAAAATGCTGGCGCTCACCGAACAGGTTCGTGGTGAGTACTCTGGAGTGCGAGTGGGTACAAGCGGGGGGCCGAGCAAGGACAGCATCTTGGGGGGCGCAGTTCGGGGGTCATGGGCAGGGGTTGCTTGACAAATTCCCAAACCCTGAACTGTGCTCGCGACATCCCTAGAATCAATATGTGTACATTTCGGGAAAGTAAAAAATAAATAAATCCGAAAGTCCACAGACTCTGAGCGGGCTGAGGGGGTTGCTCCACAGCAGATTCAGCAGTCCGGATTCTTAGAAATCTGAGCTCATTTTATTCCCTCTCGACTTTCTCGAGCATCCCTAGTTTAGGGTGATATCAAGGGTGCGGGTTATGGCTTTGTCGAGAGCTTCCAGTTGGAGGCCCAGAGGAAATGTTCTTTTGATCCCCTGAAGGGACTAGGATCAACTCAGACACCCCAAATGCTTATTTCCCAATCTGCACTGGAACCAGGTAGTAGATCTTGCCATCATGGGTGAAGAAGTTTTCCAGATCCTTTCAGCTTATGAGACAAGCGCCAGCTCCATTTCTTTTTTCATGGCCCTTGGGAAAGTCACCCTCAATGCCCGCCTCCCTCAGTGAGTGTACCTTCTCACTGTCTCCAGCTGCCCTTGTTCCTCATCCTGTTTCCACATTGCTACCATTTGCTTGCTTGACAGGAAGCAAGGAGGCCGTAGCATCTCCTGCTCCTCAAGGCCCCTGGCTGAAACCCTGGAGAGCTGCTGCCAGTCAGTGTCAACCATACTGAACTAGAAGAACCAAGGGTCTGACTTGGTATGAAGCAGCTTCCTATGTTCAGGGTTCCTCTAAACTCTACTTGCTGAACAGGGGAGAAGTAACACTCCGGGCCTGTAGAGGAACTCCTAGACTTTGAAAATAATCCTGTCCAGGAAACATTCCAAAGAAAGATGTGAAGTCGCTCTGGCACTGACTCTCTATTTTCCTCCCCGTGAATGAAGCTCAGGGTAGTCATAGCAACCAGCCAGAGCAGAAGAGTGAAACTCTGCCAAGATGGAGGAATGGAGGTGGAATCCAGATGTGAATGACACCCCCTGAGCCTTCCCTCCCAGCCTGCCAATTAACACAGTATTAATTTGAGAACAAAAGGATTAGGCGCTGCTGGTGGTGTCTGGGATCAGAGAGCAAAAGACTCTCCCTTGGCTGACAAGTTTAGGGACGAGGGCCTGGATCCGACACTACAGGGCTAGATGGACCAAGGGTCTGACTTGGTAGAAGGCAGCTTCCTATGTTCTTAGGGAGCCAACTGCTCCATTCTGTCACGCATCAAGGTTGCCCCCATGTTCAGACTAGTTTCTGCCTCTCAGATTCCTACATGCCAATCAGAAACTGGTTGAACATGCACATTTTCACTTTCTGGGAATTGTACACACATTTAGTCACAAAAAACTAGAAAGAACAAAAAACTGACAACAAAAAATGCACATTTCCCCCCAGAAGCTAAAGCGTGAAAATGTGTATCGGGGGGGGCGGGGGGGGATTGGCACATTTTGCATTTTTTTTCCAACTTTGGGGGACATTTGCACAAATCTGCATTAACTAATGGGGATTAACTCTAATGCACATTAGTTAATGAGGATTAGCACGTATGTGCACATATGTGCAAGTGTGCATTAGCGCGCATGCAAATTAGTGCAAGTAGAACAAAATTCTCCTGAAAAAACTCCAGTTCCATCAATGAGCAGAAGATGGAATGGAATATGCCTGAAACACAGATGGAATGGATTTAACAATATCTATTTTTACCTCCAATGTCACATTATTATTAGAAGCATTAGTATTATTTTACAGACAATTGAGGCGAGCACAGGGAAGTTCATTACTGCCCTGCTTCTCACATGTAGTGGTCCCTTGCAGCTTTATTCTGAAGGGCTCATTAATCAAAAGGGAATTAATTCTCCATCATGGGGGCAAATAACATTCAATAAAGGGTTTCTTTTTTCTTATGCAAGAACATCCCTCCAATTCCTGCGGAAAGTGCATGATTAAACACTTCATTACCATCCAAGAAACAGGAGGGGCGACCCAGATTATTTATCTCTGTGGCCACGGAGATGTACAGCACCGAGTTGTCAGAATCAAGAGGGAAACCACAAAGGAACCAAAGAGTAAACTGAGAAAGGAAGAAGTGGAAGAAAGCAAGGAAGGGCCAGAAACCCAATCTGTTGGGATACATCTGCCAGTCAAGGGCTTGCTTACGAGGGGTGAATGAATTTTCCCTACTCCATTCCATTTTGTTCATTTTAAATTTTTATTAATAAAAGTGTTTTTATGCCACTTTTAAGCCCTAGCAATCCCCCACCCCCACCCGCCACCACCCAAAGCAGTTGGGACCAGACCAAATGAAACCTCGCAAAACAAGAGGATCAAAACCAAGTGAGACCTCATGTAACAAAAATGACAACAACTGCCTTTAAATGTACCAATTGTACCAGGTCAAAACATGTACCAGGTCCATTGCAGGGATCTGCTGAGTCCAAAAAGGGCCAGATTTCCCCGTGACAGTCAACCTTAAGGGAGACACCACCACCCCTCCTTTAGCTGGGACTAGGGATGTATGAGAAATTTCTGTTCATTTTTTATCAGGATTTACACAGACTCAGACACAATCTGTGGCCCTTACTTTTTTGAGCTTGCAGTGTGATTCACGGTAAGAAAAGAAAAATGCATTCGACAGCATGCGTCCATTTGGAAACGACGCATGAAAAAATGTGTTCATTTGAAAAAATGCACACAAATATGCTCTAATCAATGGAAGAAAAAGATGGACATTTCAAAGATGCGCACAATTGATGCGTTCATTTGGGAAAATACATAGGGAAATAAGCTCAGATTTTCATACGAAAAGAAAAAAAGCAAAGCTTGCAACCTGATATAGACTTGAGTCAGAACGAGCTTCAAGATGGAACTCACAGTACTTCAGTGAGCTTACGCCGGATGATTTGCACATCCCTATCTCTGTTCAGCTCTACTTTGAAGACCACAGAAGCTGGCCTTGAGGGTCTTTCTCTGAATTCTGTATCCTCTCCCTACACACGCATGCATGCACGCACGCACATACTCACCTTACAGACTTTTGGCACCCTATAATTAGGTATTAGTCGCCTTCAAATTCCCTAGGGAGGCTGAGTCAACCCTGCCAAGCATCTGCCACAGAAAGCTGGTGGCACAGTTCTCAATGTGCTCAAAATGATTACTGAGGGAAGCGACTATTTCCCCCCCACACACAAAAGTAAAAGCTGTCTTGTCTGGGAGCTGCAAGCCCCAGGCAATTAAGCGTGTTGCATACAAGGTGATTCGGAATCCCTGAAAAATTAAATAAATAATACCGTCACTGGTACCAGTGGGGATACAAAGTGAATGTTAGGTTAAGTGTTATCAAAATGTAACTGGCAAAGCAGTTTGGATAATATCCAAAGAGAGAACGCTGAATTATAACTTATCACCACAAAAAGGATTATGTGAAAAATGGAGAGACTTCAAACTGTATTATTCAGGGTCGGAGTGAACTTAGAGATTTCATGTATCAATTAACGAGCAAAGAATATTTTGCAAGGTATAAATATTAATATTTTTAAAAATATTAAATCGCATATATAGATGTCTAGAAAAAAATACGTATTTAGGTTTAATTAGTAAACTTTGAGTGAGGAATTGCTTTGGTAATTGTATCTAACTTGAAAAGTATATGTTTAAGTTTCTGTATGTGTGTTTTTGATCAACGAAGTTTCTTTTAGAAGTCAAGATTGTGAACTTAGATGTATGAAAGAGCAATTAGTATTGACATATTGGCAGTGATGAAGTAGTCTAGAAAATGTGTAAATATGGTCTGATTCGGGGGTCAGATAGGATTTTTTGATACTGAAGCTCCTTGCCTGTGAAACTGCCAGACAACTCGACAAGAAAATTTCAGGAGGCAAAATTGACTCAGCAATGCTCTCTTTTGTAACAGTAAGAAATGCTTAAAGTATAGCTTTGTCGGTTTTAAATGATACACTTCTTGTATTCTAACTGGGAAGTGATATATTTGTATCAATAAAAGAAAACAGAAAAAAGACTCCAAGATTCCAGTACTATAATTATTGTTTGTACAATACCTGGATTGCAACCCACTGAATAATCCTAGGTGTAGGGTTGTACGAAACCCCGCTTACTTGGCTCCGCCGGGTTCCACAGGCAGGGGGAGGTGATCTGTTCCTCCCCCCGGAATCCTCGATGGGGGGGAGGTGATCCGTTCCTCCCCCCTGGAATCCTGCCCGGCTGGCTCCACTCTGCAGCCAGGCCAAGGAGCCGCCGGCCGGGCCAACCCACAGCAGGGCCTTCAGCCGCTGCTGGGCTGGTGCGGACGCAAATGGCGTCCTGAGTAGAGGACGCCATTTGCATCCCTATGGTAGCCCGTGATAGGCTATGTAAATATTTACGTAACCTATCACGGCTAAAGCAGGGATGCAAATGGCATAGGGGATGACATTTGCGTCCCTGCTTTAGCTGTGATAGGCTATGTAAATATATACGTAGCCTATCATGGGGCCGGCGTAGGGACACAAATGGCGGCCGCTACGATGGCTGCCATTTGCGGCCGCAGCAGCCCAGCAGCAGCCGGAGCCGCCACTGCCGGCGGATCCAAAGCCAAAGCTGCAGCTGGAGCCACAGCCAGGTAGGCTCCGTTTCGCGGGGCTTTCGTGGGGTGAAGGGGCAGGGGGCTCCATTCCGCCATGGATTTCGGGGAGCCGAATGCGCTGGCATTCAGCCTCACCGAGATCCGTGGCGGAATTCTCTGCCATGCCTACCTAGGTGTACACTTTGTTTAGAAGTATTTAATCTGCTATTAGGTGGAAAGACAAGAGCTAAATGCTTCCAAAGTACTGAATTATAGACAGAGAGCTCAAACAAAGTCCCTCATCCATAACAGTCTGACAGTTGCTAAGCCAGCTACTCAGGCCTGTGCCTGGCACACAAGTAATGTGGCAAATGTAGCGCAAAGATCACACACCGGGAAGCTGGTTACCCAGTCTATTTACACTTATTGATCATGAAACTGTCCACAGCAAGGCTCACTGACCTGGAACACAGAGAGTGTGGCTAGCATGCCGCCCCAGGGAGTGTGTGTATGTGTACAGGGTGGATGGGGAGTGAGAGCAAGAGAAAGGGGTACTTCATCATTATTTTCATGCACACAAAGATTTTGAAGAGGTGGCAATCCAGGGGGAAAGCATTGGAGTGAAAGAGCTGTACATAGGGAGAGAGCAGATGGAGTGTAAAGTGCCCTTGATATCACCTGCAGAATGGGTCAGAAGAAGCGAGGACAAGAATTTTGTTCATCTTTGCAAATTAAGAGAACATGTCCCACTCATAATTCCAAACATGAACAGGGGCACACTTTCTCCAAAAACGTCTGCGAATTCCCAAACTTGTGTTCGTGTTCAGAAAAATGTGCATTTTTCAAAATGTGCACTTTAAAAAAAATGTGCATTTTTACACATAGTGGGAAAGTGCACATTGGAGTATCCTCTTTTAAAAATGTACATTTTCCTGTTCAAACAAAATGGGGAAAAGTGTAGGGATGTCAGAGAATTCCGCCACCGACTCCAGTCAGGCCGGATTCTTTAGAATCCAGCCCTCTGGAATCCATGGCAGAACGGCCTCCCCACCACCACCCAGCGGAATCGCCCCGGGACGGAGCTTACCTGGAGGCGGTGGCAGCTCCAGCTGGTTTCCCGGCTGGCCACTGCTGGGCTGCAGCTGCTGCAACTAGCGGCCGTCGTAGCGGCCACCATTTGCGTCCTTGCAGTCAGCCATGATAGGCTACGTAATTCTGTCAAGGTGATGCATGCCATATGCCAGCAAATTTGGAAAACACAAGAATGGCCAACAGATTGGAAAAAATCAACTTATATCCCCATACCAAAAAAGGGAAAGCACCAAAGAATGTTCAAACTATCGAACAGTGGCACTTATTTCAGGTAAGGTAATGCTCAAGATATTGCAAGGTAGACTCCAGCCATTCATGGAATGAGAACTGCCAGATGTACAAGCTGGGTTTAGAAAAGGCAGAGGAATTAGAGACCAAATTGCCAATATCTGCTGAATAATGGAGAAAGCCAGGGAGTTTCAGAAAAACATCTATTTCTGTTTTATTGACTATTCTAAAGCCTTTGACTGTGTGGATCATAACAAACTGTGGCAAGTTCTTGGTGGGATGGGGATACCAAGTCATCTTGTCTGCCTCCTGAGGAATCTGTGTAATGACCAAGTAGCAACAGTAAGAACAGACCATGGAACAATGGACTGGTTTAAGATTGGGAAAGGAGTACGGCAGGGCTGTATACTCTCACCCTACCTATTCAACCTGTACGCAGAACACATCATGCGACACGCTGCTGGGCTTGATGAAGCCAAGGCTGGAGTTAAAATCACTGGAAGAAACATTAACGATCTCCGATATGCAGATGATACCACTTTGATGGCTGAAAGCGAGGAGGAGCTGAGGAACCTCATGACGAAGGTGAAAGAAGAAAGTGCAAAAGCTGGGTTGCAGTTCAACCTCAAAAAAACCAAGATTATGGCAACCAGCTTGATTGATAACTGGCAAATAGAGGGAGAAAATGTGGAGGCAGTGACAGACTTTGTCTTTCTAGGCGCAAAGATTACTGCAGACGCTGACTGCAGCCAGGAAATCAGAAGACGTTTACTTCTTGGGAGGACAGCAATGACAGATCTTGATAAAATAGTGAAGAGCAGAGACATCACACTGACAACAAAGGTCCGCATAGTTAAAGCAATGTATTCCCTGTAGTAACCTATGGCTGCGAGAGCTGGACCATAAGGAAGGCTGAGCGAAGGAAGATAGATGCGTTTGAACTGTGGCGCTGGAGGAAAATCCTGAGAGTGCCTTGGACTGCAAGAAGATCAAACCAGTCCATCCTCCAGGAAATAAAGCCAGACTGCTCACTGGAGAGAATGATATTAAAGGCAAAACTGAAGTACTTTGGCCACATCATGAGAAGACAGGACACCCTGGAGAAGATGCTGATGCTAGGGAAAGTGGAAGACCAAAGGAAGAGGGGCCGACCAAGGGCAAGATGGATGGATGATATTCTGGAGGTGACGGACTAAACCTTGGGGGAACTGGGGGTGGCGACGGCCGACAGGAAGCTCTGGCGTGGGCTGGTCCATGAAGTCACGAAGAGTCGGAAGCGACTGACCGAATAAACAACAAATTACGGCAAAGAGCAGGGACGCAAATGGCGGCCGCTATGCCATTTACGCCCCCGCTCTTTGCCGTGATAGGCTATGTAAATATTTACTACGTAAGTATTACCGTAACTATCACGGTAAAGGCAGCCAGGCAAATGGTGGCCGCTACGCCATTTGTGTCCCTGTTCTTTTCAGTAATAGGCTATGTAAATCTTTATGTAGCCTATTACTGCAAAGAACAGGGACGCAAACGGCGTCCGCTACATGGTTGCCATTTGCGTCCCAGCGGCCACAGCTGGCCAGCAGCTCTGCAGACTCACCACAGAGTGGAGAGGCAAGGATTCCAGGGGGGAGGAACGGATCACCTCCCCCCCCCATGGACTCCCACGGACCAAAGGTAAGGGGGTTTCGTACAACCCTAAATCAAACACAGAGAATGAGGCAAAGTGAGATTCAGGGTGGTGTTAAGAGAATCTTCAGAATCGCAACAATAACGTGTTCTTCCATCTCTAGGTGTGGATGGTGCCTTTAAAGGGGGTTGATTCCAAGATCTTTTAAAGTAAGGATACCTCCAAATTTTTCTTTTGAGTTTATTCCCTCATTTTGGAATTCCAAATTTTCTCTTTCCTGTTTCTGAAGTGGAACTGATGCATTGCTCAATTATTTTCACTTTAATTTCTGTTTTATTTATTTATGTATGTATTTGATTTATACCCTGCCTTTTTACCAAAAACAGCACTCAAGGTGGCTTACAAAAACAATTTAAGATGGATTAAATAATAAAACACATATAAAAACCTATAACCGTTACAGAATAAAAGCAGCACCCAACCCAACAGGTACACTTGCAGGCCAAAAGCTTTCTTGAATAAAGTGGCCGTTGCCTGCTTCAGAAGGACAGCAGAGAGGGAGCAAATCTAGTTTCTCTTGGGAGGGAGTTCCAAAGCCTGGGAGTGGCCACTGAAAAGGCCCTGTCTTGCACCGCCAAATGCACCTCTGATGGTGAGTTCTTGAAAGAAGGGCCTCTCCAAAAGGTCTTAAGGACTGGGCAGGCTCATAAGGGAGAAGGTGGTCTTTCAATTAGCCTGGTCCATATAGAGCTTTATAGCTAATAACTAGGGATGTAGAGATAGTGTAAAATCCTTTCCATCTGTGTTTCATGGATTGTCAGGTGCCTTTCATTCCATCATCCACCCATTGACAGAATCAGAATTTTTTGTTTCTGAATTTGTGCAAATTCTCTCTTGCACAAATGCACAATTGCACAGTTTTCCATGTGCGGAAATGCTGGATTTCCCGACAAACGCTCACTTTTACTCATTAGCCGATGGGAGAAATGCACATTTGGGGCTAGGTTTTTGTTTTTGTTTTTTTAAATGTGTATTTTTCTGGGGCAAAAGTTAGAAATTTGGTCCATAAGTTTGTGGAATCATCCCAACAGGGGAAAAGCTGGTCCACTGCAGAATCCGTGGGTTGGATTCATGCAAATCAGAACTCATTTGGTTCCATTGTGGATTTCCCTGGCATCCCTACTCATAACCAGCACTTTGAATTGTGCATGGAAACAGACTGGTAGCCAGTGAACCTGTTGTAACAAGGGAGTTGAATGCTCCCTGTAACCAGCCCCATTCAACAGTAGGGACAGCTACAAATTGTGGGGTAGGAATCACAGTGGTAAAGCTCACTTACAGACTACCTGGTTGCTATCTCTTCAGGGTCATCTCCCAGGACAGGGTGATGGTGGTATCATGCTGGTCAATGTCTGTATGTATAATTTGCCACAGCCACCTGCCTTCAGTCCATTTGTGTTTCCCCCCTTCCAAACACAAACACACACTGATGCAATTGTACATACTGATGGATAGGGATGTACGAAAGTTGTGCCACAGATCTTGGGGAGGCCGAATGCCAGCGCATTGGGGACCCCGAAATTGGTGGCAGAACGGCCTGCCACCCCCCCCCCTGCCACCCCCTGGGACGAGACTTACCTTGGGCGGATCTTCCTGGCGGCGGTGGTAAAAAAACACCGTGATAGGCTACGTAAATCTTTATGTAGCCTATCACAGCTGACTTAAAAAAAACAAAAAAACACGCGTACTCAAATGTAGAGGTGCACGAAAGTCACTTACCTGGTCTCGCAGCTTTTCGCGGTGGGGGGGAGGCACTTCGCTGCTCTCCCCCCGAAGTTCAGGCTGGGGGGGAGGCTTCCCACCTCGCCTGGCCGAAATTCAGGCCGGGGAGGAGGCGCCTCGCCTCGCCCGGCGCGAACTAAAATGTTAAAAAAAAAAACGCCCCCGTGATAGGCTACGTGATGATTAACGTAGCCTATCACAGCTAGATCTGCAAAGTCAGCCATGACAGGCTACGTAAATCGCCACATAGCCTATCATGGGTGACTTAAAAAAAAAAAGCGCGTACGCTAATGGCGGCCCCCATAGGGAGCCGCCATTCGCGTTCCTTATTTGGTCACTGTAGTCTACGTAAATCTTTACGTAGTCTACGGCGAAAATAAGGGCAACGCAAATAGCGTTGCCCTTATTTTCGCCGTAGTCTACGTAATCTTTACGTAGATTACTACACCATCAACATAATCCGCGGAAAGGTAAATTCACTTTCGTACATCCCTACTGATGGAACACCCCCCCATAAAAGCAGTCGTGATGTGACGATGCACATGGCTGCATTGAAATGTTGGCGCTGTGATGTTTTCATAGTATGTGAGAGCATACAAGTTCATCAGGAAAACAAAACAGAGGCATAAAATCCAAACTCCACAGTTGAGCAATCCCTGTATTGTGACTAGGGATGGATGGACGCCCCCCCCCCGGTCCTCCAGGTGTTCACTGAGCTGCTGCCCCTGCTTGTGTGCTGCTGCCCCCATTCACCCCCCCATGCTCACTGAGCTGCCCACACCTACCCTGAGCTGATCAGGGGACTGGAAACAAAGCCCTGTGAGGAGAGACTGAAAGAACTGGGCCTGTTTAGCCTTGAGAAGAGAAGACTGAGGGGAGACAGGATAGCGCTCTTCAAGTACTTGAAAGGTTGTCACAGAGAGGGAGGCCAGGATCTCTTCTCAATCATCCTAGAATGCAGGACACGGAATAATGGGCTCAATTTACAGGAAGCCAGATTCTAGGGATGGCGGAGAATTTCTCCCCAAATCTGAGGGAGGCCGAATGCCAACGCATTCGGCCCCCCGAAATTGGCAGTGAAATTCTCCGCCACCCCCCGCCGCCACCCCCCCAGGATGGGACTTACCTCCTGCGAATGTCCCTCCTGGCAGCGGGTCCCGGCGGCAGTTCAGCGGCAGTTCGGTGGACGTGGGGGCGGCGGCCAGTCTTCCGACCGGCCGCCGCCGCCATTACAAAATAAAGTAAAAAAAAAACAAAACACTTCGGGGGGAGAAGTGAAGCACCTCCCCCCCACCGCGAAGCAAGCTGCAGGACCAGGTAAGTCCCTTTCGTACATCCCTACCAGATTCTGGCTGAACATCAGGAAAAACTTCCTCACTGTCAGAGCAAAACGACAATGGAACCCATTCCCTAGGGAGGTGGTGGGCTCTCCCCCACTGGAGGCATCCAAGACAAGGCTGGACAGCCACCTGTCGGGGATACTCTGACTTGGATTCCTGCACTGAGCAGGGGGTTCGACTCAGTGGCCTTATAGGCCCCTCCCAACCCTACTATTCTATGAGTCTATGATTCCCCAACCAGCCATGCTGGCTGGGCAATGCTGAGAGTTGTAGGACTTTTTTTCTGTCTAAACATGCATAGGGTTGTGCCCTAAATAGCCAGTGAAATCCAAACTTTGAAGGCTTTCTCCTGCTTGGCTGAAAAAGAAGACTGCCCCCATTCACCCAGGGAGCCAATGTGCTGGGAGGTTCTGGGTAAAAAGGATTTACGTAGCCTATCACGGCTGACTGCAGGGACGCAAACAGCAGCGGCTATGGCCGCCGCCATTTGCGTCCCGGCCGGCCAGGAGGATTCGTGGCCAGAGGGATGGGGCGCCTCCCCCCCACCCAGAATTTCAGGGGGAGGGACGGAGCGCCTCCCCCCCACCGCGAAGCAAGCTGCGGGACCAGGTAAGGGACTTTCGTCCATCCCTAGCAGGAGACTCAATCTGCAGGCATTTCATAGAATAGTAGGGTTGGAAGGGGCCTACAAGGCCATCGAGTCCAACCCCCTGCTCAGTGCAGGAATCCAGGTCAAAGCATCCCCGATAGATGGCTGTCCAGCCTAGGGATGGCGGAGAATTTCTCCACGAATCTCGGGGAGGCCGAATGCCAATGCATTCGGCCCCCCGAAATTGGTGGTGAAATTCTCCGCTCCCCCGCCCCCCCCCCAGGATGGGAATTACCTCCTGCGAATGTCCCTCTCGGCAGCGGGTCCTGGCGGCGCTTCGGCGGGGGCAGGGGCGGCAGCCGGCCTTCTGACCGTCTGCCGCCGCCGCCATTACAAAGTAAATGTAAAAAAAAACAACACACAAGTGATAGGCTACGTAACGATTTACGTAACTAGATTTCCAAAGTCAGCCGTGATAGGCTATGTAAATTGTTACGTAGCCTATCACGTGTGTGTGTGTGTGTTTTTACATTTACTTTTTTATTTCGCGGCCGGGGAGACGGGGCGCTTCTCCCCGGCCTGAACTTCGGGGGGAGAACAGAAGCGCCTCCCCCCCACTGCGAAGCAAGCTGCGGGACCAGGTAAGGGATTTTCGTCCATCCCTAGTCCAGCCTCGTCTTGAACGCCTCCAGTATGGGAGAGCCCACCACCACCCTAGGGAATTGGTTCCATTGTCGTATTGCTAACAGTCAGGGCTTTTTCCTGATGTTCAGCCGGAACCTGGCTTCCTGTCACTTGAGCCCATTATTCCGTGTCCTGCACTCTGGGACGATCGAGAAGAGATCCTGGCCTTCCTCTCTGTGACAGCCTTTCAAGGACGTGAAGAGCGCTATCCTATCTCCCCTCAGTCTTCTCTTCTCCAGGCTAAACAGGCCCAGTCCTTTCTGTCTCTCCTCACAGGGCCTTGTTTCCAGTCCCCTGATCATCCTTGTTGCCCTCCTCTGAACCCTCTCCAGCTTGTCTGCATCCTTCTTAAAGGGTGCTGCCCAGAACTGGACACAGGACTCCAGATGAGGCCTAACCAGTACTGAGTAGAGGGGAACTAGCACTTCCCGGAATTTGGAAGCTATGCTTCTATTAATGCAGCCCAAAATGGCATTTGCCTTTTTTGCAGCCACATCACATTGTTGGCTCATTTGTCTGTATTTGTCCCGGGGATAGGCTAATGGCAGCTGCCACTAGCGTATCGTCTTCAGAGAGCCGCTCCGCACGAAATCCTCCAGGGTTGAAGGTAAGTGATGCCATTCCGCTGCGGAATCTGGAGGTCGGATTCTCTGGAATCCGGCCTCATTTGAGTCGGCAGTGGAATTCTCTGACATCCCTAATCTTCACTGCATTATTGTTTGGGGCAGGAGTGCTGGGGCCCCTCCTGTGGCTGTACAACTGCCCAACATGCGAGTAAAACGTATATATGGCACAAGCCAATTCTAAAGGCAGAGTGGTGTAGTGGCTAGAGTGTTGGACTGGGAGTCGGGAGATCAGGCCACAGAAGCTCCCTGTGTGACTCTAGGCCAGTCACAGACTCTCAGCCCAACCTGCCTCACAGGGTTGTTGTTGTGAGGCTAATATGGAGAGGAGGAGGGAAATGTAAGCTGCCTTGGGTTCCCTAAAGAGGAAAAAAGGTGGGATATAAATGTAATAAATAAATTATTTATTTATTTATTTATTAAATTTATTAATCGCCCATCTGACTGGTCACCCAGCCACTCTGGGCGATGTACAACCCACCATAAAACAATTTAAAACACTAAAATTTTACCATAAACATTTTTTTAAAAATACCCTGACCCACCCCAAATGCTTGCCTGAACAGCCACGTTTTTAATGCACGACGGAAGCTCATTAAAGAGGGGGCATGGCGGAGTTCCCTAGGGAGGGAGTTCCACAGAGTGGGGGCCACCACAGAAAAGGCCCTCTCCCTCGTCCCCACCAGTCTAGCTGTCCTGGCTGATGGGACAGAGAGAAGGCCATCCGAGGCTGATCTTGTTACGCGGCCTGTCTGGTGCTGCTGGAGGCGCTCCTTAAGATAGGCTGGGCCGGAACCATATAGGGTTTTAAAGGTCAATACCAACACCTTGAATTTGCCCCGGAAAACAACTGGTAACCAGTGCAACTCCTTCAGCACTGGAGTGATGTGATCTCGCCGGCGGCTGCCTTTAATCAGGTGAGCTGCCGCGTTCTGTACCAGCTGCAGCTTCCGAACCGTCTTCAAGGGTAACCCCACGTACAGTGCATTACAGTAGTCTAAACGAGAGGAGACCAGGGCATGTACTACCGATGGGAGCAGATGGTCGGGAAGGAAGGGGCGCAGCCGCGGTATCAGATGGAGTTGACACAGCGCTGTCCGGCTCACAGCTGACACCTGAGCCTCCATGGACAGCTGGGAGTCCAAAATGACCCCCAGGCTGCGGACCTGGTCTTTCAAGGGTAGCCGTACCCCATTCAACACCAGGTCAACATCCCCCAGCCTCCTCTTGTCTCCCACCAAAAGTACCTCGGTCTTGTCAGGGTTCAGCTTCAGCTTATTCCTCCCCATCCAGCCACTCACCGTCTCCAGACATTGGGACAGGGATTCTACGGCCAACCTTGGTGAAGATTTGAATGAGAGGTAGAGCTGCGTGTCATCTGCATATTGATGACACTGCACCCCAAACCTCCTGATGATAGCCCCCAGCGGCTTCACATAGATGTTAAATAGCATCGGGGAGAGGATGGAACCCTGTGGCACCCCACAAGTAAGTGGCCACGGGTCCGAAACCTCCTCTCCCAGTGCTACCCTCTGGTACCTGCCGGAGAGGAAGGACCGGAACCACCGCAATACAGTGTCTCCAATGCCCAACCCCTCCAGGCGGTCCAGGAGGATACCGTGGTCAACGGTATCAAAAGCCGCTGAGAGGTCGAGGAGAACAAGGAAGGAGCATTCACCCCTATCCAGAGCCCTCCTCTTATCAAATAAATAAATAAGTAGAGATGAGGCAAATTAGCCCATGATGACTTGCTGAGGAGCTCCAGACAGATTCCCCAGACTTTCAGAAGGAAGATGCAAAATAAATGCATCTATCTAACTGTGCTCAGGAAATCTTGGTGACATGTTTAAATGATGGTGAAGCTGTTGATGGCCTCTTTTGGAGCTTGAGGTTTTGCTGATCTTCTGCATTCTGGGTGAGGTTCCTTGTGTCTGTGTGTGTGTGTTTAAAACTCGATGGTTTATTTATTTTCTATACGCAGATACAAGGATGATGACCTCACATGAGAAAAGAAATACAGATCAATTCAAATCAGGTTTGCTTACATCTTCTACAGAAAAGATCAGGGATGACTATACATCAGAATAATCTATCTGAGAAGCAAAATTAAAAAGACAACAAATAAGCTCTAACCCTTCACCACATTAAATTGTTTTTAATCTGTTTGGCTGGTTGTTTTGTAATTATATATTGTACTGAATCATTTACTGTTGGTGGTGGTGGTGGTGTTCAATGCTAGTAAGCTGCTGCAAGAACTCTGATTGGGAAGCAGGTTGAAATAAGGATTGCCAGTGCAATTCTCGACATGTCTACTCAGACATAAGCCCTGTTGGGTTCAGCGGGGATGATTCCCGGGTGAACTACAATCCTATACACATTTACCTGGGGCTAAGTCCTATTGAACTCAGTGGAGTTTACTTCTGAGTAGGCATGTAGATAGGGATGTCAGAGAATTCCGCCACGGATCTCAGTGAGGCCAAATGCCAGTGCATTCGGCCCCCCGAAATCTGTGGCGGAGCAGCCTGCCACCCCTCCCCCCTGCGGATCCCCCCCAGGGCGAGACTTACCTGGGGTGGATCTTCCTGGTGGCAGCGGCTACAGCGGCAGTTCGGCAGCAGCGACTGTGGCGGACGGTCTTCCGACCGGCTGCCACCACCGCCATTTCCAGTTTAAAAGAAAAAAAAAACGTGATAAGCTATGTAAAGATTTACGTAGCCTATCACGGCTAAGTTTAAAAAAAAAACACGATAGGCTACGTAAATGTTGATGTAGCCTATCACGGCTGACTTAAAACAACAACAACAACAACAACAACATGCGTACACAAATGGCGGCGGGTGGCCACGGCGCGGCCATTTGCATTCCTTATTCTGGCACGTCTTAATCTACGTCAAGATTTATGTAGACTAAGACGGCGAAAATAAGGGGAACGCAAATAGCATAGCGTCTGCTATGCTATTTGCGTTCCCCTTATTTTCGCCGTCTTAGTCTATGTAAATCTTGACATAGACTAAGACGTGCCAAAATAAGGAACGCAAATGGCGGCGGCTGTGGCCACCTGCCACCATTTGTGTACACACGTTGTTGTTGTTGTTGTTGTTTTAAGTCAGCCGTGATAGGCTACGTAAACATTTACGTAGCCTATCATGGCTGACTGCAGGGACGCAAACAGCGGCGGCTATGGCCACCGCCATTTGCGTCCCTGCTAGCCAGTGGCCGGATGTCCAGCTGCTGGTGGAGCCGGCCAGTGCCTCCGCAGAATCCCTGCGGAGCACAGCCGGCCAGCCAGGATTCTGGGGGGGGAGGAATGGAGCGCCTCCCCCCCATCCAGGATTCCAGGGGGAGGGACGGAGCGCCTCCCCCCCACCATCAACATAATCCGCGAAAGGTAAGTACCTTTTGTACATCCCTACATGTAGAGAGGATTGCAGTCTTGAGAGGTTTCCATTCTTAAATGTGGCCTAAAAATATTTTTAAATAAAATTATAAATAAATAATAAACAAATTGCAGTATAAATGAATAAATGCCACACTAAGTGATTCTGCCTCTTGTCTAGCCCCCTTTTCAAGTGCAGTCCAATCACTTTACCTCAGGAGGATTGAATTGGCACCACTATGAACCAAAATTGCTCCTACTCTGAATGGCCCCACCCCTTCACCTGAATAGCCCCACCCCTCCATCTGAATGGCCCCACCCCTCCACCTGAATAGCCCCACCCCTCTATCTGAATGGCCCCACCCCTCCACCTGAATAGCCCCACCCCTCCATCTGAATGGCCCCACCCCTCCACCTGAATAGCCCCACCCCTCTATCTGAATAGTTCTGTCTTGGTTTCCATTTCAGAGGCCTGATCTAGAGTTCGGCACTGGTGGGAGGGAAGTGGTACAATCTAGAATGGACTGTACCACTTCAGACTGAAGGTGGGGAACCTCCCACCCCCCTTTTTAAACACCCCCTTGCTTTTTAAAGAAAAGCTCCTTGCACAGTAGAAATTGCTTTGAACCACCCAGAGAGCTTTGGCTATTGGGCAGTATAGAAATGTAATAAATAGATAGATGATAGATAGTTGGATCGATAGATATATAGATAGATAGATAGATAGATAGATAGATAGATAGATAGACAGACAGACAGACAGACAGACAGATAGATAAAATTACCACAGCTGGGGGTGGGAGTAGGCTAAAAATCTTTCTCTTGGATGCCAAATCTAGGTTGTTGGCTTCTTTTTAACATGAGAGTTTTTCAGCATGCTGTGTGTGGGGGTGGGGGGGAGTAAATGAAAATCCCCTCCAACATCTGCAGTTTGAAGTGGTAAAGTCATCATCTTCCCCACCCTTCCCCCCTGCCACACACACACACACATTTAGAGATGTCAGTCAAGTCATAAGAACGTTGGTGCAAGCAACTCGGATTCATTCAGCTGTCCTACTCTCAATTAGCACGCAATCATTTTGGGAACTGCCATTCATTGCTAACTTATTAACTCAGTTCCCTAATCATTCAACTTTCCGATTATAGAATAAATAAACACTATCCAAACCCTCTGCCTGCTTCATTAATCATTGGATAACATAAGTGAAAATAATAGTGGATTATTAAAGCAATTACTGCATAATCATTGGCACTAGCAAAACTACATTAATCTTTATTTGGACCTCTTTGAGTTTACATCTGTCAAGGCCAATTGGGCTAATTTGGATTACCAGAGGTGGGATACAAGTTACTCAGATGTGCACATGGATTTTTTAAAACAGGAGCAACAACTTGCCAGCTGTCATAAATGGCCCCGACCTTGAGGAACAAAAGCTTTTGTTGAAGGACAACAGATTTTCCTGGTTCATTTTGTGCAATGTTCCCATTCGAGGTCATAAATGAACATAGTAAATGAGAAGAGACAAACATCAAGTTTGGGAGGCGGTGGGCTCTCCCACCCTGGAGGCCTTCAAGACGAGGCTGGACAGCCACCTGTCAGGGATACTCTGACTTGAACTCCTGCACTGAGCAGGGGGTTGGACTCGAGGGTCTTGTAGTCCCCTTCCAGCCCTGACTATAGGGATGTCGGAGAATTTCTCCACGAATCTCCGGGAGGCCGAATGCCAACGCATTCAGCCCCCCACAATTGGTGGAGAAACGGTCCACCACCACCCCGCCACCCCCCCCCCCCGGGATGGGACTTACCTTTGTCAAATGTCCCTGGAGCTGGCGGCTCCCTGCGGCTCCCAGCGGCGGTTCGGCGGCGGCGGTGGCAGTGGACGGTCTTTCGACCGGCTGCCACCACCGCCATTTCCAAGGTGAATTTAAAAAAAAAAAAAAAACGTGATAGGCTACATAAAGATTTACGTAGCCTATCATGGCTAGATTTTCAAAAAACACCGTGATAGGCTACGTAAATCCTTACGTAGCCTATCACGGCTGACTTTGGGGAGGGGGGGGGAAGCGCGTACGCAAATGGCGGCGCCCATGGGCGCCGCCATTTGCGTTCCTTATTTGGGCACGTGTAGTCTACGTAAACATTTAAGTAGACTACGGCGAAAATAAGGGCAACGCTATTTGCGTTGCCGTTATTTTCGCCGTAGTCTATGTAAATCTTTACGTAGACTACCCGTGCCCAAATAGGAACACAAAATTTGCGTATGCGCTTTTTTTTTTCTTCAAAGTCAGCCGTGATAGGCTACGTAAAGATTTACATAGCCTATCATGGCTGACTTTGAAAATCTAGCCATGATAGGCTACGTAAATCTTTACGTAGCCTATCACTTTTTTTTTTTTACACTTTACTTGGAAATGGCAGTGGCGGCAGCCGGTCGGAAGACCGGCCACTGCCGCCGCCGCCACCGAACCGCCGCTGAACCACCGCCGGGACCCGCTGCTGCGAGGGACATTCAGCCATGAGTCCCATCCCGGGGGGGCGGGGGGTGTCAGAGAATTTCCCCACCAATTTCGGGAGGCTGAATGCGTTGGCATTCGGCCTCCTGGAGATTCGTGGAGAAATTCTCCAACATCCCTACATTTGGAGAATCTGGACAAACATGAACATGGCTTGTTCACCCATCCCTATCTCAGAATAAGTTTAGAGTCTGTGGAGATAAGATACCTGAAGGCTTGGATTTCTTTTCTCTTTAAATGAATCCTCTGTTCTTGAGCATGTGGAAAAAGCTTTTTTTTCTGTAATAATAAATGTATATTTCTTCTTCTAATTAAAGTTTGTGATTGAGGTTTTTGACCAAAGTGATTTTCTCTCCTCACATGGCCTAACTGCTCAGGAACACCACCAAGGCATTTGGCCTGGGCCTGGAAGGGTGGGCGGAGTTGCTGCCTAAAAGTGGTTGAGTAATTGCCAGCTCCATCACAGTCAGGAATGCTGGGAACTGTAGTTCAAAACATCTAGAAAACACCCCATTGAGGAAGGCTTCTCTAAGACAACCGAACAGTAAGGTGCCCCTTACAGAAAGCCTGCCATTTCGGGAGACCTGACACATCCTGACTGGTCACCCCAGCTCCAGACATTGTCCAGTCACTCCCAGGGCCCTAGGAGTAGACACAGGGATGAGTCCAATCTGAATCCCAAACCAGACCAGATAGCTAGGGATGGGCAAACCCCCAGGGTCCAGGTCACATGCCGAGCCGGCCTTCCTTGCCAAGACACAATTTTGCAGGAAAATGGGGGCTTGTCCTTGTTCGTAGCATCTATCTGAACAAACAGAGGCCATAAAGGGGCCATTTACACAAAATTACAGGCGTAAATGGTCGATTTAGAATCATAGAATCATAGACTAGTAGGGTTGGAAGGGGCCTGAAAGACCCTCGAGTCCAACCCCCTGCTCATTGCAGGAGTCCAAGTCAGAGCATCCCTGACAGGTGGCTGTCCAGCCTCATCTTGAATGCCTCCAGTGTGGGAGAGCCCACAGCCTCCCTAGGTAATTTACCTATAAGCTTGCATAAATGGCCCCTTCACGGTCGCCATTTCCACAGATGGACATTTACGAACAAGGACAAGCCACAAAAAATGGTGGCATGGTGAGGAAGAAGGTGGGTGCACAAACCAGTCAAGCAGGGGGGATTTACAGACTGGCATCCGGGAGGCCAAGCTGGCAATTTCTCACTGGGCTTCAAGTCCCAGCCAGATGCCTGCAACATCCTTACAGGTAGCAAAGTGGACATCTTGAAGCACAAGTCCAGTTTCTGAGTCCTTCTTAGGAGGAGGAAGCCCAAACTAAAGTATACTCCAGATCTGGGCTCCACAGATGCTGCAGAAAAGGGTGGGGAAGCAGGGGGAGCTATGAAACCACTCACTTGCTGCCTGCCTATTGCTGGTGCAACACCTCCACCTAGGCTTTTGTGCTAGTTTTGTCTCCTTGACTGGACAGCTCTCCCTGGAGCTGTTCTTTGCCTTGGTGGACAGCTCTCCAGCCTTGTTAGTGAGACAGCTAATCCAAGCCACAAAACAGAGGTGGCAGGAACAGGACAGTAACTTAGCTGGCTTAGTCTGATTCTGATATTCCTTACGACAATTAAGCCATTTGAAAGAGATTAAAAGGCAGGGTAGTCCTGAGAAGGAATATATGAGAAATTAATTTCAGTTAGTTTTTGATCAGGATTAACCCAGTTTGTACCTTCCCGGTGGAACGCAGACTCAGACGCAACCTGCAGTCGAAGTCCACAGATTTCCTTGCTTGCAATGTCATTTGTGGACCAAAAACCATAGAATCATAGAATAGTAGGGTTGGAAGGAGCCTACAAGACCCTTGAGTCCAACCCCCTGCTCAGTGCAGGAATCCAAGTCAAAGCATCCCCGACAGGTGGCTATCCAGCCTTGTCATGAATGCCTCCAGTGGGGGAGAGCCCACCACCTCCCTAGGGAATTGGTTCCATTGTCATACTGCTCTAACAGGAAGTTTTTCCTGATGTCCAGCCGGAATCTGGCTTCCTGTCACTAGAGCCCATTCTTCCGTGTCCTGCACTCTGGGATGATCGAGAAGAGATCCTGGCCTTCCTCTCTGGGACAACCTTTCAAGGACTTGAAGAGTGCTATCCTATCTCCCCCCAGTCTTCTCTTCTCAAGGCTAAACATGCCCAGTTCCTTCAGTCTCTCCTCATAGGGCTTTGTTTCCAGTCCTCTGAACCCTCTCCAGCTTGTCTGCATCCTTCTTGAAGTGTGGTGCCCAGACCCGGACACAGTACTCCAGATGAGGCCTAACCACTGCTGAGTAGAGGGGAAATAAAAATGCATTCAACAGCATGCATGCATTTGAAATAGGGATGGATGGACTCAACTTCACCCAGCTTTGTCAGGTGCTTGCCGAGCCACTGTCGCTACCCAGCCCTGCTTGTGGCACCATGTGAGCTTTATGGCGGCCCCATGAGCACCCGATGAAACTATGGGGCTGCCCATCCTACGTACTGAGCCACCATTGTGCACAACAATGGCAGCTTGGGCGCTTCCAAGTAGGGAATGTTGCATACTTTGTAGCCATAAAGGGGGCATCTATGCAACATTACAGGCGGGAATGCTCATTCACACCTGTAATGCTGCATAGATGGCCCTTTATGGCCACCAATTATGCAACATTCCCCACCTGTAAGTGCCTGAGGTGCCATTGTTGCGCACAATGGAGGCTCGCTAGGGAGGATGTGCAGTTGCTGGGCGCTCGCCGAGCCACGGGGTGCTCACTAAGAAAGTCTGCAAGCACCCTGTGGTTCAGTGAGTGGAGTCCAGTAGGGCGGGTGAGAGGAGTCGGTTGGACTCCACACACACCCTGCAGACTCTCATGAGAAAATGCATAGTGTTGAACAATGTGCACAAATACGCTTTAATCGATGGGAGCAGGATGCATACGTTTCAAAGATGAGTACAATTGATGCATACATTTGGAAAAATACAAACAAAAATACGGACAGATTTTTATGCCAAAGGTAATAAAGCTTGCAATCCGATACAGACTTGAGTTGGAAGGGAATTTGGGGAGCTTAGGCGAGCTTGCGTTCGGCTGATTCGCACATCCCTAGTCCTGGGATTTCTCTCATGCTTGAAAAACTCTGCTAAAATAAACATAGCATATTCCAGGAGGAAGAAGATCTCCTTCTTGCATGTAGACTTGCTTTTGGTTTTGGAAGTGCATAGCAACAGTGTCTTCACTGTCCAATTGTGTCCGCCTCCATGGAGAGAGACAGTGACAACATTTATGGAAAACTAATCTTCGCCAAATGTGTTTTTGAAGTTATAATGGACTCATCTCTCCAACGTGATAGTTTGAAAACTTTTGCATGTAAATATTATTGCATTTTTTAATATCTTAATGTATTTCATTAACATTAACAGCAGAGAAAAACATTTTTTGTAAAAGATGGCACAGGAATGAAAACATCAATTAACCACTACATCCCCAGCAAAAATAAATTCTTCCTTTCCAGTGCTGTTTGGAACCCATGCCAACTGTTGTTTCCCCTCCCCCCAATAATGGGGGCAGGATGAAGATCTCAAGTTTCTTAGAGCAGGTATCCATCTTGAAATATTTTGCTTCAGTTATTCCATTCATTACCATCTGTCAGTAGGGATGTACGAAAGTTCCGCCACAGATCTCGGGGAGGCCGAATGCCAGCGCATTCGGCCCCCCGAAATCGGTGGCAGAACAGCCCGCCACCCCCTGCCACCCCCGGGACAGGACTTACCTTGGGCGGATCTTCCTGGTGGTGGCGGCTCCGGCGGCAGTGCAGCGGCGGTGGCGGACGGTCTTCCGACCGGCTGCCGCCACCGCCATTTCCAGTTAAAAAAACAAAAAAACGTGATAGGCTACATAAAGATTTACATAGCCTATCACGGCTAGATTTTAAAAAAAGCACCGTGATAGGCTACGTAAATGTTTACGTAGCCTATCACAGCTGACTTTTTAAAAAAAACAGTGCGCGTACGCAAATGGCGGCGCCCATGGGCGCCGCCATTTGCGTTCCTTATTTTGTCATGTCTTAGTCTACGTAAACATTTATGTAGACTAAGACGGCGAAAATAAGGGGAACGCAAATAGCGTAGATGCTACGCTATTTGCGTTCCCCTTATTTTCGCCGTCTTAGTCTATGTAAACGTTTACGTAGACTAAGACATGCCAAAATAAGGAACGCAAATGGCGGCGCCCATGGGCGCCGCCATTTGCATATGCACATTTTTTTTCTTTTAAATCAGCCATGGTAGGCTACGTAAACATTTACGTAGCCTATCACGGCTGACTGCAGGGATGCAAATGGCGACGGCTATAGCTGCCGCCATTTGCATCCCTGCTAGCCAGCGGCCGGATGTCCAGCTGCTGGCAGAGCTGGCTGGTGGCTCCGCAGAATCGCTGCGGAGCACAGCCGGCCGGCCAGGATTCTGGGGGGAGGGACGGAGCGCCTCCCCCCCCCACCATCAACATAATCCGCGGAAAGGTAAGTCACTTTTGTACATCCCTATCTGTCAGGAGCTTGTAGGATTTGTGTGCATCTGCCCCATGTGGCAAAACATTGAACTGCAGGTGGCAGCTTCTCAAAGAAGTACCTTCAGGCCCTGGACTGACCCCACCACCCTGATGGCCCATTAGATCCTCCTGGACAGGAACTAGGATAAGACCATTTCCTGTTCTACTTGAACCTTGCTTGAGCCAGATGGGCTTCCTCAGCTCCAATGTGCCCCTGTATTCTTGGTTGTTCTTCCTTCTTATCAGAGTTGCCTGGTACTCAGGAATAGGGATAGATGGATCTGTCCAGTTTGGTTTCCCTCAGTTTCTCATTTTTCCATTCTTAAATTTGGTTCATTCCAAAGTTTGAGGGAGAATTTTTTTTTTGCACGAACATTCAAACACATTTTTGTGCCTTTCTCCTAATGCATACATTTTTGTACCCAGTTTTGCCCAACATACACAATTTTGCAAGGAATTTTCCTAATATGATACTCTTTTGAACATTAATTGCATGAATATATGCATTTTTGTGTGTGCTTTTCCCTATTATACATTTTTTGGATTGGAGAACTAGGGATGGGCAAACCTCCCCACATCCAGTGGGCCAAGCTGGTGACAACTCACTAATCTCAAGTCCCAAATCAGGTTCCTCTGTCAGGGATGGGTCTAAGTGCCTTGAGATGTCTGACAGCTCCAATTCTGAATCAGAGTGGGAGCTAGGGATGTCAGAGAATTCCGCCACGGATCTCGGGGAGGCCGAATGCCAGCGCATTCGGCCCCCCAAAATAGGTGGTGGAACGGTCTGCCCCCTGCCACCCCCCCGGGACGGGACTTACCTTGGGCGGATCTTCCTGGTGGCAGCGGCTCCGGCAGCGGCTCCGGCAGCAGTTCGGCAGCGGCGGATGCGGCGGCCGGTCTTCCGACCAGCTGCCGCCGCCACCATTTCCAGTTAAAAAACCCAAAAAAACATGACAGGCTACGTAAAGATTTACGTAGCCTATCATGACTAGATTTTTAAAAAACACCGTGATAGGCTACGTAAATCTTTACGTAGCCTATCACGGCTGATTTAAAAAAAAAAAAAAACACACTCATATGCAAATGGTGGCCCGCCATTTGCGTTCCTTATTTTGGCACGTCTTAGTCTACGTAAACATTTACATAGACTAAGACGGCGAAAATAAGGGGAACGCAAATAGCGTAGCGTCTAAATAAGGGGAACGCAATAAATAAGGGGAACGCAAATAGCGTAGCGTGCCAAAATAAGGAACGCAATTTCTGACATCCTCCAACATCCCTATGGAGAACCCCATCACAAAATTCAGAGAAATGCAAATATCACAGGATAATTGAGTTTTGGTTCACATATTGGTTCAAAAGTGTGAAATTAGAGAAGTTCTCATTAAGATGAGAATTTAATGCCTGAACTTGTGTTTTCCCTCCTGATACCTCTCCTTTTGTGTCATGTGTTTTAGACTGTAAATGGCTGCATTTAGCTTAAACTAAGACCTTTACGGCTGCAAATGGCATAGTGGACGCCATTTGCATCCGCAGTCAATCCGCCCAGCCAGCGATATGGCAATCAATGGCGGCCATATCATTGGTGCTCCAGAGCCGGCCGGCGGCTCTGTGGAATCACTGCGGAGCAGAGCTGGCTGGCTAGGATTCTAGGGTCTCCTGGGGGGGGGGAATGGTAAGCGTTCTGCCCATCCCTACTCCCAGGGGAGATGGGGTTACAGTGCTGGTAGGGCAGGAAGGGTTGATCAGGACCCTCACCCCACATTTGTCTCAGCAACATGCAGAGGCCTCCTGTCCTGAGGCCTTGTGAAGACTGGCTGGTCTGGACCTGCTGTTAACCTGCCTGCTCTGAGGAGATGTCTGTCTTTATTAAAGTGTCACTACCTGACCTTTCAGCCATGGGCTCATATCGCATGGAGGCAGTGAAATGGCATCCAGGCTAGGCAACATGACAGCAGCCAGCATCATTTTAAAAGAGGCCTTACACCTTCCCTCAGATACACCTCTTCTCCCTCATTTAGGAGTGAATGCCACTTGCATTCCCCCTTCTCTCATATGCAAGAGGGATCACTTCTTCTCCAGGAGAGAATGCCTCTTCTAAAAAAAGGCATTCCCCCTTCTCTCACACCCAAGTAGGAATGCCTCTTCTAAAATCTGCCAGGGATCTGTCAGGGATGCTCTATCTGTCAGGGATGCTCTGACTTGGATTCCTGTTTTGAGCAGGGGGTTGGACTCAATGGCCTTGTAGGCCCCTTCCAACCCTACTCTTCTATGATTCTGTGAAATGGTGCTTGCAATCTGTGGCTTCTAGAAGTATTTTTAAAACATAACCCCCTAGTAAAATCAATTGGGTGCATCTTTTTAGTCAATATCATGCTTGTTAATCTAATGAATGGATCGACTAAAGTGTACAGCACTAATAAATCTCAGCTTATGTCTAATTGTTATATTCTACACCGAGTGCCACCCTTTATCTAAAATGCTCTCCACACCCCACCCAACCCACCCAGTCTCTGTCAAGGTCCTTCTAAGTGACTTTCATCTGTAATTCAATTGCATCCCCTTATATGCTGCTGGGTTGTTTTTGGTGGACGCTGTTTTCGACGCACTCAGCATTGGTGGACAGAATTCTGCTCACTGTAATCCCTGCGAATTACGAGACTCTCAGTACATCACCATCAGAGGCCTGCTGTGTTCTTTGGGGTTGTAAACCACTGCAAGCAATTAATAAAGAGGGATCTGTGTGATCTTTCTCCCCATGCCCCACTTCCCTTCTCCTCAGGATGAAGCCTCCAGCAATGGCCAGGCTGAGTTGTTGGGGTGTTGATCGCAATTTCTCAAGGGAAGGGCCTAGACAGCAAGAAGAATTTTTGCCACTGGCTGCATCATGCATGCCCCTAAATGATTTGGATGCATGCAGAACTCCTCCTCAGCTCAAGCCACCTGAACTATGAGCCCCAGGAATGTGTTGCCATCCAGCAAGCCTTTCTCTTGGGCCATATCAACATTCCATGGACAGCACCATACAACACTTGCCTCACCTGTACAATCTGCAATTCAGCCAAGTGGATGCGATTGCTTTGCAATGAGATTGGCTAACCTAATAAGGCAGAGTGTGGGTTACACAGACAGCTCCTTGCAAGCACTTAACGTGTGTGACTCACAGACCTCCTGGGGAGAACCATCTTCTGTCTTTGATGAGCTATAAGTCCAAGGCTTTCTTCCTGACACATCCCACAGAAGCGATCTCATCATTTATTTCTCAACTCTCCCATGTCCAGGAGGCTCGTGCCAGACACCCTTTTGAAGCATCTCTCTGGGGGGCCATCCACTTGGGCCAGCACTACAATTAGCCAGATTAGTTTACTGAAAGAAGGTTGATTTCTTCCTTTTTGTGTGGGGAAGAAAGGGAAGGTTTGCCTTGATTTGTAGCTTTCTTTCCATTCCTCCCCCCCCCCAATTTTTTTACTGTGATCTTTAACAAAACAAACTGAAAACATTACTAAACCAAAAAAGAGAACAAAATTTAAAAAAAATATTCTAAAGTCCTCAGTTTCAAATATTACAAGATTCAAGAAAGAAAGAAAGAAAGAAAGAAAGAAAGAAAGAAAGAAAGAAGAAAAATGCATGAGCAGTAAATGGCTACATTTAGCTTAAACTAAGGGCTTTACAGCTGCAAATGGCATAGTGGATGCCATTTGTGTCCGGAGTTACTCAGCCTCAGCTAGCGATATGGCAATGGGGCGTATCGCTGGCGCTACGGAGCCAGCCGGCAGCTCCGCGGAATTGCCGCGGAGTGGAGCCGGCCGGCGAGGATTCAGGATGGGAGGTATGGATCCCCCCCGTATCCCCCCAAAACAGAAGGTGGGTCTTTCGTACATCTTTACGGACAGCCTGGTTTGCACAGGTGGGCAGCAATGGGGCTGAGCATGGAGGTGAATGAGTTCATCCATCCCTAAAGAGAAGTTAAAAATGCATGGCTTGGACCCTAAGTGCATTCTACTTAAGGAAGCTCACAGAAAGAATATTTCCTGTGTGCCCCCCCGGTAGCCCAGACACACACACCATCCCACATTCTTCAGGAGTTTCCCCACCTGGCCATCTGTTGAGCCTTTTCTGGTGACTTCAGGGGAGAGCAAGGATGTTGAGGAAATCCACAATGGAATCAAATTACTCTGGATGTTTACGAATCCAACTCATGTATTCCACAGCAGACCGGCTTTTCCCAAGTCACATGGATTCCACAGATGTGCGGACTGTTTTTTTCACATTCTGGGATGTTATGAAAATTAGGAGACCAAAAATGTACATTTTCCCCATAGGCTAAAGCATGAAAATGTGCATTTGCGGAGTATTAGTTTGAGGGGGGGACATTTGGGGGTATTTACACATATTTGCACAAATGTGAATTTGCACAAATTTGGGAAATGGGAAAAAATCCTGTTCCATCAATGAGGGGACAAAAAGCACCTGATAATCTGTGAAATGCAGACAGAATGCATTTTAGAACATCCATACATGCCTAGGGAGAGGAGAGGCCAGGAAATCCCCCTCCCATATGTTAAATTCTCTTAGGATCCAAGCCAATGTCAATTAGATGAGCAATGTTGCTGTCTCACGTCCAAGTGATCTCTGAATTCTGCTCAAAGCAGAATCCAATGGGCCTTAAGGATGGTGGAGAATTTCTCCCCGAATCTCTGGGAGGCCGAATGCCAATGCATTTGGCCCCCCCGAAATTGTTGGTGAAATTCTCCACCCCCCCACCCCCCCGCCCCCCCGGGATGGGACTTACCTCCTGCGAATGTCCCTCCCGGCGGTGGGCCCCAGCGGCAGTTTGGCGGCGGTTCGGCGGGGGCGGCGGCCAGTCTTCCGACTGGCTGCTGCCGCCGCCGCCATTACAAAATAAAGTAAAAAAAAAAAAAAACACCCATGATAGGCTACGTAACGATTAACGTAGCCTATCACGGTAGATTTCCAAAGTCAGCCGTAATAGGCTATGTTAATCATTACGTAGCCTATCACGGGTGTGTTTTTTTTCCATTTTGTATTTCGCGGCCAGGGAAACGGAGCGCTTTTCCCCGGCCCAGAACTTCGGGGGGAGAACCGAAGCGCCTCCCCCCCCACCGCGAAGCAAGCTGCGGGACCAGGTAAGTCCCTTTCGTACATCACTAATGGGCCTTCTTGGGTGAATCACATGCAAAGAATCTTGAGGAATGAGGAATTTCCCCCCGAAATTCTGGCCGGGGGGGGAGGTGCTCTGTCCCTCCCCCCTGAAATTTTGGCCGGACAGCTCTGCTCCACAGGGATTCTGCAGAGCCGCCGGCTGGCTTCGCCAGTGGCCGGACATCCGGCCACTGGCTAGCAGGGACGCAAATGGCGGCGGTCGTAGCCGCCACCGTTTGTGTCCCTGCAGTCAGCCGTGATAGGCTACGTAAATGTTTACGTAGCCTATCACGGCTGATTTAAAAGAAAAAAAACACATGTGTACGCAAATGGCGATGGCCATGGGCGCCGCTGTTTGCGTTCCTTATTTTGGCACGTCTTAGTCTACGTAAACATTCACGTAGACTAAGACGACGAAAATAAGGGGAACGCAAATAGCATAGCATCTACGCTATTTGCGTTCCCCTTATTTTCACCGTCTTAGTCTACGTGAATGTTTACGTAGACTAAGATGTGCCAAAATAAGGAACGCAAATGACGGTGCCCATGGGCACCGCCATTTGCGTACACACGTTTTTTTTCTTTTAAATCAGCTGTGATAGGCTACGTAAACATTCACGTAGCCTATCACGGTTTTTTTAAAAAATCTAGCTGTGATAGGCTAGTAAATCTTTACGTAGCCTATCACGTTTTTTGTTGTTGTTTTTTTTTACTGGAAATGGTGGCAGCGGCAGCCGGTCAGAAGACCGGCTGCTGCAGCCGCCGCCGCCGAACCACCACCGAACTGCCGCCGCCAGGAAGATCCACCCAAGGTAAGTCCTGTCCCGGGGGCGGCGGGGGGGGCAGAACGTTCCGCCACTGATTTCGGGGGGCCGAATGCGCTGACAGTTGGCCTCCCCGAGATTCCTGGCAGAATTCTCTGACATCCCTAGAAAATGCGCATGAAAACATCTGCACTTTTGAAAAATGCCTGTAATGTTGCATAAATGGCCCCTTTACAGCCACCATTTATGTAGCATTACATTTACGGAAAAACCCGAGCCACCATTCTTTTGCAAAATGGCTCAGCAAGCGGAGTCCGGTAAGAGGAGGCTCGGTGAACAGGGTTTGGGAGGCCAAGCGCACGGGAGTCCACTGGACTCCACCTCCCTCTTGGACTCCTGCGACATCCTTAGAAAAGAATTTCTGATCAGCTGCCACCGGTCAGGATGAACCACCCGGCACACCCTCATCTGTCCAGCTGCTTGGGGACTTTCTGAGCCCTATTACCCAGAACCTCTTCAGCTCAGGCCAAGGAAAACAATCAATCAAACAAACAAACAAACGTTCTTTGGATTTTTGTTCCCAAAGCCCAGAAACAGAGACCTTCCTCAAACCCTTGGAAGTCTTAAAAGACAAGTGTTAGTTTTGTAACCATGGAGTCTTTCACGTCGGGAAGAGTGCAGAGAGAAATCCCTTTTCAAACAAGATAGTCAAATGTCCAAATATAAAATGAAATTTATTTAGGGACAGGGGGAGAGAAACAGGGAAGGCAGCTAACCTCCATTTCTGATCATAGAATCATAGAATCATAGAACTGTAGGGTTGGGAGGGGCCTACAAGGCCATCGAGTCCAGCCCCCTGCTCAATGCAGGAGTCCAAGTCAGAGCATCCCTGGCAGGTGGCTGTCCAGCCTTGTCTTGAATGCCTCCAGCGTGGGAGAGCCCACCGCCTCCCTAGGGAATGGGCTCCATTGTCGTATTGCTCTAACAGTCAGGACGTTTTTCCTGATGTTCAGCCGAATCTGGCTTCCTGTAACTCGAGCCCATTATTCCATGTCCTGCACTCTAGGATGATCGAGAAGAGATCCTGGCCTTCCTCTCTGTGACATCAGTGGTCTAGCCAGCAAGTCAGAAAAAAAAATACCTAGTGGCTGGACTCACCTTCTTAATGACTGTAACTTCCAACTTAAAAGCCCAAGGTGGTTGAAACCAATCAGCCTATTCCAGAAGAGGGATTAAGGGAGCAATCTTGTGGCTGTTAATCAGGGGCTAGATGGGCATAGGATATGTGGTTTTCCGGGAACTGACCTCGGAGCCCACACTCTGAAGTCAGTTCTGGGAGAACTGACCTTCCCCCACTTCTGTGCTGCCTCATAGGCCAAAATGGGCCATTCTGGGGGCCATTCCGGGCCGGGGAAGGCGGAAATGCCAGTACGACACATCCTATGTGTCGTCCAGCATTGTCCTCCCCCACTCCGCCTTCCCGCAGCTAGACAGCTGAAATCAGCTGTCTAGCCACAAATGCAGGGCAGGAGACACACGGAGGGATCCTCCACGCTTCTCCTGCCCTGCATTGGATAGGCTGGCGATCACCTCCTAAATAGCACCATCTATGCAAAATTGCAGGCATACGTGGTCCAGTTAGAGATAGGGATGTACGGACTGTGTGAAATCCGCTCCACCTGTGTTTCGTGGATTGTCAAGTGCCTTTTGTTCCGTGGTTGGCTGACGGAAGGATGTGAATATATATATTTTTTTGTCATGTGGAAAAATATGCAAATAATTAGATAAATATTTACATAAGTACTTACGTCATTTACCTCAGTACGTAACATTTAGTGTATTGTTCCCCATTCCATTCAGCATTTCCTCAGCAGAAACTTACATATTTTTCTACGAATTTGTATGTGTACATTTCAGGAAAGTAAAAAAAAACATCTGAAAGTCCACAGATTCCACACAGCCTGAGGGGGGCGGTCCACAGCAGTTTCCACAGGTCGGGTTCTTAGAAATCCGAACTCATTTTAATCCATCTCGAATTTCTCCAGCATCCCTAATTAGAGTGGCATGCAAGGTGAGTGAATTTGGCCATCCCTAGCCATGGAGAAGCTAAAAGACTTCGGATTGTTGTTTTATATATAGGTGGGGGGAGCATGCTGGATTCTGCACATCTCCAAGTCTGCTTAGTGGATATTTAAAGAAACAAACCTCATTCTTCTTCAACATTGCAATCTCTCCAGCACTGGAATGTTGTCTTACAGTCAATTCCAGTTCAGAAAAAGAGAAACGCTTCCAAGCAGATGACATAGTGCCAGCAATTGTCTCTCTAATTTGATTTCCCAGGCAAGCAGCTGGGCGATTGTACCTTTAGACTCCTCTAAGTGGGGCCTTTCCCTTGGGCTGAGATGACAAACACTTTAAAACAGAATCCAGTTTAATAAACCCCGTCTCCATCTCTAAGCCCTCCTTGAGCAGAATTCCAGCTGAACATCAGGAAAAACTTCCCAACTGTTAGAGCCATATGACAATGGAACCCATTCCCTAGGGAGGTGGTGGGCTCTCCCACACTGGAGGATTCAAGATGAGGATTGCAGCTTGAGATCGATAGGCACATGGCCAAGGAACAGCTAATTGCTTTGAATGAGTTCAAATCTCCAGGGCCAGATGAACTGCATCCTAGAGTAATAAAGGAGCTGGCAGAAGAGCTCTCACAACCACTGTCTATTCTCTTGAGAAATCATGGAGGACGGGGGAAGTGCCAGATGACTGGAGGAGGGCTAATGTTGTCCCTATCTGCAAAAAGGGCAAAAAGGAGGAACCTGGGAACTACAGACCAGTCAGTCTGACATCAATCCCTGGGAAAATCCTGGAGCAGATGATAAAACAATCCACCTGTAAGCACCTTGAAAACAATGCAGTGATTACTCGAAGCCAACATGGATTTGTCAAGAACAAATCCTGCCAGACGAATCTGATCTCATTTTTGGATCAACGTAACCTCCCTTGTGGACTGTGGGAATGCTGTGGACAGAATATACCTCAACTTCAGCAAAGCTTTTGACAAAGTGCCCCATGATATCCTGATGAGCAAACTAACTCAAAGTGGGCTAGATGAAACAACGATCCGGTGGATCCACAGTTGGCTACAGAATCGGACTCAAAGAGTGCTTATCAATGGGACCTTCTCAAACTGGGGAGAGGTAACGAGCAGGGTGCCACAGGGCTCAGTTCTGGGCCCAATGCTCTTCAACATTTTTATTAATGACTTGGAGGAGGAGGTGCAGGGAATGCTAGGGGTGGGCGGATCACTTACCTTGTTCCGTTCTGGGGCATCTGCTGTGGGGGGGAGGCAATCCCCTCCCCCCGGAATTCTTCCCGGCTGACTCTGCTCCGTGGGGAGTCCGCGGAGCAGCCAGCTGGCTCCGGCCACTGCCAGACTTTCAGTTGTGGCCGGTCTGCGGACGCAAATGTCATCCAGTGTAGGGAACGCCATTTGCGTCCCTGCCGTTGGCTGTGATTGGCTACATAAATATTTACGTAGCCAATCACGGCCAATGGCAGGGATGCAAATGGCATCCGCTATGCCATTTGTGTCCCTGCTCATTGCCATGATAGGCTACGTAAATATTTACATAGCCAATCACGGCCAATGGCAGCAGGGATGCAAATGGTGGCAGGGATGCAAATGGCATCCGCGGATGAAAATGGTGATTTGGACCAGCTACCGCCAGGTAGGTTCCATCCCGGCTGGGATTTCGGGGGGTGATGGGGGGGGTTAGTCTGTTCCACCACAGACTCTGGGGGGGCAGATTCCAAAGAATCTGGCCTCATTGGAATCCATGGCAGATTTCTCCACCATCCCTAGGGAATGCTGATCAAATTTACAGATGACACAAAATTGGGCAGGATAGCTAATACTTTGGAAGACAGAAACAAAATTCAAAGTGATCTTGATAGACTGGAGCCCTGGGCAGAAAGCAACAGAATGACATTTAATAGGGATAAATGCCTAGTTCTGCACCCAGGAAAAAGAAACCAAATGTACAGTTACAAGATGGGGGATACGTGGCTCAACAACACTACAAGCGAGAAGAATCTTGGAATTGTGGTAGATCACAAACTGAAGATGAGCCAACAATGGGATGTGGCTGCAAAAACGGCCAATGCTATTTTGGGCTGCATTAATAGAAGCATAGCTTCCAAATCCTGGGAAGTACTAGTTCTCATCTACTCAGCACTGGGTAGGCCTCATCTGGAGTACTGTGTCTAGTTCTGGGCACCACACTTTAAGAAGGATGCAGACAAGCTGGAGAGGGTTCAGAGGAGGGCAACAGAGATGATCAGGGGACTGGAAACAAAGCCCTATGAGGAGAGACGGAAAGAACTGGGCCTGTTTAGCCTTGAGAAGAGAATACCGAGGGGAGATATGATAGCGCTCTTCAAGTCCTTGAAAGGCTGTCCCAGAGATGAAGGCCAGGATCTCTTCTCGATCATCCCAGAGTGCAGGACACAGAATAATGGGCTCAAGTTAGAGGAAGCCAGATTCCAGCTGAATATCAGGAAGAAATTCCTGAATGTTAGAGCAATACGACAATGGAACCAATTCCCTAGGGAGGCGGTGGGCTCTCCCACACTGGAGGCAGTCAACATAAGGCTGGACAGCCATCTGTCAGGGATGCTTTGATTTGGACTCCTGCATTCAGTAGAGGGCTGGAGTCAATGGTCTTATAGGCCCCTTCCAACCCTACTATTTATGATTCTATGATTCTAACTCCTTCCAGCATCCACTGACTAGCAGTTGTCTAATGTCTGTGCCTGTCTTCTGCTTGGGAGGGGACCCACCAAAAAATGCCATCTCGGCCTCCCCTGATTCCAAATGACTGATCGGGATGGACGCCGACAGCTGGTGCTGCAGATTGGCAACAGGTTATGTCGCCTTCCACCTTGAGGTCACTGGTTTGAATCTGGCATCGCATTGGACAATGATGGAAAATCATTACTGAGTGACAGATGTCTGATGGCTCATACTGGCTCCCCAGCCAGTTCCTTATGGGCAGGTGTCAATGACTCAGATGGATGCTGTTGCAGTTAGCTTTTATTGATGTCCCTGGTTGGCAGTCTCTGTAATGAGATATGGGATGGAGTGTCAATCAGCCATGTTGTTTTAGCCAGGAGTTGAACAAAGTGAGCTGTGACCCTGCCTCCCAGTGAGTCAGTCCATCGTTCCAGTAGGGCAGTCTTAGAAGCATGGTCCTCTGGAGTCTCAGGTTGAGATCTTTCCTAGTTCTACTCAGAGATGGGGGAGAATTCCAAACCTCTGCCCAGATTCACCTGGCAAGTTCCCAACTTCTTCCAAGTTGGTATAGAAATGTAATAAATAAATAGGTGTGCGGGTTGCAGACGTGACTGTATAAGCTCTCTGTTGAGACCTGCTGGTTGCTGGAACAACAGCTTTATTTTAGCTCCTCGCTGCTTCTTTGGATGCGCACAACTGATTAGGGATGTTGCAGGAGTCCGACGGGGTGGTGGTGTTATGTCTGGAAGGGTCCACACACACACACACACACACACAACCTCCAAGTTTCTGCGGACTGCTGCCCCTGTTTGACTCCCTGGACTAGCTTCTGGGCAGTCTGCAGGCACCTGACATATAGTGCATGGCTGCCCGACCCCTCAGCGAGCTGCCATTTTGCATTAAATTGGTGGCTTGTTGTTTTACATCACTGTTGTTTTTACACAAAAGCCACCATTTATACAAGATTACAGGCGCGAATGGTCGATTCACACCTGTAATCTTGCATAAATGGCAGCTTTATGGCCAGTTTGTGTAAAAAGCCTTTTTTTACATAAACAAGCTGCCATTTTTATGCAAAATGGCAGCTCGCTGAGGGGTCAGGTGGCCATGCGCCACCCTGCCGGTGCCCATGCACCACTCACTGGAGATTTGTCCAGGAAGCCAAACAGGGGCAGGTAAGTGGCAGCAGTCTGGCGAGCGTTGCGGGGGCGGGCACGGTGTGGTTCATCCATCCTTATAATTGATGCATACATTTCACAAATATGCATGAAAACACGCATGGGTTTTCATGCGGAAAAAGAAAAAAAAACCCCAAAGATTGCAATCTGATATGGACTCAAGTTGGAATGAGCTTCAAGATGGAATTCAGAGGACTTTGGCGAGCGTGGGTTTTGCTGATTCACACCTTCCTACCATTAATAGAGGCGGGGAAAAGGGTCCCCTGCCAAAAAATGGCTGTGGGTGGGGGGAGGAAACCCACTGACCACCAAGCACCGTATTGCACCAAAGAGCACTGCAGAAGGATGGCCACCATAATAAAAATGGCCACCATAATAATCATAATCATACTGAGGGTGGGGTGGGGGGATAGGCAAATTCTGCAAAATGACCTTCTTTTTCTAAGTGCGTGAGAAAAAGGAAAATCCAAGAAAGTTTCTAAGAAAAAGGCCTCCTGAGACTCTTGCTATCTCTTTCTCACTCTCTGTCAATTGCCAGGACAGCTCCCTTTTAAGACAGAAGTCTCCAGACCAACCTTTGTTTGGGAGACCTCCTCCCACCAGAGGCCACATTTTGCAAACCAAAAGGCTTTGGTTTGGCTGCTTTCCTCTGCTTAATTTTACTTACTTATTTATTTATTTATTTATTTCTATACCACCCAATAGCTGAAGCTCTCTGGGCGGTTCACAAGAATTAAAACCAAACAACACACAATAAAACAATTTAAAATATATAGAACATTAAAACCACAATATAATACAACCACAATAAAACCTAGCAGCAGTGCAGGAGTTTAAAATACAGATTTAAAACAGCAAAGCTAAAAATGTAGGAAGCTAAAAGGCTAAAATGCCTGGGAAAATAAAAAGGTCTTCACCTGGCGCTGAAAGGAATACAATGTAGGCGCCAGGCGAACCTCACTAGGGAGCTCATTCCAGAGCCGGGGTGCCACAGCAGAAAAAGCCCTCCTCCTAGTAGCCACCGGCCTCACTTCCTCTTGCAGGGGCTCATGGAGGAGGGCCGCTGAGGATGATCTTAAGGTCCGGGAAGGCACACATGGGAGGAGGCGATCCTTCAGGTAACCTGGCCCCAAGCTGTTCAGGGCTTTGAATGTTAACACCAGCACTTTGAATCGGGCCCGGAAATGGACTGGCAGCCAGTGCAGCTGGAAAAGTACTGGCGTAATATGAGCTTAATGAACTTGAGGCTGACCCATAACCTTAATATCACATAAAGGCATGGAGGGGAAGACACAATGACCTTGTGTTAGGGTGCACAGTGCATGAGAATGTAGAAGTGAGATGGGGTTAGGGGGAGGAAGAGAAAGAGAAAGAGAAAGAGAAAGAGACAAGGCACTTCGTCTACAAGGCGCTGGAAGAGCATCAAAAGAAAATGCAAAGCAAGCTGGATCAACCCCCATTCTTCATTTAACTTCATCGTCCTTGCCTATAAGTTCCATTACCTCTAAGGCAGCCTTATCCAACCCTGTGCTTGGCATATTTGTCTCACTGCAACTCCTATCATCCCCTGTTGTCTGGGAATGATGGGAGTTGGGTTCCAACATATCAATAGGGTGCCAAGCTGGGGAAAGGCTGCTCGAAGCCAACAGACCCAACCTACGTGGCAGGGAAGGAGAAGAACCGCTGCGGCATATCTAGGCTTGTCTACCCCTGGAGCAGGGTGCCCAAAAAAGGGGGAGGTCTGTTGTGCTCCTTATCCTGGGACCCCTGACACCTACCCCTTGGAAAAGCCCTTCCTTCTTGGAAGCCACAAGGATAGCATTTCTTGACCCTTTAAGACAGAGGTGCAGAACTTGGGGCCCACTAGAGATGTGCAAATCAGCGAAATACAAGCTCACTGAAGTTCTCCGAGTTCCATCTCAAAGCTCATTCTGACATGAAACCATATCAGGTTGTGAGCTTTCCTCCCCTTATTTTTGCATGAAAATCCATGTGTATTTTCATGAGTATTTTTCCAAATGTACACATCGACTATATGCATCTTTGAAATGGAGAATTCATTCCAGTTACTTTTCGGTCAGGATTTCCCAGTTTGCACTTTCTGGATCAAACACAGACTTGGATGCTACCTGCGTTTGAAATCTGCACATTTCTGACCTTGCAATGGGTCTTATGGACCCCCTCAAAAAATGTATTCATCTGACAACAAACGTACATTTGGAAAATATGCATGAAGAAATGCGTACTCTTGAAAAATGCACACAAATACGATTTAATCAGCGGGACAATGCGTATATCTCAAAGATGTGCACAGTTGATGCTTACATTTGGAAAAGTATGCACAAGATATGCATGGATTGCCATGTGAAAAAAAAGCTCATAATCTGATATGGATTTAAGTTGGAATGAGCTTCAAGATGGAATTTGCAGGACTTTGGAGAATTTGGGTTTTGCTGATTCTCACATCCCTACAACTAGAGAACAAGAAAGGAGGATGAGTCAAGGAGCAACCCAGGAATCAGGGCTCCAAAACCAAACTTTTATCTGATTTTTAAAAATATCTTTTAAAAGTAATTAAAAAACACACAAACCTTGCTGTCTCTGCTGTCGTTAGCCTCTTTTCACTGCATTTGATTGAGCTTTCAGGTTTTCTATTGTAAGCCACTTTGAGACTATCTTGGCCAAAATGTGGGTTATAAAGGTTACAGATAAATAATAGTTACAAGAAATAAATCCATCCTTCACTTTGACAAGGGAAATGGCCACCTCTGGGGATGTGCCATTTCGGCTTATTTCTGGCTAGAAATGTTCTCTCTCATCTTTCTCCCCCTCAATATGCGTTTTCTTCCCCTGTATCCATCTGCCGGAACAGGGTACCAATAATATTCATCCTGTCCTAATGACAAGGTCATTGGGAGAGAAAAAAGTTGGGGTGATAATGGCGCCAGGAAAGAGGCTGAAGAAGTCTGGGGAGGGGAAATCATTGCAAAATGACAGAGAAAAGACATCACTGCTTAATGCTCCTCTGAACCTGTATGAAGTAAAAGATTAATCTCCCCACTTCCAGAGGTTGTCTGAGGCTGGTTTTCTTATCTCCACCTCTTCTTGCCAACATTGGGTATCCAATGTCAGTCTAACTGAAGTCCCATCCATTTCAGTGGGTCTACTCCAAGTAGGACTAACAGTGGCTACAACCCACAGTATTTTTAATGCATTTTTCTCACGGCACATACACACATATTGTTGTAAGTAATATGCTTGTTTTGTATATGTTTTATCCTGAAATATGAATTTTTGTATGCATTTTGATACCTTTGCACCAAGAACACTGTGACTAAATTCAGAGAAGTATAAAAATCAATTGATAATTGTGTTCTGACCCACATATCAGCCCAGGAAGTCCAAGTAAAGTCTGTTTGCTTAAAAACATAGACCAAACAAAATCTCAAGCACCCCTAAGTTGGGATGTCATGGACACCTGACTGGGTCCGGGAATCCATCCGGCTCCCCCACCTGCACCCCCAGACCATGTCCTCTTAGACTCTGGCCTCACTTGCCCCTGCTCGTGCCTTCCTGGATGCTACCCACATTCACCCAGACCCTGTCCGGTGAACACTCGCCATTTTGCCAACTTGTTTTTTTGTGAAAAAAAAGTAGCTCAAAAATGTACATCTTTAAATATGTGCAGATTCAGGCTGGGAAAGCTTCATCTATGCAATCATAAAAAAACCAAGTTGGCAAAATGGCGGGTGCTTGCCAGATTGGACCCGAGGTGACTGTGGGTGGCTCGCCGAACTTGTGGGGGCTCATGTGCAGGTCGGGGGGGCTGGAGTGGGGGCGGCGCTTCAGCGGGCTCCTGCCAATCCTGGACAGGGGTGGGTTCACACATCCCTACCCCTAAGATCCATCAGGACCTCTTTCCTTGTGCATACCTGAAGCCTCCAAGGAATACCCCAGGGCTGCCAAAAATACCATTTGAAAAAGGCACCAGGGAGGGGGGAGAAAACACTGTCTGGATTACATAATGCTGCATTTTGAAGGAAAGCGGGGGAGGGATTCATCTGTAGTCATTCTTGGAGGGGGAGGGGTGCCAGTGCAAAGGGCGTGTGCAGAAAATCTTGCCCGAATGTTAGTCAAATTGCAAGAAACAGAACACAGCGACACAGCCCTGGCTGAAAGAAACCAGCAGTTATCTGCAAAGTTGCAGCTTGCTTCCATTCTGCACTGTGCCAAATATTCCAAAGAGAGAGCAAAGCCTCGATGAGAGGTTTCAGAATAAAGCATTGGAATTCGGCAAACGAATGCAAAAGGGGATGATTTCTATTTGCAGTGTAGATTTGCCTACGTTAAAGAGCTCGATCCATACTCCCTTGCTGCCCTATATACTTCTCCCTTTCTCTCTCTATCCCACTGTACCCCACTCCATTCAAATCCCTCCACAAAACCCAGGATTCCTACAAAGCCCTTGGCCAAACCCCTTCATCTTCCTCATCCAACAACAATCTTTAACTGCCTGTTTTATACTGCAAACCCTACATCTGTTTATTCTATTTTAGATAATCACCCCCCAAAATAGTGGGATTTGTAGCCCAGTGAGAATGATGAAAATTCTTTGATGATGATCCCTAACCCCATCATAAAAATACAGTTCTAAGATGTCCAGGCATTGGTAACCTGTCACATTGATTTCTACAGTGCCAGGTGTGTCGCATCCTACGTTGATTCCACATTGATCCTACATTGGATTCAGACCGCCCAATGTTTAATGCATTTTTTCTGCATTTTTATTTTTAAAATCCATGTTTTTGAATGCCTTTTCCCATAACTATGTGCATGTTAGTGCACACTTTTGCAAATGCACACTCACCTTCCACTTTGAATAAAATATTTTTGTGAGCATTTCTGCAAATATATTTTTGTGTTAATTTTTCTGAAATTTACACTGTGAGTGTGTTGGCTTTTGTTGTTGTTGGTTTTGTTGTTGTTAGTTTGCTCTTTTTTTACAACCTGGATTACATACTTTGGAAATGTACAGTAGCAAATGGAATTCCATTTCATGTTGAAGTTTGGGAACTGTGAATTTGGTATACCAAAGGAATTCTCACCTATCCTTAATAAGGATGGATGAACAAGCGATGTTGGAATATGCCAGGATTTTCTGAACATCATCTTGCCACTTGTCTTGAGCCTGATCCCCGTTCACATTTCTGCTCTCTGTTCGCTCTATGGAAACGGGAAACTTGTGCAAATCGAGCAGTGATTGAACGGGAGATTTGCGCAAACCTCCCCAAATGTGTGCAAGTCTCCCCAAATTTGTACAAATTTCCTCCATTGACTCAAGCAAGGCTGATGCAGTCTACTGGGGAAATTCGCACAAATCGAACTGGGAATCAGGAACAACACGGAAGTGAGTACTTGTTCGAAAATTTGGGAATATGTTTGGCGGACACATGCTCACTCTTGTGCTAGTATTTGGAACTTGAAACAGGGCATCCTCACATGTTTTGCAAGCAAAACTGAAATTCTCATGCATCCTTATTTGCACCCCGGAAAGTTGTACTCAGATGCATATTTCCTCTGAAGATGGAGGTTCACTGAACTATGATGGCTAAATGCCATTGAGACACCTATCCTCCACAACTGTATCTAGTTTCCCCTTAAATCCATCTTCACCAGTGAGCGTGAATGACAGCAAATTCCACCAGTTACCTCTTTTTGTCTGCTTCAGCTGATCAGTTTCCCAAGTTTTCTAAAACACACACAGAGACACACACACGCTGGCATGGCTTATCCTCCTCCCTGCCCTGTCTCCAACTTCTCACCCACAGTATGGCCCATTGCGATTGGTGGATCAGGATCTACCTCAGCCTTGTAGCATCGACTTCACAATAGCAGCCTCAGATGACCCCTGCCAGAGACTGTCCCAGCCCAGATGCAAGCTGCACGCTGGCCTTCAAAGAGGCATTGCCTACGCTGGATTGAGAAGCAAGCTAGCTAAGATGTTGGTAAGGGTTCAAGGCAGGCTCACATCTCCCCTCAAGGATTTCCTCCCTCCCCCGTTCCTCTTGGCTTGTCTCAGCCCACTCACTCCCCAATCCTCTTTACTTTCTAATCCAACCTGCCCCCACCTGATAGCCTCCAGGTATTTTGTTGGACTGCAACTCCCATCAGCCTGAGCCATCATGGGGGTTACAGGCCAAAATATACAGAAGAGAAAATGCCCAGAGAAATGCATTGATTAGGATAATGCTCGCAGAAAATGCCCAGAGAAATGCATTGATTAGGGTAATGCTCGCAGAAAATGCCCAGAGAAATGCATTGATTAGGATAATGCTCACAGAAAATGCCCAGAGAAATGCATTGATTAGGGTAATGCTCGCAGAAAATGCCCAGAGAAATGCATTGATTAGGATAATGCTCGCAGAAAATGCCCAGAGAAATGCATTGATTAGGATAATGCTCGCAGAAAATGCCCAGAGAAATGCATTGATTAGGAAAATGCTCGCAGAAAATGCCCAGAGAAATGCATTGATTAGGAAAATGCTCGCAGAAAATGCCCAGAGAAATGCATTGATTAGGAAAATGCTCGCAGAAAATGCCCAGAGAAATGCATTGATTAGGAAAATGCTCGCAGAAAATGCCCAGAGAAATGCATTGATTAGGAAAATGCTCGCAGAAAATGCCCACAGAAATGCATTGATTAGGATAATGCTCGCAGAAAATGCCCACAGAAATGCATTGATTAGGATAATGCTCGCAGAAAATGCCCAGAGAAATGCATTGATTAGGAAAATGAGCACAAATACCTACAGATTTCCATACAGTTTTTAATAACAGTAATAATACTACTACTTTTCACAGAAGCTCTCAGGGACCACATCCCAGTGGTGGGCGTGGCCAGAGGCAAAGGGGGTGGGGCCAAAAGCTGCCAGGAACTCAGCCTCTGGAGAGGCTTTTCTTTAGCTTTAAGGTCCTGCTCACCCTCAGCCACTTTCACTGCCCTTTTCTGTACCTTTTCCAGCTCCCTGACATCCTGTTTGTGTCAGGGTGACCAGAACAATACAGTGTGTTCCAACTGTGACCATATCTTAGATTTCTATAATGGCCTGGATGGTTGCAAACCCTTTCTTAATAATTCCAAGCATCGAACATTCCCTCTTTAATGCCATAGCATACTGAGCTCACGTACCTGAGATCTCTTCCCTTGGTAGTTACAGGCAATTTAGACTCCATCATTGCATGTGAGTGGGCAGAAATTATTCACATTTTGTCCAGCTGCGCGGCACTCGCATTTTCTCCTGTTATTTGTCATTTGACTCAACACTTACCCAAGTTTGGAGAGATTCTGTGGGGAGGGATGTATGTACGAGACAAACCTGGGCTTCTCAAAGTTCTCCATCTTCCAACTCAAACCTCATTCCATCTTAGGGATGGACGGACTCACCTCCATCCGCTCCATTCAGTGGTCGATGAGCAATCCCTGTTGCCCACCTGCGGGAGCTGCATGGCGGGAGCTGCAGGTGCCGTTTACTTCTGCATATTTAAACTTGATTCTATGGCTGCCTTAAAGGGGTAATGCCTCAAAATTAAAGTGTAAAGGGCCCTTTACACTGAAATCTTGAGGCATTACCCCTTTAAGGCAGCCATAGATGCAACATTAGATCTGCAGAAGTAAACTAAGCTGAGATGCACAATCTGTGCGCACAATTGTGGCTTGGTAAGAGCATGGGTGGGCCCACAGCACTTTTCACCGGTCGCTGAGTGTGGAAGTGAGCCCCCTACAGCCTGGCAAGTGGGACTGGGAGGCCAGACAGGGGGGAGTTCATAAGAATCCACTCACTCCTCAGACTCCTGTGCCATCCCCATTCCATCTCATGTCCATATCAGATTGCAATGTCCATTGCTTTCTTTGCACATGAAAATTAATGCAGGATTATTTTTAATCTCTAGTTAAAAATAATTTTAAGTAGAGATTATTTTTAATCTCTAGTTAAAAATAATGTGCATTTTTGTGCATTCTGTTTTTGATTGGTTTGCTGATTGATTGAGAAAGGGGATGGGACAGATATCCGTGAACACATGCAAAATGGGCATGGGTTGGAACTGCAGTGATCTGCCACCAATATTTGTTCTGATGATGAAAACGACATATATGCCACTCTGACATTGGAAGAAAAATGCATCAAAAATTTAATAATTTAAAAAAAATCAATGATGTTACTAGTCTGACATTTTTTGGTGACAAATTATTTGGAAAGAGAATCCAAGCTGATTGTGAAGAATTCTCACAGGTAGGGATGTATGAGAAATTTATTTCAGTTCATTTTTGATCAGGACTTTGATCACCTTCTGGACTGAACACAACTCAGATGCAATTTGAGGGCCAAGTCCATATATTTCTAAGCCTGCAATGCGATTTGCAGAAACCCCCCTCCCCAAATTACATTTGACAGCATGGGTGCATTTGAAAAATGTGCACGACAAAATGTGCACTTTTGAAAAAAAGCACACAAACTCACTTTTATCAATGGGAGAAGAATGTGTAAATTTCAGAGATATGCACAAATGATGCATATATTTGCAAAAAAAAATACACAGGGAAATAATTAATTTTCCAATTCACACAGAGCAAGTGGTGATTGCAATTGCAAACAGGAACTGTATGCATTTTACCCCAAAGTATGCATTTTGGTACACACTCTGCTCTAAAATGTGTTTTTGTGTGCAATTTACCCTCAACGATTCATTTCTGCGCACATTTTGTGCATAGAATCACAGAATCCTAGGGTTGGAAGGGGCCTCCAAGACCATCGAGTTCAACCCCCTGCTCAGTGCAGGAAGCCTGATTCCCAGGCGGTCTCCCATCCAAGTACTAACCAGGGCTGACCCTGCTTAGCTTCCGAGATCAGACAAGATCGGGCACATCCAGCCCTTTGAAATTCTGTCCCAAAGTTCAGAGAAGAGCAAAACCCAGAGGATCAGGACATTCTAATCTGTGTATTGGACCCAGAAGTGTAAATCAGGACAGCTCACTTAAAAATGCATACCGGAGAAAATCTTCAAACATCCCTAACAACAACCCTGTGAGGTGGGTTAAGCTGACAGTGAATGACCCAAGGTCATCCAGCAAACTTTGGAGTGGAACCAGAACCTAGCCAGGCCTATAGTCAGAAATGTCATAAAGCAAGTTGACAAAATGCCACATAGAACTGATCTATGGAATTCACGACCACAAGGTGCGTTGATGGCCAGTAGCATTCTCAGCACATCCATGGAGGAACGTAAGAAGAATGCTATGGATAGCTTTGTGCCATGGTAGTTAATGGAGCATCAGCATTCAAAGGCTGTCTGTAGTTGAGTACCAGATACTGAGGCTGAACAAAAGAGGGAGGCCATAACTGTTTAAATTGTATGTGCATTTTTAATAATAATAATAATAATAATAATCAGAATTTGACTTTCTCCCCAAATTTGAATTATTTTCAAATTTTGACACACACCCCTTTGAATGCTGCAATTTAAAATCTGATTTTGAAAGGAGCGCTCAAAAAACAAGACCCATAAATCTGAAGTCAGTTAAATCTGGATCAGCATCAGTTTTAAAAGAAATGATTTTAGCTTCAACATTAATAGCACTTTTGCCTTATTTATTTCATTTCATTTCATTTTTATGCTACCCCATCAATGAGGCTCTCTGGGCGGTTCACAAAAATGAAAACCACAAAACGCAGCATAAAATAATATAAAATATGGAAGCTTAAAACCACAGCATCACAGCACCACCAGCATAGCACCTGGCAGTAGGGATGTACGAAACACCTGGTTTCGTCCAGGGACATCCGTGGGGGGGGGAGGCGCTCCGTCCCTCCCCCCGAAATCCTCGACGGGGGGGAGGCGATCTGTTCCTCCCCCCCAGAATCCTGCCTGGCCGGCTCCGCTCTGCGGCCAGGCTGCAGAGCTGCCGGCTGGGCCAACCCACAGCGGGGCCTCCAGCCGCTGCTGGGCTGCTGCGGATGCAAATGGCGTCCAGAGTAGGGGACGCCATTTGCATCCCTATGGTAGCCCATGATAGGCTATGTAAATATTTACGTAGCCTATCACGGCTAAAGCAGGGATGCAAATGGCGTCCCCTGTGCCATTTGCATTCCCGCTTTAGCCGTAATAGGCTACGTAAATATTTACGTAGCCTATCACAGCTAAAACGGGAACGCAAATGGCATAGGGGATGCCATTTGCATCCCTGCTTTAGCTGTGATAGGCTACGTAAATATATACGTAGCCTATCATGAGGCCGGCGTAGGGACGCAAATGGCGGCTGCTATGATGGCTGCCATTTGCAGCTGCAGCAGCCCGGCAGCAGCCGGAGCTGCTGCCGCCGGAGCCGCCGCCGCCGCCGCTGGAGCCGAAGCCACATCTGGAGCTGCAGCCAGGTAGGCTCCGTTTCACGGGGCTTTCTCAGGGTGGAGGGGCGGGGGGCTCCGTTCCGCCATGGATTTCGGGGGGCTGAATTCACTGGAATTCAGCCCCCCTGGGATCTGTGACAGAATTCTCTAACATCCCTACCTGGCCACAATGCAGAGGTTTAAAATACAGATTTAAAACACCAGAGCTAAAAGATCAGGAAGCTAAATGCTAAAATGGCATACTTTGCTTAGGGCAGACTTTCCTTTCCTTCACAATTAAAACAAACAAACCGATGATGGGTAGGGATGGTGTGGTAGTCTGAGGAGGGGGTGGAGTTTGATGGACCACCACCCCATCCCGCCACTCAGACCCTGCTCGCCAGGCTGTGGGGGCCTCACTTGCCCGCTCAGCAACCGCTGGGAAGTACTGTCAGGGCGTCCGTCCCCTTACCAAGCTGTGATTGTGCACACAATCACAGATCAGTTACTTCTGCATATGTGAAGCCATATGTCTATGGCAGCCTTAAAGGGGGAATGACTCAAGATTACAACGTAAAGGGCCCTCTCGCCTGCCATCTTGAGTCATTGCCCCTTTAGGTCAGCCGTGGATACCACTTTACACACGCAGAAGTAACCCGTGTGAGGAAACCCTTCCTTTTATCCATCCTGAATCTCCCACCAGTCAGCTTCATGGGATGACCCTGGTGGGTTGTAGTATGATGAGAGAGGGAGAAAAATGTCTCCCTCTCCACATTCTCCACAGCAGGCATCGTTTTGTAGACCTCTATCATATCCTGAAGTACCAGCGGCCAGTTTTAGGAGGTGTGATCTTCCTCTTAGCAATTTGCCAGAAAAGGTTGATCCCGCCCTGTCTTGGGGCAAAAAAGCACATTGTAGCCCAAGGCAGCCATTTTCATAGTGGTGTTGCAGCTGTTTTGGAGAAAATGTTATGACCCTCCACTGTGTGTGTGTGTGGGGGGGAATCAGTGCAGACCTAGATATAGATTTGTATATTAATTGTTTTGCATGCAAATTTACATTAGGAGGCTATGCTTGTTATGCTCTCCACCCAAAGAAAGAAGCAGGGAGGTACTCAGGATGCTATTTGTGTGCAAGATTCTAAGGGAAGTGATGAATATTCTGTGTTTCCTTGGCAGGTGGAAATGCTCCAATGGTTACATGGGGGCAGAGAGGTAGTGCAAGCCGGCCGTTGATGGTGCCCCACTGAGACAAAAATGAGACTGGGATGGAGAATGTTCCTTACATCGCAGGGGGAACCGGACACAGAATGTGTCTTTAAAAGAAGGGGGGGAAGCCTTCAAATAGCTAATTTCAAACTTTCGTGTGGGTGAATGGTTCTTCATGAGCAAAGCTGTTGCTGGAGATAAGAAGGCGAGCAAAGCCAAGCTCTCTCCTGGGCTATTTGTGCCCCTGCATTTGGAAATATACATTATACAATCATGGAGTGGGGAGGAACCTTGGAGAATATGCAGACTATTGCTATCAAGATTATCCTTGCTCAATGGGAGAACTGCCAATTTTCGAGCTTGCCAAAATCCTCCGAAATTAATTTTGAAGCTCATTTCGGCTCACCTGCATTTTCGTTTCCAACTCACTGAAATGAGAAAAGTGTGTCGTTCGTAAGGGAAAAGCACATTTCTGTACTTCCCCCAATTGACTAAGGGCGTAATCCTATGGGGATAGGCGGCCGCCTCTGAACTCAGAGGTGACCGTGTATCCAATGCAGGGCAGGAGAAGCGCAGAGGGGCTCATTCCCTTTGCGCTTCTCCTGCCCTATATTTGCGGCTAGAGAGCCGAATTCGGCTGTCTAGCTGTGGGACGGCGGAGCAGGGGAGGAGGCTGCTGGACAACACATACAATGTGTCATACTGGCAGTTCCGCCTTCACCGCCCTGGAATGCCCCCCAGAACTCCCCGATTTGGCCGCTCCATGCTCCTCTTCAGAGCACAGAGCTCGGGGTTGTTCCATGCTGCTTGTGAGGCAGTGCAGAAGGGGGGAAGGTCAGTTCTCCAGGAACTGACCTCTGAGAGTGGGCTCCAAAGTTGGTTCCTGGAAAACCAGATATCCTATGGCCATCTAGCTGCTGACTAGTGGCCATAGGATTGCTCCCTAAAGCATGAAAATGTGTACTTTTTTGAAAAATCAGCATTTCAAAGAGTGCATTTTCAGATAGATAGATAGATCGATTGATCGATGGATAGATAGATAGATAGATAGATAGATAGATAGATAGATACACATTTTTTGAATGTACTTGAAAATTTGGGGATTTGCAAACAGTCCTGTAAAAAAGGGGGGGGGGCTCCTGTTCATGTTTGCATTTGGCATTGCCAACAGATCATCTCCACATGATTTGCAAACAGAATTTTTTTTTGTAATCCCTGGTCCTAACACTATCTTGGCAGCCTTAAAGAGCAGGCCACTGTAACTGTGAAGCACCCCAACCTAGGAATGGGCGATTCAAGTTCACCAGGATTTTCTGAATATTGTCTTGCCACTCATCTCTTCTCTCCTGTTTGTGTTTGCGATTGCTGCAGTGATTGAAGAGAAGATTTGCACAAATCTCCCCAATTTGTGCAAGTCTCCGCAAATTTGCACAATTTCCTCCATAGATTAAAATGGGCCTGATTCTTTCTACAGAGGAAATCTGCACAAATTAGCAGATTGGCACAAATCGAACTGGGATTTGAGAATGAGACAAACACGAACATGTGTTCAAGAAGTTAGAAATATTTTCGGCAGACATGCGCTTGCACTCGTGCTTGCGTTCTGAGCTTCGAAGGATGCATGCCCCTGTGTTTTGCAAGCAAAAACAACATTCTCTACCCCTACCCCAACCCTATTTCTAAATTGCATGGTCTCTCCGCAGGGGAAAACAGCAGCAATGCCCATCCCTGTCCCCCAGAGACAACGGCAGGATGTCTTCTACTGCCCATCTGGGTACCAGTCGGAGCACACTCTGTTCCATACCACCCGGGTAATCAAGTATGTCTTTTTGGATGGGAGTCAGAACATTGTTCCATTGTCACACACCTCACCCAACTTTGAGTCCCACGTTGGCTACCTGGACTCAGCCAAGGGCTACTACTACCCTTTTGTCATGCCTGACCACCAGAGCCTGGCCAGCTCCTGCTGGGTGCCTGACCTTGAGCGCCTTCCCATCTTTATCACTCTCTCCAAGAGCCAGGAGAAGTCCAGCGGCGGCTGGGGATGGCCCCTCTTCTCTCGGGACAGGCTGCCCATTTTCCGTCAGCTGTGTGGAGAAGCGGCAGTGGCCGCACCCCAGAGCCAAGAGAACATGGTGAGGCCCAAAACCACAAAGGGCCAGCCAGAGACGCCTGAGGAGGGAGAAGAACAGGGAGCAGGGAAAAAGCTGGAGAGAAAGGAGGAGGAAGAGGAAGAGGAGGAGCAGGCGGAGGAGGAGGAAACTGGAAGCTGCGTGCCCTAGACGATTACCACGGAAAGGGAGGCAAAGCTCTAAGGGGCTTTTTCTGTATTCACAATAAAATCTGTGGTGCCAATGATCCTCGCCCCCCCCATAGTTTATAAATCGATGGACAACTCTGGGGTGTGAAAGGGTGTCCTGCCTTTGTACACTTTGGAGAAATGAGGCTACCCAAGCCTTTCAAAAAGGATTTATTTATTTCTTATTTACAGCATCTGTACACTGCTCCACATCTATACAGATTCTGGAGTGGTGAACGATACGTGGGTCTGTATGTTGGGTGCTGTTTTTATTCTGCAATTTGAATATTTCTATTATATTTTAATGTGTTCTATTGTTTAAACCTATTTTAAATGGTTTTCGTAAGCCCCCTTGAGTGACATTTTTGGTAGGACAGGCTCCAAATCAAATGAATGAATAATCCTTTGACTCCTCCCCTTTGCCTTTGGCCCTGCCCCTTTTGTCTTTGGCCCCACCTGCCCCTGGAATCCAGCCCCCAAGAGCTTCTCTGAAATGGAATTTGCCCCTCAGTCTGAAAGAGGTTTGACGCCTGTACTGTAAATAAAGGGTAAGATTTTATTGTCACATCCTGCCTCCCTTTGACTTTCACCATTGCATTTTTAACTCACAGCTTCTTCCCCTGATCAGACTTCAGGGGAAGGAGGTACAGAGGTTCACATGGGCCACCAATTAGATCCTCACTTCACTATGGCTCTTCCCTTCATGGGAGGGGCCATAGCTCAGTGTGATAGAGCAGAAGAGCACATGCTTTGCAGCCAGTCCCAGGTTCGATCCCCAGCCTCTCCAGGGTGGGCTAGGAAAGAATCCCGACTGAAGTCCCGGAGAGCCACTGCTGCCAGTCAGTGTCAACAATACTGGACTAGATGGACCAAGGCTCTGACTCAGTCTAAGGAAGCTTCCGATGTTCCCTGTGTTCCCTAAGAGATAATGGGAGTTGTCAGAGCTCTGAAGGATGTGCGTGTGTGTGTGTGTGTGGTGATTTATGGAGTAAAGGAGCTATATTCTCTGCAAAGTTACATTTTCATGTAAATTGTTGAAAGATTTAAATGGTTTCCATTAAGAAAGGTCACCAGGTCCGCTTGGAGGGCTAAATTAGACTCTTTTGCACCAAACCATAATATCGTCAGTAAAAGGAAATATATAAAGAGTGTCTGTAATTGCTTTTCGTCTTTCTCTCCCCCCCCCTCCATTCTTTCTCGTTCTCTCACTTTTCCTCCCTGAGCTCCAGGACCTACCTTGGCTTGAACCCAGCCGGCCTCTCACCATATTTGGTATCTCCTCCAATGCATGCGTTATAATCGCAGGCAGGTTTCTGCACGCAGGTCCTTGGAGGCACGGATAAATGTGGAGGCAGCAAGCACAGTTAATTAGTTAACGAAGAACATGCAAAGGCTTCCAGGGGCCTTGTTGCTTTCAAAACAGTCCCTCGGAGGGGCACGTTTCTCTTTTGTGTGTCTGTCCTGAAAGGATGACTCTGCACGCCTGTTGCTGGGCAATGTGAATGGGGCTGTTGCACGCATGGCCCGCTTGTAGGCTTCCCATTGGGGCAGATGGCTGGCCACTGTGTGAAGACCATGCTGAATTAGATAAGCCTTTGTTCGGATCCAACATGGCTCTTCTTATGTTCTTAGTTAAAGGGGCCTTATGACCAGCCTGGAACAACATAGCTTGCCAAGCCAAATATAGAACCCCATCCCTGGAAGGCAGGATGGGGAACCTCAGTCCCTGGGAAAAATCTGGACCTCCTAAGATCCTGCTCTTGCCCTCCAGAGTTCTGCAGAAGACTACACCCCTTCTCCTGGCACCACCCCCTTTCCCCCAACCACAATTTGGGTGGTGGCTTCCTGACTTTTGTGCAGTTTTCCCCCATTCTACAACATTGAAACACTTATCCTGAGCCGCCTCAAACAAGGTGCCCTCAGCCCCCCAAACCAGCAAAACTGAGACCTGGGTGGCAAACAGGGACAGGTTAGTCTCTCCAAGTTGTGCCCAGGGGGTTGTACTCCCCTTGAAGGAGGAGATTCATAGTTTGACGGTCCTCCTGGAGCCATTTCTGATCCTTGAGGCTCAGGGGGCTGTTCAGCTGGAATCTGGCTTCCTGTAACTTGAGCCCATTGTCCCGTGTGCTGCACTCTGGGATGATCCAGAAGAGATCATCCCAGAGTGCAGGAAGGTGGGAAGCAGACTCATCATGGTTTCAGTCATCCATGCTCTGGTGCCCTCCAGTTAGACTACTGTAATGTACTCTATGTTGGGCTGTCCTTGGAGACTGTTCAGAAGCTGCAGTTCGTGCAAAATCGCATTTTGCGATTGCCATTTCATTTTTCAAAAAGTAGTGACCACAGAGCTACATGAGGCTGCCGGGGTGAGTGCAAGCTGCTTGCTGAGCACAGGAGGGGCTCGAGCGCAGTCCAGGGACCAGCACATGGGGGGCAGGCACTGGGCAGGTGACCGGAGAACCCAGATGGGGGTGGGGTTGCACATCCCTAGTGTACTAATTTGCTGTACATGCCCACACACTTAGAATCAATTCTGAACTTAATAGCAAACTTAATAGCAAATTACATTGATCCAGGCTTATTCCAAAGGTGAGCTTTATAGATGGATGAGTTTTGACCGATGAGCTGACTCATTGCAAAATTCAGCAGCATCGCTTTTTTCAACAGGCATTTTTTCCCCATCAAGGAGCTGACATTTTTATGCTCTCTGACACCTCCACGGCTTTTTAGCTGCAGCTCCCATCTCTTTTTAAAAAATGGTTTAAAGTTGCTCCATTTTAATTAGCATGCTTGCTGTTTGTTCTTGTAAATTCTATGTTGTGAGATGCCTCAAATGTTTCTCTAGAAGCAGAAATGTGGGGTCAAAGTTTTCCCAGGGAAAAATGTCAAACAAATAAACCTATGTGGTGACTTCAGTGAAGCTCACTCCCAGGAAAGAACGCACAAGATAGCAGACGTGCTGAACCTAATGAACTGGGTAATGGCCTAAGGTCAGCAGCTCTCTGTGTGTGATGATGGTGGTGGTGGTGGTGGTGGTTGGACGGGTGGTGGTGTGCAGCCCTCCAACTTTTACCACAGCAGCATGGATCCAGGAGGGATCTCTTCATATGGTCTTACCTTCTTAAGGTCACCCAATGATTTGAAACAGGCCTTCCTACTTAGCTCCCATTTTCAAAGGTCGTCTTTTGCTTCAAATCACTATTTCTTTCCACTCCATTTGCAGACTTGGTTTTTCCAGTTGTGCTCCTTTCAATCCATCTGCAAGTTTCTTTCCCGAAGGAGATGTCTATGTTTTCTCTCTTCCTAACTCACCTACTCAGTCTGTCTTGAAACTGTCACAACTTATCCTTTCCATGTCTCCGTATTTGATTGTTTTTTCAATCCCTTTCTCCCATCTTAATTCTTTTGCCACTGGTAACCTTCATGCCCAGGAATGGAAACCAGCCCTCTCTCAACACAGTCCTTGTCGCTTTAATTGTTCTGCTTTGGAATGACCGTATTGAGGTTGTAACAAGAGCATTCAAGTGTTCTGCTCAAATCCTTCCACAAGTTCCACCAGACATAATTATTTCTATTTCTTTGCGGGAATTTGCCAGGTTTTTTCTTTCTTTCAAAAGGAGAGATGGTTGACATTAGCTATATAAACAACATCAATATTCATAGTGCACATAGGGGTGGAGATGGTTGTCTTTGTTCTTTGGGATATGTTGTTAGACATGAGCAATTGGTACAGATTTTACAGGTAAACTCTTAATTGAAAATCTAGCAAATTCTGTAGCATCCTGCGTGTGCTATATGAAGCCCCAGGTTCTTAAACCAATAAAGAGTGTGTGAGGGTAATCCCATGGCCGCTAGAGTGTTTTCGGTTTCTGGGAACCAAGCTTGGAGCCAGGGCTCTGGGCTTGGTCCCCAGGAACCATGCTCCCCTCCCCCGCAGCCTTGTAGGCAGCGTGGTTCTCCCCTGTCTCCGTGCTTTGTAACTGCAGTGAGGAGTGGGTGAAAAGGGAGCATTCCTGGGGGTGGGGAGGGGACGACTCCATGGAAGCATTGTTACGATGCTTCCTATGCACCATCCAGCCACCCCCTCCCACTCCCAGTCCCCAGGTAGACAGCCAAAATCAGCGGTCTAGCTGCAAATGTAGGGTGGCCAGAGCACAGATGAGAGGACCCCTCCATACTCCACCCACCCTGCATCGGAGAGTTGGCTGCCTCCAAATTCCGAGGTGGCTGACTATCTTGATAGGATCACACCCTGTGGCACCTTAAAGACTAACAGTGTTTCATTACAAAGGCATGAGCTTTCGTTGGCTAAACCCACCTCGTCAGATGCAGGAATGGATAGAAACCAGATGGGAAAGTCTGTTACAGGCAGGTAGAAAGCAAACCTTCCATTTCAGTTGAAAGGGACAACTGCAATATTGACGAAAGTGGATTGCAAGATGGGACTTGGACTCTACACACTGGAATGACTGAGCCATTCAGACGATCGGCACAAAATGGCAGCTCAGCCTCTTCCGTGAAGAACGATTTTGCACAAATGGCAGCTGTAAAGAGCCCCATTTATGTAACATTACAGGCACCATTTCGACCGTCTTTACAGAAAAGGCCAAGCCACCATTTTGTGCAGAATGGCGGAGCAGCAGGACCCTGAACACTGAGCACCCACGGACCGCCCGGTGGCTCGCCGTGCTCAGCAAGTAGAGTGGAGTGTCCAGTCGGGGTCCAGTGAGCGGCGTGGACAGGGATGAGTTCGCCCATCCCTAGTTGCATGTCTGGGTTCCAGTTAGGGATGTGAGAAATCCCAGTTTGGGTTCCTGAGCCCCCGAGCTTTCCTCCTGCTCGCTGGCCCTCAGGGGCTGCAGTTGAGCACCCCCCCCCCGTGCTTGTTGAGCATCCCACAACTTACCTGGGCCTGTTCGTCTCTGTGCTGATCGCCATTAAAAAAAAATGGTGATCAGCAGCACTTGCCCATAGAGCTATATGCAAAATAGCATTGTGAATCTCCCATAGACTCTAGTTCACAGAACTATTTGGTGTATTGCTCTATGGGCAAGTGCTGCTGATCGCCATTTTTAAAAAAAAGATTGCGATCGGTGCAGAGATGAACAGGCCTGGGAAAGTTACAGGCTGCTCATCGAGCATGGGGGGGGGCGCTCGACTGCAGCCCAGAGGGCCAGCGAGCAGGAGGGAGCTTGGTGGGCACAGCTTGGCAGGCCAGCAGTTCATCAAATTTGCGAACCAAAACGGGAGCCCGCAACATCCCTAGTTCCAGTGTTGTTGTCTGTTTAGGGTAATCCATTGCTGTATGTGAGCAACTTGAGAGACTGCCAGGTTGTTTCACATTTCACTGAAATGAGTCTGTTTCTGGTCGGTGCCAGTTTCACGGGTATTCAGCAGTGAGTCCATTCTGCCCTATTCCTACATTAGTCCTTGAATTCCCACAGAGGTTTGCATTTATTCCCATTAGGGATGTATGAGAAATCTGTTTCCGTTCATTTTTTAGCAGGGTTTTACCCAGCTCCCTCCTTCTGGACCAAACACTGACCCAGACAAAATGAATCTTCAGCTGACGTCTATACAGTTCTGAGCCTGCAATGTGATTTACAGACTAAAACAAATGTGCTCAACAGCATGCGTAGATTCAAAAAAATGTCCATGAAAAAATTGTACATTTGGAAAAAAATGGGCATGAATACACTTTACTCAATGGGGGAAATAATGCAAACATTTCAAAGATGCACAGACCTGATGTGCAGATTTAGAAAATATCCAAGGAAATACACACAGATTTTCATGGGAAAAGAAGAAAACAGCTAGCAATCTGATACCAACTTGAGTCAGAACAAGCATCAAGGTGGAATTCAGAGAACCTTGGTGAGCTCAAGTTTTGCTGAGTCACACATCCCTAACTCCTATACATGTTGCGTACAACTTACCCGACTATATGCATTCTTGCATGTAAGTTTTGAGGCTAAAACTGTATTGTGAAATTTGCATAAGTGTGCAGTCTGAAGGATAACTGTGTTTTGATCCACATTTTAGTCCAAGAAGTGTTTCTTGCTAGTTGGCTCAAACATGTGGGCCTGAGCTTCGGGTTTCTTTTCTGGTGCAGTTCAAAATTTCAGTTTTGACCCATAAAGTCTGAAATGGCTAGGGATGCTGCAAGAGCCCAGGAAAGGGGTGGGGTCCAGCAGACTCCCGCCAATCGCACGATCTTCCTTCCTTGCAAGGAGCAGAGAACATGCAGTTGCTGGGTGACTCCTGCCCTTGTGGCCTATCAAGCCTGCATGGTCTCCTCCCATGCAAGGAAGGAGGCTGTGCAGGCTTGACAGGCTGCCGGTTGCCTCCCACCAATTGCACATCCTTCCCCCCTTGCAAGGAGCTGAGAATGTGCAGTCGGTGGGTGGTGATGGGGACTCCGGCGGCCACCATTTTTGCACACAACGGTGGCTCACTTTGAAGGTGGGCAGCCACACAGCTTCATGGGGCCCTCACCGGGCTATCTAGAAGCTTGCGTGGCACTGTGAGCAGGGGCAGGCTGTGGCAGTGGCTTGGTGAGCACCCCACGAATCCAGGTGCCAGTGAGTCTGTCCATCCCTAGAAGTGGCCTGGGACTGAAGCATCTGAAGGGCTGTTTTCTCCCACACATATCTGATTTCCCACTCAGAACTTTCTCTCGGTCCATCTAGGGATGTTAGAGAATTCCGCCACGGATCCCAGAGAGGTCGAATTCCAGTGAATTCAGCCCCCCGGAATCCATGGCAGAATGAACCAACCCGCCCCACCACCCCACGAAAGCCCCGCGAAATGGAGCCTACCTGACTGCTGCTCTGGCAGCGGCTCCGGTGGTGGATGAAGCAGTCGTGGCAGTGGCGGCGGCGGCTCCGGCCACTGCTGGGCTGCTGCGGCCGCAAATGGCAGCCATCATAGCGGCCACCATTTGCGTCCCTACACCGGCCCATGATAGTCTATGTATATATTTACGTAGCCTATCACGGCTAAAGCAGGGACGCAAATGGTGTCCCCTACATCATTTGCGTTCTCGCTTTAGCAGTGATAGGCTATGTAAATATTTACGTCCCCTACGCAGAACGCCATTTGCGTCTGCAGCAGCCTGGCAGCAACTGGAGGCCCTTCTGTGGGTTGGCTTGGCCGGTGGCTCCACGGACTGGCCATGGAGTGGAGCCGGCTGGGCAGGATTCCGGGGAGGAGTAGGGATGTCAGAGAATTTCGCCATGAATCTCGGGGAGGCCTAATACCAGCGCATTCGGCCCCCCAAAATTGGTGGCGAAACAGTCTGCCACCCCCCCACACCCCCCCGGGACAGAACTTACATTGTGCGAATGTCCCTGGCGGCGGCGGCGGCGGCTCCGGCGGCGGTGCGGCGGCGGTGCGGCGGCGGTGCGGCGGCAGCCGGTCTTCTGACCAGCTGCCGCCGCCGCCATTTCCAGTAAAAAAAAAAAAAAGTGATAGGCTACGTAAAGGTTTACGTAGCCTATCACGGCTAGATTTTAAAAAAACACCGTGATAGGCTACGTAAATGTTTTGGCATGTCTAGTCTACGTAAACATTTACGTAGACTATGGCGAAAATAAGGGGAATGCAAATAGTGTAGATGCTACGCTATTTGCGTTCCCCTTATTTTCACCATAGTCTACGTAAATGTTTACGTAGACTAGACGTGCCAAAATAAGGAACGCAAATGGCAGCGCCCATGGGCGCCGCCATTTGCATATGTGTGGTTTGTTTGTTTTTTACTCAGCCGTGATAGGCTACGTAAACATTTACATAGCCTATCACGGCTGATTGCAGGGACGCAAATGGCAGCGGCTACGGCTGCCACCATTTGCGTTCCCGGCCAGCCAGGATTTGCGGCGGGAGGGACGGGGTGCCTCCCCCCCTGCCAGAATTTCAGTGGGGAGGGATGGGGCACCTCCCCCCTGGCTAGAATTTCGGGGGGAGGGATGGCGCGCCTCCCCCCCACCGTGAATCAAATTTCAGGCAAGGTAAGTGACTTTCGTACATCCCTAGGGAGGAGGAATGGATTGCCTCCCCCCCATTGAGGATTCTGGGGGGAAGAACAGATTGCCTCCCCCCACCTGCAGACCCCAGTGGAGCCAGGTAAGTGGGGTTTCGTACACCCCTAGACATCCCACCCATCTTTCCAAGTCAGGGCTAGGCCCCTGGATGCCCCCACATATTTCAGACTGCAACACCCATCACCACAGTGGCAAGTGACTATGGGTGGGGGGTTGTTCGAAACAGTTCGAGGGCACTAGGTTCCCTATCCCTTTTCTAAGTTATATCTTACATAATCAATTGTGAGGCCCTTTCCCTCTGGGCTTCCCATTCTCTGGCTCTAACAACACTGGCTCTTGCATAAATAAGGTCTTTGTTGTGTGGACCAGACACCCCGCCCCCCAGCTGCACTAAATCAAAACATATGGCCATGAACATACTCCTCAGCTATAAAACCCCACCATTCTTCCATTTGGGAGCGTCAGGCTTCATCACTGATAAATACATCAAATGGCTACAAATCAGGATTTGGTCATGCTAAATCATTCTGCTATCTCCACCATGAAGCACCCGCTGGTTTCGGCAGTCCCCAGAGTGGAAGTGAGCATGCTCACAGGGAGAAAGTGGAACAACCAAAGAGGAAGCAGCAGAATGCATCCCAGCTAATTTGGCGCCTCCGAGGAGGGAGGCATTGCAGCCCTCTCAAACATGGGGAAGGGGTGGTAAAACAGCTTCCCGTTGCTGTAATTGCAATTTAGAAAGCACCTACAGTTTTAGAAGCACTGTATATGTTAAAATATAGTGGATTGGATCCACATTTACACTGGGTCTACAGCTGTCATGCTCCATCAGGGAATCCATCATCTGTCCTGGGCAGCAGCTCAGGCAAGGAGGCTTGGTGTGGTCAAGATGGCTGGGTCACATCTGGAACTAAGGTTAGGTTTCAGCACCTTGGTCGGCAAATCTGAAACAGAAGAACCAACCAGTGTCTCCAGCAGAGTCTGGGAGCAACTGGCAGGCTTTTGTAGTCAGGCCAGGGGAGTCTCTCTGGAAACTCCACCCCATCAGGGGCTGCATCTGGCTGTTAAAAGGCCAGCCGCCCTTTCCTGCAGGCGTTGGCTTCTCCTAGGGAATGGCAGCTGGAGAAGGAGGGAGCCAGTTGGCGAGCGCTTCCCGGGGTCTCCCTGTTCACTAGAGGAGCCTGAAGTCCGCTCCTCAGAGTCAGAGGGTAGGGGCACCTCCTGGGGGTTGCGTGTACAAGTCATCGGGATGGAGGCAGTGGGCCCCACTTCAGAAGGACCAGGGACTGGTTCTGATGCCTCCACAGGGTCACTGGCACTGGAGGCTTTGGTCTCTGAGGGATGCCAGGCCTGGGCCAGGACAATGGCAGCCCATCCAGCCCCATGAAAATGCAACACAGAGAGCCATGCTGGAGACCATGCTGAAAGGGTGAGCTCTGGTGTAGGGGGCAGCAGGGATCTCCCAAAATTGGGTGGAGACATCTTACGTGAGCAGATGTCAGGTTGGACACTGAGCCCATAGAATCCCAGAGTACTTCTGATTCTGAGGAGGAGCAGCTGCTCCTGGGAGAGGAGCGCGCTCATCCTTCCCAGGGCCAACAGCTGACGGAGATTCCTCCCACCGGCATTCCTAGCTTAGATAGCAGTCCTGGGAGTGACAGAGCGTGGGAAGCAGACTTGATGGACGCGCGACGCCGACGCAGAGAGCGGCGCCAAACGGAGGGCGCGGAAAGGAGGCGTAGTGCCCGGTTGGCGCGCAAACAACGGCTGCGCCCAGAGGCTCCAAGGAAAAAGGGGAGGGACTCTCCCTAGTCCTTAAGTTCAGGGGTCTGCCAGTAATTCCCTTTCAAACAGGGACCAACTGTTCCAACTTAGGGCATAGGTACTCTGCTGCTCATAGCTAGTTGCTAACAGTAGAGTTGTTAAGTTGTAAAAGAGGAATAAAGCTTTGAAAAGAATCCCTTTGTCTGTGTCTGGACTTGGCTACTGGATTAGACTGAGAGAGGCCTCCAAGGAGCCCTTGACAGCTAGGAATCTCTGTCAGCTGTTGGCCCTGGGAAGGATGAGCGCATTCCTCTCCCAGGAGCAGCTGCTCCTCCTCAGAATCAGAACTACTCTGGGATTCTATGGGCTCAGTGTCCACCCTGACAGCAGAGCTGTTTCTCTCCAGGAGGATCCCTCTTACAGGAAGCCGATCCTGGATACAACCCGATATTGTTCCAGCCTGTAGGCTCACAATCTAATAGACATGATACAAAAGGAAAAAAGAAAGGGGAGGGAAGAGGAAAACAAGCATTGGAACAGCTGCTCCATGATTGGACAGTGGACAGGGCCAGGTTGGACTTCCCATGATGTGTGTGTGTGTGTGTGTGTGTGTGTGTGAGTGTTTTCCCCTGGGAAGCAGGGGAACGACAGCAATCACTTCATTTCACTGACCCTTAGTGACCTTCATTTCTCTGATCTTCAGTGACCTCATTGCACAGTCAAAAACTGTTCGCCACCATGACATAATCCCTGACTGGGTGAAAACTAGGGATGTCAGAGAATTCCGCCATGGATCTCGGGGAGGCTGAATGCCAGCGCATTCGGCCCCCCGAAATCGGTGATGGAACGGTTTGCCCCCCCGCCCCCCCCCCCGGGATGGGACTTACCTTGGGCAGATCTTCCTGGCAGCAGCGGCTCCAGCAGCAGTTCAGCGGCGATGCGGCGGTGGCGGCCGGTCTTCCGATTGGCTGCCGCCGCCATTTCCAGTTAAATAAAAGCGATAGGCTACATAAAGATTTACGTAGCCTATCACAGCTAGATTTATAAAAAAACACCATGATAGGCTACGTAAATGTTTACGTAGCCTATCACGGCTGAATTAAAAGAAAAAAACAACGCGCGTACGCAAATGGCGGCGCCCATGGGCGCCGCCATTTGCGTTCCTTATTTTGGCACGTCTTAGTCTACGTAAACATTTACATAGACTAAGAAAGCGAAAGTAAGGGGAATGCAAATAGCATAGCAGGCGTTATTTGCGTCCCTTTTTGATTCACCGTTTTAGCCTATGGAAAGATTTACGTAGGCTAAAACAGTGAATCAAAAAGGGACGCAAATAGCGCCTGCTATGCTATTTGCATTCCCCTTTATTTTCTCCGTCTTAGTCTATGTAAATATTTATTTTCTCCGTCTTAGTCTATGTAAATAGTCTATGTAAATATTTACGTAGACTAAGACGGCCAAAAATAAGGAATGCAAATGGCGGCGGCTGCGGTTTTTATTTTACCCAGAGCCCTCCGCCACCGGAAATCCAGCTGCAGACGGCTCTGGGCCTGGCCGGCTGCTCCGTGGAGCTGCCATGGAGCACAGCTGGCCATGGAGGATTCTGGGGGGAGGAATGGATCGCCTCCCCCCCATCAAGGATTCCGGGGGGAGGGACGGAACGCCTCCCCCCCACCATCAACATAATCTGTGGAAAGGTAAGTGACTTTTGTACATCCCTAGAAACATCCACATGACTAATCTGGGGATGAGGAGGAAGAAAAGACACCCAGACAGCAATAGAGCTAAAGAAACAGCAGCCAGCTGTAATAACAGAGCCAAATACGATCGAATGCAATCTAAGTATTTTGGTGAGAAATTTCAAACAGGGGAAAAAAGAGATGGCTGTCAGAGGAACAGTCGTTCTGCTATAAATGTTTTACAGGTAATATTATAATTCCTGTTCCCCATAAGTTGAAGTAGAAATGATCCACTTTGTATCTTTTCCTAATAGGTAATTATCTCCTTTGATTCTATAACAACAGCAACGAAGAGTTGGCCCGCCTATCTTGCAATAGGAAATAGCAACACAATAAGAAATTTAAAACACACACACACAAATACGCTCTTTGTGACCCCCAAATAAAGAGGCAGGCAAGAGGGGAAAACTAGACCCACAACTTCCATGATTTAAAGCAAAGGACATGGGCAACGGTAGGTTGTGTGGGTACCATGATGCTTACTGTCAAGTGTGAGCCACCCCAGTCATGAGTGAGAAGTGCAACAGCTCTCTCAATCCTCCGTTCATACTTCTGGTGTGGAGGGGTTCCTTCCTGGCTCACACCCCTTTGAGTCCCACAACTATAACTGTGTGGCCCATTTCATGCTCAGTTTGGGATCCCTGTTTGTTTTTAGGGATGTATGAAACCCCCCTTACCTGGGTCCGCCGGGTTCCGCTAGGGGGGAGGCACTCCGTCCCTCCCCCCAGAATCCCCCCCGGAATCCTGGCCAGCCAGCTCCACTCCACAGGGATTCCATGGAGCTGCTGGCTGGCTCCGCCAGCAGCCGGACATCCAACCGCTGGCTAGCAGGGACGCAAATGGCGGCGGCCGTAGCTGCCACCGTTTGCGTCCCTGTATTCAGCTGTGATAGGCTACGTAAAGACTTACGTAGCCTAACACGTCTGGGTTAAAAAAAAAATGTGTACGCAAATGGTGGCAGCTACGGCCGCCGCCATTTGCGTTCCCTATTTTTGGTTGTCTTAGTCTACATAAATATTTACGTAGACTAAGACGGCGAAAATAAAGGGGAACGCAAATAGTGTCCGCTACGCTATTTGCGTTCCCCTTAGTTTCGCCGTCTTAGTCTATGTAAATATTTACATAGACTAAGACAACCAAAAATAGGGAACGCAAATGGCGACGGCCGTAGCCGCCGCCATTTGCGTATGCGGGTTTTTTTTTTTAACCCAGATGTGATAGGCTATGTAAGTCTTTACATAGCCTATCACGAATGGGGGAAGAAAAAAAAAAGACTGCAAATGGCGGCAGCGGCAGCAGCCAGTCAGAAGACCAGCTGCCGCCGCCACCTCCACCGAAGCCGCTGCTGGAGCCGCCACCATCCGGAACATCTGCCCCAGGTAAGTCTCATCCCGGGGGGGATCCGGGGAGCGGGGGGGTGGCAGGCCATTCCACCATGGAGTTCGGGGGGCCGAATGCACTGGCATTTGGCCTCACCGAGATCTGTGGCGGAATTCTCTGACATCCCTATTTGTTTTGCGTGAACAGGAACATTGCATAAACCAACTGCTATTGAATGTTAAAGTTACAATGCCACAATGTATGCATTTAAGTGTGGGTGCTTTGAAGTGTGTGCATTTTGAGAAAGTTGTGCATTTGGACAAAGTTGACTATTTTAGAAAGTTGTGCGTTTGGAGAAAGTTGAGCACTTTGCATTTGCGTTGTGCATTAAGAGAAAGTTGTTCTTGTTAAGAAAGTTGTGCGTTTTGAAAAAGCTGCACATTTTCAACTACACATTTTGTGAATTTGAGGGCAAGTCCAGGAATTTGCAAATGCTTTCAGAGAAAATGCACTCCCTACCATCATTGCATTCAGGATGGCGAGTGGGACATTTTTGAGTGATTTGGAAAATGAATTGAAACTCCCATACATCCCTTCCTACAGTCTTGGGGATCCAGGGCTGGGACCAGGACCAGAGCACTCATCCTCAGGGCATCCTGACCCCTTGTCCTCTGAAGAAGATGCTCCAGAGTTAACCATTTGTGAAGAGGATTCAGTAAAAAAATAAAATTAAAAAAAAGGATCATGAGGATTTCACCTCCCCAGGACCCAGTTCCACAGAGAGATCCAGGGGCTCAGTCTTCTGTCTCTGAGGACTTGGGCCATAAGGACACTTGTAGGGATGTTGGAAGAACCCATCCAGGGGGTCAGGCCTGCAGAGCTTTGGACTGCTCCGCCCCCCAGGCTCCCAGCTTGCTTGTCTGCAAGCTGGCTTGACTCGGTGCCTGGCAGAGTGTGGTGCGGTTGTTCTGCGCTGGTGGCAGCAGGATGGGAGCAGAACCAGTGTGGGACTTGCCTGCAGCCAGTCACTGTGCACAAGTCCCCCTTCTCCCTGCTGGGACTTGTGCAAGGTGACCGGCCCTGGACTTGCCTGCCACCCGTCATTGCTGCCGCCACTGCTATTGCCCCTTGGCTGCTCTGCACATCTCTCCCAAGCGGCCGGCAATGGGAGCAGTTGGGGAGGGGTGGTAACAGCCATGACAGGCAGTGGGCAAGTCCAGCACTGGCCTTTCCCCGCATTGTTCTCAAGTGTCCCTTCTCCCTGCTGGCGCCCCAGATGGGGAAGAGGGACTTGCGCACAATGACAGGAGAGTCCGGGAATTCTAGCAGAGAGCCTGTGGCTCAGCTCGTGAATGCAAGCCCAGCCGGGGGCTCCTGGGAAATCTGTCGAGCCCCAAGAGAGCCTGATTTCCCAGCACTGAACATCCCTAGGCACTTGCGTGCCACAGGCACTCCCACATTGTCACAGCTCGATGCTGCTAAATCAGGCCAGGCCCCTTTAAGACGCAGTCAGTGAGGAGGTGGTGCCAACCAGCTTAAATGTGGCCAAACTCTAATTTAAGGCTCAGTCTTGATCAGCTGTTTGTTGGAGCAGCATATGGACAACCCTGCCTGGCTTCTGGCCTCCACTGGAACTGTCCATGCTGCTGACCTCTTCTTTTCTTGCTTCCCTGCAAAACTCAACCTAACATGACCTCTGACCCAAAGCAAAACCCTGCAACTCAGGCTACAATGCAAAGCATCGACAGAACCCATGGCCGGAAATGGTAGAATTCACGGGAATCCTCTTTCACCTTTTTGGCACCTCCAGACAGTCACCAATCACTCACCTCTTGTGTGTCCTACCTGTAGTGCTTCACCTGAGTTGTGACCCCATCCTGCCTAGCAAAAAGATTGACCCCTCCCTTTTTATGAGCTGATCACACCCCGAGGAACAATATGGAGTAGGTGTGTGTGTGGGGGGGAAACAGACACCGTTGGCCAATTTGGCCATCTGGCAAAAAAATAAATAAAAAATCCTACTCCACCCTTGAGAGTGAGTAGCCTCTGTCCAAATGGTGTCCAAACATATGTGGGTGCTAGCCAAGAAGCAGGGGTGTCAGGTTGGAGATGGAGAAGGCTCATAAACCCTTTGTAGCCCTGTTTCCAATGACAATGTGGAGAGATGCTGTGTAGAACCTCACGCGTGGCCCCCGCATGCTGAGGAAAGGGGGCACAAAAGATGATCCTTCACACTGGCGATGAGGTCCTATTGGTGACTCTCTTTTAATAGTTTTAAAGTAGTATATGGGGTTCTGTATAGGCCAAATGTTTTAATTTTAGTAGATGCTGTTGGATTTACACTTTAAAAAGCATTCCCTTGTTGCCTGTGGTGAAAGTATGCTAAAACCATCCAAACCCATTAGTCACAGTAATCATAACGGGGACTAATCAAATCACACACATACGCAGCTTCATTTGAGGTTACCCTTGTTTACTGGAGAGGGCCTGACTCAATCCAAATCCTGAACCCCCAAATCACAAGTGGATAATTTCCAGTGCTGTTCAAGTTCCACAGCGTGTTTTTTTCCCCAGGTGATATGAACAGATGCTGCTAGAGTGATTTTGATACAGCGTCTGGCCTAAGAGGAGAGCTTTTGCGAAATTGCTGCCTCTCAGATGGGGAGAGAGAGAGGGGTGACCATGCGCCCAGCAACACACCCCCAGGTTTATGCATCCTTCCTGCTATTTTCACAGCCATTACCAGGCAGCTGCGGCTTTCTCAGCTCGGGGAGTTAATGGTGTAATCGCTGCCACAGCACGAGTCCATGTAGGAGACAAGCTCCATCAATCCTATTCAGGGAACACGAGGCTTTGATTAAAGGTTGCAGGGTTAACTCTTCCCATTCACTGTGCCATGGTTGGGAGGCAAAATAGCGAGGGGGAGGAGTTGGCGGACTGGATTGCCTTAGCTTTGCACATGGTGCAAAGGCCTTGCCCCATCACCCCAAAGCACCAGTCACCTCCCTGGGGGAAATGAGTTCTGAAAGGCAAAGTCAAGCAGGTTAACGGCAGAGCAGGAAAAATTCAATTGGGCAAGAGTCCCTCAACGCAATCCTGTATTTCCTATTTATCTCTCCCCACCCTTTCTTCTCCCAGCGGATGCCAAGAAGTGTGCTACACAAGGACACAACAGTTTCACAGCAGCAGCAGCAGCGGAAGAAGAAGACAAAGACAAAAATCACTCTTTGCTTATTATAGTTCTGGTCATTCCTGGCTAAGACTAAGAACTCCAAGCCAGTAGACTAAAAGTTGCTGGGAACTGGGAAGAGATGACATCTCCCTTGCAGTGAGAAGGTGTGGCAAAACACTGACACTGTATATATGCCAGGATGGATGGGCGCCCCCCGTCCAGGTCCTCCAGGTGCCCGCCCAGCCCCTGCCGCCACTCGCGCACCCCTGGACCCATGCTCAAGCTCACCACAGCTTAGGGATGTCAGAGAATTCCACCACGGATCTCGGTGATGCCAAATGCCAGTGCATTCGGCCCCCCGAACTCCGTGGCAGAACGGCCTACCACCTCCCCGCCCCCCCGTGGATCCCCCCTGGGATGACACTTACCTGGGGTGGATCTTCCGGGCGGCGGCAGCTGCGGCGGCAGCTGCGGCGGCTGGTCTTCCGACCGGCTGCTGCCACCGCCATTTCCAGGCTTGTAAAAAAAAAAAAAAAAGACATGATAGGCTGCATAAAGATTTACGTAGCCTATCATGGCTAGGTTAAAAAAAAAAAACGACGTGATAGGCTACGTAAATCTTTACATAGCCTATCATGGTTGGGTGGGTTAAAAAAAAAAACCGCATACACAAATGGCGGCAGCTACAGCCGCCGCCATTTGCGTTCCTTATTTTTGCCGTCTTAATCTATGTAAATATTTACATAGACTATGATGGCGAAAATAAAGGGGAACGCAAATAGCGTAGCGGGCGCTATTTGCGTCCCTTTTTGATTCGCCGTTTTAGCCTACGTAAATATTTATGTAGGCTAAAACAGTGAATGAAAAAGGGATGCAAATAGCGCCCACTATGCCATTTGTGTTCCCCTTTATTTTCGCTGTCATAGTCTACGTAAATATTTATGTAGATTAAGACAGCAAAAATAAAGAACGCAAATGGCAACGGCTGTAGCCGCCGCCATTTGCGTATGTGGTTTGTTTTGTTTTGTTTTTTTACCCAGAGCCCTCCACGGCCGGAAATCCAGCTGCGGATGGCTCTGGCTTGGCTGTGCCTGGCCGGCTGCTCCTCGGAGCTGCCACGGAGCACAGCCAGCCGTGGAGGATTCCGAGGGGGAGGAACGGAACGCCTCCCCCCCTACCATCAACATAATTCGTGAAAGGTAAGTGACTTTCGTACATCCCTCAGGCCACCCACACTCACCGGAGACCTGTCCTCAAGTGCCATGAGTGCCATTTTGCAAAAAAAGGAAAAAGAAGAAAAAGGCAATTGCGAAATACGTGCACATCTAGATTTCTGCAAAATGGCACTTTGAACGGCCCATACATGGAAGGTTACAGGCATAAATGGTCCATTCAAGCCTATAATCTTGCGTATATGGGCCATTCACAGACCCATTTTGCATACAGCTAGATACGTGCATCTCGCAATTGCCATTTTCATGAGAAATGGTGATTGCACATCTTGTGGACAGGTCCTGGGTGAGTGCTGGTGGCTCAATGAGCACGGGGGGGGCAAGCAGGGGCAGGGTCTCAGCAGGCACAGCTTGGGGGTGCTGGGTGGGTGGGGGTCTGCCGAACTCCTGGAACAAATATGGGGGCCCACGCCATCCTTACCCATATCCTTAGGTCCTCAACCATCCTTGGAATGGACACTGTGCAATAGACACTGCACATGGTGCAACAGCCACAATTGATCTGAGGCAGATATAGAAACATTGGAAGCTGCCTTCTACTGAGCCCCGCCCTTGGTCCATCTGGCCCGGTATTGTCAACACTGACTAGCAGCTGTGGCTCCCCAGGATTTCAGGCAGGATTCTTTCCTAGACTTATCTGGAGAAGCTGGGGATTGGGACCTTCTGCATGCCAAGCAGGTGCTCAGCCACTGAACCCTGTCCCTGCCGATGCATGCCTCTTGGTATATCACTCTCTAGGCATCCTTTTTGCTTTTTGAGAACTTTGATCAAAACCATTACTGCAAGAGATGTCATTCTTCAGGGTACACACACACCCCGCTCCCCAGTTTTATTTCACAGTGGTGAGTGAACGTATCGTTCACTCCAGATTCCGGCTGAACATCAGGAAAAACTTCCTGACTGTTAGAGCAATACGACAACGGAACCCATTCCCTGGGGAGGCGGTGGGCTCTCCCACCCTGGAGGCGTTCAGGACGAGGCTGGACAGCCATCTGCCAGGGATGCTCTGACTTGGATTCCTGCATTGAGCAGGGGGTTGGACGCGATGGCCTTGTAGGCCCCTTCCAACCCTACTGTTCTATGATTCTATGATTCTATGATCGTGTCTCTAATGCACGATACTAGAGACATGATAGTGCTAAAATACCATGCAGTGCACAGCCCAGCGTTTCCTCTACTGCAGTGGTGAGGCTTAGCTTGAATTTTTGCTAACCTGCTGCAGGGGCAATTAAGTTATTTTCTTTTATATCTTTAACCAAATCACCTTCCTGGTTTTGAATCAATGGAAGACTAATAATAGTCTTCAGATTAATAGTCTGCAGCACAGATCAGGTAGAGTAGAACCTACTGTGGTGTGAAACAGGAATGGGAGGGTGCCTTTATTGAATAAGAATTGTCACACCTAGGGATGTACCAATCAGTCTATATCCAATCCAGGTCAGGTTCACATGTATTCAGTCATAGAATCATAGAATAGTAGGGTTGGAAGGGGCCTGTCCTACTACCCCGTTCTTGCAACATTCTGAGATTTTCTTTTTGAGGGCATGAAAATTCTCATGTATTTTCATAGACAGTTTCCCCTAACATGTGTGATTTGTATGCATCTTCCCTTAACATGTGCATTAATGTGCATTCATATGTGCACTAATATTCAGAGCACTGTCTGCAAGATTTCCCAATATGCAAGCTTTCGTGGACAAGTTTTGAGGTGAGAACTGCATCTCAAAATTTGAAAAAGTGCAGAATCGAAAGCTACCAGTGTTTCCATCCACCTGTTAGCCCAGGAGGAGTGACTTAGGTCCGTTCACTTAAAAATGGGACCAAGCAAAACTCTCCAGCATTCCTAGTTATAACCAGGTTCCTATTTTTGTTTGCAAAATGCTGAAGAGTATGATATTGTTGGGTATTAAACTCCATGTCTCCATTCTATGACCCAACAAGCCAGAAAGAAATGTCCTGGAGCAATCCTGTGCGAGTTTACTCTGAAGTAAATCTCACACAGTTCAACAGAACTCACTCCCAAGTAGGGGTGTACGGATTCCCCACCATCTGTTCTGGTGGGGAATCCATGGCGGGGAGGTGATCCATTCCTCCCCCCCCCCCGGAATCCTCCAGAGTGGCTCTGCTTCGCTCAGATTCCAGGGGGGTGGGGGGAAACTGGCTTGAGGACCTTCCCTCCTGCCAGCCAGAGCCATTCGCCTCCTCCCTGTCCCTGCCGATTGCCGTGTCTTTTTTTTTTTTTAAATGGCGATCGGGAGGATGTGACCATAGACTTAGTCGCAAATAGAATCATGACTCTTGTTTATTTTTTATTTATTTATTATTAAATGTATTAATCGCCCATCTGGCTGGTCACCCAGCCACTCTGGGCGATGTACAGCATATAATGAAACAGTTTAAAACAATAAAATTCTACAATAAAAACATTTTCTAAAATACCCTAACCCACCCCAAATGCCTGCCTGAACAACCACGTTTTTAATGCACAGCGGAAGCTCATTAAAGAGGGGGCATGACGGAGTTCCCTAGGGAGGGAGTTCCACAGAGTGGGGGCCACCACAGAAAAGGCCCTCTCCCTCGTCCCCACCAGTCTAGCTGTCCTGGCTGATGGGACAGACAGAAGGCCATCCGAGGCTGATCTTGTTAAGCGGCCTGTCTGGTGTTGCTGGAGGCGCTCTTTAAGATAGGCTGGGTCGGAACCATATAGTGTTTTAAAGGTCAAAACCAACACCTTGAATTTGGCCTGGAAAACAACTGTGTCCATAGACTTATATGCAAGATTCATGACTCTATTTTGCATATAAGTCTATGGGCACATCCTCCCGATCACCATTAAAAAAAAGAAGAAGACATGGCAATCGGCATGGGAGGAGGCAAATGGCTCTGGCTGGGAAGAAGCAGCTGAGTGCCATTCTGCCTCCAGTCCTCCTGGAGCCGAGGTAAGTGGTCCCTATCCCCTGCGGATTCCTGAGGCTGGATTTCCAAAGAATCCAGCCTCATTTGAATCTGCAGCGAATTTCTCTGACATCCCTACTCCCAAGTAAACATTCATAATGCGAAGGAGCTACATTTATAAGACACAAGGAACTGCCATATACCAAATCAGGGCAATGGTTTACCTTCTCCAGGGGCTGTTTACCTCCACAGGTAGCCTCTTTCAGACAGTTTTTTTTTCTTGACCTCACCTCCTCGAGATCCTGTATTTCCCAACCTGTATTTCCCAACCTCCTGTATTTCCCAACCTTTCCCAACCTGGTTCTCACCAGATGTTTTGGACTTCAACTCCCATCTGCCCCAGCAAGCATGGCCAATGGTCAGGAATTCTGGAAGTTGTAGGTCAAAACATCCGGAGGGCATCAGGATGGGAAAGGCTGCTCTAACCAGAGATGTCAGCCACTGGACCAGGATCTCAGGAGGTATGGTTGATGAAGAACCAAGCGGAGTAGAAAGTGTCCTGCTAGATACACAATGAACCCAAGAAGGCAGCGTCTTAAGTGTTGTGCATGGCTTTGTTCAGGAGGTATGTGCTGCACAGACTACTCACTTTTGCTTATTGCATGTGGTGTAAATGGTTGGGGCTGATCTTGGAAGGGCTGGATGGGTCTGCTGCAGGAGGCACTTGCTTTCAGGGGTCAGACTAGATGCCCATTCAGCACAGGGGTGGGGAACCTCAACGACAACTCCCATCACCCTAACCACTGCCCATACTGATGGGATTTGTGGTCTGACAACATCTGACGGGCCACCAGATCCCCCACCACTGCTGTGGATACATAGTCAGAGATGCAAAGCATTTTTTGTAAGTCCAGGTAGGGATGAGCAAACTTACCCAGGTCTGCCTCATGTGCTGCTTGATGGACCCCCTCTGGCCACCCGACCCTGTTCACTCCCTCGCTGAGCCACCATTTTGTGGGAACTGGCAGCTCGTTATTTGACGTAAAGGTTTTTTTATATATATACAAATGGCTGCTGTAAATAAGCGACGTTACAGGTGTATTTAGTCCATTCACACCTGTAAGGTTGCGTAAATTTATGGCCGCCATTTGTACACAAGGTCTCTTTACAGAAAGGACAAGCTGCCATTTCCCACAAAATGGCGACTTGGCAGAGGAGCAGAATGCCACGCATCACTTGCCAGGTGCCCACAAAGTGGCCAGCAGCTTGCCATGTGTGGCAAACAGGGTCTGGTGGCCGGCAAGGGTCCAGCGAGTGGCACGTGATGCGAGCTGAACTGAGTTTGCCCATCTCTGTGATGAGTATCCTTCCTCGGCAGAGTTGTCATCCTACCGAGTCAGAGGCAGACACCGTAAGAGCACAGCCTAGAGCTTAGAGGACCCCCACCCGGTTTTTCTCAACAGTAAAACACAACTGAGACCCATCAGGTCTTCAGCCGGGCTGTGTGTTACTACTGACACTCAGTGGCATTGCATATCCTGCAAAGGATGACCCCAGCATTCTTTTACCTGGGAGATGAGTTCAGCTTCTGCAAAAAGGCTGAAGAATTGCCATGTTGTGGAAGACCAGAGGAGGACGGGCAGATTCAATGGGACTATGTCTAAGAGAGAGTGGAGAGATGACACTGTTTTATGCTACCATACATCTGATCCTTGTGGGATCTGACCTGAAGTCCATGAAGTCTGACACCCCGTCCCCAACAATGGCTGGACAGATGCTCCTGGAAATCCATCACCACATCGTTCCATGAGAGGAACATCGGAAGCTGCCTTATCCTGCGCCAGACCATGGGTCCACCTAGCAGAGGGATGTTGCATGTGTCCGACTGGGGCTTAACGCTTGGAAATTTTTTGCCAGTCCCCCCACCCCCCCCCAGGCACCAGTCTGCAGATTCCTACACTTGCCTGATATATTGAGTAGGGCAAGCACAGGGGTCCCCAATCCCTCCCCAAGCTGCCATTTTGCATAAAAATGGAAGCCCAACCTTTTACCAAAAGGCCAATTTTGTGCAAATGCTGTCTGTAAAGAGCCAATTTACACAAAATTACAGGCGTAAATGGGCAGGCAGCCACTGGGGGTCAGAGAATCATAGAATCACAGCATAGTAGGGTTGGAAGGGGCCTACAAGGCCATCGATTCCAACCCCCTGCTCAATGCAGGAATCCAAGTCAGAGCATCCCTGACAGATGGCTGTCCAGCCTCATCTTGAATGTCTCCAGTGTGGAAGAGCCCACCACCTCCCCAGGCAATGGGTTCCATTGCTGTATTGCTCTAACAGTCAGGACGTTTTTCCTGATGTTCAGCCGGAATCTGGCTTCCTGGAACTTGAGCCCATTATTCCGTGTCCTGCACTCTAGGATGATCGAGAAGAGATCCTGGCCTTCCTCTCTGGGACAACCTTTCAAGTACTTTAAGGGCACTACCCTATCTCCCCTCAGTCTTCTCAAGGCTAAACATGCCCAGTTCTTTCCATCTCTCTTCATAGGGCTTTGTTTCCAGTCCTCTGATCATCTTTGTTGCCCTCCTCTGAACCCTCTCCAGTTTGTCTGCATCCTTCTTGAAGTATGGTGCCCAGAACTGGACACAGTACTCCAGATGAGGCCTAACCAGTGCTGAGTAGAGGGGAGCTAGTACTTCCCGGGATTGTGAAGCTATGCTTCTATGAATGCAGCCCAAAAGAGCAGTTGCCTTTTTTGCAGCCACATCCCATTGTTGGCTCAGATTCAGCTTGTGATCTACCACAATTCCAAGATCCTTCTCGCTTGTAGTGTTGTTGAGCCACGTATCCCCCATCTTGTAACTGTGCATTTAGTTTCTTTTTCCTAGGTGCAGAACTTGGCATTTATCCCTATTAAATGTCATTCTGTTGTTTTCTGCCCAGCGCTCCAGTCTATCCAGATCACTTTGGACTTTGTTTCTGTCTTCCAAAGTATTAGCCCAATTTTGTGTCAACTGCAAATATGATCAGCATTCCCTGCACCTCCTCCTCCAAGTCATTCATAAAAATGTTGAAGAGCACTGGGCCCAGGACTGAGCCCTGCGGGACCCCACTCATTACCTCTCCCCAGTTGGAGAAGATCCCATTGAGAAGCACTCTTTGAGTCCGATTCTGTAGCCAACTGTGGATCCACTGGATCATTGTTTCATATATCCCACTTTGAGCTAGTTTGCTCATCAGGATATCATGGGGCACTTTGTCGAAAGCTTTGCTGAAGTCGAGGTATATGATTCCCACAGTCCACCAGGGAGGTGACCTGATCCAAAAATGAGATCAGATTTGTCTGGCAGGACTTGTTCTGGACAAATCCATGTTGGCTTCGAGTAATCACTGCGTTGTTTTCAAGGTGCTTACAGATGGATCGCTTTGTCATATGATCCAGGATTTTCCCAGGCATTGATGTCAGACTGACTGGTCTGTAGTTCCCAGGTTCCTCCTTTTTACCCTTTTTGAAGATAGGGACAACATTAGCCCTCCTCCATTCATCTGGCACTTCCCCCATCCTCCATGATCGCTCAAAGAGAATAGACAGCGGTTCTGAGAGTTCTTCTGCCAGCTCCTTTATTACTCTCGGGTGCAGTTCATCTGGCCCTGGAGATTTGAATGCATTCTAAGTAATCAGGTGTTCCTTGACCATGTGCCTATCGATCTCCAGCTGCAATCCTGCCCCTTCAGCCTGTACTTCACCTTTGCCAGGGGGCTCATAGACCCTCTTCTGGGAGAAGACTGAGCCAAAGTAGGAATTGAGCACTTCTGCCTTTTCTTTGTCTGGTGAACAGCATGCAGGGCGGGATGAGGTGAGTTTGCCCATGCCTAATCTTGCCCAGTATTGCTGACACGGACTGGCAGCAATGGCCCTCCAGGAGTTCCAGGCAGGGTTTTTTCCAGACCTAACTGGAAAGGGTGGGGATTGAACATGCAGCCTTCTTCATGTGAAGCAGGGACTCTCTCACCGGGCTCTGCCCCCTCCCAAGAGCAACATTGTTGTTTGATATCCAGCAGCCTTCCTTTGCCACATATGCAATTTCACCTCATATAGATATAATGCAGGGGTGCCAGTTGTCAGGGGTGATGGGAACTATAGGTCCAAAAACATCTGGAAGGTCACAGTTCCCTCATCTCTGATATACATGACCCAGGGCCAAAGATTAGAACTACCACTTTTGAATTAGGCTTGGAAACTAACAGGGAACTTCTACAGCTTTTGGGGGTCCTAGGTGGCTAATTTCTGACCCATAGTGAGGGATAATGGGAGCTGTAGTCCAAGCACATTTGGAGGGATACAAGTTCTGCACCTGACTGCTCTACAGTAATCCAAGCTAGGGACTGGGATGTGAGAATCAGAAAAACCCGAGCTCACGGATGGCGTCCGAATTCCATCTTGAAGCTCATTCCAACTCGAGTCCAGATCATATTGTGAGCTTTGTTTTTACCTTTTCACATGAAAATTCGTGCATATTTTTGTGATTATTTTTCCAAATGTACCCTTCAATTGTGTGCATCCTTAAAATGTACGCATTCTTCTACCATTGATGAAAGTGTGTTTGTGTGCATTTTTCAAAAGTACACATATTTTCATGCATATTTTTCAAATGTGCACATACTGTTGAATGCATTTTCTTTGGTCTGTGAATTACATTGCAAGCTCAGAAAAATATGGACTTCAATCGCAGATTGCGTCTGAGTCCGCATTTGGTCTGGGAGGTGTGAGCTGGGTAAATCCTGATAACAAACGAATTGAAATGAATTTCTCGTACACTTCTAGAGAAGACAAAAATGGACAAAAGGAAAACAAAACTGAAGGAAATCAACGGCCCTTGGTAGTATGGTCACAAACATACAACAGAACAATGGAGGATGCTGAACTTATCAGCCTCCCATTTCAGAAACAGGGCCAGGTCAATGCAGGGAGAACTTTGGATGAGGAGAACATCTAGATTCCTGGCCACAGGTGGCACTTCGGAATCCAGTAGCAGAGCTGTGTCCAGGATCAGCCCAGAGCCATGGGGTAATCTGGCAGGATCCCACCTCCTCAATCTAATTTACATCAAGGGGCTGTACAGGCCCTGAGGAAGATACGACCTTCCAGCTTGTTTCCATTGTGAATGCCTCACGTGAACTCAAAGACACGCAGCATGAGCAGCACAGATACTGCCATTAGCATCGACTGTATTATCATTCATATGGCCAGAGACAGCTGATCAATTGCTGCTCGATACCACAAAGTAGGGAGTCAATTCTCCTGGCCTGAGGGCCAGGGAATGCTCCTGTGCCTGTTCCTGTGTGCTGAATTTCGATGTCCAAGAAGAGCTGCCTGCTATGCTATTCATGTATCTGCTGATAGGACAGGCATAATTTGCACTGCTCTTGCCACAGGAATCCCCTGATTCATAGCAGGACCACGCCAAAGAATTAAGGCCAGCGATTTTGGAGAAATCTGCAGTGGAATCAAATAAGTTCGGGTTTCTGTGCTTCCAACCCGCAAATTACTTTCCGTAATTTTGCACAAATCGAGTCATAGAGAAACACGTAAAATAAAATTTTAAAAGGCAGCTGAACATGTCCATTTACCCCATAAGCTTAAGCATGCCAATGTGCGTGTTGGGGCAAAATTGGACATGGTGGGGGAATTTGCACATGGTGGGGGGGATTTCCCCTTTTTTGCAAACACAAATTTGCACAAATTCCCACAAATTGGGGGAAATCCGATTCCATCAATGGGTGGCCACTGGAACGAAAGGCACCTGAAAACCCACAAAATGTAGGTGGAATGGATTTTATAACATCCGTAGATCCCTAGTTAGGCCCTGCTCCCCCAGGCCATGGCCCCATTCTGGCTCACAGTTCCCTTGCATCAGTTTAAAAAGTCAGCCATGCAAGGTCAAATGCCACAAATACCTCCCTGCCCACCTTGGCTAGGTATCAGACATTACATGGTACTAGGGCAGGTGAGTAATTTCCTCCCTCTTGACAGCTGTGAAAGGGGGATGCTTTAGTGACCTTTGGAGGCCGTAAAATGGTACTACACCAACTGAGCCTCCTTATTCCTCCTATGAACCAGCCTTCCCCAACTTGGTGCCCTTTAGATGATCTGGATTACAATTCCCCATCCAGTATGTCCCATGATTGTGTACGTTGGGAAATGCCATCCACAACATATGAAGGCCACCATGTTGGGGAAGGAGGTAAATGTTGACACTCCAGAATCATGAAGGCTAGAAACTTGGAGGGTTTTCTTTCCCCCTTTCTACTTACTATTGGAGAAATCCAGATTCCACACCAGATTTCACAAGGAGTGAATTCTGCACAGGCAGCTAAACAGCAGGAGATAACCTGCCTTAGTTTTTTTTAGGTAGAGATGTATGAGAAATTCATTTCAGTTCATTTTTGATCAGGATTTTGCCCAGTTTGCACCTTTCATACTGAATATGGACTCAGATATAATCTCTGGCCAAAATCCATACATTTCCAAGCTTATAATTTGATTTGTGGAACCCAAAATATGCTTTCAACAGCATGCGTACACGTTTGAGAAATGTGCATGAAAAAATGTATTTTTTGGAAAATGTGCACAAATACCATTAATCAATGGGAGAAGAACATATACATTTCAAAGATGCACACAATGGATGCATATATTTGGAAAAACTGTGCATGAAAATATGTGCTAATGTCCATGTGAAAAGAAAAGACTCACAATTGATACAGACCCAAATCAGAATGAGCTTCGAGATGGAATTTATCTGGAGTACTGTGTCCAGTTCTGGGCACCACACTTTAAGAAGGATGCAGACAAGCTGGAGAGGGTTCAAAGGAGGGCAACAAAGATGATCAGGGGACTGGAAACAAAGCCCTATGAGGAGAGACTGAAAGAACTGGGCATGTTTAGCCTTGAGAAGAGAAGACTGAGGGGAGATAGGATAGCGCTCTTCAAGTACTTGAAAGGTTGTCACAGAGAAGAAGGCCAGGATCTCTTCTTGATCATCCCAGAGTGCAGGACACGGAATAATGGGCTCAAGTTACAGGAAGCCAGATTCCGGCTGAACATCAGGAAAAACTTCCTGAGTGTCAGAGCAATACGGCAATGGAACCAATTACCTGGGGAGGTGGTGGGCTCCCCCACACTGGAGGCCTTCAAGACGAGGCTGGACAGCCACCTGTCAGGGATGCTCTGACTTGGATTCCTGCATTGAGCAGGGGGTTGGACTCGATGGCCTTGTAGGCCCCTTCCAACCCTACTATTCTATGATTCTATGATTCTATGAATTTGGAGAACTTCAGTGAGCTTGAGTTTTGCTGATTCCCACATCCCTATCACACTTCCCTAATGTTGACACTCCAGATCCATGAAGGCCAGAAGTTAGGAGGATCCCACCCCTTTTAATTACCACTGGAGAAATCCAGGGTCTGCACCAGATTTCACAAGGAATGACTTCTGCACATGCAGAACAGGAGAAGATAAACTGCTTTGGTTTTAGGATCCAGTTTATATCTGCTGTTGTTGTGCCAAAATAAGGAATAGCAATAACAATTCCCTCCCACCTCCACTGTGCCTCCACCCAAAGAATGAAGAGCAACATCAGTTGAGCATTAAAGGAAAGAATTCCTGAGCCAATCTGATTAAGATTTTCAAACAGGACAGCATTGAGCACAAATGAGAGAATTCACATTTTGAATCGCTGGCATAATGAGAGGTCACAGGTCGCCTGATGTAATAATCTCTCTGGCTGGGTGTCCCAATTGCAAAGCCAGGAAATGGCAAAATGCCTCTTCAGTCAAGAATAGTATTTAGAGCATGCCAGCTCCATTCTGCGTTTCCTCCTCCTCTCTCTCTCTCCTCTCATCTTACTTTCTCGTGCTCTCATGCTACTCATCTCACAAAAGCCATTTGGAGAACATAATTTGTTTAGGGGAATAGGTTCATAGGTTTTGTGGTTTGTAACCATCACCAGGACATCACAATGTGTCGGAAACCCTTCCCGGTTCAATCCAGAGGTTTAGGGAAAAATGGAACCCCCCCCCCCACATCAGTAAGAGAGGTGCACATTGGAATCCAGCATCATTAGTGAGCAGGGGGTTAGGAGAATCATATAATTTCAAATGGAAACATGCTGGAATTCCACAGAAAGTTGACAACAGCCACAGAGCAGCTGGTAAGAAATGTGGCTAGGGATGTTGGAGGAATCTGTTGGGTGGGTGGAGATGGGAGACTTTTCACTGGTTAAACCCCCTGGACTCTGACTCGCTGAACGTCAGCTGGCTTGACTCGGCTCATGATGAGTTGGGCCAGCTTCTTGGATTTGGGGGCTTTTTTTTAATTCGCAGAAGTTGCGATGTGTGCAAAATTGCAGCCATAAATAGTGCAATTTGTGCAAAATTATGGGCGGAAATGGTCCAATTAGACTATTTGCACTCGCAATTTCACCCAAATTTCACAATTTATAGCCACGATTTTGCACAAAACATGATTTCTCCAAATATTTACAGCCACATTAAAAAAAACCACACCAACCAATAAAGTTCCTGAGTTTGAGGAACTGACCTGCAGCTTGGCTCACAAGTGTGAGCTGCGTTGGGGGCACCATAGGGACCTGATGGGCCCCCAAAGGGCCAGATTTCCCCAAGACAGACAACCCTAAACTTGGCTAGTCTGGATGTGAAGTGAGAACACTACTAGGGCTATTGCACATGCACCCAGTTGTATGCTGAGGGTGACCATAAAGGTTTCCTCTGATGTAGACGAGGAAGCCAAAGAGAACTGCTGATCGGGTAGTACATTGGGTAGAACTTTGCACAAAGGATGCCCATCTGAATGTTCTTGCATGGCTTGACAGGGGGGATTGGAGAACTTTACTGAAACATTTTGAAAAGTGCACATTTTGACAGATAACTGAATGCTGGATCGCATAGTGGATCGCAATTGCAAAATGAAGCAAGTTCACATTAAAATGTGAAGGGAATAATTTTCCCCCTTATCCCAACTTTCCTGCTTGCTGCCTAGAATGGTCAGGGAAGGAACTTGAGACATTCGGAGTCTATTGCCATGCTGGGCTGCAGCATTTATTTATTTATTTATTTATTTATTTATTATATGTATATACTGTTCCACATCTAAACAGATTCCAGAGGGGTGAACAATAAATGATAAAAAGAATAAAACATCATATTAAAACATATACAGAATTAGACAACATATTAACAGTATGTAAAAACAGAATACCAATAAAAGCAGAGGTTGTTCAACCAAAGAAGGCTTATTGAAATAAGGATGTCTTCACCAGGTGCCAAAAACAACACAACATTGATCCCTGCCTGACCTCCAGAGGCAGGGAGTTGCACAGGAAGGGGGCCACTACACTAAAGGCTCTACTCTGGGTAGACTCCCATTGGGCCGTAAGTCCATGCAGAACCACCAGGAAACATTGGCTTAAAGTTCCCCATCACAGAGGTTTTTTGTAGGGATGGCGGTGGGGAAGGTGTGTGTATGTGTGTGTGTGTGTGTTTCCAGCATCACCACACAAATTTCACTTCATGCAAAATTCAATGAGAGTGAAAGCAATCTCATTATCCCCCACATCATCCCAACAATCATATGGATGTGGCAGATTTGAGATGCTCTCATTTGTGCCATCCGTTGGGCCTGCATAAAGATTACAGACTTTGCCTACATGCTTGGAAGGAAATCTTCTCAGCCATGAGGGCTAGAAACTTTTTTTGCTTGTTTGCTTGCTTGTTTAAAAAAAGGAAGGCCAAGATTCTTGGAGGTTAAATTCTGCCCTCAGGACTACATTCTCTCTTTTTCTTTCAGTGCATTTGTAGACAAGATCACTCTCCAAATAAATCACTCCCCACAGCTGCTCAGGAAGAGTAGTCCATATCTCTGAAGCTGTTTGGAAATTATCTCACCACTCCAAGGAAGTCTTTCATGTACTGCTAATGAATTTAAATGCTGGAGATTTTCTTTCCGATGCTTCATTGCAAATCACACAAAGATGCTAATTAAGAGCAACATGCCCGTCCGATCCCACAGCAGTGCATGGACACTGAAAGGAATGGATTGGGAGGCCATGTTTGTTGGGTTGGTTGAAGGCCTCCTTGCCTGACTCTTATCAGGGTCTGATAAATGATGTGCTGAGGGGAGTTAAATAGATTTATTCCCAGGGTGTCTGCAGACACATCACAGCAGTGTCACACTGGAATCTAATTACTGATCTGACTTCCGGACACAAGTTAAATTGCTTGAGGATTCCTTTTAAAATCTGCTCTGGGGCTCCTCATTCTTCCAAACCATCACCAACTCGTTTTGTATTCTTCCTGCAATTTCTTGCTGGAGAAGGCAGCATGGGTGGGAAGGCAGATGGGCAGCTAAGGATGTTGCAAGAGTCCGCAGGGCGGGGCGGGGGGGGACTGGTTCTCTGCTTAAATCCTAATGCTGTATCTTTCCAGGGACAGTGGACTGCTGTAAGAAAGTGGGGTAGATAAAGGAAAGGAAAGGCTCCTCTTGTGCAAGCACCGAGTCATCACCGACTCCTAGAGGGACACCATTTTTCCTCGGCGTTTTCCTGGCAGACTGTATAGCAGGGTGGTTTGCCATTGCCTTCCCCAGTCCTAACTACCTTTCCCCCAGCAAACTGGGTACTCATTTTACTGACCTCAGAAGGATGGAAGGCTGAGTTGACCTGAGCCAGCTACCTGAAAACCAGCTTCCGCTGGGATCGAACTCAGGTCGTGGGGAGAGTTTGGTTGCATTACTGCCGCCTACCATTCTGCGCCACACGAGGCTCTCTTTGAGGTCTCCTTCCAAGGAAGGAGACCACAAAGGGTTGACAGGCAGTGTGGACAGGATTCCCATCATTGTGCATGAACCCCTCATTCTCTCATCACAAGGAGACTGTGAGGGTGCATGAAATCAGTGCATGAAATTGGGCAGGCTCAGGGGTCCGCAAGCTGGGTTCTGGGGGGATGAGCTAATCTTGAGTACCAAGCAACTCTGATAAGAAGGAATTCCTTAGACCTCTGTCGTAAGAATGCCTGATGCCCACAAAGTGATTTGACTTCACAACAGTTAGCCATCAAGTCAAGCCACACTTCTCCTGGAATGCACAATCTCTGGGACTTCCCCTTCTTATCTCAGAGCAACATTTGGGATGGGAGAGGGGGATTTGCTGAGGTGGCCTGCACTATTTGCTAGTCTTCAAGGTAAAGCAATGTAGGTGTCCAGCTCAATGGGGGATTCCATCATCTGCTCTGGGCAACAGCTCCGGCAAGGAGGCACAACAACTAGATATATGAGAAATTCATTTCAGTTTGTTTTTGACCAGGATTTTACCCAGTTTGCACTTTCTGAACTGAACATGGACCCAGACATAATCTGCCATCAAAGTCAGTAGATTTCTGAGCATGCGTTGTGATTTGCGGAGCAAAAGGGGGGGGGGATGCATTTGAAAGCCATTTCAAAACGAGTACATTTCAATATGAGCACATTTCAAAATGAGTACCTTTCACAAATGTGTACACTTCAAAATGAGTACCTTTCAAAACTGTGCACACATATGCTTTAATCATGGGAGAATAGTGTGTATATTTCAAAAATGCATACATTTCCAAATGAGTACATTTCACGAGCGCATGCATTTCAAAAATGAGCACAATTGATCTGTACATTTGAGGAAATATACACGGAACTATGCAGTTTTTTGTGCAAAAAGAAAAAAAAAAACAGTGTTTGCCAGTAGCTAGACTACTGGCAAACACTGCTTTGGTTTAGTTTAGTCTGCAAACACTGGCAAACACTGGCTCTGGATAGGGGCGAATGCTCCTTTCTTGTTCTCCTCGACCTCTCAGCGGCTTTTGATACCGTTGACCACGGTATCCTCCTGGTAGGGATAGGGGAGAATTTCTCCCCGAAACTTCGGGGGGGCAAGCGCCAATGCATTCGGTCCTCCGAAGGTTGTTCGGGGAGAACTTCTCCGCCCCCCCGCCCCCCGCCCCCCCCCCCCCGGGATGGGACTTACCTTTCACAAATGTCCCTCCCGGCGGCGGGTCCCGGCGGCGGTTCAGCAGGTCTTCGTCAGGGGCGGGGGCAGCATCCGGTCTTTCGACCGGCTGCCGCCGCCGCCATTACAAGCAAAGTAAAAAAAAAACAAAAAAAACACCCCTGTGATAGGCTACGTAATGATTAACGTAGCCTATCACGGCTAGATTTGCAAAGTCAGCCGTGATAGGCTACGTTAGTCATCACGTAGCCTATCACGGGTGACTTAAAAAAAAAAAAAAGCGCGTACGGCTAATGGCGGCCCCCATAGGGAGCCGCCATTCGCGTTCCTTATTTGGTCCCTGTAGTCTACGTAAAGATTTACGTAGACTACGGCGAAAATAAGGACAACGCAAATAGCGTTGCCCTTATTTTCGCCGTAGTCTACATAAATCTTTATGTAGACTACAGGGACCAAATAAGGAACACGAATAGCAGCTCCCTATGGGGGCCGCCATTTGAGTACGCGCTTTTTTTTTTTAAGTCACCCGTGATAGGCTACGTGACGACTAACGTAGCCTATCACGGCTGACTTTGCAAATCTAGCCGTGATAGGCTACGTAAATCGTCACGTAGCCTATCACGGGGGCGTTTTTTTTTACTTTTTATTTCGCGGCCATGCGAGGCGAGGCGCCTCCCCCCCAGCCTGAATTTCAGCCGGGCGAGGAGGGAAGCCTCCCCCCCCGGCCTGAACTTCGGGGGGAGCAGCAAAGCGCCTCCCCCCACCGCGAAGCAAGCTGCGAGACCAGGTAAGTGACTTTCGTGCACTCCTACCTCCTGGACCCCACCTGGAGGGGTTGGGCATTGGAGACACCGTATTGCGGTGGTTCCGGTCCTTCCCCTCCAGCAGGTACCAGAGGGTAGCACTGGGAGAGGAGGTTTCACACCCGTGGTCGCTCAATTGTGGGGTGCCACAGGGTTCCATCCTCTCCCCGATGCTATTTAACATCTATGTGAAGCCGCTGGGGGCCATCCTCAGGAGGTTTGGGGTGCAGTGTCATCAGTATGTGGATGACACGCAGCTCTACCTCTCATTCAAATCTTCACCAAGGTTGGCCGTAGAATCCCTGTCCAAATGTCTGGAGACGGTGAGTGGCAGGATGGGGTGGAACAAGCTGAACCCTGACAAGACCGAGGTACTTTTGGTGGGAGACAAGAGGAGGTTGGGGGATGCTGACTTGGTGTTGAATGGGGTATGGTTACCCTTGAAAGACCAGGTCCGCAGCTTGGGGGTCATCTTAGACTCCCAGCTGTCCATGGAGGCTCAGGTGTCAGCTGTGAGCCAGACAGAGCTGTACAAACTCCATCTGATACGGCGGCTGTGCCCCTACCTTCCTGGCCATCTGCTCCCATCAGTACTGCATGCCCTGGTTTCCTCTCATCTAGACTACTGTAATGCGCTCTACGTGGGGTTACCCTTGAAGACGGTTCGGAAGCTGCAGCTGGTACAGAATGCGGTGGCTCGCCTGATTACAGGCAGCCACCGGCAACATCAAATCACTCCAGTGCTGAAGGAGCTGCGCTGGTTACCAGTTGTTTTCAGGGCTGAATTCAAGGTGTTGGTTATGACCTTTAAAACCCTATATGGTTCCAGCCCAGCCTATCTCAAGGAGAGCCTCCAGCAACACCAGACAGGCTACTCAACAAGATCAGCCTCGGATGGCCTTCTCTCTGCCCCATCAGCCAGGACAGCTAGGCTGGTAAGGACGAGGGAGAGCGCCTTCTCTGTGGTGGCCCCCACTCTGTGGAACTCCCTCCCTAGGGAACGCCGCCATGCCCTCTCTTTAATGAGCTTCCGCCACACATTAAAAACATGGTTGTTCAGGCAGGCATTTGGGGTGGGCTAGGGTAATTTTAGAAATGTGATGTTTTTAATGTTGAATTCTATTGTATAAACCGTTTTTATTGTTGTACATCGCCCAGAGTGGCTGAGTGGCCAGCCAGATGGGCAATCAATCAATCAATCAATCAATAAAATTTAGAGCAACTGGCTGGGATTTATAATCAGGCCAAGACCTTCTTCACATGACACGACAGTCCATCATGGATTACTTTACCCATGAAGGCTGTCATGCCATGGCTTGTTTTAGTCTTATTTGAGGTTTGTCTAACCTATGGCAGGCTGCTGTGAGATGTGAACAGGGCGGCCAGGCCCAGTCTTTCTGGAAACGTCACCCCTTCAGGGGCTGTATATGGTTGCTAAAGGGCCAGCAGACCTTTTCTGTGGACACTGACTTCTCCTGGGGAGTGAAGGATAAAGGAGTGAGGATCCGGTTGGGGTTTCCCTGTTTTCAAGAGGAGTCCAAGATCCACCCCTCTGAGTCATAGAATCATAGAACAGTAGAATCATAGAATAGTAGGGTTGGAAGGGGCCTACAAGACCATCGAGTCCAACTGGTCAGGGGATAGTAGCACCTCTCGCTGGGGCTCATGTGAATTGGATATGAGGTCTTAGGCCCCAGTTCAGAAGGACTGAGCCCTGGTTCTGGTACCTTCTCAGAGAGCCACTGTGATAGGAACATAGAACGCTTCCTTATACCGAGTCAGAATCTTGGTCCATCCAGCCTAGTATTGCTGGCACTGACTCTCTCCAGGGTTTCAGGCAGGAGTTTTTTTCCTGCCCTACCTGGGGATGCTGGCAATTGAACCTTGGATCTTCTGCATGCAATGTGCTTTACCACTGAGCCACAGCCCCCTTCCCTGTGTATGCATGTGAATTACCCACCCCTGGCCCAAGAAGGTAGTGAATAAACATAACAATTCAGGACCCATTTCAGGCCCCATAGCAGGAAAGAGATGCCACATCTAGCCAGTAGCCTACAATAAAGAGAATGCTTCTGATCATGTGCAAAGTGCATTCCCTTCGCTCCTGAGCAACCGGAAATGGGCATCTGCCCAGGGGATCAAAGTGCTTGTATCTGAGGAGCAAACGTCAGCCTCTGCATCTCCCTAAATGTAGCCCTGAGAACTTTTACGAAAGGCAAACATATTTCCACAAAAAAAGAACCCAGTTCTGCTTGGCTGGGAAACGCCACCCTCTCCTGCCATCGTGCAGGAGAAGAGCAGAGCAGCAGTGTTCTAGCGCTGCCTGGTACCCAGGAGGTAAAGCATCTGTGTGGAAAGAAGTCCCCCCCTTTTCCATTTCTCTAAGTGGCTTGTCAGACTAAGTGCATTGTCTGAGGGAAAGCCTTGGCACCTGTCACTTCCCTTGCTTTCATCTTCTCCTGCCGAATTTCCTCAACGTGTTCCGTGCTCTCCGGTGCAGCTAATAAATATTTTAACTCTCATTAGGAGAGGATTGGCGGCTGGAGGGAACCATGTCAAACAAGCTGACAGAGCAGATTCCTAGATCTGGCAGAGCGGTAGCCTACAGGAGTGGCAGAAACGTTTCGCTTTGCTTCTCCTCGGCGGCCACCTAGCCCCAGAGTGCACAGGGACCTAAAGGCACAGGCTCAGCGAGATGCGGAACTATCCACCTGAGTGATAAGGACTCCTCGTGAGTAAAGGTCTGTTTGTGATCAGGGCTCAGCTAGTGAGTAGGCTGTTCCTCAGGTGGTGCGGATCGCCTGCAGCTCTGTGCAGGGTGAGGTTGTGAATGCTCAGGCTTCAAAGCCTTCAGTTCTAAGCAAAAAGTGCTGCAACAGCATCTCTGCCTTAACTCCCAGACTCCTGCCTTTTCTTTCACCTACTAATCTACCTCTTCTCTGGAACTCCCTTGGACTATCTGCCGACTTTGCCTTTTGTACTGACACTAATTCAGTTTCACTGCAGCCCTGTCCTGACACCTCTGCAAGCGGGACAGTGAAGTCCTGATGAGATTACAGACTGAATTTCAACAGTGCATGGAGGGAGATGCCAGAGGAAAGAGACACAAGGGGGAGAGGACAGGGATGCAAGCAAAGTTGCACATTCTTAGGTTTTGTTTCACTGGAGGGTGGGGATGGAAGCATTAAGCCAAAGCTTTTCAGGTGCAAGAGAGGTGGTGCCACGGAGGCGTTGCAGTAGTGGGGTTCCAGGCATTTGGGGCGGGGGAGTGGCAAAGAATAACAGCAACAACGAATAACATAGCTTTGATGAGATGTTATGGGATTAGAGTTTGGGGCATGTGAGGGAGTGCACCACTTCAAGCTGTGAGTTCTGAGCATCCTCTGAGGTATAGCGTGAATTGCAGGGTTCTGCTAGGGATCAGATCTTGAGCAGGGATCAGGTTGGGTCAGGCTTCTCAGGAAGCAAGGTGGAAAGAGATCAGCACCAAGGAAATCTCCAAGTGGGGCTGGAAGCCAGACAGGATTGTCTGTATGTTGCTCCATCAATGGTCAGAGCAAGCCTGAGGCTTAGATAGGAAGTTACCAGTCTTTGGGTCTACATTGACTGAGGCTTTGACCCTTAAAGGGGCCTGGTCTGTTTTAGCAGCCTCAGGCTGCGGTGAGGTTGGACTGATGGTGGCATGCTTGTGTCTTCGTGGCCCAAGTACTCAAAGTCTGGGGGTGGTAATGGAGTCTCTTTTGGCTTCAGGGCCCTCCCAGCCAGAGGACGCATCCTGTGGCTCGGAGAATGAGTCACCAAAAGAACTGACCTCCTCCAGCATCTGGCACAGCCTCTCATCAGCCATGCAGATGGCTCAGGCTACAAAATCAGGTGAGGGGCCTTTTAACAATCCACTCAGCTCCTCCAAGAGCGGTGGAGCTGTCCACACTATCAGCCTACATAAGGCTTCAATTGGCTTTAGCTCCCTGCTGAGACAACAGCCAGCAGGTCCACTTGGAGCTTTCCAAGGTCCTACTTTCTTCCTGCCTTGATCTTGCTACCAGCTTCCCCTGTGAGCCTCAACAGATCACAGCACAGGGCACACAGCACCAATGGCTGGAGATACTAGAGAGATCCAACCAAGAGGTCACCGAGTGCCAAAGGAGTTCCAGGGCAAGAGAGGCAAACATGGCCCCTGAAGGAGGCACTCCCAAGTTTGGCACAGTGGGGCATGGCTGGGTTGTTAGGGCCTGTATAGCTATGCAAGAGTTCAGTCTGGCTGATGTTCAGTTCGACTGTTGTTGAAGGAGGTTACGCACATCAGAAGAACCCTTCTCAATTGGACCAAAATTCCCTCTAGTCCATCATCTGGTTTCTCACAGTGGCCAACATCTGGGGTATGGATGAGGGAGAAATCCATTCAGTTTAATGTGAACTTACCAAATTCTGTACTTTTGACCCACAATGCAAACTGAAACTCAGTTATCCGTTGAAATTTGCACTTTTACAAATTGCACGTCTACAAAATGTTCCCGGTTCAAAAACTGAGTACAAAAATGTGTATATTAGAGGAACATAATATTCAAATATGCATCATATTAGGAAAACTGGTTGCAGAAATGTGTATATTAGGCAAAACTACATACCTAAAAATCCATGTATTAGGAGAAATGCACATAAAAAAAAAAAATCTTCAAAGTTCAAGACATACCAGACTGGAGAAATACTCAAAGTTCAATTCGAACCAGACTGAAGACTGGAAAAAATGAGGAACAGAGATGCTGTAATTAGGAATGTGCAAATCAGCAAAAAACGAGCTTGCCAAAATTCTCTGAATTCTACCTTAAAGCTCATTTTGACTTGAGTCTATATCAGACTGTGAGCTTTGTTTTTTTTATTTATGCATAAAAATCTATCAGTATGTTTGTACATTTTTTTCCAAATGTACCCATCAATTGTGCACACCTTTGAAATGTATGCATTCTTTTCCCATTGATTAAAGCATGTTTATGCACATTTTTCAAAAGTACGCATGCTGCCATGTGCATTTTGGGGGTCTGCCAATCACATTGCAAGCTCAGAAATGTACGCAGATTGGACCGCAGATTGCATTTGAGTCCGTCTTCAATGCAAACGGTGTGAAGTGGGTAAATCCTGATTGAAAATGAACTGAAATGAATTTCTCATACATCCCTAAGCATAATTGACTGATTCCTGCATTTCTACCCTGGGAAGCTCAGGAAAAGGGCACAGAAAACTTTCCCCAGTGTTTACCACCCAGCAGCTTTTACTGAGAGATATAAAGTCTTTGAACACTGAGGTCCCATTCCTAACTCCCATGCATAGGAGTACAGGGAGATCCCTACTAGATGAAGCCCATCTAGTCTAGCATCCGGTTTCCCCACTATGGCCAACCAGATGCTACCAGTAAGCCCATAAGTGGGCCATGAAGACAACTCTCCCCTATTTGCTACCAGCAGCTGATGTTCAGTGGTGCACTGCCTCTGAGCATGATGCTTTTACATAGTCTTTGCAGCTAAGAGCCAAGTGGCCAGCTACGGAGCTGTGAGGTCCTGTAGCCCATGCCAAAGCAACACTGCTACCTGCTCTGTGGTGAGTAACCATCGCCATCCTTCCATATGCCTGCAGCTGTCCCCCAAGGTCCACATCTCACCCCAAAGAGCCCTGCTTTGGGCTAAGACATAAGGGACTGGTGGCAAATGCATTCATGCTCCAGCTCTAGCCCCACATCCAGGAGGCAATGATGGGTGATTGCTCTGCACCTTGTACTTCTGGCACGCAAGGCAGGCAGCAAACCACACATGTCAGCAGGGACATCTCACTGTCCATGGCTGTCACCTGCCTGTCATTGGGCCATTTAGTTATGAGGATATGAACTCTTCCATGTGCCAAAGGAAGAGGCGAGGAGGAGGAGAGACCAAGGGTTATGGCAGTTACGAGATTAAGCCTGTTTGTTCTTACATCATGGATGAAAAGATATCCAGGCAGACAAGACAGGGAGATGAGTTAGAATCTAGAAGAATGCTATTTTTTCCCTTTGTCAGCAAAAATTAGGGACATATGAGGAGTTTGTTTTTTCTCACAAAACGTGTGAGCATGCCTCGTTTGATGCTCCAAACGCACGAGCATGTGTCGGCCAAAAATATTCATAAATGGTTGAACACATGCTTGCGTTCAACTTATTCCCGATTCCCAGTTCGAGTTGCACAAATTTCCTAATTTGCTCAAATTTCCTCCCTAGACTGAATCAGCCCCACTTTAGTCTAAGGAAGAAGGTTGTGCAAATTAGGAAATCTATGCAAATTTGGGGAAATTCGAATTAACAGGGTTGTGGAAAGGGTAGTGTGTGAAAGGAAATTTTTTGGTCTCAATGGAAGCAATCAGATACTACTGGAACACGGTATGAAGGCCTGGAATGCACATTTTCAAAGGGATGTTGAACATTTGAATAGGGCTTACACACACACACACACACACACACACACCATCTTACTAGCAGTATAGTCTTTCCCTTTGTAGAGAAAGAGGCCAAGGTTCACTGAATTACAGCATCTGAATTACATTTTCAATGGATGGCAGAGAGATCTCCAGCATGGAGGAGTCTAAAATAAGGTCTATCTGAGAAAGATCAAAGGCTGGATGTTAAAACAAGGGAAATTAATATTATCATTGACCCACACCTGGTCTTGACAAGACAGTGAAGCTGGTAAAGAGAGGCAAGCTCTTTGATGGGCATGAGCCATTTCTCTCTACTGGTGTCAGCAAAGGCGAAGTCAATTTCACGGTCCTCCATTATCATGTAAAGGGAGTCTCACAAGCCTCTCTCTCTGCTTCTGAGCTGCCGCCCTGAGCCTATGCGTCTGGGCTTCACTCTCTAATCCTCAGCAAACAAGTAGATTTCAATTTGCCTTGAAAGGTCTGGGAGGATGAAGTTGTCAGCAAAGAAGTCTACACAGTGAGTGTCGTGGGAGTTACACGATTTCCCAGCTCTGGTGCAGGAAGGAGGAACAGCAGGGCCAGAATACAAACCCTTCTCTTCTCAGTAAGATCAACAGGAAACTGGACTTCAGAGGTCAATGAACTGCTGTGGTCTGCTGTCTCACCTCTAGTCTTGTCCTGTATATCAGGGGCCCGCACCCTTTGGCTGTCGGGCTTCATACAGACCCCTCGGACTAATTTCAAAAGCTCTCTGCAAGTGATCAGTTTGGAACTCTGGCAAGAGTGATCTGTCTTTTCCCTAGCAAACTGCTGGCTGGGGCAGCAAAAGGAAGAAGAGAAAGTCCATGGAATCCACGAGGCTCCAATTTTTATTTTTATTTTTATTTTAAGTCTGCTGTGGATTTTGCAGGTTGGATTCACAGAAATCCAAACTCATTGAAATCTGTTGTGGATTTCGCCGACATCCCAACTGGTGACCTTCTGTTTGCAAATTGGAACATTTAGGTTCCAATCCCTGCCCAGCCATGAACCTCAGTTGGTGTTCCTGGGCCAGTAGGGGATCAAAGGGAGTAACTGGACACATGCTACCCTGAACTCTTAGGAGTCGTGATGTGATACCACTGTGCTAATGGTCTAAAAGGTAAAAGGTAAAGGTGTCCCAAACCAGTCGTGTCCGACTCTAGGGTGCGGTGCTCATCCCCGTTTCTAAGCCAAAGAGCCAGCGCTGTCTGAAGACGCTTCCGTGGTCATGTGGCCGGCATGACTGAACACCGAGGTGCACGGAACGCTGTTACCTTTCCCACCGAAGAGGTACCTGTTTATCTACTTGCAATTTCTTGCTTTCGAACTGCTAGGTTGGCAGGAGCTGGGACTGAAGACGGGAGCTCACTCCATCACGCAGCACTCGGGTCTCGAACTGCTGACCTGCCGACCTTCCAGTCTGCAGTTCAGCGTCTTAACCACTAAGCCACCGTGGCCCTAATGGCCTACCCTCCAGCTTTTCACAGCTGAGAACAGGGGAACATGGGGGACACCAATATTGTGATACCAAAGGTCAGTGACTGAGCCCCACCTCTCTGATGCATACCGCTGCAGGCTCTATTCCATCTGTTTTCTTCTATTCCCCTGCTATATCCAGGACTTAACTAAATTAAAAGCAAAGAGGGTTGTTTGTTTCTGCAGGTAAAAGTGTGCTACCAGGGACGCAAAAAGGGAGGCCCTCCAAGCCATTTCTGGCAGCCCAGTGGACCTCCCCTCCCCCACATCAGCTGCTGCAGGTGTATTTCTGATCCCTTATCTCGTATCTCCGATGAGAGATCACATTCCCTTGCTAGCCCTCCTGTTATCTCTGATCTTTCACCAGACAACAGAGATCAGCACAGGATCCCCTTGCTCATGCTAAGAGGAGGGACTTGCTTATTTCTGATGAGAGAGCAGAGAGAAGCAGTGGCCGCATGAGGGGTGCTGGTTGGAGAGGGCCCTGAAGCTTCCTCCCTTCTCCGGTGATCCTGAAGCAGAGGGCGGGTGGTATCTCCATCTCCTCTATCTCACTCCAGCACGCGTGTGTGTGTGTGTGTCCCAACCCCAGTGTGGGTGTGCTTGTATACATGTACAGCTCCTGTCCCCCTTGGAAAATCCCAATCTGGCCTTTTACCTCAGGGTAAAAGGTTGTGAGCCCACAGTATACTAGAAAGCCACAGTGGTCCGCGGATAAGTTTGCAATAGTTCAAAATGTGCCTCAGGTAAGTATGTACAGACTTCATAAAATCCGTTCCCTCTGCATTTTGCAGATTGTCAGGTGCCCTTCATTCCATCATCTGCTCATTGGCAGAACCAGATTTTTTTCAATGTCCTGAATTCACGCAAATTTGCACTTGTGAAAATGCACAAATCTCCTCAAAATATGCCTTTTCATGGTTTAGCCTATGGGGAAATGTGCATTTTTGGCTGGGTTTTTGTTTTGTTTTTTACATTTTTTCTACAATTAAACCTGTGTGAAATTCCAGAAAGTTTTTTTAAAAAAAAAAAAACAGTGTGCAAGGCAGTGGAATCTGTGTGGCTCAAGAAAACCCAGTCTGCTGCAGAATCCATGAGTTGGATTTATAGAAATCTGAATTCATTTGATTCTGTATTTGTGTGTATTTTCCAAAAGTATGAAATTTTTCATGCACATTTTTTCCAAATGTATGCATGCTGTCGTATGCATGTTTTGGTCCATGAATCACATTGCAAGCTCAGAAATATACAGACTTCGACTGCAGATTGCATCCAAGTCCATGTTTGGTCCAGACTAACTTCTGTAGATGTATTTACAAGGGAAGGCTGAATTTGGATTTCATATCATGGTGGCTCAGAGTGGCTAGAATGAGCAAGCAGGGATTAAATTGGGCCAGCATTCCACCCAGACCTGTCACTGCCAAGGTTCTACACTGGAATGTTTGAAGTAGAAGTTCATCAAGTGTGCATCTGAACATGTGCAGAGGGTCTCCCCTTGCTCCTCTTAGCTGGGATTAGGAAAGAAAGCAGGGCTACCAGATAAACATGAATCCCGAGAAGACAACAGAATTCCCTGGATAGTTTGAAAAAGCCTTAATCCTTTTACTTGTCTACCTTTTAGATAGGAATGCATCAGAGTTTCATTTTTGCTCCCAAAACATGCAATCACACCCGATTTGATAGGACTGCGCACGCCCCCCCCCCGTTTCACTTCAGATGCCACTTCAGATCCTTCAGATCAGCCCCGATTCAGACCCCCTCCACTTTGACTCGGTTCCAGATCCAAAGCGAGATTCAGTCTTCAGATAACTGGATCATTCGGTTTTCCCATTGACTTGCATGGGAAAATGCAAATGACCATAACTTTTTCAGTTTTCATGATAAATACATGAAACTTGGGGGGGCCTCTCTGCTGACATGGACGAGATCCCATGTGCCAAATTTCAGACAGTCTGGCCCAATACCTTTTGCACTAGGTGCAGCTGAAATTTGAGGTTTTTTCCACAAAAACTCTCAAAGCAAAGCGCTACGCCTCTCAGCCTTGTGCCGCTTCTTCCTCCTGCCTGCTTGGCTGTCAAGGACTGCTAGTCATCTCCTGCTCATGAGGAGGAGACAGCTAGCGGGCAGTAGGGGCATCTGCCACGCTGCTGGCCAACTGCCCTTGCTAGCCAGCCAGGTAGGACGAGGAGGAGGACATGCAGCGCATGCTCCCTGCCACTAGCCATCTCCTGCTCGCAAGGAGGAGGCAGCTAGCTAGCGGCAGGGGCATGCACCAGGCCTCCTCCTCCTCTTGCTTAGGTGATTCACAGTGCTTTTTGCATATAACTCTATGTGCACATATAGACCTATAAGCAAAAAGTTGTGTGAATTGCCCAGATACTCAAGATTCATTGCACTTTTTGCACATAAGTCTATGTGCACATTGACTTCAAATCACCATGTTTTTAAAAAACATGGTGATCATGGCAGAGGTGGGGGGACCAGCGAGCCGAGCCGGCGGCGGGGGGGGGGCATCCAGAGAACCCAGACAAGGCTAGGTTCTCACATCCCTAAGCAACACCACCAGAATTAACTCTGTCTCTGAAATGCAGCCGTTTTTCTCCAGTTATTCAGTCTTCCCCCCTCCTCCACCACTGTCACTGATTGGAGATTACTGGGTTACATTCAGCCCTGATTTGGCAACTAGAGTTTCACCAAAGCTCCCTCCTCCTCCTCCCTTCCCCTCCTTCCTCCTCAACCCCTTGCTGAGCTTTCTCAAGTTGATACTTTTGGTGCAAGGCTGTCTGGGTTTCTCAGAACGAATCATCGAGTCAGACAAGGTGCTTCTTATACAAGCCGCTTTACTTCGGGGTGCCTCGTTGCTATTCTGCTCCCCCTTGTATCACGCAGAGACACCTCCGAAGCAACCTGCTTCGACTCAGTATTTGGGCTTTGGACTGAAGCAGTGTGCAGCCCTACTATTCAGTGCTCCAAATGTGAGTGCAAGCATGAACATTTGTCCGCCAAAAATATACACACATTTTCCATCACATGCTGACATTTTTCTTGTTCCTGATTCCCAGTGGACTAAATCAGCCGTCTATGGAGAAAGTTGAGCAAATAAGGAAATTTGTGCAAATCTCTCATTCGATCGCTGCTCAATTTCATGAAGAGTAAGCAGCAGTCACAAATGTGAACAGGGACTGGGCATGCAATGAGTGATGTTTGGAGAGTCCTGGTGATCTGAACACTACTTGTTCACCCATCCCTACTCTTAGAATATTTGCCACTAACTTTGCTTAATTTTAATTAGCCTTTCTTTCTGTGCATACACCTTTCTCAAGGTGGTTCCCTGTTCTCCAGGTTGCAGATTGGAAAGCAATTATCCCATAGTTGCCTGGGAAATTAATTACAGTGTTAAAGGACTGTGGGAGGTGTGTGTTTCTCTCTCTCTGTTTGATCCTGTTAAGTATTCCATTAAAGACCCAACAAGGAACAAGATATTTTGAGACCTCTCACTTCTCATACCTTCTATCATAACTCTTTCACACCACCTGACAGCGATTTATTTGTCATCAGTGGTCCTTGGTGGGGAAGACTTAAATAAGAAGAAGATCAGGAATCCAACTTAGGTGACCTTGTAGTACGAACAGGATGTACTTGCTGCTATTATTCTGACTTTTGTTAAAAAGAAGAGAAAGCGCAGATTAGGAGTCGTATGCTCAGCCAATAACTGAAAATTATGATGCAATTAATAAATAGGTCTTATTTGTGTCAGCATAGATCAAACTCAGTTTAAAATGATTCACCAGTGGAACTTGACTCCTCCTCAAAGATCAGATAAGATGTTTGACATGCAATTTGGTTAAATTGGGTTTCATAATCTTGAGTAGTGGTGTGAATCAGATTTGGATGAAGCCTTAGCAGAAGCAGGCTGCTTCAGTCTGGTTCTGTTGGGTCCCCATGTGAAGTGGGCTCCCCTCCAAAGCCAACAGAAGCTGACCCAGAACAAAGCTTCATCAGAACCCCATGTTTCTGGAGAATCACCAGACTTTATGTCTCCAAATAGCAACTCTTGCTTTCATTTCTCTAAAGGCTGCATATGGAGCAAGCAGGGAGGGAGTACAACTGAGTGAAAGGCAGGTTCATCTTCTAATCCTAGGGCATGTCTTACCATGGGGTCCAATCACTGTCCTTTGAGGGAGGACAAGGATGGAACCATTAGAAGGCCATTCTTTCATCCTTGGCTATGAAAAAGCCTTAAACTGATTTCCAATCCAAACATCAAAACTCCCTAGCCCTGCACCTCTCCTTCTGAAACTTCACAGGTTTCTTGGGTGGAGGCACCTCTGGGATGTGCACCCTTTTCATACAAATTATCCCACTGTTTTTTGCAGTGTTTTATTAATGTGCCCATGAGCATCAGTAATTTGTCGAGAGAAATGCTAACAGAGAGCTGGTGACCTTGAAAGGGGAAGACAAGAAATTTGATACTGAGGCCTAGAAACTTGTTACCAAAGGGGCCAGTGCAGGGGCTTCAGCAGATGGAGAGCATTCGATTGGACCTGATCAGGAAAGAGAGAGGAATTTCACACAGGCACTTCAGAGAGACTATTTCTTTGTTTATCAGTGGAAAATTATTTGGGGGGGGCAGACAGGACTTCCTCAGCCAAAACATATCTGATCAAGAAGTTCCACACTCCTGTGCTAAACATTACCTTTTAGCAAAATATCAGCAGGTTAGCATCTCCAGTCCCTTTATTTTATTCTCTCTCTCTCTCTCTCCCCCTCTCCCCTGCAGGCATATTTATAACACCAGCTAGTTATTCTATAAGATAGCCCTTGGATAAGAGTGATCCAATTTCCATTTGCTCGTCCGTCCAATTTCTATTTTGCACTTAGATGAAAAGCACTCATTTTGATTGATAACAGCAAAAACAGATATTTCCCAATACCCCCCTGAAGTGTCTCCTGGAAACACATTAATGCACCATTAAATCTGTAAAAGCCAATTATTCCTTCTCGGCAAAGCTGGTTTACACTTCGAATGCGTTTGTTGACATGACATGTTAGAAGAAACATTCCACCTGGTCATTATGTAACTGCTGGAGCTGGACACAAACAGCCGTCTGAAATTATCCACTCTCCTTGTGGGCAGAGAAACTGGGGTGACATTTTAACTGAAGTTCTCCATGGGGAGGAGAGATTCCCCAACCCCCTCATCAGGGCCCAGCTCACCATTTTCCCCCAAGGAGTTTGTCTGTTTGTTTGTTTGCCATTGGAAGCTGTGTCAGCAGCCTGGGCCTCATTTTGCATCCCATGCTAAAAATAAAAATAAAAAAAAACCCTCAGTGGGGAATGTCATACTCCATCAGGGAATACGTCATCTGTCCTGCGTGACAGCTCAGGGAATAAGGTTACTCCAGAGGGGTCTGGGAGCAATTGGCAGCCTTTTATAGTCAGGACAGAAGGGTCTCTCTGGAAACTCCACCTCTTCAGATGCTGCATCTGGCTGTTAAAGGCCCTTTTTCTTGCAAGCGTTGGCTTCTCCGAGGGAATGATGGTTGGAGAAGGGGGGAGCCTGTTGGTGAGTGCTCCCCAGGGTCTCCCTGTTCACTAGAGGAGCCTGAAGTCCACTCCTCAGAGTCAGAGGGTAGGGGCACCTCCTGGGGGTTGCGTGGACAAGACATTAGGTTGGAGGCAATGGGCCCCACTTCAGAAGGACCAGGAACTGGTCCTGATGCCTCCACAGGGTCACTGTCACTGGAGGCTTCAGTCTCTGAGGGATGCCAGGCCTGGGCCAGGACAGGGTAAGGCTAAAGCAGCCTTCTGAAACCTTGGACCATCCAGATGAATCATGATACGACTAGGGACATTGAAGAGATTCACAACAGAACCAAACAATGTCAGATTTTCATGAATATGACCCATGGAATCCTCAGTGGACCCACTTTTCTCCTGTTGGGTGGATTCCACAGACTTGTGGACCCATTGTCTAACCTTCCCAAGTTTTATGCAAATTTTGTCATAGAAAAATACGCAAAATAAAAAAAACGGCCAAAAATGCACATTTCCCCCTTAGGCTAAAATGTTAAAAACGTGCATTTCTGGGAATTTATGCATTTCCACACATGTGAAAATACACAATAGTGAATATGTGCGAATGCAAATTTGCACAGATTTGGAGACAGAAAAAATCCGATTCGAGCGATGGGTGGATGACAGAATGAAAGGCACCTGATGATCCAAGAAACACAGATGGAATGGATCTTACATAATCCGTGCCTCCCTAGGTGAAACTCTCATCAACCTCAGACAGCATCGGGAAAGCATGAGGTTGGGCAAGACTGAACTAAAGTGCTTGGGCCTTCTGTGTGCATGTTTAAAAATAACAGATGACTAGGGAATGACATGCAAAAGCTCGGGTGGGCAAAGTGTGGCCCCCACTGCCCTCTGCCGCACCCCAGAATGATAAAAGTACAAAACAAAATGTACAATGGTACCTTGAGTGGCAATTCTGAAGTCTCTTTTTACTCTTTTAGTGCTCTGTAGTAATTGAAAACAAACTAATTTTGATTCTTCCAGTGCTCCGTAGCCATGACTGATGCTGTTTTAAACTTTTTATTATATTTTCGGGGCCTGTGGTTGAGGGGTGATGTGGCCCCCAGGGGGTGAAATGCTTCTCTGAGCTTCCCAAACTTGCCCAACCCTGTGATAAAGGTTTGTAAATACGATGATTGGTGTGAAGAGAGAGATAGTGGAGAGAGAGAGAAAGAGAGAGAGACAGAGAGAGAGAGAGAGAGAGAGAGAGAGAATTTTTTCACCATCTCTCCTAGGGATGTTGCAGGAATCATAGAATCATAGAATGGTAGGGTTGGAAGGGACCTACAAGGCCATCAAGTCCAACCCCCTGCTCAATGCAGGAATCCAAGTCAGAGCATCCCCGACATATGGCTGTCCAGCCTCGCCTTGAATGCCTCCAGTGTGGGAGAGCCCACCGCCTCCCCATTGTCCTATTGTTCTGACAGACAGGACATTTTTCCTGATGTCCAGCCAGAATCTGGCTTCCTGTCATTTGAGCCCATGATTCCGTGTCCTGCACTCTGGGATGATCGAGAAGGGATCCTGGCCTTCCTGTCTGTGACAACCTTTCAAGTACTTGAAGAGTGCTGTCATATCTCCCCTCAGCCTTCTCTTCTCAAGGCTAAACATGCCCAGTTCTTTCAGTCGCTCCTCACAGGGCTTTTATAGGAGTGGACTCCTCCATGCCCACCCCCTGTCCACCTTCCCGGATCCCATTTGCCAAGCTGTGGGATGCTGACGGACCCACCCCCCGAGCCCTGGGGTTCAGCGAGTAGCTGGTAGAAGCACTGAGGACTCGTCCTGCCTCTGCCGGCTGTCGAGGAAGCCCTTGGCAACTAGTGCAGGCAGGAGGGGCCTCAGCAGTGCCCAAGCCAGAGTCCTTGGAGTGAAGAGGAAGGGTAGCTCAGCAGCAGGGCGAGCAGGGAGGCTTGCTGAGCAGGTCTGGGCCATGCAGGAGGGGCAGGGCAGCTTGTCAAGCTCCCCCACGCCCTGGGTGGAAATGAGTCCATCCATCCCTATTCCTAATTCTGGAATCGGCATGCCCCTGGTTTTTCTTTTTTTCTTTTTTACTGGCAGTAGATTCAGATCAGACCAAGGAAAGTCGTTCTATTTGCTGCACAGAATTTACTCGTGGAAGCCACTGTGACAAGCTGTGTTGGACCATTTTAAGATGAGATCAGGTAAATTTTAGGGATGTATGAGAAATTCTTTTCAGTTCATTTTTTGACAGGATTTTCCCCAGTTCGCTCCTTCCGGACCAAACACAGACCAAACATGGACTCAGACATGACCTGCCGTCAAAGTCTGCACATTTCTGAGCTTGCAGTGTGCTTTGCAGACCAAAAAAAAAAAAGCATTCAGCAGCATGTGTCCATTTCAAAAATGGGCACAAATATGCTTTAATCAATGGGAGAAGAAATGCGTACGTTTCAAAGATGTGCAAAACTGATGCATACATTTGGAAAAGTACGGATGGAAATACGCACAGATTTTCATGTGAAAAGTAAAAATAAAACTCACTATCTGCTATAGACTTGAGTCAGAATGAGCTCCGAGCTTTGAGAATTTGAGACGGATTTTGGAGAACTTCAGCGACCTCGAGTTTCGCTGATTCACACATCCCTAGCAAATTTGTGGAGAATAGGTCTCTCAGTTGCTATCAGAGCTCAGTGGAACCCCCATGTTCAAAGGCAGTTTGCCTTCCAATCATCAGATGCTTGGGACCAATGAGAAGGGAGGCGTCTTGTTTTCATGCCCTCCCACACTTCTAAGAGATGTCTAACTGGCCACCGTTGAAACAGAATGCTGGATTGAATGGACTTTTGAGTTGATTTAGCAAGACCCCATCTGAAGTTCTTTGCATCTGGCTACTCCAGGCTAAAGGGACACATTGGTATCCACACACACAAAAAAATATTGTCTGTGTCAGTATCTTGAAATAGTTTTCCCTGCTTTTATCATTTCAGAGAGAGAGAGAGAGAGAGAGAGAGAGAAGAGAGAAACTGACTGGCCGAGAGGGAATGAACAGGGAGAAAACTGCTGTGATTCTTCTGCATCTTTTCTGAACATATCTGCTTTCCTAAGCTTATTTTCCTTTAGGGGAAAAAGAGAAATATTGTCTTTGTTATGCTAATATCCCTCCCATCAGCACAAACAGAATGGTTCTCCTCCTCCTCCCCCCCCCCACACCATCTCATGGAGGATCCTTTGGATAAAGGGGTGGAAGTAGCAAGTCAGCAAGAAAATATTTGTAGCACACTTTCTGGCCGCTCAGCAAAGGTAAAACTACAATGATAGCAACAACGATGCATGGCTGCAAAGAGGACAGAAGTTCAAAAGACTTTTTTCTAAAAGCTGTAGGACTCATCATGGTCAGCTTGACGGATTCAGAAGGTGGTTATTCATTAATGACTTGTACTTCCTTGAAAGCTTCTTTGCGGGGTGTCCTAATACCCTTTTCTCCCACCTCACCCCATTCCATGTATCCCTGCACCACTTATGCCATGGATGTGGAACCTCCAGGGTAAAGGCTACATCTGGACCGTAGGGCTTCCCATCCAGCACACCAGTACAGATGTCATGGGTACCCAATTGGGTTCGGGAGGGGTCTGTTGGACTCCCCCCCTCGCCCACCCCAAGCCAGGCTTGAGAAGCCCCCTTACCTGCCTGCCAAGTCACACAAGTGGCCAGGACTGACCTGTCTGCTCGCACCCGGGAGCCACCTGCCCTCCATGCGAGCCACCATTTTAACACAAGATGGGGGCCCTAGATTTTCATATATCTACTGTTGTGAACAATGGTGGCTGTAAAGGGCCATTTCTCCAATGTTAGTGGCAACATTAAAGTGCACATTTAAAAAAAGAAGTGCACCAAAAATGCTCACTCCCAGCCCCCATGGTAAAGTATGAAAATGCATACTTTTAGAAAGTGCCAAATATGAAAAGTGCTTTTTTTAAAAAAAAAAATGCAGATTTCTTCGAGCATGAACACAACTTTGAAAATCTGCAAGCATTTTTGGAGAACATGCTCTCCTGCTCGCATTCACATTCAGGGTTGCAAATGGGACATGTTTGCATGGCTTGAGCACAGAAACAAAATGTGTCTACATAACTAGTCAGGTGTGAGTTTGAGTTGAGGCAATGTTGAGAAGCGAGAGAGGATGTGCAGGAAAGAAAGCTCGCCTGCCCACCAAGTAGATCCATTCTGTATTCCAGTCTCGTCTCTCCTTGGCTTTAAGAAGCCAACCTGGAAGAGATGATAGGAGCACCTGGGAATACATGGAGGCGCCATCCATCTCCAAAGCTGCATTAAAACACAAGACATTCCAAAAAGAAAATTGACGTTTTGTTTTATCGCCCACCATTTTAAATCCTGTAGATTAGATTTTATGAAATATGAGTGCCAGGCTTCCAGCTGCCATGCACTGTAAGATCACCTGGCCAATATCAATGCCATCCCTGGCCAAACTGTTTATAATGCTTCTCTCAAACGATACTCTGGAGACTGGGATTTCAGGAGCCGATAACATCTGTGCCCAGCATCTGCTAGGGGTAGAATTAAATGTGAGGGGAGAAACATATGTCATCAGAAGATACATGTCAATAATTAGGATTATTAATTAAATAATAATACTATTTATTATTAAATAATTATTAATAAATAATATTATCGATTAATAATTAAGCAAAAATTACCAATGGCCAATGCTGCAATCCCCCCTATGCCTTTACTATGACTTATTATCTAACTAGTTCCAATGTCAGAAGTCAGGAGTTGGCAGCATCCTTGGACATCTACCGAGGCTCTGCAGGAGCCCACTGCAAAACCTGATTTTCCAGTGCTGCTTAGGAATGCGCATACTAGCAAAACTTGAGTTTGTTGGACTTCTCCCAATTCCACCTCAAATCTTGTTTCGCCCCACCTCCAAACTGGTGAAGACTTTTTCTCTCCAAGGGGCCTGGTCTGTTTTAGCCTCCACATCATACTGTGATTATGTGGGGGTGGCTGTGGAGGTCCGCTGTCTTCATGGCTGGAGTCCACAGAGTCTGACAATATGGCCTCCTCTGGATTCAGGGGGAAGGTTCCTGGGGTCTTCCCAGAGAACTGGGTCCTGAGGAGGTGGAAGTCTTGTGACACCTTTCTGTAATGGAATCCTCTCCCTGAGCTGTTTACTCAGGTGCCTCATCTTCCAAGGATGAATGGTTGGGATCTTCTGATGATAAAAGTTCCTGGACCATGACACTGGCTAAATCATCATCAGATGCCTGATATACTCCATACTCTTGGTCAGGTCACAACACGCGTACTCCCAGTTCCCACTAGAATATAACAACATAGGAAGAGCCCTGCTGGATCAGACCAAGGGTTCATCTAGTCCAGCATTCTGTTGACACAGTGGCCAACCAGATGCCCACAGGAAACCCACAAGCAGGAAACAAGGTCAACAGCACCCTCTCTTCCACGTTCTCCAGCAGCTGGTGTAAACAGTCATACTGCCTCTGATACTGGAGGTAGCATGGAGCCATCAGGACTAGTAGCCACTGATAGCCTTCTCCTCCATGAGATTGTCTAACCCCCTTTTCAAGCCATCCAAATTGGTGGCCATCTCTACATCTTGTGGTAGCAAATTCCATAGTTTATCTCTGCACTGTGTGAAGAAGACTTTCCTTTTCTCTGTTCTCAATCTCCCAACAATCAGATTCATGGGATGACCCCTTTGGGTTCTAATATTTTGAAAGAGGGATTCTAGAACCTGGGGTCATCCCATAAAGCTCTAAACTCAAAAGCAAAAAGGAATATCCAGGAGCTAAGGAACTTTGGACCAGTGTCATGACCCCAATGGATGAGGCCATGGACTCATAAGCCATGTCAGAGAGGGATTTACCCTCATTGCTGACCCCAGATTATCCCACCTTTCGAGAGGCTCCTCTGCATCAGGAGCCCATCTAACTACTCCCTCCACAACCTGAGTCTGAGGACTTTGGCCAGAAGGCCCCCAGCAAAGTCACACCCTCTCCTATAGCACTGGGGCCAATGGCTGTTGAAGCAGGCAATGCCCCTGTCATTGCAAGAGGTGGAGCAAACCACCCAGACTGGTCCGAAGCCTTATTGAGGTCTTAACTTGCAGAGGGGGCCTTGTCTTCAGTGGCCCCATGCCTTTGGAACAAGTCACCATCGGAGGTCTGCCATGCTCCATCATTGCAGGATTCTGAGAAGGCCTTGAAAACATATTATTTTACTGTGGCCTTCTCCTGAAGGTGCAGCGGCGGCGCAGCAGTGGCGGCGGAAGGTGCGGCGGGAGTGGCAGAAGGTGCGGCGGCAGAAGGTGCGGTGGTGGCGGCATGGCAGTGGCGGCAGAAGGTGCGGCGGTGGGGGGGCAGGTGCAGCGGCGGCGGGGGCAGCAGGTACGGTGGGGGCGGCAGCAGGGGCTGCCGTAGCCACCGCCATGTATGTTTGTTCTTTTACTTTGCTGTGATAGGCTACGTAAATATTTACATAATGGCTACGTAAATGGCCACCGCCATTTGCATCCCTGCTGCCCAGCGGCTGGATGTCCAGCTGCGGGAGGAGCTGGCTGGCGGCTCTGCGGAATCCCCGCGGAGTGGAGCCAGCCCGGTAGGATTCCGGGGGGAGGGATGGAGCACCTCCCCCCCACCACGAAGCAGATCTGCAAAACGGTAAGTGACTTTCGTACATCCCTACATTGTGGCTGGTTTTATTGTTGGCTTTTATTGTTGTGTTCATTGCTTCTATATTTTTATCTCTTTTAATATTTTAACTGTTTTTATGTGTTCTGTTGCTGTAAGCTGCCTTGGGAGGGCTTCTGCCCTGAAAGGCAGCCAAGAAATGTTTTAAATAAATTAATTTGATGAATTAACCTGGGATGGTCTTTGCTGAAGCGATGTTTGTTCTCGGCTCATATGACTCTCCAGCTTGGGCTACAGACAGGGTGCTATCCAGGGTGCTGCCTTTCTTTGGTTTGCCCTTGAAGGGTTTCACTAGCCGGGTGCTGGCTCTGTGTTTTGTATTTAATTGTGCTTTTAATTGATGTGGTTTTTATGTTATGTTCTATCTCATTTTTGTTTGTTTGTTTGTTTGTTTTAATCCGTATTTTATACCTGGGGCGGTGGTGGGCTCTCCCACGCTGGAGGCATTCAAGACGAGGCTGGACAGCCACCTGTCAGGGATGCTCTGACTTGGATTCCTGCATTGAGCAGGGGGTTGGACTCGATGGCCTTTTAGGCCCCTTCGAACCCTACTCTTCTGTGATTCTATGACCTCAAAATATATTGACCATTGTATTATTTATTTATTTACAATATTTATATACCACTCCTCATCAGAAGATTTTGGAGCGGTGAACAACATAAGAATAAAACAATGGTTAAAAGAGTTTAAAAAGTTAAAACATTTTTAAAAAGACAAATCCCAACAAAGTGGAATTCAACAACCCACGGCTGGTCATGCAAGGAAGGCCTCTTGAAAGAACAACGTCTTCAGGAGGCACCGGAAAGAACACAATGTTGGCGCCTGCCTGACCTCTAAAGGCAGGGAATTCCACGGGGGGGGGGGCACCACACTGAAGGCTCTTGTGTAGCCTCCCATGGAGGGAGAGAGATATACAAAATGTCACTTATATAAATTACTTTATTTATTTATGAATGTATGAGTCATATTTCAGTACAAATAGGGTCCCCAAGATGACTTAGAATTAAATCTTAAAAACAAGGAAGTTATTATGGTTTAGAACATGTTAGATGATGGAGATGTGGTTCTCAAAGTGTGGATTATGTCTTTTTTTAATTGTGTTAAATTAATTACTGGAATCTAGTCTTATACTGAGTAGATAATAACTTATTATATAAGAGCTAGGGAAGAACAAATGGTCTGAAGAGGGGGTTACTGGAAAATGGAGTGCTTTTGTAGTACTCTGGAATGATAAATTTTAATTTACTGATAATGTCGGCCTGTATTCTCTATTTTCTTTGATCTGAAACTTTGTTAAAGGATATGTGCACTGGATGATAAAAGAAAAAGAAAAGAAAGTAAAGAAACCAAGGAAGTGTTTTAAAGGAAACACATCCTAACATATTCTTTCTCACACACACACACACACACACACACACGCACACACATGCACACACACACACACACATCAACATAGTACCTCGGAGTTAGAATAAAGTTGGACAGAACTAGGGATGGTGGAGAATTCCGCCATAGATTCCAGTGGCGGAACGGCTGGAATCCGTGGCGGAACGGCCTCCCGCCCCCCTGCCCTCCTGCAGAATCCCCCCGGGACGGCACTTACCTGGGGCGGATGCGGCAGATGTGGCGGCGGTGGCAGCTCCGGCAGTGGAGGCTCCAGTGGCTGGTCTCCTGGCCAGCCGCAGCAGGGCTGCTGCTGCCACCATTGCCATCCTTGGACCATGATAGGCTACGTAAGAATTTACGTAGCCTAGCATGGCTAACTTTAAAAAAAAAACACAGTGTACGCAAATGGCAGTGGCTATGGTGGCCGCCATTTGTGTTCCCTATTTTTCGCCAATTTATCTTACGTAAATATTTATGTAAGATAAAACGGCGGGGAAAAAAGGGGAACGCAAATAGCGCAGTGGACGCTATTTGCGTTCCTTTATTTTTCGTCGTTCTAGCCTACATAAATATTTACATAGCCATTTGCATACGCTGCATTTTTTTTTTTTAGGTTAGCCGTGATAGGCTACAAAAATTCTTACGTAGCCTATCATGGCTGTCTGGCTGGATGCAAATGGCAGCCGCTACGGCGGCCGCCATCTGCATCCGCACCAGGCCGTCCGTGGCTGGAAATCCGGCTGCGGACAGCCCTGGCCGGCTGCTCCACGGCCTGGCCACGGAGTGGAACTGACCATCGAGGATTCCGGGGGGGAGGAGCGGATCGCCTCCCCCCCGTCGAGGATTCCAGGGGGAGGGACGGAGCACCTCCCCCCTCCATCATGAAAGATTCCATGAAAAGGTAAGTGACTTTTGTACATCCCTAGAGAACAGGCTCTTTAGAAGTCACAGCACTCTATTAAAACATCCTTTAAAATGTGAAACATCTGTTAATAGGGGTGGACGAAAGTCACTTACCTCTCATCGAAGCTTGTTCGCGGTGGGGGGGAGGCGCTTCGCTGCTCCCCCCGCGAAGTTCAGGCCGGGGGGGAGGCTTCCTGCCTCGCCCAGCCGAAATTTGGGCCGGGGGGGAGGCTTCCCGCCTCCCCCGGCTGCGAACTCCAAAGTTAAAAAAAAAACAAACGCCCCCATGATAGGCTACATGACGATTAACGTAGCCTATCACGGCTAGATCTGCAAAGTCAGCCGTGATAGCAAATAGCAAATAGCGTTGCCCTTATTTTCGCCGTAGTCTACGTAATCTTTATGTAGACTACAGCGACCAAATAAGGAACGGGAATGGCGGCTCCCTATGGGGGCCGCCATTACCCGTACGCGCTTTTTTTTTTAAAGTCACCCGTGATAGGCTACGTGTCGATTTACATAGCCTATCACGGCTGACTTTGCAAATCTAGCCGTGATAGGCTACGTTAATCGTCACGTAGCCTATCACGGGGGCGTTTTTTTTTTTCTTTTATTGGAACGGCGGCGGCGGCAGCACGGCGGCGGCGGCAGAACGGCGGCACTCTCGCCCCGCACGAACACCCGCCGAACCGCCGGCCGGACCCGCCGCCGGGAGGGACATTCGGCAAAGGTGAGTCCCGTCCCGGGGGGGGCGGGGGGCGGAGAATTTCTCCCCGAAACTTGTTCGGGGGGCCGAAAACGTTGGCGCTCGGCCCCCCGAAGTTTCGGGGAGAAATTCTCCGCTATCCCTATCTGTTAAATACCAGTGCACATTGTTATAAGTCATTAAAAAGACGTGGTCAGCTCAAGAGTTCTGCGGTTGCATAAGTAAGAAGCTACACGTTATCGTCCTACAAAAACACATAGGTAACATTGCCAAGAGTGAAACTCTCTTCCCAAATGTTTGTGCAAAACAAAAGCCTCAGATGTCAGGTGCGTTTCTCCTGAGGTGGGTGTCTTTATTCTTCCATGGGTTTGCTCCACCCTGTGTCCCACTCCTTCTGAATGTTGGCATCACTAGAATGATTTCTAAAATTAGCTCCAAACTCCTTCCCACTATTTTGCATTGTGGATAGTTATGCCTGCATTGATTTTTTTTTTTAAATGCTTGATGCTTTTCATAAGCAAGATATGAAAAGGCTTTCAGGGCAGGGTTTAATAACACACCCAGCTTCATCCCTGTTGTGCCCTCACCTTCCTTCCCCAGTGCTGAGCCCATGGGGAGACCTGTTCAACAACTAACCAGCATCCGCTCATCTTCCCCCACTGCTCCAATGCGAAGCCAGGCTGGGTGGTTAAGAACATCGGAAGAGCCCTGCTGAATCATAAGAAGTCCATCATTCTGTTCCCACAGTGTCCAACCAGATGCCAGCACTGGAGTTTTACATGGAGCATCAGTTTTCTGATGCTCCTTCCTTTTGTAAGTGGCTGCATTTTAAGATGTCGGCATATCCTCCACATTCCTTGAAAATTCCACTCAACCATCCAGAAAACCATTAAAAGACGGGGGGGGGGGGGGGAGTCTTCCTTCCTGCCTGCCTGCCTGCCTGCCTTTATTTCTATACCACCCACTAGCCAGAGTTATCTGGGCTGTTCACCAAATTTAAAACCACAAAGCACAGCATAAAACAATATAAAATCTGAAGGCTTAAAGCTACAGTATAAAAGTACAACCAGACTAAAACCTAGCATCAATGCAGAGGTTTAAAATACAGATTTAAAACAGCAGAGCTAAAACTAATAGAGTGCTAAAATGCTGGGGAAATTAAAAAAAAGGTCTTCATTTGGCGCCAAAAGGAGTACAAGGTAGGTGCCAGGTGAACCTCTCCAGGGAGCTCATTCCACAGCCAGGGTGCCACAGCAGAAAAGGCCCTCTTCCTGGTAGCCATTCGTCTTGTAAAAGGGGGTTGGGTTCTTTGGCTACTTTGTTTTGCCCTTTCTATCTTTCTCCCTGCTGCTGTGAACTTTCAAGCCAACAAGGACAGATGGCAAGACCAACCTTTCAATTGTTGCCAGTGCAGTTAGCGAAGTGGTACCTGGGAGACTAACCTGTTTACGCTCTTGCTATTTAATGGTGTAAAACAATCCATTTTACAGCAAAGATTAGCTCCTAATGGTCTGCCATCGTTCCTCATATCAGTAAAGTGACAGATGGAACTGACAGCATAATTAAGCCACTCGGAGTGTCATCAATTACCTAAAAGCCATCGATAGTGGGAGAATGCCAAAGGAGCCTTGCTGACACAACCAAGGCTGAGCCTTTGCCAGGTAGGGATGGACGGCTGCGACAAACTCATTCTCACAGATGTTATCAGGTTTTCAGGATTAACTTATTTCCATTCAGTTTCCACATCCGTTTGCAAGCTGTTGTTAAGTCTGCATGGAAATTCATGGGTTTTGGTACACATCTTCCCAAACGTACACAATTTTTCTGCGCATTTTTCTAATGTATGCATAGTTCTCCTTGATGTAGTTCTGTTTTGTGTGCACCTTCCCTCAAGCTCAGGAGAGGTTATGAAGGGGGTTGGCTTTGCCACCCATACTGGAATGAACAGGAGGCATCCTGATCTGTGGTAGGGGTGCATGGATTCCCCACCGTCTGTTCCGTTGGGGAATCCGTTGGGGGGGAGGCGATCCATTCCTCCCCCCCGGAATCCTCCAGAGTGGCTCTGCTCCGCTCGGATTCTGGGGGGGGGGGACTGGCTTGGGAGCACTTACGTTCCCTCCTGCCAGCCAGACCCGTTCGCCTCCTCCCTTTCCCTGCTGATTGCCTTTTTTAAAAAAAGTCTTTTTAACAAAAATTGGTGATCGGGAGGATGTGCCCATAGACTTATATGCAAATAGAGTCATGAATCTTGTGTATAACTCTATGTGTCCATAGGCTGATATGCAAGATTCACCGCTCTATTTTGTGTATAAGGCTATGGGCACATCCTGCTGATCGCATGTGCCCATAGTTGTTCAGTCGTTCAGTCGTGTCCGACTCTTCGTGACCCCACGGACCATAGCACGCCAGGCCTTCCTGTCCTGCGCTCTCTCCCGGAGCGTGCTCAAGTCCATATTCATTGCATCGGTGATGCTGTCTAGCCATCTCATCCTCTGCCGTCCCCTTCTCCTTTTGCCTTCAGTCTTTCCCAGCATCAGGGTCTTTTCCAGGGAGTTTTCTCTTCGCATTAGGTGGCCAAAATTGGAGCTTCAGCTTCAGTATCTGTCCTTCCAATGAGCACTCAGGGTTGATTTCCTTTAGGATGGACTGATTGGACCTCCTTGCAGTCCAGGGGACTCGTAAGAGTCTTCTCCAGCACCACAGACTTATACGCAAAATAGAGCAGTGAATCTTGCATATAAGCCTATGGACACATAGACGTATAGACAAGATTCATGACTCTATTTGTGTATAAGTCTATGGGCACATCCCCCCCCCCCATCGCCATTCTTTTTTTTTTTTTTTAAGACTTTTTTTCTTTTAAGGCAATCGGCAGGGACAGGGAGGAGGCGAACTGCTCTGGCTGGAAGAAGCAGCCGAGTGCTGTTCCGCCTCCAGTCCTCCTGGAGCGGAGGTAAGTGGGCTCAAATCCGGCCTCGTTTGAATCCACAGCAGATTTCTCTGACATCCCTAATGTGTGGGGGTTTCCAGACTAGCAATGCTGTCAAATTTCATAGTTCATCGGCTCACTGGTCAAAACGCGTCCATTCGTAACGCTCACCGTTGAAGCGTTACTGGATCAATGTATTATGAATTAAGTTCGGCATTGATTCCATGCTTCAGAGTATGCACAATAAAGTAGTAATAGGGATGTACAGATTTTGCTCCATCCGTTCCATCTGTGTTTCACAGACTGGCAGACATCTTTCATGCCATTATCTGCTCATTGATGGAATAGGTTTTTTTTAGGGAAGTAGGAGAATTTTGTTCCACCTCCACCTGTGCACATTTGCACAAGGGTGCATTAGGGCAAATGCGCATTAGTGCAAGTGTGAAGTTGTGTAAAACACCCCCCAAAGTTAAAAAAAAAAATCAGTCCACAGAATCTGTAAGACTTGGAAATAGGGGTGTCACAGGAGACTCCCCCGCCCCCATGCACACTCAGCCTTCTGGCCTCCATGTTTGGCTCCCTGGTCAAGCTGGCAGGCAGTCCACAGTTGCCCGTGAGTGGCACATGGCCACCCCACTCCTCAGCTAGCTGCCATTTTGTGTAAAAATGCTGGCTTGTTGTTTTATGTAAAAGACGTTTTACGTAAATGGTGGCCATAAAGCAGCCTTTTAAGCATGATTACAAGTGTAAATAGATCAGGTGAGGGTAAGTGGTGGGGGTCCAGCGAGCAGCACATGGGGAGGGCATGGGGGGGTTTCCCCATCCCTACTTGGAAAATGCCAGTCCACTGCATAATCCTCAGGTCAGATCCATACTAATCTGCAGTCATTTTAATCTGTTGCAGATTTCTCCAACATCCCTAAGCAGTACACAGATTCCCCCTTAAATGGTCAGTCATCCTGGCACCTACAGCCCAAAAAACTTACTTGAAGCAGTCTCTTTAGCTGCTTCCCTCTTCATGGTCACTGCTACCACTGCAGATCTGGATCTAAGGAGGCAGAGACCTCTTTGGGTCCATCTTCATACCGCTGATTGATGACAGTGAGTAAACATCACATCACAGCATCACGCAGGCAAAAAGGGGACCACATAAAAACAAAAACAAAAGGGACCACATAAGGTGGAGACGCCTGATGTCATACCGAATGATGCAATTCCAAAATACATCACCCACGATGCACCTTGATATTGTGCACGCACAAGGAACTCATATATATGGCACAAGAGATCGTATTAAAGGTGGACTCTCATCCAACCTCACAAACGTGAATTTGTTATTTTCCGGATAAATAACAAATTCACTCAGGGTAAGTCTGCCCATCACTAATTCCCCACCCACCCAGTTAATTGCTGTGTAGGGTTTAGGGATGGACGAGCCCATCTGCGTCCAGGATCGGGGAGCTTGACGAACTGCCCCCTTGCAGCTTGTGCAGCCTGGGCCTGCTCACCGAGCTTCCCTGCTCACCCTGCCTGCCTGCCTGTGAGCTGCGCAGCTGCCCCTCTCCCATGCGCCAGCTGTCATAGAATCATAGAATCATCATAGGATAGTAGGGTTGGAAGGGGTCTACAAGGCCATCGAGTCCAACCCCCTGCTTAATGCAGGAATCCAAGCCAGAGCACCCCCTACAGATGGCTGTCCATCCTCATCTTGAATGCGTCCAGTGTGGCAGAGCCCACCACCTCCCTAGGTAGAATCCAAGATTCATGGAATAGTAGGGTTGGAAGGGGCCTACAAGACCATCGAGTCCAACCCCCTGCTCAGTGCAGGAGTCCAAGTCAGAGCATCCCTGACAGGTGGCTGTCCAGCCTCGTCTTGAACACCTCCAGTGTGGGAGAGCCCCCCGCCTCCCCAGGTAATTGGTTCCATTGTCGTATTGCTCTAACAGTCAGGAGTTTCTCCTGATGGTCAGCTGGAATCTGGCTTCCTGCAACTTGAGCCTCCCACACTGGAGGCATTCAAGACGAGGCTGGACAGCCTCAGGATATATGATAAATCAAAGCCTTGGTGCAGCCACCATCAACCTCTCACCCTGGCCTCCAGCAGGTGGCGGGGGGAGAAGAGGATAGATGCCTCCTTCTTCCTTCTGTCCCCACCTGCTACAGCAGCAGCAGCTAGGGACAAGCTGGTCATTTTCCGTAAGGCCAGGAAAACCTACGGAAGATGACTAGCCTGTCCTACGCCATTGCCTCTGTAGCAAGGATGGGGGAAGGAGGAGAGGCGCTGCCTTCTTCCCCTCTCCTTGCTGTGGGAGTGGGCGCCCCAGCTCTCACCCGACTCAGTGCGCTGCGAGTTGGGCAAGAGCTGAGGTCTATGAACTGGCATATGGGGGGCCGGACTGGCAGCTTCTCACCGGGCTTCGAGCCCCAACTGGACACTCACGACATCCCTAGCAGGGTTGCTCTGCCTGAGTTTGATAGAATAATCATCCATTTCTAATAAGTCACACTATAGTTTTTGGTCACTATGCCATGTGAAATATGAGTTCACAGGACTTTGTAAACCTTCCTCCACAGTCCCCAAATGAGCCACTTCAGGCTGCGGTCCAGGGGTGAGCAACACCCGTGGCTTTGGGGGCCTCTTCCCCTCCTCACACCCCTCTGTGCCCCTGCCAAAAATTGCTGCCACCACACTGCCAATTTTGAAAATGGGTGGCAGCAAAAAAACACATAGGATCATAGAATAGTAGGGTTGGAAGGGGCCTACAAGGCCCCTGCTCAGTGCAGGAATCCAAGTCAGAGCATCCCTGACAGATGGCTGTCCAGCCTCACCTTGAATGCCTCCAGTGTGGGAGAGCCCACCGCCTCCCTAGGTAAGTGGTTCCATTGTCGTATTACTCTAACAGTCAGGAAGTTTCTCCTGATGTTCAGCCGGAATCTGGCTTCTGTCACTTGAGCCCATTCTTCCATGTCCGGCACTCTGGGATGATCGAGAAGAGATCCTGGCCTTCCTCTCTGTGACAACCTTTCAAGGACTTGAAGAGCGCCATCATACCTCCCCTCAGTCTTCTCTTCTCAAGGCTAAACATGCCCAGTTCTTTCCATCTCTCCTCATAGGGCTTTGTTTCCAGTCCCCTCCTGATCATCTCTGTTGCCGTCCTCTGAACCCCACAATTCCCCTTTAAAACAAGGTGCAGACAGGGTGTGCCTTCTTGGGAAGCAAAATTGTGCTCCTAGGAGGCTTCCAGGAATGTGATTCTGCTTCCCCAAAAGGAAAGTAGTTTCCCCACATACCTTGCTTTAAAACAAAATAATGGCTTTTTCTGTTGCTGCTGGTACCACAGCAGCCATTTTTGCTGTGGTGGCAGTGGGAATGGGGGAGGTGGGAGCTGCCAAAGTGGCCAAGGGGGGCACATCCCACCCATGCCGGCCACACTCCCAAACTTAATTTGCAATGGCTGTGCCATTTTCTAGGAATGAAAAGCAGGGGAGGGCTCCTTTATTTTTATGTATTTATTATTACATTTATGTCCCACCCATTTTTCCTCTTGCAAAGAACCCAAAGAGGCTTACATGAACCTCCTCTTCCCTATTTTATCTTCACAACAGCTCTGTGAGGTAGGTTGGGCGTGATCAGTGACTGGTCCAGAGTCACCCAGTGAGCTTCATGGCTGAGTGGGGACTTGAACCCAGGTCTTCCGAGTCCCAGCCCAACACTCTCACCACTACACCACACTGGCTTTCTCATGTATTTTGTTTTATTTATTTACTGTGCTTTTAGATCACCCAATAACCGAAGTTCTCTGGGTGAGAACATTAAACACATGCATTCCTAACATTAAAACAATAACAAAACCAGCACAGAATAAAAAGCAAGATCCAAGCAACAGCAACCAAAAGGCCCAGCGGAGGGCAACGAAGATGATCAGGGGACTGGAAACAAAGCCCTTTGAGGAGAGCCTGAAAGAACTGGGCATGTTTAGCCTTGAGAAGAGAAGACTGAGGGGAGATATGATAGCACTCTTCAAGTCCTTGAAAGGTTGTCACAGAGAGGAAGGCCAGGATCTCTTCTCCATCATCCCAGAGTGCAGAATAATGGGCTCAAGTGACAGGAAGCCAGATTCCAGCTGGACATCGGGAAAAATGTCCTGACTGTTAGAGCAATACGACAGTGGAGCCCATTCCCTAGGGAGGCGGTGGGCTCTCCCACGCTGGAGGCATTCAAGGTGTGGCTGGACAGCCACCTGTCAGGGATGCTCTGGCTTGGATTCCTGCACTGAGCAGGGGGTTGGACTCGAGGGTCTTATAAGCCCCTTCCATCCCTACCATTCTATGATTCTATGAACATCATAAAACCAGATTAAAACCAGCAGCAAAACAGAGTACTAAAAGCAGCACTAAATGCAGTTCTGAAAATGACTCCTTGGTCATGTTGCCTTCCTAGCTGGCTTTGAGTTAGAAACAGGATTCTGGATAAGGCAGGATAAAGTTGTGATTTAGAAGCATGATTCTTATTATTAGGGCTGTGCACGGACCCCCCCCCCAATCCGCTTCGGATGCTGCTTCAGATCATCTGAAGCAACCCCGATCCACCTCAGACCAACTCAGATCCCTTCAGATCCAACTCGGATCAGAATCCAAAGTGAGATTCGGATATCTGCATCACACAGTTTTGGCATTTTCCCATTGACTTGCATGGGAAAACACAAATGGTCCTAACTTTTCCAGTTCTTAGGATACAGGCATGAAATCTGGGGACCTCTCCACACCCCTGGAGAGGAGACCACATGCAAAATTCCAGACAGTTTGGCCCAGTGGTTTTATGCTAGGTGGAGTTAAAACCTGAGGTTTTTCAAATAAATTCTCCAAGCAAAGCACTGTAACTTCTCCCTGTTTCCATGCATGCATGTGAAACCTGGGCCCCTCCCAGCCTCCCTCGAAGGCATCCCTCTTGCCAAATTCCAGGCAGTTTGGCCCACTGGCTTGTGTGCAAGGTGCAGGTGAAATTTGAGTTTTTCCAGGAAAACTCCCAAAGCCAAGAGCTGTAACTCCTCCCTGTTTCCACACATGCACATGACACCTGGGCCCCTCCCAGCCCCCCTCACGGGCATCCCACCCACCAGAGTTCAGGCACTTTGGCCCACTGGCCTGTGTGCAAGGCTCAGGTGAAATTTGATTTTTTCCAGGAAAACTCCCAAAACAAAGAGCTGTATCTTCTCCTAGGGAAGTACGAATTGTGTACCTTTGGTGCCGCTTGACTTCCGCAGTTTGCAGCCAGTGCTCCGTTCCGCCGTTCACAAGCCCCCGGAATTCTCCTCTTTTTTTTCCCGCTCTGAAAATTACGAAGATAAATCCGTACTGACAACCGTTATTCCGGTACCCAGCCATCTCCGTGAGTCTGCATAACTTCCGTAAGAATCGCTATTTTTTGTAAATATTTACGTATTTTTTAAAATTGAAATCCTCTGTCTCCGTTTACTTTCAGCCCAAACACTTCCTCTTCCTAGGGGCTTCCCAAAAGAAGGTTGTCTTAGGTGTGCCTGAGTGATAAACTATTTGTTTAAAGCAACGCTGTTTTAAACAAATAGTTTATCGCTCAGGCACACCTAAGACAGACTTCTTTTGGGAAGCCCCTAGGAAGAGGAAGTGTTTGGGCTGGAAGTAAACAGAGACGGAGGATTTCAATTTAAAAAGAACACCCACAAACAAGGCAGTGAGCACAATTCTTTTTTTATTATTTATTTATTATTAAATTTATTAATCGCCCATCTGGCTGGTCACCCAGCCACTCTGGGCGATGTACAGCGTACAATAAAACAGTTTAAAACAATACAATTCTACAGTAAAAACATTTTCTCAAATACCCTAACCCACCCCAAATGCCTGCCTGAACAACCACGTTTTTAATGCACGATGGAAGCTCATTAAAACTTAGGTATTTATTATCGGAATATACCACACTGCATTTTTATTTATGAAAATTTTGCAACTCTTTGCGGATGATGAAAAAGCCGCATGACCTCTGGCTCTGCAGGACCTCGTGGTGCCATTTCACAGAGGATTCCGTGGCACGGACTGAAGGGAATTCGATCCCATTTCAGTCCGTGGCAGAATTCTCTGACATCCCAAACTTCTCCCCACCTCTGCCCCTGCCAACACCCTGAAGATGCCTCATATAGCACTGAATTGCTTTGCCACACAGTGGACTGTTCTTCGAATAAGAAGGGTAATTAATATAAACACTACGTCTCTCGTGCTTTTTCAACACTGCCTTGAAATTTGGATGTATAGTGTTGGTGGAATGACAACCTAGCAACACACACATACACGGACACAGACACACAAGAGTTAAAGAGAAGTGGAACTACCTAAGCAAATGACAGGTGTCTCTAATTTATTGTTTTATATTTCATGTTCTTTTATAGAAGGCAGGATAAGTTCAAGAAATACAGGGCAATAGCACAGGTGATTAGATAACAGACAAATCAAACCCTTTTTTTAACTTTCTTTAATTTCTGTTTGGGGAGAATCAACACAGAGAAGACACAGACAGTTCACTGCAGCACATGGGGTATGGGGGACAAACGCTACACATATAGGCTGCTATAATGTGTCCTTCTTTAAGGATTTAGGCAGAAAAAACTAAATGCTTGAATATAACTTAAAAGGTGTGTGTGTGGGGAACATGCCCAGAAGTCAATGTTTGTTTTTAAATTTCTAAATAAGAGTGGGTTTGTAAAAATCTAACAGAGGCACAGTTGACTGACAAAAATGACAAGAAAATAGAACGGGGAAAGCAGAAGTAAGGCTCGATGTTACACAACAAACGCAGCCTTTTCTGGAGTCCAAAATCAAGATAAACGAAGAAACACAGGAACGGTGGGGGAGGGGGAGCATGGCAGTAACTTGCAAGGAAAAGCTATGTTCGTTTGAAAAAATATGGAAAGGCGAGATGAATCTGATCAAAAACAAATAACAAATGAGCTGGAGGTACAAAGATATAGGAGAAAGCGGCCGGAAAAGGTGCTGCAAAAGACACCGTCCCAATGGGGACGGATGATCAAGGAGCGAGGGAAGGGAACACTCCCAGTACAACCAAGCTGTTTCCGTTTAAAATTTAAATTCTGAGGAAAGCCTAATGGCCATCAAAATTGAATAAACTGAAGGAGCAACTCCTAGGAATGCACGCACGCACACACGCACACATGATGGCCTTGTAGGCCCCTTCCAACCCTACTATTCTATGATTATTCTAGGATCATCTACCCCCACCAGCCCTCTCTCCCAAAGACACAGCTAGCAAAAGTAGCCTTTTGCCCAAGTATACACCCCCTTCCTCCAAGGCTGTCTCTGATTGGAGACTGCTAGTGTTGGTTCTGGCTGAGGTTTCCTATTTGCCAAAGCACACTCCCTCCTCCTCCTGCGCTCACCTTCCCACCTCCCCCCGCCTGCTCACCTTCCACCTCCCTCCTCCTCCTCTTCCTCTTCCTCATGCCCCTCTATGCGAGCATTGAGAATTTGATATATTTTGGAGACAGTCTGTCTGGACTGCTGAGGCATTCAGTAGAGCCATACGAGACGGATGAGGTGCTTCGTGGGGGGGGCACTTCTCCCCGGGGTGCCTTGGTACTGCTCCGAACCCCCTCGCATCTCGAGGCTTTTGCTCTGAAACAGCCCGCTTCGCCTCGTTACTCAGACGTCACAACGAGGCGGTGCACAGCCCTCCTTATGATCTGCTGCTGGAAGATTACTTCTGACAACCAGATGCTGGAAGACATGCTGCATGGGGAGGCTTTTTGCCTCCACGCCCTGCTCGCCGTTTCCCAGACGCATCGGGGTGGCCACTGTGAGGAGACAGCAGCGATCATCTGACAAGAAAAGAAAATGTCTGGCCAGGGACTTCCAAGAGATTCCACGAAGGGTTGTCCATCACAGAACTGAAAAGTCTCTAAAGCAGCCAGACATGCCTTTGCGAGTGGAGGCTGATGACTGCAGTGGCAGTGAGACTGTGAATCCACACTGGGCTTCAGTCAGAACCAGTCAGAACTCTAAAGGAGCTCTCCAAGGTGCTGGACCCAATCCCATCAGAACCACCAGCCTCCACTGGGTTGGATGGATCTGTCAGTTTGGGTTTCTCTCTGTTTCTTCTTTTTTTGAACCTTAACTTCATGTCACTTTGAACTCTGATAACTTTTTTTTCCTTAAAGTGGGGAGGCACCAGACAGAGAGGAAGCACAGCACATCTCTCTTATGCCTCGATAACAGCTTCAGCAGGAGGGGAGGGGCTCCCTCCTGCTACAAACTGCCATTGCTGAGGACCTCAGAGGAAGGGGAGGCGATGGCCCTTCCACTGTGTTCTAGACCCAACTCCATGACCTGCTGAACTTTGCCACTAGTGCCTGAATTTGCTTTTTTCCTCTTCCGTCCTCATCTCCCTTTCCTTTTGCGTCATGCCTTTCAGACTGTAAGCCTGCAGGCAAGGACTGTCCTATTTCTTATCTTTGTAAGCCACTGCGGGAAGCTTTTCAGCTGAAATGCTATAAATGAACGAATAACATGCACATTTTTGAATGCGTAATTCGATTGGAGAAATCATCGCAAAATTTGGAGAAGTGCATATTCCGAAGGATAACTGAGTTTGTGTATTGGTTCAAAAGTGCAGAATTGGGTGATTTTGCTTTAAAATGTGGACCGAACAAATTTCTCCCCCCTTCTTATGTCAAAGGTGATTGAAATGTTAGAAGAAACGTTTCAAGTATTTAAACAAACACACACACATACACACACACACACACATCTTAGAAGTCAGAACAGGGAGGTTTCATTTAACTTAATAAAATAATAACAATAGCAATTCCACCTCACTTCTCAGCAATGTCCTTGAAGCCTAAGAGCCTAAGAAGTAGGGATGTATGAAAGTTCCACCACAGATCTCGGGGAGGCCGAATGCCAGCGCATTCGGCCCCCCGAAATCGGTGGCGGCCATGGCTGCCGCCATTTGCGTACGCACATTTTTTGTTTTTTGTTTTAAGTCAGCCATGATAGGCTACGTAAACATTTACGTAGCCTATCATGGCTGACTGCAGGGACGCAAACGGCGGCAGCTACGGCCGCCGCCATTTGCGTCCCTGCTAGCCAGCGGCTGGATGTCCGGCTGCTGGCAGAGCCGGCCGGCGGCTCTGCAGAATTGCTGCGGAGCACAGCCGGCCAGCCAGGATTCCGGGGTGGGAGGAACGGAGCGCCTCCCCCCCATCCAGGATTTCGGGGGGAGGGACGGAGCGCCTCCCCCCCCCCACCATCAGCATAATCCCCGAAAGGTAAGTGATTTTCGTACATCCCTACTAAGAAGAAGAACACACAGTCAGCACAGGACTTACTGCAGTATTTTAGAGAGCCAGCATGGTGTAGTGGCAAGAGTGCTGGACTGGGAGCCGGGAGATCCGGGTTCTAGTCCCCACTCGGCCATGGAAGCTCACTGGGTGACTTTGGGCCAGTCACAGACTCTCAGCCCAGCCCAGCCCAGCCAAAGGGTTGTTGTTGTGAGGCTAAAATGGAGAGGAGGAGGATAATGTAAGCCGCCTTGGGTTCCTTGCAAGAGGAAAAAAAGCAGGGTATAAATACAATCAATCAATCAATCAATTTTATCCATCAGCCTCCCAACTGCCATTCTATACAACCCAGAGTCATTTGCTCCACTGTGAACTCAGTGTGATGCCCCTATTATCTGCCTCCACACTTGGGTTCCATTTTGCTTCCCACCCCCACCTCTGCAGGTCTGCTAAGCTGAAGGGCCCTCCAGCCCACCCACCACATTTCAGCGATCGATCCTCGCTGCCCGCTCGCAATCACTCTTGTGCTGTGTTCCATAATTGTCTTCTGGGGATGATGAATGATGCCATGTTTGTGGTGTCGATACCAGCTGAGATATGATAGCGCAGCCCCAAGCAAGGAGAAATAATGAGAAGGGCTCCATTTTTAAGATACACACACACACACACACACACACGTACATACGTATATGGGAGAAACAATATATTTGCACTTCTTGTGAATGTCAAGGACACTGGCTAAATTCCAAGCATAATCAGCATGATCCTGAGGAAAGCATCATTATGCTGCCCATGTGCCCACTAAACAGTCTCACACGCATGTGCACATCCCAGCAACATATCACAAGGACATCTGCAGTTTCATGCACACCAGAGCACCTCTAATTTGCTGCCACAGGATGTCATGGTTTACATGATGTCAAGCAACAGATAGGTTGCAGCTAATAGTGAGGATAAGGATGTGGAACCTCTGCGCAGAAAAGGTCAGACAAAATGATCAAGAAGCTGGAGCAAATAGCCCCTGAGGAAACTTACAGCATCTGGGACTATTTAGCTTAGGAAAAAGGCAAGGAAGGGGAGGCTTGATGAAAGTGCACGAAGTTATATGTGGTGTGGAGAAAGTGGATATGGAAACATTTTTGTCCCTCTCTCATAATACTAGAACTTAATGGGGCCATCCTATGAAGCCCATCAGTGAGATATTCAGAGCAGACAGAAGAAAGGACTTCTTCATAAAGTGCAGAGTTAAACTATGGAATTTCTTTCCACAAGACTGAGTGATGGGATGGCCTTAAAACAACCTTGGATAAGACCTTGGGTGGCCTTAAAAGAAGATCACACGAATTCATGAAGGAGAAGCTTATCAGTGGCTACCAGTCAAGATGGATACACAGTATGCTACCTCCAGAATCAGAGGCAGGATCCCTTTGTATTGCTGAGGAACATGAGTGGGAGGACGCTGTTGCACTCGTGTCCTGCTTGTGGGTTTCCCGTGAGCAGCTGGTTGGCCACGGTGTGAACAGAATGCTGGACTAGATGGACCCTGGGTCTGATCCAGCAGGGCTCTTCTCATGTTCTTATGTTATGTTCTCTAAGGTGATCATACCAAGAGTGGGGGTGGGGGTACAAAAGCAGAGGAGGACTTGCCATCAATAAAGGGGGCTTCCTGGAACAACTGGTTGGCCGCTTTGGGAAGAAGGATACTAGAGCAGATGAACTTTTGGTCTGATCCACCAGGACTATTCTGTTCCTAACGCTGACCAGAGTACTTCACGTATCATTCCGTCTGCATTATCGCTGAGCTGGAAGGGAGCAAACCCAATGACTCTTTATATTTGCAGACAGTTTGTTCTTACAGGCCACACCGTTCTCTTACAACCAGGGATGGATGGACTCACCTCAGTCTGTCCTCACCGGGCACTTGCCCAACCTCCCCCGCCACCCACCCCGCCTGCTGTGCCCCTGGACAGTCTGGCAAGTGCCCAGCAAGCACCCATCCCCTTAGCGAGCTGCCATCTTGCCTGTAATGTAGTGTAAATGGCCTCTTTACAGCCACCATTTACATAACAATACTTTTATGGAGAAACCCGAGCCACCATTTTTTCACAAAATGGTGGCTCGGTGAGGGGATGGGTGGCCACCAGGCACTTGCAGACTACACAGTGATTGGCAAATGGCCTGGTACATCGGCAGCAGCTTGGTGAGTGGGGTCCATGAGGCTGAGTGGGGGCAGGGGGATTCCGTCGGACTCCACCCCCTCTCGGACTGACACAACATTCCTACTTACAACCATCATGTGGCAAGCAATGCAGGAGCAACAACTGAGAACTCCCTGTTCCTCTTCCGCAGTTGATTAACGTAAGACTCTGGTGGGGTGATGTTGATCTGAGTCTGCCCGTGGAAAGCCACATGAGGGAAGAGGCAGTGCCCTAAGCGAGGGTGAGATAAAGAGAATCGCCAGAAAGCAAGAGCTGATCTCTCCATTTCTCAGAAGCCTAATGCAAGGGGGTTTCCTTGGCTGATATGACTTCCCTACCTGCAGTTGCTTCCTTTGGCCAGAACTGAGCGGTGGCCCTCAAGGTAAATTCCTGCTTGACATCTCTCAGATTATCAGTTCAAGACCTGTTGCAGGCTCAGCCTCTGAAGGTATTGCTGGAATAGTAATGGCAGGAGATCACAACAAGCAAGAGTGCAAGCTAAGGGCTAATTTGTTATTAGGGCTTTAGAGCCATTAGTAGTCACAATAGAAAGGGTCATTCAAGGATGCATCAGACAGCCTTAGGTGCAAAGTGGGTTCGTGGGGGTGGGGGTGGGAGTGGGGGTGGGAAGGGAGTTGCCTAGCAGCCCAGTGGAGCCAAAGAAGTTGCTTTTACCCTGGTGCTCTTGCGTACAAGGAGACCACCATCATCATGTTCAGTATATTCTGCAGTAGTGGTGGTTTCATTCTGTTAGAAGTAGGGATGGGGGAGAATTTCTCCCCGAAACGTCGGGGGGCCGAGTGCCAATGTGTTCGGCCCCCCGAAGTAGTTTCGGGGAGAAATTCTCCGCACCCCCCCCACACCCCGCACACCCCCCCCCCCCAGGATGGGACTTACCTTTCCCGAATGTCCCTCCCGGCGGCGGGTCCCGGCAGCAGTTCGTCAGGTCTTCGACAGGGGCAGAGGCAGCAGCCGGTCTTTCGACCGGCTGCCACTGCCACCATTCCAATAAAAGTAAAAAAAAAAAAAAAACGCCCCCGTGATAGGCTACGTGACGATTAACGTAGACTATCATAGCTAGATCTGCAAAGTCAGCCGTGATAGGCTACGTTAATCGTCACATAGCCTATCACGGGTAACTTAAAAAAAAAAAAGCGCGTACGGCTAATGGCAGCCCCCATGGGGAGCCGCCATTCACGTTCCTTATTTGGTCGCTGTAGTCTACGTAAAGATTACGTAGACTACAGCGACCAAATAAGGAATGCGAATGGCAGCTCCCTATGGGGGCCGCCATTTGCATACGCGCTTTTTTTTTTTTTAAAGTCACCCGTGATAGGCTACGTGACGATTAACGTAGCCTATCACGGCTGACTTTGCAGATCTAGCCATGACAGGCTACGTTAATCGTCACGTAGCCTATCACGGGGGCGTTTTTGTTTTTTGTTTTACTTTTTATTTCGCGGCCGGGCGAGGCGAGGCGCCTCCTCCCCGGCCTGAATTTCGGCCGGACGAGGCGGGAAGCCTCCCCCCCCGGCCTGAACTTCGGGGGGAGCAGCAAAGCACCTCCCCCCCACCGCGAAGCAAGCTGCGAGACCAGGTAAGTGGCTTTCGTGCACTCCTAGTTAGAAGCCTGGCCTGATTTGCTCTGCTGATTTAGACTTCTGGATGCTCAGCCTAGGGACTCTCTATTTATGACTCAGCAAAGTTTGCCAAGCCTTTCACTTTCTGGATTCTGTCTGCTTTATTCTGCTACTTCTGCTGACGAGTGTGCTGGTACTCATTTCCTTTCCCCATCATTTCAAGACATTTAAATTTCAAGACATAATTTCAAGACATGGGGTGGGTTAGGGTATTTTAGAAAATGTTTTTATTGTAGAATTTTATTGTTTTAAACTGTTTTTATTGTATGTTGTACATCGCCCAGAGTGGCTGGGTGACCAGCCAGATGGGCAATTAATAAATTTAATAATAAAATAAAAATAAAATAAATAAAATTTGGCTTCCTTGAAATATGGCACTCCAAACTCTACAGGTTTCTCCAAATCCGTTGTTACCAAAGCCAAGAATTGGCTTGCCTCGCTTTGTTCCTTCTGCACAATTACTCTTTGTCCCAAATCCAGGAAAGGAACATCTAATTCTGCTGTAGCACCTGGCACAGAGAAACTGTCAGCTACCCCAAAAAAGTGTTAAGCAAAAATGTACTTCAATATATTTTTTTCATATGTGGAGCCAAGTATCTGAGTCCATGTTATGTTTCCTGATACACTTCCCCCATCCCCAGCTCCTTGTCAACAAACTGGGGAAATCAACAGAAGATATATTGCCCAGATATATCAAGCTGGTCTTGTTAAAGATGACAGGACTTTGGCATGGCTGTCTAATTAAGCTTGCTGTATAATTCTTGTGGTCTTGGGAAAATGTTAATACGACCAGGGGCCTGTCAAAAGTCACTAGACAACATGGGGTACAAAGTAAAAAAATGGAAGGATCAACTGCAGGGTGTAGCAACCTAAGAATGTAAGAAAGACCTTGCTGTATCAGATCAAATGTCCAATGAGTTTAGCTAAAAGTGGCCAAAACAGATGCCCGCAAGAAGACCAAAGAATATGAAGGCTCTTCTCCACTGTTGCTCCTCAGAAATTGTCAACAAGTGGCATACTGCCCTTCAGTGTGGAAGATCCATACAGCCACTATGGTTAACAGATATCATGAGGATTGCCACCCAAAACAACTTCCAATATCAGTTATTCCAGGTTCTGATGTCATTGTGGTACATGTCTACCCAAGCTCTTCTCCCGACCATTAGCTGACGGTGTTGGTGGTGTGACAACATACAACATGTTAAAGTCAGAACATAAGGTAAGCGATCCCATCTGAGGGTGAAGGCCTTGACTTAGGGATGTGACCTTTGGCAAGAACCCCATTCCAAGGGTATGTCTTGACAATGTTTGGATTAGGGAGAAGATGGGCGGAGTTTAAAAGCATGTAAATGACTTGGTGGAGCGGGAGTTAAGAGCAATGAAAGATTATGCAGAGTGGAGTAGTGAGAAGGGATGCAGAGTATGTAAATGAGGTGCAGAGTAGCCGTGTTCCTTCTGAAACATGAGAGTGCAGAACTGGAGTCCCCCTCCTACGGAAGAATCTCAGCAACAGCAAGGCTTATGGTGTCTGGGAGAGAGATGGATACACAGATAGAGGCATTTATAAGCACACTCACTCACAGAACATTTGCTTGGGGCAGAGAATGGTTGCCTGTCATAGAATCATAGAATAGTAGAATAGTAGGGTTGGAAGGGGCCTACAAGGCCATGGTCAAGACCCATCTCACAGCCTGACATACTAAAAAGTGGAATCACAAGACAGAAAGTGTCTTACAGTTTGTTTAGGGTGGTTCTGTTAATTATGAACCTCCAAAGATACGCCAATCTTTCGTGCCCGTTTTGTGCCATGAATGCCGGGCTTTGTGCCACCACCCACAACTGTGTACTGATACATCAAATGGGGGTACACAGTTAACACACCAAAAGAACATCTCAGGCTTGGTGGTGCAAAACAGCACAAAATTTTGGCACAGGTTCAGCAGAGAGATGAGCGTGTGGATTTTTAATCATTCACCAGGCCCCCACCTAAGGGTATGTCATTTTCACACTTTTGGTGGTGGCACAAAACTTGGGATTTATGGCACAAAACTGGCACAAAACTTTGCCCTATGTTTGGAGGAGATTCTAGTTTCAGGGGTTTGTAGTTAACAGAGCCATTTAGAGCTGGGGTGCAAAAAGTGCAGCCCATGGCTGCAGACAGACCCGTAAGCCCTCTCTAGTGAAACACTCTAGGAATGGGCTCTATGGTTCCTGTCATAGAAACCTCATTCCTAGAGCATCCCAGGAAGTAGTGCTCAGAGGATCCTGCCTGCTTCCTATGACACTCTAGGAATGGAGCTTCTGTGACAGGACCCTGTTCCTAGAGCATTTTTTCCCCTTTTTCTTGTTTTTTCCTTCTGAAAATATTCCAGATAAGAGTAAGGGATGTCAGGATCCTTCGGCAAAAGAATGGATTAGAGGAGGGCTGGGAGCCAGGATCTCTGAATGGCTATGTTGTGTGAGACACTCACAGCCTGGCATACTACAAAGTGAGACACCAGGTTTCTGGGAGCAGTGCTGATTTTATCTGATCAAAGCAGGTGCCAGGCCTCTGAAACACTCATGGGCAGGAGTTGGATTTGAGTGAGAGGGTTGTGCGTGTGCGTGCAGGCACAAACATGTTGTGTGCTATTTGTGAGTCCTATGTGTAATTGTGTATGTGTGCATGCAGGCATGTGTGTTACTCCAGCCACCACAGCATCCAAGGCAGCCCTGAGGGCCAAAAAGCTTGTGTGCCTCTGCTTTGGAGGGACTATAATTCCTGGGTAGAACTACACCTGCTTGCATGCAGAAGGTCTCGGGTTCCGTCCTGGGCATCTCCAATTAAACTTATCAGGTAACGGGTGATGGGGAAGCCGTCTCCCTAAGATGCTTCCAGTCAGAGTACCGGGCTAGATGACCTGGAATAAGGCACCTTTCCATGTTGATATGGGACCACCACAGCCATGCCAGAACTGCCTGGTATTTCCTAGGGCAGTTCTCCTTAAGGATGGCCGAACTCACCCATTGCCATCTCACATGCTGCTTGCCAGGCCCCTGCTGGCCATCTGACCCTGCTTGGTTCACAGCATAAGCCGCCAGATGGTCTGTGGGTGCCCGATGAGTGGTGCCTGGTGTCCCGCTTACTGACTCTGGAACACCCCGGCTAGATGGGAAGAAGTCCCCCTAGCAACAATGCAGAGCAGGAGGAGCGGTGGAGGGTATGACTGCCTCCTCCGCTCCTCCCATTCTGCACGGAATGTTCTGGTGCTTGCAGCTTGGAGGCTTACAAGCACTGAGGGTGGAAGTCATCAGACTGCGCCCTAAATGGTTTATGTAAATGCGGGGGGGGGGGCTTTATTATGATATATTTTGACATATTTTACATCTTTACTTTGTAACCTGCTTAGGGATATCTTAGATGTGGTAAGCAGTATATAAATCTATTAAACAATGTAAATCAATACATGTATAGCCTTCCGCTGCTGCTGATAGTGGCTTTAGGGATGTTGGAGGCATCTGTCCGGGTGGTCAAGCCCGCCAAGCTTTTGGTGGCTTGGCCCCCCAAGGCTCCGGCTTGCTTGTCCACGAGCTGGCCCGACTCGACCTGCACCGAGTTGGGCCAGCTCGTGGACTTTGGCCGCTGCTGTCACCATGCCGGGCACTCTGCACAGCTCTCTCACTCAAGAGTGGCCGGTGGGCGATAGAGGCAGCAGCAATGAGAGATAGAGGGCAATTCCAGCACCGGCCATTGTGCCTAAAAGTCTTCTCCCTGCTGGTGCCCCAGCCAGGGGAAGGGAGGCTTTTATGCACAATGAGCAGGGCTGGAATTGTCTGTCTTGGGTTAATTCCAGCAGGGAGAAGGGAGACTTATGCACAACGACAGGCGGAGGACAATTCCAGCCCCGATCATTGTGCGCAAAAGTCTCCCCTCTCCTGCTGGTGCCCCAGCAGGGAGAAGTGAGACTTTTGAACACAACGACCAGCAAGTCTGTGAGTTCCAGCAAGGGGCCTGGAGCTCAGCTCACAAACACAAGCTGAAGTGGGTGCCCCAGGGGAATTGGTCGAACACCAAAAGAGCCAGATTTCCCTGCACCGGACATCCGTAGATGGCTTACAGCAGAAAAGCATTACAAGTAGGGATGTGCAAACCCACCCCTGTTCGGGTTCTCCAGGTGCCCATCCAGCCCCTGCCCCCACTCGTCAGTCCCCGGACCGTGCTCGAGCCCCTCCCATGCTCGGCAAGTGGCCCTCACTCACCCCAGTAGCCTCGTCGAGCTCCACGGTCCCCATTTTTTGCTAAATAAAATGGTGATTGCAAAAATGCACATATTTGCATATGCATGAAAGTGCACCATTTTGCAAATGCGTATATTTGCATTTGCACTAAAATGCATATTTGCATATGCATGGATATGTGCATTTGCGAAAAAGCACATATGCAAATGGGCACATTTGCAAAATGTGCATCTCTGTGCACGTGCAAATATGTGCAGTTGGGGAAAATGCACATTTTTGCACATACGCATATCTGTGCATTTGGGGAAATGCACATTTTTGAGCATACACAAACATGTGCATTTCCAAAATTGCAGACGGAATCGGGCACCCGCACCATCCCTAGTTACAAGACCCAACGCAGAAGATTTAAAAATTATATAGTGTTACACTTAGAGTTGACATGAGATCGCCCATGTCCCAGTGATGCCACCCACCCATTGCAGGTCCTGGTCCTCCTAAGCCACTCTGACATTTAGCAGCAAAAGACTACAAAACCATGAGGCAGTGCCTATGGATAAACACAGAGATGATGCAGAGACCTTGTCTATTAGAAGACACCATCAATGTCCATGTCTGCAACTGCGAACAATGAAGTGGATGCTCCAGTGGGCCACTGTTCTCCAGCCAGAGATTGCCACTGATGCAGCCACAGCACCAGCCATTTATTTTGATTATTAAGTAGTCATTGCCAGCATTTGCATCCATCAGTGTTGATCTTATTTCCTGTTATTCCTTTCTGATTAACAGACTTCCAAAGATGTGTGCCAGGCAATTTGTCTGCCCACAGAAGTGTTACCCCTCTTTCCCTGGCCATGATAATATTGAGTGCAACATCTATGAAGGAGAATAATGAAAGTGCCTTGCCTTCTAATAGAATGGCTCCCATGCGCCGTATCACCCAAGTGTCTGTCCTTACCACTCTGTGATGTGCTTCTTTAGTGCTCGTGCTCACGGATCGACCTTCCCCTCTAGCAGCTCCTGCATTTTTATTACTTTTGCATAAGACGCCTTTTCTCCCCCATTCTTCTTACTTCCCTTCTTAACGTCTCTGCCGTATTTCTTTCAACCACGATTGCTCTTGTGCTCCATTCTCCCGTGACGAAAGACGTGGCCACTCCAAGGCCTTCAAAAGGCAAGGGGCTGCTTTAGCTGGACCTTCTCTTCTACACGACAAAAGTAATAATCCAGTTGTAGAGTGCCTGACAGGCTTAATTAACCCTTGAAGTCCAATTCCCAAGCTGTGCATCAGGCACTATTAGCATGCCACGAGAAAGTGTCAATAGAGTCCCGGCACAAACAGTTCGTTGTGATGATTACGGAGCAATTAAGTCGCACTCTGCCACCAAAAGGGCCCCTGGGAAACCATCTTTCCCTGCAGGGATAGGGGAAGCTGATGCCAATGGGCGAGGTGTCATCCTGCCCTGAAGGGATGGGAGAAAAAGCAAATTAAGATTTAGCTCATGAGCAGAAAGCACAAGGAGAAGAGAAACAGCAGAAGAGAAGAAAGAAAAGGGAATGTCCCCAGGTGTCATGTCCCCCTGGAAGTCTCCTTGGAGGAAGAGCTGGGGGACCAGGAACCACCTGCCACCAGCAATGCCCAGGATCTGCCAGGAGGCCAGGAGGAGCCCCGGCCCTCAGGGGTAACTACCAGAAGGGCATCACCTGTAGGGGACAAGGACTCTGCCTTAGAGGGGGAGGCAGAGAAACCCTCCATGTCGTTGGGACTTGGGAGAGACGTGGCCTGAAAAGACAGGAACTTGGAAGGAGTGCTAGACTGAACCAGAGGCCTCCTTGTGAGAAAAGACCTACTCGCATGTTGGAGTCTTGCTCAAAAGGAGGAACTTTTCACCTACAGTCACTAACAGCTGAGGCTTGGGTGTGGCTCCAACAACCTTTACATAAAGAAGTAGTGTAAGGCTGAGAGAGTGAAAGAACGTCGACCAGACCTTCCTGAATCCACCTTTCCCCACCTTGACTCTGGATGGATTCCTTGACTGATTCCTGGCACTGAACCCTGTCTCCCCTTCTGCCTGCCCCTTGTCTGCTGTGTTGCCTTGGAACTGTGTTGCCTGTAGGGATGGTGGCAGAGTCCAGTTGGGGGCTTGAGCTCAGCAGGTGACCACCAACTCCCCATCCCCTGGATTGGAGACTGCAGACCACCACGCTTGCCAGACTTGGTGCACGTTAAGTTGGGTGACCTCAGTGGGCCCTGCTATTTAGTCCATTTATGCCTGTAATATATAAATGGGCCTCTTTACAGTTGACATTTGCCCAACATTTGCCTTTATAGAAAAGGCCAAGCCTCCATGTTGCACAGAATGGCACCTTGGTGCATGCTGGGTGCCTGCGGACCACCTTGTAGCTCGCTATGCAGTGAGCAGGGTTGAATGGCTGGCAGGGGTCCAGGGAGCATCACACAGCATGGATGGAGTTGAATTCACCCATCCCTACTTACCTGTGACTTGGACTGTTGAGACCTTGTCTTTTTTACCTGATCCCTGTTTGTGCTCACCACTTCGGAACTCTTGGACCCATGAACATGCAATTGCTAGGTTCAGACTATGGATATGTGACAGACAGACAAGCAAAGAATAGCCTGGTCCAGAAGGAGAATAGATGCAGTGCAAACTAGAGTACAATTGGATCCAGGAGAACTGTATTCCCATCCATGTGGGCAATGAAATCAACCACCACTGTTGCACGTCCTTCCTCCTTCTCCTCCATCTCCTTCTCCGCCTTTTTAGATAGTAAGCCCAAGGGCAGGGGCCGTCTGATTACTGATTTCTGTAAGCAGCCCTGGCAGGATCCTTTTTTGGCTGAAGAGCAGGGTAAAATGTTTTAAATAAATAAGCAAATTTATTCCTACCCAAGGACCCAATACCCCCCTACAGAAAAAACTAGCAGTTGCTTGCCTGAATGAAGGATGCAGACAAGCTGGAGAGGGTTCAGAGGAGGGCAACGGAGATGCTTAGGGGACTGGAAACAAAGCCCTATGAAGAGAGACTGAAAGAACTGGGCATGTTTAGCCTTGAGAAGAGAAGACTGAGGGGAGATATGATAGCACTCTTCAAGTCCTTGAAAGGTGGTCACAGACAGGAAGGCCAGGATCTCTTCTCAATCGTCCCAGAGTGCAGGACACGGAATCATGGGCTCAAGTGACAGGAAGCCAGATTCCAGCTGGACATCAGGAAAAACTTCCTGACTGTCAAAGCAACATGACAGTGGAACCCATGACCTAGGGAAGCGGTGGGCTCTCCCACCCTGGAGGCGTTCAGGACAAGGCTGGACAGCAATCATCAGGGATGCTTTGAGTTGGACTCCTGCACTGAGCAGGGGGTTGGACTCGAGGGTCTTATAGGCACCTTCCAACCCTACCATTCAACGATTCTATGATTCCATGAATCGGTTCTGATGTCCAGTTCTTATGAATATAGGACCTGTGTCACCTGATGAGACAGGGGAACTGTCCAGCAGAACAAGGAATTGTTGTTGTTGTTTTCCTTGTCATTGTCATCATCACCATCATTTAAATTTATGTATTGTTTCCCACCACAAAAAGTAGTCTCAGAGGGACTTACACACACAATACAGAAATCCATAGTAGAACAGGGAGGGGGAAGCAATGTAAACCACAATCAGTATAGCAATACAAATACAAACAAAGACCATAGAAATAACAATACAGCGTGAAAAGTCTTCATCCACAAATACGCAAAATTGCTCACTGCCTAGAATGAACATCACAAAAGCAGCTGACAAGAACTGGGCATCACTAGAGATGTTGGAGTGAACCCCATTGGCAGGGGCATTGCTAGGGTCTTAAAAGATCTGGGGCACAGGCCCATAACACCATTTGCGCATACATACACACAGACACGAGTCTAAGCGCACGTCTAATGTGTGTGTGGTGCATGCATGGAGTGTGCTTGCGTGTGTGTATAGGTTACATACATACATACATACATACATACATACATAAGAAGTGTGCACTGATCCCCCCACCCCACTTCAACTCAGACCCCAATTCAGCATTTGGGAAAACACCCCACTTCTCCTCTGGCCAATTTGTAGTCAGACCACTTCAGCTCAGCACCAAACCTGAGTCAAGGTTTGGAAAAATGAGTCTTTATGCTTCCTGTTGACTTCCATGGGAAATTAGAAAAAAAAACTAACTTTTTTCTCTTGGTCAAAACTGGATAATTTCAGGCATAGTAGCCTCCTAGAAGGGGATTACGCCTGCCCAATGTCAGAAAAATAGGTTCAAGGTTTATATTTTCTTTTAAAGGGAACTGCCAATAACATTTTTTATTCCTTGGAAGAATTGGATAAGAATTTCAGGATTCATTGCCCCATCAGAGGAGATCATGTGTGCCAAATTTCAGAATGATAGCCACAAGGGTTTTTGTGTGCGGGTGGCCTTGACATTTTGAGGACTCCAAAAGAGGACATACTTATCTCCCTATGTTCCTTGTGGACCATTGTTCTGAAAATTACAGACAGCCTACAGTTGTCCCTAAGTAAGAAACCAGCAAAGTTTCAGAAGGCTAGGTGCAGCAGTTCATGTGGAAGGGGAGTTCTCCACTTTGGGGGAGGGAGTGATTTGCTTTCCCTTCCATTCACCCGTTCCCCAATAGTTTTTGGGTAAATTTGTAAGAAAACGCACAGGTCATTAGAGGTGTCCCCCAAGCAAGAAGTCTGCAAAGTTTGTGAAGGATATATGCATTCTAATTTAGAATTACTAGAATCTATTTACATTTTACCAATGTTAGCAGCAGGGGAACATGGGTGGGGAGGTGCTATTGCACTCATGTCCTGCTTGTGGTTTTTCCATTGGGCATCTGGTTGTCCACTGTGTGAACAGAATGCTGGGCTAGATAGATCTTGGTCTGATGCAGCACAGCTCTTATGTTCTTAAATAGAGAGTGCCTCTGAGCATGTGCAGAATGTTTTTTCTTTCACCACTGAGCACTTACATTCTCCCCCTACCAATTCTGTTCCCCTCCATGCAACCATCCCTCCTCCTCCTACCATCTTCCAGCAACTCTTCATCAAAACAGATGTCTTGTTTTGTGCAACTCTCCTCTACCTCCTCCTTGTTATGCACAAGCTCTCATTGCATCTTCCTCCCCATAACTTCATTTGTGCCATGACTTCACCAGGATTCAGCCAATGAGTCTGTTTTCAAAACTAGGGCTAAGTTATGGAGAAACTCTGAGCATGCACTAAATGCCTTTCCCTCACCACTGAAGCTAGAGTTCTTGCAAAAAAAAAAAACAAAAAGCCACCAAACAAATCCACAGATGACAGAACATGCATAGGACTGAGCTGGAAGGGTAGTGACTTCATTAGCCAGAACTGGGTAGGCATTAAGCCTGCAGTACCACGCTCACACAACTCAAGATTTATTTCTGAGTAAACATGATAGAACATTAAGGTGCAAACCTCCCTGCAAAAGTAACTTGTGCTGGAAACCTATGCACACTTCCTTGAGGGTAAGCCTCATTAAACATAATGGGACTTCTCAGTAGGCATACATGTTGTTGTTGTTCAGTCGTTCAGTCGTGTCCGACTCTTCGTGACCCCATGGACCGTAGCACGCCAGGCCTTCCTGTCCTGCGCTCTCTCCCGGAGCGTGCTCAAGTTCATATTCATTGCATCCGTGATGCTATCTAGCCATCTCATCCTCTGCCGTCCCCTTCTCCTTTTGCCTTCAGTCTTTCCCAGCATCAGGGTCTTTTCCAGAGAGTTTTCTCTTCGCATTAGGTGGCCAAAATATTTCAGCTTCAGCTTCAGGATCTGTCCTTCCAATGAGCAGTCAGGGTTGATTTCCTTTAGGATGGACTGATTGGACCTCCTTGCAGTCCAGGGGACTCGTAAGAGTCTTCTCCAGCACCACAGTTCGAAAGCATCAATTCTTCAGCGCTCAGCCTTCCTTGTAGTCCAGCTCTCACAGCCATACATTACTACTGGGAAAACCATAGCTTTGATTAGACGGACCTTTGTCGGCAAGGTGATGTCTCTGCTTCTTACTATGCTGTCTAGGTTGGCCATAGCTTTCCTCCCCAGGAGCAAGCGTCTTTTAATTTCATGGCTACAGTCACTGTCTGCGGTGATCTTGGAGCCCAAGAAAGTAAAATCTGTCACTGCTTCCATTTCTTCCCCTTCTATATGCCAGGAAGTGATGGGGCCAGATGCCATGATCTTCGTTTTTTTAATGTTGAGTTTCAAACCAGCTTTTGCACTCTCCTCTTTCACCCTCAACAAGAGGCTCCTGAGATCCTCTTCGCTTTCTGCCATTAGGGTGGTATCGTCTGCATATCGGAGGTTGTTGATAATTCTCTCAGCAATCTTAATTCCGACCTGTGATTCATCCATCCCGGCATTTCTCATGATGTACTCTGCATATAAGTTAAATAAGCAGGGTGACAATATGCAGCCTTGTCGTACTCCTTTCCCAATTTTGAACCAATCGGTTGTTCCATCTCTGGTTCTTACTGTTGCTTCTTGACCCTCGTACAGGTTTCTCAGGAGACAGGTAAGGTGGTCTGGTACTCCCATCACTTTCAGAATTTGCCACAGTTTGTTGTGATCCACACAATCAAAGGCTTTAACGTAGTCAATGAAGCAGAAATAGACATTTTTCTGGAATTCTCTTGCTTTCTCCATGATGCAGCGAATGTTGGCGATTTGATCTCTAGTTCCTCTGCCTCTTCTAAACCCAGCTTGTACTTCCGGTAGTTCTCGGTTCGCATACTGCTGAAGCCTAGCTTGTAGGATTTTGAGCATCACCTTGCTGGCATGTGAAATGAGCGCAATGGTGCGGTAGTTTGAACACTCTTTGGCGTTGCCCTTCTTTGGAATTGGAATGTAAACTGACCTTTTCCAGTCTTGTGGCCACTGTTGAGTGTTCCAGATTTGTTGGCATATTGAATGCAGCACTTTAACAGCATCATCTTTTAGGATTTTAAATAGCTCGGCTGGAATACTGTCATCTCCGCTAGCTTTGTTGTTACTAATGCTTCCTAAGGCCCACCTGACTTCACTCTCTAGGATGTCCGGCTCAAGTTCAGTGACCGCACTATCATGGCTATCAGGGACATTCAGATCTTTCCTGTATAGTTCTTCTGTGTATTCTTGCCACCTCTTCTTAATCTCATCTGCTTCTGTTAGGTTCCTGCCTTCTTTGTCCTTTACCATGCCCATCTTTGCACAAAACGTTCCCTTGAGATCTCCAATTTTCTTGAAGAGATCTCTAGTCTTTCCCATTCTGTTGTTTTCCTCGATTTCTTTGCATTGTTCATTTAAGAAGGCCTTCTTGTCTCTCCTTGCTATTCTCTGGAACTCTGCATTCAGTTGGGTATATCTTCCCCTTTCTCCCTTGCTTTTCGCTTCCCTTCTTTCGTGAGCTACTTGTAAAGCCTCATCAGACAGCCACTTGGCTTTCTTGCATTTCTTTTTCTTTGGGACGGATTTCGTTGCTGCCTCCTGAACAATGTTACGGACCTCCGTCCATAGTTCCTCAGGCACTCTGTCTATCAGGTCTAATCCCTGAAATCTATTCCTCACCTCCACTGTATATTCATCAGGGATATGATTTAGGTCATACCTGAACGGTTTAGTGGTTTTCCCGACGTTCTTCAATTTAAGCCGAAATTTTGCAAGAAGCAGCTCATGATCTGAGCCACAGTCAGCTCCAGGTCTTGTTTTTACTGACTGTATGGAGCTTCTCCATCTTTGGCTGCAAAGGACATAATCAATCTGAATACGTTCCATGGGGTTTTCTTGGCAAGAATACTGGAGTGGGTTGCCATTTCCTTCTCCAGTGGACCACATTTTGTCAGAACTCTCTGCCATGACCTGTCTGTCTTGGGTGGCCCTGCACGGCATAGCTTATGGCTTCACTGAGTTACGCAAGCCCCTTCGCCACAACAAGGCAGTGATCCATGAAGGGGAGGCATACATAGGATAGCATAAATTTGCAATATTTATCTCCCCCCCCCACTTAAAAAACAAACCAAAACCTCATATTTTTGATTAAAGCTTTCTGTTCAGAGCAACATAGGAAGCTGCCTTATGCTGAGTCCGACCCTGGGTCCATCTAGCTCGGTATTGTTGACACTGACTGGCAGCAGCGGCTCTCCGGGGTTTCAGGCAGGATGCTTTCCCAGCCCTACCTGGAGCTGCCGGGAATCAAACCTGGGACCTCCTGCAGGCCAAGCAGGGGCTCTGCCACTGAGCTACGGCCCTTCCTGTTGCTGGATAATGGCAGCTGACAAACAAAACAGCCCCAGATGTGTCTCTCTGCAACCACGTGAACCCACTTTTCTCAAAGGCTTGAGTGAGAAGGAGAGAAACCAACCCTCTTGTCTGTTTGTATAAAGTCAAATACAGTTCAGAACTTCTCTTACCCATGGAAGAGAATTCTATTTAAGAATTCCCCAAGATATGCCCTGGGTGGAATAAAGAAGAGAAAGAAAGAATAGGATAGGGGAGGGGAGGGAAGAAGAAAACAAGAGTGGTGATTGGAAATGTGTGTGTGGGGAGAATTCCCTAAGCCAAGTGGCTCCTTTCAGAGAGGAATTTAGGAGGCTGTGCAGGGTTTGCAAGGATTGCACATACTTAAATGGACTTTATGAGGTGAGGTGGCTGAGGGCTTTTTCTAGCTTTTTTAAAACTGTAGAACCTATTTCAAAGCCCCAGCAATTTCTCAATCATGATGCCACATAGTCCTAACCCTCCCTTTGGGATTATTTGAGTCTTACAGCTATTTAGGTGAAATTAAAGTGGTGGGGGAGAAAGACGTTTGTGGAGACTGATTGGATCCTTTGCTGTACTGAAGCTACTAAACTTCTGCAGAATCCAAAGGTTCCAGTTTGGGGCAGTAAAATCAGATGCGATGTGAAATACCAGTATTTCACATGGAGCTCTTTCTTCCCTTCCTTCTCCCTCTTCAAAATTACATTGCAAGCAAGCTCACAACAGTGGACATGTAAGAGCAGAAAAGAAAAGTAGGGGGAGAGAGGTGTTTTGCACAAAAAAACCCTACACCAGAGATTAGGGATAGTGACCTCCTAATGGTCACCTTAAACACCTTATGGTTGGGATCTCTAGTCCCCTGGGTGACTTGACAGTTTTTACTTTTTATTTCAGACTTGGAGAAGCAGAAAATTTACGCATGGCTAGCACAAAAGTCACTGCACCTAACTGTCTGAAATTTGGTAGGTTCAGTCAGCTCCATAGGGCCTGCTAGGTCCCCAAATTCCATGAATTTATGTGGAAGCACAAAAGAATTATAGCTCTTTACTTTGACAGATTTTCTTGGAAAAAACAAATTTTACCTGTAGCTAGCACAAAAGCCTTTAGGCCTAATTGTCTGAACTTTGGCAGGCTCAGTCATCTCTATAGGGGCTTCCACATAGGGTTGGTGGAGAATTCCGCCACAGATTTCAGTGAGGCCGAATGCATTGGCATTCGGCCCCCCGAAATCCATGGCGGAACGGCCTGCCACCCCCTGCCCTCCTACGGATTCCCCCTGGGATGAAGCTTACCTGGGGCAGATGTTCCAGACGGCGGCGGCTCTGCCGGCGGCTCTAGCAGCAGTTCTGGCGGCAGCAGCAGCAGCTGGTCTTTTCACCGGCTGCCGCAGCCGCCATTTGCATCCTGGTCTTTGCTGTGATAGGCTACGTAAGTCTTTACGTAGCCTATCACGGCAAGCCAAGCAAAAAAACCAATGGCGTACACAAATGGCAGCTAGGGTTGGGGGAGAATTTCTCCCCGAAACTTCGGGGGGCCGAGCGCCAACGTGTTTGGCCCCCCGAACAAGTTTCAGGGAGAAATTCTCCGCACCCCCCCCGGGACGGGACTTACCTTTGGCGAATGTCCCTCCTGGTGGCGGGTCCAGCCAGCGGTTCAGCGTGTCTTCATCCGGGGCGGGAGCAGCAGCTGGTCTTTCGACCGGCTGCCGCCGCCACCATTCCAATAAAAGAAAAACAATGCCCCCGTGATAGGCTACATGACAATTAACATAGCCTATCACGGCTGACTTTGCAGATCTAGCCGTGATAGGCTACATTAATCGTCATGTAGCCTATCATGGGGGCATTTTGTTTTTTTTTTACTTTTTAGTTCGCGGCCGGGCGAGGCGAGGCGCCTCCCCCCCGGCCTGAACTTCGCGGGGGGAGCAGCGAAGCACCTCCCCCCCACCGCGAAAAGCTTCGAGGATAGGTAAGTGACTTTAGTGCACCCCTAATGGCAGCGGCTATTGTGGCCGCCATTTGCGTTTCTTTTTTTTTCACCGTTTTATCCTACGTAAATATTTACGTAAGCTATTACGGCGGAAAAAAAGGAACGCAAATAGCACCCACTACGCTATTTGCATTCCCCTTTTTTTTGCCATAATACGTAAATATTTACGTAGGCTAAAACAGCGAAAATTAGGGAATGCAAATGGCGGCCGCCGTAGCCGCCGCCATTTGCGTATACTGTTTTGGGTTTGGTTTTTTTTTTGCCCAGCCGTGATAGGCTACGTAAATATTTACGTGGCCTATCAAGGCAGCCTGGCTGGACACAAATGGTGGCTGCAGCAGCCCATCCATGGCCAGAAGTCCGGCTGCGGATGGCCCTGGCCAGCTGCTCTGCAGAGCCGCAGCAGAGCTGCCCAGGCAGGATTCTGGGGGGGAGGGACAGAGCGCCTCCCCCCCACCGCAAATCAATTCGGCGAAAAGGTAAGTGACTTTCGTACATCCCTACTTCCAGGTCCCCAAATTCCATGTACATATGTGGAAGCACAAAAAAAAATATAGCTCTTTGTTTTGACACATTTTCTTGAAAATAGCAAACTTTACCTGTGACTAGCACAAAAGTCACTGGACATAACTGCCTGAAATTGGGCAGGTTCTATAAGCTCCATGGGGGTTGTCATGTTTCCAAATTCCATACACTTATGTGGAAGAACAAAGAAAATATAGCTCTTTGCTTTATCACATTTTCTTCGAAAAAGCAAAATTTACCTGTGGCTAGCACAAAAGCCACTAGGCCTAACTGTCTGAACTTTGGCAGGCTCAGTCATCTCTATGGGGGCTGGCAGGTCCCCAAATTCCATGTATGTATCTGGAAGAGCAAAAAAATATATAGCTCTTTGGCAGATTTTCTTTCAAATAGAAAATTTTACCTGTGACTAGCACAAAAGCCACTGGACCTAACTGCATGTAATTTGGCAGATTCAATCAGTTCCATGGGGGCTACCAAGCCTCCACATTTCACATATTTATTATACAAACTAAAAAAGTTATGGCCATTTTTGTTTTCAAATGCAAGTCAATGGAAAAGTGTTTTTTAAAAAATGGCCATCTTAGTTTTTGTTTTTTAAAAAATGGCCATCTTAATCATCTTAATTGCTCTGATGTTCAGTGCAGGAGAAGCTAACACCTTTCCATCTGTGCTGTCACCAAGCCTTCGATGTACCTCTACCGTTTCTGATGGCAACTTCACCTAAGGCCCAACCTCTGGGGAAACTGGAAGCTCCACTAAGAGCGCAATCCTATGGCCCCTAGTCAGTGGCTAGATGGCCATAGGATAGGTCGGTCCCCTGAGAACTGACCTTCACCTAGGGATGGCAGAGAATTCCGCCACGGATCTCAGTGAGGCCGAATGCCAGTGCATTTGGCCCCCCGAACTCCGTGGCAGAAAGGCCTGCCACCCCCCGCCACCCCCCGCGGATCCCCCCCGGGACGAGACTCACCTGAGGTGGATCTTCCGGGGGGCGGCAGCTCCGGCGGCGGCGGCGGCGGCGGCGGCTGGTCTTCCGACTGGCTGCCGCCGCCGCCATTTCCACTCTTGTAAAAAAAAAAAAAAAAAGACATGATAGGCTACGTAAAGATTTACGTAGCCTATCATGGCTAGGTTTTAAAAAAACACACACACGACATGATAGGCTACGTAAATCTTTACATAGCCTATCATGGCTGGCTGGGTTAAAAAAAAAACACCGCGTGCACAAATGGCGGCGGCTGCAGCCACCGCCATTTGCGTTCCTTATTTTTGCCCGTCTTAGTCTACATAAATATTTTTATGCGCTATTTGCATCCCTTTTTGATTCCCCATTTTAGCCTACGTAAAGATTTACTTAGGCTAAAACGGTGAATCAAAAAGGGACGCAAAGAGCGCCCGCTACGCTATTTGCGTCCCCCTTTATTTTCGCCATCATAGTCTACATAAATATTTACGTAAATTAAGAGGGCAAAAATAAGGAACGCAAATGGCGGCGGCCATAGCCGCCGCCATTTGCGTATGCGGATTTTTTTGCTTTTACCCAGAGCCCTCCGTGACCGGAAATCCGGCTGCAGACAGCTCTGGCCTGGCTGGGGCTGGCCGGCTGCTCAGCGGAGCTGCCACAGAGCACAGCCGGCCGTGGAGGATTCCTGGGGGGAGGAACGGATTGCCTCCCCCCCATCGAGACTTTCGGGGGAGGGATGGAACACCTCCCCCCACCACCATCAACATAAACCGCGAAAGGTAAGTGACTTTCGTACATCCCTACCTTCACCCCCTCCTGCGCTGCCTCGTAGGCAGCGCAGAAGGGTCCCATGCTCTGCGCTCGGGGCGTTCCTGGGGGCATGCCAGGGTGGGGAAGTCAGAAATCTGGTACGACACATCCAACGTGTTGTCCGGCCACTGCTTCGCACCCTCCAACTTCCCACCCAGCCAAAATCAGCTGTCTAGACGCAAATGTAGGGCAGCTGAGGTGCAGAGGGGATGATCCACTCCGCGCTTCTCCGGAGGCAGCTGCCTATCCTGGTAGGATTGCTCCCTAAGAAGCTTGCCATGTTACGATTTCTGGATCCAGCTTGTACACTATCCAGCAAAGCAAAGGAAACATAGCAGGAGGGAGGGGAGAGAGAGAGAGAGAGAGAGAGAGAGAGAGAGAGAGAGAATTGCCAGCAGTATTATTCTTCTTATTATTATTATTCCCATGAAGATTAAAAGGTCAGCTAAAGAATTTTAAGTCTCTTTCCTCCTTGGATTTTAATAGCAAAATAATCCACCTTTGGTGTGCACTGCCCTTGGGAATGGTGCTCAAGTTCAGCTGAAGTTGGAACTATCAGCAGGTCAAAAGCAGATGGGTCACCTAGCACAGCAGCCGTCCTTGCACTTACTCAGGAGGAGTAAGCCCCATTAAAAGTAGTGGGTCTTTTTAATGCATATAGAATGCATGCATAGGATCTGGCAACACAGAACAATTTGCCCCAATCTGTGAATAGGGATGCGCAAAGCAGCAAAAGCTGAGTTCGCCAAAATTCTCCAAATTCCATCTCAAAGCTCATTCCAAGTCAAGCCCATATCAGATTACGGGCTTTGTTTTTTTTTTCTTTTTCGCATGAAAATCCATGCATATTTTTGTGCATATTTCTCCAAATATACACATCAGTTGTGCACATCTCTGAAATAGATGCGTTCTTCTCCCACTGATTAAAGCAGATTTGTGTACATTTTTCAAAAGTACACATTTTGTCGTGCACATTTTTCAAAAGTGCACATGCCGTTGAACACATTTTGGGGGTTCACAGATCACATCGCAAGCTCAGAAATGCAGGGAGTTTGACTGCAAATTGCATCCAAGTCTGTGTTCAATCTGGAAAGCACGAACTGGGTAAATCCTGATCAAAAAAGGCAAATGCTATTTTGGGCTGCATTAACAGAAGCATAGCTTCCAAATCCCAGGAAGTACTAGTTCCCCTCTACTCAGCACTGGATAGGCCTCGTCTGGAGTACTGTGTCCAGTTCTGGGCGCCACACTTGAAGAAGGATGCAGACAAACTGGAGAGGGGTCAGAGGAGGGCAACAAAGATGATCAGGGGACTGGAAACAAAGCCCCGTGAGGAGACACTGAAAGAACTGGGCCTGTTTAGCCTTGAGAAGAGAAGACTGAGGGGAGATAGGATAGCGCTCTTCAAGTACTTGAAAGGTTGTCACAGAGAGGGAGGCCAGGATCTCCTCTCGATCGTCCCAGAGTGCTGGACACGGAAGAATGGGCTCCAGTGACAGGAAGCCAGATTCCGGCTGAACATCAGGAAAAATATCCTGACTGTAAGAGCAATGCGACAATGGAACCCGTTACCTGGGGAGGCAGTGGGCTCTCCCACACTGGAGGCATTCAAGGCGAGGCTGGACAGCCATCTGTCAGGGATGCTCTGACCTGGATTTCTGCACTGAGCAGGGGGTTGGATTCGATGGCCTTGTAGGCCCCTTCCAACCCTACCATTCTATGATGCTATGATTCTATGGAAACTGAACTCAAATGAATTTCTCACACATCCTAGGGGTGTACGGATTCTGCACCATCCATTCCAGTGCAGAATCCATGGGGGGGGGAGGTGATCCATTCCTCCCCCCCCCCAGAATCCTCTGGAGTAGCTCCGCTCTGTAAGGATTCCGCGGAGCTGCACCTGCTATAGGGCCAATTACTTTGCCGGCCAGAGCCATTCGCCTCCTCTGCGCCGATCGCCATTTCTTTAAAATAAAATTTAAAAAGGCCATTGGCAGGATGTGCCCATAGACTTATATGCACATAGAGCCGTGAATCTTGGGAATAAGTCTATGTGTCCATAGACTTATATGCAAGATTCAAGGCTCTATTTTGGTGGTAGAAGCAGCTGAGTGCCGTTCCACCTCCAATCCTCCTGGAGCAGAGGTAAGTGGGGCTGATCCGGCCTCATCTGAATCCGCGGTGGATTTCTCTAACATCCCTAACACATCCTGACTAGGGATGTAGGATGAATCCATTTGTGGGGTGGAGCTTGGCAAGCTTTCACCCCTCAGCCCCCCCCCGAGTCCGACCCAGCATCTGCCAGCTGGCCCCACTCGGCCCTCACTGAGTGGGGCCAGCTAGTAGATTTTCCGTCTTCGCACAGTGGCAGTGGCAGCAGAGAGTGGGACAGGAGTGCTATGGGCTGTGGTGCTCCCCTCTCACCGTCACACCACTGCTGCCACCGTGCAACCATCGTATCTCTCTCTCTCTCTCTACCAGGGTTGGCCACTGCAGTGGAAGAGTAGGGGGGAGTGTTCCCTTCCCTTTCTTCCACCACCACACCCCACTGCTGCCACTTCCACCACCACTGCAATGCTCCCTCCACCCTTGCCACTGGCAGGGATGGAGGGAATGTTGCGTCTCGCCACCACCGGGGCAGGAGAACAGGAAGGGAGCCTTCCCCTACTGTGTCACTGCTGCCACAATGTTCTCTCTGCCCCTGCTGCTGGCAGGGACAGAGGGGATGTTGTGCTGTGGTGGCCGCGGCAGCGGGAATTTGTGGTCCCCCTCGCAATCCACATTCCGGGTTAGGCGGGAAAAAAGAGAACCAGGACACATTCCTGGATTGGGGGAGGGGGGGCTGGCTCGGCTTGCAAGGGTGAGCTGGGCTGGGAGCAGCATGGGAATCCAAGGGGCCCTAAAAGGGCCCGATGACTGCACGATGGGCATCTCTCATCCTGACTTGTATATTCCGGAGCTGAAACAGACGTCTGCATTCAGCCTTGCTCTGCATTCTGCAAGATCCCTTGCCCTTTTTAATGAGCTGGAGGGGGGAATTTATGAACGAGGCAGTGCATTAAAATATGCAAATAAGTCCAGTAACTGTATCCACCCCCATGAGGGATAAGCCCAAAATGTCATCCTTTTTATGCACTGTGATATTTTATGGCTTCCTTGTTGTTGTTGTTTTAATACTGTAACTAAGGAGTGTGTCAGATATTTAATCTGTTTAAAAATAATTGCAGCAATAACGGTTATTTTATTGGGTTAAAATATGTTCCGATGTGTGTGGGGGGAGGAGGAAAGCAGGAAACAAATGTCGAGGAGCAGAGAAGAAGTGGTGATGGAGGGGTGGGAATGTTGATGATAACAATACTTAACATTAGGCAAGCCCAAACTGTGCATAATTGTCCATGCATGCTTTCAGCAGTGCTGAAATAACCTTCCTTTGAGCACATTCTTCAGCAGTGATTATTTTTTAAAAAAATGCAAGTTATTATTGCGGTACCCAGACTTATTTTCACTTCCACCTTCATCGGACTTCATGCCCTCAGTGCATTTGATCATTTGTTTTGTTTGTTTGTTTCATATTGCACACTTTCAGATGTCTGGTCTGGCCAAGGTCATGCATGCCTTAGGTACATCCTGCTTGGACTTCTCTATGTGGGGTTGCCTTCAAAAACTCTTCAGAAACTTCTGCTGGTCCAGAATGGCGTGGCAAGACTGTTGATCAGGGCCAGTTACAGGGAGCATGTGACCCCTTCATTACAGGATCTTCACTGCTACCAGTTTTTTTTTCTGGGCACAAGGCCTGTAAGGCCCTATATGGCTTGGGACAAGGCAACCTGAAAGACCACCTTCTCCCATATGAAGCTGCCTGGTTCTTAAGATCTTCTCAAGAGGCCCTGCTTTTTGTACCACCATCTTCAGAGCTGCGTTTGGTGGTGATCCAAGAGAGGGCCTTCTCGGTGGCTGCTCCCAGGCTGTAAAAGTCCCTCCCAAGGGAGGCTAGGTTCTCTCTCTCTCTCTCTCTGCTATCCTTCCACCAGGAGGCAAAGGCCACTTGATTCAAGCAAGTGAGTCTGCTGGGTTGGCTGCTGTTTTAATTTTGTTTTTCTGTCATTGTTCAGTTTTTTATGGAGTTTTAATGTATGTTATTCTTTCAATCCATTTTAATTATGCCTTTAACCCCCTTGAGTGCATTTTTTGGACAAAAAGCAGGGTACAAATCAAATAAATAATAAAGAAGTGCCTCAGGATGACTCACCATTAAAAATAAATGCAATCACCTCAAATACATGAAACAATATTTAAAACAATACATGTTCTAACTCCTTTGAGGAGAGACTGAACGAACTGGGTATGTTTAGCCTTGAGAACAGGAGACTGAGGGGAGATAGGAGAGCGCTCTTCAAGTCCTTGAAAGGTTGTCACAGAGAGGGAGGCCAGGATCTCTTCTCAATCATCCCAGAGTGCAGGACACGGAAGAATGGGCTCAAGTGACAGGAAGCCAGATTCCGGCTGAACATCGGGAAAAACGTCCTGACTGTTACAGCAATATGACAATGGAGCCGATTCCCTGGGGAGGTGGTGGGCTGTCCCATGCTGGAGGCACTCAAGACGAGGCTGGACAGCCATCTGTCAGGGATGCTCTGACCTGGATTCCTGCATTGAGCAAGGGGTTGGACTCGATGGCCTTGTAGGCCCCTTCCAACCCTAGTATTCTATGATTCTACATAAAACTGGATGATCCCATTCACTATGGGATCCCTGATTGGTTGAGACAGCCCTGACAACTAATCCAGGAACAAGGACAATTCAGAATGCATGGTAAGAAATGGTTCAAAGCAGTATTAACCACAAGTCACAATGACAAAGTTCACTGCATGGTCCCTTAGTGGCTGGGATGATGTTTACTTATCCAGGATCAAGAAAGGTGCAGACGCCCTGGAGGGCAGAATGGTCCAAATCAGTATCTATGAGAAACAATGTCACCGTTAATTACATGATCCCTTTTGACTATTTCTCATAGTTGATTATTTAAAATTGTTTTAGGTATACGTGTGTCCCTGTGTGTGCTGTTTGTTTATATGGTTGTATATAAATGTTTTTTATCCTTTCGGCACCATCCATCTGTCGTCGCTCCCTGCGTCTGTGCCGAGCATCCAGCAAGCCCCCCTCCAGCGCTCTCTCACTGCCAGGGCCACTATCTCTCCCAGGAATGCTGGCAGGAAGAATCTCTGCCAGCTGGTGTGCTTGTGAGAAATGAGTGAGCTCCTCTCCCATGGATTGCTGTTCCTCCTCAGAATCAGAACTGCTCTGGGGCTCTATGGGCCATATATAAATGGTTTTTATAATGTATTTTTAAGGTTTTAATCTTTGTAAACCATCCAGAGAGCGTCAGCTATTGGACAGTATAGAAAAGGGATGGATGGACTCACCAGAGTCCATGGTCAGTGGGCAATTGAGTAGCGGCGGCGGCTGCCTACCGTGCGAGCTGGGCCACAGGAGTCCCTGGAGGGCTCCGTGAGTGGACCGGGCCCTCCCCACAGCCACCCGTTCCTCCATGCGAGCCGCCATTTTAACACAAGATGTGGGGTCTAGATTTGCATGTATCTAACATTGTGCACAATGGTGGCTGTAAAGGGCCATTTCTGCAACATTAGAGGCCTCTAATGTTACAGAAATGGGCCCTTCATAGCCACTGTTGTGTGCAGCATTAGAGATACGAAAAACTAGAGCCCCCATCTTATGTTAAAATGGCGGCTCGCATGGAGGACAGGCGGCTCCCAGGTGCCAGCAGAAGGGCCCGGTAAGTCCCGGCCATTCATGTGACTCGGCAGGCAAGGACAGCAGCTCACCAAGGCAGGTTTGGGGGGGGCAAGGGGGGTGTCCAACAGACCCACTTGGGCACCCACAACATCTCTAGTATAGAAACGTAATAAATGAAAATGAAATGAAATGCCTAGTCCAGGGAGGGGGGAAATGCAGTAGCCATGGGGCTGAACATAGTTTGGCCCAAGCAGTATTAACCAGAGGAAATAGCGGCACAGAAGAGCTTTGGGCAAAGCTGAAAATTCGGAAAAATCTTTTTCCAGAAAAATAGGGGGGAAATCTATGCTCTCAAATCACTATGATTGAACTTTATATTGAAGTTAACATCCCATCTGCCCGATACGTAGCTGCCTCCCTACCAAGAGATGAGCTGGGGCGCACATTCCATCTGGACGTGTTTTTCTTGTGCTGCTTAATCTGTTGAGCAAACCTTTGCTTGAATGCCAGGTTCAATGAATGAATGAATGAATGAATGAATGAAATAAGGGCACAGTCCTATGGGTTGCACCCTGGGTACCCGTGAGCCCCTAAACACGGAGGCTTACGAGAATCCCATGCTGCATGCCTCCCTCTCTGCATTTTGGCCAGATGGGCAATTTTACCGGACTAGCGGAGGCTTCCTCCAGCAAAGGAGATTGTTACCTTGTTGTGGGGCTGGAGCACCTCAATGACGTCATGAGCTAAACCGTGAAGGGACACCCAAGACAGGAAGGTCATGGCAGAGAGGTCAGACTACATACGATCCCTGGGGAAGGAAATGGCAACCCACCCCAGTATTCTGGCCGTGAAAACTAAATGGATCAGTACAACCAGAGATATGTTAGTACACCATCGGATGATGGGACTCCCAGGTCGGAAGATGGTCAAAATGCTACTGGGGAGGAACAGAGGATAAGTTCAACTAGCCCCAGATGTGATGATGCCGCTAGCTCGAAGCCGAAAGGACGGCTAGCAGCCGATGGTGCTGGTGGCGAACGACGAATCCGATGTTCTAAAGATCAATTTTATTTATTTATTTGTTTGTTTGTTTATTTATTTCATTTCTATACCGCCCAATAGCCGAAGCTCTCTATATGCTTCAATAGCGAAGATCAACACACCACAGGAACCTGGAATGTAAGATCTATGAGCCAGGGCAAATTGGATGTGATTACTGGGGAGATGTCAAGATTAAATATAGACATTTTGGGTGTCAGTGAACTGAAATGGACTGGAATGGGCCACTTCACATCAAATGACCACCAGATCTACTACTGTGGACAAGAGGACCACAGAAGAAATGGAGTGGCCTTCATAATTAATAATAAAGTGGCTAAAGCAGTGCTTGGATACAATCCAAAAAATGACAGAATGATCTCAATTCGAATTCAGGGTAAGCCATTTAACATCACAGTGATCCAAATATACGCCCCAACCACAGATGCTGAAGAAGCAGAAGGAGATCAGTTCTATGAGGATCTGCAGCACCTCCTGGATAGTACGCCCAAAAAAGATGTTATTTTCATTACAGGAGACTGGAATGCTAAGGTGGGTAGTCAAACGACACCTGGAATTACAGGCAAGCATGGTCTGGGAGAACAAAATGAAGCAGGACATAGGCTGATAGAATTTTGCTAAGACAACTCACTGTGCATAACAAACACTCTCTTCCAACAACCTAAGAGACGACTTTATACATGGACTTCACCAGACGGTCGACACCGAAATCAGATTGACTACATCTTTTGTAGCCAAAGGTGGCGGACATCTATGCAGTTGATAAAAACAAGACCTGGAGCTGATTGTAGTTCAGATCACAAACTTCTTATTGCACAATTTAGAATCAGACTAAATAGGGAATAGGGAAGACCCACAGATCAGTTCGATATGAGCTCACTAATATTCCTAATGAATATGCAGTGGAGGTGAAGAGTAGATTTAAGGGACTAGATTTAGTAGACAGGGTCCCGGAAGAACTATGGATCTTGGCTCATTATGGGCTGCAGAGAGAGACTGGGTGAGGGGATCAGGGCGGTGGAGAATGCCTCCCTTGAGGAGGGAGTGATGCCATCAGCCCTCAAGGAGGGAGTGATAAGACCGCTCTTAAAGAAGCCCTCCTTGGATCCTCAAGTTCTGAACAACTTTCGCCCAGTCTCAAATCTGCCATTTTTGGGCAAGGTGATTGAGCAGGTGGTGGCAGTGCAGTTGAAGGCACACTTGGAAGAAACTGATTATCTAGACCCATTTCAGTCGGGCTTCAGGCTTGGGCATGGGACAGAAACGGCCTTGGTCGCCTTGGTAGATGATATGAGAAGCACTCTGGATAGGGGTGAATGCTGCTTCCTTGTTCTCCTCGACCTCTCAGTGGCTTTTGATACCATTGACCACGGTATCCTCCTGGACCACCTGGAGGGGTTGGGCATTGGAGACACCGTATTGCGGTGGTTCTGGTCCTTCCTCTCCGGCAGGTACCAGAGGGTAGCACTGGGAGAGGAGGTTTTGGACCCGTGGCCACTTACTTGTGGGGTGCCACAGGGTTCCATCCTCTCCCCGATGCTATTTAACATCTATGTGAAGCCGCTGGGGGCTATCATCAGGAGGTTTGGGGTGCAGTGTCATCAATATGCGGATGACACACAGCTCTACCTCTCATTCAAATCTTCACCAAGGTTGGCCGTAGAATCCCTGTCCAAATGTCTGGAGACGGTGAGTGGCTGGATGGGGAGGAATAAGCTGAAGCTGAACCCTGACAAGACCGAGGTACTTTTGGTGGGAGACAAGAGGAGGCTGGGGGATGTTGACCTGGTGTTGAATGGGGTACGGCTACCCTTGAAAGACCCGGTCCGCAGCCTGGGGGTCATTTTGGACTCCCAGCTGTCCATGGAGGCTCAGGTGTCAGCTGTGAGCCGGACAGCGCTGTATCAACTCCATCTGATACGGCGGCTGCGCCCCTACCTTCCCAACCATCTGCTCCCATCGGTAGTACATGCCCTGGTCTCCTCTTGTTTAGACTACTGTAATGCGCTCTACGTGGGGTTACCCTTGAAGATGGTTCAGAAACTGCAGCTGGCACAGAACGCGGTGGCTCGCCTGATTAAAGGCAGCTGCCGGCGAGATCACATCACTCCAGTGCTGAAGGAGTTGCACTGGTTACCAGTTGTTTTCCGGGCCAAATTCACGGTGTTGGTTTTGACCTTTAAAACCCTATATGGTTCCGGCCCAGCCTATCTCAAGGAGCGCCTCCAGCAGCACCAGACAGGCCGCTTAACAAGATCAGCCTCGGATGGCCTTCTCTCTGTCCCATCAGCCAGGACAGCTAGACTGGTGGGGACGAGGGAGAGGGCCTTTTCAGTGGTGGCCCCCACTCTGTGGAACTCCCTCCCTAGGGAACTCCACCATGCCCTCTCTTTAATGAGCTTCCGTCATGCATTAAAAACGTGGTTGTTCAGGCAGGCATTTGGGGTGGGTTAGGGTATTTTAGAAAATGTTTTTATTGTAGAATTTTATTGTTTTAAACTGTTTTATTGTATATTGTACATCGCTCAGAGTGGCTGGGTGACCAGCCAGATGGGCGATTAATACATTTTTAAAATAAAATAAATAAATAAACAAGGTGCTTAGAATGGCAGAGTTGGAAGGAACATCAAATGTACCCTAGTCCACCCAACTCCTGGTGCAGGACATTTGCTGCTAGAGCATCCCTGATTTGTAGCCTTCTAGCCTCTGCTTGAAGACCTGTAGTGGAAGAGAGTTCACCACCGTCCAAGGCAGTCCACCCTCAAAACTTCAGGAAGGTCTTCCTAGTGTTTAGGCAAAATCCCCTTTCTTGGAATTTGAACACATTGGTTCAAGCCCTACCCCCAGAAGCGACAGAAAACAGCTTTTCTCCAGAGAGGCTTGCCTGGCGCCCGTGCTGCTGTGCTCTTGGGACCAGGTGAAGGTCTTTTTCTTCTCCCAAAGCTTTTTCGTTCTTCAGTTTGCATAGCTTTAAATGTGTTATAGTATTTTTAGATCTTTACTCTGCTGTTGGTTTTTACTTTGATCTTATACTGTTGTTTTAAACTTTCACAAATTTTCTGTTGCGTTTTGTCCAGTTGTATTTGATGGTTTTAACTGTTGTGACTCGCCCAGAGGGCTACTGGGTGGAATAGAAATGTCCTAAATCAATAAAATATCAGTACATTGTTGTTGTTATCTTGAGAAAGCTATGGAATTAAACACATTTTTCCAGGTGTCAGGGTTCCCCATTATGACCTGGACCCCCTGAGCAACCCCTTAAGGATATCTTGCCTCCTTAAGAGTCCCACCTTCCTTCTTTTGAACTTCCCCTTCCCAGTAATGTGGGGTTTTAGGCTGTAGGTGTGGGGTGACTGACAGTCTAGACACAGGGTTTAACCACAACAGTTTACTAGTAAATTAAAGCAAACAAATCACAACTAAAAGTATTTACACGATAGAGCTGAGTGATGCAAAAGGCATTAAGAGAAAATAAAATGTGCAACATACAAGTTCCTTTACCCCATCTGTACTTAGACTTCTCCAGACTTCTTCCTGCTCCCTCTTCAGGCTCTGGTCTCCCCAATTCTGCTCTTACTGCTCTGGTCTTTCTGTCTCTCTCTTTATTTACCCTCCTACCCAAAAACCAAAAGCACTGCTTCAGACCTGAAGAAATGAAACTTAACTAGGGAAATGAAACTGAAACTTAACTCAGGGAAATGAAACTACTCCTCTCAGGGATACCCCCTCCCAACAAAAACTCCAGTCCTCTATGCCTGTCCCTTTTCTTTTCCTTGCCTCTGTAGGCCTCAAGCCTTCACAACAGGTCTTCTGAAAACCTAAACCAATTATTTGTGAAGATTTCCTCAATCTGGACTCACTGTTTTGTGCCCTTTGAACATCCAAGGCTTGGAACACTGTGGCTTGCTCCATCTGACCCACAGAGCCATATATATATATATCCTTCTCTATATAGCTTTCACACTCTGTGTGAGATAAGGAAACTCGGGGCTCCTGGCAACATTCGCCTTCATGCTTAGACCATCATTCCACAAACTTTCTCTTTGAAGCCTGTCTGTCAAACATCCCTCAGGCAGCTAGAAGTCACTGCCAAGCAAGCCTGGCCTGGCCTTGATTCCAAAGAAACTGCTATCTCCACTTCTTTCGTACAACCTTTTCTCATCTCAAAGCCTTCCATAAAGTTCCTCCAGGGAACTGAGACCTCTTTTTCTGGGAGATTCACAAACACATTTGCAGTAAGCTGTAGCTCCCTCCCTCTCCCTCTCTCTCTCCCTCCCTCTCTCACACACACACACACACTTGACACTGACATACTGTTGTTGAAAAAGAGGAAATGCATCACCAATGAAAAGAGAACAAAAATAGAAATATAATAATAATAATAATAATATGCTGTGGCCCACGTGTCCTGTTTGTGGGCTTCCCATTGGTGTCTCTGGCTGACCACTGAGAAAACAGAATCATAGAATCACAGAATAGTAGGGTTGGAGGGGGCCTACAAGGCCATCAAATCCAGCCCCCTGCTCAGTGCAGGAGTCCAAGTCAGGGCATCCCTGACAGATGGCTGTCCAGCCTCGTCTTGAACACCTCCAGTGTGGGAGAGCCCACCACCGCCCTAGGGAATGGGCTCCATTGTCGCATTGCTCTAACAGTCAGGAAGTTTTTCCTGATGTTCAGCCGGAATCTGGCTTCCTGTCACTTGAGCCCATTATTCCATGTTCTGCACTCTGGGATGATCGAGAAGAGATCCTGGCCTCCCTCTCTGTGACAACCTTTCAAGGACTTGAAGAGCGCTCTCCTATTTCCCCTCAGTCTCCTCTTCTCAAAGCTAAACATGCCCAGTTCGTTCAGTCTCTCCTCATAGGATTTAGAACATGTACTGTTTTAAATATTGTTTCATGTATTTGAGGTGATTGTATTTTTTTTTAATGGTGAGTCATCCTGACTCATGCCCAGTTCTTTCCGTCTCTCCTCACAGGGCCTTGTTTCCAGTCCCCTGATCATCTCCGTTGCCCTCCTCTGAACCCTCTCCAGTTTGTCTGCATCCTTCTTAAAGTGTGGTGCCCAGAACTGGACACAGTACTCCAGATGAGTTTACCTAGGGAGGCGGTGGGCTCTCCCACCCTGGAGGCATTCAAGACGAGCCTGGACAGCCATCTGTCAGGGATGCTCTGACTTGGATTCCTGCACTGAGCAGGGGGTTGGACTTGATGGCCTTGTAGGCCCCTTCCAACCCTACTATTCTATGATTCTATGAGGCCTAGGGTTGGCGGAGAATTTCTCCCCGAAACTTCGGGGGGCCGAGCGCCAACGTGTTCGGCCCCCCGAACAAGTTTCGGGGAGAAATCCTCCGCACCCCCCACGCACCCCCCCCCCGGGACGGGACTTACCTTCGCCGAATGTCCCTCCCGGCGGCAGGTCCAGCTGGCGGTTCGGCGGGTGTTCGAGCGGGGAGGGAGCGGCAGCCGGTCTTTCGACCGGCTGCCGCCGCCGCCACCATTGCAATGAAAGAAGAAGAAAAAAACGCCCCCTGATAGGCTACGTGACGTTTTGTTTTGTTTTTAAACTTTCGCGTTCACGGCCGGGCGAGGCGGGAAGCCTCCTCCCCGGCCTGAATTTCGGCCGGGCCAAGGCGGGAAGCCTCCCCCCCTGGCCTGAACTTCGCGGGGGGACCAGCGACGCGCCTCCCCCCCACCACGAACGTCCTTCGAGGACAGGTAAGTGACTTTCGTCCACCCCTAATGAGGCCTAACCAGTGCTGAGTAGAGGGGAACTAATACTTCCCGATAGGGATGTCAGAGAATTCCACTATGAATCTCGGTGAGGCTGAATGCCAGTGCATTCGGCCCCCCGAAATCCGTCACGGAACAAAGCTCCCTCCAACCCACCAAAGGCACATGGGACGAAGTCCCCGCTGCCCCCAACCCACAAAAGGCACGCAAAACGGAGCACTTACCTGCTCTCACCCGCGTTGCTTTGCAAATGGCGGCCATCCTGCGGCTGCCATTCGCTTCCTCTTCATAGCCGTGATAGGCTACGTAAATACTTACGTAGCCTATCACGGCTAACACAGGACGCCATTTGCATCCCTGAGGAGGCTGTGATAGACTATGTAAGTATTTAAGTAGCCTATCACGGCAGGGTTTTTTTCCCCCTGCGGTGATAGGCTACGTAAATATTTACGTAGCCTATCACAGCTAAATACAGGGACGCAAATGGCAGCGGAAACAGAATGGAACGGAAGGTAAGTGTTCCGTCCATCCCTACTTCCCAGGATTTGGAAGCTATGCTTCTATGAATGTAGCCCAAAATAGCATTGGCCTTTTTTGCAGCCACATCACATTCTTGGCTCGTATGCTGGACTTGATGGGCCACCTATGGTCTCATCCAGCATGGCTCTTCTCGTTTTCTTATATGTACATATTCACATCACAAATGGAAATGCGATACATATTCCCACAGGGTGGAAGATCTTACAAAGTTTCAATATTTGAATGGATGGCATATAGACCCCACCTTCAAATGGATACTTATCTGGATATTTGGTCTGCTTTTGTTGAAGCCTATGCACAATTGCTAGAAAGTTGTATGCATTTCCTATGTTTTCATTGCAATGGTTATATACCAATCCATGTATGTATATTAAACATTGGAGGGATTTTTTTTTAAGCTTTGCAGATGCCTGCAGTGCTGCGTTGAGGACTCCTGTTTTAAGGGGGAGCTGGCAAGGACAATGTGGTACTTCTGCACCCCTACACCTGTGCCTTGTTAGCAAGGCCAACCGATAACCCAAAGGGAGTTTTTTAGCCCACATCCCACAGGCTAGGAACACTTAAAGGGAGAGTAGCAAAGTTTAAGGGAAGAAGCACAGTGTCTTGCCACAATAAGGACTTATCCAAATTTGCAAATTTCTTCATCAATAAGTTGGAAAGAATTTGAGATTTAAAAATCTTTCTGTGGGAGAAAGTGAGACTGCCCCATTTGTCCACTGGAGCTGGTGGATCCGATTTTGGTGGGACTGTGAATCCACTCTTGGTTTCAGTCAGAATCAGTGAGAACTTCTAAGGGCGCTATCTAAGGTGCTGAACCCAAGCACCCAAATAGGTTCAGCACCTTGGAGAGCTCCTTTAGAGTCCTGGCTGAGTTCTGACTGAAACCCAGAATGGATTCACAGTCCCACCGAAATCGGAGCAAAAGGAACAGTTGGAAAGAGGTGGGGAAAAAGGTGAACCCAGGGCCAATTGGAGATACACCCAAAAAATCCTTCCCAGATCCCAAGGGTAGCTCACTAATCCCTCACTGTTACTGTACACCACACTGGTGAAAGAAGAGGCTGTGGGACCAGCAGGGCTAGGGGCACGTTCATCCGCACAACTGGAGCTTGCCAATGTTATCTGAATTCCAGCTCAAAGATTGTTCCGGCTTGAGTCTGTACCAGATTGCAAGCTTCGTTTTTCCTCTTCTTGCATGAAAACCCATGCATATTTGTATGTGCATTTTTCCAAACGTACGCATCAGTTGCACACATTCTTCTCCCGCTGATTAAAGCATATGTGTGCGCATTTGTCAAAAGGATGCATTTATTTCATGTGCCTTTTTCAACTGTGCACGTGCTGTTGAAGAACACGTTGTTGTTTTGTCTGGGCCTAGGGATGTCAGAGAATTTCGCCACAAATCTCAGGGAGGCCGAATGCCAGTGCATTCGGCCCCCCAAAATTGGTGGCAAAATGGTCTGCCACCCCCCCGCCCGCCCCGGGACGGGACTTACCTTGGGCAAATCTTCCTGGCGGCGGCGGCTCCGGCGGGAGTTCGGCAGGGGTTCGGCGGCAGTGTAGCGGTGGCGGCCGGTCTTCCGACTGGCTGCCACCACCGCCATTTCCAGTTAAAAAAACAAACAAACACAAAAACGTGATAGGCTATGTAAAGATTTACGTAGCCTATCACAGCTTGATTTTTAAAAAATACCATGATAGGCTACGTAAATGTTTACATAGCCTATCACGGCTGATTTAAAAGAAAAAAAACCCTGCACGTACGCAAATGGTGGCGCCCATGGGCGCCGCCATTTGCGTACACACGGGGGGGGGTTCTTTTAAATCAGCCGTGATAGGCTACGTAAACATTTACGTAGCCTATCACGGCTGACTGCAGGGACACAAACGGCGGTGGCTACGGCCGCTGCCATTTGAGGACCCAGCCAGCCAGGATTCGGGGGGGAGGGATGGAGCACCTCCGCCCCAGCCAGAATTTCGGGGGGGGAGGGACGGAGCGCCTCCCCCCCAGCCAGAATTTTAGGGGGAGGGAAGGAGTGCCTCCCCCCCACCTCGAATCAATTTTGTTAAAAGGTAAGTCACTTTCGTACATCCCTATCTGGGCCGTGAATCTCATTGGAAACTCGGAAATGTACAGACATTGGTCGCAGATTGTGTCTGAATCCATGTTTGATCCAGAAGGGTGAAATGAGTAAATTCCTGATAAAAAAAGAAATGAAATGAATTTCTCATACATCCCTAGGCAGGGGTGGCTGGTTTGGACAGGCCAGGATGTGTAGTTAATTCCTCGAGGATCGCCATGCCTTCTTCTGTCCCAAAGGGAAGGAAAAACACACACAGACACTGCGGGAAGGTAGTTAGGTGTCATTATCAGGATGAACTCTGCAAAAGCCAGCATTCAACACACCTCTAGAGTCATAATTTTCACTTGAGGCTCAGGGGTCCTCAGTGGCATGGGGCTTTGGTTGGAGGCCCAGCTTTGGCTGGTGGCCCAGCTCCACCCCTATCTGGGCAAGGACAACCTGGCCTCAGTAGTCTATGCTCTGGTAACCTCCAACTAGGGGTGTCTGGATTTTGTGAAATCCATTCCGTGTGTGTTCCGTGGATTGTGTGGTGTCATTCGTTCTGGCATCCGTTTGCAAACAGATTACTTTTATTTCATTATGTGGAAAAATGCACAAATAATTCCGTAAGAGGGTTCGCAACACTGTACGTAATTTACCTGGGTATGTAACGTTTAGAATATTGTCCCCCATTCCATTCAACCTTCCCCCATGTATATTCACTAGTGTCAGCAGAAACTTGCATATTTTCCTATGAAATTGTGTTAATTTGGGGAAAGTAAAAAAAAATCTGAAAGCCCATGGACTCCGCGTGCCCTGAGGGGGGCAGTCTGCAGCAGATTCCACAGGTCAGATTCTTGGACATCTGATCTCATTTTAGTCTGTCTTAGGGGTGTACGAACCCCACTTACCAGTCCACTCCGGGGTCCGCTGGGGGGGCGATCCGTTCCTCCCCCCGGAATCCTCCCCGGCAGGTTCTGCTCCTCAGCGAGTCCGCGGAGCCGCCAGTCGGGGCTGTCTGCAGCCAGACTTCCGTCTGCTGCCGGGCTGCAGCCACAAATGGTGTCCGGCGTAGGAGATGCCATTTGCATCCCTGCCCTTTGCCGTGATTGGCTATGTAAATATTTACTCAGACAATCACGGCAAAGGGCAGGGATGCAAATGGTGTCCGCTACACCATTCGCGTCCCTGCCCTTTGCCGTGATAGGCTATGTAAATATTTACGCAGTCAATCACGGCAAAGGGCAGGGACGCAAATGGCATCCGCTACACCATGCGCGTCTCTGTCCTTTGCTGTGATGTTGTTGTTTATTGGGTCAGTTGCTTCCGACTCTTGGTGACTTCATGGACCAGCCCACGCCAGAGCTTCCTGTCAGCCGTCGCCACCCCCAGCTCCCCCAAGGTCGAGTCCGTCACCTCCAGAATATCATCCATCCACCTTGCCCTTGGTCGGCCCCTCTTCCTTTTGCCTTCCACTTTCCCTAGCATCAGCATCTTCTCCAGGGTACCCTGTCTTCTCATGATGTGGCCAAAGTACTTCAGTTTTGCCCTTAATATCATTCCCTCAAGTGAGCAGTCTGGCTTTATTTCCTGGAGGATGGACTGGTTTGATCTTCTTGCCGTCCAAGGCACACTCAGAATTTTCCTCCAGCTGTGATAGGCTATGTAAATATTTACGCAGCCAATCTCAGCAAAGGGCAGGGATGCAAATGGCGTCGGCTACACCATTCGCATCCCTACCCTTTGCCGTGATAGGCTATGTAAATCTTTATGTACCCAATCACAGCAAAGAACAGGGACGCAAATGGCGTCCGCTACACTGGATGTCATTTGCATCTGCAGACAGCTGCGGAATGAAGAGGATGGGCCCGGACTGGCCGGTGCCAGGTAGGGCCCATCCCGACCTTAGTTCGCAGGGTGGTGTCAGGAGCGCCCTAGCTGCCTCTTGCAGTCCCCTCCAATAGCCAACTCAGGACACAGATGACGAGGATTCTTTCCAAGGCTTTATTCCTTTATTACTTTATGACTCTTTCAGATACTAATCTCTAGCGACTAAGCAAGGAACAGCATTGGGGAGAGAGAGCAGAGTAGCCTAAGCTCCAGGTAAGGCAGTTGGTCCCTGTTTGAAGGGGAACCATGGGAAGACTCTGAACTTATGGGCTATGGAGAGATCCTCCCTCTTTCCCTTGGGTCCTCGGGGCGCGACTGTTGTTTGAGCGCCAAACAAGCGGAACGCCTCCTTTCAGTGCCCTCTATCTGTTGTCTCTCCCTGTGTCTTCACCGAGCATCCAGCAAGCCCCCCTCCAGTGCTCTCTCGCTGCCAGGGTCACTATCTATCCCAAGAATGCTGGCAGGAGGAATCTCTGCCAGCTGCTGTGCCTGTGAGAGATGAGTGAGCTCCTCTCCCACGGATTGCTGTTCCTCCTCAGAATCAGAACTGCTCTGGGGCTCAATGGGCTCAGTTTCCACCCTGACAGGTGGCGGGGGGGAGCAGTCCATTCTGCCACGGACTCCAGAGGGCCGGATTCTTTAGAATTCTTTAGAATCTGGCCTCACTGGAGTCCGTGGCAGATTTCTCCACCATCCCTAGTCTGTCTCGATGTTCTCCAGCATCACTATCTCCAAGTTCAATTACTGCAACGTGGTCCATGTACTCCATGCCTTTGAAGAAGGTTCTAAAGTTGAAGTTTGTACAAAATGTGGTGGCCAGAAGGTATGAATATATAACACTGATTCTGGCCTCTTTGCACTGGCTGCCTGTACATTTCTGAGCCCAATTCAAAGTGCTGGTTTTGACCTATGAAGTCTTACCTGGCTCAGGACCACAATACCTGATGGAGCACCTCTCCCAGTATGAACCTACCTATATACTACAACCGTCATTTGAGTCCTTCCTCCAAATGCCTCCTCCAAGGGATGTTTGGAGAATGCCAGCAAGGGACAGGGCTTTCTTGGTGGTGGCCATTATAAACCGCTCCTGCCCAGTGAAGTCCACCTGGCACCAACATTGTCATCTTTTTGGCACCAGGTTAAGACTCTACTCACAACTATTTGGTGGCTTATGATAAGATTTTTAATGGATTCTGGGATTTTTATGGTTGATTGTGCAAAATTGTTTAGATTTTTGTATGCAACTGGCTGTATATTATGTTATTAAATTGTATTTTTAGCATTTTATTCTTTGTAAATTGCCCAGAGTGCTTTGACTATGAAGCAGTATTGAAATGTAACAAATGATTTTTTTAAAAAAGTAATATTTATATACTGCTAAATACAATAAAATCCCTAAGCAGTTTACATATAAATATTAAAATCACATTAAAAATATAATATTAAAAACAATTCCAAATGAAATAAGAGTGACACAAGGAACAGTAAGATGGAGTAGCATGGTTAATTAAATTACAAGTCAGGGAAATGAAATGGCCTGAAATGAAACAAATCTGTGGAAATGTGGGAGCTCTGTAGGAATATCAAAAGAAGCTAAAAACAGGTTTGATTGAGCAGAAACTCTCAGTATTGGCCCGGGTAGTGGTTTCATCCATCCATAGAGATGCTGCCAAAACTCACCTGGAGCAAAAGCTAATATAGGTTTGGAAGAAACATCCACAGGGATTCTGAGAAACGTGGAAAGAATGTCACTACGCTTAGTTATTGCCCTTTCTCTGGGAGGTTTCACGGTTTCAGTTCTAACTCTATGAGTCTCTCATGCACAACGTCCAATTGGTTTCTGATAGACGAAGTGCCTGAATTACCGCTGCCGTCAAACTGAATTTTAATGGTGTGGTTACAGTACGTGAAACCCCGGTCAATTTCTTGGCCTCCATTTGTCTCCTAAGAGGCTATCATTTTTAAGCCTCCATAAACATGTTTGCCACCATCAGTTGGAGCTTAATTATTATATGTGTCCTAATAAATCTAAATGGAGCCCTTTCCTTGGAACATGTCATTTAGCAGATGAAACACGGCCTTCCCACTTGTAAATCATGGATAGCACTGATTCAGAGCTTCAGAAGATACAAAGCCGGAGGCGTGATGGAAGCAACACAAGGCTGTTGTGAGGATAAGGTCAGGTAAACCAGCCAACCTGTGGCACACTCAGGTAAGCAAAGCCCATCGGCCGTGTACTGTCACCTGCTGGGTTCAATTCAAGGCTGTTGGTGGCAACCTATTACCAACCAGAAAAGTGTTTGAGAGCTTAGACAGGTTGTGCAGGAAGCGCCAATCTAGGAAAGCTTGTGCCACAATAAATGTGTTATTCGTTTTTTAATGCAATAATGAACCTAGCGTTGAGTTTAATAAATGCTTCACTGAAATGGGGCCAGCATGTGGGAGGGTGGTCTTGGCTTCCCACAAGCAATCTGAAAATTATGAGAGAGATGCCTTTTGGTCTCTTTCATCTCTGCAATTTCTTCACTTAACTATGTGAGCCTCAGAAATGTGTGTTCACAAATGTAGAACAGCACAGAAGAGATTGCCTCCAGTGCCAGTTATTCAGGTGTCCAAGAGGTTCTGGAGATGTTTCCCTATATATCTCAATTGGTCAGTGGCCTGTCCCAACAGAGGACACCCCCTTTTCCCAGTCTACCTCCAGGGGTCCTGGATCTGAATCATCAGAGTTGGGAGAGACATTAGAGCTCATCTAGTACACACACACACACACACACACACACACACTGCAGGATGCAAGTACAACATCTCTGCTAGATGGCCATTCAAGCTTTGCCTAAATTCCTCCACCAAAGAGGATCCCACCACATCCCAAGGCCGTGTTTTCCACTCCTCATACCACTAGGAGGTATCTCCTGGTATATTCAGCTGAGAGAATTTCCACCATTGGTTCCAGTCTGCTCCATCTAGGGATGTCAGAGAATTTCTCCACGAATCTCAGGGAGGCCGAATGCCAGCGCATTCAGCCCCCCAAAATTGGTGGAGAAACGGTCTGCCCCCCCGCCCCCCTGGGACGGGACTCACCTTGGTCGAATGTCCCTGGCGGCGGCGGCTCTGGCAGCGGTGTGGCAGCGGTGCGGCGGCAGCGGAGGCAGCCGGTCTTCTGACCAGCTGCCACCGCCGCCATTTCCAAGTGAAAAAAAAACAAAAAACAAGCAAACGTGATAGGCTACGTAAACATTTACGTAGCCTATCATGGCTAGATTTTTAAAAAACACCGTGATAGGCTACGTAAATGTTTACGTAGCCTATCACGGCTGACTTTAAAAAAAAAAAAAGTGCGTACGCAAATGGCGCCGCCCATGGGCGCCACCATTTGCGTTACTTATTTGGGCATGTGTAGTCAACGTAAACATTTACATAGACTACGGTGAAAATAAGGGCAACGCAAATAGTGTTGCCCTTATTTTCGCCATAGTCTATGTAAATGTTTACGTAGACTACACGTGCCCAAATAAGGAACACAAATGGCGGCGCCCATGGGCACCGCCATTTGTGTACGTGCTTTTTTTTTTTTTAAGTCAGCCATGATAGGCTACATAAAGATTTATGTAGCCTATCACGGCTGACTGCAGGGATGCAAATGGCGGCGGCTACGGCCACCACCATTTGCGTCCCAGCAGGAGATGACGTTTTGCGGCCAGAGGGACGGGGGCCCCCCCGCCAGAATTTTGGCGGGGAGGGACGGGGCGCCTCCCCCCCACCGCGAAGCAAGCTTCGGGATCAGGTAAGTGACCTTCGTCCATCCCTAGCTCCATCTTCTGTGCAACAACCCTTCACACCTTTGAAGGCTGTATGATGCCTTTCCTTAGTCTGATCTTCTCTAAGCTAAACATACCCCTGCTTTTTTACTGTTTCTCACAGGACCCAGTTTCCAGACCCCTCACCATCATCAGGAGGGGTCATAGCTCAGTGGTAGAGCCCCTGAGATGGTCCCAGGTTCAAGCCCTGGCATCTCCGAGTAGGGATAGCCAAACTCACCCTCCATCACCTCGCACGCTGTGCACCAGACCCCACTAGCTGCCCAATCCTGCTTGGAGTGTGGCACAAGCCACACGATGGTCTGTGGGCACCCAGCGAGCAGTGCTTGGCATGCCACTTAGCCACCATTTTGCTGAAAACCATGGGTAAGCTTTTTACATAAATGGCCATTTTGAGCAAACTGGCCATCGTAAATAGCACCTCTTACACAAAATTGCAGGCGTAAATGGCCTAATTAGACCATTTACACCTGCAATTTTGCATAAGTGGTGCTATTTACAGCAGCTGCTTTGCACAAAATGGCCATTTACAAAAGTGCTTACCCACAGTTTTCAGCAAAATGGCGGCTCCTGGGTAAGCGGGAATCCCTGACCTTGCCCAACTCAGTATGTGCTGAGTTGGGCAAGCATTGGGGGCCATGGACTGGTTTCCAGAGAGCCAAATGGGAGGATGTCCACTGGACTCCACCCCCTTCCTGAACTTTTACAACAGCCCTATGTCCAGGTAGGGCTAGGAAAGCATCCTGACTGAAACCCTGGAGAACCATAGCTAGTCAATGTCAACAATACTAGGTTAAATTGACCTATGTTCTGACTCAGTATCTTTGGGAGGTCTGAGGGCTATTTTGCCCCCTTCCATTTCCCCCACCCCATGGGCCACACCACCCTATGCAGGTGCTGAAAACGGGGGATTGAAAAAATTGCATTTTTCAAATGCAATTGCCTGTTTGATAATTTGCTAACAGTTTCGGCAAACACGTTCCCCTGCTCACGTCCACATTCGGGGTCGCAAACACGGCATGTTTCCATGATTTGTGAACATGAACAAAATTCTCTTATATCCCAAATACCCATCTTTCAAGCACCCGCTGTTCCTGTTCTGTGAATCGCATCGCAAGCTTGCAATCTCCACCTTTGACTGGAGAATGTGTCCAGGTTCAGGTCTGGGAACTGCAAACTGTATAAATTCTGGTCAAAAATGAACTGAAACAAATTTTCCATACATCCCTATCCCTCAGTAACCTGCCATCTGCTCTTGACACAAGTCTGGGGGATCTGTACTGCAGCCAGGCCACTCAGAGTTCTATCTGATGCCCCAAACCCTGTCAACCAGCCAACGGAATATTTCAATTTCTCTTTGCCGTCTTCCCTAGGAGGCCTAAAAATAAAAAGTGCTCCTGAAACCCCCTTACCACATAAATAAACTCCTTCGAATCCTTCCCTGTCTAAGAACTCCATCAACAGCACTCATTTCACAAGAACAGAGAAGGTGGCTTGAAAGTTGCCAGGTGTAGAAGCTCAGATCTCAGTAGAAACATCTTTGTCTATGCTAGCAGATGGGAGAAGTGGCGGGCAGAGGGGAGGACACATAAAACACTCCTGATCTACACTCCATCTCCTAAATGGTTAGACATACCAGCTGCTTTTCAAATTCCCCCTCAAGATAAAACTGAAAGACATAATGAGACATCGGAGAAATGAGTTGGTTGCCTGAAGACACAACGTCTCTCCCTCTCTCCTTTCAGAAAGGAAGGAAAAAAAAAAAAAAGGATTTCTGGAGAGGCTCCTTCACCGACTCAGAGACTTTTGCTTAAACATCAGGCTGCAAGTGCCGGAGGATTTCAATTCGTTTTCCCCAAGGCCGATGTAGTATTAAGTTCTTATATCCGAAAGCAGCCTTTCAAATTGCCGGCTCCTGTCTTGCTTGGTGTGTTACATAAATCCTTGCCCGGATCCTTGGAGACCAAAAGCAATTACGGTAGACGCTGAGATAGCAAGGAAGGGAGGGACTTCAAGGGGGAAACTTTTGGATGATCCAAAAAGCTCCCTTTCCTACACAGAGCTTTGAGGTTCAGGGAAATCCTGGGTTCTTGCTTCCAACTCTCCGAGACTTCCTGTCCTATTATCCTTGATAATAACACCCCAAACCTCTACAAGGCTGACCACACAGCAGTGCAGGAGTGGGTTGGAGATGCGCTTCTTGGAAGCCGAGAATCAGAGGATGGCCATAGAATGTGGGCGGCGAACATGCATCTGTAGACTTGGGGAAGCCCCCTTCAATAATGCCCCTTCCCCCTAGAAATTAAGAAAATAAAAGCTTGAAAAGATTCCTCCTGAATCAGACCAAACATCTTTCCCACAGTGGCCAACCAGATGCCCAACATTTGCAGATGCCCAACATCTGCAGATGCCCAACATCTGCAGATGCCCAACATCTGCAGATTTCTTCAGAAATGGGAGAGAAAGAACTTTTGAGGGGCAAAACTGAACATGGGAGAAGTACGGATGGACGAACAAGTGATATTCAAGATGGCCAGGATTCTCAGAATGTCGTTTCGCCACCCACCTTGTGCCCTGTCCCCATTCACATTTGCCATCACTGCCGGCTGTGTGTAAAAGGGAAACTTGTGCAAATCAGGCAGTGACTGAATGGGAGATTTGTACAATTTTCCCCAAATTTCCCCAAATTTCCTAATTTGCACAACTTTCCTCCATAGACAAAAGCAGGGCTGATTCAGTCCATGGAGGAAATTTGCACAAAGTAGGAAATTTGCGCAAATTTAATTGGGAATTGGGAACGAGACAAACGTGCCCGGGTGTTCAGCAATCTGCAAATACTTTTGGTGGGCATGCGCTCATTCTTGCGCTTGCACTCATGTTCAGAGCATCAAACAGGGCATGTTTTGTGAGCAAAAATGAATTTTTTATACATCCCTAGTAGGGATGTATGAAAGTCACTTACCTTTTCGAAGGGTGACATTCGCGGTGGGGGGGAGGTGCTCCGTACCTCCCCCCGAAGGTCTACCCTGGCCAGCTCTGCTCCGCGGCGACTCCACAGAGCCACCAGCCGGGTGCATCTGCACAGCAAGTCTGTGGACGCAAATGGTGGCTGGCGTAGCAGCTGCCATTTGCATCCCTTCGCTGAGCCTTGATAGGCTATGTAAATATTTACATAGCCTATCATGGCTCAGTGAAGAGATGCAAATGCCGTAGCAGCTGCCATTTGCATCCCCGCTTTTGCCGTGATAGGCTACATAAATATTTACGTAGCCTATCACGGCAAAAGCGGGGACACAAATGGCGGCTGCTACGCCATTTGCATAGGGATGTCAGAGAATTCCGCGACGGATCTCAGTGAGGCCGAATGCCAATGCATTCAGCCCCCCAAAATCCATCGCGGAATGGCCTGCCACCCCCCCGCCCCCCGCGGATCCCCCCTGGGACGAGACTTACCTGGGGTGGATGTTCTGGATGGCTGCGGCTCCAGCAGCGGCTTCAGCGGTGGTGGCAGCAGCAGCTGTTCTTCCAACCGGCTGCCATCACCGCCATTTGCAGTCTGTGTTTTTTTTCTTTTTTTTCCCCCAGAGACGTGATAGGCTACGTAAAGACTTACGTAGCCTATCACGTCTAGGTTTTTTAAAAAAAATGCTTATGCAAATGGCGGCGGCTATGGCCGCCACTATTTGCGTTCCTTATTTTACGCCGTATTAGTCTACATCAATATTTACGTAGACTAAGATGAAGAAAAGAAAGAGGAACGCAAATAGCCCCCACTATGCTATTTGCATTTTCCTTACTTTCACCGTAGTCTACGTAAATGTTTACATAGACTACACGTGCCAAAATAAGGAACGCAAATGGCGGCGCCCACGGGTGCCGCCATTTGCATACGTGCTTTTTTTTGTTTTTTGTGTTTTACTCAGCCGTGATAGGCTACATAAACATTTACATAGCCTATCATGGTGTTTTTTAAAAATCTAGCCATGATAGGCTACGTAAATCTTTACGTCGCCTATCATGTTTGTTTGTTTGTTTTACTTGGAAATGGTGGTGGCGGCGGCCGGTCGGAAGACCAGCCGCCGCCGCCGAACCGCCGCCGAACCACCCAAACCACCCCCGAACTGCCTCTGAACCGCTGCCGAACCACCGCCAAACCGCCGCCGAACCGCCGCCAAACCACCTACGAACCGCCGCCGGAGCCACCGCCGCCGCCAGGGACATTCGAGCAAGGTAAGTCCCATCCCGGGGGGGGGGGGCAGACCGTTTCTCCACCAATTTCGGGGGGCTGAATGTGCTGGCCTTCGGCCTCCCCGAGATTCGTGGAGAAATTCTCTGACATCCCTACTATCACGGCTTGCCAGGGACGCCAATGGTGGCTGGCGTAGCAGCTGCCATTTGCAGCCGCAGCCCGGCAGTGGCTGGAGCCGCCGGAGGTGCCGCCGCTGGAGCCGCCGGAGCTGCCAGAGCCGCTGCTGCCGCCGCTGCCGCCAGAGCCGCAGAGCTAGGTAGGCTCAGTTTCGCGGGGCTGTCGCAGGGCTTTCGCGGGGTGGTGGGGCGGGTTGCTCCGTTCCGCCACAGATTCTGGGGGGCCAAATTCCAGTGAATTCGCCCCCCCTGGGATCCGTGGCGGAACTTTGAATCCTTCTGTACTCAGCCATGTTTGTGGTGCTCGTCTGGGGTTGCCACCTCTTTTTTTGAACAGGATCCTCATCTTTAATGGTGTACTGGCCGGCAGGTACCAGCTGGCAGGCAGGTACAACATGGCCATCTCCTGTACCAATTGCATTTGGTCAGTGGCAACGGGCGAGAAACTGGTTTGCTTCATTTTGGATAAGAACTTACCAAAATTTGCAGATTTCTTCATGAATGGGATGGAAAGGATTTGAGATTGTTTTAAAAAAAAGTATGTCGGAGGAAATGAAACTGAGAGATCTGTCCGGCCCAACAAAAGGAACATTAGAAGAGCCCTGTTGAATCAGACCAGGAATATCGTAAGCTGAGTCAGGCCCTTGGAGTCCATCTAACCCAGTATTGTCCACACGGACTGGCAGCAATGGCTTTCCAGGGGTTTGGGCTGGAGTTGTCCCAGCCCTTCCTGGTGATTCCAGGTATTGAACCTGAGACCTTCTGCATGCAAAGCAGGGGCTCTACCACTAAGCTACAGCCCCTCATGTACCAAATGTAATCCAACATCCTGTTTCCCACAGATGATAGGAAGCTCACAACAAGGAAAGAAACTGGCGGCCTGGTCACGGCCTGGTTACTGCCTCTGAAGCTGGAGGTTCCATTAAGCTCAGATAATGACCTCAGAGAGGATGTTACCCAGTTTGTACTTGCATAGGGCCTCTTTTTTGTTTCAGATACCCCCGAGGCCTGCCTGGTTGTGTCCCTATTCTGGAACCCCCTCCCAAGGAAAGTTCATCTTTCCTCCTCCCTCATGTCAAAGTTCTCTCTTTTCAGAAAAGCCTTTGGCCTACAACATCTTGGGGGTTTTTTGCTCTTATCTGATGTATAGGTTTTTTTGAAAATTGCTATTGTTCTATGCTGTTGGGCTAAGCTGCTAATGACGGCAGTTCATATTTTCTGCTGGTGTTCCTATGGATTATGTTTTCATTTGCAGTTTGACCCAACTTAATTTTGTAACTGAATTGGACATTTTTGTTGTTTTTATCCCTGGCATTGAGTGTGGTGGAATCGTGTAGGTTGCACTGGAGATCCCAGTGCCTTAGGTTCGACCGCCCACGCATGAAGGATAGAACTGCTTGTCCCTGCTTAAGAAACAAAAAAACAAAACAGAATGAACAATGGTTTGGATCTAGCCTAAGCTGGTTGAACATCTGTCCCATTGAACTCAATCAGAGAAGTTAGCCATGACTTAATGTAGGTCTCATTCATTTCAATGGAAACTAAATGCAGCCATGAGAAAAGACTACACAATTCGGCTTCAATTTGGCTTCTTTACAAAGTGCACCACCCAAAATTAATCTCTGAATTAATATAAAGGCTGTCATTTGTTTCTCTCCACTTCTGCTCCTGTGTGTTTTGCTTGCAGCAGAGAGAAAGAGAGAGAGGTCTGGGAAACAGACTGCTTCATCATTCTGGATCTTAAGATTGTCCTATACTCATTTAGCAGCCTATGATGGGGCATTTATGCCAGCTATTGTTATCAGGTCCAGTATCTTCCTGAAATTGTTCTAGCTCTAAATTTTGTATGTTAAAAACATTTATACTATGTTTTTGTTATACTGAATTTGTGGTTTGCAATTTTGGTGAACCATCCAGAGAGCTTCAGCTATTGGTAAAGGGATGAAATATGATGAGGCTGATGAAAGGTGGTCCCAGAGAGGGAGGCCGGGATCTCTTCTCGATCGTCCCAGAGTGCAGGACACGGAATCATGGGCTCAAGTGACAGGAGGCCAGATTCCGGCTGAACATCAGGAGAAACGTCCTGATCGTTGGAGCAATATGACCATGGAGCCCATTCCCTAGGGAGGTGGGGGCTCTCCCACACTGGAGGCGTTCAAGATGAGGCTTGAATGTTGGGGATTCAGCCATCTGTCGGGGATGCTCTGACTTGGATTCCTGCATTGAGCAGGGGGTTGGACTCGATGGTCTTGTAGGCCCCTTCCAACCCTACTATTCTATGATTCTATGATTCTATGAGGCTGGACAGCCACCTGCCAGGGATGCTCTGACTTGGATTCCTGCATTGAGCAGGGGGTTGGACTCGATGGTCTTGTAGGCCCCTTCCAACCCTACTATTCTATGATTCTATGATTCTATGAGGCTGGACAGCCATCTGCCAGGGATGCTTTGGCTTAGATTCCTGCGTTGAGCAGGGGGTTGGACTCGAGGGTCTTATAGGCCCCTTCCAAGCCTACCATTCGATCATGATGATGATAAGTTGCTTCTTCATCCCGGAATCCTAGGTGCCAGTGGATACCTGCAGCACCTAGCACAAACTAATTCTGTCAGCCTTTCATCTCCATCTTTTGACTGGGTCTAAATGCAGACCTTGTTTGTAGCCATAACTGGGGTATTCCCTTTTTTCCCCCTCCTCTGACCCCCACCTGCAGCTTTTTCTCCCATCTGCCTTAATAAACAGTTCCGGAGAACTTGGAAATGTGCACTGTACTGAGTCTTGTTTTGACTGGTCCTAATAAAAGTATTGCCTAGGGATGGCGGAGAATTCTGCCACGGACTCCAGTGAGGCCGGATTCTAAAGAAGTCCCCCGGAGTCTGTGGCGGAACAGCCTCCCTCCCCCCACCACCCCGCGGAATCCCCCCAGGACAGACCTACCTGGTGGTGGAGGTGGAGGCGGCAGCGGCAGCAGCTCCAGCAGTGGCTCCGGCGGCAAATGAAATGGCGGCAGTGGCAGCTCCGGCTGCTGCCAGGCTGCTGCGGCCGCAAATGGCGGCCGTTGTAGTGGCTGCCATTTGCGTCCCTATGCTGGCCCGTGATAAAAGGTAAAGGTAAAAGTGTCCCCAACCAGTCGCGTCCGACTCTAGGGTGCGGTGTTCATCCCCGTTTCTAAGCCGAAGAGCCAGCGCTGTCCAAAGACGCTTCCGTGGTCATGTGGCCAGCATGACTGAACACCGAGGCGCACGGAACGCTGTTACCTTTCCCGCCGAGGCGGTACCTATTTATCTATTTGCAATTTCTTGCTTTCGAACTGCTAGGTAGGCAGGAGCTGGGACTGAAGACAGGAGCTCACTCCGTCACACGGCAGTCGGGTCTCGAACTGCTGTCCTGCCGACCTTTTGGTCTGCAGTTCAGCGTCTTAACCACTAAGCCACCGAGGCCCTGGCCCATGATAGGCTACATAAATATATACATGGCCCGTGATAGGCTATGTATATATTTACATAGCCTATCACGGCTAAAGCAGGGAGGCAAATGATGTCCCCTATGCCATTTGTGCCCCTGCTTTAGCCGTGATAGGCTATGTAAATATTTACATAGCTATCACGGGCCAGCATAGGGACGCAAATGGCGTCCCCTACGCAGGATGCCATTTGTGGCCGCAGCAGCAGCAGCGGGTGGAGGCCCCACTGCGGGTTGGCTCGGCCGGCAGCTCCGCGGACTGGCCACGGAGCAGAGCCGATCAGGCAGGATTCCGGAGCGGGGGGGAGGAATGGATCGCCTCCCCACCATCGAGGATTCCGGGGGGGAGGAACAGATTGCCTCTCCCCACCTGTGGGCCCCAGTGGAGCCAGGTAAGTGGGGGGACGGGACTTACCTTTGGCGAATGTCCCTCCCGGCGGCGGGTCCGGCCGGCGATTCGGCGGGTGTTCACCCGGGGCGGGAGCTGCCGCCGCCGCCATTCCAATCAAAGGGAAAAAAACAAAAACGCCCCCCTGATAGGCTACGTGACGATTAACGTAGCCTATCACGGGTGACTTAAAAAAAAAAAAAGCGTGTACGGATAATGGCGGCCCCCATAGGGAGCCGCCATTCCCGTTCCTTATTTGGTCGCTGTAGTCTATGTAAAGATTTACGTAGACTACGGCGAAAATAAGGGCAACGCTATTTGCATTGCCCTTATTTTTGCCGTAGTCTACGTAAATCTTTACGTAGACTACAGCGACCAAATAAGGAACGCGAATGGCGGCTCCCTATGGGGGCCGCCATTATCCGTACACGCTTTTTTTTTTTTTTAAGTCACCCGTGATAGGCTACGTGACGATTAACGTAGCCTATCATGGCTGACTTTGCAGATCTAGCCGTGATAGGCTACGTGAATCGTCACGTAGCCTATCACAGGGGTGTGTTGTTGTTTTTTTAAAAAACTTTTTAGTTCGCGGCCGGGCGAGGCGAGGCGCCTCCTCCCCAGCCTGAATTTCAGCCGGGCGAGGCAGGGAGCCTCGCCCCCGGCCTGAATTTCGGCCGGGCGAGGCGGGAAGCCTCCCCCCCCCGGCCTGAACTTCGCGGGGGGAGCAGCGAAGCGCCTCCCCCCCACCGCGAACAAGCTTCGAGGACAGGTAAGTGACTTTCGTCCATCCCTACTCTCCACCCAGCCGTGCCTTTGAAGCTTGAGGAGCAGGCCTATCCATCTCTGTCCAGGCCTGGGAAATTTCCTCCCCCACGTTTTGTGGTTCCTCTTCAGACTAGGGATGTACGAAAGGGACTTACCTTGTCCCGCAGCTTGCTTCGCGGTGGGGGGGAGGCGCTTCGCTTCTCCCGCAGAAGTTCAGGCGAGGGGGAGGAGGTGCCCCGCCTCGCCCGGCCGAAATTCAGGCTGGGGAGAAGCGCCCCGTCTCCCCGGCCACGAAAGAAAAAGTGAAAAACAAAAACAAAAACCCCATGATAGGCTACGTAACGATTAATGTAGCCTATCACGGCTAGATTTCCAAAGTCAGCCATGATAGGCTACGTTAATCGTCACGTAGCCTATCACGGGTGTGTGTTTTTTGTTTTTTGTTTACTTTTTTATTTTGTAATGGCGGCGGTGGCAGCCGGTCGGGAGACCGGCCACCGCCCCCGACGAACCGCCGACGAACCGCCGACGAACCGCCGCCAGGACCCGCCGCCGGGAGGGACATTCGGCCACAGTAAGTCCCATCCCGAGGGGGGCGGGGGGCCGGCGGAGAATTTCCCCAACACTTTCGGGGGGCCGAATGCCTCGGCGCTCGGCCTCCCGAAGATTCGTGGAGAAATTCTCCGCCATCCCTACTTCAGACTCTGAGCTACTCTGCCGATCGCTGCGCTCAGGGGCAGCCCTAACATCAAGATTGCCATGGAATGGAGGCTGGAGTGGGAGACGTGGGGTCAAACCATCTGGGAGGCTCATGACTACACTTCCATACACCTGGGGCAGGCAACCTGGTGCCCTCCATGGGCCTGACAGCAGGGTGGAGTCCGAGAGACTCTCCCTGCCACTTCCCCCCGACAGAAGCCGCTCACCAAGCTGTGGGGTGCTTGCAGACACGCTCCCTGTGGACTGGGAGCGCCCACAGCCACCCGCTCCTCCATGTGAGCCGCCATGTTTGCGCAAGATGGCAGGGCCATAATTTTCATATTTTTAGTGTTGCGCGAAATGGCAGCCATACAGGGCCATCGCCACAACATTAGAGGCATAAGGGGCCAGGTGGAGGGGGCAGAAGTTGCCCACCAACTGCAGGTTCCCTCCTGGCAAGGACCAGGGAATGTGCAGTTGGTAGGGGACTCCTGTCTTTGCTGCCTATTGAAGGTTTTCACCCCTCTGTTGTCCTTTGTTGGGTTCTTCCTCTAGATGGGCCTCTGAGCCCATCTAGAGGAGGTGTGCTGGGCAGGGCAGGGCCGGAGAAGCCATGGGATTCTTCATCATCTGGCCTCTCCTCTCTCCCACCCTGCCCACCCACCGGGGCCACTTCTGCAACCTTGTAATGCAGGTGCCGTGGTTCTTGTCATGGTGGCTGTGAGAGGGAGGAGGGAAGGACTGGATCCCAGAGACCCCCTTCTGAGGCCATAGCAGTATCTACAGCCTCAGAAGGGGGACTCCGAAGAATCCTATGGTCCCTGGGATGATTTCCAGGGACCACTGGATTGCTCTCTAAATGTCTGATTGAGGAACTCAGTGGAGTCTGGTGGCTCCAGTGTCAGTGGGACAGTGGATCCACACCACGTTTCAGTGAGAACCAGTCAGAGCTCTAAAGGAGCTCTCTGAAGAGAGCCAGTGTGGTGTGGTGGTGAGAGTGTTGGACCAGGAGCTGGGAGATCTGGGTTCTAGTCCCCACTCAGCCATGGAAGCTCACTGGGTGACTTTGGGCCAGTCACAGACTCTCAGCCCAACCCACCTCACAGGGTTGGTGTTGTAAGAATAAAATGGAGAGGAGGAGGATAATGTAAGCTGCATTGGGTTCCTTAGGGAGGAATAAAGGCAGGATATAAATGCAATAAATAAATAAACAAACAAACAAACAAACAAGGTGCAGAGCTCCTTGGATAGCTCCTTTGGAATTCCGACCGGTTCTCACTGAAACCCAGAGGGAATTCACCACCCCACTGAGACTGGAGCCACCAGACTCCACTGTAGGAACTAGAAAGATGTTGGTTTAAATTTCACCTCAGCCCCATTCTTTAGCTGGCCCTTGGAAAACCACTGCCTCACCCTCAACCCTCTATCTGCAATACTGATCTACCTTACAGGGCTGTTGTAAAAAGGACCAAGGTAAATGTATGTGCGGGGGTGGGTGAAAGAACAATGTTCGAGATTGCTAGGATTCTCTGAATGTCATCTCTCCGCTCACCACTTGCCCGATCCCTGTTCAGGTTTGCGATGGCTGCTTGCTCAGTGGCAATGAGAAAATTGTGGAAATCAAGCAGCAATTGAATGTGAAATTTGTGCAAATTTCCCCACATTTGCAGGCCTTTCTTAATTTGTGCAACTTTCCTCCATAGACTAAAGAGGGGCTTTCAGTCTGAAGGTGGAAATTGGTGCAAAATCACACTGAGAAAGTTGCACAAATCAAATGCAAGCACATGTCTGGCAATTTGCGAATATTTTTGGCAGACGCAGGCTCACAATAGCATTCGGAGCTTTAAGCAGGGCATGCTCACGTTTTGCAAGCAAAACTGAAATTCTCATATGTCCCTACGTATGTGAAGGTTTGGAATAGGCTTAATTGTCATCTATATGCATATTATATTAGTACGATGGGAAGCTTGCAATAGAACATTGAAGCGTATCTTGACGTTTTCCTCTTTGATATGGATGGGTTGACTCCCCCACCCCACCCTTTTTTTAAATCCAATAAATTGACAACAACCACAAAAAGCTTGAGTTTTTACACACACTAAAAGCAGAAATACTGGTCCCGGTGCAGCTGTAACTTGTGTCTATTGCTCAATATATATTAAGACATTAAAGTTGCTTCCATAAGCACGGATTCCAACTCTCACGCATGCATGAAGGGCTCCCATTATGACAGCCAAGGGAGCCAGAACTCTTGTCCCCTTGATGGCTGTGTGTGTTTTTACCCTGAGAACATGGAATATAGTCCCGAGAAGGAGCTGTACCACACTCTCAACATCTCATGCTTTGCGGCTGAAGCAGTCCGCTGACAATTGGTTTCTTGTCTTCCCTCTACTGATGCTGATATATTGGGAGGGAGCTTGGATTTCTCCCCCTACCTTTCTCGGTTGAGGCATAGTAGATTTAAGTCTCCAAAGCAAACGCTGTACATGGAAGAGATAAGGAATGGCCTTTGATTGGATTTGCTTCATTTTTATGGATGGCAGGGCACGGGGGGGATATTAAAATACAAATTAGCAGCTTCATAATTCAGATACACTGGAATCTCAAGGAAAGATAATGAGCTCTCAGAAATGGATCCGCACAATGCCTTTCCCCCACCGCACCTGTTCTCGCAGGAAACTAGGGAGCATGCAATTCACTTTTAGATGCTTTTTGTAACTGGTTCAAGGCTGCATGGGACACACAGACTGCTGGGTCACTCGGGACCCTTCTGGGTTACAAGCTCAGTGGAGATTTCCTTCACCAGTCAAAGGCAAGGAGACATGGGTTGAATAAACTGGGATGGTTTCAGGGGGCATTTTGAGCTCCTAAATACCCTGTTGGATTGGATGGAAGGTCCACCTAATGCAGTCTTCCCAACCTGGTGCTGTCCTGATGTGTTGGGCTACAACTCCCAACATACCCCACCAGCATGGCCAATGGCTAGGGACTGGGGCCGTGCATTGCTTCAGTTCCGAATCTGAATACCGAAGCAAATCAGGCTGATTCGAGGGTGCCTAGTTGAGCTCTGAAGAGGATCAGAACAGTACCGAGGTGCTCTGAAGCAAAGCAGGTCACCGCCGAGGCACCTCGGTCTGCCTCGAAGATTCGAAGCTATTCTGAAGCCATTCTGAAGCCTGGACAGCCTGTCTCTAAAACGTATCAATGGGTGAGAGGTCGTATCAATGGAGGGGGGAAGGGAGGAGGAGGGAGGGGGGAATGGGGAGCCTTGGTGAATGGCAACTCTAGTTGCCAAATTTGGGCTGAACTTAACCCAGCTGTATCCAATCAGTGATGGGGGGGTGGAGACTGTATATACTGGAGATCATCCTGCATTCATTTCATTATGTGAGAGAGAGCCGGTTAGAGAGAGAGAGTTGGCTAAATCTGTGTGGTGTGCACATGTCGTACTGCAACCTTGTCATTCTTCTTCCTTCCCACCCAGCCCTTCTCAATTCAACTATTCCCTTTCTTTCTTTTCTTGATTCTTTATTTAAAAAAAAACAGTTTTTAATAAGTTTTTAAAACTTGTAAAAAGTACTTTAGTTTCCTCCTTTCTTTTCCTTGTTCTTGGCTCCCCCCTCCACCCCCACCACCTTTCTCAATTCCTGTATTCCTTCCATTCCCATTTTTGAACTCGATATCTTTTCCTTAAAAAAATTAAATAAATGCAATTAAAAAACCTTTTCTCTTCTGTTAGGACTGTGAATAGCGTCCTGTACTCCTCCCCTCCCCGCTTTCGCTTGTAGGTAGTTCTGTATTTGCTTTTCTTTTGCTCGTGTGTGTGCGTACGTGCGTGTGCGTGCGTGCGTGCACGTGCACTTGCGTTGTGCTCAAGCAAACAGTGTGTGGCAAAGCACTACACACATTCACAACATATATTATTTAAATGTAATACTACACTGTGTGGCAAAGCAAGCCCAGTATGAGGCATCTTCGGGGTCCTGGCATGGGGGCTCCCTGTTGCCCAGATTTCATGCACTTCTGCGCAACCAGTGAAAAGTTATAGCTCTTCACTTTGAGCATTTTTTGTTGAAAAAAGCACATTTTAGCACAAAAACTACCCTGCCAGCCTGTTTTCCCAGTTAATGTGTATTCCGTTCAGCCAAAGAGAGCCTGAGGTCATCTGCTGTGAAAGTACTACTAGAGGGAAGGGGTTATTTTGCACTTCAGAGAAGCCTCCACCAGAGATTAGGGATGGTGACCTCCTCCTAATTACCACTTAAACGCCTAACCTCTCTGATTATCCCTTTACGACCTTTGGTTTAAGTTTCTGAGAACAGCACATTTTATCTGTGCCTAGCACAAGAACTACTGGGTCAAACTGTCTGAGGTTTCGCAGCTTGAATGAGCCACATTGGTGCTGCCAGGTGTCCAGATTTCATGAATTTATCGTGAAAACTGAAAAAACTGTGGCCATTTCTGTTTTCCAATGCACGTCAATGGGAAAATGTCAAATCCGAATAATTCAGATGTCTGGATCCGAAGCAAAGTAGATTAGGTCCGAGTCAGTCCAAAGCGAAGGGGGGCTGAATCAGGAAATCCAAATCAGCATCCAAAGTGAAGTGGGGGTCCATCTACAGCCCTACTGGGGATGATGGGAGTCGTAGCCCAACAAAGAGGGAGAGCACCAGGTTGGGGAAGGCTGTGGCCATGCTGGCTGAGGATGATGGGAGTTCTAGCCCAACATATTCGGTGATCATGAGGTTGGGGAAGGCTGTGGCCACACTGGCTGTGGATGATGGGAGGTGTAGTCCAAAACACCTGGAGAGCGCCTGGTTCATAGAATCATAGAATCATACAATAGTAGGGTTGGAAGGGGCCTACAAGGCCATCGAGTCCAACACCCTGCTCAATGCAGGAATCCAAGTCAAAGTATCCCTGACAGGTGGCTGTCCAGCCTCATCTTGAAGGTTAGGGAAAGCTTACCTGATCCAGCACCCTATTTCCCACAGTGCCTCAGGTTTTTTTTCCTCCAGTGGTTCAGTACCAGGAACCAGGTTTTTTTTCCTCCAGTGCAGGAGGCCAATGCACATGAATCCAGAGGCATCCAGTTGGAATCCTGGCAGATCCCAACACCCAGTTACAAGTTAGCCCTTCCACACTATGTCATGGGACTGGCACACAAACTTAATATGATAGCAGATCTATAACATCACAGCACAACTGTTTGCTTGCTTTTCGTAGTGCCTCATCAGTACATAGGCATGGACTTTAATGTCAAGGTGTGGGGATGCATGGAGGAACTTGAAAGTGGTGGCAATTTGCGCATGCATGGTGCTCTGTAAAACACAAACCCGCACCAGGAAATAAAGGAGGAACAATGGAGGATTCCTTACGCATCCATTCTTTTTGGGGAGCAATGTCAGGTAATTCAAATCTCCAAAATCTAGGAAGGTGAGGATGCATCCCAGATATAAACACAACAAATAGTCTTAGTCTACAAGGGCATAATCCTATGCATGTTTAGACAGAAAAAAAGTTCTGAAGCATGGCTGGCTGAGGAATGCAGGGAGCTTCAGAACTTTTTTCTGTCTAAACATGCATAAGATTTTGCCCTAAGATTATTAGCCTAATAATCTAAAAACTAATCATCTTAGTCATTAAGGTGCCATATGACTTTTTGTTGTTTTCACTGCAATACACTAAAACGGCTACCCTTGGGAAATCTCCAGACATGTAGCTAATCTCATTGACACCTTTTTCACTTTCTTTTCCTCCTTCTTTCCAAATTTATATATGCCTTTCCAAACATAAGTTTTATCAAGGCAGTTTATAGTTAATATCATAAAACGCCAAGAGCAATAAACAACAAAAATTAATTAAAAGCCACAGCATAAAACAATTTCAATCACACCCAGAAAAGGCATTTTACCATTCCACACAGAGAGAAATGAGAATTCAAATCCCAAATAATACTTTCAATAAAAAGTGGATTGAAAATTAAAAGGTCTTCAAAACTAGTTTAAAAACAAATGCAGAGGAGGAAAATGTATCTCATTTGGGAAGGAGGTCCAGCTGTGAGGGGCCACCACCAGGGATACTGGAGAAATCCTCTGCAGACACCAATGAGGCTGAATTCCCAAGAATCTGACCTCCAGAGTCCACAGCGGACTGGCCCCTTCACCTGCGTGTCTTCGGATTTCATGCAGGGCAGCTCTCTGACTTTCTAAAAGGCATGATAAGCTATCATGGGAAAATTGCAGTTGTAATTGGTGTATTTTATGCCATTTTTGGCTGTAAAGCATTCACTTCTACTTAAACTGCAGCATAAATGGCCGCAGTTTAGGTAGACATAAGGGCTTTACAGCTACAAATGGCATAAATTACTCCAATTACAGTCATAATTTCCCCATAATAAGCTAATGGCAGTGGCCATTAGCCTATTTCAGATTTTAGAAAGATGGAGAGGAGCCCCGTGAACTCTGGCAGACACACCAGAGCTCAGGGAAAATCCACGGGGCTCCAAACAGCCCAGATTTCCCTGCACGGAACCCCCCTGGACCAGATGTGAGGGGGTTCGCCCATCCCTAGCCACCACTGAAAATGACACCAACACTTCTGCCCATTCTTAAAAGAAAATTATAAGCCATGTGGAGGGAAAAAGGGCAGAGAAAATGTCCTTTCCCTCTTTCCTAGATCTAGAACCTGGGGTCAAGCAATAAAATCAAATAATTTGGGACAGACAAAATAAGACTACGTAGTATTATGCAGCTAGAAAAGGTGCAAGAAAGAGCAAATGGGAATCATCAAGTGACTTGAGCAAGTCCCCTATGAAGAAAGGTTACAAATGTTTGTGGCTTTTAAACTTAGAAAATAGGCAAATAAGGCAAGAGACATGATAGAGTTGCTTATATCAATGCATGCTGTGTAGGAAGGGGAAAGATTATTCTTTCCCCTTCCTACAAATGATGCCATCAAGCGGAGCTACGAAGAAATCATGTCAGACTTTGAAACTTTGGGAAGGAAGCTCAAGAACTTTGGGGCCTAAATAGTTTTCTCATCCATCCTTCCAGTAGTTAGAAGAGGGCTAGAAAGGGAAAGAAAAATACTCCGGGTGAATGACTGGCTACGAAGGTGGTGCCGATGCAATAGATTTGGATTCTGGGACCACAGGCTATACTTCCTGGAAGATGGGCTGTTGGCTAGGGATGGGTTGCACCTCACAAAGGATGGGAAGAATGTGTTTGGCCACAGCATGAAGAACTTCATCAGGAGGGCTTTAAACTGAATCCTACGGGGAAGGGAGATGTAATGTTGGGGGTAACAATGGACGTAGGCGCATGCACTGCAATGGAGAGAACAGCGCTGATAGCGCCCAATAATAGTCTTCAGACACATGTAGGAAGAAAGCCAGACCATGAAGCACATGGTCTTCGAGGTCTATATACTAATGCCCAGAGTATGGGAAACAAACATAACGAACTTGATCTCTTAATACAAGAGGGAAATTATTACTTGATAGGTATAACTGAGACTTGGTGGGATGACTCTCATGACTGGAATACAGCAATTGAAGGATATAACTTGTTCAAAAAGAACAGGAGGAACAGAAAGGGAGGTGGGATTGCACTGTATGTGAAAAATACATTTGCGAGCAGAGATGGGTTAAAGAAGTCGCAGACAACAAGCTTGGGTTGAAAATTGGGCCACATTTATTGAAATAGCTGCAAAGGGGTAACTAGGACGAGCATCTAACTGTGTCAGCAGCTAGCTGGCACTTCTTGGGCGAAAACATACCCAGCCTGAGGAGTGGCGGTGATCTCGCCATCCCTCCGGACTGCCCCTTCTGGGGGAGGTAGACCTTCCAGTGTCACCCCCAACCTGGTGCCGTGAAACACCTGGGTGAGTGAGTAGGGTTGGTCTCCCAGGCAACCCTTATCCCCCCGCCGAGCCGCACAACCCATTTGGGGGGCCCTCAGGCGTCACCTGTCACCATAAGGTGCCTCTGCATGCACACCATCCCTACTTTCCTGTTTTGCCCATCCTAGCCGCCAACTGGAATGTGACTGATGATAAAGACCATATTCCCTTACAGAACACACTCGACCCGCAAAACAGTGTGACGTAGGCAAAAACGATGCACAGTAATAGGCCAATCGAACTGTGAGCCAAAAAAATCCTACATGATTCCCAAAGGGCAACTGGTAATAAACCCACACTGCTTAGGGGAGGGTGGGAGGGAGCTGCATTGAGCCAGAGAGCTGAGTTTGAGAAGGGGACTGAGTTTAAGGCAACTCAGCCTGCCCCTCCTTGCATGGTGGTGCCACTGGAGTGCACCAATCAAAGGCCCCTGCATCATGTCACCCCACCCGCCCGCAATGGCCCCCCCTTTTAGCCAGACAAGCTGGCGCCAGGTGAGGGAATATCTCTGCACAGAAATACAGGAGGAGGAGCTTGGTAGCCTCATTGAGAGCATCTGGGTTAAAATAAATGGAACAAAGAATAAAAGGAACCTGGTGGTCGGAGTCTACTACCGGCCACCCAATCAAGCAGAAGATGAGGATGAAACTTTTGAGAAGCAAATAGCCAATGTTTCAAGGAAGCATGATGTAGTAGTAATGGGGGACTTCAATTTCCTCGATATTTGTTGGGAGACAAATTCTGCAAAACATGGCCCCTCCAGGAAATTCCTGACTTGTGTGGTGGATGACTTCCTCCTACAGAAAGTAGAGGAAGGAACGAGGGGATCAGCTATCCTTGACTTGATCCTAACCAACAGAGATGACTTAGTGGATGAAGTAGCAGTTACAGGAACTCTGGGGGAAAGTGACCATGTTGTACTTGAGTTCTTGGTTCTAAGGGAAGCAAAAGCCAAGTGTAGTCAAACGCGTACCCTGAATTTTAGAAAAGCTGATTTTAATAACTCAGAACAACGATCAGTAAGGTCCCTTGGCAAGCGACTCTAATGAGAAAAGGAGTCCAAGATGGGTGGGAGTTTTTTAAAAAAGGAAATTCTCAAAGCACAATTACAAACAATTCCAACAATAAAAAATGGTGGAAGACAACAGAAGAAGCCAATGGGGCTTCACAAAAAGCTTCGAGATGACCTGAAAAACCCCACATACAGGAAGTGGAAGGAAGGCCAAGCTACAAAGGAAGAGTACAGGCAGGTCGCACAGAATTGCAGGGATGGCGTCAGGAAGGCTAAAGCTGAGAACGAGCTGAGGTTAGCAAGGGAGGCTAAAAGCAACAAAAAGTCTTTCTTCAGCTACGTGCACAGTAAAAAGCAGAGGAAAGAAATCGTTGTTCAGCTATTAAATTAGGGATGGCAGAGAATTCCGCCACGGATTTCAGTGAGGCTGAATGCACTGGCATTCAGCCCCCTGAAATCTGTGGCGGAACAGCCTGCCACCTCCCCACCCCCCCTGCGGATCCCCCCCCAGGACAAGACTTACCTGGGGCAGATGTTCCGGATGGCGGCGGCTCCGGTGGCGGCTTCGGCGGCAGCTGGTCTTCTGACCGGCTGCCACCGCCGTCATTTACAGTCTGGTCTTTTTTTCTTTTTTTTTTTACATAGACTTGATAGGCTACGTAAAGACATACGTAGCCTATCATGTCTGGGTTTTTTTAAAAAAAAGTGTACGCAAATGGCGGCAGCTATGGCAGCCGCCATTTGCATTCCTTATTTTTTGCCGTCTTAGTCTACGTAAATATTTACGTAGTCTATTACGGCAAAAATAAAGGGACTCTATTTGCGCCACTACACTATTTGCGTTCCTTTTGGATTCGCTGTTTTAGCCTATGTAAATATTTACGTAGGCTAAAATGGCGAATCAAAAAGGAACGCAAATAGTGCCCACTATGCTTTTTGTGTTCCCCTTTATTTTCGCCGTCATAGTCTACATAAATATTTACGTAGACTAAGATGGAGAAAAATAAGGATCGCAAATAGCGGCTGCCGTAGCTGCCGCCATTTGCGTACGCGTTTTTTGTTTGTTTGTTTGTTTGTTTTTAACCCAGATGTGATAGGCTACGTAAGTCTTTATGTAGCCTATCATGGTTGAATACAGGGATGCAAACAGCAGCGGCTATGGCAGCCGCCATTTGTGTCCCTGCTACACAGTGGCCGGATGTCTGGCTGCTGGCAGAGCTGGCTGGCAGCTCTGCGGAATCCCCTCGGAGCGGATCCAGCTGGGCAGGACTCCAGGGGAGGAACGGAGCGCCTCCCCCCCCATTGAGGATTCCGGGGGGAGGGACAGAGCACCTCCCCCCCACCGCGAAGCAGATCTGCAAAATGGTAAGTAACTTTCGTACATCCCTATATTAACAAAGGATAGCAAAACGATAACAGATGACAAAGAAAAGGCAGAGGTGCTTACTTCCTGCTTTGGCTCAGTCTTCTCCCAAAAGAGGGTCTATGACCCCCCTGGCAAAGGCGAAGTGCAAGCTGAAGGGGCAGGATTGCAGCTGGAGATCGATAGGCATATGACCAAGGAACACCTGATTACTTTGAAGGAGTTCGAATCTCCAGGGCCAGATGAGCTGCACCCGAGAGTAATAAAGGAACTGGCAGAGGAACTCTCAGAACCACTGTCTATTCTCTTTGAGCAATCATGGAGGACGGGGGAAGTGCCAGATGACTGGAGGAGGGCTAATGTTGTCCCTATCTGCAAAAAGGGCAAAAAGGAGGAACCTGGGAACTACAGACCAGTCAGTCTGACATCAATCCCTGGGAAAATTCTGGAGCAGATGATAAAGCAATCTATCTGGAAGCACCTTGAAAACAATGCCGTGATTACTCGAAGCCAACATGGATTTGTCAAGAACAAATCCTGCCAGATGAATCTGGTCTCATTTTTTTATCAGGTCACCTCCCTTGTAGACCGTGGGAATGCTGTAGACATAATATACCTCGACTTCAGCAAAACTTTCGACAAAATGCCGCATGATGTCCTGATGAGCAAACTAGCTCAAAGTGGGATAGATGAAACAACAATCTGGAAACAACCGTGTCCAGTTCTGGGCACCACACTTTAAGAAGGATGCAGACAGACTGGAGAGGCTTCAGAGGAAGGCAATGAAGATGATCAGGGGACTGGAAAAAAAGCCCTATGAAGGGAGACTGAAAGAACTGGGCATGTTTAGCTTTGAGAAGAGAAGATGGAGGGGAGATATGATAGTGCTCTTCAAGTCCTTGAAAGGTTGTCCCAGAGAGGAAGGCCAGGATCTCTTCTCAATCATGCCAGGGTGCAGGACACGGAATAATGGGCTCCAGTTACAGGAAGCCAGATTCCGGCTGAACATCAGAAAAAACTTCCTGACTGTTAGAGCAATGTGACAAGGGAACCCATTCCCTAGGGAGGTGGTGCCAGCTGCTTTGGGTGTGAATAAGACGTTCTGGATCAGTAAGTACAAACCCCATTGGCCATGCCATTATCCTGGACCTCACTGAGGCATAACTCCAGACATTGCTCCCCCAACCTTTGCTGGAGTCTCTGTTGTTGCCAAGTGCCAACATCAGAACAATGGGCAGGGATGCCCTGATCCGCCTCAAAGGCCACTTCAGGGCAGGCCCAATTCACTTCAGGCTGATTGCGGGGGGTGGGGCGGGGGTGACCCGCTTCGGCCTCCAGAGCTGAACAGGATTTGGATGGCTGAATCCCCGCACCCCTGACACCCCTGACATGTCTTGCAAGCCGCTAGCTTTTTACCTGGGCCCTCAGGACTTGCAACTGCAGCCGTCTTCTTGTTCCCGGGAGTCAGCATTTTCAAAATGGCAACTCCCTGTATTTCCAGAAATACATCCTCTGCCATAGCTGAGGGCTGGGCGTGCTTCAGAGCAACCCAACCCACGCTGTGCTGCTTCATACCCCTCCACCTCGCCTCAGAAGTGGCATGAAGCACCCCACTTTGGCTCGGAGTTCGGGCTTCAGGCAAAAGCGGTGCACAGCCCTAGTAAAATCAAACTGAAGTCCTACTTAGAGTAGACCCATTGAAAGTGTGATTTAGATATTCATGACTCACTGAAGTCCGATTACTTTCAACGGGTGCACTCTGAGTAGGATTGATGCTGGATTCTACCCAGTGTGTTTTTAGCAGCATTTTGGCAATGGGGGAGGTCATTGCAAGGCCTCGTTTCATCGCAAGGAGATGGACAAGGATAAGAGAAGGGTCTCTTCCCTCTTAATCTCCCCTCTTCCCTTTTGTCAGAAAAATCAAAGCGATTGCTAAAATGACAAAATTATTCTGTCAAAAAATGCCGCAGCCAGTAGCCGCAGAAATCCATAATATGTTATTGACATGTTATTGTGAGCTAAATTTCTCTCAACCCCCGAAGCGGGGAATTGGTGCCAATTTTGTCCTCTCCGACAAAAGTTTTGTCCTCTCTGCCAGCCATTCAGCAGAATTCCTGTTGCTCTCCTTTAGCCAAGGAAGCACCCAGCCCACAGAATGAATCATAGAATCATCGAATAGTGGGGTCGCAAGGGGCCTACAAGGTCCTCGAGTCCAGCCCCCTGCTCAGTGCAGGAATCCAAGTCAGAGCATCCCTGGCAGGTGGCTGTCCAGCCTCATCTTGAACGCCTCCAGGGTGGGAGAGACCCCACCTCCCTGGGTAACTGGTTCCATTGTCGTATTGCTCTAACAGTCAGGAAGTTTTTCCTGATGTCCAGCCAGAATCTGGCTTCCTGGAGCTTGAGCCCATTCTTCCATGTCCTGCACTCTGGGATGATTGAGAAGAGATCCTGGCCTTCCTCTCTGTGACAACCTTGCAAGGACTTGAAGAGCGCTCTCCTATCTCCCCTCAGTCTTCTCTTCTCAAGGCTAAACATGCCTAGGTCTTTCAGTCTCTCCTCATAGGGCTTTGTTTCCAGTCCCCTGATCATCTTTGTTGCCCTCCTCTGAGCCCTCTCCAGTTTGTCTGCATCCTTCTTAAAGTGTGGCGTCCAGAACTGCACACGGTACTCCAGATGAGGCCTAACCAGTGCTGAGCAGAGGGCAACTAGTACATCACAGGATTTGGAAGCTATGCTTCTACTAATGCAGCCCAAAATATCATTTGCCTTTTTTGCAGCCACATCACAGTATTGGCTCATATTCAGCCTGTGATCTACAGCAGTGGAAATAAGTATACCTGATAAGTTGTATGAAAGTGAATTCAGTTAACACCAGGCGAACCTTGAATCCTAGCATTTCCAGCTTTCCTTGCCAAAGCAAAAATGATGGCATATTGAGCTGCATTCATCTGACCATGTGCAGAGTTCATCCCTCCCAAAATGAAAGAAGTTGCCTGAAAAAAGAGTCAGTCCATCACTCTCAGACCTTCTTGTGAGCTGTCAGAAGAGAAACATGTACGTATTTGGCTGGCTGCTGCCAAGCAAGAAAGGTATTGTTTTTCTTGTTGTTCTACATCCAGACAAGGGAAAGTCAAAGGGGAAGATGGTTCAGGCAAGGGAAGACACAGGGCGGTTCAGGAAGGTGGGGGAGGAATTTAAAAATACCCCTGTCTTTAGCAGGGATGTATGATCCCAGAAGTTCAAATTAAATCCAAACCGTGATTTGCCAGTCTCTCTCTGTCTCAGAGAGAGACTGGCAAATCACGGTTTGGATTTCACTGTCTCTCTCAGTTGGAGAGACTTGAGGGCAATAGGGATGGCAATTCCAAAAAGTTGAGTTTGATACAATCCAGTCCATGTTTTGCCAGTCTTTCAGGGAGGCCAGGTTTCTCCCCTGCCCCCAAACTCAGAGAGAGAGAGAGAGAGACTGACACATCATGATTTGGATTTCTCTCTCTCTCTCCCTCGCTCTCTCACTCTCGCTTTCTCAACTGGGGGAGTACAGATGGGAGATTCCATAAAGTATTTTGCAAATCTGTCATGGAGACCAGGTCCCTCCCCATTCCCCATTTGCCTCAAAGCAAGAGAGACTAAAACTTATGGAATTTTACATCCTTAGTCTAAGTAGCGATGTCACAGAAATCCATATCTACCTGGCCCAGAATATGAATTTGTCCAGACCGCACTGCTCATTATGGAAAAAGCACATTCTGCCTGAGATCCACAGTATGGACTTGGGTGCCCTAGGAAATTACAGTTCCCAGGTTCCCTGGAGCCTGAGATGTATCCATGAAAACATGGATGCCTCCTTGTTGCCTAGGATGTGGGAAATCATGGAGACACGCACATACACCCCTCACTGCTGTTGACCTTCTGCGACCACCAGATATTTGGGAGGGGGGCACTGGGACAGGATTTAGGGGCTCTTTAGAGAGTGAGGAGATGGCACTGTGCTGAAAATTTCTTCCATATTTTTTTTTTACCATTCTCATTCAATTTGATACAGAAGAAACTGCTTTGGAATTATTGTTTCCAAAGGAGAAGAAAACTGGGGCGAAATTTTCATGGATGGGGCATGGGGTTCTTGGACTAACCTTAGTTACAAGTTAGCCAAGGGGCTTATGAGAGTGTCTTGTCTTTCATTGTACAATCACCACTCCCACATTCTGCATCCTCCCTGGCTTCCCACACTCCAATTAAAGCCAAGGAGAAAATATCATGCTCCTCCCATAGGGTCTTTTCAGATCAGGAAGTGCGGGCGGCCAGGAAGGCTGCAGTGATGGAGTGAGGCACAATAGAAAGAAAAACACTCAGCCTCTTGGCAATGAGAAGGTAAGCACAAAAATACCATCAAAAGAAATTCTAAAGAGTCTGGAGGATGAGTCAGAAAAACGAAAGCCTCTTTCATGGGGGAAGAAAGCCTTTGGGAAATTGCAGGACAGATTTTGGCATGCCACCGTTGGAACCCTGTTTCACTCCCAGTGACATTGGGAGCACAAAGTCAGAATTGGTAAACTCTGGCTTTAAAAAAAAAGTCTATTTTCCACTTTTGTAGAGAAATAACTCGATTTGCTAAGCCTATTTGCACATCAAGCTGAGTGGCATTCACCCATCGCTAGTCTTCAGGACAACCCAGATGTTTCTCCCACGTGTCCATGACAATGTTGTCCCTGGGGTTTCTTTCCTTCCCTTCCTTCCTTCTGTGATGTGGCCGAGGCAGCCATTCCATGTTGTCACCTCCCTTTGACACTTGATTATTTTAATTAGATGGTTTTCCACATGATTTATCCTGAGCACCGCCATTGCACCATCAATCCACAGATCATCTTGACAGCTTCATTTAAAAAATTAGGGTTAGCAGCTTTGTGGTCTGGAAAAGAGCCACCGGCATCTGTCAGCGCTGACCCCATCCTTGAATAACAAGCAACAGCATTCTGCCCTCCCTCCTGACATGCACACACACAGACACACACGCACACATGCACACACAGAGAGATTTTCCTGGGAACACACATCTCAGGAAATTCTTATGCCACCGGCTCTTTTGCCACTCTAGATTGTCTTTGATTGACACTGTACTATCTATGAGCAATTAACACCCAGCGTTAACTTGGGCAGGGTGTTGTGGAGGGAAAGCTTGTCCATTGCAAGGATCTATTTAGGAAAGAGGGTGGTTGCAATGCAACTCAACGTGCTCTGTGCAGGGACATAATGCACCCCCTCAAAGGTCCCTATCAGCAAAAGCCAGGCCACCCAGACTAGGGATGTTAGAGAATTCCCTCATGGATCCCAGGAAGGCCGAATTCCAGTGAATTCTTCCCCCCAGAATCCATGGTGGAACAGAGCAACCCACCCCACCACCCCACAAAAGCCCCGCGAAACGGAGCCTACTTGGCTGTGGCTCTGGCGGCAGCAGCTCTGGCGGCTCCGGCGGCTCCAGCTGCTGCTGGGCTGCGGCCACAAATGGCAGCTGCTATGCTGGCCGCCATTTGCGTCCCTGGCAAGCCATGATAGGCTACGTAAGTATCTACATAGCCTATCACGGCTCAGAGCAGGGACATAAATGGCGTAGCAGCCGCCATTTGCGTCCCCGCTTTTGCCGTGATAGGCTATGTAAATATTTACGTAGCCTATCACACCAAAAGCAGGGATGCAAATGGCGGCCGCTACGCCATTTGCGTCCCTTTGCTGAGCCGTGATAAGCTACATAAATATTTACATAGCCTATCACAGCAAAAGCAGGGACGCAAATGGCATAGCGGCTGCTACGCCGGACACCATTTGCGTCGGCAGACCTGCCGTGCAGATGCACCCAGCTGGCAGCTCCTCAGAGTCGCCGCGGAGTGGAGCCGGCCGGGGTAGGATTTTGGGGGGAGGGACGGAGCGCCTCCCCCCCACCGCGAATGTCACCCTTCGAAAAGGTAAGTGACTTTCGTACGTCCCTAACTCAGACTTAGTCAGGATGGTGGCCAGTTGTTGCAATGCTGTTCTCAAGTGAAAGTCATGCTCTTCCCCATAGCAATGAACGTCAGAAAAAATCTACGTGGAAGAAGCGGCCACTGGAGGTATGAGAAGTTCATTTTTGCTTGCAAAATATGTGAGCATGCCCCGTTCAAAGCTCTGAAAGCAAGCCCATCCACGTGTCTGCCAAAAATATTGGCAAATTGTTGAACACATGCTCACATTAGTCTCGTTCCCAATTCCCAGTTCGATTCACACAAATTTCTTCCATAGACTGAATCGGCCCCACTTTAGTGTATGGAGGAAACTTGTGCAAATTAGGAAATGTGGGGAGATTTGGGAAGAATTGCGCAAATTTGGGGAGATTTGCACAAATCTCCCATTTGATCACTGCTTGGTTTGCACAAATTTCCCATTTGCACAAAGCAAGCAGCAGTTGCAAGCAAGAACAGGAATCGGGTCCCAAGACAAGCAGCAAAATGATGTTTGGAGAAGCCATCTTGAACATCATTCATTTGCTCACCCCTAATTGGCAGGCACAGTTTGCAGGATGGGGTGCTAAAGCCAGTAAGCTTGATCATTAAGAACTCACCTTGGTCTAACTGCATAGCCCTTCTAGGGATGGCTGAACTCCCCTGCTGTCACCTCGTGTGCAACTCATTGGCTCCCCGCCAGCTGCCTGACCCATTTATGCCTGCAATTTTACATAAATGGTGCTATTTATGGCTTCCATTTTGTGCAAAATGGCTGCTAATTTGCGTACCAAGTTGGGCAAGCACGGGGGTCTGTGGACTGGCATCTGGGGGGACGAATGGGAGGATGTCCACTGGACTCCACCCGCCTTCTTGAACTTCCATGTCATCCCTAAGCCCTTTTCCTGGGTTCTATATCTTGGTCACTCTGCTGAGCCAGAGACAACAGTGGGTGGAGTTTGTGGCATTGCATAGTTCTCTCTCTCTCTCTCTCTCTCTCTCTCTCTCTCTCTCTCCCATTCCCTTTAGCATATACACACACAGAGCAGAAGACGAAGTGATTCCCAGACTTGTGATCCAGAGAGCAAGAGGAGACACTGACTTATTCTGCTATTCTGTCCTAACTTGAGGCTTACAGGGGAAGCAGGTAGCATGTGATGGAATGAGATCAAGGCATGTAAAGTCCAGTCTTGTAAGCGGAGTCAGTAGGCAAGGTCGGCTTAACAGATATATTCCGGTCAAGTTAGATAACTCAGGGCATGACAGGAAACACCAAGGCAGAAGCCCTCTTAAGCAGAGGGCAAATGAAACAGGACCTTGGATAACTCCAAGTGGGAGGATGTTGTTTCAGCAGAGAGCTAATGCCAACTGAAGCTTTATGTAAGCAGACAAGACTTGTAAGTGTGGTCAGCTCCACTCTTCCTGGAGGAGCTGACTGGACTATTAAAGGGCCCTCATGAAAGGGATAGACTTCTGTGAGGCTGACAAGATGGACGTTCTGGCACGGACTCTTCCTCTGAGTCAGATGGCAGGGCTGAGTCCTTTGGATGGGAGGACCCAAAATATGGTACTGATTGTCCTATCCCCAAGGAAGCAGCCTGTGACTCATCCTCATCAGACTCCTCTGCTCCACCCTGAAAGGTCCAAATGCCAGGGGTCATGAAAAGTGCATAGAACCAGACAGTCGGAAGGGTCTCAAAGGTCATCTAGTTGAGCCTTCCCCAACCTGGTGTCCACCACATGTTTGGGCTACAACTCCCATCATTCCTAGCCATCATGGCCCATGGTTAGAAATGCTGGGAGTTGTAGTCCATAACATCTGGAGATCACCAGGCTGGGGAAGGCTGAACTAGTCCATCACTGACTCATCCTGCAGCAATGAAGAAAATCCACCCTTACAGCATTAGGGATGTTCAAAAGTCACTTACCTTTCCGCGGATTATGTTGATGGGGGGGGGAGGCGCTCCGTTCCTCCCCCCCCCGGAATCTTCCGTGGCCGGTTGTGCTCCGCGGCAGCTCCGCGGAGCAGCCGGCCAGCCCCAGCCAGGCCAGAGCTGTCTGCAGCCGGATTTCCGGCTGCGGAGGGCTCTGGGTTAAAAAAACCCAAAAAACACACGTACGCAAATGGCGGTGGCTACGGCCGCCGCCATTTGCGTTCCTTATTTTTGCCCTCTTAATCTACATAAATATTTACGTAGACTATGATGGCGAAAATAAAGGGCAATGCAAATAGCGTAGCGGGCGCTATTCGTGTCCCTTTTTGATTCGCCGTTTTAGCCTACATAAATATTTACGTAGGCTAAAACAGCAAATCAAAAAGGGATGCAAATAGTGCCCGCTATGCTATTTGGGTTCCCCTTTATTTTCACCGTCTTAGTCTACGTAAATATTTACGTAGACTAAGACACCAAAAATAAGAAATGCAAATGGCAGCGGCCATAGCCGCCGCCATTTGTGTACGCGGTTTTGTTTTTGTTTTTTTAACCCTGCCATGATAGGCTACATAAATCTTTACGTAGCCTATCAGGTCTTGAAAAAAAAAAAAAAACCCACAAGTCTGCAAATGGCGGCGGCAGCAGCCAGTCGGAAGGCCAGCCGCCGCAGCCGCCACCAGGAAGATCCGCCCCAGGTAAATCTCGTCCTGGGGGGGGATCTGTGGGGGGGCGGGGGGGCAGGCCGTTCCACCACAGATTTCGGGGGGCCGAATGCACTGGCATTCGGCCTCACCGAGATCCATGGCGGAATTCTCTGCCATCCCTATACAGCAACCCTGAGAGGTGGCCAAACAGCATCCACTTAAAAGCCTTCAACAAAGGAGAGTTCATCTTTTTTCCAAGTGAATTTATTATTTAAGTGAGTAAGAAGCTAGCATTTGCCATCACCCAAGCCCTAAAATGAGTCGCAAACCCCAGAGTGAGCACCACCAATTCAAAGCAAAAGCAGAAAGCTAGGCCAATCGGTGTGCGAGGATATCATGCAAATCTCTTCCAGGTTTTTCCATTTATGCAAGCCATTCAGAAAAGCAGGCTTCTCCTCTTCATCAGAAGGAAACCAAAGCCAAGAAGGAGCTTGTGACAAAATCACAATGCTTACCACGTGGCGTTTATGTTAATGTTTCTGTGTGTTTGCTGTGACCCAGGTGTGACAAGACTGAGTCTATAAAAGTCAGGAGCAGATGGTTAGGGGGCTAGATAGAGAGGGGGTTTGGAGACAGGGGAGAGAGGGCCTCGGGGTTTGATGAAGCTACAACTAGATAGTGGGGTTGTGAGAATAAGAGGTGGAAGGGGCAGACGAATCAGGGTGAGACTGAGAACTGAGTGATTGTATATAACATCCCTTGTATTAAATACACTTTAATTTGTTTGTTTTTCAAGTATAAACTCCGGCGTCTTGTCCATCTTTCTGTGCTACCAATTGTGTTCCTATTTCCTGGGTACTTCTCCTGGTTGGGTAAAAGGAACCGATTAGGCATATTGGATGTCTCTTTCATCTGGTGAATTTAGGGGCTGAAGCTTGTGGGACAGTGAGGACAGCTGTCCCAGAGCGGAGGCAGATGGGCCTGAGGGAGGGTTGCGTCACAGAGCTCGGACAGCTACAATGAGAGCCACTGTGGTGCAGTGGTCAGAATATTGGACTGGGACTCAGGAGATCTGGGTTCTAGTCCCCACTTAGCAGTGAAGCTGACTGGGTGGCTTTGGGTCAGTCTCTGACTCTCAGCCTCCGACTCACAGCCTCACCTACCTCACAGGGTTGTTGTGAGGATAAACTGGAGAGGAGGGGGAGGACCACATAAGCCACCTTGGGTTCCTTGCAAGAGGAAGGAAGATGGGATATAAGTGTCATAATAAATAAATAAAAATATCTGTAGAGTAGAGACAGGACCATTTTGGAAGGGTTTCCGCTTGGGATAAGTGAGAATTTCATTTCAGTTCTGTATTGATAAGATTTTGCCAAAACCCTGCAAAGTTCTCCATCTTCAGGACAAAAAGAACTTGGGACTTAAAAAAAACTCCAAACTGAAACCAACACATTTGCCCAACCAGGGCCAGGGCTCTGTGGGCTTTGCTTTTAAAAGTCTGAATGTGAATCCCCAAGTAGTCAGTCAGCCACATCAGTGCTTCAATAAGGTTGCCACCTCCTTTTTTCTGACAGGCTCCTCGTCTTTCGCAGCTACGTGGCAGGGAGTAACAACAGTGTCCTCTCCTGGGAATAGCTGTACCGACTGAATTTGGCTGGTGCTAAGGTTGTCCGTCACAGGGAAATCCAGCCCTTTGGGGGCCCAGTGGATCCCTGCAACAGACCTGGCTCAGCTTGCATTTGCGAGCTAAGCCACATGGCAGTTCCCGAAACTCAGGAACTTTGCCAACTTTTGGGTGCAAAATGGCAGCGGCAGCTGCTGCCCACCATCACCACCAGTGCCACTGCCGTGTTGCACAAAAAACGTCAGCATGGCTGTTTCTCGGCTTCCCAGGACCTGGGACCGCTGTGCACGAGTCTCTCTACTCCTGGCCCTGCCACTATGTGCAAAATGTCGGGCCAGCTGCCTTTGCACAGCAGCAGGGGTGGGAGGATGAGAGGAGAGCACCATGGACGATCATAGAATCATATAACAGTAGGGTTGGAAGGGGCCTACAAGGCCATCGAGTCCAACCCCCTGCTCAGTGCAGGAATCCAAGTCACAGCACCCCTGGCAGATGGCTGTCCAGCCACATCTTGAAAGCCTCCCGTGTGGGAGAGCCCACCGCCTCCCTGGGTCATTGGCACCATTGTCGTATTGCTCTAATAGTCAGGACATTTTTCATGATGTTCAGCCAGCATCTGGCTTCCTGTCACTTGAGCCCACTGTTCCGTGTCCTGCACTCTGGGAAGATCGAGAAGAGATCCTGGCCTTCCTCTCTGGGTAGGGATGTACGAAAGTCACTTACCTTTCGTGGATTATGTTGATGGTGGGGGGGGGAGGCATTCCGTCCCTTCCCCCGGAATCCTCGCTGGGGGGGAGGCGCTCCATTCCTCCCCCCCCCGGAATCCTAGCCGGCCGGCTGTGCTCCGCAGGGATTCTGCGGAGGCACCGGCCAGCTCCACCAGCAGCCGGACATCTGGCCGCTGGCTAGCAGGGACGCAAATGGCGGCGGCCATAGCCGCCGCCGTTTGCGTCCCTGCAGTCAGCCATGATAGGCTACGTAAATGTTTACGTAGCCTATCACGTCTGACTTAAAAAAACAACAACAACGTGCCACCACCATTTGCGTTCCTTATTTTGGCACGTCTTAGTCTACGTCAAGATTTACATAGACTAAGACGGCGAAAATAAGGGGAACGCAAATACCGCCATTTCCAAGTAAAACCAAACAAACAAACAAACGTGATAGGCTACGTAAATGTAAATAGCGTTCCCCTTATTTTTGCCGTACTCTATGTAAATGTTTACATAGACTACACGTACCAAAATAAGAAACGCAAATGGCGGCACCCATGGGCGCCGCCATTTCTGTATGCGCTTTTTTTTTTTTAAGTCAGCCATGATAGGCTACGTAAACATTTACGTAGCCTAGCATGGCTGACTGCAAGGACGCAAACGGCGGCGGCTACGGCCGCCACCATTTGCGTCCCGGCAGAAGAGGAGGTTTCGCGGCCGGAGGCACGGGGCGCCTCCCCCCCGGCCAGAATTTCGGGGGAAGGGACAGAGCGCCTCCCCTCCACCGCGAAGCAAGCTTCGGGATCAGGTAAGGGACTTTCGTCCATCCCTAACATAGCCTATCACGTCTTTTTTTTTTTTTTAACTGGAAATGGCGGCGGCGGCACCAGGAAGATCCGCCCAAATAAGTCTCGTCCCGGGGGGGGCGGGGGGGGCAGGCCGTTCCGCCACCGATTTCAGGGGGCCAAATGCGCTGGCATTCGGCCTCCCCGAGATCCGTGGCGGAATTTTCATACATCCCTATCTCTAGGACAACCTTTCAAGGACTTGAAGAGCGCTATCCTATCTCCCCTCAGTCTTCTCTTCTCAAGGCTAAACATGCCCAGTCCTTTCAGTCCCTCTTCACAGGGCCTTGTTTTCAGTCCCCTGATCATCTTTGTTGCCCTCCTCTGAACCCTCTCCAGTTTGTCTGCATCCTTCTTCAAGTGCGGTGCCCAGAACTAGACACAGTACTCCAGATGAGGCCTAACCACTGCTGAGGAGAGAGGAACTAGTACTTCCCAGGATTTGGAAGCTATGCTTTTATTAATGCAACCCAAAATAGCATTTGCCTTTTTTGCAGCCACATCACATGGTTGGCTCATATTCAGCTTGTGGTCGACAACAGTTCCAAGATCCTTCTTGCTTGTAGTGTTGTTGATATCCCCCATCTTGTAACTGTGCATTTGGTTTCTTTTTCTTAGGTGCAGAACTTGGCATTTATCCCTGAGTTGGGCCAGCCAGCAGACGTTGGAGTGGAGTCCAGGGTGTCGAGCCAGCGAAAGCTCGCTGAACTCCACCCCCAAACAGATTCCCGGCATTTCTGGCTGACACAGAAGGGTGAGAATGTCATTTCAGTTCTTTTTAACCAGGATTTCTATGTGGTTGTTTTTCATATTTGGGAGAGAAAGAACTTGAGATTTCAAAAAGTTTGAATGCAGGAGAAAGCAAAATGGGCAGATCGTCCGATCCCTAGTTTCCACTGCAGTCATCGGAAATGCGCCATTCCTTTTCTGAGATCAAGCTTTAAGGGAGAGGGAGAGAAACAGCTCTGCAGATTTCCAGCACAAGCCAGCTGTGCAACTGTTTTTAAAGCTGTGTTCCTTTTCTTTGAAGAAGGTGATAGATGGGTAAACATCAATACAGTGCATCAAAACACTTCAAGTCAGGAAAGAAGATTGACAGCTGAGCTGGTGTTCAACTTGAAAGCAATCTAGAGAGGGGCACAGAGCGAAGAAAAGATGGTTGATGCGTTATCTCACAGATCTGGAGAAGGACATTCTGATGGCCTCTGTCACACACACACACACACACACATCCAGGTTTATTATCTTGTAACACACACTATAGCAGGGGTGCTGAACAGCTTTCATCCCACTGGCCACATGGCTTTCTGGAGAAGCTCTTGGGGGCCGCGTTCCCATGGTGGGCAGAGACAAAGTTAAGAGGGGGAGTGCAACTACCAAAACTACTGCAAATTCCAGCATATTTTAGCTTTAAGCTTTTACTGCCAATAAAAAAATAAAAACGTAGGTGGAGGCATTTCAACATTTTAGAACTGGGGGTGGGCGGAAACTGTGCAGTAGCTGGGAAGCCACCAAATGACTGCTGTCAGAGGAAGGGGGTGGGCCCAAGGGAAGGCGCATGGTCAACTGAGGATGCTGGACGATCTGATTGGGAACCCAAACTTCACTGGCCCATGAACCTGAGGTTCAAGCTCTTCAAGTCCTTGAAAGGTGGTCCCAGAGAGGGAGGCCAGGATCTCTTCTTGATCATCCCAGAGTGCAGGACACAGAAGAAAGGGCTCAAGTGACAGGAAGCCAGATTCCAGCTGGACATCAGGAAAAACTTCCTGACTGTTAAGAGCAATATAACAATGGAGCCAATTCCCTAGGGAGGTGGTGGGCTCTCCCATGCTGGAGGCCTTCAAGACGAGGCTGGACAGCCATCTGACAGAGATGCTCTGACTTGGACTCCTGTATTGAGCAGGGGGTTGGACTTGATGGCCTTGTAGGCCCCTTCCAACCCTACTGATTCTATGATCCCTGCACTATAGTTTTCTTCTGTTGTTCTTAGGGATGGTGGAGAATTCCGCCACAGATTTCAGTGAGGCCGAATGCCAGTGCATTCCCCCGAAATCTGTGGCGGAACAGACTCCCACCCCCCGCCAGCCCGCAGAATCCCTCCGGAATGAAAATTACCTGGGGTTCCAGCGGCAGCAGCAGCGGTGGCTCCAACGGCGGCTGGTCTTTCGGCCAGCTGCTGTGGCCGCCATTTGCGTCCTGCCAAGCTGCCATGATAGGCTACGTAAGTATTTTCGTAGCCTATCATGGCAAAGAGCAGGGACGCAAACGGCGGCCACTACGCTGTTTGTGCCGCTGCTCTTTCCATGATAGGCTACGTAAGTATTTACGTAGCCTATCACGGTAAAGGCAGCCATGCAAATGGCATAGTGGCCACCGTTTGTGTGGCTGCCTTTACCGTGTTAGGCTATGTAAACACTTACGTAGCCTATCATGGAAAGAGCAGCGGCACAAACGGCGTAGCGGCCGCCATTTGCGTCCCTGCTCTTTGCCATGATAGGCTACGTAAATACTTACGTAGCCTATCACGGCAGCCTGGCTGGACGCAAATGGAAGCTGCTACAGCGGCCGCCATTTGTGTCGGCAGCAGCCTAGCCGTGACTGGAACTCCGGTTGCGGATGGCCCTGGCCAGCAGCTCTGCGGAGCCACCGCGGAGTGGAGCTGGCCAGGGAGAATTCTGGGGGGAGGGACGGAGTGCCTCCCCCCCACCACGGAAGCCACACAACAGAACAAGGTAAGGGATTCGTACATCCCTAGTTGTTCTCTTTCTCTCTCACTCACTCACTTACCATTGCATGAAGGGGAGAGAGCAGCACTGATTCTGTTGAACTGTGAGTCCCCTCCTGTGTCTCCATCTTACCGGTCCCACAGCCTTCTGCTTGTTGTCTGCCGAGCGTCCAGAGCAGGAGCCTGCTCGACTCATGTAGTCTCCCCACACGATGTAAGACCCTGATTATGGGGGGCGGGTGCTACACGTGCAGAGTAGGCTCCCTGCTGGAGAACCTACCCCTCCCATACATGGAGGAGGATGAACCCAGCAAGGAGAACATGGTAGAAGAGGAGACATCCAAGGGCTGTTGCCTGTTCTTCCCTCCTGCATATCTAAATGGTTTGCACAGTTGCTTTTCTTTTAACCATTTGTTGGTTGTTCGGGGTGAATTCCCTCCACCAATTGTGGGTAGGGAAAAATAAATTGGGGGGGCACTTACCTTCACCTGGGGCGGGGGAGCAGGCTGAGAGCTTCCTTGGATTTTTTTAAACTGAAACAGGGGCTCCACACCACTCACAGTGATCTACTATGTAATTCATAAATAAATGAATTAATAAATCAATATCTCATCATTCCCAAAGTATTTCAGGAATTGCAGCCACTGCAAATCAGTAGAGGGGCCCACACACGTCTATGAGCTGCAGCAATGTTTCTTTTTTCCCCAGTTTCTTTTTTTTTTTTTTTAAGGAAGGAAAAGGGCTCTTCCCCCTTGTAAAGTTAAGGTCAGCAGCAGAAGGGATTGCAAGGGAAAAACTGGAGGGTAAAATGTCAGGGTCCCTTGCATCTAGTGGTCTAGCGGAGGCCGGGCTCGCAGGGACGCAGCCCCGGCACTTTTTCATGAGCAGGGACTCTGATGTCACCTGCCACCCCCCTCAGAATTCCCGTTCCCTCTGAGCTCAGCTGTGGTCCTCACTGTAGCTGTGCGGGAAAGGGATTTTCCAAGCAACAATGTATCATTCCATGTTGGAATGCAAAGTATTTGGGATGACTTGATCTGGAATGGGCAATTAAGACCTCTTCACTTTACCAAAGACGGGCTCCTGGTGGAGAGGAAGACTCGAAGGGGTTGGACTCGATGGTCTTGTAGGCCCCTTCCAACCCTACTAGTCTATGATTCTATGCTTCTATGGTTTGTTGATATGGATCGACACAGCTGCCTGAAATTTTTGGACTGCCCTTGGAGACTGTCACAGTGAGCTCCTGCATTTCCAAATTTACCACGACACCGCTGTGTGCATGTGTGTGTGTGTGCGTGGTTCAATCCAGCTGATGTGTGGACGTTTCTGTTGAAGTGGGAGGTATAATGAAGGAGCTTAGGGAAGGCTGATGGGTAATGTTGGGGTGCTAAGGGAGTGCGCATGGGGGCTGTTTAAATGAGAAGGGATCTGTCCATGAGGACTGAGTTGAGAGGGTGAAGCTTCCATAGAATATATTTTTTTGAAAACCTAAAATGTTTGTGAGTGAGTGAGTGAAAAAGATTTTAACACCCCTGCCTTTTTTTTTCTCAGAGGTCGAATGGAAATCCCCCTGCTTTGCTCTCAGCTGCATTGTTCTTGGATCCCAGTTGAAGGCTGTGTATCTTACAAGGTTGTACAATCTTAGAAAGGGGCATGGCTGTGAAGGGACCCTGCACTTCTGAATTTGCCACTACTAGAGATGGGGGAGAATTTCTCCCCGAAACTTCGGGGGGCCGAGTGCCAACGTATTCGGGGAGAAATTCTCTGCACCCCCCTGCACCCCGCACCCCCCCCCCCGGGATGGGACTTACCTTTCACGAATGTCCCTCCCGGCGGCAGGTCCCAGCGGCGGTTCGTCAGGTCTTCGACAGGGGCAGAGGCGGCAGCCGGTCTTTCGACCGGCTGCCACTGCCGCCATTCCAATAAAAGTTTTTAAAAAAACGCCCCCGTGATAGGCTACGTGACGATTAACGTAGCCTGTCACGGCTAGATTTGCAAAGTCAGCCGTGGTAGGCTACGTAAATCGTCACGTAGCCTATCACGGGTGACTTAAAAAAAAAAAAAAAGCGCGTACGGCTAATGGCGGCCCCCATAGGGAACCGCCATTCGCGTTCCTTATTTGGTCGCTGTAGTCTACATAAAGATTATGTAGACTACGGCGAAAATAAGGGCAACGCTATTTGCGTTGCCCTTATTTTCACCGTAGTCTACGTAAATCTTTACGTAGACTACAGTGACCAAATAAGGAACACGAATGGCGGCTCCCTATGGGGGCCGCCATTTGCATACGCGCTTTTTTTTTTTAAAGTCCCCCGTGATAGGCTACGTGACGATTAACGTAGCCTATCACGGCTGACTTTGCAGATCTAGCCGTGATAGGCTTCGTACATCATCACGTAGCCTATCACGGGGGCATTTTGTTTTGTTTTTTACTTTTTATTTCGTGGCCGGGCGAGGCGAGGCGCCTCTTCCCCGGCCTGAATTTCGGCCAGGTGAGGCGGGAAGCCTCCCCCCCAGCCTGAATTTCGGCCGGGCGAGGAGGGAAGCCTCCCCCCGCAGCCTGAACTTCGGGGGGAGCAGCAAAGCGCCTCCCCCCCATCGCGAAGCAAGCTGCGAGACCAGGTAAGTGACTTTCGTGCACCCCTAGCCACTACACTACTGAACACACCAGAAACAAAACTCCTTCAAAAAAATTCCCAACGTAATCATAATACATTCATCCAGGCCAATTATCAACATGAGCAGTATGAACAGATGGGTTTCGACCAATGAGAGGACTAATCACAACATTTGGCAGCATCGCTTCAGTTCAGTTCATCCAGAACTTTGAGAATTTCTCCATTCGTAAGTTCAGTTCCTCCTGATCTTTGAGAATTTCCCCCCCATGAAGTTTGCCTGAAAATTCATAAGCATTCCATGTGCATTTTTGCTGAATATACACATTTTTGCAAGCAATTTTCCTGACATAATGCATTTTCATGTTATTTTCTCCTGAATGTACACATTTTTGGTATGTGTTTTTCAAATTGGAAACTGCATTGCAAAATTTGGAGATGTGCAAATGTCAAAGGATCATAGAATCATAGAATAGTAGGGTTGGAAGGGGCCTACGAGGCCATCGAGTCCAACCCCCTGCTCAATGCAGGAATCCAAGTCAGAGCATCCCCGGCAGATGGCTATCCAGCCTCGTCTTGAACGCCTCCAGTGTGGGACACTCCACCACCTCCCTGGATCATTGGTTCCATTGTCGTACTGCTCTAACAGTCAGGAAGTTTTTCCTGATGTTTACCCGGAATCTGGCTTCCTGTAACTTGAGCCCATTATTCCGTGTCCTGCACTCTGGGATGATCAAGAAGAGATCCTGGCCTTCCTCTCTGTGACAACCTTTCAAGGACTTGAAGAGCGCTCTCCTATCTCCCCTCAGTCTTCTCTTCTCAAGGCTAAACATGCCCAGTTCTTTCAGTCTCACTTCATAGGGCTTTGTTTCCAGTCCCCTCATCATCTTTGTTGCCCTCCTCTAGGGATGTCAGAGATTTTCGCCACGAATCTCAGGGAGGCCGAATGCCAGTGCATTCGGCCCCCCAAAATCGGTGGTGAAACGGTCTGCCCCCCCCCCGGGACGGGACTTACCTTGGGCAAATCTTCCTGGGGGCGGCGGCTGCGGCGGTGGTTCGGCGGTGGCGGTGGCGGCTGCGGCTGTGGCGGCCGGTCTTCCAACTGGCTGCCACCACCACCATTTCCAGTAAAAAAACAAACAAACAAACATGATAGGCTACGTAAAGATTTACGTAGCCTATCACGGCTAGATTTTTAAAAAATACCATGATAGGCTACGTAAATGTTTACGTAGCCTATCACAGCTGATTTAAAAGAAAAAAAAACACTTATTTTATTATTATTCCTTATTTTGACACGTCTTAGTCTACGTAAACATTTACGTAGACTAAGACGGCGAAAATAAGGGAACGCAAATAGCGTAGCGTCTACGCTATTTGCGTTCCCCTTATTTTTGCCGTCTTAGTCTACGTAAATATTTACGTAGATTAAGACGTCAAAAATAAGGAACGCAAATGGCGGCGGCTGTAGCCACTACCATTTGCGTACGTGGTTTTTTGTGTGTTTTTTTCCCAGAGCCCTCCGCGGCCGGAAATCCAGCTGCGGACGGCTCTGGCCTGGCTAGGCCTGGCCAGCTGCTCCGCAGAGCTGCCGCAGAGCACAGGTGGCCGCGGAGGATTCCGGGGGGGAGGAACGGAGCATCTCCCCCCCCCGTCCAGGATTCCGGGGGGATGGACAGAACGCCTCCCCCCCACACACCATAAACATAATCCGCAAACAGGTAACTGATTTTCGTACATCCCTACCATAGATCCAGTCAGTCCAGAACTGGCTATGCTAACTGGAGAAGGCTCTCTGGTGCCTTGGAAGGAAAGACTTCCACATCACCCACGACCTGATCCTTTTTTAAACTGGGGTTGCCTGAGATTGAACCTGCAGCCTTCTGCATGCAGAGCCCGTGTGCTCCTTCATCAAGTGCTGGCAACTGCAGACTGTTACCAAGTTTGCTCAGGACATGTGTCTGTATAATTTGTTCCATGCTAAGAAAAGTGATACATTGCATCTTTAGAAAGAGGATCTTTTCTTGCCATTTTCCTTCCAAGGGGTGTAGAGGATGGGGAAGAGAATTCAGAAACAGGTCGACAAAGCCTGCTGAATTGTTTAAAGGAATGTTTCATACCATGTCTGCTGAGGCTTCCTTTGTCACGATACTCTCCCTAAGGTCCATGGCTTCACATTCCTTATTTTCTCAAGTAAAGAGCCCCTGAGGAATGAGCAAAATGTCACCCCTGCTTCCGGGAAAGAAGGAACTTCCTCTGTGATATCTTTGAGAGGCTCCACTGGCATCTTCTCTTCAACAGCTTTTTGGGGTCTTCCCCTTCTGTTCAGCTGCTTGCTCCTATTAAGGTTTATTTACAATCCCATTGGCACAGAAGGATGTCTCGGAGCTGAGCTAATTACAGGTGAGACCAAGGAAACCAGGCAGAAGAACAGCAGAAAAACTAGAAATCTCCTCTCCAGCAACAAGTTGAGTTACTCGAGGATTTATTTTCTCCATGTCCCTTAACCTAGGAAGCTCAGACGCTCTTGATGGAACATATGGGCTTTTGATTTTTGTTTGGTTTGCCTGTTTTGTTTGTTTTTCTTCCTTAATTTCAAGATGCCGTACTTCTGCATACCTAGGGAGTCCCTTGAGTATGTAGAAACCACTGTTCTAATTTTGGGTTGCTGTGTTTCACTTCCAGACTGATCGGCACTCAACCACCTCAGTTCACTGCTAAAGGGAATGATAAATTAACCTCACCGAATGCTCTTAAAATACCATGCTCCTTTTGCAGCTCCAACAATATCCTTTAAAGCTTTATGTGAATTTTGATTTCCCCTCAGAACCTCTTTGCCTCAGCTTTTTGGTATCTGAAAGGGCACCCGCATCCTCCATGCCCCTTTGGCCCCCCTCCTCCTTCTTCCCAAACCCTCCCCAATTTCAGATTAAGGGCTTGTGCCTGTTCCAGCTATTGTGCCTGTTTTGAGCTATTCGAAAGAAGTCAGAGCAATCCTGCAGGCTCAAGGTTTATTTTCTGCTGCCGCCCTTGCCAATTATTGTGCAATTAGACTGCCTTCATTAGCAAATGAGATTAAAATTAACATCCTTAATTGCTCCTTCCATTAAAGCTGGGGAAGCATTCACTGGGGGGATGGATGTGGAACAAAGGTGGTTGTCAGAACAGATGGATCCATTTCCTCCTCCCCCCCCCCCGCTTTCCTCAAATCTTTTGCCCAGTTATTGTGTTCAACCAATTCTGGCAAGAGGGAAGAAACAACGGAAACCACTAACTGGGGGCCGCTTGGGTCTTCTTCCTGTACAACAAGCCAGGAATCTCATCTGGCCATCCAGGCAAATGTTGGCTCAGTTGTTCTTCTGTTCGATGGAGTGGGTTCTTCCATCCCATGAATCAACCTCCAACGAGATGGTGGCAGGATGAAAAATTCGAGGCATGACAAAAATGGTCTCCCATGGCAGCCAAAGTGATACATGCCTGCCAGAAGGAAGCGTAGGTTTGGGATCTATTTCCTGACGCGAGTCCACAGCAGGACTCAGACTGGTGACCCGAGAGGTGTCAGGCTAGGATTCCGAGCCTGCCTGCTGCATACATACAAAGCTGTGGCTAAACGGTGGTCTGTCATGCCAGCCAAGGAAACCGATAAGACAGAGCTGGTCAGGTGATACGCCCTGACCCTACAGCAACTCGGACACCTTCTCCTGCTAAACCAAACTCCAGATCGCTTTCAGACATAGCCTTTCTGCCTGGATGCAAAGGACCCTGGGTCAACACTGACTTGCTGTACGAGTGAGATGAAAATGAACTTACCCTGCCAAGCCCTACAAGGGATTTTGCTATGGAATATTCACTAACGCTGACCCAAAATTCTCTAGAGATGTCGGATTCGGCCCCCCGAAATTGGTGGGGAAATTCTCCAACACCCCCCCGCCCCCCCCCCCCGGGATGGGACTTACCTGGAGTCCCAGGATGGGACTTACGGCGGCGTTGCGGCGGCGGTGGCCGGTCTTCCCACCGGCTGCCACCGCCGCCATTTCCCAGTAAAGTTAAAAAAAAAACAAAAAACGTGATAGGCTATGTAATGATTTACGTAGCCTATCACGGCTAGATTTTCAAAGTCAGCTATTTGCGTTGCCCTTATTTTCGCCGTAGTCTACGTAAATCTTTACGTAGACTTCCCGTGCCCAAATAAGGAAGACTTATGCCATTTGCGTACGTGCTTTTTTTTTTCCCCCAAAGTCAGCCGTGATAGGCTACGTAACGATTTACGTAGCCTGTCATGGCTGACTTCGAAAATCTAGCCATGATAGGCTACGTAAATCGTTACGTAGCCTATCACGTTTTTGTGGGTTTTTTACATAACTTTTTTCTTTCGCGGCCGGAGAGGCAAGGCGCTCCCCCCCTGCCAGAATTTCGGCAGGGAGGGATAGGGCGCCTCCCCCCCAGCCTGAATTTCAGTGGGGAGGGGCGGGGCGCCTCCCTCCCCGCCAAGAATTTCAGGGGGAGAACCGGAGCGCCTCCCCCCACCACCGAAAACAGCTGCGGGACCAGGTAAGGGACTTTCATCCATCCTTAAAATTCTCACACCATTTCCCAGAGGCTATTCATCCCCCCACAAAAGGAAGGTAAATCCTGCTTCTTTCTTGGGGTGGGTGGGGGATTTTACCAAACGCTTTAGTGGGGGGAGGGTTGGGCTTACCTTACTTAAATGAGGTGCCGGGGGGGTGTCTCCTGTTTTGTTCCGTTTTCAACTTTGGAAAAACAACCTTCATGCCACTTTCCAGAGCATGTCAGAAGCACAGGCTGGAAACTCTGAAATCCAGATCCTCCACCCCGGATTTCCTGCTGCAAATGGGGCTGGCTGGGGGGGGGGGGCAGGAATGAGTGAAATGTTCAGTTCAGCACTAGTTATTCACTGTATATTCAAATATTTACTGAATACTCACCAATTAGGTTGTTAGTATTGTTTATTTCATTTATAAAGACAAAAATAAAATAACAAATATTTTCCACACAAAAAAAAGAAATTAGATTTTTCATCTTCTGTGCCCAAACTTGATATCTGACTGTATTGGATAGTTGATATGTAATGGGATTTAGTATTTGTCCGTAATTTACAACCAATATGCAATGGCATCTTGTACTTGGAAGAATTCGACAAATGACATGCAGTGGTATTGGGTACTTGACTGTATCTGATAACTGACATGCAGTGGCGCTCAGTATCTGACAGTATTTGGTAGATCTAAAGTAAGTTATATAAGGCTTGGGGGAGGAGGTATACCATGGATTCCTTTGATTACTGAGCATGGTTGAGGACAGTGTTGTGCATTTAAGTTCAGTGGATTGTCTCACTGGCATGAGAAAGGTTTTAATATTTATTTCAATTAATTGTTATTACATTGACTGTTTCATAACCTTATATTGTATTTATGTAAAGGGGTTTTTTGCCATTTTTCCTATTAGGCAAAAAAAAAAAACCCACCTTATTATTATAAGTTCCTGTCATATTCATTAGTCAAGCCTTCACCAAGCCGCTGACCATCAGGAGTGTTGGACTAGGGAGGTGGTGGGCTCTCCCACACTGGAGGAATTCAAGGTGAAGCTGGACAGCCACTTGTCAGGGATGCTCTGACTTGGATTCCTGCATTGAGCAGGGGGTTGGACTCGATGGCCTTGTAGGCCCCTTCCAACCCTACTATTCTATGATTCTATGACTACAAGTCCCAGCATCCCCCGCCCAGCCACAATCCAAGACATCTGGAAGGCACCGGCTGCAGTAGTCATCCATCACCTAAAATGCAGCAGAATGCAGCAGCTGGGACGCTGAGGATACACCTGTGAAAAGAACAGCGCTGGATGCCTGTTAGCTACTGAGCCATCTTCAAGGTTTTGTTGCTGACACACAAAGGCCTGAACGACGCAGGATACCCCACGGCCCAGGGAGTGTTACCAGGCAGTGGCACATAAGCAGCTTTCACAGTGGTGGCAGCTGCCCTTTGGCACATACGCGTGATCCGGGAGGCAGAACCAGTGACAAGGTTGACATGCCTCTTGAAAACACACCTGTTCCCCTACTATCACTCTGTGTGTGTGTTTTTCTTATGGTGACCTAAAGTTTTCTAAATGTTCTCAACTGTTTTTCATTACTTCTTTTATTTTGCTTCTGTAGTGTTATGTTGCATTTTAATGTCAACTGCTTAGGGATATTAGTATATGAAGGGTGCCATCCCCTGGGAATTCATGCAGGGTGGGCGGAGCGCGGAGGGGATCTTCTCCTCTGCACGCCAGCTGCCCTGCATCTGCAGGTAAATGGCCAACGTTGGCGATTTAGCCAGGGTGCCTCAGAGCGAGGGGAGGGAGAGCCCAGATGGCACATAGGAAGTGCCATAACAGCATTTCTGCAACCCCACCATGCCCCCAGGAACACCATTTTTGGGTACTCCACGCTGCTGTTAAGAGCATGGGGCCGGGGGCGATCCATGCTACCTACGAGGCAGCAAGGGAGGGAGCAGGGAGTCCATTTTGGGGGAACTGACATCATTTTCCCAGAAAACAAAAAATCATGTGGCCATCTACCTTCTGTCTAGCAGCCAGAGGATTGTACCCTAAGTGGTACAGAAGTAGTATAACGAAATACGATATTAAATGAAATGTTTATAGCTTACATTAGGGATGGCAGAGAATTCTGCCACAGATTCCAGTGAGGCCAGATTCTTTAGAATTCTTTAGAATTTAGAATTATTTAGAGTCTTTAGAATCTGGCCCCCCCAGAATCCGTGGCGGAACAGCCTCCTGCCCCCCCGCCCCCCCCCCACGGAATCCCCCGGATGGAACTTACCTGGGGCGGATGCGGCAGATTCAGCGGTGGCAGTTCTGGCAGCAGCGGTGGCGGCTGGTCTCCTGGCCAGCCGCGGCCAGGCTGCTGCAGCCACCATTGCTGTCCTTGCAGCTGTGATAGGCTACGTAAGAATTTATGTAGCCTATCACGGCTAACCCCCCCAAAAAAAGGCGTAAGCAAATGATGGTGGCCGCCATTTGCGTTCCCTATTTTTCGCCGTTCTAGCCTACGTAAATCTTTACGTAGGCAATTATGGCGAAAAAAAGGGAACCGCAAATAGCGTAGTGGGCACTATTTGTGTTCTTTTTTTCCCCGCCATTTTATCCTACGTAAATATTTACGTAGGCTTTTACGGCGAAAAAAAGAAACGCAAATGGCGCCCACTACGCTATTTGCGGTTCCCTTTTTTTTCGCCGTAATTGGGTATGTAAATATTTACGTAGGCTAAAATGGCAAAGAAAAAAGGGAACGCAAATGGCAGCTGCCATAGCCGCCGCCATTTGCGTTCACTGGTTTTTGTGGGTTTTTTTGCCGTGACAGGCTATGTAAATACTCACGTAGCCTATCATGGCAAAATACAGGGACGCAAATGGCGGCGGCTATGGCAGCTGCCATTTGCATCCCTGAGGCTGCCCAGTGGCTGGATGTTCAGCTCAGGGCGGCCCCGGCTGGCGGCTCTACGAAATCTCCACAGAGCAGAGCCAGCTGGAGAGAATTTCAGGGGGAGGGATGGCGTGCCTCCCCCCCATCACGAATGTCACCCTCTGAAAAGGTAAGTGACTTTCGTACATCCCTTCCAATACAACATGTGAACACTTCAGTTGGCTACATTAAATGACTCCAGCTCACTGCTGCGGTGTGGTCCAGGGGCCCTGCAGCAAGGCTGCCAGTTTATCTCCTCCTCACAGCTCAAGCTTTACTGCCCCGTCTCTATAACAGCCTCCCCCAACCTGGTCCTCTAGATGTTTTAGACTACTGATCCCATCCCCCCTTACCTTTGGGTGTTTTGGCCTTTCAGAATGGGGTAAACCATGCAAAAGAAAGCTGAGAAACCACCAAATCATCAGCAGCTGGGGGAAAGGGGGTGAGGCCAAAGAAGTGGGCATGGCCTTCTGGGTAACCCCTGCTTTAGAAAAACTCTACTACCAACTAGGGATGTCAGAGGAATCCAGTTGGTACTCAATGAGCTTTCATAGGCTGCCTCTGCCCCCAGACTTTAGCTTGTCTTCTAGCTAGCCCAGCTTGTTCTGCAGAGAGTCGGGTCACCTAAATTTCCCTTTAAAAAAAAAATGGCTGAAATAGACATTTGCACAAATTTCAGCTGTGGGTTCCATAATTGGTGCAAATTGCACCTGCAATTTGCATGGCTTGCATAAATGGCAACCACAATTTCGCAAATTGCACAAATCACAGTCGCAATTTGCGCAAATGTGTATTTCCACAAATAAAAAATGGGGAAAGCTCCTGGATTTCGGGGGGGGAAACCCCATAGTTTGGCTCACAAATGCAAGCCGAGTTGGGTGCACCATAGGACTCTGGCGAGCTCCAAAAGGGGCAGATTTCCTGATTATGGAAATCCCCAATGCCAGCACTCAGCATCGGAGCACAGACTCCATCTCAACAAAAGCACTGTTAGGAATCCAGGAACAACACTGCCTTCCTTTCCCCTCACTTGATTAACACCTGTCTCCTCTTTCCTTTCCAGCTCCCACAGTTTAACTGCCACTCTCTCCAGTCTTCCAGTCTCCTTGGCAACAGTTGCCTGGAGCTCTGCATCCTCTCCTGACCCCTTGAGGTGCATCTGCCAAAGACAAGCCAAACAGAAGTTTCCAAGAAGCCTGCTATGTGGGAGGACGCCCCTACCTGTCATGAGGAGAAGCATTTTGCTAGCAATTCTATCATGCTCCAGCGGTGCCATTTTTCAAGCTATGGTGGTGCCAGCAGGATACATTACTCATGACTGCAAAAGGGGATGATGGGACCAGGGCGTCAAGCCAAGGAACCTGCTGGAACTGCAGAGAGCAAGGCAGCAGATGGAGATGGCCACCTTCCGTCCAAACACCAAGCTCGGAATAAAAAGGCAGAAAGAGAGCGCAGAAATGTAGGGCGTAGAATGTAGTGGCCACAAGCAGGCAAGGCTAAAACAACTTTTCCCAACCTTGGATCTCCAGAAGTTGTTGTAACTACAGATCCTATCATCCCTGTTGCTAGGCCATGCTGGCTAAGGATTATGGGACTCACAGACCCCAAACAGTTGGGCGCCCAAGGTTGGGAAAGACTGCAGAGGGGTATAGAAATGGCAATAAAGGTTATTTCTTATACCATTCCCTTGTCTCATGACATCAACTGCTGCCTAGAAACAAAAGGTGCAATGTGTGTGCATGAGACTGCGCACTCCATAACCCACTGCGCTTGCAAGAGGAAATCCATGTGCAGAAAGGGCCTTTTACCTGAAGTGGTTGATTGGAGGTGACACTGAAGGAGCATCGGCACAAATGAAACTGGGAGAAATCTAACGATAGCGCGGAATGTCAGAATGGGTCAGCTTGTCGGTCAAAATCCATCCACTCGTAATGCTCACCTTTGGAGCAAGCCTAGATGTATTACGAATGCACTATTAAGTTTGGAAGTGATGGCAAGCTTCAGGGCATGCACAGTAAAGTAGCACACAGATTTCCCACCAACAAAATTTTCAGCTGTCCTACCACCTATACCTCCAAAACACCTGCTTGAAACAGTATCCTTAGCTGCAGCCCTCATTACCACACTTCTGACCCTAAAGGGGGGTGGGGATTATTCTGCAGGCCTATCTTCATACCGGTGATCAGCAATGGTGAACAAACATCACACAGTGGCAGGCCACAAGAAAACAACTTATCAGAAAGGTGACACTTTACATCATACTGCGCTAGGATGATGCATTACAAAGGTGACACATTACGAAGGTGATGCATTGCAGTGGTGACACATTACATCATATTAAGTGCTATGTGATGCCAGACTATATCTTGATATTGTGCAAGTGCAAAAATTCATACACGTGGAAGAAGATTTCATATTGAAGTAGAGCTCTTGCCTGAGCACACATGGGCCAATTTGTTACTTGTTACGAATTCACTCAGGGCAAGTTCACCGATCTCTAGCAAAATCAAAATGGGCACCTTGAGGACATCTTAAATCCTCATTTGAAGCACAAGAAAGAGTGAATTAGCACTGTGCCGAATCCTCCCCCATTTTGGGGGGGGGGATTTCTCTCCTTGAGAAAGAGGCATGGTTTTTTCTGCCTCTTTCGCAGGAAAGGGGAGAATTTCAGAGAATTTTCTCCTTGGAGAGGGGGCAGGGTTTCCTCATACCCTTTTTAAGTAGGGATGTATGAATCCTACTCACCCGTCCATTCTGGGGCACCAGCAGTGGGGGGGAAGGCACTCCGTCCCTCCCCCCAGAATTCTCCCCAGACCGGCTCCACGGAGACATTGGGCTGCTGCAGCTGCAAATGGCGGCCATGGTAGTGGCCACCATTTGCGTGGCCGCCTTTACCATGATAGGCTATGTAAATACTTACGTAGCCTATCACGGCAAAGAGCAGGGGTGCAAATGGCGTAGCGGCCGCCATTTGCATCCCTGCTCTTTGCTGTGATAGGCTACGTAAGGCTATCACAGCTGACTGCAAGCATGCAAATGGTGGCCGCTACAACGGCTGCCATTTGCGGCTGCAGCAGTCCGGCAGCAGCCAGCCGGGAGACCAGCCTGAGCAGCCACCGCCGCCGCCGCCACCGCCACCGCCACCAGGTAAGCTCCGTCCTGAGGGGATTCTGCAGGGTGGCGGGAGGGAGGCCGTTCTGCCATGGATTCCGGGAGGCTGGATTCTTTAATCTGGCCTCACTGGAGTCCATGGCAGAATTCTCTGACATCCCTATTTTTAAGTGTAGGCGATCCTGGAGGGGTCTTCTTTCTATTTTTTTTTTCTTTTTACAAAAACACCCGCAGCACTTGCAGGAGCTCAGGACTCTTCTCTAGCCAGGAGTGGGAATGGTGTAGGTGCCCAATTCCATCTGGGAATCTGGCAGAACGCCCCTGCCTGCACCCCCGAGCCCCACTCACTGAGCCCTTGCCCCCACTCGCTCCTCTCCATGCTCAGTGAGCAGCGATTGCCATTCTTTGAAAAATAAAATGGCGATCACAAAAATGTGCATGTTCATGTCTGCACAAAATGCACATTTTGCAACCGTGCATATTTGTCCATGAGAAAATACATTTTTTTTGCAAATGCACATGTTTGCATATGCAAATATGTGCATTTTTGCGATTGCCATTTTATTTTTCAAAAAATGGTGACCATGGATCTTGACGAGGCCACTGGGGTAGGGATGGCGGAGAATTTCTCCCCGAAAATTCGGGGAGCTGAGCGCCAACGTGTTCGGCCCCCCGAACAAGTTTTGGGGAGAAATCCTCCGCACCCCCCCCGCACCCCGCACCCCCCCCCGGGACGGGACTTACCTTCACCGAATGTCCCTCCCGGTGGCTGGTCCGGCCGGCGGTTCGGCGGGTGTTCGAGCGAGGCGGGAGCGGCAGCCGGTCTTTCGACCGGCTGCCGCCACCGCCATTGCAATGAAAGGAAAAAAAAAACACGCCCCCTGATAGGCTACGTGACGATTCACGTAGCCTATCATGGCTAGATTTGCAAAGTCAGCCATGATAGGCTACGTGAATCGTCACGTAGCCTATCACGGGTGACTTTAAAAAAAAAAAAAGAGTGTACGGATAATGGCGGCCCCCATAGGGAGCCGCCATTCGCGTTCCTTATTTGGTCGCTGTAGTCTACGTAAATGTTTACGTAGACTACGGCGAAAATAAGGGCAATGCTATTTGCGTTGCCCTTATTTTCGCCGTAGTCTACGTAAACATTTACGTAGACTACAGCGACTAAATAAGGAACGCGAATGGCGGCTCCCTATGGGGGCCGCCATTCACATACGCGCTTTTTTTTTTTAAGTCACCCGTGATAGGCTACGTGACGATTCACGTAGCCTATCACGGCTGACTTTGCAGATCTAGCCGCGATAGGCTACGTGAATCATCACGTAGCCTATCAGGGGGCGTTTTTTGGTGTTTTTTTTTACTTTCGCGTTCGCGGCCGGGCAAGGCGAGGCGCCTCCTCCCCGGCCTGAATTTCGGCCGGGCGAGGCGGGAAGCCTCCCCCCCCGGCCTGAATTTCGGCCGGGCGAGGCGGGAAGCCTCCCCCCCCGGCCTGAACTTCGCGGGGGGACCAGCAAAGCGCCTCCCCCCCACCATGAACGGCCTTCAACGACAGGTAAGTGACTTTCATCCACCCCTACACTGGGGTGGGTGCAGGCTGCTTGCCGAGCATGGGAGGGGCTCGAGCATGGTCTGGGGATCAGCAGGCAGGGGCTGGGCAGGTGCCCAGAGAGCTCAGACAGGGGTGGGGTCGCACATCCCTAGCCAGGAGTTCTTCCTGAATGCATTTTGGAGAGGGCAAGGTCACATGGTCTCCTGGGAGTTCAGAGCGAACTGCTGGGGTGGAGAAGAGTCCTGGTCTCCTGCAAGTGCAGTGGGTGTTTTTTAAGAAATAAAAATACAAAGCAGACCCCTCAAGAATCACCTCCACTTAAAAAGGTACATGGAAACCCTGTTCCCCTCCCCAAGGAGAAAATTATCTGAAATTCTCACCTCTTGCAGCCTCTTTAACCAGATTTTTTGTTTTGTCCCCACCCTCACCCCACAAAATGCCAATTTTTTTGGCACAGCAGCACTAGAATGGATACTATCTATGTTATTCTTGGGTTCTGTTCCCTCAGACTGCTTAAAGGGTAAGAATCCCTCAACCCTCATCCTAGTTATTAGCCACTCATATTCCTGATGGCGTTTGCAATTTAAATCAATGCTCAGGTCCTGTACAGTTCAGCACTATGCATAATGCAGTGTACCTGCACATAATATAAGAGCGCTCATTATTAAACATGTCTGTTGCTCTGTTAACTGAGGCATCATGCCCTAGAATTGAAATAAGAGTAAGACTGTTGCCCGGAAGCCCTTTGGGGTTTTGTACAAGTTATCCAGAACTCCAGGTGTAGTATGTATGTATTTCAAGTATGCCATGTCTGAGAGGAATGACGCCGTAAGTGTTCCACAACTGGAGATAATGGCAAGCGTGAAACCCAGGCCAATACTATTACTATTTTCATGGTCATTCATCCCACGCCTTACTCCAAGGAACGTCACTTGGTCCCTGCTTTTCTCTTCACAACAACCCTGTAAGGTAGGCTAGGCTGACAGATAGTAACTGGTTCAAGGTGGCCTGGTACGTTTTCTGGCTGAACAAGGATTTGAAGATGGATGTCTAATGCTCCAGCCGCTACACCACACTGGGGTTTTGACATCACTGCTTGAACAGGGCATTTGGTGCATTTTTTCTTGAAATTGTTTTTAGCTGTTTACATTCTTTTAAACGTTGAATATTGAAATTTTATGTTGTATTTCATTATCTTGTGAATTGTTGTGAAGTCCCCAGGGAGCTTCAGCCATAGGGAAGTATAGAATGATGGTGGTGGTGGTCAGGTGAATGCACAATACAGAATACAGTAGTCTGAAAAATCTCAATTTTAAAAACACACACACTCAAGTTCTTAGACTTCATGACTGCTTGAAAATATGTGGGCAACACCTGGTGGGGAAAAGGCGACATATTCACTTATGTACATGCTCATCTAGGCCAGAGAGGCTGGGAAGCTTGGGAAATGTAGCCCCCATGGTTCCCAGAATCCTTGGACACTGCTGAGCATACTTACCACTATGTCTAGGTCTCTAGGGAGGTCTTAACAGAGCATCCCACTGAAAAAGCAGGAAGAGCTCCATGGGACTTGAAGCCCCTACCTTATGATGTCATCATGACATGCCAAGCTAGAGCGGGGGTGGGCAGAAAGTAGATCACCAGATGTTTTGGATTTCAACTCCCAATATTCCTGGCCATTGGCTAAGGATGGATGAACGACGTTCAAGCTCGCAAGATTCTCCAAACGTCAGCTTGCCACTTGTCTCACAACCAATGTACATGTGTGTTTCCAATCACTGTTCATTTTGCTCAAATGGGGAAATTGCACAAAATGAACCGCAATCCAACATCCACGTTGTGCAAAAATCCCCAAATTTGCCTGGATTTCCAAAGTTGCACCAGTTTTCCCCATAAACTAAAGTGGGGCTGATCTAGAAATGTGTGCAGATTTTGAAATCTGTGCAAACTGAACAGGGAAAGTCATGCAAATCCAACACGTTCAGTAATTTGCAAACATTTCCCCCAAACATGTCCTTGCACTCGCATTCGGGGATGAAAACAGGGCAGCCTCGCATGTTTTGTGAGCAGAAACAAAATTCTAGGCCATCCCTACCACTGGCCATTTGTGGCAGCGGCTTCTTGCACTGAGATCCTAAAGATCTGGAGACTTAATTTCTGCCAAAACTCGGCCTAGAGGACTAGACTCGCTCCAGAGTCTGGCTGATTTGGGTGGACATCTGTAGAATGTCCCCCAAAATAATCCATGTGTGCATGTTTGACTCTCTCCTCTGTATCATTTCCAGGAGGGATGTCAGGCTCTTTGCAGACTGAGATCTTCATCACACTTCTTAGAGACAATTGGCCAAGCTTCTGAATGGAGAGCATAATGCTCAGCAAGGGCTATTACATGTAGATAATAATGCATTCTCAATCCACCCTAAAAAAACTGCACTGTTGGTTTTGCTGGTAAGTGTCCTCACCATGGAGTTGTGCATAATGCATGGGAGGCAACGTATCAGTGGGGAAGGTGGGGAGAGCGCCTGGTTTTTTTTATATATATCTCCTTACCAAGCTTTTGTGTCTGGGTGTGGGGGTAAGAGAGAGAGGGGGGAGGGAAGTTGCAACCTCAGATGAATCTTACACCCCCTCCACCACCCCCTCCTCCTCCTCTTCCTCCTTGCGCTCCAGATAATGCATTAGGCATCATCACCCAACCCTCTTGCCTGATACTACATTCTAATCTCACCCAGAAACGAAGTGATAATGCCTGCCTGCAAATTATCACCCCACCAGAATGACAGATGAGTTCACAGAAAAAAACGGCGGCCATGTTGGCCATAGGAAAAATGCCCAAATCCATACAGTGGACTAGTTTTATGGGGACAACTCAAAGATCTCAACACATGTGCAAAACATTACAAATGGTGACCAGCCAGATGGGCGATTAATAAATTTAATAATAAATAAATAAATAAAAATTACAAAAAGAGTTGCGGGGGAGACAACAAACGGTCAGCCACTTTTTTTTTTTTCTCTCCTATCCCCCCGCCAATCTGCTTTTTTTTGCTACATCTTGCCTTTTGGAGCTCCAGAAAACTCGAAAACTTGCACATTCCTTGGGATCTCTGAGCTAGCCTAATAGAGCTATTATACTGTTTGAACATCTGCGGGGTGCCAGATAGGGATGTTGGAGAAATCCTCCACGGACCCCTGAAGTCTGTGGAGGATTGGATCTCCTACCTTGTCTTCCAGTGCGAAGTCCTAGCCAGCGGATCCTCCCTGCCTCCGGCTCCGAAGACCCAGCGATAAGGCCGCCATGGCTGTATCACCGGACTGCGGATGCAATGGCATCCACTACGCCATTTGCATCCCTGCTCTTTACCATGATAGGCTATGTAAAGATTTACGTAGCCTGTCATGGTAAAGTGCAGGATGCAAATGGCATCCACTACGCCGGATGCCATTTGCGGACAAAGACCGTCCGTGGCCGGAAGTCCGGAAGCAGCCGGCCCCAGCCGGCAGCTCCCCTGACTCACCGTGGAGCGGAGCTGGCCGGGGAGGATTCCGGGGGAAGCACCGGATTGCCTCCCCCCCCCGTGGACCCCCCGGCGGACCCAGGTAAGTGGGTTTCGTACACCCCTAGTGCCAGATTGGGGAAGAGTGGACTGGATGAAATGGTCTGATCCAGCAGAGCTCTTTATACTCATGTAACATGCACCATGGCTTGTTCATCCAGCTGAACATCAGGAAAAACTTCCTGACTGTTAGAGCAATATGACTATAGGGATGTCAGAGAATTCCGCCACAGATCTCGGTGAGGCCAAATGGCATTTGGCCCCCCGAAATTCGTGGCAGAATGGCCTGCTGCCGCCGCCGCCATTTGCAGTCTGGTCTTCTTTTTTTCCCATAGACGTGATAAAGATGTAAGTCTTTACGTAGCCTATCACGTCTGGGTTAAAAAAAAAAAAAGCGGCTATGGCAGCCGCCACTTGCGTTCCTTATTTTTCACCGTCTTAGTCTACGTAAATATTTACATAGGCTAAAACGGCAAATCAAAAAGGGACGCAAATAGCACCCACTATGCTATTTGCGTTCCCCTTTATTTTTGCCGTAATAGTCTACGTAAATATTTACGTAGACTAAGACGGTGAAAAATAAGGAACGCAAATGGCAGCCGCCATAGCCGCTTTTTTTTTTTTTAACCCAGACGTGATAGGCTGCATAAGTCTTTATGTAGCCTATCACGGTTGAATACAGGGATGCAAACGGCGGTGGCTATGGCAGCCACCATTTGCGTCCCTGCTACCCAGCGGCCAGATATCCGGCCGCTGGTGGAGCCAGCCGGCAGCTCCGCAGAATCCACACAGAGCGGAGCTGGCCAAGCAGGACTCCGGGGGGAGGGATAGAGTGCCTCCCCCCTGTCAAGGATTCTGGGGGAGGGACGGAGCGCCTCCCCCCAACCGCAAAGCAGATCCGCGAAACGGTAACTTTCGTACATCCTTATATGACAATGGAGCCCATTCCCTGGGGAGGCGGTGGGCTCTCCCACACTGGAGGCTTTCAAGCCGAGACTGGACAGCCACCTATCGGGGATGCTCTGACTTGGATTCCTGCATTGAGCAGGGGGTTGGACACGAAGGTCTTATAGGCCCCTTCCTACCCTACTATTCTATGATTCTATGATTCTATCATTGTATGATCCTATGATTCTGTGATTCTATGATTCTATGATTCTATGATTCTATGATCCATATGGTCACTGTCCTGCTTTGGCTGGATAGTGTTTGGCTGGATAGACTCAGTGTCAGGGCAAACTGAGGGGCAAATCCAATGGCAAGTCATTAACCAGGGAAACGGTTGAGCACAGAGGTATCAGTCCAGTACAAGAGCATTTCAGGGCAGGAGTAGTCAGGAAAGAGGCAATGGTCAAAGGCAACAGGGTGAGTTCCAAAGAAAAGGTCTGAGGTGCAGCCAAGGTCCAAACATGAGTGAGCAGACAAACACGAACACACTCTAAGAAGTGGAGTCAAGCAGGAGTACCAGTCAGTAGTACCAGTCAGTAGTACCAGTGAGTAGTACCAGTAGTACCAGTGAGTACCAGTGAGTAGTACCAGTAGTACCAGTGAGTAGTACCAGTGAGTAGTACCAATGGAGTCAAGCAGGAGTACCAGTCAGTAGTACCAGTGCTGGGCCGAAAATTCTCCCACATTTTTTTCGACCATTCTTATTCAATTTGATAGAAGAGAAATTGATCTTGAGAAATCATCATGGGTTGGGCTTGGGTTCCTTGGGCTTCCCTTACTTAGGAGGCGGCTGAGGAGTGAGTGCAAATGTCCAGTTTTTCAGTGTACAATCCTCTCTCCGGCCACCTGTAGCCTCCTCAGCTTCCTTCACTTCAGTTGAAGCCCAGTGGAAGGCACCATGAGGTGATTCCTCCCACAGGTCCTTTTCAGGTCAGGAGCTGGAGGCTAGCTGTGATTCGGCAGGCTCAGAAAAGCCACAAAAATAAATGATAAAATGTCCTGAATGAGGCAGAACAGTGGAGGCCTCTTTTGTAGGGGGAGAAAGAATCAGGAAATTGGAGGACAGATTTTGGGAGAGCACTAGCTCCGCCTCATCCCTGGAGCCGGACACAACTTTGCCCCCACCTGCATGGTGGTGGATGCAAACTGCGGGGTGGCCTGCGATGCTGTTGAAGCACAAAGACCTCCAAAACCCTTACCAAAAAAGAAAGAAGCTGTGCTCCGAGGCCTGCCGATGGGGAGCCCCACCTGGGAGAAACTGGAGAATTTCTCCTCCCCGTGGAGAACTTCGGTGAAATTGTCTCCCCATATTTCCCGGCCTACATGTAAGGAGGGGAATGTCAAGAGGCCTTTAGTGCACAGCCCTAAGTAGCACTCAGGTTCAGCCATGAAGCAAGTTCAGTGAAATCGGGGTACAAAGCACTGGAGCCAGTAGTAAGACATTGTTCCAGCAGCTCCCCTGGCCTGGAACTCAGGCTGTTACACAGGGGCTGCCAGGAACCCACCCAAAGTTCAGCTGTGCACATTAGAAGCTTCTAATGAGTTTCTAGTGGGCTTCTAATGGGAGTGGGGGGAGGAACACATGAGGAACCCTTTACTCATGGGAGTCCTTGGCTGTAAGCACCCGCTCCTTGTAAGGACTGGAGCCTGCATCTTCAGGTACCATCTCCCAGGGGCTGGGTGGCCATTCTCCCTCGGCCTCTGAAGCAGAGCTAGCTTCATCCTGGTGTGGGAGCAGTCTTCCCTGAGGTCTGAGGCTCTTCCTGCAATGTTCTTGGGCCTTCTCAGGAACTAAAGCCTCCAGGTCCTGGTCTGAGGAGGAATCCTCTAGCTGGGACATTGCAATCACTTTTAAAAGTAATTAAAATAATTACTTTTAATTCTTCAGTGGTGGGATAAATTAGAGAGGTGTTCTCTCAAACAATTTTCCAGAAGCCTAGCTGTAGGGATGTGCGAGCCGAACCCCATCCGGGTTCTCTGGGCACCAGCCCAGCCCTTGCCCCCACACGCCAGCCCCCAGACCACGCTCGAACCCCTCCCACGCTCAGCGAGCAGCCCGCACTCACCTCGGCAGCCTTGTCAAGCTCCGCAGTTGCCATTTTCTGGAAAATGAAATGGTGTTCGCAAAACTGCGCATATTTGCATACGCACAAAATGCACATTTTGTTCATGCACATATTTGTGTGTCCACAAAATGTGCATTTTCACAAAATGCACATTTTCACATACGCAAATATGCACACCCACAAAAATGCACATTTCCTCGCATAAGCAAATACGTGCATTTTTGCGATAGTCATTTTATTTTTCAAAATATGGCAACCGCGGAGCTCAAGGAGGCTGCCAGAGTGAGTTCGGGCCGCTTGCTGAGCGCAGGCAGGGGGTGAGCAGGGGCAGGGGCTCAGTGGGTAGGGCTTGGGGATGCAAGCAGGGGAGTTTCCCCCGGATTCCCGGACAGAATCAGGATCCCGCACCATCCTTAGCTAGCTGTTTTAGTCTGTTTCAGCAAAAACAACAAAGAGTCTTCTGTCACTTTAGAGACTAACACATCTGTAAAGAAATTAGCTTACATGGATTTCAGTCAACTTCATCAGAGGCATCCTGAGTTACTTGTAGGGATTTTGTTACATGTTAAACTGACACTGATCAGAATGTTATTGGTTCATCCATCCCTGAATTGGTTCCTGGGGCAGTGAGAAGATTAGACAACTTTTTGTCTAACCTTATTTGTGTAATGGGACCGACAACAGAACCAGGATGTTCAGAAATGCAGTCTCTGCACTCAAGGAGTCCCATTTACTATATATTTCAGGCGCCTAGCTGGGTTATTGAAACCTGTAAGTTGTGAAACTGAATTACTCAGCATGGACTAGCTGCCAAGCAGTATTTCTAAGCTAATTGTGGAGAACCCATGTGAAATGGAGATTCATTTGTCCTTGTAGGGAGTATTTCTTATATTTCTTTGTTACACTTTATTCTCTCTCCTTAATGTTCAGTTCTTGGATTAGGCTACATTATTTGTACTGTTTTATGGTATATTGTACATTTTGATAGTTCTTTTATGTATTTATCTACCAACATTATGGCTATCAGTATTTTTTACTATTGTGGGTTTTTTAAATATCATTATATGTATTGCTGTTTGATGTGTTGTTAATTATATTTACTTCTGTTAATTTGTTATGCTGTAAGCCACTTTGGACACAATTTTATGGAAAAGAAACATAGAAATAATTAGATGAGATGAGATCAAACCAGAAAGCTGGGAGATATACAAAATGTAATCAGGGTGCTGGGTCTAGGAGCTACATTTCTCAACATCCCACTACTACCAACAGCAACATCACACAAATAAGGAGGGTATCGAGAAACCTTGGCAGAGACCAGAGAGACAATGAAGAGAGTGATGGACCCTTAACCTTGGAGGCCAAGCCATGTCTGCTGCAGGACCCATATATCTGGACAAGAACCAAATTACATTTTGCAGGAAGACACAGGGATGTCTCCAACCCCCACCCTGCCCCCACCATCTCCCCTAACATCTCCCCAGTAGCATGTAGTTCAAAAATGATGTGTTTTTATTCTATTACATAGCTCTCCATTGTTCCGCAGCCTCCCTGGCTGCCCACGCTTCCTGACCTAAGAAAAACCCCATTGGAGAAGTTACTTCATGACAACTTCTAGTGGACTTCAATAGAACTGTGGAAAGCTGCAGGCCATTGCAGAGGTGACTGTATAATGAGAGACAGGACATGGACACACTGACACACACAAGATCTACTCACTGAGAGGAAGGACAGGATCTCTTCTTGATCATCCCAGAGTGCAGGACATGGAATCATGGGATCCAGTTACAGGAAGCCAGATTCTGGCTGGACATCAGGAAAAACTTCCTGACTGTTAGAGCAATATGACAATGGAACCAGTTACCTAGGGAGGTGGTGGGCTCTCCCACACTGGAGACATTCAAGACGATGCTGGACAGCCACCTGTCAGGGATGCTTTGACTTGGATTCCTGCACTGAGCAGGGGGTTGGACTCAATGGTCTTATAAGCCCCTTCAACCCTACTATTCTATGATTCTATGTAAGGCATAATTAGGAACAAAACAGAAAATAAAACTGCCAAGATCATACTCCCCTTATACAAATCCATGGTGTGACCACACTTAGAATACTGTGTACGGTTCTGGTCACTGCACCCCCAAAAAGGCTATTGTAGAGTTGGGGAAAGTGCAGAAAAAGGTAACTAAAATGATTTAGGGGCCAGAGCAATTCCTCTATGAGGAAAGGTTACAAGATCTGGGTCTGTTCAGCTTAGAAAAAGGGTGAGTAAGAGGAGACATGATAGATATGTACAAAATGATACATGGTGTGTGGAAAGTGGATATGGAGGCATTTTTCTCCCTCTCTCATCATACTAGAACCCAACAGGGTCATCCCATAAAGCTGATTGGTGGGAGATTCAGGACAGATAAAAGGAAGGACTTCTTTGCACACCACAGAGTTGAACTAGGGAATTCAATTCCACAAGATGATGGCCACCAACTTGGATGGTTTAAAAGGGGATTAGATAATAAATTCATGGAGGAGAAGGCCATCAATGGCTACTAGTCCTGATGGCTGTATGCTGCCTTCAGTATCAGAGGCTATATGCCTCTGTACACCAGTTGCTGGGGAACATGGGCGGGAGGGTGCTGTTGCACTCATGTCCTGCTTGCGGGTTTCCCGTGGGCATCTGGTTGGCCACTGTGTGAACAGGATGCTGGACTAGATGGACCCTGGTCTGATCCAGCAGGGCTCTCCTTAAGTTATTATGCTCTTAAGGACTCTACACCTATGAGAAATTCACCCACATTTTCTTCTCCTTTGAAAAAATATAAATAGCAATTTATTTGCTATCAAATTGAATTAGAATGGATGGGGGGAAATGCTGAAGATATTTTCTGCCATCTCCTTGCCCCCCACATGTGGCAACTAATAAGCAAAGTGGGGTCATGGAAATGCTAATGCAATTACATCACATTACCAGGCAGATGGCAGGGGAGGTGTCCGTCAACTGCCCCCCTCTCTGGGTGTTTGAGATGCCCCCACCCTCTTCCTTCTGAGGGACAGCAGCTCTTATGACAAGATCTCCTTCACTTCTCCTATCATGTGACACCACCCTCCTGGGCATGTGACAAATTGAGCACCAATACCAGGGTTCAAGCGAGCGAAATGTCAGCTCCAGGGCTGATTTTCGTGCACCTGACAATCCCATTAATAACAATGCCCAATTAGCAAAGCTTTTAACTATCCGTTACATTAATTTAACATGAAAATCTCAGAGGGCTGGATTGGAATCCCACCCCCTGTGAAATTAACCCAGAGGGCTCCCTACCCATGTTTTCATTAGAGTTGGAAAATGGGGGGGGGGGGATTGATGAATTTGAGTACTAACCTTAATCTTTGTGCTTAATTCCACTCTTGCTCTCTCTTTCCCATGTTGTTCTGATTATTATTATTATTAAGTATGTGTGTGTATGTATACATATATATATACATATACATACATTTGTTGTTGTTGTTGTTGTTGTTCAGTTGTTAAGTCATGTCCAACTCTTCGTGACCCCATGGACCATAGCACGCCAGGCCTTCCTGCCCTGTGCTCTCTCCCGGAGCGTGTTCAAGTTCATATTCATTGCATCGATGATGCTATTTAGCCATCTCATCCTCTGCCGTCCCCTTCTCCTTTTGCCTTCAGTCTTTCCCAGCATCAGGGTCTTTTCCAGAGAGTTTTCTCTTCGCATTAGGTGGCCAAAATATTTGAGTTTCACCTTCAGTATCTGGTCTTCCAATACATACATACATGCATACATACATGCATACATACATACATTTTGTTGTTCAGTCGTGTCCGACTCTTTGTGACCCCATGGACCATAGCACGCCAGCCAGGCCTTCCTGTCCTCCGCTGTCTCCCGGAGTGTGCTCAAGTCATATTCATTGCATCGGTGATGCTATCTAGCCATCTCATCCTCTGCCGTCCCCTTCTCCTTTTGCCTTCAGTCTTTCCCAGCATCAGGGTCTTTTCCAGGGAGTTTTCTCTTCGCATTAGGTGGCCAAAATATTTGCGCTTCAGCTTCAGTATCTGTCCTTCCAATGAGCAGTCAGGGTTGATTTCCTTTAGGATACATACATACATACATACATACATGATTTCCCCCATCTCTTAGTTCTGTGGCTGGATGGGTAGCTATGAAATGAAATTCTTTTGCTGCCATTTTTTCTGCAGGACACTCAAGAAAGTATACCTCCCCCCACCCCCACACATGGACAAGCCAGCATAGAAATATTTCAGCTACAGGGTATCTAATAAGAGTCTGTGGACTGGCCACGTGATGTGTTTCTCCTCATTTCCAGCTGCTCACCCTCATTAAAAGAAGCTAAAAATAATACCTCTCTGGCATTCTTTTCTCCTATCATAGAATAGTAGGGTTGGAAGGGGCCTACAAGGCCATCGAGTCCAACCCCCTGCTCAATGCAGGAATCCATGTCATCCCTGAACAACAACAACAACAAATGTATGTATATGTATATCCCTGACAGATGGCTGTCCAGCCTCGTCTTGAATGCCTCCAGGGTGGGAGAGCCCACCGCCTCCCAAGGTAATTGGTTGCATTGTCGCATTGCTCTAACAGCCAGGAAGTTTTTCCTGATGTTCAGCCAGAAACTGGCTTCCTGTAACGTGACGTGAGCCCGTTATTCCATGTCCTGCACCAAAGCCATCTCCTTGGTTAAATGTACCCAATGGACATAATTGTAACAGAAACTGAACTGGGTTGAACCAAAAGGGGTGAAGCTTTCAAAAACTTGCAGCAGCAGCAAAAAGAACCCCCTCCCCACCCCCAGGTGATTATTTGGGGATTCTGCAGCTAGGAAGGAAAATGTAGTTGCTAGGAATGTCAGAGAAATTCGTAACAGTTACAAATGAGTTTGGATTTCTATTTAACCGACCTGCAGATTCCACAGTGAACCGGCTTTTTCCGAGACACACGGACTTGCCGATAGTTTTTTTTTTTTTTGGGGGGGGGGGGATTTGCACAAATGTACATTAGTGTAAGTATGCACCTGCATAAGTGTGCATTAGTACGAGTGCACATGATCACGAATACAAGTTGGTATTAATGTGCATGTGTGTATTATCCTGAATGTGCATTTGCAAAATGAACAAACTTCTTGTACGTACCTAAAAAATATAACATTCTGTCAATGGAAGGAAAGATGCATGAAAATCTGTGAAACATGGACAGAATGGATTTAGCAAAATCCATATATATCCCTAGTTTTCACCCATTCCAGGTGAGGGCAATGCTGATCCAGGGGGCTTTGCCATCATTCTAAATTAGCTTTGTAATGTTATCACAAAGCCAAAGTCTGATTTGTCTACAAGGTGTCCTGATGGCATCCTGAGGTTCACTATGTAATCTCTAATTGCGTGGGCTAACAATTCCAGGAAGAAGACACAGTCTGGGGGTGGGGGAGACTGAAACGACAACTAAAGAAGCAGCAGCTATTGAACAAGGTGTAAAGCAGGGTTCAGATAATATAACAGCCTGCCCCCAAAAGCTACTTTTCTGCCCACTCCCCACAGCTGAAATGGAGTGAACGATGATCCTAAGATTGAAGCGTGCTCTTTATTTAAGCTTATAATCCTGATGTGCTAGCTTTTTTGTACATGGGACTGTCTTAATATAGGGGGGCAGGAACATGAAAAGGTGCGATCCAAAGATGGAGCTCCAGAATTTTCAAGAATACTGGGAAGAAATGCAAGGTGGAACACCCACACTCCCTGAGTTCCCCAGAACTTCCCCACACCCAAACACACAACTGCTCAGTTCTTCCTGGGGAAGCAGCCTGCACTGGGACATACCACAGTCACACCCAGCATCTTGGAGACAGAGTCAAAATCGGACCTCAGGAAGTGAGTAATCCACGGCAGCTTGAGAAAGGACAAGCTGCTTGACTGCCCCACTCCTAAGAGAAGAGTCCTCTTCCAGCTAGAATGTATTGCTTGTGTCTATTCCCATCTGGTTTGTTTGTTTGTTTGTTCATTCATTCATTCATTCATTTACATTTCAATTAGGAATGTCAGAGAAATCCACGGCAGATTCAAATGAGTTTGAATTTCTATGAATCCAGCCTGTTGATTACTCAGTGGCCCAGCATTTCCGAGTCGCATGGATTGCATGGACTTGAGGCCAGGGGTTTGTTGTGGTGATGGTGGTTTGGGGGTGGATTTGCATGAATTTGCATGAATTCACATTCGCGCAAGTGCACTAATGCACACCTGCAGAAGTGGAACAAAATTCTTGTACATCCCTGAAACATAATCCGATTCTCTCAATAATGGGATGAAAGACACCTGACAATCCACAAAACACAGACAAAATGGATTGGACAAAATTCGTACATCCCTATTGCTAATATAAACATAATTTATTAACAATATCATTTAACACAAAACAATCAAAATACAATTCCAAGAGTGAGAAAATCTTGATACAACTGATTAATAACTGTTCTTCTTCAATTCATCCCCTGCCCCATCAAATGCGTATAATACATATTTATATATGGAAGTAATTTCAAAATATATTCAGTGCTAAATGTTTGGCTTCTACCATCCTCAGCAGCTATGATGTTAAATGGATATCAAGAGTGAGAAGTTGGAATGCTGGGAGATGAAAATTCCTCGGGGTGGGGTAAGTGCAATGTGAGTGGTTGTAAGCTTATGAATTGTCTGTCCAGCATGTCAGTGTCCTTGGTTTTGCAATTGGAAGCAATTGGAAGTCTGAGAAACTAAGTTCAGGTGAGTTAGTGCTAACTATATTTTGAAATTACACTGTTGTTAGTCTATCTTTCATATATATTTTTTTACTTAAGAGTGACTGCTTCCTTAATGAATCCAGAGCCAACCTGTTGTTTTGCTGTTTTACACACACACACACACACACACACACAGCTATATCCATTATTATTCTCCTGCTAAACAGCTTCTAACCCCTCTTTCCCTCCATTCCAATAACTATTCATTGATCTCCAGTGCTGAAAAAATTTGTCCCCTTGAACTAAATAATCCTTGCTCGTAGCTTGAACCTCCCATATTTGTATTATACTCCTGCATTAATACACTATGCCCCAAATTATTTCCCATTCTCTGAGAAATGATACTTCTTTCACCACCAACACCCATTTTTTGCTGTTAGAATCCAAGCTGAAACGTATTTAGAATAAACTGTTCATTCTGTGATGCTACCAATCCATCAAACCTGTTGTTGTTCAGTCGTTCAGTCGTGTCCGACCCTTCGTGACCCCATGGACCATAGCACGCCAGGCCTTCCTGTCCTGCGCAGTCTCCCGGAGCGTGCTCAAGTCCATATTCATTGCATCGGTGATGCTATCTAGCCATCTCATCCTCTGCCGTCCCCTTCTCCTTTTGCCTTCAGTCTTTCCCAGCATCAGGGTCTTTTCCAGGGAGTTTTCTCTTCACATTAGGTGGCCAAAATATTTCAGCTTCAGCTTCAGTATCTCTCCTTCCAATGAGCACTCAGGGTTGATTTCCTTTAGGATGGACTGATTTGACCTCCTTGCAGTCCAGGGAACTCGTAAGAGTCTTCTCCAGCACCACCAAATCGTAAAACCTAGGGATGTCAGAGAATTCCGCGATGAATCTCGGTGAGGCCGAATGCCAGTGCATTCGGCCTCCCGAAATCCGTCGCAGAACAAAGCCCCCACCCCCCAACCCACGAAAGGCACGTGGGATGACGTCCCCGCCGCCCCCACCCCACAAAAGGCGTGCGAAACGAAGCACTTACCTACTCCCGTCCGTGCTGCTTTGCGAATGGCAGCCGTCCTGGCTGCCATTCACTTCCTCCTCTTCCTAGCCATGATAGGCTACGTAAATACTTATTTACGCCATTTGCATCCCTGCAGAGGCCGTGATAGGCTACGTAAGTATTTATGTAGCCTATCACGGGGGGGGGCAGCGTATGCAAATGGCGGCGGCTACCGCCATTTGCGTACACTGGGGTTTTTCCCCCTGCCGTGATAGGCTATGTAAATATTTACATAGCCTATCACGGCTCAATACAGGGACGCAAATGGCAGAGGATACGACAGCCACCATTTGCATCCCTGCAGGGCTGCCCGGTGGCCGGTTGTCCGGCTGCAGGCGGCCAGAGCCGGCCGGTGACTCCGTGGCTTGGCCGCGGAGCGGAGCCGGCCAGGCAGGATTCCGGGGGGAGGGACAGAGTGCCTCCCCCCCATCGAGGATTCTGGGGGGAGGGACGGAGCGCCTCCCCCCCACCGCGGATGCCCCTGCGTGGAGCCAGGTAAGGGATTCGTACATCCTTACAAACCATCATCTCCAAGGCAATTTATACCCTGTACTTTTCTCTGGTAGCCACTTGCCTATATTCTGCAAGGGGCAGCATCTGAAAGAGGGCCTCTGATAACTACTTCAGTATAAGGCCCATACCTGGAGTCAACAGTAGGCCTGGTCGGGCATCTGCCGAGGGCCCACACACCAGCAGGGCCCCACTAATAACAGCCCCTTGGAGTTGCTCCTCCTCTTGTCCACAGCAACCTGCCTGTTCCTGGCTTCTTGCTCTGGCCCAGACAACGGTGGTGGTGAGGAGCAGGAGATGCCGCAGCCTCCTGGCTCCCTGGCTCTCCACCTGCCCAGCAAGCACGTGGGAGCCATGAGGAGGGGGAGGAGGAGCAAGAACAGAAGGTGTCGGTGGCAGTGAGAAGGCAGACTCACTGATGGAGGGAGGGTGGAGGGTTCTTTGCCCAAGGGCCCTTGAGAAACTGGAGGCAGCACTGATCAGGCACTCAAGAGAGACTCAAACCAAGAACTGTGGCAGAAGCATCCACCCCAGCAGCATACTCCCTGCACCACTGGGAAAAAGGGACAGCTACTGGCCTTGTCATTGCTATGCCACAGTGCCACCCAGAGAATGGCTGGAGAGGAGCAATGCATGTGATTGGCCCGGCCACACCAGGTGACCTGGGGAGCCAATAGGTGTCTAGCTGGCCTTGTATCAGAACTGGGGTCAGCACCCAGCATGCTTGAGCAGTGGCTGGGGGCTCAGCATTCCCTGCCTGAGGCCTACTCTGAGCTGCCCCTCCCTAAGACGAATTCCAGCCAATGATGGTAGTCATGCTAGACAGCTGGGTAGGGTAGCCTTTTGCCCTACTTTCGAGAGGGCAGTCCTCTTTTGAGAGGGCTGTCAGAGGATGGTTCCGTTCTTGAAGATGTCCTCTGTCTGAAGAACCAACAGAAGGGAAAGCAGGGGGCCATTACCAGTAGGCTAGGTAGGCACCCAACAGCTCATCTAGTCACTGTGAGATGGGTGAACCATACCCACTCGCTCCCACTAGCTCATTTCCCACTCGAGGCTAGGGATGTGTGAATCAGCGAGGCTCAGACTCCCTGCAGTTCTTCCACTTCCATCTCAAAGCTCGTTCCAGTTTTTCTTTTTGCATGAAAATCCATGCATATTTTTGTACGTATTTTTCCCAAACATATGCATCAACTGAGTGCATCTTTGAAACGTACACATCCTTCCCCCATTGATTAAAGTGTATTTGTGTACATTTTGCAAAAGCACCCATGTTTTCACGTGCATTTTCCCAACGTGCACATGCTGTTAAACACATTGGGGGGGGGGGTCTGTGTGTCACACTGCAAGTTCAGGAATGTATGGAATTTGCCACAGATGGCGTCCAAGTCTGTGTTTGATCTGGAAGTAAGTCCAGTTCAAACACAGGTTTCTTTTTGAACTGGGCAAATCCCAATCAAAGAGAAACTGAAATGAATCTCTCATATACCCTTATAGGGATGTACGAAATGTACTTACCGTTCCGATCCGGAGTGTCCGCAGTGGGGGGCAACTGCTCCGTCCCTCCCCCTGGAATCCTCCCTGGCCGCGGCCACCCGCAGCCAGATTCCAGCCACTACCAGGCTGCTGCGGCCACAAATGGCGGCCGCTATGCCAGCCACCATTTGCGCCCCTGCCAAGCTGTGATAGGCTACGAAAGTATTTACGTAGCCTATCACGGCAAAAGGCAGCCACGCAAATGGCATAGCAGCCACCATTTGCATCCTTGCCTTTTGCTGTGATAGGCTATGTAAATACTTACGTAGCCTATCACAGCAAAGAGCAGGGGTGCAAATGGCAGCAGCCAGAAGACAAGCCAGAGCCGCTGCCACCACTGCCGCCACCTCCACATCCGCTGCTGCCGCCACAGCCACCACCACATAGGTCCATCCCAGGGGGGATTTCGGGGGTGGCGGGGGGGAGGCCATTCCGCCACGGATTCCAGGGGGCCGGATTCCAAAGAATCCAGCCTCACTGGAGTCCATGGAGGATTTCTCCAACATCCCTACATCCCTACCTCTGGTTCACCTGGCCAGGAGAGACACTTTGGTGAAATGGACAGACCCCACACAGCAACAGATTTAGAAATCCTGCCTGAATGTTCTGAGCTTCAATAGTGGGCTCTCCCACACTGGAGGCGTTCAAGACGAGGCTGGACAGCCACCTGTCAGGGATGCTCTGACTTGGATTCCTGCACTGAACAGGGGGTTGGACTCGATGGCTCTATGTTACCTCCAGTGTCAGAGGCACTGTGTCTATGTGACCTGTTGCTGGGGAACATGAGTGGGAGGGTGCCGTTGCACTCATGTCCTGCTTGTGGGCTTCTCATTGGGGCAGCTGGTTGGCCACTGTGTGAACAGAATGCTGGACTAGATGGACCCTTGGCCTGATCCAGCAGGGCTCTTCTTACGTTCTTGTATTCTTAAGGGGTCATCCCATGTAGCTAAACAGCAGGACACGCAGGACAGATAAAAGGAAGAACTTCTTCACACCATGGCTAATTAAAATATGGAATTCACTATCACAAGATGTAGTGATGGCCACAAATTTGGATGGTGTTAAAAGGGGGTTAGACAAATTCCTGAAGGATAAAGCTGTCAATGGCTTCTAGTCCTGATGGCTCTATGCTACCTCCACTATCAGAAGCACTATGCCTATGTACACCAGTTGCAGGGGAACATGGGCAGGAGGGTGCTGTTGCACTCAGGTCCTACTGGTGGGCTTCCCATTGAGGCATCTGGTTGGCCATTGTGTGAACAGAATGCTGGATGAAATTAGTCTTTGGTCTGATCCAGCATGGCTCTTCTGATGTTGTTATGAATCTGACCCTAAACATTATCTTGTATGAATTTTGAAAGAATTTTTCTTTGAATCTGCCTTGGGTGCATGAATATTCTTTGAATTTTTTTATTCTCCATTCTGGTTGGCTTCTGTGGGTACAGAACCCTGGACCGGATAGACCTTTGATGTGATCCAGCCTGGATCTTCTTGTCTACTTACGTTCTTTTTGTCTCAATTGTGTTGAAAATGGCATAAGGAGGGTACTGTATGTTTTCCCTTTTGCTTGTTGATGAGCTCAGTGGTATCTCTAGCATGTGTTGTCTTCAGCCTCACTTTTCCCAGTAGGCAATGAAGAAGGAGGATATTTGCATAACGACCCCATATACACACACCCCTGTTTGTGCTTTGCTTCATTGACTCCTGACAGGATGCAATATTTTTTTTATTAAACAGCTTTTCCAAAATGAAACATCAGCCTTAAAACACCCACTCTCTCTTTATGACTCCATGCAGTCTCTCATTAGTCTCCCAGTTCCCCAGTCTCACCCCATGCTGAATTTCTCTCCTCGCTGGCAATGCCTTCATGTTCCAAACAATGCTGGATGCTTGCGGTTAGTTTGGGTTGGCTTCAGGGGGACTCAGCCTTCAGCAAAGTAATTAATTACCAGCAATAATAGGAAACACATCTCTCTCTCTCTCTCTGACCTATATTCCACTCTGCCTGCCTTGTATTGCTCTAAAGCCTTCCTTCCATTCATCAGCTCACATCTCTGTTCCTCAAAATCACCTTCTCCTTAACGCCTGAGTGCTGCAGCTGACAGTCCAACTCCGGAACATGATCTCACAGGTTTAAGTTATGTGGGCTACATTCTCACGCACCATCTGCCTCTTGACAGGTGATAGGGAGAACACACACATCCATCCCTGGTTAGAGTTAGTAATTGGGCTCAGAGACTGATTTCTCCCCTCCCCTCCCCACTCCACAAACTTAGAAAATAGCTCCGTTTATTAAAATCCCAGTTATTATAAGCCAAATTGGACCCTGTTTTTTTCCCAGTGGTGTCACAGCGAGCATGACATCCGCACCACCTCACCTCCCCAACCCACCTCAGTGACCCTGCAAACCCCTCACGGCTCCCTCATCACTTAAAAAACCCTTTTGCCCCTCTCTCCCATGCACCCATGAGTTTCCCAGACCCCTTCTCCTTCCCATCCCACCTGCTTAACCCCCCTGCCCACATCTTACCTGGCTGCTGGCTCTCACAGCTTTGACACCAGGTGGAGATCTCTTCCCAATGCCCAGCATGCTCACACGTACGTGCACCTGGGGAATGCCGCTTTCCCGAGTGTTAATGTGAATGGGAAAACTTTATTTCCCATGGCTACTTGATCCTAATGTACTGTGTAGATGCAAAGCACCAGACAACGATGCCTCCGTCTGCCACCACTGCCACGAGAACCAGACGTTGTGGAGACAGGTGTCAGAAATTGATCGTCCTTCCCCTTCGCAATCAACACCACAAGGAGAGAAAGCTTCAGGCTAATACCACTTTATTTTGCTAGAGACGAGCCTCTTTACAAATGCAAATTCCAGGAAGCTCTCAGACCGCCTCAGGCCCCTAAATAACTAAGTTGCTGTCTTTAATTAGAGGAGACAAACCGGAGGGTAGTGAAGTTGCCAACAGCTTGGGAGGAAACCTCACAGCCAGACTCGCTTCGCAGTGATGTCCCTCCCTTAGGGTGGCTCCCTCCTGTGTTGGCTTCCATGAGTGGCTATCCTGACGGAGCGTCTGAGTCTTGTCCCTAACGTTTCCCTCTTTGCTTTATGACGTGCCCTAGCGTCTCTCACGTCACACCCCTTTTCCCCCTCCTCCTTGGAAACTTGAGTTCTTACCATGGAGGGAGGGGGCAGGGACTCAGCCTGGGCCATTTGTTTGTCAAGGCCTTTGGAGGAATGTCTCCCAGTATCTTGGCTCACTAGGGAGGGTCCCCGCCCTAGGTTCTGATCTACCTGCTCCAACTCTGATTCAGAATCGGAGCTGTCAGACATCTCAAGGCGCTTGGACTCATCCCTGACAACAGGAAGGGTTCGCACCCACCTGCCAGCCTGGCATCAAGGGTAGGCCTAATTGGGCACCTGCCAGGGCCCCACACACAAGCAGGGGCCACTGACAAGAGGCCCCTGGATGTGTTTCTCCACTTCCCCATTGCAAACCGCTTGCTCACCTGCCTCTCACCGACACAACGGTGATGGTGAGATGGGGGAGCAACAGATGCCACGGGCTCCTTGCTCCCTGGCTCTCTGCCTGCCAAGCAAGCAAGGGGGAGCAATAACGAGGAAAAGGAGAAGGAGCAAGAGCAGCTGGCAAGGACGGTGAGAAGGTAAACTCCCTTATGGAGGGGGACATATTGAGGGTGTCTTACCCAAGAGCCCTCCAAAGCCTGGAGCAGCACTGCCCAGCCTAGCTGCCAGAACGCTGGATTTCAGGATCTGGCAACTTGATAAAAGATACAGGAAACAAGCAAGCTGAGGTGCTGACATGGGAGTAGATCTGCCTCTCCTTGCAGGTGGGTGTGGCAGCAGCTTGCTCCTTGAAACAGCAGGCTGAGGCCCTGACTCGTGAGTCAATCTGCTCCTGAGTAAGCATTGGAAATAACAGAAGGGGGGGAGCCTCTTGGCGAGCTGGTGTTCATTAATTTTGGACACTGATTTGTCCCTTTATGGAAATTAAGGGAATTTGCATAACCCCTCTGATTTTGCAGTATTCACTTTGCTTCTGATACTCGTCGGGAGGGCTCTGTTATGACCACTGGGAATCTTACTCAGCCGCTATTTGGCTTCTGAGGACTCAGGTTTAACAGCTATTGCTGATACATGTTCAGACTTGTCTGTCCCACCCATAAGGACTAGAATCTTACCTTTGAGAGAAAGATAGAAAGAAAGCTAAGTTTCTGACAGAGCAAAATCCTGTGGCTTTGTTGCACTGCTGAAAAATCATAGTGGACACAAACCCCAGGTGGATGTTTTTACACCTTGTTAAGCCACTTTATCTGCTCATACATTGGCCATGTTCAGGATCATAGTTGAGAAGGGTGGTTAGGCTAACCATGGTGTGTGGTGGTTACCACTAACCTCTGCGAGTGCTACTGCCACCCGTGCCATGTTCCGGAACGTGGTTAGACTAACCATTCTCTAACCACCCTCCCTCCTGCAGGAACCCTCAGTTCTCCAGATGGGCGGCCATGCATCCCAGCAGCCTTTGCGCTGTCGGCCATTTTGGTGCTTGGTGCTGCCAGCCATTTTGGTGCTTGGTGGCTAGTCCTTCTTTGGCCGCTCTTGCCGCAGAGCTCTCAAATAACCACAGAGGCTGTTCAGACGCCGTGCTAAGTCATGGCAGAGCCCAATAACCACCTTGCAGCAAAGTGATTAGTGAATGTGGTTAGTCTGTGGTTGATAAACCACCATGGTTGGGACAGGCACCTGTTCAGACATCATGCTAAGCCAACATGGTTAGCTCAAAACTCTTAATCATCATGGCTTAGTGTGCTGTCTGAACAGGGCCACTGTGTTTTATTTGCTGCTGGATTCTGTTGTGTTATTGTTTGGTTTTCTAACTGCATTGAAAGTGAGAGCACAGGTGGGTCTGCAGCATAAACTTTATTTTTATTACTATTACTATTACTATTATTATTATTATTATTATTTCTAAAGCTCCTACCATTTTCTAAATGCTGTGTAAAGATTAAAGAGCAACACAAGCTTACGATCTAATAGATATGGTACAATAGGAGAAGGGAATGAGGAAGAGGAAAATTCAGGAACCAAGACTTAAAATTACAGAAATTGTTCTTGTCGTCCATGGGCTAGGGGTCTTTGAAATGTGATAGGACATGCCCACATTTGTTAGAGCTTTTGGCAGCTTCGGTAAGGTTAACATCATATTTCAAATGTATCTCAGACTCCTTGTGGGTCCTTGCCTAGTCATCAGAGTAAAAAAAAAAAATAGAAATCCCTCTCGGAATGTGTTGGGCAAATTACACGAAGAAAGAGCACGTGGCCTGAAATGACTCACACAGCCTTGACACCGGCTTTGGGAATGCACATCTCTCCATCTGATAAGGCATTTGCAGGAAATAAAAACGAGACAGGATCTGCTTTGAGGGAGACATGGCCTGTTCAACGCACACAGCCAGGTCCATTTCTTCCCCTGCAAGCCAAGCACAACAGAACGTGCTGCCGTCGTTCCATCACAAGATTTTCTGAGTCCTCTCACCTGCAGTTTTCAGTGGGGTTACAACGTGATGTGCAGCCCTGCTCTCAAGCACAGACTCGGAGGTGTTGCGATCACGTTGGCTGCGGCAGCTGTGTGTCCGCCCCTGCACAATCTTCTAGAGGTGCAACTTCATGGGGTCTATTTCCCTGACATGATGTATTCCGGGACCTCGTGGACCACTTGTGGACTCACAATACAGATAGATGTATTCATTTATTTATTGCTTTTACTCCCCAGCTGTAGAATTCATCTTGGACCAGTCACAGGATTCATCTTGGAGGCTATCTTTTTCAGAGATTTCTGCAGGCATTTATATATTAAAAAAACCAACCCCTGAAGAAGGCCTGTACCAGGGACAAAACACGTAGGGCTGCTTCTTGGAATAACCCACATATATATACAGTGTGTGTGTGTGTGTGTCTGTGTGTGTGTTTCAACATCCTGAGAGTTCATCTCTTTATTCCATTGGATCATTTTGGATGTTCTCCAGTTTTGTTCCACACCGAGTTGAAGTGGACAGACCCTGAATCAGTCTGAGCCGAATCAGGGTCCACTCTCTGAAGCAATAAATTGTGGCCCAAGTCAGAGCTGGGGGCTGGTGCACATCTCTAGTGATCATCCCCTGGAGAAATAAAATGGCTCATCGTAGCCCTAGACTCGGTGTTCTACAGGGGAACATGAGAAGCTGCCTTATACTGACTCAGACCCTCGGTCCACCTAGCCCAGTATCCTTGACCCTGACTGGCAGTAGCTCTCCGGGGTTTCAGGCAGGATTCTTTCCTAGCCCTATCTAGAGAAGCCGGGGATCGAATCTGGGGCCTTCTGCATGCAAAGCGGGGGCTCTGTCTACTGAGCTACAACCTATCTCCCATTTCCATGGTGCTACCTGTCAGGATTTATTCTGAGTGCAGGGAGATAGTTAGCAGCTCAGATTCAGAAGAGGAACAGCCAGAACCGGGTCATGCATTTTCCTGAGCCAGTTCAGATATGGGTAGGCATGCTTCTCAGGAGTCAGGCTACTAACTCCCAGATGGAGTTAGTAGCCCCCCCTCTGTGAGAAGCCAGGAGGAGGACGAGGAAAAGAAGAGTAGGAGCTGTGACCTAAGAGATGCTTGACTATGGCCCAGAGCTAAGAGGGAAACATCAAGGGCGGAGCTCAGGCGGTCGACCCGGTTAGCGATGCGTGAGAGGTGATGTAGGGAAGCATCATAGAATAGAATAGTCAAAGAATAGTAGGGTTGGAAGGGGCCTATAATGCCATCGAGTCCAACGTCCATCACTGGAAGGGTGGGACATCCCTCCCTAAGTTAGTTGAGCCAGCAAGCCTCACTTCAAACTGTAAGCAACATTTAAATCCCCTAGAGGCATTCCTTTGTAGCCTGAGTCTTTGAGGATTTGCATCTGTAATGAACCTGTTAATAATGAATTAAAGGCCTGAGATGGGAGCCTCTGGAGTTGTGCGTGTGAGTGCATAAGGAAAGAGGAGGCCCAAAGGAAATGTGACACTACCTTGCCCTCTGAGCAGCGCGCGGGTTCCTCTCCCACGGTTTCTATCTCTTCCTCAGAATCAGAACTGCTTTGGGGCTCTATGGGCTCCGATCCAACCCTGACAATCTGGAGCCTCCTGGCCATCCCACATATGGCCCCAAAGTCATAGATGGGGGCTGCCAATTGTATGGTCCACACTGTCATGTTCTCTGGCCTTGATCCCCCCCCCAATCTCTGGCTCAAAGGAAGACTCCAAGGTGAGGAGACATGTTCCAGTGAGCCCTCATCTGTTACCCCTGGACCTTTGAGGGCAAAGGACGTGGCTTTACTGGGCTCTTTATACGCAAAGGGACCGCTCTGACGCAGCCCTCACTATGCCCATGGAGGCATGCTGCCAAGGAGGCAGCAGTTGTAGAATCAAGCAGTGGCCCTTTAAGAGACAGACAGCTCCTCAGAGGGGTGGGGTCATCAGCAGACCCAGATCAGCAAGCCTGCATTAAACCAGAAGACCTCTGCTTGCTGCTGAGACAACAGCTCTTCCTGAATGGGTTCCAACCCACATAGATCTATCAGAGTCCTGTCTTGCCTTGCCTTGCCATCCTGTCTAGCCAGTTGTGACTCTGCCTTGTCCTTCTAGTAAGTGCAGCTGCTTCAGATCAGCTCCCCTGGGAACCCTGAGCCAAACTGCAAGACATAGATTTGCTTTATTCTAGCTGGGGCACACGTGGAAGCATAGGACTGAAGAATGCTTATGCAAATGAGCCCTAATTCATCAGATCAAAGGCCAATCTAGGCCAGCATCTTGTTTGCATCAGTAGCCAATCAGATGACTCTTGGAAGCCACCAATTGTCATGGACCAACATCCAGAACTATTATCTTTAGAGAATCCTCCTCCTCAGAGGAGACAAGCTGGAGAGGGTTCAGAGGAGGGCAACAAAGATGATCAGGAGACTGGAAACAAAGCCCTATGAGGAGAGACTGAAAGAACTGAGCATGTTTAGCCTGGAGAAGAGAAGACTGAGGGGAGATATGATAGCGCTCTTCAAGTCCTTGAAAGGTGGTCCCAGAGAGGAAGGCCAGGATCTCTTCTCGATCATCCCAGAGTGCAGGACACGGAATGATGGGCTCTAGTGACAGGAAGCCAGATTCTGGCTGAACATCCAGAAAAACTTCCTGACTGTTAGAGCAATACGACAATGGAACATATTACCTGGGGAGGTGGTGGGCTGTCCCACACTGGAGGCATTCAAGACGAGGCTGGACAGCCGTCTGTCAGGGACACTCGGACTTGGATTCCTGCATTGATGGTCTTGTAGGCCCCTTCCAACCCTACTATTCTATGATTCTATGATTCCAAACCCTTGTCCCCAGAACAGGCTCTGGAGTCAGTAGGAGATGGCCCAGCCATGGAAAGTCAACCCATGGCTTCCATCTCGCCAGAACCCACTTTTCCAGAGGAATGCCAGAGGTAGACCCCCTGCCTTACCATCTAAGATTCTGATAACTCAGGTCATGAAGGCCCTAGCAGGCCACAGCCACTCCCCCATTGTCACAGCTTGAGGTTGCTGAAAGTAGGGATCCTGGAGAAATTCAAGATGGACTAAAATGAGCTTGGATTTCTAAGAATCCAAATTGCAGAATCCACTGCAGACCGACCTCCTCAGGCCGCGCAGAGTTCGTGGACTTCCAGATCTTTTTTTTAACATTCCCAAAATTTACACGTATGTATTCATAGGAAAATATGCAAGTTTCCACTGAGACTGGTAAATATACATGGGGGAAAGTTGGGGGACAATACACTAAATGTTACAAATTAAGATAAATTATGTACAATGTTGCAAACCCTCTTATGGAATTATTTGTGTATTTTTTCCACACAATGGGAAAAAATTGAATCCATCTGTAAACGGACGACAGAACGAAAGGCGCCTGACAATCCACAGAGTCTCAGTCAGTGTAGAGATAGAGCTAACCAGCCTAAAGGTGGGTAACTTCCTATTTAAGCTTTAGTCTTGCTCTGACCTTTGTTGGAGCAGCATTCAGACAGACTTGTCTGGCTTCCAGCCCCAGTATCACTTGGAGCAGGGATGTATGAGAATTTTGTTGTTGCTTGCAAAGCGTGTGAGCGTGCCCTGTTCGAACCCCTAAATGCGAGTGCGAGGGTGAGCACATGTCCACCGAAAATGTCCGCAAATTGCCGGACATGTGCTCATGTTTGATTTTTGCAATTTTCCCTGTTAGGTTTTGTGCAAATGTCCTACTGTGGGCAAAATTCCCTGTAGACTGAATCTGCCCCACTTTAGTCTATGGAGATAGTTGTGCAAGTTGTGACATTTGCTTAAATTTGAGGGAATTGGAGCAAATTTCATGTTCAATTGCTTCTCGATTGGTGCAATTCTCCGATTTGCGCAGAGCAAGCCATGGTTACAAACGCGAACAGGAATCGGGCGCAAGATGATGTTTGGAGAATCCTGGTGATCCTGAACTTCTCTTGCTTGCTCATCCCTAACTTGCAGCTTTCTGTGGTGCTGATCTCTTTCTGCCTTGCTTTCTGAGGAACCTGACCGAACCTGACCCAACCCCTGCTCAAGAGCTGATCCATAGCAGAATCCTGCAACCCAACAGAGCATCATCAAAACCCATGGCATGAAACGGTACACCAATCAAGGCAAGAAAACAATCACTCTTCCCACTTTTTATTCCCCAGCCACTGGTATCCAGATTGAGGTACACTGCTACTATACTTGGAAGCTCCATTTAGTTATCATGACTAAAAAGCCCTTGATACACTTTAATCAGAACAGCAATGGACAATGTCGCGTCATGAGCAGTGGGAAAGGGGTGCATTTGTGGTCTATTAGTGGTGCAATCCTATGGCCGCTAGACAGCGTCTAGACAGCCATTGGATTTTTCGCTTTCTGGAAACCGAGCTCGGGGCCAGCACTCCAAGCTCGGCTCCCAGAAATCCAGTCCCTGCCCCTGCCCACGCTGCCTCGTAAGAGGTGCGGCTTGTCCCCAGCGCCACGCTCTGCGGAGTGGCCGAAAAGGGGGCATTCCCGGGGGCAGGGAGGGGACCACAGAAGCGCCGTTACAACACTTCCTATGTGCCGTCTGGCCTCAACCCCCCCCCCACTCCAAAGCTCCCCAGTTAGATAGCTCAGATCAGCTGTCTAACTGCAAATGCAGGGGGGAAGTGTGGAGGATAGCATCCCGCTGCACTCTGCCCGCCCTGCCTTGGATAGTCAGTCGCCTTCGAGTTTGGAGGAGGCCAACTGTCCCCATAGGATTGCTCCCTAAATCAATCAATAGAAACATTGGCGTTTTAGCCACAGAAGCTCTGTGGGCCCAAAATGACGGTGCTGTGTCACCCATGACTCAGAGTACGCCCAAGCATCGGGTGGGAGTAACGGAAGAGGTGACCACTTTGAATGGAGTAAGAGGAAAGGCAGCGGACGCGTGGAGGAAAATCTCAGGAGAAGAATGTTTCCGCTCGCCTCCGCTTAATCCTCTGAAATTAGTGCTCACTCGGGGGGAAATAATTAGACAACACATGATAAGATTAAATATATGCCGCTATAGGATGCAAAGGAACGACTAATTGTTTGCCCACCGAAGTGGTGACGAGACTCAGCTCTGAGCTCCAAAGTTGCTAGTAAAAAATCTCACATTGACGGTGAACTCTAATTTGTGGCCTTAGAGGGGATTGAATCAAAAATTCTTCATCGTTGTTGAAGATTAGGTACCCCCTTCTATGTTTTTATTATTTTCATTTTGAATTTGCTATAAAAGCCTTTTGTCTGTTAAATGCCTTGAAACTGGTGTGTTTTGCCCCCCATCAGATGATGTTCCTGATGGGCTAGAATCACCCACATGGCCATTCCAAGAACCATGCTCTCGATCCCAATTAGTTTTCTGTATCCTCAGCAATCTCACACCATATAGTCATACTTTATAGACTCCATCACAACGTTTCCTTTTGTCGAACTGATGGGGGAGGCAGCTATGCTGGTTCCCAGGGTGAAGGCTGTTGATGATGTGCTCGAGCGCAGTAAATGGGGCCTTTTCACAGGATTTCAAGGCCAGCCTGTTAAGGTTGGTTCTTTCTCCCGGATTGAAGGCATAGGGAGGGGAGGTGGGTGATGGCAGCCAGACGCTGCCGCTGACCATTTCCCCTTTGAGATGAAGTTTGGGAAGGGGGGAAGAAAAAGCCCACTGAGTGTATGCTTTACTGCATAGGGCTCTGAGGGAGGTTTGAGAGGGAGACTCTCAACAGAGACTAATTGCAAGAGCGCTGTGTCCCAACCAGGCTGATTCTTGGAGCATGCCTGTTTCTGGGATTCCCGGTAGCTGGAGGGACATAAGCATATTAATCTTGTCTTGTAATTTATTTTTGCTGCCATTATTCTGCCAGTGTGGTGTAGTGGCAAGAGTGTTGGACTAGGAGCTGGGAGATCCGGGTTCTAGTCCCCACTCGGCCATGGAAGCTCACTGGGTGACTTTAGGCCAGTCACAGACTCTCAGCCCAACCCACCTCACAGGGTTGTTGTTGTGAGGATAAAATGGAGAGGAGGAGGATAATGTAAGCTGCCTTGGGTTCCTTGCAAGGGAAAAAAGGCGGGGTATAAATGCAATAAATAAATAAATATTATAGTCTTGCCTTATTAGAATCATAGAATAGTAGGGTTGGAAGGGGCCTATAAGACCCTCGAGTCCAACCCCCTGCTCAATGCAGGAGTCCAAGTCAGAGCATCCCTGACAGGTGGCTGTCCAGCCTCACCTTGAAGGCCTCCAGTATGGGAGAGCCCACCGCCTCCCCAAGCAACTGGTTCCATTGTCATATTGCTCTAACAGTCAGGACGTTTTTCCTGATGTTCAGCCATAATCTGGCTTCCTGTCACTTGAGCCCATGATTCCGTGTCCTGCACTCTGGGGTGATCGAGAAGAGATCCTGGCCTTCCTCTCTGGGACAACCTTTCAAGTACTTGAAGAGCGCTATCCTATCTCCCCTCAGTCTTCTCTTATCATTAGTAAAATAAACTTCTTTCCTTCACCCATTGGTGTGTTCATTGCCTCTGAATGTCCAGAAAGAACCATTGCCTATTGATCGTACAACTGGAAAAACACCCGGGTCACATTTTAGCTCTTTCAGGAACAGGGCCAACTTAAGAGGGTAACTAATAAACCAAGGGTGCAGAACCTCTTCCAGTCCAAGGGCCAAATTCCAGTTCAAAGAAGCTCTCAGGGGCCGCATTCCTGTGGTGGGAGGGGCCAACGCCAAAAGGGGTGTGGCCAAAGTTCCAAAAATACCAGCAAATTGTAGCTCAAAGCTCTTTTTGCCAGTAATTCAGCCTTTCCACATTTCAACCTTTTAGAAGGGGGGGGACCTGCACAAAAGCCAGGAAGCCCCCAAATGATCGGCAGCTAGGGCCAGGGGACAGGGTGTGACATTCTGGGGAGTGCATTTTTGTGCGTATTTTTCAACAGAGATGAATGTGGAACTGGACTTACGAATGAATACATACAAAAGTGACATGAACTGGCAATAAATGGATTCATCCATCCCTCATCACAAGAACTGCCCTGCTGGATTAGACCAAAGGTCCATCTAGTCCAGTTCTCTGCCTCCTACAGGGATCAGCCAAATCCCCCCAGAAACTCAAAGTCAGTGTCCTGAAGGCAACAACTTCATTCATTCATTCATTCATTTATTCATGTAGTACATTTCTATACTGCCCAGTAGATGAAGCTGTCCGTGTGGTACACAAAAATTAAAATGACAACATACAGAACAAAAACAGTATAAAATATAAAAGCTTAAAACTACAGTATAAAAATGCAACAAGAATAACACCTAGCAGCAACGCAGAGATTTAAAACAGAGTAAAAGATTTAAAACAGTTAAAGGAGCGTAACACTAAAAAGCAACATGTGCTTTTGTTTGTCCCCACACCTCTTGCAATGTGCTTCTTCCATACGTACCAATACCAGCCACAGCCAGCAGCTACCGACAAATCCTACCCATCACAAAGTTGTATCATCTGTATGAGGAATTACCTTAGTAGATCGCATGTGGAAGGGAGACATTTTTCTCCCTCTTTCACAGTACTAGGACCCACTGGGGCCATCCCATGAAGCTGATGGGTGTGAGATCCATCTGTCTGACATCAATCCCTGGGAAAATCCTGGAGCAGATGATAAAGCAATCCATCTGGAAGCACGAGCACCTTGAAAACAATGCTGTGATTACTCGAAGCCAACATGGATTTGTCAAGAACAAGTCCTGCCAGGCAAATCTGATCTCATTTTTTGATCAAGTAACCTCCCTTGTGGACCGTGGGAATGCTGTAGACATCATATACCTCGACTTCAGCAAAGCTTTCGACAAAGTGCCCCATGATATCCTGATGAGCAACGAAGTGGGCTAGATGAAACCACGATCCGGTGGATCTACAGTTGGCTACAGAATCGGACTCAAAGAGTGTTTCTCAATGGGACCTTCTCAAACTGGGGAGAGGTAACGAGCGGGGTACCGCAGGGCTCAGTCCTGGGCCCAGCTCTCTTCAACATTGTTATGAATGACTTGGAGGAGGAGGTGCAGGGAATGCTGATCAAATTTGCAGATGACACAAAATGGGGTGGGATAGCTAATACTTTGGAAGACAGAAACAAAATTCAAAGTGATCTAGATAGACTGGAGGGCTGGGCGGAAAACAACAGAATGACATTTAATAGGGATCAATGCCAAGTTCTGCACCTAGGAAAAAGAAACCAAATGCACAGTTACAAGATGGGGGATACGTGGCTCAACAACACTACAAGCGAGAAAGATCTTGGAATGGTTGTCGATCACAAGCTGAATATGAGGCAACAATGTGATGTGGCTGCAAAAAAGGCAAATGCTCTTTTGGGAGGCATTAATAGAAGCATAGCTTCCAAATCCCAGGAAGTACTAGTTCCCCTCTACTCAGCACTGGTTAGGCCTCATCTGGAGTACTGTGTCCAGTTCTGGGCATCACATTTTAAGAAGGATGCAGACAAGCTGGAGAGGGTTCAGAGGACGGCAACAAAGATGATCAAGGGACTGGAAGCAAAGCCTTACGAGTTGAGACTGAAAGAACTGGGCATGTTTAGCCTTGAGAAGAGAAGACTGAGGGGAGATAGGATAGCGCTCTTCAAGTCCTTGAAAGGCTGTCCCAGAGAGGAAGGCCAGGATCTCTTCTTGATCATCCCAGAGTGCAGGACACGGAATCATGGGCTCGAGTTACAGGAAGCCAGATTCCGGCTGAACATCAGGAAAAACCTGCTGACTGTCAGAGCAATATGACAATGGAACCCATTCCCTCGGGAGGCGGTGGGCTCACTGGAGGCCTTCAAGACAAGGCTGGACAGCCATCTGTCAGGGGTGCTCTGACTTGGATTCCTGCACTGAGCAGGGGGTTGGACTCGATGGCCTTGTAGGCCCCTTCCAACCCTACTATTCTATGAGATTCAGGACAGATAATAGGAAGGACTTCTTCAGACAGCGCATAGTTAAACCATGGAATTCACTTCTACAAGATGTAGTTACGGGCACCACTTTGGATGGCTTTAAAAGGGGGTTGGACAAATTCCTGGAGGAGAAGGAGGCTATCAGTGGCTACTAGTTCTGATGGCTATGTGCTACCTCCGCTATCAGTAGCAGTCTGCCTATGTACACCAGTTGCTGGGGAACATGGGTGGGAGGGTGCTGTTGTGCTCCTGTCCTGTTCATGGGTTTCCCATGGGCAGCTGGCCAGCCACTGTCTGAACAGGATGCTGGACTAGATGGACCCTTGCTCTGCTCCAGCAGGGCTCTTCTCATGTTCTTCTGTTCTTAACCAAGGTTCTGCTTCTTACATTGGCCCCACACATGTCTCTCGGAAGTCCCCAGCAAGCCCTGCAGGCCTGTCCCAGTTTTGCTCCCCAGCTACTGGTCATTGAGAGATAGACTGCTTCTGATGTGGAGGTTCCATTTAGCTAATAGCCATTGATAGAGTGGTCCTCCTCCTTCTGTTTGTCTAATTGTATGTTCCCGCCCAAATGCTAAGATCGTCTTCAGAGGCCCGTCTCTGAGTGCCACCATCTGCAATGGTGTGACGGGTGGTTACCAGGGAAAAAGCCTTCTGTGTGGTGGCTCCCCATCTGTGGAATGCCATCCCCAAGGAAGTCCATCTGGTGTCTTAATTGTATACATTTAGATGCCATCTTTCTTTCTCAGTCGGCATTTAAGGCACAATCCCAGGCATGTTGAGACAGAAAAAGTCCTATAACTCCCATGCTGACTGGGGAATGTTGGTTGTGGTAGGACTTTTTTGTCTAAACAGGCATAGGATTGTAGAGTTGTTTTCTGCCTAAACATGCATAGGATTGTAGGATTTTTTCTGTCTAAACTTGTATAGGATTGTGCCTTTAATCTTTAATCAGTTGCTCTGATTATGAGTTTTACTGCTGGCTCCTGAATGGTTTTAATATTTGATTGATTGATTGATTGATTGATTGATTGATTAGCTGCCCATCTGGCCAGCTACCCAGCCACTCTAGGCAGCGTACAATACAAATAACAACACAAAATACAACAAATTTTTAGAATCAACTGAACAAAATAGCATTGCTCTAAAAACAGTTACACACCCCATATCCCCCCCCCTCCAAACAGCCAGGTTTTCAAAGCCCAGCAGAAGCTCATCCAAGAGGGGGCATGCCAGAGGTCACTAGGGAGGGAATTCCATAGAGTGGGGCTACCACAGAAAAGACTCTCTCCTCAGTCCTCACCAGCCTAGCTATCCTGGCTGATGGGACGGACAGAAGGCCATCCGAGGCGGATCTCGTTGAGAAGCGTCCCTCGTGTTGTTGGAGGCGCTCCTTAAGATAGACTAGGCTGGAACCATATAAGGTTTTAAAGTTCAATGCCAGCACCTTGAATTGGGCCCAAAAAACAACTGGTGACAAGTGCAGCTCCTTCAGCACTGGAGTGATGTGATCTCACAGGCGGCTGCTTTAATCAGTGGTTTCGCTCCTACTTGGAGGGTCGGCTCCAGAAGGTGGTGCTTGGGGAACACTGCTCACCCCATGGATCCTCCAATATGGGGTTCCACAGGAGTCGGTTTTGTCCCCCATGCAGTTCAACATCTACATGAAACCACTGAGTGTGGTCATCTGGAGGTTTGGATTGCGTTGTCATCAGTGCACTGATAACATGCAGCTCTGTTTCTCCTTCTCATCTTCTTCAGGTGAGGCTGTGGATGTGCTGAATCAGTGCCTGGCTGCGGCAATGGACTGGATGAGGGCTAATAAACTGAAGCTCAATCCAGACAAGACTGAGATGCTGTTGGTGGGTGGTTCTGCTGACCGGATGGAGGGTGTTCAACCTGTTGTGGATGGGGTTGCCCTCCCCCTGAAGGAGCAGGCCCGTAGCTGGGGGTCCTCCTGGAGCCATCTATGTCATTGAGGCTCAGGTGGCCTCAGTGGCACGGAGCGCCTTCTACCAACTTTGGTTCGTGGCCCTATCTGGACAGGGATAACCTGGCTTCAGTTGTCTATGCTCTGGTAATCTCCAAACTAGACTACTGCAATGCACTCTACATGGGGCTGCCTTTGAAGATGGTGCAAAAGCTGCAGGTCCTGCAAAATGCGGCGGCCAGATTGATAATGGGGACCAGAAGGTCCAAACATATAAGACCGATTCTGGCCCGCCTGCACTGGCTGCCTGTATGTTTCTGAGCCCGATTCAAGGTGCTGGTTTAAACCTCTAAAGCCTTACACAGCTTGGGACCACAATACCTGATGGAGCGCCTCTCCCAACATGGACCTACCCGTATGCTATGCTCAACATCTAAGGCCCTCCTCTGGCTGCCTACTCCGAGGGAAGCTCAGAAGACGGCGACAAGGGAGAGGGCCTTCTCTATGGTGGCCCCCAAATTCTGGAATGATCTCCCCAGCGAGGCCCGCCTCGCACCAACTCTGTTATCTTTTCAGCACCAGGTTAAGACCTTTCTCTTCTCCCAGGCATTTGGCAGCATATGACAAGTTTTAATCGATCCTAGAATGTGTTATGGTTATGGTTGTTTGCTTGAGATTGCTTGCTGTAGTTGTTCTAGATATATGTTCTTGTATATTGTTCTGTTCGTGGCTTTTAAAATCTGTATATTGTATTTTTAAATGTTTTGATCTTTGAAAACTGCCCAGAGAACTTTAGCTATTGGGCGGTATAGAAATATAATCAATCGATCGATCAATCAATCAGGCAGGCTGCCTCATTCTGCACCAGCTGCAACTTCCAAACTGTCTTCAAGGGTAACCCCACATACAGCGCATTTAAGTAGTTTAGGAGAGAGGAGACCAGGGCATGAACTACGGATGGGAGTAGATGGTCGGGAAGGAAGGGGTGCAGCCGCTGTATCAGATGGAGTTGGAACAGCGCTGTCCGGCTCACAGCTGACACCTGAGCCTCCAGGGACAGCTGGGAGTCTAAAATGACCCCCAGACTGAGGACCTGGTCTTTCAGGGGCAGCTGCACTCCACCAAACACCAGGTCAATCTCCCCCAACGTCCACTTGTCTCCCACAAAAAGTACTTTGGTTTTCTCAGGGTTCAGTTTCAGCTTAGTCCTCCTTTCCATCCAGCCACTCAGCAGCTCCAGACACTTCCACAGCGTTTCTACAGCCAACCTTGGCGAGGATTTAAATGAGAGGCAGAGCTGCGTGTCATCCACATTTTGGTGACACTGCTGCACCCCAAACCTCCTCATGACAGCCCCCAGCTGCTTCACATACTGTAGATGTTAAATAACACCAGGGAGAGAACAGAACCCTGTGGCACCCCGCATGTGAGCAGCCAAGGGTCTGAAGTCTCCTCCCCCAGAGCTACCCTCTGGTACCTGCCAGAGAGGAAGGAACGGAACCACCATAATGCGGTGTCCCCTGTGCCCAACCCCTCCAGGCGGTCCAAGAGGATACCATGGTCGACGGTATCAAAAGCCGCTGAAAGATCGAGGAGAACAAGGAAGGAGCATTCGCCCCTATCCAGAGCCCTCCCCCTATCATCCATCAAGGTGACCAAGGCTGTTTCTGTCCCATGCCCAGGCCTGAAGCCCGACTGAAATGGATCCAGACAATTGGCTTCTTCCAAGTGTGCCTGCATCTGCTGCAACGCCGTCACCCGCTCAATCCCCTTGCCCCAAAACGGCAGATTCGAGACTGGGCTAAAGTTGTTCAAGTCTTGGGGATCCAAGGAGGGCTTCTTGAACAGCGGTCTTATCACAGCCTCCTTGAGGGCTGATGGCATCACTCCCTCCTCGAGGGAGGCGTTCACCACCATCTTGATCCCCTCCCAGAGTCTCTCCTTGCAGCTCATAATGAGCCAAGATGGGCAAGGATTGAGTAAGCAGGTGGTCAGCTCATTCAAAGATGTTTGAATGTTTATATTGTATTAGTTAGTTAGTCAGTTAGTTACTTAGTTAGTTCATTTCTAATCCACCCAATAACTAATGTTCTCTGGACCGCTTACAACCAGTATTACTTTGATACTTTTATTGTTGTATTTTTTGTTTGGTTATGTTGCTGTTGTTGTTGTTTGGCCTTTTGTGATTGTAAACTGTCCGAAGGGTATTTTCCAGTTGGATTTCCATATGCAAATCTAACAAATTGATACAAAAGAATCCCCTTTTAATGCTGTTTAATCTGGTTACTGTCACCACCTCATGTAGCAGTGAGTTCCACAGATGTCTCCAATGTGCTGCAGCTGAGTCTGAAAGGGGTAGGGATGTACGAAATGACTTACCTGTTTCATTTCATGACATCTGCGGTGGGGGGGAGGCGCTCCGTCCCTCCCCCTGAAATCCTCGCTGGCCAGCTCCGCTCCACAGCAACTCCGCGACTACAGCGGCCGCCATTTGCATTCCCTTTTTTTCCCGCAATAGGCTACGTAAATATTTATGTAGCCTATCACAACCTCTGCAGGGATGCAAATGGCGTTCCTGCGTTAGCTGTGATAGGCTACGTAAGAATTTACGTAGCCTATCATGGCAAAAAATCGTGAAGCAAATGGCGGCTGCAGATGCAGCCGCCATTCGCAAAGCAGCGCAAACGGCACCAGGTAGGTGCTCCGTTTCACATGCCTTTTGCGGGGTGGGGGGGCAGGGGGCTTCATTCTGCCACGGATTTCGGGGGGCTGCATGCACTGGCATTCGGCCTCACTGAGATCCATGGCGGGATCCCTAGAAAGGGGCTCTGGAAGCTGCAGCTTTTAAGTCTCAGTCCTAGCAAGGAAAGCTGCTGGAACGACATCTTAGTTCAGCCCCCCACCCCGTGCAACCTAATTGAAGGGTAATACTGTGCCTGCCTTCTGATTCTGCTCAACAGATTGTCCCCATAGTTTGCCCCAATGACTGAGCCCCTCCATGGCAGATCATGCATTGAGGAGGGAGTTGCTCTAGATTGCCTCCAAGGTCCTTCCCAACTTTAAAAATTCTATGATTCGGAGCATGTTTATTCCTAAATAAGTCCCACTGAGTTCAAAGAGTCTTACTCCCAAGCGACCTTGCATAGGCTTTTAGCGTTTGAGGTTTTCCTGGCATTTGTGGGATGCATCAAGAAAGGTTTGCTTGGAAAGAACAGAAGCTTGGGGGGGGGGGCTTGGTTGCTTTTCTCCCCTATCCTCTATTTTTGCCCATCGAACTCCATTAGCAAGCCAATTATTTGCTGTCTTTCCCCCCTTTTCATTCCTAAATTGTGGGACGGTGTGGGGTAAAGTGAAAGCCCTGGCAAGACAATTTAGTGCACAATTATCTCTTCATTTCTGGGCTGATGGGCAGCTCTCAAATTGAGCCAGATGTTCTTCAAACTCCATTTGCCACTTATCCAAGGAGAGAACATGTTGGAAGCCTTTGACTGATGCTTTCCAAGTTTTGAATGAAACATTATGATTTAGGGAGAAAAATAAAATGGAGTGGGAAAGTTGAGTAAGATGTAGGACCGAAACTCTTAATGTTTTCTGCAAACGTTTTTGGCACCGCTGAAAAACACTTCCCTTTGAAAATTATTTTTCAGGACTGCTGGCAGAAATGTTCACATCCTCATTTAAATCTCCTTGCTTTGCCTTCAGTAATGTCGCCACGCCACCAAATCTGATTGGCTATGAAGCATTGTGTCCTGCTTACACCAGTCGCTGGCGAACATGGGCAGGACTCCTGTCCTGCTTGCGGGTTTCCCATGGGCAGCTGGTTGGCCTCTGTGTGAACGGAATGCTGGTCTGTTCTTAACAGCAAGAAGCCTTTCACAATGTGATCCCTGATCAGGAAGGTTCACCCACATGATTCATCGAGGAAGTTGGGCAAAATCAGTGAGCATGAAGCAAGAGAAGGTGGGGAAACAATGGTGCTGAACAGCATCAAAGCAGGGGGGAGGTAAATATTCCCACAATCTAAGCATTTGGGGGAGTAGTTTTTTACACACTCCCTCAAAACTGCTAATTTTGATCCAAAAATCAAAAGTTGAAAATATTCAACGGATCCCTAGTTATATTGCTTTTGGGTTGGTTGGATGCGATCTAATCATTTTGAAGAATTCAAAAGCTTGCATGTTTTGTCACATCTGTTTGGCCTAACCTATATGTTATCATTGTCATCATCATTTTTATACCTCCCAATAGCTGAAGCTCTCTGGGCAGTTCACAACAATTACCTTAATATGGATTTTGGCATTTGTCTTAGGGCCAAAATGGCTACCTTTGGGGGGGTTTTATAACTTGAAGAATACCAAATTTAGCCATTCAGCAGTAGAATCTTACTTAGGGATGGGGAAACACATGATGTTTGAGGTCGTTGATGTTCTCTGAATTCTTCCTCAAAGCTTGTTTCATTTTTTTTAATCGGGGAAAAATATGAATTTTTTTCCCATCAAAAATGCGCATTTCCCCACATAGGTGAAAGCATGAAAATGCAGATGGGGAGGGAGTTGCACATTTGTACGAGTGAACATGCTTGGAAGTGTGGACTTGTGCATATGTACAGTTTTGAACGCAAACAAACGCACGTTCAGGGAAATTTGCAAACCTTCCTGAGAACTGCGTTCTTGCTTGTGTTCGTGTTTGGAATCGCGAAGGGGACATGTTCTCATGATTTGTGAACAGGAACCAAATTCTTGCACCTCCCTAATCCTGCACTGGAGAAAGAGGATTTTATCCCACCTGAAACTGGAAATTCATTCTCTGAGGGTACATCCCCTCCAGCTAATAGTTAAAGCTACCTAGTTGAGCTTCTACTGATTTTTTTTTTTTTTACCTAATGCACCACCTAAAATTATTAGCTCTGTGCACAAATTGCATCTCAAAATTCTCCAGCCTATATGTGGGAAGAGGAATAAGGGGGACAATTTCACCGAATTTCTCCTCAAGGAGGAAAAATTCTCCAACGGTTTCTCACAGATAGGGCTCACTATTGGAAGGGGTTGTAGCACGGGTTCTTTCTTTTTTCCTAAGGGTTTCTGGTTTATTGCCTTGTTTCTGTAAGCAGCAACAGCAGCAACTGTGTTGAGGCTTCCACTTTTTTGAAGCAGAATTTTGAATTTCTTTTGGGTTTTGAACTTACCTAATCCCTGCAAGGTGGCTGAGAGTGCTGTGTGTGTTTTCTCTCTCTATTGCACATCTTTCCACTGCTCTGCAGCCTCCCAGGCCACCTGCACTTGAAAAAGCCCCATGGGAGGAATGGCCTCCTGACGTCTTCCTCATGACAGCTTTAACTGAACTGTGGGAAGCCAAGGAGGCTGCAGGCTGCCACAGAGATTGTTGTACGAATACAGGCAGGACCCTCACGCACACTCCTCAGCCACCTCTTAAGTAAGGTAAGGACAAGAACTCTGAACCCAGCCCATGAGAATTTCTCCGAAATTTCTCCTCCTTTGAATTTCTTTTCGAAAGCAATTTCTTTTCTACCAAATTGGATGAGAATGGTCAGAAAAAATGTGGGATAAATTTTCAGCACAGCACTAAACATTATCTCCAGCCTTGCTGGTATAAAAATGGTCTAGTTTCTCTGTACTCCTGTTTTCTGCCTACCAAGGAACCTGGGCGTTTCGTCTGAGGATGGAGGCCGGCTTCACAGTGGCCCATTCTTGACCTATTTCTAGAACAGCCTCCCCAGCCTGGTGAACTCCAGATATGTTGGACTGTAATTCCTATCATCCCCAGCCACTGGCAAAGATGGGAGTTGCAGTGTGTTATACATTGACATACTGCACTTGCCCTCAAGAATCTTCACCTAATTTTCAAGCAAAATCTCCCCTCCTATAGCCAAAGCCCGTGAGATCTGGTCCAGTTCTCTGTGGCAGCAGAGAACAATTTTTTTGCCATTTTCTGTGTGACGGCTTCTCCGGCATTTGAAGAGTTTCCTTTCTGATTGCCCTTTCTCAGCATCTGTGGATGCGTGCGTCCATACACGCACAACTCTGTGACTGCATGTGAAGCTGTAAACAGTTCCCTTATTCAAATCAGATGGAAATCATCTGCTTGGCATTCCTTTTCGACACTGAAGCTTAAATTAGGCAGAGGTTTTTTGCTCCCCTGACTCCATCCTGCCTTCCGTACCTGTCTTTGTCTTTCTGCCCTGCTCCTCTTTGCATTCAAGTCAGACATCTGAAGAGCCCCCCACCAGCAACTTAAAAGGTAAAGGTGTCCCCAACCAGTCGTGTCCGACTCTAGGGTGCGGTGCTCATCCCCGTTTCTAAGCCGAAGAGCCAGCGCTATCCGAAAACACTTTCGTGGTCATGTGGCCGGCATGACTGAACACTGAGGTGCACGGAACGCTGTTACCTTTCCCGCCGAAGCGGTACCTATTTATCTACTTGCAATTTCTTGCTTTCGAACTGCTAGGTTGGCAGGAGCTGGGACTGAAGACGGGAGCTCACTCGAGTCTCGAACTGCTGACCTGCCGACCTTCCAGTCTGCAGTTCAGCGTCTTAACCACTAAGCCACTGCGGCCCCGCACCAGCAACTTGGGCTCGTGCAAAAAACGGCAAGCACAAAATGACTTTGGGGTCCTGGGGATCAATGGAGGCAGCTTCTCTGAACTTCTGGCTAGCTATGGATGCAGAAGGCCCGTGCTCAGATAGCAGGTAAGTTCAAGTCGGGCCATGAAGCTTCCCTCTTGACACCCTGCAGATCATTACCAACCACCAGAGCAGTCTAGAGTCGGCAATCATGGAGGAATTGATGTTTCTTTCCTGTCTCAAACTGAAACCAAGCTCAGACCCCAAAATCCCCTTTGATGCCAAATGTTCTCCAGATAGTCAGACATTTGCCTGGGACGGTCTACCCTCAGCATAATATATGCCTCTCCTGACGTGAACTTACTGGTACACTATGATCAACATCTGAGGCCTTCCTCCAAAGGAGGCTTGGAAGGTGGCAACAAGGGAGAGAGCCTTCTCAGTGGTGGCCCCTCAGCTATGGATGGAATGAGCTCCCCACTGAGGCCTGCCTGGCACTGACACTGTCATCTTCTTGGTGCCAGGTTAAGACTGCCCTCTACTCCCAGGCTTTTAATGGCATGTGATGGCACTTACGTCAGCTGTCTTGAACAGGTCTGTTATTGATATTGTTTATTGAAATGGTTTTTAGCTGTTCAGTTGTTTTAAGTTTTGCACATTAAAATTTTTTAGACTATGTCTTATCATGATGTTCTATTATGCAACGTTGTGTAATGCTGTTGTTTGTAGTTTGGGTTGAATTGTTGCAAACTGCCCAGAGAGCTTCAGCTACCGGGTGGTATAGAAATGAAATAAATAATAATACTAATAACTGAAAGAGCCAGCGTGGTGTAGTGGCAAGAGTGTTGGACTGGGAGCCGGGAGATCCGGGTTCTAGTCCCCACTTGGCCATGGAAGCTCACTGGGTGACTTTGGGCCAGTCACAGACTCTCAGCCCAGCCTACCCCACAGGGTTGTTGTTGTGAGGATAAGATGGAGAGGAGGAGGAGAATGTAAGCCACCTTGGGTTCCTTAAGGAGGAAAAACGGTGGGATATTAATGTAATAAATAAATAAATAAATTCCAGTTGGATTACTGCAATGTGTTGTGCATGGGGCTGCCCTTGAAGACAACCCATCAGCTTCAGCTATTGCAGAATGTGGCAGCCAGAATGGCCACAGGTACAACCACATTACACCCGTCGTGAAGGGACTGCACTGACACTGGCTGCCTATTTGCTTCTAAGCCCAGTTCAAGGTGCTGGTGCGTCCCTTTAAACCCTTAAACAGCTTGGGATCACCTCTCCCTATACCAGCCTGTCCATAATGTCTTAATAGCAGCACACAAGTACAGAATTCCCTCTCTGTGGACATGCGACAGATGCCCATGCTGCAATTATTTTGGTGTCAGCTGAAACCCTTTTTGTCAGTGCCAGCTCCAGGGTTTTGGACAAGACTTTCTGCTAGAAGTGTCACTGGAATCTGTTGTGTGTGGGGGGGGGGGGTGAGCTCACAGGACTTTCATCAGCTCAGCCCCTGGGACTTCGACTCATTTCCCTGCGAGCTGGGCCAGCTTGATCTTCCTTGAGTCAGGACAGCTTGCAGATTTCCCCTATTCGTTTGTTTTTATTTATGTAAATAGAAATGTGCACAAAATTTGCAAACGTAATCTGCATAAATTACGCACATTGCACCCCACAGTTTGTGCATATTTCTGTTTACATAAATAGAAATAAAAACCTGAATATGTTCCCAGATTTCAGGAAAAGCCCCGCAGCTCAGCCCACTAATGCAAGCTGAGTCAAGTGCTTGCCAGGAGTCTGTTGGGCCCCAAAAGGGCCGGATTCCACAGCGATGGGCTTCCCTACTTTCTCCTCATTGCTCCCACTTGCTTGCTTGACAGGCAGAGAGCTGCTTAGCGCAGTGCAGTGGCATCTACTGCTTCTCCTCCTTCTCACCACTGCCATTGTCTGGGCCAGAGCTGAGTGCGTCTTATTTAACATGACGTGTCCTGGGCCCCTCAGTCTGCCAAGCTGGTGGTGCAGCACATAGGACTGCCAGGGCGCTGGCCCCATCTCCCCCCCAGCGCCTTACACCCATTGACATGATTGGCAAATGTGGAGCCCTACAGCGCTATCCTTGGCTACCCCGGCTCCATCCCCATGATGCGAGGAAGGGGATATTGTTGGGGATGGCCAGCAGGCCACTTGACCTGTTGCCACGGAGGGAATGAAGCAACCATGAATGCATCCAGGCCAGCTTATTTGGGGTTCGTATGGCCACTCTGCAGTTGTGAGCTCGGAGAATCCATCAGAGTCTATACTAGCTTAGAGCCAGACTACCCATGAGATTAAGCATGCTCAGTGCCAGCTCTAAATTTTGAGGGCCCTTGGGCAAGTACCCTCAGTGGGCCCCCTCCCTCAGTAGGGAGTAGAGAATCTACCTTCTCACCACCATTGTCACCTGCTCCTCAACCTCTTTCTCGTCATCACAACCACTTGCTTGCTAGACAGGCGGAGAGCCTTGGAGCACGGAGGCCCTGGTGGCACCTCCTGCTTCTCCTTCTCACCATCTCCGTTGCCCAGGCCAGAGCAAGAGGCAGGCGAACAAGCCGGCTGGAATGAGGAAGAGGAGAAGAAGCAACTCCAGAGGCTCTTGTCAGTGGGCCCCTGCTGGGGTGAGGGCCCTCGGCAGGTGCCTGACCATGCCGAGCCTTGACAGCACCCCTGATTTTGTTTATCCAGGCATTTCAATTGGCTGATTCTTTCTGCTTTGTTGCCTTCTTGGGTTTATTATGATTATCGGTTTGGCCTGTTTTTTATTGTTTAAATGATATTTTATACCACCCTGGTGTCTGCCAGAATGGGCAGTTCTAAAATCTTCAAATAAATGCATAAGAAGCATGCGCGCGCATGCACAATTTATGGCTGCGATACTATATGCCCTCACACATCTGGGTGAACAGGCTGCACCACTGCAAAAGCCCTCCTCCGTCCCAATCCAACAACTTTTACAAACTGCAGGCTGGGGAATCCCACATATCCAGTGCTTTTTTCTCTCCTTTCTGGGTGTGTGTTCTGCTTAACATGCAGCCTGAGGATAAGTTCTGGGGGACCTAAGCTTGCAACTTAGAAATCATACACAACATGGGAAGGGATCTCAGAAAAGCTCCCTGGAGGACTTTAGCAGAAGGAACCAAGGGAGGAATTCCTGGCTAAGTCCTCAAGGGGTCTTTTCAGAAATCACAAGGAGCCAGAGAGGCTACAGAGCACAGGAGTGTGGGACTTCAGTCGAAAAAGAAAGAGCGCACGCATGCACACGCACACACTCAGCCACCTTGTTGCCGCAAGGGAAGCCCTGGAGCCCTGCACACTGAGAAATGCCTCCAAAATTCTCACCCCTTAACTCAATTGGCAGATGTGACTTCTTTCGCCCCTCCCAGAAACGCATGGTCAAAAATAAATAAATAGAGAAAATTCACACAGCACTAGTTGAAATCCATGTTGTATGTTTTGTCCCAGGTCTCCATCCTGTCAAGTTCGCCTTGAATCTTGCCTCTGTCTTCTAAGGTTTTGGCTGCCGCTCCCCGTTTGGTGTCACCTGCAGATTTCATGGGCATCTCCTCTGCCCCGTTGGACTCCACTGTTACAGCAGGGCATCGAGAAGATGTTTGGACAGCTCCATGTAACCATGTCTGTATTGGATCCTTGCCCCTTGTGGCATATTAAATCTGGCAGCAAGGGAACAAAAGGCTGGGCCAAAGAGGTGATGAATGCCTCCTTGCGAGAGGGAGTGGTCCCTCGCTGCCTGAAAGAGGCAGCAGACCCGGAGGATCTTAAGAACTTTAGGCCGGTGGCAAATGTTCCTTTCCTGGGCAAGGGCCTTGAGGTCCTTTCTGGGGCACCCTAAAGGGTTCCCCCTCTGTTGTTCTCATCTGCCCTCAGACCATCCCTGGAATGCTGGCGCTGGGATCTCGGAAGCTAAGCAGGGTCAGCCCTGGTTAGTACTTGGATGGGAGACCGCCTGGGAATCAGGCTTCCTGCACTGAGCAGGGGTTGGACTTGATGGTCTTGCAGGCCCCTTCCAACCCTAGGATTCTAGGATACCCCTCCAGTAATGCTGCTTGCCTGATCTCATCTGATCTCGGAAGCTAAGCAGGATCAGCCCTGGTTGGTACTTGGATGGGAGACTGCCTGGGAATCAGGCTTCCTGCATTGAGCAGGGGGTTGGGCTCGATGGTCTTGCAGGCCCCTTCCAACCCTAGGATTCTATGAGATGAGGTCTGTGAGAAGACACTCCAGGCCAGGGAGTCTAGCTTCTCGCCAGCTGCTCTTGCTCTCCTCCTCTTCCTCATCACTGCTCCCACTTGCTTGCTTGGCAGGTAGAGAACCAGGGAGCAAGGAGGCCGTGGCATCTCCCGCTCATTCTCACCACCACCATTATCTGACCCAGGCCAAGAGGCAGGTTTCAATGCTGAAGAGGAGGAGCAAGCCCAGAGGGCTCTTGTCAGTGGGCCCCTGCTGGGGTGTGGCCCCCTGGCAAGCGCCCAACCGTGCCTACCCTTGACACCAGCCCTCTGCTCAGCACAGCCCTGATTCTGAACTTTTGTAGCTGCTTCTTCTGCCTATTCTAGTGCAGAGCTTCATGCTAGTATATGGTTAATGTTACTAGGCTACAGACATGTGTTGTTAGGAAGCGTTGTATTGTAATGGGCAGAGCGTCAGACTTGCACTGCGGAGACTTGGGTTCAAATCCTCACCTAGGTAATGAGCTCAGGGACATGGGTTTGGGCCAGCCACCATCTCTCTGCCTAGCCAGTGTGGTCTAATGCTTGGAATGTTGGACTGGGAGTCGGGAGGTCCGGGTTCTGGTCCCCACTCGGCCATGAAGCTCACTGGGTGACTTAGGGCCAGTCACTGACGCTCAGTTTAAGTACCTCACAGGGTTGTTGTGAGGTTAAAATGGAAAGGAGGAGCATCATGTAGGCAGCCTTAGGTTCCTTTGAAGAAAGGCAGGATATCAGTGTAAGAAATAATAATGAAATAACCTCCCAAGTGGGGTTGGTGCAGGATAAAATGGGAGGGGCATGTATAGTGCCCTGAGCTCCATGGAAATATTTGTGGGATTAAGTATAAATAGGTTTAGGGCAACCTTCCCCAATGTGGCCCCGTCCAGATGATTGGGCCTACACCTTCCATCAGCCACAGCCAGCAGGGTCGATGTTCAGGGATGATAGGGTCCAAAACACCTGGAGGGCACAGGTTTGGGGAAGGTCTGTTTTAGGGGATGGGAGTTTTTTGAGACTGCTAGCCCAGGGCTGAGCACTCGGTAGCATCCCGTCGGCTACTTCCAGGCAATCGATGGATTCTCTTCTTGTTACGGGTGAGCGAGTATCAAACTACCCCTTCCAGGCTGGAATCAAACACGCTGCAAAAGGCCAAGCATTGACCTTTTTAAGACAATAGGAATGCCAATAAACACAGGAATACTAACAAGCTCAGGCAAGACCTGCGTTCACAATGAGCCGCGAGTCCTTTTTCGGCCACATGGCAAGGCCAAGAAGCCAATTGAGAGAGGGGGCAGAAACCATTGTCCTCTCTCCAAATGGGGCTCAGGGAGGGAACGGCACAGAAAATCCTTTTGCCCCAGATTGTAGCCACCAATTGCAGCCGCCAGATGGTAGCCATTACCCCTCCAAACCATTGAAATGGGAGGACTCCATTCACGAGAAGGGGGAAAACTTGTGCCGAACGTGCCCCACCAGTTTCATACCAGCCCTCTTCCTGATTTGCATTCTGTGGTCATAGCTAATATTATGTAATATTTGATGCTTGTCAGATTTTTCAAGGCCAATAAGCTCTTGGATGTCCTGTTTGTTTTTGCTCCAATGAGGTAGTGAGTAGCTGGATTGCATATAATGGACCAGCTTAAGAATCCTATCCTATCCATCAGCCTTGTCCAACACGGTGCCTTCAGATGTGTCTTGGACTTCAACTTCCATATGTAGAGGGTGCTAGGCCAGGCTGGAGACGTTTGCTATACATACTTACCTAGGAGTAAGTCCCATTGAACTCATTAGAACATGCATCTGAGTAGACAAATGTAGGATTGCACCAAAAAGGTTGCATTCCTAGCAGAATCCTTCCTCTGACCCTTCACTGAGATGGGTCACGGGGACCTGGCTGTTTTGGCCCCAGCTGTTTCCCCCAGTCCTCAGGAACAGCATATGGTTCTACCCTGATCTCTCCAATCTAGATATTCTAACAGCCTCCTCCAAAACTTTTTGAATGCTGTAGAATGCATTTTAAGAACATACAATCAAGAAGAACTATGCTGTATTAGACCAAGGGTCTATCTGGTCCAGCATTCTGTTCATTCAGTGGCCAATCAGCTGCCCATGGAAAACCCACAAGCAGGACATGAGTGCAACAGCACCCTCTTGCCCATGTTCCCCAGCAACTGCTGTACATAGGCACACTGCCTCTGACCCTGGAAGTGGCATATAGTCATCAGAGCTAGTAGCCATTGATGGCCTTCTCCTCCAGGAATTTGTCCAACCCCCTTTTAAAGGGGGGGGGGGGTTGATGGCCATATTGATGACCATCACTGCATCCTGTGGTAGCGAATTCCGTAGTCTGACTCTGCGCTATGTGATGACAGTCCTTCCTTATATCTGTCCTGAATCTCCCACCAGTCAGATGACACAGATGACCCCATTGGATTCTAGTTTGATGGGGGTGGGGGAGATGTCTCCCTATCCACTTTCTCCACTCCATACATAATTTTGTAGACCTCTATCATGTCTCCCTCACTTGCTTTTTTTCTAAGCTAAACAATCCCAGCTGTTGTAACCTTTCCTCATATGGGAGATGCTCCACCCCTTGATCATCTTAGTTGCCCTTTTCTGCACATTTTCCAACTCTGCAATGGCCTAGGTGTGGTCACCTTTTCCAGTGCTACAATATCCTTTTTGAGATGCCATGACCAAAACTATACGCAGTATTCCAAGTGTGGTCACACCATAGATTTGTATAAGGCATGTTGTATTTGTATAATGATCTTGGCAGTTTTATTGTCAATTCCTTTTCTATATACCTTTTCTAATTATATTTTGAAGCCTTACATCATGTTCTTATAAAGGGGGGGTCAGATGGCACCCCCAACATGTTGAAAGAACCTGTGAGAGTGGTAGAGAAGTTACACGGGGGCCTCCATCACCATCCCACCTGCTGGCCACAACTTATACCACTTGAACCTTCCGATATGCACACCGTGATGAGCCTTTTAAAGCTCTGTGGTTTAATGGTTTTTAAAAGGAGTTCCCCAGCCGAGTGTGTTAGGATAAGTTTCCCAGGCAATCCTGTGTTCCTTCCATTAACATTTTTAAGCCTAGGAAAGTTATAGAGAAAACATCTATAAGTTATTCTTACCCAGCTGGCCCAAAAAAGAACCTTCATGTACAAAGGCAATCTGCTTCCAAGCACAGTATTATGAGGACAATCAGGAATCACCATCACTTTCATCCCCTGCTTGTAACCTCTCTGGAGGCATCTGGCTGGCCTCTCTTGGAAATAGGATGCTGGGATAGATGGACCTTTGGTGGGATCCATCAAAGCACCTATTACCCAGTATACACCAAAATGGAGTTAAGAAGCAGTGTACCTCTGTATTCCCGTTGCTGGCAGGCAAATAACAGGGGAGGCTATGGCCTTCTCACCTTGCTTGTGGGCTTCTCAGCTGCATCTGGCTGACTACTGATTGGAAACAGGAAGCTCATCTGCATGAACCTTTCAGTCCAATCCTGCAAAGCTCTGCTTACATCCTTAAAGTTGCATGTGATCTGGAGAGGCAAGAGCTGAAAGCTGACTCCGTGGATTTTACTCTCTTCAAACTGCAGCTTAAATACGTAAAGCAAAGAAACGCTTTGGCAAATAGGAGGAAGATGCAAAAGTATGTTAAGGAACCCAAACATTGTTGACAGATGAAAGGTGATGTTTGACAATGAGACGAAGACTGTTTTGAAAGTGAGTACTTGTTTGACTAGATGAGCAGCCTCTTATTAGCTTAGCCGTCTTCTGGCTCAGCTGTTTAAGGGGTGCTAATGCAAAGCAGAGGCTTTTGTCTCCTCCAAACAAATTGTGTATTTTCATGCATGCATAAACATGCAGGAGAATTTACCCTGAGGATACGATGGATTCTGCACAACCGATGGGAAAACGTAGGGATGCACGAAAGTCACTTACCCGCAGCTTTGATTCGCGGTGGCGGGGAGGCACTCCATCCCTCCCCCTGGAATCCTCCCTGGCTGGCTCTGCTCCGCGGCGGCTCCGCAGAGCCACCAGCCAGGGCCGTCCGCATACGGAGTTCCGGCCACGGCCAGCTGCTGCGGACGCAAATGGCGTTTGCACCGCTGCTCTTTCTGTGATAGGCTACGTAAGTATTTACTTAGCCTATCAAGGTAAAAGCAGCCACACAAATGGCGGCCACTACGCCATTTGCGTGGCTGCCTTTACCGTGATAGGCTACGTAAATACTTATGAATTACGTAGCCTATCACGGCAGCCTGGCAGGTCTGCCAAGAGACCAGCTGCCGTCGCCACCGCCAGAACATCCGCCCCAGGTAAGCTTCATCCCAGGGGGATTCCATGGGGTGGCGAGGGGTGGGAGGCTGTTCCACCACGGGTTTCAGGGGGCTGAATGCCTGTGCATTCGGCCTCACTGAAATCCGTGGCGGAATTCTCTGCCATCCCTAGGAAAACGTAGTGTGTATATGGGGGGCAGGGTTTAATCACAGGAAATTCTCAGGCAAATTTTGCTTGTGAACATTCATTAGATTTCAGAGTGAGCTCAGTCCTTCCTGCCCTTATACTGTGTTGGTATACCATTTCAAGCCATGGATTCTGTCGATGCTCTGTGCTGTAGCCTGGAATGCAGGGTTCTGCTATGGTCAGAATTTTAGCAGGAGTCAGGTTAGTTCAGGTTTCGGAAACAAGATAGGAAGAGATCAGCACTGTGGAAAGCTCCAAGTGAGGCTGGAGGCCAGACAGGGTTGCCTGTGTGTTGCTCCAGCAAGGAGCAGATCAAGACTGAGCCTTAAATAAGAGTTTGACAGCATATAGGCTGATTCGCTCTGCTTCCATGCTAACTAAGGCTTCCTCTCTTAAAGGAGCCTAATCTGTTTTAGCAGCCCCAAGCTGCAGCGATTTGGGAATGACTGTGGTATACAAGTGTTCTCATGGCCAGAGTTCTCAGAGTCCGAAGATGGCAAGGCAGCCTCCACCTAATGCAGGGGATCATACCCTGGGGTTTTTCTGGGGACCTGGGTCCTGGGGAGGTGGAATGCCTATCCGTGACCAAATCTTCTTCCTGAACTGTGCACTCTGGAGCCTTTTCTGATGTCAAGGATCAGGATCCTCTGAGGATGAGGTTTCATGGCCCTAGTCCATGGCAGTTGGCTTTGTGACTTTGTGATGTTGTCATATAAAAAGACGTAAAAAACTGTGCATTTGGTTTCAAAAAGAAACCAAATGCACAGTTACAAGATGGGGGATACGTGGCTCAACCACACTACAAGCGAGAAGGATCTTGGAACTGTTGTAGATCACAAGCTGAATATGAGCCAACAATGTGATGTGGCTGCAAAAAAGGCAAATGCTATTTTGGGCTGCATTAATAGATGCATAGCTTCCAAATCCCAGGAAGTACTAGTTCCCCTCTACTCAGCACTGGTTAGGCCTCATCTGGACTACTGTGTCCAGTTCTGGGTACCACACTTGAAGAAGGATGCAGACAAACTGGAGAGGGTTCAGAGGAGGGCAACAAAGATGATCAGGGAACTGGAAACAAAGCTCTATGAAGAGAGACTGAAAGAACTGGGCATGTTTAGCCTTGAGAAGAAAAGACTGAGGGGAGATAGGATAGCGCTCTTCAAGTACTTGAAAGTTTGTCACAGAGAAGAAGGCCAGGATCTCTTCTTGATCATCCCAGAGTGCAGGACACGGAAGAATGGGCTCAAGTGACAGGAAGCCAGATTCCGGCTGAACATCAGGAAAAACTTCCTGACTGTAAGAGCAATACGACAATGGAGCCAATTACCTGGGGAGGTGGTGGGCTCTCCCACACTGGAGGCATTCAAGACGAGGCTGGACAGCCACATGTCTGGCATGCTCTGACTTGGATTCCTGCATTGAGCAGGGGGCTGGACTCGATAGCCTGGTAGGCCCCTTCCAACCCTACTATTCTATGATTCTATGTAGCAAAATCTCTTTGATGACCTATTCATTTTGGCCCCATTGTGGTGCAGCAGGTGATATTAGACTCTGGACTTAATGGTTTTATGTGGGGGGTGGCTATTTTTGTGGTAATGCGCATGACTTCACTGAAGTCACATTGTGGAACATTGCAATTATTACATGGTCCCTGGTTGGCTGGAATCATTCATGGTAGGAAGACAGGCTGGAAGGGGAGCAAAAATTTGCTAGCATATCAAATTCATCTGAATGAGAGGTGGTATATCATATTGAGACACAAATCAGGAAGTCCATGGTTCAAAGCACAGATCTAAAGTGTGCTAGGTTCTGTGCAATATTTTAATACCATCCAAGGCCCCTCTGCTTGCTTAGAATTTTTAAAAGACAGAATCAATTGAAAAGTGGAGAAAAGAGGGGGGACATTCATTAGGGATGGATGAAAACTTCACCTAGATTCAATTTTGGCCTAAATTTGCCCCATTCGAACTCCCAAACTCAAACACAAATGCAAGCTCATTTTTTCTGGGGAAAAGCTCACATGGTCCTAACCTTGTGTTGGTGTTCAAAGAATGCACTTTTAAAAAAATATGCATTTTAAAAATGTCCGTTTTGGAACTGTACTCATTTTTACACTTTAGCCAACAGGAGGACGTGGGCAGCTTGGTGCGCAGTTTTAAAAATGTGCACCCAAATGCACACTTTTCCTGCTTGAACAACAATGAAAAGATTACCACCGAGCATGAAAATGGGACAAAGAGAGGTGAGGCAGAAAGGTGATGAGATTGAACTGATGCTCAAATCCCTAATATTCATTGGATATCAGGTTGTAACCAACTGAGAGAGCATCCTGTGTTTAAGATGAATTCTTCCCACTGTACTGTAGTGGCTAGACCATCCTTCCCCAATCTGGTAGGGAGATACCCCTCTTCAGCTACGAAGCTTACTGAGCGGTTTGGGGCCGGTTACTATCTCTCAGCCTAACCTCACCTCGTGGGGTTATTGTGAGGAGCAGTGGCTTGGAATCAGGGTATCAGAAGAATCATCAGACTTCACATTTGCCTGCCCATACAGAGGCCTTTCTTTGGCTACTCCCACTATCTGAGGCAAGGCAGTTCACTACCAGGGCATGGGACTTCTCAACAGTGGATGTGGAGTGTTCTCCCCAAGGAGTCTACTTTGATGTCATTTTGCTGCCAGGCAAAGACCTTTGTATTCTAGATCTGACCTGTGTTTACAGCAGCTATTACTTTGGGATTCGTTTTGTTTCCATTAATTGCTTTTACACCATGTTGTTAGTTAAGTGTGTGTGTGTGTGTGTGTGTGTGTGTGTGTGTTTTGAATTGCTTTTATTGTAATTTTGATTCCATGTAAGGATATAAGAATGTCAGAAGAGTACACTGGAGGCATCCAAGATGAGGCTGCTGGACAGCCATCTGTCAGGGATGCTCTGGCTTGGACTCCTGCATTGAGCAGGGGGCTGGACTCGATGGCCTTGTAGGCTCCTTCCAACCCTGCTATTCTATGATTCTATGATTCTATGCTGCATCTGACCTAACGTCCATCTAGTCCAGCATTCTGTTCACACAGTGGCCAACGAGCTGCTCCTGGGAAACCCAGAAGCAGGACAGGAGAGCAACAGCACCCTTCCACCCATGTTCCCCAGCAGCTGGTGTACAGAGGCTTACTGCCTCTGGTACTGGAGGTGGCACATAGACATCAGGACTAGTAGCCAATTGGTAGCCTTCTCCTTCTCCATGAATTTGTAACCCCCTTTTAAAGCCATCCAAGTCGGTGACCATCACTACATCTTGGAGAAGTGAATTCCACAGTTTAACTCTGTGCTGTGTGAAGACGTCCTTCCTTTTCTCTGTCCTGAATCTCCCACCCATCAGCTTCATGGGAGGACCCCTTTGGGTTCTAGTATTATGAGAGAGGGGGAAGAATATCTCCCTAACCATTTCCTCCATAGCATGCATAATGTTGTACACGTCTAGCATGTCTCCCCTTAAACACCTTTTTTCTAAGCTAAACAATGTAACTCCGCTTGGGGATTCCCCCCCCCCGCAAAATGGGGTATAAATTAATTAATTAAGATGGGGAGGATCATGTATGCTACCACAAGCTCCCTAGGGCTGGATAAAAAAATGTAAAAGAAATAAATTCCCAAATGTGCTCTACCATTAAGCAGAGTGGAGAAGTCATCTGTCCGATCAGCCTTGTAGGCCCCTTCCAACCCTGCTATTCTATGGTTCTATGGTTCTATGAAGTTGTCTTGGGTGGCAGATGTTGGTGGGGGGGGGGGTCAAGACTGGTGGTGATGTGTTGGAAGTGTCACCACACAGTCTGCCCTGTTAGTTAGCTCGCCTCGGGTGCAATGGAGTAAGATTCAACTGCCAGTCCGATCAGCTTCCATCCAATCTGTCCGATCAGCCACTCGGAAAGGGTGGGGGGCATCTTGTTGGAATTTGCTACCACAAGACGCACTGGTGGCCACCTCCAGCAGCAGAATGTCTTGGACCATCTCTGGCAAGTAAGGTTGGGGCAGGGAGGTATGAGGAAAATACTGAGAGTGCCTTGGACTGCAAGAAGATCAAACCAGTCCATCCTCCAGGAAATAAAGCCAGACTGCTCACTTGAGGGAAGGATATTAAAGGCAAAACTGAAGTACTTTGGCCACATCATGAGAAGACAGGACACCCTGGAGAAGATGCTGATGCCAGGGAAAGTGGAAGGCCAAAGGAAGAGGGGCTGACCCAGGGCAAGATGGATGGATGACGTTCTGGAGGTGATGGACTCGACCCTGGGGGAGCTGGGGGTGGCGACGGCCAGCAGGAAGCTTTGGCATGGGCTGGTCCATGAAGCCTCGAAAAGTCAGAAGCGGCTGACCGAATAAACAACAACAAAGGCCTCCACAGACCCACACCAGTCCATCTGCCCCAGTATTGTCAACACCGACCGGCAGCAATGGCTCTCCAGTTTCCACCCCCCAAATGCTAAGATGTTAACTTCCATTATTTGCTTCTCAGCACAAGGTATTGTGAGAGAATACTGACACTGCCTTCCCTGCGCTTGGTTCTAAGAGGCCCTTGATATCCTGTTGTATTCCTTTCCCACTGCTAATGCTAGATGCACGCCTGAGTCCACAGCTCTCACAAACATAGGATGTCGCAGGAGTCCAAGAGGGGGGTGGAGTCTGGTGGACCCCCCCAGCTCAGACTCCCGGACTCCCATCCATGGACCACTGCCACTTCCCTGCCACGTGTCAGCTCCCTGGTTGAGTTGGTGGGCAATCCTCAGGCACCTGACGAGCGGCATTGCCACCCGGCTCCTCAGCAAGCCACCATTTTGCGTAAAAATGGTGGCTCGTTGTTTTATGTAAATGGCAGCCATAAAGCAGCCAGTTACGCAAGATTACAGGTGTGAATAGACCATTCATGCCGGCAGCCTTGCGTAAATGGCCGCTTTACAGCTGTCATTTACATAAAACATCTTTTATGTAAAACAGCAAGCTGCCATTTTTACACAAAATGGCAGCTTGTTGAGGAGTCAGACAGCTCTGCGCTACTTGCCTGGCACCCACGGACCACCCGCCAGCTTGACCAGGGAGCCAAACGACGGTGGGCAAGTGGCGGAGGCCCAGAGAGCAGCGCATGAGGCAGGTGTGGGGTGGTTTGCCCATCCCTACACAAACAGCAGAAAGCTAACGTACATGTGCAACTGTGTTCAAGGATTTCTCCATGCTCCCTGTATGTGCAAAAGATTACTGGTGATTGGTCTGGGGGAGCCCAGGAGGCTAAATTTAGAAGGGGAAGTAAAAACTGAAAAAGCTGGAGGACCATTCCTTAAACCTCCCCCTTCACGTTCCCCGGAAATCTTGAGGACTACCAACATGCTCCTTTCTGATGAATGAAAGCAGGTAACCATACAAACAGAAGCCTGTTCTGTGCTGTGTCAAGCTAACATCTAACGTTTGAACTGAAGCAACACCCATGCAGACCTCAAGCGCGCGAACGCACGCACGCACGCACAGCTTGCAAAAACGTTCTGCTTCTGTGTATTTTTAAAGAGTTCCTTCTCTTCTCCCTGCGGCCTGGCTTCATGATCTCTAGGTCAAAATCAGCACATGGAATTGATTTCCTTCCCCCGCACCCGGCTCAACCGCTTTTCCCCTTCAGTACTTCGGTGTACTACTGATACAAATCTGGGGGATGGAAAATGTGGGGGGGGGGGTTCAAAATTCAGCTGAGGCAGAAGCAGTGTCTTCTGTCTGAAAGAGTTTCCATCAAAAGCAAGCCGGGTCTCTCTCGCTGGCTGTAAGGCACCCTTGGAATACTGATAACATCTGCAGCTCATCTGCTCCTTCCAGATCGTCTCTATTCCTCCCTCTGCCCAGCTGCAGTATGTCCTCTCTTACTTAGATGCAGAAGGTGGAATCGTTCAACTGGTCGCTGAACACATCCTCTCCTTGCCACTTCCAATAATGTTACTTGCCGTTCTTCAGACATAGCCATCCTTAAGGGAGCTACAAAGCCAGGCACTGGGGTGGGGGTGGTGGGGGGAGAGAATAACCAATATCAATCTTCCCTTCATTGGGAACACTTGGGCCATCTCTTTGCAAAGTGGTTATTTCCTTTGATCACACTTTCCCTCCGTCGCCCTTGCTCCAGCCCACCCCCGCCCCAGATCACAAGTGTGGGGATATATTTCAAGCCATATCTAATTTGAAACACAGAGTTACCAGGGTCATGGGATGAAAGGAAAGCATTAATCTCTGGCACTCCTGCAGGACCTCGATAAATTTCACCTCTTCAGTTGCTTTTGCTCACACAGACCTGAGGTTAGATTTTTTTATATTTTCTTGCAACACAACAACCAGGAGACGGATATATAAAAATGAGACATTTACAGGCGTGAACACTCAGCCTTTATTGCACATCCAACCACTGCCTCAAGGGCTCCGCAATAAATGACCTGTGAGTCACATCCCATGGCCTTTGAGCTTCTCCAGTTGGAGTGCCGGGTCTCTCCCATTTTCCCTCACCCACAACTCAAAACCAGAACATGCCATTAAAGACGATGCTTCCAAAATTCCCTTTCTCCAAATTTCTCCCTGGATTTCAGAGTACCAAATTACTAGGGATGGCAGAGAATTCCGCCACGGATCTCGGTGAGGCCAAATGCCAGTGCATTCGGCCCCCCGAATTCCGTGGCGGAACAGCCTCCCACCCCCCCTGCCCCCCCGCGGATCCCCCCCGGGATGAGACTTACCTGGGGCGGATCTTCTGGGCGGCGGCGGCTCCAGCGGTGGTGGCTGCGGCGGCTGGTCTTCCAACCAGCTGCCACCGCCGCCGCCATTTCCAGTCTTGAAAAAAAAAAAAAAAGACGTGATAGGCTACGTAAATCTTTACATAGCCAATCATGTCTGACTTAAAAAAAAAAAAAAAGCGCGTACGCAAATGGCGGCGGCTACGGTCGCCGCCATTTGCTTATTTTGGCCCATCTTAGTCTATGTAAATATTTACGTAGACTAAGATGGCGGAAATAAGGGGGAACGCAAATTATGGAAAATAAGGGGGAACGCAACTTATGGCGGCTCCGCGGAATCCCTGCGGAGCGAAGCCAGCCAGCCAGGATTCCGGGGGGAGGGACGGAGCGCCTCCCCCCCCAGCAGAACCTGGCAGAGCCAGGTAAGGCCAATTTCGGACATCCCTACAAATTACTCATTCTGGAATGATGTATTAGGAATTGCCAATTGTTCTGTTTGGTTTTTGAATTCTGAGTTTTGTACAGAGAGTAGAGGCTATACGTTATGCATTGCTGAATAAAGAGAATGGAACAGGGGAATTTTGCTCACCCCTTACTCACACAACCTAGACCATTATGAGGCTGCACTGTACTACTTCAGACTAAAGGTGGGGATCTCATCTTGGAATGCTCCTGCACACAGAAATCTAGCAGTTCAAGGGAGAGATTCATAGAATCATAGAATAGTAGGGTTGGAAGGGGCCTATAAGACCATCGAGTCCAGCCCCCTGCTCATTGCAGGAATCTAAGTCAGAGCATCCCTGACAGATGACTTCTCCACTCTGCTTAATGGTAGAGCACATTTGCTCAATGCAGGAGTCCAAGTCAGAGCATCCCTGACTTGTGGCTGTCCAGCCTCATCTTGAATGCTTCCAGTGTGGGAGAGCCCACCGCCTCCCCAGGTAATTGGTTCCATTGTTGCATTGCTCTAACAGTCAGGAGGTTTTTCCTGATGTTCAGCCGGAATCTGGCTTCCTGTCACTTGAGCCCATTCTTCTGTGTCCTGCACTCTGGGATGATCAAGAAGAGATCCTGGCCTTCCTCTCTGTGACCACCTTGCAAGTACTTGAAGAGCGCTATCCTATCTCCCCTCCATCTTCTCTTCTCAAGGCTAAACATGCCCAGTTCTTTCACTCTCTCCTCATAGGGCTTTGTTTCCCATCCCCTGATCATCTTTGTTGCCCTCCTCTGAACCCTCTCCAGCTTGTCTGCATCCTTCTTAAAGTGCGGTGCCCAGAACTGGACACAGTATTCCAGATGAGGCCTAACCAGTGCTGAGTAGAGGGGAACTAGTACTTCCTGGGATTTGGAAGCTATGCTTCTATTAATGCAGCCCAAAATAGCATTGGCCTTTTTTGCAGCCACATCACATGGTTGGCTCATATTCAGCTTGTGAGCCACCACAATTCCAAGATCCTTCTCGCTTGTGGTGTTGTTGAGCCATGTATTCCCCATCTTGTAACTGTGTATTTGGTTTCTTTTTCCTAGGTGCAGAACTTGGCATTTATCCCTATTAAATGTCATTCTGTTGTTTTCTGCCCAGCGCTCCAGCCTATCAAGATCACTTTGAATTCTGTTTCTGTCTTCCAGGGTATTAGCTATCCCGCCCAATGTTGTGTCATCTGCAAATGTGATCAGCATTCCCTGCACCTCCTCATCCAAGTCATTCATAACAATGTTGAAGAGCACTGGGCCCAGGACTGAGCCCTGCGGTACCCCGCTCGTTACCTCTCCCCAGTTTGAGAAGGTCCCATTGATAAGCACTCTTTGAGTCCGATCCTGTAGCCAACTGGATCCACCTGATCGTTGTTTCATCTAGCCCACTTTGAGCTAGTTTGCTCATCAGGATATCATGGGGCACTTTGCTGAAAGCTTTGCTGTAGTTGAGTTATATGATGTCCACAGCATTCCCCAGTCCACAGGGGAGGTGCCCTGATCAAAAAATGAGATCAGATTCGTCTGGCAGGATTTGTTCTTGACAAATCCATGTTGGCTTCAGGTTATCACTGCATTGTTTTCAAGGTGCTTACAGATGGATTGCGGTCCCTATTTTCAAATGGGATTTCTGTGTTTTCAGACTCTCCTAGTTCCTTATTTGGCAACATCATTATAAGAATCATCGTTGAAGGAAACAGCCAGTCTTCAAGCTGCTCAAGCTGCCACTGTGTGCATTTGCACTGATGGCACCTCTTTACTTTCTATTTTTAAAACATTTTAGTAGGCTAAAAATCTGTTGTCTGCGTTGCACCCAAATTTGTTGCAGCTGATTTCATCCCGCTCCATGAGGAGAAGAGAGTTTTCATGAGCACACGTGCTTCCAGTGAAAGAGGTCTATTCAGTGCGGTTCAGTTGCTAAAAAGTTAGATTTGGACAGGAGAGATCTGGGTTCAAGTCACACCTCTTGCAGTAGACTGACTGTGTGGCTTTGGACTTGTCATTATCTCTCAGTTTTAGTGCTCATCTGTAAAATGGGAATCATAGCAACCTACCTCATAAGATTATTGTAAAAGTAAGCAAGATTATAAAGCAAATTATGTGTTTCCAGAGGCAGACTAAAACATTCTTGTTCCAGCAGGCCTTTGGGACATAGTTGGAACCTGGGGGTAAGCTGCTAAAATGCTGTTTTAAAATGCTGTTTTAATGTTTTTATTATATTATATTATATTATATTATATTATATTATATTATATTGTTGTTTAATTTAGATTTTAACTTTTGTATATTTCCATATGTTTTAATTGTATATGTTTTAATTTTTGTAAGCCACCTTGTGGCCCAGTACTGGGGAAAAGGCGGGGTATAAATATAATAATAATAATAATAATAATAATAATAATAATAATAATAATAATAATAATTTAGCATCTGCTCCAGAATTGTCCCAGGGATTGATGTCAGACGGACTGGTCTGTAGTTCCCAGGTTCCTCCTTTTTGCCCTTTCTGAAGAGAGGGACAACATCAAGCTTTTTCCTTCACCTGCTAAGTCTCATGAATGTGGGGGTTTTCTGCTACCCAGCCAAAATTTTATCCATCAGGACAATGGCCAGAAGCAAACAAACAAAAATTCAGATGAGTCTATCTGACTGTTTCTGTGCAGCTATAGCACATGCTTGCTAAACAAAGCATTGCATCGGGGTTGTCACTGTCTTAGTAACATTGTGCATTGTGCATAGTAACACTTCATCACCTTCAGAGGGGGAGCCCTGCTAAAGACTCGGGATGTAAGGATCTTGAATAATCCACCCTGTTCGTTTTTTGCAGATTTTCAAGGGTCATCCACTCCAATGTCCACTCACTGATGGATGCTGATATTTTTCCCCTGCCAGAAAAGGACACCAAAAAAAATCTATCAGAATTTACAGAGCTTTCGTTGGTACAGTGAAATGTTGTGAATTTTTCTTTGTTGTTGTTCAGTCATTCAGTCGTGTCTGACTCTTCGTGACCCCGTGGACCACGGCACGCCAGGCCTTCCTGTCCTGCGCTCTCTCCCGGAGTGTGCTCAAGTCCATACTCATTGCATCGGTGATGCTATCCAGCCATCTCATCCTCTGCCACCCCCTTCTCCTTTTGCCCTCAGTCTTTCCCAGCATCAGGGTCTTTTCCAGGGAGTTTTCTCTTCGCATTAGGTGGCCAAAATATTTGAGCTTCAGCTTCAGTATCTGTCCTTCCAATGAGCACTCAGGGTTGATTTCCTTTAGGATGGACTGATTTGACCTCCTTGCAGTCCAGGGACTCGTAAGAGTCATAAATGGGCAGAGCACGCACCCCCCAACCAAAAACACTGCTCCACTTCAGAGGCTAAAGAGAGATCAGCGATCTAACCATACGCTACGCTCATCATCTAAGGCCATCCAGCTGGATGGAACAGTGTTCCCAGACTCCGAGGGGAAGGGGTTAAGGTTCCCACAGGAACACAGCTGAGATCATCCAATTAACTGGGTCTTGCTCTGACCTTGGAACTACAGACATCTTACTTACTTACTTACTTACTTACTTACTTACTTATTTATTTATAACATTTCTATCCCGCCTTATATCTTTAAGATCTCAGGGCAGTGTACAGATAAAATCAATTTAAACAGCATAAAACAATAAATAATTTAAACACCTAAAAACATATTAAACTATTAAACAAGCTAATACCAGTTAAAACCTAAAACAATAAAACAGTTAAAACAATGTGCTAGGGAATGCATTTAGCCTTCAAAGGCTTTGATAAAAAGCCATGTTTTTACTTGGCGCCGAAACGAGACCAATGTCTGCGCCAGTCGAGCCCCCAAGGGGAGGGCATTCCACAGCTGGGGTGCCACAGCAGAGAAGGCCCTCTCCCACGACCCGCCATAGTGTATCTTGAGACGGTGCTCATGCAGGTGGTTGTACCGCTATGTGCAACTTCAGCCTGACCACATGGAGATTTACAGGCAGTTGGAGGGCAAAGAGAAAATGGAGTTCTTGACAGCTCTTCTTTTATTATGTTCATAAGAGACTATGTCATGATGCACTTTGCTCAAGATTTTGAGACATAACATTACAGTGGAGAGCGAGCGTGAGCGACAGAGTCCCACCTTTAGTACTGGTCAAAAAGATAGAGTTTTCAAGAGAACTGGGGCGGGGGGGGGGGTGTTCTTACATGAAAGGAGTCAGATCATTTAAAATATATTGTGTGCATGGCACAGCAGAATTAAGGAAACATCAAAGCCCCCAATTTCCATAGGTTCCATAACAAAAGAGAGAGAGAGAGAGAGATGCTCACGATTTCGACAAAAGAATGATGCTTTATTTCAGCTTCATAAAGAGAAATACAATCTTGACAGACTGAACATGGTAATGAGTCTGAATGAGCACTCCTATGCCTGCTTTTCAAAGTTTGGAAGGTTGCCAGATTATGAGTGAGATCTCATTTCCTCCAGAGTGGTTTCTACCATTGGCAGGTAAATACTAGAGAACCTCTAGTCATTTTCATCGGGTTTCGGTAGGGATGGCGGAGAATTTCTCCCCGAATCTTCGGGAGGCCGAATGCCAACGCATTCAGCCCCCCGAAATTGGTGGGGAAATTCTCCGCCGGCCCCCCGCCCCCCCCCCGGGATGGGACTTACCGTGGCCGAATGTCCCTCTCGGCAGCGGGTCCCGGCAGCGGTTCGGCGGCGGTTCATCAGGGGCGGGGGCGGCGGTCGGTCTCCCGACCGGCTGCTGCTGCCGCCGCCATTGCAAAAAAAAAAAGTAAAGTAAAAAAAAACATACACACCCCTGATAGGCTACGTAACAATTTACGTAGCCTATCACGGCTAGATTTCCAAAGTCAGCCGTGATAGGCTACGTAAATCGTCACGTAGCCTATCACGGGTGACTTTGGGGGGGTGAAGCGCATACACAAATGGCGGTGGCCCATGGGGACCGCCATTTGCGTTCCTTATTTTGGCACGTCTAGTCTATGTAAAGATTTACGTAGACTACGACGAAAATAAGGGCACGCTATTTGCGTTGCTCTTATTTTCGCTGTAGTCTACGTAAATCTTTATGTAGACTAGACGTGTCAAAATAAGGAACGCAAATGGCGGTCCCCATGGGAGCCGCCATTTGCGTACGTGCTTTTTTTCCCCAAAGTCACCCGTGATAGGCTACATGACGATTTACATAGCCTATCACGGCTGACTTTGGAAATCTAGCCGTGATAGGCTACGTAAATCGTTACGTAGCCTATCACTGGGGTGTGTGTGTTTTTTGTTTTTTTTCACTTTTTTTTCACGGCCGGGTAGACAGGGTGCTTCTACCTGGCCTGAATTTCACTGGTGAGGGGTGGGGCGCCTCCCCGCCGGCCTGAATTTCGGCCAGGCGAGGCGGGGCGCCTCCCCCCCCTCGCCTGAACTTCGGGGGGAGAACCGAAGCGCCTCCCCCCCACCACGAAGCAAGCTTTGAGAACAGGTAAGGGACTTTCATCCATCCCTAGGTTTCGGTTGCCTCATGCTCTCTCTTCTGACTCTCTCCTGGCCTTTACACCTCCCCTTCTCCTTATGGCATGCCCCTGCTGGAGGCAACCTCTTCAGAGGGGGAGCTAGCCTTCCCAGAGACAAAGAGCAGCCCATGTCAAAAGAACAGAAGGAGCCTGGGCTCTCAGGAGGGATGGTTATGAGTCCATCCCCACAAGAAGAAGGGAACTTACCTTCTGAAACAGAGTCTGGGTGACCACCTAGCCCCAGAGAGCAGTGGTGTCTCAAGAGGCAGGCCAGAAGAACCCCTATGGAAAGGAGTGCCCATTTGCAAAGGAAGGCTCCTTGTGAGTAAAAGACTCCTCATGAGTAGGGCCTTCCTCACAAGGAAGACTTCTTCCAGAAGCCTCTGATGTGCTGCAGCTGAGTCCTGGGTGGGGCTCTGGAAGCTCCAGCTTACAAGGCTTAGTCCTAGGCAGAGGCTGTTCTTGGAAGAGCATCTCTATTTCAGCTCCCAGTACCTTACAAGTACAACTTTGCTTCTCCTTGGATGGATCTGTCATGCTGCTAACCCCTGGACTCCTGATATGATGCTGTTTCTTGGATTGTGCTTATATCAGACTGTGTGACTGAGCTTCCAACCTCTGCCTGCCTTCTAACCTTGAGGACAGGTTTGCCCCCTAGATTGCTTCAGGACTGAGCCTGAACAAGCAACCACTGGACATCTTAAGTCTTCAGGGTGGCCTTGGGCCTGGCAGCTTTCCCTCCCTGCTCTCCACCCAACTCCTCTTCCCCTTTCAGTCCACGGCTTCTGCATCTGTCTCCACCTCCCAGCCAGTGCAACACCATTGAAGCACAACCTTCCAGCTCCTGGGCCAGGCAGTGGCTTTCCAGCCAGCATTGGCTACACCCAAGGAGACCTCCTGGTGCCTCCACTGCTCCGAGAGTTGCACTTCATCACTCCAAAGTTGCAGCGAGGCTGTGAAAGAGCCAGCAGGGTGATGACGCATAGAGAGAGAGAGAGCTGAAGGCAACTTAGCCAAGTTCAGTCTACGATCCCAACTTCTGTTTCTTTCAATCCCTGCCCCAGACATGGAACGTAATGGCACTCTTATTCCGGGGGACGGAGTCCTCTGGTTCGTACGTCCATTCAACATTCTGCTCACAAGCTTAATGGTGTGTTTCATTCTATTATTGCTTTTTTGTTATTGTTGTTGTTGTTTTAATTTTATACAGCATGTTTCATTAAATTTGAATTACGATAGTTCGGGAGAAGAAATTAGCCCATTAAAACTGCAATGATCATATCTTCGGAAGAGGCTGTCGGTTGCATTCCCTGTTCAGCGGAGCGGGGGCTCACAGAAAAGAGGTGAATGATGCCCACCTACTACCATCATGATGTAGGAGAAAGCTCATCAACTTCTGAATGATAGGTATGGTGGTGAAGAGGATGGGGAAAATGGAAACAAAGGAGGCTATTAGTGTAACGCCCATCAACTACAGAAATGACTTTTCACTTTTAGTGTTTTCTTTTGCTCATAGCTAAAGATGTTACCCCAGTGGGCACCAATGGCTAGAAGTTACTTGCTCAAAATGTGCATTGATTGCTGGTGGCTGCTAGATATTGACCACACTTAGAAGTCATAGCGGAGGCTGAGATCAGTCTTCTACCTACAGGGCAATATAAACTTGTAAATCAGGGCCCCTCCCACACACATATGATCCCAGTGTGGTGTAGTGGTTTGAGTGTTGGACTGGGAGATCCGGGTTTGAGTCCCCGCTCGGCCATGGAAGCTCACTAGGTGACTTTCGGCCAGTCACAGGCCCTCAGCCCAGCCTACCTCACAGGGTGGTTGTTGTGAGGATAAGATGGAGAGGAGGGGGATTATGTACCTTGGGTTCCTTCGAGAAAAAGAGGCAGGATATAAATGCAATAAATAAATCCCAACCCATACATGCAATCTCATGAAAGAAAAGTTTCTATTTTAATTCTGAATTTACATTTTCTGCATTTCTGAAGTTATAGCCTGACCCACACTGGCGCTTTTCTACCCTGCCCTAAAACAACCCCCACCAGCTGCCTTTTTGCAACATTTGTTTAGCACAACATCCAGCTTGAAGAAGAGTCTTACAAAATTGCTGGCTATCTTGTAACTGACTATTTGCTAAGTAGTTTGCAATGTTTGAGTCGGCAGCAGCACTGGCTCCCTCTGTCCCTGGGATCAATGTCCCTGACTGTCATGGTATTTGCCCCTCCCACAGCTATTCCTCCTTCCTGCCTGTGTACAAGGCATTCTGGGACTAGTAGTTTTTGAGAGAGCTTGTCACATGGGGAAGCACAAATCTCTCCAATTGCGAGTCTGAGCTTAACTGCACAAGCAGCATGTGCTCTCTGTTCTGGATGTCACAGTGCTACTCCAATTGGCTCCAGCAAATCTCACAAGAGCTGGAAAATGGGTACATAGTGCCCTGCTCTAGACTGAGTCCTGGCTCTTTGCAAGCAAATACAGGAAGCGATGCAATAGAATAGTCAAAATGGCAAGCAAAGGGTCAATCACACCGGTTTCTGTCCGAGGTTTAGGCTAAGGCTGGAGTGGTCAAAATCCAGGCAGAAGTCAGAACGCAGGCAGGGAAGCAGGCAACAATGATCGGGCAACAGCAGGAGTGGTCAAGGTAACAAGCAAGAGGTCAAACTCAGTCAGTCAGTCACGTTACTCAATTCAGAAGCAGGATCTGGAAAATGAGGGGAGATATGATGGCACTCTTCAAGTCCTTGAAAGGTTGTCACAGAGAAGAAGGCCAGGATCTCTTCTTGATCATCCCAGAGTGCAGGACACGGAAGAATGGGCTCAAGTGACAGGAAGCCGGATTCCGGCTGAACATCAGGAAAAACTTCCTGACTCTTAGAGCAATATGACAGTGGAACCAATTACCTAGGGAGGTGGGGGGCTCTCCCACACTGGAGGCCTTCAAGACGAGGCTGGACAGCCATTTGTCAGGGATGCTCTGACTTGGATTCCTGCACTGAGCAGGGGGTTGGACTCGATGGCCTTGTAGGCCCCTTCCAACCCTACTATTCTATGATTCTATGAAACAGTCCAGGGTCAGTAGCCCAGGGCATCCATCAACAAGGGTGCTGTTTCCTGCAGTGTTCAAGTTATCAGTGAGAGCTGATATAGCTAAAGCTGGAAGGCCACCCAGTGTCAGCTGCTTCCCATCAGAGGTGTGTCAGATGTCCTCCTCATGAGGAGGGCCTGACTCCTGAGCAGTCCTCTTCTGCACGTGAGCACTCTTCCCCCTGGCCACCATCCCATCATGGACCTCAAGGTGCCGGTGTTCTTGGGGGCTAGGTGACGGCTCAGCATCTTCCTCTGCCTCAGAAGCTGAACTCTCTCCTCTCTGGGAGGCAGATTCAAAGGCATCGTCCATGAGGGTCTCCGACCATCTTGGCTAGTGCCTGGATCTCCTGAGGGCCCAACTGGCTCTGACAGTTCTGACTCCTCCTCTGAAGATGACTCCAGTGGTAGTATGATACCTGGGACCATGGCATATCCCCAGGGAAAGATGTTTCCAGGAATACCCTCCATCATGATCTACGACTTTCCCCATGGCGATGGGGCTGCCGCCTGGGCCAGGCCACCCACAGTCTCCAGGCCACTCATACAGTATACCGCCCCCCCCCCCCACACACACACACACAAACCCCTTGGGCCTTCCTATCTATGTAGAAGTGAAGGTGTACTTATCACCAGCAAGAAGCAGACTAATCGCTTGCATAACCCCCTCCACCCCAAAAAGAGGAAATGCATCACCAAAAAAGCCCCCAAAAGACACAGATTCATGCATTTGCATTCACTCATTTATATGTATGGATGCAAAATCAGAAATAATTACTGTAATTTAGATGGGAATGTAACACATCTCACCATAGCTGAGCTGACCTGCTCAGGCTGCTAGCCAGATGCTAACAGTTGAACTTCGGGGCTTTTGCTGCTCTCCCTGCATAGGGCTCTTTATCTTTAAACCAAACGTAAACTGGATAGCTCTTCAAATGCAGGACACCATACAGAGGAGAGTCCTCTGGCCATGCTTCAGACAGAGGACCGCCCTTTGTAAAGCAAGACACATGGCCACCTAAAAAGAGTTGGGAATAGGACTGTAGTCAGCAAAGGAGATAGAAGTTTGAGTTTTTGCAGCTGCCCCTGCGGGAGCTTCAGGAGCAAGCTGCTTTCTTTGGGGGCAGCTGATGCTGCATTGGTGTCATGGATCAGGACCCTGAACCAGCAGCCTGAGAAGATCCTGATACCTCATCTTCACAGTGAGAGGCTCCTGAGTTCAAGGAGGGGATTCAATTACAGAAAGGCATCACATGGCTTCCACCTGTTCAGGACCCAGTTCTCCAGGAAGACCCCATGGACCTTCCCACTCCCACATTCAGAGGAGGTCCAGTTGCCATCCTCAGGCTCTGAGGACCCCAGTCATGAAGACACCACCATGCCATAGCTAGCCCTGTGTTGTTGCAGCCTGAGGCTGCTAAAACAGACCAAGGCCCTTTAAAAGAAAAGGTCTTAGTATGGAGGTGGGGCTAACAAGCCTAAGGGAAGCCAACTCCATACTTAAGGCTCATTCACAATCTGCTTCTTGTTGGAGCAACATACAAACACCCCTGTCTGGCTTCCAGCCCCAGCACCCCTCAGAGCTCTCTATGGTACTGTTCTATTCCCGTACCTGCCTTTCTGGGAAATTTGACTTGCCCCAAATCCTGTAAAAGTCCAATCCATAGTGGAAACCTTTAACCCTGGCCTCACCAGCGCCCAACAACACTAAGCCCTTGCCACAACAGAGGCAAAACAGAACAGTTAAGGACAAGCACTGCATCTGGGAGACTATCAACTCCCCCCATGCACTGTGTATATTTGAAGGAAAATGTGTGTAAGCCGCCTTGACCACATTCATTTTGGGACTGGAAAGATATGGCATAACCTTTCTAATAGATAAACGAACTCCAACATAGTATGTCGCTTGGCCCTAAGAGATACATTGCAAAATGAAAAATGGAAGTGGAGAAAAGAGGAAAATATTAAATACTGCTCCCTGAATTTCCTTATGTATGCACGTATTTACAATGTTTATAGCCGCCTTTCTTCGCAGAGTTCCAAGGCGGCTTATATAAAGAATAAAATACAATAAAAACCAGTAATAGGCAAATGCAAATATGCAATTATGGCAGAGAGTACACATTTTGCTCTGGTTCATTTGCTACATGCAACCCATCATGCATCTTCCTCACTCTCTTGAGGAAAAGAGTGGGCATTGGCTGCAGTTGTTGGCCCTTGGGAGTCCACAACAGAAACGTCTGTAGCAGGCCATTGTCTCCTAGAAAGAAGCAAAGGTCACTTTGCGGAAATGGAATAGATTTGGGAAGCTGTATTAGGCCCATACAAAAGGAGCTAATAAAGATAATCCATTCAACCAGGAAAAAAAGAGGGTGATAAAACAACCCTGTGGGATAGCTATAAAAGAAGGTGGAAGGGAGCTGAGGAGGAATTGAAAAGGAGGATAAAAGAAGAGAAGGAACAACAGGATAAAAGAGAATGAGGGGGAAGATAATATGACATTCATTTATGAAAAGGCAAAAGCAAATGAGAAGGAAGATTGGAATAAAGGACAACAGCAGTGGAAGAAAGATGGGGTATTCTGAGACATGCACGGTGAGATTATTAGGAGGGAGGGAGAAAGCGGGAGGGAGGGAGAGGGGAAGTTCTCGTTTCGAGTTGCGCTGATGGCATAAGAAGACGCTGTTTCATTTTGAGTGATTCCGAGCAACATGGAGATGCCTGGATTGCAAAGCTCCAGATAAATTGCTGCCTGATCATTTCCTCAAGCAGGGTCCCAGCCCAGAGCCTTAAAAGATGCCCATGGGGTGGGAATTCAACTGGTGCAGCTTTTCCTATTACTATATTTCCGGCTGGGACCAATACAACTGTGTTGGGTTCCTGGTTTGGGGCTCAGAGGAGCAAAGGATGCTGAGCAGGATGACGGTGATCTGGGGGCGGAGGAACTTTCTGTCATTCCGTTGTCATGGACAGATCACTACCTGGTGGGGTTTAGACTCACTGGAGCTCAGTGCCTCTGCAGGGGTGGGGGGTGGATTAAGCTGATCCGCCCCAGGAGGCTGATGGATCCGGATGGTTTCCTGACAGCTCTTGCGGATTTTCCTGCTGCCTCTACAGGTGATTCTGTCAAAGCCCTAGCCGATCTCTGGAACAGAGAAATGACCAGGGCTGTGGACACAATCGCTCCTGAATGTCTCCTCTCATGGAGTGGAGCCTGGTTCTCTAGGGAACTGGCGGCGATGAAGCAAATGAGACGGAGACTGGAGCGACGTTGGCGGAAAACTCGGAACAAGTCCGATCGAACATGGGCTAGAGTTTATCTGAAAGCCTACTCCGTGGCAGTGAGGGCAGCAAAGAAGTCTTTCTTTTCTGCCACCATTGCATCTGCAGGGAGCAGGCCAGCGGAGCTGTTTCGAGTGGCCAGGGGCCTTCTACATCCTGGCCCTCGTGATGAAAATCCTGACCACTCGACAGCCCTCTGTGAACCATTTGCTCAACACTCTGCTGATAAAATCGCTCGGATCCGTTCCGACTTGGATGCTGTAGTTGATGCAGATCCCGTGGATGTCACTTTGGCTCCTGCTTGTTCAGTGTTGATGGATTCTTTTCAAGTTGTGCAGCCCGAGGATGTGGACAGGATCCTCGGAGCGGTGAGAGCCACCACATGTACGCTGGATCCTTGCCCCTCCTGGCTTATTAAAGAGGCCAGAGGAGGACCGGCTGAGTGGACAACAGGAGTGGTTAATTCCTCTCTGGAACATGGTATTGTTCCATTATGCTTCAAAGAGGTGGTTGCGAGACCTCTGTTGAAGAAGCCTTCCCTGAATCCCACCATACTAGATAACTATCATCCAGTCTAATGTACCATTTTGGGGCAAAGTATTAGAGCGTGTGGTGACCTCCCACCTCCAGGGGTTCTGGATGAAACAGATTATCTTGATCCATTTCAGTCTGGTTTCAAGCCTGTGTATGGGACGGAGACAGCTTTGATCACCTTGGTGGATGACCAACACTGGGAACTGGACAGGGGGAGTGTGTCCCTGTTAGTTCTGCTGGACCTCTCAGCAGTATTTGATACCATCAACCATGTTATTCTTCTGGGATGGGACTTGGGGGTATGTGGCTCCATTCCTTCCTAGTGGGGCAAACTCAGAAGGTGGTGTTGGGGGATGCCTGTTCGACTCCATGGCCGTTAGCTTGTGGGGTCCCTCAGGGTTGTGTTCTGTCTCCCATGCTATTTAATATCTACATGAAACCACTGGGAGAGGTTGTCCGGAGTTTTGGAGTTTGGTGCCACCAATGTGCTGATGACGCCCAACTCTACTGCTCCTTTCCACCAGATTCCAAGGAAGCTGTTTCTGTCCTTAACCAGTGCTTGGCATCAGTAATGGACTGATGCGCTCTACGTGGGGCTGCCTCTGAAGAGTGCTCGGAAACTGCACTTGGTCCAAAGAGCTGCTGCCAGACTGCTGACTGGGGCTGGCTACAGGGAGCATACCACTCCCCTGCTAAAGCAGCTTCACTGGCTCCCAGTCTGTTCCTGGGCACAATTGAAAGTGCTGGCTATGACCTATAAAGCCCTATATGGCTCCAGTCCAGGTTATCTGAAAGACCGTATCCTCCCTCATGAACCTGCCCATGTCCTGAGATCCTCTGGGGAGGCCCTTCTCTCCGTCCCACCACTGTCACTGGCACGTTTGGTGGGAACCCGGGAGAGGGCCTTCTCGGTGACTGCCCCACAGCTGTGGAACGCCCTTCCCAGGGAGGTTAGGATGGCTCCCTCCTTGATATGTTTCCGAAGGCAGGCGAAAACATTCTTGTTCCAGCAGGCCTTTGGGACATAGTTGGAACCTGGGGGTAAGCTGCTAAAATGCTGTTTAAAAAATGCTGTTTTAATGTTTTCATATAATTTAATTGTATTGTTGTTTAATTTATATTTTAACTTTTGTATATTTCCATACGTTTTAATTGTATATGTTTTAATTTTTGTAAGCCTCCTTGTGTCCCAGTACCGGGAAAAAGGTGGGGTATAAATATTATAATAATGTAATAATAACAATAAAGGAGCGCCACATACTGTCCGCTCACATACTGACCCACCAGATTCTGTCAGGCTTCTACCCAGAACGAACCCATTCTGTGTCCCCTCCCAGTAATGCCAGCTATGACAGTGGAAGGCCATGCCACCAGCCCTGCTGAAAGACCTCCCCCATGAAGGCTCCTCGTCCCTCAGCTGTCAACGCCAGCAGCCACTCCAGCAGGCTTTAATGGAGGGAGATGGGAGGGGAAGAGGGGCCATTCATTCCAACAGCCCTGCTAAAAGATTACATAATTTTTTCCTCTTCCCTCCCCATCTGTTTTTCCTTGTGTGTCGTGTCTGCTTTAAATTGTAAACCGGCAGGCAGGAACCCTCTTGTTCTGCTGATTGATTGTAAGCTGCTCTGGGAGCCTTTTTGGTTGAGCAGCAGAATAAAAATACTATCACTCACTCAATCAGTCAATCGTGGGGACAATTCTGCCAGTCAGTCCATCCAGTTGCCTAGACATATGTTCTGAAGAGGAGTCAGTTAAGGGGTGGGGGGTAATATTGTCTGATCAGAATGGAGGAGGAAGTGAAGGGAGGAAGGAAGGAAGGAGTGGGTCACTTCTTGGCCTTTTGGCTAAGATTAAGGATGTCCATCACTGGGAAATCCGGTTCTTTTTTTATTCGACAAGAGTTCCACGGCATGCATGGCTCAATTTGTGAGCGAAGCTGCAGGGTTTTCCCCAAAATCCGGAAACTTTGCTATGCATTTTGTCCAGCAGGTTTTGCCATTTGTGAAAATTTCTGAACGAATTCAGCTGTAACCTGCGCAAATTGCTTGGAAATTTGCGCAAATCGCAGAACCTGTGAAAGACTGTGCAAAATGCCCAGAAAATCCACAAACTGGCCTGACTCACTGCAGATTGAGTCAGGCACCACAGTGGGAACCAGAACAAAGTCCAGGGGGCTGAACCTAAGAAAACCTGCCATACTCCACCCCCCCCAAACAGATTTCTCCAACATCCCTAGCTAGATCAAGTGTGGAGAAGGAGTCGATGGAAGTGTTTCTTCATACATTTCTCAAACAAGCTACAGCTGATATCTTTCATTTGTAAGACAACAAAGATGTAAAAACAAACTGCAATTAGGATTTTAGAATCTGCCAAGAACGCACCCTTGCAAAGACTGTTAATTAGGAACATAGGAACCTTATCCTGAGTCAGGCCCTGGGTCCCTCTAGCCCAGTATTGCTGACACTGACTGGCAGCAGCTCTCCAGGGGTTCAGACAGGATTCCTCCCTAGCCCTCCCTGGAGATTGAGGGGATCGAACCTGCGACCTTCTGCATGCAAAGCAGGGGCTCTGTCACTGAGCTACAGTCTCTCCCCTGTAGGTTGGCGAAGGTTATTCTCTAAGTCTTCTACCATTTTTGGCCAGCTCTTAGCTGCAAAGTGCAGAAATGCTGGCAGGGAGAAATGAAGCCACGAATTCTCTGTAAGACCTTGCCCTGCCGCTCCTGTGCCTGATTTCTCTGCAGTAAAAGCATTACGTTTCACACGTTTCCTGGTTCATGGCAGTAACTCCCTGTGTGGAGCCAATAATCAATACCAAATAAAACAGCTCAAGTGGTTACAGAGGCAGAGAGGGAATAAGCCCATATAATTCCCATTCGAATTTATTGTGAGCTTTTACTTTGCCTTTTTGGGCATGAGGAATTAACTTATTGTTTAATACATAATGGATCTTCACTTGACTGGAATAAAGAGAAGGATCAGGCTGGGTGAGAGAGCATGAATTCCCTAAGAACAGCCTGTTCATATTAATGAAAATTCTGGTAAGGGTGGGCGCATCTAGAATTTATGCATTTGCATTGATCTGTGTCACAGTTAGGGATGGGAGAGAAATTGGTCCGTTTCACAATTTAATGCAAAGTTACCCAAGTTTGCACTTTAGAACCTACTGCATACCATTTCTCTGGGTAGAGAATGGCGGGGTACAAATTACATACATACATACATACATACATACATAAGCAAAGCAAAACTTAGTTCTCCTTTGAAATCTCGCTTTTCCCTCATTTTGCAATGGAGTTCCCCAATCAAAAAATGCCCATGCAAATATGCACATTAGGGGAAAGTCCACACAGAAATACATCTATTAGTGAAAAGAGCATTTGAAAATGCATTCGATTAGCTAAGGGTGCAATCCTATCAGGAATCCCATCAGCCTCCGAACTCAGAGGCTGACAAGAATGCTCTGCAGGGCGGGAGCGGTGCAGAGGAGTTCTTCACCCCAGTGCTTCCACCACCCTGTATTTCAGCCAGTTGGGCATTCCCGCTTGTCTAGCTGAGATGTCAGGGAAGGGGGCTTGGGAGGCTGGAGGATTCCTCATAAGCCGGCCTCCCCAGTCACTTCCCCTCCCCACCCACGGGAACACCCCCATTCCCTCCTCTCCAAGGTTGCTGTTGCAACCTCACAGTGGCAGCCAACACAGTTCTCTCCAAGCCAGCTGCAAGGGGGAGGGAGAGGGGGGAGCTCAGACTCCAGGGTCCATGGTCACAGCAGGGTCTCCAGCCTCGGATCCAGGAATCTGAAGTTTCCTATGCCCCCCCCCAATGTTGTCTAGGGGCCATAGGATCGCTGTCTAAATTGCTTGCAAAAAAAAAACCCTGTATAATAGGAAATATTGTGTGCAAAGAAATGCCTGCATTAGGGAAAATGTGCATGAGAATACGTACAAATTTTCAAGCAAACTTTTTTCTCAAAGTCCAGGACAATCCAAACTTAAGACTGGAAAAACGATGAAGTGAGAGAAACCAAAATAGACAGATTTGCCCATGCGAAGCCACAGGGGCCTTGAGCTGGAGAGCAAGTAAGGAGCTTGGGAAGATAACCTGGCTAACCGAAAAACTACAGTCTAGCAGCTCAGAGGAAGATTTTTCTGGCTTCTTTCAGTGGCAGTTAAGCAGACCAAGGCAATTTTACAGCAGACAATGGCACTGGATTGGCCCTCTGGTGTCACCTGACTCCACTCCCCTACCAGGCCAAGACGATTCTGGGCTGCTGGCAGTTTATTCCTCTGAGCAGCCACTCCAGTGGTGCAGAAAGCAGGGAGCTCCCAATTTGAGTCCCATTCCGCCATGGATCTTGGGGAGGCCAAATGCCAGTGCATTCGGCCCCCAAAATCTGTGGCGGAACAGCCTGCCCCCCCCACCCCCCCCATGGATCCCCCTGGGACGAGACTTACCTGGGGCGGATCTTCCGGGCGGCGGCAGCGACGGCAGCGACGGCAGCGACGGCAGCGGCAGCAGCTGGTCTTCCAATCAGCTGCCTCCACCGCCGCCATTTGCAGGGGTTTTTTTACACCCACGTGATAGGCTACGTATGTTTTTACGTAGCCTAAAATGTCTGGGTAAAAAAAAAAAGGCGTAATCAAATGGCGGCGGCTATGGCCGCTGCCATTTGTGTACGCCTTTTTTTTTTTTACCCCAGACATTTTAGGCTACGTTAAAACTTATGTAGCCTATCACGTGGGTGTAAAAAAAAACCAAAAAAAGCGTATGCAAATGGCGGCAGCTACGGCCACCGCCATTTGCATTCCTTATTTTGGGCCGTCTTAGTCTACGTAAATAATTACGTAGACTAAGATGGCAAAAATAAGGGGAACGCAAATAGCGTCTGCTACGCTATTTGTGTTCCCCTTATTTTCGCCGTCTTAGTCTACGTAAATATTTACGTAGATTAAGATGGCAAAAATAAGGAACACAAATGGAATGCAAAATAAGGAACGCCATTTGCGTATGCTTTTTTTTTTCCCAGAGCCTTCCGCGGCCGGAAATCTGGCTGCGGATGGCTCTGGCCTGGCAGGGCCTGGCCGGCTGCTCCGCAGAGCTGCCGCGGAGCACAGCCGGCCAAGGAGGATTCCGGGGGGGAGGAACGGAGCGCCTCCCCCCCATCCAGGATTCCGGGGGGAGGGACGGAACGCCTCCCCCCACCATAAACATAATCCACGAACAGGTAAGTGATTTTTGTACATCCCTAGCCATGGCCCTGACAGGAGCTCTTACTCTGTTTTATTGATTCATTATACGTTGCTACTCATTTTTTTAAAAGTCACCATAATGTTAGTAATACAAGCTTAAGAATTCAACGTTGTTTCCTTGCAGGCCAACCCAGACAAGAAGGGTGGGGCTGCATTTCCAGAAGATGCTCAGGTTCAGGCTTTGTTGAGCTTCCAGAGGGAGGAGATCCCCACAGCTGTTTGGTGCCATTAAAGTGGAGAAGCGCCTCGTATCCTGCTATAGAAAATAGGGCAACAGCTGGTGTATGGGAGATGCCAAATTGGGTTTGTCTTGATGGCTGACTCCATTTTCTGTCAAGAGGTGTCACTCTTTGCAGGCTGCCTTGTGTTCTAGGTGCCCTTTAATCTATTCTCCCCACCACAGGGGAACTGCTTCCCCATCAGCAGATCCTAGACAACTAGAAGAACATTTAAAGGTGGAACCCTATGCATGTTCAGACAGAAAAAGGTCCTACAACTCCCAGCATTCCCCAGGCTGGGGCATCCTGGGAGTTGTAGGACTTGTTTCTGTCTAAACATGCATAGGGTTGTGCCCTTAATGAACCGACTGCATGAGCAGATCAATATGGTGGATCTTTTCCATATAATTGGCACTCCATCTCTCCTAGATGGCCCGGTCATGTAGACCCAGCTCCCACCCATGTGACTAATCCAGGTAGAAGATAATACGGTGTTAAAAATGTCACTCAAGGCACCAAAGCTTGGCTGGGTGGAAGATGAGATCCAAAAAGGAGGAATGTTTAGGTGGGGAATATCTCTACTCCCCCTGTTCAAAATCATTATTTTCAGCTTCAAAAATCCTGACAGGAGAACACTCAGCACAACACCGGAAATAAGAGAAAGCTCACCCCAGCTATTTTGGTGGTGTTAAACAAACTAATCTAGCTGATTGCCAAAATGAATCACGCCAGAAGTGCATGAGGCTGTGGACATCTCATCCTCATATCTTCTCCCCCCACCCCCCACACCTGCATGCCAATCTTTTCCCCTCCCGTTCGCTCGCATTCAGTGGCGCCGTCTCTTCTGCGCTGCAAGCTGAGTCAATTCTTCACCCATCCTCTGATGCCCCTTCGAAAGAATAAGATGTGATTAAAGTGGCCATTGCAGTGCTGAGGCCACATGCAATGGAGGGCGGACAGCAAGAGAATGTGGCGTGGTTGGATTTGATCTGTTTAGCATCATGGCCAGGTCCAGATCACTTTTTGTGTGTGGATATCGGCCGTAGGAAAATTCTGTTGGAGAAAAATTGTTGGAGGGAAATTCTGAGAGTGCCTTGGACTGCAAGAAGGTCAAACCAGTCCATCCTCCAGGAAAGAAATCTAGACTGCTCACTTGAGGGAATGATATTAAAGGCAAAACTGAAGTACTTTGGCCACATCATGAGAAGACAGGGTACCCTGGAGAAGATGCTGATGCTAGGGAAAGTGGAAGGCAAAAGGAAGAGGGGCCGACCAAGGGCAAGGTGGATGGATGACATTCTGGAGGTGACGGACTCGACCTTGGGGGAGCTGGGGGTGGCGACGGCCGACAGGAAGCTCTGGTGTGGGCTGTTCCATGAAGTCTTGAAGAGTCAGAAGCGACTGAGCAAAAGCGACTGAAACAACAAATCGGCCGTACAATATCTTCCTGGGGAGAGCTCCACAGCCCTGAAGTGGTGGGACTTTTAGAAAAAGCATGGGGGCAAGGGAGTCAGACACAGGAGAGGAAACTACCTGTCAGAATTGGATCCTCCTTTCCCTTTGCAATCAACACCACAATAGACAAAGCTTCAGGCTGATACGGCTTTATGTTGCTGGACCCTAGTCTTTCTACAAATGCAGATTCAAGGAAAACTCTCAGGCTGCCCCCCCCCCCGCCCCCAGCTCTAAACAGCTAATCAACAATCTCTACGCAAAGGGGACAAACCAGGAGAGAACGTTGCTGGCAGTTTGGATTAGGAATCTCCTGGCCAGCCTAGCTCTGCAGTAAAGCCCCTTCCTCGCTTAAGGTTGCTCCCTCCGATGTTGGCTTCCAAGAGTGGCTATCTGGCAGGAGCGTCTGAGCCCTGCCCCTCACTTTTCCTGCTTTGCATCATGCCCTAGTGTCCCTCAAGTCGCACCCCTCTTCCTCCTCCTCCTTGGAAACTTGCATTCTCATGGTGGGGGGAGGGGACTCAGTCTGGGCCATCTGTTGGTCAAGGTCTTGGGAGGACTCTCTTCCAGCATTTTGGCTTTGTGAGGACGGTCCCTCCCCTGGTCTCTGATTGGGCTGCTGCTCCAACTCTGATTCAGAATTGGAGCTGTCAGACATCTCGAGGCTGAGACTCATCCCTGACACTACCCCTCCTGCTACCACCACTGGAAACGGACCAAGGGAGCGGGATCAGGTGCAGGTAACAGAAAGAACCCCTTCCGTTCTACTGTTCTCCATCCTGTGCTTCCCACCATTATCTCATGTGCCCCTCGGCCTCTTAAATCAGGGGTGTAGAGTCTCAAGACAAGGGACTGATTCTGGTCCTCCGGGTGTGCCAATATGGCCCTCGGAGGTTCCCCAGGAAGCCACTCCTACTTCCTCTGGCCCCACCCCTTGTTCCCCCACCACCAATCACTCGGTGGCTTGTGGTCTTTTGTGCAGAACTTTCGTCATTCTGAAAGGTTGAAATGCTTCTCCTAAGGCTTAGTTGCTGGCAGTAAGCGCTTTCAGCTACAACAGGCTGATGTTTCTGGTATTTTGGCCCTGCCCCCTTTGCCATAGCCCTGCCCACCACTGGGATGTGGCCCCTGAGAGTGTCTCTGAAATGGAACCTCAGGCTGAAAGAGGTTCCACACCCCTGCTCCAACTGGCCTGGGCAAACTGGTCCAGCTTGACAACATCTGCCCCTCACCCTTCCTGCTGCCATAACCCAGCGGTCTGGATCCTGAGCCTGGGCAAAAGGCCCACACCAGACATTTTCTTGGAGAATAAAGAGGAGAAGAGGAAGCATCAGGGAGGGAGAGGAGGAGGAGGAGGGGGAGGGGAGGGGGAAAGGAGAAATGCCCAGACACAAGCAATCCCACGATCTATGGGAAATGAGGGTGGGGTTTGCAAATATGTATCACTCGGATGATTTCATCAGTTTCACATCAGAGTCCTCAGTTGAACGGAGCTAACTACTGTCTTTATCCACCCCCACTCTGCTTCTGCAAGTGTCTGTAACAAGCAGGGAAGAATTGAATTCTTTTCAGCAAATCCTAACACCTCTTTCAACAGCAAATGTGTGTGGGGGGGGGTGTGAGAGAGAGAGAGAAAGAGAGAGAGAGAGAGAGAGAGAGAGAGAGAGAGATGGAATGCTCCTGAACATGATTGCATCTTCCAATACACACACTTAAGCATCCAGACACGGCAAATTATGCAGCAGGGGAGAAAAAAACCTAATTTCATCGCCAGCACAATGCTATCATTATAGCCATAATCCAGTATAAATGGAGAGCTTCACAGCTTCAGTAAATACATTATTAAAAGAGCCTCTTAAGGTGGGGGCTCAGTGGGGCTTCAAGATATTTGCTCGCAGCCTCGCCAGCAAGCACTCCATAAGCAACCTGTCTCCACGCCTGAGAAGAGGGTTCCTAGGGTGGGGGGGGGGGTGCAGAAAATAAAAGGGGTATAGGGCACTGCACTGTCGCTCAATCAGTGTGTCTCCCCCAAGAAACTCCCCCAAGAAACAAGGGACAACAGAGGAAGGGGAGTGCCGGGCAGCGGCATGGGGGGTGTCTCCCGGCAGGAGCACATCAAACCCAGTGGAAGATGGTGGCTCTGGTTTTGGTGGGGCTATGAATTCATTCTGGGTCTGTCAGAACCAGCCAGAACTCCACAGGAGCTATCCAAGGTGCTGAGCCTATTCAGCACCTTGAAGAGCTCCTTTAGACTTCTGGCTGGTTCTGACTGAAACCTGGGGTGGATTCACCGCTCCAGCAAAGTCGGAGCCACCAGCCTCCCCCAGTTAAACCCACACTTATGTTTCAGGTACACAGGCACCAGTTACATCACGGGCACAGGTACGTTTTCATGTCTCCCCCTTAAGGCAGGCAAGATCAGAAGCTGCCTTCTAGTGAGAACATCTGACACTGACACTGACTGGCGACAGGAACTCTCCGGGGTTAGGGCAGGATTCTTTCCTAGCCCTACCTGGAGATGCAGGTAGGGATGGTGGAGAATTCCACCACGGATCTCAGTGAAGCCGAATACCAGTGCATTTGGCCCCCCAAAATCCGTGGCGGAACGAAGCCCCCCCCCGCCCACCACCCCGCGAAAGTCGCGCGAAACGGAGCACCTTCCTGGTGCCGTTCGCACTGATTTGCGAATGGCGGCCGCGTCTGCAGCCGCCATTCACTTCACAATTTTTGCCGTGATAGGCTACGTAAATACTTACATAGCTATCACGGCTAACGCAGGGATGCCATTTGTGTCCCTGCGGAGGCCTTGATAGGCTACGTAAATATTTACGTAGCCTATCACGGGGGAAAAAAAGAGAACGCAAATGGCGGCCGCCGTAGCCGCCACCACTTGCGTTCCCTTTTCTCGCCGTGATAGGCTACATAAATATTTATGTAGTCACAGCGAAAAAAAGGGATGCAAATGGCGGTGGCTATGGCGGCGGCCATTTGCATCCCTGCACAGCCCAGCAGTGGCCAGATGTTGCTGCGGGCGGCCCCGGCCAGCCAGCGGCTCTGTGAAGTTGCCGTGGAGCGGAACTGGCCGGCGAGGATTTCGGGGGGAGTGACGGAGCGCCTCCCCCCCACCGCGGGTGTCACAAAACGAAACAGGTGAGTTGTTTCGTACATCCCTAGATGCAGGGGATCGAACCTGTGACCTTCCACATGCAAATCATGTGGTCTGTCACACTGAGCTATGGCCCCACTCACCTCATGGACCATTTTGAAATGTTCATTTGCCCCCTAATCTGTATTATTATTATTATTATTATTATTATTATTATTATTATTATTTCTATACCGCCCAATAGCCAAATCTCTTTACGGAAGATTAAAACCTTAAAAATGCAATATAAAACATAATCAAAAAACTATTTGCATGCAAGTAAAAGCAATCAACAAAAGAAAGCCTAGAACTGGTTAAGCCTTAGCATGTGCTGTCAATTGCCTGGGAATAAAGGAAAGTCTTAACCTGGCACTGAAAGGAAGACAGCATTGGCGTGAGGAGTCGAGGGTGTTCCATAATTGGGGGGGCACCACAAAAAAGGCCCTCTCCCTTGTTGCCGTCCTTCAAAGCTCCCACAGAAGAGGCACCTTGAGGAGGACCTCAGGTGGCAATGGTAGCGTAAAGGTAGGTTCATACCGGGAGAGGTGCTCCGTCCTTGTCTGCGGGGTCTGTGACATGCTATTCTTTGGGATAGTCTGGTGACCATGCCCCTTGGATGCCACTCCACTCTCTTCCTCAAACAGCCACTGCTGAGTGAACCCCCTTCCTCTGGGGAAATAACTGGAGTGCCCCATGGAAAACTCTGTGGGGGTTCCTCAGTGAGGTTAACTAGCTCTGGTCTTAGCTTCCGCCATGTGGGGAGATGGCAAGAGGACCATTGTTCCCTGCCCCTCCCAGGGGCCTCTAGCCCTTTATGTGTGAGGCTGAGCTCCAGCCCCTCTCCCGATCCTCTTGGACTCTAGTTTAGGATTTGACAGAGTTTCTCCTCCTCCCCCTGAAGCCAAAAATAGTATCTCTTTGGAGGAATCTTGGCCACTCAGGGTTCCTCTGCCCAGCACCCAGGTAACTGAAACGTTCCCTTCCACGCTTCTCCATTCCGTGCTGTTCTCCCTCCCTCATCTCCATATTCAGAAGCTTAAAAGGTGTGGCAACTGGAACAACACTCCAGTAGTCCCCTGTGCATATGTGAAGGGGGGAGTGTCCATTTTCTGTAGGATACCATTTCTGCTTGTCGTTCCCAGCACTGCTAACAAATACCTGGCTCCTTTGCAGCATGTCGTCCATCCACTGAACAGAGGGGAAGATGGATCTGCCCACACTAATCTTTGCAGGCCTGGGGAAGCATCGAACTCCCAACCATGCAAAAATTGACTTTATGTTCGAAGGACAAATGCAAAAAGTTTGTCAAGCTGCTCTTTTATAGCAACCCATATATCACGGCTTAGCAGAGCCCAGCTTGTCAACTTAAATAGCTCTGTTCATACATGATAAATAAAGTGGTCTGCACTGTGCGCAACCCAATACTCTGGGGAAAGGCGAGGGTGTTTTGTGCATGCCGGTCCCTGAATTTATAGCTCAGATGTTGGATGTTGCTTTTGTTTTGACAAAACACTGGTACTGTCGATGTTGCCGGAGGTGAGCTCTGTAAATCAATCACAATGCTCTTGGTAAATCCTTGCCCCCTTTGTGGTCTCGAGATCTGAAGAGCGATGGCTTCTTTGTGCTGATCTTTCGGAAACCCAGTAAAATGTGCAAAGCCAGAAAAATGGCTCCCATTTTCAAGTAAGCGACAGGTTGGCAAATATGGCTTTTGCATGAAAGATATTCCCATTAGCGCTTGTCAGAAAGAGAAAGAGATGGAAGATGGGGTGGAGGTGCAAAACAGGAACGTAGAAAGAGGTCAAATTATTCCTCCATCTTGCTCAGTATTGTCAACACTGACTGGTAGCTGTTCACCGGGATTTCTGGCACAGGTCTCTCCAGTCACCTACTGGTCTTCTGAACTGGAGACAGTAGGATTTGAACTGGGGTCCTTCCGCATGCAAAGCAGGTGCTGAATCATTCAGCTAGGGCTTCTCCCCACCCTAAAAGTGCTCTAGTGCAAGCGAGTGGATGGATCCAGAGGAAAAGAGCAAGCCACGGACTTCAAGGCAAATCAAACCAAGCGCCTATGAGACATGAATGCACACTTCCTCGACACGCTTTCTGTAAGATGGTCTGATTCTCTTCCGGATTTTCTGGTTTTATTTTTATCTGCTGCTTTCGGTTACTTTGGGGGGCTGTCACTGCTGTGGAAAATGTCTTGTTTCTCACCGCATACTGATGGATGTTTTATTGCGTTATGTTTTTATGGTTCTTTATATGATTGTAAGTCATTCTGGAGCCCTAAGAAGTGCTGTGCTGGATCAGATGGAAGGCCTGCCTAGTGTGGCATGCACTTTCCTGCAGTGGCCAACCAGATGCCTCTTGGAGGGCCACTAGCCAGAGATCAGTGCAAGAGCCCTCTCCCACTGTGCCTCCCCAGCCAGGCTCGGCATCGAGGGTAGGCATGGTGGGGCACCTGCCAAGGGCCCACAACCCCAGCAGGGGCCCACGGGCAAGAGCCCCCTGGAATTGCTCCTCCTCTTCCCCATTGCAACCTCCTTGTTCACCTGCCTCTCGCTCCGGCCCAGACGATGGTGGTGGTGAGGAATGAGTAGCAGGAGATGCCACGGCCCGCTTGCTCCTTGGCTCTCTGCCTGTCCAGCAAGCAAGTGGGGGTGAGGAGGACGAGGACGAGGAGGTGACAATGGCGGTGAGAAGGTAGACTCACCAATGAAGACGGCCCGTTGAGGGTGTCTTGCTATATGGGGTGACAGAGAGAAGGGTAATAAGAACACAAGATAAGCTGATCAGGCCAGGGGTCCATCTAGTCAGGGCCAGTGTCAAGGGTCAGCATGGTTGGGCACTTGCTGAGGGCCCACACCCCAGCAGGGGTCCACTGGCGAGAGCCCCCTGGAGTTGCTTCTCCTTGTCCCCACTGCAACCTGCTTGTTCACCTGCCTCTCACTCTGGCCCAGGCAACGGAGGTGGCGAGAAGGAGGGGCAGGAGATACCGCGGCCGCCTGGCATCCTGGCTCTCTGCCTGCCAAGCAAGCAAACAGTAGCAATGAAGAGAAAGAGGTTGAGGAGCGAGAGCAGCTGGGGACCATGGCGCTGAGAAGGCAGACTCACCAAGGGAGGCCCACTGAGGGTGTCTTAACCAATGGCCCTCCAAAGCCCGGAGCCGGTAACTGGGAGTCATTCACTGCACACTTCCTCTAATCTCGGTGGTCCTTACAGCCACTGTGACGAGTAGACATTGATTACCTTTGTGAGACATTGTGAGAGCCAGAGTGGTGTAGTGGCTCGAGTGTTGGACTGGGAGCCCGGAGATCCGGGTTCTAGTCCCCACTCGGCCATGGACGCTCACTGGGTGACTTTGGGCCAGTCACAGACTCTGAGCCCAACCCACCTCACAGGGTTGTTGTTGTGAGGACGAGAGGAGGAGGATAATGTGAGCCGCCTTGGGTTCCTTGCAAGAGGAAAAAAGGCGGGATATAAATGCAATAAATAAATAAAATAATAAATACCTTCTCCTCTGTGGATTGTCAGGTCCTCTTTTAAAGCCATCCCAGTTGGTGGCCATCCCTACACCTTGCCAATTCCATAATTCCATAAGTGAATTCCATATTTTAGCTATGCAGTGTGTGGAGGAGTTCTGCCTTTTTGTGTTTGAAGATGAAGGGTAGAAATGGTTTCATAGATAAATAGCTATTTCATACTACTTAGAGGACAGGATAATGGACCCCAATTTACAGCTGAGGAACAGCAAGCCATGGCAACAAGCAAGTCGCCCAGGGGCAGTCCGTAAATCGACAGCACAGAATGTGATTCGTCCGCTCCACCAGCATTCATTCCCCATAGGAAATGAATAGCAAGCGTTCACTTAAATAAGGGACAGAAAAGAAAGAGGGTGCACATTCAGGGAAACCATTTTGGGTATTCTGGCCCTGGTGATCCTTGTATCTGGAGTGAGAAGGAGCTTTTGTCCCCACACACACACTTCAGCTGTCCCAGATTGCAACCTGTTCATTTCCATCCAGCAAGCCATTACAGCTCCTCCTGGTTCCTCGGTCACACTCAGGTGTGACGGAATAATGGAGGATGCTGATTGCTGACCCTTCAACATGTGAGTAGGGATGGAGAACCAGGGATGCTCGAGACGAGCTCACTGAAATTCTCTGAACTTTACTTCAAAGCTCAGCTTGGCTCACTCCCAGTCTGATTTGCGACCTGTTTTTCTGCTCATTCATATGGGGAAAGTTGTGCATTTTTCAGAAGATGTGCATTACAAGAAAGCTGTGCATTTTGTGGAAGTTGTGCATTTGGGGACCAGGATAGCTGAGAGAGCGCCTCCTTCCTTACCAACCTGCCTGGTCACTGAGGTCATCAGAGGGCGTGTTCCTGGTGGTTCCACAAGGACCCATGGCCCGATTGGAGTCCACCAGGAGAAGAGCCTTCAGTGTGGTGGCCCCCTTCCTGTGGAATTCCCTGCCTTTAGAGGTCAGGCAGGCGCCAACATTGTGTTCCTTCCGGCGCCTCCTGAAAACGTTGTTATTTCAAGAGGCCTTTCTTGCATGACCAGCCGTAGTTTGTCAAATTCCACTTTGTTGGGGTTTGTATTTTAAAAAATGTTTTAACTCTTTTAACCTGTTTTATTCTTTTACCATGTTGTTCACCACTCCAAAATCTTCTGATGTGGAGTGGTATATAAATATTGTAAATAAATAAAAAAATATAAATAAATAAATAAAATTTTGAGAAGTTGTGCTTCTGAGAAAGTTGTGCATTTTCCAAAAGATGTGCGTTTTGTGGAAGCTGTGCATTTTGAGAAGTTGTGCGTTCTGAGAAAGCTGCGCATTTTCCAAAAGATGTGCATTTTGTGGAAGCTGTGCATTTTGAGAAGTTGTGCGTTCTGAGAAAGCTGCGCATTTTTCAAGTTCACGTTTTGCAAATGGGAGCACAATTTTGGGAAATGCCGAACATTTTTTGGAGAGCACGCGCTTCTATTCATATTTGCGTTCAGGGTTGCAAACAGGGCATTTGGAGGTGATTTGTGAACTGGAACAGAATTCTCATACATCCCTACATATAAGAGCATTTCACCTACAATACAGGAGTGATGCAAATCTTGCTAGTTAACTTCACAGGGAGGTTGTGGGGATCACGAATGATCAGATATGAAGCACTTCAGAGCCTCAAAAAAGCCCCATAGAAATGCAATCTTTATTTGTTATTACCAGGCAGCACCATGCACAGGCATGTACTGTGTGGCCAACTCCAACAAGGTCATTGCAAATGCTGATAACAAGCAACTGTTGGAAGGACTGACTGAGACTGAGATAAATAGCCCTAAACCATTGCTTCCAGCCACAATCCCACAGGCAGAGAAGGAGGGAGGGGACATGGACACAGACCCAGGCTGGGTGAAATTTGGGGGTGACTTTCAAGGCAGATGGGATAGGTCAGGTCATCATGGCATCTTTCTGCAGTTCAATAATGCAAATTAACCAGTAAGATTTCCATCACTGAAAAAGAAGCAAAGACATGCTGGTATGTGTGTGTGTATGTTTGCATGTATGTACGTATTTTGCTCCAGAGGAAAATACCCCAAACTCGCCAAGCAAAGTGGAAGAAAGGAGGTGGGGTGTGAAGAATATCATATTTTTAGGCTGACAGGAGCTCTGTGATCCTCCCTGAACTTCAAGCACATCCTCAGTCACAAACCCCAGTTTTCTGTCTTGTATTGTGTGTGTGGGAAAGCCTTAATATCTTGCAAGCTCGTCTCTTCTGGATGGGAACGCCTTGCTACTAGCTGATTGTCAAATCCATCAGCTTTGCTTTCTCCCACATTCGAATTTTATAAATCTCCAGCTCTTTCTCTCCCACATATGAAGAACTCGGTGAATTTTGATACGTTCTTATTAAAAATGAACCGAGATGAGATTCTCACCTTTCTGCATCAGCCAGATTCAATCGATACAGCTGTTCCCATGGAGAGGAGCATGATGAACCTGCCTGCCATCTAGCTATTAAAGATGAGGCGACCATAGGAAAAAAAGAATTGGCAACCCTAATTCAGCTCTAACATAGTTGAATACACAGGGATACAAACCCAGACTTTTAAGAGCTAAGCACTCAAAGCTCTGGGCCTGGATGGACAAATCTGTCAGTTTCAGTTCCTTCTGCTTTTGATTATTTTAAAAATCTCAAGCTCTTCTAGTCTTGAATATGGAGAAACTTGCAAATAGTGCAGTGTGGTGTAGTGGCGAGAGTGTTGGACTGGGAGTGGGGAGATCCGGGTTCGAGTCCCCACTCAGCCATGGAAACTCACTGGGTGACTTTGGGCCAGTCACAGACTCTCAGCCCAGCCTACCTCACAGGGTTGTTGTCGTGAGGATAAAATGGAGAGGAGGAGGAGAATGTAAGCCACCTTGGGTTCCTTAAGGAGGAAAAAAGGTGGGATATAAATGTAATAAATAAATAAATCTTAATAAATTCCTATCAAAACTGAACTGAAACAAAATTCTCACAAGGTTGCTTGCTATTCCTTGGCGGTGTCTTCTGTCTAGGGGCAAAAAATCCCAACTTCAAGTATAACCTGATGGGATCTGAGCTAGTGATGACCGCCCAAGAAAGAGGTCATGGGGTTGTGGTGGACAGCTTCCTAAAAATGTTGACTGCTGTGAAAAAGGCAAATTCCAAGTTGGGCATAATTAGGAAATTAATAGAAAATAAAGCTGCCAATATTATACTCCCTTTATACAAATCTATGGTGTGACCACACTTGGAACTGTCTACAGTTCTGGTCATGGCACCTCTAAAAAGGAAAAAGTGCAGAAAGGGGCAATTAAGGATGCAATCCTATGCATGTTTAGACAGGGGCGTGGGAGTCCTACAACTCCCAGCATGGCTGGCCGGGGCATGCTGAGAGTTGTAGCACTTTTTTCTGTCTAAACATGTATAGGATTTCACCCTAAAATGGTCAAGCAGGTGGAGCTACTCCCCTGTGAAAAAAGGTTACAGCAGCTGGGATTGTTTAGCTTATTAAAAAAGACCAGTGAACAGGGGCATGATAGAGGTGTACAAATGATGCATGGTGTGGAGACAGTGGAGAGGGAGACATGTTTCTCCCTCTCTCATAATAGTAGAACCCAATGGGATCATCCCATGAAGCTGATTGATGGGAGATTCAGGAGAGGTAAAAGGAAATCCAGAGTTAAACTGTGGAATTCACTACCACAAGATGTAGTAATGGCCACCAATTTGGACAGCTCTAAAAGGGGGTTGGACAAATTCCTTGACGAGAAGGCCATCAATGGCTACTGGTCCTGATGGCCATGTTCTACCTCCAGTACCAGAGGCAGTGAGCCTACATACACCACTTGCTGGGGAACATGGGTGGGAGGGTGCTGTTGTACTCATGTCCTGCTTGTGGGTTTCCCATGGGCAGCTGGTTGGCTGCTGTGTGAACAGAATGCTGGACTAGATGGACCCTTGGTCTGATCCAGCCTCAGGGCTCTTCTTATGATCTTAGAGGCAGACCAGATGAAACTAGGGATGGGTGAGAAATGCACTGAGTTTGTATTTTAATGTGAGATTACCCCATTTACACCTCCTGGAACTGAATACACGTTACCATCAAAAATCCATATGTTTCTGAACTTGCAATGCTTTCTGCAAAAAGGGGAGAAAGGAAAGAAATGTGTTTGACAACATGAGCACATTTTGAAAATGCAGAAAGAACAAGTGTGTACCTTTCTAAAACGTGCACAAACATACCCATTTTTTTATTTAAAAAAAAACTGCATTGAAAAATGTAGGCATTTCAGTACAGGGAAGAAGAAGAAACCTTGCACAGAACTAGGGTGGCATCAGCTTGGTGGCAGAAAAATGAGAACCTCAACATCAGTCCTTGCATTCCCCATTTCTCCAAGTGGTAGGAAGTTAGCAACGCACAAATCTAGGAAGAACCATGATGGATCACACATCATCAGAGCACAGGTCATAAGACCATAGAAATCTGCATTCTTCTGATTCAGACCATTGGTCCAGCTGGCCCAGTATTGTCACCAGTGACTGGTAGCAGATCCCCAGGGTTTGGGGCAGGATTCTTTCCTAGCCCTTCCTGGAGAAGCCAGAGATTGAACTTTGAACCACCAAGGTTCAATCCCTGCAAAGCAGGGAGCTACAGACCTTTCTGTCCATCTCACCCAGCTTTCTGTACACAACAGTAATCAACCAGATGCCTCTGGCTGTCATGCCCCCTGCTGGAGGATTCCTCCTCTGAGAAGGAGCTGGAGCTCCCCTAGACAGCCAATGCCAAGGATCCATCCATGCCAGGAGATCTGGGGGAGTCTGGGCCCTCAGAGGAGATCACCACCAGTCCCTCCCTGCAGACAAGGGGATCTCTGTCTCTGAGGCAGAGGCTGGGCAACCATCTAGCCTCCAAGAGCATCACCATCTCAAGAAACAGGCCAATAGGGCTCCTCTGAGAAGGAGTGATCTATTACAAAGGAGGTCTTTTCGGGAGCAAGGCTCTCCTTCCAAGTAGGACCTTTGCCAACACTGTAGCGGAGCCCTGGGTGGGGCTCAGGAAGCTCTGACTATGTAAGCCTTCCATTTTAGCCTAGCCAGTGCTAAAACAACACTGTTCATCAGCTCCTGTGATTGTACCGTGCTTTCTGGTTGATCTTCTGGGCTGTTGACTGGGCTTGGGCTCCTGTTTGACTCTGCTTCTGGACTGTGCATGATAACTTACTGCTTTACTGTGTTTTGGCCTTTGCTTGTATCTGGACCACTCCTGCCTTTGCCTGATCCCATACTGGACTGGACTGGAATTACTAATTGCCTACTTTGTTGCCTTGCCTTTTGGATTGTCCCATAAGTTGCTCTGATGCTGAGTCAGATTCAGCCATAGCTGGTGTCAAGGTTCCACTTCTGACCTGGACCCCTTGGGCAATTCCTTAAGGATCTCTTGCCTCCTTAAGAGTCCCACCTTCCATCCTTTCCCTTCCCCTTCCCCTTCCCCTTCCCAATGATGTGGGGTTTAGGCTGTAGACGTGGGGTGACTGACACTCTAGACACAAGGTTTAGCCACAACAGGTTACTGGGAAATTAAAGAAAGCAAATCACAACTGAAGGTATTACAGAATAGAGCTGAGTGATACAAAAGGCATTAAGAGAACATAACGGTCGCAAAATTCAAGTTCCTTTACCCAGTCTGTACTTAGACTTCTCCAAGCTGCTTCTACCTGCTCCCTCTTCAAGCTCTGCTCTTCCTGACTCTGCTCTGACTGTCTCTCTTTATATATCTTCCCCCCTCAAAACTGAAAGTACTGCTTCAAACCTGAAGAAATGAAATTTAAGTAGAGAAATGAAACTGACACTTGACTGGAGAAATGAAACTACTCCTCTCAGCATTACCCACTCCCAACAGAAAACTCCAGGCCTCTAAGCCTGACCTTTTTTCCTTTTGCCTCTGTAGGCCTCAAACCTTCACAGCCGGACACTGAGAAGCTCACAACGAGGGCATCAACCCAGCGTCCATCACCATCTTTTCATCTCCAACTTCAGCTTCTCAGTGGTATACTGCTTCTGGACATGGAGGATCTATGTCATTATCATGGCAAAAAGCCATTAGAGCCAGTGGTGCAGTGGTAGATTTCAAATTCCAGACACTCATCATGAAGGTGATGAGTGATGACTCCCAAGGAGAGTCCAAAACTCCATCTGTGTGTATTACGTGTGTCTGTGTGTTTTTTAATTGTAGGCCTTTTGTAAAGCTAAGGGGTCTTCATTGCCCAATCAAGACCAAGCCACCCCAGAATACTTCACATTGCAATAGGGATAGCTCACAACAATATATTGTTGTTGGGAAAATCCATTTTCCCCCAGCAGCTACTGTGAGGATTACAACTAAACCCAGGGAGGAGAGGGAATCCTAGCAGGGCGGAGAGGGAGGTAAATAGCATTTTCATCCCTTCTAAGCAAGACATCACAGTGCTTTGAGTGGGTGAGTCCTAGATCCACTTCACCACTGATTGGGGCCTGTGCCTCATGGATCTTATCCTTTTTAAGAACAACCCTACTGTATCAGGCCAAAAGACGGGATCTGGACTCAGTCATACTTACAGTAGACCCATTGAAATGAATGGGACTTCACTTAGGGCGCGGTTCCCCAGTCATGCTGGCTAGGGAATGCTGGGAGCTGTCGGACTTTTTCTGTCTAAACGTGCATGGGATTGCACCCTTAGTCATGAGTAACTTAAGTCCCATTGATTTCAAGGGGTCTGCTGTAAGTATGACTAAGTCCGCATCCAAACCCAAATCTAATCTAGAGTCCAGCTTCCATCACCAGGCAGCACGAAGGTGGAGTGGAAAGTTTTCCATAATGGGAAATGTTCTGCTGCTATATCTTGTTGTTGTTGAAGGTTTTCCATTTCTAGAATGCCCTGTTTCACAAAACGCATTGGTAACATAATGGATGCGTTACACTACCAGTCAAACTGGACATGTTCAAAACTCTAATTGTGTTCTTCTTTCCAGTTGCTATGCGGAGGAGGAACACTTATTTATATGCACACAGCTCTTTGGGCACGCTAAAATTAGGCTGCAACCCTAAACACACTTACCTGGGAGTAAATCCCATTGACGTCAATGGGACTTACTTCTGGATAGACACATATAGGATTGCTCTGTTGGTATATTGACCTTTCGGCACCTTCATTTTTCTTTTTTCTTTAAAATTTAAACAACGTTCAGGGAAGGGTATGCTGTCAGGCCTTAAATTAGCTACAAATATTCTTATAAAAATAATTTCCAAGTAAAACTTTGAAGAGTTTGGATATCACATTTTAAAAAATCACACTGAGGCTGCAATCCTATGCACACTGAGCTGGGAGTAAGTCCCATTGAAAACAGTGGGACTTACTTCTGAGTAAACATTAGGGATGGATAAATTTGTCAATTTCAGTTTCCTTCCGTTTCTCATTTTTCCAATCGTAAGTTCAGTTCGTCTCAAACTTTGCAAATATCTCTAGACTTAAATTCAGTTTGTCCCGACCATCAAGATTTTTTTTTAAGTTTGCATGAAACAATTTTGTTCATGTTTCTCCAAGTGCATGTATTTTTGCATTTCTGTCTCATATGCACATTTTTGCAAGCAATTTCCCTAATATAATGCATTACCGTTCTTTTCCAAATGCAGACATTCTTGTATGCATTTTTAATTGCAGAATTCCATCACAAAATTTTGAAGGATAACTGAGTTTTGTTTTGCACAGACCTCCTCCTCCATGAATTTCATCCTCTTTTAAAACCATCTAACCCAAAATGGCTATCACCCAATTAATTACAATTTGTGTGAAGAAGCATTTGCCGAAGATGTTCCAAGGCAGCCATTGGCAAGGTGTACCCTTTTCCAAAGAAAACGTACCTGGAGACTTGCGGTGTTTCTGAAATATCTGTGATCAGAAGCAGAGTGCGTAGAAATCAAGTACGTCCCCAAACCAGCCATATATTTTATTGCTGTTTTTTGTTGTAGTTTCAACACTGTTGTTACCCACCTTGGGATTTTTACAAAGGGTGGGATACAAATAGAATGAAATAAAGACATAGAATGAAGTCAGTAAATAAACTCAATGCAGCACCAGTCTCCCAAAAGCAACTGCCCTTTCAGCTGTCTAAGGCAGTTCCTTGTGCTAACTCTAAAATAATCCTCAAAATCCAATATCTCCCTAGCCATATTTAAATGGCAAACCTATTTCCTGTAGCTCTTCCTGCCCACTAGTTCATAGAATGAGAATCATCGAATAGTAGGGAGGGGCCTATAAGACCGTCAGGTCCTGCTCAATGCAGGAATCGAAGTCAAAGCATAATTTTAACCCCTATGCTGATAGATGCTGCTGGCAGAAAAGCTCACAGACCATCAGTGGCCACTAACCAATCCCTTTCAGCCACAAAGCTGTACAAAACTATAGAAGGATTGGGATCCCGCTCCTCCGCACCACAGAACAGCATGGCTCTGACTACCTCTGCACATGAGATTTCTCTGTCAACCTCTCCAAGATTCGCTGATCTTAAGAACGCAAGAACTGCTCTTGGAGATACGTTAAGTGCCATACAATTTAAAATGATGGGATATGCGCTTGAAATTGCACCATCACTTATACTATCAAGTAATTTATTTCTCAAAAGTGCCTTTCTCCCAAGCATCCAGAAGTGGTCAGAAATCCGTCGATAGCTACCACACACATCATGCGCATTTTTCAAAAGGAATGCATTTTTCCCCAGGGACATTTTTCACTTGCACCCAATTTTCGACCGCGTGGTTTTTGTTCTGCAAATCCCATCGCCAAGCTGGAAAGGCATGGACTCTGACTGTGTTTGGATCTGCCTTCAGTTCCAGGAGGTGTGAATTGGGTAAATTTCCCATACATCCCTAAACAGAGTAGGACACCGGCACCTGATATACGGAGCTCCCAGTACTGGCCTGTTAAATGCCTGGGACTCATGCAGAAAAGAGCCAGAGAAATAGAGCTGAAAGGAAAGATTAGCACAAGATGATCGCCACTAAACTGGAGGGTTTTAAGAAGGGATTGGACGAATTCATGGAGGAAAAGGCTATCAATGGCTCCCAGCCCTGATGGCTACATGTCAGTATCAGAGGCGGCATATCAGAGGCAGTGCAGCGATGTGTTTTGGCAAGCATCAAAGGTTCTTTTGGGATTCAGAAGCAATAAACACACAAGTGGATAGAAGTCAAGGATTTTATTAAAGAGCAGGCAAAACAATACAGAGAAACACAAGATGCCGATACTGAGCAAGGTAGCTTACTTCCCCGTTTAGTTGTCGGGAGCTTCAGGTGATGGACAACGGAGACACCCCAGTCAAACGGCCAGCACACAGCACCTCCGTTGACGCTCCCTGTAGTAAAGGAAGCCAGATTCCGGCTGAACATCAGGAAAAACTTCCTGACTGTTAGAGCAATACCACTATGGAGCCCATTCCCTAGGGAGGCGATGGGCTCTCCCACCCTGGAGGCATTCAAGGTGAGGCTGAACAGCCACATGTCAGGGACGCTCTGCCTTGGATTCCTGCACCGAGCAGGGGGCTGGACTAGATGGTCTTGTAGGCCCCTTCCAACCCTACTGTTCTGTAATTCTATGATTCTAAGTCCCTGGTGACTTTTATACCTGAGTTCTCCTTTTGCTACATCCAGGTTTGAACAGCACCCTAATTACTCATACTTGGGGTGATGGTCAGATTCTCAGGGCTCATGATGTTCCTACATTCTTGTACCACCCAAAAGATAACCTCAAGCGAGTGGACGGTGGCCAGCTTAACTGATTCAAGGTTTCACGCTTCCAAAGCAGACAACTGACCTTGGAAAGCAAAGCCTCCAGCCTAGAGGCTTGAGAGCTCTTAAGGGGGCTGAGTTTGTAAGGTTCTCCAGGAGATTCAGGCATGCAAGGAACAATTGTGGCACGCCACTCTCCGATCTCAAAATACAATGGTCTTCCGGTGCATTTCCTCTGCACTATGTACACCTCTTGTTCGGGAACATGGGCAGGAGGGTGCTGTTGCACTCATATCCTACTGGTGGGCTTCCCATTGGGGCATCTGGTTGGCCACTGTGTGAACAGAATGCTGGACTAGATGGACCCTTGGTCTGATCCAGCAGGGCTCCTCTGATGTTGTTATGAATCTGACCCTAAACATTCTCCTCTACGAATTTTGAAAGATTTATTCCTTGACTGCATGCATATTCTTTGAATATTTTTATTCACCATTTGTGTTGATGTCTAACACTGATATCTAACATTTTACAGTACCTGGAATCTGATGCATAATGTTCTGTACGTGACAGCTGACATGCAATAGCACTGAGTAAATGTTGTGCTAACAACATTCAACCAAATCAGAGACAACCCCCCGCCCCTTTGAAAAGTCTAAAAAAAAAAAAAGTCACGTTTTGAATGTGTTTCTCAGATTTCAATTCCAAAATTAAACTTTGATGTCAAATTTTAAAATCCAAATCACCAGATCTCAACATTGGCCAGAGAAAATAACTGAACCAGTCTGAAGACTGTTTCAGGCTGAGCCCTACCTGTGACAGAATGCAAAAAAAATATTGGACCAGTTTGGAATATGGCAGCATCTTTGCATTGCCATGTTCCTTGGTGCACTGCTATGACTTTTGGAAGTCCTCTGTGGCTTCAAAAAGAAACCCAAGATGCAACTCCCCACATTGAAAGGGGCCCTCAAAAGTCTTTCTCCACGTAGTGGACCACCCACCATGGAACCTCCATGCCAAAGGATTCTCTGGTTTGTCAACAGGACACAAAGTAGATGTGTTGGGGGAGTTACTTTTTGCATAATCTATCTCATGTGCCATTTGCCTCCTCCCTAACAGACCCAGGACCAGCAGGGGGAAAGATGAGGTTTTTATAGCTCTCTGCAGTATGCAGTTAATAACTCTCTGAGGCTATACATCCAGGCTGCACCATGGGGCTGGAATAATCCACAGTAAAATATGACTTTTCATTTATCACGCTGACATGTAATAAATACTTTCCTAGTGAAGTCTGGGAAACAGAGAGCAGGGGATAAGAGATCCAGAGGAATAATGTGAATACCGCACCATTGCCCATCACGATAAAGTCTGAGACATCGGTAGGTGAAGCGTGAGTGGACAGGGTGGCCATGTATCCTGCTGTACAGAGGACTGCCCTCTATTGAGTAGTCTGTCAGAGGACAGTCTTTTGATTGAAGGTGTTCTCTACTGGAAGGGCTAGAACTGTCTTCCCCAGCACAGCTGGGAATTCTGGGAGTTGTACTCCAACACATCTGGAAGGCACTAAGTTGGGGAAGGCTAGCCTAGTCAGACCAAGTCCGGTTGAAAGATCAAGAACCCCGAGAAGGGAGAACAGGGGGAGCAGGTGTTTGAAGCCGCCCATCAACTTGGACAATAGACTAAGCAGAGGGCACACAGAGGACCTGATCAGGGTTTTCCCCACTCTGATGAGGTGCATTGTATTTTTCCCCTATTTGCAAGTATTTCCACATTTGCACATATATATTGGCATATGTGCACTTTGTGCAAATCCACACCCCTTTCTCCTCTTGGGTGGCGGGGGGGTGATGCATAAGTGTCCACCCTTGCAGATCCACTCAGTTCCTCTCCAGAAAGCATGCTTTCCACTCAGCCAAGATTCTGAAGTGGGGTGTGCACCATCCGGAATGGAGCCTGCCATCCACTCTGCACATGTGCAATGAGGACTAGCTCCATTGCCATACCAGAAGCATCACGCTGTATGATGCAAGGCCTAGCATGTTCCAAGAGACATCCATGGGCTATGCTAGGCCTCACCTTGACTGCTCCAAAGCTGGCGATAGGGTGACCAGGTGTCTCTGACTTTACATAGACCGCCCTCCATTTGAAGCACTGTCCAGTCCAAGACTGCTTTGAAATCAAAGAGCGTAAGGGGGGAGAACAGCAGCTTTGAAGTTGGCCATCAAGATGCACCCGCAGGCTGAAGAGGTGGAGGTGCGTGAAGGCCAGAAAATGATGTTTAGAGTCAAATTATTATGTTTAGAGTCAGGAGAGCCAGTGTGGTGTAGTGGCTAGAGTGCTGGACTGGGAGCTGGGAGATCTGGGTTCTAGTCCCCACTCGACCATGGAAGCTCACTGGGTGACTTTGGGCCAGTCACAGACTCTCAGCCCAGCCTACCCCACAGGGTTGTTGTTGTGAGGATAAAATGGGGAGGAGGGGGATGACGTAAGCCACCTTGGGTTCCTTGCAAGAGGAAAAAAGGTGGGATATAAATGCAATAAATAAAAATAAATAAATATCCTCCATGACGGTGAGATGTACTGTATTTCTGCTTAAATTATACTTGTGATAAACATCACTGCAGTGACAGATACGTTACGGCTTGTCAAGAAATTGAACATTCCACCATGTTAAGGATTAATCAGGTATGAGTTTTGCTAACCTTTATACAATCAAAACAGTTTGTCTAATTTTTCTGAAATGTTCAGGGCCTGGTACGAAGTGTGCATTTAGAATAGATACCTGAATTTTTCAGGATGATTGGTGTAGCACTGAGGGAGAAAGAGCACTTTCAGTACCAAAAGAAGAAAAGTTCCCTCGGCCAAAAGTGACTTTCACAAATGTATTGCTGACCTTTTATTTAGCCACATTTCCTGAAGAGACCAAAGGTTTGTCACCAAAAACATGGATGGCTTTCTATTCTTGCATTGGAGACAGTGGGAAATCATTTGTTTTGAAGTTCCATTTCATTTAGTCTTTAAAATAAACTTTTTTTACATGTAATGATAGTTAGAAACTGATAAGCTCAGGCACGCTCAATAGCTCTCGCCCTCCCACCCCCATCACAGCTGATTTAGACTACTGAGGGAGTGGGAGCTGCCATTTATCTCATATTATTAGTGGCTGCGAAGAAGAAAGAGAAGATGGACACATCATGTGCAATCCACCAAGGAACTCCAAAACAGGTGCAGCACTTTAAATAGACTATCTTAGAACTGTCTTAATTACATATTCAAAATTCATTAGTTGTCTCCGCATTTAGTTTTGCTGTTGTAGCATGGGAGTTGCAGCCTAGCGATGCTGGACAAATTTGCAACGGGCTAAAATGAGATCAGATTTCTAAGACTCCAACCTGCGAAATCCACTGCGGACTCAGGCGGCGTAGAGTCTGTGGATGTTCGGAACTTTCTTTTTTTTTACTTTCCCGAAATTTACGCATATTTATTCATAGGAAAAGACGCATGTTTCTGCTGAGGCTGATGAATATACACTGAGAAAAGTTGAATGAGATGAGGGACAGTACGCTAAATGTTAGTACACAGTACCTTTCCTGCGTACTAAGGTAAATTGTGTAAATTGTTGTCAGCCCTCTTACGGAATTATTTGAATATTTTTCCGCATGATGAAAAAAACATTTGAATCCATCTGTGAACAGACGACGGAACAAAAGATGCCTGACAATCCGCAAAACACAGACGGAGCGGATTTAACACAATATGTACATCCCTGTTGCAGCCCAGCTGGAGGACGCCGCCTTTGGGAAGGATGCTTTTAAAAAGAGAGAAGTCGGTGGCCCTAAGCTGTTTGCCATCAGTTTTCCACAAACACACTGTCACCTTTGCATATTGTATTCTCCATCCTGTCCATGTGGTTTATCTGCTTTGGGAGAATGAGAATTTTAGGGATGTCAGAGAATTTCGCCACGAATCTCGGGGAGGCCGAATGCCAGCGCATTCAGCCCCCCGAAATCGGTGGTGAAACAGTCTGCCCCCCTGCCCCCCCAGGACGGGACTTACCCTGGGCGAATCTTCCTGGTGGCGGCGGCTGCGGCGGCAGTTCGGCAGCGGTTTGGCGGCGGCTGCGGCGGCTGGTCTTCCGACCGGCTGCCACCGCCGCCATTTCCAGTAAAAAAAACAAAAAAACGTGATAGGCTACGTAAAGATTTATGTAGCCTATCACGGCTAGATTTTTAAAAAATACCATGATAGGCTACGTAAATGTTTACATAGCCTATCACGGCTGATTTAAAAGGAAAAAAAAACATGCGCATACGCAAATGGCGGCGCCCATGGGCGCCGCCATTTGCGTTCCTTAGTTTGACATGTCTTAGTCTACGTAAACATTTACGTAGACTAAGACGGCAAAAATAAGGGGAATGCAAATAGCGTAGACGCTACGCTATTTGTGTTCCCCTTATTTTCGCCGTCTTAGTCTATATAAAAGTTTACGTAGACTAAGACGTGCCAAAATAAGGAACGCAAATGGCGACGCCCATGGGCGCCGCCATTTGCGTACGCATGCTTTTTTTTTCTCTTTTAAATCAGCCGTGATAGGCTACGTAAACATTTACATAGCCTATCACGGCTGACTGCAGGGACACAAATGGCGGCAGCTACGGCCGCCGCCATTTCCGGACCCGGCCGGCCAGGATTCGGGGGGGGAGGGACGGAGCGCCTCCCCCCCACTGCGAATGTCACCCTTCGAAAAGGTAAGTGACTTTCGTACATCCCTAGAGAATTTACTTGCATTTTCTGCCTCCTTAAGGAGTATGTGGTGTTAAGCCTTGGGAGCCTTACCTCACAATTTCCCTGCTTTTTGGTGCTTGGTTGAAAATTTCAGAGCCTTAACTTGGGGGGGGGTAAAACTGTAGGGGGGTTGTTTGTTTGTTGAATCATTTCTAAATTTGCACTTATATGAATACTGTAACATATGCATGATAATGTAAATGTTTGTGTTTGAGTTGTAAAATGTTGTCCGGGTTAGTCAGAATTAATGAAATGTTGGGGGGGGGGGGTGAAAGCTGGGAGCGGCTTGAAAGTGACAGAATTATAAGGTGTTTAAGGGCACAATTCTGTGCAAGTTCAGACAGGAAAAGTCCTACAACTCCCAGCATTCCCCAGCCAGCCCGACTGGCTGAGGAATGCTGGGAAGTGTAGGACCTTTTTCTGTCTCAACATGCGCAGGATTAGGCCCTAAAAGGAGAGAACTGACAGGTTAACAAGTAGATAGGATTTAGGGATTCAGTGAATAAACATCTAGTGAGTGGGGTTTGGGGTGAAGGGTTTAGAAGAGGTAGGTACGTTAGGAATAAGTATAGGATGATTACATAACAACCTATATAACTCTTCTTGTATTTAATAAAATTTTAGTTGATACATGCATACATACACATCTTCTATATATATAAAAGTCAAAAATTGTGTGTGTGTTTGTGGCTGGCTGCAGGGCCGTCTGTAACACGAGGAATAAGAGGGAGCTACCCTGGGCGTAATCGCACTGCAGGGGCCCACTGAGCCCGCCATTTGGGCCCTACGGTTACTGCCCCTTTTACTTCACATTCTCACTTGCCAGAGCGTATGACAGGAGTCACTGGGCTACATTATTACTTAGTTTATACTTCCCCTTACTAACAAGCACCCCCTCTCAATCGTGGTGCAGGCCAGGTTTCTGATTTCAGCTACCCATCATCCTATTGGCCATCTTTCATTCTATTGGTCTCTCTCCCATTCACTCAGACTTCCTTCACCTTGGATTGGCTGGCTGCCGTTTGTTCCCTCCCCTTTACTCATGGTTTCTTTTCTGACTGTGGAGAGCATTTAGTTTCTCTCCCCTGTTCCTGCTGATATCCAGCAAGGAAGACTCTGTTGAACATTTTAATAGTGGAATGAGATTCAGTGTGGATTATATTGTAGTAGTGCTTACAGATTCAGTCTCTTGCATTTGTAGTAGTGTTTTTTATTCAATCTGCTCATTATAATTGTTGTGCTTTTTTTAATCAAGTCTGGTGGATTCAACTTTTCACCTTTCTTATGGGGCCTTTCCGAGATGCGTAAACCTACCTAAATGTGTTTCTAAGAAATAGTGCCACAAATTTTGCGCAAATTTGGAAACTTTTGAAAAATCCTATTTCATTTATAAGTGGATGATGGAACAAAGGCGCCCAACTATCTGTGAAACATAGATGGAATGGATGTTATACACCCCCAGTTCATAAGCCTTTAAAATCTGTTCAGAAGGCTTTCAAATCTGCTTTTCAAGAAAACAAAGCAGAGCTGGGGAATCTCTGTTAGTTTTTGCCCCAGACCTTGCCCCCTCTCCCCATGTTTACCCAGAAGTAATTCCCACCAAATTTATTTCCAAGAATTGCAGTCTAATAGTGAAATCCTATACATGCTTGCTCCAGTATAAGTCCCATTGAGTTTAATGGAACCTACTTGCAAGTAAGTGTGCCTAGGATCACAGCCTAAAACTAGCACCGAGTGACTGGAATGAGAGGAGAGCATCAATCAGTCCCCAACTAAAGCTGTCATGGGTTTGTTTGCTTTTTTCATCCAACACTCCTGATCGACCACTGGGGTTCTTTCTGTTGAGAGCGGCGAGAATGTATTTGACTGGGATTTAGAAGAAGCTTTGAAACGGATTACTGGAGGTTGGTCGTGAAAGCGCCTGAAGGACAGTGTTGCAAAGTGGATGGAGGAGTTAAGCTGGTCTTTGGCACGTGGCAGACAAACAAAGAAGACCAGAAGGTGGAGGGGAGCTGCAGAATTGGGATGTACGGATCCCCTTACCTGGGGTCCGTGGGGGGGTCTGCAGGAGGGGGGAGGCGATCCGGTCCTCCCCTTGGAATCCCCCCCCAGCCAGCTCCGTTTTGCGGGGAATCCACAGAGCCGCCGGCTGCCTCTGGCCGCTGCCGGACTTCCAGCCGTGGCCGGTCTGCGGGCACAAATGGCGTCCAGTGTAGGGGACGCCATTTGCATCCCTGCCATTGGCCATGATTGGCTACATGAATATTTATGTAGCCAAACATGGCCAATGGCAGGGACACAAATGGCGTCCGCTATGCCGGACGCCATTTTGTTCCGCAGCCTGGCAGCGGATGGCTGCGGAACAAAGACAGCGATCCGGACCAGCCGCCGCCAGGTAGGTTCCATCCCAGGGGGAGTTCGGGGGTTGGCATGGGGGTAGTCCATTCTGCCACAGACTCTGGGAGGCCGGATTCCAAAGAATCCAGCCTGACTGGAGTCCGTGGCAGATTTCTCCACCATCACTACTGCAGAACTGGACTTGGGCCAGCTGGTGGGTTGACACTAGGGATGTCACAGAATTCCACCATGGACTCCAGTGAGACTCCCCCGGACTCCCCCGGAATCCATGGAAGAACGGCCTCCCCACCACCACCACCCTGCGGAATTCCCCCAGGACGGAGCTTACCTGGCGGCGGATGTGGCGGCAGCGGCGGCAACTCCAGCAGCGGATGCAGCGGCAGCAGCTCTGGCTGGTCTCCCGGCCGGCCGCTGCTGGGCTGCTGCGGCCACAAATGGCAGCCGTCGTAGCGGCCACCATTTGCGTGCTTGCAGTTGGCTGTGATAGGCTATGTAAGTATTTACGTAGCCTATCACGGCAAAGAGCAGGGATGCAAATGGCGGCTGCTATGCCATTTGATAGGCTATGTAAATACCTATGTAGCCTATCACAGCCGACTGCAAGCACGCAAATGGTGGCCGCTACAATGGCCACCATTTGCGGCCGCAGCAGCCCAGTCACAGCTCTGCGGAGCCGCTGCGGAGTGGAGACAGTCCGGGGAGGATTCCAGGGGGAGGGACGGTGCACCTCCCCCCCACCGCGGATTGCCCAGCGCGGAGCCAGGTAAGACTTTCGTACATCCCTAATTGACACAATACATGTGCATCCAGGGGCTAACCTTGATGGTGCTGGCGAGAGCTCTCGCCTCTCGGCATTAATATGAATAAAACTTGGCTCCATCAACAAAATGGGCACTTGTGAGTGGAACTGACCAAAGAGAAAGAGGATTGATATTTTTATATCTAGATAAACACACGCGCTTAATGAGAATCGACACTGCAGAGCCTCTTCTGTTTGTGAAGCATTTTTTTCAAACACAGGCCGCAATCCTATGGCCGTTAGGTAGCGGCTAGATGGCCATAGGATTTCTCGTTGCTGTCAGGGGGCCCTAGCTGGCCTCTTTCAGTCTACTCCAGTAGCCAACTCCAGACACAGACAAAGGATTCTTTTCAAGGCTTTACTCCTTTTACAACTTAATAACTCTATCACCAGCGACTAAGCTATGAACAGCAGAGTAACCTATACCCCGGGCTGGAAACAGTTGGTCCCCGTTTGAATGAGAATCACTTGCAGACCCTGAACTTATGGGCTAGGGAGAGTCCCTCCCCTTTCCCCTTGGGTCCTCTGGACACGACCATTGCATGCGCACCAAACGGGCGCTACGCCTCCTTTCTGTGCCCTCCATAGCTCGTCGCTCTTTGCGTCTGCGTCGAGCATCCAGCCAGCCCTCCTCTCGCGCTCCTTCACTCCCAGGAGTGCTATCTATGTCTGGGATGCTGGGAGGAGGAATCTCTGCCAGCTGCAAGGCCTGGGAGGGATGAGCGCGCTCCTCTCCCTTGGACGGCTGTTCCTCCTCAGAATCAAAACTGCTCTGAGGTTCTATGGGCTCAGTGTCCACCCTGACAGTTGCCTCGGAACCGAGCTTGGAGCCAGCGCTCCGAGGTCGGTTCCCAGAAAACCACCAACCACCACTCTCCCACACTGGAGGCGTTCAAGACGAGGCTGGACAGCCATCTGTCAGGGATGCCCTGACTTGGATTCCTGCATTGAACAGGGGGTTGGACTCGATGGCCTTGTAGGCCCCTTCCAGCCCTACTATTCTATGATTCTATGCCCACTGCCTCATTGATGGCGCAGTTCGTCCGCAGCTCTGTGTTTGTAAGAGTGGCATGGAGCAGGGAAAAGGGGGATGTTCCTGGGGGTGGGGAGGGAAGAGGATGGCGGAAGCCCTGGCACAACACTTCCTATGCACCGCCTGACCTCCTCCCCGCCCCGATCCAAGGTCTTGCAGCTAGACAGCTAAAATCAGCCGTCTAGCCATGAATGCAGGGCAGCCCGAGTGCGGAGGAGAAGATTCCTTCTGTACTCTGCCTGCTGCGCATTAGATAGTCGGTCGTCTCTGAGTTTGGAGTGTACACATGTGGATGAATACAGAGCAGTATCTGCTCCCTTTATAACATGTTTGAGTGCCACACACCAAGCCATGATGCTGCAATTGCAGGAGAAATGGGAGGTCATGCTCCTGTTTCCAATTGCTGTTTTCCTTTCAAGCCCACCCACAGCGTATGCACCTTCGCAGCTGTGCAGGAATTCAGATTCAAAAACCATTTGTGTGTTTATTTACAGCTGCGCAGCTCTGTCGATGTGCGGTGGAAAAGAGCCTCAAAAAGCCAACAACACAGATTTTCCTCCCTGCAAATCCCATCAAAATATGTGCGAGGAAAGAGCGTGGTATCTTCTGGATCATCAGTGTGAGTTGGGAGTTGGGGGCATTGTCCTACAGCAGTTCTGCTCCTACTTGCGTACACAGTCCCAGTAAGGAACATGGGGTGTCTGTGGCCCGGCATCATGGCAGCTACGCTGTAGAGTGCCGCAAAGTACCATCTTGTCCCCAACGTTTTTTCACATCTATATGAAGCCACTGGGGATGGCCATTAGGAATTCGGGGTGAGGTGTCATCAAGATGTCGATGATACCCAGGTCTATCGCTCTGTGACATCTGAATCAAGAGAGGCAGCTGGGATGTTGAATGGGCATTCAGGGCTGGTGTACTGGACCTGCTTACCCTCTCCTCTTCTGGAGGAGGAGTGGTCCAACTGGAGCAAATCCTGAAATTTAATAGCAATAAATGCCAAGTTCTGCACCTAGGAAAAAGAAACCAAATGCACAGTTACAAGATGGTGCAAACTTGGCTCAACAATACTACAAGTGAGAAGGATCTTGGAATTCATAGAATCATAGAATAGTAGGTTTGGAAGGGGCCTACAAGGCCATCGAGTCCAACCCCCTGCTCAGTGCAGGAATCCAAGTCAGAGCATCCCTGACAGATGGCTGTCCAGCCTTGTCTTGAATGCCTCCAGGGTGGGAGAGCCCACCACCTCACCAGGGAATTGGCTCCATTGTCGTATTGCTCTAATTGTGTAGATCATAAGCTGAATATGAGCCAACAATGGGATGCGGCTGCAAAAAAAGCAAATGCTATTTTGAGCTGCATTAATAGAAGCATAAGCTTCTAAATCCCGGGAAGTACTAGTTCCCCTCTACTCAGCACTGGTTGGGCCTCATCTGGAGTACTGTGTCCAGTTCTGGGCACCACACTTCAAGAAGGATGCAGACAAGCTGGAGAGGGTTCAGACAGTCAGAGGAGGGCAACGAAGATGATCAGGGGACTGGAAACAAAGGCCTGTGAAGAGAGACTGAAGGAACTGAGCTGGTTAAGCCTTGAAAAGAGAAGACTTAGGGGAGATAGGATAGCGCTCTTCAAGTCCTTGAAAGGTTGTCCCAGAAAGGAAGGCCAGCATCTCTTCTCGATCATCCCAGAGTGCAGGACACGGAAGAATGGGCTCAAGTGACAGGAAGCCAGATTCCGGCTGAACATCAGGAAAAGCTTCCTGACTGTTAGAGCAATACAACAATGGATCCAATTCTCTAGGGAGGCGGTGGGCTCTCCCACGCTGGAGGCATTCAAGCCGAGGCTGAACAGCCACCTGTCAGGGATGCTCTCACTTGGATTCCTGCACTGAGCAGGGGGCTGGACTCGAGGGTCTTATAGGCCCCTTCCAACCCTACTATTCTGTGATTCTATGATGTTCCCTGTGCCTGCTCCTGTCTTGTGCACTGTATGTGTACTAAATAAAATGAGAATAATGTTTGTGTAATGTGCATCATTAGTGGGCAGGCACAAGTATGTATTGCTAAAATGAAGAGAACTGAACAGGAATCCTCTCCCATAACCCTGAATTGTGGGGCCAGCCAATGGAACAGATGGGCCAAAGACTCAGGATGGAGTGAAGGAAAGGATGGTAACTTCTGCACGCAAAGCCTAATGCACTTTTGGACTCCACTGTCGCTTAATTTGGTGGCTTCTAAAAAATAAATAAATAAAAGGATTCGAGAGGGGAGTAAAAAAGGCAGGCAGCTGTATGGATCCATATCAAGAAACCAGGCCTAAGAGTTCTCATCTCCACCAGGAGCAGGCCTTTTGTACAGCTAATGGGTCTTAACTGCCCATGCCAGACCAAGCCACCCCCAAATCTTTTGCATTACAACAGGGGGAAAAATATTGTTGTTGGGGAAATCCCCCCCCCCCCCCGCTGCCCCACCAGCTTCTATCAAGGTTGCAGCTAAACTCAGAGGAAAAGGGACATCTGAAGGGGTTGGCAGATGATGTCAGCATCCCAGCTAATAAAAAAGTGTTGCCACTGCATTGCTGTGAGCCCTGGCCCCACTACACTACTGCACAGAGGCATATGACTGACCACTGTCAGAAACAGGATGCTAGACTCGATGGACCTTTGGGCTGGCCCATCAAGGGAGCTCTTATGGTTGTAAGGCAGGGAGTGGACAGGAGAGGGTTAATGAAGCCAAAAGGCTTCTGGAGACTTCATTAATAGTGGCAAAGTTGCCAGGGAATCTTTTGTTAGGGAAATGGCAGGCCAAAGGTCCAGGAAGGGCTAGGAGATGGTAGACAAGATAGCTCAGTTTTTCTTCCCTTCTCCTGCCACTCTAGTGAGCGGCAGGGGGCAACTAGGTGTAGACATGGGCAGACGAGTGATGTTCAAGATGGCCATGATTCTCCCAACATGTTCATGCCACGCATCTCGTGCACGATTCTCGCTCACATTTGTGACTGCTGCTCTCTCTGCAGAGGGGAAATTGTGCAAATCGAGCAGCGATTGAATGTGAAATTTGTACAACTTTTCCCCTGTTCAATTTGCACCAGTTCCCTAAATTTACACCAATTTCCTAAATTTCCTCCATAGACTAAAGCGGGGCTGATTCAGTCTATGGGGAAAATGTGTGTAAATTTAGGAAACGTGCACAAATAAACTGCAAGCACACGTGCGGCAATTTACGAACATTTTCAACAGGCATGTGCTTATGCTCTTGATCGCATTCGAAATTGCGAACGGGGCAGGCTCACATGGTTTGACAGCAAAAATGAAATTCTCAAACATCCCTATCGAGTAGGGCTATGCACTGCTTTGGCCCGAGGCCTGAACCCCAAGTCGAAGCGGGCCAATTCAGGCCACATTGTGCCCCTTCCAAGGCAAAGCAGAGGGGGCATGAAGCAGCCCGGAGTGGGTCAGGGGCTCACTGAAATGCTCGGTGTACTTTGGAGCTTTGGCCCCTGGCCCAGACCCCCTGGCCCAGACCCCCCCCCCCGGTGCCTCCAGGTCCTTACCTGAGCTGCCTTCCCCACTGCCGCCACCACCAACACATTCTCCTCGCCACCACCACCACCTCCTGAGGCCTGGACACACAGCAAATGTTTTTGCAGGGAGTTGCCATTTTAAAAAATGGCGACTCCCTGGAAGAAGACAAGTCTCCACGTGTCCAGGCCTCAGGAGGAGGCAGCAGCAAAGAAGAAGGCGGCGAAGAAGGCAGCAGCGGTGCAATGGAGAAGGCAGTGGCAGAGGAGGATGCAGCCCAGGTAAGGTGCTGGGAGGTTGCGTGGGGGAATGGGGGGCCGAAGTGGGGTTTGCCATCCGAACGTGTCAGGGGCCCCCTGAATCTGCATGAGCCAGATTGGGCTCACCTCGGAAGCTGCAAAGCTTCTAAACAAGCACTCTCCAGATGCATTGAAATTCAACTTCCATCACCCCCTCCAGCATGCCTGAGATGGGACTTGTACTCTGACACACGCGGGAGGTACCAGGTTGGGGAAGTTGGTCTAAGCTCTACACAAGAAACAACGACGCATTGGGATGCATATCTCCTAAGCTCTACATACAGAATATGTTAACTTATCCATATGAATTAAGTCTCACATATTTTTAAGCCCTTCCAAAAGTCCAGGAAATAGATTGAATTCTCACTTTTTTCCCTCTGCCACCACACTATTTTAGCATCCACTAATGCATTTCTGCCACAGCCATTATAAAGTGTTAGATGCACTTTTGAGCACTTACAAAAGGTTTTATTTTTGTTATTCCCAAATAACGGCCATTCAACGATTTTATCAGTGGTCTCTCTCATGCTCCTCTCCCCGCCCCCCGCTACCCCCAACATCCGGGAGGGCCGGGGCCCTAAGCTATGTGGGGAAAACAGTCCAAGCCCATTGTACAAATTGCTGTCCCATGTCAAAAGCCCCCCATGTCAAACTGCCATCTCAGAGCTGTCTTCAATGCAGGTGAGTATGATGGAATAATTGTTCTCTGATTCTGATCCAATTATAAGCTGCATGGAAAAGTGATTATATGCCAAGGAGAGGAGTGATTCAGATTCTCTTTTGTAATTTTTTTAAAACCCGAAATCAAGTCCATTGATAAAAACAAAAAGTATCCAAGGAAATGAACACACGTCCTACCCACATTGACACACATAATCCCCCCTTTTTATTTGAGTTATTTCAGGATCTAAATGTTCAACCCACTAACTATTCATGGGGCGAGGGAGGGAGGCCACCTCTCTCTTCCACAAATGTTTATTTTAAAGTTGAAATTGGGTTGTTTGTGGTACAGAGGGAAAGGAGTTGCATTGCATTCTGGGAATCTTGCCAACCAAAATCTCAACAAGCGGCAATTAAAGAAATTAGCATTGGCAGATCCCAAAGTATATCAGCAGGAGGCTCTGAATGCAGTGGGTTTTCTTCCCTGTCTGCCTCTCTCGGTTCAAACATCCTAGGACTAACAAACACAGATGCAGGATCTGAGAGTGTTCAAAGGAGGGTTACTACGTTTTCGTTTCAAAAAGGCTAGTCCTAGGTTGTGGGTCTCCCGTCATCGCAACTTGAAGCTGCTAAAACAGTCCAGGACCCTTTAAGAGACAAAGCCTCAGTCAGTGTGGAGGCAGACCCCAAACTCTTATTTAAGGCTCAGTCTTGAGCTGCTTTCTGCTTCATTGACTACGCTAAAGCCTTTGATTGTGTGGATCACAACAAACTGTGGCAAATCCTTAAAGAGATGGAAATATCAGACCACCTTACCTGTCCCCTGAGAAACCTCAAGAAGCAACAGTAAGAACTGGACATGGAACAACCGATTGGTTCAAAATTGGGAAAGGAGTACGACAAGGCTGTATATTGTAGGGATGTCAGAGAATTCTGCCACGGATCTCAGTGAAGCTGAATGCCAGTGCATTCGGCCCCCTGGAATCCATGGCAGAATGAAGCCCCCCGCCCCACCACCCTGAGAAAGGCACGCGAAACGGAGCACTTACCTGGTGCCGTTCGCGCTGCTTTGCGAAAGGCGGCCACATCTGTGGCTGCCATTCACTTCCTCATTTAGGCCGTGATAGGCTACATAAATACTTACATAGCCTATCACGGCTAACTCAGGGACGCCATTTGCATCCCTGCAGAGGCCGTGATAGGCTATGTAAGTATTTACGTAGCCTATCATGGCAAAAAAAACAGGGGTGCAAATGGCATAGCAGCCGTCATTTGCACCCCTTTCTTTCACGGTAAATATTTATGTAGCCTATCACGGCCAAAAACAGGAATGCAAATGGCGGCCGCCGTAGCCGCCGCCATTTGCGTCCACAGGCTCCAGATGCCTGTGAATGCACCCAGCCAGTGGCTCCGCAGAGTTGCCATGGAGCGGAGCTGGCTGGGTTTGGGGGTGAGGTGCGGCGCTCCACACCACCACAAATCATTCCTGCGAAAAGGTAAGTGATTTTCGTACATCCCTAGTATATTGTCGTCCTGCTTATTTAACTTATATGCAGAGTACATCATGAGAAACGCCGGGCTGGATGAATCACAGGTTAGAATTAAGATTGCCGGGAGAATTATCAACAACCTCAGATACACAGACGATACCACCCTAATGGCAGAAAGCAAAGAGGATCTCAAGAGCCTCTTGTTGAGGGTGAAAGAGGAGAGTGCAAAAGCTGGTTTGAAACTCAACATTAACAAAACGAAGATCATGGCATCTGGCCCCGTCACTTCCTGGCATATAGAAGGGGAAGAAATGGAAGCAGTGACAGATTTTATTTTCTTGGGCTCCAAGATCACCACAAACAGTGACTGTAGCCATGAAATCAAAAGACGCTTGCTCCTTGGGAGGAAAGCTATGGCAAACCTAGACAGCATAGTAAGAAGCAGAGACATCACCTTGCCGACAAAGGTCTGCATAATCAAAGCTATGGTTTTCCCAGTAGCAACGTATGGCTGTGAGAGCTGGACTATGAGGAAGGCTGAGCACCGAAGAATCGATGCTTTCGAACTGTGGTGCTGGAGAAGACTCTTACAAGTCCCTGGACTGCAAGGAGGTCAAATCAGTCCATCCTAAAGGAAATCAACCCTGAGTGCTCATTGGAAGGACAGATCCTGAAGCTGAAGCTCCAATATTTTGGCCACCTAATGCGAAGAGAAAACTCCCTGGAAAAGACCCTGATGCTGGGAAAGACTGAAGGCAAAAGGAGAAGGGGACGGCAGAGGATGAGATGGCGAGATAGCATCACCGATGCAATGAATATGGACTTGAGCACACTCCGGGAGAGAGCGCAGGACAGGAAGGCCTGGCGTGCTATGGTCCATGGGGACACGAAGAGTCGGACACGACTGAACGACTGAACAATGACTTGAGCTGCTCCTGGTTGGAGCAACACAGAGACAACTCTGTCTGGCCTTCAGCCCCACTTGGAGCTTTCTGTGGTGCTGATCTCTTCTCATCTTGTTTCCCTGAGAAAACTGACCACTGCAAAAGAACTAACCTGTAGCCTGTAGGAGAAGCCTGCAACAGTGCAGAGCATCAACAGAACACATGGCCTGAAGCAGCACACAAATGCAGAATCAGAACTTCAAATAATCAAGAGAATGGTGTCTCAGCTGCACCCCCATTTCTGGACAGAAATAGCATGCCAACAGTTATGCATTCTCTGGTGACTAACAGATTAGACTACTGTAATGTGTGGCACACAAGGCTGCCCTTGAAGACTGTTCAGAAACTTAACACCACAGCTACTAGGCCGCTGGCTGGGACAGGCCAATGGAAACACATCTCGCCAGTACGTCACTCAACGTCACCAGCTGACAGTCTGATTCCAAGCACAATTCAATCCCTTGGCTCAGGATTATTTGGTTCTAGAGCTCTGTGCTTGCACAAGGCTCTGGTTGGAGGATCTCGGGGGACTGAGGGAATACAAAATGGATCCCACAAGCTTGTAGTCTACCCAACCTTTCCCTATATGTTTTGGGGCCTCAGCAGCCCCAGAAAGACTGCCTCCTCCTTTGCAAATTTGCTAGGAACATTAAATGTGCGAAACATTCAAATTCATGTTGTTATTAAAAACCTCAGTCATTTCATTATTCATTTGTCTTTAGGTCATTCACTGTCATCATATTCATGTGCGGGGTTGACGAGGGAAGAGTGGATGGAGGGTTAGGGCTGAAGCCCAACTCTCTCTCCCCCCGCCATCAGGGAAGGGCTAGGGAGAGGAGTGGGGGAGTGGGAGGGGGAGGGGGAGGCTGTTGTCTTTTGTGTGTGGACATTGTCATGACATCAGCAACCACAAAATAGGGGTGTAGACTGGGGGTCATTTGCATAAAAGGGGAGGTGTCGGGGGGTGTTGCATTAAGTAGTTCTGTGGACTAAAGAAGACTGCAATACTGACTTTCAACAGTAGATGGTGTTGGTATGTTAGGGGTGGAGGAGTTGCACAAGATGGAGGATTATCCACAAAATGGCCACCATGCTTTAGAATTCATAGAATCATAGAATAGTAGGGTTGGAAGGGGCCTACAAGGCCATCGAGTCCAACCCCCTGCTCAATAGAGGAATCCAAGTCAGAGCATCCCTGACAGATGGCTGTCCAGACTCGTCTTGAATGCCTCCAGTGTGGGAGAGCCCACCGCCTCCCTAGGTCATGGGTTCCACTGTCATATTTGTCTAACCGTCAGGAGGTTTTTTCCTGATGTTCAGCTGGAATCTGGCTTCCTGTCACTTGAGCCCATTATTCCATGTCCTGCATTTTGGGATGATTGAGAAGAGATCCTGGCCTTCCTCTCTGGGACAACCTTTCAAGGACTTGAAGAGCGCTATCATATATCCCCTCAGTCTTCTCTTCTCCACGCTAAACATGCCCAGTTCTTTCAGTCTCTCCTCACAGGGCTTTGTTTCCAGTCCCCTGATCGTCTTCGTTGCCCTCCTCTGAACCCTCTCCGGCTTGTCTGCATCCTTCTTAAAGTGTGGTGCCCAGAACTGCACACAGTACTCCAGATGAGGCCTAACCAGTGCTGAGTAGAGGGGAACTAGGACTTCCAGGGATTTGGAAGCTATGCTTCTATTAATGCAGCCCAAAAGAGCATTTGCCTTTTTTGCAGCCACATCGCATTGCTGGCTCATATTCAGCTTTTGAGCTACAACAATTCCAAGATCCTTCTCGCTTGTAGTGTTGTTGAGCCAAGTGTTGCCCATCTTGTAACTGTGCATTTGGTTTCTTTTTCCTAGGTGCAGAACTTGGCATTTATCCCTATTAAATGTCAGTCTGTTGTTTTCTGCCCAGCGCTCCAGTCTATCAAGATCACTTTGAATTTTGTTTCTGTCTTCCAAAGTATTAGCTATCCCGCCCAGTTTTGTGTCATCTGCAAATTTGATCAGCACCCCTGCACCTCCTCCTCCAAGTCATTCATAACAATGTTGAAGAGCACTGGGCCCAGGACTGAGCCCTGCAGTACCTCACTCATTACCTCTCCCCAGGTGGAGAAGATCCCATTGATAAGCACTGTTTGAGTCGGATCCTGTAGCCAACTGTGGATCCACCGAATCATTGTTTCAACTAGCCCACTTTGAGCTAGTTTGCTCATCAGGATATCATGGGGCACTTTGTTGAAAGCTTTGCTGAAGTTGAGGTATATGATGTCCACAGCATTCCCACAGTCCACAAGGGAGGTGACCTGATCAAAAAATGAGATCACATTCGTCTGGCAGGATTTGTTCTTGACAAAAAAGTGCCCCTGCTTTATAGGCAATTCCTAATCCGAACCCTGCACACCCGTAATTTTTGGTTCCCATCGCCTTCAAAGGGAGACCTATGTGCTTAGCTGCTGCCTGTAACTGTGTTTTCCATCCAATTGGGATGACATTTTACAGCATTCTCTTCGAAGGAATCAGACCTTCCAAATTTCAGAAAGACATGAAAAAAGGGCCCCTGCTTTATAGGAAATTTTTAGAAGACATGCAGACTCACTGCATGATTACGCTCTGAAATGTCTTGCATTTTTCATCCAACTCCTGGACACAAATGGGTGGTCACAAAGAGGGGGGGCGGGAATTAAAAAAAACAAAACAACGGGGGAATTTTTTGAGGCTCTGAGGACAGGTGGGATAGACTAGTGATGCTGCCAAACACTGGGCGAAAGAATGGGGAAAAAATCAAATGGCATGAGTTTGTCTAACCTAGAGCTGTGCACAAATGGCCTCTTGAAATTCTCCACCTTACTTGTGGGCAGAGAAATTTGGGAGACAATTTCACTGACGTTCTCCACGGGGAGGAGAAATTCTCCATTTTCTCCCAGGTGGGGATCCCCATTGGCAGGGCTTGTAGCACGGCTTCTTTCTTTTCTCCCTAAAGGTTTTGGGGGTCTTTGTGCTGCAACAGCATCAACTGCCTTGGCAGGCTGGTCCACAGTGCTCTGCCAGAAACTGACCTCCAATTTCCTGGAGGTTTTCTCCCCCCATGAAAGAGGCCTCCATTGTTCTGCTTCATTCAGGATGTTTTATAATTTATTTTTGTGGTGATTTTGAGCGTACCAAATCACAGCTACCCTCCCAGACTGCCTGCACATCCTGATCTGCAAAACCCCACGGGCAAAATGACCTCATGGTGCCTTAAACTGGGCTTCAATTGAAGTGTGGGAAGCTGAGGAGGCTACGGGCTGCCAGAGAGATGACTATACAGTGACAGACAGGACAGTTATGCTCCCTCCTCGGCCACCTCCTAAGTAAGGGAAGCCCAAGAAACCCAAACTCAACCCCGGAGAATTTCTCTGAAATTTCTTCAGTACTGAATTTCTTTTTGGAAGCAATTTCTCTTCGATCAAATTGAATGAGAGCGGTCGGAAAAAAATGTGGGAGAAATTTTCAGGACAGCACTAGTCTAACCAATCCTGAAACGCTCCAGCCAAAGACAGAGGCAGAAGCTGTTCTAAATCTTGCTCCCTATCCTACATTTCATTGCCCTCCCTAGGCCCTCACCCATTTGATTCAAATTACAGCATTTGCATTAAGCGCTCAGCACATCTGGAAGTCTCTCTTGTTTTTGTCTCAGCAATATCTCCACAGCTAAAGAGGTCATAGGATCATAGACTAGTAGGGTTGGAAGGGGCCTATAAGACCATCGAGTCAAGCCCCCTGCTCAATGCAGGAATCTAGGTCACGGAAACCTAGGGTGGGGTACAGCTTGCCTCCATCTTAGGTTAGGCATGGGGGCCTCACTGGACTTGCCCTCGGATCCTTAGAGCAGGGGGTATATGGAGTCCCAGTCCAGCCCTCTGGAATTCTCCAGATGGCCACACCCCCTTTCTGTGGCCACAACCCCTCTCCCCCAGCCGCTGTTTATTTGAGAGCTTCCCGGCTTTTTTTGAGTCCCCCACCATTGAGCCCCCCACCAGTTACTGCAGTAAGAGTGTTACGCTAAAGTATCCTCGTATATTTTTATTTATGCCCCACCCCCTTTGCCTTTTGCCCTGCCCCTTTTACTTTGGCCCCACCCACACCTGGAATGAGCCCCCCACCCTGAGCTTCTCTGAAATTAAATTCAGCCTTGGGGCTGAGGGAGGTTCAACACCCCTGACCTAGAGGCTTTAAAATCCCCATAGGGTTTTTACTTTGCTCCAGGGGAGAAGACATTGGTTCCAGGACGTGGACTAAAAATCGACTTAAACATATTCTCTTTCTCTCAGTCTCTCTCTCTCTCTCATCCCCCCCACCCAGTAACCTCAGTCGAACATTTTCTAGCTGCTGGGAGAAGACAAAATGACTGATGAGTCAACAGAGTGAATGGTCACCGCTACAGATCGCTTGTACGCGAAGGTCAGCCTCCGCGACCTTTCTCCATGTGCCCTCGGAGGTTAGGCAGGCAGCGAGCGGAGAAAGGGCCAGCTTGACCAAGGCTCCTCTCCTGTGTTTTATTTAGCACCGGGCAAAGATCTTTTTCTTTTCAGATGCCTTTTCAGATGCCCGTCAAGGCATTTGTTCTCCTGCCATGGTGGCTCACGTTTTTACTGCTCCGCCATTGTTATTGACACGCGATTTTGCAGCTGTTGTACTTTTAAGACTATTTCACGTTATTTGTTAGCTGCCCCGGAAGTGGTAACATTGAACGGCGGAGTATGCATTTTTGGAAGAACAAAAGAGAAAGCCAACGAAAGACAACATAAGGAAGAGAACAAGAGAAGGGAAGGAAGAGAAAGGAAGAGTCAACAAAAGGCAACAAGAACAAGAGAAAGAGAAAAAGAAAGAGAGCCAACAGAAGAAAATAAGAGAAAGAAAGAAAGAAAGAAAGAAAGAGAAAGAAAGAAAGAAAGAAAGAGACAACAAAATACAACATAAGAAAGAGAACAACAGAAAGAGAAAGTAAGAGCGAAAGAGAAAGAAAGAGTAAATGAAAGACAACAATAACAAGAGGAAGAGAAAGAGAGCCAACAAAAGACAATAAGAGAAAGAGACAGAGCCACCAAAAGACAAGAAGGGAGGGGGGAGGCAGGCAGGCAGGCAGGAAGGCAGGCAGAAGAAAGAAAGAAAGAAAGAAAGAAAGAAAGAAAGAAAGAAAGAAAGAAAGAAAGAAAGAAAGAAAGAAAAGCAGCCCTGGTCAACAAGGTGGAAAGTCTGCTACCTTTGAAAGCCTTTGAAAGTTTGCGGGGAGCTGGGACACGGATGGAGTGTTCTTGACCGTTTCCCAAGTAGAACATCTCCTCTGTAGGGCCTACAATACAAATTTACCTGAACAACACCTCCCACTGGAAATTCAGCTGCTGGCCACCAGTGACATAATTCAGCTCCTTATCCTCCCTGCCTACAAATGGTGGGGAGATCGATGCTCTTGACCCAGGCAAATCCCCTGCCCTTAAGGAAGCAGCCCTTGTTCTGGTGCAATGCTGTAAATCCAACTCTTTGGCCACTCTTTGGCCGACTCCAACCCCCTTAAAACACGTCTTTTAAGGCACAATCCTATGCATGTTGAAAGGCCTACTGCTCCTAGCTTGCCCCAGCCACCATGGCTGGCTGGGGAATGCTGGGAGTTGTGGGACTGTTTTCTGTCTAAATATGCATAGGACTGTAGGACTGTTTTCTGTATAAACATGCATGGGGCTGTAGGACTGTTCAAGTCCTTGAAAGGTGGTCCCAGAGAGGAAGGCCAGGATCTCTTCTCAATCATCCCACAGTGCAGGACACGGAAGAATGGGCTCAAGTTCCAGGAAGCCAGATTCCAGCTGAACATCAGGAAAAACGTCCTGACTGTAAGAACAATACGACAATGGAACCCATTCCCTGGGGAGGTGGGGGTAGGGATGGACGAAAGTCCCTTACTTGGTCCCGCAGCTGTTTTTGGTGGGGGGGAGGCGCTCCGTTTCTCTCCCCGAAATTCTTGGCGGGTGGGGAGGCACCCCGTCCCTCCCTGCCGGAATTCTGGCCGGGGGGGAGCACCCCGCCTCTCCGGCCGTGAAAGAAAAAAGTTATGTAAAAAAAAAAAAAAACCCAATTTGATAGGCTACGTAAAGATTTACGTAGCCTATCACGGCTAGATTTTCAGAGTCAGTCGTGATAGGCTACGTAAATCTTTACGTAGCCTATCACGGCTGACTTTGAAAAAAAAAAAAAGCACGTACGCAAATGGCAGCGCCCATGGGCGCCGCCATTTGCAATCCTTGTTTGGGCAGGGGTAGTCTATGTAAAGATTTACGTAGACTACGGCGAAAATAAGGGCAACGTTGCCCTTATTTTCGCCGTAGTCTACATAAATCTTTACATAGACTACCCCTGCCCAAATAAGGAACGCAAATGGCGGCGCCCATGGGCACCGCCATTTGCGTATGCACTTTTTTTTTTTTCAAATTCAGCCGTGATAGGCTACATAAAGATTTACGTAGCCTATCACAACTGACTCTGAAAATCTAGCTGTGATAGGCTACGTAAATCTTTACGTAGCCTATCACGTTGTTTTTTTGTTTTTTTTACTTTACTGGGAAATGGCGGCGGCCGGTCAGAAACCGGCCGCCGCCGCCGCCGAACTGCTGCCGGGACCTGCCACCAAGAGGGACATTCGCACGAGGTAAGTCCCATCCCAGGGGGGTGGGGGGTGTCGGAGAATTTCCCCACCAATTTCGGGGGGCCGAATGCGTTGGCATTCGGCCTCCCGGAGATTCGTGGAGAAATTCTCCGACAGCCCTAGGTGGGGGGCTCTCCCACACTGGAGGCGTTCAAGATGAGGCTGGACAGCTATCTGCCAGGGATGATCCAACTTGAATTCCTCTTATAGGCCCCTTCCAACCCTACTATTCTATGATCCCATGATTCTGTGGCTGTTTTCTGGCTAAACATGCATACGACCGTAGGACTCTTTTCTGTCTAAACATGCATAGGATTGTGCCCTTATACTGCTTATTTTCCTCAGATCTTTTTTCCTGGGGCCCCATTCTGGCCCTCTGGGGTAGCCAAGACAGCCATGCCCTCTTCCTTTGGCCTCACTCCCTTTCACCAGCTGTTGATCACTGGGTGGTTTCCCAGCTGTTGCACAGTTTTTCCCCATTCTGAAAGGCTGACCTGCCTCTCCCAAGGCTTCGTTACTGGCCGGAAAAGCTTTAAGCTACAATAGGCTGGCCTTTTCTTTTCGTGTATCAGACCCAACCATCTTGCCTTTGGATCTGCCCCCTTTACCATCAGGTCTCACCCACCACTGGAATGCAGCCCCCAAGAACTTCTCTCCAGTTGAGCCCGGCCCTTGCACTGAAAGAGGATCAGCACCCTGGTGTGGCCAGGTCCACCGACCCTGGCAGCCGGATCGTGAGCCCTGTCCTCATGCACATACCTCTTAGTGCTGCCTCAGCCAGACTGGCTACCAGGTCGATTCATATTGCTGGTTGCTCTCACCGTTAAAGCGTGACATAGCCCAGGCCCTGCTTACTTTATTTACATTTCTAGCCCACCTTTCAGGCCGCGTTGCCCTCGTGAGGCAGATTACAGGAAGAAAGACCTAACACGGAGAAAAACGGGATAAACCACCAACCAATAAATACAACTAATTACAGTTTCAACAGTGTTCATTAGAAGCTGCAGCAGCGTAAGTAAAGAACGTCCAAACACAGCACAGGAACCAAAGGAGGACTGGGAAAGGTGCGGCCTGCCTCACAAAGCGAGTCCGGCATGGCAGAGGATTCGGAGCGGCGCCCTGGTCCAGCTAGTTCAGTATTGTCTGATCTGACTGGCGATGGCTTGGCTGTCTGGGAACTCAGAGCGGAGGGTGTCTTCCCTGGGCCTTCTGGGAGATGCGAACCGTTCACATGCAAAGCAGCACTGAGCTACCCCGACCTCTGAATATCTGTTGCCAGAAGAGAGGAGGTTATTGCCTTCAGGATCTATCTGTGGGCTTTCCAGAAGCATCTCGTTGGCCACCATGGGGAACCGGAAGTTGGACTAGATGGCCCCTTGGTCTGATCCCTCAGGACGCTTCTGAGGTTCTTATCTGGAGAAGCACCTCCACTTTTATATTCCTCCCAGGCTCTCAGATCTGGAAGCGATGCTCCGCTCCAGCCACCCAGACCAACGTGGTGCCCTCCAGATGTGTTGGACCACAACTGGTGGGAGTTGTAGTCCAACTCACCTGGAGGGCACCATATTGGGGAAGGCAGCTCCACTCCTTAATTCATAGAGATGCCCCAACACAACAGAAAGTTTAACTTTCCGTGGAGTAAGCCACACAAGTCGCTACCACGAGACATAGTGATGGCCACCAACTTGGATGGCTTTAAAAGGGGGTTGGACAAATTCCTGGAGGAGAAGGCTGTCAATGGCTACTAGTCCTGATGGCTCTATGCTACTTCCAGTATCAGAGGCAGTGAGCCTCTGTACGACAGTTGCTGGGGAACATGGGCGGGAGCGTGCTGCTGCATTCATGTCTTGCTTGTGGGTTTCCCATGGGTTGGCCACTGTGTGAAAAGAATGCTGGACTAGATGGACCCTGGGTCTGACCCAGCAAGGCTCTTCTTATGTTTATTTAAACATTTTCTTGGCCACCTTTTAGGGCAGAAGCCCTCCCGAGGCAGCTTACAGCAATAAAATACATAGAAACAGTTAAAATATTAAAAGTGATAAAACATAAAAACATAAAAACAACAATAAAAGCCAATAATAAAACCAACAACAATGATAATGGCAGTAACAGCAACAATAGCAGTTGTATCAGAAGAAGGCCATGGTAAAATAATACGTTTTCAAGGCCTTCTTAAAAGCATGCGATGATGACAGAGCATGGCAGACCTCCGGCTGCAACTTGTCCCAAAGTGTGGGGCCGCTGCAGAAAAGGCCCTCTCACGTTCTTACATTCTGAGTCCACGTGGACACACTGGGCTTTATTTTTAAGTCAATATGTATAGGATTGCATGGTGAATCTGCAAGCGCTCTGAGTAATGCCCAGGAGAGCTGTGTGCAAATGGCCTTTTGAAATTCTCCACTTTACATGCGGGCAGAGAAATCTGGAAGACAATTTCACCGAAGTTCTCCACGGGGAGGAGAAATTCTCCATTTTCTCCCAGGCAGGGGTCCCCATTGACAGGGCTTGTAGCACAGCTTCTTTCTTTTTTGGTAATGGTTTGGGGGGGTCTTTGTGCTGCAACAGCATTGACTGTCTTGGCAGGCCGCCCCCCAGTTTGCATCCACCACAATGCAGGTGGGGGCAAAGTTGTTTCTGGCTCCAGGGACGAGGTGAAGATAGTGCTCTCCCAAAATCTGGCCTCCAATTTCCCGATTGTTTCTCCCCCCCCCGCCCCATTGAAAGAGGCCTCCATTGCCCTGCCTCATTCTGGATGTTTTCTAATTTATTTTTGTGGTGCTTTTGAGCTTACCTCGTCGCAGCCAGCCTCCCAGCCTTCCTGCACCTCCTGATCTGAAAAAGCCCCATGGGAGGAGCTCCCTCAGTGTGCTTTAAACTGGGCTTTAATTGAAGTGAAGGAAGCTGAGGAGGCTACAGGCGGCCAGAGAGATGATTGTACACTGAAAAACTGGACATTTGCACTCACTCCTCGGCCGCCTCCTAAGTAAGAGAAGCCCAAGGAACCCAAACCCAGCCCATGAGAATTTCTCCGAAATTTCTTCACCATGGAATTCCTTTTCAAAAGCCATTTCTCTTCTATCAAATTGAATGAGAATGCTCAGAAAAAATGTGGGAGACATTTTCGGCCCAGCGCTAGCCCCCAGATGGTGGAACTGCACTGCCCTCGTAGGAACACGCAAAGCTGCCTTGCACCTGGCGAGGCTGTTGGTCCATCCCCCAGAGCTGCAGGATGCCTTTCAGCCCAAGGCCCAAATTCCAGTTTGGAGAACCTTTCAGGGGCTGAAGCCAAAGAGGGTGAGGCCAAAGGCAAATGGGCCCCCGAGACCACCCTATTCTACCTTACAGCTCTGACTGCCAGGAACTCAGCCTTGGGAGAGGCATTCAGCCTCTTAGAACTGCGGGGCAGGGGACCTCGGAAAAGCCAGGAAACCACCAAATGTGTCCCACTTAGTCGGCTTGTTCTCTGAACTTAAAGGCTGCAGGCACAGAGTTGCCAGATGCTTTGAACTTGCTGGAAAGGAGAGGAGATCACGGTGGTATCTCTACACGTGGGTGCCCATGGGGAAGGAGCAAGATCAACCTGTCAAGGGCTCCTTGGAGGCCTCTCTCAGTCTAATCCAGTAGCCAAGTCCAGACACAGACAAAGGGATTCTTTTCAAAGCTTTATTCCTCTTTTACAACTTAACAACTCTACTGTTAGCGACTAGATATGAGCAGCAGAGTACCTATGCCCTAAGTGGGAACAGTTGGTCCCCATTTGAAAGGGAATCACTGGCAGACCCTGAACTTAAGGGCTAGGGAGAGTCCCTCCCCTTTCCCTTGGATCCTCTGGGTGCAGCCGTTGTTTGCGTGCCAACCGGGCACTACGCCTCCTTTCTGCGCCCTCCATTTGGCACCGCTCTCTGCGTCAGCGTCGTGCGTCCATCAAGTCTGCTTCCCACACTCTGTCACTCCCAGGACTGCTATCTAAGCTAGGAATGCTGGTGGGAGGAATCTCCGTCAGCTGTTGGCCCTGGGAAAGAGGAGCGCGCTCCTCTCCCAGGAGCAGCTCCTCTTCCTCAGAATCAGAACTACTTTGGGATTCTATGGGCTCAGTGTCCACCCTGACACAACCCAACACCGTCTCCCGTTCTTAATAAGGAATGTGCCTTTTCGCCCACCCCAGACCTCCATTCCTTCGTTGCGGAAGGTTTCCTCCGGGGTTTCGCCATCCTTTCTTTTGCTGCCACTGAGCAGAAAAGGCGAAACAACCTCAAAGGCACAGACCCTTAGCGGAGGCCCAGGAGGGCTGCAAAGAGAAGGAGACGGAGAGAGAGAGAGAGAGAGAGAGAGAGAGAGACCTTGATCCCTGCAAGGTCTGCGCCCCCACCTGCTTGCGCAGATAAACGGAACAGCGTGTCCCCTGGGGGACATCATCAGTTAAGCACCCGTGGAAGGAAGCAGAACCGGCGATAACTCCCCACGTCCTTATTGCCCGACAGCCACAATAAAAAAGAAGACGACGACGACGACGGCAGGTTTACATGCTGCTTTAAAAAAAACGATCCTAATAAAAAAGCGCTGGGGATAGAGGGGGTGGAAGGAAGTCCTCTTTCTTTCAACACCTTCTGGGATTAGATAGATACTCCGAGCAGGTAGAGGTCCCGGGCATGCAGCACTTTGCTCAGCCTTGATTCCCTTTGGAAGGAGCCTTGTGAAGTCTGAGTTTCTTTACAGGGACGCAGGCTGAGTATAGCTGGAGAGATGCCACCTAAGGCACTCTGATGGACAGAACATCTGTTCTCTAGAGAGGCAGTGCCCCCAAAATACTGTTATTTTAGGGAACCCAAACTCAGCTGTGGCTCTGTGTTCTTGCTCAGTTTGCGTTGCCTTGGTTTCCTTTACAGCGGAGGTGGGGAACCTTGGGCCTGTGGGCCAAATCCATCCCTCCAGCATTCCTCAGAAGGGCGCACACCCTGGCCTTACCTATTTTCCCCTGACCACCAGCTGTTGGGTGGTTTCCTGGCTGTTGTTCAGTTTTTCCCCATTCTAAAAGGTTGAAATGCCTCTACTAAGGCTGAACAGCGGTAAGAGCTTCAACCTAAAACAGGCTAATTTTTTTATATATTTTGGCCCCACCCCTTTGCCTTTGGCCATGCTCACCACTGGATTGCAACCCCCGAGAGCTTCTCCAAAACTGAATTCGGCCCTGGGGCTGAAAGAGGTTCAACACCGCTGCTTTGCAGACACCTAGATTATGAGATCCTTAGATGGGGACGGAGAAGACCTGCCCCACCCAGAGCAATCCTACCAGTGAGCTAATGGCCATGGATGATGAGAGTTAAAAGCCAACACATCTGGAAGGCCACGAGTTCCCCTCCCCTGGATGCCCCAGATGGCCTGGTAAGTGGGGATTTGAACCTGTGTCTCCTGAGGCATGACCCAAATATGTAAGGATGCTGTGGGTGTCCAACTGGGTCCAGGAGTCTGTCAGACCTCCCCCCTGCTCGCCCCCCAAACCTGGCTCAGCGAGCCGCCACTCCCACCCACCAAGCCACACGAGTGGCTGGGAATTACTGGACCCACCCGTTCATGCCTGGCAGCCAGCCATCCCCCATGCGAGCTGCCATTTTTACAGAGTATGGGGGCTCTAAATTTGTGTATATATAATGTTGCGTACAGCGGCTGCCATTAAGGGCCATTTCCACCCTTTTTCTATATCCAATGTGGCAGAAATGTTCCTTTATGTCCACCACTGTGCGCAACCTTAGATATATGAAAACCTAGAGCCCCCATCTTCCGTAAAAACGGAGCAGCGGGTGGCTGCAGGGTGCTCCCGGACCACTTGCTGAGCCCTTCAGGGGCCCGCGTGGGCAAACACCAGTGTCAGCTCCTCGAGTGCCCGCCGAGCACAGACTCGGGTGAGTCCGTCCATCCCTACAAGCATGTGATTTTTAGGCCCCCATCCCTGAGGAACTTACAGTCTCACAGAGGAGGGAGCTGTGGTTGTGGAGGAAAGAAAGACAGAGAGACAGAAATAACAAACGATGAATGCAACAAGGAGCACTTACACATAATTGGGGTTTGTTTCCGGAGAGAACTGATCCCCGCCCCCCGGTGCTCCCGTCAGCTTGGCCGCTGGCCGACCATCCCTGTCTTGCCCCTTCCCGCCCCCCGCTCCAATATGCTAGCCTGTTTCTGGCAGGCAGGTATGATTGAAATGGGCATCCTGCCCCCAGCCTCCTTGAATTAGCCAGCTTGGGGGCGGGGACAGCATTTTTCCAGCCGTGCCACTGAGCTCCCCTTCCCCGCTATTGCTGTGGAGTCCTGGCCCCTCCCCCTGTTTGCAAAGGATTGCCCTGCGGGCAGGGGGGACAGTAGGGGAACGAGAGCAAGCGGGGAAGCCCAGCTTCCCAGCTGCCGTGCTAACAGCAGGGCGTTCTAAGGGCATCAGCGAGCATGCAATGCATGCACTTCTGGTGTGCCTGTTATGCTAATCCACTCTGCTCGAACAGGGGCCATTTATGTGTCAAGGGGGAGGTGATGGATGAGATGGCGGTTTTGCCTCTGTACCCGCCCAAGCGCTTTGGCTGTTCACGTGTGTGGGCGAGAGGGAGACCTTGCAGTGAGCAGGCTATGCAACGGGCCACAGAACACCTCCGGGGGTTTGTTTACGTGACCAGGAGCCGCCATCCCTGTAGGCAGCAGAATTTAGAGGTGGGGGAGAATTCTCTTCAGTCTGATATTTTTTGATAAGAACTTTCCAAGCTGGGCAGATTTCTTCGTATTTGGGATGGAAACAACTTGAGGTTTATTTATTCGTTACGTGAACGTGGGAGAAAGAGAAAGTGGCAGATTCGTTCCTCCAGGTAAAGAGTGTGTTGAGACAGGAAGAAAGTCCTACCAGACCCAGCTTTCCTCAGCCGGCCGGCCCTGTTTCTCCCATTCCTAGTTCACCCCACCCAGCCCCAAGGAACTCGCATCCCTAATGCAGCAGGGGGGCAGTTCCACAGGCACTCCCTCCCTCCTCCAAAGCAAGACTCAGATCACCCCAACAAGGTAAATCAGGGGAAGCTGAGTGCATGACCTTTCCCTGACTCCTCTCGATCTGTAAAAAGATATCTCCCTTCAGCTAAACAAGGCCTCCCCGCTCCGCCTGCCTCTGCCATGCATGGAACTGTTCCCCCCCCCCCCTTCAACCAAGAGTGATACTCCATCTCTTGGCTGCAGGGATTTCAAACAGCTGATAAAGTGCTGGCGAGGAGAGGGGTGTAATGGAACAGCTGACGAAACCTTAATTAGCACCGCGCCAGACCTGCTGAGCAAAACACATTTAGCCGGAGAGCAGCTCTGGGGCGCAGAATAATGTGCCCAGGTTAAAATAAACATTTATTTAAGATGGAGGCAAACCCTTCGCTTGGGCTCATCTTCCGCGTGGCTCTTTGTGAACAGCACAGCACATGAACGGCGGATCTCACCAATAAGCACACCGCACTAGACTTGTCCTGCTCTCTCGGGTGAACAGCGGAGATGTATGGATTTTACAAAATCCATACGTCTGTGATTCATGGACTGTCACGTGCCTTTCTTTCCATCGTCTGCTCACTGACGGAATCGGATTTCTTTCAAATTCCTGAATCTGTGCAAAAGCAAATGCACATTCGTGCCAATTTGAACTCGCCAAATGTGCAAATGCCCCAAATGTGTATTTTCATGCTTTAGCCTATGAAGAAAATGTGCATTTTCAGCCAGGTTTTTTAATGAATTTTGGTATGACTAAATTTGTGTAAAGTTCTGGAAAGTTTTTTTTTTTAATGGTATGCAAGTCCATGGAATCCATGCGACTCAGGAAAAGCCGGTCCACTGCAGAATTTGTGAGAATTCATAGAAATCCAGCATTCTGTTCACACAGTGGCCGACAAGCTGTTGACCAGGAACCCACAAGCAGGGCATGAGCTCATCTGGTTCCGGTACAGATTTCCCCAGCAGTGAACGGTCCTTCTCATCCATTTGACTCCCAACAGTAGGGATGTCAGAGAATTCTGCCACGGACTGAAATGAGATCAAATTCCTAGGGATGTACGAAAGTGACTTTCCTTTCGCGGATTATGTTGATGGGGGGGGGAAGGCGTTCCATCCCTCCCCCGGAATCCTGGCCGGGGGGGGAGGCACTCCGTGCCTCCCCCCGGAATCCTCAAACAGCCGGCTGTGCTCCGCCTCCGCAGCAGCTCCACGGAGCAGCCAGCCAGGCCCGGCCAGGCCAGAGCTGTCCGCAGCTAGATTTCCGGCTGCAGAGGGCTCTGGGTAAAAAAAAAAAACAACGACCGCGTACGCAAATGGCGGCGGCTACAGCCGCCGCCATTTGCGTTCCTTCTTTTTGGCCGTCTTAATCTACATAAATATTTACGTAGTCTATGACGGCGAAAATCAAGGGGAACACAAATAGCTTAGCGGGCGTTATTTGCGTCCCTTTTTCATTCACCGTTTTAGCCTACATAAATTTTTCATTCACTGTTTTAGCCTACATAAATCTTTACATAGGCTAAAATGGTGAATCAAAAGGGAACAAAATAGTGCCCGCTACACTATTTGCGTACCCCTTTATTTTCACCGTCATAGTCTACGTAAATATTTACGTAGATTAAGACGGTAAAAAGAAGGAACGCAAATGGCGGCGGCCATAGCCGCCACCATTTGCGTACGCGTTTGTTTTTTTAAAAACCCACCCCCAACCATGATAGGCTACGTAAAGATTTACGTAGCCTATCACATCTTTTTTTTCTTTTTCACAAGCCTGGAAATGGCGGCAGCGGCAGCCGGTCGCAAGACCGCCCGCCGCCGCCGAAGCCGCTGCCGCCTGGAAGATCTGCCCCAGGTAAGTCCCGTCCCGGGGGGGATCCGCAGGGGGGCGGGTGGGTGGCAGGCCGTTCCGCCACAGATTTCAGGGGGCCAAATGCACTGGCATGCGGCCTCACTGAGATCCATGGAGGAATTCTCTGACATCCCTACGAATTCCCTTCAGTCCGTGCCACGGAATCCTCTTTGGAACAGCACCGCGAGGTCCTGCGGAGCCAGCCATCATGCAGCTTTTCTTTTGTTGTCTGCAAAGAGTCGCGAAATTTTCATAAATAAAAGTGCAGTATAGCGTATTCCGATAATAAATACGTACGTTTAAAAAAAAATGAATTGTGCTCACCACCTTGTTTGTAGGTGTTCTTTTTAAATTGAAATCCTCCATCTCCATTTACTTTCAGCCAAAACACTTCCTCTTCCTAGGGGCTTCCCAAAAGAAGCCCCTAGGAATTCTGGCTTAGATTCCTGCATTGAGCAGGGGGTTGGACTCGATGGCCTTGTAGGCCCCTTCCAACCCTACTATTCTAGGATTCTATGATTCTATGAAGGCTGTCTTAGGTGTGCCTGAGCAATAAACTCTTTGTTTAAAGCAACGCTGTTTGAAAGAAAGAAAAAACCTTTTAAAATGACCATACCGGTCCTGGAGCGGCATGGTTATTTTAAAAGGTTTTTTCTTTCTTTAAAACAGCGTTGCTTTAAACAAAGAGTTTATCGCTCAGGCACACCTAAGACAGCTGAAAGTAAATGGAGACGGAGGATTTCAATTTTTAAAAAAATACGTAAATATTTACAAAAAATAGCGATTCTTGCATAAGTTATGCAGACTCATGGAGACTCACCAGAATTATGGTTGTCAGTACGGATTTATCTTGGTAATTTTCGGAGCGGAAAAAAAAAGAGGAGAATTCCGGGGGGTTGTGAAGGGCGGAACAGAACACTGGCCGCAAACTGCGGAAGTCAAGCGGCACCGAAGGTACAGAATTCGTACATCCCTACCCAACAGTGGGCAAAGAGAAGTTCCAGGAAAGCTCACAGTCTCACGGACGGAAGGCAATACTGACAGCATCCATCATCCACCAAATGTTTTTCCGTCTCTAGGGATGCTGCCGAATTTCTGCCATGAGAACATTTCAGGCTGAGATTTGGGCACCCATCAGACATGGATGTCTAGGAAACTGGCAGAGTTTTGCAGTACTGCCAATATCTCTCCTGCCACCCCCTCGTGAAGGGTGCAGAATCTCTTTCAAGCCAAGGGTCAGATTCCATTTCAGAGAAGCTTTTGGAGAGGGCCACATTCCAGTGGTGGGCAGGGCTAGAGGCAAAAGAGAGTGGAGGCAAAATGCCCCAAAATGTCAAATATACCAGGGAATTTTTGCTTAAAATTCTTAGTGCCAGTAATTAAGCTTTAGGAAAGATATTTCGATCATTTAGAATGGGGATAAACCAGCACAAAAGCTGGGTAACTACTAATCAGTGATGGTGAGAAAGGGAGTGGGGTCATGGTAACCCCCTTGGCTTGAAATTTTGCACCCTTGATCTACCCCAAATGCGGTACTTACCTAAACTTCTCCATGACCAGAACTTCTCCGATACTAAATACTATTGCATGATCAAGTACTATTGCAAATCAATTGTCAAAACCTATTGGATGTTGACACTGCCCGTCAATCAAAGACAGAGCTGAAAAGGAATGTGAGAGCATTCTAACCCCCCCCCCCACTGTTGCTTTTGATCCTTATCATCAAGACTTGACATGTGAATTTCGGAACTGAAAATTCAACATAGGAAGTCAACATTTGGAAGGAAATGGTTTGTACTTTTGCCACTTATTCAAAGGGACATTTTCTGATTGGTTAAATGGTATTGGAATGCATGTCAGTTGTCTGTGTTTTTATATACTGACTGCTGCTACATGTCAGATTGCTCTCAAGTGTTGACTATTACTTCATGTAAGAACATAAGAACATCTGGATCAGACCAAGGGTCCATCAAGTCCAGCATTCTGTTCCCACAGTGGCCAACCAGCTGCTCCCAGGAAACCCACAAGCAGAACACGAGTGCAACAGCACCCTCCCGCCCATGTTCCCCAGCAACCGGTGTACATAGGCAGACTGCCTCTGATACTGGAAGTCACACAGGGCCATCAGGACTAGTAGCCACTGATAGCCTTCTGCTCCAGGAATTTGTCCAATCCCCTTTTAAAGCCATCCGAAGTGGTGGCCATCACTACATCTTGTGCAAGAGAATTCCCTAGTTTCACTCGTGTGCTGTGTGAAGAAGGACTTTCTTTTATCTGCCAGGTACTGTAACGTACTGGCTGTTAACTTGTCAGATACTGCCAACTGGTTTCTGCTGCATGCGAACTGTCAGATATGGTCAGATGTTGACTTCCTTGTGAAAAATCATTGGATGTGCAATGCTGAGGCCGAATAAAAAAATATCCACTAAATAGTTGCTCAGACAGAGGATATTTGGAGAGCTGATGGCATAAACATTCGCATATCAAATGTTGAGATAAAATATCAGATGTACAAAGATGTGAATAGCCAGTGAACATTCCACATGAGCATCTGCAAGGGAGAATTTTTGATGGACCAAATTCTCCCTGCTCCAATTTTCACCTCCCCAGTGACTCAATATCCAGCAATGATTCAGGCAAGCAAGTTCAAGCTCAGAGGGATACCTAGGCTAGCTACCTTTCCCACTGTGTCTTCCTTCGACAATTCACAGCCCCGGAACCGAAAGTGTTGAATACAAGTGAGCTTTCTTTTTCCTTCCACATCCGTAAAGTGGAAGAACACAGCTCGTGGCTGGGTACCGGACATATTTTTGCTGGGGCCCCTTTTTTTTTTTTAATAAAAGCTGCATTTATAATGCATGATTAATTACTCGGCCCAAGGAACCATTTTATGGGACCTGTAAAACGTAAATGATTTTTAATGCAGCCTAGCGGCCCGTGCTCATTCCTGTCCTCCCTTTTAACTATTAATCTTGGTGCTGAGAAGATGTGCCATTTGTCATTGCTAGATTATTATTAGGTGCAATGCCACACGATATAAATGAGCTTACTATTTATTAAAATATTTGCCAGCTCTTTTATCGCATAAACTCAGACAACAATCATCTGCAGTTGGTGGGAGATTCCTGTGAGGATTAAAGCCCTTCCCCATTCAACGTTCCAACCAGCTAGTTATTGCACATCAGGCAGGGCTGTTGTTCAAAAGACCAGGCTATTACTTTCCCCCACCCAAATCGCCAACTGGCTTGCTGTTGCAGAGAGACCCGGGGCATTGTTCCAATATATTGCCCAGGGAGCCTGGCTACTTCTCAAATCTATTACTCAAGGAACCAAGCTATTGTTCAGGCCTATTGCCCAGGCACCAAGACTACTGTTCAAATCTATCACCCGGGGCCCCAAGCAATTGATCAAATCTATTGACTGGGACCCAGGCTATTGTAGGGACCCAGGCTATTGCTCAAACTTATTAAGGGCCCCGGCCATTGTTCAAACCTATTGCCCGGGGACCCAGGCTATTGGTCAAATCTCTTACACAAGGACTCAGGCTTTTGTTCATACCTCTTGCCCAGGAACCCAGGCTATTATTAAAAGCTATTGTACAGCAAGCCAAGTGTCAAGGTTCCCCGTCTTACCTGGACCCCCTGAGCAACTCCTTAAGGATCTCTTGCATCCTTGAGAGTCCCACCATCCTTCTTTTAAACTTCCCCTTCCCAGTAACGTGGGGTATAGGTGGTAGACGTGGGGTGACGGACACTCTAGACACAAGGTTTAACGACAACCATTTACTAGTAGATTTAAAGCAAACAAATCACAACTGAAGGTATTTACACAACAGAGCTGACTGATACAAACGGCCTTAAAAGAAAATAAAAGTTGCAAAACACAAGTTCCTTTACCCTAGCTGTCCTTAGACTTTTCTAGACTGCTTCCTCCTGCTCACTCTTCAGACTCTGCTCTCACTTCAGGCTCTGGCTGTCTCTGCTCTGACCAGCTCTCTGCCTCTCTTTATATACCTTCCTCCCTCAGAACAGAAAGTACCACTTCAAACTGGAGGGGAGGAAATGAAACTGAAGTGGAGAAATGACACTGACACTTGACTGGAGAAATGACACTACTCCTCTCAGGGTTACCCCTCCCAACAGAAAATCCCAGGCCTCTAAGCCTGACCTTTTCCCTTTTGCCTCAAACCTTCACACTAGGCTACTGCTTATTAAGAGTCCAGGCCATTGTTCAAGCCTATTGCCCAGGGACCCAGGCTACTGATCAAATTTATTTCAATAGGACACAGGCTATTGTTCAGACCTATTGCTTGGGACCGCAATACCAGACAGCACACCGCTCCCAAAATGAACCAACCTGTACGCTACATTCAGCATCTGAGGTCCTGCTCCTAGTGCCTCCTCCAAGGGAAGCTCGGAAGGTGGCAACAAGGGAGAGGGCCTTGTCAGTGGTGGCCCCCCATCTGCGAAATGAACCCCCTGATGAGTTCCTCCTGGCACCAACATTATTATCTTTTCAGCACCCAGGTTAAGACCTCTCTCTTTTCCCAGGCATTTGGCAGCACATGATGCGTTTTAATCGGTCCTGGATGCATCTTTAGTTATGACTGACAGTTCAAAGTTGTTGTTAGTTATATGTTGTTTGTGTATGTCACCTGTGTGCTTTTATGCAAATGGCTTTTAAACTTTTTGTATTGTATTTAATGTTTTAACTCCTGTAAACTGGCCAGAGAGCTTTGGCTATGGGGCAGTATAGAAACATAAAGTATTGTTGTTGTTGTTGTTATTATCTATTGTTCAGGGACCCAGACTATTGTTCAGACCTATTAAGGACCCAGGCTATTGTTCATACATATTGCCCAGGGACTCAGGCTATTGATCAAATCTATTGAACAAGGACCCAGGCTATGGGTCAGTGCTATTGCCCAGGGACCCAGGCTGCCGATTTCACAAGCACCCTGGCAATTGTTCAAATTTAAGGCTATTGTTCAAATCACCAGGATAACAGTGGGGGAGTCAATGAACCAGCTGGAAAGGAAAAGTTCTCCTTTAGATGGGATAGCTCTCCTCCAGAAACATCAGGTTCCTGGCCTGGACATACTTCGAGACCCAGCTATTCTCCAGATTTCCCATGTGATGACTGAGGCCTTTCATGGAAGAGAAGGCTATCAAGAGCTACTAGCCATGATGGCTATATATTACATTTAGTATCAGAGGCAACCTAGCAGTTCGAAAGCAAGGAATTGCAAGTAGATAAATAGGTACCGCTTCAGTGGGAAAGGAAGCAGCGTTCCGTGCACCTCGGTGTTCAGTCATGCCGGCCACATGACCACGGAAGCGTCTTCGGACAGCGCTGGCTCTTCGGCTTAGAAATGGAGATGAGCACCACACCCTAGAGTCGGACACGACTGGTTGGGGACACCTTTACCTTTTTTTAATCAGAGGCAGCATGACTAGGCTGACCATATTTCCTTGAGACAAAAACGGGATATTGGGATGACAAAAACAGGACGGGGTTACGTAATATTCCGTATTCATGAAAAAATAAGACGACAACAAAAGTTTTCTTACATGAACATCATAAAACCACAATATAACAAAACAACTGCAGCTCCCTTTGTGGTCTCTCAGGTTATAAGAGACCTAAAAAACAACCTAAACTCACTCCAAAAGAACATGGAAAGGGGAGCAAATGAATAACACTAATTTATTGCATATACACACAAAAAAACACTCATAAATATACATATATAAAATACTTATAAAATATCACAGCAGTAAACAGATCTGTATGGCATACCACACGGAACACTGTAATGCAGGACTGCAGTGGCCAGACTGCAAAAAAAACATAAACATACACCAAAAAGGGGGGGGAAAGGAATGAACACCCCGACCGCTATCACAAGCCGGTATATGCTAAAGTCCCACCAGAGAGTTCCGCTATAATAAAAAAAATAGCTAACAGCCTGTTGAACTGAGATATGAGTCTGAAAAGTCCAAATCAAACTGAATGTAGGGCAGAAAGAATCTCTATGGGCGGAATAATGGTAGAAATAACAGCAATAATGGTAGAAATAACAGCCTCCTGGCTCCCACATGCTGAATGGGGCTTAGCGGCCGCCTCTTGAATTCCCCGCCACTGCAGACAAGCAAGGGGGCGGAGTCTGATCGTCGCCAGCTCAAGAAGCCTGGCCTTGGCTGGACGAAGGAAATGGGACTTCCTCTTTCGTCACACTAGTAGTGTTACTGCACACATTGATTAGCATAGAGCCTTATGAGAAACGCATTCAGTGTTTTACAAAAAATTAGAAACGGGACAAAATTGATATTTATATTAAAATGACAGGACAGTCGGGAAATATCAAAACAACGGTACTGTCCCATTTAAAACAATATGTATGGTCAGCCTAAGCATGACCCTTTATACCAGGAGCTGAGGAATGCAAGTGGGAGGATGCTGATTTGTACTCATGTCCTGCTTGTGGGCTTCCCATAGGTATCTGGGCAGCCACTGCGCCCAGAGAGTGCTGAACTAGAACCATAGAGTCGGAAGGCACCTTAGAGATCATCTAGTCCACCCCATGCTCAGTGCAGGCTCTGCAATGCAGGATGCAGCATCACAGTCAGGTGGCCATCCAAGCTCTGCTTGGATACCTCCAGCAAAGGAGGTCCCATCACCTCCTGAGACTGCTTATTCCATTGCCCAAAAGCCCTCATTGTTAAGAAGTTTCTTCTAATGTTTAGCCAAAATCTCCTTCCCTGCAACTTCTAACCACTGGTTCTAGTCCTGCACTCTGGAGCAGCAGAGAAAACTCTGCTCCATCTTCTGCAGGAGAGCCTTTTGGATATTTGAACACTGCTTTCATGTCTCCCCTTAAACTTCTCTTCTCCAGGCTAAACACACCCAACTCTTTCAACCGTTCCTCACAAGACTTGGTTTCCAGACCTTTCACCATGCTGTGGACACCCTCCAGTTTCATAGAATCATAGAATAGCAGGGTTGGAAGGGGTCTACAAGACCCTCGAGTCCAACCCCCTGCTCAACGCAGGAGTCCAAGTCAAAGCATCCCTGACAGGTGGCTGTCCAGCCTCGTCTTGAGTGCCTCCAGGGTGGGAGAGCCCACCGCCTCCCCAGGTCATGGGTTCCATTATCATATGGCTCTAACAGTCAGGAAGCTTTTCCTGATGTTCAGCTGGAATCTTTGCCCATTCTTCTGCATTCTGCGCTCTGGGATGATCGAGAAGAGGCCCTTGCCTTCCTCTCTGGGACAGCCTTTCGGTGTCCTTGTTTGGCAACATCCTTCTTGAAACATGGCCCCCGGGAACAGACGCAGTACTCCAAATGCAGCCTGACTAATGCATCCATGCTCAGCCTCTGGCAGGACCACCACAGCTCTTACTGTCTTGTAAGTGCCCTTTGCCAGCTTCAGCTGGTGCACCAGTCATGCCTTCCACTGGAAGACAGAGACCTGGCTGCTATCATCCATGGCTTACTGACATCTAGGTGGGACACTTGTAAGGTGCTCTGCATGGGGCTGCCCATGAAAATGGTCAGTTGCAACGGCTGCAGTGTGCCCCTGCCTAGCTGGTGTTGGAGGAAAGATAAGTGCGCTCATGTCACCCCTGTGGAAAGGTCCTTCCATAGGCCATACACCTAGCATTGCCCCTTTGGAAGTGTCGTAAGCAGCTGAAGATGCTTCGTTGTCAGTGTCTTCTTGCCTTGCTATCTCATATGATTAAACTTTGCTGCTACTGTTTCCCATTGGCTGGGTGTGTGGGTTTTATAGAGAATGTTTTGAGTTGTATTTTTTTTATTGTCGTTCCAGATAGCTTTACGGTCTGTTTCATTGCAAATTGCTTTGAAACCACACGGTTTCACGGTGCAAAGCAGTATACACAACCAGTAATGAAATAAGCAGCATGAAGGAACTGCCCTAGGAATTTGGAAGACCCCCGTTCACATCTCACCCCTGCCATGAATTCACTAGGTGACCTTGAGCACGTCTCAGCTCCCCATCCCACATCCTGTCTCCATTGTGGGAGATGCCTTAATCCTGCCTTAAAAGGCTGTCGTTAGGATTCTAACAAGACCATTTTCGTTAGGCACTTCAGACACTGTATAAATGCTAAATGATTGCAATATGGGACTAACTATCCCAGTGGAGGCTGGTGGCTCCCATGTCAGTGGGGCAATGAATCCCCTCTGTGTTTCAGTCAGAACCAGTCAGACCTCTAAAGGAGCTCTCCAAGGTGAAACACAGAGCAGATTCACAGCCCCCCTGACATCAGAGTGACCAGCCTCCAGTGAACTATCTACCTCTATGAATCAACAGTCCTACAGAGCATCTTAGAATGGTAGAATGGAGGGGTACCTCAAAGGTCATCTAGTCCAACCCTTGCTTATACAGCTAATCCATGGCTACGATATCCCTGACAGGTTTCTGATGTCATCTCTTCCACTCTCAAATAGCTCATACCATCAGGAAGTTCTTCTTAACCTTTAGTCTAAATTCGAGCTCTTGCCATTTGGGACGGTTGCTTCAGGTCCTACCCTCTGGAGCACAGGTACAGAAGCTACGTCCCACGGGCCTGATCCAGCCCACAGAGGTTCCACATCTGGCCCATGGAGCCTCATTGCGTTCCATTAGAGATAACTGTGGGGATGTCAAACACAGGGGACTCTGAAGGACACTGGAAGATTGCGATCATATTGCCTCCTAACCATCTCTTCTTCAGGCTAAACATAACCAGGGTATATTTATTATTTACTTACTTTGCATTTATTATTACACTGTTATCCCATCTTTTTCTCTCTTACGATGTGAGGTGGCTCACATGGTCCTTGTCCTCTCCGTCTTATCTTCACAACAACCCTGTGAGGTTGGTTAGGCTAAGAGTCTGTGACTGGACCAAAGTCACCCCAGTGAGCTTCATGGTTGAGGGGGAGCTAGAACCCTGATCTCCCCAGGCCCACATTCTCACCACTACACCACGCTACTGTGTGCATTTTAAACATTCCACAAAACAATTTTCTCTTCCCCCTCCCCTCTCTTTCCTTCCTCCCTGGGAGATCATATCACAAGTTGAGTGAGGTGATCAGCTTGTCATTAAAAGTCCCAAAGCATCTTTAACCACTAATCAAGGGCAGACGGATCGCGGGGGTCGGCGCGCTTCTGTGGGGTGCATATGGGAGGGGGGAATGCCGGCTCCCTGAAGAACAAACACAGCTAATAAACTCCTCCTAATTCCTCCGGAGGAACGAGATCTGACCTTATCTATATGCAAATTTCAGCTGTTCCCCTCTCTCCTTTGAGGTAGGACAAGCTGGTGGAAATGTTGCTGATAACAGCAGAAAGATTTGCATTTCATTCAGGCGCCACTCGAAACTTTCTCTTCATTCCACGTGACTTCTGCCTTATTTAAACATCCTCTGTGTCCAGCCTAACAGCGACACAGAACCACCGCTGAACTTTCCCAGTCATTAAGAGCACAAGAGTAGACCTTCTGGGTCAGATGGTCCAGAAGCAGGCCTTCTGGAACCCATTCCCTGGGGAGGCATTGGGCTTTCCCACCCTGGAGGCGTTCAAGTCAAGGCTGGACTTGAGTCTACAAGTGTCTCCACCTGTCGGGGATGCTCTGACTTGGATTCCTGCATTGAGCAGGGGGTTGGACTCTAGGGTCTTGTAGGCCCCTTCCAGCCCTACTATTCTATGATTCCATGAGATCCAAACACCTATCAAGTCCAGAACCCACAGCAGCTAACAGATGCCAGTAGGACAGAGGTGCGGAGTCTCCAAAGGCCATGCCCCCCTTTCCCCTGGCCCCACCCCTTTTGACTTTAGCCCTGCCCCCTTTTGACTCACTGGGATGCCCCCCCCCCCCTCAAGAGCTCTGAAATTGAATTTGGCCCATGGGCTGAAAGAGGTTTGACACACTGGCTCTAGGAAGCCCAGGAGCAGGACCCCAGTAAGATGGCTACTTATGGCTACTTATGGCTTGCCAAAGAAAAAGAAAAGAAAAAGGGGGACACACGTTTGCATACAAATTTCCACATGCAAATTTGGATTTACAGAAGCACATTTAGAAAGAATTTATATTTATTTATTTATTTATTTTATTATTGCATTTATACCCCGCCTTTTTTCCTCTTGCAAGGAACCCAAGGCAGCTTACATTATCCTCCTCCTCTCCATTTTATCCTCACAACAACAACCCTGTGAGGTAGGTTGGGCTGAGAGTCTGTGACTGGCCCAAAGTCACCCAGTGAGCTTCCATGGCCGAGTAGGGACTAGAACCCGGATCTCCCAGCTCCCAGTCCAGCACTCTTGCCACTACACCACGCTGGCTCTATCATTTAAATAGAAGTACAACGCTACTCGCTAGGGGTGAGGGAGAAATCGGTTTGCTTTTAATGTGGAATCAAAGAATAGTGGGGTTGGAAGGGGCCTACAAGGCCATCGAGTCCAACCCCCTACTCAATGCAGGAATCCAGGTCAGAGCACCCCTGGCAGGTGGCTGTCCAGCCTCGTCTTGAATGCCTCCAGGGTGGGAGAGCCCACCGCCTCCCCAGGTCATGGGTTCTATTGTCGTATTGCTCTAACAGTCAGGAAGTTTTTCCTGATGTCCAGCCAGAATCTGGCTTCCTGTCACTTGAGCCCATTCTTCTGTGTCCTGCACTCTAGGATGATCGGGAAGAGATCCTGGCCTTCCTCTCAGGGACAACCGTTCAAGGACTTGGAGAGCACTATCCTATCTCCCCTCAGCCTTCTCTTCTCCAGGCTCAACATGCCCAGTTCTTTCAGTCTCTCTTCATAGGGCTTTGTTTCCTGTCCCCTGATCATCTTTGTTGCCCTTCTCTGGACTTACCTAATTTCACACTTTCGAACCAATACAAGAACCGAAACCCGGTTATCCTTTGAAATTTGCACTTGTCTGAATTTTGCAGAGGGGTTCTCTGATCAAAAATAGAATGCATACAGAAATTATTTACTTATTTACATTTGCATACCACTCCACATCTAAACAGATTCCGGAGAGGCAAACAACAGAAGATAAAATTAACAAAAGATAAAAAGAATGGAACATGATATATTAAAATTATTCCTTAAAAAAACAGCGCCAATAAAACCGAGGCTGGTTAACCCAGGAAGGCTTTCTGCAAAATGACTGTTTTCAGGAGGCACTGAAAACAACCCCGTGTTGGTGCTTGCTTGACCTCCAGGGGCAGGGAGTTCCACAGAAATGTGTAGATTAGGGGAAAACTGCAGCCAACATACATTATATTAGGACAATTGCTTGCCAAAATGTTTATGTTAGGCAAAAAGCATGTACAAAAATCCGTGTATTAGGAGTCAGCTATCCGTGGGGTAACTGGTTATGGGCAACTTAGAGCATTCTGCCTTCCCTTTCTGTGGCTCTCTGGGCGGTATCCAACAGTGTCATTCTGCAAATGCAAATAGCGCTAGCAAAGCTCTGTCAAATTTTTCTGTTGCGCAAGCACTCGGTGCATTACACTTGCCCAACCTGGATTGCTAAAGTGTAATGTGCAACCATAATGCACAAGCAGTTGCACAATGGCTTGTGCAACCACGCTTGTGCAACCATGCTTGTGCAACCACACTTGTGCAAAGGTAACTTGAACTGGATGCTCCTCTTGCACCTACATGGGAACCTAGTTTCCAGTAGCACAGCGTCATTTCCACTAGCAGAACAGCAGAGTTGGAAACTGCCCTTTATCTTTAAACTGGTTTTGGACTGGGCAGGCCTTCAAAGAATGGACTTCCCTCTGTAATGTGGGACACATAGCCCCCCCCCACAAGACGTGATGGCAATACCCCTCTCCAGATGAAGGAGGTTCATATCATTTAAAATGTCATGAAATTCCAGTGAGTTTCCCATTTTAAGCAATACAGAGGTCTTTGTTTTGTGGGAGCACTTTTCCTTTCCTCTTTCTTTTGTAGAGCTCTAGTGGAGAGAGGAGGGATTTGCCGCTGCTGGTCCCGTAGATTTCAAGTGCCTGAATGCCATCAATAATTCTGCATCATCTGTGTTGTCTGTTGATGATTTGCACCTAGCCAGGGGAGAGAAGACTGCAGAGGACTGGGTGGAGAGGTGGATGCTGCTGCATTTGTTAGAACGTTAAAATCTAACGTTGCAATCTTATACACCGGGGCGTTGAACCTTTGGCTCATGGGCCAGATCTAGCCAGCCAGGGTTCTACATTCAGGTACTCCCACAGGTGACCATGCCCCCTTCCACTGGCTCCTCCCCCTCTCCCTGGCTCCACCCTCTTTCCCCCAACCTCTGCTTTGTTTGATAGTTTCCCAGCTTTTGCACAGTTTTTCCCCATTTGAAAAGGGTGAAATGCCTCTCCTTAGGCTTAGATACAGGTAGTAATAGGTTTAAGCTAAGATATGCTGCTATTTGGGGCATTTGGGGCCCCGCTCCCTTTTGCATCTGGTCCCACCCATCACTGGAGTATGTCCCCCAGGAACATCTCCAAAACTGAATTGGGCCCTCAGGCTGAAAGAGTCTTGGCACCTCTCTTACCCAGAAGTAAGCTCCTTTGAAATCAATGAGACTTGCTTCTGATCACACAAGTTATAGGATTGCACTCAGTGGGGTCTGGTGGCTCCAATGTCCCCCATTTTGGAGACAGGGTTCAGCACATTGGATATCTCCTTTAGAGTTCTGTCTGAACCCAAAAGTGGATTCACAGCCCCACTGACCTTGGAGACATCAGCCTCCACTGATTGCACTATACTGTTCTAATTAGTTAAAATCTTTCAGGGAACCAGTAATTTAAAAAAGAAACCTAAACTATGGCTCCACTGGGAAGACAGAGGGGAAAAAATTGGGGTGGGGAACCATCATCATTTTACCTTTAAGATTTATACCTTGCTTTTCCTTCCAAAGAAGCCCAAAGTAGCTAACAGCAATACATTAACATAGCAGATGGAGCATAGCAAGGGTGGGGAACTCTGCCCATGGTCCAGGTGCCACCCTCAGGGCCTCCCCATCTTGCTCACTGACCTCTCTAGGCCCCACCACCTTTTCCCTGCTGCCAGTGGAGGCTGGGGGCTCCTATCCCCAAAATAGGTTCAGCACCTTGGAGAGCTCCCTTAGCATTCTGGCGGGTTCGGACTGAAACTTGGAATGGTTTCACAGCCCCACCAAACTTGGAGCCACCAGCTTCCACTCCCTGCTGCTAAGGTACGATTACTGAGCAGTCATAGGTGGGTGGGTATTGGAGGCTACAAAAGCCTGGAGCGCCAGTTATGTCCTGGCACATGGCAACTCCATGTTAACAATGACCAACGTCTCTTTGTGGTGCATGTATAGTGATATTGTCCCACTATGGCTGAATCCGACTCAGCATCAGAGCAAATTATGGGGCAAGCCAAAAGGCAAGGCAACAAAACAGGCAAATGGTCATGCACAAAAGTCCCAGTCCAGTATGGGATTAGGCAAAGGCAGAAGTGGTCCAGATACAAGCAAAGGTCAAAGCAAAGTTAAGCAGTAAATTAAGCTTACACAGTCCAGAAGCAGAGTCAAACACGAGTCAGTAGCACAGAAGGTCATTTGCAACACACAGGGCAAGGCACAGGAGCTGATGAACAGTGTTGTTCCAGCACTGGCTAGGCTAAAACTGAAGGCTTACATAGGCAGAGCTTCCTGAGCCCCACCCAGGGCTCAGCTGCAGTGTGTTACGGGCCCTCTGGCAAAAGTCTTACTTGGGTGGAGAGCCTTGCTCCCAAGGAGTCCTCCTTTGTAACTGAGCACTCCTTCTCAGAGGAGCCCTATAGGCCCGTCTCTTGAGGTGGTGACACTCTCGGGGTCTAGGTGGTTGCCCAGCCTTAGACTCAAAGGTTGAACTCCCCTCCTCCTGCAGGGAAGGGCTAGTGGAGATCTCCCGTGAGGGCCCAGGCTCCCCAAGATCTCCTAATATGGGTGGCTCCTTGACATTGGCTGTCTAGGAGAGCTCCAGCTCCTCCTCAGAGGAGGATTCCTCCAGCAGAGGGCATGACAGATATGCATAAGCTGATGAATTACATAGGATCTTGGAATTGTTGTAGATCACAAGCTGAATATGAGCCAACAATGGGATGTGGCTGCAAAAAAGGCAAATGCTGTTTTGAGCTGCATTAATAGATGCATAGCTTCCAAATCCTGTACTGGTTCTCCTCTACTCCGCACTGGTTAGGCCTCATCTGGAGTACTGTGTCCAGTTCTGGGCACCGCACTTGAAGAAGGATGCAGACAAGCTGGAGAGGGTTCAGAGGAGGGCAACGAAGATGATCGGGGGACTGGAAACAAAGTCCTGTGAGGAGAGACTGAAGGAACTGGGCATGTTTAGCCTGGAGAAGAGAAGACTGAGGGGAGACAAGATAGCGCTCTTCAAGTACTTGATGTCAGGGTGGACACTGAGCCCATAGAATCCCAGAGTAGTTCTGATGCTAAGGAAGAGCAGTTGCTCCTTTGGGAGAGGAGCGCGCTCCTTTTTTCCCAGGACCAACAGCTGACAGAGCTTCCTCCCACCCACATCCCTAGTTTAGAAAGCAGTCCAGGGAGTGACTCAGCACAGATAGCAGACTGGGGGGGGATGCGCGGCGCAGACGCAGAGAGCGGCGCCAAATGGTTCGCGCTCAAAGAACGGTTGCGCCCAGAGGATCCAAGGGAAAAGGGGAGGGATTCTCCCTAGTCCTTATATTCAGGGGTCTGCCAGTAATTGCCCTTCAAACGGGGACCAACTGTTCTAACTTAGGGCATAGGGATGCTGCTGCTCAGATCTAGTTGCTACCTGTAGAGCTGTTAAGTTGTAAGAGAAGAATAAAGCTTTGAAAAGAATCCCTTTGTCTGTGTCTGGACTTGGCTACTGGATTAGACTGAGAGCCCTCCAAGAAGCCCTTGACACTTGAAAGGCTGTCAGGCCAGGATCGCTTCTTGATTATTCAGGGATGCTCTGACTTGGATTTCTGCAAAGAGCAGGGGGTTGGACTCGATGGTCTTATAGGCACCTTACCACCCTACTATTCTATGATTCTATGAAGCTGCCTTAGATGGAGTCAGACCCTGGGTCCCTCTAGCCCAGTATTGTCAACACTGACTGGCAGCAGCTCTCCAGGGTTTCAGGCAGGATTCTTTCCTGGCCCCGCCTGGAGAAGCCGGGGATCAAACCCGGGACCTTCTGCCTGCAAAGCATGTGCTCTGTCACACTGAGCTATGGCCCCTCCCAAATGACATGTGGTAACAAGGACTAGGACTAGGCTTAATGCCAGTCCTACTGGTGGAAGATTTCCTAATACTTGGCAACTGTCTAGGGAAAGGATAAAATCCACACTCTTTTAGGCACAGAAGGTTGGAAATGTTGAATGAAAAATCAAGGAGTTGCTTACAAACAGAAGACATGTACGTTTTCAGGAAATGAACACACTAAGAAGGCTTTCTCCTTTTTTACAAAAAGTAATAACTTTGATGCATGCAAGTATGCAAATTTGGCTTAATGCTCAAATAATGAAGTGGGGAGAAATGAATAAAAACTCATCTTATAACATCTTCCTAATTGTATTCTGTTCCATTTTGATTTATACTTTCAATATAGCTTTGGGACCTCTTTAAAGAAGCAGTACAAAGCTAAGAAAGAAAGAAAGAAAGAAAGAAAGAAAGAAAGAAAGAAAGAAAGAAAGAAAGACAAAGACAAAGACAATTCTGCTTCAGATTACAAATAATACCTTACTACCTGTCTAGACGTCCCATTATTATTTTTTAAGAAGTTTGAGTAATCAGACATTTAGCAGAGGAGCTGGAACACTAAACAAAATTCTGCAAAGAGAAACGTCTGAACATCTGTTAATTAACAGTCTGCAATCCTAAACACTAGAGAGTAAGTCCAACTGAATACAATGGACTTAAGTTTGAGTAAACATGCATATGACTGCACTGCAATTTCGACAGTTCATGTAACAGTAATCGCATCACTCCTTTCTTTCTTTTTAATTATTGTGGGGTTCATATGTTATTAGAACCATGTGGTTGCCTTGCTTGGTCTTACAATAATATGTTAGCTTCATTTATTTATTTTAAAGTTTATAGCTTACAATTTATAAAGAATAAAATCAGATCAAATGGGGAAAAATATAACAGGTCATTCTAATAACAGCTACGCTGAAAGAAGGGAATCCAGTACGGCCACCCAGTAAAATGCCAAGCAGCAAAACATCAATTAGGAAGGATAATTATCAGTTCTCCCAAATGCCTCCTGAAACAGGGATGGCCGAACTTCGGGACTGTGGGATCTATTTTGTTTTTTTACTAGTCTAGAACGCTGAAGCCTACCAACCAGAAAAAGATGCAAAATGGTGGTTCAGAAAGTGGAGTCAATTACCTACTACACCCCGTGAACCATACCCTGGGATATGTAGAGATCCACTTGTGTGTTACCAGAGATCATTGATTCTAACACAACACTGTAAAATTATCCAGCAGAGCTGAAAAAGACCTGTTCAAAAGCAACTGATCCGTGCTCCTGTTTTACAGACAAGGAACAAGAAATAAGTAACAAGCCCAGCTATGGTAGAGGAGGGTTTTTTCCTGAGTACTCGCTCTTAGTAAAGTATTGGGAGTTCGAAACCCTTGAAGATCTATGGCAAATCACCCAGAAATCTACTATTTAATTCCAACCTGCTTTCTGCCTGCCCCTGAAACGAAAGAGTTTGAAGTTGTTGGTTTTAAAAAACTTGATTTATCATTTTATTGTAGACACGTATATACCGTTTTCCAGTAAAGTATCAAAGCAGTTAATAAAAAAAATGATAAAAGCATAACATACAACACAGAACAGTAAAATAATTGCTGGTCAACTAATTCAACTGGCTGGGTCACCCGTCGAGGAAAGCCTGCATAAAAAGGTCGGTCTGGAGCAGATGTCTAGAGATCAAAAGGGAAGATGTGTGCCTGTTGTCAACGGGAGCCAGAACTCTAAAGGAGCTATCCGAGGTGCTTAACTCTACTCGCAAACTAGGTTCAGCAGCTTGGACAGCTCCTTTAGAGTTCTGGCTGGTTCTGACTGTAACCCAGAATGGATTCACAGCCCTGCCAAAATCAGAGCCACCAGCCCTCACCACTGGGGATCCAGCCTAGAAGGTGGGTGTTGCAACACTAAGTGCTCTGTTAAACTAACCTCCGGAGCGTGCAGTGCTGTGAGAAGTGCTCCTCCTAAGGACTACAAGGACTGAGCGGGGACATCAGTTGTAGTTAGGGATGGCAGAGAATTCCGCCACGGATTTCAGTGAGGCCGAATGCACTGGCATTTGGCCCCCCGAAACCCGTGGCGGAACGGCCTCCCACCCCCGCCACCTCGCAGAATTTACGTAGCCTATCACGGCAAAATACAGGGACGCAAATGGCAGCAGCTACGGCAGCCAGCATTTGCGTCCCTGCAGGCTGCCCAGCAGCCGGATGTCCGGCTGCGGGTGGCCCCGGCCGGTGGCTCCGTGGAATTACCATGGAGTGGAGCCGGCCAGAAAGAATTTCGGGGGGAGGGACAAAGTGCCTCCCCCCCACCGCGAATGTCACCCTTCAAAAAGGTAAGTGACTTTCGTACATCCCTAGTAGTAGCACCTTGTTTAGTTATTGTCTTAACCACAGTGGTGAGGGGGCCCAGCCACCACCACCCAGAAGGAATTTCACTGTCTAGCAGCCACAACAAAGAAGGCCATATTCCATGTACCAGCCATGGCACCTCGCTTGGCCGAGGGACATGACACAGAGCTCCAGCAATGAGTTGAGTGAATGGGTACATTCACATAGGAGAAGGCAGTTCTTGAGATTGGGCATAATTAGGAAAGGAACTGAAAATAAAACTGCCAATGTCATATTGCCCTTATACAAATCTATGGTACGAGCACACTCGGAATATCGTGTACAGTTCTGGTCATAGAATCATAGAATAGTAGGGCTGGAAGGGGCCTCTAAGACCCTCAGATTAGGGATGTACGAAAGTCACTTACCTGTAACGAAATTTGCTTCACAGTGGGGGAGAGGTACTCCGTCCCTCCCCCAAAAAATCTGGCCGGGGGGGAGGCGCCCGTCCCTCCCCCCCCAAATCCTGGCCGGCCGGGCAGCAAATGGCGGCAGCCATAGCCGCCGCCGTTTGCATCCCTGCAGTCAGCCGTGATAGGCTACATAAATCTTTACTTAGCCTATCATGGCTGAGTAAAACAAAAAACAAAAAAACCATGCGTACGCAAATGGCTGCGCCCATGGCGTCCATAGACGCTACACTATTTGCATTCCCCTTATTTTCGCTGTAGTCTACGTAAATGTTTACGTAGACTAGACGTGTCAAAATAAGGAACGCAAATGGCGGCGCCCATGGGCACCGCCATTTGCATACGCGCGGGTTTTTGGTGTTTTTTTTTTACTCAGCCATGATAGGCTACGTAAACATTTACGTAGCCTATCACGGTATTTTTTAAAAATCTAGCTGTGATAGGCTACGTAAATCTTTACGTAGCCTATCACGTTTTTTTTCTTGTTTTTTTTTACTGGAAATGGCGGCGGCGGCGGCCAGTCGGAAGAATGGCCGCCACAGCCGCCGCCGCCAGGAGGATTCACCCAAGGTAAGTACTGTCCCGGGGGGGCAGGGGGCAGACTGTTTCGCCACCAATTTCGGGGGGCCAAATGCACTGGCATTCTGCCTCCCCGAGGTTCGTGGCGAAATTCTCTGACATCCCTACCTCAAGTCCAACTCCCTGCTCAATGCAGGAATCCAAGTCAGAGCATCCCTGACAGATGGCTGTCCAGCCTTGTCTTGAACGCCTCCAGGCTGGGAGAGCCCACCACCTCCCTAGGTCATGGGTTCCACTGTCTTATTGCTCTAACAGTCAGGACATTTTTCCTGATGTTTACCCGGAATCTGGCTTCCTGTCACTTGAGCCCATGATTCCGTGTCCTGCACTCTGGGATGATCGAGAAAAGATCCTGGCCTTCCTCTCTGTGACCACCTTTCAAGTACTTGAAGGGCGCTATCCTGTCTCTCCTCAGTCTTCTCTTCTCAAGGCTAAACATGCCCAGTTCTTTCCGTCTCTCTTCATAGGGCTTTGCTTCCAGTCCCCTGATCATCTTCGTTGCCCTTCTCTGAACCCTCTCCAGCTCGTCTGCATCCTTCTTCAAGTGCATGCCCAGAACTGGACACAGGACTCCAGATGAGGCCTAACCAGTGCTGAGTAGAGGGGAACTAGCACTTCATGGGATTTGGAAGCTATGCTGCCCCTCAAAAAGAAGGCTATGGTCACTGCACCTCAAAAAGGATATTGAAGAGTTGGAAAAGTTGCAGAAAAGGGCAACTAAAATGATCAAGGGGCTGGAGCAACTCCCCTATGAGGGCATTTTACAACAGCTGGGACAGTTTAGCTTAGGGAGGGAAAGCAAGTGAGGGGAGATATAGTAAGAGGTGTACGAAATTTAGGGATGGTGGAGAATTCCACCACCGACTCCAATGAGGAGTCCCACCGGAGTCCGCGGCGGAACGAAATATTCACCTCTGTGCCAGCCGGATCCTACCTGCCGCTGGCTGTCCACTGCTGGCTGCTGCTGCCTGTCTTCACACGCAAATGGCGTCCGGCATAGCAGATGCCATTTGCATCCCTGCCTTTTGCCGTGATAGGCTATGTAAAGATTTACGTAGCCTATCACAGCAAAAGGCAGGGACGCAAATGGCGTCCGCTATGCTGGACACCATTTGCGTCCGCAGACCGGCCACGGCCGGAAGGTGGGCAGCAGCCAGAGCTGGCTGGCAGCTCCGCGGACTTGCCACGGAGCGGAGCCGGCCAGGGAGGATTCTAGGGGGAGGACCGCGTCGCCTCCCCCACCCCCCGCAGACCCATGGGCGGACAGGGGTGAGTACAATCCATACACCCCTAACAAAATTATGCATGGTGTCGAGAAGGTAGACAGGGGACATTTTGCTCCCTCTCTCAAAATACTAGGACCCGGGGTCATCCCATGAAGCTGATGGGTGGGAGATTCAGGGCAGACAAGAGGAAGGACGTCTTCACACTGAACATACTTAAACTCCCCCGACCCTGCTGTGTGCCTCCCCATCTGCATTATGCCATGTGCCTTGCCTGCCTCCTCTCGTCTCCGCACTCCTCGTGCCCCAAAAGTCTTCCTGGCAGTGCAGCAGGGCTTTTGCATGGGAGCAGAGCCGTTGCCTGGTTCCGCAGTTGCTGCCTGCCAGGCACTGAGTTCGGGATGCTCTCCAGATGGCGAGTGGCAGCTGCCCCTCTGCTCTCATCCAGGAGTGCCACTGCCCTGCCCGGAAATGATTTGAAGAGGGGAAGGGGAGGCCTAAGCCAAGGTGAGCAGGCGAGGGGTCGAGCGGGCCAGTGGCAGAGGCGGCCACAGGCAAAGGGGTGAAATGGTGGCCATGAAGGCGGTGGCAGTGCTGGTCGGCCGGCAGATGGAGGAGGAGGCAGCTGCAGGTGGAGAGAAGGCAGCGGTGGAGGTGGCTGTGCAGGGACGGAAGAGAGGAGGAGGCAGCAGGGGGCCCATTGGCGGCAACATGCTCGAGGCCCCCCTGAAATCTTTCAATGCCATTTGCTAGGGAGCAGCCGCAGAAGAACGGAGCCCACTCCATGCCATCCCGGTGGTCTTCCTGGAGGCATCGAGCTGCCTGGGAAGGAAACAGGGTGGTGGAGTAGTTGGACATTTGGGGTCTCATCCCACAGGGTTCATCTTAGGTTGTCATTCTACATCAAGGATGCAAAACATCAGACCTATAGGCCAAACCCGGCCCTCCAAGGGTTTCCATCCAGCCCTCTTGGGTTCCCCAGAAGGCCACACCACTTATTTACTTACTTACTTACTTACTTACTTACTTACTTACTTACTTACTTACTTATTGTATTTTTATCCTGCTCCTCAGTCAAAAAAGGCTCCTGGAGTGGCTTACAATCAATGAACAAAGAAGTCCCTGCCTGCAGGTTTACAATCTAAGATTAATCTAATCTAATCTGATTTTAGTCACTCCCCTGGCTCCACCCCCTTTCCCCCAACCATCAATTTTATTGATTCATTTAATTTATTTGTTGCATTTATACCCTGCCTTTTTTCCTCCCAGTAACCCAAAGCAGCGTACATAATCCTCCTCCTCTCCATTCTATCCTCACATCAACAACCCTGTGAGGTGGGCTGGGCTGAGAGTCTGTGACTGGCCCAAAGTCACCTAGTGAGCTTCCATGGCCGAGTGGGGACTAGAACCCAGATCTCCTGACTCCCAGTCCAACACTCTCGCCACTACACCACACTGGCTTCAATCGTTTGGTGGCTTCCCAGGTTTCGTGAAGATTTTTCCCCATTCCAAAAGTTCAAAATACAGCTCCTTACCTACTGGCTGGAGGAAAATTCTGAGAGTGCCCTGGACTGCAAGAAGATCAAACCAGCCCATCCTCCAGGAAATCAAGCCAGACTGCTCACTTGAGGGAATGATATTAAAGGCAAAACTGAAGTACTTTGGCCACATCATGAGAAGGCAGGATACCCTGGAGAAGATGCTGATGCTAGGGAAAGTGGAAGGCCAAAGGAAGAGGGACCGACCAAGGGCAAGATGGACGGATGATATTCTGGAGGTGACGGACTCGACCTTGGGGGAGCTGGGGGTGGCGACGGCCGGCAGGAAGCTCTGGCGTGGGCTGGTCCGTGAAGTCACAAAGAGTCGGAAGCGACTGACCGAATAAACAACAACAAGCTACTGGCAGTAGTAGCTTTAAGATAAAATAGGTTGGTATTTATTTTGGCACCACCTCTTTTGTCTTCGGCCCCTCCCACCACTGGAATGCGGCCCCTGAGAGCTTCTCCAGAATGGCATTTTGCCCTCATCCCGGCAAAGGTTCTGCGCCCCTGTTCTCCCCACTCCGCCTCTAATTTAGCATTGAAATGTGCAACCCATTCGGAAAGCCACAGAGCACCAGGTAACAAATGCCATTCCCCAAAGCGACAGAGAAACAGCAGCAATCAATATCAGTGACGGCTCAAGCTCTGCTGCCACCCCACCCACCCCTTGTCCGTTCCGAGGAGTCTCCACTGCACTCCCATCACGAACGGAGCCAAGGTCTCTCCTTGTAGAGACTTCACAATGAGCCTGTTGCAGGAGAGAAAGAGGAAAAGAACCTCCATCCCTCGGGAACCCTCTCTTGATAGCAGCATTCATCACCATCCAAAGGCAGCCGGTGAAGTTGCCTTTCGGAAGCTCTGGCCCAGACTGAGCCACACCGAAGATCGCCTCAGCACCAAGGCTGACATACTGGTAGGGTGGTTTTGTCTGACAAACTGCAGGGAGCTAATTTGGGGCATGGGGTTCCATGATGTTGTTGATCACAAGCTGAATATGAGCCAACAATGTGATGTGGCTGCAAAAAAGGCAAATGCCATTTTGGGCTGTATTAATAGAAGCATAGCTTCCAAATCCCGGGAACTGCTAGTTCCCCTCTACTCAGCACTAGGGATGTACGAAACACCTACCTGGCTCCGCGCCGGGCAATCCGCGGTGGGGGGGAGGCGCTCCGTCCCTCCCCCTGGAATCCTCGACGGGGGGGGAGGCAATCTAGTCCTCCCCCCTGGAATCCTGCCCGGCTGGCTCCGCTCCACGGCCAAGTCACGGAGCCACTGGCCAGCTCCGGCCGCCCACAGCCGAACATCCGGCAGCTGGGCAGCCCTGCAGGGACGCAAATGGCGGCTGTCGTAGCCACCGCCATTTGCGTCCCTGTATTGAGCCGTGATTGAGCCCTGTATTGAGCCGTGTATTGAGCCGTAAATATTTACATAGCCTACCATGGCAGGGGGAAAAAACCCAGCATACGCAAATGGCGGTAGCCACCGCCATTTGCGTACGCTGGGGTCCCCCCCCCGCCGTGATAGGCTACGTAAATACTTACGTAGCCTAGGGATGTACGAAAATCACTTACCTTTCGGGGATTATGCTGATGGTGGGGGGGAGGTGTTCCGTCCCTCCCCCCAGAATCCTCGCCGGGGGGGAGGCGCTCCGTTCCTCCCCCCCCCCCGGAATCCTGACCGGCCGGCTGTGCTCCGCAGCGCTTCTGCGGAGCCACCAGCCGGCTCCACCAGCAGCCGGACATCTGGCTGCTGGCTAGCAGGGACGCAAATGGCGGCGGCCATAGCCGCCACCATTTGCATTTCTTATTTTGGCACGTCTTAGTCTATGTAAACATTTACATAGACTAAGATGGCGAAAATAAGGGGAACGCAAATAGCGTAGACGCTACGCTATTTGCGTTCCCCTTATTTTCGCCGTCTTAGCCTACGTAAATGTTTACGTACACTAAGACATGCCAAAACAAGGAACGCAAATGGCGGCGCCCATGCCTGCCGCCATTTGCATACACGCGCGGGCGGGGTGTTTTTTGTTTAAGTCAGCCGTGATAGGCTACGTAAACATTTACGTAGCCTATCACGGTGTTTTTTTAAAAATCTAGCCATGATAGGCTACATAAATCTTTATGTAGCTTATCACGTTTTTGTTTTAATTTTACCTGGAAATGGCGGCGGCGGCAGCCAGTCAGAAGACCAGCTACTGCAGCCGCCGCCACCGAACCGCCGCCACAGCCGGAGCCGCCGCTGCCAGGAAGATCTGCCCAAGGTAAGTCCCGTCCCGGGGGGGGCAGGGGGCGGGCCATTCCACCAACGATTTCGGGGGTGGCTAGTGGCGGAACTTTTGTGTATGAAAGTTCCGCCACGGATCTCAGGGAGGCCGAATGCCAGCGCATTCGGCCTCCCCAAGATCCGTGGCGGAACTTTCATACATCCCTAATCAGCACTGGTTAGTCCTCATCCGGAGTACTGTGTCCAGTTCTGGGCACCGCACTTGAAGAAGGATGCAGACAAGCTGGAGAAGGTTCAGAGGAGGGCAACAAAGATGATCAGGGGACTGGAAACAAAGCCCTGTGAGGAGAGACCAAAAGGACTGGGCATGTTTAGCCTTGAGAAGAGAAGACTGAGGGGAGATAGGATAGCGCTCTTCAAGTACTTGAAAGGCTGTCACAGAGAGGAAGGCCAGGAGCTCTTCTCCATCATCCCAGTGTGCAGGACACGGAAGAATGGGCTCAAGTTACAGGAAGCCAGATTCCGGCTGAACATCAGGAGAAACTTTCTGGCTGTTAGAGCAATGCGACAATGGAACCCTTTCCCTTGGGAGGAGGTGGGCTCTCCCACCCTGGAGGCATTCAAGACGAGCCTGGACAGCCATCTGCCAGGGATGCCGTGACTTGGATTCCTGCACTGAGCAGGGGGTTGGACTTGATGGCCTTGTAGGCCCCCTCCAACCCTACTATTCTATGATTCTTTGATGTTTCAGATGTTCATGCATAGGAGGTGAATTTGAGAGAGAGAGAGAGAGAGGGAGGGAGGGAGAGAGAGATGCACTAGTGATATCCAGGCTGGGCTACTGTAATGCGCAGTACATGGGGCTGCCCTTGAAGTTAGTCTAGAACCATCAGGTGGTGCTGAAAGCCACTGCCTGTGTTGGGGGGGGGGCAAGGCGGTCAGATCATATAACGCCTATAGTGCTCCAGCTGCACTGGTTACAGGTGTGCTTGCAAGACAAATTTAACAACGTACTAGCTACCTATTTGGAATGACATTTTGCGGGAATGTGAGATGATGTAGATCAGGATGGGCAGAAAAGTAGATCTCCAGATGTTTTGGATTTCAGCTCACAGCGTTCCTGCCCATTGGCCATGCAGGCAGCGGCTTCTGGGAGCTGAAGTCCAAAACGTCTGGAGATCTGCCTTCTGCCCATACCTGGTGTAGACACTTCTTTGGGAATATGCCCTCTGTGGGGTGGGGGGCTTCTCCCCAAGGCACTGTTGCCCTCTTTCTCTCTGGGCCCGATCTACACAGCTGCCCAGAGGGAGTGCATACAATTATGGAGTTGGATGGTACCTCTGGTCATCCAGCCCACCCCCTCCGCTGATGCAGGAAATCCACTACTACAACATCCCTGCTAGGTGGCCATTCAGCTTCTTCTGCATGCAGGAAGTCCATCGCTTGCTTGCATGCTCAGATTGGGCAGGCGAATGGGAGCAGCGGCGAGCAGGAGGAGGCACAGTAGCAGGGCCAGCAGGGCCAGGGGTTGGCAGTGGGGGCCCTGCGTGGCTGTGGGCCCCAGCAGAAGGCCCACAAGGCCACCCCTGAGGGCACCCCTGCCTGGGGTTTTCCTCCGCCTTCCCAATCCGTTTCCTCTTGTCTCGTGCAGTGCTCCAGTAGCACAGGCACTCATCATGACAGACTCCACAGCTACGCCCCAAGGAGAGTCCAAAAATGCAGGCAGCTGTGCAGATGCGTATCAACAAACCAGATGAAGGAGTCCTCATCTGCTACGAGCAGGTCTTTGGTAAAGCTAATGGGTCTTCATTGCCCGTTCCAGATCAAGCCGCCCCCAAACGCTTTGCATGACAACAGGGAACAAGATATTCTTGCTGGAAAAATCCATTCCACCACACATGCACGCCCCAGCTCCTGTGAAGACTGCAGCTAAGCTCAGAGGGAACCGGGATGTCGGGGGGTGGGGGGAGCATGGCAGGTGAGAGTGGCATCCCTGCTCACACAGAAAAGTCCTGGCGCTGCCTGTGAGCCCCCTGGCTCCGCCACACCTCTGGTCTCGTGTCCTTTCCGATTATAAACACAAGGGCAGGGACTGTCTGACCACTGATTCCTGTAAGCAGCTCTGGGAGCCTTTTGACTGAGTGATGGGGTTTAAAAAAATGATTTGAACACATAAATAAAAAGTAGGAGCCTTCGATCCACCAGAGGAGCAGTCTGGCTCCTTGATACTTTCAGGATTCCCGGTTTCTTTCCCCAGAGCCATTACTGAATAATTATAGAAGGAAACGGCTGATTGTTTCCAGTGCGCATTTCTTACAAAGGGCAAAGGATAAAGGGATCTGAAACATGGTGGGCCGGCCCAGCGGGGAAGGAGAGGGCCACAGTGAGCAATGAGGTTGCCATAACTGCGAATGACACCAAATTATTCAGGATGGCAATCTCCCCATGCTATTGATGGGCAAACTAACCCCAGGTTCAAATCAGATTGGATCCAATTAAACTGAGCTTTTAAAACATCTGTATCTAATATCTGTATCTATATATCCTAAATCAGGGGATATGTTGGCCTAATGCTCGCCAGTCCAAATACATTTGGACTTTGTTGTGACTACGGGGCCCAATTTCTACCCCACCCATGTACCTGCAGGCCTGGATTTGCCAAGGCTGCAAACACCCATTTCTGCAACATCCTCTCTCTGAACTGGGGGAATGGGCAACAAAATGGCAAATGAAGGTCAATGTCAGTAAAGGCAAAGTGATGCCTTTAGATCCATTTCAGTCGGGCTTCAGGCCTGGGCATGGGACAGAAACGGCCTTGGTTGCCTTGGTGGATGATATGAGGAGGGCTCTGGATAGGGGCGAATGCTCCTTCCTTGTTCTCCTCGACCTCTCAGCAGCTTTTGATACCATTGACCACGGTATCCTCCTGGACCGCCTGGAGGGGTTGGGCATTGGAGACACCATATTGCAATGGTTCCGGTCCTTCCTCTCCAGAAGGTACCAGAGGGTAGCACTAGGAGAGGAGGTTTCGGACCCGTGGCCGCTCACTTGTGGGGTGCCACAGGGTTCCATCCTCTCTCCGATGCCATTTAACATCTATGTGAAGCCGCTGGGGGCCATCCTCAGGAGGTTTGGGGTGCGGTGTCATCAATATGCGGATGACACGCAGCTCTACCTCTCGTTCAAATCTTCACCAAGGTTGGCCGTAGAATCCCTGTCCAAATGTCTGAAGACGGTGAGTGGCTGGATGGGAAGGAATAAGCTGAAGCTGAACCCTGACAAGACCGAGGTACTTTTGGTGGGAGACAAGAGGAGGCTGGGGGATGTTGACCTGGTGTTGAATGGGGTACGGCTACCCTTGAAAGGCCAGGTCCACAGCCTGGGGGTCATTTTGGAGTCCCAGCTGTCATGGATGCTCAGGTGTCAGCCGTGAGCCGGACAGCACTGTATCAATTCAACTCCATCTGATACAGCGGCTGCGCCCCTTCCTTCCCAACCATCTGCTCCCATTGGCACTACATGCCTTGGTCTCCTCTCATCTAGACTACTGTAATGCGCTCTATGTGGGGCTAGCCTTGAAGACAGTTCGGAAGCTGCAATTGGTGCAGAACGTGGCAGCTCACCTGATTAAAGGCAGCCGCCGGCGAGATCACATCACTCCAGTGCTGAAGAGTTGCACTGGTTACCAGTTGTTTTCCAGGTCAAATTCAAGGTGATGGTTTTGATCTTTAAAACCCTATATGGTTCCGGCCCAGCCTATCTTAAGGAGCGCCTCCAGCAACACCAGACAGGCCGCTTTACAAGATCAGCCTCGGATGGCCTTCTCTCTGTCCCATCAGCCAGGACAGCTAGGCTGGTGAGGTCGAGGGAGACAGCGTTCTCTGCAGTGGCCCCCATTCTGTGGAACTCCCTCCTTAGGGAACCCCGCCATGCCCCCTCTTTAATGATCTTCCGCCATGCATTAAAAACGTGGTTGTTCAGGCAGGCATTTGGGGTGGGTCAGGGTATTTTTAGAAATATGGTGTTTTTACTGTAGAATTGTATTGTTTTAAACTGTTCTATTATACACTTTGTACTAGGGATGGCAGAGAATTCCGCCACGGATCTCGGTGAGGCCGAATGCCAGTGCATTCGGCCCCCCGAAATCTGTGGCGGAACGGCCTGCCACCCCCCTGCCCCCCCCCGCAGATCCCCCCCGGGACGAGACTTACCTGGGGCGGATCTTCCGGGCGGCGGTGGCTCCGGCGGCGGCAGCTGCGACGGCTGTTCTCCCGACCGGCTGCCGCCACCACCATTTCCAGTCTTGGTAAAAAAAAAAAAAAAAGACGTGATAGGCTATGTAAATCTTTAAGTAGTCTATCATGGCTGGGTGGGTTAAAAAAAAAAACCCGTGTACGCAAATGGTGGCGGCTACGGCCGACGCCATTTGCGTTCCTTCTTTTTGGCCGTCTTAGTCTACGTAAATATTTATGTAGACTATGACGGCGAAAATAAAGGGGAACGCAAATAGCGTAGCGGACACTATTTGCATCCCCTTTTGATTCGCCGTCATAGCCTACGTAAATATTTACGTAGATTAAGACAGCCAAAAAGAAGGAACACAAACGGCTGCGGCCATAGCCGCCGCCATTTGCGTACACGGGTTTGTTTGTTTTTTGTGTTTTTTTTACCCAGAGCCCTCCGCGGCCGGAAATCCAGCTGCGGACGGCTCTGGCCTGGCTGGGCCTGGCTGGCTGCTCCGCGGAGCTGCCGTGGAGCACAGCCGGCCATTTGAGGATTCCGGGGGGAGGAACTGAATGCCTCCCCCCCCACCATAAACATAATCCGCGAACAGGTAAGTCACTTTCATACATCCCTACTTTGTACACTGCCCAGAGTGGCTGGGTGACTGGCCAGATGGGCGATTAATAAATTAAATAAATAAATAAATAAATGCCCATTGGGGCAAAATAATAATGATCTTCAATGCTAAATTTGCATAGACAGTGATGGGGTCGGAACTGGGGGTGGTTGGCCAGGAAAGAGGTCTTGGTGTGATGGCAGAGAGCTCAAGGAAAATGTCAAAAAGCACACATCTGAAATTGCAAAGAGGGACGCAACTGGGGTATGTGATTTGGGAAGTGTTTAGCGCCCTGTCATCCCACTGCTTCTCTGCTCCCAATCCCTCACCCCAAAGAAGGTTTCATACATGATGGGAGCCATCTTGCTACCGTTACAGATTGCTAAACACCCATTACCTCTGTTAGATTAAGCAAGATTCCCTTGCTGGTAATCTATCATTTTCAGATAGGTAACATGAGCCACACCAATTAATTCATACCTGATTGCTTTTTGATGTTTTAATCGTCTTAGCAATGCGTGTTTCATGACTTTGGTTGAAACCCAAGCAAAACGATGTATCTTGCGATCTCGAAAGGCAATACAAGTTAATTGGTTTCTAATCAGTGAGCAATAATAACGAGGAAGTTATTTGTCTTCCAACTGCTTCATGGTTGGAAATAAATGCTGCACCACTCCCAGAGGTAAGAACACCTGTGCGGTGCATGTCACAGATGAGAATCTGGCAAAGAGGAACGGTGGATTCCACGGGAACCTTTCTAGCGCAAGAGATATTGCAACAGCCTTTTGAGAAGAAATATCGCTAGCTGTATAGAACTGTTTGGCTTTTGCCAAAATGGTTCAGATTTTGTGCCTGGAAAAGAACCCCACAAATTGTCCTCCAGATTTTAGCCGATATTGGCTACAGTTCCCTCTGAGCTTTTTTAGCCAAAATGGACTACAACTCCCATCAGCCCTAGCCAGCATAGCCAGTGGTGAAGAATGACAGGAGCTACAACCCAACAACATCTGGAGGACCTAGGAAGCTGCCTTATCCTGAGTCAGGCCCTTGGTCCATCTAGCCCAGTATTGTTGACACTGACTGGCAGCAGCAGCTCTCCAGGGTTTTAGGAAGGAGTTTCTTCTGCCTTACCTGGAGATGCCAGGGATTTTAGCCAAAATTTGTACAGTGAGAGAAAATATTAGTGTTGAAAGGGTGTAAACTGTATTTGGGGGAGATATGATAGCACTCTTCAAGTACTTGAAAGGTTGTCACAGAGAAGAAGGCCAGGATCTCTTCTTGATCATCCCAGAGTGCAGGACACGGAATAATGGGCTCAAGTTACAGGAAGCCAGATTCCGGCTGAACATCAGGAAAAACTTCTTGAGTGTCAGAGCAATACGACAATGGAACCAATTACCTGGGGAGGTGGTGGGCTCTCCCACACTGGAGGCCTTCAAGACGAGGCTGGACAGCCATTTGTCAGGGATGCTCTGACTTGGATTCCTGCATGGAATCATGCAGGGGCTTGGACTCGATGGCCTTGTAGGCCCCTTCCAACCCTACTATTCTATGATTCTATGATTCTATGATTCTATGGTGAACAGCTACAGGTGACCAAGTCCTGGTCCTCAACCCTTCAAGGACCATTTATGTACCAAGGCTTCATCCACTATAGCACAGGTGTCGAACCACCTGGAATCCCAGGCCAGCCCTCTAGGGTTGCCCAGAGGCCATGCCCCCTTCCACTGGCCCCACTCCCTTTCCCCAGACCACTGATCACTTGGTGGTTTCCCAGCTTTGCCTATTTTCCCCCATTCTCGAAGGCTGAATTGCCTCTCCTAAAGCTCCGTTACTGGCCGTGAGAGCTTTAAACTAAGTCATGCTGGTCTTTGGGGCATTTTGGCCATGCCCCTTTTGCCTCTGGCCCCGCCCATCACTGGAATGCAGCCCCCAAGGGCTTCACCAAAATGGAATTTGGCCCTTGAGCTGAAAAAGGTTCTGCATCCTTTCACTACTGGCACGGACCAACTTCCCATCAACTCGGTCTGTCCAGTCAACCATATTCCTTACCTTACCACTGCCTATTCCATAGGCAGGCCACCTCCATGGAGCCATTTTGGAGTGAACCCACACAGGCAGAGAAACAGGAAGTGCCACTGATTTGCACTTCCTGTGCCCCTGGATATTCAGTCCCATCGGAAAGGGGTCCTGACAGCCATAATTCAGCTTGCACAGAAAATCAAAACGTGGATTTGTACTTTTCGTGAAGGATGGACTTGAAAAATAGCATCGCCAATACAATGAATATGAACTTGAGCACACTCCGGGAGAGAGTGGAGGACAGGAAGGCCTGGCGTGCTATGGTCCATGGGGTCACGAAGAGTCGGACACGACTGAACGACTGAACAACAACAAGACTTGAAAAAACAATTGTCCTGTAATATATTAACTGTTGAAAATATTCCTCAGAGACTGCACTGTGTAGAATACATGGTGCCTTAGAGTTAATGCGCAGGCATGCACATCAGGACTGGGCAACTTGTGGTCCTCCAGATGTTAGAATCATAGAATAGTAGAATAGTAGGGTTGGAAGGAGCCTATAAGACCGTTGAGTCTAACCCCCTGCTCAGTGCAGGAATCCAAGTCAGAGCATCCCTGACAGGGGGCTGTCCAGCCTTGTCTTGAATGCCACCAGTATGGGAGAGCCCACCACCACCCTAGGGAATGGGCTCCATTGTCGTATTGCTCTAACAGTCAGGATGTTTTTCCTGAAGTCCAGCCAGAATCTGGCTTCCTGTAACTTGAGCCCATGATTCCGTGTCCTGCACTCTGGCATCAAGAAGAGATCCTGGCCTTCCTCTCTGTGACACCCTTTCAAGTACTTGAAGAGAGCTATCCTATCTCCCCTCAGTCTTCTCTTCTCAAGGCTAAACATGCCCAGTCCTTTCAGTCTCTCCTCATAGGGCTTTGTTTCCAATCCCCTGATCATCCTTGTTGCCCTCCTCTGAACCCTCTCCAGTTTGTCTGCATCCTTCTTAAAGTGTGGTGCCCAGAACTGGACACAGTACTCCAGATGAGGCCTAACCAGTGCTGAGTAGAGGGGAACTAGTACTTTCCAGGATTTGGAAACTATGCTTCTATTAATGCAGCCCAAAATAGCATTTGCCTTTTTTGCAGCCACATCACATTGTTGGCTCATGTGTCTGAAGACTATTACTGGGCGCTATTAGAGCTGTTCTCTCCGTTGCTGTGCATGAACCTATGTCCATTGTTACCCCCAACTTTACATCTCCCTTCCCCGTAGGATTCAGTTTAAAGCCCTCCTGATGAAGTTCTTCATGCTGTGGCCAAACACATTCTTCCCATCCTTTGCGAGGTGCAACCCGTCCCTTGTCAACAGCCCATCTTCCAGGAAGTATAGCCCGTGGTCCCAGAATCCAAATCTCTCTCGTTGGCACCACCTCCATAGCCAGTCATTCACCCGGAGTATTTTTCGTTCCCTTTCTAGCCCTCTTCTAACTACTGGAAGGATGGATGAGAAAACTATCTGGGCCCCAAACTTCTTGAGTTTCCTTCCCAAAGCTTCAAAATCTGATGTGATTTCTTCATAGCGCTGCTTGGCAGTATCATTTGTTCCCACATGGATGAGAAGAAAGGGATACCTGTCAGTGGGCTTTATAAGTGCAGGCAACCTTTCAGTCACGTCTCTAATCCGTCCTCCCGGGAATCAACATACCTGGCGAGTCCACGGGTCTTCGCGACATACTTGGGTCTCGATCCCACGCAGCAAGGAGTCTCCCACTACTACCACTCTTCTCTTCTTCTTCTTGTAGGCCTGGGTTTCATTGCCTCTGTTTGACTGACCTTCAGCCTCTTGCTCACTCTCATGCAGGTTCCCTTGTGGTTCTTCCTCTGCAGGCTGTCCTCCAGTCTCATCCGCAAGTACCTGGAATCGGTTCCACAGCTCCACTGCTTCCACTGGTGCAGAGTGGCGTCTAGTTCTTCTTCTCCTAACTGCCACCCTTTTCCAAGGAGTATCCTCTACTCCATTTTTCCTCACCTCAGCATTTCCCACTGCCTCAGCTTGCTGTTGCTCTTCAAGCTTCTGGTCTTCCCTTTGCTGCTGTAGTTCCCCCATTCTGTCCAAGAACTCTTCGTGTTCTCTTATTCCCCGGAGGGTCGACATTCGCCGCTCCAGTCCACTTACTTTTTCTTCCAGCAGCGTGATCAACTTGCACTTGTTGCCATGTTGTTCTCAGGCAAGAAAACAAACATTGCACACACCTTGCAGGTCACCACCACTGGAGAGTCCTGTCCTTCCATTGCCTCTTTTCCCTTTTTGTGTCTAGCTTTGTGATTGTTCTAGACTAGCCTGTGCCTGCTCCTCTACTCAGCAGAGGTTAAAAGCAGAGTCCCACTGGTGTGGAAGTGTGTGTTACAAGACAAATAAATGAAAAAAAAAAGTTAGTTCAAATACAAACAAAAATGTTAGGGGCCTCCCCCTTGACCTCCCCTGCTGAACTCCCCTGGCCAACTCCTGTTTGCTCCCCCTGTCCACTCTCTCTGGTCGCTCGCTCTCTGGGAGCTTGCCTGCTTCTGTAGTCCCTGGACCAGCTGGAGCAGCTTGCTCTGCTCTGCTCTGCTCTGCTCTGCTCAGCTGGGAGGCGGGAAACAGACTCCTGGCCTTCCTCTCTGTGACAACCTTTCAAGGACTTAAAGAGCGCTATCCTATCAGTCTTCTCTTCTCACAGCTAAACATGCCCAGTTCTTTCAGTCTCTCCTCATAGGGCTTTGTTTTCAGTCCCCTGATCATCCTTGTTGCCCTCCTCTGAACCCTCCAGTTTGTCTGCATCCTTCTTAAAGTGTGGTGCCCAGAACTGGACACAGTACTCCAGATGAGGCCTAACCAGTGCTGAGTAGAGGGGAACTAGCACTTCCCGGGATTTGGAAGCTATGCTTCTATTAATGCAGCCCAAAATAGCATTTGCCTTTTTTGCAGCCACATCACATTGTTGGCTCATATTCAGCTTGTGAGCTACAACAATTCCAGGATCCTTCTTGCTTGTAGTCTTGTTGAGCCACGTATCCCCCATCTTGTAACTGTGCATCTGGTTTCTTTTTCCTGGGTGCAGAACGTGGCGTTTATCCCTATTAAATGTCATTCTGTTGTTTTCTGCCTAGCACTCCAGCCTATCAAGATCACTTTGAATTTTGTTTCTGTCTTCCAAGGTATTACCTATCCTGTCCAATGTTCTGTCATCTGCAAATCTGATCGGCATTCCCTGCACTCCCCCTCCAAGTCATTCATAAAAATGTTGAAGCGCACTGGGCCCAGGACTGAGCCCTGCAGTACCCCGCTCGTTACCCCTCCCCAGTTTGAGAAGGTCCCATTGAGAAGCACTGTTTGAGTCTGATTCTGTAGCCAACTGTGGATCCACCGGATCGTTGTTTCATCTAGCCCACTTTGAGCTAGTTTGCTCATTAGGTCATCATGGGGCACTTTGTCGAAAGCTTTGCTGAAGTTGAGGTATATGATGTCCACAGCATTCGGACAGTCCACAAGGGAGCTTACCTGATCAAAAAATGAGATCAGATTCATCTGGCAGGATTTGTTCTTGAGCAATCCATGTTGTCTTCAGGTAATCACTGCATTGTTTTCAAGGTGCTTCCAGATGGATTGCTTTATCATCTGCTCCAGGATTTTCCCAGGGATTGATTTCAGACTGACTGGTCTGTAGTTCCCAGGTTCCTCCTTTTTGCCCTTTTTGAAGATAGGGACAACATAGCCCTCCTCCAGTCATCTGGCACTTCCCCCGTTCTCCAAGATTTCTGGAAGATAATAGACAGCGGTTCTGAGAGTTCTTCTGCCAGTTCCTTTATTGCTCTCGGGTGCAGTTCATCTGGCCCTGGAGATTTGAACTCATTCAAAGTAATTAGGTGTTCCTTGATCATATGCCTATCGATCTCAAGCGGCAATCCTGCTCCTTCAGCCTGTACTTCGCCTTTGCCAGGGGGGTCATAGACCCTCTTTCGGGAGAAGACTGAGCCAAAGTAGGAATTGAGCACCTCTGCCTTTTCTTTGTTATCATTTTGCCATCCTTATTTAATAGCTGAACTACCATTTCTTTCCTCTGTCTTTTACTGTGCACATAGCTGAAGAAAGCCTTTTTGTTGCTTTTAGCCTCCCTCACTCATTCTCAGCTTCAGCCTTCCTGACGCCATCCCTGCAATTCTGTACTACCTGCCTGTAGTCTTCCTTTGTTGCTTGGCCTTCCTTCCACTTCCTGTATGTGTGCTTTTTTTGTTTTCAGGTCATCTCTAAGCTTTTTATGAAGCCACATTGGCTTCTTCTGGCTTCTCCATGTAATCCACCGTTGTTGGATTACAACTCCCATCAGCCCTAGCCAGCATAGCCAGTGGGGAAGGATGACAGGAGCTGCAACCCAACAACATCTGGAGGACTACATGTTGCACTAGAGATAGGAACCTAGGAGGCTGCCTTATCCTGAGTCAGACCCTGGGTCCATCTAGCCCAATACTCTTGACACTGACTGGCAGCAGCAGTTCTCCAGGGTTTCAGGCAGGAGTTTCTTCTGCCCTACCTAGAGATGCTGGGGAGCAAACATAGGACGTTCTACCACTGAGCTATTGTCCCTTCCATGAGATGCATCTTTCTCCCACATCTTGAGAGATGTAACTGTCAGAGCTCAACCCGAAAGAATGACAGGACTAGCAATTCCCATTAACAGACATTTTGCACCAAAGGCAATGCGTACATACATACATGCATACATATATAAATCACTGACAAGCAGTTTGCAACTTTCCCTGGTAAATTGAAAGAGTTGGACCACATGAGTACTTTTGAGGGGGGGACGGAGATGGAGTCCAGCAGAAAGTTTGATTAATTAAGCCAAGTGTTTTAAGAACATTCATAAAAGTGCTAATAAGGACTTTAGATTGGGGGGGGGGGTGGAGACAGAGAATGAGTTCTCTCCTAAACTAATTCTTTTGCCAAATCAGCCATTTTCATATATCACATTTTTCAGTTCCCCAAGCTTTCTTGCTAATTTTTTCCCCTTACATTTTCCACTTAAATCTTTTGCCTGGCATGATAGCTCTTGTTCAGCCTTAAGCGCATTTCGCTTGTCTTTGAATTTTATCATTCTCTCCCCACACACATACAGCACGTTTGTTAATAATTAAAAACCACCTCTGAATTAGGTCACTGGATGAAACAATTTTCATCCTCTTCTTAAATGAACTCATTGTCGGGGCCAGTGACCAAATGCCGGAGGAGTGTTCTGTGCCCACAAAAGAGGGCACAAAACCATTCAGGGATGAGAAAAACTGCAACAGCCAAAATTCCCCCTTCTACTAGAGATGTACAGGTTTTTTAAAATCTGTTCCGTCTGTGTTTCATGGATTGTCAGGCGTCTTTCATACCATCATCTGTTCAGTGATGGAATCGGATTTTTTGTACAAGAATGTTGTTAGTTTGCAAGTGCACCAATAGCACCAATGTGCATCAGTGCAAACACACATTAGTACAAATGCACATTTGTGCAAATCCCTCCCCACCCAAGTAGAAACTTGTCCACAAGTCTGCAGAATTCACATGACCTGGAAAAACTGCAGAATCCACAGGTTGGATTCACAGAAATCCAATCTCATTTGAAACCATTGTGGATTTCTCTAACATCCCTACCTTTTATGTTGTTGTTGTTCAGTCGTTCAGTCATGTCCGACTCTTCGTGACCCCATGGACCATAGCACGCCAGGCCTTCCTGTCCTGCGCTCTCTCCCGGAGCGTGCTCAAGTTCATATTCATTGCATCCGTGATGCTATCTAGCCATCTCATCCTCTGCCGTCCCCTTCTCCTTTTGCCTTCAGTCTTTCCCAGCATCAGGGTCTTTTCCAGAGAGTTTTCTCTTCGCATTAGGTGGCCAGAATATTTGAGCTTCAGCTTCAGTATCTGTCCTTCCAATGAGCACTCAGGGTTGATTTCCTTTAGGATGGACTGATTTGACCTCCTTGCAGTCCAGGGGACTCGTAAGAGTCTTCTCCAGCACCACAGTTCGAAAGCATCAATTCTTCGGCGCTCAGCCTTCCTTATAGTCCAGCTCTCACAGCCATACATTACTACTGGGAAAACCATAGCTTTGATTAGACGGACCTTTGTCGGCAAGGTGATGTCTCTGCTTCTTACTATGCTGTCTAGGTTGGCCATAGCTTTCCTCCCAAGGAGCAAGCGTCTTTTAATTTCATGGCTACAATCACCATCTGCGGTGATCTTGGAGCCCAAGAAAGTAAAATCTGTCACTGCTTCCATTTCTTCCCCTTCTATATGCCAGGAAGTGATGGGGCCAGATGCCATGATCTTAGTTTTTTTAATGTTGAGTTTCAAACCAGCTTTTGCATTCTCCTCTTTCACCCTCAACAAGAGGCTCTTGAGATCCTCTTCGCTTTCTGCCATTAGGGTGGTATCGTCTGCATATCGGAGGTTGTTGATAATTCTCCCAGCAATCTTAATTCCGACCTCTGATTCATCCAACCTGGCATTTCTCATGATGTACTCTGCATATAAGTTAAATAAGCAGGGTGACAATATGCAGCCTTGTCGTACTCCTTTCCCAGTTTTGAACCAATCGGTTGTTCCATGTCTGGTTCTTACTGTTGCTTCTTGACCCTCGTACAGGTTTCTCAGGAGACAGGTAAGGTGATCTGGTACTCCCATCACTTTAAGAATTTGCCACAGTTTGTTGTGATCCACACCATCAAAGGCTTTAGCGTAGTCAATGAAGCAGAAATAGACGTTTTTCTGGAATTCTCTTGCTTTCTCCATGATGCAGCGAATGTTGGCGATTTGATCTCTAGTTCCTCTGCCTCTTCGAAACCCAGCTTGTACTTCCGGTAGTTCTCGGTTCGCATACTGCTGAAGCCTAGCTTGTAGGATTTTGAGCATCACCTTGCTGGCATGTGAAATGAGCGCAATGGTGCGGTAGTTTGAACACTCTTTGGCATTGCCCTTCTTTGGAATTGGAATGTAAACTGACCTTTTCCAGTCTTGTGGCCACTGTTGAGTGTTCCAGATTTGTTGACATATTGAATGCAGCACTTTAACAGCATCATCTTTTAGGATTTTAAATAGCTCGGCTGGAATATTGTCATCTCCGCTAGCTTTGTTGTTACTAATGCTTCCTATGTTCCTGAATTCCTATTGTCTCATTGTGCAGCTGCTGTGTCCTACAGTGTAAACTGCACCGGAGGGGTGCCTTCTGCATCTGAGGAGTCTGGGAAAGCCACTTCCTCTGGCCTATGAGGTCCCAAAGTGGCAGATGATGGGTTACTGGATGAAGCCTCCTCCCCCTTGAGGTCCTTCTCTGAGACAGAAGTAGATTGAGGCTGGAGAACATGACACAACAGTTCAAGGGAAGACCTCAACATATTCTACTCATGTAGGTCCCCTATGCTATTTGGAAACCTTATCATCCAGGACTCTAAATTGCACAGATCACCCCAGAGTGCAGGACACAGAATAATGGGCTCAAGTTATAGGAAGCCAGATGACAGGACACAGAATAATGGGCTCAAGTTACAGGAAGCTGAACATCAGGAAAAATGTCCTGACTGTTAGAGCAGTATGACAATGGAACCCATTGCCTAGGGAGTTGGTGGGCTCTCCCATGCTGGAAGCATTCAAGATGAGGCTGGACAACCATCTGTTGGGGATGTTCTGATTTGGATTCCTGCATTGAACAGGGGGTTGGACTTGATGGTCTTCTAGGCCCCTTCCAACCTTACTATTCTATGATTCTATGATTCTAGGTGAGTAAAGCAATTTAGAGTAGGGATGTTGGAGAAATCTGCTGTAGATTCAAATGAGGCCAGATTCTTTTGAATCCAGCCTCAGGAATCCGCAGCGGATAGGGACCACTTACCTCTGCTCCAGGAGGATTGGAGATGGAACAGCACTTGGCTGCCTCTTGCTGACCAGAGCCATTCACCTCCTCCCTGCCGATTGCCATTTCATTAAAAAAAAAAAATAATGGCGATCAGCAGGATGTGCCCGTAGACTTATACGCAAATAGAGCCATGAATCTTGCGTATAAGTCTATGGACACATAGACTTATACGCAAGATTCATGGCTCTATTTGCATATAAGTCTATGGGCACATCCTGCTGATTGTCATTATTTTTTTTAATGAAATGGCAATCGGCAAGGAGGAGGAGAATGGCTCTAGCCGGCAAGCAGCAAGGTAAGCGGCCCCCAAGCTGGGCTCCCCCCTCCCCGGAATCCTCATGGAGTGGAGCTGCTCTCGAGGATTCCGGGGGGAGAGGAACGGATCGCCTCCCCCCCACGGATTCCCCACCCGAACGGACAGTGGGGAATCCATACATCCCTAATTTAGGGTCCCTGCTGCAGATGTTCATACTGAAACACATGGAGGGCAACGGTCAGACCTTGAGCACTCGTCCACACTCTCCTTCAGACTGTTTTAAATGTGTGGGGGATTTGAAAGTCCAAATACGGCTATAATGTAGCATCATTCTGGAAGAGCTGGAAGGACAGCCACCAGTTGGGGCTGCCATTTTGTTTCCTCCAGAACCCCCCTTCAGAACAATGCTATGCCATGTCCCTGCTTTCCCTGGTCTTCTGTGCAGCTCCTCGTGTTTGACTTATTAATTTGTTTGTTTCATTTCTATACTACTGCCCAATAGCCGAAGCTCTCTGGTCAGTTCACAAAGTGCAGCATAAACTGATATAAAATATGAAAGTTTAAAACCATAACAATACAACCAGGTTAAAACCTAGCAGCAATGCAGATATTTAAAATACAGATTTGAAACACCAAAGCTAAAAGACTAGGAAGCTAACATGCTAAAATACGGGGAGAATAAAAAAGTCTTCACCTGGCACCAGAAGGAGTACAACATAGGTGCCAGGCAAACCTCTCTAGGGAGCTCATTCCACAGCCGGGGTGCCACAGCAGAAAAGGCCCTGTTCCTGGTAGCCACACACCTCACTTCCTTTGGCAGGGACTCATGGAGAAGGGCATGAGGATGATCTTAAGGTCTAGACAGACACATATGGGAGGAGGCGATCCTTCAGATAACCTGGCCCCAAGCCATTAAGGGCTTTGAATGTTAATACCAGCACTTTGAATTGGGCCCGGAAATGGACTGGCAGCCAGTGCAGCTGGAACAGAACTGGTGTAATGTGATCTCATTGGCCAGTCCCTGTTAATTTTTTATTATTATTATTATTATATTATTAAATTTATTAATCGCCCATCTGGCTGGTCACCCAGCCACTCTGGGCGATGTACAACATACAATAAAACAGTTTAAAACAATAAAATTCTACAATAAAAACATTTCCTAAAATACCCTAACCCACCCCAAATGCGTGCCTGAACAGCCACGTTTTTAATGCACGATGGAAGCTCATTAAAGAGGGGGCATGACGGAGTTCCCTAGGGAGGGAGTTCCACAGAGTGGGGGCCACCACAGAAAAGGCCCTCTCCCTCGTCCCCACCAGTCTAGCTGTCCTGGCTGATGGGACAGACAGAAGGCCATCCGAGGCTGATCTTGTTAAGCGGCCTGTCTGGTGCTGCTGGAGGCGCTCCTTAAGATAGGCTGGGCCGGAACCATATAGGGTTTTAAAGGTCAAAACCAACACCTTGAATTTGTTAACAATCTTGCTGCCGTATTTTGGACTAGCTGAAGTTTCCAGACCATTTTCAAAGGCAGCCCCACATATGACGCATTGCAGTAATCCAAACAAGAAGTTATCAGAGCATGGATAACTGTAGCTAGGCTGTCTCTGTCCAGATAAGGGTGTAGTTGGTATACCAGCCTAAGCTTTGAACCGTCTACTGATTTTGACTACATGCTGGATCCTACCCATCACCAGCCTGCTTGCCAAAATGCCTGAACCATAGCAGTGGCAGATGAATGGCTGGAAGAATGATGGACAGCAGGGGAGCGTAGATGTAATCACGGAGATCAGGAATGCCAAGTTTCAAGTTATGAGCTCAACAGGTGTCATCTTTATAAGCAATAGAATTTTCTGGCTTATACTGGGTGAGCCTTTTCCTTTTCCTTTTCTTTTTCAACTCACCTTAACTCCTGGGCCCCTTTAATATGTCCATTGGTTTAATTTTCTGTGTCCTGGGCTGGGTGGATTCTAGGAATAAACTATCTCACCCACCTGGTGGCTTTGAATTACACAGCCACGTCTGTCATAAGAGAGAGCCCCACTGTTCTCTGTAAACCCAAATGCACACAAATCCAAGCACTTTCTGGCTTTTGCCATCAGCCATGGGACTGAGGGCTTCTCAGGAAGGACATCAAGTCAAAGGGGACCAACCTGGCCCATCCACTGGCCAGAGACAGGGCAGCTGTGGGGAGCGCATTTCCTCCCCCCTGCCTGGAAAAACTCCTAGCTGCGTATGAACAGAAGAGGAGCCCTGCTGGATCAGACCAAGGGTCTATCTAGCCCACCATTCTGTTCCTGCAATGGCCAACCAGCTGTTGACCAGGAATCCACAAGCAGGACACAAGTGCAACCACACCCTCCTGCCCATGTTCCCCAGCGACTGGTGTGCATAGGCTCATTGCCCCTGGTACTGGAGGTAGTAGCACATAGCCATCAGGACTAATAGCCACTGATAGCCATGAATTTGTCCAATCCCCTTTTAAAGCCATCCAAATTGGTGGCCATCACTACAACTTGTGGTAGCAAATCCCACAGTTTCACTCTGCACTGTCTGACGGAGTTCTCCCTTTTATCTGCCCTGAATCTCCCATCAATCAGCTTCACTGGGTTCAAGTGTTCTGAGAGAGGGAGAAAAATGACTTCCTATCCATTTTCTCCACACCATGCATAATTTTGTAGACCTCTCTCTCATGTCTCCCCTGACCCTCCTTTTTTCTAAGCTGTTACAACAATCCCAGCTGTTGTAATCTTCCCTCATAGGGGAGTGGCTCCAGCCCCTTGATCATTTGTGTTGCCCTTCTCTGCACTTTTCCCAACTCTACGATAACTCTTTTTTAAGTGCAGTGACCAGAACTATACATAGCATTCTCAGTGTGGTCGCACCACAGATGGTTCAGATGCTGAACTGCAGACCGGAAGGTCGGCAGGACAGCAGTTCAAGACCCGGGTGCCGCATGACGGAGTGAGCTCCCGTCTTCAGTCCCAGCTCCTGCCAACCTAGCAGTTCGAAAGCAAGAAATCGCAAGTAGATAAATAGGTACCGCTTTGGTGGGAAAGGTAACAGCATTCCATGCACCTCGGTGTTCAGTCATGCTGGCCACATGACCACGGAAGTGTCTTCGGACAGCGCTGGCTCTTCGGCTTAGAAATGGAGATGAGCACCACACCCTAGAGTCGGACACGACTGGCTGGGGACACCTTTACCTTTACCTTTTAGTGTGATATTGGCAGTTTTATTTTCAATTCCTTTCCTAATTATGCCTAATATGGAATTTGCCTTTTTCTACAGCAGCTGCACACTGGGTTGACATTTTCGCTGAACTGTCCACCATAACCCCAAGATCTCTTTCTTTGTCCAACTGACAGTTGTCCTGCTGGGACTGCAGAAAGATGGGGAAAGAACCCTCTGGTGCCTTCCACTGGCCTATGAAACAAGAGCCTCATTCAAATAAGGGACAATCCACCTGGCCTGAAATGCATTTAAATGGCCACTTAGAGCTCGCCAGCTTGTTCCTGTTGGAAAGTCTGCTGTGACTTACAGCAGATTTGCTTTATACAAAGAAAACGTGTCAACACAGCATTTATTATTAGAGGGAATACATGCAGGCTAGAGCCAGTCTAGAAGTTCAAATCAACATACTGTATTAGTGCTTGTATACACATTGTTGGAGAAGGCTATCTAATGCTGTTCAACTAACAGCACCCCCTAAAGCTGGGTGCGTGAGTGGAAATAAGTGAAGGGATGAGATACGGTTACTTGCTTCCCTCGGGGAGAGAGCACACTGCAGAGGCAAAGAGGAAGGGGAGGGTTTAGGAGAAAGGAACTGATCACGTTACAGGATGACAAGGGGGATGAACAAGACAAGCGGTTGTTGATACAACACATTCTCTATCGCCCCCCAGGGTACGGAAGCTTGCGGAGTTCTTCCTATTATTGAACAGTTCTGGCCTTAAAAAACTGATCTCCCTCCACCTCTTCTTCCTTTATCCTCCACTCCTCTTTCCTCATGTGTCTTGTGTGTTTTTTTAGTTTGTAAGCCCAGTGGCAGATGGCTTGTCTCTTTTCTTATTGATGCTGCTTTGGGAGACAACAATTGTTTGAGAAGAAAACACAGTAGATAGCTGATAGACAGACGGACAGATGAGAGAGAGAGAGAGAGAGGATAGATAGATAGATAGATAGATAGATAGATAGATAGATAGATAGATAGATAGATGATAAATAGATAGAAGTTGATGGGGGGCATTAGGATATTGGGGGGGGGAGTTTAGGGGAAATCTGCACTCAGAGGACCAGCTGAGTGATTTACCCAATGACTGCTTGGGTCCAGGACGTTGTTGGAGATCCTTGGATTCTCACAATGGTTCAGCCATTTTCATGAAAAGAACCATCTAAACCATGTTTGGTCTTTGGGGTCTCCTTGCCCTCACCCCACAAGGGGGCGAGGAAGAGTCCAATTTTGCCCAACCACCCCTATGTTCAATGCACACGCTTCCTTCATTCCTATGCCTCCCCGCTGGAAGCGGCAATTCCAGACAGCGCAAGCTTTTCGAATTTCTAGATGACTAGGGGTGCTCAGTAATTGTTTAATATCTCCACTGCTCCTTCTTCCTTTTATCTCGGCATCCCTGCCGCAATTCATTGGAGGGGCCAGCTTTACTCTCCCTTTTTCACAGCGTGGGTACTCAAATATGCTTCCATTGTCGGCAGAGATACTTGCTGCTAATTGATGCTTATTATTCCTTTTGAGCCTGTAATTGCTTTTCCTTTCTGAAACTTAAATTGCCTCGGTTTGCTTCCCTAATCAGTTCGGCTCTGTTCCTGGTCTTCGCGGGGACATTTGGAGCTTCAAAACATGCCAAGTTCTTCCTTCTTCTTGTTTGATCACAGAAAGGGGCATTACTGGAAGGTCCAATACAGTCACCACTGCCAGGAATCCTGCAACTTGAACCAAGAATCAGGGGTGGTAGCTAGGAGCATCGGAAGCTGTCTTGTACTGAGTCCGACCCTGGGTCCATCTAGCTCGGTATTGTTGACACTGACTGGCAGCAGCGGCTCTCTGGCGTTTCAGGCAGGATGCTTTCGTAGCCCTACCTGGAGATGCCGGGGATTGAACCTGGGACCTCCTGCAGGCCAAGCAGGGGCTCTGCCACTTCACATCCTTCTTCAGGCACAAAAAGGGATGAGCATTTCCAACACAAATTCCTGTGATTGGCTGGCAATGTGAATATTTTACTGATTGACTTGATTTGTAGCCTGCCTTTCTGCCAAGCCAAATAGCACTCAGTATGAAGACTCCAAATTGGCCAGGCCCTGATATCAACACTCAGGACCTACACTCCTCCCTTTGCCTCAGGAACAGAGCAGTACCTTCTGCTTATTATTCTCCAAGCTCAGGCAACTGACCTTCAGGACTGTAACCCAGGACTCTCCAAGTCTTTCAAATGGGGTGCAACTCCCCATGACACTGGACCGACCCCAAGAATGTTTCTCAGACAAAATGGCGGCCTATTAGACCGGCTCCTGTGCCCCATTCCAGAACATTCCAATGGTGACGACAGCCAAAAAAGCCAGCTCTGTGCCTCTTTACCTCATCCTCACTCCTCACACAGACTTCCCATTTAGCTCTTTTCCCCCAGGGTAGGCATGTTTGTTTGTTTGTTTATTTATTTATTTGTTTATTACTTTTCTATACCGCCCCATAGCCAAAGCTCCCTGGGCGGTTTACAGAAGTTAAAAACACTAAAATACAATATATAAAGTTGCTGTTGCAGAAAGGGTCTTGTGGCACCTTAAAGACTAACTCTCTAGACAGTATCCAATTGTATCATTCCTTTAGCTCAAATGATGCTGTGCCAGCAGAAACTAGGTTCTGAACTATGCGCAAGGGAATAATCCGACCGAAGTTACTTTGCACAAGCGCGGTTGCATGAGCAGTTGTGCATTACGCTTGTGCAACGGGTTGTGCAACTCACTGCACATAACTCTTGTGCAACCCATTGAGCAACTGCTTACGCAGTGGAAAGATTCAGCGGAGCTCTGCTAGCGCTATTTGAGTTTGCAGAATGATACCGTTGGGTACTGCCCATTGATTCCTCAGCTTTTGTGGACTATGGTCCACTTCATCAGATGCACAGAGTGTTATGGAAAGTTTGAAGACAGACCCAGATGAGAAAACAACAGAACACTATGTATGGTCCCCTACAGTTCTCAGCTAAAACCACTCAAATGTATCATCAATGATCTACAGCCCATCCTGGACAGTTAGACTTTGGTCTCACAGGCCTTGGGTAATAGGCCTGGACTGACCCCAAACATTCTTGGGGTCATTCCAGTGTCATGGGGAGCTGCACCCCACAATGGAAATACCCACTGACTAGCAACTACAGGGCCACATAACAAGGATACGGACAGGGACCAGACCCAGCAACAACATGAAAGACCTACTAGATTCAGCCTGAATGGGTTGTGCTTCCTGGGAGGAACCAGGAAGTAGTTAAGGGCAATACCTACTGTTTCTGGCCTGAGAAGACAGATGCCACCATCTGAGACAGCTCTGTAGAAAAGACTTTGTTTAAATAAAACTGAAAAGTTTGTTTAGCAAGCAGAGTCTGATTCTATGCCTTTTCAGTGGTGGCCCCCACTCTGTGGAACTCCCTCCCTAGGGAACTCCGTCATGCCCCCACTTTAATGAGCTTCCGTCGTGCATTAAAAACGTGGTTGTTCAGGCAGGCATTTGAGGTGGGTTAGGGTATTTTAGAAAACGTTTTTATTGTGGAATTTTATTGTTTTAAACTGTTTTATTATATGCTGTACATCGCCCAGAGTGGCTGGGTGACCAGCCAGATGGGCGATTAATAAATTTAATAATAATAATAATAATAATAATAATAATAATAATAATATACGGTGCAATCCACCTCCTTTGGAACATGATGGCAGAGGTGGGGCATCTTCACTGAACCCAGACACACTTGAAGTGGGGTAGTTATTAAGAGACCTGTACACCTGAAAGCCTATGAGTAAAGTTTGAGTTTATTCATTTATTCATTTTAATGTTTTCTTTCTCAAAAGAGAAGGGATGTAACAATATGAAAGAACAACTAAATTCAGCCTGAATGGGTTGTACTCCATGGGAGGAAGCAGAAAGTAGTTAAGATCAACAGCCGCTGCTTCCGGCCTGAGGAGACGGATGCCACCATCTGAGAGAGCTCTGTAGCAAAGCTGTTGTTTAAATAAAACTGAAAAGTTTGCTTAGAAAGCAGAGTCTGTTCGATTCTATGAGGTGCAATCCACCAACTTTGGAACAGACCCTGCAACAAACCCAGGTGCTCTGTTGACATATCTACTCTGGAAGCACTATCGCAGGACCTGTCACCCAGGACATTAGGGGCTCACTCACTTGCTCATCTTCCAATGCGATATATGCCGTCTTCCATCAGCAAAGCCCTTCTGCCTTCTACGTAGGGCAAACGGGCCAGTCTCTATGCAAAGCGACAAATCTGACATCAGAGATGGCAATCTTCCAAATGCAGGGGCAGAATCCTTCAGCCTCCCAGGATGCTCTGTCACTGGCCTTAAAGTGACCAGAGCAAAGGAACTTCCAAGGGAGATTAGAGCAAGCGTCTGCCGGGTTAGAATCCATCAGCAGGTTCAATTCTGTGGCCAGAGGCTTGAATCAGGATAATGGATTTTTATCACACTACAAGTACTAATTGGCTTACCTAGTGCCAAGACGTTTGTGTTACTAGCAACATGTGCACTGTAAACGATCACTATTGATAATGTGATTATCACTTTTTGCATTGAATTTCCTTCTGACCTCACTGTTGACATTTCTTCTCCCCACCACCACCACTTGTATGTTCTATAGATACTTTATGAAGTATGCAAAATCTGACACTCTCCATAACATTCTATGCCTCTGATAAAGAAGACTGTAGTCATAGAATCATAGAATAGTAGGGTTGGAAGGGGCCTGCAAGACCCTCGAGTCCAACCCCCTGCTCAGTGCAGGAGTCCAAGTTAGATCATCCCTGACAGGTGGCCGTCCAGCCTCATCTTGCATGCTGCCAGTGTGGGAGAGCCCACCACCTCCCTAGGTAGTTGGTTCCATTGTCTCATTGCTCTAACAGTCAGGAAGTTTCTCCTGATGTTCAGCCAGAATCTGGCTTCCTGTCACTTGAGCCCATTATTCCATGTCCTGCACTCTGGGATGATCCAGAAGAGATCCTGGCCTTTCTCTCTGGGACAACCTTTCAAGTACTTGAACAGTGCTTCCTATCTCCCCTCAGTCTTCTCTTCTCAAGGCTAAACATGCCCAGTTCTTTCAGTCTTATAGGGCTTTGTTTCCAGTCCCCTGATCATCTTTGTTGCCGTCCTCTGAACCCGCTCCAGCTTGTCTGCATTCTTCTTAAAGTGTGGTGCCCGGAACTGGACAAAGTACTCCAGATGAGGACTAACCAGTGCTGAGTAGAGGGGAACTAGTACTTCACATGATTTGGAAGTTATACCTCTATTAATGCAGCCCAAAATAGCATTTGCCTTTTTTGCAACCACGTCACATTGTTGGCTCATATTCAGCTTGAGGTCTACAACAATTCCAAGATCCTTCTCGCTTGTTGTCTTGTTGAGCCAAGTATCCCCCATCTTGTAATTGTGCATTTGGCTTCTTTTTCCTGGGTGCAGAACTTGGCATTTATTCCTATTAAATGTCATTCTGTTGTTTTCTGCCCAGCGCTCCAGTCTATCCAGATCACTTTGAATTTTGTTTCTGTCTTCCACGTTATCAGGTATCCTGCCCAATTTTGTGTCATCTGCAAATCTTGATAAGCATTCCCTGCACTTCATCCAAGTCATTAATAAAATTGTTGAAGACCACTGAGCCCAGGACTGAGCTCATATACCCTCTTTCAGGAGAAGACTGAACCAAAGTAGGAATTGAGCACTTCTGCCTTTTCTTTGTCATCCGTTATCATTTTGCCATCCTTATTTAATAGCTCAACCACCCTTTCTTTCCTCTGTCCTTTACTATGCACGTATCTGAAGAAAGCCTTTTTGTTGCTTTTAGCCTCCCTCGCTAACCTCAGCTCATTCTCAGCTTTAGCCTTCGTGACACCATCCCTGCAATTTTGTGCTACCTGCCTGTACTCTTCCTTTGTAGCTTGGCCTTCCTTCCTATATGTGTCCTTTTTTGTTTTCAGGTCTTCTCTAAGCTTTTTGTGAAGGCACATTGGCTTCTTCTGTTGTCTTGCACAATAAATGTGTTTGTCTTTAAGGTACCACAAGACCCTTTATAATTTAAGGTATCTGCCCTACATCTTCCGTAGTGAAGACAAAGGCAAAGAATTCATTCAGCTTCTCTGCAATCTCCTTATCCTCCTTTAATTCTGTTGTCATCCAATGGTCCACTGCCTCCTGTCAGGGTGGACACTGAGCCCACAGAATCCCAGAGTAGTTCTGATTCTGAGGAAGAGCAGTCGCTCCTGGGAGAGGAGCGCGCTCCCCTTTCCAAGGACCAACAGCTGACGGAGATTCCTCCCACCAGCATTCCTAGTTTAGTTAGCAGTCCAGGGCGTGACCGAGCACAGATAGCAGACTGGGTGGATGCGCGACGCAGACGCAGAGAGCGGCGCCAGATGGAGGGCGCGGAAAGGAGGCGTAGTGCCCAGTTGGCGCGCAAACAACGGCTGCGCCCAGAGGATCCAAGGGAAAAGGGGAGGGACTCTCCCTAGTCCTTTAGTTCAGGGTCTGCCAGTGATTCCCTTTCAAATGGGGACCAACTGTTCCAACTTAGGGCATAGGTACTGTGCTGCTCAGATCTAGTTGCAAACGGTATAGTTGTTAAGTTGTAAAAGAAGAATAAAGCTTTGAAAGGAATCCCTTTGTCTGTGTCTGGACTTGGCTACTGGATTAGACTGAGAGAGGCCTCCAAGGAGCCCTTGACAGCTCCCTGGCCAGTTACCTGCTTCTGAATCAGCAGCTTTATAGGTGCAAGTGGAACCATAGTGATCCCCTAGTGTCATCTGACTTCTGTTGAGCTGGTTGCTCCAGTATACCCTCAAGCATCCACCTTATATGACCACCTTGGGTGGATAGCGTAATTATATAGTTTAGTCACTAGGTGGCACTGGACTTAGTTGAATCTAGGCAGTCAGGAGCTTCCTGCTGCTGTTCTGTTCTTTTTTTAAGAGAGACCATAAAATCCTCATCTGTCTAGCTTCTCAATGGGTGTGGCTTCCAAGCCTTCTGTGACATCCACTTTCTTTTCCAAGGTGTGTACGTTCCTCCTCAGGCTTCCCTTTCAGCTCCGATGACCTGATGAGAATTTAATCTGAACATTAGACAAGGGAAGATCTACAACAGGAGCTCTTTCTAATTAATGGAATTACTAACAGAGCGCAATGTGGCAAAACTATAGCCGAAGAAAATCAACCATGTTTGCTTAATTAAAAAAGAAAGAAAATTGCAATAAATAATTAAAACCTGTTTGTAGTATTCCGTGTGGGCTGCTCTTGCCAGTTGCCACACAGACAAAAACTTGGGGGGTTTGAAAGCATAAACTGTTCTTTCAAAGTAAACACAGGATGACACCGTTGCCATGTTTATTAGGCTCTGTCGAAACCATTTCCCCATTAGACCTGCCAATTTCCTGTCTTTGAACAGGAGGAAACGCACTTCAGGATTGTTCTGTTGAGCCTTCTTTCTCAATCCCGTCAGCTAAAACTGGTTCACGCTCTGATCATTTACTCCTTTGGCTTTCTCCTCCTTGCACCTCAGTCCTCTCACCTCCATTCGGAGACCTGCTAAAACAATTCATGACCAACCCTCAGCCTGCCATACTATCATTCCATTTCATTCCATTTATTACATTTCTATACCGCCTAATAGCTGAAACAATCTGGGCAGTTTATAAAGATTAAAATCCATTAAAATCCATTATACATAGTATAAAAAACTATTTACATGAAAACATATCGACAGACAGCACACACACACACAGATGACATTTATTATTATTATTAACATTAATATACCGTCCCATAGCCAAAGCTTTCTGGGTGCTTTACAAAGGTTAAAACTAGTGCTGTGCTGAAAATTTCCCCCACATTTTTTTTTTTTTTACCATTCTCATTCAATTTGATAGAAGAGAAAATGCTTCCGAAAAGAAATACAATAACGAAGAAATTTCAGATAAATTCTGAAGGGTTGGGCTTGGGCTTCTTGGGCTTACCTTCTTTAGGAGGGGGCCGAGGAGTGAGAACAAGTGTCCTGTTTTTCATTGTACAATCACCTCTCTGGCAGCCTGTAGCCTCCTCAGCTTCCCACACATCAATTAAAGCCCAGCGGAAGGGGTCATGGGGTAATTCCTCCCATAGGGCTTTTTCAGCTCACAAAGTGCAGGCAACCTGGGAGGCTGGCTGTGATCAGGTACGCTCAAAGACACCACAAAAATAAGTTATGAAACTCCCTGAGAATGAGGCAGAACAATGGAAGCCTCTTTCATGGGGAGTGAAAACTTACTGGAAGTTGGAGGACAGATTTTGGCAAAACACTATCTCCACCTCATCCCTGGAGCTTGACACAACGCTGCCCCCCCACACACACACACACACACCTGAAGGGCGGTGGATGCAAAGTGGGGGCCAGCCTGCCAACACAGCTGATGCTGTGGCAGCATGAACAACCCAAACACCCTTACCGAAAAAGAAAGAAGCTATGCTATAAGCCCTGCCAACAGGGAGCCCTGCCTGGCAGAAACCGTGGAGAATTCCTCTTTCCCCTGGAGAAATTCGGTGAAAGTATCTCCCAAATTTCTCTGCCCTCAAATAAAGTGGAGAATTTCAAGAAGCCATCTGTGCACAGCTCTAGTTAAAACATTAAAAGTACAACATGCAAAATTTAGAACATAAAAACACACAGACAGTATACACAAAGACAGCATATGTCTAAAAACCACTTTGAGCAATCGGCCAAACCATAAAACCAATCCAAGGTCAATTAAAAACTCGTCACATGCTGCCAAATGCCTGGGAAAAGAAAGAAGTCTTGACCTGGCACTGAAAAGATAACAATGTTGTCACCAGGCGGGCCTCATTGGGGAGATAATTCCAAACTGGGGGGCCACCACCGAAAAAGCCCTCTCCCTTGTTGCTGTCTTCTGAGCCTCCCTTGGAGTAGGCGCCTGGAGGAGGACCCTAGATGCTGAGCAAAGTGTACGGGTATGTTTGAGCCAGGAGAGGCACTCTGTCAGGTATTGTGGCCCTGAGCTGTGTAAGGCTTTATAGGTTACAACCAGCACCTTGATTGAATTGGGCTCGGAAACATATATCTAAAAACAACTTTAAAACAATCAACCATCAGACAAATCCAGGACCTGATTAAAAACTCATCATCTGCTGCCAAATGCCTGAGAGAAGGTCTTAGCCTGGCACTGAAAAGATACCTATGTTGGCGCCAGGCAGGCCTTGCTGGGGAGATTCAGTGGCTTTAAACATGTTCACCTCCCTTTATGTATGCTTCAGCTCTTCTCACATGATTCCTTTAGCTGCCCACCCACCTTCTATATGCCTGGGGGGTGGGCTCTGTTAAGGCTATCAATGGCCACTAGTCCCTATCAGAGGCAGTGAGCCTATATGCAGCAGTTGCTGGGGAACATGGGCGGGAGGGTGCTGGGGCACTCACGTCCTGCTTGTGGGTTTCCCGTGGGCAGCTGGCTGGCCACTGTGCAAACAGAACGCTGGACTAGATGGACCCTGGGTCTGACCCAGCAGGGCTGTTCTTCTTTTCTTACGCTACCCACAGTAGTGTGCTTCTGTTGCAAAAACTGCCCCATCAAGTGGTCAGACTCCATAATAAGTGAAATCTATGGGCTTCTTCACATGGAACGTCTATCCTGCTATTGGGATTGGTCACTCACAGACGTTTGTGGGCCCTTTAGATGACATCGTCAACCTCCAGGGTGTCTCCAGCAGGAAATGACCTTTATTCCGTTTTTTAAAAGATTGGAGATAATGAGCTATCAAATCACGGCTCTTGGGTTCCACTTGAATTCCCTCGTGAAAAGAGGATAAGAGGAGCTAGACCGCAGCGCCATCTAGTGGTTGTGTAATGAAACATGGAAGACTCAGATAAGGGGGGAAAGGAGGGGGAAAGGGGGGGAGGAAGCGAGTGTAAAGGGAGTCCGTCTTGATCCTGCATTTGAAACGGAAGCAGAAAGCCCCATTTAAAATGTGGGATTTTAGGCTGCTGTAGAGATGCTCTATATCTTTTCCCCTGCAAGTGAAAAGAAGATTGAGGGGGGGGCAATTTGGAGAGGGAAAATGGTTGGTTTGAAAAGGGTTAAGCATCCTCTCTCCTTCCCCTGACAGCCCCACTAGTCTTTGCGTAGAGATCCAAGCTACACATGACCTGAGCACTGGTAGGTTCAATAGCAATCAGTTCAGCCCCAACCTGTTCTTATTGTGAATGGCTCGACAATCCACTTTGGTATCCCTTCCATAATAGCATTTGGGCTTTTGAAGGAATTTTTTATTTTCTTTTTTGGAGAGATGACTGAAGGAGGACATGAAAGAACAGAGGTTGGAGCCTGGAGTGCAGAAAAAGGGGAGAGAGATTTTATTCTCTCTCATGCAAGAGTGGCTGGCAGAAGATTCAAGACAGGCAAGAGAAAGGATAACACAGAATCAACTTGGGGAACTCACTGCCCAAAGATGTGGTAATGCAGGAGCGTTGCTAGGCCTGGGGCCCCTGGGACTTTCGCCTTGAATCTATTTCCCAAGGCCCCTAATATATTTCCCAGGGCTCCTGATTTATTCCCTAGATCACTAAGTGTCCATTGGTGCAAATGGAGGTGTGGGGGTTGTTATGTGGGGGGCAATTTTCAAGGCAGATTGCAGCTGGGGAGGGAAGGGTTAACTCTTCCCTCTGCACATGCTGCAACCCCACCCCACCCCAATTTTCTCTGCCTGGTAATTAAGCATTAAGCTGGGGGGGGGGGTCTTGTTCCATTGGTTCCAGATGATCTGGGGCAGGGTACAAATGAATTAAAGAATGGATTTTCTTGGAGATGATTTGGATGAGAAATGAACTGGATGAGAAATGAATTGGCTGACTTTGCCGCTTGTGAAGTGTAGATAAATCCTAGTTATTATTTCTACATTTGCATGTATAGATATAAATCAACATATGCACATTTTATGCAGATTTGTTTCCTATGGGCCTGGACCCAAATCTTTTAAGTGCCTAGCAACACCCTTGTGCGTGGATGTACAGAATCACTGGTGCTGGAAGGCACCTCGGAGGCCATCTAGTCAAGCCCCCTGCTTGTCAGACCTTGTCCCTGTCTGGGGGGAGTGATAGCCTGTGACACCAGTTCTGGGTCAGAGGGGGTTGCTGTGGAGCCAGGCCCAGCCATGGGAAGCCAGACGCCTGAGAATTCGGTTGTGCCAGGCCTCCCACCTGGTTACAAGCCAGGAGAGGACGAGACTCAAGCTCATACAGCCGATCTTCCACAGCTGGAAAACCTGACCTTAACTGAGACCCGTTTCTCAACTAGGCACATCTTCCATGGGAACAGGGCATGAGGGGGAGGTCTCTGCAGGCAAGGTGGTTTCTGGGAGGTGTCCTAAAATGTGTTGTCAGCTAAAGAGGGCAGAACAGAGTAGGGATGTCCTTTGGGGGGCTGGCTGGATTTCCACAGTGCCCCTGACTCAGCTTGCATTTGTGACCCGAGATGCAGGTTTTCCTGGCAATCTAGGACTGGGCGGGGGGGTGTTTAAAAAAAAAATTGCATAAATAGACATTTGTGCAAATTGTGCCTGCAGTTTGCACAAATATCTATGCATTAAAAAAAAATACAGGAAATCTGCCAGCTGGACCAACTCACTATGGACCGAGTCAGGCCAGCTGGCGCAAGTTGGAATGGAGTCTGCGGATCCAAGCCAATGAAAGCTCGTCTACTTCCACTCCCAACCGGATTCCTCCAACATCCCCGGAAGAGAGGCCTCTGGAGACCCCGCACACATTCGCGAGCTCGCTTTCCCTGCCAGGGTGGAATGTCCGATGGTGAACTTTAGCAGCCACTCCCCTGGAATTAATCAAGAGCGAGAGGCTTTGCTGGAAGCAACGTCTTTCTAAACTAGAAAGCTTCCTCATTTTGCTTCTCTGATGGAACTATAAACTTGCTTGAACTTATTCTGTATGCTGGACCCGAGTCTGTGTGGGTCTTTTGCTGGGAAACCGTTAAACTGGTCCTGGTTAAGGAACTGCAATTATTTATTTATTTATTTATTTATTTGCCGCCCATCTGGCCAGCTACCCAGCCACTCTAGGCGGCGTACAATACTAATAACACATTTACATAATCAGCTGAACAAAACAACGTCACAAAACAACACTGCTCTAAAAAAAAAAACCTAACCCACCCCAAATGCCCACCTGAGCAGCCAGGTTTTTAAAGCCCGGAGGAAGCTCATCAAAGAGGGGGCATGGCGGAGGTCACTAGGGAGAGGATTCCACAGAGTGGGGGCCACCACAGAAAAGGCCCTCTCCCTAGTCCTCACCAGCCTAGCTGTCCTGGCTGATGGGACAGAAAGAAGGCCTACCGGGGCAGATCTCATTGTAGTCTGTTCTCTGCTGACAGTTATTGGGACCGTAAAGGCTGAAATTCCAATGATTGGAATTACAGCAAAAAAGCTTTACTGAAACAGGAGCCTAGGGGCAATCTACATTACAACTTTAAACCAGTTTCAAACCGGTTTATCTAAAGGGATCCTGCAGTTTCATGAGGGTACCGAGAATTCTTTGCTAGAGACCCCTGTCCCCTGCCCAAGCGGCCCCTCTTCCTAGAGCTACAATTCCCAGAATTCCTGTATTTGGTAGTCATAATCGCTAAAAACAGGTTTGAAACCAGTTTAAAGTTGTAATGTAGATTGCAGGAGGGAGTCAGGATTTGACACTATGAGAAGCAGGACACCGCTATGATGTCCCTGAGCAATGCCTACCCAACTTGGTTTAATTACCCTCCAGGGAAGGAGGTCCCACCATCTCCCAGGGGAGTCTGTTCCACTGTCGAACAGCTCTTACCCTTCAGATGTTTCTCCTAACCTTTAGCCAAAATCTGCTTCCCTGACATTTCTATCCATTGGTTCTGCCCTCCAGGACAACAGAGGCCATGATGGCTTAATGCAGCCTCCGTGTACAGGGGCAGTATGTCTCTGCTGGGGAACAACAGGGCATGGTCCCAGAGCATGTTCTGAAGGTACACGAGGCAGACATCTTGCTGAAGCTAAGCCGGTTTGGTCTGGTCCATGCTTGGAGGGGAGACCACCTGGGAATCCCCGGTAGCCACATTGAGTTCTACGATGGAAGGAAGGTGGGATATAAAGGTAAACATAAATAAAAATAAGCAGCCCAAGGGGGCAATTGCTCTCATATCCTACTCGTGAACTTCCCAGAGGCATCTGGTAAGCCACTGTGTGACACAGAACGCTGGAGTAGATGAGCTGATGATTGGCTTCAGCAGGGGTCTTCTTATCAAAGGTCAAACAAATTTGTGGCATGTGTGAATCTATCAGCAGACATTAACCATGGGATCTAAGAATGGGGCTTCCCTGTTCAAAGGCAGTATACCTCTCATTATCACATGCTGGGGGCATGGTCAGGAACTGCTGATCACTGCCCGATGTGGTGAGCCATGGCACTCCACCTTCTCAGCAAAGAACCTTCCAGACTGACTGTACTCAGTCTGGTCTTTGGCTCCTTCTGGGCAGGAAGGAGTATAAGAGGGCTTCCTGTTTCAGTGGAACTTCACTTGAGCAGCAAGGTCCACCTAAGCCCTGACACGTCTTGTGTTTCTGGCCTTGCGCTTTGGTCTTGACTCTTGGCTTCTTCTCTGGTACTGCCTTCTAGTTTGTCCTCCGATCACTATCACTCTTGGGACCAAATTGCTAAGGACCAAATGGTTTGTCCTCTGATCCTGATCACTCTTGGGATCAAAGACCTTAGGAACCAATGTTTGTCCTCTGATCCTGGTTGCAAAGAACTTGGGACCGTATGACTCCTGGCTTATTCTCTGGTCCTGCCTTCTGGTTCATCCTCTGATCCTGGTTACTCATTGGTCTGGAGTCTCAGTTCCTGGTTCCTGCCTTGTTCCAGACAGGAGCCCGCCGCCCTCGGAGATCTGTTGTCTTGTTGGCTTCCAGGAGGCAAAACAGGATACTGGACAAAATGGTCCTTTGCTCTGCTCCAGCAGGACTCTCTGCTTATGTTCTTAAAACCTGCTCCCACCGTGCAGGAGTCAATTCCACTCCAAAGAAGAGATTACAGCCACATGGGTATGGCAGGAGATCAGTGGATGCTTCTATATAGATACTTAGAGCACATCCTGCTATCATTTTCTCTCACACACTTTTTTTTTGACAGAAAACAATCCCTCCAACATAGATTCATGCAAAGTATTATTTATTCATCAAACAATTGCAGAGTAGCACACACAGACCAAATACAAATTCCTCCAGGAAATTTGGGGGTTGGAGGGTTTAAGTTATTTATAATGCGAGGAACAGCCAGGATTTATTTGCAGCCAGAAGAAACCAGGAGGTGAGAAGTATGCTCACTGGAGGAACCCAAAGGAGCAGAAGGATTCATTTCTAAAATGGGAGGTTTCTCCCATAATATTATTTTTATTGTATTGCACTTCATTATTTCAAAAAATGTCTATACCACTTTTCATTTTAAAAAATGTCAGGGTGGGTTGCAATATAAAAACATGATAAAACACAATAAAGCCAATCATTAAAACAATAAGCAAAGATGAAAATTATAACATCTCAGTTAAAATGACTAGGGGACCTGACAATGCTAGTGTGGCCAAACAAGTGTGTCTTCGATTTGGTGGAAGCACTCCACACTAGGAGCCCAACCAATCTAAGTGGGGAGAACTTTCCACACGGAGGTTGCCACAACTGAGAAGGCCGTGCTCCACAACACAGCCAAATGAACCTCAGTAGGTCATGATATGATCAGCAAGCCTTCCCACTCAGAACATAAAGGCCGGGGTGGCCTATATGGAAGAAGTAGGGATGGGCAAACTTTCTGAGGTCCAGGTTGAGCACCGTGTGCCAGACCCTCACAGGCCTTCCACCCCTGCTCACCACAAATCCCTCACCACGGATCCCCTCCTGAGCTGCCATTTTGTGTAAAAAAAAAAGGCAGCCTGGCCTTTTCCGTAAAGGTTGGTTTTACTCAAATGTCAGCTGTAAAGCAGCCGTTTACATGAGATTACAGGAGCTAATTGCCGCTGAGGCCTATAATGTTGTGTAAATGGTGATTTTACGGCCACCATTTGTGTACAATCACTCTTTATGAAAAAGGCTGCGCCACCATTTTGTGGCTTGGCGAGAGACTGGAGATCCCCACACTTGCCCTACTTGATGTGTACTGCGTGGGGATCCACGGACTGGCGTACGTGGGGCCAAGCTGGAGATTTCTCGCCAGGCCTCGAGCCCCAGCCGGACACCCACAACACCCCTAAGAAGACAGCAGTCTCTCAGATAGAGTCATAGAATGAGAGAATAGTAGGGCTGGAAGGGGCCTACAAGGCCATCGAGTCCAACCCCCTGCTCAACGCAGGAATCCAAGTCAGAGCATCCCTGGCAGGTGGCTGTCCAGCCTCGTCTTGAATGCCTCCAGCGTGGGAGAGCCCACTGCCTCCCTGGGTCATTGGCTCCATTATCGCATTGCTCTAACAGTCAGGAAGTTTCTCCTGATGTTCATCCGGAATCTAGCTTCCTGTCACTTGAGCCCCTTCTTCCGTGTCCTGCACTCTGGGATGATGGAGAAGAGATCCTAGCCTCCCTCTCTGGGACAGCCTTTCAAGTCCTTGAAGAGCTCCAAATCTCCTAATGAACGCACCCAGGGGCTTCATGCAGCACCGGGTAACACGACTATGTCTCCCCACAGCACAATTGGCAGGAGGCTGAGTCACAATCCCCCACTGTGACTCTCTGGAACCGACCTCACGGGTAGGAACGGAACCACTGCAGTACAGTGTCCCCTAATCCAGTCTCACAGACCCGGACCAGGAGAATACCATGGTCGATGGTATCAAAAGTAGAGCTGTGCACACTGGGAGTCAGCCAACAGCGCTGTATGTGTCTTTTTCTTTCTATTACACTTCTTCCATTCCTCTGCAGCCTCCCAGGCTGCCTGCACATCTTAATCTGAAAAAGGCCCGTTGGAGGAATTATCTCATGATGCCTTCCCCTGGGCCTGAATTGAAGTGTGGGAAGCCAGGGAGGCTACAGGCTGCTGGAAAAAAGGTTGTACAATGAAAAACAGGACACTTGCACATGCTCCTTGGACACCTCCTAAGTAAGGTATGCACAAGAAACCCAAACTGGGGAGAGGTAATGAGTGGGGTACTGCAGGGCTCAGTCCTGGGCCCAGTGCTCTTCAACATTGTTATTAATGACTTGGAGGAGGAGGCGCAGGGAATGCTGATCAAATTTGCAGATGACACAAAATTGGGCGGGATAGCTAATACTTTGGAAGACAGAACCAAAATTCAAAGTGATCTGGATAGACTGGAGCGCTGGGCAGAAAACAACAGAATGACATTTAATAGGGATAAATGCCAAGTTCTGCACCTAGGAAAAAGAAACCAAATGCACAGTTACAAGATGGGGGATACGTGGCTCAACCACACTACAAGCGAGAAGGATCTCGGAATTGTTGTAGATCACAGGCTGAATATGAGCCAACAATGTGATGTGGCTACAAAAAAGGCAAATGCCATTTTGGGCTGCATTAATAGAAGCATAGCTTCCAAATCCGTGAAGTGCTAGTTCCCCTCTACTCAGCACTGGTTAGGCCTCATCTGGAGTACTGTGTCCAGTTCTGGGCACCGCACTTTAAGAAGGATGCAGACAAGCTGGAGAGGGTTCAGAGAAGGGCAACGAAGATGATCAGGGGACTGGAAACAAAGCCCTGTGAAGAGAGACTGAAGGAACTGAGCTGGTTAAGCCTTGAAAAGAGAAGACTGAGGGGAGATAGGGTAGCGCTCTTCAAGTCCTTGAAAGGTTGTCCCAGAGAGGAAGGCCAGCTTCTATTCTTGATTATCCCAGAGTGCAGGATACGGAAGAATGGGCTCCAGTGACAGGAAGCCAGATTCCGGCTTAATATCAGGAAAAACCTCCTGACTGTTAGAGCGATACGACAATGGAGCCCATTTCCTAGGGAGGCAGTGGGCTCTCCCACACTGGAGGCGTTCAAGACGAGGCTGGACAGCCACCTGTCAGGGATGCTCTGACTTGGATTCCTGCATTGAGCAGGGGGTTGGACTCGATCGCCTTGTAGGCCCCTTCCAACCCTACTATTCTATGATTCTATGATTCAAGCCCAACCCATGAGAATTTCTCCAAAACGTTCCTCACCACTGAATTTATTTTCAAAGGTAATTTCTTTTCTATCAGGCTAAATGGGAATAGTCAGAAAAAAATGTGGGAGAAATTTTGGCACAGCGCTGATCAAAAGGCACGGAGGGGTCAAGGAGAAGTAGCAGGGTTGCACTCCCCCTGTCCCTGTCCCCATACAGGTCATCCATCAAGGCAGTGAAGCCTGATTCTGTCCCCAACCCAGACCTGAACCCAGACTGAAATGGGTCCAGATACTCTGTATCTTCTCAAGCACCTTGCCACAGAAGGGGGCATTTGTAGCTGGGCAGTAGTTATCGCAGACCTCTGGGTTGACAGAGGGTTTTTTCCATGAGCATTCACACCATCATCTCTTTAAGGGCACTGGCACCACTCTCTGGACCCACCTGGTCAGACCTCCCCAGCTAGTTCTAATAAGCCACGGTGGGCAAGGGGCGAGGGACAACACTGTAGATGCTGCACGTGTCTTTTCCACATCATCATGTGTCATGGGGGGGGTTCGGGGGGGGTAAAAATGTCCCCCACACCTCCCAAATTTGCCCACCCCTGCTCAGCTGGAACAGGAAGCCCTCTTATTCTCCTTCCTGTCCAGAAGGAGCCAGTGGCCAACCTGGGTGGGTGGAGTTAGTCCAGGGTCTGAGGACATCAAGCTGCATATGCAGACACTGCAGCTTGCAGTTCAGTGGCTGGCCACAGGGGGCAGCAGCACACAAATTGGAAGGTTCCCACTCTGTGCCCAAGCAGCTCACGACACCACCCCTGTCAATGGCCGGAAGGGGTACTGCAGCTACCTACGCTGCAGGGATCAGGTGACACGACGAGGCCAATAGGATACCACCCAGCCCTGTAAAGGTACTGACTCTGGCTGGTCAAAGGAGCTCTCTGGCCGACCATCCATGCCTCCAAACCAAATACATGACTCTGGCCCTTTATAGCATTTGAGAGATGCCACGTAATGGTGAAAGCGGCAAAGAGTCTTACGGCACCTGAAACACCAACACATTTATTTTGGCATAAGCTTCTGTGGACGATATAGCCCACTTCATCAGATCCATGGAGTATCGTAGAGAGTTTCAGGTTTATATATAATACATATGTAAGCAATGGTCAACAGTGAGGTCAGAAAGAAATTCAATGCAGAAAGTACTGATAGAGACAATCCCATTATTAACTGTGGTCATTTGCAGTGCACGTGTTGCTAGTAACACAAACGTCCTGGCACTAGGTAAGCCAATTAGTACTTGTAGTGTGATAAAAATCCATTATCCTGATTCAAGCCTCTGGCCACAGAATTGAACCTGCTGATGGATTCTAACCCGGCAGACGCTTGCTCTAATCTCCCTTGGAAGTTCCTTTGCTCTGGTCACTTTAAGGCCAGTGACAGAGCATCCTGGGAGGCTGAAGGATTCTGCCCCTGCATTTGGAAGATTGCCATCTCTGATGTCAGATTTGTTGCTTTGCATAGAGACTGGCCCGTTTGCCCTACGTAGAAGGCAGAAGGGCTTTGCTGATGGAAGACGGCATATATCGCATTGGAAGATGAGGAAGTGAGTGAGCCCCTAATGTCCTGGGTGACAGGTCCTGCGATAGTGCTTCCAGAGTAGATATGGCGACAGAGCATCTGGGTTTGTTGCAGGGTCTGGTCCCTGTGTTTGTATCCTTGTTTTGTGACCTTTTGATAGGTATCATGTAACACTATTTAGTATTTGATTGCATTTGAGAGATAGATGCTATCAAATACTAAATGCCACTGCATGTTTTCTATCCAGTACCAAATACCATTTTACATTATCTGTCATATATGAAATATTGCCTGGTGATAACATGCCGTAATTTTTTAATAGTTGATAAATATGCAATTTAGTACTCAGTATTCGATTACATTTCAGAGCTTTCAGCGTTTCCCAACCTGGTGCTTTCCAGATTATGTTGGACTAGAAATCCCATTGGCTCCAGTGGTCAGGGATGATGGGCATTGTAGTCCAACAACATCTGGAGGCACCAGGTTGGAGAAAGCTGAAGGCTCTCAACTAAAATTCAGATTTTGAATTCAAACTTCAAGTTTGTTTTTTCTATTTTTTTTTTTTTCAAATGCTGAGTACATGGATGGGAGGGAGTCAGCTCAGCCCTCGGAGCATGTGGGCCTCCTGACTGAACAACCATAAACAACTTTCCATGTGCATCTTGGATATGGGACAGAGATTGCTGGTCAGTAAATGTGGCTTCCAAGCACCCTCCAACATCTCTCCTTCTGAAATTAGACTCTGGCTTTGAAATTTGAACATACTTCCCTCAGGCCCAGCCTTCTAAACATTAGACTGCATTGGACATCTCTCTAAAAAGATGTCTGGAACTGCTGTTCCTCTGGGACACACAGCCGCTGGTTTTCCTGAGCCAACAACAACCCACATCAGAGACTCTAAACAGCATCTGTTGAAAGACAAGAATAAGGCTCACAGTAGAAATTAAATTTAAATTGAACCCATGTGGGTTCGGATTTGTGTTTTTCCTTTTTAAAAAAACAAAAATTTATCTGCCTAAGTCCCATCATGCTGCACACCTGGCCGGCTGCCATTTTCAATTTGGCTGCAGCCAGATCTTGGCAGATAAGATGAACTCTCAGATGTGTGTGTGTGTGTGTGTAAGATTCAAAAGGGAAAGAAAACATAAAACTAGCTCAAACAAAAATGCCTTCCAGCTTTGTGGTTATTGCAAAGGATTCTTTGACTAAGTTCAAAAACTTCTTTCTCCCCTCTCCACTTTTCCAGTTTCAAACTGGGATGCTTTTCAAACATACAACACACATCAGAGAAGGGGGCTTTGGGGCTTTGGGGCTGGGGGCAAAAGCAGCTTTGTTTGAAAAGAACAAGACGGAAGTGTTTGCTGTCTCTCTCCGGAGTCTTTCATGCTGGCAGCTGCCATTCTTGAAGGTCTGGAACGAGAGGAAAGAGATGGAGCAAAGCCACTACGAGGTTTGTGTGATGTTTTCAGAGATACCTCAGTCCTTTGCCGGAGTTGCAACAGGTGCTTTCCAAATGACGTCCACATTTTGCACCAAGGCGGAAGGCAAAACCTGATTCTTCTTCTTCTTCTTTTTATTGTCGTGAAGAATCAGTTGGACTCGCTGCCATTGATTATGGGGCAACCTTTCTATTTGCCATTCATTCCTAAGTCAATTTGCTCATCCAGTTGTGAGGTGCTGCTGACGGACTCGAACCAGCGACTGTACAGGTGGGACCCAGGCGTCTTACACTCACCCCCTCAAACCTCAGGTATGTATGTGATAGTTACATCCAGACTGGACTACTGTACTGTGCTCCACATGGTGCTGCCTTTGAAGGTGACCCAGACGCTCCAACTGGTGACAGAATGAGGCTGCTCCAGTCCTTGCTGGGGCTCAATGGATAGTCCATATTGCATCAGTGCTGTAGGCAGCTGCACCAGCTGATGGTGCATTTCCAGGCCCAGTTCAAAGTACTGGTTTGGAGATCTTTAAAGCCTTACACTCTAAAGATCTTACTGCCCGGAGCTAAGCTTTAGGAGAGGCATTTCAACCTCTTAGATTGGGGAAGGGGGGACGGCATAAAAGCTGGGAAAGCACCAACAATTGGTGGTCAGGGAAAAGGGGTGGGGCCCGGGAAAGGGGTGGGCCATCTGAGAAAACCCAGAGGGCCAAATTTGAAAACCGGGAGGGCTGGATTTGGCCCCTAGGCCTGAGGTTCTATACCCCTTTTGAAACTGCCCAGAGAGCTTTGGCTATTCATGTAATAAATGGAATGGAATGGAATTTAAACAGAAATATAATCCATCTCACCCTAGGGTTTTTCTACACAAGGCTGTTCATCAGCAGTTAATCCGCTGTATCTACTTCCGGTTTCATCACAGAATTGAGATCCGAGCACTACATGAGGAGTGTTTCCTTTCCTGCTTTTCCACTACGTAACCTCTAGGTGGCACTGTAGAACAGAGGAATAGTGCAAATATACAAGTAGAAAAGGCATTTTCTTTCGCTTTCATAAATAATATTGCACTTTCCCTGCTCTAAAAAACCTTGCTTTTTAGACACAGAAGTGAAACTGGAAGGTCACGACATCATCTAAAGACCCCGTAAACCACCATGAGTAGGGAACGATGAGCACACAATAAATGCTTCATGCAAAAAAACCCCGTAGTGGTTCTATACCCCTTGTGAAGTTTGGGACCTACAGAGGCAAGGTTAAAAGGTCAGGCCTAGAGGTCTGGGGGTTTGGGAGGGAGGGGGTATCCCTGAGAAGAGTAGTTTCATTTCCCCAACTAAGTTTCATTTTTCTGAGTTAGGTTTCATTTCTTCAGGTTTGAAACAGTACTTTCGGTTTTGAGGAAGGAGGGGATATAACAGGAGAGAGAGCCAGCAAGAGGGAGACCAGAGGGAGGAAGAACAGAGACAGAGACAGAGAGACCAGAGCCTGAAGAGAGAGCAGGAAGACGCAGCCTGGAGAGGTCTAAGTGCAACTAGGGTAGAGGAACTTGCATTTTTGCAACCTTTACTTTCTCTTAATGCCTTTTGTGTTGCTCGGCTCTATTCTAAAAATACCGTTACTTTTAATTTGCTTACTTTAATTTACCAGTAAGAATCTGAAGTGCCGACCACCCCATGTCTACAGCCTAAACCCCACGTTACTGGGAGGGGAAGTTTAAAAGAAGGAAGGTGGGACTCTTAAGAAGCCAAGAGAGCCTTGGGGTCCGGGGTCCAGGTCATAAGGGGAACCATGACACCCCCAATTAAAATCATCATCAGAGGCCCTACTCAGTAGCTCTCCATTAAGACCTGTAGGATTGTTGGGTACTAGAGATAAGGGCCTCCCTGTTGATCTCCCCTGACCTATGGAATTCCCTCCCAAGAGGTATACGGCTGGTTCCACAAGTTATTTTTAAGAGGGTTTAAAAAACTTGTTTGTTTTCTTTGTCTTTCAACGTAAAAGTGTATTGTTGTTGTTGTTGATATTGCATTTGTTGGTTATTGAAGTTTTGGATTTGGCTTTTTTAATGTTTTGATTTGTTTAACATTAATTTATGATTTTGCGAGTTTGCTCTATTGCCATTGAATTGCATGTTTTCTGTCATAAGCCACCATTAGGAAGGCTTCAGGTATTGAAAGATGAAAGGGTCACATTTGAAAAGAAAACCCAGATTACATACTTGTCCTTCCTTACCTCCAAGGAGATCGAGATGGAATATACATTCCTCCCTTTTATTCTCACAACAACCCCGTGTGGTAGTTTAAGTCTGAGAGATTTAGACTGGTCCCAGGTCTCCTAGAAAACTTGGACGCCTAATAAGACTGAGCAGGGATTTGAACTCGGGTCCACCACCACCCGGTTGAAGCCCAATAACTCTAACCACTACAGCACCCTGGCTCTCAAAAGTCAGAACATTCCATCCAAATGCTGAACAAATTTGGAATATTTGTGAAGATGCATATTTCTAAGCAGAGCCGATTCTCTGGGAGCACCTAAAACATGGAGAATGTGGTCATGTTTCCAGAATTCAACTTCATGAAAGCCACTGCTTTCTTCTTGTTCTTGTTGTTGTTGTTCTTCTTCTTCTCCTTCTTCTTTTGAAAATGCAGAATAAGAAGAGTTGTGCGGAGCTTTGCTATTTGCATAATATCACCAATGTCAAGAATTTTAAGTTGCCTATCCACAGATTTTTATGCATTTTGAGACAAGCTCACTGTAGAAGTAACATATAATAGTTTGCTCTCCCGCTGTCATGATAAGCACAGAAGCCTTTTATGATCAGAACTATCTGTAGCCTTTGTCTAAGAGAAAAAAAGACAGCAGCCAAAGGGTTCATGGGCCATTTCTCATTATCTCTTCTTTGTGATGTTACTGGCCCTGACTTTGGAATCTCACCACTGTTCATTCCAGTTGTATTTCTTTTTATGGTTGCAAATGTCTATCTGCCCATGCAGCTCTTGCCTTCCTCATCCTTCAACATCAGCCGTCAAGAATGGAATCAACTGATGCTTGAGAATTGTGCTGATTCTCCAGCAGAATGTCGGGGAGAGAGGGAGAAGGATGAAGAAAGCCTGTAAAATGGAAGAGCGGTACTGGAAGGAAGGCGATTTGAGCTTCTGAGACGTTGCTCTGGTTCTCCCACCTAAAGTTACAATCATTCCCCCGGTTTGGCATTTCCCTGTCAAAACAAAGTCACCAGTAGCGGATCGTGACAGTTAAATCTATATCTTTCTCTCCATTGTATCACTTTCTGTTGAACTCTGCACAAGACATGAGGATGGTGCCACATTTAATTGAGCTTTCAGCGAAGCGAGTCTACAGTTAACTTTTGGGGAGGAAAAAGGGGCCCATGGCATGGAAGGCATTTGGATCTCCTGTTTCCCAGGCCTCCAGATCACCTCCAGCTTGTGCCCTGAGCCATTTGCTTAGCAGAGCTCACAGTCAAACAATCTGTATCCTTTCTTCACAGCTAAAGTATGTATGCATACAAACAGACAGCTGTGAGACATGCCGTGCAATCCTATTGCATGTTTGCTCAGATGTAAGACCCACTGTGCTCAGTGAAGCTTACTCCCGGGTAAGTGTACACAGGATCGCAGCCTGGAGAAGAGGCAGTTTTGCTCCTATTTGAACAGCCATGCTTCTTCCTCTTGAGAAGTTTAAAGAACAACTCTGCCAGTTTTCAACATGGTAGACTGGGAACAGGGAGGATCTGCTTATGGAAGGCACCTATTGGATGGTGCCTAGAAAGTCAAGAAGATATTTTCCCCACCATCTACCCTCACACACACACACACACACACACACACATGCAATTCCTGGAGCATGTTTGCAACTTCTTCAAATGTTCTTATGACTTTATTTTAGAGTTTATATTCTAAGAAAGCCCCTCATCCAATCAGCAGTTCTTTTAGAACTGGGGAGGGAGGGGATGAGCAAAAACCAGGATGCTACTCAAAAAATGGTGGTGAGGGGAAAGGGGGTGGGGCCGAGGGAAAGGCGTGCTGGATTTGGCCCACAGTCCTGAGGTTCAACACCATGATCTATTTAGATCCCCTGGGGTCATGGCTAGGGATTCCTCTTGGGCAGCACAGCGATGGGGTCTCCCGCAGTTCAAAAATGTACCACGTAGCTAAGTGACAGAGCATGTGCAGAAAGCAAGTTCAGTCCCTAGCAACTCCGCTCAAGGAGCAGCGCAGCCAAAGGCTTTTGCCGTGGGACTGGAGCTGCTGTTTGGAGCGGACCGCAGCATGCGAGATGGTGCGATGGTCTGATTCTGCCTAAAGCAGTTTCATATGAAACAAAAAGAGGCAGTTGGCATGGCGTGCATGCATGTGTGTGTGTGTTTTAATGCACTTTCTCCCAAGCACCTCGCCTCAATGGGCTTGATAAATGGGCCATCTCCGATTTTTGGAGAGATGAGGGAGGTGGCAGAGGAAACCCACTCTTTGGGTCACAGTCCCCAAGTTTCCAAGTTTATGGAAATCATCTATCATGCCTCCGCTAGTCGAGGCCCAATCTGCATAAAAAGCGCCACATGACCCAAAGCAGCGGCAATATTTCACACAAACTCCGCATGGTGCTTTTTTTTTTAATAGAAAACATCAATCCCATAGAGGTAGCCTCCAGATAGATTCCTCGTTTAATCATCTACTGTGTGTGTGTGTGTGTGTGTGTGTGTGTGTGAGAGAGAGAGAGAGAGAGAGGCGGGGGCTAATGTTATACAAAAGCCAGGGTCCTTTAGCAACCACCTACGCTTTGTAATTTTACAGGCAATGCTCAAACCTTCTATGCGGGCGGCAGGGGGTGGGAGGGAACATTCAGTTTCCCTCCTCGATGTCAGATTCTGGGCCCTGCATTACTTATTTGGGGGAAGTTATGTGGACAGAGAGATTCAACTAAAAGAACGAGAGAGAGAGAAATGCCATCAGATCTATTTCAATGCTGCCCTGGAACACTTTGCAAAAAATATTTGTAAAGGTTAGGAGGGATTTGTTTGCTTCCACCACCTCACTCCTGAATAATTCATCACCAAGCCTGTATAGATCCTAGAGGGTCCGCAGAATTGAATTTCCACAGGTTGACTCTCATGGCTACCGGGCCAGAAATATAGCTATCCAGCAAGCTGTCCCAACTGGGGAGGAGAGATGGAGAAATGCGACTATCCAGGAAGGCAGGAATGCTGCTGAGGTCTTACCAGATCCACTCTCCAGTTTATCTCATTGCTTCCAGACTTCTGCGGCATAATCAGACTCAAGGGCAAGGTCACCCCATTCTATGGACTGAGCCAGAGCAGAACTATCAGAGGGGCCAGACACGGTTGTCCTTGTGAGGTCCCAGTTGGCAGCATGATCTCCATAACTTACATTCCCATAGAACAAAACAATGGAACTTTATTGGATGTCTAAGGCCGGTGCTGGATGTTACGGAAAGCAAACTGCTGGCAAAAATGGCCGCCACATACCAAGTCCCTCTCCCACCACCACTGTCATTCATGATTCCTTGAGGTCAAGCGACCAGCTGTCAGTGATGCAGATCAAGAGTGGGAAAATGCATAATACCATGATGGCAAGAGATGGGAGGCCCAGAAAATAAAAATGTTAAAAATGGGGTTGGGGTTTGTACAGCTTTGGTTAAATCTGTTCCATCTGTGCTTTGTGGACTCTCAGGCATCTTCCGTTCCATCATCCACTTGTGTTCGGAATCGGATTTTTTGTATGAGAATTTTGTTCGCTTGCGAATGCACGCTTGCGCATTAGCACAACTGCACAAGCATGTGTTTGTTAATGCGCATCAGCGCTAATGTGCACTTGTGCTGATGTGCAGTTGTGCGAGTGTGCATTTGCAAGCGAACAGAATTGTGCAAATCCCCCCCCCCCATTTTTAAAAAAATGGTCTGCAACTCTGTGGAATCTGCAGGACTTGGAAAAAGCTGGTCCTCTATGGAATGCGCAGATTGGATTCATAGACATCTAAACTCATTTGAACCCATTGCAGATTTCTCTGTCATCTGTAGGGTGGAAAAGTTCAGGGAAGGAAAATGTTTTTTTTGTTTTCCTGGTTTTCAAGTTTTTTTCTGGGCCGTCACATCTCTAGATAAGACATAGGACAATTCTACTAGAAATTGTGCATATATTCCAACACTTACTTCCAGTATACTGGAGATGAGGTGTGTCATTCCATCACCATCACCACCATTCCATCACTACTCCGAGGGAGGCTTGAAGGAGGACAACAAGGGAGAGGGTCTTCTAAGTGGTGGCCCCCGAATTATGGTATGCTATCCCCAATGAGACCCACCTGGCGCTGACCTTGTCATCTTTTCAGCACCAGGTCAAGACTTTCCTCTGCTCCCAGGCATTTGACAGCATATGATCAGGTTTCTAATGGGATTTCTATTGTCAATTGTGTAAAATTGTTTTATATTTTGGTATGTAAATTATTTCTTTATGCTATTATATTGTGTTTTGGGGGGAGGTTAATCTTTGTAAACTGCCCAAAGAGCTTTGGCTATTCATGTAATAAATGGAATGGAATGGAATGGAATGGAATTTAAGCAGAAATATAATCCATCTCACCCTAGAGTTTTTCTACACAAGGCTGTTAATCAGCAGTTAATCTGCTGTATCTACTTCCGGTTTCATCACAGAATTGAGATCTGAGCACTACATGAGGAGTGTTTCCTTTCCTGCTTTTCCACTATGTAACCTCTAGGTGGCACTGTAGAACAGAGGAATAGTGCAAATATACAGGTAGAAAAGCCATTTTCTTTCGCTTTCATAAATAATATTGCACTTTCCCTGCTGTAAAAAACCTTGCTCTTTAGTCACAGAAGTGAAACTGGAAGGTCACGACGTCATCTAAAGACCCCGTAAACCACCATGAGTAGGGAATGATGAGCACACAACAAATGCTTCATGCAAAAAAACCTGTAGTGGTACAGATGGTGACCAGGTGAGCTGTGTGCATGCTAACTGTGGACGGGCAACTTCAAGGCCCATTTGCCTGCTTTCCATTCTTAGGGTTCTTTATCTTTAAAATGGAGTTTGACTGGGCAGACCTTTAAACAAGAGGACTGTCCTCTGTAAAGGAGGACGCATAGCCAGTCAAGTCATACCGCTGCTGAGAGAGCTAGTTTGGGGGCAGTTTGAAGGGAGGGGTTAAAAAGGTTAGAGTCCTGCAGAATCAGACCAAGGGTCCATCTTCACCAATATTCTGTTTCCCATAGTGGTCAAGAAGATGCCTCCAGGAAGCGCACAAGCACAGCATGAAGGCAATGCACCCCCCCACACACACACCCCTCAAGAAGTGGGTACTCAGTAGCCTGCTGCAAATACCATTTGAAACCAGCAACATACGGAAATCCGTTCTGATGCATTTCGGCGATTGCCAGGTGCTTTTCATTCCATCATCCATTCTTTGACAGAATTAGATGTTTTCCAGTTTCCCAAATTTGTTGCAAATTCGCACTTGTGCAAATTCACACTGGCACAAATTCACAATCCCTCCCTCCCCCCCCCCCCCCGCACATTTTCATGCTTTAGCCTATGGGGTAAATGGCCATTTTCAGCCTTAAAAAAAAATGTGTATTTTTCTATGACAAAATGTGTGTAAAATTGGGGGCGGGGGGACAAGTCTGCAATTCTGTGGAATCCATGCAACTCGGTAAAAGCCGGTCCGCTGAGGAATCTGTGGGTCAGCCTCACAGAAATCCAAACCTATTTGATTCTGTTGCAGATTTCTCAGACGTTCCTATTCGTAACCCGAACTACCCTTCAAGGAGCTCAGGTGGGCTCTCTGTGGGCTCAATGCCATTTTGTCTCCTTCACAACAACCCTGATAGTAGATTAAACTAAGACCCAAGGTCCCCCAGAGAGGTTCATGGCGGAGTAAGGATTTAAGCCAGGCTGCCAAACCTCAGGGAACCAAACTCAGCTTTCCTGCAGTCCCAACTCAGACCTCTGGGGCTCCCCCAATAGCCACTCCCCCTTCCCTTGGCCACGCCCCCTTTCCCTGGCCACTCATCATTGGGTGGTTTCCCAGCTTTTGTGCAGTTTCCTGGCTGGGGCATGCTGGGAGTGGTAGGACTTTTCCCTGTCTAAACATGCATTGGATTGAAGGACTTTTCCCTGTCTAAACATGCATAGGATTGTAGGACTTTTTCCTGTCTAAACATGCATAAGATTGTGCCCTATATGTCCCATCCGAGAGGGCTGACGGTTTTCTGTCTACTATAATAGTGCCATTCCTGACACACTTCAGGTTGTTCAAAGAGCTTTCCATCATGCATAATTGTCTACTGTACAACAGTCCTGTAAGGTGGGTCACTGTTGTTATGCCTAGCGGGAGCAAGAACTTCCGCCTTAATTTGAAAAAAGTTAAAAACACCTCTAAACTAGCTGGGCAGAAGTTAGATTGGAATCTACTAGATCCCAGCATAACTGGTTGGAGAATTCTGGGAGCTGTAGGACTTTTTTCTGTCTAAACATGCATAGGATTGCACCCTAAACTATTCTTGTAGATAGAAGGGATTTCAGCAGGTATGGCTTGTATATTCTCTCTACTCTCTTATTCCCTGGAAGCCTCGATGGGGTTGGGGGGATGTTTGTATTTTTACTTCTTTTGTTCTTGTTTAAAAAAAAAATTCTTGATCAGTTGTTACTAATGTTTTTCTCATTTGTACGCATGGAGGGCTAACAACATTTGATCTCTTTCCCAAACCATCTGTTGAGGGGCAGGGGATTTTATTTCAACACCTTTTGAAAGTAAAATGGTTTTGTATTGTTACTGGAATAGGAATTGTTTTGAATTGTGCATTTTAAAGTGATTTGTATCAGTGCTGCAGTTGAAATAGTTTTTAATAGTGTGCTTTAAATATGATTTTTAATATTTATATGGGAACTGCTTTAGGGATTTTGTTGTATTAAGCGGTATATATGAATTACCAATAAATAAAAAAAATAAATAATGAAATGAATTTGTAATAATTCAACCAAAAGCCTACCTGTTTGTAGGCTTTGTGGAAAACATACACACAATGAAAAAGATTATGCTTGAAGTGTGTGGGTGTGGGTGTGTTATAAGGAGATAGGTTCTGGTTGCAGAAAGCTGATTTCATAGGCTTATCTTTAATTATATTTGTAAGGAACTTGGGGGAAATAAAACAAATATGCTTGCCTTGTCTCACAATGGAGAGAGATCTAGCCAGGCCCCATGAGAGCTCGAAACTCGAATCTATTTTCAGTGCTAGGGTAGGGTGCCGGCATACCAGAAATAATACATTCATTTCCTCTGAGCACCTGCAGAATTCAGACTACGAGGGTACCACAAGCAAGAAGCAGGACATTGCAGTGTAAGTTGAGAAAATGACCTGTAGGATCAGGTTGCCCAAGTAATTCCTCATTGGTAAACGTACCAAATATGGGGCAGATGTTGAACCTCTTTCAGAGGTGGGCCCAATTCCATTCTGGATAATTTCTCGGGGGCCGTATTCCAGTGGTGGGCCTATGTCAAAACGGCCGAAACACCAAATCGACCAGCCTATTTTAGCTTCAAGCTTTCACTGCCAGTCCCTAAGCCTTAGGAGACGCTTTTCGACCTTTTAGGATGAGAACAAAACACCCACAAAAGCCAGAAGACCGCCGAACGAACGGCATTCAGAGGGAAGAGGTGGGGCCAATGAAGTGGGGGGTGTCCATCTGGTAAACCTAGCACATAGCCAGCCTAAAGTCTCAGAGGGCGGGGGGAATAGGGGCCAGTTTATCTGGTTTGCAGGCCTTTTAAAGACAAAACTGTAAAGTATTTTTGTAATTATTTGTTTGTAAAAAAAAAAGAAGAAGAAGAAGAACAATAGGGGAGGCAGAGAAAAAATAGGGAGAACAAGCCCGTTCCTAGCCCACCCCTGGCTATGGACCCATGGGGAACTCTGAAAGGCCAGATTGGGACTTTAAGTGGTCCGGATTTGGCCCACCATCTGAGGTTCAACACCCTTAAGGTAAAACATGCATAAACCCATAAGATATACTGTTACTTATGGCAAATATTTATGTCAGGTGCTGCCTCAGTTCTTTGGGTTTGGGGGCCCATGTCTTTGGCCCTCTAGGGAGAGGAGGCTGGGCAGCATAGCAGCCGGGAATGTGTTTGCGCTGAAATAAAATGTTCCTTTAAAACTAGCTCTGTGTATGTTCTGTGTACCATGCACCTTGACTTTCAGGAGAGGTACCATTTGCAGCAGGATTAGCCAGCCCTCTCTCCCCACCAAAAGAAACGCTGCTAGTAATGCCTCTGAACATCTCCCTGTTTAGAAGTAGGTAGCGCAAGATGGGATAATTCCACGTACAAGCCGAGGCTGCTTTGCCTTGGCAAGGACAGAGCAGTAAGCCCACAAAAAGGCCGCTTTCCCTTCATCAACAGTCACAACAGCCCTGTTCTGTCCTTGCCCCTTTCTAGGCCATAGAGCCACAGCTGAGTGTGAGCAGGCTGTTCACTGTTCAGCCGTTCACGAAGCAGGTAACGCAGATCCTCAAGAGACAGCTCAGTGCCTCCCTGCATCATGTCCCCCCCCCTTGCAAACTTCCAATGCGGATTGATGCCCAGAGCAGTGCTTTGCTCACCCTTCCTACTTTGGGCAGGTGAAATTAAGGGTTCAGTTGTAACACCCCAATTCCTATCCTGAGCATTACCGGCCAAGCCCTGCACTCTCTCCCGTGCGCACACATGCTCAGGCATCGTTGGAGGCCTTATGCCGCCTGCTGTGTTCATTATTGTTTATTCTTATTTATTTTATTTACACGATTTTTACCCCACTCTTTGGCCAAAAAATGGCTTCTCCCTCAGTTGCTGCCCTCAGGCTTACAATCTAAAAGACAGGACACAAAAGGAAAAGGGACTGGGAGGGAGGAGGAAAAAAAACTCAAGCAGTTTCAAAGTTCTTATAGGGGTTCTTTCTGGCAAGGATAAGCAAAACAAGCCCCTTCTGTGGCTGAAGGATGAGGCCAGGTTGGTCCCCCCTTTCTATGATGTTTTTCCTGCCTCTGAAACTGCTTGCTTTTCGCCTTTAAAAGCCTGGAGAGCGTTTGGACTGTGGGGTTTGTGAAATTCTAGACTGACATGAACGTCCGGAGGCATGTGCAGTGATGCATGTTGGGCAAAGAATCCCAACTTCAAGCTGATGGGATGTGAGCTAGCGGCGATTGACAAAGAAAGAGATCTTGGGCTCGTGGTGGACAGCTCGATGAAAATGTGAACTGCCAAGATCATCCTGCCCTTATACAAATCTATAGTGTGACCACACTTGGAATACTGCGTGCAGTTCTGGTCATGGCACCTCTAAAAGGATATTGTAGAACTTGAAAAAGTGCAGAAAAGGGCAACTAAAATGATCAAGGGGCTGGAGCATCTCCCCTATGAGGAAAAGTTACAAGATCTAGGGCTGTTTAGCTTAGAGAAAAGGCGAGTATGGGGAGACATGATAGCAGCGTACAAAATTATGCATGATGTTATCTCTCTCTGTCATAATACTAGAAACCGAGGGGGTCATCCCATGAAGCTGATGGGTGGGAGATTCAGGACAGATAAAAGGATGGGCATCTTTGGACATCACATAGTTAAACCATGGAATTCACTTCTACAAGATGTAGTGATGGCCACCACTTTGGATGGCTTTAAAAGGGGGTTGGACAAATTCATGGAGGAGGAGGAAGAGGAGGAGGAAGAGGAGGCTATCAGTGGCTATTAGTCCTGATGGCTATATGCTCCCTTCAGTATCAGAGGCAGTATGACAATGTACATCAGTTGCTGGGGAACATGGGCAGGAGGGTGCTGTTGCACTCATGTCCTGCTTGTGGCATTCCCGTAGGCAGCTGGTTGGCCACTGTGTGAACGGAATGCTGGACAAGATGGCCCTTGGTCTGATCCAGCAGGGCTCTTCTTATGTTCTCAGCCATTGAAAAGGACCTCAGTGTCCTTTTACATGCATGGGTAGAAGTGTAAGAGTTGGCAGTGACCTCAAAGGTCATTTAGTCCAACCCCTTTCTGATGCAAGAAAGGCACTGCCTGCCACAGCATCCCAGGTGGCTGGCCACATCATCTTTACCTTCAAACCTCCAACGAAGGAGAATCTTATCATTTCTGAGGAGGTCCATCCCACTGTCAAATAGCTTTCACCATCAGGAAGTTCTTTGTAAGATTAGCCAACCTGGTGCCCTCCAGATGTTTTGGACTACAGCTCCCATAATCCGCAACAATTATCATGCTTGCTGGGACTTGTGGGTGTTATAGTCCAAAATATCTGGACTTATGTAAAGTTACCTAGCTCTAAATCCTTTTCCTTTTCATTTGAACCTGTTGGTTTGGGTCCTGCTCTCGGGAGCCACGGAAAACAAATTTTCTCTATCACCCACGTGACAATCCTGCAATTATTCAAAGTAGTGTTGTGCTGAAAATTTCACCCACATTTTGTTCAACCATTCTCATTCAGTTTGATAGAAGAGAAATTGCTTTCAAAAAGAAAGTCAATAGTGAAGAAATTTCAGAGAATTTCTCCGGGATTGGGATTGGGCTTCTTGGGCTTACCTTCCATAGCAGGGGGCAAGGAGTGAGAACAAGTGTCCTGTTTTTCATTGTACAATCACCTCTCTGGCAGCCTGTAGCCTCCTCAGCTTCCCACACGTCAATTAAAGCCCAGCGGAAGGGGTCATGGGGTAATTCCTCCCATAGGGCTTTTCCAGGTCAGCTCAGGAAGTGCAGGCAGGCTGGGAGGCTGGCTGTGACCAGGTAAGCCCCCAAACACCACAAAAATAAATTATAAAACACTCTGAGAATGAAGCAGAGCAATAAAAGCCCCTGTCATGGGGGAAGAAAACCTTCAGGAACTTGGGGGACAGATTTTGGGAGAGCAGTAACTCCACTTATCCCTGGAATTAGACACAACAATGCCACACACACACACACACATCGACTGGTCACAGCTGCATTGTGGTGGATGCAAAATGGGGGCCAGCCTGCCAAAAGAGTCGATGCTGTTGCAGCACGAAAAACCCAAGCACCCATACCAAAAAGGAAAGAAGCCGTGCTACAAGCCCTGCCGGTGGGGAGCCCTGCCTGGGAGGAAATGGAGGATTTCTCCTCCCCGTGGAGAACTTCGGTGAAATTGTCTCCCGAATGTCTCTGCCTGTAATAAGGTGGAGAATTTGGATAAGCCGTTTGTGCACAGCTCTAATTTGAAGATGGCAGCCATCGTGCCACTGAACCGCCTCTGCTCCAGGCTAAAGCTCTTCAACCCTTCCTCATCTGCAGGCCCCTAATGGGATCTGTCCCCCCCACCCCCACCCCCACTGAGATTTAACTTGTAGGGCAGGCAGGAGAAGCCTCTAGCCCTCCAAACATTGTTGAACTCCAGCTTTCATCATCCCCATGCTAGCTGGGGCTGATGGAAGTTGGAGTCCAATGACATCCAGAGGGCCACAAGATTCCTGCCCACTGTATCTAGGGACTGCACAGGAGGGGGCTAAATGCTGAAAACACTAGCCATGCAGAGAAGCAAATGTTCAACAGAGCATCCCTTAAAGACAAGCATCCAACGAGGACTCATGCCCACTTCACTACCTTATGCAGGAATATAGGGTGAACTCCTCTACAAATGTGTACATTCTCCGTCAATTTGTTAACAAAAATCAAGCCGGGCGTGGTGTAAGGGTGGAAATTAATGCTACCCATTTTATTTTGGCGACTGGAGTGTGTTTCAGGTTATCAGAGCCCTGTTTCCCAAATGGTTTAAGAGCCCCAGGACCACAAATCCCATCACCCTTGACCAGCCTGATGTTGGCGGGGGATGATGAAAGTTGTAGTCCGACATATCCAGTGGGCTGGGGGAGATGGCTGATGTAAGTTACTTCCAGAATCCTTCACATCAGCCGGAGGGGGCAGGGTGATAAACGTCGGGAACGGATCGCATCCCAGCCAACAGATGGACTTTAATGTAGTTGCAGAAGAAGACATATCAAGGACTGCCTGGGTGTGTAAAATGTGAAGGTGATCAAAGGTAGCGCATCCAAAGCAGGATTAAAGGTGTCTAATACAGCTTATTTCCCCAATAAGCCGGAGCGAGATGAAAGACCTGCCACCAGGCCCTGCTGGAAGCACAGACATTACTCAGCAGAGAAGTCAGCAGTAGCTGATAATTAAAATAGGATCCTATGGGGGGGTAAGGGGCGGGGGGAGAACTTCATCACAGCTTGGTACAAGTAATTCTTTTCTTTTTATACTAAACAGACTTTTACTTGGATTTTTCCTCCAAGCTTAAAACCAGCCATCTTGTTGTACAGATGTCAGGGAAATCCACAACGGATTCAAATGAGTTCAGATTTCTAGGAACCCGACCTGTGAATCCCACAGTGGATTAGCTTTTTCCGAATCACGTGGACTCTGTGGACTTGCGGACCAGTTTTTCACTGCGGGGGGTGTGTGTGTGCTCATTCGCATTAACTAATACACATTTGCACAAATACACATTAGCACTAATGTGCATTTGCACAAATGGGCATTAGCACTTATGTTCATTTGCACTAATGTGCATTAGCGCTAATGCGAATTAGCACATGTAGAACAAATGAATAAATTCAAGACGAGGCTGGACAGCCATCTGTCAGGGATGCTCTGACCTGGATTCTTGCATTGAGCAGGGGGTTGAACTTGATGGCCTTGTAGGCCCCTTCCAGCCCTACACTTCTATGATTCTATGATTCTATGAATTCTGATTCCGTCAATGAGCAAATAACAGAATGATCTGTGAAACCCGGACAGATTTAACAAGATTGAGATATGCCTAGCTTGTTGTTGTTTTCCTGAGTGTCGTGATGGCAAGGGAGACAGCAAAATTCAAATGCCTCTGCGGAAAAATACATGCACTCATTCCAAAGAAGACAGTCCACGGAAATTGCATGCCTTTATGCCTGGGCGCGAAGATGAGAAGAAAACAAAACTGATCAGAGAGATTTGGCTAATGGGTTGTACAGAAATGTAAATAATAATAATAATAATAATAAGTGTGACAGAGACAGGACCACAGTTAGGGAACATCAGGGCCCTGCACCTCTCCCTCTCGCTGCCCTCAGGAGATGAGAAGGGAAGCAGGGCCATTTCACCAGCCCTGCTGAAAGTCTACCTAATTTATTCATCTTTATTTCCCCCACCCCACCAACTGTTTGACCTAAACCAGCTTTTCCCAACCCAGTCCCTTCCCCATCGGCTGCTGTCCAGATGTGTTGGTCTCAGTGAAGGCTGGTGGCTCTGAAGTCAGTGGGGTTGTGAATCCACTCCAGGTTTTCATCAGAAGAACTCCAAAGGAGTTCCAGCTGTAGTTCTTTTAGAGTCCTGACTGGTTCTGACTGAAACCCAGAGTGGATTTACCCACCCACCCCACTGACTTAGGAGCCATCTGCCTCCACTGGCTGGACTGCAACTCCCATAATTCCCAGCTAGCATGGAATTCTGGGAATCGCTCTCCAACATCTGGAAGGCACCATGTCAGGGACACCAGTCCTAGCTTATATCACTGACATGAAGAAAGCAGGGTGCACCTAGTGTTTTTGTGTGTGTGGAGCTCTGTTCAGTTCTGGTCTCGAAAACAAATTCAGAATGTTTTCATGCTCAGTGTATTTGTTTTGCATTTGTTTTGCCTCAGGCTCCAGTTGGTGGATCCCGGAGTTCTAGGAAAAACAAAAATAGTTCCTTTGAACCTGAAGTCTGCCTTCCTCTTGCTTAGATGGTTTTGAAAGAGGATTAGTCAGAAGATTCACAGAGGAGGAAGAGGAGGAGGAGGAGAGGTCTGTTCATGTCTGTTTGCCATGATAACTAAATTCAGCCTCCATGTTCAGCAGCAGTGTACCTCTCAGCAACAGAGACTGTGAGAGAGAATTGAGGGCTGTCATACCCTGCTCATAAGCTTCCTAGAATTGTCTGGGAACAGGAAACTGGGTTAGATGGACTTTTAGACTGAACCAACAGACCTCCTCATATGATTTCCTGAACAGCTTCTACTGGCTCCTGGGATCTCACCAAGTGTGGTGGCATGTGGTCAACTTTTTGGCTCAAAACAACCCTCAGCACCCCATTCTCCACCCTGCAAAAGCCCATGGGCTTCCACCAGAATAAAAAGCATACAAGAAGCGAGCCAGTCCCCCAAGCTGGTGATCTCCAGATGGTGGGAGTGCAACTCCCATCATCCACACCCTGTTTGGGGATGATGGGTGTGGTGGTCCAACACGTCTTGGGGGCACAGTTTCAGGGAAGGCCACAATAAGCTGTGCACACTTGCACATTCAATTCTGAGCCAAGAGGACCGCCCCAACATCAGAATACCTTCTCGTGGGACGCTGGTTCTGGGATGTGGCCCTAACGTGAAGTCTTTCCAGCCAGCTCCCATTCTTGTGACCAGAAAATCCCAGCATTCACATGAAAAAAAGCCTTTAACGAGAGATATCAGGGAGAACATTAAGGTTATGAAGAAGCCGGGCACCGCTAGTGGATGGCATTTTTCTGATGGGGTCTTATCAGATGGCCTGCAAGAAAAAAAACTACAGCTAGGCTGTGGGGTTAAATCAGTTATCCTGGAATAAATGTAAGCGTCAGCGGGACCGAAGGGTTCTATTCATCAAAACAGGGAAAGATGTATGGATGTATGCAGTTTGTCTCCTGAGCAACGTCACAAAAGAACAAAGAGGAACAAGGTAGCAACATGTTTGTCGTCTGCTTTTTTTATCTTTGGCTGCGTCCCCAGCAGGCCTTACCGGAGGTGGGGGGCCCAGCCCTAGACGGCTTTAGCTTTTCCTCACCGTAAGAACCTCAGAGGAGCCCTGATGGATCAGACCAAGGGTCCATCCAGTCCAGCATTCTGTTCACACACTGGCCAACCAGCTGTCGACCAGGAACCCACAAGCAGGGCATGAGCGCAACAGCACCCTCTCACCCATGTTCCCTAGCAACTGCTGTACAGAGAAATACTGCCTCTGATACTGGAGGGGGCATAGAGCCATCAGGACTAGTAACCGTTGATAGCCTTAATTTCCAGGAATTTGTCTAACCCCCTTCGAAAGCCATCCAAATTGCTGGCTGTGAAGGTTTGAGGCCTACAGAGGCAAGGGAAAGTAAAAGGCCTAGAGGCCTAGGGGTTTTTTGATCTTCCCTGAGAGGAGTCATTCCATTTCCCTGGTTGGTTTCATTTTCCTGACTGAGGTTTCATTTCTCCAGGTTTGAAACAGTACTTTCGTCCTTGGGGAAGGAGGGATAAAAAGGGAGAGGGATCCAACGGGAGAGAGAGAGAGACCAGAGAGAGGAAGACCTGAAGAGGGAGCGGGAAGAAGCAGCCTGGAGAAGTCTAAGTGCTGCTAGGGTAGAAGAACCTCTGTTTTTGCAACTTTTATTTTCTCTTAATGCCTTTTGTGTCACTCAGCTCTATTCTGTAAATACCTTTAGTTGTAATTTGCTTGCTTTTATTTTCCAGGAAACTCTTGTGGTTAACACCCAGGTGTCTGAAGTACCAACCACCCCACATCTACAGCCTAAATCCCACGGTATCGGGAAGGGGATGTTTAAAAGAAGGGAGGTGAGACTCTTCAGAAGGCAAGGGATCCTTACGGAGTTGCTCAGGGGGTCTAGATCATCTGGTGGTAGCAAATTCCAAAGTTTAACTCTGTCCTGTGCAAAGAAGTCCTTCCTTTTATCCGTCCTGAATCTCTCACCTTTCAGCTTCATGGGGTGACCTCACTGGGTCCTAGTGATATGAGAGGGGGAGAAAAATGTCTCTCCGTCAGCTTTCAACACACCACACATGACTTTGTACACCTCTCGCAGGCCTACCCTCTCTCGCCTTTTCTCTAAGCTAAACAGTCCCAGATGTTGTACTTTTTCCTCACAGGGGAATTGCTCCAGCCCCCTAACCATTTTAGTTACCCTTTTCTTCCTCAGGAAGCCCTCTCCTCATTTGCGTTGCCCCTTTCTGCCCCCTTTCTGGCTCTGTGATGCCCTTTTCAAGACAGGGCGACTAGAACCGGACACACTCTTCCGAATGCGGCTGTGCCACAGATGACGATACCTCTGAGCTTTACCAATGGACGTTATAATACCGGCCGTTTTGTGCTAACGTGGGAACAAACATGGCTGCCCCTATCAAATGTGGCCCTTTTGGCCTCCAGTTTAGGACCTCGCTGGTATATGCCACCACAGCAGTGTGGGAACTTAGAGGGTCTGTAGCTCAGTGAAAGAGCCCTTGCTTTGCATGCAGAAGGTCTCAGGTTCGATCCCCGGCATCTCCAGGTAGGAATGGGAAAGAATCCTGCCTGAAACCCTGGACAGCCGATGCTGCCAGTCAGTGTCGACAGTACTAGGCTAGATGGTCTGACTCAGTAGAAGGTGGCTTCTTATGTTCCTAAATTGTAGAAAGAAAGAAATAACGTAACATATGGCTGCAGGAACTGCATCAGCAGGACCACTGAGGGGGTTCCACTCAATCTAAACATTACCTGAGAAATGTCCAGTTCTGAGATCTGAGGCCTGACAAGATCTGAGGCCTGGCAAGAGCCTCAGACTAACCCCTGTGGAGCAAAGACAGTGCTGCAGTTGTCAATGTTGACATGCAGTTGCTCATCATGACAATCCCCCTAGCCATGCCACCAAGGAGAGGCCCAAAACGCAGGCTGCTGTGTTGGTCCATTTCAACAAACCGGTGCTAGCAGTTCTCGTCTCCGTCAGGATCAGGCCCTTTGTAGAGCTAATGGGTCTTAACTGCCCGTTCCAGACCGAGCCATCCCAGAATGCTTTGCATTACAATCGGGAACAAGATATTCTTGCAGGGAAGATTCATTTCTCCCTGTAATCTGTGAGGATTGGAGCTCAGCTCAGAGGGAACAGGGAAGTCTGGGTGGGGGGTGATGTCCACGACACCACTGAGCATAGAACATGGAGTGAGCATCTGGAACTGAAAACCAGGCCTCCTTTCCACCCACCTCACTGCTGCCACTAAGCGCCTTAACACATCCTCTCTGGCACAGCTGTGTGCCTCCTTACCCTGAATTGTATAGTTCCCCACCTTCAGTATAATTCTCTAATGATGGCCCGCTTAACATTTTTCCATTGCCACGCATTCGACTTGGCATATTAATCCTATTAGCAGGTACCCATCCTCCTGCAAAAACAAATAGATACATCCAATAATTCGTTTTCTCCAGGGAGGGGGAAGAAAGGAAGGATGGAAGAAAGAGACGCAGGGAAGAGAAACAAGAAAAAGAAACACACAGAAAACTCTTTAGAGATTTGTGGTTTGTGGCAGTTTTGCAAATTAATCGCACGGAACCGTTCTCCCGTGGCTTCTATCTCGAATTCTATTATCACCTAATAGGGTGTCACACATGGCTCTGTGATAAGAGGCAATTTGTCAGATTAAGCATTGGCTATCATCTTTGCAAAACTGTACATTTTTCAACTCACCGGGGCATCAAAACCAATATCCTAATCCCTTTCTTCCTCCTCCCCCTCCATGCCGCACCACCAACACCCCCCAGACGGCATCCCTGCTTCTGCTAGAGCATTTATCTTGGGTCAGCTGGGATTCTGTCCCCCGATTTCTACATGCAGTTTGGTGAGACCCGGGGCGGGGTGGGGGTGGGGGAGAGGGAGAGAGACGAATAGTGGAGAATGAAATTGTATTTGTTTCTTCGTCTTTCCCCCTCCTCTCGAATTCTATTTTCCTGTCATTGCTGGAAGAAAAGTAGATCAGTCCTTCCTTCCCGGACCAGCGCTATGGCGCTTCCTGTGGCAACCCTGCCCCCTGCAGGTGAAAATGGGAAACTAACTGTCAGAGCTCCCTGGTGTATGAAACACCAACCTGTTCGTTTGCTAAGGGTTTTACACCTTGAACCATTTTTTTTTTGGAGAGGGCGATGGGGGGGGCATGTCAAGTGTGGCAGGACTTGAACTGAGAGCCCTCTGATGTCAGCCTCTGACTCCTTACTGCACCTCTTAGGGACTAGCTTGCGTGCCAGTGCTCCCCAGGTTCAGTTGCCGGCATGTCCAGTTAGAAGGGTCAGATAACAAGTGATGGAAAAGGGACCTATCTGGAGATCTTCGGCTGGTCAAGTTGCACTGGGTTAGATCAGGGGTGCACAACCTGCGGGCCGCGTGAGGCCCCCAAGGCCTTCAGTGTAGCCCACCATGGGGCTGGCCTTCTTTCCACCCCCTTCTCCCAGGGATCTTGAGACAGATTGCTCTTTTCCTGCCACTGCTACCTGCAAAGAGTGATGTATACCAGTGGGGGCTGGTGGCTCCGATGTCAGTGGGGCAGTGAATCAGCTCCGGGTTTCAGTCAGAACCGGCCAGAACTCTGAAGGAGCTATCCAAGTGCGAAGCAGTCAGAACCGGCCAGAACTCTGAAGGAGCTATCCAAGTGCGAAGCAGTCAGAACCGGCCAGAACTCTGAAGGAGCTATCCAAGTGCGAAGCAGTCAGAACCGGCCAGAACTCTGAAGGAGCTATCCAAGTGCGAAGCAGTCAGAACCGGCCAGAACTCTGAAGGAGCTATCCAAGTGCGAAGCAGTCAGAACCGGCCAGTACTCTGAAGGAGCTATCCAAGTGCGAAGCAGTCAGAACCGGCCAGTACTCTGAAGGAGCACCTTGAATAGCTCCTTTAAAGTTCTGACTGGTTCTGACTGAAATCCAGAGCGGACTGACTGCCCCACTGACATCGGAGCCACCAGCCTCCATTGATGTATACCAGGATTGCTGGAGGAGGAGGTAAAGAGAAATTGTTATTTTGAGGAGTTGATGGTACACAACAGTTGCTCCTTTCTGCACCTCGCCTTCTGGTTGGGCCTGTTGCTTTACGTTCAGCTGCTGCTTCTCAATATTTCCCAGAGTCCATCATCTGCCTGAGACTGTACAACGTGACGTGAGAGGCTATTATTTACCTTCAGAGAAGACTTCTGGCGTGATCTCAAGGCTGGCCCCTTGTTAGGAGAGTAGCTGGGACAAGCATGGAGTTATCTGTGCTGGCTTACTGCCAGACATTCTCCAAGGCATTGGGGCATGGCCAGAAGAGGGGTGCGATCACTGCAGGCTGGTGGCTCCTATTTCAGTGGGGCGGTGGATCTGCTCTGGGCTTCAGTCAGAACCAGTCAGAACTCTAAAAGCGCTATCCAAGGCGCTGAACCAAATGTGGGGATAGGGCGCAGCACTTTGGATAGCTCCTTTAGTGTTCTGACTGACTGAAACCCAGAGTGGATTCACTGCCCCACTGAAACGGGAGCAACCAGCCTCCACGGGTTGAGATCAATATGAGCATAATAGTATATATGAATCCCCGAGGCACTCCCAAGGTCTCAATGCAATGAAGTCTCAATGCAGGCTGATCCAGAAAGGTGCTGCGTCCCAGGCCGTTACTGGAGTCGCGTCCGTTGCCATTTGGACCCCTCTCTTATGCTCTTGCTTTGTAGTGTTCTGCTTTAATACTCTGTTAATTTGCTTCGGCTCAGTAAAATGTTTAGCCTTCACCCAGTAGTGTGTTTATTGTTTCTGATGCAGAAACAGAGCATCCTGCCAGGGATGCGTTCACTTGGAGTCTTGCATTGAGCAGGGGGTTGGACTTGATGGTCTTGTAGGCCCCTTCCAACTCTACTCTTCTAGGATTCTATGAATACTAAAAAGAACCGTTGCCTCTTGGTAACACATTTGGCCCTCAGGACCAAAATGTTGTCCCCCCTGGGCTAGATAGGCCAAAAGTTTGACTCTGCGCTGGCTCCACCATTCAGCAGAGTGAGGCGACCGCCTCAGGTAGTAGATGCTGGGGGCTGCAGGCACTAGCTGGTTTTTAGGAGCCCGTGGCTGTTCCTCTCAGGTGGAAGACAGAGCTGTTGAAATATCCAGAAGAACAGAATTTGGCATTAAAACAAGGCATGCCGTGAGCCAGCCCCAGGCTGACTCTGAATAAGACAGGCAAACCTCTCAGAAGGTGGGCAGGAGTTCCACAAAACGGGCACTTTAACAAAAAGACCTGATGGCCAAGAGAGAAGAAGTCTCAAGATGCAGGAAAATAAAGTTTCATTCTTCAAAATAGCCCATTTCCTGACATCCTGAGTGGGCTGCTTTGAAGAAGAAATCTTCATTTTCTACATCCTGAGACGACTTCTCTCTTTGCCATCGGGTTGTTTTGGATGTTCTCCAGTTTTGTTCGACCCCACTATAACAAAAAGCCTCAAGGCCTCTGTGGCTGATCTTAATGGCTGGGCAGATTTGTGTAACTCCAGGTACTCTTTTTAATTTGAAGAAGAAGAAGAAGAAGAAGAAGAAGAGGAGGAGGAGGAGGAGGAGGGGAAGGAAGGAAGGAAGGAAGAGAGAGAGAGAGAAAGAAAGAAAGAGAAAGAAAGAAAGAAAGAAAGAAAGAAAGAAAGAAAGAAAACCACAAAATAATCAGAGTGGAGGTGATAAAGTGAGGGTGGGAAGCTTTGTCAGCCAGAGGGCCAAACAGCAAAAAGAGAAAGGTCTCAGGAGCCTGTGAAGGTTTGAGGCCTACAGAGGCAAGGAAAATAAAAAATAAAAAAAGAGTCAGGCCTAGAGGCCTGGGGTGTTTTGCTGGGCGGGTGTAATTCTGAGAAGTGTAGTTTTATTTCCCTGGCTGGTTTCACTTTCCTGAGTTACGTTTTATTTCTCCAGGTTTGAAACGGTACTTTTGGTTTGAGGGAAGGAGGGATAAAAAGGGAAAGAGAGCCAGTGAGAGAGAGACCAGAGAGAGGAAGACCAAAGCCTGAAGAGAGAGCAGGAAGAAGCAGCCTGGAGAAGACTAAGTGCAGCTAGGGTATAGGACCTTGTGTTTTTGCAACCTTTATTTTCTCTAAATGCCTTTTGTATCGCTCAGCTCTATTCTGTAATTGCCTTTAGATGTAATTTGCTTGCTTTAATTTACCAAGAAACTGTTGTGGTTAAACCCTGTGTCTAGTGTGTCAATCACCTGACACCTACAGCCTAAACCCCAGGTTATTGAGAGGGGGAAGTTTAAAAGAAGGAAGGTGGAGCTCTTAAGGTGGCAAGAGATCCTTAAGGAGTTTCTTGGGGGGTCCGGGCCATAAGGGGAAGCCCGAGAGAGCCATCTGTGGGCAGGGCCAAAGGCAAAGTAGGCAGGGCCAGATGTGGTGATTACCGTTTTAAGCCTACTCAGAAGTCAGCATGTCTACTCAGAAATAAGCAGGACTGAATCACTCAGTGACACTTTGATATCGCATCTCAAATACGAAGTCTCTGCATGTCTACGCACAAGTCTCCTGCCTGCAAAATGTGCACCTCAGTCAGTCCTGTGCAGCCGCTCTCCAAGCTGCAAAAATGTGCCACTCAGAATCTTTGCAACACCTCACTTATTTGCAGGAATTTTAAAGGTTAATTGCCTTTAAATACCCTCTTATTTCCTGGCAGTAATGGGAAGTAACAGCAAAAGAGGCTTGCGGGCCAGATGGGAAACCCCTGAGGGCCACAAGCTGGAATTTCCCCATTTTCAGGACCAGCTCCCTCAAAACAACAGCCACTAGAGGTGTTAAAGAGACAGCACGCTGTTTTATTTCAGCAAAGCACAAAGGACAATCACCTCGCTAGAGTCCGCAGATCAGAGTCCTTAGTGTTCCCTAGTTCAATAAATGCAAGTAATCCAAATAGGAGCCAGAAACAGGATCTTAAAGTCCAGCGGTACAATCCAAAACAGGGTCCGAAAACACAGGAATCAAGGCATGCAATAGTTCAGGGTCCAAGCAAAGGGATGTCCAGTACGAGCAACGTTGTGCTCACAAATCTGTTTCACCTCTGCGGTGACTTTTATGCCAGGGCAGAGCGACTAGAGATCCTCACTTGTCAATCTAGCTCTACAGGGAAACTTAGCCTGGGGACGAGAATTTCATCTAACTGGTTAGTTTTCTCCTAGCCTGTTCAGTCGCTACCATATCCTAGGAGACAGACTAGGACATACCCCTTCTTTGGCTAACGCTGCCTTCTGCCAACTTATTAAGGAATATTCCTTGAGCTCGGTTGACTCAGGTTCTTTTCCCATTGCTAAGTCTGGTGGTAATGAAGAAGGAGTCATTCCCCCGACACACACCTGCAATCTACTGAAACCAGGCAGAGATACATTCCCAGCCCTCTGGCCACCCATACTGTCAGGAAACCCTTTTTTTCTGGGTCATACCAGTAAAGCTCTGTAATGTTGAACCTGGATGTACTTGTTAGGCCACCCAAGTCTGTTATCTCGTGCCATCCCAGGCTTCAAGGCCGAAGCCAGACCCTCCCTAATTGGACTGAACAAGTTCAGCTGACTGTTGGTGGGAACTTTCTGTGCCCCCCACCCCAAAAGTTTGGGCAGAATGTTCCCAGCTAGCTCATGATCGGCTAACAGGAATCACCTCGGATTTGCTAAAGGCCTTGGGGTATAAAACCAAAGGGGGGAAAGTTGCCTGTGTCTTTGTCTGGTTTCATTTTGCCCCATCGTAGGTTTGCTTTGAGAGGGTTCGCTTTCTCTGGTCCTGTTCTATTGAAGGCCTGTGCCGCTGGTACATATGGACAGGTTTCTCCAGTTTTGTTGTTTTGCCCTGTAAGTGTTCTTTCCAAATATTTTCTCTTTTTCCCTGCCCCTTTTCCTGTTTGTAAGTCAACTTACCACCTATCTTGACTGAACATATGTGCTTCGTCCCAAATAAGCCTTGGTACAGAGTCCATAACTTTCCTCTTGGTTATTATTGCTATAGTTTACGGTTTCAGGCTGAGGGCTTTGAAACAGAGGGTGCCGGCTGGGCCAAACATTTCTCCCAAAATTTTTTTCCACCATTCTCATTTAATTTGATGGAAAAGAAATGGCTTTCGAAAAGAAATTTGATGGTGAAGAAATTTCGGAGAAATTCTCATGGGTTGGGTTTGGGTTCCTTGGGCTTCCCTTACTTAGGAGGCAGCTGAGGAGTGAGTGCAAATGACCTGTTTTTCATTGTACAATCATCTCTCCGGACGCCTGTAGCCTCCTCAGCTTCCTTCACTTCAGTTGAAGCCCGGTGGAAGGTCCTTTTCAGATCAGGAGGTGCAGGCAGCCTGGGTGGCTGGCTGTGATTAGGGAAGCTCAAAAACACCGCAAAAAAGAAGTATAAAACATCCTGAGAATGAGGCAGAAGAATGGAGGCCTCTTTCATGGGGGGAGAAAACTTCCAGGAAACTGGAGGACAGATTTGGCTCAGCACTAACTCTGCCTCTTCCCTTCTACACTGCCCCCCAGCCACACACACACAGGCCTGCATTGCGGTGAACGCAAAATGGGGGCCAGTCTGCCAACACAGTTGATGCTCTGGCAGTACGAAGAAACCAGACCCCTTTATGAAAAAAGAAAGAAGCTGTACTACAACCTGTACTACAGAGCCAGTGTGGTGTAGTGGCTGGAGTGTTGGACTGGGAGCTGGGAGATCCGGGTTCTAGTCTCCACTCAGCCATGGAAGCTCACTGGGTGATTTTGGGCCAGTCACAGACTCTCAGCCCAGCCCACCCCACAGGGTTGTTGTTGTGAGGCTAAAATGGAGAGGAGGAGGGCTATATGTGCTGCCTTGGGTTCCTTAAGGAGGAATAAAGGTGGGATAGAAATGCAATAAATAAATAAATAAATAATACAAGCCCTGCCAGTGGGGAGCCCTACCTGGGAGAAACTGTGGAGAAATTCAGTGAAATTGTCTCCCAAATTGCTCTGTCCACAGCTCGGGTGGAGAATTTTGAGAGACCAATTTGCACGCTTCTCTAATGTCCTGTGAGTTCTGAGAGTCCCCTGGCTCCAGCTGAGTTGGATGTAAGGGGCAGTGGCAGCCTACCTTGCAGGGTTGGTGTTCAATCTGAGCAACTTTTTGTCCCTGCCTGCAGTGCTGGGAGTTAGGGTACCCTCCCCTTCCTCTCTTCACACCTCCCCTAACTAGGCCCTAACTCAGAATCTTCTCTCTCTGAATCAGATGCTTCCTCTGAAATGGCAGCATCGGCAGAAGGCGTAACACCCATACGGACAGAGATTGTCCGTATCTCTGTTACGTGGCTGTTGTTGCTAGTGAGTAGCTGTTTGGGGTCAGGGGCGGGGTAGGGGGGTACTCGCCAGCAAGAACAGGCCACATAAAAATATCTGTTATCACACCATTTGTGTTACTTAGCTTGCCAGCGCCAGGAGGTCTGTATCATCGCCAACTGTTTTGCACGTGGCCCGCGTTTATAAACGTGATTGTCACTGTCTGTACTTTCTGCATCTCGTCTCCCCCTGGCCTCACTGTTTGCACACGCGCGCGCGCACCCCCACAAACCATCTGTAACTCAGGCGAGGACATCTGGCGCCGCATGAAGCAGGATGCAGACCGCAAAAGCCCCTGCCATCATCCATGCCTTCGGGCGCGATCCTATGCATGTTTCGACAGAGAAAAGGCCTACAACTCCCAGCAGGCCCCAGCCTGCTGGGAATTGTAGGCCTTTTCTCTGTCGAAACATGCGCTTACTCTTTAAGATGCCACGAGAGCTGCCTAGTTTCTCTCTACTTCTGTTTTCCACCAGCAAGTAACCTGTGTCCTTCCTTGTTGCACCTAAGGAGGGAGACGGATCGGAGAAACGCCTGGTTGTGACATTTCTCGGTTGTAGTTGGGGTCGTTGTTCCTTCTTCCCAGTAACCCTCGGAAGAGCCCCAAGTACACTTCCATTGAACGGGTTGCTGAACCTCTTTCAGGCTGAGGGTTGAATTCCGTTTGAGTTGATACGTGGGCAATGCCAGCTGCAGGTTTGGGAGGGCTCTTGGGCGAGACACCCTCAACGTTCCCCCTTCCTTGGGGAGCCCACCTTCTCACCGCCATTGCCGCCAGCTATGATTCCTCCTCCTCTTTCTCATCTTGGCTAGCGCTTGCTTACTTGGCAGACAGAGAGCCGGTGGGCAATGAGGCCGTGGCGGCATCTCCTGCCCCTCCTTTTCACCTCCACCGTTGTCTGGGCCGGAGCGAGAGGCAGGGGATCGAGCAGCTTGCAACGGTGAAGAGGAGGAGCAGCTCCAGGGGGCTCTTGTCAGGGGGACCCTGCTGAGGGGTGGGCCCTGGGCAAGTGCCCAGCTATACTGACCCCTGATGCCGGCCCTGTCTAAACAGAACGGTTCCTATCTAACAGGCCTTTCGCGTCCACAAGATGTAATGATGGCCACCAATGTGGATGGCTTTAAAAGGGGATTGGACAAATTTATGGAGGAGAAGGCCATCCTGGCTACTAGTCCTCATGGCTGTGTCCCATCTCTAGTATCAGAGGCTGTATGCCTCTGTACACCGGTTGCTGGGGAACATGGGTGGGAGGGTGCTGTGGCACTCACGTCCTGCTTCGGGGTTTCCCAGGGTTGGCCGCTGTGCGAAGCGAATGCTGGACTAGATGCCAGGTTGGCCCCAGGTTTTGGAAGGCCCTTGGGTAAGACCCCCTCCATGGGCCCCCTCCCGCAGTGAGTCTACCTTCAAACCACCGTTGTCCCCAGACACCGTTGTCTGGGCCGGAGCGAGAAGCAGGTGAACAAACAGGTGAAGAAGAGGAGCAGGTCCGGGGGGATTTTGCCAGCTGGGGTGCGGGCCCTCGAGCAGGTGCCTGACCAGGCCTCCCTTCGACACTAGGGTGCAACCTGTGTTGTTTAAAATTGCAGGGAGGGGATCACCATAACAGCCCGGATGAGGTCCAAATCCAGCCGTATGCAAAGAGGCATCATCTGTAAGGATGTTTGTGCAGCTGAATCCCTTTCCCGGATCAGGATCAACAAACCACTGTGCATGATAAGTGCTGCACAGGGTAATTGCTGAGTGCTGTGCAAACATTAGCTGATTATCCTGAGGACGCACGCTGCACTCCATGCAAAGAAGCGAGGCGGGTGAAATGGGATCTGCCTCCTCGCTTTGGGGGATGGCGGAATGTTGCACTTGACCACTCGGCTGGCCGGCAGTTTCTGGCCTCTCGGTAGGGGTGGGATCTCCGGTTCCGGACCGTCAAATCCAGACCAGCACAAAACGGAAACCAATAAAGGAGGGGTGCAGAACCAACTGGTATCCCAGTCAGTGGAGGCTGGTGGTTCTGATGTCATTGAGGCTGTGAATCCCTTCTGGGTTTCAGCCAGAACCAGTCAGAACTCTAAAGGTGCTCTCCAAGGTGCTGAACCTGATAGGGTTCAGCGCCTTGGATTGCTCCTTTGGAGATGTTGTTGTTGTTATTTATACCCTGCCTTTTTCCCCGTATTGGAACACAAGGCAGCTTACAAACATTAAAACATATACAATTAAAACATATGGAAATATACAAAAGTTAAAATATAATTGAACAACAATACAATTAAACTTATATTAAAAACATTAAAACAGCATTTTAAGACTGCATTTTAGCAGCTTACCCCCAGGTTCCAACTACGTCCCAAAGGTCTGCTGGAACAAGAATGTTTTCGCCTGCCTCCAGAAACACATCAAGGAGGGAGCCATCCTAGCCTCCACGGGAAGGGTGTTCCACTGCACTGCTAATGGGGATATTCCCTGGGCTTTGAGGACTTGAAAAGGGGATTAGACAAAGACAGGAGGAGGCGTCCCAGAAGAGGTCTTAGCTGCGATAGGTCAATGAAACTTCCATGTTCAGAAGCAGTATATCTGACTAGCTAGCTGTTTCCAGGGTAGGGGCACAAATAGCAACGGGGCCTATTGCCTTCCTGAGTATCTTTAGCCAGCCTCCACCGCCCCTTTCCAACTGTGGGCATCCCCTGGGAATGTGGCTGAACCCTCTCGAGAGCTCAGCCAAACTCCCACCAAGCTCGGCTGAGCTCTGGCGGGCGGTTGTGAGAGTTCATCTGGGCTCTCGTGAGGCCCCCATGGCCACGGTAAGGAAAAGTGGTGGTGCTCAACAGCACGTTGCTCCAGAGAACTCCTCCAGTTGCTCTCTTGCTGTGGCAAATGCCACAGGGGCAGGGCGCCTGGCAGAGCTCTCCAGGGCATCTGCTGCAGGGGGCGTGGAGGCAGCGGTGGCAAAGAGAGGGGCATGATTTGCCGCTCTTCCCACTCCGCTGCCTGATGTGGATGCATGAGCCTGCACAACGGTCCAGCTGGCTCTAGGAAAATTTCCTTGGGAGGTCGCAGGTTCCCCTTTACTGGGGGTATTGAAGGAGAGACTGGACAGTCATCTACTGGGGATGGAGACAAACTTTAAGAAGGACGCAGACAAGCTGGAGAGGGTTCAGAGGAGGGCAACGAAGACCATCAGGGGACTGGAAACAAAGCCCTGTGAGGAGAGACGGAAGGAACTGGGCATGTTTAGCCTAGAGAAGAGGAGACTGAGGGGAGATAGGGTAGCACTCCTCAAGTCCTTGAAAGGTGGCCTCAGAGAGGAAGGCCAGGATCTCTTCTCGATCATCCCAGAGTGCAGGACACGGAAGAATCAGCTCAAGTCACAGAAAGCCAGATTCTGGCTGAACATCAGGAGAAACTTCCTGACTCTTAGAGCAATGCGACAATAGAACCCATTACTGGGGAGGCGGTGGGCTGTCCCACATTGGAGGCATTGAAGACGAGGCTGGACAGCCATCTGTCAGGGATGCTCTGACTTGGATTCCTGCACTGAGCAGGGGGTTGGACACGAGGGCCTTACAACCCTACTATTCTATGATTCTGTGATTTTATGATTCCATGCTGTAGCTGTACCCTGAAATGCAGAGCCTGCCTGGGGCAGTGGGTTGGACTAAATGATCTCTAAGGTCGTTCCAGCACTTTGACTCTATTTGTGGACTTCCCAAAGACTATATGGAAACAGGATGCAAGACCAGATGGACCTTTCATCTGATCCAGCAGGATTCTTCTTATGTCTGCGATGGGTGCTGTATACAAATGCAACTCGTCTCTTGATGTTGCAGCCATCAAGCGATGAGCACACATGCCCAAGCCGGCCTTACCTCTTCCCGTAATGGGACAGAAGGCGGCTCTGTGCACCAGACATGGGAAACAGAGGGCCCCTTAAACTAGAGCTGTGCGCAAACAGACTCTTGAAATTCTCCATGCTATTTGCGGCCAGAGAAATTGGGGGAATTCCTCCAGGGAGAGGAGAAATCGTCCAGCAGTTTCTCTCAGGCAGGGCTCACCATTGTGGCACAGCTTCTTCCTTTTTTTTCCCCTGACGTGTTTGGTTTTGTTTTTGCACTGCCACCGCAAGCGGCCACCGCATCAGGCGCGCCGGGGTTGTGCCTCCATTTGGGATAGAGGAGGACACACCACGCCTCAGCCTGAGAGTGTTTGGGGAGGGGGCCGGCACATAGGCAGGCGGAAGACATCTGCAGCTCGACCAGGATGTCCATTTGCTGGGCTCCTCCCAAAACACTCGCAGGCTGAGGAGTTCTGGGGGCATTTCTACACCAGCCTCAAATCCTGCATTTAAACCAGGGCTTTCTGCTTCCATTTCAAATGCAGGATCACCACTGACTCCCTTTACATGCGCTCCCCCCCCCCCCCGTAGCTGAGCCTTCCATTCCCTTTCATTGATCTCGCTCCTCTTCTTGCGGCTTTAACTCTTTGCACGGAGGAAACTGAAGCGGAACACAACGGGGTCATTTGATAGCTCACTATCTGCGATCTATTTAAAAACGGAACAAAGGGCATTTGGTGCAGGAGACGCCCTGGAGGGTCACGGCGTGATCTAAAGAGCCTGCAAACTTCCATGAAGGATCCATCTCAATCGCAGGATAAAAGCTCCATGTGAAGGAGCCCGGGGTCCTCTTCCATCCCAAATGGAGGCACGAGAATTAGCAGCCTGACCCCCATTTTGCATCCTTCACAATACCCCATACCGACCATCATTCCAGGGCATGGGGGGGAGGGCAGGAATGCACCCACCACAGAAAATAGTGGTGAAGAAAATATGGAGAAAATTCTGCAAAGCAGCCTTTTGTTTTGAGCGGGGGTAAGAAAACAATCATCTCTGGACTTTTCTGAGAAAAATATCTCCTGAGAAATGTTGCCTCAGCTCTAGTTCTTGCTCTTTGGGGTTCAGCACTTTCCCCAGGTCTCCCAGATATTAACTTTCTGAGGGGTGACTGTGGATGCATTTTTAATCTAATGCAGGCGCTGAGGACACCTTGCCCTGTAGCAGGTGTTTTATCCAGCTGCAGGGAAGAGGTTGAGTGACTTGTGTGTCAAAATCTGACCTCCAGTTTCCTGGAAGTTTTCTTCCCCCATGAAAGAGGGTCCTCGTTTTCAGCTTCATTCTCGGGGCATTTTATAATTTAGTTTGAATTTCTTTTGGTAGTGTTTTTGACCTTGCCTAATCACTGTGATGCGACTGATGGTCGTGTGTGTGTTTGCTTTCTCTGCAGCTTCCCAGGCTGTCTGCTCTTCCTGAACTGAAAAAACCCTGTGAGAAGAATGTCTTCTCATGGTGTCTTCTCATGATGTCTTCTCATGATGTCTTCCCATGGGCAGGAGATGTGGGAACCTAACCCATGAGCGCTTCTCCAGAATTTCTTATCCTTTGAATTTCTTTTCAAAAGCAATTTCTTTTCTATCAAATTGAATGAGAATGTTTGAAAAATGTGTGGGAGACGTTTTTGGCGCTGCACTACTTTAAACCTGCTATTAAGAAGTTCAGAAGAGTATTGTAGAAAGGATGATAAGATGCTCTATCCCTTTGGATCCTAGACTTTTAACGTTTGGGTTTGCAAGGGATGAGTTTTTTATTGGGAAGGCAGGGAATTGGTGTGGAATTTGAGCACAGCAGCTAGCCATTTTTTTTTTTTTTTGCTGCTGAAAAACTGGAGGTGTGCCAATGGGCTTTCCGTTGAAGAGCATTTAAGAGTGTCTGGGAGATTAAGATAATGGCAAACCTGGCACACTCAACTCCATGAAATTATTATTCTGAGAAGCAGATTTGTGGAAACTTCATCCCTTTTTATAGACTACTCGATTGGACGATGCAGTTACTGTCCTAGGAGGGTTTTGTGTTTTTTTTTTTAATTCATTCAGTTGTGCAGATCAAGTCTAATTTTTCTGGATTTGACATCTGGATTCACTGGTTTACTATTATATATATTAGAGAAGCGATGCCTCCCAGATTAAGCTGGTCCAATCAGGCAGGGATACTAAGGTTCCCCGAATGCACTTTACATTGCAGGAATTACACATAAGTAGACCTACAACATAGTCCTCCAGCAACATTGTTGCCTTCTGACAGCTGCATAATGTACCCAAATTTCACACTCTCATCGCTCACCATTTTCTTTCTGGGGGAAGAGGTGTAGCGACCAGAGGTGAGGCTGGGTGACCAGCCAGATGGGCGATTAATAAATTTAATAATAAATAAATAAATAAATGTCCAAGTGATTGAGATACTTCCAGACCAATTAGAAAGTTGACATGTAGTATGAACATATAGCCCAGGACAGCCAGATTTCCCAAAATTGGACATGGCTTGTGACTCCCTGGTTGCAACATAAGAATGTAACAATGTAAGAAGAGTCTTGCTGGATCAGGCCAAGGGTCCATCTCCTCCAGCATTCTGTTCACACAGCGGCCAACCAACTGCCCACAGGAAACCCACAAGCAGGACACGACTGCAACAGCACCCTCCCGCCCATGTTCCCCAGCAAGTGTACATGGGCTCACTGCCTCTGATACTGGAGGTATCACATAGCCATCAGGACTAGTAGCCTTTGATAGCCTTCTCCTCTGTGAATTTGTCTAACCCCCTTTGAAAGCCATCCAAATTGGTGGCCATCACTACATCCTGTGGTAGCAAATTCCATAGTGTGACTCTGTGCTGTGTGAAGACGTCCTTCCTTTGATCTGTCCTGAGTCTCCCACCAACCAGCTTCATGGGAGGACCCCAGTGGGTTCTAGTATTATGAGAGAAGGAGAAAAATGTCCCTCTATCCACCTCCTCCACACCATGCATAATTTTGCACACCTGTATCATGTCTCCCCATAATTTTGTACATCTCTATCATGCCAGCAACCAGGGAGTATGCATGTCAGATGCAAGCACAGCTTACTGATGTCTACCCAACACTGTGTTTGGCTACTGCGATCCAACATCAATCTTTTTGTCGAATAAAAACCCAAATTGTCAACCTTTTCCAATGCCAGTGACTCGCACACTTTAAATTGGAGTTGGGAAAGATATTTGGAAGTGAAAGGTTATGGGCCCAGAAGAACAGAAGCGATTTCCCACATGCACAACCAATACAGGGCAAGCTGGGGAATATGCTGCCATTTCTATGCAGAAAATAATGCTTGAGGTCCGGTTAGCTAGCTTTGGAAAGTTCTGATGTAACGGGAGCAGCCCCTGGTGGCCGATAGACCAAATTAAAGATCCGATGGCATCTCCACCCCAGCTGAGTTCCTGTTCTTCATTCAGATCCTGTGTGATCCACTCTGAATACCACTTAATGGGTCTACACTGTTCGCCTCTCCTCGGTTTTCCAGTGCTACATTTGGCTATAACTCAGATTTCCCCAACTTAGGGCTGTCCTCCAGATGTCTTGGACTACAGCGCCTGTCATCCCCAGCCAGCATGGTGGGGTTGATGGGAGTTGCAGTCCCACACATCTGGAGGGGGATGCCCAGGTTGGGGAAGGCATTACTCCTATGGTATGAGAGAGCCATACCCCCAAGCAGCAACGCCACCTTCTCCTCCCTTCACCCTTGGTAATGCAAGGTAAATGTACAGGGCCGGCATCTAGGGTAGGTATGGTTGGGCTCACACCCTCACAGGGACCTGCTGAAAAAGAGTCACCTGGACTTGCTCCTCTTCCATTTTGTCAAACTGTCCATCCCGCCAAGAGCTTGTTCCTGGAGGGAAATGGGTAGGTTTAGACCAGGAGTGGAGAGTTTCTTATGTTCTTATAAACTATGGAATTCGCTACCACAAGACGTAGAGATGGCCACCAATTCAGATGGGTTTAAAAGGGAGTTAGAGAAATCCATGGAGGAGAAGGCTATCAATGGCTACTAGTCCTGATGGCTCTATGCCGTTCCAGGATCAGAGGCAGTCTGCCTATGTGCACCAGTTGCTGGGGAACGTGGGCGGGAAGGTGCTGTTGCGCTCATGCCCGGCTTGTGGGTTCCTGGTCAACAGCTGGTTGGCCATTGTGTGGACAGAATGCTGGACTAGATGGAGCCTTGGTCTGATCCAGCAGGGCTCTTCTTAACCTTCTATCAGTCCAAGGGCAGAATTCCATTTTGAAGAAGCTCTCGGGGGGCACATTCTAGTGGTGGGTGGGGTCAAAGGCAAAAGGGGTGAGGGCAAAATACCCCAAAGACCAGCCTAGTTCAGCTTCAAGCTCTCACTGCCAGTAACTCAACTTTAGGAGAGGCATTTCAACCTTGTAGAGTGATGGGGAAAACTGCACAAAAGCCAGGAAGCCCCCCAAATGATCAGTGATTAGGGGGAAGGGGAGGGGCCAAGGGAAGGGGCTGTGGCCAGCTCAGGAATCCCAAAGGGTGGAACTGCGACCCCAGGCAGGCCAGATCTCACCCACAGGCCCGAGGTTTCCCACCCCTGGTTTAGACTGACTGCAGCAAAAGCTGCTTCCCATAAGAGTTTTAAAGCAGCCCCACTGCTCTAAAAATGTTGTGTCCATCTTCACTCTCTCCATTTTAGAGCCACAAAGAGACGTGGAAGAATAAAGCAGTTTACAGGCAGCAATAAAGCAAAAGTAACTAGAAGGGAAGGAGGAAATCCCATTAAGATGAATGCTTTTATAGCTTGTCGGCTCCCTGCAACAGGAATCCTGTTTCCACAAACCCATTATCTTCACTGCCGCCTCAATTAATTGGAAAGCTTCCACTGCAGCTTTGCGCATCCCAGTAGAAACCTAGGGTGGTTTTAGACAAATGCTTTGAAAGCTTTCAGGTATTTCAGGTTGGCTTAAAAGACATGGTCAAACTACAAAGATCCCAGTGCTGTCCTCACGATACGCATCCAGGTGGGATTAGAAATGTTGCTGTCTTTATGCCAAGGTGCACTTGCTACTGCTTTTAGGGTCCTGTGCAAGGGCTTGCAGTGTTGTGTGCCCACCAAATGCTTTGGACTACAACTCCCATAAACCAGCATAATAACCAGCCGTCAAGGCAATGGAGGCTGGTGGCTCTGATTTCAGTGGGGCTGTGAGTCCATTTCAGGTTTCAGCCAGAACCAGCCAGAACTCTAAAGGAGCTCTCCAATGTGCTAGACCTATCCCCAAAATAGGTTCAGCACCTTAGATACTGCCTCTAGAGTTCTGACTGGTTCTGACTGAAGCCCAGAATGGATTCACAACCTCCCCCCTCCCCCAATCAAAGCCGCCAGCCTTCACTGGGTCAAGGATTATGGGAGTTGTGCCTTTGCGTGTGTCCCTTTCTTGAGATGGGAGATAGTTTGATGGGGGGGGATTAGGGGGGATTGACAGTAGAATCCTGCAACCAACTCACATGATCATGATCATGATCATGATCATGATCATAATGATGATGATAAGAAATAAATCAATAGCCCCTGTGAGAATGTTACAATCTTCTTCGGAGGCCCTGCTAGGCCCTCTCACCATCTGAAGTACAATGGGTGGCATTGCAGACCCCAGGTTTTTGAGGGTCCTTGGGCAAGACACCCTCAATGGGCTTCCTCCCTCAGTGAATCTACCTTCTCACCACCATTGTCACCAGAAGCTTTCACTCCTCATCCTCTTTCTCATCATGGCTACCACTGGGCAGAAAATAACAGAATGACATTTAATAGGGACAAATGCCAAGTTCTGCACCTAGGAAAAAGAAACCAAATGCACAGTTACAAGATGGGGGATATGTGGCTCAACAGCACTATGAGCCAGAAGGATCTTGGAATTGTTGTCGATCACAAGCTGAAGATGAGCCAACAATATGATGTGGCTGCAAAAAAGGCCAATGCTCTTTTGGGCTGCATTAATAGAAGCAGAGCTTCCAAATCCCAGGAAGTACTAGTTCCCCTCTACTCAGCACTGGTTAGGCCTCATCTGGAGTACTGTGTCCAGTTCTGGGCACCACACTTCAAGAAGGATGCAGACAAGCTGGAGAGGGTTCAGAGGAAGGCAACAAAGATGATCAGGGGACTGGAAACAAAGCCCTATGAGGAGAGACTGAAGGAACTGGGCATGTTGAGCCTGGAGAAGAGGAGACTGAGGGGAGATACGATAGCGCTCTTCAAGTACTTGTAAGGTTGTCACAGAGAGGAAGGCCAGCATCTCTTCTTGAAAATCCCAGAGCGCAGGACACGGAAGAATGGGCTCAAGTTCCAGGAAGCCAGATTCCAGATGAACATCAGGAGAAACTTCCTGACTGTTAGAGCAATACGACAATAGAACTGATTCCCTCAGGAGGTGGTGGCCTCTCCCACACTGGAGGCATTCTAGATGAGGCTGGACAGCCACCTGTCAGGGATGCTCTAGCTTGGATTCCTGCACTGAGCAGGGCGTTGGACTCGATGGCCTTACAGGCCCTTTCCAACCCTACTGTTCTATGATTCTATGATTCTATGTTGCTGAGAGGTAGACAGCCAATGAGCAAGTAGGCAAGGGCATCTCCAGCTCCTCCTTCCTTCTCACCACCTCTCTTGTCTGGGCCAGTGCAAGAGGCAAGTGAACAAGCAGATTGCCATGGTGAGTAGGAGGAGGAGCAAGGCCAGGGAGATCTTGTCAGTAGTACCCTGCTTGGATGTGGGCCCTCAGCAGGTGCCTAACCATGTCTACCCTTGACACCAGCCCTGATGGGTGGCAACATGAGATTGGGGGCTTCTCCATGGTGGCATCAAAGTTGTGCAACTCCTTCCCCAGTGACGTCCAATTCACTCTCTTCCAATTAGCCTTTAGCTAGCAGGCATCCCTTTTCGAGAGAGCTGGTGGGGCCTCCTGCCTGCCCATTTGTGGGGAATGTTTGCTGCTTTTTGCTGCTTCTCTCTCTCTTTCTGTTGCTGGATTGCTTTGTCTCAATGAGCCACTTCAATTTTGTTATCTTTTTAAATTTTTAAAAAACTCGAAGCTGCCTGGGAGGTTTGGGGTGTTGTTTTTTTCATCAAAAGGCAGCTTATAAATGTTTTTAATACTATTGCTAAGACGTACAGTATAATGTATACAGTGCTCTAGGGCAAACATGTTCCGCTCGTTCATATATTCTTTATTTATGGGGTGATTTTCTCTTGTTGGTCTAAGTCAGAGGTGCACAACCCATGGGCTGCATGTAGCCCTTGGCCACTCCGGGTGCAGTCTCTGGATCCGTAGGGGCCCCACTCACTTTGCCCCACAGCCCAGCCAATGGGACAGCCTAGTGTTGTGCCTTTCTCTGATGCCTCCGTGGTCTCGGAGGAAGAGTCTGCTTCAGAGATAGAAGAATCTGATTTAGGGTCTAGTCAAGTTTTGGATTGTCAGGGTGCCTGGAATTCGCCTCTGCCTGGTTTCACAGTAGATTGCAGTCAGGAGGAGGCAACTCCTCCTTCTCCTTCCCTACAGCCAGATCTAGCCTGGGAAAAAGCAGCCGACTCACCCCAGCCTGAGAAACATTCTTTGACAAGAGGCCAGGAAGCTGACTCGGCCAAGGATGGGGCATGCCCAAGACTGTCTCCCAGGTGACGCAACCATCTGAAAAGGTGATGGGAAAAACAGCCAGTCAGACAGAGTTCTCAACTCCAGGCTTAGTTTTCCCATAGGGCTGAATGAACAAGTGAGGAACTCTAGTCGCCCCACCATCACATAGCTGTCAGGGTGGAAACTGAGCCGATAGAACCCCAGAGCAGTTCTGATTCTGAGGAGGATCAGCAATCCGTGGGAGAGGAGCCAGCTCATCCCTCACAGGCACAGCAGCTGGCAGAGATTCTTCCTGCTGGCATTTCTGAGATAGATAGTGACCCTGGCAGTGAGAAAGTGCTGGAGGGGGGCTTGCTAGGCGCTCGACGCAGACGCAGGGAGCGATGAGCGATGGAGGGAGTGGAAAGGAGGTGTAGTGCCCGTTTGGCCGCGATCCGTGGACCCAAGGGAAAGAGGGAGGATCTCTCCCTAGCCCATAAGTTCAGGGTCTGCAAGTGATTCTCCTTCAAACGGGGACCAACTGCCTACCCGGAGCATGGGCCACTCTGCTGTTCATTGCTTAGTCGCTGGTGATTAGCATCTGAAAGTGTCATTAAGTTGTAAAAGGATTAAAGCCTTGAAAAGAATCCTTTCATCTGTGTCTTGAGTTGGCTATCAGAGTCTACTGAAAGAGGCCACTAGGGCGCTCCTGACAGCAGCAGCTGGTGCACAGGCAAGCGAGGGTTGTGGGTACAACACCACTGATACCACACACTCCTTTGCTGGACTACTCTTGAACCCTGAACTATTGCATGCCTTGAACCCTATGCCTTGGGACCCTGTCTCAGATTATACCACTGGACTTTAAGACCCTATTTCTGGCTCTTGTTTGGGTTATCTGAGTTTATTTGAACTTGGGCTCATGAAAGACTCTGGTGCAGAGCCTGTGTTTGTGTCCTACTGTGATAAAGGAGTTTGCTATTTCTTTAACATGTGTTTGGTTGCTGATGTTGTGAAGAGCTGGGCCTGACACCTACAGTGTGACAGGCAGTTCTCCCTGACTGATGGCAGCCTATCCTAATTCTTTTCCAGAGGGGACTCTTATACCAGAAGTGCCAAACCCAGGCCTGGGGGCACATCTGGCCCACCTGGGGTCCCTCTGGGGTCCCAAGAGAGTCCTATGAAGTTCCCCAGATGGACACACCCCTTTCCCTTGACCACCAATCATTTCATGGTTTCCCAGCTTTTGCACAGTTTTCTCCACCCCCTCTTCTAAAAGGTGGAAATACCTCTCCTAAGCCTTAGTTCCTGGCAGTAAGAGCTTGAAGCTAAAATGTGCTGATATTTGGGCAGTAGGGTTAGCCCTGCCCCTTTTGCCTTTGTATGCCCCAGGCGTGGGCTGCTAAGGTCTGGAGGTGCTGAGATAGTGATAAGCCAGACCCAGGTTTGCTTACAAGGAGACTTTATTGAGCACTTACAGCACACAGGTGTACCCAAGGGCTGGATCAGACAGCTTCTCTGAACCCAGAGCCATGGGGTAAAATAGGTTTTATACCATACATGTTAGCAGTGAGGCAGCATGACAACAGCAAGCATTACTTAGCATTCATCTACAACTTTCCCAGCATAGGCTAACAGTGCTCGGTCAGAAGGGAAACAATCAGAACTTCCCCAGCACAGACATCTGCAGCTTTAAGGCAAACAAGCTTCACTTCCCAGGCACATCCTGATAAGACCCTCCAGCTCATTAGTATGGAATGTGCTGAGGCCGCACTATCGACCTTTGGCTCAACTCACATGCTCAGAGGCCCACTAGCAAGGGAATTGCACTTATAATGAACCTAAGCCAAGCATTATGGATGTCTAAAAAGGTAAAGGTGTCCCCAACCAGTCATGTCCGACTCTAGGGTGCGGTGCTTATCCCCGTTTCTAAGCCGAAGAGCCAGCGCTGTCTGAAGACGCTTCCGTGGTCATGTGGCCGGCATGACTGAACACCGAGGTGCACGGAACGCTGTTACCTTTCCCGCCAAGGCGGTACCTATTTATCTACTTGCAATTTCTTGCTTTCGAACTGCTAGGTTGGCAGAAGCTGGGACTGAAGACGGGCGCTCACTCCGTCACGCAGCACTTGGGTCTCGAACTGCTGACCTGCCGACCTTCCAGTCTGCAGTTCAGCGTCTTAACCACTAAGCCACCGCGGTCCATTATGGATCTCTAGGCCCCTCTAAAACTACAGGTGGCTTGGTTACACTCCTGGGGCCATTACAGCCTTCGACCCTGCCCACCACTGAAATGTGGCCCCCAAGAGGTTCTCCGAAATGGAACTCAGCCCTTGGACCAAAAAAGTTTCTGCACCTCTGCATTATACAAAAAGTGATCTGTCAGTAGGGAAACTCTTCTGTCTGTCTGTCTGTCTCTCTCTCTCTCAATCTCTCTCTCACACACACCCTTCTGTGACAGGACCCCATCAGCTTCATTATTTTACAATCTTCCTGTAAGGGCTCCTTCTCTGTGAACCCCTGCCAGAGGATATCAGGCGTGTGGCTACCAGGAAGAGGGCCTTTTCTGCTGTGGCACCCTGGCTGTGGAATGAGCTCCCTAGAGAGGTTCGCCTGGCACCTATTGGGTGGTATAGAAGTGAAATAAATAAATAAATAAATAAATAAATAAATACGTTCCTCTGGTTCTAATGCAGCCCTGGCTACCTATTGTACTCCTTCCAGCACCAGGTGAAGACCTTTTTATTTCCCCAGCATTTTAGCCCTCTAGTCTTTTAGCTCCGCTGTTTTAAATATGTATTTTAAATCTCTACATCGCTGCTAAGTTTTATTCTGATTGTACTGTTACATTGTGGTTTTAAGCTTACGTATTTTATATTGTTTTATGCAGCGTCTGGTGGTTTTGATTTTTATGAACTGTTCAGAGAGCTTCGACTATTGGGTGTTATAGAAGTGAAATAAATAAATAATGCATATGTTCCTCTGGTTCTAATGCAGCCCTGGCTACCTATCATCCCTCACTGTCCTGGTGTCTTCTCTTGCTTCCTCCAACACACCAGGCAAAATCCCAATTTCCGGTGATAAACTGTGGTGCGGGTCTGCAACCTACCGCCAGGGTGGGCAAGGTTTTTGTCCCTGAGGCCTGCATGTGGTGCCAGGTGGCGGATCGGGGGGCTATAGGTGTGTACAAAACAGGACAGAATTACTCAGGGAGGGGGAAACTAAAACCTCTTCACCCTCCCCCAAGTGGGATCACCGCACAGCAGTTTCGAGGCACTGAGACCACTGCTTCCCCCCAGTGACCCCAATCACAATCACTGTCCCAGCGCGGCTAAGAGCGGCTCCTGTACAACAGTCTTTTCCACAAACCCAGCTAAGTACTGACAGCCATTTTATTGCACTTTAGCTCAGTGGTAGAGCCCCTGTTTTGCACATAGAAGGTCCCAGGTTCAATCCCCAGCTTCTCCCGGTAGGGCTGGGAAAGAGTCCTGCCTGAAACCCTGGACAGCCGCCGCCGTGTCGACAGTACTGGGCTAGAGGGACCAAGGGTCTGACAGCTTCCAATTTTTTTATGTTCCTATGTGTTGGATAACAGGGAGAACTCCACACGCTTCCAGACACTAGCGGGCGAAAGAGAACGTGTTGTATCAACAACCGCTTGTCTTGTTCATCCCCCTTGTCGTCCTGTAACTTGATCAGTTCCTTTCTCCTAAGCCCTCCATTTCCTCTTCGTCTTTGCAATGTGCTCTCTCCCCGAGGGAAGCAAGTAACCATATCTCATCCCTTCTCTTACTTTCACTCATGTACCCAGCTTTAGGGGGTGCTGTTAGTTGAACAGCATTAGATAGCCTTCTCCAACAATGTGTATACAAGCACTAATAAAGTTGATTTGAACTTCTTCTAGACCGGCTGTAGCCTGCGTTTTCTCCCATCAATACTAAATGCTCTGTTACCACGCTTTCTTTATATAAGGCAACTCTGCTGTAAGTCACAGCAGACTTTCCAACACTCTGTTCCTATACCACTGAACTATGGCACTGAATGTGGCAGCGATCAGTCTCCAAGGAAGTCATTTGAACTAGGAGGAGAGCTATGGTATGGTAAGAAATTCAGAGGAGGCAAGCAAAAATCCCACCCCACCCCCTCATTTTAATTACTTGTTTGATGTAAAACGTGAGACAAATCCATCACGTTTCTCTGGCATTCCCTGGGTAATTTGTGGCTGACTCTCTCTCTTTTTAATAGCACAGTGCTAAAAGGAAGCAGCCATTTTTCACCGCTCGCTGCCGCGCTTCCCAAATTTAAAATCAATTAACTATCATGCGCCTTCCTAATCTAACAATCAATTTGCAAACTCTTCCATTAATGCTATCAAAGAGATCTGCAGAATAGCTTATAAAACCTTTCTGATGAGGGGGCTTTTCATTCCCCCTGCCTCTCTTTTTTTTGGATGGACCATTTAATACCCATAATAACGGATACCTCGGAGAAAACAGACATGAACTTAACAATTAATGATTTTAGGAACCCCAGGGCCATTCAGCACATTTACCTTTTGCAGAGTGAGTTCTGGAATTCCATTATTCTGCGGCCAGCAGCCTGTTTGGCACCAGTTCATAGCTGAGCTCGGCAGTGTGCAGAGAGATGGCTGAATGAACATCGGAACCCAGCAGACAAGATGTATAGGGGCAGGGGCATTGCCAGACTGGGCCCAAGCCCCGAATCTATTTCCCAGAGTTCTGAGCAGTGGAGGCTGGTCATGGCTCTGATTTCGGTGGAGCTGTGAATCCACTCCAGGTTTCAGTCAGAACCAGTCAGAACTCAAACGGAGCTATCCAAGGTGCTAGACCTATTTTGGGGACAGGGCTCAGCACCTTGGATAGCCCCTTTTGAGTTCTGGCTGGTTCTGATTGAAAGCCAGAATGGATTCACAGCCCCACCACCCTCCACTGGTTCTGAGTCTCCACTGAATGTAATGGAGGTCTTTTTTCTAAGCTGCTGGGGGGGCGGATTTTCAGGGGGATCATAGCTGAGCAGGCAAGAGTTAATTCTACTTTCTCCAATTGCTCCAAACTCTCCCCGCAAATCACCCCACACACACAATTAAACTTAGGAGAAAAAGTTCCATTGGTGCCAAAGGAAAGTTATTTCCCCCTAAACTTAATTTTGTTGTGGAGGAATTTGGGGGGCACCGCCTGGGAGGAAAGAGTGTGCATGGTGACTTTCTCCATTCCATGACCTGAGATCCCCCTCTAACCCCCCCCCCCCCACACACACACACACACACACTCACGGGTGTGGTGCAAATGAATTGATTTCATTTGGGGTGATTTGGGTGGGAAATGAGTCGGCTGGCTTTGCCTTCTGTGAAATTTAGATGAGTCCTGGTTCTTCTTCCTAAAGTTTCATGTGTACATATGAATTAGTACATGCCAAGATCTGTGTCCTAGCAGGTTGAGCCCCAAACCTTTTAAGCAGCTAATGTGTGGGGCATGCATGAAGATGTTACGGCAATGCGCAGTCCTCCATTTCTCACGCTGCATCCTGCATAATTCCTTTTTGGGACTGTTGATAACATACCTGTATGACAATTAGGTGTTTCTTCTGCCCGCCCGCCCCCACTCTGCATCTATCTAATTCAGCCATCTGCAACCTGGTGCTTTCCAGATCCATTGGACTATAACTTCCATCACCCCATCCATCATGGCCAATGGTTACGGGTGGTGGGATATGTAGTCCAATAACATTTGGACTTGAGGAAAGCAGCACAAGCGAGTCAGAGAGAACTCTGCAGACTATTATGGCCCATTTCACTGCTGCAAAGTGCCTCTTTGACATGGCATGTGTGCCGTTTTATCAGAGGAGGAGGATTTATAGCTAATCAGGCAGGAAGATTTATAATTGCATTACAACTGCCCTGAAAATTTCCTGTGAGTGCATCTGTGAGAGCCAGCATGGTGTAGTGGCAAGAGTGTTGGACTGGGAGCTGGGAGATCCAGGTTCTAGTCCCCACTCGGCCATGGAAGCTCACTGGGTGACTTTGGGCCAGTCACAGACTCAGCCCAACCCACCTCACAGGGTTGTTGTGAGGATAAAATGGAGAGGAGGAGGATAATGTAAACCGCCTTGGGTTCCTTGCAAGAGGAAAAAAGGCGGGGTAGAAATGCAATAATAAATAAATAAATAAATAAATAAATCTGTTCATATATCAAGCACATTTTTATTTCACCTACCCACCGGTTTTTCCATAGAGTTTTGCACATGTTGGAATGTTTCCCCCCCCCCCAACACACACACACATGCAAGTTCACTTCTCCACCCACTTTGAAAGTGTTCTAGAAAATTGTCTTTGAAATTGTCTTTGGTGCAATTGAAATTTGGTGAAACCATGCCATGGAAGAGACAAAAGCTTTGTCAGTTTCCCCAAAAGCTTTGTCAGCTTCAGCAAAGACGCGCCTTCTCTGCTCTCCTGTGAAACTGGCCTCACTGGTTTCACTGGAAAGTGGCGGAGAGGAAGAGTGCAGGAAATGGGGGTGGGGTGGACAAAAAGGATACCTGTGGCGTTGCATCCATGTCCAGTCGTAGAGCACAATGCGTCAGCATCCAGAGTAGGCGGGTCTGGGGGGCGTGCCTTCTACCGCACTGGCTGGAGGGTGCGTGGTGACATTTTTGAAGTGGGAACAGCCGAATTTCTGGACAGCTGGTAGGTAATGTGCATTCAGTTAAGCTGGGGGGAGATTCCTGAGTGAGAATTAAAGCACTAGAATGCATGTGTGACTTCAGAGTAATTTTACACAGTGCATATGTGTAATTTTACTTTTCCCACCCACCCCCTACATCAGAGGTGGGGAACGTCTGGGCCTCCAGATGTTGTTGGACCTCAATTCCCAACAGACCTCACCAGCATAGCCAAAGGGAAAGCTGAGAGCTGTAGTCCAACACATCAGGAGGAGAGCAGGTTGGGTCAGGTACACAGTCTAAGCACAGTCTGAGCTCTGAATCAGGAAGTCCCTGGTTTGAATCTTGCCTCTGCCACGATCTCATTAGGTGGCCTTAGTTAACTCTCTCTCTCTCTCTCTCTCTCTCTCTCTCTCTCTCTCTCTCTCTGCCTCAGCATCAGCAGTAAAGGGATAATAATACTGACCTGCCTTACGGGGTTCTGGATAATGAGTCAATAAGGCAAGTAAGGCACTTCGAACACTTGGAGGAGGAGGAGGCGGAGGAGAAGGAAGTGAGAGTTTGGGAGTGTGTGAACCATGAATAGTCATGCAATCTAGACTCTCTGCACCTCTTGTTCTGCTCCGAAACATCCCTACATTTGTGCTCTCCAATGTCCCCGAGGCACATTTGGTACAAGGGTGTTTACCATGAGTAGCTTTTCACTGTAGTGGAGTTAAATGCACTGAGAGTTTCCCTCGCAGCTGAGAATGCAGAATAGACACCAAGGCGGCACCCTAAGCAGTAAAATGAGAAGAACAACCTGCAGAAACACACACAGCACAACAACCATATAAGAGTATGAAGCTTAGGTGGGACATCTGTATGGGGGTGGGAGGGAGGACGGCAGCTAAAGTGAGACAACCCGACATGACATCATCCATTGTGCCATACGTGTGACACCAAAACCAAGACTGCTACTTAACTGAAGATGAAAATGTTTGTGTGGATATCGCAGTAGTTGTGTGTTTGTTCACAGGTGTCCTCCTCCCCCTCTTCCTCCTCCTCTTCCTCCTCCTCCACAGCAGTATCTTCTATTAAGATATGAATGTGCCTTATGCTGAGTTTCAAAGTTGGTCCACCATGGTGGTTCTCATGAAGGACTCAGACGTTCTCATGAACGTCTGCATAAGGTAAAGGTAAAGGTAAAGGTGTCCCCAACCAGTCGTGTCTGACTCTAGGGTGCGGTGCTCATCCCCGTTTCTAAGCCGAAGAGCCAGCACTGTCCGAAGACGCTTCCGTGGTCATGTGGCCGGCATGACTGAACACCGAGGTGCACGGAATGCTGTTACCTTTCCCGCCGAGGCGGTGCCTATTTATCTACTTGCGATTTCTTGCTTTTGAACTGCTAGGTTGGCAGGAGCTGGGACTGAAGACGGGAGCTCACTCCGTCATGCGGCACTCGGGTCTTGAACTGCTGTCCTGCCGACCTTCCGGTCTGCAGTTCAGCGTCTTAACCACTAAGCCACCATGGCCCTTCTGCATAAGGGAAATGGCCAAAAACAAAAAGGGGAGGCATGTGTATTGTGCCAGTCACGATGCTGGAAAGAGCCCTGCTGGATCAGAACGAGGGTCCATCTAGTCCAGTATTCTGTTCACACAGTGGCCAACCAGCTGTCCACAGGAGACCCATGAGCAGAATGTGAGTGCAACAGCACTCACCCACCCATGTTCCCCAGCAACTGGTGTACAGAGGCATACTGCCTCTGATACTGGAGCTGCATATAGCCATCAGGTCTAGTAACCATTCATAGCCTTCTCCTCCAGGAACTTGTCCAACCCCCTTTTAAAGCCATCCAAATTGGTGGCCATCACTACATCTTGTGGAAGCAAATTCCATAGTTTGACTCTGCGCTGTGTGAAGACGTCCTTCCTTTGATCTGTCCTGAATCTCCCACCAATCAGCTTCATAGGATGATCCCAGGTTCTAGTATTTTGAGAGAGGGAGAAAAGGGTCTCCCTCTCCACTTTCTCCACACTGTGCTTAATTTTGTCCACCTCTCTCATGTCTCCCCTGACCCTCCTTTTTTCCAAGCTAAACAATCCCAGCTGTTTTAACCTTTCCTCATAGGAGATGCTCTAGCCCCTTGATCCTTTTAGTTGCCATTTCTGCACTTTTTCCAGCTCTACAATATCCTTTTTGAGGTGCAGTGACCAGAACTGTACACAACATTCCAAGTGTGGTCGCACCACAGATATGTGCAAGGGCAGTATGACATCGGCAGTTCTCAATTCCTTTTCTAATTATACCCAACATGGAATTTCTCTTTTTCACAGCTGCCACACACTGGGCTGACATCTTCACTGAGCTGTCCACCACAACCCCGAGATTTCTTTCTTTGTCGGTCACCACTAGCTCAGATCCCATCAGGCTATACTTGAAGTTGGGCTTTTTTGCCCCAACATGCATCACACTTGCTTACATTGAACTGCATCTGCCATTTTGAGGCGCATTCTCCCAGTTTGGAGAGATCCTTTTGGAGCTCCTCGCAATCTTGTTTTGTTTTAACCACCTTAAATAATTTGGTGTCATCAGCAAATTTGGCCACTTCGCTGCTCACTCCTAATTCCAGATAATTTATTAATTAGATGAAAAGTGTTGGTCCCAATACAGATGCCTGTGTGACCCCACTATTTACTTCCCTGCATTGGGAGAACTTACCGTTTATTCCTACTCTCTGCTTCCTGTTCTTTAACCAGTTAGTCCTGTCCTGTTATTCCATGACTGCTAAGTTTGCTCAGGAGTCTTTGGTGACTGGTGAGGGACTTTGAGTATGGACGACAGAGAAATCCACAAAAGATTGAAACGTGTTCCGATTTCTATGAATCTGACCAGCCGATTCCGCAGCAGAACAGCTTTTTCTCCAAGTTGCATGGATTCCCTAGACTTTCCCTAGATATTGACTGTAAGATTGAGAGGAACCTAGGTTTTACTATGTTAACAATATGCTTCCTACTATTTTTATTACACTCTTAGTGATTATAACTGGTGTGTCTTTAGGGATGTTTGTAATCTGCCTCACCTTAGTTAAAGCTTGTTATTCTCTTAGACTGTTTGAGCAATAAACATATATTCTTTAATAACATATTTGTGTTGTCCGGCTTGAGAGAGGTTCCAGGGACCACTACCCATATATTCATTCTTGAAGCCCTAAACACTTGGTAAAGATTTGCAAAGCTATCACTGCATGGGGTCTATCCTTAAAGCCGTTGTATTTGCTCCTGATCTGCTGAATCTCAGATACACCCGTTCAAGTTTGGGAAACAAGCCAGTCGGATGGAGTAAGAAGAAGTTACTCGTCTCGGGGGGCAGGCAGCCCAACTGGAATAGGCCCTGATGTTCCTTTGCCTGTTTCTTCCTCCATCTATATAATAAGCCAGGCACTGACTGTATTAAGAGTCCATCCTCATAGTCAAAATAACACCTAGCAAAATAGTTTCTGCTCTTGCAGAACAATGCAGCCAAGAGATTGCAATTCCAAGGGAATTTGTGCAGACTGAGTGAAAGATGTTTTTCAGAGGGAGAAAATGAGGATATATTAATTTCAAACCCAAGGTCATTATATTTTTTAAAACAAACCAGAAAAGCTTTTAGGTGACATTTCCACGGGGATTAGCAAAGGAAAGTTTGGATAGGTGGGAGCTTTTGATGCGGCTTCAGAGAGCTCCCTCCAAACATCAATCTTGAATGTCAAATTGCAGACATTTAAGATTTCCTCTCCAGGTAATTTTGTAGACGTGTTTGAAGCCGACAAGAAGATGGGGCTCCCATCACATGAATACTAACATCAGGCCACTTTCGGAAAGAGAGACACAATTCAAATAGATATGATAAATATCCCAGATGCTTTCCCATTCTTAAGCTTCCAAACAGCCGACAATTTCAAATTTAAGAGCGAGGCGGGATGGGAAATATGTGCAAGGATGATGAATCAGCCGTGATTTAGAAGCAGACTACAAGAAACATACCAAAAGTAACAAAAACAAATACACAAAACATTGCTCTTTTTGTCACCTATGGGTTGTCCAGATTTACAGCGTAATTCTAACCCGCTGGTGTTCCTTGCTGGAGGCCGGGACTTAGGATGTGGGGCTGGTGGCCATCCATGACTTCTGGCAGTAAGACCACTACCCTAGATGCTTCCACTATGCCCACAGAGTGTTAGAAGGCCCCGAGATCCAGGAACGCACATGGCTTTGGATCCACTGGATCCAAAGTCCTGCCAATATGCTGACCGGCCTGATTCTTGGTCCCATCACCTACTCCAGCTTGACATCACTCATCATCCCACCCTCTAACCAACAGGAGTGAAATTCAGAAAAATCCCACAGTGAAGATAGAGCGATCACTTATGCATCACTAAAAAAAAATAAAAGAGGACAGTGACGTGTGTAACATTTTCATATGCAAATATATACGTTTAGATGCAAATTTAGAAATGAGGACTGTAATTTAAATAGAAATACACTGTAGCTCATGATATTGGAGAAGAAGACGGTGACCAGGGAAGACTGTGTTGTCCTGGTGCTGTTCATGGGCAGCTTCCAGACCCACCTGTTCTCCCTTCTTATGCTTCTTTGCCTTTAAAGATGCAATCCTATGTATGTTTAGGCAGAAAGAAGTCCTACAACCCTATGCAGGTTTAGACAGAAAAAGGTCCTGTAATCCTATGCATGTTTAGACAGAAAAAGGTCCTGTAATCCTATGCATGTTTAGACAGAAAAGGTCTTACATTTCAGTGCATGTTTAGACAGAAAAACTGTCTACAACTACAACCCTATGCATGTTTAGTGAGAAAAAGTCCTACAATCTCAGGCATGTTTAGACAGAAAAAACTCCTACAACCCTATGCATGTTTAGTGAGAAAAAAAACTCCTATAAGTCCGTGCCCACCAGGTATTTAAGGCGGGGCTCCCCATCAGGAACTCTAAAGATTCTGGGATTAATAAAGTCAGCCAATTATTATTTGCCCTTGTTCTTAAATTCCATCTACATATTTGTAATGGGAAGGATGGAGATTATGATACTGATTCATATACATATATTGGACCAAGGGGCAAGAGTGTGTTGGATTTTATGATCCTCTCTCAACCACTTGCAGCCCATTTTCTGAACTTAAAGGTTGCCATCAGGCCAGAGAGTGATCATATGCCAATCCAACTCTCTCTCTCTTTCTTTCTCTGACCACAGGATCAATTCCCTTACCTACAATACCATCAGAAAATCTGACTGTTCAAGGTGAAAGACATATACAGTGGAATGGAAAGATCCAGGAAGAGATATCTCAATTCCTGGTGTCCCCTGGAATGCTGTTACTAAGAGATAAACTTCTGACTGCTGGAGATCCCCTGGTGATCTTCGAGAAAATGGTTCAAATGATTACACTTTATTAGTCACCACTAAAGCTATCCATGCACTGAAACCTCCTAATAGAGGTTGGTTTGATGCTCAGTGCATATCCCAGAAGCACACTCTGGCAAAGGCCATAAGAACACTGAGGTGTGAGGACTGCTGAAAATTTTACTTGTTTTATATTTCTCTGAAGAAAATATAAAAATGTGTTGTGCTCAGAAAAGAATGAATACATACACAAATCATGGATGGAATTGGGCCTGGCAGCTATGGAAAGGGACTCATCCTGCTTTGGGGCTTTAGTACCAAAGGGCTCCGTGGTTTTAGTGGCCCTATCAACAATCAAATCGCATCGATGCAGTGGCACACCTATTTTTCTGCACTCTACAGTCACTCCTCACCTTGGACTAGGGATGTACGAAATTCACTTAACTTTTCGCGGATTGTGTCTGCAGTGGGGGGGGGAGGCACTCCGTCCCTCCTCCTGGAATCCTCGACGGGGTGGGGAGGCAATCCAGTCCTCCCCCCCGGAATCCTGCCCGGCCGGCTCCACTCTGCAGCGGCTCCACAGAGCAGCCGGCCAGGGCCGTCCGCAGCCGGACTTCTGGCTGCGGACGGGCTGCTGTGGATGCAAATGGTGGCCTCCGTAGTGGCCGCCATTTGCGTCCAGCCAAGCTGTCGTGATAGGCTACGTAAGTATTTACGTAGCCTATCATGGCTGGGCAAAAAAACCAAAAACCAAAAACAGCGTAGGCAAATGGCGACGGCTATGGCGGCCGCCGTTTGCGTTCCCTATTTTTAGCCATTTTATCTTACGTAAGTATTTACGTAGGCTATTACGGCGAAAAAAAGGGGAATGCAAATAGCGTAGTGGGTGCTATTTGCGTTCCTTCTTTTTCGCCGTAATAGCTTACGTAAATATTTACGTAGGCTAAAACAGCAGAGAAAAAAAGGAATGCAAATAGCGCCCACTACGCTATTTGCATTCCCCTTTTTTTTCACCGTAATAGCCTACGTAAATACTTACATAGGCTAATGTACTACTAGCCATTTGCGTACGCCGTTTTTTGTTTTTGCTTGGCTTGCCGTGATAGGCTACATAAATACTTACGTAGCCTATCACGGCAAAGACCAGGATCCATCCTAAAGGAAATCAACCCTGAGTGCTCATTGGAAAGACAGATACTGAAGCTGAAGTTCAAATATTTTGGCCACCTAATGTGAAGAGAAAACTCCCTGGAAAAGACCCTGATGCTGGGAAGGATCGAAGGCAAAAGGAGAAGGGGACGGCAGAGGATGAGATGGCTAGATAGCATCACCGATGCAATGAATATGGACTTGAGCACGCTCTGGGAGAGAGCGCAGGACAGGAAGGCCTGGCGTGCTATGGTCCATGGGGTCACGAAGAGTCAGACACGACTGAACAACTGAACAACAACAACAACAACAACTCTTATTCATGTATTTTAATTGTTATTTTAACTTGAAATGGTGATGGCCTTTGGCTTTAAATAATAAAGATTTGTACTGTACTCCTATAAGCCTATGCACATTTAGTGAGGAAAAACGTCCTACAAGCCTATGCATGTTTAGACAGAAAGAAGACCTACAACCCTATGCAGGTTTAGACAGAAAAAAGGTCCTTATGAATTGAGACTACGATACTCACCTCCCAGCCCTGAGGAGCTCTCCCATGAGAATTTATAAAAGTGAGTATGGTGGCAAGGACTGATCACCACCAGTCAGAATTTGCTCTGAGCAGTTCTCTGGGGAGCACATTCTCACCGGGTGCTTTTTTTGTAGGGAGGGAGTTGATTAAGACTTTATCTCATCTGGAGTAACTGGATCCCATTCAAGTCAATGAGGGCACAACGTGAGTTTTGTATTATACGGTAGGGCTGTAGCAGTCCAAGGTAGGGATGGCCGAGAATTCCGCCATGGATTTCAGTGAGGCCGAATGCACTGGCATTCGGCCCCCCGAAATCTGTGGCGGAACGGCCTGCCCCACCGCCCCCCCCCCCGCGGATTCCCCCCGGGACGAAGCTTACCTGGGGCGGATGTTCCGGACGGCAGCGGCTCCAGAGGCGGCGGCAGCTGGTCTTTCGACCAGCTGCCGCAGCTGCTATTTGCATCCTGGTCTTTGCCGTGATAGGCTACGTAAGTATTTACGTAGCCTATCACGGCAAGCCAAGCAAAAACAAAAAGCCAAGCAAAAACAAAAAACGGCGTACGCAAATGGCTAATAGTACATTAGCCTATGTAAGTATTTACATAGGCTATTACGGTGAAAAAAAAGGGGAATGCAAATAGCGTAGTGGGCGTTATTTGCATTCCTTTTTTTCTCCGCTGTTTTAGCCTACGTAAATATTTACGTAAGCTATTACGGCGAAAAAAAAGGAACGCAAATAGCACCCACTACGCTATTTGCATTCCCCTTTTTTTCGCCGTAATAGCCTACGTAAATACTTACGTAAGATAAAATGGCTAAAAATAGGGAACGCAAATGGCGGCCGCCATAGCCGTCGCCATTTGCCTACGCTGTTTTTGGTTTTTGGTTTTTTTGCCCAGCCATGATAGGCTACGTAAATTCGCGGGGGGGGCGGGGGGGCAGGCCGTTCCGCCACAGATTTCGAGGGGCCGAATGCCAGTGCATTCGGCCTCACTGAAATCCATGGTGGAATTCTCCACCATCCCTACCTTGGACTGCTACAGCCCTACCGTATAATACAAAACTCACGTTGTGCCCTCATTGACTTGAATGGGATCCAGTTACTCCAGATGAGATAAAGGCTTAATCAACTCCCTCCCTACAAAAAAAGCACCCGGTGAGGATGTGCTCCCCAGAGAACTGCTCAGAGCAAATTCTGACTGGTGGTGTTCAGTCCTTGCCACCATACTCACTTTTATAAATTCTCATGGGAGAGCTCCTCAGGGCTGGGAGGTGAGTATCGTAGTCTCAATTCATAAGAAAGGCCCTAAGTCCGATCCAAAGAACTTTAGACCAATTAGTCTGCTAAGTATCATCTCGAAATTATACACCCAATATCTATTACGCAGTCTAGAGTCTTGGGCTGTTGAAAACTCAATCACTGCTGAACAACAGGCAGGATTCAGAAAGGGAAAGTCCACAATAGACCAATGTTCTGTTCTTTACCGTCTTATTCAAAAATACTCTCAACGTGGTAGAGAAGAACTATTTGCCGTTTTTGTGGACTTCAGCTCAGCTTTTGATCTTATCGACAGAAGGCGCCTATGGGAAAAGTTATCTACCACAAATATTGACAGAAAGTTAATATTTAATTATTTAAATATTAATATTTAATATTAATATTAAATTAATATTTAATTTAATTAAATAGTTAATTATTATTTAATTAAAACACTCCACTCTAATACCTCTCTCAGGGTCAGACTTGGGGCAAACGGCCTGCTTCAGAAAACATCTTGACCGAAAGAGGCGTACGCCAGGGCTGCCTTTTGGCTCCCTTCCTGCTCAATTTTTATATAAACAACGTCATTCAAGAACAGAGCGGCTTGGAATTCTTTCCTGCCCCAATTCTGGATGTAAAACTCTCAGACCTCCTGTGACATTGTCATTTGTTCAACTACACTAATTGGAATGCAGAGACTATTGACTGAACTGAACAAGTTCTGTACAAATTGAAAACAGTGCCATGATTACTCGAAGCCAACATGTATTTGTCAAAAATAAGTCCTGCCAGACAAATCTGATCTCATTTTTTGATCAAGTCACCTCCCTTGTAGACCGTGGGAATGCTGTAGACATCATATACCTCGACTTCAGCAAAGCTTTCGACAAAGTGCCCCGTGATCTCCTGATGAGCAAACTAGCTCGAAGTGGGCTAGAGGAAACAACGATCCGGTGGATCCACAGTTGGCTACAGAATGGGACTCAAGAGTGCTTCTCAATGGGACCTTCTCCAACTGGGGAGAGGTAACGAGTGGGGTACCGCAGGGCTCAGTCCTGGGCCCAGGGCTCTTCAATATTTTTATTAATGACTTGGAGGAGGAGGTGCAGGGAATGCTGATCAGATCTGCAGATGACACAAAATTGGGTGGGATAGCTAATACTGTGGAAGACAGAAACAAAATTCAAAGTGATCTTGATAGGCTGGAGCGCTGGGCAGAAAACAACAGAATGACATTTAATAGGGATAAATGCCAAGTTCTGCACCTAGGAAAAAGAAACCAAATGCACAGTTACAAGATGGGGGATACGTGGCTCAACCACACTACAAGCGAGAAGGATCTTGGAATTATTGTCGATCACAAACTCAATATGAGCCAACAATGGGATGTGGCTGCAAAAAAGGCCAATGCTATTTTGGGCTGCATTAATAGAAGCATAGCTTCCAAATCCCGGGAAGTACTAGTTCCCCTCTACTCAGCACTGGTTAGGACTCATCTGGAGTACTGTGTCCAGTTCTGGGCACCACACTTTAAGAAGGATGCAGACAAGCTGGAGAGGGTTCAGCGGAGGGCAACAAGGATGATCAGGGGACTGGAAACAAAGCCCTATGAAGAGAGACTGAAAGAACTGGGCATGTTTAGCCTTGAGAAGAGAAGACTGAGGGGAGATAGGATAGCACTCTTCAAGTCCTTGAAAGGTTGTCACAGAGAAGAAGGCCAGGATCTCTTCTTGATCATCCCAGATTGCAGGACTCGGAAGAATGGGCTCAAGTTACAGGAAGCCAGGTTCCGGCTGGACATCAGGAAAAACTTCCTGACTGTTAGAGCAGTATGACAATGGAACCAATTCCCTAGGGAGGCGGTGGGCTCTCCCACCCTGGAGGCGTTCAAGACGAGGCTGGACAGCCACCTGCCAGGGATGCTCTGACTTGGATTCCTGCCTTGAGCAGGGGGTTGGACTCGATGGCCTTGTAGGCCCCTTCCAGCCCTACTATTCTACGATTCTATGATTCTATAAATGAAGATCTAATAATCACTCCAAAACTAAAGTGGTAGTTTTTGGAAATAGAAATACAAAGATGGAAACTGGGTAATAAACCCATTGACCAACAGCACAGTTTTAAAAATCTAGGACTTGGGTTTAATGCTCTTCTTTCATGGAAATGCCACTTGGAGGCTGCTAAGTGGAAGACCTCCCACTCCATTTATTCTCTGATGCGTTTCTTTAAATCTCAAGGGGGAAGCCTGGTTACACCAGCAATTGGGATATTTCTGAGGAAGATATTGCCCCAGTCGCTATATGGTGCGGAGACCTGGGGATAGACAAATGTTTGTATCCTAGAGGTGGTGCAGAACTCCTTCATGGGATCCCTTCTAGCTGTCCCCCAAGCTACACCAGCCCCCATATTGCGGCCAGAGACAGGGATGCTCTCTATTGAAGCACAGGGGCATGCTGCATTTGCTCTGTACTGGCTGAAGGCATCGTGCAGGCATGACTCCCGCTTACCTAAACAGTGTCTTTAAGAACAACTGCAAACATCAACACAAAATCCTTGGGTAAAATCTGTAAAACACATTTTATATAACTATGAGATTAGTACAGAGGTTTTACCCTCTTCTAACACTGACAGAGTAAAACAGCTCTACAAGGAAAGAATTTCCCTATATGCACAACGTCGAGATCTACATTCCATCTCCAATATGTCGTACTCCACCTGGTATCCCCTGTATAAAACAACGTATGGCTGGAGCGCTGCTTTACCCTGCTCACTGTTACACCCCTCAGAAAATCATTTACAGCCCTGAGAGTACAGAGCATGACCTCCGCTTTCCTGGATGGAAGATTTTAAAAGTCGTATCCCATCTACGACTTCATATATATGAGACCGGTGAGGTTGAGGATATTGATCACTATCTCCTTCGTTGCCCCCCCTATGAGTCCCCAAATTCCTCCAGTATGCTCTTAATTCTTTGGAAAATAGATCCCCTATGGAACAGGTTTGCTCTTTGCTGGCAGGTAATGATGATTATATTACGCTACAAGTTGCCAAATTTGTTTGTGCTGCCAGGAAGCGGAGGGCAAGGCATTTAACTGCTCTTGCCAGCCAGTCTTAGGGGAAGCCTTGTGCCTATGGTATTGTCCTGGGGGGAAGTGTCATTTTCTTGTTTTATTATAAATATTTTAATTCTCTTCCTTTATATTCTTACTGGAATGTATTTTATCTGGGTTTTTTTCTTCTTTTCTTTTCGGTCTTTTATTAATTAATTAATTAATTAATTAATTAAAAGACACTTGTGCCTTGGGAGGAAAGCTATGGCAAACCTAGACAGCATAGTAAGAAGCAGAGACATCACCTTGCCGACAAAGGTCCGCATAATCAAAGCTATGGTTTTCCCAGTAGTAACGTATGGCTGTGAGAGCTGGACTCTAAGGAAGGCTGAGCGCCGAAGGATTGATGCCTTCGAACTGTGGTGCTGGAGAAGACTCTTACGAGTCCCCTGGACTGCAAGGAACCCGTCAAACCCGTCCATACTAAAGGAAATCAACCCTGAGTGCTCATTGGAAGGACAGATACTGAAGCTGAAGCTCAAATATTTTGGCCACCTAATGCGAAGAGAAAACTCTCTGGAAAAGACCCTGATTTTGGGAAAGACTGAAGGCAAAAGGAGAAGGGGACGGCAGAGGATGAGATGGCTAGATAGCATCACCGATGCAATGAATATGGACTTGAGCACGCTCCAGGAGAGAGCACAGGACAGGAAGGCCTGGCGTGCTATGGTCCATGGGGTCACGAAGAGTCGGACACGACTGAACAACTGAACAACAACAACAACTCTTATTCATGTATTTTAATTGTTATTTTAACTTGAAATGGTGATGGCCTTTGGCTTTAAATAATAAAGATTTGTACTGTACTCCTATAAGCCTATGCACATTTAGTGAGGAAAAAAGTCCTACAAGCCTATGCATGTTTAGACAGAAAGAAGACCTACAACCCTATGCAGGTTTAGACAGAAAAAAGGTCCTTCAATCCCATGCATGTTTAGACAGAAAAGGTCCTACATTCCAATGCATGTTTAGTGAGAAAAAGTCCTACAACCCAATGCATAGTTAGTGAGGAAAAAGTCCTACAATCTTAGGCATGTTTAGACAGAAAGAAGTCATACAACCCTAGGCATGTTTAGTGAGAAAAAAAACTCCTATAAGCCTATGCACGTTTAGTGAGAAAAAAGTCCTACAAGCCTATGCATGTTTAGACAAAAAGTCCTACAACCCTATGCAGGTTTAGACAGAAAAAGGTCCTACGATCCTATGCATGTTTATGGAATCATAGAATAGTAGGGTCGGAAGGGGCCTACAAGGCCATCGAGTCCAACCCCCTGCTCAATGCAGGAATCGAAGTCAGAGCATCCCTTCCATCCACAGTGATTGCTGGACCATAAATGCTTATCTATTAATATTAATGTTATTAATATCCATTATATTAATATTAATTCATATTAATATTAATAGCACCATTCACATACATGCTGCGAATATTTCGGTGACACGCACATAGGCCGAGTTATTTTGCTAATCCAAGGGGTTGTGCCAAAGGGTGCATAGGAAAGGTGGGGTTTGGGGGTGCGGGAGGAGGGGGGATTTGACAGAAGAGAGGTAGCCCCCGAGAGGCCTTATGGGAGGCAGTTCGAGGCATTTTTCTTGGGATGTAAAAAGAGCTGCTGTGCATGTACAGAACTTCTTTTCCATCGCCACTAAAATTCCGAGTAATAATGACCGCATGCAAGAAATCTAGGGCTACGGAGATGGCTTCTCCAGCACCTTTCATTTTAGAAACTGAGCGCCGGCAGTTTTCCTCACGGGTGGGGCGGAGTATAGCATTTCAAGACACAAGCATTTGGCGCACTTCGCTAGGTCGTTCTTTGCGGCTTAGCCGCTCATTCAGACAAGGAAGGGCTTCCCCCAGCAAATCTCTTCCGAGCCTGAACGAGCTTGAGAACGGCGCTTGTAGCCGGGGAGGCTTCCGTGCCGTTTTACAAGCTCGGGAACTATGCATGTCTACTCAGGAGGAGTCCCATTGACCTCACTGGGGCTTGCTCCCAGGTAAGTGTGCAGCGAGAGAGAGAGAGAATTGTACTGGAACAGCACCCATTTGCGTGTTTTATTCCAAGGGTGGTCTGCAAGCCACTGGGAGAGTTTCTTAGTGGCTATAAAGCGGGATATAAAGCTTTATACGCCATAATTTATTCCTTTTAGCAATGGCTTGTTCTGCAGGCGGGACCAGGCTCTTCCCGCCTCCCACCCCCGTTTATTTTTAGTTCTCCCCCAGACGGCGAACAGCTGTGTGCGCTTCCTTCCCGTGCCATGCTTTTTTAAGCTATATGCTTAGGTTATATTTCAAGTTACATTTTCATGTTACGTGCTGCACATTTCAAGGCACCGCTCCGTCTGCGTCGTTAGATGCAATACAGAACTCGCAGGGTCGCTCTCCCTGAGAAGGGGATGAAGGGGCCCCCCCCACCCCCACCCCCACCCCCACCCCCACCCCCACCCCCACCCCTGCGGGGCGCCCCCCCCGCGCGTCCGGACAGGCGAAGCCCTGCAACTCCCGGCGTTCCCCGCCAGCCGCGCCGGGCGAGGGACGCCGGGAACTGCCGCGCTTCCTCGCCGTCCGCGCGGGCGGGGCGGGGCGGGGCGGGGCGGGGCGGGGCGGCGAGCGAGGCGCGCGGGGGACGCCGCCGGGCCCTGCGCATGCGCAGCGCGCGCGAGGGCCTGCCCGGACTCAAAGGGGCGCCGCGGCGGCCGCGGGAGGCGCGCAGCAGAGGTAGGCGCCGGGCCGCGCCGCGCCGCGCCGAGGACGCGGGCCGGGCGTCCGGAGCGGGCCGCCGCCTCCCTGCGGCGCGGTCTGAGGAGATCCCCAGCCAGCGCCCCCCAGCTGGGCCCCCTCGCGGTCTTGGACCACCGCTCCCATCGTCCCCAGCCAGCGCCCCCTCGCGGGCTTGCACCACCGCTCCCATCGTCCCCAGCCAGCGCCCCCTCGCGGGCTTGCACCACCGCTCCCATCGTCCCCAGCCAGCGCCCCCAGCTGGGCCCCCTCACGGGCTTGGACCACCGCTCCCATCGTCCCCAGCCAGCGCCCCCCCAAGCTGGGCCCCCTCGCGGGCTTGGACCACCGCTCCCATCGTCCCCAGCCAGCGCCCCCTCGCGGGCTTGGACCACCGCTCCCATCGTCCCCAGCCAGCGCCCCCCAGCTGGGCCCCCTCGCGGGCTTGGACCACCGCTCCCATCGTCCCCAGCCAGCGCCCCCTCGCGGGCTTGCACCACCGCTCCCATCGTCCCCAGCCAGCGCCCCCTCGCGGGCTTGCACCACCGCTCCCATCGTCCCCAGCCAGCGCCCCCAGCTGGGCCCCCTCACGGGCTTGGACCACCGCTCCCATCGTCCCCAGCCAGCGCCCCCCCAAGCTGGGCCCCCTCGCGGGCTTGGACCACCGCTCCCATCGTCCCCAGCCAGCGCCCCCAGCTGGGCCCCCTCACGGGCTTGGACCACCGCTCCCATCGTCCCCAGCCAGCGCCCCCCAGCTGGGCCCCCTCGCGGGCTTGGACCACCGCTCCCATCGTCCCCAGCCAGCACCCCCAGCTGGGCCCCCTCACGGGCTTGGACCACCGCTCCCATCGTCCCCAGCCAGCGCCCCCCCAAGCTGGGCCCCCTCGCGGGCTTGGACCACCGCTCCCATCGTCCCCAGCCAGCGCCCCCTCGCGGGCTTGGACCACCGCTCCCATCGTCCCCAGCCAGCGCCCCCCCAAGCTGGGCCCCCTCGCGGGCTTGGACCACCGCTCCCATCGTCCCCAGCCAGCGCCCCCAGCTGGGCCCCCTCACGGGCTTGGACCACCGCTCCCATCGTCCCCAGCCAGCGCCCCCCCAAGCTGGGCCCCCTCGCGGGCTTGGACCACCGCTCCCATCGTCCCCAGCCAGCGCCCCCCCAAGCTGGGCCCCCTCGCGGGCTTGGACCACCGCTCCCATCGTCCCCAGCCAACGCCCCCCCGCTGGACCCCTCGCGGGCTTGGACCACCGCTCCCATCGTCCCCAGCCAGCGCCCCCCCCAAGCTGGGCCCCCTCGCGGGCTTGGACCACCGCTCCCATCGTCCCCAGCCAGCGCCCCCCCCAAGCTGGGCCCCCTCGCAGGCTTGGACCACCGCTCCCATCGTCCCCAGCCAGCGCCCCCCAAGCTGGGCCCCCTCGCGGGCTTGGACCACCGCTCCCTTCGTCCCCAGCCAGCGCCCCCCCCCCCAGCTGGGCCCCCTCGTGGGCTTGGACCACCGCTCCCATCGTCCCCAGCCAGCGCCCCCCCAGCTGGGCCCCCTCGTGGGCTTGGACCACCGCTCCCATCGTCCCCAGCCAGGGCCCTCTTGCAGGCTTGGACTACAGCACCCATAATCCCCCAGACAGCATATTGTGGATTATTGTTGTATTATATTATGGATTATAATCCAGCCAGGATTGTGGGAGTTGTAGTCCAACAGAGCGAGAGGGCATCAGGTTTGGGAATGCTGAGCTAGAGACTGGGTTGCACGGGGCAAGGCGGGGGGAGCTGTGTGTGTGTGAGCCGAGCGGGGCAGTAGATGGGTAAACCCACAGGTATTTCTGGGTTGGTTATTATCATCATCGTTATCATCTTATAATGTAAGAAGTAATACTATTATTTATTATTATTGAGGATTATTTTATTCATTTTTATTATGTGCTCATACTTCCTGTTAGCTGAAGCTCTCTGAGCGGCTCACAGAGCCAAACTTCAGACTGTAGAGTACAGTTAGTGACGCCTAATATAAACATAGTATATAGTAATCAGAGTAAAATATAACCCAGTAAAACGTGATATAAAAACTTTGTGTTTAAAGCAGCGCCATAAAACCAAAGTTTAAAAAAGCAGCGTAGAAGCCAGCAGCAGTGCAAAGATCTTAACGTGCACTATATTTTTCAAACTGAAAGGCTAAAAATGCTGTTTCCAAGTGGGCGAGGCTGTTGGTGGTGGGGTTCAAAGGAAGAGTGAGTGAATGGGCCATGCCGAATTTCCGTTGTTATTATGATCATCCATTTGCTTATTACTTTTTTAAAATCCTGCTCATGCCCCAAGGAGCTCAGGTTGGTGCTGGTGTGTTCTTGGTACACCACTGTGGTGTTTTTCAGAAAGCCTGTATAGAAATACCTTAAGGGCTCAATCCCATGTATATTTAGTTCGAAACAAGCCCTACAATTCCCAGCATTCCCCAGCCAGCCATGCTGGGAGTTTTAGGACTTTTTCCTGTCTGAACATGCATAGGATTGCACTCTAAATAAGTGAATAAAAATACATTTGGCTCTTCTCCCCACTCAATATTTTCTGCACACAACAACCCTGCAAGGGAGGTTAAGCTGAGACCTAACGGCTCGACCAAGGTGCTTCATGAGTGAACAGATGGGTATGAACCTCACTGTCCCCAGTCTTAGACCGACGCTATCAACAACGTGCCAGTTCTCAAATACTGCCCCTGCTTTCCTCCTGATTCTGATGGAATAATATCCCCTACACGCCATGTTTCCCTCCACGGTAGTTGTTTTGGGCTGTCACCTCCACTTTCTTGTGGTTGATGCAACGGACTAATACTGCTCTCCCTCTGGACCTGAGCTCTTCCCCCATTTGCTCTCGCCTCTCTTGCACAGCGTCGAATTGAGCTCGGAAAGCTGCATGCATTGTCTTCTCAAGGCACGTCTCCTTCAGAGAGCCAGGGCCCTCGGCAGAAGTGAGAAATCGATCGCTCAAGCTCGCCCCATCCTCCTCTGCTCCCCAAAGGCTGGTGCCTTCCACGGGCGCCCGTGGCTGTGGGAAAACGCTCCCCTGCCTTTGGCTGGCCAGCAACGCTGGCCGTGGGCCAGTGGCTTTGCTTTTCCAGCACCTTTGCGCATCTCGCTTCTCAAGCCCCTGTGCCCAGCCTCCGGGATGGCGGAGCAGCGGTATTGCGTGGACTATGCCAAGCGCGGCACAGCCGGCTGCAAGAAGTGCAAAGAGAAGATCCTCAAGGGGATGGTACGTATCGGCAAGGTCGTGCCCAACCCGTTCACGGAGTCCGGCGGGGACATGAAGGAATGGTACCACATCAAGTGCATGTTCGAGAAGCTGGAGAGGGCGCGGGCCACGACAAAGAAGATTGAGGACATCACTGACCTGGAGGGCTGGGAGGAGCTGCAAGATGCTGAGAAGGAGCTGATAAACCAGCACATCTTGGGTGAGCTATGCGGCGGGGTGGGCAATCACGGCATTTAGGTGGGGTTGGATCTGGGATCTGTTTTCTTTGCACATAAGGGTACCTCCACCCGACTTTTAGAAAGCCCCCCCCCCTTCCCACGACATCTCACCGCATTCAGCAGGGTCCCCCAACTCTCCATGTAGGATTTTCAGGGGGCGTGGATTGCCTGCCGTGGGGAGGAGGGGACTGGGAAGTCAGCTTCTGCCATCCCAGCTGCACAGGGCTAAAATTGGATCGAACTGCAGTTAGAGGCCTGGTTGACTATCCTGCCCAAAGCACTGTTTGCAGGTTGAAGTACTGGCCTGCTGTGCACGGCTGTTGTGAAGTCGCAAAGTGCTCTGAACACTTGCAGCATCCTATGGGTTTTCAATCCTGAGTTGGAAGGATCACTCAGAGCTCACCAAGTGGGGCATGGTGGCAAAGGACAAAAATAATAAAGCGGGAAGTCTAAGGGTGCAATCCTGTGGCTGCTAGGCAGCCATGGGATTTTTTGGCTTTTGGGGACCGACGTTGGAGACTGGTTCCCAGAAAACCGCCTCCCTGCCCCCTCCCCCACCACCTTATAGGCGGTGCAGTTTGTCTCCCGCTCCATGCTCGGAAGAGCAGTGTGAAATAGGGGGAAAGGGGGTGTTCCTGGGGGCAGGGTTGGAGGAAGCACCGTTATGACGCTTCTCATGCACCATCTGGCCGCCTCCCCCCCCCCAGCTCTGAGCCACTCCAGTTAGGCGATACTGATCGTCTAGCCACAAATGCAGGGTGGCCAGAGTGCGGAGGAGAAGATTCCCCTGCACCCTCCACTTGCCCTGCATTGGATAGTTGGTTGCCTCTGAGTTCAGAGGTGGCCTGCTATCCCCAAAGGGTTGCCCCCTAAGGAATGTGAGAGAAGAGGGAGCATCTGAGAGGGATTGCTCATTCCTGATCCTCCATCCAAGCCCTAGCTTGGATCATCAGGGGTGAGATGTCTGAATGCAGCAAATATCTCTTGTTAAGCCTGCTTTTCCTTTTTTTCAAAGGTATTCGAAATATGTCAGCTTAAACACTAATGCATCATCCCAGATTCTACATTTGCAAAATTCCACTGATATTAACCATCTTTGCTTCCGTTCTTTTGCCGATAGAATGCCCGATCAGCTCTCTTTGCACCCACTGGCTTCCCTGTCCCTCCTGATTTTTATTTTATTTTGTAAGATTTTTTTAATTAAAAAAAAATTAACTGGGAGACTAGCATGCTGCAGAACAAAGTCCTGCCCTCCACTCCCATCTTTACTTGGGTTCAGCAGAGTGGTTTTGTGTTTTGGAGCCCAGACCTTTGCCTTGTACTGAGCTCGTCTCACCAGTTTGCCTTCTGGAAAATGAGTCCTTTGTGACTGGCCATGCTCACCGTGGCCGCCATTTTGTGAATGGGCAAACCGCCCCCATGGCAACAACCATTTTGTGAGAGCACTCGTAACACTCCATCAAAATCCCAAATGTGCCCCCTACCTAAAAATGCTGAAGCTTTTAAGTCCTGACCATGTGATTCTTCTTCCTAGACACTACTTCCAAAGGTGCGAGCACGCCAAAGAAAAAGGCTGTTGTCCAGGCAAAGCTTTCTCCCAGTGGGCAAATAACTTCTCCCAAGAAGATTCCCGGAGCTGCTTCTGATCCGTCACCAAAGAAATTTTCAGGTTTTACAGGTGCGTGAGCAACAGAAGGCCTTTTGCTTGTGATGCGTTGGCGGCATTTCAGCTCAGAAGTAGTAATGGGTGGGGGGACCCATCTTAAGCAAGCTGTGGGCGGGATGTGAAGGCAACACGCCTCCTGCTCTGTTTCATTTCTTTATTACATTTTGATGTTGCCTAATAGCCAAAGCTCTCTGGGCGGTTCACAAAGATAAAAAACCTTAGAAATACAGTACCATGCATAATATAAAAAAGGTTCAGCTACAGACATATAAACGGAGCAGACACATGTACATGCACGCTTCCAAACAATATCCCATGACCTGATTAAAAACCTATCATATGCTACCAAATGTCTGGGAGGAGAGGAATTACATCCCAGCACCTTGTATTCAGCGATAGACTGTCTCTGTACATGGAGGATCCATTTAAATACTGTAGATGATAACCTTTGCTAGATCGCCTCCATCAATCTGTCTGTCTAATCCCCCTTTTTAAACGCTATCAAAGCCAGCATCTGTTACTACAGCCTTCCCAAACCTTGTGCTCTCCAGAAGTTTCGGACTTCAGCTCCCATCAGCCTCAGACAGCACGGCCAACAGTCAGGAATGCTGGTAATTATAGTCTAAAACATCTGGAGGGCACCAGGTTGAGGAAGGCTGCATTACTGTGTCCTATGGCAGCAAATCACATTCTGTCTCTCTCTTGAACCCAGGATAGGAACATCGGAAGCTGCCTTATCCTGAGTCTGACCCTTGGTCCATCTAGCCCAGTATTGTCAACACTGACTGGCGGCAGCAGCTCTCCAGGGGTTCAAGCAGGAGTTTTTCCAGCCCTACCTGGAGATGCTGGGGATTGAACCTGGCATGCAAAACATATGTGCTCTACCACTGAGCTACGGCCCTTCCCATATGGTCCTTCCTATTGATCTGTCTGCTTTCTTTGTGAGCTATATTTTTAAGGGATGTGGAGGGGCGGTGGAAATCCTTAGAAAGCCCCATATATTCTTCTTGACATGTACAGTAAAATAACCTTGGGCAGGAGGGCTGGGGAAGACGGGGGTGGGGGGGCTTTACCTTCCCAGTCTGGGGCCCTCCAGATGGGGAGTTGTAGTACAAAACATCTGGAGGGCACCAGGTTGGGCTGGAAGCACAAATAAAAGCGTGGGGTGGAGGAAAAAAGCCACGGATTATGCTATAGTCAGTGGCATCTTCCACCGACAGTGTCTTGTCTGTACAGCAAAGCCGGGCAGTTCAGAAGACACGGCCCCCAGCTATTCCCACAAGCCGAGCTTGTCCGCCGAGAAGAGCAACCCGAAGCACAAGGACTGTTTGCTGCGGGAATTCAGGAAGCTCTGTGCTATGGTGGCCGACAAGCCCAGTTACAACGTCAAAACCCAGATTATCCAGGACTTTCTGCAGAAGGGAAGCAGTGGAGGTGCAATCTCTTTTCTCTCCCTCTTTTTAAAATTATTATATTGTGCCTATTGCCCTGGGAGCTTAGCCCAATCTTCCCCAACCAGATCAAACACATCTGCTACCCTCCAGAAATGCTAGACTACATTTCCCATCATCCCCAGCCATCATGGCCATTGTAGCCCAACACATCTGGAAGGCACCAGGTTGGGGAAGACTCTCAGGATGGCCTATATGCCTAAGCACAATCATATGCCTGCTGGGAGTTGTACGGCTTTTTCCTGTCTAGACATGCATAGGGTTGTAGGACTTTTTTCTGTCTAAACATACATAGAGGTGTAGGGCTTTTTTCTGTCTGAACATGCATAGAGGTGTAGGACTTTTTTCTGCCTAGACATGCATAGGGTTGTAGGACCTTTTTTTCTGTCTAGACATGCATATGATTGCACCCTTCATAACAAAAATAACAATTTGGAGGCATTTGTTTCAAAGCAGAGGGCAATCTTAAAAGAGCAAATGATATCAATGTATTACCAGATGGAGGCAGGTCGAACACAGTTCATTCCTCTTCCTTCTAACTTAACTTGTTGTACAGCATCTGGTGTTTTGGGGCTCATTGACACAAGCTTTCAGAATAAAATATGCTTCTGAATACTCAGCTTTATCTTCTAAACCCGGGGTGGGCAGAAGGGACATCTGGATCTACTGGGTGATCTCTGGGTGATTTCTGGTAGACTAGGAAGGATTTCTGACTCCCAGTCGTAGCAGCAGTAAAAACACTTCTGCCCTAAATTATACTGCTGAAAGGAAGAAATCTGGGCTAACCATGGATTTTTCCATGGAGGAACTATGAGCCCCATTCAGTTCTAGTACTGAAAACACATTCCTGGGCACAGAATTCTTTGATTCTAAGCGTACGTCTTTTGCACAAAACTCCAGTTGGTGCTTCTCAGGTTCCAGTACAAAACAATATAAGTAGGTCCTGCGGTTGCTGAAGTCTGCCCACGCCTAAAGGCCCCCAGGCAGAGGTCTCTGGGCAGGTGGCGGCGGTTCGAGCCTGCGTTCGCCTGGCATCGTTCTTACAGGCGAGCACAGTCTGGGATTGGCAGCCTGCAGAGGAAAAGCTAGCCCCGCTCCACTCACACATGACGCACGTCTCTGCCTGTTCCAGATGGCTTTTGTGGGGACCTCTACTTGACCGTGAAGCTGCTCTTGCCAGGAGTCATTAAGAGTGTCTATAACTTGAATGACAAGCAGATTGTCAAGCTCTTTAGTAGGATATTCAACTGCAGCCAGGAAGACATGGTCCGGGACCTGGAACAGGTTAGTAAACAGATGTGGGATCGCTGGCTAATTGCATGAGGGCACAGTCCTATGTATGTTTAGACAGGGAAGAGGTCCTGCAACTCCCAGCATGCTGGATTTTTTTCTGTCTAATCATGCATAGGGTTGCACTTTTAATATAGTTACATGCTGCTACGTACTTGTTTATACCAGGGGTGGGCAACACCCAGACCGCATGTAAACCACTATCCCCCCAAGGGGGTTGCGGCCCCCGCTAGGTTCCCTCCTGCCAGATTCCCATCAATTCTGTTGTGAAGGGGACACAGAGAGAGTGGGCGCCTTATTTTCCAGCCCCAGCAGAATCGCTGGGAATCCAGCCACGTGGCCACTTCCGACAGCGGAGGAGGGGTATGGCCCACAGCGGGTTTGGAGGGAGCACTGCAGCCCCCACCCACCCACCCACCAAGGTTGGCCTCCCCTGATTTATACAAGCAACCTATCCTGTATGCTTGAAGTAGCTTACGGCACGTTTTAAAAGTACAGATATCCCTTCTCTTAGCCCTTGGCACACACTCTGGGAAGTTTCCTTTGCTTGCTTACTGCCTCTAACCTCTGCACCTCCACCTTGTCCTCCATGAAATGCTCAGTCCGTTTCACAAGCAATAAAAAAGGTCCCCTCACCTTACTGCAGATAAACAACTGCCATTAAGACAGCCTCGCTGCCATGTCTGTTCGCTTGTGTCTTGATGGCCTTTTTTGAAGCGGGACCCAGTTTCAAACTCACCTCGTCTCTCTCCTATGTATGACAAAACTAGCAAATGGCCCCAGCTTTGAAGGGTTGGGAGTAGCCCTTACATTGATACAGCAAAGGCTGCAAGCAAATCTACACATCTGTCAGAGTTGGACACATTGTGCCTGCCCTCTCTGAGTGAAGCCATGCCCTCTGGCACCCCTAGGCACAGCTCCCACCAGGTGTACTCTTGTAGCCCTTTAAGGGAGGACTCTCTCTACGCCATTCCTCTGAGCAGGGGTTGCCCCACAGTGGCAAGGAGGAGGCAGGCGGAGACCTCTCCCTTGGCCTACTAATCTCCCCTGGTTTCAAGCTGTATGGGCTGCAAAGCTATGTGCCGGATAGGAAGGACTACCACCTAGTGACTAAAGATGTTAGTGCAGGCTTCCAGTACAGGGACACAGTTAGACAGATTAAAATTAATTAATGCATCTTAAAAACAAAATAACCCCAAGGTGCACACCCATGCATGCCAAGGTTCAGGTGTTTAGGCTTAACAGTCTTGGTGCTATGGCAGTGACAGATAGACAGATACATGACCTCTTTTATTACAGTTGTTTATTCGGTCAGTCGCTTCCGACTCTTCGTGACTTCATGGACCAGCCCACGCCAGAGCTTCCTGTCGGCCGTTGCCACCCTCAGCTCCCCCAAGGTCAAGTCTGTCACCTCCAGAATATCATCCATCCATCTTGCCCTTGGTCGGCCCCTCTTCCTTTTGCCTTCCACTTTCCCTAGCATCAGCATCTTCTCCAGGGTATCCTGTCTTCTCATGATGTGGCCAGAGTAGTTCAGTTTTTCCTTTAATATCATTCCCTCCAGTGAGCAGTCTGGCTTGATTTCCTGGAGGATGGACTGGTTTGATCTTCTTGCAGTCCAAGGCACTCTCAGAATTTTCCTCCAGCACCACAGTTCAAAAGCATCTATCTTCCTTCGCTCAGCCTTCCTTATGGTCCAGCTCTCGCAGCCATAAGTTGCTATGGGGAATACCATTGCTTTCACTATGTGGACCTTTGTTGTCAGTGTGATGTCTCTGCTCTTTACTATTTTATCAAAATTTGTCATTGCTGTCCTCCTAAGAAGTAAACGTCTTCTGATTTCCTGGCTGCAGTCAGCGTCTGCAGTAATCTTTGCGCCTAGAAAGACAAAGTCTGTCACTGCCTCCACATTTTCTCCCTCTATTTGCCAGTTATCAATCACGCTGGTTGCCATAATCTTGGTTTTGTTGAGGTTGAACTGCAACCCAGCTTTTGCACTTTCTTCTTTCACCTTCGTCATGAGGTTCCTCAGCTCCTCCTCGCTTTCAGCCATCAAAGTGGTATCATCTGCATATCGGAGATTGTTAATGTTTCTTCCAGCGATTTTAACTCCAGCCTTGGCTTCATCAAGCCCAGCGCGTCGCATGATGTGTTCTGCGTACAGGTTGAATAGGTAGGGTGAGAGTATACAACCCTGCCGTACTCCTTTCCCAATCTTAAACCAGTCCGTTGATCCATGGTCTGTTCTTACTGTTGCTACTTGGTCGTTATACAGATGCCTCAGGAGGCAGACAAGATGACTTGGTATCCCCATACCACCAAGAACTTGCCACAATTTGCCACACAGTCAAAGGCTTTAGAATAGTCAATAAAACAGAAATAGATGTTTTTCTGAAACTCCCTGGCTTTCTCCATTATCCAGCGGATATTGGCAATTTGGTCTCTAGTTCCTCTGCCTTTTCTAAACCCAGCTTGTACATCTGGCAATTCTCATTCCATGAATTGCTGGAGTCTACCTTGCAAGATCTTGAGCATTACCTTACTGGCATGTGAAATAAGTGCCACTGTTTGATAATTTGAACATTCTTTGGTGCTTCCCTTTTTTGGTATGGGAATAGAGATTGATTTTTTCCAATCTGTTGGCCATTCTTGTGTTTTCCAAATTTGCTGGCATACGGCATGCATCACCTTGACAGCATCATCTTGCAAGATTTTAAACAGTTCAGCTGGGATACTGTCATCTCCTGCTGCCTTGTTATTAGTAATGCTTCTTAAGGCCCATTCAACCTCACTCTTCAGGATGTCTGGCTCTTGCTCACTGACCACACCGTCAAATGTATCCCCGATGTTGTTCTCCTTCCTATACAGATCTTCCGTATATTCTTGCCACCTTTTCTTGATCTCTTCTGCTTCTGTTAGGTCCTCGCCATCTTTGTTTTTGATCATACCCATTTTTGCCTGGAATTTACCTCCGATGTTTCTAATTTTCTGGAAGAGGTCTCTTGTCCTTCCTATTCTATTATCTTCTTCTGCTTCCGCGCATTGCTTGTTTAAAAATAATTCCTTCTCTCTTCTGGCTAACCTCTGGAATTGTGCATTTAATTAGGCATATCTCCCCCTCTCACTGTTGCCTTTTGCTTTCCTTCTTTCTTGGGCTGCTTCCAGTGTCTCAGCAGACAGCCATCTTGCCTTCTTGGTTTTCTTTTTCTTTGGGACGTTTTTTGTTGCTGCCTCCTGAACAATGTTGCGAACTTCTGTCCATAGTTCTTCCGGGACCCTATCTACTAAATCTAGTCCCTTAAATCTATTCTTCACCTCCACTGCATATTCATTAGGAATATTAGTGAGCTCATATCTGACTGATCTGTGGGTCTTCCCTATTCTCTTTAGTCTGATTCTAAATTGTGCAATAAGAAGTTTGTGATCTGAACTACAATCAGCTCCAGGTCTTGTTTTTACCGACTGCATAGATGTCCGCCACCTTTGGCTACAAAGGATGTAGTCAATCTGATTTCGGTGTTGACCGTCTGGTGAAGTCCATGTATAAAGTCGTCTCTTAGGTTGTTGGAAGAGAGTGTTTGTTATGCACAGTGAGTTGTCTTGGCAAAATTCTATCAGCCTATGTCCCGCTTCATTTTGTTCTCCCAGACCATGCTTGCCTGTAATTCCAGGTGTCGTTTGACTACCCACCTTAGCATTCCAGTCTCCTGTAATGAAAATAACATCTTTTTTGGGCGTACTATCCAGGAGGTGCTGCAGATCCTCATAGAACTGATCTCCTTCTTCAGCATCGGTGGTTGGGGCGTATATTTGGATCACTGTGATGTTAAATGGCTTACCCTGAATTCGAATTGAGATCATTCTGTCATTTTTTGGATTGTATCCAAGCACTTCTTTAGTCACTTTATTATTAATTATGAAGGCTACTCCATTTCTTCTGTGGTCCTCTTATCCACAGTAGTAGATCTGGTGGTCATTTGATGTGAAATGGCCCATTCCAGTTCACTGACACCCAAAATGTCTATATTTAATCTTGACATCTCCCCAATAACCACATCCAATTTGCCGTGGCTCATAGATCTTACATTCCAGGTTCCTATGGTGTGTTGATCTTTAGAACATCGGATTCGTCGTTCGCCACCAGCACCATCGGCTGCTAGCCGTCCTTTCGGCTTTGAGCTAGCTGCGTCATCACATCTGGGGCTAGTTGAACTTATCCTCTGTTCCTCCCCAGTAGCATTTTGACCATCTTCCGACCTGGGAGTCCCATCTTCCGATGGTGAACCGACATATCTCTGGTTGTACTGATCCATTTAGTTTTCACGGCCAGAATACTGGGGTGGGTTGCTGTTTCCTTCCCCAGGGATCGTATGTAGTCTGACCTCTCTGCCATGACGTTCCCGTCTTGGGTGTCCCTTCACGGTTTAGCTCATGACGTCATTGAGGTGCTCAAGCTCCAGCCCCACGACAAGGTAACGATCTCCTTTGCTGAAGCTATAATCTTTTATTATAGATGAAGCCAAAAGGGAGGTTAATTCTTACCGGTGTCCTCCTGCAAGCATCCTAGTGTTCCTTGCATCTGTCTCCTATCGTATTTTTTTGTATTGCGCCAGGGTGACGTTTCTGAAACAGTGCGGATCTTCTTTGAGCAAAGCCGGTCCTGCCCTCCTGCAGCCAAGAGCCTCTTGACCATCCAGGAAGTAGATGAGTTCTTAACGCAGCTGTCCAAACTCTCCAAAGAGGATGACCAGCAAAGCCTGCTGCAGGAGGTTGCAAAAAGGTAGGGAGGGCGAGGCATATGGGGAACAAACGAGAGAGGGAGAGGGAGCACGTGTGGAAAGACTCCGCAAAGCCAATGCTGTCATCTTTTTGGCACCAGACAAAGACGTTATTTTCCCAAGCTTTTGAACGTTAGTCATGGCCCCATGGTTGTATGTTACTTTTGTTGTGTTCATTTTAGGCTGTGGGGGGGAGAGATTTATGTCTTGCAGATTATCACTTTTCGTAGTCTTTTTTTAGATTAGATTGTTATGATCTTGTTTGTATTACCACGCTGATCGTAGCTGATGGTTGGCTTTGTTTTTTTCTGTTGCATTAATTATGGATTTGTGTGCAAGTCAGGTCAAGGCTGCTTCTCATGGGGGGAAGTGACCTATACTTTTGTAATAGTAATAATAATAAAGTTACAGATGCCACAGATGGTCCTATTCCCTGCCATAAGAGGCCCAGATCCTGAGCTGAAAGTACATAGAGTCGATACAAGTTCTCAGCTTATTTTGCATAAGCATGCTCCATTTGCATGCCTTATTTAGAATGCTGCCAGGATACACACACACACACACACACTTGTAGATAGCAACAGCATTCACACGTCATGGTAAGCTATCAATTGTGGTTTAATAAACCACAGGCCTTTATCACTCCTCCCTTCGCATGAGCAGATAAGAAAACCAGGAAGCAACAGAGAGGCATAGCTTCCTGTTACATATGGACCAGCAACTATCATTAGCTGCTTCCAAAGAAACCATAATTCATAAGCCATCTTTAAATGGGAAAAGTGGAAGAAGAAATAGGAACCGTTACCCCATCCCCTGAACTTTTCTGTTTGTTTTTCTGAGCTTTAGCATCTTTACGGCTGGAGGAGAACCTCCAGGTCAGATCTTGCTTTATGGGTAGGTTCATACGGGAGAATTCAGCACTTTAAATTGTTCCCAGAAACACACTGGGAGGCCGTTAAGCCCATAATGCAGGTGTGATGTGATTAGATGGGTGCATCCCCATTACTAATTGAAGCACTCTATTCTGAACCAGCTGGTGTTCCTGAACAGTCTTCAAGGGCAGCCCAACCAGGGACACATTGAAGTAATCTAGCATGAAAGCCTTGCTAAGTTATCTCATGTTCTCTTCTTGGACACATCACCCATATGCCTTGCTGCATTCCTCTGTTCAGCGTGCATTGCCAGCGTGCCCGTCTTTCTAAATGCTCACCAGACTTTGCTTTCAATTCTGCTGCCTGATCTGGTGTGTGCTTCATTGGCTGGCAAAAGCATTAATATGGGTGCCATCTTCATGTTTAACAAAACCAAGTTACTTGGTCCTCATTATAAGACTTTGAAGGTGTGTGTAGGGGTGGGGGGGATTAATGCATCTTGTTGGCAATGAAAGATTATCAGGGGACTGGAAACAAAGCCCTGTGAGGAGAGACTGAAAGGACTGGGCATGTTTAGCCTGGAGAAGAGAAGACTGAGGGGAGACAGGATAGCGCTCTTCAAGGACTTGAAAGGCTGTCACAGGGAGGAAGGCCAGGATCTCTTCTCGATCATCCCAGAGTGCAGGACACGGAATCATGGGCTCAGATTCCGGCTGAACATCAGGAAAAACGTCCTGTCTGTCAGAGCAATACAACAATGGAACCCATTCCCTAGGGAGGCAGTGGGCTCTCCCACACTGGAGGCATTCAGGATGAAGCTGGACAGCCATCTGTCAAGGATGCTCTGACTTGGATTCTTGCGCTGAGCAGGGGGTGGGACTCGAGGGTCTGATAGGCCCCTTCCAACCCTACTACTACTATTCTATGACAGAAGAGGCATTGTTTCTGATTAGATTTGAGATCGCTGACAAAAATGTACAGCTGTAGTCTCCAACATAGACCCCTCCTGATTTTTGCTTTATTTCTTACAACTTTTAAAATTACTTTGTTTTTAACTGGGAAGCTGGCATGCTGCGAAGCAAAGTGCTGCCCTCCAGGGCCATCTTTATTTGGGTTGAAAAGAGAGGTTTTGTGTTTGGAGCTCTGCCCCCCACCTCTGCCTTGTACTTCAATCCTTGGGTCGGTTACTTTTCTTTTAGTCCCACCAGTTTGCCTTCTGGGAAAATCATACTATTCTATGATTCTAAAAGAGTGTTTTGTGACCAGCCGTGACCACCATGGCATGGCAGGCTCTTTAAGAGTGGGCAAGCCCCCGCTCCATGATGGCAGCCATTTTGTGAGAGTGCCCAGAAACCCTCTTGAAATTGCAAGTGTGTCCACCGACCCCAAAAGGTGGGGGGTGGATCCCTGATGTGTACAACCTCTAGGCTAGCTGTCACCATCCTGGCACCCTCCAAATGTGATAGACTACAACTCCCATTATCCCCAGCTAGCCTGGCCATTGGCGGTGCTGAAATCGGGAAGCAATGAGGTTACTGGCTGCCTGTAACTAGGTGATAAATGCATCTTTTTTCAGCATCCTAAAGCATGGGCTATCCATGAAAAGAGGAGGAGAGTGCAACAGTTATGGCCAAGCTTCAGAGGCATTACTCCTGGCTTCTTGTGCAATTCTTTTTCCCACAGTACAAACCCCGCAATTCCGTCTTTGCCAACCTGGCGCTCTCCAGAAGTGTTTGACTGCCAGGTTGGTCAAGGCTGCAATTCACCAAGCTCACCTCTCATGGTCTGTCACTTTTTTTTAATGTTGTTGCTGGGGCCCTTTTCAGTTATATTAATTCTCACAGGAAGCAGCCGCTCAGGGCCCGATCCACTGATTGAGCAGCCTCTTCTGTTTCAGGTGCACTGGCAACGACTTGAAGTGCATTGTCAGGTTGATCAAGCACGATTTGAAAATGAATGCCGGCGCGAAGCACGTGTAAGTTTGGCGGGCGGGCGGGCAGCATTTCCAGAAAGAATGCTGAACTCTGAAAACAGGCTGTGATGGAGGCATACGGAGACCACATGTGTCCCAGGCTTCTTTTATGATGGTGATGATGATTTATTACATTTCTAGACTGCCCAAGAGCCAAGCTCTGGGTGGTTTACAAAACTTTAAAACCTTAACAACACAATATAAAACATAATATTAAAACCATTTACATACAAGAGCAATTAAAACCAGCCCACAATAGACGGTAGAGATGTGTCCCATTTTCTCTCTGATCCAGAACTGATTATAAAGACTAGGGGGAGAAGGCCACAGAACAGCCACAGATGGAAAAATGCACAGAATAACTAAATATATACCTGTTTAACTGTTTTTTCGGACTCCAAGGCTCCAGTTCCACATACAGCATCTGATGAAGTCGGTTATAATCCACAAAAGCTCATGCTAATTTATTAAGACATCTGAACAACTAAACAGTCTATACATACACCACACTTATCCCAGCAGCATGGAGGCTCAGGTGTCAGCTGTGAGCCGGACAGCGCTGTATCAACTCCATCTGATACGGCGGCTGCGCCCCTTCCTTCCCGACCATCTGCTCCCATCGGTAGTACATGCCCTGGTCTCCTCTCGTTTAGACTACTGTAATGCGCTCTACGTGGGGTTACCCTTGAAGACGGTTCGGAAACTGCAGCTGGTACAGAACGCGGCGGCTTGGCTGATTAAAGGCAGCCGCCGGCGAGATCACATCACTCCAGTGCTGAAGGAGTTGCACTGGTTACCAGTTGTTTTCCGGGCCAAATTCACGGTGTTGGTTTTGACCTTTAAAACCCTATATGGTTCCGGCCCAGCCTATCTTAAGGAGCGCCTCCAGCACCACCAGACAGGCCGCTTAACAAGATCAGCCTCGGATGGCCTTCTTTCTGTCCCATCAGCCAGGACAGCTAGACTGGTGGGGACGAGGGAGAGGGCCTTTTCTGTGGTGGCCCCCGCTCTGTGGAACTCCCTCCCTAGGGAACTCCGTCATGCCCCCTCTTTAATGAGCTTCCGTCGTGCATTAAAAACGTGGTTGTTCAGGCAGGCATTTGGGGTGGGTTAGGGTATTCTAGAAAGTGTTTTTATGGTAGAATTTTATTGTTTTAAACTGTTTTATTGTATGTTGTACATCGCCCAGAGTGGCTGGGTGACCAGCCAGATGGGCGATTAATAAATTTAATAATAAATAATAATAAAATAATAATAAATAAATATTCTTAGAGGCACTAAGAATGGTTCCACATGGACCAGCAGTCTGTTTGGAGTCCACTTGGAGTCACATCTACAGTGTATCAGCTCCCTCTCTGTGGAACTCCCTGCCTCTTGATGTCAGGCAGGCATCAACATCTTTGTAGTTTGGGCACCTGCTGAAGACCTTTTTATTTAAACAACCATTCCCTGACTTAGCAACCATGGGTTTATCGGAACATTCTGATTTTAAAGGCTTTATTTCTGTATGTTGATTCTTCACCACCACCACCACTGGGGAATTTTATTGGCTACAGCGCATTATGTAATCCTGTAAGAAAGTAAATAAATAAATAAAAATACTGCAGCACTGTAGATGGGCAGTAGATTCAGGGCTTTCTTTGCACAGTGCATTGTTTGTTTCTGGAACACCCTGCAACAGGATGTGGTGAAGGTGAATAGCCAACATGTTTTTAAAGGAAGTTAGATCGACCCATTAGGGGAGCGGTCTGTCAATGGCATGGTGGTTCCATGGCAGTCTTTCACCAACCTGGATGCCTGCGAGCTGAGTTGGACGGCAACTTCGTCCCTTGAGGCCCAGGTGGCCTCCATGGCTTGGAGAGCCTCTTACCAGCTTCAGCTGCTATGCCAACTGTGGCCGTTCCTGGACAGTGCAGGCATCGGATTAGGGTAATGCGCTTTATGTGGGACTACCTTTGGGCTTGGTCTGGAAGCTGTGGCTGGTGCAGACTGCAGGGGCAAAGCTGCCAACTAGGGCCTCCTTCCAACAGCAAGTGGCACCCTTGCTGAAAGCACTGTGCTGGTGCCGGTCAGCCCCTGCACCAAATTTAAGGCGTTGCTAACGTATAACGCCCTCAGCAACTTGGGACCAGGTTACCGTGAGGAGCGCCTCCCCCTTATGTCCCTGCCTGATCTCTGCAGTCATCAGAGGGGGCCCTTCCGAGGGCGCCACATGCCCCGGAGGCTCGGCTCAGGCTTGCAGTGGAGCATTTAGTGCTGTGGCGACCACCCTCTGGGACCCTCTCCCAATTAGACAGACCCCCATGGTTCTGACGTTCAGACGTCCTCTTAACACGTGTCTCCTTACACCCGCTTTCCCTGAAGTGAGACCCAGCCAGCCGTGGTTCATAGCACACAGCAGGTCATGCAGTTTTATTGCCAATGAACTGTTGTGTCATTTTTGTTGCAACATTTATTATTGTTTTGATGCCACTCTATCTTGTGGTTCCCTCTTTGATACCTCTCTGCAAAGCAGTTTATAAATTTGAATAATAAAATAATGGCCGCAGGGTCACTCTTCGATACCTGTCTGCAAAGCAATTTATAAATTTGAATAATAAAACAAAGTGAATAAACTCCCACCAATGCAGTCCCACACAGCTGGAGAGCACCGGGCTGGGGAAAGGCAGTGAAATGGAAGCTCCTCTGTTCAGCAACAGTATATTTCCTTCATGCCATGTTTGCAGGCTTTCCAGAGACATCTCTGTGGCCAGCTTGGGATACAGGATGTTGGCACTCTTATTAAGAGACTGTTAATTAATTAAAACATTGTGGGGTTTTGTTAAAGGATCCTCTTGCGCCCTTTTCTAAAAGCAGGCAGAACAGGCTTCTGTGATCCTCCTTGAAGAGAGCTCTGGAAGAAAGACGCCACCACCGAAAAGGGCCTGTGGTGTGTCTTAAGACCAGTTTTCCCCAACCAGAGTCTCATGACGATGGACTCCAGCTCCCATCAGCCCCAGCCAGCATGGCCATTGGTCAGGGATGATAGGGATTGCAGCCCAAAGCCCATGGAGGGGCCCAGGTTAGGAAAGGCTGGACTAGACAAGTGGGTGGAGGCAATGATATATTTTACTCGAGCATTTCTTTTTGTCCCTGTCCAGGCTCGATGCTTTGGACCCAAACGCTTACGAGGCGTTCAAGGCGTCACGCAGCCTCCACGACGTGGTGGAGAGGGTGCTGAGGAACCAGCAGGAGTCCGAGAAGGTGCCAGGCCTGAAGAGAGCTCTCAGCGTACAGGCCTCGCTGATGACTCCCGTTCAGCCCATGCTGGTAAAGACCTACCACACTGAAGGCTTCATGGGCAGCAGGGCCTTCTCGGTTGGAGCACCTCAACTCTGGAAGCTCCCCTTGTAGGCTCTGCTGGTTCCCTCTGCCAGCCTTTTGTCTCTTAGTGAAGACTGTTCTTTTCCCCCATGCTTTTCATCTCATATGAGTTGTCGTCTCCACCTTCCTGCCCCCCAGATCTATCTTCGGTATTAGGGATATGGGAGGAATCCGCAACAGATTCCAGTGGGTTCGGATTTCTAGGAATTCTGCCACAGGACCAGCTTTTTCCAAGTTGTGCGGATTCTGCAGACTTGCGGGCTGTTTTTGTGTGTGTGTGTGTTTCACTTTTGGGGAGGATTTGCACAAGTACACATTTGAAATTCTCATACGAAAGCTCCGATTCCGTCAACGAACAGACGATGGGACAAAAGGCGCCTGACAATCGGCAAAACTCAGACAGTGGATTTGACAATCCACGCATCCCTATTTGGTATTGATGGGGCAGGCTCACAGTTAATTTATTGCTTAAGACAGCTTTCCCCAAGCTGGCACCCTCCAGATGTGTTGGACTACAAGCCCCATCAGCCCATGGCCATGCTGGGTGGGGACAATGTGAGTTGTAGTCTAACACATCACTGCCGCTCAGGGTAGACTGTACTGTCCTAGATGGACTGTGGGAGGTGGTTCCATGGACCTAACTTCGTTGAGCAGTTGGCAACTTAAAAGTTTTGAAGTGGGGTTTTTTCCCCTCTTTTGTTTGCTTGTTTGTCCCATGAGGCTGAAGCCTGCAAGTCGATCGAGTATGCCATGAAGAAGTGTCCCAACGGGATGTACTCGGAGATCAAGTATGACGGAGAGCGTGTTCAGGTGCACAAGAAAGGAGAGCACTTCAGCTACTTCAGCCGCAGCTTGAAACCTGTCCTTCCTCACAAGGCGAGCTGGACCTCTCAATCCCTTGCCATGAAAGTATACACTCAGACTCCAGGTTAAGACCTTCCTCTTCTAGAGGCATTTAGGGTGCATTCCTATGCACGTTTAGGCAGAAAAATGTCCCACAGTCCTGTGCATTTTTAGGCAGAAGAAAGTCCCGCAATCCTGTGCACATTTAGGCAGAAGAAAGTCCCGCAATCCTGTGCACATTTAGGCAGAAGAAAGTCCCGCAATCCTATGCACGTTTAGGCAGAAGAAAGTCCCGCAATCCTGTGCACGTTTAGGCAGAAGAAAGTCCCGCAATCCTGTGCACGTTTAGGCAGAAGAAAGTCCCCCAATCCTGTTCTCGTTTAGGCAGAAGAAAGTCCCCCAATCCTGTGCACGTTTAGGCAGAAGAAAGTCCCCCAATCCTGTGCACGTTTAGGCAGAAGAAAGTCCCCCAATCCTGTGCACGTTTAGGCAGAAGAAAGTCCCCCAATCCTGTGCACGTTTAGGCAGAAGAAAGTCCCCCAATCCTGTGCACGTTTAGGCAGAAGAAAGTCCCCCAATCCTGTGCACGTTTAGGCAGAAGAAAGTCCCCCAATCCTGTGCACGTTTAGGCAGAAGAAAGTCCCCCAATCCTGTGCACGTTTAGGCAGAAGAAAGTCCCCCAATCCTGTGCACGTTTAGGCAGAAGAAAGTCCCCCAATCCTGTGCACGTTTAGGCAGAAGAAAGTCCCCCAATCCTGTGCACGTTTAGGCAGAAGAAAGTCCCCCAATCCTGTGCACGTTTAGGCAGAAGAAAGTCCCCCAATCCTGTGCACGTTTAGGCAGAAGAAAGTCCCCCAATCCTGTGCACGTTTAGGCAGAAGAAAGTCCCCCAATCCTGTGCACGTTTAGGCAGAAGAAAGTCCCCCAATCCTGTGCACGTTTAGGCAGAAGAAAGTCCCCCAATCCTGTGCACGTTTAGGCAGAAGAAAGTCCCCCAATCCTGTGCACGTTTAGGCAGAAGAAAGTCCCCCAATCCTGTGCACGTTTAGGCAGAAGAAAGTCCCCCAATCCTGTGCACGTTTAGGCAGAAGAAAGTCCCCCAATCCTGTGCCTGTTTAGGCAGAAAAAAAGTCCTACAACTCCCAGCATTCTCCAGCCAGCATGGCTGGCTGGGGAATGCTGGGAGTTGTAGGACTTCTTTCTGTCTAAACAGGCATAGGATTGTGCCTCTAATCTTTGGCTCTGATTATTAACTTTACTGCTAGCTCTTCAGCATTTTTAATGTTTCGCTGTTTTATTTTCTTTTTTTGGTTGTTTTATTGCATATGTGTTTTTATGGTGGTAAACCACTCTGAGGACAGCTGCCGGTTGGGCGGTATGTATGTAAATTTAACAAATAAATAAAAGGGGTAAGCGCTTTCAAACAGTGCTCTGTAATCGCGGAGAGAAGGTCAACAGGGTTTCGGTGTGTTTTAAACCAGGTGGCCCATTTTAAGGACTTCATCCCCAAGGCTTTCCCAGGAGGACACAGCATGATCCTTGATGCCGAAGTCCTCCTTATCGACACCGAGACAGGGAAGCCGCTGCCTTTTGGGACGCTTGGGGTCCATAAGGTAGGTGAAGGGATACTTTCCCCCACCCCTAAGTCCATTAGATCAGGGGTAGGCAATGTGGTGCCCTCGGACACCATTCTTGGTGCCCACCAAGGTGTCCCACCCCTCCCAATATGTTTTTTTAATCAAAATATTTTCTTGCGGCTGCCGGGGTTGCTGTGGAATAGGTTTCTGTCGGCGCTGAAAACTGTGGGTTCAAAGGAGTTGCTTAGCGTGTTGGGGCTCAGACCTCACCTCTGCCTTGTCCTGAGTCCTTTGGGCAGCTTCCTTGCCCTTTGCCGCGCCTCCCATGGCAGCCGTTCTGTGGAGGTGCCCAGGGCAGTGTCTCAAATTGGCAGATGCGCCCACGGCCCGGACAAGTTGCTGGCCCCTGGATTAGGCCCTCCTTCCTCCACCCTGGTGCCCTTCCCTGCTTGACTCCGAGCTCATCCCCACGGAAAGCCGAACATGCTTGCTTGTTGCCATCTACAAAACGACGCTCTCTGCTCTCGTCCGTTCCGTTGCAGAAAGCTGCCTTCCAAGATGCCAACGTCTGCCTCTTCGTCTTCGACTGCATCTACTTCAACGACATCAGCCTGATGGACAGGTGGGGGTAGAGGTTTGTGCGTGTTTGCACAAGGCAGAGCAAGCTGTTTGTTAATTAAGCTAGCCGCCCCCGCCCCCTCCACCAACCTATGAGCTAGGAAGGAACCCACCGCCTGAGGGTTTTTAAAATTACGCCCAAGGAGGAGCGCTGCTGCTAAACACCCGCCAGACTCCCATTGGTGGTGGCCGGTCCTTCTCCTAAGAATCATAGACTGGGGTCCCACGACACACCAGACAATGACAGTTTGTTTTCTGGAACAAATCATCACTGGTTAGTGTGTCGTCTGAACCTGGACCGTTCTTCTCAGGGTGGGTTGTTTTTCCCAGACAACCCACCCTGAGAACCCACTCTGCAGGAGGGGTTGTTTTCCCCATGATGGTTTGGTGTGTTGCCCGAACCCAGACATGCCAGCCCGTTGTGGGTAAAAGGCCTTGGGCAGCAAGAGAAGCCCTTTCCCCGTGCCTCTGAGAGCCCTTCCAATGGTGCCCAAATGGCGCCATGGAGGGGCTGTCACGCGCACCCCCTTTTCCCCTGCTGATCCCCCCCTTCCCAGCTCCAATTACGATCTTCATCGCAGTCGGAGCCCTTAAAAAAATCAGCCCATTTTGCACAAAAACAAGGCTGTGGAAAATTTTAAAAGCACCTCGTCCCTGAAAATGAGATTTGGGGGGCAGGGAATCCAGTCCACCACCATGGGCCCTCGTGGCCAGAGGACCCATGGTGGAATGTGGGTTTCCCCTCCATCTGAGTTTCAGAGACGGGGCACTTTAAATCCCAGTGCAATTCATCCCTAGCTTGGGGGAAAGATCTTTTTCCTGTCAAAAGTCAAGCCTTGAGAAAGATTTTTTTCCCCAAACTGGAGAAAAACCTTCTTTTGATGGGAAGGAGGGGGTGCTGGGTGGGGAGTGGGGGCCATGTGGGGAGACCAGAAGGGGAAAAGTTTGGCGGGCTGGGAGAATTTCACCAGTCAAAAGCCAGCAGCGGGTTATGAGAGTATTTAACAGGCAATGGTAAGTGGGGTGTCTCACCCAAGCAGGCATGTAAGACTTCCCAGGAAAGGGAGGAGAGGTGAAGCAGAGGCCATTTCCCCTTCATCAGGGCTAGGCGGATACAGCATCCCAAACCTTGTCTTGTGAGTGCAGGGGAAAGAGCTGGCAAATGTGATTGTAGTGGCTTGGGTGCGGAAAGGGGGTAGCAGAACACAGAGTTTCCAGGAATCCTTAACGGTGCCCTCCAGATGTGTTGGACTGCGACGAGGGCGCCAGGTTGGGGAAGGCGATCTTACCTGTTCTCCACAGGGTGTCTAAAAAAAAAAGGCACATCTGGTTTTGGCATGAAAATCACTAAATCGTTCTCTCTTCCCCTCTCTCTCTCTACATCCCTCTCCTGGGTGTCCTGCCCACCCCCCAGGCCCCTCCGTGAGCGTCGCAAGTTCCTCCACGACAACATGGTGGAAATCCCCAACCGGATCCTCTTCTCCGAGATGAAGCACGTCACGGTGGGTACCATTTGGCGATGGCGACGGGGCGGCACGGAGAAGCTTGACAGTGTCCTGGGGGTGGATGTCAGAGTCTCTGAACATCTCCACCCCCCCGCCCCCCAAAAGATGTGCTTGGGATTCTCTGAGCCTTTCTCTTCTGGCTTGCAAAGCAAATAATAATAACAATAATAAAAAATGTCCAAACCGTACAAAAATTCAATCGCTGCATCCAGGCGTCAGATGGTCATTGTCCCCCCAATTGGAGGTGCTTTGAATAAAAATACACGCTTGGCCAAAGCCAAATCTGAAGGTCAGTTCTTGGCCTCTCCTGTCAAAAAGGCCATCTTGCGTAGCTGAGCTGGGAAAGAGTGGGGCGAAGGGGCCTGTCAGTAGAAGCGGGCAATCCTGTGCCGGGTAATCCACTGGTCTGACCCAGTTGCGGCACGCCTGGTTTGATCGCCCGAGCTCCCAGGTTGGGCCCCCAGAATCCCCAGCTAAAAGGAGCAAACGGTTTTGGGGGGAGACTTTTCTCTCCGCCTGGGCCCTGGAGAGCTGCTCCAGTCAGAACAGGCAAGGCCAGGTCCGATGGACCCACGGGATGACTCTGTAGACAGCAGCTCGCTCCTGTCCAGTTCCCATAACTCATGCAGGCCGTGCCAGGTCCAGGTTTTGGAGGGCCCTTGGCCAAGACACCCTCCATGAGTCCCTCGGTGAGGCTGCTTCTCTCTGCCGTTGTCCCCAGCTGCCCTCGCTCTCGCTCCCCCTCCTCTTCCTCCTCATTGCCTCCGCTTGCTTGCTTGCCAGGCAGGGAGCCAGGAGGCCGCGGCATCCGCTCCTCCTCCTCCTCGCCACCGCCGTCACCCCTTGCTCCCCTGCAAGAGGCAGGGGAACAAGCAGGTGGCCATGGGGACAAGGAGAAGAAGCATCTCTGTCGGGCTCTTATCAGTGGGCCCCTGCTGGGGTGTGGGCCCTCGGCAGGTGCCGAACCAGGCCTGCCCTGCACTGACTACAGGTGTGTCAGAGATGGGTTGTGGTAGGTGGACAACCTCCAACAGAAACGGAGGGCTGACAAAACCTGGTTCGCTGGCCGGCCTGTCATCAAGCTCTGCAGAAAACGCAGCGTTCTGATCTTGCCCGACAAGTCAGGGTGAGGGGGCGGCCGCAGAAGTAGCACAGTCTCCAAACGTCATTTGGGAACCCATTTGCTCGCGCTCGGGTGTCTCTCCTCGCACCTTCCCCAGGCCAGTAAATGTTAATGAGCCCTTAATCTCAGCCCCTCCTTTTCTAACACGGCCTTTTCATTTCTCTTTTAGAAAGCTTCAGACCTTGCCGATATGATCAATCGGGTCATCCGTGAAGGGCTGGAGGGATTAGTGCTGAAAGATGTGAAGGCACGTAGGCTTGGGTTTCTGACGCTCTCTTTCTGCAAATGGCTGCAAAATTGAAGTTTCTCTTCCGGAAATCTTATTCATACCCACCCACCGCCCACCCCTCTGGCTTCAGAGATATCAGCAGGCATTGTCCATGCGTGAGCGCAAGCATCAGAACTAGAACCTTGGGGATTTTGTTTTGTTTTTATGTGAAACGCACAGCTCTGGATAGCGTATGCACTAGACCAGCCTTCCCCAACCTGGCGCCCTCCAGATGTGCCAGGATTCCAACTCCCATCACCCTCAGCCAACAGGGAGTTGGGATCCCGGCACATCTGGAGGGCACTAGGTTGGGGGAGGCTGCGCTAGACAGAGATCTGGCCCACCACCCTTTCTGATGCTTCTCCCTCCTTTTGGTTCGCATAGAGCACCTACGAGCCAGGAAAACGCCACTGGCTCAAAGTGAAAAAGGATTACCTGAACGAGGGAGCGATGGCCGACACCGCGGATCTGGTGGTCTTGGGTGCCTTCTATGGCCAAGGGAGCAAAGGTGAGTGTCTTTCCAAAGCCAGAGTGACAAACCAGCTGTGGAGGAATATTTTTCTTCAGATGTCTGTTAGGAAGCTAGGAAATCATAGAATCCTAGGGTTGGAACGGGCCTCCAAGACCATCAAGCCCAACCCGTGCTCCATGCAGGAAGCCTGATTCCCAGGCGGTCTCCCATCCAAGCACTAACTCACCAGGGCTGACCCTGCTTAGCTTCCGAGATCAGGCGAGATTAAATGTCTCAGTGTGCAGTGGCCTTATGCCGAGTGGGACCATTGGTCCATGTAGCTGAATGTTGTCTACACCAGGGGTGGGGCCGGATCCTCCCCCTGAGTTTCCCCAGATGGCCCTGCCCCCTTTCCCTAGCCCTTTCACCCAACCACCTATGATTTGGTGGTTTCCTGGATTTTGTGCCATGTTTTCCCCATTCTAAGAAGTTGGGATGCTTCTCTTCAGGCTGAGCTGCTTGCAGTGAGCGCTACAGCAGGCTGGTATTTTCAGTGAATTCGGCTCCACTCCTTTGGCATGTGGCCCCTCCCGCCACTGAAATGTGGCCCCCGAGAGCGTCTTTGAAATTGAATTTGGCCCTTGGGCTGAAAAAGGTTCCCCATCCCTGGTCTGTACTGGTTGGCAGAGGCTCTCTGGGGTTTCATGCAGGGCTCTTTCCCGGTCCTACTAGGAGACGCCATGGACTGAGACCTTTTGCATGTGAATAAGGGGCTCTACCACTGAGCTACAGCCCCTCCCCACATAGAATCATAGAGTAGCAGGGTTGGAGGGGGCCTACAAGACCCTCGAGTCCAACCCCCTGCTCATTGCAGGAGTCCAAGCCAGAGCATCCCTGGCAGGTGGCTGTCCAGCCTCGTCTTGAACACCTCCAGTGCGGGAGAGCCCACATCCTCAAGATTACTTAAAAAGACACGTTTGGCTCTGTCACGTTGTACAGCTCTTTGGGGGACTGGGCCACTTAAGAGTGCAGTTGGGGGTGGCATAGATTAGCTGCCCCCACAACAAAATCAGGCTGCCGTTTTCATCCATGTTTGCCTGACGTGGGCCCCTGATGGACTGGCATGAGCCCGCGATGTATGCTGAGGCACTGAGAGAAGAGGACGTGTGGACGGTGCGTCAGGGGGGCTGTGAGAGGAAAGAGTCCGTGTTCCACAGGAGCCAGAACACTAGCCTTAGGCCACAGAAGATGAGCTCCCGGCACGATGCTCGCTGGACGAACCTGGGCCGGTCCCATGCTCTTGGCATAACCTACCTCGCAGGGTGGGTGTGAGGGCGGCCGTGTGCAGAGGGCGGCCGTGTGCACTGCCTTGAGCTACCAGGAGGAACCACGTGTGGGGTAAAAATATTGTGGCAGTCCATCTGGGGCAGCCTCCCCAACCTGGCACCAGTGGAGGCGGGTGGCCCCGATGTCAGTGGGGCCATGAATCCGCTCCGGGTTGCAGCCAGAACCACTCAGAACCCCAAAGGCGCTATCCAAGGTGCTCTGCCAAGGATGCACTGCCCCACTGACATCAGAGCCACCAGCCTCCACTGCCTGGCGCCATCCAGGTATTTTGGACTACAACTCCCAGGATTCCTGGCCATGCTGGCTGGGGCTAATGGGAGTTGGGATCCAAAACGTCTGGAGGGTGCCAGGTTGGGGAAGGCCGATCGAGGGGGGCAGGGTGATGCATCAAGTAAAAAGCTCTCTTCCAGTTGCGCCTCTTGAAAGCCGGAACCTCCTTTTTCCCACCTCCTCCTTTGCTCCAGGCGGGATGATGTCCATCTTTCTCATGGGGTGCTACGATCCTGACAGCCAGAAGTGGTGCACGGTGACCAAATGTGCCGGCGGGCATGATGATGCCACCCTTGCCCGGCTGCAGAAGGAGCTGGACATGGTGAAGATCAGCAAGGTTTGTGTTTCAGGGAACGGCGCAGCCCTCAATCATGCATTTATTTTGTTGTACTTGTTGCGTTTAAATCCCGCCATTTTTCCACCAAGGAGACGTACACGATCCTCCTCTCCATTTTATCCTCACAACCACCCTGTGAGGTAGGGCACTTTGAGTGGCAGTGACTGGCCCAAAGTCACCCAGTGAGCTTCGTGGTCAAATGGGGAGTAGAACCCAGGTCTCTGTTACCGAATATGCTCTCCTACACACAGGTACAAACTTGGGCATGTTCTAGGAAACCTGGGTTCATCCCAGACTGGACCTTTAGACATTGGTCATGGGGCACCTGTGACAAGGGGGGGGGTCCCCAAAACAATCCATGGGCACATAAGGGCTTCAGAGAAAGCCACTTGGCACATTTATTGATTACAGATCAGAATCATTGGCCATGAATTCCCTCCGTTTGCCAGGGAAACCGCAAGGTCAACACTTCAACTGGGATGTGGGTAAAAAGCACGTAATTTAGCATGGAAGTAGGTCTTTCTCCATGTTCTGAAAACAGACAGGCATTGGGGAGAGACGTTTTAGCTGAGCCCTGACAATCTAATTTTCCATGTGAAGGGATTTGGGGGGCATGGGGGGGCTGTCTGTTATGTGTAACCCTCCCGCCTCGCCCTGCAGACCGAAGTGGTACAGGCCAGACACAGGTCTAGTAGGCCTCCAAGAAACCTGCCTTGGCCTCTGGTCTCCCGTTTTGGAGGTAGCTGGACAACCTGATTTTGTTGTGCTTCTTCTGACTGAATATTTAAGACCTGGTGCCCTCCAGCTGTTTTGGACTGCAACCCCCATAAGCTTTATTTTATTTCTCTTTATTTATTTACAACTATTTTTAGGCCACCTTCAAGGGTAAAACCCTCTCAAGGCGGCGTACAAGATTAAAGCCATACAAGAATATACAAATAGGCAATAAATATACCAAAAATAGTGTAAAAACTATTTTTTAAAACCACACAACACCAATAAAACCCACATGGCCAAAGGCTGGGAATTATAGGGGTTGTAGTCCTACCTTGAGCAGGTGTTGGACTCAGTGGTCTTGTAGGCCCCTTCCAACCCTACTATTTTATGATTCTAGTCCAAAACGTTCAAAACCTCTGTTGGCCAGCCAAGTTGTTGGGACCCTTAACTACCCCTTTGAAGCTGTCTGTTCAAATCCCTGTGGATCGCAGCTCTCTTTGGTCCGCCTAGCTACCAAGTGGGTCTCTGGCCTGATTAGACGGCTCAAACGGGGGTTCATTGCTTGCTGATGGCAAGCCCTCCTCGCAAAAGTCTCTCGGGTGGATGTTTCGGGGCCACTTTTGGCTTTAATCGTTAATAAACATTTGGGGATGTGCTACGGGCTTGCTGAAGCACCAGATAGTTCTGATGTCTGTGTGTGTCTTCTCCCTCCTAGGAACCCAGTAAAATTCCAGGGTGGCTAAAGATAAATAAGAACTATTATCCAGACTTCATTGTTCCGGACCCAAAGGTAAGCTGCCTGAGAGGGCTGGAGTTGCGGGAGGAGATATTTCCTGTGCAAAGGTGCCATGGAGCCCGGGGGGGGGGGGGGGGGGGCGCTAAGTGGTCTGGGAGCATCATGCTGCTGCAGGATTGTCGAAGTGAAGCAGATACGGAGTAGAGAGCACCAGAACTTCTATTTCACAGCAGGTCATAATTAAAAGGACCTGTACTTAATAAATATAAGTATATTCATTTGTTTATTCATTCATTTATTACATTTCTATACTGCCCCCCTGCCACCACTAGCCAAAGCGCTCTGGGCGGTTTACAAAGATTAAAACCATGAAACTACAATATAATAGCATTGTCTGAAACCATTCACATGCAAAAATATAGAAACAGTTTGAAACCATCAGCAAATAAAAATCCCAGGAATGGTTAAAATGCCATTTCATCAACTTTCAAATACCTGGGAGTAAAGGAAAATCTTGACCTGGGCACCCAAAAGATGACAATGTTGGCTCCAGGCAGGCCTCCCCAGGGAGAGTATTTCACCCCTGGGAAGGCCCTTTCCCTTGTTGCCACCCTCTGAGCCTCCCTCAGAGGAGGCACTCAAAGGAAGGCCTCCGATGTTGGCCGTAGTGTGTCAGGTCATACCGGCACAGGTGTTCCTTCAGGTATTGCAGTCCTGAGCCATCTCAGTCTTTATAGGTCAAAACCAGCAGCTTGAATTGGTCTCAGAAATGTAGAGGCAGCCAGAATTGGTGTTATATGTTCAGACCGTCTGGCTCCTGCTGTCAATCTGGTCGCATTTTGCACAAGTCGCAGCTTCTGAACCATCTACAAGGGCAGCCCCACGTAGCGCGCACTGCAGTCTATCCGTCCATCTACAAGGGCAGCCCCGCGTAGCGCGCACTGCAGTCTATCCGTCCATTCAGTTGACGCGTCCCGCCTCTTCTCCAAATTAAGGACTCAAAGTGGGTTTGCGTAGACTTGGGCGTGCACGGTGTAACAACAACTCAGATCTTCTGTCTCTAGCGATAGAAGACACCCATGCCGGAAGATGCGGAGCAGAGGGAAATTAGAATTCCTCAAGCTCTGGAAAGCCCGGCAGAGTGAGCATCATCCAGGCATTGTGTGCTAAACATACCAGAACTGCACCCCTTACAGCTAACGTGCACTGACGGGCAGGCCTATCTTTGCCGCCACGAGGACTAGATGCTTTCTTTTAAATCATAGAACAGTAGGGTTGGAAGGGGCCTACAAGGCCATCGAGTCCAACCCCCTGCTCAGTGCAGGAAATGCTTGGAAGGCAAACGAAGAAGGAGGCCGGGGTTCCCAGAATGCTGAATCCTGAATCGGGCTGGCTGCTTGGCATTCAGCGACAAGGAAGGTGGTGCTGGCTGGTGACGGTTGTGCTCTTCCTTAGGCCGCGCCGGTCTGGGAGATCACAGGCGCCGAGTTCTCCAAAGCGGAGGCTCATACCGCCGATGGGATCTCCATCCGCTTCCCCCGCTGCACACGCATCCGTGACGACAAAGACTGGGCGATGGCCACCACCCTCCCGCAGCTCAGGGTGAGTCGGCCGCTTCTGGTTTCCTAGAGACCTGCAGAGCATCGTTCTGTGTGCCTGTTTGTTTACAGCATTTTTACCCCACCCTTCAGCCAAAACAGGGCTCCCAGTGCGGCTCACAAAGATTCATAATGGGACGGTCCCTGCCCCTCTGGCTTACGATGCAAAAGACACAGCACAGATGGAAAAGGGATTGGGAGGGAGGAGGAGAAAAGCAAAACTCCAGCACCAGCTCTTAGTTTCAGCGTTCTCATAGGTGTTCTTTCTGGCAGGGAAGAGCAGAAGCAGCTCCCTGTAGCTCTTTCTTTGTGGGCTGATGTCTGGGGCCAGGTTAGTCTTCCCCTTGCTGTGATGTCCTTCCTGGGAGGCAGGGGGCACAGCCCCTCAGTGGCCCTTGGACCTCTGGCCAGTGGATGAGGCCAGAGGCTGCAGTCCCGGGGAACCGCCAGCTGGACAGCTTGCTTTATGCAGATCAGCATGTGCAACTCCTGCACCATGCGCACATCCCAGGGCCTCCCCTTCACCTTCGCTTTCTCTTGCCAGCCTGCTCTCTTCTGCCAGCAGCACACAGCCCACCCTAAGCTCCATGACAGCTTCCCCACAGTCCTGTTTGGCGCCTTCTTTCATCCTTCGCCTTCGTCTGCCCCCGAGGCCTTTGCCTCCTCCATCCCTGCTTCTCAGCCTGCGCTTCCTCCGGGTTCCTCATCTCCTCAATCACCTTCCCCGGCCTTTCCCAGGCTAGTGCCCTCCGGATGGTTTGGACTTATGCTCTCCGAGCCCCAGCCAGCATGGCCAATGGCCAGGAATGCTCAGAGCTGTCATCCAAAACATCTGGGTGCAGGGAGGCTGCCCTACCTAGCTGAGATGGCTGTATGAAAGCTCCATTTATCAGAGGCAGTATGTTGGGGCAGAGCAGCAGGAGAGGGCCATTGCCTTCATGCTCGGCTTGTGAGCCCCTAGAGGCATCTGGCTGCCAGCTGTGGACCCAAGATGCCAGAACAGAAGGGCCCTTCCTCTGATCCAGCAAGATTTTTCTTGTTACTAGCTGCGATCTGTAGGAATGGATCCTTCACAGACGGAGGCAGTACACCTCTAAGTACCAGATGTTGCAGACCTACAGTGGGGGCAGCTTATTGCCTTCACATCCTGCTGGTGGGCGGCCCCAAAAGCTGCTGGAGGACAACACCTGGAGACAGGAAGCTGGACAAGGAGATCTTTGGTTGACCCAGCAAGGCTGCCTCTTCACCCTCTGACCTCCTAGAGCAGGGGCGCGGAACCGCTTTCAGCCTGAGGGCCAAATTCAGTTTTGGAGAAGCTCTTGGGGCCATATTCCAGGGGTGGGCGGGGCTGAAGGCAAAGGGGGCGGGGCCTCTTCAACTTTTTAGAATCGGGGAAATGCACAAAAGCTGGGAAACCACCTAATTGGTGGTTGGGGGGAAAGGGCTGTGGCCATCTGGGGAACCTTGGAGGGCCAGATGAGGATCTCAGGTGAGCCAGATTTGGCCCACGGGCCTGAGGTTCAGCACCTCTGTCCTAGACCTCTTCATCCAATGGGGTTGGACTCGATGGCCTTGTAGGCCCTTTCCAACCCTACTATTCTATGATAATTCTATGATCCATCTTCTCTGTCCTCTTCCCAATTAGTATCACTTTTTCCTCCCTCCCGACAGCATGTGCATCACCTTGGCTGTACCTCCACTCTAAGTTTATAGAATCATAGAATAGTAGGGTTGGAAGGGGCCTACATGGCCATCGAGTCCAACCCCCTGCTCAATGCAGGAATCCAAGTCAGAGCATCCCTGGCAAGTGGCTGTCCAGCCTCGTCTTGAACGCCTCCAGGGTGGGAGAGCCCACCACCTCCCTAGGGAATTGGTTCCATTGTCAACTAGTACTTCCCGGGATTTGGAAGCTATGCTTCTATTAATGCAGCCCAAAATAGCATTTACCTTTTTTGCAGCCACATCACATTGTTGGCTCATATTCAGCTTGTGAATATCCTACGAGCCACATGCGCTCGTGGGTGTCTGCAGACCATGTGTTGTACATGTTCCCCAGTTCTGCAGGGTTTCATGGAGGGCCTTCTTTGAGCCCTGGTTTGCCTGGTCCCCTTCCCCGTCAAAGTCAAGGAATGCCCTCTGGGAGACTCTGAACGGAAATTCGTGGCAAGGAAACCTGCGTGCTGCGGCTTTTTTCCGGCGAAAGCCGCTACAAGCCATTGACATAAAGCACAGAATCCAAGAGAGGATACCTGACAGCAGCAGCAGCTAAATGACGAACAAGAAGCCAGTGCACGTGCGCACCAGGGAGGAAGGGAGGGAGGGAGGGCGATAAAACACTTCAGGTTAGCAAATCATCAGTTCCAATATCTCCCAAGAACTTCCCGCATCTAGGCTGGGCTGGAACCTGCCCCCAGCTCTGTTCTTGGCAGGAGCAGCATGAGGGTGGAGGTAGGCAACCTGCTGCCCTCCGATGGTCTCGGAGTGCAAGTCCCATAAGCCCCAGACAGCATGATTAGGGATTGTGCGAGTTGTAGTCCAAAACGTCTGGAGGGCACCAGGTTATGGTGGGGGGCCAGATGACACCCCCCCAGCCCTCCGGGGGCCAGATGATGGAGGGCCATGCCAGCTGGGGATGATGGGGGTTGCAGTCCAACACATCTGGAGGGCACCAGGTCTGGGAAGGTGGAAGGGTCAGTTAGAGAGGAGCTGAACACTTTAACTTAAGTGTTTTTTTTTTAAATTGGGAATCCTTTGGGAGACAGGAGCTGTACCAGTTGTCCAAAGAGAAATCTGACTTCAGTGTGGTTGCCATGGAGGAGGAGACCTCCACAGCCGGCAGCAGTGGGGAGAACGAGGGGCAGACCAGGTCGTCCACCCCCCGCAAGGCGGTAAAGGCGCCCCCCAGCAAATCGCCTGCAAAAGCCAAGAGGCCTGAAGGTGAGGTGGCAGGAGGGGGTGGGAGAAGGAGGGGTCAGAGAGGCTCCCTTGGGTAGTGCCTCCCCTACACTAGCTGGGTTCCTCTGCGTCATGTTCTCAGGGTGAGAACTGTAGCTGCAGAAACAGGGCCGTTACGGTGGTGGCTCTGACACCAGAACTATTTTCCCCTTGAAGTCCAGAGACCTCCTGGAGGGTTGGATTTGTACCCCCAGTGGGCTGCATTTGGCCCCTGACCCTAAGTTTCCGCAGCCCTGGTTTAGCTTCAACGAGCTAGCATTTCCGAGTCTTCTTCAAGGGCAGCCCCACGTAGAGCGCATTACAGTAGTCCAGTCTAGATGACACTAGTGCACGCGTGACTCAGGCCAGGCCCACTTTAAAAGGCACTCCTAGCAAGTGTTGCCAACATGAGTCTAGAAGGACCCCCAGCTTTGAACCTGGTCCTTCCGAGGAAGTGGAAGCCAGCCGATACCAGTTGAATCCCTCCCCGTTTTATTTTCGATGCCTGTTTGTGATTTCCATTTATTGTACTTTTATCCTGGAAGTGGCTTTGAGCTCTGCAAAAGCAGCACCAAAATTTTAAACAAAATCTCCCATGTAGGCCAACTTTGTTCAGCAATTGTTGCAGCATGTCCCGTGCTGATTTCTGCTCACCTGCCTTCCAGATACCCTTTGGACCAACCTGCAGTCCAGCCAAAGCTCAATATAAAATGGGATTTTGCTCAGGTTGCTTTTTAGTGACCTGGGAGAGGTTGAAGGGATGCAGGTAGCTTTTAATTATTAATTAATTTAACTAATGGTTACCCACAATGCATCTTTGGAATGAGGCAGGCTATAAAATCAACATGTTTTAGTACATTTAAAGTATTTTACTGAGTATTTTAAAACGTTCTGTTTTAAAATACTGTTTTTTAATTGAAACTTCTTGAATGGGAATGACACCAACCATTGTCAGCGTCGGCCACCTCTGCTTGCATATGCAGCTTTTTTCTCCCGTGCATGCAACTCTTTCTCGCCCCTCTCCTCCCCATGAACCCTAAACCACTGATGCTGAGGGTGCTCTCTTTTTAGCCAGCAAACTAGTTGAAAGATCCCCGCTGAAGAAAGCCGAGGAGAAGCGAGGAGAAAAAAGAAAAGCGCTTGAGCTAGAGGGAGACAAGAGAAAGGTAAGCTAGAGCCCAGATCAGTTCACTCACAAAAACATGCAGTTTCTGAGAGCAGAAGCCCTTTGTTTTCCTGCTGGGATGAATTGGGCCCTTGTGCACAAATGTACAGTTAGGTCAGCTTAGTCAAACTAAATTGCAGGGGGTTTAAAAAATTAGGGTGGAGATTCTAGAACAGGTGTAAGCCAGCTGGTATGCTCCTTGTGTTAGACTACAGCCCCCATAATCCCTGACCATTGGCCATGCTGCCTGGGGCTGATGGGAGTTTTAGTCCAAAACCATGGAGGGCACCAGTTGGCCTCACTCTGCTCTCGACTACTGGGGGCGAGGGTTCATTCTGTGTGTGTGTGTGTCTGTCTCTCTCTCTCTCTCTCACTCTCACACACACACACACACACACCCCTACCTCTAGCCAGCCACCTCCCAGGTTTATCAGCAGAAATAGATGTGAATTTTTATGCTTCCCTAAAGCCACACGGGAGGGAATCTTGTAAACAATGTTTTTGGCTTCCCATTTCAGAGGGATGTTGTGCATTTTGCCATTTAGAAATTAGAAAAGTCCTGGATTCAAGACCTGCTCGAGTTTTCCTCGGTAACTGGGAAATGTATGCATCAGAAGATATACACAGGCAGTACTTAACGAAGAGCAGGGAGAAAGCTGGGATAAGGTGCTACCTCCAGTACCAGAGGCAGCATGGGTATAGGCACCAGTTGCTGGGGAACATGGGCAGGAGAGTGCTGTGCAGTGGCCAGTCAGCACATGGGCAGGAGGGTGCTGTCTGGCCACTGCACCTAAAAAAGGATATTGTAGAGTTGGAAAAAGGGCAAACTAAAATGGTCAAGGGGCTGGAGCAACTTCCCTCTGAGGGAAGGTTATAATGTCAATGACTGTTTAGTTTAGAGAAAAGGCAAGTAAGAGGAGAGATGATAGATGTGTACAAAATTATGCATGGTATGGAGGAAGTGGAGAGAGACATTTTTCTCCCTCTCTCATAATACTGGAACCCAACAGGGTCATCCCATGAAGCTGATTGGTGGGAGATTCAGGACAGATATAAGGAAGGACTTCTTTACACAGCACAGAGTTAAACTATGGAACTCGCTACCGCAGGAGGTAGTGATGGCCACCAATTTGGATGGCTTTAGAAGGGGTTGGATAAGGCTATCAATGGCTACTAGTCCTGATGGCCCTATGCCGCCTCCAGTATCAGGGGCAGTGTGCCTGTGTACACCAGTTGCTGGGGAACATGGGTGAGAGGGTGCTGTTGCACTCACGTCCTGCTTGTGAGTTTCCCGGGGGCAGCTGGCCAGCTACTGTATGGACCGAATGCTGGACACGATGGACCCTGGATGTGATCCAGCAGGGCTCCTCTTATGTTCAGAAAAATTCTTGAAGGATAGACAGAGCAACAGTTACTGGCCATTAAAGCTAAATGGAACTTCCCTATTAAGAGGCAGTCTGCCTCAGGTTACCAGATCCTGCAGACAAGCGGAGGAGAGGGGGGTTGCGTTCGTGTCCTGCTTGTGGACTTACCAAAGGCGTTTGGTTGAGCGTTGTTGGAAGAAGACTGTTGGTCTGGATCAGCCTTCCACGACCTGGCGCCCCCCATCTGAGTTAAGACCGTGGCTCCCTTCAGTCTGATCCAGCAGGCTCGTTGTCCTCCTGCTTCTAACAAGCAGCGCACCCACCACAAAATGAGGGACCAGCTTGGTTGGAGGAAGCCCCAGTGGGCAAGGTTGGGCTTAGCCAGTTCCTCAGCACAGCCACTGTTTTTCTTGCAGAGGCGGCGTAACAGAGCACTAGCAGGGAAGCTAACTTTTTTGTGCAAAGGCAGGCACTAAGAACAGCAGCCCATATGCAAGAGCTAGTGACATCCTCGGCACACCAGCAGTTAGAAGCCATTAAAAGGTTGAAGTGGAATGAGCTGGTTGTCCTAGTCTTATTTGCAGACGGAAAAAGCCAGCTGGCCAAGTCTTCTTAGCACAGCGTGCAGGAAAGTAGTTTGATACTTAAGCAGGAGTTTGGCCGCTTTGTCCGTCCATCCATCCATCCTTCCCCAGCTGCCAGAGTGGGTTTCTGCCCATGACAAGGGGGGGGGGGGGAACCTGGTGGAAGACTTTAGAAAGCTGCCCAAGTGTGTGTTAGGTGTTTTCAACAACCTTGAGAGCTAGAACCTTTTAAAAGCAAAATGCAGATTCTTCAGCTGGCTTGACAGCGGCTGGTTTCTTTGCTGCTGGTTATTATGCGAGGGGAAACTCCTTTAGATTGTAGTCGTTGCTGGGCAGTTGCAACCACCCAGGCCAGTTCATGACATTTCCTTGGTTTTCCTTCCTTCTTAAGCAAAGGAATTGTTCCTTTGACTCCCGTTTCCCCCTTCATCGTGTGCCTCAAGTGGGTACAGACCCATATGCTTGTTTTCCCTGGTCTGTGAAAACTACAGTGGCTGCATTCACACAGAACGCTTAAGCTAGTTTCCATCGACCCGGGTTTGTTGCTTTAGCTGTGAATGGTCTTGCAGTTGAGCAGACTGTGGCTTGTTTTCCCTCGTCCTAGTTTTCTCCCATCCATTTTGCCAGCCCTTCAGAACAGCTTCATTTTTCCAGCTGTTTCGGTCGGATGCCTCTGCTTCAGGGCAGGCAAGCTGCACAAAGAAGCCAGGGATCAGCCATGGTTCTGGGTTAAGACACCAGACAAGCCCTGGTTTAAACAGGCCAGATTTTGTTGGTAAGCCAACAAAAAACCATGGCTTCTATGTGTGGTTCGTTTTTAGGGATAGATTCAGACAGTCTGAGCCACATTCCAAGAAACCACAACCGTGGCTTAGGGTTTTGTATGAACCAGGTCACTGGCTGTTTCCCTCTTAATCGGAGCCCGTGAAAGAGCCCTGCTTTCCTTCCATGAAGGATTTCTGACTCTTGGGGGTTAGACTCGATGGCCTTGTAGGCCCCTTCCAACCCTACTACTCTATGATTCTATGACTCCCCTTTCCTGTTCATCATCCTCTTGTGCTTTTCCAACAGCAGACGCTGCTGGACATATTCACTGGGGTGAAGCTGTACTTGCCTCCTTCAGTGGAGGGCTTCAGCAAAATTAGGCGATACTTCGTAGCGTACGACGGAGACCTGGTCCGAGAGTTTGACACTGCCTCAGCGACACACGTGATGGGGGATGTAGAAGAGAACCCGGCTGCAAAGCAGGTCTCCCCTGACTGGATCTGGGAATGTATTCGGAAAAGGAGGCTGGTCACCCCTTGCTAGCTCACGTTTGGTCTCGTGCGAAGGCACAGGAAGAGCTCGTCCGTTAACTAGTCCTAGAGCAACTTCCAAGGACTCCTGAACAATGTATTTTTTAAATAATCAACACCTTCTGGAATGAAATTAGTACCTACACACAACCAACGTGGAGAGCGATTGCCATGGAGATCAACTTCATCACAGCTGCTGGGTTGTTTTCCTGTTCACATTTTTATGAATAAATGGGACAACACTCCTGCAAAAACCACCGCCCAGTATGATGTCTGGGCCACTCCAGAACAAGTATCAAGTATTACACAGTCCTGAGCTAGGTGTGGTGCTGCTCGTCACTTGGACGTGGAGCCTTGAGCCGTTACTGGCTATCAAGCGTTCGTTGCTGTTAAAAACAACCAGGTTGGCATTGAGTCAACGTTTGTGTGTTTGCCTCACAAGAGACTTTTGATGCTCAATCCCATCAGGAGGTTATCCCTTGCCTGCATTCATGTGCTTTTTAAAACTCACCTGCATGCAAACATCTAGTTCGGAGCGGTTACAAAGCTGCCCCACTCTTGCAATTTTGTGCAATAGGTGAGTGGCCAACGGCACTAGTGAAATCCAGGCTTCAGTGGGGGCTGCTACCGCATTCTGGGAATAGGTGATATTAGAGCACGGCTTTCCATCTCAAGGGGCAAAAAACCATTACGGCAGGGACCAAAGGCAGAGCTGCCTCTGCTTGGAGGATGTATTATTGCAACCAGCTTCAGTCTGCATGCAAATCTATGTTAACCAGTTGCAAGCTGATACCACAGGCTGATGTGAAGTGGGAAATGGGGTAGAGAGAAGTGGTCTGATTGGGGAACTGTAGGTACAGAACACTGACAGGGAAATAGCAAGCGGTATCGGTGCAGCCTGCATTCTTATGGCCTGAACAACACTGAGAACGCCCATGTGTCAGGCGGGAGCACAAGCCTTTGTTCTGCCCTAGTTTGGACAGTGTTGAGGAGCAGGGGATTTTCTTCTCTTCCCTTTCTCAATAAACAGGCTCCCAGACCAAGCCATGCAAGGAATAGCCTCCAGTTTCCCTAGAGCAGGGGTGGGGAACCTCTTTCAGCCAGAGGGCCAAATTCGATTTCGGAGAAGTTCCTGGGGCCTGTTTCAGTGGCGGATGGCACCAAAAATACAGAAAATACCAGGAAATTCCTGCCAGTAACTAGGAGACACTTCAGCCTTTTAGAATGGGAGGGGGGCCACAAAAGCCAGGAAACCACCAAACATTTGGCGTCCCTCTCTGGGGAACCCTGGAGGACTGGATTGGGACCCCAGGGCCGAGGTTCCTTGCCCCTGCTCTAGAGGAACAAATCCAATCACAGGGGAGGAAGCACTGTATTGCACACCTCTAGACCAGTGCAGCTTAGAGGAGCCCATTTGAACTAGTGCATTAGCTCACACATGAGGTGGGAGGGGGGCTACCTCTGATCTTTGAGAAGGAAGTGGTTCAGATAAGGAATGAGCAGGTCTCAAGCAGTGCAACCGCTCTGTAGTTTCATAGTTTGGGGCAGGGTGTGCTGAAATGAGCGCAGTTCCAAGGCATAGAAATGCAACAGTCGTTTCCTAGAATCTCTAATACCATCCCAGACGATGTGGGCACTGCATGATCCCCAACGTGCCAAATGCTATCTCATAGCCAAGAACCTACCGCTGACAGGAAGCATATTCTCCATCGGAAAAACAACAGGAGCCCGTTTCAAAACACATTTCCATTTTATTACAAAATTATAAAGCAGGACTCTGTGCCAGTGAGGCCTGTCGAACTACAATTTTCTCACAGATGGTATTTACTTCCGTGCTGAACAAACAGGCCTACATTGCTATATAAAAATAATATACGTTTTCAGAAGAACTTATTCTCCACAGCATAGTGCAGCAGCAGCTTCCTATCAGTCATGAACCAGCATCACGCTGTAGAGGGGGTTTCACTTTGCCAGATTATCTGATCATAAACACACAGAACATCGAACTTTGCAACCAAGCCCGGAGGGGGTGCTTAATCATAAAACCAAATGAGGTTCACATCTTGCGACTTGTTACTGAGATGGAGCGAAGCTACTTGAATTACCAGTGCTTGGATGATGATTCTCACACATACACACCCCACAGCACAATCATTTTCTCGCTATAGCCAAGTTTGCTTCCTAGAGTTTATTGCGTAACATGAATAGCCCCTGTTAAGTATATTAATGCACTTAACTGGTCATGGGTAGATTTGCATATTTTCCTTCTTTGGTTATCTAACACCTATTCTCCCCACCGCCACCACACCCCCAAATTTCTCACCAGTAACTTTCCTTTATCCCTGATTAATACATTTTTTAAAGTGGTTTCTCAAGCTGCAGTTAAGTATGGACGTGACCATAATTTTCCTGCTAAGTTACCATATGTCAGCCTTACCCAACCAGGTCCCCTCCAGATGTGTTAGACCACAACTCCCAGAATCCCTCAGCCAGGTTGGGGAAGTCTGCCATATTAACCTGGCCTATATACTCGCAGACATTGGAGTGCCCAGAGCTGGAGTGTGAACTTAAGATCAGAGAATTTTGCAAAAGCTCTTCCCAAGAAGAGGAGGAGAAAGTTAAAAGACCAAAGGGAAGTGGCTCAAGTAAGATATTCTCTCACTTTGGGGCAAGAATTGGACATCGGAGGTTTCCAAATCTCAATCTTTTTAAAAGTGATTTTCACATTGTTTTGTTACATCTCGTGGCTGAGACGTGGCTCCTTTTTTCCTCCCGCTGGAGGCACCAATGTGGGTCATAAAAACGTTTCCTGTATGTGAGCGATGCGGCAGCAGGCAACCAAGGCTGTTCATTGGCTTGGAATCTCTCCAAAGCGGAACGCTTTTTACTGTCCCCCAAACCGGTAAGCCAGCTCAAGTTAGAGACACGTGCAGGGAGAGAAGGTGCCTGCCAAGTGGCACGAAGAGCAGTGATGACAAACAAGCCAAGGTGGAACAGAAGCTACCTGAAAACAAGGATTGGGGGGGGGGGGGTTGTTTCCCCACCAAATTATAGTCCCCCTAGGACAGGCACCTTGGGCTGGAAGATGCCCACAGTCAAGTTCGAGGCTAGCCAAGCCTTCTTCCCAAGCCTTCCCAAACGTAGCTGACTGTGGGGTTATGGGAATTATAGTCTAACACATCTGGAGGCCAATGGGTTTGGGAAGAAGGCTGGCCTAGATCTTTGGAAATACTACAAGGGTATGCGCACTAGTTTCTGAAAAGGTTTTTCTTTGGGTGCTTCAAATTTGTCTCCGTGACTATCGGGGGGCACGAGGAGAAGGGCTTGCTGTCACAACCGGAATGTGGTCTACAGCTTCCCAACTATCCCCAGGCCAGCAGCAAGACTGTCTCCACAACCCCAGCCAATCTCTATGTTCCCTGAGCTCATCTCACTATATACACACACCCTCACACACACACTCACGCACACATCTAAGGGTTTAAGGCAGGTGAAGGCCTCCTCAAGCAGCATGAGGCATTCAATAATTTAGAAAGTGGAAGGTGTTCAACTGAGAAGGCCACAAGGTCCCACTGAGAGTTCAGACACGACTGTGAAGGAAGCAGCTGAAAGGGAAGTACCACGGTGCTTACGGCTCTGGAACCACGTGGGAGAGTGCAGCAGAAGCAGGCTTCTTGACGTGGCCCTGGGAGAATGAGGTGTGTAAACAAGCAGAGCAACTCCCCTAGACAGCTCCAAGCCATCGTCAGGAGATGCTGATAAGCTACTCCACAGTGACTGGTGCAGAGGCCAGCTTTTGTTCACAGGTCGGGAAAGGTCACTTATTTTGTCATCTCCAGACACTCCCTTCCAAGAGCGAGGTTCAGTCCAAGGTTCACAGGAAGGTATGAACTACAGACTGACGGCTCTGGGGAGGACCGCTCCAAGGCAGATCTCTGTGGAGAACGCACGGACCCCTCCAGGAGCCTCAGCTACCGTTGGCAAAGCCCTCTCTCTAGCCACATGCATCCCAAAAAAGCAGTCGTTGGTCTCCTGGAGAGGACTGCCTGGACATTGGTTCTTCCAGGTTGGACATCGCAGTAAGCCAGGGTTCCAGAGGATCCTGGCTTATCAGGGTCAAGCAAGCGTGCTTGTGCCCGCAGCCTGATTGTCCCTGCTTGGCTGCTTCTGCCAGTGCAGAGTGCCCAACAAGCCACACTCTCTCCATCCGACACATCTTTATGGTGACATCTGACTAGAGATTCTGGCTTGTCTCTCCCCAAACAAGCCAGAACTGTAAGCCAACAAACCATGGCTTATGACTCTGAAATAGAGTCATAAGCCACAGTTCGTTGGGTTATGACTCTTGTCTCTACAGAGGCAAGCTAGAATTTCCAGCTCAGACATCACAACAAACAAGGTATGGAAAGCATGGCTGGCTGGGGGGTGCTGGGAGTTGTAGTCCAACACATCTAGAGGGCAGCAGGTTGAGAAAGGCTGGTTTAGCCATTCCCAATAAGCCAAGCTTCCCAGAAACCTTGGCTTCTTGCAATGCCTCAACAGGCCCAAGGAGAAATCACAGCAGAGAGAATCACTGGTGACCAACTTATCACAAAACAATAAAGCAAAGAGCGTCATATGCCCTAGGCAGATTCTAATGCAGCACTTTATGATCGCACAACGGCCGTTCACAGAGTACAAAGGTATGTCAGAACGGGTGGTTTTCTTTACTGTGCCCATGACAAATTGCACAAGAGAGATCCAGCACAAACGCAAGGGGTTCTCCTGTGACAGAAAAAGGCAAGGCTAACCAGTTCTTGCGCAACTCCCCAAAGGCCGCTGCACTTGCTGGCAAAAGAAGAGTCACACAAAACATTACACCGGGAACGTGGCACGGAGATACCCGTGCGCGAGAAACCCCACTAAATTTCTCCTTCACAGGTGCAAATCAACTCCCAGCCCCGCCTTGCATCGACGGCAGGTGCCATCGTAGATGTTCTGACGAGGCGACTCTGGAGTTAGATTTACTCCATATGGGAGTCTCTAAGGCAGTGGAATGGGTGACCTTCAGCCTGAGTTTCAAGGCGAACTAATAAACCAAGTTTTTTTAAAAAAAATTAAATTAAACACCTTCATACAGAACAAGTCCCGGAAATATAAAATAAAAAAATCAAAGTCCCTGTAAAAGGCCTCAGAATGTTTAAGAGAAAGGAGAACTGATAGCAGCCACTCTCTCTTCCTCTTTAGACCAACTTGTTTATTCACTCCAGAGGGGAAGAGCCTCAGTGTCTGGGAAAAGTCTTGATGCCCAGTCGCAAGCAGACAAGAGAAAGGCAGAGCCTGTTGCTTTCTAGATCTATGGAGGACTTCCAGCTCTCCAGGCACTGTGGTAGAATGCACAGTATCACGCAAGGCGCACCGCCAGTCGCAGCTCAGTCCTCCATCCCGTGTCTCGCCTGGCACCCGTGGGCTTCTTGGGAATGGCAGCTGGATAGCTGGGATGGGTGCTCCCCAGGTCACAGTGAATGAGTCTTCTAAGGCAAACATCTGCCCTGCTTCAGGTGCCCTTAAGTTCTGAAGACGTGGACAGCTCGGATCACGTACTGGCGGCAGATGGGGCACTCGTTCATGCGCTTGCCACACTTGGTGCAGGTGACCATGTGGCCACACTCCAGCAGGACACAGTCGATGACAGAGTCCATGCAGATCTTGCAGAGGTTCTCCTCCGAGCCAGGGAGCGTGGCATTCCCAGGCGGAGCTAGAACAACAAGAGAAGGCCCTGAGTAGACAACTCGAAGAAAGGCCCATCTCTTGAGTGGACAGCTCAAAGGGCACCTTGCCGGGTGCAGAACCTCTTTCAGCAAGAGGGCCGAATTCTATGGTGGAGAAGCTCTCGGGGGCCACATTCCAGTGGTGGGCAGGGCAGAAGGCAAAAGGGATGGGGGAAGGGCAAAAATACCAGCCTATTGCAACTTCAAGCTCTTCCGGCCAGTAACTAAGCCCAAGGAGAGGCATTTTCCCCTTTCAGAATGGGGGGAAAACTGCACAAATGCCAGGAAACCACAAAATGAATGGCATGCTGGATTTGGCCTGTGGGCCTGAGGTTCAACGGTCCTGCAGTATACCTCTGATGGCCGAAACAGACATTAACATGGGAGATTCACAGCGGAGTCTCGTGCCATTTAAAAAGAAATGGGGGGGGGGGGGTTTTTGTCAGATTTTGATTGGCACCAGGGAGGGAAGAGGGTGCTTTAGCCACTTCCCCTGGTCAAAACAACACCCCACTGCGGCTAAAATACAGATACCCACCTTTTTTGCCTCTAGGGCAAATAGCAGCTTCTGGGGATGGGGTGGATTTCAGTTGGGGAAAATGTCATGGGAGGAAGTAATTAACACTCTCGCGCGCGCACTCCCTCCCCTAGTTTGGTCTCAACTTCCAGAAGGTAGAAGACCTGCCTCAAGTTCAATTTCAGAGAAGCTCTCAGGGGATGCAGTCCAGTGGGTGAGCAGGGCCAAAGGCAAAGTAGGAGGCCCGCAAAATACCCCCAAACCAACCCCGGTATACCGTAGCTTCAAGCTCTCACTGCCAGTAACTCAGCCTTAAGAGAGGCATGTCAACCTCTCAGAACGGGAGAAAGATGGCGCAAAACCCGGGAACCCACCACACAAACAGTGGTTTGGGGAAATTTGGTGGGGGCAGCAGAAGGGGTGTGGCCACCTGAGGAACACCACAGGGCCAGATTAGTTGCCCACCCCTGTTCTAAGACAACCTCTGGAGCCTGTGTAGAGGGCTGATTTCACATCACCTGCCTTTCATTCCTCTGCTGGAGGCATTATGGGGTGGGTGGGTGGGGGGTTTATACTAGAATCAGTCATTCAGACCATTCATGAGCAAGTTTCTTTAAGGACAGAGGTCATGCCACGACGTCGTGGAGATTTATGACTGGTCACTTTCCAGAAGTGAAAGCAAGGCCAAAAAAAAAAAGGACTCCCCCCACAAAATAACTCTGCAGTCTACCATTTTGATTAAAGAGGAACTGCTTACCGGTTTGATCATCTGTGTCGGAAACTAAAACACAAAAGAAGAAATCCATGAGTGTGCTGAGATCTCCCGCCACAGGACTCGAGATACATTAACAGAACCATGACCATCATGCCCTCACCCCCCACCCCACAACATCAGCTTTAGGGAGGGAGGGGGAGAAGGCCGAAAAATTACTTCCCAGGAGAGGAACCAGGCTTGCAAAATGGCTTTTGAAACTTGGAGAGGGGGAGGCCATACTGCCGGAATGCATCTTAAGCCCTTTTCTATTCTGCTCTGGGGGAAAGCACTGGGGTGGGGAAGCACTGGGAGCCCCAAACACACCCTGATTTGTCCCAAATCCAGCACTCCCTTACAGACAATTCAAGGGGTCAGTTTGGCCTCGAGGAACACCCAAGTGCCTCAGGTCCCCACGCGTCAAAGGACCTGCCTCTTCTCTATGTTCCACTGTGATCTTAAAGGCCAAAGAATCCCTCTTATTGCCACAGTTACTGGACTATCAAAGTACCAACTGAAAGCCTATTATTAGTTTCAGCCACCTTACCCAGCTGCTGGAGGTCCTTCTCTTTGTAAAGGCGGGTCACCCTCTCCATCAGCTCCCACTTCTCGCAACAGCCCTTGTAGTTGACAAAGTTACGCGCCAGGATCTCCTTCAGCTGCCTCACCGACAGGGCGTCGATGTCTCCCATGCTCGTCAGGTCAGAGAGGGAGGCCCTCCGTCCCGCAACCAGGTTATCCTCCGAGTCGGTGGACTGGAACGGAGCACGTTGGGGGGTGAGTGGCAACGCTGCAGCCCAGCCTTCCCCCGAGCTGGTGCCCTGCAGATGTGCTGGATTACAGCTCCCCTCATTCCCATCAGCACGGCTTGGGGGAAGGCTGCCATAGCCTGACTTACTATCGCAATCGCCCCTCTCAAAACGCTACCTACGACGGCATCTCCGGCACGTGCTCCGGTTTATATTTCACAGCACCTACGCTACAATATGCCTCTTCGGGTGCGGCCGCAGCTGCACTAGCTACCCAGACGGTCACAGAAGGGTGTTTTGTCAAGGATGCGAGGGTCCTGGGACTTCCGAGCATCCGGAGACACAAGCAGATACTCCACCCGCAAAGCCTTTCTGGCCTTGGCACAGCGGCCTTTATCAATGGGTTCGTCCCTTTGCATGAACGAGGATACAGAAGGTGGACGGGGCACTGCTTTTTTGACAGCTCGGCCGCTCTCGTTAAAAATAATGAATCGGGAATAACCCCCCCTCCCCCCTCCCCCCCCCCAAGCTGGCTGTGGCAAGAGCAACACAGAATGTTTGGCGGAGGGGAATGAAGCTACAAGAGTGAGCCAACCATTTTTGGTTAAATCCAACATTATTACAGGAGTAGTCTTTCGCTAATGCAATCAGAGTTCAGGCAGACGGGAAGGCAGAATTTGATTCACTGGTGATGTCCATTCCCCTGGTGGAAGGACACCACTGGGTACAACCCACTTGTTCCATACAAGCAAAATTGGATGATATTCTATCATGAGATGGGTTTATGTACGTGCATGTAACACTCACACACCCCTGGCTGGGGCATGCTGGGAGGTGTAGTCCGAAACACCTGGAGGGCACCACCTAGAGATGGCTGCCCCACATCAACTCGCTGGGCAACACCCCGCAGCCCACCTACCTGTGTCTCTTCATCGATCTGCGTTTCCACTGCATTCTCGACTTCCGCCATGTCGTCCTGGCTCGATAAGACATGCCCATTTGCCTGAGAGGAAGACATGCTGCTGAGTCCCCAGAAAATCCAGAAGGGGTGAGGGGCAGAGAGTCGAGTGGGCCTTCTCAGGTCCCTCTTGTACTCTTCAAGGATGACCAGGAGAATGCCAAAAGAACAACGAGAGGCAGGCAGGGAAAACCACCGGCTCAACAGAACAGCTCCCACCTAGGCTGCCGCAGCAACCCCTCACCTTTTTGCTGGCTAAGCCACGTTAGGACCGCCTGGGCTGGAGTAGTAAGGCCCTCGGGTGGTGTCTCCAAGGAAGCAGAGCCAAGCCAGTCATGATTGGGCTGCAGAAAGCCACCAGGAGACGGCGCTGTGCAGCTCCTGGCCTGGCTCTGCTCTGCTGCCCTTCCATTGTGACGTGGCACGACATCACGGAGAATGCCAGGCAGACTCTGGCTCTTTGTGACACAGCCGCTGCCCACCCAAGAGCATGCCCCATCTCTGGAGGGGGGAGAACTTTCCAGCCTGGCACCTGCAGGGAGGGCAAGGGGTCCTCAGCCCCACCTTTCCCCTCCCATTTGGAGACTGCAGACAAAAGCGCCAAGCCAAGACACCACACAGCTGCATGAGCACAGCCAGGGGGAAAAACTGCCACGGGGTGGCACAAGGTGGGTAGAGGAAGAACACAGGAAGCTGCTGTAGACCAAGTTGGGCCACAGATCCATATAGGTCAGGATTGCCAGTACTGGCTGGCAGCAATGGCTCTCCAGGATCTCAGACAGGGCTGTTTTCCCGCCCAACCAGGAGATACCTGGGTTTGAACCTGGGCCGTCTCCATGCAAATTGTGTGTTCCACAACTGAGCTATGGCCCTTCCTCTAAAGAAAAAGTAAGGTATCAATCCTCATGGCTCTGAATAATGGGCAATTTAAATTAGGAACCTAGGAAGCTGCCTGCCTTCTACTGAGTCAGACCACGGGTCCATCTAGCCCAGCATTGCTGACACTGACTGGCAGCAATGGATTTCCAGGGGTTCACGCAGGACATTTTCCAGCCCTACCTGGAGATGCCACCAGGGATTGAAGCTGGGACCTCGTAAGATTCTAGTCCTCATGGTTGGGAATTAAGGGCTGATTGAAATGGGAACTTAAGAAGCTGCCTAATCCTTAGTCAGACCCCGCCTTGGTCCATCTAGCCCAGCGCTGTCGACACTGACTGGCAGCAACGACTCTCCAGGGTTTCAGGCAGGAATTTTTGCAACCCTACCTGGAGATGGCAGGGGCTGACCCAGGGACCCTTTGCATGCAAAGCAGGTGCTTACTGAGCCACGGCCCCTCAGAAGGGATTCCAACTACTACTTTGCAGGGAGGGGGGAGAGAAATCCACAGAGGGTTCAAGGCACGTTGCTTTGGGCATTGTCCGATGGCAGTGGGGAGAGGAAGGCAACTCATTTAATAGTGGATGTAGCATCCAGCCCTCTCTCCCCTGGCTGAATTCTGCACTGCGGTAACCCCAAGTCCTGCCACCTAGTTACACAAATCCGAACACAAATTCAACATTCTTCATGCTGCCTGCAAGGGGGGGCAGGGTGGGAGCCAGACAGTCAAGGAAGCCTGTGGGGCTTGGAGGCTCCACTCCCAGACCTTTCCCTATGCAAGAAATCCTCATGATCTCTAAAACCTTAATAGCTAGACATTTATTTACAGGGAGGGGGGAAACGCTACAGTTCTTACAGTGCTCAGGTCAGTACAGGATGCCAGATGATATAGTTAGAATCAAATTACATACAGAGGCCACACACCGGATCAGAGCAGTGGGGGTGGGGGAGGAGAGTCGTCCCTTCCTGACCTTAATCTGCTCTCTCAGAGCTGCTAGTAGCCCCAACTAGGAGGAGAAGGATCTGCCGTTTTTCCCCAGTAGTCCAAAGAGTTGCGGGGAGAGATTTAGATCAGGGAAAGAGTAGGGGAGGTCAGACAAACCCGCACCCAGCACTGCTACTCAGACCCAGCTTGAAAGTGGAGACAAAAACTTCAGGAGATCCCATCATGGATCTGCGGCATAATTGGATCCACGCTCTTATACTATCCAAGCGTCTCGGCTATTGGAGTACGGGCCACAGACGTTGAGTGGGGGGCTGCGTGAGAAACCTAGAAGTCGGGAGGGGAGGTTAAGTACATGCAAGAGGGAGGGAGAGATTAAACAGAAAGCTTCAGCTGCTGCGCAGCTCCAGCACTCTGCCAGGAGGCGCGTGCACAAAAACAGAATAGTCGCTTCGTACGCATCCGCTCTGGTCAGCCTTCTAAGCAAAGTTCAGAAAGCTGCGCAGCCCACATGAGAACCCAAGGAAGCCCTATACGCTGCTCCATCCAGTCCAGTATGGTCCAGCCCAGCCTTCCCAGCCCCATGCCCTCCAAGGGTTTCAGACGTCAGCTCCCGTCAGTGCCTCCAATGGTCAGGAAGGCTGGGAGTTGCCGTCCAAAACATCTGTGTGGCACCAGGTTAGGGAAGGCTGGGCTAGCCTGACAGTGACTGGCATTAGCCAGCTGTGCACAAGAACCCTTTTTAGCTGTGCAGATGCCAGGAGAGTGAACTTTGCACATAAAGTCTGCGCTCTTATCACCAAGCTTCAGCCCCTGCCGACACCATAGATTCTTGTGCGGTCCATGACTTTGTAGCCCCTGTGTATTACCTGGCCCTCCTGGGGTCCCCTTAAACCCCGCCTATCAGATGGCAGGTTTCCCAGCTTTTGCTGGTTTTCCCCCTTTCCCAAGGGCTGAAATGCCTCTTCTAAGGTTTACCTACTGGCAGTGAGCACTTCAAGTGAAAATATGGTGGTCCTTCTGGCCCCATCCCTTTTCGCCTTTGGCCCCGCCCATGGCTGGAATGCGGCCCCTGAGAGCTCCTCCAAAATGGAATTCGGCCCTCGGGGCTGAAAGAGATTCAGCTCCCCCAAGATACAGGCACCGGGGGGGGCGGGCGGTTCAGATGCCGTCGTACAACAGCAGCTGCAAGAGCACATGCAGCCACGAAGCCTCCCGCTGCACACAATGGGGACGCTGCCAAGTCACCCAAGAGCGCAACGGTGCTCGCTTACTGGGGCGGGGCAAATACCTGCGGCTGCGGCTCAGTCTGCAAGGCAGGCTCCGGAGGGGCCCACTCCGGAGGGTAGTCCAGCGAGGCAGGCGAACATTGCTCCTGGGCAGCGGAGACAGGTGTCAAGGGGGGGACCTGGGTAGTCCAGTCCCCTTGGGGGCCGGCAGGCTGCTGGCCAATGATCAAGCACACCAGCTCGTCCTTCTCACGGCACAGCTCCGTGGAGATCTCCCGGAGCTCCAGGTAGTCCCGCAGGTCCTTCACCTTCATCTTGATCAGCTCCTCCCGCTGGAAGGCCGTGGCACGGAAGCGTGTGCAGAGGTGGCAGAGGCAGAGGCTGCTGTCCTCGGGCTGGTGTGAACAGGCCAGGCAGAAGTTCTTTTTGCAGTCCAAGCAGATGCGCTGCCCGGGGAGGGGAGAGGGAGAAGCGTCAGGTGGAGAAAGACACACCATTCGTACCGTCTCAAAAGAGCCGGGCAACGGCCATCTGGACCTGGGGCTGGTAGGTCCCCATGTGTCTGCAGTCACCTGTCTGGATGCACACCAGGCTCGCTGCCTCTCCGGATCTTAAGTTTCTCTCTTCTTTTTAAAGGACGCAATCCTATACCTGTTTAGGCAGAAAAAAGTCCTACAACTCCAACATGGCTGGCTGGGGAATGCTGGGAGCAGTAGGACTTTTTTTCCTGCCTAAACAGGTATAGAATTGTACCCATAATTAATTTTTTAAAACAGGGAGAATGGCAAGCTGTAAAGGGAAGCGCTGCCCTCCAGTGCTGTCTGTGTTTTGGAGCTCAGACGCCAACTCTCTGCCTTAGGAGAGGCATTTCCACCTTTTACAATGAGGGAAATCACAAAAGCCGGGAAACCACCAAAAATTGGCCATTGAGGGGAAATCGGGGGAGGGAGCACATCTGGGGAACTCCAGAGCTGTTTCAGACCACTTGACAGATTTTTTTAAATCACACGAGGCTAATTAGCTTGCCAATGCCATGATGCCTGTGTTACCACCAACTGTTTTGTGGCTGGGTGGCCACGGTTAATAAATGTAATTGTTACTGCCTTCCTCAACCAGGTGCCCTCCCTGCACAGCCAGTTGTAGTCCAACACATCTGGACACCAGGTTGGGAACGGCAGGTCTGTACTTTCTGCACTCCGTTTCCCTCTGACCTCACTGTTTACCATCTCCCCCAACCATGTGTAAACTCAGGGAAGGCTTCACGCTTCTGATTAATTAAATGGCTGAGACCCTTCCTCCCCTGCTGGACCAGACTGAGGGCCTATCTCAACAAGCATCCCGTTTCTCCACAGCCCACAAGCAGGGAAGGAAGGGCTGTGGCTCCATGGCAGAGCCCCTGCTTTGCGTCCTGAAGGTCCCAGGTTCAATCCCCGGCAGCATCTCCAGGTAGGGCTGGAAAACCTCCTACCCTGAAACCTGGACAGCTGCTGCTTGTCAGTCAGTCCAGTCAATACTGGACTAAATGGACCAATGCACTGACTTGGTATAAAGGCCAGGCTACCTGAAGGATCATCTCCTTCCATGCCCAGGACCCTAAGATCAGCTCCAGGAGCCCTTCTCCAGGAGCCCCTGCCAGAGAAAGTGAGGTTGATGGCTACTACTAAGAGGGCCTTTTCTACTGTGGCACCCCAGTTGTGGAATGTGCTTCCCAGAGAGGTTTGTCTGGCACCTACATTGTGCTCGTTTCAGCACCAGGGGAAGACCTTTTTATTCTCCCAGGCATTTCAGTTTTTCAGTTTGTTCTTATCTGGTATTGTATTTTAATTTGTTTGGCACTGCTTCTGTTTGGTTATTTTTATACTGTAGTTTTACACTTTTATATTGTACTTTATCATCTGTATTTTATTGTCTAGTCTATGATTTTAATTGTTGTGAACTGCCCAGAGAGCTTCAGCTACTGGGTGCGATAAAAATGTAATAAATAAACAAATATAAATAAATATAAATATATAAAGGCAGCTTCCTTGGTTCCTATGACACGAGGGCAACAACTCTCTCCTGCTGTTTCCCAGCAACCCATATTGAGAGGAATGCTGCCTCTGATCCTGGTAGTAGCATATAGCCACGAGGGCCAAGTACAGAGGGCCAGGCCAAGGAAAAATAATTAAGGGGGCCCAGCGCAGGTATCAGAAGTGGGCCCTGACAGCAGCCACGCGCACATACGCACACACAGCACCCGAAGGTTATGCGCCTGTCTCAGCGTTCCGCTCGCCATCTTTTGCCTGGGAATTTGCCACAGATCAAATCCTTGCCGAGAAACTAAACGCTTGGACTCCCGCCACCTCTCAGAAAGCCTTCCCAGAAAAACACTTTGGGAGAAGCTCCCCAATGAAACAGACTTCCTCGGGCAAAGGATGTTGTCGATTCATCTTGCTCTCTGGGACACAGACGGCTTTGGCAAGCTTGAGCGCGCGAAAGCTAAGTGCATGTATAAGACAAGGATAAATAGAAAAACCAGACTGCGGGGAACAGAGGCTTCTGCCACAGACTCCTTCATGACAGAGAGAGGAACAAAAATTGGGAGATAAGAAGATGGTGAGAGAATAGCTGGGGGGGGGTCTTTTTTTGTTGTTTAAAGCCTTTAGACAACTGGCTCTATTTTTATTGGCAGCCTTGTGTGTTTCGCTTGTCCTGGGGGCATGCTGGCAGCAAGGGCATCTGCAAATGGGCTCTCTCGCCCTTTCAACACAGGCCCCCTGCTGTTATAGGGCTCCAGTCTGCCAGCCAAAACACTCCAGTGTTAGAGATGGCCCTGTCCTAAGATGGCCATTTCAGACAATGGGTCAGGATGCCATTATAAATGGCAAACTGGGAGACAAGTCTGTCCAGCAAGTCACAATCCATCCGGAATGATGGGAGATGCAGTCCAAACACAGCTAGAGGGCACCAGCTTGTGGAAGGCGGCTCTAATCACTACATCACACTCATCCATCAGCCAGAGAACTGCACCCCCGCCTCCCTGGATAAACATCATGGCAAGGGGGAGCCCAACAGGACCCCAGACATTGGCTAGAGAAGAACCGCTGCAGGGAGCTTGTTTTGCCTTTCCCTGTCAGACAGAACACCTGTAAGAACATTGAAATGGAGAGGTGGTGCCTTAGTTTTGCTTTCTTCTCCTGCTCCCTCCCAATCCTTTTTCCTTTTGTGTCGTGTCTCTTAGATTGCGAGCCAGAGGGCAGGGGCTGTCTCATTATTAATCTTTGTATGCTGCTCTGGGAGCCTTTGTTGGGCTGAAGAGTGGGATAAAACTGCTGTAAACAACAGCAAATCACACCAGCTTTCAAGAGGACCAAGGGTGGTAGCAGCAGCAGCAGGCAGCAGCAGATGGGCCTTCTCCAGTCATTAGAAGCAGAGATGTTACAGGAAGCCAGATTCCGGCTGAACATCAGGAGAAACTTCCTGACTGTTAGAGCAATGCGACAATGGAGCCAATTCCCTAGGGAGGCGGGGGGCTCTCCCACACTGGAGGCACTCAAGACGAGGCTGGACAGCCATCCGCCAGGGATGCTCTGACTTGGATTCCTGCACTGAGCAGGGCGTTGGACTCGATGGTCTCATAGGCGCTTTCCAACCCTACTATGATTCTACGTCCTCACCTTCCCCTGTCACTCAGATGGACTTGGTGTTTTTTTGGGAAGAGAACCAAGTGAGCTGTGCTCGAGAAGTGCAGGAGGCAGTAAGCAGAGGCAGCCAGCCACCCCGCTCCTCCAGGAGTTGCCCCACCGCTTCAGGGGGCTGGGTGCTCTCAAGGATGGCAGAGCAGGAGACAAGGATCAGGGTGACAAGACACAAGGCCAGGATGTTCCCCACATGTGCCTCGCTGAAATGGATGGAAGCTCCTCGGCTCCAGCAGGGCTCTATTTGCGTGTCCTAACCATGGCATTATTCTGTTTGATGCTTAGGGCTTTGTTGATGGCTTTTAAACTTATTGGAACCGCCCAGAGGACATTGTGGGTTGGGTGGTATATAAATGATGTAAGTAACTAAGAAAAGGGCTTTGGCCAGCCCTGGGCTGACCCCCCATCAATCCTGAGCACACAGTCCATTCAAAAACTATTACATCTATTAAAATAGAAGAACCGCTCCTGTGGATCATTCCAGGTGATCCACTATCCTGTCTCCCCAAGTAGCCAACCAGCTGCTTTTAGGAAGCCCCCAGTCAGGACACGAAGGCGATGGCCTACTCCTGCTCTTGCCCCCAGCCGCACCACAGGTTTGTCCGAGGCCATTCCCATTTTGGTCTCTTTCTCGGAAACCCCTCACATGGCTCCTTGCCTCCTTCACTAGCCCCGGCGACATTTGCATCGAGCTGGCCATGTAGAAGTGCGGTCTCACTATGGGGGTTCTGGCACTTCCTTGCGTCCAGACTGGTCCCGGCACACATTGCAAATTTTTCATGAGCCCTGATCGCCATCATCACGATGCGCTGGTACCGAGCGCTGTGCACTCGCGGCTGACGGCGGGCGAGCTCCCGCTCAGGCGCACTGCTGCTCACCACTCACCTTGAGGGAGGAGCTGCTAAAACGGGCCCCGCAGGCTTTGCAGCTCTGCTCAGAACCAGTGGGAGAAGGGAAGGAGCTGTAGCCGGCGTTGGCGTAGGCTCGTGTCCCCGGCTGCGGCCGATGCTGTATCTCCTCGGGCTGTCCGTTCAGGCAAAACCAGTTGCAACATGTTGCCCACATGATAACTGGGGGGGAAACAAATAACGCTATGGTCAGTCCAGCAGGTAGAGAAAGCCAGTTCCTTCGAGCGGAGAGAACAGTTTGGGGAGGGGAGCTCGGGCACGGCATAATTTGAAAGACAACCCTCCCTACACATCCTTCCCTCCACCCTATTTCGCAGCGTCTCTTCTTCCCCACCTCTCCCCTCTTTTGTTTGTTTGCAGGTTTCTCCTTCCGCACGCTTTCGCTTTTTCCGTTGCTGGTAGGGAAAGAAGAGCTGGGGGATGAAAAAATGCTCAGTTTTAACACTTGCCTTAAAACCTGTGATTTTGGAGTAATAGAATCATAGAATAGTAGGGTTGGAAGGGGCCTATAAGACCATCAAGTCCAACTCCCTGCTCAGTGCAGGAATTCAAGTCACAGCATCCCTGACAGATGGCTGTCCAGCTTTGCCTTGAACGCCTCCAGGGTGGGAGAGCCCACCACCTCCCTAGGGAATTGGTTCCATTGTCATACTGCTCTAACAGTCAGGAAGTTCTTCTTGATGTTCAGCCGGAATCTGGCTTCCTGTCACTTCAGCCCATTATTCCGTGTCCTGCACTCTGGGATGATCGAGAAGAGATCCTGGCCTTCCTCTCTGGGACAACCTTTCAAGGACTTGAAGAGTGCTATCATGTCTCCCCACAGTCTTCTCTTCTCAAGGCTAAACATGCCCAGTTTTTCAGTCTCTCCTCATAGGGCTTTGTTTCCAGTCCCTTGATCAATAGAGCAGCCTTCCCCAACCTGGTGCTCTCCCAATAGGTTGGACTGCAACTCCCATCATTCCCAGCCAGCATGGTCTGCTGATCATGTACTCCTGCATTGTAATTTGTACAAAGGCTGCTTCTTCCTCTACTAAGAACTCTCCTGAGATGATCTTCTGAAGATCTGGTATTGGTCTGCTTAAGGGATGATTTGCCCTATATTACTGAGAGAGCTGCAATTTTTTTAAACTTCAATGCAGATAAGGAGAAAAAAATATGTTGGCCTCCTTTCAACCCCCTTTTTAAAAATCTATTTGTTCTTATCTAGCTGTATTTGTTCTTTGTACTTAAATTCTTGTAGGTCTGTGACTGTAATAAATAAGTAAATCATTCATTCATTGGGTCTGCTGGCTAGTGCTTGATGGGAGCTGTAAGCCAAAACATTGGGCACAGGGGGGGGGGGTACAAATTGCCTAGCCCTGGACTGGAGGAAAAACAGAAAGAAGAGGGATGTCCAAATATATAATTTGCAAGGGTGGGTGGTCTCCTAGGATTCTTGGGTGGGGAGGATGTGGCCATCTCCAGAAATTACTAGAAGCAGCAGATACAGGTAATGACCAACAAACAGGAAGCTAGGTCCATATACTCTCACAGGTATATAGTAAAGTGGGTAAGAATTTGAGCAACGCATTCAGAGGTTCCTGGTTCAAGTCTCGTGACAACTCACCAGGTTGGCCTGAGCTGTTACTGAACTCTGTCTCCGTATGAAATACCATCCTACCTTACACAGTTGTTGCAGAGATGATTGCAATAGCACATGCCAAGTGCCGTAAGCATTGAGCATTCCACCCATATGATTATGACATTTTTAAAAGACAGGACAGTCAAGTTATCCAGCTGTACCTACATGTTGCAACAGTTATGGGGGAAGGTTCAGGGATCCCGCTCCCCTTTGGGCAAGACAAAGGTAAAGAGGCTCCACAGACCCCAAGCAGGCCTGCCTCCTCCTTCCAGGCATCGCTGTCATTTCAGCCCTCATTCCAACAGTAAGACGGCTGCCAAGTCCTTCCTTATGAAGGATAAACTGATGAGAGGCGCTGACAGACCTGGCAAGTGCTACTGCTGAGACAGTTGCTTCCTACAGCTCACTGGGGGGGTGAATAAATTACAGTGCCACGTCAGCTCCATCAACACCACCAAGAGCGATGAAAGAAAACAGAAGGCTGGGAGGCTCCGCCGGACACGAGGAAGCAGAACGACCCTTGAACAAGTGGAGGGCCAGACCGTTAGGTCACTGCTGGGTCCTGCCATTGGCACAGGGCATTGGCACTTGGGCGCTCTGGATTATGAAGCTGGAGCCCTCCACGATGGGCTACAGAAGAGAAACTTCTAGAACTAGTGACCTCCTTAGCCCAGCTCCAGCAAGCAACTGTAGGCTAGAACATCCCGCTTCCTCCCTTCAGCCTCCACCACGGCAAAACAGCACTAGTCAGCGCAGCTGTCCCCGACCTGGCGCCCTCCAGATGTGCCGGCTTGCTGGCTGGGAGTGATGGGAGTTGCAGTCCGACACATCTGGAAGGTGCCAGGTTGGAGAAGGCTGAACTGGCAAACCTGGGTTGTCTTCCAGGTGTACACTCAAGCGGGGGCCACAGGCAATTGCTGTTCCCAGGCAGGCATACTTGCCTGCAAACGCAGTTTGGTGCCTCCACACTCTACTGTTTTAAAGTACGCACCTAAAAAAAAGCCAGCATGTGAACCAGCTCACAACACCTCCATCTCCTGCTGTACCCTTTTTGCACACACACACATTATTGATGAAGAATAAGGCTATCAATGGCTACTAGTCCTCACAGTATAGTCCTGAGGGCTATACGCTACCTCCAGTGTCAAAGGCAGTCTGCCTATGTACACCAGTTGATGGGGAACATGGGCGGGAGGGTGCTGTTGCAGTCGTGTCCTGCTTGTGGGTTTCCCGTGGGCAGCTGGTTGGCCACTGTGTGATCAGACTGCTGGACTAGATGGACCCTTGGTCTGATCCAGCAGGGTGCTTCTGATGTTCATATAAGGTGATTCCACAGAAGGGGGGGGGGGATTCCATATTACTTCTGCCAATTTTTTAAAATAAAGAGTACAATATACTGATCTGATAAGCTAGTGCCTCTCAGCCCCTCACACACACACACCTTCCTTTGAAACCTTCACCCCACCCAAAATTTGACCTTATGTATCTGAAACCACCTCCATTTACCTGCTTTTGCACCTGCTACACTGCCCCGGCTACTGGCTGTTTCTCTTGAGCATCCACCTAGACTGAAAGAACTGCCGAGCCCCTGGGGTGAGGCACTTTCGCCTATCGGACATCCCTACCCAACCATATTTTGGACATGTCAGTCCTGCTCCAGCATCCCCTCTCCTGTGCCCCATCTGCCTCCCCTCCAAGTGCTACTTCCAGCCCACCCTGCAAGCCATTTCTGGGTTAACCATCTGTTTTGCAACACTCAACCATTTTGGTTGCAAGTCCAAAAGCCGCATTTGAAGAACCACACAATGCTTTGCAAATGTACACAAACATCTGTTTTTGTGGACAAGGCCTACAAGAGCAGTCAGAGAGATGAATGCTTCAGAAAAGGGGTATGCTTAATTTCCACTGGCTGATGCATCTTTATTCCATTTATATGTTATTTTATTTTTATTACATTTAGATCCCTCCTTTTTCCCTCTTGCAAGGAACCCAAAGCGGTTTACAGGGTTCTCCTTCTCCCTGTTTTATCCTCATGACAACCCTGTGAGGTAGGTTAGGCGGAGAGTCAGTGTCTGGCCCCGAGTTACCCAGTGAGCTTCATTGCCAAGTGAAGCATTAGGCACAAGTGAAAGTTAAGGCTATTGCTATTCTGAATTCAGGAAAGTATTTGCACCAGGAAAAAGTCACCGTAAAAAAGGTCAGATGACTCACACAGCACAGCACAGCAAGATGGCAGTCAGGCTAGAAATGGCTACAAGATCAAACCCTGAACCCTGCGCAGAGGCTCAAGAAGTTCAGAAAAAACAAATCCACCGAGGCTATTCCTCCGTTTAACTCAGCCCAGCAGTTAGCCACTTGCCCAAGGCAAGGCAATCACTCCCGGGCAAGCAGTGTGCTAGATCCACTGTCCACCCCGCCCCAGCGGCACAAATCATTCTCGTAGAAATAGATCACTAAAATATAACGAACAGAATATAACTGCTGGGTTGGGTGGATCTTGTATAACCCTTTTCCTTGCCGGGGGGGGGGGGGGGGCGGGAGGGGAATCATCTGATAGCTGTGACAGGAGCAACAGCCCCTTGCTCCCTGCCCTGAAGGAAATCAAGGTGGCACACACACCTGGCACATCTGGAAACAAGTCACCCCCACGATGCTCTCCTTCCATCCTCTCCTTCCCCACTCAGCCACATGACTTCACTCAGGCGTGGGCAGAAAGTAGATGGCTAGTGTTCTGGGCTTCAACTCCCAGAAGCCCCTGCCAGCGTGGCCAAGGGCCAGGAACGGCGGGAGATGAAATCCAAAACATCAGATCTACTTTCTGCCCACCCCTGGCCTAGCTGAGCCTTCCCCACCATGTGCCCTCCAGATGTGTTGGGCTCAACAGCATGGCCACGGGTGGTTGGAGAAGGGTGAGCTACCTCCCAGTCTGGCCGTGGGATGCGATCGAGGGGATTTCAAACAGGAACCAGCGAGACCGGGCAGTGTCGTCGCATGGTCATGGGTCTATTTATTTATTTATTTGTTACATTTCTACACCGCCCAATAGCCGAAGCTCTCTAGACTTCGATCCAACTCGATATAAGGCAGTTTCATGAACTCCACAGCCAAGGCTGAGGGTCACTCCGAACACAATACAAAAGAAGCGTGCACGTGGAGCGACTTCCTGACTAGCTTTCATGCCATCGGAATACAGAAATGCCTCCAAGACAGGGTCAAGGAGAAAAGGTGCAGACGAACAACTAAAACCCACATTCCCGCCACGTAGCGCTCACTCTCACAAGTAAAATCATCATCAGAGCGGTACGTACTATTTAAGTTTCTGCACTCTTGTCTCCTGCCTGAACCCAAGGCTGCTCCGCTTCCTGCTCTGCCATTTGAGAGCACTCACCGCATTCAACTGGAATTTGGTCACGTCAGACTTTTGCGCTCCAATTAAGAGTGACGCAGAGTTCCTTACAGGTAGGAATCAACAGGGAAACCTGTCCTCCAAACAGGTCAGAGGAAGCCTGATGTATGAATCCAAACTTGAACACAACTTCTCTCAGGCACCCTCCTTAGCTCAGCCCCACACTGAACAGCCCTCCCTCACCACACCCTCCAAATGGAAGGACTCTTCATCTTTCAGAATACAAACTTCTCTGTTGTTTTAAAGATACCACAGCTGGCAGAGACCTTCTGCAGGGCTGAACAATACTGAATTCCCCAACCCAGGTGAGAGCACGGGGCAGCCGTTTACCCGGGGCTTATGTGGAACAAGCAAGGGAGGCCAAACTTCTCAGACCATGAAGCGCTAACATAGTGTACAATCCATCTCTCACTAATTTTTTTTGCAATGGGGGCACATGCAAGAACACCCCTACCACCAACAGACTCTATTCCCTGGGTTAAGGCCCATTGCTCCCACGCTGTTCACCTTGACACCCCAAATGCTCACCTCTCGAGCATCAACTGAAGGCTTTATAGACACACCCATTTGTCTGGAACATCTAGTCCAGCATTCTGTTCACATCGTGGCCAAACCACTGGGAAAACCACAAGCAGGACATGAGTGCAACAGCACCCTCTCGTATATAGGCATACTGCCTCTGATACTGGAGGTAGCACATAGCCATCAGGACTAGTAGCCATTGAGAGCCTTCTCCTCCACAAATGTGTCTAAACCCCCTTCTAAAGCCATCCAAAGTGGTGGCCATCATGACAACCTGTGGTAGCGAATTCCATAGTTTAACCATGTGCTGTGTGAAGTATTTCCTTCTATCCATCCTGAATCTCCTGCCGTTCAGTTACATGGGATGACCTTGGGTTCTAATATTAGGAGGGAGGGAGAAAAATATCTCCCTATTTATTTTCTCCACAACATGCATAATTTTAGACACCTGTATCTTGCCTCCCCTCACTCGCCTTTTTTTCCCTAAGCACATCAGTCCAAGATGTTGTAACCTTTCCTCATAGAGGAATTATTCTCCTTCAATCCCCAGAGACCAAGAAGTTCCCAAGTTCAATCCCCAGGAACTCCAGCTAAAACATCTTTCAGGTATGGGGGCTGGAAACCCCACCCAGTCACCCCAAGAAGTTGGAGAATGGCTGACAGCCTGAGTAGGACATACTGCATTAAATGGATCACCAAACCAACACAAGGCATCTACATATAAGCCCATTTCTACTGTTCCCACAAACTGAAGTGTTACTGTTGGTGTATATAAATGCCTGCGTCCATTCCTCATCCATTCTCCTCTACGAAAGCTCACGCTTTATAACAGTTCTTTGCCAACCAGAACTTACTGTGCTAGTAAAGGCTCCGGTTTATGCAAGTGGATATGAAACAGAACTGTGGAACAGGAGAGCGACTGGCCGTAAAAGGGAGGGCACACGGGAGGTGGGAAACGAATACGTGTCACTGGTTTCTTTATAAACTGTAAATTCCAGGTTTGTTAACTCACCCAGCCTGGGGCCTCCCACCTCAGGAAAACGGTAGTCCAGCCTTCCCCAACTTGGTACCCTCCAGATGGGCTGGACTTCAACTTCCATCACACCCAGCCAGCATGGGAGTTGAAGTCCAACACATCTGGAGAGTACCAAGTTGGGGAAGGCCGGACCACTGCATCAGATGCCCTGTAAAGCGGGGGTCAGCAATAAATTTGGATGAGTGGGAGCAACGAGGAGAAAGCTGGATCTTGTCCACGTCTTTCCTCTCCCCACCAATCGCCTCCCCAGCCATTTTTCGCCAGGTGGACAGCTACGACAAGAAGTCATGTCCATCAGAAAGAGAACAGCCAGTCCCACCACCCACAAGGGCTGACATTCGAAATCCTTCCCCCTGTCAAGAGACAGGAAGGAACCTGAGCCTCCTGGGTGACAGGAAGTGACCACAGCTCCCTAGAGAGGCCTGCTTCAACCTCAGAGAGCCAGTGGGAGAGAAAATGCCAACCTAAAGGCTACACATATTCTGGCGCAAGCCCCACAGCCACTACAGTGTGGATATTTGGCAGGGACCCACAGCCGAAATCCCCGATGAGTCTACCTCACCAGTTGCTAGGGAGCGACAGCAGGAAAGGGCCGTTTGCCGCCAAGCCCTGGACGCAACTGCTTGCCACTGTGAGGAGCAGGATGCCATACTCCAGAGACCCTTTCTGATCCAGCCAGGAGGCTCTTATAAAGCGTCACATAAACTCATGGCACACACGCATCAGTAGCTGTTAACACTGGGAGCTCAGAAATGGAGCCTCCGTATTCAGAAGCAGTATACCTCATTGTCGGATCCTGGGGACATACTATGAGGGGGACGGGTTACCTTCATGCCCCACTGGTGGGCTTCCCTCCCAGAAGCGTCTGGCCAGCCACTGTGGGACGAGGACTAGAAGGCCCTCCCATCTTCCTATATACAATAACCTGCAGTTGCTGCATTTACATTCTACAGTTTCAGCTGCACGTGTAAGACATCCTCCATACGCACCTTAACACTGTATGGTGGGAAGTGGCTCCATGTTTTCCTTTTCCCTCCTCATTTGTCTTTCCTTGCTTGTTGCGTCTTTTTAGACTGTAAGCCTGGGGGCGGGGCTGTGTTGTTTGACTGATGACATGTATGCCTGGCTGGGAGCCGTTCGGGGTGAGGGGCGGCACAGAAATACTTTGATTAAATTAAACGCGTGTCTGTCTAGTTATTGAATCCAAGCACTTTGCAAACACCCCCAAAAGCCAACCTTAGCAAGATGGTCCATTCTGAAGCCAATGCAAAGGAGCACTCAATTAAAAATGTCATGCTGACACACAAAACTGTTTTCCAAACAGTCTGTGCCACTCGCTGTAAGATAAACAGTCATGTGCACACCTGCTCGAGTAGTTATAGAAGCTTCCTTTCAGAATGCACCGCAACCCAGTACAATTGAGACATTCTTTAACACACGGACTGTACACAGGCCCTGGCATTTCTCAGACAGCCACCCATCTGTTGCATTCATTACCCAAACAAGCTTATCATAGAAGACATCTGCAGCAAGCCAAAGCTGTCCATTTGGCATTAGGGATATCTCAAAACACACACACTCACACACACTTCCTCCAATTAAGAAACAATCGACTAGCGTCCTCACACGTCAAGCTTGATGTCCAAGTCTTCCTAATTCTCAAAACCAGATTAACTGTTGAGGCCTGATTTTTGTACAGCAGCCTTCCTTGACCTGGCGCCCTATAGACAGGTTGGACTACAACTCCCACCAGCCCCAGCCAGGATGCTGCCTGGGGATGGTGGGAACCATAGTCCAACACATCTGGAGGGCACCAGGTTGGGAAAGGCTGCTATACAGTTATACAGAGAGAAGGTGCAGCCAATCTACCCCGTAGGACTGATGTTCAGTGACAGAACACCTGCTTTGCACACAAAAAGGCCTCAGGTTCACTCACTCGAGGCATCTCCAGGCAAGGCCGGGAAGAATCCTAGGGTCAGAAGGGGCCTACAAGACCATCGAGTCCAACCCCCTGCTCAGTGAAAGAAGCCTGATTCCCAGACGGTCTCCCATCCAAGTACTAACCAGGGCTGACCCTGCTTAGCTTCCGAGACCAGACGAGATCAACTCCTGTCCGAGCTCCTGGAGAGCCAATGCCTGTCCGTGGGGTGCCACACTGGGCTAGATGCTCTGACTCAATATAAGGCAACTACCGTGTTCTTGCAGGACTGCAGCTGTAGTCCCACATTTAACAGAGATGCAACTGAATAAACTAGTTGTGTCGCATCAAAACCAGAGACAGTGCCCCCACACACACACTTGGAACGCAAGAGCTCAGCAGGTTGCCAGAGCCACAGTGATCAGAGGACCAAAAAGGCTCAAGGGAACAGGAGAACACATGGGAGGCATGATGCAAGACCACAGAGCATAACATCACAGGAGACGGAGGAAAGCGCGGCACAGCAGATGATTACATTTCTGCAAAAAAGGAACGCCAGCAAGTGACTGTCTTCCTTTTTTAAAAATAATTTTTAGGCTGCCATCAAGAGAGGAATTATCTCCAGTCGGGGTACAAGATACAAATCCACGTGAAGAGTGCACCATGAGTGGTTGGGGGTAGCCACAGATCAGTGACAAGGACCGTAACTCAGCTGCAGTTAGTTATCCAGGGGTGCAAATCCAGCCCTCCCACGTTCCCCAGAATGCCACACCCCCTTCTCCTGGTTCAGCCCCCTTACCCCCACCACAGATTGTTCAGTGGCTTCCCAGCTTTGGGGTAGTTTTTTCCCCCATTGTGAAACCCTGAACTGCCTCTCCTAAGGCTTAGATACTGGCAATAAGAGGTTTGGGCTGAAATATGCAAATGCCGGTCAAAGCAGACAGTTCAAGCAAGCTGGATCAAGGATCTGACTAGAATAATGCAGTTTCAGTTGCCAGTTCAAGCATAGCGGAGCTGGGAAAGAAGGTTCTCAGCCCAATTGGAGTAAACAGCACTGGGCTGATGGACGATTGGTTGATTGGGCAGCTTCATATACTCAAAGCAAGAGCTGTTCATAGATACCAGCGCAACCCAGATATCAGGCTAGTAAGCTTTGGATCTGGAATCTGGATCTGGACCTGGAATGTCAGATCAATGAATCAAGGTAAGTTGGAGGTGGTCAAACATGAGATGGCAAGATTGAACATCGACATCTTGGGAATCAGCGAACTAAAATGGGCAGGCATGGGCGAATTTAATTCATATCTACTATTGTGGGCAAGAATCCTGTAGAAGAAATGGAGTAGCACTCATAGTCAACAAAAGGGTGGGAAAAGCAGTACTGGGGTACAATCTCAAAAACGATAGAATGATCTCAGTACGAATCCAAGGCAAACCATTCAACATCACAGTAATTCAAGTCTATGCCCCAACCACTGAGGCCGAAGAAGCTGAGGTTGATCGGTTCTATGAAGACCTACAACACCTTCTAGAACTAACACCAAAAAAAGATGTCCTCTTCATCATAGGGGATTGGAATGCTCAAGTAGGAAGTCCAGAAATCATCGGGATAACAGGCAGGCATGGCCTTGGTGTACAAAATGAAGCAGGACAAAAGCTAATAGAGTTTTGCCAAGAGAACACGCTGATCATAGCAAACACTCTTTTCCAACAGCACAAGAGGCGACTCTACACATGGACATCACCAGATGGTCAATATCGAAATCAGATTGATTATGTCCTTTGCAGCCAAAGATGGGGAAGCTCCATACAGTCAGTAAAAACAAGACCTGGAGCTGACTGTGGCTCAGATCATGAGCTGCTTCTTGCAAAATTTCGGCTGAAATTGAAGAACGTTGGGAAAACCACTAAACCGTTCAGGTATGACCTAAATCATATCCCTTATGAATATACAGTGGAGGTGAGGAATAGATTTCAGGGATTAGACCTGATAGACAGAGTGCCTGAGGAACTATGGACGGAGGTCCGTAACATTGTTCAGGAGGCAGCAACGAAATCCATCCCAAAGAAAAAGAAATGTAAGAAAGCCAAGTGGCGGTCTGATGAGGCTTTACAAGTAGCTGAGGAAAGAAGGGAAGCGAAAAGCAAGGGAGAAAAAGGAAGATATATCCAACTGAATGCAGAGTTCCAGAGAATAGCAAGGAGAGACAAGAAGGCCTTCTTAAATGAACAATGCAAAGAAATCGAGGAAAACAACAGAATGGGAAAGACTAGAGATCTCTTCAAGAAAATCGGAGATCTCAAGGGAATGTTTTGTGCAAAGACGGGCATGATAAAGGACAAAGAAGGCAGGGACCTAACAGAAGCAGATGACATTAAGAAGAGGTGGCAAGGATACACAGAAGAACTATACAGGAAAGATCGTAATGTCCCTGATAGCCATGATAGTGCGGTCACTGAACTTGAGCCGGACATCCTAGAGAGTGAAGTCAAGTGGGCCTTAGGAAGCATTAGTAACAACAAAGCTAGCGGAGATGACAGTATTCCAGCTGAGCTATTTAAAATCCTAAAAGATGATGCTGTTAAAGTGCTGCATTCAATATGCCAACAAATCTGGAACACTCAACAGTGGCCACAAGACTGGAAAAGGTCAGTTTACATTCCAATTCCAAAGGAGGGCAACGCCAAAGAGTGTTCAAACTACCGCACCATTGCGCTCATTTCACATGCCAGCAAGGTGATGCTCAAAATCCTACAAGCTAGGCTTCAGCAGTATGCGAACCGAGAGCTACCGGAAGTACAAGCTGGGTTTCGAAGAGGCAGAGGAACTAGAGATCAAATCGCCAACATTCGCTGCATCATGGAGAAAGCAAGAGAATTCCAGAAAAACGTCTATTTCTGCTTCATTGACTACGCTAAAGCCTTTGATTGTGTGGATCACAACAAACTGTGGCAAATTCTTAAAGTGATGGGAGTACCAGACCACCTTACCTGTCTCCTGAGAAACCTGTACGAGGGTCAAGAAGCAACAGTAAGAACCAGACATGGAACAACCGATTGGTTCCAAATTGGGAAAGGAGTACGACAAGGCTGCATATTGTCGCCCTGCTTATTTAACTTATATGCAGAGTACATCGTGAGAAATGCCGGGTTGGATGAATCACAGGTCGGAATTAAGATTGCCGGGAGAATTATCAACAACCTCTGATATGCAGACGATACCACCCTAATGGCAGAAAGCGAAGAGGCTCTAAAGAGCCTCTTGTTGAGGGTGAAAGAGGAGAGTGCAAAAGCTGGTTTGAAACTCAACATTAAAAAAACTAAGACCATGGCATCTGGCCCCATCACTTCCTGGCATATAGAAGGGGAAGAAATGGAAGCAGTGACAGATTTTACTTTCTTGGGCTCCAAGATCACCGCAGACGGTGACTGTAGCCATGAAATTAAAAGACGCTTGCTCCTGGGGAGGAAAGCTATGGCCAACCTAGACAGCATAGTAAGAAGCAGAGACATCACCTTGCCGACAAAGGTCCGTATAATCAAAGCTATGGTTTTCCCAGTAGTAATGTATGGCTGTGAGAGCTGGACTATAAGGAAGGCTGAGCGCCGAAGAATTGATGCTTTCGAACTGTGGTGCTGGAGAAGACTCTTACGAGTCCCCTGGACTGCCAGGAGGTCCAATCAGTCCATCCTAAAGGAAATCAACCCTGAGTGCTCATTGGAAGGACAGATACTGAAGCTGAAGCTCAAATATTCTGGCCACCTAATGTGAAGAGAAAACTCTCTGGAAAAGACCCTGATGCTGGGAAAGACTGAAGGCAAAAGGAGAAGGGGACGGCAGAGGATGAGATGGCTAGATAGCATCACCGATGCAATGAATATGGACTTGAGCACGCTCCGGGAGAGAGCGCAGGACAGGAAGGCCTGGCGTGCTATGGTCCGTGGGGTCACGAAGAGTCGGACACGACTGAACGACTGAACAACAACAACAAAGCTTTGGATCAGCACAGAAAGTCTCATTCAAGAAGAGCTCGCAACCAACCATGTTTGGGTCCAGAAAGCAACTTTTTGCTGTTTCCCAAGCACAGCATGACATAATCTCTTTCCATACATGTTGACATACTGCCTTAAAGCCGACATCTTGCCTCCAAACCAAGGACACAGAATCACAGAATCGTAGAATAGTAGGGTTGGAAAGGGCCTGTAAGACCATCAAGTCCAACCTCCTGCTCAATGCAGGAATCTAAGTCAAAGCATCCCTGACAGATGGCATCAGCCACGATTTGGCGCTATCCGGAGGTAACAGCTGCACCCTAGATGAAGACGTTAAGGAAACGGTTAAGGTGCCTCTTAACACTTGATCCGAGGGAGGGGCTTGTGACTCAGTGGTAGAGCACATGCTTTGTATGCAGAGAGTCCCCAGTTCAATCCCCAGCATCTCCAGGCAAGGATGAAGAAACTCCTGCCTGAAGTCCTGGAGAACTGCTGCCAGTCAGTGTCGACAATACTGGCCTAGATGGATCAAGGGTTGGACTCTGTGTAAGTCAGGCAGCTCCCAATGTTCCTAAAAAAGTACTGACTCTACACATAACAAACAGCAGCAGGAGCGTTTGCCTTACCTACATGATCCACATTCAGAGGTTCTCAGTTCAGGGCTGTAATTTTGAGGTAACAATGATTCATACAATCTGAGTTATGAATCACACCCCCTGACTGGCTCTCGGATGATTCACAGGCTTCAACTACATCTGACATGCATCACATGTCGTTTTTCCCCCTTACGTTTTCTTTCTATCTAAAACTGCCACCCAGGCTGCAGTCTCCAATGCGAGATGGGGAAGCGGGCGAGGGGGGGGGGGGAAGAGGCACCTTAACCTTTTTGTTAACCTCTCTATCTATGGTTCAACCTTAAACCCATTAGAAAGTAAATTCCATCGAACTTAGTGTGACTTAATCCCAAGTAAGCATGCCTAGGATCATCCATCAATCATATTGGAAAAAAACCCTCTCTCCCTTCAACTCACTTCAGCCTGATTCACCTCCAACTTGCAAAAACAACTCAGAGCTTAGAATAATTAAGGAACTCCACGTTATCCCTGAGTAAACTGTCCATTTAAGCAAAGCCCCAAGAATGTTATGGTAACTACCTCGTACTTAAAAATCTTGATCCAGTTTACAGTACAGGTGAGAGTTGCAATGCGGCTGAAAGCAACACATTGGATGGGATAAAATTACAGAGGGATGCCCTAATTTGGGACTCTTGTTTACCCTTTTATTTGCTTATTTAAATTACAGGTTTTGAGTAGACAGCATTATAAGGGTGTAGAAACACACAGAGGACCCACTTTTATGGAGCAAGTTTATTTTGGTGACATCACGCACGTTTGGTGCTGTTGAAGTCAGAGAATGAGATACAAAGAGCTGATCCAGCCAGGCTGCTCATTTTATCATCATTCCTATTGCTATGGGTTTCCCATCAGATTTCTCCAAGGAGGACCATCAATGTGAGTTGCCCTGAGATAATTCCTGGCCAGAGCCTTGGACTTGTTAATGGCAGGGCCATTTCCATGAGAACTGTTAGACCATTTCCCTCCAGTAAGAAGACTTTGGGGGTGGGGGTAGGGATTTCAGACCTGGAGGGGGGCAGAACACCTCCCCACTCCCACAGCTAATGTGATCTAGAGGTCTGAATGCAAGGAAGAAACAAAAGGACAAAATTGCAGTTGGAGTCAAAGAATGAGACACAGACAGCTGAGTTTGGCTGTCTGTTGGAGGAGCTTTCCCCAACCTGGCAAGAGCCAGATATGCTGGACTGCACCTCCCATAATCCCCAGACAGCATGGCCCATCATGGCTGTGGGTGACGGGACATGCAGTCCGACACATTTGGGGGCTGCAGCTTGGGGTAGGCTGGCTTAAGCTGTACTCCACCTACCATCAACCTGCATTGGAAATAAATAAACGTATCACAAAACATCAACAGGGCTCCAATAACCACCTTCCAAAGGGAACCAAGCCCAGATAAGTGCTGTGCTCTTAGAACCTCTCACCACTCAGAGAAGTGGGCAGCGCATAACACTGTTAATAGCAAGCTTCACAGCACGTGCTGATCATTCTATAGCCAGAGCACCACCACAGACAAGAGGGAGGTCTCTGTGGGCTCAAGTAAAGCCCAAGAGTTGCAGAAGTACAACAAATCCCGAAAACCTAAGAACTACGCATGTGGACGCTCACGTTGGGAAAGATCAGAGAAAGAATGTAAAAACTCAGCCAAGCTGCCAAATCACAACATAAGACACATTTTAACTGGGGAGGGCGGAAACAGAGCATGAAGTGGGTGGGGACAAGGCGAGCAAGGACAGAGGGCAAGGAGGAAGTCAGGACAAGGAAGAAGTCTGGTGATGAGGGTTTTCCAGAAAACCTTGAACCAAACATTTTCCACAAAGTTCTCCACAACATTTTCCCTATGCAAATTAAGATAATTACGGTAAGGTAAGGTAAGGTAAGGTAATTTGCATTGGAAAAGTTTCAGTTTGCACCAGGAAATTTTCTGATGCTCTAGAGCTCAGGTAGGCAACTTTTGGCCCTCCAGATGTTTTGGCCTACAACTCCCATCAGCCCCAGCCATCACAGCCAGTGATGAGGGATCATAGTTGTAGGCCAAAATGTTTCGAGGGCCACAAGATACCCACCCCCACCCTAGATAATGATCTAGTTCCGCTTGTTTATTTTACTTGCATTTAATAAGGTAAAGGTGTCCCCAACAAAGCTAAAAATAAAGTTGCCTGCATTCATTTTGTGTCTCAATACACCACAGGTATTTGTCCTGAAACATTTGAGGAAAATAATTAAAGCACACCTAATGTGATTTATATGTTAGATCATGTAGGATCTTTCACTGGAATGCTGAATCATCAGAAAAACATTAATTACAGCTTTGAAACCACCAAGCTTACCTAATGTTGTATTTGCAATTGGCATCCATTCGTTGCTACTAATGAAATTATGAAATGGAAATTTTTCAGTGGAAAAATAAAACACTGGAAAATTTTCCAGAAAAATGTCCACCCCACATTAGTGGTTTTTGTGTAGCTTTGTAAAAATAAACACTACGGGCGGGAACCAACCTGCCCCAAAATCCAGCCAGTGAGGACTGACTGTGCTCTGACACATAATATTGACTACCAGTTGGAAAAGAGACTTTGGGGGGGGGGGAATAGAACCAAGAATCCCAGGGGAGGGGGCATGGCTGTTTGGAAGTCAGAACAGGACATTCCACACTGGAATATTTTGTGGCAGAATCCAATTCTTATTTTACATTTTTTGCTTTCCTTTTCCCAGCATCAAAAATGGTCAAATTAATTCTTTACCCAGGAATAAAACTCTTTAATGAGTTTCTGCCATGCATTGAAAACTTGGTTGTTCAGGCAGGCATTTGGGGTGGGTTAGGGAAATTTTAGAAAATGTTTTAATGTGTAATTTTATTGTTTTTAAACGGTTTGTATTATTGTACATCGCCCAGAGTGGTTGGGTGACTGGCCAGATGGGCGATTAAGAAATTTAATAAATAAAGGAATAACACCAGCATACATTTGCCAAGATCTTCCACAGTTCAAACACATTTGTTAACAATTAGATGTTACAAAATTCAAGATGCCCCTCTTTAAGCTGTAGCCTCACTTTCTCTCCCTTGAACTCAATTCCCTCTCACTACCCAGCACCAGACATGCAACCTCCCATCATCCCCATCAACAAGGCTACAAATGTATTTCAAATGTGCACACAACCAGGAGATTCTAGGAACTAAGCCAATATCCATTTTCTTTTTAGGAGCGTAGGTATCTGGAACTGTCCCAGCCCAGCAAATCCCATCCATCAAATACCTTGGTTAAGTGGAATCTAGATGGCCAAATAAGTTTAGAAGCAGCTGACAAGTTCCAGACATTTGAGAATACAGCAGTCTACACAGATTGTAAGACACTGAACTGGCTCGTACATGACGCTAACCCATGGTTTATTTAATCCATGGGTTGTTAAATTCTGGGTTGTCGTGAAGTGCACAGCAGCCACCCTAATAAACAATGCTTTGTTAACCACGAACATGGAGCGGGCAAAGGAGGAGAGAAACAAACCCAGGGATTGAGAAAACAAACCATGGTTTGTTTGATCGTCTGCCAGACAAACCATGGGTTAACCGTGAGTGAAATAAACCATGGGTTAGCATTATGTGCAAAACAGAACATCTATGTTCTCTACAATACCTTATGTGGATGGAGTTATACACATAATGCACAGGTTCAGTACCAGATCAATGCCCTTGACAATCCCTCCAAAAATGACAACATTGTTTTAAAATGTTTCCCAGGACTACATTCCAGAGATGCCAGATCAAAGCTCAACCACAACTAAGTAGGGACTGTCCTCTCCTGCTGCAGCACCATACCTTACAGGGAGCACATTAGGTTGTACAGGATCACAATGTTCCAGCCCCAGAGGCAGCAAACTTTTACAGCACAGCAATTACAGATACAACAAGACTCCTTGGCCTGTTTCTCCTAAGCAATTCAATTATCCACTGTCACACAAGTCACCATGCAACACTGGCCACGCTCCATTAAGTTCTAAATGATACCAAGAGCAGTGCGCAAATCATGTAGATTCATAGTACTCCTTAGGCAAGTGTGGTGGCTCAGTGATAGAGCCCCTGATTTGCATGCAGAAGTCCCTGGTTCAATCCTTGGCTGGGTAGGGCAAAGAAAGAATCCTTCCTGAAACCCTGGAGAGCTGCTGCTGCCGCCAGACAGCATAGACAGTATTGGGCTAGATGGACCCGTGGTCTGACTCGGTATAAGTAGGCTTCTGATGTTCATGCATTTCCCTCTTACCCCATACAAGCTACATCTCCTGACAAAATCAACAGGCAACTAGACTAGATTATCTCAAGGAGCAATTTTGACCTTAGTTGGAGCTTGGCAATGCACCATTGTCTTCTAGGCTGTTGCAGATAGCCCCAAGTAAACAAACACCCTATTTTCCAGTCCACAACCCAGCTAAAGAGAATGCTGAAACCCAAGAACCATTTCCTCTTGTTCCTTATTTGCGCTACACAGAAGCACAAGGAAGGAGGAAGGAGTTGTGTAACTCAAAACTACTGAGGGCAAAGCCTATATCAAGATTACACCAAGTGGATTTTAACACATACCAGACAAAAACACGTTCAGCTCCAAAGATAAAACTGCACACTAACTTAGCAGCGAACTCCAAACCATGGGCATGAAACATCTTTGCCCCTTGCATATATACACACCTTGAGAGCAAATAAATGCAGCCTTCCCAAACCTGGGATGATTTGGACTATAACTTCCATCATTCCTGACCACTGGCCATGCTGGCCATAGCCCAAAACATCTGGAGAGCAAATGATTTAATACAAGAAGAGAGGCACGCATGCCATGTCTGAGTCCGAGTGCAACATTAATTTTATTGCTAGAGACCAGCCTTTCCCCAGCCCAGTGCCCTCCAGATAAGTTAGTTAACTCCCAGCACACCCCAGCTAACCACGCTGGCTGGGGATGATGGGAGTTGTAGTCCAACACATCTGGGCGCCTCATTGGGGAAGGCTGATACAGAGCCATCAGTGTGTATGTTGTTTTCCAGAGCGGCAAGAGGCCAAGTCCCTGCCCCAAGGAGCAAACAATCTGAATTTCAACACAGGAGAAACAGGAGAAGACAGGGAGGCTGCGGTGAAAACGAAAGAAACATGCGTGATTGTTTCAGTTACACACGCTTAGGCTTAGTTACAGGCTCAGTTACAGCAGGGCATGGGAGGGAGGGGGCTGTGCTATGGACTTCATGGAAAAGGCAGGTTTTGAGGACAGATATGAAGAGAGCTGGCTTCACATGCGTGTTCTGGGAGGCAGCTCCAAGAAATACACAGCAGTAAGGGAGAAAAGGCAGAGCCTTCTGGGGGTGGGGCAGGGAGGCCTTTGAACAGTGAAGGGTGGTGCAGCTGGAGACCACAGGCAGGAATTCATCAGCTTAAGGGCAGAGAGAGATAAGGGGACTAGGCCATGGGGCTTTGAAGGCAAGGAAAAGCAGCTTATGCTGGATCCAAAAGCAGATAAGAGACCACTGTGGGGATTTAAGGAGGGACATCACGTGATCACGAGTTTCATCATTTTAGCCATTAACCACAAGACAGAATACAACACAAAGCATTGGCTACGGACCAGCTCATCAATTTCAAATCAGAAAATGTTAGATCTCTACAGCAAAATTTATAACAAGGCAGTGAACAAATTCAGCACAAGGTTTTGCTAGTGCCAGGAGAATAAAGCCATTTCACAAGGTACCTCAATGTTACTGTTGGCGAGTCAACCTGTTTGTTTTTTTAAAGGTAGCCCAGTGTTCAGAGCTCCTCAAACTATTTTTTCATCACACAGAGTGACGGTGGGAAACTAAACAGAGAACAAGGAAGACTTGGTCACCACCACAGTAACAAAAGCAAGACCTTTCAGAACCTCCCCTCCATTACCAGAGATGCCATCAGCTGGAACCCAGATACTGTGTAGATTAGCCTCCCTTTCAGAAATTTTGGATTACAACTCCCAGTGTTCCTGACCCTTGGCCATGCTGGCTGGGGGGTGATGGGAGTTGCAGTCCAAAACATGTGGAGGGCAAGGCTGGGGTCGATTCTCTCCAAAAGCAGAACTTATTTAATTATTTATTACATTTATATCCCACCTTTTTTCCTCTTTGAGGAACCCAAGGTGGCGTACATAATCCTCCTCTGCTCCATTTTATCCTCACAACAACAACCCTGTGAGGTAGGTTGGGCTGAAAGTCTGTGACTGGCCCAAAGTCACCCAGTGAGCTTCCATGGCCGAGTGGGGACTAGAACCCAGATCTCCTGGCTCCCAGTCCAACACTCTAGCCACTACACCACACTGGCTCTTACCTAACATAGATACACTTCTAACTCCTATTTGTACTTAAAACATATTCAGCCTAGGACAATGCAATATGAATGGATGTTTCCAATCCTTCTGTACTCGGAAAGGAATAACCTTTGTGTGAGACAGACATTTCTCTGAGCTGACCAATCACCTTTAAGGCCTGACTCGCTGATCGCACTCCTTTTAGAGCACCCACTGCCGGTTGCCACTGCATACTGATCTACTAAAACGTAAAAGTAAACGCGTATTCTCAATCTGCTGCTGAAACGGAAGTGGGGAGGGGTATTTCCTTTAGACGTATTTGCTACAGCTGCAAAAAAGCAATGCAGAAATGTGAATACAATTTCCATCTGGTGACACACCACACAGAATTCTAAGCACGTTTACTCAGAAGTACTCAAAGAGCTTCAGCTATTGGGCGGTATAGAAATGAAATGAAATGAAATAAATAAATAAGTTCCACCGGGCTCAGTAGGACTTACTCCCAAGTAAATGTGCATAAGATTCCAGCCACAGTCTAGCAGTTCCACACACCGCCAAACTGAGGTTTTATGGTACACTTCTTAACCAAGAACCTTTGCACACGCACAGCAAACCTTTTGGATGCTTTAAAGCATTTAGATACCACAAAGGCAGCAGTTAGCAACACATGGCAAACCTGCAACTTAAGGTGCATTCTTACTCGCAACAAACTTTATTTCAGCACTCCAGGGTCCCAATACCTGACACCCGTACTATACCCACTGTCCAGCAAGAAAATGGACTCTGCAGACTGGCCGTTGCTGTTGGGGTGTCTGCAATGACACTGCTGGTACCAGGACAAAACTTCCCCCTACATTAAGTGAAGAGAAGCATTTCCTATACCTCCAAAGGAGCCATTACCCCAAGGGCACCACAACAAAGCTCTGGCCACCCCCAACACAGAGACCAGGAGGGTGGGGCTAGGCCAGCGACCTCGGCTTCCACATCATTCTTCCCCTTCCAGCTCTGCCTCACCCCAGCCAGCACAAGCTCTCTGTCTGCAGTCCACAGGGCAAGGGCTCCATCTCCCCTTCCTTCCCAAGCTCTCTTAAATCGCTCTCTCCAACCAGGCAGTGCCCCCCAGCCAGCCTCCTTGCACCTCCCCCCAACCTCCCTCACAGCCCCCTTTCAAAGTAACATCTACACCCCATTCTCCATACAGACCCCCTTTTGCCAGCCCCACAGATCTAACACTTCCTCCTTCCACCCAAGTGTAGCCCAAAAATGCAAGCCTTCCCCCACCCACACACTTCTCTTGGTCTCCCTCCAAGTAAGCCCCTGCCCCCAACACCCCCCTCATGCTATTGACAATCTCCTCACCCCAGCCCACCCGAAAACCCAGCCCAACAAACTCAGTTCCCGAGGCTCCCTCCCAAAGCAACTGCTAACCCGCCCTCAGAGTGCCACACACTTCCTCCTGACCCACCACCCCAAAATTGGGGGTCTCTCATAAGGCAGAAGTAGCTTCCATCCCCACCTCTGCTTTGCCCAGCATTGTTTATTGTTTTATTTATCACGTGCACATCTTCCCTTTCCTCCAAGGAGCACAAAGCAGGCATACACAGCTGCCTCCCCCATTACCCTCACAACAACCCTGAGAGGTAGGTCAGGCTGAGAGACAGCGACTGGTCCCAAGACTTCCTAGCTGGCAGCGACTTGAGCCCGAACCTCCCCAGCCCCGATTAGCTCAACACTGACCACCACGCCACATGTCTCACCTCCACCCACACCAAAAAGGGACTCCTGCTCTTCAGTTAAACCCCTCCTACTCACCCCCCCCACACACACACACACAGAGACTACCCAGCCCTATGAACTCCGCGGCCCTCCCGCCATGGCTTCCCCTCAAAGCAACAGCTGGATCCACGCACACAGCGCCACTTTTCCATCCCTACAGATTCTACACTTTCTCCCCACCACCCAACCCTGGATCTCTGAATAACAACAACAACAACAACAACAACAACAACAACAACAACAACCACCCTCTGCACAGAAGACCTCACCTCCCCACCACAGGGCTCCCCCCTCCCCCTCCCCAGTCCTATCCCCCTCCCCCATCTCAGGGGTCCCCTCCCCGTCCCCCATCTCAGGGGTCCCTTCCCCCGTCCCCCATCTCAGGGGTCCCGTCCCCCGTCCCCCGTCCCCCATCTCAGGGGTCCCCTCCCCGTCCCCCATCTCAGGGGTCCCATCCCCCGTCCCCCGTCCCCCATCTCAGGGGTCCCGTCCCCCGTCCCCCGTCCCCCATCTCAGGGGTCCCATCCCCCGTCCTCCGTCCCCCATCTCAGGGGTCCCTTCCCCCGTCCCCCGTCCCCCATCTCAGGGGTCCCGTCCCCCGTCCTCCGTCCCCCATCTCAGGGGTCCCGTCCCCCGTCCCCCGTCCCCCATCTCAGGGGTCCCATCCCCCGTCCTCCGTCCCCCATCTCAGGGGTCCCTTCCCCCGTCCCCCGTCCCCCATCTCAGGGGTCCCGTCCCCCGTCCCCCGTCCCCCATCTCAGGGGTCCCTTCCCCCGTCCCCCGTCCCCCATCTCAGGGGTCCCGTCCCCCGTCCTCCGTCCCCCATCTCAGGGGTCCCTTCCCCCGTCCCCCGTCCCCCGTCCCCCGTCCCCCATCTCAGGGGTCCCGTCCCCCGTCCCCCGTCCCCCATCTCAGGGGTCCCATCCCCCGTCCCCCGTCCCCCATCTCAGGGGTCCCGTCCCCCGTCCCCTGTCCCCCATCTCAGGGGCCCCGTCCCCCGTCCCCCGTCCCCCATCTCAGGGGTCCCGTCCCCCATCTCAGGGGTCCCGTCCCCGGCCCCCAGCACAGGTGGGCCCACCTCTCCATCTCCCCCCGGGACCTCCGCACTCCCCCAATCAAGCCCCTCCGCTGGCATGCCCGCCCCGCCGCGCCCCTCCCGTCCAGCCCCCAGCGCACTCACTCTCCCGCGCGGCCCTTCCCCCCACAGATGCCCCAGCCCCACGTTAACCAGCAAGGCCGACCGCTGCTCCCGCGCGCCCCTCTCGCGGCTGCCCTTACTGCTCGCGGCCGAGCGCGGTCCCCGCCGCGGCCTCCGCCCCGCTGCCGCCGCCGCCGCCTCCGCCGAAGGCCGGGCGCCGACTGACTGGGCCAGCAGGGCGCGTGGGCGGGGCCCGGGCCAGGCCCCGCCCCTCGGCCGCCGGGCCGCCCTCCAGGCCGCCCCGCAGCGCCGGCGGCGGCGCTCGCGGCCATGGCAACGGCGAGGAGGGCGGCCGGGACCGCCGCCGCTCCGCTCTATGGCTGGGCTCGTCCGAGAGGGCGGCGCGGCCAGAGCGGCTCGCCGGAGCGCCACAGAGAGGGCGGCGGCGCGGCCGGAGCGGCCCGGGAAGCGCTGAGGGCGCCGGCCCGGCCCGGCCTCGCGCGTCCGGGCGGAAAACGGCGGCCCGCGGGCGGCTCCGCGCATCGGCGCGCCGCCACCCGTACGCGTCGCCAGCGGGAACGGGAGCGGCCGCGAGTGAGATAACAATTCGATCGATAGTATTAATGATTATTGATGATAATAATAAAGCATCGCCAACAGAAATAACAGCGATTGAAATAACGATAAACTAATAATTTAATCAATAATATTAATGATTATTGATAATAATAAAACATCACCAAAGAAAATGACGATCCCAATCATCGGTTTCGCCCCCCGCCCCCGTAAGCATCACCAATAGAAATAATAACGATTAAAATAATGATAAACAATACGAAAATAATAATTTAATCAATAATATTAATGATTATTGATAATAATAAAACATCACCAAAGAAAATGACGATCCCAATCATCGGTTTCGCCCCCCGCCCCCATAAACATCACCAATAGAAATAATAACGATTAAAATAATGATAAACAATACGAAAATAATAATTTAATCAATAATATTAATGATTATTGATAATAATAAAACATCACCAAAGAAAATGACGATCCCAATCATCGGTTTCGCCCCCCGCCCCCGTAAGCATCACCAATAGAAATAATAACGATTAAAATAACGATAAACAATACGAAAATAACAATTCAATCGATAATATTAATGATTATTGATAATAATAAAACATCACCAATGAAAATAACGATCCCAATCATCAGTTTCGCCCCCCACCCCCATAAACATCACCAATAGAAATAATGATTAAAATAATGATAAACAATACGAAAATAATAATTTAATCAATAATATTAATGATTATTGATAATAATAAAACATCACCAAAGAAAATAACGATTCCAATCATCAGTTTCACCCTCTCCCCCTCTAAACGTCACCAATAAAACTTCACAGAAGGCTGTAGGTTGTTGTTTGTTTCTGAATTCATTATTTTCTTCCTCTTTTAATAATGATGACTTTTTTTAGCAGGAGGTGGGTTAAGTTACTGATGGCTAAACAACCCTATAGCTGGGGGTGGGGGAGAGAAAACAACTCTGGGGTGAGGGGGAATTAAAGGGGGGGGAAGAATACCTCAAAGAGTGTTGGGTGGGTAATTCAATTCTGGTTTGCAAACTGTTTTTATTTGTGGGGAGGAGGGTAAGGCGATACAACATGAGCAAGGAGGGCAAAGGAAAAGACAGTGAGAAAAGGGGGAAGAAGGTGGGCTGTGGGCTGGAATGCACAAGCACATTTATGGCCATCCTAAAGGAAGGGCAGGTCAGAAGCTAACACATCTCAAATGCTCAAGTTTGGACACCTGACCAAAAGGTTTTGTGACCTACTGAAAGCTGTTTATCCCTCCGGCCTTCCCCAGCCTGGTGCCCTCTAGATGTTTTGGACTTCAGCTCCCATCAGCCCCAGCCAGCATGTCCAATGGTCAGGAATGCTGGGGGAGGTGGGAGTCCAAAACATCTGGGAAGGCTTTCAGGGATGAACCCGTATTGGCCACTGAAATAGATGGAAACCAGCTTTCAATATCTCCAATGATGCTCATCAGTGCGGCAACATGCGACCGACATTTTCCCAGCACACCTCTGGGCAGCACACTGACACACAAGAAGCATCATCATCTATTTATTTGATTTGTACTCTGCTATTCTACCAAGAAAAATGGCACTCAAGGTGGCTTAAAAACATCCTCTTCTTGGCACCACAGGAAGAAGAATCCTGCATGGACCATCCCCACCCCCTCAGATGGTTGTAACCCTGGACTGGATTTCTACATAGGCCTGGTTTGCACATAATGGCAACACAGAGTATGGGTTGAGCATGAGAACGGGCACGCTGCCTCCCGCATGCCTGCCTCTTCCACTTTTAATCAGCAGCCCACACACTGCTCCTCCATAGGTTGCTGACCATGTCATCCGAACCCTGACTGCTGGGTTGTTTAGGGGTTAAACAACCAAGCAGTTAACCATGGTTTTTTGTTGGGTTAACCACTGGGTTGCTTAGCCCCTAAACAACCCAGTGGTCCAGGTTCAGATAACTTGCTCAGCAAGCTACAAAGGAGCCATTCATGAGTTGCTGATTAAAAGCAGAAGTGAGAAGCATCTCTCCAGCTCATGCCCGACAGTTGGGTTGTGAACTCTGGGTTGTTCAGGGTTAACAACCCATAGTTAAACCATAGTGCAGGGTTCACATGTAACAACCCACGATTCAATGACAACTCATACTCAATCTGTATTCTGGGTTGTCGTTACACGTGAACCAGGCCACAGAGTGCTTCCAGCACTGCACCCAAGCTGAGGTAATCAGCAAAAAAAACTGTTTACCGCATAATCTCAGCCAGTACTGATATCGTAATTAAAGAGGCTAACAATGGAGACACTGTTGTGGTTATGAACAAGTTGCGCTATGTTCTCTCTAACACCACATTTTACAGGCCCCTATGTTCGGATCCCACTGGCAGACGAATTGGTTTAAAATTGCCAGTCTGAGGCTAACATTTCATGGATCTGAGGAAGTGGAGAGTGCCCACGAAAGCTTATCTCAGGATAAATCTGTAACTTGTTAAATCTGTAATTTTGAACTGCTGTTATTGATGTGTTTTTGTTCTTATCCTATTGTACCATTATGGGATTCTTTGTTTGTTTTAGTTTTGTATTGCTACAGTCTGTGACAATAAAAATGTATTCACTATTAATAATGTGGCTGTCCACATCGGTACTTTCTGCACTGAATTGCCTTCTGACCTCACTGTTCTCCCCACTGTCCTGTCACCATATATACAACATAAAAGCCTGAAATTCTCCTTCGCACTCCATGCATATGAGATTGTTGTTGTTGTTGTTGTTGTCAGTCGTGTCCGACTCTTCGTGACCCCATGGACCATAGCACGCCAGGCCTTCCTGTCCTGCGCTCTCTCCCGGAGTGTGCTCAAGTCCATATTCATTGCATCAGTGATGCTATCTAGCCATCTCATCCTCTGCCGTCCCCTTCTCCTTTTGCCTTCAGTCTTTCCCAGCATCAGGGTCTTTTCCAGAGAGTTTTCTCTTCACATTAGGTGGCCAAAATATTCGAGCTTCAGCTTCAGTATCTGTCCTTCCAGTGAGCACTCAGGGTTGATTTCCTTTAGGACTGACTGATTTGAACTCCTTGCAGTCCAGGGGACTCGTAAGAGTCTTCTCCAGCACCACAGTTCGAAAGCATCAATTCTTCGGCACTCAGCCTTCCTTAGAGTCCAGCTCTCACAGCCATACGTTACTACTGGGAAAACCATAGCTTTGATTAGACGGACCTTTGTCGGCAAGGTGATGTCTCTGCTTCTTACTCTGCTGTCTAGGTTGGCCATAGCTTTCCTCCCAAGGAGCAAGCGTCTTTTAATTTCATGGCTACAGTCACCATCTGCGGTGATCTTGGAGCCCAAGAAAGTAAAATCTGTCACTGCTTCCATTTCTTCCCCTTCTATATGCCAGGAAGTGATAGGGCCAGATGCCATGATCTTAGTTTTTTTAATGTTGAGTTTCAAACCAGCTTTTGCACTCTCCTCTTTCACCCTCAACAAGAGGCTCTTTAGAGCCTCTTCGCTTTCTGCCATTAGGGTGGTATCGTCTGCATATCGGAGGTTGTTGATAATTCTCCCAGCAATCTTAATTCCGACCTCTGATTCATCCAACCTGGCGTTTCTCATGATGTACTCTGCATATAAGTTAAATAAGCAGGGTGACAATATGCAGCCTTGTCATACTCCTTTCCCAGTTTTGAACCACTCAGTTGTTCCATGTCCGGTTCTTACTGTTGCTTCTTGACCCTCGTACAGGTTTCTCAGGAGACAGATAAGGTGGTCTGGTACTCCCATCACTTTAAGAATTTGCCACATTTTGTTGTGATCCACACAAAGGCTTTAGCATAGTCAATGAAGCAGAAATAGAAGTTTTTCTGGAATTCTCTTGCTTTCTCCATGAGCCAGCGAACGTTGGCGATTTGATCTCTAGTTCCTCTGCCTCTTCGAAACCCCGCTTGTACTTCCGGTAGCTCTCGGTTCGCATACTGCTGAAGCCTAGCTTGTAGGATTTTGAGCATCACCTTGCTGGCATGTGAAATGAGCGCAATTGTGCGGTAATTTGAGCACTCTTTGGCGTTGCCCTTCTTTGGAATTGGAATGTAAACTGACCTTTTCCTGTCTTGCGGCCATTGTTGAGTGTTCCAAATTTGTTGGCATATTGAATGCAGCACTTTAACAGCATCATCTTTTAGGATTTTAAATAGCTCCGCTGGAATACTGTCATCTCTGCTAGCTTTGTTGTTAGTAATGCTTCCTAAGGCCCACTTGACTTCACTCTCGAGGATGTCCTGTGGGATATAAAAGTCCCCAAAAGTTTATGCTCGAATAAACGTGTCTGAAGGTACCCCGGGATCCTTTGTCTTTTCAGCTCTTAATACACAAAGGTCCCTTTGTGTGGTGTGGTTTGAAGTGTGTGCTTGTTGTAACTGGCCCATGAAAGCCAACTTCATGGGCAAAAAAACCCCAACCAGGTCCCTATACAGAGTTCAAAATGCATCATTCATCTTCGAGAACATTCAGCAGAGTTAGGTTAGAATCAGGCTTCACGGGTTTATTTGACATAGCGTGATGTTCGTGAAGAACCTGAATCCAATCATCTCTGGAGCCACTTTGCGGGACCTCCGCATACTTCTACTTATTTGTGATATTTCTCAGTTGCTTTATAAAATATAATTCTCTAAGCGACATACAAAACAAAGCCAAATTAAAACCACTAAGATATAACAATTAGCAGTACTATCCAGCATAAAAGGAGAAAACAAATACCAGCACCAGCAAAAACCCAATCATGTAAAAGAGCTAAAACTCACAATAAAGCTAAAAACCATCATCAACAGACGATAATTATACGTTACTACATGCTGATTTCCCCACGCTTTCTCCAGCATTTGCACGAGATCTCTTTATTGATTCTAGGAAATCTGAAGGGATATAAATGCCATTTACATATTTATTTAATGTTATTTATTATTCAAATGTATATACAGCTTTCCACAAAGGTACCAAAGCAGTGAACATAAGGCACCTTGAGCGGGCTTCTGCCCTCAATGGCACCCAAGAAATATTTTAAATAAATATAAAACAGATTAAACAATAAATGTAACAATCAGAACAACATAATTCCAATTAATCAGCAATAAAATTATGCACTAGTGTGCTACAAACGACAGCTGGCTGGGTTACATTTCAGGGAAAGCCTGTGTAACAAAATGATTGTAGGCATCTGAATCTCAGAACTATGGGGACATGTTTCATATCAGTTGGTAAAGTGTTCCAAAGTGTGGATGCTGCAACTCTAAATGCTCTGCTGTGGTACCCTCAGATGATAGCAGAGATCGGGCAGAGACATAAGGGGTGAGGTGCTCCCTAAGGTAACCCGTTATCTTAACCTGAGAGCCAATGTGCTGTAGAGGTGGGAGATCTGGGTTCTAGTCCCCACTCAGCCATGAAGCTCACTGGGTGACTTTGGATCAGTCACTGACTCTCAGCCTCACCTACCCCACAGGGTTGTTGTGAGGATAAAATGGGAGGAGGAGGACACATAAGCTGCCTTGGGTTCCTTGCAAGAGGGGGAAAAGGCAGGGTATAAATGTAGTAAGTATTCGTATATTTTCATGTATGCTGCCTGAGGAGAATCTGTAGGGCAGGAGAAGAAGGTAGATGTGGATCGATTGGTAGACCTCTGGGTGATTTGCAGGTGATCAGCCAGGGCTTCTGACTCCCAACTGCCTAGCAAAGAAGTGTTGTGAACTGCCCAGAGAGTTTCAGCTGCAGAGCGGTACAGAAGTGAAATTATATTTCTAATAATTACTAATAATTATTACCAATAATACTAATACTAATTAGCAATAGCAACAACGTGATTTTTCCCTACCTAAATTTGGCTGCTGAAATGGAGAGAGCTTGGGATAACCAGGAAGGGGGGGGGTGCGAGAGAGCACGCGTGCAAGCAAGAAAGGCTGGGATGGCCCAAGACATTTTGCCGCCTGAGGCAAAAGTCAAGATGCCGCCCCCTTCCATTCCACGTAAATAAGCTGACTAGACTGGTGGCTGCATCCTTCTTCAGCACTGGCAATGGTTCACCACACCTGAAGGCGGCAGGCTAGATTAGGGGGCGCAAGGCAGGCAGTGTGACCCACAGCTCTCTCCTCCAACTCCCTGCTGCCACCTCCCAGCATCCGCCGTCTGAGGCGACTGCTTCGCTCTGCCCAACGGTAGGGCCAGTCCTGGTGGAAGGATTGCGAGCTCAGCTCAGTTCTGGTCCTGAAAACACCTGAAGAGGCCGAGAACGCGCTGAGTATGTCTTTTGCGCCTGGCTCTGGTTGGTGGAACTTGGGGTTCTAGCACATCTGTATCAGGGGTGCATAATCTGTGACCCCCCAGGGGGCCCTGATCCCACGACCACCGGCAAACTCACCTTTGGATTCCCTCCCCGAGACCCTCATATAGATCACCCTTTTCCCATCGCAGCTAGCAACAGGGGGTGACCTGTGTCAGGATCACTGCGGGAGAGAAGGCTCTCTTGGCCAGGGGTGGGCAAAGTTGTGCCCACAAGCACCAATGCCCCCACCAGACACCTTTTTTGGCGCCCTCCAAGGCGTCCTAGCTCCTCCCACTTTTAAAAAAATCAACACTTTTTCTTAGCGGCAGCTGCGATTGCTGCGAAATAGGTTTGTTGGTGCTGCAAAGTGTGGGCTCAAAGGAGACGTTGAGTGTGTTGGGGATCGGACTCCAGTCTTGCAGGCAAGTTATTTACCCTTTGGGACTAGCCCTGCCTCCCAAGGCAGCCATTTTGTGGTGGTGCCCAGGGCAGTTGCTCAAATTGCTTAAAAGTTGCCTATTGCTGCTCTCCATCCTCTAGAGATCCTCATACAGATCGCTGGTGGATGTGTGCACGCGCACATGCGTGTCTGTGCATATGCAGACACACACACCCCACCTCAGTGCACAGTATCAGGATCATATCACTCCAATACCGAAAGACCTGCACTGGATGCCAATTGCTTTCCAGGCTCAATGCTGCTGGTTTTAATCTTTGAAGCTCTGAGCGGTGCCCAAGGAACCGCATGTCTCACCACAAAAACTGCTTGGCTATTAACATCTGCGGGAGACGCCCTTTCGTGGACATCCTTGCTTACAGAGGCCAGGTAGGCAGGCAGGCAGGCAAGGGTGAAATGCCCTCCAACTTGAACGACAACTGGTCCCCCCTCCCTCTCTGTTCAGGAAGGGGGTTAAGATACACCTTTTCAAATCGTTGCAGTTTTTAAGGTAGTTTGCAACTCGCTGTTCTGTATGCATGCGTTGGTTCTTCTTGCCTTCGGAATTCTTGTAAACCGCCTTGGTTGGTTACAGAAAGGCGATCGAGAAATGCAGCCAGCCCGTCACTCAGGGAATTCTATTCCCCAGTCTTCATGCAAGGATGGCAGTGAAGAGATTTCACATTTTTAGGGAGGAACCAACGGTCAGCATGACGGCAGGGTCATGAGACTCTTTACCTGGTTTGCAGATGACTCGGAGCGGTCAGATTTTGATTGGGGCTGGAGAGGGGGCTTTCACCATTTCCCCCAGTCGAAAGAACATTCCACTGCTGCTACAATAGCAATACCCATCTTTTTCTCCAACGGGACAAACAGAAGCGTCTGAAGATGGGGGGGATTTCAACTGGACTGTGGTCTCATTGGGCAGATCGCAGAATCGGGCCATTCCACTGCTGTAGACCACCCTCCATGAAGGTTCCTCATCCCTCAACTGTCCTCAACAGCAGGGCTTAATAGAGGGAGATGGGCGGGGGGGGGGCATTCTGGCTGAAATACTCCCCCCCCTTCCTCCCCAACCCTTTTTCCTTGCGTGATGTGTCTTTTTAGATTGGAAGCCCGCAGGCAGGGGCAGTCTCTGTTTTACTGATGATATATATGCAAGTTGTGCCAGGAGGCTTTTTGGTTAAGGAGCAGGGTGATGCTTTGAATAAAATAAATAAAACCGGGGGTTAAATGGTACGGGAGGAAACACTGCCCCACAGCTCCAATCAAAAAGAGCTGCAGCGGGGCTCACGATGAAAAACAAAGCTAGGGTCTCGTGCAACACGCGTCGGTTTTAGTCTCCACCAGTCCCTTCCTTGTGAACGTCCTCAGGTGTATATGCCACAACATGTGGTGATGGCCGCCAGCCTGGATGGCTTTAAACAGGGATTGGATCAATGCCTGGGGGAGAAGGCTATCAATGGCTACTAGTCCTCATAGAGGTTAAGTCTATCATTGGCTACTAGTCCTGATGGCCATGTGCTACCTCCAGTATCAGGGGCAGTGAGCCTCTGTACACCAGTTGCTGGGGAACATGGGTGCGAGGGTGCTGTTGCACTCATGTCCCGCTTGTGGGTTTCCCGTGGGCAGCTGGCCAACCTCTGTGTGAACAGAATGCTGGACTAGATGGACCCTGGGTGTGATCCAGCAGGGCTCTTCAGATGTTCTATATAGGAAGTTGTCTTATTTCAAGTCAGAACACTGGTCCATCTAACCCAGTGCTGTCTACATCAGGGGTGGGGAACCTGTGTGGCTGGACTCTGATTCCCATCACCCCTGATCACTGGCCATGCTGCCTGAGGCTGATGGGAGTTGGAGTCCAACATATAGAGGGCCAGAGGCTCTCTGTGCCTGGTCTATGCCTCCAAGTGACCACAAAAGCAGAGAGTCGGGAAAGGAACCTTTTTGTTATCTCTCTGCACATGGGAGCTGTAACAAAGTGCTGCAGCGTGGATCGCTGGCGTGCAGGATTCCAGCCATGCTGTTCTATTTCTTCTGCACCCAATTTTCCATCATCCCCTCCCAGTAACTGAGTACTGATGCTGGATGAGTACACCATCATCAACGGGCTGTTTGGGGGTATCTCCCCCCACCCACTTAGGGTTTTTTCCCCAGATAGTTTTTGTACTTCTTCAAAACCCTGGATTCCCCACAACCTTGTCGAAACCTTGTCTATGGCTGGGGCCGTTTTGGCCACATGATGCCCGGCACTCAGGAGAATCGAGATCGCCCTTAGCACAGAGCAGGGGTGGGCAGTCTCAGACCCTCTCCACACAGGCTGCGCGAACCCAGGGGAGCCTCATCCGCTTAGCAGGACTGGGACAAAGGCCCCCATCAAAGTCATTGTGGAGGGGAGGAAGCCTTACCCCTCCCTCGGTGCCCCCAAAGCACCTGGGATCTGGGAGGGGGGGGAGTTTTAACTTTCTCCTTCCCCAGCGATCCCCTCCCTTTGCGTTTGGCTTCCATGCATCTGCTACATTTGGCAAAGCAATTCGACCCGGGAGAGTCGGGATTTTGGATCATAACCAAATTAGGAAGAAGGCTACAGTAGCTCCTTTGGTTTCTCATTTTCTGGATCAACTCATTTCCTGGATCAACAACATTAATTTAAAAACAGAGAAATCGGATCAGCCTATTAACAAACGATACGTGTACCCTACAGGACCCAGCACAGGGCGACTTATGCTAGCTCAGTCCCCCCACCTCCCGACCTCTGTCCCTTGGATAACCAGGGAAATAAGAGTCCATGTAGAAATGGTCCTAGTTTTCCCTTCTCCTGAAAATCCAACTGCTGTCTCTCTTCTCTGCGATCCGCAACTTGCAGGAGTCCTGGCTGACACTGAACAGGAAACACCACTCATTGGCATTTTCCATTATGTTCCTTCTCCAGACGTCATCTGACTGCCTTCCAGGAGTTCCCTGTTCCCCAGGTCCAGTTCCACCTGAATCCCAACGGGCTATAAAAGGCAAGAGTAGAATGCTATTATTGCAGGCAGAGCTCCAAAGCGTACTAACAAAAGGCCACAAACAAGTCTCCAGCGGTGGAAATGACAGAGTGCACACTATCAGCAGAAAGGTTGGGTGGCGGTATGGGACGGCAGAGGCCTTTTATGCCACTCTAAGCATTTAGGAGAAAAAATTCCTCCTCCAGGAGTTTGGGAGATGTGTACTTGCTCTCTAGGTATGTAGAGAATCTTACAACGCTGAAAGAGCAAAGCTTCTTTGGTCTCTGCACTCGTAGAGAATCATTGAAAACAAAACGTTTAGAGAAGTTTCAAAATATTACCACTACTGCAACTCATTAGATTTCTTAGGGTGCAACCATCCTACGTATGTCTAGGCAGAATCCTACGCATGTCTAGGCAGAAAACAGTCCTACCATCCTACGCATGTCGAGGCAGAAAACAGTCCTACCATCCTACGCATGTCGAGGCAGAAAACAGTCCTACCATCCTACGCATGTCGAGGCAGAAAACAGTCCTACCATCCTACGCATGTCTAGGCAGAAAACAGTCCTACCATCCTACGCATGTCGAGGCAGAAAACAGTCCTACCATCCTACGCATGTCTAGGCAGAAAACAGTCCTACAATCCTACGCATGTCTAGGCAGAAAACAGTCCTACAATCCTATGCATGTCTAGGCAGAAAACAGTCCTACCATCCTATGCATGTCTAGGCAGAAAACAGTCCTACAACTCCTAGCATGCCCCAGCCAGCACAGGATTGCACCCATGCATTGGGCTGCACCCTTAGACACCTTTCTTAAAAGGTGACATGCAACAAAACCAAAGCATGCAAATTTTAAAACAGCTAAAACAATTAGCCACTAAAACACCACAGGGGTGTTGAGCCTCAGGCTGTGGCCAAATCTGGCCATCTGAGGTTCCCCAGATGGACCCCCCACTGGCCACACCCCCTTCACCCCAGGCACTGATCGTATGGTGGGTTCCCAGGTCTTGTGCAGGTTAAAATGCTTCTCTAAGGGCTTCGTGACTGGCAGTAAGCGCTTTAAGCTAAAATCGGCTTGTGGTCTGGGCCCACCCATCCCTGGAATATGGCCAAGAGCTTTTCCAGAACTGAATCCGGCCCCTGGCTGAAAGAGGTTCAACACCCCTGCCATAAAACAATTAAAACGTCAGTGACAACCATATACAATTCAACTGATGCATCACAGAGCCCATCAGATACCGCCCAATGCCTGCGAACACAGGAAAATCGTACCCTGGCTCCAAAAAGATGACAAGCTTTCAAGAATGTCCTCCAGGGAAGCTGAGGTGGTGCCTCAGTTTGGAAGGAGTTCTGAAAGTGCTGGGGTTCAAAGCCTGCACAGGATCACTGCTACAGTCTAGCGGAGGAAGCCCTCCTTACTTCTAAGAGGGAACAGGCTTGGAGTTGCTCGGTGGGCAGGGACGTGTACTCTGTGCATGCTCAGGAGTACCGTTATGCAGCAAAGCCAAATGCCCATTATGTCAGGCAGGCAGGGTGGAAAGGATGTGTGTGTGTGTGTGTGTGTGTGTGTCTGTGTGTGTGTGTGTGTGTGTGTGTGTGTGAACTGCATCCTATATTTATTTATTGTATTTATTGCATTTATATCCTGCCTTCTTTCCTCTTGCAAGGAACCCAAGGTGGCTTACGTCATCCCCCTCCTCCCCATTTTATCCTCACAACAACAACCCTGTGGGGTAGGTTGGGCTGAGAGTCTGTGTCGGGCCCAAAGTCACCCAGTGAGCTTCCATGGCTGAGTGGGGACGAGAACCCAGGTCTCCTGGCTCCCAGTCCAACACTCTCGCCACTACGCCACACACGCCTATCGAACAGATCTGCTCCTATTTACTCAGCAAACTACATCACTGACCCATTTTTTGATCTTACTAGAGCAGCTTTCCCCAACTTCCGTCAGCCCTCCAGATGTTCTAGACTACAAAACCCAGGATTCTGGTAACTTGGTCATGCTGGCAGGAGCTGAAGTCCAAAACAACAGAAGGGCACCAGATTGGGGAAGCCTGTGGGAGTGTGTGTGTGCCAAAGAGAGAGAATAGATGAGAAAGACAGTATGGTGCAGTGGTTGGAGTATGGACTCTGGACAAAGAAATACAATTCATGTCCCCACTCAGATGGTAGCAGCGGAGGTGGGTGGCTCTGATGTCAGCGGGGTGGTGAATCCTCTCCGGGTTTCAGTCAGAACTCTAAACATGCATAGGATTGTAGGACATTTTTCTATCTAAACATTCATAGGAATGTAGGACTTTTCTTCTGTCTGAAAATGCGTATGATTGCACCCGAAGAATGCTATCTAAAGGAGCTATCGTTCTGACTGAAACCCAGAGCGGATTCACCGCCCCACTGATATCAGAGCCACCCGCCTCCACTGGACAGCAGTGAGGTGTACTGGTTAGAGAGTTTGAATGGGACTTGGGAGATCTGGATTCTAGTCCCCACTCAGCCATGAATCTAACTGAATGACCTTGGTCCAGTTCCTCTCTCTTGACCTAACCTACTCCACAGGGTTGTTGTAAGGATAAAATGGGAAGAGGGGAATAACCACATTCACCAACCCAAAATCCTCGGAGGAAGGGTGGGATCACATATAAATAAAATATCTATGAGTATTATTTGCCGCTGGGGAACTTAAAGGCCTCCATATGTGGCTGGACTCCAAATCCCCTTTTCCCTGTCCACTGTTTATGCTGGCTAGGGCTGATGGAAGCTAGTGTGTGTATGTATGTGTATATAACACACACAGACACACACACACTTACTTTTTCTTTTTTTAACTGGCCTATACGTTTAAAAAAAAGTCTGCTGCCAAGTAATGTGTATTTTTAACAAATCTTTTTTAATTAATTTAAATTTTAATTAAAAATTAATTTTAAAATTAAAAATTAAAAATATAATTTTAATGAATCCTGCTCCGTTGTGGATTTTGTGTTTTTATTTTGTTTCTTATTGTGTGTCAGCTCCACCTCAAATGGCCAGGAACAGAATGAGGTCATTGGCAATTCCCCAGTCCGGATCCTAAACTTTAAGGCCACATTGCCCAGTAAGACCCAGGGGCAGAGACGACTGTCTGTTCCGCTTTCTTACCTGCCGAGGACTTTTCATCAAAGATGCAACCCGACAGGTGTTCATCTTCTGCAACAGCACCCGGGTACTGGGCACAAAACTCCAGGAGCGGCCCAGCGCTGGTTTAAGGTGGCCGTTGCTGGCATCTCTGGTCACGTGATTTGTCAGCTAGAAGGGAGCAGCTGGTGTGTCTTATTCATTTTAAATATTTCTATACCTCCAGTCATGGACAGCATATTCAGGCAACGCACAACAACAGAGCAACCATATAAATATACATTATTGTTGAAACAAAGCACAACTATACAACATCAGCAGCAGGCCCTAAATTAGAAATCAGAAGGACCGGAGTCATAACTCAGTCAACGCCAAGGTGAATAAATGTTTTCAACGTGCTTCAACGTGTTAGCCAGGGATAACACCCCAGCCTGTCCCACCAATCAGAGGAGATGAACTTAAATAGGAAGACACTCTCAGGGTGCAATCCTATGCATTTTCAGACAGAAAAGATGTCCCACATTCCTATGAATGTTTAGATAAAAAAAAGTCCTACAATCCTACGCATGTTTAGACAGAAAAAAGTCTTATAACTCCCAGCGTTCCCCAGCTGGCTGGGGAATGCTGGAAGTTATAAGACTTTTTTCTGTCTAAACATGCACAGCACTGCACCCTAAATCACCTTTTGGAGCTAGGAGATATGCCTGGAAAGATGTCAGTTAAAAATGGCAATTGCTCTACCTACTACCGGTAGGCCTGGCATATAAAAGACTGAGTATTTGACAGTGCAGGGGAGTGCCTGCGTGTGCTGTTGACGGGGAGAAACTTCGCAGGGGTCCGGGGACCAATTTCCACCCCCCGCACCTGCCCGGGGGCCACAACCCTGCCGCCTACAGAGGAGAAAAACGGGCGGCTTTCACTTGTTTACAAGCGAAGCGCATCCATTTCAGCCGTGGCAATCGTTTGCCGCCACGAACGTTGGCCGCTCAGGGGTGAGCACCCACACCAGGGGACAGCATGGTCCACACATGGCCTGCGGGCTCCCCATCCCGGTTGGGCCAGGAACAGACCCTCTCCCTCCCCTCGGCATTCTCTCCCTACCGAGCAGAAAGGTTGGAGTAGCCGAATGGCACTTACCACGACAGCCGTTCCAAACTCTTTGGTGATGGTTTTCAGCTCCCAAGCCAAGTGCATCATGAGGGCCATGCCTGGGGAGGGGCGGGGGGGGGGGGGGAGAGAGAATGTAGTCCTCCATCAGCAGGGACCAGGACATATCTGCAACCGCAATCCCGCTGGAAGGGTGGAGGTAGAGACGGGCGCACCTAGGGACGGGCCCCGGATCTTTTTTGAGCTGTGCCCCAGATCTTTTAAGCTGTCCCAATTGTCATTTTTTTTACATTTTCCCATTGACTTGCATTAGAAAATAGAAATGGACATAATTTTTTTGGTTTGTGTGATAAATACATGAAATACAGAGGCCTGGTAGCTCCCATGGTGCTGATTGAACCTGCCAAATTAGAGGCAGTTAGACCCAGTGGCTTTTGTGCTAGTCACAGGCACAATTTGCTTTTTTCAAGAAAATCTGTCCAAGGAAAGAGCTATAGTTCTTTTGCACTTCCACATAAGTGCATGGCGCTTGGGGACCTGGCAGCCCCCATAGAGCTGACTGCCAAATTTCAGACAGTTAGGCCCAGTGGTTTTTGTGCTAGTCACGGGCACAATTTGCTTTTTTCAAGAAAACCTGTCCAAGCAAAGAGCTATAATTCTTTTGCACTTCCACATAAGTGCATGGCGTTTGGGGACCTGGCAGCCCCTACAGAGCTGACTGAATCTGCCAAATTTCAGACAGTTAGGCCCAGTGGCTTTTGTGCTAGTCACAGATACAATTTGCTTTTTTCAAGAAAATCTGTCAAAGTAAAAAGCTATTTTTGTGTACATAAGTGCATGGAATTTGGGGGCCTGGAAGCCTCTCTGGAGCTGACTGAACCTGCCAAATTTCAGACAGTTAGGTCCAGTGGCTTTTGTGCTAGCCATGCATAAAGTTTCCATTTCTCAGAGACTAAAACAAAAAGTAAAAACTGTCAAGCCACACATGGGATTAGAGATCTTAATCAGAAGGTGCTTAAGGTGACCATTAGGAGGTCACTATCCCTAATCTCTGATGTAGGGTTTTTTGTTTTTAAGTGCAAAAAACCTCTCCCCCTTTACTTTTCTGCTCTTACATGCCCACTGTTGGGAGCTTGCTCACAATGAAATTTTGAAGAGGGAGAAGGAAGGGAAGAAAGAGTTCTGTGTGAAATACTGGTATTTCACACAGCATTTCACTGCCCCAAACTGGAACCTTTGGCTTCTGCAGTAGTAGCTTCAGTACAGCAAAGGATCCAATCAGCCTCCACAAACTTCTTTCTCCCCCTCCACTTCAATTTCTCCTAAATAGCTGTAGGACTCAAATAATCTCAAAGGGAGGATTAGGACTATGTGGCGTCTGGATCGAGGAACTGCTGGGGCTTTCAAATAGGTTCTAGAGGTTTTTTTAAAAAAGCTAGAAAAAGCCCTCAGCCACCTCACCTCATAAAGTTAATTTAAGTACGTGCAATCCTTGCAAACCCTGCACAGCCTCCTAAATTCCTCTCTGAAAGGAGCCACTTGGCTTAGGGAATTCTCTCTACACCCCCCCCCCCCACACACACACATTTCCAATCACCACTCTTCTTTTCTTCTTCCCTCCCCTATCCTATTCTTTCTTTCTCTTCTTTATTCCACCCAGGGCATATCTTGGGGAATTCTTAAATAGAATTCTCTTCCATGGGCAAGAGAAGTTCTGAACTGTATTTGACTTTATACAAACAGACAAGAGGGTTGGTTTCTCTCCTTCTCCCTCAAGCCTTTGAGAAAAGTGGGTTCACATGGTTGCAGAGAGACACATCTGGGGCTGTTCTGTTTGTCAGCTGCCATTATCCAGCAACAGGAAGGGCCGGAGCTCAGTGGCAGAGCCCCTGCTTGGCCTGCAGGAGGTCCCAGGTTCGATCCCGGCAGCTGCAGGTAGGGCTGGGAAAGCATCCTGCCTGAAACCCCGGAGAGCCGCTGCTGCCAGTCAGTGTCAACAATACCGAGCTAGATGGACCCAGGGTCGGACTCAGTACAAGGCAGCTTCCTATGTTCCTCTGAACAGAAAGCTTTAATAAAAATAGGAGTTTTTGGTTTGTTTTTTAAGTGGAGGGGAGATAAATATTGCAAATTTATGCAATCCTATGTATGCCTACTGAGAAGTCCCATTATGTTTAATGAGGCTTACCCTCAAGAAAGTGTGCACAGGTTTCCAGCACAAGTTACTTTTGCAGGGAGGTTTGTACCTTGATGTTCTGTCATGTTTACTCAGAAATAAGTCCTGAGTTATGAGCATGGTACTGCAGGCTTAATGCCTACCCAGTTCCGGCTAATTAATTGACTACCCTTTCAGCTCAGTCCTATGCATGTTTTGTCATCTGTGGGCGGTGATGGCGGTGGTTTTGCATGAACTCTAGCTTCAGTGGTGAGGGAAAGGCACTTAGTGCATGCTCAGAGTTTCTCCATAACTTAGCCCTAGGTCTGAAAACAGACTCATAGAGTTTTGAAAATAGACACATTGGCTGAGTCCTGGAGAAGTCTTGGCACAAATGAAGTTATGGGGAGGAAGATGCAATGAGAGCTTGTGCGTAACAAGGAGGAGGTAGAGGAGAGTTGCACAAAACAAAACATCTGTTTTTATGAAGAGTTGCTGGAGGATGGTAGGATGAGGAGGGATGGTTGCATGGAGGGGAATAAATTGTTAGGGGGAGAATCTAAGTGCTCAGTGGTGAAAGAAAAGCATTCTGCATAAGGTCAGAGGCACTCTCTCTTTAAGAAGATAAGAAGAGCCACGCTGCATCAGACCAAGGTCCATCTAGTCCAGCATTCTATTCACACAGTGGCCAGCCCACTAGCAGAACATGAGTGCAATAGCACCTTCCCACCCATGTTCCCCTGCTGCTAACATTGGTGAAATGTAAATAAATTCTAGTCATTCTAAATTTGCAGGCATGTATATCCTTCAGAAACGTTCGAGGTTTCTTGCCTGGGGGACACCTCTAATGACTTGTGCATTTTCATACAAATCTACCCAAACACTACTGGGGAGGGGGTGAATGGAAGGGAAAGCAAATCACTCCCTCCCCCAAAGTGGAGAACTTCCCTTCCACATGAACTGCTGCACCTAGCCTTCTGAAACTTTGCTGGTTTCTTACTTAGGGACAACTGTAGGCTGTCTGTAATTTTCAGAACAATGGTCCACAAGGAACATAGGGAGATAAGTATGTCCTCTTTTGGAGACCTCAAAATGTCAAGGCCACCCTTGCACAAAAACCCTTGTGGCTATCATTCTGAAGTTTGGTAGGCATCATCTCCTCTGATGGGGCAATGTATCCTGAAATTTGTATCCAGTTCTTCCAAGGAATAACAATGTTACTGGCAGTTCCCTTTAAAAGAAAATCAAAGTATGAACCCTGCACCTATTTTTTCTGACATTGGGCAGGTGTAATCCCCTTCTGGGGGGCTACTACTCCTGAAATTACCATCCAGTTCTGACCAAGAGAAAAAAGTTAGTTTTTTTCTAATTTCCCATGGAAATCAACAGGAAGCATAAAGACTCATTTTTCCAAACCTTGACTCAGGTTTGGTGCTGAGCTGAAGAGGACTGACTACAAACTGGCCCGAGCAGAAGCGGGATGTTTTCCAAAACGCTGGATCAGGGTCTGAGTTGAAAGGGGGGGGGGGGTCAGTGCACACTTCTTATGTATGTAATCTATACACACATGTAAGCATACCACATGCAACCCCCCACACACACACACACATATTAGAGGTCCGCTTAGACTCAGCAATATGTGTGTGTGTGGCATGCAAATTTGTGTTCTGGGCCTGTGCCCCAGATCTTTTAAGAACGTAGCAACGCCCCTGGGTGGCGTTATGAGCCCACCTTGTTATGAGTTGTCTCTGCTGCAACGCGAAGTCTTTTGCAGAAGTTTGATCCTGAATGGGTTATTAAGATCCCTTAATTTTTTAAAAACAGACTTGCCCCCAGGTGGAGCTCAGCACAACTAGAACTAGTCTGCTGACACAAACACACAGAGAAGCTGCTAAGGGGAGGTGGAACTGTGTTTACCTACCCAGGTTTTCCCAACCTGGTGCCCTTCATTTCATTTCATTTCTATACCGCCCACCAGCCAAAGCTCTCTGGGCAGTTTACAAAGATTAAAAACCTTAAAAATACAATATTACACATAGTATTAAAAAAACAATTTATATACAAACATATGACAGCACGCACACACACACACACACACACCCCTCTAAGCAATTTTAAACAATCAAAATTCAGAAAAATCCAGGACCTGATTAAAACCCCATCATATGCTGCCAAATGCCTGACAGAAGAGGAAGGTGGTGCCGAAAAGATAACAATGTTGATGCCAGGTGGGCCTCGCCGGGAGAACTGTTCCATAACTGAGGGGCCACCACTGAGAAGGCCCTCTCCCTTACTGCCAGATGTGTCGGACTCTACAACTCCCATAATCCCCAAACAGCATGGCCAGGCTGGCTGGGGCATGATGGGAGCCCTAGAGTTCCAGCAGATCTGGAGGAAAAGCCTGCCCCAGCATCAAGAACATGCATACGAGGTAATCCATTAAAACACCAGCAATTCATCAACTAGCAGCATGAGCCTATGAATATTTACTTGGAAGTAAGCCCCACCCCGTTCAATGGGTTTTACCCCCAGGTAAGCATGCAGCACAGAGTCCTTTAAACTGAGCAACCCCACTGTCTATGACAGGTTGCCATTCCAGTTTCCCCTGTTGCTGAGGGAAAGGGCAGTGCAGCTGAAGCCTGCTGCACATGGGAATCATGCATACCTTATTCCTAGTCTAACAGCCTTTCTACGCGAGGCTTCTACTGTGTGCTCGTGATTGCTCACGGTAGATTGCAGGTCCTTTACATGACATCGGCATCCTCCAGAGCCTCTCCCATGCTTTGAAACCCTTATTGCGGGTTTTTTTAAACTGAGGAAAGTGCAGTATTTATCTGAATGGTATTACACTTATAGTGTGTAATTGCACAATTCCGCTATGCCACAGCACCATCTAGTGGCTGCATAATGAAACATATAGAAAGGAACAGCCCCCCCCCCCCCGCCCCAAAGCACATGTAAAGGAGCTGATCTTAACCCTGCAAAGAATCCAGAAGCCTTGGTAAAGGTGCGGGATAAAAGGACAAATGATATTGTATGTACGTGCAGTAGATTCCTCGACTCTTGCCTATTGCATGTCTACACCCACGCCTCTCTGCTTGACACTTTACAACAGGGGAGGGTGACTTCCAGCCTGCGGCGGTCGCCCATCCGGCCTGTGGAGGCTCAGGCCCCTCTGTGGGCCCCACCCACTCCCCTCATCAAGCCCCACCCATCACCAAGCATCACCCCCTGGCAGGTGGGGTTATACGGAGGCTGGGAGAGGAATCCCTTTGTTATCTCCAGTCACAGATCGGAGATAACAAGGGACTGCGGGAATGGCAGCTTTGCCTGCCCTGCGTTTTCTCCCCAGTGGTGCGGCTCCTGGTGGCTGCACTGGAAGGCTGATCCTCCCAACACAGTCACCAGGAACCAGGAAATGACTACAGGGGAAGGTTCACACATCCCGACATCCTATGGCCTGCAGAGGGCTGTCTGGCTGACCTGCCCCATCTTGAAATGTTAAGGATAACCAGGGCTCTGCCTCACGGAGCTTACAATCTGGGCTGCTGCTCTGCAAAGCCATACGTGCACCGATGCACCAAAATCACACGTGCTCCCTGGGAGACAGACAGAGCCCTGCCGCTTACCATCAGGCTGCCGGCTTCCCAACAGAGGGCAGATGACGGCGGAGATGGAATCGACAACCAGAACCTTCACTGGCCGAGAGGCACCCATTATCTGAAGGAGCAACAGAACAAAAGGCAAATGGAGGGCGGGGGGGAAAGGGAATTAAAGAGGCCCTTCAAGAATAGAATGTAAGACAGTAGGATTCTAGGAACATAAGGCACCTGTAGCACTGCTTGGCTGTTGGGTGGGTCATGCAGTATGTGACCACAGGTTTGTTTGTTCTGGGCCCTCTCTGTGCCAAAAATTGGAATTCTATACCTAAAACTTCCTATGTAGATCAGGGGTGTCTGAGTAAGTCATGAGTTTCGAAGCCATGATTACAGCAAACCAGTGGGGCTCCAAAGGAGCTACCCAAGGTGCGTAGGGCGGTGAATCTGCTCCGGGTTTCCGTCAGAACCAGTCAGAATTCTAAAGGAATAAAGCTATCCACACCTTGGATAGCTCCTTTTGAGTTCTGACGGAAACCCGGAGCCGATTCATCACCCCACAAACATTGGAGCCCCCAGCTTCCACTGCAGCAGATGTGTCTGTCACTACGACTTTGCTTAAAGCAGGAGTGTTGAACCTCAGGCCCTCAGGCCAAATCTGGCCTGCCTGAGAACCCAATCCGGCCCTCTGAGTTTCCCCAGATGGACCGCTCCTCTCCTCCCTGACCACCAACTGTTTTGTTTCCGGGCTTACGTGTGTTTCCCACCCACCCCAACTCTAAAAAAATGGAAATGCCTTTCTTAAGCCTTAGTTCCCGGCTAAAACAAGGGGTTATTTCTTGTAGTTCTGCCCCTGCCCCTTTTGCTGTCACCCACCCCCCACCCCCAGGAATGCAGGCCTCAAGCTCTTTGCTGAAATTGAATTCAGATCTTGGGATGAAAAAGGTTCCCCACAGCTTCCCCAAAGTTTCTGCAATGGGGCATCTATTTCTGCACCTCTGGAAAGTCTCACCACTCAACGAGACTGGGGAGCGCTCATCTTCTTACACCCCTTAACCAAATCCTGCTTTCAATATGCGCTAGGGCCTTTCTCAACAGAAAATTTTTGGAGGGCCTTTTAAAAATCTAGGTTTCTGCAAAACCTTAGCTGCATCGAGAACAAGGAATGGAGGCTGCAGTTTTGCGGGCGGGGGGTGGGAGGGAGGGCAGTTTCCACAGCTTCAGTCGTTTTCGGACTCCACTCTGCAATCTCTTTCCAATGCCAGGAGACTCAGCCCTGGAAGGTATATATTCTTAACAGCAAAGGGCATAAGAATATCAGAACAGCCCTGCTGGATCAGACCCAGGGTCCATCTAGTCCAGCGTTCTGTTCACACAGTGGCCAACCAGCTGCCCACAGGAAACCCACAAGCGGGACATCTGTGCAACAGCACCCTCCCCACCCATGTTCCCCAGTAACTGGTGTACACAGGCAGACTGCCTCTGAGACCGGATGTAGCACAGAGTCATCAGAACTAGAAGCCACTGAAGGCCTTCTCCTCCGTGAATTTGTCCAACCCCCTTTGAAAGCCATCCAAAGCGGTGGCCATCACTGCATCCTGCGGTAGCAAATTCCATAGTTTGACTCTGTGCTGTGTGAAGACGTCCTTCCTTTTATCTGTCCCGAATCTCTCACCCATCAGCTTCATGGGACGACCCCGATGGGTACCAGTATTATGAGAGGGAGAAAAATGTCTCCCTCTCCACATTCTCCACACCATGCATAACTTTGTCCACCTCTATCATGTCTCTCCTCACCCTCCTTTCCGCTAAGCTAAACAGGCCCAGATGATGTAACCGTCCCTCGTAGGGGAGTTGCTCCAGCCCCTTGATCATTTTAGTTGCCTTTTTCCAACTGTATATTATTTTTGAGGTTCTGCTCATGAACAGGACTGTACACAGTATTCCAAGTGCGGTCGCACCATAGATTTGTATAAGGGCAGTGTGATCTTGGCAGTTTTATTTTCAATTCTTTTCCCAATTATGCCTGTGGAATTTGCCTTTTTCACGGCAGCCACACACTGGGTTGTTAGTATTAATATTATTATTAACCACTCTCTTGGCCGTTTACAAAGATTAAAAACCACAAAAAACACATTATACAGAATTCAAACCATTTACATAAACCCATATCCACAGACAGCATACACAGAGACAACATATACCACATTTTCATCGAGCTGTCCACCACAACCCCAAGATCTGCTTCTTGGTCGGTCCCCGCTAGCTCAGATCCCATCAGGCTATACTTGAAGTTGGGATTTTTCACACCAACGTGCATCACTTCACACTTGCTTACGCTGAACCGCAGTTGCCATTTGGATGCCCATTCTCATAGTTTGGAGCTCCTTGCAATCCCTTTCCATTTTAATCACCCTAAATAAAAAAGGACTGCGAGGAGCTTGTTAAGCATGTGCAGAATGCCATTCCTTTGCCACTGAGAAACTGCAGTCAGCCACAGGATGTCTGGGATTATGGGGCAAGGCTTCCCGGAGCAAGGGATGTCAGGGCTTGAGCTTCTAAGCAAAGTCAGTAAAGTTTCGGGCAAGGAGAAATGATCTGAGGAGCCCCCACCTGTTGGGCCATGCCGGTCCGGAACTCCTCCAATGCATCTAACATTCTGTAGGCATTGAACGCGTGAACAAGCTGGATTCTCCGCAGTGCCTCTGCCTATGGGGTGGGTGGGGAAGAAACCATGTAAGGCAGACATGAGCACAGCCAAGGATGCGTCCATGCCCTCTTATTCTGCAGCAGAAGTAACAATAATCATCCTAACTGGGTATGTAGCACCGCTTCTGAGTGCTCGAAACCATTCTGTATTCATTCCATTTCGCCAGCTTGGTACTCCCCAGACCGTTTCGCCATGCCGAGCAGGACTGATGGGCCAACCCACACTTTCAACGTTTGAATGGGTGGCATATAGTCCACCGCAGCTGGAGGGCCCCGGGTGGGGAAAGCTGGTCTAGGTCACAACAAAACGCTTAGCCTTCAAGGCGCATCAAGACTCTTCCTCGGTTTCCGAGTATCACCCACTCAGACGGGCAGGCGCTCTCAAGGTCGACCGGCACGGCAGGAAGTAAGGAGGTGGCCGCTCTTCCCAGCAGATGTACGCAAGCGGTTCACAAAAGGCTGGGAGAGAGCAGCTTGAGACCAAGCCTGGAACCTCTCATTCCCTCTATAGGACTCAGGTGCATGCCAACTGCCTATGATCAACACACTAGAACTACAGCATGGTACCCAAGCAGAAGGGGGACGGAGGACCATAGAGTAAGCCAGGGGTCCCCAGCCTGTTCGGACCCGCGGGCACATTTGGGAATTTGAGAAACTGCTGTGGGCACCACCACAAAATGCCTAATCAGTGGATCACCGCCTTGGCATCTATACATGTTGCATCTCCGGATCTTAGGCTGCGTCTTGTTCAGCAAAACCTTCTATTTTGTGTCTACTGGACACCACAACTCTCTTTAATAAGGGATTGCTGGTGGTGCAATACAGCCCATGCGTCTTTCAAACATATGTTTGGGTGATGTCCGGTAGTTGCTTCTTTTCGCGGGGAGGTTATTATACGGATAAATTTTGTACTGGAACAGTCTTTAATATTCACTGGTGTACATGCTCTTTTAAATTATTTACCTGCTTCATGGAAATTAACAAATGGTCTGCATAAATGGATTCTCCATGCCCTTTTGATGGCTAAAAGTCTGATATTACAACATTGGAAGGATAAATGATCACCTCCTTTAATGCAATGGATTGAGGGCCAAACAACGCTTTCAATGTTTGAATGGGTGGCATATAGACACCACCTTCAAATGGACGCTTATCTGGATCTCTGGCCTGCTTTTGTGGAAGCCTACGTAGAGTTGCTGGAAAGTGGTATGCATTTCATATGTATTCATTGCTGTGGATATATACGAATCCATGTATGTGTATTAAAAAACGGACTTTAAAAAAAAATTGTGGGTGCCTACGGGCACCCTGCCCACAGGCACCATGGTGGGGAGCGTGGTGTAATCATTCATCTTCAGAAGAGGTGAATGGGGACAAGATGGGAAGCTACCAAACAACTGGTGGTCAGGGGAAAGGGAAGCGGGTATGGCCATTAGGAAAACCCCAGAGGGCCCCAGACAGCCAGATATGGCCCACAGGCCTGAGGAACCCCACCTCTGCTGTACACCAAGGGTGCACGCGACACAGTAACTCGTGCGCCTCCCCACGTCCACAAAGCCAAAGAGGGGGGAGGATCCAAAAGGTCTCCAGATCTAGCCTTCCTCTTCTCAGGGTAGAAGACAGACACGTGGCTTGTTCCATGTCTGGTATTTGAATATCCTGCCACCCCCCGCCCCGCCACTGCCCTGGTTTGGCGGAGTACCTAGGGATGCATAAACATTTCATTTCAATTCGCAAATAATCCAAACATGCCCTGTTCGTGAATGGGGGTGCATTTCTTTCCAAAAATGTTTGCATGTCCCCCAACTTACAATCGCATTTGAAATATGTGTATTTTTTTTAAATGCCCACTTTGAAATAGGGATGCTGGAGAAATTCGAGATGAATTAAAATGAGCTCGGATTTCTAAGAATCCAACCTGCGGAATCCGCTGCGGAGCAACCCCCTCAGGCCATGCGGAGTCCGCGGACTTTCGGATGATTTTTTTAGTTTCCTGAAATTTACGCATATAAATCCGTAGAAAATTATGTTAAGTTACTGCTGAGGAAACGCTGAATGGAATTGGGGATAATACACTAAAAGTTACATACTGATTGAGGTAAATTATGTAAATACTTAAGCAAATATTTATGTAGTTATTTCTGTATTTTTCTGCATCACGAAAAAAAAATCGCATCTGTCTGTGGGCGGATGACAGACAGAAAAGCGCCTGACAATCCGCGAAATGCAGATGGAGCAGATTTTATCCAGTCTGTACATCCCTACTTTGAAATGCGCACTTTCTAAAAAAATACATACTTTCATGCTTTAGTCGACTGGGGGAAATGCACCCTTTTGAAAAACGCACATGGAAATTTGCAATTTTCCCAGTCAACGTGTGCACTTTCCCCATCCAAACGAACGGGGGGGGGGGGGGGAGAATACAGACCACAAACCAGAATAGGGGCGAGCTGAGCCAAGCTCTGAAGTGAAGTCTGGAGAAGTTTGGCAGGCTCGAATGTCCCTGGTACTCCCTGCTCCCTGGGATGCCCCCAGTTGAGAACAGTCACATGCACCCTCCTCGCCTTAATTCAGAATGCTGACCCCCTAGAAGACGCTTCCGGCCAGCACCAGACCGCGACAGCCATGACCTCTCCTCAGCGACCACTGACCTGCTCTTGCTCGTTCTGGGTCCCGCGCTCAAGCAGCTGCAGCAAGCGGGTGGCCGTGAACCCCCCTGTGGAGTCGACGTACAGGACGCCCTGCTTGAGGCTGTGAGACACGTTGGCTGCTATGCTGAGGCACACCTAGAACATATCAAGAGGGAGAGAACTCAGGTGAGGGCATCCTTTCCAAATCTGAAACACCGCTGCCCCTATGCCCCCGTGGCTGGCTGGGGAATGCTGCGAGTTGGAGGACTTTTTTCTGTCTAAACAAGCATAGGATTGTAGGACAGTTTACTGTCTAAACATGCATAGGGTTGTAGCACTTTTTTCTGTCTAAACATGCACAGGATTGTAGGACAGTTTACTGTCTAAACATGCATGGGGTTGTAGCACTTTTTTCTGTCTAAACATGCACAGGATTGTAGGACAGTTTACTGTCTAAACATGCATGGGGTCGTAGCACTTTTTTCTGTCTAAACATGCATAGCGTTGTAGCACTGTTTACTGTCTAAACATGCACAGGATTGTAGGACTGTTTACTGTCTAAACATGCATAGGGTTGTAGCACTTTTTTCTGCCTAAACATGCACAGGATTGTGCCCTAAGGCTGCAATCCTACTCACACTTACCTGGGAGTAAGTCCCATGGAACTCCATGGGACGTACTTCCAAGTAGACATTCGTAGGATTGCAATGTAAAAGCCATAGGATCCATCACCTGGGATTTCTTCCCATCAAGTTTACAGCCTTATTTCTCACAAACTGAAAACAAGGACAAACCATTGTTCTTTTCCTTACCAGTGACAAACTGCATTAACATTTTACCATCCTTCCACTAACATTTGGGATGCCTGCTAGAGGCCCAGTAAAATTGCTCTGGCGGCTGGAGGTAGCTGCCAGGTCCCCATGCCTACCCTATATAATGCCACCTGGCTGCAGCAAGGAAGAGACAGGAGGCAGAGCTCAGTATATCAGCTCAGCCAAGAGAACAACTCATCCCATCCATGAACTGTTTCCGTTCAAGCTGGTGATCATAAGAACTTGGTAACTTTTAAGAAATGGTGCCGGAGTTTGCTTGTTTTCCTTTTCCCTCCCAATCTCTTTCTCCTCTTGTGTGGTACCTTTTAGATTGGGTAAGGTTTGTCTTGTTTGTTACTGATCACAGGTAACAAACTTTGGGGGTCTTTTTGGCTGAAAAGTGTGGTAAAAATTTGGACATGTGCATGTGTATCTGCTCTGTTGATATGTTTGCAGCTGAACTGCTTTTATATTATTTATTTATGACATTTCTATACCGTCCGAGAGCCAAAGCTCTCTGGGTGGTCCACAATGATTCAAACCCATAAAATGTAAGACAATTTAATACACGATAAAGTTTTTAAAGTTTAAAACTACAGTATAAAAATAAAAACAATAACCAAATAGAACCTAGCCGCAGTACATGGTGCCCTCCAGATGTCCTCCAGATGTTTTGGAGGGCGTTATGCGCAGCATGTGACATGGTGCCCTCCAGATGTTTTGCGCGACAACTCCCATATTTCCTGACCATCAGCCATGCTGGCCGAGGCGTATAGGAGCTGTAGTCCAAAACATCTGGAGGGCACCTTGTTACCTACCCTTGCTTTAATATATAATCTAACGATATATGGAGAGAGAAGCAGCAGGAACAGTGCTACAGCCAATACCAAGATCTCTGACAGGTCAAGCGTTTGCTACTGCTAACACAATAGCCGCATACATGAACGCCACCCCCAAGATAGAAAGCAGCCGATGTTAAACAAAGCAGGAGCACACGGCTCAGATGAGATCACAGATCCCAAGATCAGCTTGGGAATGCACCAAGCAGAGGGTGCCATGACCCAGAAAGCAGAGTCTATCTGGGGAACTTCAAAGTGAACGCCTTCTCCGCGCTACCTGTGGAAAATCTTGGACACGGTCACTGGACAGTCAGTGAAATGCTTTCATCTGTGGCATGTTAGGAACAAACTAGTTCCTCCCCATTATAACCAGCAAAAATATACAAATTTGTTTCTGCTAATTTGGTCACACCTGGTTTCTGGGGCACCGCTTTCTCCCGTTCACTAGGGGTGAACACACATCTCAGCAGGGGTGTTCCCCCCAGGAAAGTGGACGAGAGCCATTCGCTGCCTCTATCCTCCGTCAGACGAACGATCTGAGCAGGGGCTTGGACAGGAGGGTCTTATAGGCCCCTTCCAACCCTACTATTCTATGATTCTATGAATGCAGGACTGCCTCCAAAAGAAAATAAAGGCGATTTGGAACGTCACTGGGCCGCTTCCTGTTCTCGCTGGTAAGGAAGGATTTTGAGCCAAAGTAGTTAGAGGTGGCAGAATCGAACGACAGGAGCCAAATCCTGCCTTCCACCCATCTTATAAGGCAGCCTTCCCCAACCTGCGGCCCTCCAAATGTGTTGGATCACAACTTCCGTCATCCTCAGCCAGCAGCGATGGGAGCTGCAGTCCAACACATCTGGAGGGCCCCAGATTGAGGACAGCTGCTATAAACAGTAACTATCTGCTGAACCGGTCTTCTCTTTGGAACACTGGAGTCAGCCTGCAGCTGCAGAACTGGTACCTCCCGGTTCCTGCAATAGGCAAGATGGAGTCATGGGCTCGACTTCCTGTTCCAAGATGCCTGCAGTTGTGGCAGGTGGCCAGCAGGGGGAGCATTGAGGTGCTGCTAGGTTTGCTCCCAACCCTAGGGGCAACCTGGCACCTTAGGGCTATAAGTCCCATCCTCCCAAATGGGGGTGATGGGAGTTGTGATCCACCACCTCTCAAGGGCCCCAGGTTGGAGAAGGCTGCTATAATGTAAACCAATATCCACGGACTGAAATCCTGCAAGGGGGGAGGCAACGTGCCTCTAACCACACGGAGAGGCTTTGCACCCTCCGCCCCTTCCACGCACCCTCGTATTCTTTCTGGCTCCAGGTGAAGACTGTTTTATTTTCCCAGGCATTTTAGCATTTTAGCTCTTTAGACTTTTAGCTTTGCTGTTTTAAATCTGTATTTTAAATCCCTGTACTGCTCTGCTGCTAGGTTTTATTCTGGTTGTGTTGTTTTCTGTGGTTTTAATGTTTTATATATTTTGTGTTGTTTTATGGTGTGCTCTTTGGTTTTAATTTTTGTGAACCGCCCAGAGAGCGTCGGCTATTGGGCGGTATAGAAATTAAATAAAATAAATAAATAAATAAGAATACGAGCCCTCCTTCTGCGCACACCTGCCTACCTGTCATTATAGGACAGGGGTGGGGGGAACCTGTGGCCCCCAGATGTAGTTGGACGCCAACTCCCATTGGTCCGGATCCCTGATCTGATGGGAACTGGATTCCTACCACACCCGGAGGCCGACACAGGGTCCCCACCCTGGTGATGGGCGCTTCACTACGGTGACACGAACATCAAAAGACCACCAGCGGCGGCGCCTGGATGCGTCATCCAGGAACGGGCCTACCTGCGTCTTGCCGGTGCCGGGGGCTCCCACGAGCTCCATCACTTCCCCAGTATACAAGCCCGAGTCCAGCAGCTTGTCCAAGCTGAAAAGAGCAATTGGGAGGGGAATGAGGATTTCAGAACACAGGAAGCCCAGTTACTTATTTATTATCACATTTCTATCCTGCCTGTTTTCCTCTTCCAAGGAACCCAAGGCAGCTTACACAGTCTTTCTCCTCTCCATTTTATCCTCACAATAACCCTGTGAGGTAGGTTAGGCTGAGAGCCTGTGACTGGCCCAAAGTCACAGTCCAACACTCTTAACCACTATACCACACTTCTGCATGTCCAGGAGTTCATTTAAGGCCCTCCAAATGTTTTGGCTACAACTCCCTTCATCCCTCACCATTGGCCATGCTGGCTAAGGCTGATGGGAGTCGTGGCCTCCAGATGTTTTGGTGTACAAGTTGCCCCTTGTACCCCTGACTTGGGGCTTAGGGCACCCTCTGAGGTAGGCTGGGCTGAGAGCCAGAGACTGGCCCAAAGTCACCCAGTGAGCTTCATGGCCAAGTGGGGACTAGAACCTAGATCTCCTGAGCCCAAGTCCAACACTCTAACCACCACACCACACTACCATCTTTTAACGTTCTTACCGACACCTCGCTCTCTTCCATCCTTGTGTCTGAAGGCAGGGTCCTCAGCCAGATTCACAAATCCAGCTTCGCAGTTTGCCTCAGACAGAGGGACCAGCAGCACAAGGAACGGGGCCTTCTCGGTAGTGGCCCCCCGCTTGTGGAACTCTCTTCCAATTGATGCCAGCCAGGTCCCATCGTTACAGGCCTTCAAGCGGGCCCTAAAGACTTATTTATTTACCTTGCCCTATAATTGAGTCAGGACTCTACTGGGTGACATTGCATAGATGGTGTTACCTGGTTTTAATTGTTCATGTTTATTATTTATGGATTTAAAGTGTTTTTATCCTGCTCTTCACCCAAAAAGGCTCCCGAAACAGCTCACATGCAATCAGTCAAACAAGACAATCACTGCCACAGACTTCTAATCGAAAAAGACACAACCCACAAAGAAAAAGAGATGGAGAGGGAAGAGGGGGAAAAATGGAAAGCTATCATTGGCCATGTATGTCAAGGGGCATCGCTCTATCCCTCACCACCTCTGTGGTGAAACCCTGATATACTTTAGGGTGGGAGTTAGAGAGCTCTTTAAAAGAACATTTACATCAGTAAATACTAAATTACTTACCTGCTTCTTGGAACGTAACACATGGTCAGTGTAAATGGATTTTCCGTGCCTTTTTGGTTGCTAAAAGACTGATACTACAATATTGGAAAGATAAAAGCTCACCGCCTATAATGCAACGGACTGAACAACAATAGCGACATTTGAAAGAGTGGCATATAGGCGTAACTTGCAAATGGACTTATATGCGGTCTGCTTTTACTGAAGTTTATGTCTAACCTTCCCCCTCCCCGTTTTTTCTCGAATATGGTAATGTTAGAAACTGAGGATTTTGAATATGTTGTTGTACTTTTATTTCATTCTTTTTTTTAGGTTTTGTGAAGTTTTCAGTTTGTTTTGTAAAAATTCACAATAGAAGAAGAAGAAGAAGAAGAAGAAAGGGTGGGAGTTTGAGTGGCAGGCCCATTTTAGGCCCGGAGCACTAAGTAAGACCCAGTTGCAGCTGCAGCCTCTCTTACCTTTGGTTCCCTGTCGACAAGATGGCCGTGGTGCTCTTGAGCTCTTCATAAAGGTCCGCCCCGTTGACGGGGAAGGAGGAAAACTGCGCCAGCAACACACGCCTGACCGCGACCAAGGCCTGAAAAAAGAAGCAGAGGGGTGAAGGCGAGGCCTGCGGTCAGAGCTGGGGGAGAACCTCCGGCAAAGCCGAGCTCTGTATTAACGGCAAGGAGCAAAAATTACTGGGAGCTTGAGGAGCAAAGGGCCTTTGACAGAGACAGAGACAGGCCTGTCCATCAATTAGCACAACTTTCCCCGACCTGGCACTCTCCAGAACGGTTGGACTACAGTTCCCACCATCCCCAGCCAGGTGGGGGATGATGGGAGCTGAAATCCAACACCATTGGAAGTTGCCAGATTGGGGAACATTCAACCAGCATCTTACGAATCAGCCTGCAAAACAGCCCATTAGAGCACAAGATGGCATCTTCCAAGTGTGCTGGACCGCAACTGCATGGCTGGCTGGGAGATTCTGGGAGTTGTGGTCCAAACACATCTGGAAGGCACAGGTGGGGAAGGCTGCACTAGAGAGCTCTGAACAAAGAAGAAAAAGATCCATGCCACAGGTGACTCTTTTACGAGGCAAAGTGACTTGGCGGTAACGTTAATCAGAACCGAGACGGAAACAGACAAATCCAACCCCCAGGGCACACCATCCAGCAGGGAGATGAGCGAGCCTCACCGAAAACTCCCAGGAGCTAAGCAACAACAGGGTAGCCGCTGGCCACATCACAGGCACTAGCCAACTGGTGATCTCTGCCATAGCGCTCTTTGCACAGCTGCTGTCCATTTCAACGAGGCTTGCTCAGAAGAACTCCTGCTGGATTGTGCCCCACTTTTAATTAGCAGGAGGAAGGGGGCACCGTTTGGATTTTTCACTTCAAGCACCAAAAATGGCCTAAGCCGGCCCTGATCTCCATTCCTGGAAATAACCTGCAGAGCTTATCAAAATGTTGCCGCTTCTGCGGAGACGACAGCGGACGCAAGATCACCCAGTGTTTAGCGACCGACTACAATGAAATCTCGAGGTATCTTTGCTCGGCTCTTGTTTGGTTGGGAATCAACAAAGCAAGAGTAGAATGGGAAAGTATTTTGCATGCTGAAAAATACAATATTAAAACTGTCTTGAGAAGTTTTGAAACCCCACAAAGTAAATATTAGCAATCCCTTACGTGCAAAATATCCCTTTAATAAACTGCTTGTTCAATAGTTCATCCTGTCTCTAGTTTTGGTGTCTATCTCACGCGTAAGCCTCTTAGACCAGCTACTAGGAGGTTTTTAAGCATTCTAACAGGATTGGTGGCAGCAGAAAAGGGTCAGCTTGTGGACCTCTGAGTGACAGTGGCAGAGAGCTCCTTAAGCCCAGAAATACAAGCATTTGCTCTAAAGACAAAACCCCATAGGTGGGATTGCCAGTGAAGGCGCAGCTTCCCTGGCAGTGCTAGGGAGAGGAAACCCCCATATGTTTTCTTACCTTGTAAGACAAGGAACACTTCTGGGCAATTTCCTCCAGATCCGAGGAGACGAGATCCACCACTATAAAAGAGTTTGGGGGGAGGAAAAATGATCAGCTGGAAAAAGCCCCAAACGCTGCATACCCAGCTATAGCACAGAACGTCTATTTTGACTGATCACCCCCCATCTCCACCAGGCCACACTCCCTGCCCCCCCAAACCTGCCAAGCCCCACCTCCTGGCCAGCCTCTGGCTCCACTCTAACTAGGAATTTGGGAACCCCAAGCATGACACAGCCTGAAATCCAAGGCCGTTTATACGGGCACGAGACCTTTGAGCCTTGCTGGGGAGCAAAGAAGAGGGGCGGAGTGCTGCCAACTCACCTCGGCTTCTGGGAGGCCTCTGCCCGGCCACTGCAAAAAGGGCACTGGCCATGGCGGGCCTGTGACCTGTCCCTGCAGTGCCCATATGCCAGACTCCTCCCTTCCCTCCCCCTCAGCCCACCCCACCCCTGCTGTTTCTTCCGCTGCACGGACAAAAAACGGGGCTGGCAAGCTTGAGATTGCAAGCCAGGCTTTCTGGTTCCTGTTTTACCTTCTCCACAGGCGCGACATGAAGGATTTTTAAAGAAGCGTGCGGATCGTTCGAAGCTTCCACCCAGCTGTGCCCGCAAAGACCAGCGCTCCCCCTAAGAGGCGGGGAGGTCGGCTCTTTCGTCCCACATGGCTAAAAAAGGGTCCGGTCCTTACCTGTCTTGATGCCGTTGGCCTTCAGAAGCTGGACCATCTCATCTGTCAGGCCAGGACACAGCCCCACGCGGATGATCATTGCCGGAGCTTGATCCTAAGCGGGAAAATACCGAGGGCTAAATCACTTCTCAAGGCATAAGCAAGGCAAGGTCCTCACTCTTCCCCCAGAAAACCACATCCCTATCTGCTGCAATTAATTCCTAATAAATGACCAGTTAATTATTTAACAACTTATTAATAATTCTAACCAACAAATTAACAATAATTAATAATTGACCATTGACCGTAATTAATAATTAAATAATAATCAGGTGATCATTATAATTGATGTATTTATTATTATTTTATGAATTAATTCCTAATAAACTACCACCTTTTGATTTTGTCCCCCAAAGGTCAACTGTTCACCCATCAATGCACTACAAAAACACACAGAAATAATCCACTCTTCAACCATCAAGAACATGATTGCGACGCGGTGGTGAAAGGCTGCCAAGGGGTGCGTGTAGCCATGTTTCGGATGGAGGCTTAGAGGGACAGAGCAGCTGAAATAACAAACAAATTTAGATGTCCCACTAAAGTCTGCAGACTTTTAGGCCTAGAGCTCACAGGAGGTGATAAACCACCTGATGTCGGCAACCTGGTGCCCTCCAGATGTTTTGGACTACAACTCCCATCAAGGGACCATGGGAGCTGTAGTCCAAAGATCTGGAGAGCACCAGGTTGCCTATATCTGCTTCAGACTGGAAGCAGGGGCTCATGCGACTGATTTCTCCCTACAAAAAAAAGTACCTGCACATAGAGAACTAGCGTATTAGGGAGGCTGGGCTAGAACCATTCTCCCAGGCATGCTACATTTCTAAGTGAAGGGAGCTGTTTATTTCCATATGGTGGAGCAGTCAGTCACATGAAAGAGTCATTTAAGAAGGCCTCTTTCATACATTTGTGTTTAAACCAATACTCAGCCACTAAGATTTTCAGAAGCGACATTAATATCTGCTTACGTCTCCTGGCTCTCTCCTCTGAATTAAGGACCTGTTACTGGCTTGAATGCACACCGGGCTCCCTTCCCATTTCCTGTCCGATCCTGCACCTGATTCAAAGTGCTGGTTTTGACTCTGTGTCAGGGGCGGGGAACTCGGAGCCCGCAGGCCGGATCACAGATGCAAGGCTTCCCCACCCACGGAGGCCTCCACTGAAGCCGTGCCCCCTCGGTGTACAAGAACTTGGGGTGTTTGTGAGAAGTGCAGCAGCCGTGTCACTCCTAGGTCCGTCCGTTCACACAGCAAAGGGACTTACGGAGCTGCTAGGAAAGAAAATACAGCAGTTGAAGGATATAACTTGTTCAAAAAGAACAGGAGGAACAGAAAGGGAGGCGGGGTTGCACTGTATGTGAAAAATACATATCTCTGCACAGAAATACAGGAGGAGGAGCTTGGTAGCCCCATCGAGAGCATCTGGGTTGAAATAAATGGAGCAAAGAATAAAAGGAACCTGGTGGTCGGAGTCTACTACCGGCCACCCAATCAAGGAGAAGCCAAGGATGAAACTTTTGAAAAGCAAATAGCCAATGTTTTAAGGAAGCATGATGTAGTAGTAATGGGGGACTTCAATTTCCCCGATATTTGTTGGGAGACAAATTCTGCAAAACATGGCCCCTCCAGGAAATTCCTGACTTGTGTGGCGGATAACTTCCTCCTACAGAAAGTAGAGGAAGGAACTAGAGGATCGGCTATCCTTGACTTGATCCTAACCAACAGAGATGACTTAGTGGATAAAGTAGCAGTTACAGGAACTCTGGGGGAAAGCGACCATGTTGTACTTGAGTTCTTGGTTCTAAGGGAAGCAAAAGCCGAGTGTACTCAAACGCGTACCCTGGATTTTAGGAAAGCTGATTTTAATAAACTCAGAACAATGATCAGTAAGGTCCCATGGCAAACAATGCTAGCGAGAAAAGGAGTCCAAGATGGGTGGGAACTTTTAAAAAAGGAAATTCTCAAGGCACAATCACAAACAATTCCAACAAGAAGAAAAGGTGGAAGACAACAGAAGAAGCCAATGTGGCTTCACAAAAAGCTTAGGGATGACCTGAAAACAAAAAAGGACACATATAAGAAGTGGAAAGAAGGCCAAGTAACAAAGGAAGAGTACAGGCAGGTAGCACAGAATTGCAGGGATGGCGTCAGGAAGGCTAAAGCGGAGAACGAGGTGAGGTTAGCGAGGGATGCTAAAAACAACAAAAAGGCTTTCTTCAGCTACGTGCATAGTAAAAGGCAGAGGAAAGAAATGGTTGTTCAGCTATTAAATAAGGATGGCAAAATGATAACAGATGACAAAGAAAAGGCAGAGGTGCTCAATTCCTACTTTGGCTCAGTCTTCTCCCAAAAGAGGGTCTATGACCCCCCTGGCAAAGGCGAAGTACAGGCTGAAGGGGCAGGATTGCAGCTTGAGATCGACAGGCATATGGTCAAGGAACACCTCATTACTTTGAATGAGTTCAAATCTCCAGGGCCAGATGAACTGCATCCTAGAGTAATAAAGGAACTGGCAGAAGAACTCTCCGAACCGCTGTCTATTCTCTTTGAGAAATCATGGAGGACCGGGGAAGTGCCAGATGACTGGAGGAGGGCTAACGTTGTCCCTATCTTCAAAAAGGGTAAAAAGGAGGAACCTGGGAACTACAGACCAGTCAGTCTGACATCAATCCCTGGGAAAATTCTGGAGCAGATCATAAAGCAATCCATCTGGAAGCACCTTGACAACAATGCCGTGATTACTCGAAGCCAACATGGATTTGTCAAAAACAAGTCCTGCCAGACAAATCTGATCTCATTTTTTGATCAAGTCACCTCCCTTGTAGACCGTGGGAATGCTGTAGACATCATATACCTCGACTTCAGCAAAGCTTTCGACAAAGTGCCCCATGATATCCTGATGAGCAAACTAGCTCAAAGTGGGCTAGATGAAACAACGATCATGTGGATCCACAGTTGGCTACAGAATCGGACTCAAAGAGTGCTTATCAATGGGACCTTCTCAAGCTGGGGAGAGGTAACGAGTGGGGTACCGCAGGGCTCAGTCCTGGGCCCAGTGCTCTTCAACATTTTTATTAATGACTTGGAGGAGGAGGTGCAGGGAATGCTGATCAAATTTGCAGATGACACAAAATTGGGAGGGATAGCTAATACTTTGGAAGACAGAAACAAAATTCAAAGTGATCTGGATAGACTGGAGTGCTGGGCAGAAAACAACAGAATGGCATTTAATAGGGACAAATGCCAAGTTCTGCACCTAGGAAAAAGAAACCAAATGCACAGTTACAAGATGGGGAATACGTGGCTCAACCACACTACGAGCGAGAAGGATCTTGGAATTGTCGTCGATCACAAGCTGAATATGAGCCAACAATGTGATGTGGCTGCAAAAAAGGCAAATGCTATTTTGGGCTGCATTAATAGAAGCATCGCTTCCAAATCCCGGGAAGTACTAGTTCCCCTCTACTCAGCACTGGTTAGGCCTCATCTGGAGTACTGTGTCCAGTTCTGGGCACCACACTTTAAGAAGGATGCAGACAAGCTGGAGAGGGTTCAAAGGAGGGCAACAAAGATGATCAGGGGACTGGAAACAAAGCCCTATGAAGAGAGACTGAAAGAACTGGGCATGTTTAGCCTTGAGAAGAGAAGACTGAGGGGAGATATGATAGCACTCTTCAAGTACTTGAAAGGTTGTCACAGAGAAGAAGGCCAGGATCTCTTCTTGATCATCCCAGAGTGCAGGACACGGAATAATGGGCTCAAGTTACAGGAAGCCAGATTCCGGCTGAACATCAGGAAAAACTTCCTGAGTGTCAGAGCAATACGGCAATGGAACCAATTACCTGGGGAGGCAGTGGGCTCTCCCACACTGGAGGCCTTTAAGACGAGGCTGGACAGCCATTTGTCAGGGATGCTCTGACTTGGATTCCTGCATTGAGCAGGGGGTTGGACTCGATGGCCTTGTAGGCCCCTTCCAACCCTACTATTCTATGATTCTACTATTCTATGATTCTAAAAAGGAGATGGGGATGGGGTGCAGGACGAGGACAAGGTTGGAGTCGCCCGGCCTCACCCCGGCCACGAAAGCTCTGAGCGAAAACCAGGAATTGGGAGTCTCTGGAATGAGAACTCCAAACTGACCATTCGGCAAAGCCACAAGCCACATTCACCTCGGGCAAAACACTGGGTCGACAGGGAAGCTTCCGCTAAAGCCAGAGAGTGACACAAACGTTTAGCCAAAATGGTGCCGAGAAACAAGGGGAAGCTACTGGCATGCTCGGGGGAACCCCAAGTTTGCAGGAGTATTTAAGAAGAGCTGTGCTGTATCAGACCATCTCATCCAGCATTCGGTTCATAGAGTGGCCAACCAGCTGCCCAAACGGGAAACCCACAAGCAGGACATGAGTGCATCAGCACCCTCCTGCCCATGTTCCCCAGCAACTGGGGTACACAGGCACGCTGCCTCCGATACTGGAGGCAGCATACAGCCATCAGTAGCCATTGACAGCCTTCTCCTCCATGTCCAACCCCTTCTTAAAGCCATCCAAGTTGGCAGCCATCCTGTGGAAGTGAACTCCCATCGTTTAACTCTGCGCCGCGTGAAGTCCTCCCTTTTGCCTGTCCTGAATCTTCCGCCAAGCAGCTTCACGGGATGCTCCCGCTGGGTTCCAGCAAGACGCGAGGAAGAGAAACGCCTCTCTCCCCGCTTCCTCCGCGCCGTACAGGATTTTGCCCCCCTCTATCGCGTCTCCTCTTTGCTTGCCGCCTCCTAAGCTGAACAAGCCCCGCTGCTGCAACCTTCTCCCATAGGGGGGATGCTCCAGCCCCTGCACCCTTTCCGCGGCCCTTTCCTGCGCTTCTCCCAGGCCTACAGCAGCTTCCCGCAGGTGCGGCGACCACAACCGCGCACGGCGGCCCGGCGCAAGGGCCGGGGTTTTGCTCTCGGCTCCCTTCCATCCCGGGTCCCAACGTGGAATTCGCCTTTCCCGCGGCGGCCACGCGCCGGTCACGCCGCGGCGGAAGGGGCCTCTTTGGAGAGATCCCGCGGAGCTCCTCGCAGCCCCCCGGCCTTCACCCCTCCGGAAGACGTGGGGCCATCAGCCGACTCGGCCCCTCTCCCGCGGCCGGCCCGCGCCAGCTCGGGCCCCACCGGCTTATGCCCGAGGGCGGGACGCCCCGCGGTGCGCGTCGCTGCGCTCCTGCTGGCGCGGGGCCACAGCCGCCGCCTGGGCGCCGGCTCGCCGTCTGCGGGCCCCGCAGCCCCGCTGGCCTTCGCCCCTCCCGGGGACTCGGCGCCCTCGGCCAGCTCGGCCCCTCGCGGCTCGCCCCCGACCCCAGGCCCGCCAGGGGGGCGCGGGGAGGCTTCGGCGGCCCCGCCCCGCCCCGCGCCGGCTCCGGTCGCGCCGAAAGACCGCCGGCGGCGGCGCGGAGAGGGGCGGCCGGGCCCGGAGCGGGAGGCCGCCGCGGGCTGCTGCTGCAGCGGAACGAACCTGCGCGGCGGGGCGGCAATCCAGCCGCGCGCCGCGTCCTGCTCCGGCGCCGCCGGGCCCGCGCTCGAGCCCGCCTGCCGCTCTCGCGGGGCGGGGCTGTGCGCGCGCGCCTGCTCTCCCTCCCTCCCGCCCTTCCTTCCTTTCTTGCCTGCCTGCCCCTCCCTCCCTCACTCGTCCTTCTTTCTTTCTTTCTTCTTTCCTTTTCTTTCCTCTTTCTTTGTTTCCATCTGTCCCTCCTAGAACTCTCCTTCTTTCTCTTTTTCCTTCCCTTCCCTCCTTTTCTCTTTCTTTCTTTCCTTCCTGTCTGTCTGTCTTTCCCTACCTCAATCTTTCTTTCTTTCTTCCTTCTTCCCTTCCCTTCCCTTCCCTTCCCTTTCCCTTTCTTTCCATCCATCCCTCTCTCCTTTTCTTTCTTTCTTTCTTTCTTTCTTTCCTTCCTTCCTTCCTTCCCTTCCTTCCTTCCTTCCTTTGCTTTCTTTCCATCCATCCATCCCTTCTCTTTCTTTCTCTCCTTTCCTTCTCTTTCTTTCCATCCCTCCCTCCCTCCCTTCCTTTTTCTTTCTTTTTTCTTGCCTTGCCTTGCCTTTCTTTCCATCCCTCTCTCCTTCTCTTTCTTTCTTTCTTTCTTTCCTTTCTTTCCATCTCTCCTTCCTTCTCTTTTCTTTCTTTCCTTCCTTTGTTTTCTTTCTTTCCATCCACTCATCCTTCCTTCTCTTTCTTTCCCTTCCTTCCTTCCTTTCTTTCTTTCTTTCTTTCCTTCCTTCTTTCTTTCTTTCCTTCTTTCTTTTCTTTCTTTCTTTCCATCCCTCTCTCCTTCCTTCTCTTTCCTTCCTTTTCTTTCTTTCCATCCCTCCCTCCCTCCCTCCCTCCCTCTTTCTTTTTTCTCACCTTGCCTTGCCTTTCCCTTTCTTTCTTTCTTTCTTTCTTTCCATCCCTCTCTCCTTCCTTCCCTGCCTGCCTGCCTGCCTTCTTTCCTTTCCTTTCCTTTCCTTTCCTTTCTCCTTTTCTTCCTTTTGTTACCTTCTTTCCTTTCTTCCCTCTGTCCCTTTTAATTTCTTTTTCTTTGAAACCTTCTGAGTATTTTAAGGCGCAGTCCTATGCATGTTCATATGACCCACATTTAGACAGAGAAAAGGCCTACAATTTCCAGTGGCTGGCTGGGGAATGCTGGGAGTTGTGGAACATTTTTCTGTGTAAACATGCATAGGATTGCGTCCTTAAAGTCTTTTTTAAAAATATTCTTAGCATATTTGTGTTTTCTTATCCTAGCCCCCGCAATGCGGTTTTACCTCCTATACCTGATTTTGTATTTGATGCTGTGCTGGCACATTTATTAGTTTTATTTATTTATTTATTTATTTATTTATTTATATGCCGCCCAATAGCCGAAGCTCTCTGGGCAGTTCACAAAAATTAAGATTTATATTTTTGATTTTGTTGTGATTTTATTCATAGCATTATTATTACTACCGAATGCCTACAGAAATGTATTTTATGAGGTGCTTAATAAATAAAAGAAAGAAAATAAAGTACACTTCTTTCTTCTTCCCCTTCCTCCTCCCTTTTCCCTCTCCTCCAAATAAAAGGCCCTCTGTCAGACAATGAAACCAAATCCTGGCCGTCCGAGGTGCCAGCCTAGAACTAGAATCAGAGCCAGTCTATATCCTCGGGCAAGAGGCCCTTAGCACCGGATCTTCCTAGTCCAATTTGGCCCCACCATCTGCACACAAGCAGAAGATCACACCCCCTACAGCATGTACACAGTGGGTTTCCTTCCTAGTGCATGCCCATGACCAACCTCCAAGCATGCTGGCTGGGGGATTCTGGGAGTTGTAGTCCAACACATCTGGAGGGCCCCAGGTTAGGGAAGGCAGGTATACAGCCTCTGTCGGAGATGGCACTGCCAGAAACGCCTCCATTTTGTCTCTCGGCGTCCACCTTGTTGCTTTATTGCTGCCAAATTGGCAACCAAGGACAAGGATGTAGGCCTGAACAGGCTAATCATCCCCATCCCTTGAAATGGAAAAGCAGGTGCCCTAACCCCAAAGTCAGTGGGCAACTTAAGGCCCGCCATGTGTTTTTGGCCTACAACTCCCATCAGCCTCAGCCAGTGTGGCCAATGGCGAGGGATGATGGGTGTTGTAGGCCAAAGCCTCCGGTGGGCCACAAGCCCTAAATGAAATCTTGGACGTGCAAAAATGTGTTGGAGTGGTTAGAGTGTTGGAGCGGGACTCGGGAGATCCAGGTTCTAGTCCTAACAGAGATGCTATAATACATTGCGTGGAGTAAGGACACATGACCCAGCCATCTTGCTGAAGCTAAGCAGGTCTTGATCTGGTCAGGGCCTGGATGGGCGACCACCTGAAGTCCCTCCGGGATATAGATATACTCAAGAGGTAGTGTGGTGTACTGGTTAAAGTGTTGGAGCGGGACTCAGGAGATCCGGGTTCTAGTCCCCGCTTGGCCATGAAGCTCACTGGGTGACTTTCGGCCAGTGACTGACTCTCAGCCTCACCTACTCGCAGAGTTGTTGTGAGGATAAAATGGGAGAGGAGGAGGGCTATGTAAGCTGTCTTGGGCTCCTTGCAATGGGAATAAAGGCGGGATATAAATATAATCACAAATAACTAAAATAAAAAAGTGGATCTCTCCCACATCCTAATGCTAGCAGGGTGACACCCAGAGCTCTGGGTACTGTTACAACCTCCTACTTAGCACCAAACCCACTCATCCAACTGTCTATTTACAGGGGTGGGGAACCTCTTTCAGCACAGGGACGAATGCAATTTCAGAGAAGCTCTCGCGGGCCACATTCCAGTGGTGGGTGGGGCCAAAAGCAAAGCAGGAGTGGCCAAAGGCAAAAGGGGCAGGGCAACATGCCAGCATATTTTATCTTAAGGGCGCAATGCTTTGCCTGCTTGGCGCCTGCAACGAGTGTTAATGTGGTGGTCTAATCTGCATTCGAATCTGCTTCTTTCTACTAACTTCTTCCCCACCTCATTTTCAAAAAGCTCTTCTAGCAATTTTATATGAAATCATATTTACCCAGCCAGTGCAGCAGGGCAAAGCTTACAGGTGCCTTCAGCTGAGACGTAATCAGGGGTGGGGGGAGCGAATGCCCAGTAGCCAAAAGTATCCAAAAAGAATCCGGGAAAGGAAAAAGTGCCTAGCAGTAGCAAGCCCCAAACATCTTTTTATATTGATCAGAGACATGGCCAGATTTTTCTCCCCATCTTTTATGTCACTTTGATCACTTGCGTAAACTGGAAAGGCATGCAGACAGGGGAGTGTAACTAGGACCCACTTGGGGGCATTTTTGCGCAGATTATTTTGACATATTTCAGCATATTCTTCCAAACAATCCAATAATATAGAATTATCCCATGGTCCTATGATCACATTTGCAGAGGGGCCATTGCTCAGACCAGCGGCTTGATTCAGTATAAGACAGCTACGTATGTTCTGGGCAGGGGACCAGGGGCAAGGGACGACAAGATTATATTCCCTCTGCGTTCAGGAGGGAATTTTGGTGCATACAGCTTCTCCCATCGCAGCCTGACAAGCTTCACCGACCAAAATCCACCTTTCTCTCCACCTCTATGCTCCTCCTTTGCAGTTAGTAACCTTTAATCTACCCCGAAGCAAGTTCCAGTTCTATTCTCAGCGAAGCAAGAAAAGCGGAACAAGACAGAGAGATGACTGTACAGTTTCAGGGGTCTTTTTTGGTTTTCAGAGTTAATTCTGGAACACTGATAGCTCATCCCATCCCCCTGGATTCACGAATTCTGCAGGAATGAATTTGGATCTCCACTTTTCCTTTGTTTGTTTTTAAAGAATTAAACAATAGATTATAACATTTTAAAACACATATGCACACACACATATTTGTATAATAATAATGTGTGTGTGTGTGTACACACACACACGCACGCACACGTACATTTATATCCCACTTTTTTTCCTCCAAGGAATCCAAGGCTACATCCATGGTCCTCTTCCTCCCCTCCATTTTATCCTCACAACAAGCCTGTGAGGTAGCCTAGGCCAAGAGTCAGTGTTCTCCCAAGTCCCAGTCCAACACTCCAACCACTACACCACACTGGCTCTCTGTGCGTTATAATATTTGCATGCCATTGTCATGACAAACGTCAGTCGGCCCAATCGATCCCTTTGCTTCTCGGCTAGTGCCGCTGGAAATTAGGCCTCCTTGCCCTGTTTTTCGGAATTCCTCCAAGCGCTTCAGAACTAATGTAATTTCTGAAGGCAATTTTTGCCGGTGGCATATTCTCGAAGCTGCTGGAGTTTCCCCGCCTGTTGCAGCTGCTGCTGGAATTCTCCTAGGACTCCGTCCGGAGTGACACCAGTTGTTCCCGGGTATCAAATGTCTCACACTCCCTTAAATAGAATGGGAAGGGGGGGGTCTGTGCATTTTGGCCGGGCGGGCCAACCAGAGTGGCTATTCACCTTTTTCAGTTAAAAAATCCACCAGTCTGCCTTGCCAAGGACTGCTGCATATTTGGGGACGTGTATTTCAGTGAATTCTTCAGATGAGTCCTTTGGGCTTGATTTAAAACCATGTGGCCACTCTGGAAGTCGGACACCCCTAATGTCTTCCCCCTTGTGCATCAGTCCTCAGCACATGACTGTTTCACCGAGCTATAAATACCCCTCTATCTAAAGCCCAGGCAGGCCTTCGCATCAGAGCACCGTGCGGAGAGAGCGTGCCCCCGGTCCATTGATCCAAAGGGAACGTGTCACGTTGGTGAACATCTCAAGAGTTTGGAAACTGTGGAAGGTATGGAGAGATGGTGGCGGGGAGCATGAATCACAGTTTCATCACAGACCACATCTTGTCGTGTCACGAAAATCACCGGTGTCTTTTGTTTTGTGTGCCAAGCGTTATTGTGGGGGGAGGTGGCGGGGCGGCGGCATCGGGGATGGGAATTTTTTTTCCTCATCAGCAATGACAGGTGACTGTGACAAATCCCAGAGGAGTTTACAGCTGCCCAAATATAGTCACCGGAGAGGGAGGCGTGTTTTGTCTCGCAGCAAAAGCAACAGAGTTGCATGGGCCACCGTGTCAAACACAAACAAATTTGCGGTGGCAGAAGCTTTTGTGGACCAGAGTCCACCTCTTTGGGTGTGCGAAGGCTCGTCCAAATATTGTTAGGAACTGTAATACTTGATGGAGGTGGATGAGCGCCAGCATCAGCTCCAGGTTCTGAAGGACCCTTTGTCAAAACAGGTGAACAAGCAGGTTGCAATGGGGAAGAGGAGGAGTAAGTCCGGGGGGCTCTTGTCAGTGGGCCCCTGCTGGGGTGTGAGCCCTCGGCAAGTGCCCAACCATGCCTACCCTTGACACCAGTCCTAATGAGATCTGTCATGGCGTAGTGGCTAAGCACATCTTCTGAGATGGCCTTAGGCAATGTTCTGGGAGCCTCAGCCTGGCAATCTTCAATATTGTAAGCGCTCCGGGAGCCTTTTTTGGCTGAGGAGCAGGATAAAAATACAATCAATAATAATAATAATAATAATAATAATAATACTGCCCTGTCTTCTACTGCTCGGGCGGGCAGATTGGGATCTACTGGTAGATCTCTGAGTGATTTGCAGTAGCTCTCCGGGGGTTTCTGACTTTAAGGAGAGCAAGGGCTGAAACAACACCCACCACCAACCTGTGGCACACGGATAGCCTTGTGCTAATAGCTTCTCTCTCAGCCTCAGCGTCCCTCATCCATAAAATGCAAGTGCAGATGGGTAGCTTTTGACTGTGTTCAGCAATCCTGAGCAGTTTAAGAGTAATGTTTCCGAGAACCCCGATCCATGGTGACTCGCATGTAGGGTTGTCTGTATCCCAGGGTACAATTGCTCTGAGCAGGGGGTTGGACTCGATGGTCTTATAGGCCCCTTCCAACCCTACGATTCTATGATTCTATGAATGAATGGGGTGTAAAAGATCATTGACTCTCCCAACCATTTTGTGCCTGGCTCTGGTTGGTAGACCTCAACATTCCAGTAAAAAACAAAATAGACCCCGCATGCTTGACATCTACGTCAGGGCTGGCGTCAGGGACAGGCATGGCTGGGCTCCTGTCAAGGGCCTACACCCCAGCGGGGGCCACTGACAGGAGCCCCCCAGAGTTGCTCCGTCTCTTCACCATTGCAACCTGCTTGCTCCCCTGCCCAGACAATGGTGGGGGTGAGAAGGAGGAGCAGGAGATGCTGCGGCCTGCTTGCTCCCTGGCTGTCTGCCTGGCAAGCAAGCAAGTGGTCGCAGTGAGGAGGAAGAGGAGGAGGAGGAGGAAGAGCAGTGGGTGATCATGGTGGTGAGAAGGTAGATTCACTGAGGGAGGAAGCCCACTGAGGGTGTCTTGCCCAAGGACCCTCCAAAACCCACTGCAGTGATCACTCCAACAATGCATACAAAGGACTTTGAATGCTGTGTGTCCAGTTCTGGGCACCGCACTTTCAGAAGGATGCAGACAAGCTGGAGAGAGTTCAGAGGAGGGCAACAAAGATGATCAGGGGACTGGAAACAAAGCCCTGTGAGGAGAGACTGAGAGAACTGGGCCTGTTGAGCCTGGAGAAGAGAAGACTGAGGGGAGACAGGAGAGCGCTCTTCAAGTCCTTGAAAGGTTGTCACAGAGAGGAAGGCCAGGATCTCCTCTCCATCATCCCAGAATGCAGGACACGGAATCATGGGCTCAAGTTGCAGGAAGCCAGATTCCGGCTGAACATCAGGAAAAACTTCCTGACTGTCAGAGCAATACGACAATGGAGCCGATTCCCTGGGGAGGTGGTGGGCACTCAAGACGAGGCTGGACAGCCACCTGTCAGGGATGCTCTGACTTGAATTCCTGCATTGAGCAGGGGGTTGGACTTGAGGGTCTTGTAGGCCCCTTCCAACCCCACTCTTCTAGGATTCTATGATATCAATGCTATTGCTGGGTTGAATCAAACGTTAGTCTAAGGTAGGTCCCATTCATTTCAATCTATGCTAAGACTAAGTAGAGTCTACTCTAAGTAGGACTAACATTGGATAAAAGCCTTTGTTATGTGCTGCCGCTGTGAACCACAGATTCTTAGGTGTCTAGAGAGCAGCTGCCCAGTCTCCCAACACATAACAATGGAACATATTATGACAATTATGGTTATTAGTTTATATCATAGAATCGTACGGTTGGAAGGGGCCTACAAGACCATCAAGTTCAACCCCCTGCTCAGTGCAGGAATCCAAGTCAGAGCATCCCCAACAGATGGCTGTCCAACTCCAGCCTCCTCTTGAATGCCTCCAGGGTGGGAGAGCCCACCGCCTCCCTAGGTCATGGGTTCTATTGTCGTATTGCTCTGACAGTCAGGAAGCTTTCCCTGATGTTCAGCCAGAATCTGGCTTCCTGTAACTTGAGCCCATGATTCCGTGTCCTGCACTCTGGGATGAAACAACAATGTGCCAACAATGTACATGATGCACAGGGGCGATAAGACAATACCTTTTGCTCCAGCCAAGTTTACAGTGCAGTGTGCAAGGAGTGTGCAATTTAGAAGAAAACAGCACGGAGGATATTGAAGGGTAGGGGGTCCTTTTCAGAACAAAATCAAATGAGTCGGCCAACTGAGTATTATACGGGTAACAAGCGCACGAATGGAGGAAATGTTCTTCATTTGGGACCCACTCATCCGTAAGCTGCAGCCACCAAAGTATCAGAAGCGATGTTGACATGATCTTGAAAAGGCCTAAGTTTTATCTCAAATTGTGGCTGTTCCTAGACAGATGTTGAGCTTCTTTTTCTAGATGGAAGACCCTGTGCAGCTGAAGGAGGAAGGGAATAAGTATTTCCAAACCAATGACTATGACAATGCTATTAAGAGCTACTCCAAAGCTCTTAAAGTCACCAAAGATAAATCACTCCAGGCTCTGTTGTATCGAAACCGGGCGGCGTGTTTTCTGAAAAAGGTGAGCTGATGGGACAGTGTGTGTGTGTGTGTGTGTGTGTGTGTGTGTGGTGGGGTGGGGTGGAGTCACACAAACAGAACCAAAAGACAAAGGCTCCCCTTGAAAGGATAAAGATGATGTGTGCTGGGCAATCGCATCTGTTACAAAAAGAAAATTATAGTAATAAAATCACAGAGTTGGAAGAGATCTCAGAGATAATTTAGTCTGACCCCCTGCTCAGTGCAGGCGCTGTGTTGCAGGAGGCAGTCACAGCATCCCTGACAGGTGGCTGTCAAGCCTCTCCTTAAATCCCTCTGGCGAAGGAGAGCCCACCACCTCCTGAAGCAGTCTGCTCCACTGTTGAACAGCCCTCACCATGAGGAAGTTTTTCCTAATGTTTAGCTGAAATCTGCTTGGTCTAAAGGCAGGGTATAAATCCAATCAATCAATAAAATAAAAACAGAGAACTCCGTCTTCTTCATGACAGTCTTTCCGAGGATGGAGCTGACTTGTTCTCTGTTGGTGTATCCATGAATATATGTGTACAGAGATTTTTTCAAGGAGGATGTTAGCCTGAATGCAGAAAACCCTCTCACAACTGCAATTTCTACGTAATCTGATCAGCTGGGAATATGGTAGATTCCTTTTCAGATAGTGTTGTGTGAGCGGAACATGCTCCTTGTTCGTTGTCTAGCCGGACAATGGATCACACTAGACATGGGTAAGCCTCTGAATCTGAAAGCGCTTTATTGCATGGCCAGCAAGGCACTCTGTCAGCAAAGGGGCAGAGAGCCCCAAATGTCCAGTGGGGCGGGCTTTTATACAGCGAATACATCACACATAGGGAAGAACTCTAGCCATGCTCTAGAGGCATTACTTGGAGGCATTCACACAGTCTGTTATCTGGAAAAGGACTGAATGTTCTTTCTCTGGACTGGGGTGGACGCTTGCCAGCTACTGACACTCAGTTACTGCACAAAGTACAATGTTATCAGCCTGCAGTCTGGGGAGGAATTCATCCTCCCTTTGAATTCCCAGAGAAACTGCTGACAGGCTGTAATCTGTTTCTCACAAGACTGTGGAGCCAAGACAGGATGACCTAGCATACAAACATGGAGAAACTCTGGTTCATACTAAACACAAGCCATTCTGGGGTACGCATAACACATTAGGGGTGAGAACAAAGGATTCTTCCCACAATAGCTGGGATGGAAACTCTCATGAGACAAAAAAGAATTGGCATCTGTCACTTTTCCGTATACATCTGTTTGGGTTCTATTATCCTTTATTCTCACCTCCACATCTAGAAAGTTAATCCTACTGTGGTGATAGTTCACCACAAATTGAATGGTCTCCTGCAGACTATTAACATAGTTTCCAAAGTCCCTCAATTTTTCTACTAATCCCCTCCAAATGATAAATGTACCATCCAGAAACCTTTTGTACACAGTAATGTGATTGAAAAATTCTCAGCAACCCAAATGGGGCTGCTGAGAAGGAGTTATCAGCATGTTTAGGGGAACTCTGTTTGCAGAACTGCAAGAAAGACAGAAAAATCTTTAAAAAAATCTAAGCAGGCAACCCATCTGGAAGCACCTTGAAAACAATGCAGTGATTACTCGAAGCCAACATGGATTTGTCAAGAACAAGTCCTGCCAGACGAATCTGATCTCATTTTTTTATCAAGTAACCTCCCTGGTGGACCATGGGAATGCTGTAGACATCATATACCTCGACTTCAGCAAAGCTTTCGACAAAGTGCCCCATGATCTCCTGATGAGCAAACTAGCTCAAAGGGCTAGAGGAAACAACGATCCGGTGGATCCACAGTTGGCTACAGAATTGGACTCAAAGAGTGTTTCTCAATGGGACCTTCTCAAACTGGGGAGAGGTAACGAGTGGGGTAGCGCAGGGCTCAGTCCTGGGCCCAGTGCTCTTCAACATTTTTATTCATGACATGGAGGAGGAGGTGCAGGGAATGCTGATCAACTTTGCAGATGACACAAAATTGGTCGGGATAGCTAATACTTTGGAAGACAGAAAAAAAATCAAAGTGATCTTGATAGACTGGAGCGCTGGGCAGAAAACAACAGAATGACATTTAATAGGGATAAATGCCAAGTTCTGCACCTAGGAAAAAGAAACCAAATGCACAGTTACAAGATGGGGGATACGTGGCTCAACAACACTACAAGCGAGAAGGATCTCGGAATTGTTGTAGGTCACAAGCTGAATATGAGCCAACAATGTGATGTGGCTGCAAAAAAAGGCCAATGCTCTTTTGGGCTGCATTAATAGAAGCAGAGCTTCCAAATCCCAGGAAGTACTAGTTCCCCTCTACTCAGCACTGGTTAGGCCTCATCTGGAGTACTGTGTCCAGTTCTGGGCACCACATTTTAAGAAGGATGCAGACAAACTGGAGAGGGTCCAGAGGAGGGCAACAAAGATGATCAGGGGACTGGAAACAAAGCCCCGTGAGGAGAGACTGAAAGGACTGGGCATGTTTAGCCTGGAGAAGAGAAGACTGAGGGGAGATATGACAGCGCTTTTCAAGTCCTGGAAAGGCTGTCCCAGAGAGGAAGGCCAGGATCTCTTCCTGATCAAACCAGAGTGGAGGACACGGAATAATGGGCTCAAGTGACAGGAAGCCAGATTCCGGCTGAACATCAGGAAAAACGTCCTGACTGTAAGAGCAATACGACAATGGAACCAATTCCCTAGGGAGGCGGTGGGCTCTCCCACACTGGAGGCATCCAAGACGAGGCTGGACAGCCATCTGCCAGGGATGCTCTGACTTGGATTCCTGCGTTGAGCAGGGGGTTGGACTCGATGGCCTTGTAGGCCCCTTCCAACCCTATTGTTCTATGATTCTATGAACCCCTAGAAAAGCAGCACAGCGAGGACTGAACACAGTTAGTAGCTTCCTGACACCTCCAAACTAGCCAACCGGGGCTTACTTGTGAGTAGCCATGCATAGGATTACACAGTAAATGTGTTATTCTCATATGACACAGATACTGAGCCAGCTGCATTGGCTGCTGGTGCATTTCTGAGCCATATTTAAAGGGCCAGTTTTAGCTTTTAAAGTCTTAAACTGTTTGGGCCTATTCCCCCGAGCCAGGCTGCCCACACTCTGAGGTCATCAATACAGCCCCTTCTCACTCGCCCTCTGCCAAAGGCAGTTAAGCTGTGAGTACAAGGGAGAGGGCCTTTTCGGTGGTGGCCCCAAATCTTTGGAATCAGCTTCCATCGGGGGGTTATCAGGCCCCTTCTTTGCAAATCTTCAGGAAGGTTCTGAAGACCCATCTGTTTTCACTGGCGTTCTCCATAACCTGTGGGCTGCAGGGGGTTTTGGTGCAATCTGTTTTAATAGTGTTTTATTGCATTTTATTGTATATGTATTTATCATAGAATCATAGGGTTGGAAGGGGCCTACAAGACCCTCGAGTCCAACCCCCTGCTCAGTGCAGGAAGCCTGATTCCCAGGTGGTTTCCCATCCAAATACTAACCGGGACTGACCCTGCTTAGCTTCCGAGATCAGACGACATTAGGCACAGCCAGCCCAAGCCTGTTGATTTGCATGTGCATATTTCGGAATTGTTTTTTATCTTGAACGCTGCCGCAAGGGGTTTCTACCCTTCAAGGCAGCCCCAAAAATCATTTAAAATGAATAAAACCGTATGCTAAAAGATCCATGAATAGTCCAACTATTCACAAATACTCGATGGCCTTGTAGGCCCCTTCCAACCCTACTATTCTATGATTCTATGAAATACATTGGAAACTGGTCAACAGAGAAGGAAGGATCGCAGATACTGAACAGTGAAAATGTTGGTGTCTTTATTACAGGGATGCAGAATCTCAGGCAAAGGGTCCTAATTTGGCCAAATATCCCCAGAAGGCCAAACATCCTTTCCCTTACCCCCCCAACCATCAAGCGTCTTGTTCCTGGTTTTTGCAGAGTCCCCCCCCCCCCCATTCTAAAAGGTTGAAATGTCTCTCCTAAGGCTTAATTGCTGGCAGTGAGAGTGTTAAGTTAAATCATGCTAGCATTTTTTTTGTATTTCGGCTCCGCCTATTTTGCCTTTAGCCCCGCCCACCACTCAAATTCAGCTGGAGAGCTTCTCATCCATGGAATTTGGCCCATGGGCTGAAAGAGGTTCCCCACCCCTGCCTTATTAGGTTCTGAACCTCGAAAAGGCAGGGCAAAGAAATGTAGGTGAGGAGAGGGGGGTGGAAACCTTCTTAATCACGAATGCATTTTTTTTTCTTTCTTTCCAAATTCACAGGAGAGCTATGCCCAGGTGGCATCAGATGCATCTAGAGGTAGGTCAAACAATTAGCAATCGGGCATTTGGGATTAGTGTAACAGAACTGCTATATTAGGGTTTGGATTTCAGCTACAGTAGTTTAGTGTCAAAGTACCTGCCGTAGTTGCAAGAATGGCGGTAAAGAGACCGGAACCCGGATATCACAGACTATATGTTTAAACCCCAGGTAGGGTAGCTGTGTTGTTGGACTCCAGCTCTCATCATTTCTGGCCACTGACCATGCTGGCTGGGGTTGATGGGAGTTGGAGTCCGACACCACCCGGCGGGTCCTTCACCCATGGTTTAAATGCCTGAGCGCCCCATCAGACACATTTATCCACCGGACAACCGCTTCAGTGTATATGAAAAAGACAAGCGTACTTCTTAAGGTTTATGCAAGGCGGAATGATGCTTACTTCTGGAGTAGGAAGGACACAGTAGCTGTGTGGGAATCCATAGGTGTGTAAAAGATGATTAACGCCAGTCTTGCTATTTTGAAAAAAGGCTGAAATGACACGCCGCTTCGCCAGTATGGTTGTCGAGGTGGAATATTAATTTGGGTAACTAGGCCTACGTAGGCATAACTAAAATAAATGCCTATACATCCCCTGTTTATCCCAGTCTCCCCTTCTCTCTCTTTCCTTGCCTGTCACCCTTTTGCAGATTGTAAGCCACTCAAGGGCTGAGACCTCACTCCTTGTTGTAACTTGTAAAGGCCATGCACATATTTATTTCTTTTTTATCCCTGCTCCTCAGCCCCAAGAAGACTCCCAGAGCAGCTTGCATAAGGTCGATAACAAGCAAGACCATCTCTGCCCACAACCAAAAGACACGACACAAAAGGAAAAAGGGATGATGAGGGAAGAGGAAAACAAGCCCACACAAGAACGAGTCCTTAAAGCAGGGTTGGAGAAGCTCAGGCCTGGGGGCCAAATCTAGCCCAACGGGGGTCCCAATCCGGCCCCTCTGGAGTTCTCCGAATAGCCACACCCTCCATTACCCCAGCCAGCAATCAATTGCAGGTTTCCCAGTATCATTCAGTCTTTTCCCATTCTAAAAGGCTGAGGTGCCTCTCCTAAGGCTTTGTTACCGGAGTAATTACTGTAAGATAAAATATAGTGGTCATTTTTTAAATTTTGGGCTCTACCCCTTGGCCTTTAGCCCTTCCCACCACTGGAATGTGACCCCTGAAATTGTGTTCAGCCCCGGGGTTGGAAGAGGTTGCCCATCCTCAAACTGGGGAGAGGTAACGAGTGGGGTACTGCAGGGCTCAGTCCTGCACCCAGCGCTCTTCCACATTTTTATGAATGACTTGGAGGAGGAGGTGCAGGGGTTGCTGATCACATTTGCAGATGACACAAAATTGGGTGGGATAGCTAATACTTTGGAAGACAGAAACAAAATTAAGTGATCTGGATAGACTGGAGCACTGGGCAGAAAACAACAGAATGACATTTAATAGGGATAAATGCCAAGTTCTGCACCTAGGAAAAAGAAACCAAATGCACAGTTACAAGATGGGGGTTACGTGGCTCAACAACACTACAAGCGAGAAAGATCTTGGAATTGTTGTCGATCACAAGCTGAATATGAGCCGACAATGTGATATGGCTGCAAAAAAGGCAAATGCTCTTTTGGGCTGCATTAATAGAAGCATCGCTTCCAAATCCCGGGAAGTACTAGTTCCCCTCTACTCACCACTGGTTAGGCCTCATCTGGAGTACTGTGTCCAGTTCTGGGCACCACACTTTAAGAAGGATGCAGACAAACTGGAGAGGGTTCAGAGGAGGGCAATTAAGATGATCAGGGGACTGGAAACAAAGCCCTGTGAGGAGAGACCGAAAGGACTGGGCATGTTTAGCCTTGAGAAGAGAAGACTGAGGGGAGATATGACAGCACTCTTCAAGTCCTTGAAAGGTTGCCACAGAGAGGAAGGCCAGGATCTCTTCTTGATCATCCCAGAGTGCAGGACACGGAATAATGGGCTCAAGTGACAGGAAGCCAGATTCCGGCTGAACATCAGGAAAAACTTCCTGACTGTTAGAGCAATACGACAATGGAACCAATTACCTAGGGAGGCGGTGGGCTCTCCCACCCTGGAGGCATTCAAGACAGCCATCTGTCAGGGATTCTCTGACTTGGATTCCTGCATTGAGCAGGGGGTTGGACTCGATGGCCTTGTAGGCCCCTTCCAACCCTACTATTCTATGATCCCTGCCACAAAGTTGCAAAGTTCTTTTAACAACCCGCTGAGGCGGAAACAGACCGAGGGAGAAGAGGAGCTGGGCCCTGTTTCCACAACAACGGAAGGCGAAAGGAGGAAGGGCTCACCCGCATTTTTGTAGGAGCCGCTTTTGGTCCGGGCAGGGCTCCACGCAGGTGTGCATCGCACCATTCTAAATGGCTTCACATAACTTACTTCTGGGCGGGGTGTGAATGTTACCTGAGTAAGGGGCAGGGGCTGCTCAACCAATAAGAGAGGCCCCCCGCCCCCCTGCCCTGCTCCAGGCTCTGTAAGGAAGGTGCAAATTCTCAACTTCCCCTTGTGCGCATTTGTAAGACAAGCCCCCCAATGAACCCCAAACCTCATTGAACACAATGGGTGTTACTTCCTACTGGACACACCTATGCTTGTGCTGGGAAAGGGTGGGGGAGAACACAGGGATGAGAAACCAGCCCCCTTTCTAACCGAACCTGTGCAGGATCTCTATAATGAAGCTGTAAATTAGTTACTTCCTAAGGCAATAAAGCAAACAACGGAGAATCAGAGCCTCGAGATGGCGCTTGACCATATGTAGGGAATTGGGCTTTAAACTATGCCATGTCTGCCACTTAGGGAATTGGGCTTTAAACTGTGCCATTGCAATTGAGGGGGATCTCTGTAAGTACTTATGTGGGCTGTCAGAGGGCAAGCCTCATTCAGCACAATGGGAGTTACTTCTGAGGAGACACTAATGGGTTTGTTGTGGAAAGGGAGCAGTAAACACAAAGGCGGAAACCAGCCCCCATTTTAACCTGCAGGATCTCTATAACGAAGGGTGGATGTTGGTTCAACAGACATGGCACAGTTTAAAGCACAATTCCTGAAGTGTGGTAAAGCTCAATCTTGAGGCTCTGATTCTCCTTTGTTTGGTTTATTGCCGTAGGAAGAAACTACTTTGTTATAGAAATCCTGCAGGTTAAAATGGGGGCTGGTTTCTGTCTTTGTGTTTACTGCTCTCTTTCCCAGCACAAGCATATGTCTGTCTACTTGGAAGTAACTCCCATTGTGCTCAATGAGGCTTGCTCCTGAAATGCAGGTGCATCTGGACTTTCAGGGGAAAGGAGAAGGGGGGGAAGCCTCTCTTATTGGTTGAGCAGCCCCTGCCAATCAGATGACATTCACTCCAGCCCCCACCCCCACCAGGAAGTATGTTCTATGAAGTGATTTTTACTGGTGCGGAACACTCCCTCGTGGAGCCCTGCATGGACCACATTGCAGCAAAGCTGATCCCTGTTAAAAAATCTGGTACTCCTCCATTAGCTTCTCCTTCCATTGTTCTGGACACACAGCCCTTGTCTCTCAGCAAAACTGATGGGGCTGACCCTGCTTGCTGACCCTCCCTCTGTGGTAGCCTGATGGAATGGCCTCTTCTAGTTCTAGCTGGCCATTGCACTTTGCTATTTCTCCCTCCCTAGCTATCGACATCAATGCTTCCGATATTAAAGCCTTATACCGGCGCAGCCAGGCTCTGGAGAAGCTGGGCAAGTTGGATCAGGCCTTCAAGGACATCCAGCGGTGTGCCACCATCGAGCCACGGAACAAAAACTTCCAAGAGACCCTTCGGCGTTTAGGAGCCAACATCCAGGAGAAGGTAAAGGCAGAACAGGGTGGGCACACCAGTCCACTGATTGGGAAAATGTCAGTTGACTACTGATTACTTGTCCATGGTCCAGAAGGACTGGCATCAAATGCATTATATTATTGTTTTAATCAAGTTTTTTTTTAATGATTGTAAGCTGCCATGAGTGCCATTTTTCTGGGTAGAAAGCCAGAGTACGAATCAAATAAATGAATAAATAAATAGGACCTGTCTGTCTGGAAGGAACCTAAGTCAGCAGTAGTCAACCTAGTGCCCTCCAGAGGTTTTGGACTATTTATCTGTATGTATTATTTAAAATATTTCTGGGCTGTCTTTCAGGGCAGAAGCCCTCCCAAGGCGGTGCACTGCGATAAAACACATAAAACTTGCATGATATTAAGAGCGATAAAAACACAATAAAAGCAGTAAGAACACAATAAAAACAGCAATAAAAACAGCAGCAGCCACCCTTTGGAACTCCCTCTCCCCCATGCAGTTTGGGAGGCAGAAAATGTGGCATCTCTCAAACGCTTCCTGAAATCACGCTTGTTCATCCAGGCTTCCCCTGGGCTGTAATGAAATTAATCACACCGCTCCATCGTACTGGCCCTTGTACTCCTTTTTTTGGAATTGGAATTGTTTTTAATGTTATGGTTTTAATCTTGTATTTTAAATGTGATTTTAATATTTATATGTGAACCGCTTAGGAATTGTATTATATTTAGCATATATAAATATCACAAATAAATAAATACAGCAATAAAAACAACAAAACCAGCAAAACCAAAACAAAACCCAGCAACAAAGCCAGCAATAAAAACAGCAATCATATTAGGAGAAGGCCAGAGTAAAATAGTATATTTTCAAGACGTTCTTAAAAGCCTGCAATGTTGGAGCATGGTGGATACCCCGTGGCAACTTACTCCAGAGGTATGGGGCCAACTCCCAGCAGCCCCAGACAGCATGATGAGAGTCATGGCGCAAAATATTTGGAGGGTGCCAGATGCTCTCCTCCTGTCCTAGGTCATCTTCTGTGCTAAGCCAATATAGAAATAAAAAAAAAAACACAAAAGGAAAAAGGGGTAGGGAGGGAAGAGGAAAACAGCACACCTGGAGGCCGGGGAAGGATGTTCTAACCTACGTCTGTTCTCCTTCATCCCTGACGCAGCTCCGTGTCCAGTTCTCCACCGATGCCAGGGTGCAGCAAATGTTTGAAATCTTGCTGGATGAGAAGAGTGAGAAAGAGAAGCGAGAGAAGGTGAGATGCTTGGAATCAGGCCCACGGGGAGATTTCTTGCGCTGGCAAAATCCATGGCAGAAGGGGAGCCATTTTGTTTCATGCTTAGAGATATGTTTAAGTAGAGACAGCAGTATATAAATCTGTTAAATAAATAAATTAAATAATACTTCCTTCTGAGTAGGTCCTGAAACATTTCAAGAGGCTAGCTGGAGTAACTGCCCTCACCAAGTGAGGAAATCATGACGTCTGTTTGCCATTCCAAGCAGAAAACATACCAGGGACAATGTGCCTCATTCTATCAAAAATTATAGAAACATTTCAGGGAAGTTAGTGTCTCTCTTAATGTGGTTCTAACTTCATAAGATGTTTAAAAGAGGCCTGTTGGGTTATCAGACCCAAAGTCTGATAACGGCAAGACAAATATTTCCAGGCAGCTTTTCAACTTGTTCCTAAATGATCTGGAATTATGAGTGAGCAGTGAGGGGGCCAAGTTTGCTGATGACCCCAAATTATTTCGAGTGGTTAAAACCAAAAGGGGTTGTGAGGAGCTCCAAAAGGATCTCTCAAACTGGGAGAATGGGCATCTAGATGGCAAATGCGTTTCAATGTAAGCAAGGGTAACATGATGCACGTTGGGGGGAAAATCCCAACTTCGCGTATAAGCTGATGGGATCTGAGCTAGCTGGGACTGACCAGGAAAGAGTTCTCGGGGTCGTGGTGGACAACTCGATGAAAATGTCGACCCAGTGTGCAGCCGCTGTGAAAAAGGCGATTTCCATGTTAGCCATCATTAGGAAAGGAATTGAGAATAAAACTGCCAAGATAATATGGAGGATACGACTATCAATGGCTACTAATCTTGATGGCTCTATGCTACCCCCAGTATCAGAGGCAGTATGCCTCTGTGCACCAGTTGCTGGGGAACATGGGTGGGAGGGAGCTGTTGCACTCATGCCCTGCTTGTGGGTTTCCTGTGGGCAGCTGGTTGGCTGCTCTGGAAACAGAACGCTGGACTAGAAGAAGAGCTTCTCGTGCAGCTCTTCTTAATGTTCTTATATCTGCACCGCTGCTCTCCTCTGCCCCAGCAACTGGCATTCGGAGGTAAATTGGCTGTGGACATGGAAGTACTATTTAAGCCATAGCTCAGTGGTAGAGCGCATGTTTTGCATGCAGAAGGTTCAATCCCCAGCTTCTCCAGGTAGGGCAAGGAAAGAATTCTGCCCGAAGTTGCTGCCAGTCACTGTCAACAGTACTTGGTTAGATGGACCCAGGGTCTGACTCGGTATAAGGCAGCTTCCGATGTTCCTATTTTAATCAGACCTTTATTCACAATCATGAGGCCTAGAATCTTACTTTATTTTTAGGGGAAGACATATATCTCAGTGGCAGAGCCCCTGCTTTGTATGCAGACGGTCCCAGGTTCAGTTCTGGGCATCTCCAGGTATGGCTGGGAAAGAATCTTGCCTGAAACCCTGGAGAGCTGCTGCCAGTCTGTGTCAGTAATGCTGGGCTAGATGGACAGAACAGAAGAAGCTGCTCCGTCTATTTTTCCAGGCCAGGCTTCCCCAACATAGATGTTGTCGGTGCTTGACTCCTGTCATCCCCAGGCAGCAAGGCCAATGGTCAGGAATGCTGGGAAATGTAGTCCAAAACATCTGGAGGGGGCCAGGTTGGGGCTGGCTTAGTCAGATCACACAGATGTAGGTCCTGCAACAGGTCCTAGAAGTGGAGGTGGAATAAGGGACAAGATCCAGAATAGTGTGCAGACTGCACCCCCTGGTGTGTCCCGAGACATTTTCTGGTGTAGCTAAACAGGCTAATAAGCTCCTTTTTACTCTAGTCTTCTCCAGCCTGGCGACCTCCAGATGTGTTGGTTGATAATTCTCACTATTCCCATGCTGGCTGGGGATGAAGGAAGTTGCAGTCCAACTCTTGTGGAACTTTAAAGACTCAGGGTGCAAACCTATGCATGTTTAGACTGAAAAAAGTCCTACAATTCTATACATGTTTAGGCAGAAAGAAGTCCTACAGTCCTATGCATGTTTAGGCAGAAAAAAGTCCTACAGCTCCCAGCATTGCCCAACCAGCATGCTGGGAGTTGTAGGACATTTTTTCCTGTCTAAACATGCATAGGATCAGTGGTGTAGTGGTGGTGGGTTGTGCCGGGGCATTGCTCTGGCACTTTTTTTGAAGCCAGCCCCCAGCCAAATGCAACGCGCTCTGTCAGCTACGCTTTTTGGTACAAGGTTGGCATGTACCTGGGCAAACAAACCCCAGTGGAGGGAAGGGAAACAGAAAAAAATAAGTTGGGGGGAGGAGAGAAAGGTGGGGGGGGTTCAATCCAGCTGATGTGTGGACATTTCCGTTGCAGGATGGGAGAGATATAATGCAGGAGCTTAGGGAAGGCTAATGGGTAATGTTGGGGTGCTAAGGGAGTGTGCAAGGGGGCTGTTTAAATGAGTAGGGATCTGTCCCCAAGGGCTGAGTTGAGAGGATGAAGCTTCCATAGAGTACCATATTTTGAAAACCCCAAATGTTTGTGTTTGAGTGAGCAAGTGAAAAAGATTTTAACACCCCTGCATTTTTTCGCAGAGGTCCAATTGAAATACTGCTGCCTTGCTCTCAGCTGCCCTGTTTTTGGATCCCAGCTGAAGGCTGCATATCTTACAAGGTTGTACAATTTTAGAAGGGGCGTGGCTGCGGGCGTGGCTGTGACTGTCACGAAGGGACCCTGCACTTCGGAATTTGCCACTACGCTACTGCATAGGATTGCAGCCTAGCACATTCATGCTGGCATAAGCTTTCTGGACACTGTCCAGTTCACATCCGATGCAGGGAGTTTTAACCTCAAATTGGCAGAGTGATATACGCATGCTGGGTGTGGGGGATGTAAACTGGGTTGTCAGAGGGGATTGAAATGCCAAAAATACAGCTAGTGATGATTACCTTAACAGTTGCCATTCACACAACTTTGTTGGGTGACAACACAGACATCATGGTAATGTCCAGAGAGGGGGCCGTGTTAGTCTGTTCAGCAAAAACAACAAAGAGTCTTGTGGCACCTTACGGACTAACACATTAAAGGTGCCATCCTCTGCTTAGACTGAAAAAAGTCCTGCAATTCCTAGCATTGCCCAGCAAGCATGGGTGGCTGGGGCATTCTGGGAGTTGTAGGACTTTTTTCTGTCTAAACATGCAGAGGATGGCACCCTTATTCTGGCATGAGCTTTTGTGGACACCGTCCACTTCATGACCTCGAAAGTTAGTTTTTAAAGACCAAGGTGTTCCTCACACGGAGCTTTTATCCTGCAATTCAGATTACTCCTTCACGGAAGTTTGCATGCTCTTTACAGGTGTGCGTGCTCTCCTGCACTAAATGCCCTTTGTTCCTTTTAAAATAGATCACAGATAACGAGCTATCTTCCGCTTGCGTTCCCTCTGTGAAAAGAGGAAAAGCGGCAAGAAGAGGAGTGAGATCAATGAAAGACAATGGAAGACTCAGATACGGGGAGAAGGAGGGGGAAAGGAAGCTGGTGAAAAAGGGAGTCGTCGTGATCCTGCATTTAAAATGCAAAGCAGAAAGCCCCGTTTTAAATGCAGGATTTTAGACTGGTGTAGAGTTGCCCTAACACAAGATTCTTTGTTATCATTGCCGTGGGTGAAGCAATTAACATATGTAGTGTGATTTAAAAAACAACAACACATCTTGGTCCTTATTCAAACCAAAGAAGATAGAGTTGAATCTCTGGATGAATTGTAATTCAGTAATTTCACGCTGATATCTATCTCGTGCAAAGGAATAAATGTGCAGTCATAATTTGTGTGTATGTTTTTAAGAATATCCTTTCACTGCTTTCTGCAATGACCGTCACTGCATGAAATTCTGGATTTCCCAAAAAAACATAATTTTTACTGTGATTATTTAAAAGCCGTGAACAGAAGAACTGTTGGCCTTCCCCTGTTCACCTCTCCTCCCATTTCTTTCGCCCTCTTTTTCAAACCAGGCTGCGAACAATCTTATTGTCCTCGGTCGGGAAGAAGCGGGAGCTGAGAGAATCTTCCAGAACAATGGCCTGAACCTGCTCGTGAGGCTGATTGAAACCAAAAACCCAGAGCTGATCCTCGCGGCGGTACGGACCCTTTCGGAGATGTGTATGGCGCACAAAGCACGAGTAAGTCTGGCATGGCTTTAGAAGTCTTCCATTAGTCCTTCACAGCAGCCTACGGGTGACGTGGGTGGCCTTCAGTTCAGACGAAACAGGTTTTCGTCAGGGCTGTTTGTATATTGTGAATCCATCAAAGCACAGGAAAGATGTTCAGCATACAGTATCCGACACAGAGATTTGCCTCCTTCTTGGGTTTCATTTTTCAAAAGAGTAGGAAGTTTCTAGACCTTGAGGTTTACAAGCTATGCAGAAGTGGGCGACACCAGGTGAAATCTCGGAAGCTACGGTGGTTGCCAAATAAGATGTCCACCTGTCAGGCAGGGTTGGGCTTCAGTGTCTGGCAGAGTTCCCAGGTTCAATACTTGGCATCTCCAGGTAGAACAGGAAAAGAACTCCTGCCTGAAACCCTGGAGAGCCTCTACCAGTCAGTGAACAATACCAGGTTAATTGGACCAAGGGAATGACTCGGTATAAGGCAGCCCCTATGTTCCTAAAAGCATTATGCAGAATTGCAAAAAATAAAATAAAATCAGAATATGCAAAAATTGCTTTGTTTTCATTATACACACACACACACAACACACACACACACACACTGCAGAATTCAGGTGTTGTTGGCTGAGCAAAAGATCAGATTAGTTTTTTTGTAGCGTATGCATGAGAAAACACTGGATGCTCTTGGACGGAGGCCTTTAACGCTACCAATTAGAAGGCCTTGTGCAGCTGCGCCGTCTTTTTCTCCTTAACAGATTTTCCGCAGTAAGAAAGAAGATGGAACAAGTAGTAGGGAAACACTGGAGGGTTACACCAGTTGCTGGGGAAGATGGGCAGGAGGGTGCTGATGCACTAGTGTCCTTCTTGTGGGTTTCCCGTGGGCAGCTGGTTGGCCTCTGTGCGAACAGAATGCTGGACTAGATGGACCCTTGTTCTGATCCGGCGGGGCTCTTCTTACGTTCTTATGTTCTTAAGTGGAAGACAACATTGTCTGAATCTCCTCCCCTGATAAAAGCCTTGTCTGGAAGCACCCGTTGACCATTAATTGGACCAAAAATAATGTTGTATTCATTCTTTGGACAGGCCACCGCAATCCTTCATGTGCTGGGAATCGACAATATTTGCCTGTGGATGTCCACAGACCACGAAGAGATCTCACTGGCTGTTGCCAACCTTCTGCAGTCCATCATCGAGTCTTTGGCTGGGGAGGGCCAGAAGGAAGAGCATGGGAAGGAGGATGCCCTGGTGCTGGGTAAGTAGCACCGGCAGCAGTTCGGCCACCTTGCTAAGGGTGGATTCACAAGTGATCCTCACAACAGTTTGCCAGCATGGTGTTGGCAAAACAAGGTTCCTCACCACTATACTGTTGAGGGATGCATTCCTGCCGGGATAACCTGTCAGGGGCCAAAGCCAGTGATTGGGTAGGTCCAATGACAAAAGTGGGTGGAGCCACCCATTCTCTTTCTCTGTCATGTCCTTTTCTTTATTTTCTCTACCTCTCCTTTTCTCTCTTCAGGCAAGGGCCTGAAGCAGACTGTTAGTCTACTCAGCTCCTCCAGGAGGGCTAGAGCTGATCGTGTTATAATCTTGTCAGCTTACATAAGGCTTCAGTTGGCTTTAGCTCCCTGCTGAGACAACATTCTCCTATGGCTCTTGTTGGGAGAGACTTCCAGCCAGCAGGACCCACTTGGAGCTATTCAAGGTCCTACTTTCTATCACCCCTTCTGCCTTAATATTTCAACCAGCTTACCTTGCAGGCCTCAAGGGACCACAGAATGGGACTCACATATGTACCAGTGTGTTGATCTAGCTGATTTTTTAAATTATTATTTTTTGTCTTACACTGCTTTCTTCTTTTGTGCAGACACGAAGAAAGATCTGAAGGCAATCACTGTTCATCTCCTAGATATGCTTCCCAGTAAAAAGGTATCTGGACAAGGACGGGACCGGGCTCTCAATTTGCTGAATAAGAACGTACCGAGACAGGACCTGAGAAACCATGACAACAGCCGCACCCTATTTGTGATTGACAATGGTATGCACAAGTTAAATTATCTCTTTCTTATTTCCAGGGTTCGCATGTAATGCAAACCCATAGTATGGGTTGTTGAATTCTGGGCTGTTGTGTTGTGCGAACCCAGCTGCAGTAACTAACCATTGTTTATTGACCACAAACAACTGAGAAAGAGAAGCCGGGGACCCAGTTTGTACATCATGCTGCAATTGCTGGATTGTTTAACCCAGGAATTGCCAGGGATAAGCAAAGTGATGAGCATGCTGCCTCCTGTGCACTGGTCATTTCTGCTTTCAGTTAACAACCCAGGAATTTTATTTGTTTATTTATTTCATTTCTATACCGCCCAACAGCCGAAGCTCTCTGGGAGGTTCACAAAAATTAAAACAAAAAAGCGCACAGTAAAACAATATAAAATATACAAACATTAAAATATAAAAACATTAAAACCACAATATAACAATACAACCAGAATAAAACCTAGCAGCAGTGCAGGGATTTAAAATACAGATTTAAAACAGCAAAGCTAGAAGTCTAGAAAGCTAAAATGCCTGGGAAAATAAAAAGGTCTTCACCTGGCACCAGAAGGAATACAATGTAGGTGCCAGGCGAACCTCACTAGGGAGCTCATTCCACAGCCGGGGTGCCACAGCAGAAAAGGCCCTCCTCCTAGTAGCTACCCGCCTCACTTCATTTGGCAGGGGCTCATGGAGAAGGGCCACTGAGGATGATCTTAAGGTCCGGGCAGGCATATATGGGAGGAGGCGATCCTTCAGATAACCTGGCCCCAAGCCGTTAAGGGCTTTGAATGTTAATACCAGCACTTTGAATTGGGCCCAGAAATAGACTGGCAGCCAGCGCAGCTGGAAAAGTACTGGCATAACATGAGCTTGTTGGCCGGTCCTTGTTAACAATCTTGCTGCCCTATTTTGGACCAGCTGAAGTTTCTGGACCGTTTTCAAAGGCAGCCCCACGTATAACGCATTGCAGTAATCCAGATGAGAGGTTTCAGAGCATGGAGAACTGTAGCTAGGCTGTCTCTGTCCGGATAAGGGCACAGTTGGTATACCAGCCTAAGCTGATAAAAAGTGTTCCGTGCCACTGAGTTCACCTGTACCTCAAGTGACAGTTCTGGGTCCAAGAGCACCCCCAACCATGAACCTGATCCTTTAGGGGGAGTACAACCCCCTCTAGAACAGTTTGAATATCACCTAGCCAGGCAGATGAACCACCCACTAACAGTACCTCCTTCTTGTCTGGATTGAATCTCAGTTTATTGGCCCTCATCCAGTCCATTACCATGCCCAGGCCCTGATTCAGAACAGCCACTGCCTCACCTGGTTTTGATGAGAAAGAGAGGTAGAGCTGGGTGTCATCTGCATATTGATGGCACCTCAGCCCACACCTCCAGATAACCTTCCCCAGCGGTGTCATGTAGATGTTAAACAGCATAGGGGATAAAATAGAGCCCTGTGGAACCCCATGGCACAGTTGCCATGGCACAGAGCAATAATCCCCCAGCACCACCTTCTGGAATCGGCCATCCAAGTAAGAGCGGAACCACTGCAGCGCAGAGCCTCCAACTCCCAGCCCAGACAACCTATCCAGAAGGACACCACTGTCGATGGTATCGAAAGCCGCTGAGAGGTCTAGGAGAATCAACAGGGTCGCACTCCCCCTGTCCCTCTCCCAGCAGAGGTCATCCCACAGGGCAACCAAGGCAGTTTCCGTTCCAAAACCAGGCCTGAAGCCTGATTGAAATGGATCTAGATAATCCATTGCATTCAAGAGTGCCTGGAGCTGTCCTGCAACCACCCACTCGAGCACCTGGCCCAGGAAGGAGATGTTGGCCACTGGCCTATAATTGTTAACATCCTCTGGGTCCAGGTTAGGCCTTTTCGGAGTGGTCTGATTACCACCTCTTTGAAAGAGGCCGGCACCACTCCCTCTCTCAAGGAGGAATTTACAACCTCCTGGACCCAGCCGGACCTCCCCTCCTTGTTTGATGTAATAAGCCATGAAGGGCAAGGGTCAAGCATACAAGTGGTCGACTGGACTTGGCCAAGCACCTTGTCTGCATCCTCAGGCCTCAGTAACTGAAACTCATCCAATAAAACTGGACCAGACGGTGCTCTGAACGCCTCTACTAATGGAACTGCGTTAATCGTGGTGTCCAATTCATGACGAATCTGAGCGACTTTATCTTCAAAGTACCGTGCAAACTCATCACAGCGTGCCACCGAGGGTTCCACCATCTCTCTCCCTGGAATGTAACAGGCTGCGAACCACTCGGAAAAGCTCCACTGGACGACATTGAGAAGACACAATGCTGGTGGAAAAGAACTGTCTCTTTGCCACCCTCACCGCCACAGAGTTGACTCGGTAGTGAGCTCTGACCTGTGTTCGGTCAGACTCGGCACGAGTTTTCCTCCACCTGCATTCTAGCCGTCTCCCCTCTTGCCTCATTGCCCTCAGCTCAGGTGCAGACCAAGTTGCTGGCCGGGCTCTGCTCAGAGGAAGAGGGCGCTTGGGCGCGATCGTGTCAACCGCCTGAGTCATCTCTGCGTTCCACAGAGCGACCTGGGCTTCAACAGGAGCACCAGCCATACCAGCAGGAAAATCCCCCAGAGCCCTCTGGAATCCATCGGAAACCATTAGGCTCCAGGGGCGGACCATTTTAATAGGTCCCCCACCCTTGCAGAGGGGAAAGGGTGCCAAAAGTCTAAACCTCAGCAGGAAGTGATCTGACCATGACAAAAGGACAGATGTTAATTCCTCCACTTTCAGATCACCATCCTCCTGCCCAGTCGAGAAAACCAGATCTAGCGTGTATCCTTTTACATGTGTTGGGCCGATGACATGTTGGGACAGCCCTGTGGTTGTCATGGCGGCCGTGAAGTCCTGAGCCGCCCCAGATGCAGCCTCCTCGGCATGGAAGTTGGGATCCCCCAGGACCATCATCCTAGGGGTCCTCAACACCAGGTCCGAGACCACCTCCATCAGCTTAGGCAGGGAATCTGATGGGCAGCAGGGTGGGCGGTACACCAGCAGAATCCCTAAGCTGTCCCGGGTACCCAACACACGGTACAGACACTCAAGATCTGCACTCGAATGAGCAGGAAGCCTAGAGAGAGGGATTGAATTCCTATAGAACACAGCAACCCCCCTCCCCGACCCTCGAGTTGGTGTTGGTGCTGCACCGAGTACCCAGGAGGGCCCAGCTGGACCCCCCTGTGACCCCTCCCAGTTCCCCCATCCAGGTCTCAGTAATACACACCAGGTCAGCCCCCTCATCCACAATCAAATCATGGATGAGGGAGATTTTATTTTGGACCGACCTGGCATTCAGCAGCAGCAGCACCAGACCCGAGGGCAACAGGTAAGGCTGCCAGGAACCACCAGGTTGGGGGAAGAACCAGAAGAGGGGATAGCCATAAGGTGTCCAGTCCTCCTCAGCTGGCGTGTTAATCCCCCAACGCCATACCTCCCCCTACCCGTGTCCACAGTTATGGTGGCACCTCCCCGACCCCCTGATCAGGGAATGCCCCATTCCTGGGTTGTTTCATGATGTGTGAACCCAGAAACTTTATGGGTTAAACAACCCAGAGTTAATCCAGCAATTGCTCATGGTTTGTTGTTGGGTTGTGAATTCTGGATTTTTATAAACCATGGGTCACATACGTGTGAACCCAGAACTGTGGGTTGTTCATGGGTTGTTTTGCTACAGAGGTTGTACATGGGTTGTTTTGCTACAGAGGCAGCAGACAAGCGTGGTAAAAAAAAAACCCAGCCACTCTACATGCCAATACTAAACTGCCTCAAAGGCATTTGGAATATGGGGAAGGAGTGGCTGAAGGAGGAAGGAAACAAACAAGCCAGGGATCGAGAAAACAAACCATGGTTTGTTCAATTGTCTGCCAGACAAACCCTGGGTGGGGCAACAAACCACAGGTTAAATAAAACATGGTTAGGGTTATGTGTGAACCAGGTCATGGTCAAGATTTTGCAATAGAGATCAGCAACCAGGAGCCTCAGAGCTAAATCTGATTACCGTCAGCTGGTTCCCTCAGATGTCAATGCGAGAGGACAGAAAAGGGGGGGGGGGCTAAGGCAATAGAACTTCCTGACAGTCCACTTTGTGGGGGCACATGAGGGGTGGGGAGGGGGCTTGCTACTCTCCATCTCTTCCTCAAAGTGGTCCACATGTAAAAATAGCTGATGACCAGAGCTCTTCAGGTTGGTGACATTACTAGTCAGGGCCATATTTTGAACCCATCAAAGGCCAAAGGACCAACAATATCAGCCCTGCCCACTGACACACTTGCATGTAAGGCTAGACGGAGGTAAAGGGGTCTTCAGCCCCCTTCTCCATCACGTGACAACAGCAATGTGTCAATATCCCAGTGTCCGACTCCTCATCTTTGTGGGGATGTGGATTGGATTGGGAGAGGGATTCACTCTGAGAGCTAGACCCGGAGGTCTGCCTCGGAAGCTCCAGCTTCTCTTACGCAAAAGAGAAGGCCATTTTGCCAACACCCATCTGGCCGGAGGAAGTGGCCTTGCTGTCCTCCGATTGCAGCATCAGCGTTGATGGCTATTGAAGCAGGCTAGGCCCCATTAACTCAGGGGAGGGGAGCCCCCGGCCCACGAGGTTCCCCATCTGGCCTGCAGAGCCTTCCTGGATTCCTCTGGGGTGCAGGAGTTGCCCTCCAAGTTCCGCCTCTTGGAGGAATTCCGCTGTTGTCTCCGATCTGTGATGGAAGATAACAGCAGGGGATGTGGGCAGGAGACTCAGTGGTGCAGCACCTTTCCCAGTGGGGAAGCCGCCATGCGGGCTAAGCCTCCGCAGCTGAGCTAGTGGCTGGAGAAATGCTCAGCCGTGGCAGCTTCGCCTGTCCTGTGCCGCCTGTTCCTGAGGAGCAGCCAGTCCAAAATCAGCAGCCGTATAGGGCCAAATGGAGTCCCGTTGGCCCCCCATGTGTCCCCGGATCCTCACTGAGCGGATAGCTGCAATGCCGCCCTCTGACCACCCGCAGCGGTGGCCTGCACCACAGTCGAGAATGATGGTAAACCTCTGGTGTTGAGGCAGGGGTTATCAAATCTTGTTCCTATTGCTAGTGTTCCCAGGCTGAGACCCCTGGCGCCTTTGAACTTCATTTATCTGTGTTCTGTTTCCCCCCTTTTTTCCCTTACGACTATCAACTTCGACGGGTTGTTTCACTGCATTTACTTACTTATTTACTTACTTAAAGTGTTTTTATCCCGCTCGTCAGCCAAAAAGCTGCCTGGAGCAGCTTACATCCCATCAGTAAAATAAGACTGGAACCCCTGCCTACGGGTTTACAATCTAAAAACACACGACACACAAGGAAAAGGGCACAGGGAGGGAAGAGGGGGCAAAAATCTTTCAGGAGGGCTGGTGAATGGCCCTGCTTCTCCTCTCCTCTCCTCTCCCCTTCCCTTCCCTTGAACTTGAGCTGATTCTGTGTGTCCCCCGGTCTCCACCTCCTTGTCCCCCCAGGTCTAAAAAAGATCCTGAAAGTTGCTGGCCAGCTTCCAGACATGCCCAACTGCCTACCCTTGACAGAGAACTCCCAGCTGACGGCCTCGGTTCTTCTGAACAAATTGTACGACGACTTGCGCTGCGACCCGGAAAGAGACAATTTCAGATTGATCTGTGAAGAGTACATCAAGTGAGTTCTTGTGCTGAAGTTTCAAGGATGGCCAAGCTGAAAAATGGAGCGAGGGTTTAGATTGTCTTCGGAATTCTTACACAGAAAAAGGGAATCGGAACCAAGCCATTCAGTGGAGGATTGTATTGTGGACTCCTAGGTTTTGGAACAGGAATCTTATAGCCTGCAGCTGGGATATACTCTAGGGTTCGGCTGTGGCCTCGGGCTGTGGCCTAGTCTAGTGAGCGACTGTGACATCAGGCTGGGGCTTAGTCTAGTGAGCGACTGTGCCCTCAGGCTGCGGCCTAGTCTACTGAGCAACTGTGGCCTCAGGCTGCGGCCTAGTGTAGTGAGTGACTGTGACGTCAGGCTGCAGCCTAGTCTAGTGTGCGACTGTGGCCTCGAGCTGCGGACTAATCTAGTGAGCGACTGTGAGGTCAGGCTGCGGCCTAATTATGGCCTTGGGCTGCGGCCTAGTCTAGTGAGCGACTGTGACACCAGGCTGGGGCCTAGTCTAGTGAGCGACTGTGACGTCAGGCTGCGGCCTAGTCTACTGAGCAGCTGTGGCCTTGGGCTGCGGCCTAGTCTAGTGAGCAACTGTGACATCAGGCTGGGGCCTAGTCTAGTGAGCGACTGTGACGTCAGCCTGCGGCCTAGTCTACTGAGCAACTGTGGCCTCGGGCTGCGGCCTAGTCTAGTGAGCGACTGTGGCCTCAGGCTGCAGCCTAGTCTAGTGAGTGACTGTGACGTCAGGCTGCAGCCTAGTCTAGCGTGCGACTGTGGTCTCGAGCTGCGGCCTAATCTAGTGAGCGACTGTGATGTCAGGCTGCGGCCTACTTATGGCCTTGGGCTGCGGCCTAGTCTAGTGAACAGCTGTGACATCGGCTGCAGCCTAGTTATGGCCTCGGGCTGCGGCCTAGTCTAGTGAGTGACTGTGATGTCAGGCTGCGGCCTACTTATGGCGTTGGGCTGCGGCCTAGTCTAGTGAGCGACTGTGATGTCAGGCTGAGGCCTAATTATGGCCTCAGGCTGCGGCCTAGTCTAGTGAGCGACTGTGACGTCAGTCTGCGGCCTAGTCTACTGAGCAACTGTGGCCTTGGGCTGCGGCCTAGTCTAGTGAACAGCTGTGACATCGGCTGCAGCCTAGTTATGGCCTCGGGCTGCGGCCTAGTCTAGTGAGTGACTGTGATGTCAGGCTGCAGTCTAGTCTAGTGCGCGACTGTGGCCTCGAGCTGCGGCCTAGTCTAGTGAACAGCTGTGACATCGGCTGCAGCCTAGTTATGGCCTCGGGCTGCGGCCTAGTCTAGTGAGCGACTGTGACGTCAGGCTGCGGCCTAGTCTACTGAGCAACTGTGGCATCGAGCTGCGGCCTAGTCTAGTGAACAGCTGTGACATCGGCTGCAGCCTAGTTATGGCCTCGGGCTGCGGCCTAGTCTAGTGAGTGACTGTGATGTCAGGCTGCAGTCTAGTCTAGTGCGCGACTGTGGCCTCGAGCTGCGGCCTAGTCTAGTGAACAGCTGTGACATCGGCTGCAGCCTAGTTATGGCCTCGGGCTGCGGCCTAGTCTAGTGAGTGACTGTGACGTCAGGCTGCAGCCTAGTTATGGCCTTGGGCTGCGGCCTAGTCTAGTGAGCGCTGTAACATCAGGCTGCGGCCTAGTCTAGCGAGCGACTGTGGCCTTGGGCTGCAGCCTAGTCTAGTGAGCAACTGTGACATCAGGCTGCGGCCTAGTCTAGTGAGCGACTGTGGCCTTGGGCTGTGGCTCCCCCCCCCCCGCCCAGCTACTGTGAGGATTGCGGCTAAGCTCAGAGGGAACATGGAAGACTGAGGGGGGTAGCAGGTGACATTACACCACTGCTGCTCACATATGTCACGCCCACTATGATCGACAGAACCTAGCAGGACTTTCACACACGAAAAGTGTGATACCTTTGATAGTGGAAGTCCGTTGTAACTCCGCGTGTATCTCCCTGCAGTTGAGCTATGAACAGGCGCTGCGCTGGGAGAGGAAAATGTACGTATATGTTTGGCTTGAGTGTGGAGTAGGCGCTTCTACATTTGTCTTCATCCAAAGTTTGCAATGTCTCCCCCTTCCTTCTTGCCTGCCTCTAGGAGCAAAATTGACCCCCAGGACATGGACAAGACTCTGCATGCCATCCAGACAGTATCCGGAATCTTGCAAGGGCCTTTCGATTTGGGCAACCAGCTGCTTGGCATGAAGGGCGTCATGGAAATGATGGTCGCCCTCTGTGGCTCCGAGAGAGAGATCGATCAGCTGGTGGCTGTGGAAGCCCTCATCCATGCCTCGACCAAACTGAGTCGGGCCACCTTCATCATCACCAACGGCATCACCCTGCTGAAGGAAATTTACAAGAAGACCCACAACGAGAAGATCAAGATCCGTGCTCTGGTGGTCAGTTCCATTAGCCTAGATACTTAATGCTTGCTGACCAACGTGGGCTCGCATCGAAAGATTATCCAAAGATTCCTTTGGATTAAGGAACCATGTCTGTTCCTTGGTCACGAGGGCTGCAGATTTGAATTTTTCCTTCCTCCCCAACCCCAGCGCCCTCTGGATGTGTCGGGCTACATATCCCATCATCCCTGAGTGGCACCATCTGAAGGGTGCTAGGTTGGGAAAGTTAGTCGCCACAGTGAATCAACTGGAGCTTTAAGCGGACTGAAATTTGTGCCCCAGTTAATTGGTGGGGCTGCCGGGAAGCAGAGAGCAGTTGCCATGGGCACAAGGCAAAAGTCGGTCATCACAGGACAGTCATGCACACCATGCTTGCAATGAGCCCAGTTGAGCACTTGAAGCTGCCATAGATGGCATCACTCTGCTGAAGGTGTCATCAAGGGTCCACATAGACTGGTATCCTCTACTTTGACAAGCAGTGGCTATCCAAGGTGCCAAGCAGAGAGAGGTCTTCTTGAACTTGCTAGCTCCACAGGTCCATGAACTGGAGATGCCTGAATTTAACCCGGTGCCTATGGCATAATCCAGCCTGCAGAGGTTCCCCATCTGGCCCGTGAAGTCTTCACAGCGAGTGAAGAATCCCCACTGTTCTGATCACAGATCAGAGATAACCGCGCTGGATGCCAGCTGAGTTCCTTCGTACACCATGCACAGTGCACCACCCCTATGGGGATGATGGCAGAGTGCGTGAAGTCCCAGGAACTTACCAGTCTTTTCCCATTGGGGAGGGGGCTGCACGGGTGAAGAATCCCCGACTGAGCCAACCCAGTCAGGGGGGCTTTGCCTGCATGGTGCCCTCCCCACTTGGGAAAATGCCATGCAGGTGAAGTGTCCGCAGCTCACCTCAGCCGGGGTCGGGGGGGTTTGCAGTGTGCTGGCCTCTCCCATTGGGAGAGGCTGGCATGCAGCAAAATAGGGTCTTGGTCGAAACAGGGTCTTGGTCAACATACCTGGTGGATGACCCATTGGTCACATGCCCCCTGATATTATTTAGCCCACAGAGGACTGGGTGGGGTGAGGGTCCCCCCCGCAACTTAGTTCTCCACCCTTGGCTTTATTCAAGGACCCATCTTATATTGAATCAGCCTGCTGGTCCACCTAGTGGGGTAGTACTACTGTCTAATGTCAGTATACTTCTCAGTAGCAGCTGAAAAGGGACAAACAACAGAAGGAGGCAATTGACTTCATGCCTTCCATGTGGACTTCCTGCAGCCGTCTGGCTGGTTCCTGTAGGAAGCAGCATGCTGAACTAGGGCCTTTGGGGTCCGATTCAGTGGGGCTGCTCCTAGGTCTTCCTTGTTTCAGGGGCTTCGAATTGCTCTGGCTCTTTTGGTTGATCCTCGTGGTCTATTTAGTTAAGCAGGAATTGGATGATGGGTCGCTGAACAAGTGGATTAGGGGGGCAGTGCTCTTTTCTGAAAAACTAGCTTGTGTAGATGCAGAACTTCAATTTCACATTAGAGCAGGGGTGTGGAATCTAAGGCCCAAGGGCCAAATATGGTCTGCCCAGACAGCCACACACCTTTTCCCCTGACCACCTCTCATTTGATGGTTTCTCAACATTTGCCCAGTTTCTCCCAAAAGTTGAAATGTCTCTCCAAAGGCCGAATTACTGGCAGGAAGAGCTTTACACTAAAATATGCAAATACATCTGGCATTTTGACCCCATCCCTTTTCCCTTTGGCCCCACCCACCAGTGGAATATGGCCCCCGAGAGCTTCTCCAGAATTGGATTCAGCCCTCGGGCTGAAAGAGGTTCAGCACCCCAGCATTAGAGTTTGGTAAATGGCTCCTCCTCTGCAGTACTGAGCCAACGGATGGCCTCTTGTTTCTCTTGCCAGGGCCTTTGCAAGCTGGGCTCAGCTGGGGGCACCGACTATGGCCTGCGGCAATTCGCTGAAGGGTCTACCGAAAAGCTGGCGAGACAATGCCGGAAGTGAGTGGAAGGTCTCTCTTGGGGGCAGGGGTGTTGCTAGGTTCCTAAAAAGATCCGGGGCCCAGGCCCAGGCGGGCCCTCCTATAAAACAACAACGCCCCGGCTTGGGAGCCAGCGCGGTGGCGGGGAGGGGGTTTGAAGGAAGGTTCCACACTCTGCCCCAGACCTCTGTCTGCCTGTGTGCCGCTTCCTTCTGCTTCTCTTCAGTAAGTAACCCCCCGAATTGCGCGGTATCTGATTGTGTGGAAGGAACTGCTTTCTTACAAAACGCAAAGGTAGCTGTGCTGACCAATAGTCAAACTCCAAAACCCATATTAGTTCTGGTGCCCTCCAGAAGTGTTGGACTACAATTCCCAGAATCCCCCAGCAAGGTCCAGCCTGGGGACAGCCAGGTGCCATGCTAGCCGGTTGGATCATGGGAGTTGTAGTCCAACACACCTGGAGGGCGCCAGGTTGGTGGAAGACTGGTGTAATACCTTTATTAGGCCAAAGGAAAGATTGCCAAAAATGTGCAAGCTTTGGAGATCTCCAGATCTCTTCAGCAGGCGAGCTGTTACAGACTGGTGTTATTTGGCTTGTGATGGCTATCAATCTGATTTTGGTAGCAGAAGGCAACAGGCATGGGACGCTGTATCAATTGTTCACATGAATCCAAAGGATGGAGAAACAAAAGGACTGGGGTGCAGAGGTGGGGGCAGCCCTAGAGATATTGTGGCCGGAGAACTACACAGTGGGGCTGGGGTATAGGAGGTTAGTGGTGGGGCAAAGGGACCCAGGACAAAAGCCTCGTTCTTGGACACTTGGCTTTTGTCCCACTGAAGCTTCTGAAGTGCAAGAAACATCCTGATTGTCTCGCTCATTCAGATGGCTGTGCAACCCCGCCATCGACACACGCACTCGGAAATGGGCAGTGGAGGGACTCGCCTACTTGACTCTGGATGCTGACGTCAAGGATGACTTCGTGGAAGACGAGCCGGCCATGCAAGCCATGTTTGAACTAGCCAAGGTAGGAGTGACCACAAACACGCACGTGTGAAGGCAACATGCATGCAGATCGCCACGCGCAGAATTGCACATGGGTGGGGATTTTTTGCTGTGTGGATATCAAGGGTGTTGAACCTTTCAGCCCAAGAGCCAAATTCAATTTTGGAGAATTTCTTGGGGGTTGCATTCCAATGGTGGGCAGGGCTGCAGGCAAAAGGGAGTGGGCCTTTTGTGAAGGCTCCCGCCCCCAATTCTGAAAGGTCAGAATGTCTCTCCTAAGGCCTAGTTACTGGCAGCAAGGCTTTAAGCAACAACGGTATGTTTTATTCCTCCCCTTTTGCCTTTGGCCTTGCTTGCTACTGTAATGTGGCCCCTGAGAGCTTCTCCAAAATGGAATTCAGCCCTTGGGCTGAAAGAGGCTCTGCACCCTGAGATACATGAAGAGAGGTGTCAGGAGATGTGGGGTTCAAATGAGGAATCTCCTGGACATAAATATTTAATGGTACTGTCTGAAAAGATTTTCAGATGGTACCATTAATGAATATACCTGTATCTATGCTCATCATCTCAGGCCCTCCTCCAGGTGCCTCCTCTGAGGGGGGATTGGAAGGTGGCAACAAGGGAGAGGGCCTTCTTGGTAGTGGCCCCCTGATTCCCAGCAAAGCCCTCCTGGCACCAACGTTGTTATCCTTTTGGCACCAGGTTAAGACTGTCCTCTATTCTTAGGCATTTGGCAACATATGGATTTTTTTAATAGTTTAGATACGTGTGTGTGTGCTGTCTGTTTATATGTCTGTATGTAAATGGTTTTTATATTATGTACAATGTTGTATTTTGAATGAAAATGTCAGGTCCTGAATTGTCTTTGGTCGATGGTTTAAAAAATAGTTTTTATATATGTCTTGTCTCTGTGAGTGCTGTCTGTTTATATGTTTTTATATAAATGGTTTTGCACTTTGTATTTTGAATGGTTTTTAGTCTTTGTAAACCACCCAGAGAGCTTTGGCGACTGGGTGGTATAGAAATGTAGTAAATGAAATAAAATGTTGCCGCATGCAGACGAGTGACAAGACCATCTTGTACTCCGTGGCCTGTGTCCTTGTGAACTGCACCAACAGCTACGATGTCAAGGAGCTTGTCCCGGAACTTGTGCAGCTGGCCAAGTTTTCAAAGCAGCATGTTCCCGAGGAACACCCAAAGGTAAGCGGGCTGTTGCTGGTATCGCCGGATTCTGTTGATGACCAGGAAAACTCCAGAGAGCAGCTTGCCCCAACCTGGTGCCCAACTCATCTGGAGAGCACCAGATTGGGGCAGGCTCTGAGATGGAAGCTAGACATAATTGTTCCTCCTTTCTCTTCCCCTGCCCCTCCCTCAGGACAAAAAGGACTTTGTTGTCAAGCGGGTGAAACGTTTGATCAAAGCTGGAGTCATCTCTGCCCTTGTTTGCATGGTGAAGGCAGACAGCGCCATTTTGACAGATCAGACCAAAGAGCTCTTGGCCAGGTAACAACTACTACTACTACTACTACTATATTTATATCCCACCTTTTTCCCTCTTGCAAGGAACCCAAGGGGGCTTACATGATCTTCTTCTTCTCCATTTTATCTTCACAGCACTCCTATTAAGTAGGTTAGGCTGAGAGTCAGTGACTGGCTCAAAGTCACCCAGTGAGCTTCATGGCCGAGTGGGGACTCGAACCCAGATCTCCCAAGCCTCAGCTCAACACTCTTAACCACTACACCACACTGGCTCTCCTCACTTATGCTCTTTAAGAATCTCAGGAAATAATGGGGTGCAACCGAGAAGTCGTTTTAGTAAAGGCTGAAATGTTAATGCAGGGATGTCAAAACCTTTAAAAGACTTCATGTTCCAACTTGGGGATCCCATGACCAAAGCGTACAACCAAGATTGTGCCTATTTCTGCCCCAGTATGTATACACACACTGAATGGGTATTTTAGGGGGAAGACAGGCACCATTCCTATTAAGAGTGAAGTCTGGGGGTGCGTGCCATTCATTATGTTGTCAAAAAAGAGGGAGATGGCATGCTCTGGGAGCCCTAAGGTTTGCAGAAGTAGGAAAAAAAAGTCTTAAAAAATAGATGCCTACCCTAAAACAGAAAATGGCAAGACTGCACATGAGTATGGTTGCACGGAGGAAAAGGGAGGAGTAGGATCACATCTGGAACTGGACAAGGAGGAAGTGAGGGGTTTGTGTCGGGCACAAAACATCTTACAACAAACAAAAGGGGGCAAATGTCCCCCAAAACAACCCAAAGAGGACTGGCTGTGCTCAGTAGCCATGGAATGTTGAGCGTCAGTTGAAAAAGTGCAATGGAATATGGGGAGAACAGAATGGAATGGAACGTCTCGGAGGAGGGTCTGGTTGAGTGGCGGGCATCCTCTGCAGGGGCACTGTCAGGATGGAACCCAGGCCCCCTGGTTCGGTTTCAGATTCTGAGTCAGATGCAGAGGCAGAGCTAGAAGAAGCCCCATCGAGACAGAAGATTCTTCCCTCTCTAGGAATCGGGGAAGAATCTTCTCAAGAGCTTGTCGAACAGGAGGCCCAGGTTCAGAGACTACCTCCCTGCCCTCGAGCCCATGGAAACTCATCTTTTGTCAGAGGGGGAAGGAGCACTGGAATTGTCAGATCCCAGAGTTGGCTGCAGAGTTAAGTGGGCAGAGTTGAGAGGAGGTGGGAGGCAGTCTGCCAGATTGGCTGCGTGCCCAGAGGACCCTGTCTGAAGGAGTGGTCTGGTAAAAGCTTGTGGGGCACAGCAGGACACCGTCCATTTAGTCGGTAGGCGGCTACCTTGCTTTGCTTAGCTAATTGGGCTCAGAGGACGACTCCAAGCCTGCGCAGGCGCTACTGGGTGTGAAGAGGTGTTCTGGACAAAACCAAGACTTTGTAGATTGCACAGCGAGGCTCTGTTGCCTCACTATTCAGTGGGAGGGCTTGGAAACTTGACGGGCACCTACACCCCGCAACACTTTGCTGCAGACCCCTCTTGTATGTTCTAAAGCAGCGTTTGGGAACCACGCTCAGCTTGAGGGAGGGCCGCGCTCCATTTCGGAGAAGCTCTTGGGGGCCGCACTCCAGGGGAGGGCGGGGCCAAAGGCATAAATGCCGGCGCCCCAAACGCCAGCATACTGTAGCTGAAAGCTCTTGCTGCAGTCACTATGCCTTAGGAGAGGCAGTTCAGCCTTTTAGGATGGGTGTAAAAAGTGGGGAAACGCCAAATGATCGGTGGTTGAGGGAAAGGCAACGCTGCCATCTGGGGAACCCTAGATTGGGGCCTGAGCTTCCCTGCCCCTGCCTTACAGGGCTTTAAAAGTTCTCCAGTCATGGCTGGACGGTGAGAGCGTTATGCCAGCACTGTGGTTGTGTAATGCTTAGACATATGTTATTTATTTATTTAGTTAGTTTGTTTTGTTTTATTTATTTAAAACATTTGTATCCCGACCTATATCATTAGGGTTTCAGGGCAGCGTACAGATAAAATAAATTGAAACAGTGTAAAACAATAGATAATTTAAATAGCTAAAACATATTAAATCATTAAGCTAGCTAATAACAATTTAAAATCTAAAACAATAAAAGAGTTAAAACTGTACAAACTCAGGGAATCCAATTAGCTCTCAAAGACTTCGGTAAAAAGCCATATTTTAACTTGGCGCCAAAATGAAACCTGTGTCTGCACCAACCAGGCCTCCAAAGGGAGGGCATTCCACAACCAGGGTGCCAAAGCAGAGAAGGCCCTCTGCCACATCCCACCATAGTGTAAGTCTCACACTGGTGGGGCACAGGCTTTCTTCACATGGAGCTTTTATCCTGCGTCTGAGATTGCTCCCTCACGGAAGTTTGTGGGCTCTTTACATGATGCCATGAACCTCCAGGGTGTCTCCTGCACTAAATGCCCTTTGCTCTGTTTTTAAACAGATTGCAGAGAATGAGCTATCAAATTACCCCGTCGTGTTCCGCTTGAGTTCCCTCCGTGAAAAGAGTGAAAGCGGAAGGAAGAAGAGCGAGATCAATGAAAGATAACGGAAGACCTAGATATGGGGAGGAAGGTGGAAGGGGAGGGGGAAAAGGAAGCGGATGGAAAAGGGAGTCGTTGTGATCCTGTATTTATAATGGAAGCAGAAAGCCCCATTTTAAATGCAGGATTTTAGGCTGGTGTAGAGATCCCCACAGAGGTGGGACGTAGAGGAGTATTTAAATTGACCATTGTCTTTTAAAAGCCAATTAATGTATTAAACAGCCTTTGATCCGTGGACAGCTTCACGCTTTTTATGTCCGCTGCCTTATTAATAAGGGACTTTGGGCAATCTAGAATGGGGGGCAAACCATGCAAAAGCTGGAAAACCTCCCAGTGATTGGCATTCAGGACCAATCAGATTGGGACCCTAGGAGAGCAGGATTTAGCCTGAGGTTCCCCACCCCTGTTCTAAAGTGTGGTGAAAGTGAACGCTTGCTGCGTTCCAGAGTGTTTGTTTCCACAGGGGCAGACAATGTGTGCGGCAACCACTTCCTTCACATTTGAGAATGCCTGACTTCCACCCTTAAATTGTAAGCTCTGTGGGGCCAGGATCTGTCACCTTGTTCACTACTCTGTAAAGTATGGTGTCCCCTGATAGCACAGAGCAGAGGTGTAGCACTGGCTGTTAGTCACAGGGGGCTAAATGGAACTGACATATTCAGAGGCAGTCAGCCTCCAAAAATACCAGTTGCTCGAAGCCGCATCACAGAGGATGGTTGCCTTTATTATCCTGCTTCCTGGAGGCATCTGGTGGTCCTTTGGCCTTTGATGGACCTTTGGCCAGATCCGGCAGGCCTCTTCTTATGTGAGAGTGACACAGTCATGATGATAACAATGGCAGATGTTTATACCAAATCTACTTCCATTTTTGGCAGAGTTTTTCTCGCTTTGTGTGAAGACTCCAAAGACCGTGGTACCATTGTCGCTCAAGGTGGTGGAAAGGTAATGGATTGTATTTATTCAGGGAGCAGTCCTATGCATGTTTAGGCAGAAGAAGGTCCTACCATCCTATGCATGTTAGGCAGAAAAAAGTCCTACAACTCCCAGCATTCCCCAGCTAGCCATGGTTGTTAGCGTGACTGAGTTCACACAACACCCCACAATTCAATGACAACCCACACTCAACCCATACCCTGGCTTGTGTGGTGTGAACCAGGTCAGCCTCCCAAAGTCATCCCAGTGAACTTCATGGCTGGGTGGGGACTAGAACCCGGATCTCCTGAGTCCCAGACCAATACTCTAATCACTACACCACACTGGCTATCCCTCCCAAAAGAGTCTATAGAGCAGCCTTCCCCAACCTGGTGCGTTCCAGACATTTTGGACTACAATTCCCAGCATCCTGACCATTGGCCATGCTGAGAGAGAGAGAGAGAGAGATTGAGAGAGAAGAGTTGTCTATTTACATGATATATCTGCAAAATAATTCGGAACTGTGAGAAACTACTCAGTTATTTTTGGGGCGTTAATGTAAAAATATTACTTGCACCCTACAGTGTCTTTGTTTGTTCTTTCCTCGTTGTGATAGGCCCTTATCCCTTTGGCCTTAGAAGGCACAGAGGTTGGCAAGATCAAAGCGTCCCACGCACTGGCCAAGATTGCTGCCGTCTCCAATCCAGACATGGCGTTCCCTGGGGAGAGGGTGAGTGAATCCGTGTGTCCTGGGAGCATCTTTAGGACACGGCAGTGGTGGGAACAGACTGGGTTCCAGGAACTGGAGAGGGATATGAATGCACAGAGCAGCCTTGTATGGGGGTCAAAGCACTGGTCTATCTAGCCAAGTATTGGGTGCAGCTCTTCACGGTCCTGGCAGAAGGAGGAGGTCTTTGATCCTGCCTTGTGGTCCTGTTAGCTGGAGAATCTGGGGACTGAACCCAGGACCTTCTACATGCAAAGCATGCGCATGATGTGCTCTGCAGTTAGTGGTGTTATGGGACCAGGCCTCGCAGGGATGCGGTGCTGGCCCTTTTGTTATGAAGCTGATGTCATCTGCCACCCTCACCCTCAGAATTCCCTGTTCTCTCATAGCTTAGCTCAGGGGTGGGGGACCTCAAGCTCAGGATCCCAATCCGGCCCTCCTGGGTTCTCCAGGTGGCCACACCTCCTTCCTCTGTCTCCACCCCCTTTCCCACCATCACTGATCGTTTGATGGTTTCCCGGCTTTTGTGCAGTGTTTCCTCCATTCTAAAAGGCCGAAATGCCTCTCCTACAGCTTCATTACTGGCAGTGAGAGCTTGAAGCTGCAACAGGCTGGCATTTTTTGTATGGCTCCGCCCCTTTTGCCTTTGGCCCCGCCCACCAGTTGAATGCGGGGGGGGGCCCCCAGAGCATCTCTGAAACTGAATTTGGCCCTGGGGCTGAAAGAGGTTCCTCACTCTTGGCCTAGTTGCCATCCTGACTCTGGCTGGGGATGAGCGGGCGGGAATGGATTTTCCCAGCAACAGTACATTTGTTCTCTCTCACAATGGAAAGTCTTTTGGGGTGGCTTAGTCCTGAATGGGCAGCAAAGCCCCATTCGCTTTGCAAAAGCCCCGCTCCTGGTGGAGATGAAGTGGCGCGTTGATGTGGATCAAGACAGCGGTCAACACACCCCAGGAAACAAGGCTTCCGGCTAACTCTGCTTTGTTAGTCAACAACCAGCTTCTTTACAAAAGCACATTCTAGGAAACTCTCAGACTGTGTAGAACCGTCTAATCCACACATCTACAAATATCAATAGAGGTGCCGAAATGGATGGACCTTGCCAGCAGTCTGGGCATGAACTTCTCGGCCAGACTTGCTCTGCAGGGATGGCCCTCCCTTAGGGTAGCTCCCTCCTACGTTGGCTTCCACGCGTGGCCAGCCTGGCAGAGCGTCTGAGCCCTGCCTCTCACTTTTCCCGCTTCGCTCTGTGACGATCCCTAGCATCCCTCAAGCCACCACGCCCCTCGCCCTCCTCCTCCGAAACCTGGGTTCTCATGGTGGAGGAAATGCGGGGGGGAGTTCAGGCTGAGCCCCCTGTGTGTCAAGGTCTTGGGAAGACAGCCTTGCCTTATCTGAGCTCACTAGGTGGGGTGCCTCCCCCTGTTCCGGCTGTTCCCAATTTGAGTCTGAATCTGAGCTGCCAGTCATCTCCACACGCTCAGATTCATTCCAGACACCTGCATTTTTGGACTCTCCTAGGGGGCATGGCTAGGGGCACTGTCAGGATGAGTGCCTGGCACTTCAGTGTTTACCATCCCTGTCTGAAACCAAGCCATGGCCTCTCTCTTGGGCAGCCTCCTGCAGCCTGGCACCCTCCAGAGGCGTTTGACTACAACTCCCATCACCCCCAGCCAGCCTGGTCAGACTACAACCCCCATCATCCCCTCTGGCCAGCACGGCCAATAGGGAAGGCTTCCCTCAGGTGACACTTGGATAGTCTGCTTCTCTCTCGCCATAGGTGTATGAAGTCGTGCGGCCGCTGGTCAGCTTACTGAACACCGAGCGAGACGGGCTACAGAACTATGAGGCTCTGCTGGGTCTCACCAACTTTTCGGGAAGGAGCGACAAACTCCGGTGAGTCACACTCGCTGGCCGCCTGGCCTCAGCACCCCTTTGTCTGTGGAACTCACTGCCTCCAGATATTTGCACAAACAGATCCCGCCCACTCTTTAAGAAGGGCCTCGGGATCTCTCTTTCTGTCTTTTCACATGCCTTTTCACACAGCCAAGATCTTTTAATTTGGTGTCACTCTTTCTCCATTTTGTTGCCCTCACACCCACTCTCTTTTCTCACGGGACCGTTTTTATTTGTTTCCAGAGGGAGAGTGGCCTGTTCTTAGTCTGTTCCAGCAAAACCAGCAAAGTATCTTGTGGCACCCAAAAGACTAAGGGCGCAATGCTGTGCATGTTTAGACAGAGAAAAGGCCTACAACTCCCTGCATGCTCCAGTCATCTATGCTGGCTGGGATTGTGCTGTGATTGCATAGGATTGCGCCCTAAAGGCACAATCCTATGCATGTTTAGACAGAGAAAAGTCCTACAACTCCCAGCATCTTTCCAGCCAGCCATACTGACTGGGGCCTGTTGGGAATTGTAGGACCTTTTCCTGTCTAAACATGGATAGGATTGCGCCCTTAACAATGTATTATGGTAAAACCTTTAATTTAAAAAAAAATAATAATTTGCAATTACAACAAAACAATAAGCAAGGGGAAAAACGAAAACAAAAAACCAGTAACAAAAAGTACATAACAAAAAAAAGCATATCCATTCACAGTAACTATTCAAGATAAGCTTTGGTCGACTAAAGTGGATTGTAATCCACAAAAGCTTATGCCATTTCAAATGGGTTAGTCTTTGAGATTCCACAAGAGTCTTTGTTCCTTTGAGATACCACAAGATTCTTCGTAGTTTTGGTTGCAACAGACTAACAAGGCTACCTCCACCGCAACCTTGAAATACATTTCGATTGTAAGCCTGCAGAAAGCGTTTGTTTTTGTTAATTCTGTTCTGCATTGTGCTTGACAACAACAACAAAAATAATGGTATCTGATTGATGGTTAGGGGCCCCATGTTTTCCTTGATTGCATCATGCCAGTGGAGAAATGAACCCAACATGCAACATCCTGAAAAACACACACAGTACTTTCAAGTTTCTAGGCCTTATGACTTGAACATTGGCTTGAAAATATGTGAGCAATGTCAGGCAAAATCCTAGAAGCCAGGGAGGAATCAGCGCTGAGCAGAGTAGAGCACTAAAAACTTGTTGCAACACTCCCTACGGGCAGCGGGCAAAGCAAGCACATTTGCCTGGTTTATCTATCCAGTTGGTAGGATCTGAGTTACTTTGGTACTTTCGGGGGTCTTGAACCAGGGACCCTGGGAGCACTCTACTCTTTGCACCACCATAGCGGTTGGATGGACATGGCCAGAGAGTTGTAGTACAGGTTCCTGCTCGGCAGCCATCAGTGACACACAGACACCGATACGGTTCCACCCGATCCTTTAAAAGCTGCAGACAGTGCCTGGCCATGTCAGGAGCGCCCTAGCGGCCTCTTTCAGTCTACTCCAATAGCCAACTCAAGACACAGACGAAAGGATTCTTTTCAAGGCTTTAATCCTTTTACAACTTAATGACTCTTTCAGATGCTAATCACCAGCGACTAAGCAATGAACAGCAGAGTAGCCTATGCTCCGGGTAAGCAGTTGATCCCTGTTTGAAGGAGAATCACTTGCAGACCCTGAATTTATGGGCTAGGGAGAGTTCCTCCCTCTTTCCCTTGGGTCCACGGGAGGCGACCGTTGCTTGCGCGCCAAATGGGCGCTATGCCTCCTTTCCGCGCCCTCCATCGCTCGTCGCTCCCTGCGTCTGCGCCAAGCGTCCAGCAAGCCCCCCTCCTGCACTCTCTCACTGCCAGGGTCACTATCTATCCCAGGAATGCTGGCAGGAGGAATCTGTCAGCTGCTGTGCCTGTGAGGGATGAGCTGGCTCCTCTCCCATGGATTGCTGTTCCTCCTCAGAATCAGAACTGCTCAGGGGTTCTATGGGCTCAGTTTCCACCCTGACAGGCCGTTGCTTAGCCTGAGAAACTTGTCACTCAGATAGAGACAGCCTGGCTGCAACATGCCAGCTCCCGAGAGATGCAGAACTCTGGCACATCCCAAGATTAGAAGTATGTTCAGTAATCTCCCCAACCCCCTTTTTTTCAGACTGAAGATCATCAAAGAAAAAGCCCTGCCAGACATCGAGAACTACATGTTTGAAAACCACGATCAGCTCCGACAGGCAGCCACAGAGTGTATGTGCAACCTTGTGGTCAACAAAGAGGTACTGTGGCCATTCCCCTGATGCTGTAACTGAGCCTTCTGCAACCCGGTAGCCTCCAGAGATGTTGAACTACAACTCCCAGCATGGCTGGCTGGAGGATTCTGGGAGCTGTAGTCGGAGAAGGCTGCTGTAACTAAACGAACCCTCAGGCCACCCCACCCCTAATTCTAACCAGGCAAAGTTCATTTTTTCTGTATTATTTATGTATTTAATTTCATCTCATTTCTATACTGCCCAATAGCTGAAGCTCTCTGGGTGGTTCACAAAAATTAAACCAAAAAAGTGCAGGATAAAACAACAGAAAATATGAAAGCATTAACACCACAATATAACAGTACAACCAGAATAAAATCTAGTAGCAACGCAGAGATTTAAAATACAGATTTGAAACACCAAAGCTAAAAGACTAGGAAGCTAAAATGCTAAAATACTGGGAGAATAAAAAGGTCTTCATCTGCCACCGGAAGGAGTACAATGTAGGTGCCAGGCGAACCTCCCTAGGGAGCTCTTTCCACAGCCAGGGTGCCACAACAGAAAAAGCCCTATTCCTGGTAGCCAGGCAGACTTTCTTTGGCAATGGCTCACGGATTTTGTTATGCCTGGCTGCAGAACCGGGGGGGGGGGGGGGGGGGCAAATCCAGCCTTCTGGGGGTTCTAATATGGCCTGCTGGGGTTCCCCAGATGGCAACATTCTCTTTCTCCCAACACCCAATTCTTTCCTTTTGTGCAGTTTGGTCCCCCATTCTAAAAGCTTGAAATGCCCCTTGTAGGCTTAGCTCCTGGCAGTACCCAGCATATTGTAGCTGGTATTTTTGTGGCATTTTGGCCCCATCTGTTTTGTCTTCAGCCCCGCCCACCATTGGAAGGCGGCCCCCGAGGGCTTCTCTGAAATGGAACGTGGCTCTCAGGTGGATAGAGCCCCCGTACCACACCCATGTTGTAGGGGCGGTATTGAATACATTTCCCCGCCCTTCTCCTCCTCCAGGTTCAAGAGAGATTCCTGGCAGATGGGAACGACAGACTCAAACTGGTCGTCCTGTTGTGCGGTGAGGAGGATGACAAAGTCCAGAACGCGGCTGCCGGAGCCCTGGCAATGCTCACAGCAGCGCACAAGAAACTCTGCCATAAGCTAACCGAAGTGGTAAGGCTCTCCTGCACTTTAGCATAAGCGTGATGTAAAGTTGCTTTCGTAATCACAAACCATTTTATGGAGCCGTTCGGGGACTTCTGGTTTGCCCAAACATTGCCCCAAGCATTTGAGTATACATTTATTGATTTAGCGTTGAAGAGGAAACCCTTTGGGCCTCACCTGCACTTGTAGACAAGGTGTAAGTCAGGCGTAAGGGATATAGGTGTAAGTCAATAGGAAGGGAGCTCTGCACTTTTGGGGCCATCACAAAGAAGGCCCTATCTCTTGTGCCTGACAACCTAACCAGTCTTAATGAGGGGCACCTGAGAAGGACCCCATAACATACAGCAGGATGGCACAGGTGAAGGCAGCCCTTCAAATAACACAGCCCCCAACCTATTTATGGCTTTAAAGTTTAAGACCAGAATTGTGCTAGGAAACTGACTGGCAACCAGCATAGCTGGTGCAGAATCAGAGTTACATTTTTCAGATTTCCTGGCCCCCAACAGCATCTAGGCAGCTGCATTTTGTACCAGCTGCATTTTCCAGAACATCTTCAAACCCAGACCCGTGTAAAGCGCTTTGGAGATAGCCAGTGCATAGGAGACTGAGGCGAGGTATGACCAGAGAGGAACTTGCTGGAAACTGTCCAAGCTGGGACTTTTAAAGGGCACTCCTGCTACCTGCAACTCACTGGACCATGACTGAGTTCCGGAGCACCCCCAAGATGCACTCCTGGTCCTTTAAAGCAGGGGTGGGGAGAAGGTAGATCTCCAGATCCAAAACATCTGGATTTGGCTTCTGTCTCTAATTGCTTCCTGTTCAACATGGTGTGAAGAAATGTCCTGTTACTAGTTCCTCTTTGCCACTGTGAAGGGGAGCTTTCATCACCAGTTTCCTTTTCTGTTTTTTTTCTGTTGTGAAACAGCACTATTGTGGTATTTTTTTTAAGGAAGGGAAAAAATGAGACTAAACTAGTAACTAAGCCCTAGTAGGAAACAAAGGGTCCATCTACATGGGAAGTTTTCTCCGATGCTGCTGTGGCTTAGAGTCATTAGGGACACATGATGTCATGGCCACTCTGCAGCCACCCTGGAGTTTACCTGTGGGGAAGCTGCATTTTTGCAGAGTACTTTTATTCCATTGTTTTCTTTAATTTGGCTCCCCTGCAGTTCAGCTGCTGTGTGCCCACCCCTCTGCTTTACATTCGGTATGATGGAGGCATTCCTAGGGGTGTGGCCATGCCTGCAGTAACCTAGGTAATTGCAGAAACTCGCCTGGCTTTCCCACACATCAAAGCCCTAGAGTGCTCTTTCGAGCCTTCAAAATCACCTTGCACTTCCTTTTCCCCTGTGGGAGCAATTAGCCTCAGTTTGCATTACTTCGCTTCTTCAGTGTTATGTTAAATCGCTTCTCTGATGCTGTGTAAAATCGCTTCTTTGATGTTATGTAAAGTTACTTCTCCGATGCTGTGTAAAGTCGCTTCTTTGATGTTATGTAAAGTTGCTTCTCCTATGCTGTGTAAAGTCGATTCTCCGCTTTATCGCAGTACTTATCTGGCAAGGTCTTGGGTGGAGCCTGCATTTGCAAGCAGGGAAGGAGAAGGAGAGGGTGTGTGTGTGTGTGTGTTTGGAAGCTAGAACTCCGTGACAGTTTGCTGGAATGGGGTGAAATGGAGGACGGCTGGATGCTCTCAGGGGGAACCTTCAGATGCTGCACTCGAGAACTGGGATTTTGGCTTCTCAAGACAAAAAGAGCACACGTGCGGAAAAGTGGGGTGGGAGCAATAACTCTGTGGCAGATTGCTAGAATGCAGCGAAATGGGTGGGGGGGATGCTCTCCTAGGGAGCCTTTAGATGCTGTACTTGAGAACCAGGGATTTTGGCTTCTTCAGGGAAACCTGCACACATGGGGAAAAATTAGTTGCTTTCCATTCATAATAATGTAGTAGCAGGGCGGAGCCTGGACAGGGGCAGGAAACAAGCCTCTCTCATCGGTTGAGCAGCCCCTGCCAGTCTGATGACATTCAATTCCACTCCCCCCATCCCACTTAGAAATACGTTCCTTTCAAGCACTGTGTGACCTCTGAAAACCGGATTTTAAAGGTAAGGTACACTTGGCTTATCTTGCTTCGTGTGTGCCTGACGGACCAAAGCCGATTCCATGAAAATCCAGATAATACTCCAATGCGCTTCTCATTCCATTGTCATGAAGATCCCCTCAGGGACTGAGTAAGTGATGAATAATGCAGCACTGAACAGGAGGCAATCACTAATGCAGCACTGAACAGGAGGCAATTAGAGGCAGAAGCCACACAGAGGAAGCTTCTAATTAAAGTTGCAGGGGACCTCTGCTGAATGGGATGTACTCATGAGTAAACATTCTGGAAGGATCTTGGCTATGGAGAATTCCATTCCTGGATAACCTAGTGCTATATTACATGCTTTGTGAAACCACCGTTTTTAGTATTACTTTTAGCTGTTTGCAGAACACCAATGCCTCAGCTGCCCTAAAAGTCCCTAAAAGTGGGAATGAGCTCTGTTAGAAGATGAAATCAGTGTCCTGAGTTTTGACCATTACATGTCAACCTGTCCCATTTTCGCACTTCCCTACCAATCGCGGTGTCTTTGAACCATAGCAGCTTTCAGGTTTTAAAATGATGTGAAAGCATCCTAACAATTCCGATTTCTGCAGACAACCCAGTGGCTGGAGATTCTGCAGAGACTTTCCCTTCACGACAAGCTGGATGTACAGCATCGTGGCCTAGTCATCATTTACAACCTCATCCATGCAGAGCAAGAGCTGGCTAAGAAACTGGTGGAGAGCGAGATGCTGGAAATCCTAACCGTCATTGGCAAAGAGGCAGATGACCCCAAGAGGCAGCATGTCCTCAATGTGGCTCGCGAATGTCTTGTGAAATGCATGGACTATGGGCTGATCAAACCTGTGTCTCAGCCGTAACGATGCAGAAAACCACAGAAATCTAAACAGATGAGGACTAGGGAAGTGAGGTGGCAGTGCGGCGGGGAGGAGAGACTGAATACGTATAGAACATGCATTAAACAATTAACACATTATTTCCAAAGCTTTGGTAATGGCACACATTACATAGCCACCAGAATAATCCCTAGAACGTTGTTCCTGCTAGGAAGCCCTCCTTTCTGCAGTCACTTCCCATTTAAGTTCTCTGGTGTCAGGAGAAGCTTAAAACATTCAAAGCCACCTGAAGTGTATTTGTAGGGTACAAAAATAATCACGTTTGCTTGTAGAGGTTTATACACATATTAAGTTCAGTGTTCATTTCATATTTTTGGCTTGTTGGAAACACAATCAGATTTCTATATATAGACTCCTTGATATTGATGTGACTGTTGCTATAGGGTGGTCGTTTATTAATAAAATAGTTGATGGAGATACACTGTGCCTTGTGTGACTTCCTTCAAAATAAGTTCTCAGTTAATGACGAATGTTTTTGACAGTGAGTAAAAGTCATCTCCAGTGCAGGATCCCACTGTCGACCGGCTAAATTCAGTATTGGCCAAGTGACACAAAGGACAAAGGTTTTCCCTGCCTTGCTGCCAGCAGTCCCGGTGGCCTCCGGATGTGTTGAACTACAACTCCCAGCACCCCCAGCCCGCATGACATCTGCAGCGCTAAGGCATCCCCAAGCCCCTTTGCAGGCACTGAACGGGGACCCGGAGTATGGTGGCGAGCGTGGAGCGCTGTTCTTGTCTTTCCTCTACAGACCGCCTCGGGGAGGGGGGGCGGCGACGTCCGCCGGGGCCTTTGCGCTGCGGGTCATCTGACCTGGCCCCGGGGAGCTGCGATTGGCTGGGAGGAGCGTGAGGGCAGCCGCCTCTGCGGCCGCCATTTTTTCTTGGGGCAAGATGGCGGCGTGGAACGTCCGAGCAGAGGGAGGTGAGACGCGTGCTGGGTTTTGTGGTCGTGGGAATGATTGCAGGCCAGAGCCTGGGCAGGGGCAGGGTGACAGTAAGGGGAGAGAAAGAGCAAAGGAAGGAAAGGAGGGGATTAAAAAAGCGGTGTGTGTGCGGGGGAATCTCACTTAAATTTAGCCTCCCCCCAGCCGGATGGGGATGGTGGGAGGTGTAGTCCCACGCCTCTGGAGGGCGCCAGGCTGGGGGAGGCTGATTGGCTGTGCTGCCTGGGAATGATGGGAGTTGTAGTCCCACGCACCCGGAGGGCGCCAGGCTGGGGAAGGAGGGATGCTTTGAAGTGCCTTTAAATGCGAGAACCCCAGTAAAGTCCTGCTTAGATCAGACCCCCAAGGGCCATTTTAACGCCATCCTCTTGTTCTCAACAAGTCGCCTTGTGGGAAGCCCATAAGGAAGAAGAGTTGCCTGCCCCCCACCCCAGTATTCAGAGGTAGACTGTGTCTGGACACAGAGGATCCTTTTTTGGGGGGGGTGTCTCCCACTGGGTCAGATGTCCCCAACGCAGCACTCTCCAGGTGTGTTGGACTCCATAAGGCCCATCATCCCTATCCGGCAGAGCAAAAGGCCGTGCTGGGTGGGAATGATGGAGGCTGTAATCGTGCACAGCCTTAGAATCATAGAATGATAGAACAGTACGGCTGGAAGGGGCCTACAAGGCCATCGAGTCCAACCCCCTGCTCAGTGCAGGAATCCAAGTCAGAGCATCCCCGGCAGGTGGCCGTCCAGCCTCGTCTTGAACGCCTCCAGTGGGGGAGAGCCTTCCCCAATCTAGTGTCCTCTAGCTGGGTTGGACTACAATGCCCAGCATTCCCCAGCTAGCTAGCACATCTGGAGGTCACCGGGTGGGTGAGGCTCTGTGATAGGTTTAGCATTCATAAGAACTGCCTGATTGGGTCAGGCCATAAGCTTCCATCTAGGTCAGCGTCCCCTTCCTAACTGCAGACAGCCAAGATGCTTCCGGGAGGCTCTTAACTTCAGCATGGTCAAAGGCCTTCTTCCTCGCCCCCCACCTTGACCCACCATTTGCCCCCCAGTAGCTAGTGCTCAGGGGAATAGGAAGGCTCTGATTAGCCATGGAGGCTGATGGCCATTTGTTAGCTCTTTTTCCCCTCCTCCTCATCACTTTGTATAATTTCATTGGATGGGAAAAATGCAGGTGGCCAAACCCAAGTGGAAAAGGGGAAAGAGTAGTATGCGATGTGCCAGAGCTACCTTGGCGCAGATGAGTTAGAACTGTACTACGAATTTTATGAAGGTCTGTGCAGTTTTGTCTTTCATTTTATTATTCTTCACTGCCAAAATGGGGGGGAGGGGGCAGAGCGGGTAGAGTGCTTCTCTGTTCCCCACCCCCCACCGATGACCACTGCCATGTCTCAAATTAGTGGCGCCTTGTGCGTGTGTATGTGGTTTTCCTGAGAGTCAGTCAGCTCTGTTTTGGTCTCGAGCTGGTGCAAAGCTCTGTTTCTGGGAAACAGCATTTTTCGATGTTGAATCGGGCTAACAGCCTGTGGATGTGCATTGCCTGAGCCAAGGGGCTGGTGGCTCCCTGTAAGGTATGCCAAAGGCAATGATGAGTGAAGTATAGTCTGACCTGGTATTGCTACAACTTCTGTTTTGGCTCTGACCAGGACGTGATCACGTAATCTTCTCTCTGAGCGGATTTTGGCAGTCATCATTCAGGTGAATGGTTCTCTTTGCTTGCTAGGTTTTAATCTTCATGCCCGTCGTTTATTGCTGGGTGCATCTTACTGCCACACCACGGACGTCGTCATCTTAAATTGCTACTCAAGACTGTTTCCCACACACAGAGACGGTGCAGCTCTGCCTCCCCCAGCCTTCTCTCCAGATGTGTGGGATTGCAGTGCCCATTATCCTGAACTAGCATGGCCAATGGGGATTGCAGTCAAACACATCTGGATTGGGGAGGTGGGTGTAGGTACTTCTGGAGTAATACCACTGGATATAGTATTTGAGTTATATGAAAATCAATCCTGTGCATGTTTCCCATTGAAATCAATGGGACTTAACTGTTTGCTTGTTTATTTATTTGATCTGTAGCCCGCCTTTCTACCAAAAACGGTACTCAAGCTGGCTTACAATCACTGATAAAAACAAGCAAATGCATTAAAACACAATTAAAATCAATTAAAACACAACAGCAACGGAATAAGCACAGCCTCCAGCTCAACAGACCTGCTTAAGCACCAAAGGCCCAATTGAATAAAGCAGTCTTTGCCGGCCGGCAGAAGGACAGCAGAGAGAGCCCACCTCGCCTCCCTGGGCAGGGAGTTGCACAGCCAAGGAGCGGCCACCAAGAAGGCCCTCTTTCACATTGCCACCAAAAGTGCCTCTGAAGGTGGGAGTCTCGAAAGAAGGGCTTCCAAAGATCTTAAGAACCTGGGAGGCTTGTCTGGGAGAAGGCAGTCTTTCAGGTAGCCTGGTCCCAAGCCATATAGGGCTTTATAGGTCATAACCAGCACTTTGAATTTGAGTAGAGATGTATAGCTTTGCACTGTAAGTCCCTCCAAGTTCTGTGGGACTTATTCTCTAGTAAATGCGTTTAGGATCATAGAATTTTGAGTTGGAAGGTGCCTTGGAGGTCATCTAGTCCACACACACCCTTCTCAAGGCAGGCTCTGCACTGCAGGGTGCAGCTACAGTACCCGACAGCTGGCCATACAGCCTCTGCTTAAATACCTTGAGCGAAGATGAGCCCACCACCTCCCAAGTCAGCTCATGTGATTAGGAATCTGCTCCTAACCTTTAGTCCAAATCTGCTTCCTTGCAATTTCCTCCCATTTGTTCTAGTCCTGCCCTCTGGAGCGACAGAAAACAAGTCTGTTTAGGACTGCAGCCTTAAAACTGCATCGGACGTTTCTCCAACTTGTACTGCTCAAAGTGCCTTTTGCAACGGAGAGCGCTCATATCAAAGTAAAATGCCTAGCTCTGCAGTCATGTGCAGCTCATGTACTTGGGAGTGTGTCCAGTTTGAACTCAGTGGGGTTTACTTCTGAGCAGATTTGTGTCGGATGGCACTGCATGTAACAGCTTTATTCATTTATTACATTTCTAATCCGACCAAAACCAATGTTCTCTGGGTGGATTACAAACAGTTAAAAGACTAAAATGCCATAGAAACAGTTAAAAATATAAAATAAAACAACTATTTAAAAGACTACAATACAGTGCAACGCAAAACAAGAAACAGCACAGGAATCAATAAAACAGCCATAAAAATCCAAGTCAAGGAAACAGAAAAGTATGCTGTTTTATATAGCCTCTGTACAAAACAGCGTATGTGGTTAATGTGTTTTGTGATTTGGTCCCCATATAACTCAACAACCGTCTTGCTTGAGGATTTGATTTTTCCATAAGGGCTAACTTAGCTCAGTCTTCCCCAATGTGCTGCCCTCCAGATGTCTTGGACTACAACTCCCATCTGCCCTAGCTAGCATGGCCAGGGATGGTGGGAGTTGTGACCCCAAACATCTGGCAGGCACCAGGTGTTTACTCCTTTGTAAACATCTGGATTACTTGCTGTAGTTTTGAAAATCGTAACAAGCATCTCTCTCTTCTTGTTTTCCAGGCTATGGTTTTCTGTTGACATCGGTGCATGAAAGTATAGAAGAAGCACCAGTAACATGGATGACTCAATACCAGTGTTGCTGAACAAGACCGCTTCGATAAGGATTTCTTCCAGCAGAGTCTGTTTTAATTCTAGTGCTTAAAACAACCTCGGTGAACCCAAAGGGGTCTGTGAAAAGTACGTGAGAGAGAGCAGCCTTCTAAATAAGCCCACAAAAGTTACTAGCCTGAAAATATGTTTTGACTACCCTGCTAAGAGCATAGTAGCTTGTGTTTCTCTGGTGGTTGTGGGGAAAGGGAACCTCCCTTGAGATATTAGATTATAAATGTAGTAGCAGTAGTAGTAACAAATAAATATCTTGTCCTGGTGGAACCCGCACTAAGTGTGGGTTCCACCAGCTTCCAGGATTTGTGTCCATTAGCCTTGCTGGTGGCTGATGGGAATTGGAATTCCACAACATCTGGGGGGGACCCAGTTGAAGAAGGCTGCCATAGACAGACAATCAGTATTGCATTCATGTGTGAGTATAATAGCTGAGGAAGAAGTTCTTTCTAGAGTGGCCGAGTTTTCACGGCCATTTCAAAGAAATTGCTGGAATTAGTGAACTGCAAAATTATTGACTGGGCTGCAAATCATTGTTCAATTATGCCCACAGCAAGACTAAGATGGGATGAAAATAGAAATGTGCATGGTGTCTTGGTGCTCAGCTCTTCCAACAGATCCATATTTTAGCCCAGTTGTTTTCAAATTGTGTTCTGGGATTCTTCCAAAACTTAGTGTGGGTTCCACCAGGACAAGATCACCAGAAAGGGACAAGCATCCCTGTAAGGTAACTGTCCCACTGCTACAAAACCATTCCCTGCAACGCACAGCTGCATGGAAAGGGTTCCTACAAGATCTGATGTTTAGATCCCAGAAAATACTTACTTTCTTTTTCCTGGTTGACATTAGGGCACAGGGCAAAAAGGGCAGCAGTCCATGTCTTTGAAGGCAACATCAACTACAAATTTGGAACATTGCCATGCCTGGGGAGGAAGGGGGGACAAAAATCTGCAATTCATGTACATGAGAAGCAGCAAAAAAGAATGCTTTCCTGTAAAGTTTGGTACTCTTTTTGTCTTATGGGGAGATCTTCCAGCTTGGTAAGTAATGTCACCCATGGGTTTAAGTATTGTTGACCTGTACAAAACAGAAATTGTTCAATTTTGTAGAAATATTAAAAACGTTATCTTTTATTTTGAATAAAGCATTTTATGTACTTCAGAGTTCTGGCTTTGACAATGCACTTGCCACATGAGTGAGGATACATTCATGCAGTGCATCCCTCAAATCCCTCAGGTGTCGTGTTGCTCAAAGGTTATCTTATTTGGCCCTTTCACATGTTTACTCCCCGCCTTGAACGGGTTTCAGACAGATAGTTCCGTTAGGCTGCTGCTGTTTTTTTGCTATAAAGATTTTGCATGGAAAGGTCTTAACCAAGATACCCTCCCTGCAAACCCAGAAATGCCTCTACAGACTAGTCCTTTGTTTTAAATTTAACTGTTCATGTATATTTTCCATGAACAGTAAAAAAAGAAGACAAGACTAGAATCATAGAATAGTAGGGTTGGAAGGGGCCAACAAGAACCTCGAGTCCGTACTAGTTCGTAGAGGCATCTGTATTTTTTTGCTGCCATGTGCTGATAGGTATGCACACTCAGGCAATGATGGAAACCCCCAAAATGGTTTGTGTAACGTCTTCAAGCAGAGCTGCTGCCGTGGTTTGGGTTTACATTTGAACACACAGCCCTTCAGCACCAAGATCCACACAGGACACACACAGACAGGCGTCTGCAAGGCAGGGCTGTGCGACAGATCCACCACGTGAATACCAGCCGTTCCCTTGGCATCGGTGCCGCCTCCAGCCAGCCTCTCCCTCTTGCACCACAGGGTGGGCGTGCCGAGTTGAGGCCTTGGGCCAGAGTTGGACAAGAGAGGGATTGTGGGACTGGAAAAGGGACTCTTGCTTTGACTTCTACAGCACCATCTGGAAAATAATCCCTGCAGCCCAATCTATCCCACCGGTGCTTGTGCAGGAAGGGAGCCCCGCTGGGGGAGGCTGCAGTTGTAAGTCCAATGGGACACCTGCCAGAATTTGGCTGACAGGGCAGGAGGGAGACATGGTGGCATCAGCGGCCCTGCTATCCGCCCGTCTCAAGAGATGGAAGGTAGAGAGAAGGAATAGACCGTCTTGAAGGGGAGCCAGCTTGGAGGTGCAGAGCTCCCTCCACCGCCCGCAGGCCAGGGCTGGTGATGGCTCAGTTCGGAATGCAACTTCCAGGGTGTGTCAAAGACATACCTGTGCAGAATCCCACACGCCTGGCATTATGTGGAAACTGGCTCCTGTGGGCGCAGCACCAGTATGCCAGTGGGGCACAAGGCTTGGGCCAGGGATCTCTGGGGCGCTATGCCTGAAGGGGAGGCCACCTGGTTTAGATGGGACGCCAGGCGCATGAGACTTGGCAGGGGTGCATTTCCTGATGAATGTGGGCCTGTGGCTCAAGGCAGGGGTGGGCAAGATCTCCTGATGTTTTGGACTGCAGCTCCCAGCATTCCTGACCATTGGCCATGCTGGCTGGGGCTTCTGGGAGTTGTAGTCCAAAACATGGGGAGATCTACCCTCTGCCCAGCCCTGGCTTAAGGCTCCCTGCCTCTCTGGCTCCTCCTTACACGAGCTGCATACGGGCAGCCGCTGCAGCACGGAGACAGAGAGGAGTTTGCACAGGCCACGGTTGCGCCTCACTTCTGTCTAAAGCCTCTTGGGTTGCCAGAGCAAGGCTGCTTTTGATCCTCCGTTGTGCGGAAAAGAGACGCTGGAGAGAAGTGATCCTCTCACCCCTCCCGTGCCATCGAGGGTCCCGCCGTGAGAAGGGCACCGCTCGCAGAGATGCATGCCTCATGAGCCCAAGAAGCTGAGGTTAAGTGAGTCCATGTTCTCTGGACACCCTTGCCCCCCATGTAAAGTGTTTTTTTTGGGGGGACCACTACCTTAACCAGGCATGTTGAACCTGTTTCAGCCCACAGGCCCAATTCCCCTTTGAAGAAGCTCTCGGGGGCCGCATTCCACTGGTGGGCAGGGCCAGAGGCAAATGGGGGTAGGGCCAAAACAGCAGCATATTGTAGCTTAAAGCCGGGAAGCCACCAGACAATCGGGGGCAGGGGTGTGTGTGGCCATCTGGGAAACCAAAGGGGGGGTGGATTTGCCCCCACCCTCAGGCCCAGGCTTCCTCACCTTTAACATTGTTACACAGAAGGGGAGGGGGGAGAATTCTGGACTGCATCCTTTTTCGAAATGCCCCCTGCCCCAACATAAAAAGCTCCCGGCAGGTAGTAAATTAGCACATCAGGGAGAGGGCCGTGTTCAAGGAGTGTTTGAAGGATGCAGTTTCCCACCTGCACCTGGAAGAGATACGGTTTCCTTCCCAACCACCTTATTCTGCAGAATCGGACCTGATTTGTACATGCAGCAGAACGGGATGGCAGAACAGACTGAACCACTTCCAATTATGGGGTCAGGAGAGCAGTACGTCTTTGAATGTTCTCCCGTGTTTTTAAAAAGCCAAAATAAAACATCTCCCCGCAACAAGTAAACTAGTGTATCAAGGAGAAAGGCCCTATCTTGGTCCTTTGCCAGCTCTGCTAGTTTTCTATATGTGTGATGTGTTGAAAGGTATTGGGGGCATTTAAAAAATGGTATTCCCCCACCTGCAGTCTGAAGTGCTACCGTTTATTCTAGAACACACACCCCGCCCCGGCAGCATGCTTCCACCTCATTCTGTGCAAAAATCTGTCTCGTAGAACAACTCCCAAGAGCTTGGCTACATATTATACTGTGTGAAAAGCAGCCAACCTCTGACCTTAGTTATCTCACTCGGCTAAAGTTTCCCCCAGCAGCTGAGAAATGGGGGATAATCAGCTCAGTGAGATAACTAGTAAGAAAATCCTATTGTGCCTCATTCCTTCTCAGTAAGACTTCAGGACACACCAGCTCTGCAAACTATCCACAGGAAGACTTCAGGAGGCTCAACATGGCAGTCTGCAGTGGAGACATGCCTTCAAGTCATACCGAGAACGAAGCTGTGATCATTTTCACTCTCTCTAGTTATCTCACTCCGCTAATCTTCCCTCGCTCCTCAGTTTCTAGGGGAAATTAGCCGAGTGAGATAACGAGAGAATTCGCAACAGTCCGAGCCTGCCTGCTTTCCAAATATCAAGTATAAACACGTAGCCGAACTCTTAGTGGCCACCTACCCTGCCAATAAAAAGGTGTGGGATGCCTGCACAATGCCGCAGCAGATATTCTCAATCAAAAACGCCCACGCCGGCACAAATGCCATCTACAGCAACGCCGTTTCTGAGCTCTGAGGCAGGAAGCTGGCTGCACCCCTCAGTTTTCAGGCATGTATAATTTGACAAGGTGTTGAAGTTCGGTGGCATAGCCAGTGATGGGGCACCGCTGGTGCTGTTTGACATAGTTGTAGGCGCAGCGGTAACAGAACACAAAGCCGGACGTGGAGAGGGCCGTGTCGTTGGCGCGGATTTTGCGGCACAGCGGGCACACAGTCTTGAGCTTGGGCAGGAGCGGGGAGTCCGCCCCAAGGTCCAGGTGCACGGGGGGCGGCGGGGTTGGCAGGGCGGTCAGAGACTTGATGGTCTCCTGGTTTTCAGACGAGTACCACCACTCCAGAAACTGGAGGAAGAAGACGCCCACGGAGAGGCCGGTGGAGAGGGAGAAAGCCAGGCCGCCCAAGGCTTTCTTCCCGGCTGACTGCACCTGTGCTTTCATGCTGTAGCAAGGAGAGAGAGAGAGAGAGAGACACACACACACACAGAGAAAAGCATGAATGGAGCGCACTTCCTCTGGCTAGCAGACAAGGAGAGCGCCAGGATTCAAATCCGGCTCAGCGAGAGCACCAGGACAGGATCCCCTCGCTGAATTCCCATTCTGACTGTCCCATCGCTTGTCCCCAGCATTCGGTATTCAAAGATATGCTATCCCTAAACATGAAAGTTCCATGCAACTGTCTTACGTCCAGATGGTCTTCCTGGAATTGCTCTAATCCTTTTTAAAGCCACTGTAAGTTAATTCGGCATCGTGTGAAGATGCACCACCTTTTGATTGGTCCTGAATCAACTGGGTAACCCGGAGTCTCAGAGCCATGAGAAGCTGAGAAAAATCCTTCCGGTGATGTGCGTATTTACTAAAACTGATGATGGTTTTGCAATTGTCAGGGGACATCTCCATAAACGAGAGCCCTGGAATTTGGTAAACCTCCTCCCCTCTCTCTCGAAACAGAATATAAGAACAGAAGAAGAGCCCTGCTGGATCAGACCAAGGGTCCATTTGGTCTGGCATTTTGTTCACACAGTAGCCAACCAGCTGCCCCAAAGGGAAACCCACAAGCAAGACAGGACTGCAACAGCGCCCTCCCGCCCATGTCCCCCAGGAACTGGTGTAAATAGGCCTCTGACAGTGCAGGTAGCACAGAGCCATTAGGACTAGTAGCCATTGATAGCCTTTTCCTCCACTAATTTGTCTAACCCCCTTCTAAAGCCATCCAAATGGGTAGCCATCACTGCATCCTGTGATAGCGAATTCCATAGTTTGACTCTGTGCTGTGTGAAGATGTCCTTCCTTTGATCTGTCCTGAGTCTCCCACCAATCTGCTTCATGGGATGACCCTAGTGGGTTTGCGTATTATGAGAGAGAAAAATGTCTCCCTCTCGACTTGCTCCACACTGTGCATAATCTTGTACACCTCTCTCATGTCTCCCCTTCTTCGCCTTTTCTCCAAGCTAAACAATCTCAGCTGTTGTACCCTTCCCTCATGGGGGAGTTGCTCCAGCCCCTTGATCATTTTTGTTGCCCTTTTCATTAACAGAGTTCATATGCCACCAAATAAGTGATGTTTGCACGGTGGTTAAACAATAACATTTAAAATGATAAAACGGGTGGGGAACCATCAAGCATGGCTGGCTGGGGCATGATGGGAGTTGTAGTCCAACACATCAGGAGGGCACCAGGTTGGACAAGGCTGAAGGATGCTAACCATTTTGGGGCGCAGTAACAGTCCTGTGGTCACCGCACCTAAAAAATATTGCAGAGCTGTAAAAAGTGCAGAAGAGGGCAACTAAAATGATCAAAGGGCTGCAGCATCTCCCCTGTGAGAGAAGGCTGCAACAGCTGGGACTTCTTGTGTTCTTAATCAACAGAAGATAGAATGCGACCCAGACAGGAGGCTCCGTTGCTACTGTGGTGCGAGGGAGCGTGTCAGTTTCTGTTTCAACTCACCTGCCCGAGGGCTGTGGGGTCACTGGAGCAGCTGCCCGTTTCTCCTCTAAGGCTCGCACGTCTTCCGCTGTCAGCCTGACCAGCTGCACGCTGGCCAGCCTCAGCAGGGGCGAGTGATGCCGGGCCTTCCCCAGGACGTAGCACAGCTGCTGGGCCAGAAACCAGCCCTCCCACGCCAGGTTCACAAAGGGGTAAGCAGCCAGGAAGGCCTGGTAGCAGCGCTTCCAGCAGGATGATGGAGGGTGGATGGAATAGTCGTCCTCTTCCCGGAGCCGAGAGATGAGTTTCTCCAGTTTGGTCCTCAGGTAAGGAACGAGGACCAGCAGGCAGAGCGATTTCCAGTGGTGTCTCTGTGGCAGCCCGGCGGTGGCCAGCCGCCCCCGCAGCTGGCCGCTCCCACCTCTCTGCGCGACTCGCTTCAAGCCGTAGAAGTTTTCGGGAAACGAGGCGCTGCAGCTGGAGAGGTAGTGCTGCTGGAGCAGCAGGTCCAGGAGGGAGTAGATTTCGTCAAACCAGCGCCAGAGGAAGCCGTAGCGGCCAGGGTTGGATTCGGCCAGCACCTAGCGCAAGAGACAGACATGGCCTAAGATTAATACATAAGGAGGACGTCAGGCAAATGCCTATGATCTTTCCATCTCTGCTCCCATGTAGGGCTGTAGCTCACTGGGCAGAGCCCCTGCTTGGCATGCAAAAGGTCCTGGGTTCGATCCTCGACAGCATCTCCAGGTAGGGCTGGGAAAGAATCCTGCCCGAAGCCCTGGAGAGCTGCTGCTGCCAGTCAGTATCAACAATTCTGCGCTAGATGGACCAAGTAGCTGACTCACTACAACGCAGCTTCCTCTATTCCTAGCTGCACTCCAGAAATCTTTGGCATCAGGCTTGCTGCAACATTCTGGGTTTGCTGTGCTTCATTTTATGCTCCCTTGAGAACTTTTTTAGTATTTTAAATTGTGTCTTGATGGATTTTCCCCCGTGTTAGCCACTTGGATGATAATTTTGTAGAAGAGCAGGTTCTACATATCCTGTTGTTCCTTCAACCCAGGGCGATGAACCTCTTTCAACCTGAGGGCTGGATTCAATTTTGGAGACACTCCTGGGGGCCGCATTCCAGGGCGGAATGCTCAGACAAGTGTTTTCCCTGAAAATGAACTCTCTTTCCACGTAAATGAGCTTTCGCACATGCACAGTGTCAAAGTGCATCTTGGGGGGTTTAGTTTGAAAATGCGTAGTGTGTCATGACATCATAAGAACACATGAGCCCTGCTGGATCAGACCAAGGGTCCATCTAGTCCACCATTCTGTTCACACAGTGGCCAACCAGCTGTCGATCAAGAACTCATGAGCAGGGCACGAGTGCAACAGCACCCTCCCACCCATGTTCCCCAGCCACTGGTGTACATAGGCTCATTCACCTCTAGCCATCAAGGCTAGCAGCCATTGATAGCCTTTTCCTCCAGGAACTTGCCCAACTCCCTTTTAAAGCCATCCATATTGGTGGCCATCGCTACATCCTGTGGTAGCGAGTTCCACAGTTTAACTCTGCACTGTGTGAAGAAGACCTTCCTTTTGTCTGTCCTGAATCTCCCACCAGTCAGCTCCACAGGATGACCCACGTCATCTGTCACCACGTTATGTACTCTCTTCCTGATTGGTTGTTTTTGCGTGGCCTCTCACAGAAACATGCCACCCACCAGCAGCACTAAGTAAAGTATGTTTACTTGCCCAACAAAATAAAAAAAAGTAATGTACACTCAACGATGACCCAAATCCGATTCAAGGAGAATAAGAGAAAGATGTGACATCATCACAGTTTGCCTTAAGCAAGAAAAGGGTTACTCGAACCAGCTCAGCACATGTGCGGAAATAGAATGGGTTAGATCCAGACTGCATGTCCTCAGAAGCTCGTGATCAATTCTGAACTCAACTGAGAATTTGTAAAAAGCTGGTACAGGCTTGTTAATTAATTAATTAATTAATTAAATTTGTTAATGGCCCATCTGGGCTGGTCACCCAGCCACTCTGGGCGATGTACAACAACAAAACAGTTAAAACAATAAAATTCTACATTAAAAGCATCATAAAAAAATACCCTAACCCACCCCAAGTGCCTGCCTGAACAACCATGTTTTTAATGTGCAGCGGAAGCTTATTAATTAGGGGGCATGGCAGAGTTCCCTATGGAGGGAGTTCCACAGAGTGGGGGCCACCACAGAGAAGGCCCTCTCCCTCGTCCTCACCAGCTGGCTGATGGGACAGAGAGAAGGCCATTCAAGGCTGATCTTGTTAAGCGGCCTGTCTGGCGTTGCTGGAGGCGCTCCTTAAGATAGGCTGGGCCGGAATTGCATAGGGTTTTAAAGGTCAAAACCAACCCTTGAATTTGGCCCGGAAAACAACTGTTAACCAGTGCAACTCCTTCAGCACTGGAGTGATGTGATCTCGCCAGCGGCTGCCTGTAATCGGGCGAGCCGCCATGTTCTGCACCAGCTGCAGCTTCCGAACCGTCTTCAAGGGTAACCCCACACAGAGCGCATTACAGTAGTCTAGATGAGAGGAGATCAGGGCATGTAGTACCGATGGGAGCAGATGGTCGGGAAGGAAGGGGCGCAGCCGCTGTATCAGATGGAGTTGGTACAGCACTGTCCGGCTTACAGCTGACACCTGAGCCTCCATGGACAGCTGGGAGTCTAAAATGACCCCCAGGTGGTGGCCCTGGTCTTTCAAGGGCAGCCATACCCCATTCAACACCAAGTCAACATCCCCCAGCCTCCTCTTGTCTCCCACCGAAAGTACCTCGGTCTTGTCAGGGTTCAGCTTATTCCTCCCCATCCAGCCACTCACTGTCTCCAGACATTTGGACAGGGATTCTACGGCCAACCTTGGTGAAGATTTGAACGAGAGGTAAAGCTGCGTGTCATCCGCATATTGATGACACCGCACCCCAAACCTCCTGAGGATGGCCCCCAGCGGCTTCACATAGATGTTAAATAGCATCGGGGAGAGGATGGAACCCTGTGGCACCCCACAAGTGAGTGGCCACGGGTCCGAAACCTCCTGTCCCAGTGCTACCCTCTGGTAGCTGCCGAGAGGAAGGACCAGAACCACCGCAATACAGTGTCTTCAATGCCCAACCCCTCCGGGCGTTCAGAAGGATACCATGGTCAATGGTATCAAAAGCTGCTGATAGGTTGAGGAGAACAAGGAAGGAGCATTCGCCCCTATTCAGAGCCTTCCTCATATCATCCACCAAGGCGACCAAGGCCGTTTCTCTCCCATGCCCAGGCCTGAAGCCCAATTGAGATGGATCTAGATAATCGGCTTCTTCCAAGTGTGCCCTCAACTGCATCGCCACCACCCGCTCCATCACCTTGCCCAAAAATGGCAGATTCGAGACTGGGCGAAAGTTGTTCAGAATTTGGGGATCCAAGGAAGGCTTCTTTAAAAGCGGTCTTATCACAGCATCCTTGAGGGCTGATGGCATCACTCCCTCTTCAAGGGAGGCTGTTCACCACCGCCCTGATCCCCTCACCCAATCTCTCTCTGCAGCCCATAATGAGCCAAGATGGGCAAGGATCGAGTAAGCAGGTGGTTGGCCTTACAGATGAAAGCGCCTTGTCCACTTCATCAGAAGGAAGAAGCTGGAACCGATCCCACAAAAACGGTTAGCCACAGGCCGCCTCTTGCTCACTAACTGTATCCACAGCTCCCAGAGTAACACTCCTAATCCGATCAATTTTATCTGCAAAGTGCCTTGCCAAGGCCTCACAAGAGGCCTTAGAATGCTCCAGCAGTTCTGGAGCCACTGGACCGACCAGCCTCCGGACCACTTGGAACAGCCTCCTGGGACAGCACGCTGCGGACACGATACAGGCAGCATAATATTCCTTTTTTGCTGCCTTCATCGCCATGTGATAGGCTGAAGATACAGCTCTAGCCCGTGACTGATTGTCTTCGAAGCGAGACTTCTGTCACCGGCGCTCTAGCCGTCTCACCTCCTGTTTCAGAGCTCGTAACCGCAGATTGAACCATGGTGCAGTCCGAGCACTGTTCAGGGGGAGAGGGCGTTTCGAAGCCACCCAATCTAATGCCCCAGTGATTGCGGCATTCCACCCACCCACTAGGGTCTCGACCGAGTGGCCGTTGGCATGCTCCAGAGAATCCCCAAGCATGTTCAGGAATCCATTTGGATCCATAAGATGCCTGGGGCGGACCATTTTAATAAGATGAGCACTACAAGTGGGCAAAGTTTGAGCAATGAGCCGAATAATTTCAATATTTGGCAGCATCACTGGTTACATGGGAACCCCAGAGGGCGAGATGAGGAATTCAGGAAGGCCGGATTTGGTCCACAAGCTTGAAGTTAACATCCCCGCTTTGAGCAGTAAAACGTTATGGAAAGTAAACTGAAATAACGTGGTTATTGGAAGCACACATTCAAACCCTTTTTAGCCAGTGGGTTTTGGAATCTTGCCTTAATTTCTATCGCAGCTTTTATTTTATTTATTCATTTATTTAAAACATTTGTATCCCACCCTATATCATTAAGATCTCAGGACGGTGTATAGATAAAAGCAATTTAAACTGGATAAAACAATAAATAATTTACATAGCTAAAAGCATATTAAACTACTAAACAAGCTAATACCAATTAAAAATCTCAAACAATAAAACAGTTAAAACAGCGTGCAACTTTAGGGAATGTATTTTGTCCCAGAACTTGCCATGAAATACACAGGGAGAGTTATTTTTCCAGCCCTGCTGCCTGAGATTCTTCTAACTGGAGAGAACAGAATGCCAGGCTTTCTGCATGCAAAGCATGTATTTGGCTTACCACAGAGCTACAGGGTCTCTATTTTCTGCCCACACTTTTCTTAATTTTTCTGGCCACTAGGGATCCCTTGGACAAGCGCAGAGAAGTAGAAACAGCCCCGCTGAGGCTACTCACCTATGGACCACCCTTCTTACCTTGGCCACATGCTGGAGTGCCGGTCTCACGGCAGACATCAAGCTGTCTTGGGCGACAACCTCAAAGATGGAAGGTCTGTCCTCGTAGGTGAAGGCAGCAGTGAGATGTGCCCCATGCTCTGCCATGACCTGTTCTGGGATGGAAAATCCAGGCTTTCTGCAAAATCCTTTGCAAACAAAACAGAATTTGTTACCAGAATCCTTTCTTAGCAGGACTACAAAAGCCTCATCTAGAAGGCGGACATTAGGGATATTCACCTTTCCAAGTGTAGTCTCATAACAACCATGGTATGGCATTTCAGATGTGAAGGTAGGCCTGACTAGGCCTTGTAAGTAGCTTGGCTCAGGCAAGGTGCCTGATGGGATTGAGAGAATGTGTACGTGTCTGACCATGAGAAGGTAATTGCAACCTGCTCATTATAACCAGGAAACTCCTATCCACCAGGTTAGCTCATCCCTGAAGATAAGAATGCAGCTGTGCTGATAAGACTATTGCTGAGTTAAGTGACTTCCTGAGCATGCGTAGTGTATTTTTTTTGTTCTCCAACTAACAGTCTGTAGAAATGCCTCCTGTTTCTTGTATTTGGGGAGACTCAGTTTCGACTGACTCTTCCACAGCTATGATGTGGTTTAATAAATTCCTGACTGTTCAACCTAACCTGTCTTGGATATTTCCTTAACACAGACTTATTTAAGAAAAGCCCTGCTGGATCAGGCCAAGGTCCATCTAGTCCAGCATTCTGTTCACACAGTGGCCAACCAGCTGTCCACGGAAAACACACAAGCAGGACATGAGTCCTGCCCATGTTCCCCACCTCCAAGTTGCTAGTCCTCAAGAATGACAAAGATGCATATAAAAGTGTGCAGGTATGGAATTTAGAGGACCTGCATGGCTGTTCACTGACCTTCTTTCCTAAATTTTGCCTCCTACTTCAGAACGGCTTTCACCACCAAAAACTATTGACATATCTAAACACTAAGCAAGTTGAAGTATAAACACTTGCAGAGGAAAATGCCAGGATACATGTCATGAGGAGCATCCTTGAGAAGGTCTGTGACTCTTAAGTAGTCGGAAGTATATGGATTTGGGCTGAGGCACCGCATCTTGAAGTCAGGATTAGGCTGCCGCATGGCATGAGGGGCAATACATGCTGCTGTGTGACGTTTACCCAACTGTTTGTTTTGCAGGGTGCACACCCAGCCAGACAAACATGCATATTCTTTGTTCCCAGCTGTCTTGAACAATGACTTCTGGTGTGCTCCTTATTCTGTTCAAGCCTGTTTTCGTTGGCAGCGTAACTCTTTTAGTGTAGGATGTCTGCCTCACACACTCAGAATATACCAGATGGGACCACTTAAAGGTCTTCCTTCCGGGCATTTATAGTCCAACCTCCTTCCATCATGAAACACAAAGTGGCACAGAGAGAGAGCCCAGGGGGTCTCCCGTCCAGGCACGGACCAGACTCAGGCCTGCTTAGCTCCGGCAGGATTGCTGCCTCCTGTGCTGCGGTCACCCCTTTCTTCGGTCTCTCTTCTCACGGGACCGTCCGGCTGACTGAGCCCTCCACCCCCACTTCCCTATAACTGGAATACTGGGGGTGGAAAAGAGAGATCTGAGGGAATTCGGACAGGTTCGCTTTCCCGGGACGGGGCTGCTCCTGACCGTGGAATCGACTCCCTGAGCGGCAAAGAGGGGCTGGGGGCGATCCGGGCCCCAACCCCTGCTCAGTCGCAGGCCGTATCGGTGAGGAGAAAACACAGGAAGAAGCAGCGCGTGTGCGTGGATACACAAACCTTGCCTTGATTCAGGGGTGGGGAACCTGGTGTCCTCCAGGTGTTGTTGGGGTGCATCTCCCATCAGCCCCAGCCAGCGTAGTCCAGGGGCAGGGATGATGGGAGTTGTAGTCCAGCAACAACTTCCTGGGGAAGGCTGCCTTCCGTTTTTGACCTTTGAGAAGAAGGGCATCGTTAAGACTTGACAAGGCCCGCTCCCCCTCCCGCTCCCCCTTACAGAAATCCCAATTCTAGACCCCAAATTGCAGGGGGGGGGCTACAGAATGTGCTTCCGCTTCCCCCTCCCATATGGGGGGTGGGGGGAGACAAAGACTGCGGGGGGGGTCTTCACCTCTGACCCCCCCCCCAACCTACCAGCCTCCTTCGCTCTATGGTCTTATTGTCTGGGCCAATACCCCACCGGAAGTGCAGTATGCCGCTCTGGAATTTCTCCTACCGGATCTCTATGGTGCCATGGAGCTAGGCAGCGGGTCAAAGCTGGCCCTATAGAAATAGAGGGCATTCTGGGGGCGGGACTTCCGGGGGAAATAACCGCCGCCTTTGCCGGCGCAAGACGGCGCCGCTCTAGGACTCGCCACCTCCGTGGTTAACGGCACTTCGCGTTGGGGAGTTCACACCGCGGGGAACCGAGCCCGTGTTCCGCATCGGGGGGTGGGGCTGCGAGTTCCGCGTGTCCCGCGGAGGCGGGAAAGGATCGCGACAGGCGCGGGCACACGTCGCGCGACGTGGGGCCGCTCTTCACTTCCGTTGCTCTATGGTTTCCCCGCCGCCTTCGCGCTGCCGCCGGAAGCGGCCGCGGCGATCTAGCCCGGGGAGCTCTATGGCGCCGGGGGCGTTCTGGGCAGGAAGGCGTGGCGGACGTCGTTGGTCAGTCCTCCCAGACAGCCCGGCTTCCGGTCGCCTCCCCAGCCAGGCAGTTTTTCTGGTTCGCGGCGGCCGTTGCTCGCGAGGACCCCGCCGCCGACGCAGGTGAGGGGCGGCTGGGCTGGCAGCTCCGCCTCCGGAAAGAAGGGGGGTCTTGAAATGGGGGGGGATGAATGGCTGTCTCCCCCCGGGGGGGCTGAAATGGGGGGGCGAAATGTGGGGCGCGAAATGGGGGCCCGCCTTCTCCTTCCCAGCCTCATGGGGGGATGGGGGGCGGGGATGGGTCCCCTCCCCTCCCCTCCCCTCCCCTCCCGGGTTAGACGAATGGCGCTCTTTTCTTTAGTCCTGGTGGGTGGGGGGCTTAGAAGGGCTCGTTGCGGGGCTCAGTTGGTCGATGGGGGCAGGAGGAGGGCTCGTAAGGGGGGGCAGGAGGAGGAGGAGCCCCCCTCTCTTAGGAGGGGGCTGTGGGAAAGAACTCCCCCCGTTATTGTTATCATCACCATCCTCCCCCTCCCCCTTTTGAGGGGATCAGGGTGGGGTGGGGTGGGGTGGGGTGGGCAGGGGGCCAGTGCTGGAAAAGAGGGCGGGACGACGAGCAGACCTCTCTCTGTGCTGCAGAGCCTAACCGCGCCCCCCATTCCGCCCCCCCCCCCCGGCAGGCAGGTCTTTGCCCCAAGTGGGGCAAGGGGGGGGGAACAAAAGAGGGAGAGGGGGCTGTGGGCGAATGCAGCTGTGGGGGAGGGGAGGGGTTTTGGCTGGGGGGGGCTGTTCGGGAGGGGGAGGCCTCGTGGGTTGCTGTTGTACCCTTGAAGGGAACCTTATTCGTTCTTTCTTTATTACATTTCTCTACCGCTCAATACCCAGAGCAATTCGGGTGGCTTGCGGAGATTGAAAGCATTAACAATTCGGTATATGGAGGTTAAAAGCCATTTACATTAAAAAAAAAAACAACAACAAGCCAATGTACACAAGAGAACGTCTATCTAAAACAACTTCAAGTAAGGGATCTCAAGCAGTCAACCAGTTTGCTGGTCAATTGGCCGTAATTAAAGAAACAAAAGCAATCAGCCAGAGGAGGTGATGGGGCGGGGCAGGGCGGGGGGGGGCGGAGAAGGAAATGTTCAGGATACAGGGCATCCTTCAGGGGTGGAAATACGCCAAGGGTAGAGAAAAGCACCTGGAAGTCAGCAGAAGTGGGGATGGGGGGGCAGAAGTGGAGATGGGGCTCCACACCCACCCTGCAGGGGGAGGAATGCTCTTGTCACCCCTCAGAGGAGAGACCCTGGGGAGGGAAGGAGGGTCTGTGGGGCGGAGAACTGAGAGGTGAGCCTGGAAGAGGAGGAAGCCGCCATAGTTGGGGGTCAGGGCAAGAGGGGGTGGGTGGGGGGTTCCTTGGAGGTCTAGAGAGGGGCAGAAGGTGGATCATCGGAGAGGCAGAGTTGAGGGACAGGGTGATGCAGACACAGATGAGCCACCCTTAGGAAGCCAGCCAAGTGGCTGAGGAAAGGGGAGGCAGGCGCCTTCGTTGAGAAGATGAAGGGGGGGGGAAGGTGATGGTGGTAGACGTTACGGCACGGGTCCCCAAAGTGGCACCCACGGGTGTGTCCAACAGTGCCCACAAAGCTCTCCCCTTCCTGCCCCCTTCAAAAACATTGTTTTTAATTTTTTAAAAAAACCTTGGAAAATGTTAGGGTAATGTTCTTTCTCTCCCTTTCAAGCCTTTAACCTTGCTCTTTCACCCCCCCACCCCTTTGATTTGCGGTTTCCCCCTCCCTGCTTCAAGCCTCAGTGTTCCCCCCGCTTTAGCTCACTGTTTCTCCCCATCCTCGCTTCCAGCCTTGCTCTTTCTCTCCCCTCAACTCCTGTGCCGGGCTGTTTCTCCCTCCCTCCCAGCCCCTAGCCTCACCATTTCTCTCCCCTCCACCATTGCTTTAGCTTACTTTTGACTAGCCAGGCCCCCACAGCAGTCATTATGTGGCCATCCACATCCTCCCTGGGATCCATTTTGTGGGGGTGCCCACAGCAGTTTCTCAAATTCCCAAACCTGCCCATCGGTCCAGAGAGGTTGGGGACCCCTGCATTACGAATTACGACGCAGAATAGTGCCAGACCAGGATCCCGAAGGGGTCACTGATTGGGGTTCCTCTGATTGAGGGTTGGGAGAAAAGCAGGTGAAATTCCTTCTTTCATTGGGTTGGGGGTTGAAAGAGGAGAATGTGGGCAGGTGCAGTTCTTATGAATGGACCCCGGGTGGAGTTGTGCCAAAGGGAGCCTTAGGATGCATTGTGTGAATGGGGGTGGGTTGCGGGTAAAGAGCTTCCTGGAGGTTTGTTGTAGGTAGTTGATCCTTGCAAAAATGCAACGTTATTGGCCTTTGAGAGAGACCAAGAAGCTTGAATGGGGAGAATGCAAATCCTGCCTCCTCTTTTCACGCTCATCTTTTCTCTCCCCCTCCCCACGCTGCTGTTTTAGGGTCCTGATTCCTCTCTGGGCTGCGGTAGCGCCATCTACATGTAAAGTTCAAGATGTGGGCCAGATGTTTTGGCCCAGAAGTTGCACAATCGATCCCTCACCGCTAGCTGTACTGGCTAGGGCTGATGTGACTTGTGGCCCTACAAATGTTTTAGCCAGCATGTTTCCCACACCTGCTTTAAACTCCCCTCACTTCCCACTTTTGGTTCTTTGATGTACTCAATTTATCTGGGTTCAAACTGAAGGTACAGAGGAAAAGTCTGTGTTCGGGGCAGAATGGCAGAGGGATCGTCTTGGACAACAATCTCTCCCCCCACCCACCACCCCGCACTAGTTTGGCCAGAAAGGTCAGGAAGGCTTAATTTCTCAATTCATGTGCTGAATTTTTAAGCCTGTCCAGAAATGAGATTTCCGCTCCTGAAATTCCAATCCTAGATGTATACGTGGGGGGAAAATACGCTTTGCGCTTGCTCAGAGGGCACGCTGTCTAAGCCCTGGCTTGCATGAGGCTTTAGGACAGACTTCCTCAATCTGCTGCTCTCCAGATGGGTTGGGCTGCAACGCCCATCATTCCCAGCCAGCATGGCCATTGGGAATGATGGGAGTTGCAGTCCAACCCATCAGGAGCAGGTTGTAGAAGTCTACCGTAGGAAGGCATTTTGCATTCTTCATATTAGCATCACTGAGTCTTACAAGTGAAGGTCTTGGACTCACATCTTAAATACATCTTAAGTTCTTAGACACCAGCGTCTAACTCTGGGGTGCAGAAAGCACCGTTCTAATCCCCAGCCCTGTGCATAGCCGCTATCCCATAGCTGAAGAATTTGTTTGGATTCCCATGTGCCCGTACCAAGAATCTTAATTTCCCTGTATGGGTCCCGTCCCCCCCACCGCCACCCAGCCTAGTAGTCGCCTTTGAGCTGATGGGTTCCCTCTCCCCGGCCCTCCCCCCTTGGTAAATGTACATTTCTGCTCCCCTATCAACCAGGGGGGCTCCCCTCCTGCCAAGGTAGGGGTGTTTGGGGGCATGGTGGTACCCAGGAAAATGAATTGTTTGGACGTGCTACCCTTTCCTGGCACCAGCAAGGCACCTCTCCTGTTTATGCTGTTCAAGCCGCTGGGGTAGGTGAACTTGAGATTAGAAGCCACATGGCGGTGGACAGAGACAGGACCTGAACTAGACAGACCTGGGGGCCACTGTCATGAAACCCAGCCTGTCTGTCAGAGTCCTGATTTTACTGCATGTGTGTGTGTGAGAGAGTGAGAGAGAAGCTGTGCCTGTTGGCATTGCACAATTCCTTTCTTCCCCAGCTGGTCCTTGAATTAGACCACTCAGGCTCAGCAGAACTTTGGTTTTGAAAGCCACGCTTTAAAGATCCCGGTTGGACTTCCAGAAAATGTTAGTGGCTCCTCTGCTCTTCTCTCTCTCTCTCTCTCTGTCCTTAGCTCAGTCTTCCTCAACCTGGTGCCCTTCAGCTGTGTAGGACTACAATGAGAGATGTGTGTCACTGGGGAGTCCGGCCATTTTGGGGCTTGCCAGAGTTCTGTGGGGTGCCCAACTTGACTTGCATTTGTAAGGCGAGCCACGGGTTTCTGGGTCCTTTTTGCGTATCTTTTTTTTGGTGTTGGTCGTTGTATTGTCCCTGCCGTGGGAGTTGAACTCTGAGGTTAGAAGTGCCAAGATAGTGATAAATCAGATTCAAAGGTTTACTTACAAGGAGACTTTATTGGGTAAGTTACAGCACACAGGCATACCAAATGGTTGGATCAGACAGCTTCTCTGAACCAAGAGCCATGGGGTACAATGAGTCTTACACCATATATGTTAGCAATAGGCAGCATAACAGCAGCAAGCGTCCCCTAGCGTGCATTCCCAGCATGGACTAGCAGCACTAGGTTCTCGGCACAGCTTTAAGGTAAACAAACTCTGCTTCCCAGGCAGAGTGCTTGATAACACTGTCACTCATTAGTATGGAATGTGCTAGGCCCATGCTCTTGGCCCATTGAATCACCTTCAGATGCTCAGAGGCTTACTAGCAAGGGAATTGCAACAATAATGAATGTAAGTAAGCATTATGGATCTCTAGGCCCCTCTAACACTACAAATGACGTAGCTACGCTCCTGGGGCCAATACAGTCATTATTTGCGCAAAGAGAGGTCTGCTCAAATCACAGCTGCAATTTGTATAATTTGTGCAAATTATAGCTGACGTGTGTAATTTGCACAGACTGCGGGTGTAATTTGCACAAATTAAAAACAGTGAAACTCCGCCAGCTGGCCCAACTCACTGCAGACTGCATTGGGCCAAGTAGTGGAAGATGAATCGAAGTCTGGGGGGCTGAGCCAGTGGAAGCTCATTGAGCTCCGCCTGCCAAACAGATTTCTCCGACATCCCTAATCACAACTCCCAGTATTCCTCAACACATCTGGAGGCCACCAGGTTGGGGGACGCTGCCTGACCTGTTGCAGTTGTGCAAAGAGGGGCAGGATCTTCAGCTACAAACGTTGAAATTGGGAGCGGGAGGGTCCATCTTTTTCAGCATTGGCTCTCCCTTTTTGTTATACCCCAAGGATGCTTCCCTCCAGGTCCCCCATAGCGAGAGAGGCACGTGAGGTGGCCACACCCAGTCAGTGTCTTGATGAGAGACTGCTAGCGAATCCCACAGTGTTGAATTCTAGTGAAGAAAAGAGGGGTATACATGGGTCAGTCCAGCCCAGGGCCCCTCAGGTGTGTTGGACTGCAACTCCCATCACCCCCAGCCAGGCTCTTATTTTTGAGATGAACAGGGAGAGCTAGAGGGGATGACGGACCTTCTGGGCACCCTTTCTCCTTCCTGTTTATCTGCAGTTGTCTTATGTCTACTGGCTAACTGTCGCTGCTCCTCCCCCTCCCAACCTGTAGGGAAAATTAGCCACTAAAGGAGAGAGGTCTGATGCCCTCCAGCTTTCTCTGCTGGAGGAGCCGTTCAGCAATGATCGGCAAACAGTCTGATTTCTTTTCACATAGGGAGTGTAACACCTAGCCAGGCCGTGAGTGGTCAGCAGCATCTTCTCTGCATAAGGTGTGAGCTGTGCTTGCACCCACCTCACTGCTGCTGTCTTCTGACAATCCCGGATCTCCCTCCTACAGCCCTATCCTCCCTCCATCTTTGCCAAACCAGGGCCTGCATTGGTTACCATTTACACGTGCCGTGCCAACTCCTGCAACTTAAGGCAGGGTGTTGGCAGTTGTGGACCAAAGGCTCTGAAATGACACCCCCCCCCCCCCCGGGGAATGGAGGAATTGTTCTCTTTGCTTCCACTCCTGAAGGGCAGTAAAGGATGTTTAGATACAAAACATTTTTAACTATTCTCCTCGCTCCACCCTCTACGGGGGTGGAAGTCTTGCTTTCAGTCTCTCACTCTAGCTCACGGGTGGGGAACCTCAGGCCCAGGGGCCAAATCTGGCCCTCCGGTGTTCTCCACATTTTGATACCATCAACCATAGTATCCTTCTGGGATGATGGCCTGAGCTGGGAGTGGGAGGCACTGCGCTGCAGTGGTTTCACTCCTACTTGGAGGGTCGGCTCTAGAACGCGGTGCTTGGGGAACACTGCTCGGCCCCCTGGATTCTGCAGTATGGGGTTCCACAGGGGTCTGTTTTGCCCCCTTTGCTGTACAGCATCTACATGAAACCATTGACTGTGGTCATCCGGAGTTTTGGAGTGCGTTGGCAACTGATGAGACGCAGCTAAACTTCTCCTTTTCATCTTCATCAGGTGAGGCTGTGGATGTGCTAAGATGGTGCCTGGCTGCCACAGTGGACTGGATGAGGGCTAATAAACTGAAGCTCAATCCAGACAAGACTGAGATGCTGTTGGTGGGTGGTTCTGCTGACCGGATGGAGGGTGCGCAACCTGTTGTGGATGGGGTTGCCCTCCCCCTGAAGGAGCAGGCCCGTAGCTGGGGGTCCTCCTGGAGCCATCTTTGTCATTGAGGCTCCGGTGGCCTCAGTGGCACGGAGCGCCTTCTACCAACTTTGGTTGGTGGCCCAGCTATGCCCCTGTCGGGACAGGCTTCAGTTGTTGTCTATGCTCTGGTAATCTCCAAGTTACATTACTGCAATGCACTCTACGTGGGGCTGCCTTTGAGACAGTTCAGAAGCTGCAGCTTGTGCAGAATGTGGCGGTCAGATTGATAATGGGGACCAGAAGATCCGGACATATAAGACCGACTCTGGCTCGCTTGCCAGAGCTGCCTATATGCTTCTGAACCCAATTCAAGGTGCTGGTTTTTTTTAACCTATAATCCCTTATATGGCTCGGGACCACATTACCTGACAGAGGTAATGTCAGGTAATGTGGCCCTGGCTCGAACATACCCATACCCTACACTTAGCATCTAAGGTCCTCCTCTGGGTGCCTCCACTGAGGGAGGCTCGGAAGACAGCAACAAGGGAGAGGGCTTTTTTGGTGGTGGCCCCCCAATTATGGAATGAGGCCCGCCTGACACCAACGTTCTTATCTTTTTGGTGCCAGGTAAAGACTTTTCTCTTTTCCCAGGCATTTGGCAGCATGCAATGAGCTTTAATAGATACTGGATTTGTTTTATGGTTTGGCTGATTGTTCATAGTTTTTTTCAGATATATGTCGACTCTGTGTATATTGTCTGTGTGTTTTTTATGTTTTAAAATTTTGCATATTGTATTTTTTATTGTTTTTAACCTTTGCAAACTGCCCAAAGAGCTTCGGTTATGGGAGCCGCGTAGAAATGTAATAAATAAATATGGGTGGCTCTGCCCCCTTTCTTTGTCCCTACTGTCTTTCTCTGACCACCAATCATTTGGTAGTTTCCTGGCTTTTGTGTAGTTTTCTCCATTCTGAAAGGTTGAAATGCCTCTCCGGAGGGCTACTTACCTGCAGTAAGAGCTTTAAGAGACCAATCCTATGCATGTTTAGGCATGCTCTGTGCCACCGCTTTCTCTCTCTCTCTCTGTGCTACCCCCTTTCTCTCTCTCTGTGCTACCCCCTTTCTCTCTCTCTGCCGCCCCCTTTTTTTACTACCTCTCTTCCTGTCAAACCCCTTCTCTTTTTCTCTCCTTCCCCACCCAACAGGCTTTTGGGGAGGGACAGATCGCTCTTGCCAGAGGTCTGAACTGCTTGCTTGCAGAAGGCTTTTGAACTTAGGCTGAGGGCTGCTGGTTGCCAACTCCTGATTTTGAGGACACCTCCTCTGCAGACTGGTGTGCTGTTGCTTGCGTGTGTGAAACTGGTTAAACCCTGGACTCTTGTGCAGCGAGAGGACGGAAGGTTGTGAGCCCTTATGAACTTCCGATATGGAAGCTGTCTTGCTTAGTAAAGTCTCACTGGCCAGCACAAGGCCACTGGTGAAGGCCTTTGACAAGATTATAGTTACATTAGAGCTGGCTAATTTGGTCACTGCCCGTAGTTTTCTCGTGCTTAAAGCAATAAATGTAACGCATCTTCTGGGAATATATTCAGGGAATAAGGCCTCTCTAATAAGTTCAGGGAGTCATTTCTTCCTCCTTGCGCACTGTTTAAATGGTGATCCGTGGGCTGCTGCAGATCCATTGATGTGCCTGCTGGTACACGGCAGAGGGGTGATGCAGACCCAGCACCGAGAACGTCAGAAGCGGAGGGGCAGCATTAATGGGCCACTGTGGGGAAACTCATGTTTTCCAGCAGCAAATGCCCCAGTTCATAGAATAGAATAGTAGGGTTGGAAGGGGCCTACAAGGCCATTGGGTCCAACCCCCCTTTTTTTTTTTGAAGAACAGGGTTGTAACCCACAAAGCACTCCAGCTGCAAATCCTCCATTTGGTTTCAACAGGATTTGTACAGCGCTTCCCTGCAGAAGTGTTGGTGGGCTCTGCTCCAGGGCTGCGCATAAGGGCCCCTTTCATGTTACCTTTGCCGTGTGGGAGCTGCTTTGTCCTGTGCTGCAAAGGGAACATCAAAAACCCTGGGCCACATGGGAAGAGCCCACACTGTGGCTCCTCCTCCCAGCAGTGTCACCCTTCCTGGAATCTGACCTAACACTGGTATAGGTAGGAGCAAGTTCAAAGGCCAGGGTTTTTGATATTGCCAGTTGTGGAAGTAAAACTGCATGCAGGAGAACTTGATAGAAATACGTATTTGTTTAAAACAATTCTGTACCGCCTTTCTATCTAAAATAGCCTTCCCCAGTCTGGTGCTATTCCCCTCCCCTCCCCAGTGTGTTGGACTACCACTCCTAGCTTGGCTGGCTGAGGCATGCTGGGAGTTGTAGTCCAGCATATCTGAAGGTCCCCAAGTTGGAGAAGGCTGATCTAAAATACCCAGAAAGTTGTGCAGCAAATTCAGCATGAAACTATCATGAAGCCCAGGAATGCAATTTTAAAAAGCCAGCAGTGCCCCCCACCACCACAAAAGTGGTCCAAAATCATATAAAAGCAGCACTGTAAATAAAAGCAGCGGCCACCCCCTTAAAATCCTTGGGGAATAGAAAGGTCTTAAGCAGCAGAGGCTGGTGGCTTCTGGTTTCAGTCAGAACCAGTCAGAACTGTGACCTATGTGGGGCTTCCCTAGAGGCTGCTCTGGAAGCTGGAGCTAGTGTAGAACACAGCAGCTCAGCTGTTGTCAGGAGCTGCCCCGTTTTGCAACTGAGGGAACAGCATTGGCTGCCTATTCACTACCAGGCCAGGTTTAAGGTTTTGGTACTAATGTACAAGGCCCTAAAGAACTTGGGACCAGGATACCTGAGAGACCGCCTTCTCCCTTACTAAACTGCCCGGTCACTGAGGTCATCGGAGGGCATGCTCCTGGTGGTTCTGCATGGACCTATGGCCCAAATGGAGTCCACTCGGAGAAGGGCCTTCAGTGTGGTGGCCCCCTTCCTATTGGAATTCCCGGCTGCTGGAGGTCAGGGAAGCACCCACACTGGGTTGTTTTCGGCGCCTCCTGAAAACAACGCTTTTCCAGAAAGGCTTGCTTGGTTAACCAGCCTCAGTTTTATTGGCACTCTGTTTTTTAAAGGAATAATATTAATATGTTTCATTGTTCTTAGCTTTTGTTGATTTTGTCTCTTGTTGCGCATCGCTCTGGAATCTATTTAGATGTGGAATGGAATATAAATGTTGTAAATAAATAAATGAACTCTAAAGGGGCTATCCAAGGTACAGAAGCCACTAATCAGCCTGCCTAGCCTAGGAAAATGGAGGCACTCAGAGGAGATCCGATACAATCTGGGAAAAGTGGAGGGTTACTCCCTGTCTCAGCACTGGTGCCCTCCAGATGTGTTGGGTTACCTCTGCCAGCATGTCCCTGCCAGCCACAGTGTGGGAAGGCTGCCCTATTTCAAAATACTAAAACTACTGCTCGACCATTTCGTTGGATGTCACTGAGATTCAGGGCAGAAAAAAAGTCCTCCACACAACATTCTGACCCAGTTCATGTGCCTCACCGGGGGTTGTTGAACCCACTATGAGCCACGGTGCGTGCCAGGCACCATTTTGAATATGCAACCCCCGATGTGATTGTGGCGTGTCTTCCGAACCTGGTCCTTGCCCCTGATGTGTAGGACTACACCTCCTATTATCTCCCAGCCATCTGGAGGTCACCAGGCTGGGGAAGGCGCCTTAAAGGGGAATCATAGAATAGTAGAGTTGGAAGGGTTCTATAAGACCATTGAGTCCAACCCTCTGCTCAATGAAGGAATCCAAGTTATGTTCATGGGCATGTTGGGGGAGCTCATCGGAACTTGTGTTAAGCTGTTCTCATTGGAGCAAGTAGACTTCTAGACAGACATTTAGTGTGATCCAGCAGGATTCTTCGTATGTTTCCATCCTGAAAAGGCAGGAAATGGATAACGCACAAGATTCCTCTTGTGTAACACCTGTAGAAGCCACACGAAAGCACTTCAAGGCCTTGTTCTTATCCGCTCCTCTGTATTGCTGTGAAAGGAGGTGCAGCTTTGTTAAAAGGTTGACTTCTTCTTGTTGTTTTCCAGGTGTGATCAGAAAGTTGAAGTCATGACGGACTCCAAATACTTTACCACCAATAAAAAAGGTTTGATTCCATGTGTTAACCTGATGTCAGAGGTTCTTGCCAGAGATGGGGACAGGAAGCTTTTGACGTAGGCTCCCTCGAGCATCGACCAGTCGATGTGGAGCCTGTTCTGCACCCCGTCCGTCTGGGGGGGAAAAAGAATTAGGGGAGGGTGGAGGTGGGGTTCAGAAGGATGCGCGGCATGCTAGAGCTCATGGAGGCTCTTCCTCCCACAAAAAGTGCAGTGGGTCCATGGTAGTCCTGCCGCCTAGGCACTGGGGAACATCCATGCCACAGTGATAACCATAGAGCTCAGAAGACTAAAGTGCCATCTGAGCCTCACTTCCTGTTCCCACTTCAAAGCTGCCATATAGCTTTCAGATAAAAAGGGATGCCCTATACCAGGAGTGCAGAACCTCAGGCCAAATATGGCCCTCTGGGGTTTCCCAGAGGTCCACGCCTCCTTCCTCAGGCCCTGCCCCATTTCTCCCGGCCAACCATCATTTGGTGATCTGATGGGTTTTGTGCAGTTTTTTCCCCATTCTCAGGCCTCTCTATGCCTCTACTAAGGCTTAATTACTGGCATTACGAGCTTCAAGTTACAATGTGCTGGTATTTTTGGCCCACCCCCTTTGTCTTTGGCTCTGCCCACCACTGGAATGCGGCCCCCGAGAGCGTCTCTGCAATGGGACTTGGCCCTCGGGCTGAAAGAAATTCAGTGTCCCTGACTGTGTACCCACATCTCTGTGGTGCAAGTCCTCTAGGCCTTGCATTCAGCTGGCTGCGCTCAGATGACCACAAAAAGAAAAAGGTGGTGGCGGCGGGGGGGGGGGGGGGGCACTCCTCCGGAATAAATGGTTGTCTGTTTGTTAAATATATTGACAGTGTAAGAATACAAGTTACAAGTAAGCTGTGGGCAGCAGGAGGAAGAATGTCCCATCAAGACCCGACGATAGGGAGGAAGATCCTACTAGAATTGATGAAAGAGCACAGCAGCAAGGGAGGGAGCTGGGATGGTGCTGCGGCTTATGAGTTAAAGCGCAGGAATGGCGGAGCTATTGGAAGAGAGGCAAGGTCTCAGGGATTTAAGGAGAGGGACCTGTGGGGGGAGGCAGAGGGGAGGTTTGGTGGAATGGAATAGGATGCAGACGAGAGAGAGTGATGTGGGTTATCTGGAAAATGTTCCGGGAAAAATTCCTCTGCAACTTAGGGTAATTCGTATCAGGAAAAGTTCGCTTTGCACAGGAAAGTTTTCTGCTGCACTTGCGGATATAGTGTGTTTGTTTTGCTTGTATTTAGTACACAACAAAGCCGGGGAAAGGACCCTGTGTTATTTTTTTGGCTCAGTACAAGCATGTGGCCTGGAGTATTTAAAGGAAAAGGTTAAAGCACATTTAGGGCACAATCCTCTGCATGGCTGGGTGGGGAATGCTGGGAGGTGTAGGACTTTTTACTGTCCAAACATGCATAGGATTGCGCTTTTAGTGGGCTGTAAATGTGGTATTCTAGAGAATTTTTGTATTAGAATACTTCTCAAGATTGAAAGACACCAGCCTGCCTAATACTGTATTTTGCAACTGGCATGCCATTCATTGTTACTCAGGAACTTCTGAAACAGAACATTTTCCATGGAAAAAGAAAGCACTGGAAAATATTCTGCTTTGGACAATTTCCTGTCCCACATCACTGCAGAGAGATCGAGGATGGGCAAGGAGGAGAAGGGGGTGGGGACAATAAGGGACTTTTGGCAATCTAGAGGGAGTGCGTGGCTATGAACCAAAATTTCTGATCAGGCAGGCAGGACGAGGGGACGGTTAAGTAAAATGTCAAAGGTGCCCCTGTCATATTGGGAAGCTGAACCACGTTGTGCTGCCGAGCTGTCTCATCTGAGGAGATGCACCGAGATGGCATCTGGGGCCCAAAATCTGTTGAGGGGGCCTCCATTCCTTCATGGAATACTTGACAGCATTTGACCGTGGCAAGATTGTCCGTTGGTTGCCGTTTTTTGACCAGCATCCTAACCAGAAGCTAGGAGAATCCCCAGCATGTGGCTGAGCCTGGACAAGGGGTCTCCTGCTGTGATTCTAATGCGTCTTGATCTCTGATCACCTCTGACGTAATGGTGCACTTGGCGTGTGGTCCTGACTGTGTTTTTTGTTCTTGCTTTTTTGGCTGCTCCCCTTTCAGCTCCCTGCTCTTGGGCAATGATTCAGATTCCCAGCATCCAGCTGGGTTCTTTATCACCACGCTGCCACATCCCAGGAGCTGAGCTTTCATTAGGCATGATGAGAGGGAGATGGAACGAGGCTTCTGCCTTTCTCCCCGGCACGCTGGCTCCCTGGGCCTTCCCTGAAATGGCCATTTGGCCCATGAGCATCTGTAAGGAGATGTCGCTCTTTGATGGCTCGGTTTTTAACTTGCAGGGCAATTCAGCATGCAGGCTGTTCGACTACTCCTTGGGCCCTGTTGCAGTGACACTTCCCAAAAGATCCATGTAGAAATAGTCCCGCCACTAGCAAATCCGGCGTTTGTGCGTGTCTTGTACTGTTCTCGTATCAGTTGCCATGTTTTGCGGGAACCAAGCGACCCCTGTGTCTCCTCCTCTACTCGCCGTTCAGCACAACGTGGTTCAGCTTTCCAATATGACAGGGGCACCTTTGAGATTTTACTTAACCGTCCCCTCATCTTGCCTGCCTGATCAGAAATTTTGGTTCATAGCCACGCACTCCCTCTAGATTGCCAAAAGTCCCTTATTGTCAAGGCAGCGGACATAAAGTGTAAAGCTGTCCACTGATCAAAGGCTGTTTAATGTATTAATTGGCTTTTAAAAGACAATGGTCGACTTAAATAAGTCTAAGGATCACAGAGCAGAGGGTATTTCCAAGTAGCGCCAGAAAGAGTGAAGCGGCTGGGCCAAAGCCGAAAGGACACTCAGCTGTGGATGTGTCTGGTGGTGAAAAGAAAATCCGATGCTGTAAAGAACAATATTGTTTAGGAACCTGGAATGTCAGATCAATGAATCAAGGTAAGCTGGAGGTGGTCAAACATGAGATGGCAAGATTGAACATCGACATCTTGGGAATCAGAGAACTAAAATGGACAGGCATGGGCGAATTTAATTCAGGTGACCATCATATCTACTATTGTGGGCAAGAATCCCTTAGAAGAAATGGAGTAGCACTCATAGTCAACAAAAGGGTGGGAAAAGCAGTCCTGGGGTACAATCTTAAAAATGATAGAATGATCTCAGTACGAATCCAAGGCAAACCATTCAACATCACAGTAATTCAAGTCTATGCCCCAACCACTGAGGCCGAAGAAGCTGAGGTTGATCGGTTCGATGAAGACCTACAACACCTTCTAGAACTTAACACCAAAAAAAGATGTCCTCTTCATCATAGGGGATTGGAATGCTAAAGTAGGAAGTCAAGAAATCACCGGGATAACAGGCAGGCATGGCCTTGGTGTACAAAATGAAGCAGGACAAAAGCTAATAGAGTTTTGCCAAGAGAACACGCTGATCATAGCAAACACTCTTTTCCAACAGCACAAGAGGCGACTCTACACATGGACATCACCAGATGGTCAATATCGAAATCAGATTGATTATGTCCTTTGCAGCCAAAGATGGAGAAGCTCCATACAGTCAGTCAAAACAAGACCTGGAGCTGACTGTGGCTCAGATCATGAGCTGCTTCTTGCAAAATTTCGGCTGAAATTGAAGAACGTTGGGAAAACCACTAAACCGTTCAGGTATGACCTAAATCATATCCCTGATGAATATACAGTGGAGGTGAGGAATAGATTTCAGGGATTAGACCTGATAGACAGAGTGCCTGAGGAACTATGGACGGAGGTCCGTAACATTGTTCAGGAGGCAGCAACGAAATCCATCCCAAAGAAAAAGAAATGCAAGAAAGCCAAGTGGTGGTCTGATGAGGCTTTACAAGTAGCTGAGAAAAGAAGGGAAGCGAAAAGCAAGGGAGAAAGGGGAAGATATACCCAACTGAATGCAGAGTTCCAGAGAATAGCAAGGAGAGACAAGAAGGCCTTCTTAAATGAACAATGCAAAGAAATCGAGGAAAACAACAGAATGGGAAAGACTAGAGATCTCTTCAAGAAAATTGGAGATCTCAAGGGAACGTTTTGTACAAAGACGGGCATGATAAAGAACAAAGAAGGCAGGGACCTAACAAAAGCAGATGAGATTAAGAAGAGGTGGCAAGAATACACAGAAGAACTATACAGGAAAGATCGTAATGTCCCTGATAGCCATGATAGTGCGGTCACTGAACTTGAGCCGGACATCCTAGAGAGTGAAGTCAAGTGGGCCTTAGGAAGCATTAGTAACAACAAAGCTAGCGGAGATGACAGTATTCCAGCCGAGCTATTTAAAATCCTAAAAGATGATGCTGTTAAAGTGCTGCATTCAATATGCCAACAAATCTGGAACACTCAACAGTGGCCACAAGACTGGAAAAGGTCAGTTTACATTCCAATTCCAAAGAAGGGCAACGCCAAAGAGTGTTCAAACTACCGCACCATTGCGCTCATTTCACATGCCAGCAAGGTGATGCTCAAAATCCTACAAGCTAGGCTTCAGCAGTATGCGAACCGAGAACTACCAGAAGTACAAGCTGGGTTTCGAAGAGGCAGAGGAACTAGAGATCAAATCGCCAACATTCGCTGCATCATGGAGAAAGCAAGAGAATTCCAGAAAAACGTCTATTTCTGCTTCATTGACTACGCTAAAGCCTTTGATTGTGTGGATCACAACAAACTGTGGCAAATTCTTAAAGTGATGGGAGTACCAGACCACCTTACCTGTCTCCTGAGAAACCTGTACGAAGGTCAAGAAGCAACAGTAAGAACCAGACATGGAACAACCGATTGGTTCAAAATTGGGAAAGGAGTACGACAAGGCTGCATATTGTCACCCTGCTTATTTAACTTATATGCAGAGTACATCGTGAGAAATGCCGGGTTGGATGAATCAGAGGTCGGAATTAAGATTGCTGGGAGAATTATCAACAACCTCCGATATGCAGATGATACCACCCTAATGGCAGAAAGCGAAGAGGATCTCAAGAGCCTCTTGTTGAGGGTGAAAGAGGAGAGTGCAAAAGCTGGTTTGAAACTCAACATTAAAAAAACTAAGATCATGGCATCTGGCCCCATCACTTCCTGGCATATAGAAGGGGAAGAAATGGAAGCAGTGACAGATTTTACTTTCTTGGGCTCCAAGATCACCGCAGACGGTGACTGTAGCCATGAAATTAAAAGACGCTTGCTCCTGGGGAGGAAAGCTATGGCCAACCTAGACAGCATAGTAAGAAGCAGAGACATCACCTTGCCGACAAAGGTCCGTCTAATCAAAGCTATGGTTTTCCCAGTAGTAATGTATGGCTGTGAGAGCTGGACTATAAGGAAGGCTGAGCGCCGAAGAATTGATGCTTTCGAACTGTGGTGCTGGAGAAGACTCTTACGAGTCCCCTGGACTGCAAGGAGGTCAAATCAGTCCATCCTAAAGGAAATCAACCCTGAGTGCTCATTGGAAGGACAGATACTGAAGCTGAAGCTCCAATTTTTTGGCCACCTAATGCGAAGAGAAAACTCCCTGGAAAAGACCCTGATGCTGGGAAAGACTGAAGGCAAAAGGAGAAGGGGACGGCAGAGGATGAGATGGCTAGATAGCATCACGGATGCAATGAATATGAACTTGAGCACGCTCCGGGAGAGAGCGCAGGACAGGAAGGCCTGGCGTGCTATGGTCCATGGGGTCACGAAGAGTCGGACACGACTGAACGACTGAACAACAACAAAGGATCACAGAACCGCAGTGCTGGCATAACGTTCTCACCGTTCAGCCATGATTGAAGAACTTTCAAAGCCCTGCAAGTCAGGGGCGGGGAAGCTCAGGCCCTGGGCCCCAGTCCAGCCTCCAGGGTGCCCCAGATGGCAACGCCCCTTTTCCCACAACCACCGATCATTTGGTGTTTTCCCACTTTTTACACCCATCCTAAAAGGTTGAACTGCCTCTCCTAAGGCATAGTGACTGCAGCAAGAGCTTTCAGCTACAGTATGCTGGTGCTTGGGGCTCCACCCTTTTTGCCTTTGGCCCCGCCCACCCCTGCAATACGGCCCCTGAGAGCTTCTCTGAAACGGAATGTGGCCCATGGCCTGAAAGGGGTTCCCCACCCCTGCTATAAGGCTGTCGCAGCTGCTATCATGTAAACCTGTCCTATGTTGAAGAGGATCATTGGAGGCCTTCTCCAGATGCTCCCACTGTCACTCGTTAGGTGGATGGTAAATAGGGAAATGGCCTTCTCAGTCATGCACCCCACTTCTGGAATGTTCTCCCCACAGAGGCTTGCACTGAAATGAATGACCCTTAGGACCAAGTGAAGACCTTTTTAGTTTTTCTTACATTGCGTAACCTTTTTGGTTCGGTGGGCATATTTGGAATTTTGAGAGAGCTCTCTCACAAAATGGCTGCCATGGGGGCACCTTGCCCATTTGTAAAATGGCTACCATGGGAGTTGTGACCAGTCGCAAAACACTAGTTTCCCAGAAGGCAAAGTGGTGAGGCTGAAAGGAAAGTCACTTGCCCCAGAACCAAAGTCCAAGGGAGAGGTGGGATCTCAGCTCCAAAACAGAAATCCGCTCTGTTGAACCCAAATGAAGATGGTGCTGGAGGGTGGCACTTCACTTTGCAGCATGCCAGCCCCCCTAGATAAAAAAGTAATTTAAAAAAAACATAAGAAATAAAGTAAAAGTCAGGAGGGGCCAAGAGTGGTGACTACAGGCACATTGGTACTCACAGGAACCCCGTTGGAGAAACCAGAGCTAGGCCTGTAAAAATCCTTAAGGGATTTGTGGTCCTAGGGGTCCTAGGATTTTTTGGATCTCCCCTCCGAGGGCAGAGGGAGATTGTCTCTCCTCCCCCCCTCCCCTCGGAGTGGGGGACCTGACCACACAAGCCGCCTCTGCAAGTCTGGAATATTTTGCAGCTGGTTGGTGATTCCCCAGTGCTGGAACGCTGACGTTGGGGAGGGGGCGTGCAGTCCTCCTGTGTCCCCGGAACAGGGGAAGACCTGCTCCAGCCCTGAAGCACCTGTCATTTGTTCCAATCCCATTGGAACTGATGAGAGGGAAAAGTAAAAAGAAAAGGAAGAAAACGGCCAAGGAACAAAGGAAACGGCTGAAAATGGCCAAATAAAAAGGGAGAAAGCACGCACACCCTGTGTTGGTGGTTCCTCTGCTTCCGTTCCTCTCTTCCCTCACCCATAGGGTTACTCTGCCCATCTTTTCAGTTCTGAAGCTGCTGTTCTCCGTTGACTTAATTTTTTACTTTGTCTGCTAGTTTGAGTATATTCTCTCTCTCAGAGAGAGAGAGAGAGAGAGAGAGGGAGAGTTTTGTGCACTTTGTGGATTGTAGGCCACCTTACCATTTTTAATCAGCAGAGAGATGGGGCAAAATATTTCAAATCAATAAATGATTAAGGGACTGGGAGCGGGCCGCTTCCTCTCCCCCTCAGCCTTTTCCCTTCTCTAATCCACAAATTCCCCTCTGGGCTTCTCATAACAACCTGTTATGGTTCCACGCTGACCTTAACCAGGGTTAATAGTGACCAGGTTTGCTTTGAAAGGTGTTTTTAATTGTTAGGTTATTGATGGCGATTGTCATTATCTGCCTCAAACTCTTGGAAGACACGACCATGATAGCTGAGCATAATGGGAGTTGTAGTCCAGAACATCCTGAAGGCACCAGGTTCGGGAACACTGTGGCCCTCTCACTGGGTGCACAGGAGATGAAGAACGAAGATGGGGCAGGAATGAAGTCAGAGGGACAGTGTAAGGGGGGGGGAATCGGGGCGGGACTGGGGCACCCACAGGGGAGACCCCCTGAGGAAGGCATATGGGCCACAGGTTCCCCCCCCCCAAGGCAAAGCATAAATGTTTGGCACGCATACACCCCTGCTGTCTCCAGAAGTCCTGAGCAGGGTTCCCTTTAATTCCCTGTGCTTTTTTTCAAACTCTCGCCCACAATCCTGAAAGTAATTGAAAGCTTGAAAAAGAATCTCCTGTTTCCCCGTTGCAGAGATGCCGCGCTCGGTGAGATGAACGAGTCTTGCTGTCGCCTCGCTAACCCCAGCCAAGAAACCAGCTGCTGAAAGCGAAGGGCCTGGCTGTTCCAGCCTTAATGGAGCCCCAAGCTGTGTCTTTCAGTTTTCCTTTGCGCTTAACCACCTGCTTCCACCCACCCCCACAAGATTCAGAATCCCCTCTTCTGTTTCTTTTGTCTGTCTTGAACCTGCCGCCCGTCAAGTTCTCGCTGGGTGGCTCTCGAAATCGTGAACCTCAGCGTTGCCCTGTGAAATTGATCAGCCGTTGATTCAGGAGGGACTCTGCACGATGCAGAATTTGGTGCCACGTTATGTGTGACAGCCGCTGACACGCTTAGATGGCTTTACGAGAAAATGAGCATTTAGTAGCATTAGCATTAAGTATTAGCAGTAAGTAGTTTCTTATTTATTTGCTTATTTACTGGACTTTTAAACCATCCAATAACTGAAGTTCTCTGGGTGGTATGTTGTGTTGTTTATTTGGTCAGTCGCTTCTGACTCTTAGTGCCTTTATGGGCCAGCCCAAGCCAGAGCTTCCAGTCGGCCGTCACCACCCCCAGCTCCCCCAAGCTCGAGTCTGTCACCTCAGAATATCATCCATCCACCTTGCCCTTGGTCGGCCCCTCTTCCTTTGGCCTTCCACTTTCCCTAGCATCAGCATCTTCTCCAGGGTATCCTGTCTTCTCATGATGTGGCCAAAGTACTTCAGTTTTGCCTTTAATATTCCCTCAAGTGAGCAGTCTGGCTTTATTTCCTGGAGGATGGACTGGTTTGATCTTCTTGCAGTCCAAGGCACTCTCAGAATTTTCCTCCAGCACCACAGTTCAAAAGCATCTATCTTCCTTCGCTCAGCCTTCCTTATGGTCCAGCTCTCGCAGCCATAGGTTACTATGGGGAATACCATTGCTTGAACTATGCGGACCTTTGTTGTCAGTGTGATGTCTCCGCTCTTCACTATTTTATCAAGATCTGTCATTGCTGTCCTCCCAAGAAGTAAACGTCTTCTGATTTCCTGGCTGCAGTCAGCGTCTGCAGTAATCTTTGCGCCTAGAAAGACAAAGTCTGTCACTGCCTCCACGTTTTCTCCCTCTATTTGCCAGTTATCAATCACGCTGGTTGCCATAATCTTGGTTTTGTTGAGGTTGAACTGCAACCCAGCTTTTGCACTTTCTTCTTTCACCTTCGTCATGAGGTTCCTCAGCTCCTCCTCGCTTTCAGCCATCAGATTGTTAATGTTTCTTCCAGTGATTTTAACTCCAGCCTTGGCTTCATCAAGCCCAGCACGTCACATGATGTGTTCTGCGTACAGGTTGAATAGGTAGGGTGAAAGTATACAACCCTGCTGTACTCCTTTCCCAATCTTAAACCAGTCCGTTGTTCCGTGGTCTGTTCTTACCGTTGCTACTTGGTCGTTACACAGATTCCTCAGGAGGTGGACAAGATGACTTGGTATCCCCATACCACCAAGAAAACAAGGTACGGACATTAAAACAAAATCAAAACAGTACAGAATAAAACCAAGGATAAAACCAAGACAAAGCCAGTAGCAGAGAATAAAACCGTAACAGCATCATAAAACCAAAGCAAACTCTTACCAAGCGCCTAAGATTTTCCAAGTGCTATACAGACGTCGAAAAATAAGACACCTCTTGACCAGAGGCTCACAAGCTAGTTGTCACAATGCAAGAGGAAAACTGAATGGGGAGGGAAGAGGATAGAGAGTGTTGCAGCAGCAGCAATTCCTTCTCTGGCTTTGGCCAAGTTGTTCTTCCCATGCCATTATGGTCTCCCTGGGAGGTGAGAGGTGCAGCCTCCTGGTGGTTTAAGGGAGGGGCCATAGTGCAGTGTGATAGAGCACCTGCTTTGCATGCACAGGGTCCAAAGTTTGATCCCCGGCTTCTCCAGGTAGGGCAAGAAAAGAATCCCTCCTGAAACCCTGGAGAGCCGCTGCTGCCAGTCAGTGTTGATAACACTGGGCTAGATGGACCCAGGGTCTGACTCAGTAGAAGGCAGCTTCCGATGTTCCTGTTTCAATCAGTCCTTAATTCACAACCATGAGGACTAGAACCTTACTTTAGTTTTAGGGGAAGAAACAACGTTCGGTGGTAGAGCACCTGCTTTGCAGGCAGATGGTCCCAGGTTTGATCCCCGGCAGCTCCAAGCGGGGCAGGAAAAACTCCTGCCTGAAACCCTGGAGAACGATGGCTGCCAGTCTGCGTCTGCAATACTGGGCTAGATGGACTGGTGGTCTCCTGGCGGATGGATGAGGCCGGAGCGTGCAGTCCAGTACATACTGAGGACACCAGGTTGCAGACGGCTGCTTCGTGGCCTGGTTGTGGGCTTCCTGGAGCCCTCTGTCCGGACGCAGGACGGCGAGCTAGCGGAGCCTTGGGTCTGATCCTGCCAGGCCCTTCTTATGGTGGCCTTCCGTTTCTTTCCAGGGGAGATCTTTGAACTGAAAGCCGAACTCAACAATGAAAAGAAGGAGAAGAGGAAAGAGGCGGTGAAGAAGGTCATCGCGGCCATGACTGTGGGCAAGGACGTCAGGTAAGCCTTCACTTGCGCGCGCCCTCCCTGTAGCCCACCCGGCGGGACCGGCGTCAGGCTTTGTCGCACCAGCTAGACTGCACTGACGCCGCTGCCTGTGATCTTGCAGCCCCAAAATAACTTTTATGGGAAATGTTTAAAAAGAGAACACTTAAATAAAAATAGAGAGCTAGCGTGCGTTTTTAAAAAGAACTTGGGAGACAGTGCGGCCTAGTAGTTAGAGCATGGCTGGCTGGGGTGCTATGAGTTGTAGTGCAGTACATCTGGAAGACACCAGGTTGGGGAAGGCTGGGTTAGAATGTGGGATTAGGACCAGGGAGACCCAGGTTTGTAGAACCATGGGGTAACCCTGCAGATCATCTAGTCAAACCCCCTTCTCAGTGCGGACTCTGCAATGCAGGATGCAACTACAGCATCCCCGACAGATGGCCACCCAGTCTCTGCTTAAATGCCTTCGGCAAAGGAGAGCCCACCACCTCCTGAGGCAGTCTCTTCCATTGCTGAACAGCATTCATGGTTAGGATGTTTCTCCTAACGTTAAACCGAAATCTGCTTCCCTGCAGTTTCCACCTGCCCTCCGGAGCAACCCAAATTGGCTCTGCTCCATCTTCTGTGCAATAGCCCTTAGATATTTGGAGGCCTTCACCAGGCCTCTCCATAATCTTCTCCTCTCTAGGCTAAACATACGCACCTCTTATCAGTGGTTCCTCACAGTAATTCGTTTCCAGACCCCTTCGCCGTCCTGGATTTCTAACCCACCCACCTCCTGAGCTCAGGGCCAGGTTGCAATGTTAAATCCATCGTGGATAAAAGCCTGCAGTGCACCCGTTTGACTTGAACTGGACCTGCTGTAACCTCGGCTGTTGAAAGCCAGTCTGGGTGAGATTGTCTTGGAGCACTTACTGGGAAACATTTCAGAATCGACTCAGACCAGCTGGTTCAGTGTTGTGATATCAGCAGGGGGCCGGGGGTGGGGGGGACAGGCGGAGAGTAAGAGGGCCTCTTGAGTGCAGTGGCTGTCCCATTTTTTCTGGTCATCTCAGCATCTCGTGTCTGGACCGGAATGTTTTCCCAGGTGTGCTGCGCTCCGCAGTACAACTGTCAGGCACGCAGACGGCTGGCTCATTGGCTCGCCCGCAAACGGGTCTCTGAAACTGACTAGCCCGCAAAGAAGGCCTCCCGCCATACGTTCCCCGTCGACCGATTTCACTCTGGTGTGGCCAAGGAAAGGTGGTGTTTTTTTGTCACGGGCGCCCAGGAGGAACCTGTCGCTTACGATCTCGACCCAAAACCCTGGTTCACGTTCCCATGCTGGTAGTTTCAGAAAAAAGGCAACTAAGAGGGGAGGTGATAGAGCAGCTTTCCCTAACGTGGTGCCCTCCAGGTGTTTAGGACTTCAACTCCCACTGGCCTTGGCCAGCATGGCGTACGGTCAAGAGTTGTGGTTCTAAATATCTGGAGGGGGCCAAGTTGGAGGAAAGCTGTGATAGAGGCTTATAAAGCGATGCCTGGTGTGGAGGCAGATTCTTTCCTTCCTGTCCTATAATACTCGAGCCTGGGGTTCACTGAAGCTGAACGGCAGGAGATTCAGGACGGACAAAAAGGGAGGACTCCACATGGCAATGGAACTGTAGGTTTACTGCCACATAGTGTGGCGATGGCATTTCTCAAAGGGGTTTTGGATATTTTCATGGAGGAAAGCTACTAGCTGCAATGGAACCTCCATGTTCCCAGGCAGTCTACCTTTGAATGCCAGTTGTTGGGGGAACAGAAAAGCTGTTGCCTTCAGGCCCTGCTTGTGGGCATCCTGGCAGTTTGTCGTAAATTACTCGAGTTCAGCGATAAGCAGCAGCAAGCGTCAGTCATTAAACAGTCCGAGGTCAAGAAGCCAAGAGTATCAGTCCGAAGCCAAGGAAAATAAAACCAGATAGAGGGATGTGCTGAAGAACAGGCGGAGTCGTTCTGGGTTTGACAATAATGCGAGCTGGGTCCAGGAGCTGGCAGGAATGTTTTCTGCTATGTGTGAGCATCAGCAGTTGCTTCCAGCACCTGAACTGGATTTGAGGCACGTCTTTCATGCTGAAGCTGATTGAGAAGTGAGGCCAGCTGGGTCAAGCTGCAGAGGTCCAGGTGCTGGGCCCCTCCCCAAACACTGTCAGGCTGAGGCATTCTATATCCTCTTCCATCCGGAACGGAGGCACAACACAGCTGTGTGACATGGGGTGTAGGGCACTCGCTTTCCCTGCAGATGACCCTGACTCAATCCCAGGCACTTCCTGTTAGCGATGGGCGAACATGCAGTGTTCGAGTGCGCTGAGTTCTCCGATTTCCTCATCGAAGCTCAGTTTGTCACGTTCTCACATGCAAGTGCTTCCTTTTTTCGTTCTTCGACCGGGAAAAATGCACTTTAAAAAAAATGCTCATTTCCCCCCCCCCCATCGAAAATTTGCATTTCCCCGCATCGGCTAAAGCACGACAATGCGAGTTTTGAAGGGAAGGCGCGCTGGCACATGCAAACGCAACTTCGGGAAATGTTTGCCATTTCCCGAACTTGCATTTGCATGTGCCAGCGCGCCTTCCCTCCTGCTCGTGTTCCTGTTCAGGGTTGTGAAGGTCTTTGGGGCAGAGGTCCCCAACGGCCTTTGGGGCAGAGGTTTGCATGATTTTCATATGGGAGTAAAATTCTTGCACATCCCTACTTCCTGTTAGAAGGACTTTGGGTAGCATGGTGGGGGACCATCGCTTGAGATAGTGGGGAGCTGCTATCGGCCCAGGGCAGAGGTTGACAACATGGTAGCCTCCACATGTTAGGTGGACTCCAACTCCCACCAGCCCAGCTGGTGTAGCCCATGGTGGGGTGATGGGAGTTGTAGTCCAAATTATCTCCAGGGTACCAGCTGGCCCACCCCTGGTCTACAGATTGCTGCTTCAGCAGCCTCTCTCTTTCTTGTCTAGCTCCCTTTTTCCAGACGTGGTGAACTGCATGCAGACAGACAACCTGGAGCTGAAGAAGCTGGTGTATTTGTACTTGATGAACTACGCCAAAAGCCAGCCGGATATGGCCATCATGGCTGTGAACAGCTTTGTGAAGGTAGCTTGGGGCTCCGTCTCTGCATCTTCCTTATTGTTGCAGGCCAGCAAAGTGGCCGCCCCCACGACAGCCAGGGTGGATCCGGGGGAAAGGCCCCTGTGTTGTGCTGACACCTATGGCTGCAGTGCGCACTCTGCGCATACAGATGCGCAAGGCCGTGTGTGGGAGAGTCGCTCGTGTTGGGCCCCAAGAAGCTCAGGGTGGACTATATGGCCTCTCGCTTTTTTATACTGGCAGTGCAAGGCGAGTTAGGCAGAGAGCGAGAGTGTGAGGACCACCCGAGGTGATTTGAAGCCAGGTTTTGCTGGTCTAAGCACAGCTTAGTATCGCACTGGTTCGAAGTAGGCACTCCCTGCTTTTCACAGAATGACACTCCTTAAGGAACCAGCTTTCTGTTTCGTTGGGAGGTTGTGAGCACAGCAGTGTTCCATTTGGGTTTGGGGTTTGGTGATGCTGTTACCTTGTCTTTGGGCATGGATATTCCCTCATCTCCCTCCCCTTTTACCTGGGCTTCCAGACGGAGACTTTGCAGTTGCGTCACCCTGCCCTGGCCGCCTCTCGCAACCCACTTTCCTCCTCCTCTCGGGTAGCTGAGGGGGTCCGACATTACTAATTGTCAGAGCATTCATCTCCCAGCAAAGCTGCAGCTGGTGAAGTCCCTTAAGGTGACAGCAGTCATGATCTTGAGAAAATCCCTACCTTGCTCTCTGAAATAGCTGGAGAAGAGACCCCCCCCCCCCCGAGCACTTGAGACTCTGTTGAGTTTGGAATCTTTCACCTTTTCCGGCTGGGATTAAAAATGCCCCAGGAAGGCCTACGATTCTGCCATATTAAAGGCTGAGTGTATTTCTAATCTGTATGCCTAATCGGACCCCTCACTCCTGCCCCATGACTTCCCTGTATTACCAGCTCCTTTGCTTCTCTTTCACCCCACCCCACCCGAACCCCAAACCACAAAGACCTGTGTGGGCTCCTTCTCCTCCAGCACAGCTTGTCTTGCACTGTCCTTTGTTGATGATCAGTGCTCTGTGAGTGTCCCCTCCCGCGTAGCGGTCATTATCATCTGAACATTCTGTGACATCACAGTGATTTTGCCAATGGGATTCACTGGCATTTTTACGGATCAAACTCTTTGCGGTGTTCTTACTCTCCTTCGCAGCAGTTAGGAGACCTCTTGAGAGGGCTGAACAAATGTGAGGCAGAGTACAAATTACTTCAGTTCCTCACTCCTTGGGGGAGGGGGGTGATTTGGACTCTGTTCCCTTGGATGGGAATGCCGGCATCTTGCCGGCCCAGAGCCGTCCACGACAACCTGCCTGTTCTCTCCCCCTTTCCCCAGGACTGTGAGGACCCCAATCCCCTCATCCGCGCTTTGGCGGTGCGCACCATGGGCTGCATCCGCGTGGACAAGATCACCGAGTACCTGTGCGAGCCGCTCCGCAAGTGCCTGAAGGATGAGGACCCATACGTGCGCAAGACGGCGGCTGTCTGCGTGGCCAAGCTGCACGACATCAATGCCCAGATGGTGGAGGACCAGGGCTTCCTCGATTCCCTGCGCGACCTCATCGCGGACTCCAATCCCATGGTAAGGGACTCACCCCACAGAAGGGAACCCCTCCCTCGGCCCTTGGAAGGGCAGGCACATCGCTCGATTGATGGCAGGGCTGTAACTTAGGTGTAGAGGACCTGCTTTGCGGGCAGGAGGTCAGAGGTTCAGTCCCAGGCATATCCAGTTTAAAGAACCGGATACACAGAGAGGTTGTCACAGAGAGGAAGGCCAGGAGCTCTTCTCAATCATCCCAGAGTGGAGGACACAGAAGAATGGGCTCAAGGTACAGGAAGCCGGATTCCGGCTGGACATCAGGAAAAACTTCCTGACTGTTAGAGCAATGCGACAATGGAACCCATGAACTGGGATGGTGGTGGGCTCTCTCACCCTGGAGGCAGTCAAGGTAACGCTGGACAGCTATCTGTCAGGGATGCTCCGACTTGGATTCCTGCACTGAGCAGGGGGTTGGACTCGATGGCCTTGTAGGCCCCTTCCAACCCTACTATTCTATGATAAACAAAACGGGTCTGTCGTTTTAGGCCTGGGAAAGGCCAGCCTTGCCTTGAGTGGGAGCTGCCAGCTGTTGATGGCTATTTCTGCCTTCTCCAACTTGGCGCCCTCCCGACGGGTTGGACTGCAGTGCTCAGCGTCCCCAGTTAGCCAGGCTGGCTGGGGGATGCTGGGAGTTGTAGTCCAACACATCGGGAGGGCGCCAAGTTGGAGAAGGCTGTTGTCAATTGCCAAAGTCTCTCCCCTGAAGATGAACGGCAGAACAAAAGAGTTCCTATCGACCTCCTTGTGGCTTTCCCCAAGACAGTGGCGCCGAAGGCGTCTGCCTTTACTGGCCTCTGATTTCTGCTGTATGCTCCTTTCTCTCCTCCTCCCCCGGCCCTGGCTAGGAACTGAGATGGCCTTCTGGCATTTGACAGGCGTCTTTCCAACGTGGCTCTATTCAGACTCCCTTGCCATGAATATTGACGATTTCTCGGAAACGCTTTGTTCTCACCAACCGTCTCTTGTTGCTAGCGAGCATACGGAGAGCTCCCTTTCATGTTCTTTTTTCAAATGTATTTAACTATCGTCAGGGCTGCAGGTAACAAAACCCTTTATATATAGAAGAGAACAAATGAGGATGAACAAGAGCTCGTTTTAAAACGGAGCGTGTGCGTATTTTGTTCTGTTTTATTTTTAAAAAGAGTAATTTTGCCAAATGCAACAGCAACTCAAAGGGGGTTAAAAGTAGAGGTGCAGAACTTCAGATCTGTGGGCCAAATCCGGCCCTCCAAGCCTCCCCAGATGGACACGCCCCCTCCCCTTGGTCCCACCTCCTTTCCCTCAACCACTGATTGTTTGGTAGTTTCCCAGCTTTTGTGCAGTTCTTTCCCCATTCTCAGAGGTTTGAAATGACTCTCCTGAGGCTTAGCGGCTGGCAGTAAAAGCTTTAAACTAAAATATGCTAGAATATTGGCTTGGCCCCTTCAGCCTTTGGCCCACTGGAATGCACCGCCCTCCCCCCCCCCCGAGCTGCTCCAAAATGAGATCCGTCCCTCTGGCTGAAAGAGGTTCCACACCCCTGCTTTAAAGTAAGCATAGGTTGCCTGTTACAACCTGTGAATCGCTGAGCCCTTGGCTGTTGGCTGAACTGCTGTGATGTCACAGAAGCCCAGGAGGCCGTGATAGTAAGGCGGGAGCTGTGGAGAAGGTGCTGGATGCAGGCGAGCTTGATCGTCATGGACAGAGGAGAATGGAGGGCCTTGGGGATGGGGAGTATGTGGCCCAAGGGACGAGTTGGTAGGTGGTGGGGAAGGGGTGTGGAGAGTCACCGAGGTCTGCATTTAGAGCAAAAACCACTCCAGCAGATTTCATGTGCTCCCTCTTGTTTGCTCCAATGATCCGCTTGTGTCATTCTTCATGAGTTTGAGCGTCTTGTTTCCTCTGCTGCTCCCCACAGGACAAGGTGCTTGGGCAGAGGACCCTCCATCCCACCTCCCTCCCTCCCTCCAGGCCTCACTAAAGTGTCATGCCAGCCCACCTGAATCGGACCCCACAAAGTCCACCTAGTGCAGCAGAGGTCATGAGCCTCTTCCCCTCCAGCACTCAGGCTGCGCTTCTGTTGTAGCTTTGAACAATGAGCCACAAGGGGGCAGCACCTAACTACTGTGTGGCAGGAGATTTCCCTCAGATAGGGATGGCGTGGGCACCCGATTCAGTCTGGGAATCCAGCGGAATCACTCCTGCCCGCACCCCCGAGCCCTGCTTGCCGAGCCCCTGCCCTGCTTGCCCCTTGCCGCGCTCGGCGAACAGCCTACACTCACCCCGGTGGCCTCGTGGAGCTTTGCGGTTTTTTGAGGAATAAAATGGCAATCGCAAAAACACACATATTTGCGCACTGGTGAAAATGCACCGTTTGCGAATGCACATATTCGCATATGTGCAAAAATGCTCATTTTCCAGAAAATGCTAATTTTTGCACGCACATAAATTTGCACCTTCACAAAAATGTGTATTTCACACATGAGAATATGCGCATTCTCAAAATGCACATTTTCGTGCATACAAAGACACACACGTTTTTGCGATCGCCATTTTATTAAAAAAACAAATGGCGACCACGGAGCTCGACGAGGCCGCTGGGGTGAGTGCAGGCTGCTCGCCGAGCGTGGAGGGAGCTTGAGTGTGGTCCAGGGACCAGTGAGTAGGGTAGGGGCTGGGCAGGCATCTGGAGAACCCGGACGAGGGTGAGTTTGCACATCCCTACCCCCGGATGATAAGCTGAGCTAATTTAGTAGCCACCTCTTGGGGGAGCTGGGTGTTCAGCAAGAGAAGCAGCTAGTTCCGGGGAGCAGGATAGATCTGCCGGGGAGAGGAAAACAGGAGGAGATTTGTGTGTGGGCTCCAGTTCTGTTCCTCAGTGCAAATTCCTGGGCTGAGCATGTGCTCAGAGGCACTGTTCTTCTGCAGTTCCACACCCCCTCTTTTGCACTTGGTTCCGGCTGATGCACCTCGGCGGCTCCCATAGAAAAACAGTCAATTCCATAAGCCTAAAATTTGCCCAGCCCTGTCATAAACTGCTATGAGTCATGCATTCTTCTTCTTCGGACAATGCATGACTGACCTAAGAAATTCACTGCCACATGCTTAGCTGGCTTGACGAATTTATGGAGGATGAGCTGTTAGCCTTGCTAGCCAAACAGAGCCTCCATGGACGAAGGCAGTGCACCCCTAAATATTAAATGCTGAAACCAAATAAAGGGAAGCGCTACTTCCATCATATCCATCATGGAGCCAATTCCCTAGGGAGGTGGTGGGCTCTCCCACCCTGGAGGCATTCAAGACGAGGCTGGACAGCCACCTGTCAGGGATGCTCTGACTTGGATTCCTGCATTGAGCAGGGGGTTGGACTCGAGGGTCTTATAGGCTCCTTCCAACTTCCCTGGTCTATGATTCTGTGTCCTGCCTAAGAAGAACCTCCAATGAGTCCTATTTGGACCAGACCAGTCAATCTACAGGTGCTTCCAGATGAGGCTTTTATTGCCTTGTTCATGGAATTTTACGGGGTCGTCTTCCACTTGTAACCTTCCTATGTTTTCCCACCACTGCTTCCATCTTCTTTTTTTACCATGGAAAATCTGTTAACGAAGAAAATGATGGAATCTCTGCACGATGCCTTCTGGCTATTAGCACTATAATCTCTCCATCTGGAGGCACTCAAGTTCAACATCCTTTTCCCTGCATCAGCCAACTAGACGCCTCGAAGGAGTTCACAAGCGGAGCCTGAAGGCAATAGACTGTATTTACTGATACATCCCCTGTGTCTGGTGCTGAGGAGTACGCTGCCTTTGCACAGGGAGGTTCCATCCAGCCATCATGACGAATAGCCATGAAATAGATCCTTCCATCAGTTTGTCTAATCCCCTTCTAAAGCCGTCGCAGATGAGCTAAGACATCATATACTTTACGCTTCTCCTATTGCGGTTTACAAATGGTCAGAAATACTGGGGGTTGTGCAAAACATCTGGAGGGTGCCAAGTTAGAAAAGGGCTGCGTTAGAGCAAGTCTCTTGCTGCTTTGTTAAAAAATGGTGCAAATTGCTTGAAAGGTACTTTAAAAAAATATTTTGCTACTGAACAAGGATCTCAGGACATTGGTGGTTTCAGTTCTGTTGGTTTTATCTTTGGTTATGGTTAGTTACCTGTAAAAACGAAAACTGGAAATCCTGAAGGAGAAGGCTATCAGTGGCTACTAGTCATGATGGCTATATGGTACCTTCAGTATCAGAGGCAGTGAGCCTCTGTACACCAGTTGCTGGGGAACATGGGCTGGAGGGTGCTGTTGCACTCATGTCCTGCTTGTGGGTTCCTTATTGACAGCTGGTTGGCCACTGTGTGAGCAGAATGCTGGACTGGATGGACCCTTGGTCTGATCCAGCACGGCTCTTCTTAGGTTCTTATGGAATGTTAAATTTAGGTTGAAACTGATAGGATGGGATTTAGTAAATACTTTTATTTGTTGTATTGATTGCCTTGTTCTATGTCTGTTTTTAAACAAAATTGACATTCATTATATTTTGTTTGTTAAAATGTCCACTGTTTCCCTGTTTTTATATTGTGCCAATCTAAGCAGGGTCAGCCCTGGTTAGAACTCAGATGGGAGACTGCCTGGGAATCAGGCTTCCTGCATTGAGCAGGAGGTTGGGCTCGGTGGTCTCGCAGGTCCCTTCCGACCCTATGATTCTATGAAGTTGATGAGCCAGCCTCCCGTGCCCTCCAGATGTGTCGGAGCTGGCTGGGAGGCTCTGTGAGTTGTAGTCCAACACATCTGGAGGGCACGAGGCCGCAGGAGGCTGTTATAAGCACCGATCACAAACACATCTTGTAGCAGGGAGTTCCACAAGTCCTCCCTTCTCTTCTGCATCCTCCGCCAATCCGTTTCACTGGAGTGACCCAGGTATCAGCTTCCCGCAAGTGCCGGGCAGCCGGTGCCAAACCCAACTGACCATCAGTCTTATCCTGTCGGGCAACTCTTTATTTGTTTGGGATGCCAGCCTTGGCTAAGGGATCCTTCAGGTGGCTGCTGCGGCCACTCCGGGCACAGAGCTGTCCGCTTGCAGCCTTAAGCTATGGCCAGGTGCCTTTGACACATTCTGAAGACCCTGTTAATATCTGGGGGAAAGCGGGAGATCTCCATGTGGTCGGGGGCTATAGATGACCACCCCGTTCCACATTTACATGACACGGAACAAGAGTGTTTGGGCAGCCACAAACAGCCCCACCTGCCCTGAGTCATTCCCTGCCGGTCTGTTGGCTGAACAATGACACGGTCCTTTTCAGGCAATGGCACCCCCTTAATTTTTCACTCCCTCCCGCTGGGCTCCTGCCCGTCACCTTTCATTTTTGACCCTGAGCGGAGGCTGCTTTTTGAAAACTCTCCATTCTTTGGCGTGTTCCCTGCTCCTGGCTGCAGCGACGGCCAGCTGTGACTTTCCTTTCCCAGAAGCGGTTTGTACAATAACCTGCAACCTTTGTCGGCTGCTCTGTATAAAAAGGGAGGAAAAATCCATTTTTCTCCTTTTCTTTTGCTGTACAAGAGAAAGTTGATCCTAAAAAGCTTTATAAAGCTTTAAGAAAAATAGTGAAGTTTTATATAAGACTGGTGTGGGGGGTGGGATGGAGGAGAATAAAGTGATATATAATGGACATTACCAAGATTTTCACATTCTAATCATTAAGCCCGCCCACCCCACTCCATGCAACACTAATTAACTGAAATATTAGAAGGCACATTTTGATCATGTTTCCCATCCAGAAGATTGAACTCGGGCACCCAAGAATGGGGAACCTCAGGTCTGGGATCCCAATCCGGCCCTCGGGCATTCCCCAGAGGGCCAGACCTCCGTCCCCTTGCTCCAACAGCTCATCATTTGGTGGCTTTCCCAGCTTTTGTTCTGCTTTCCCCCCATTTCAAAAGGTTGCAGTCCTCCCCAGAGGTCAGTTGCTGGCAGCAGGAGCTTGAAGATAAAACATGCAGGCATCTTTGGTTGCGCCTCCTTTACCTTGGGCCCACCACTGGAAAGCGGCCCCCGAGAACCTCTCTGAAATTGATTTTGGCCCTTGGGCTGAAAAAGTTTCCCCACCCCTGTTTCAAAGTGTGTGACTTTCACCGTCGGTAAACGTTCTGTACTTCTGCGTAGCCATCTTTCTCAATAGATCAAAATACCCCCCAAGCTCTTTTATAGGTTATTTAAAGAATAAACGTGTTTATATGCCTTTATACTGCTGGCCAGGTTTCTGGTTTTGGTATATGCTTACCAAAACAACTGAACAACTCAGGACCAGGATGCTTAAGAGATCATGTCATCCCCTCCCTGCTGGTTTGGTTATTGCGCTCATCAGGAGAAGATACCCTCCTGGTGGTACCCAAGATTTGGGGGGGGGGGTTGGTTGATCATGGCACAGAATCTAGGGCAGCCTTCCCCAAGCAGGCGCCCTCCAGATGTGTTGGACTCTAACTCCCACATCTGGAGGGCACCTGGATGGGGAAGGCTGATCTAGGGCCTTTAGCATCATAATGCCAACTTTCTGGCACTCCCACTACAAATTAAGCAGGTGCCTACCTCCCTGGGTTTTTGGTACGTCCTGAAACCATACCTGTTCCAAAAGGCATTCTTAGCCAGGTAATCCTGTCCTCTGTATGAAGTCTTGTTTTTTTGGTACATCGCTTAGACATTTGTTGAATGTAAGCAGTTGATAAACATAGTTAAACACATAATTAGCCTGTGAGTGGAGAAGTGTTTTGGAATACTGCACCGGTTCCACAAAGCTTGGCTAATGCAAGAGGCTTGGAGCTGATGCATGGGATTGTGTCCGGCCAACCTTGGGAGAAGTTGCTGACTCGTAATCGGGCCTTTGATCCGCTTGGCTCGGTGCTGGGGCACCCTGGGGCTGCCCAGATGTTTTCACCTCCGTTTCCCATCAGCTCCTGCCAGCCTGGCCAGTTATCATGGTAGCTGGAATCCAAAACCTCTGGAGGGCCCTGGGTTGCTTTGCCCTGGTCTAATCAGACGGGCTCTCTAGGATTTGGGGCCCAGAGGGGTTGTCCCTGTCAGCTGGGACCGGAGATCCTTTAAGCTTGATCCTGGGACACTAAACCAGGCCAGTGGTCCGTCTAACCTGGGATTGTCCACTCAGGCACTGATCCTGTATGGTTTCATGCAGAGAGACCGCTCTGCTGCCTGAGCACCCTTGAGCAGGAGATGCTGGGATCAGTGGAGGCTGGGGGCTCCGATTTCAGTGGGGCTGTGAATCCATTCTGGGTTTCGGTCAGAACAGGCCAGAACTCTAAAGGAGCTCTCCAGGGTGCTGAACCCTATTCCCAAAATGGGTACTGCACATTGGGTAGCTCCTTTAGAGTTCTGGATGGTTGCGACTGAAACTCAGAACGGATTCACAGACCCACTGAAATCAGAGCCACCAGCTTCCGCTGGCTGGGATTCAACCTGGGCCCTCCTGCGTTCAGATTGTGTTCCCTGCCTTCAAGTTGCGGGATGCCCCTGCTCCATCGGGGAGCCCATTGTCCGGCTCAGGCAAGGGGGCACTCTGTTTAGGACTACGGGGGTTTGGTTTCAGGTCCCTGGAGAGCACCTCCACCGCTAGACAACAGACAGGTCATGCCCACACGGACCTGGACAAACGGATGGGTTTTATAGCTTGTCTTTCTGGAAGCTCCACCCTCTTATGTGTTAAATGGCTGTTAAATGGCCAGTGACCTTTTCTGTAGTCGCTGACTTCTCCTGCGGAGGGGTGGTGAGGTTCGGGGGAGCGGGTTGGGGAATGCTCCTCAGGGTCTCCTCGCTCGCCGGAGGAGTTCGAGCCCCACTCCTCAGAGTCAGAGGCTTGTGGCCCCTCCTGGGGGGGGTTGCGTGAACAGGGAGAGGGATCTGAGGTGGAGGGCCCGCAGCTCAGAAGGACCAGGGATCCCCCGACCACAAATGTGGCTAATGGTTACCATAAATGTCTTTCTGGTGACTGCCTACCCCTGGACGGGCCATGCAAGCGAGAGGTGCCTTCCCCCAAGTTCGCCATGCACTGTGGAGACCTTGAAAGAAGGAAGGGGGCGGTGGTCTCATTTCTTGCTGGGTGGAGAGACATTGCCCATGTGTGTCTCTGTGTTAGAGAGAGAGGGGGTCTCCCCTTGACTGCAGTCGCTGCTTCACCCCAGTCGCGAATGCTGGGTTGTGACATTTTATAGCCCCATGGACCACACTGTTGATTGTTGTTCAGTCGTGTCCGACTCTTCATGACCCCATGGACTGTAGCACGCCAGGCCTTCCTGTCCTGCGCTCTCTCCCGAAGCGTGCTCAAGTCCATATTCATTGCATCAGTGATGCTATCTAGCCATCTCATCCTCTGCCATCCCCTTCTCCTTTTGCCTTCAGTCTTTCCCAGCATCAGGGTCTTTTCCAGAGAGTTTTCTCTTCACATTAGGTGGCCAAAATATTTGAGCTTCAGCTTCAGTATCTGTCCTTCCAATGAGCACTCAGGGTTGATTTCCTTTAGGATTGACTGGTTTGACCTCCTTGCAGTCCAGGAGACTCGTAAGAGTCTTCTCCAGCACCACAGTTCGAAAGCATCCATTCTTCGGCGCTCAGCCTTCCTTACAGTCCAGCTCTCACAGCCGTACTTTACTACTGGGAAAACCATAGCTTTGATTAGACGGACCTTTGTTGGCAAGGTGATGTCTCTGCTTCTTACTATGCTGTCTAGGTTTGCCATAGCTTTCCTCCCAAGGAGCAAGCGTCTTTTAATTTCATGGCTACAGTCACCGTCTGCCATGATCTTGGAGCCCAAGAAAATAAAATCTGTCACTGCTTCCATTTCTTCCTCTTCCATATGCCAGGAAGTGATGGGGCCAGATGCCATGATCTTAGTTTTTTTAATGTTGAGTTTCAAAACAGCTTTTGCACTCTCCTCTTTCACCCTCAACAAGGGGCTCGCTTTCTGCACACTGTTGATGCAGAACAGAAAAAGTGGAACTGTGGCAGCGCTGTGATGGAATCCGAGTTGTTGTGCCGGCAGATTGACCCACCCGTTGTGAGGCTGCCCTCCGTGGAACGACCCGCGAAGCTTTGGCACAACTCAGAATTAGGGTGGAGAGGGGGGAATGCGCCTGCATGCACCAGGAAACAACTCACTTATGCAAATCTGCAAGGTGTTTTGTCTTTTCTTTAACTTGATGAGCTGCCCTGAGAACCTGTTATTTATAGGGCAGCGTATAAATTACATAAATGGAAACCGAGAGAGTAGATGCCTTCGTTCCCCTTAAGGGTCTCTTAATGGAGTGTGCTCTGCTGAGGTGTGGCCAAGGGGCCACAGGCTTTGAAAGGGGAGTTACACATGTTCAGGGGGGATAAGGAGGCCTGTCAGTGGCTGCAAGTCTTACAAAGGATTCGCAAGTGCCGTACGCAGTGGTGATACCACTTTCTGGATACTCATTCGGGGGGGCGGGGGGATAGCAGGGGAGGCTGTCACCTAAGAAGGACATAAGATGAGCCACGCTGGATCAGACCAAGGGTCCACCTGGGTGTCGCCTTCATGTCCCTCTTGCAGGCTTCCCTGTGGCGTCTGCCTGATCTCTGTGGGGGAACTGGAGGTTGGATTAGATCTGGTCTGACCCCCGAGGCTCTTCGTGCCCTGGCTCACACCTCGTGATGCCTGCCCCAGCCTTACTGCCCTCCAGGTGTTTGGGACTATTTCTTGATTCAATTTGTACCCTGCCGTTCCACGAAGACAATGGTGCTCAAGGCAGACTACAGCTCCCATCAACCTCAGTCAGTATGGCCCAGGGATGGGAAGAATGGGCATTGTAGTCCCCCAACGTCTCGAGGGTGCCAGGTCAGGGAAGACTTGTGACCTCGCTGTGCCTGCTTTCTCTGGGGTGGGGGCCTGGATTGTGTGGGCGGTCCCTGCCTTTTTGGGGGTTTGAGGTCATGATCCCCCACAGCAGTCCCTGCAGCGTTTTGGTTCCTCTTGCCCGAGGATGCCCCGTGAATGTCACGGCCACACAGGGACTTGGCCCTGCCGCTCCTAGAACATTTGGTTTGGCTATACATGGCAGTCAATGGCTACAGTCTTGATGGCTGTGTGCTCCCTCCAGGACCAGAGGCAGTGAGCCTATGAACACCACTTGCTGGGGAAGATGGGTGGGAGGGTGCTGTTGTGCTCATGCCCTGCTTGTGGGTTTCCCGTGGGCAGCTGGTTGGCCGCTGTGTGAACAGAATGCTGGACAAGATGGACCCTTGGTCTGATCCAGCAGGGCTCTTCTCATATTCTCATGTTCTTAGTCCCGTCCCCCCCCCCGGCTTTCTTCCCTTGCCCTGGGCCACCTATGGAATGCCCAAAGGGTCAAAATTAGCTCACTCGCAAGCTGATTTTGACCCTTTTCGTGCTCCGTAGCCCGGAGTGAGTGCTAAGTGCTCCGCTACAGAACAATCTACCCGTGAGTATGTCACATGCCGGGGACGCACAACGCCTTCTGGCATCTGGCTGGCTGCTGCGGGAAGGTGGATGCTGGACAGGGCAGACCCTTGGTCTGACCTGGGGCACGTTGAGAGCCACGCTGCGTGGCGTTTTGGCCCTCCATCGCTTTGCCCCTGTTTGTCAGGCCCTCCCGGCAAGCAACTTGGTCGTCCCCCTGCCTGCTTTTCTCCTTCCCTTCCCAGAATGTAGCAGGGTGCCAGGTAGGAGACTCAGTGCGCTAAATGGCAGAACATTTGGCTCCATTACCTGCATTCCACACTTGGTTTAATTTCCAATTAGCCTTGGATGAGAACAAAGTAATCAGATTGCTCTTCTTCCTTGGTGTCCCTCATCCGCTCCTCCCTTTTCGTTTCTCTCTCTTTCCTGTCTAACTCCCTTATTTGTATTCTTCATTTTTCCCATGATGGGGAGAGACTGGCCGCCCCCCCCCCCCCCCGCTGCCGCCTTGCTGAGCTCGTTCGTGGAGGCTTTTCTTGACTGCGATGCACCGCCAGTCTCTGTGGCTGCGAGGGATGGTCTCGCTTGCCCAGTTCCACACCCTGCTGTTTGCTCTTCATTGGTGCCGACTCTTTGGAATTAGACATGCTTTGGGGGCCAAGAATCCGCCTCCTAACACATGCCCAATGCTTCGTTATTATTTTGCTTTTAAAGGAGAGATTCGGGGGTCGACGGCTGCATTGAGGTTGCATCCTGTGACCTGCCTTAGTTGCTATATTGAGATAGACAAATGGCTGGTCTAGCCCAGGGGTGGGGAACCGCGGACCCATTGGGCCAAATCCTGCTTTCTGGGGTTTTCCAGGTGGCCACACCCCCTTTGCCTGGCCCCCCTCCTTTTCCTTCAACCACTGATAGTTGACCACCAGCTTTTGCTCAGTTTCCCCCCATTCGAAAAGGTTGAAATGCCTCTCCTAAGGCGGGAAGAGCTTTAAGCTAAAATATACCGGGGTTTTGTGTATTTTTGGCTCCACCCCTTTTGGCTTTGGCCCCGCCCACCACCAGAGTGCAGCCCTCAAGAGCTGCTCCGAAACAGAATTCAGCCGGCAGGTTGAAAAGGGTTCAGCACTGCTGGTCTATCCAAGTGCGGGAGACATCCCATGTGACCTTCCCCAACCGGCTGCCCTCTGGAGGTGTGGGACTACCGCTCCCATCACCTTGGCCCTGCTGGCTGGGGATGATGGGAGTTGTGGTCCGAAAGCATCTGGAGGTCACCAGGCTGGGGGGAACCGCTCCAGGATCTCAAGCAGTTTCATGACATTCTCAGACTTGGAGACGCAAGAGATTTTGCCTTCACCTTTTCCATGCGAACATTGAAGAACGTTTCGGCCATGGCTTCTGTTCCTCTATTCACAGATGTTTGGGAGGGACGGGTTTACTGATCCACCAGTATATGTCTGCGTGTGCGTGTTGGGTAAAGTCACTCTGCTCATGCTCAGAGACACGCTGCCTCTTACAAATATATTTTCAAGCTTAACCCTTTGATTGAAAGGGGTTTGAGGCTGGAGCCCGACTTGTCTTAAGCTTGTCCATTAACTTTTAACACTTTGAACAGAGCAAGGGTTGAAGCACCAACACAGTTCGCTCCGCCCACTGATCTTTAACTCATTCTGTGACTGGGCTGTACTACCTCAGATGCTCACAGGACGGCATTCTCCTCCAAACAACATGGAAATTCCTTGCACCTGGAAAACTAGCATTTCAAGGGAAAGGGTAGGCTAGAACCCTTCTCCCTTACCTGCTAACTTTCTAACTCCAGGGAATTTAAAAAACATTGTTTGAACTTTTCTTTTACTGTGCCTTTCCATAGAAATATCCTCAACTCAGCTTACAATCAGTATGTGGCCGTTTTTAAAAGGCAGTCTGATGAACAATACCATTAATAAAACCCCAAACCCCAATAGTTCCAGCAGCCGCAGCAAGAATTAGAGACCGTGATATCATTGACACTCACGCCCACGTGTACACACTGGACAGTTCTTGGGATTTTCTCCTGTACTGGTGGCATTTAGAGGACACAAGTGAAGCAAAACATTACAGAATTCTCTGTTAAGCAGGTCCATATAAATTGTGGCTCATCTGCTCAAAGTGTAACGCACTCTGAAGGCTTTTCTTCTGAACAGGGCCAAGGGCTGATCTGAGTTGGCTTATTTCTGGGGTCTCCTAACATGGTGCCCACAGACTCATCTATTGGCACCAGCCAGGCTGATTTTGATTTTCTTTCTTAAGATTTTTTTAAACTGGGCGGCCATTATTTGGGTTCCGAAGAGTGGTTTTGTGTTTTGGAGGTCAGACCCCACCTCTTCCTTGGACTTAGGTTCTCGGGCAAGTGATTTTTCTTTTAGTCTCACCAGCTTTGCCTTGTGGAAAATCAGTGTTTTGTGACTGGCCGTGCCCACCATGGCAGCCATTTTGTGAGAACCCATGACACTCCAAATTCAAAATGTGCCTCCCATCCCAAAAAGGTTGGGGACCCCTGGTTTATCTGTGATAGCCAAAGTTTTCTGGATGGCATACGATGGGTGGATGCTCACCCAGGCCAGCTGATTTGCACCAGATGTTTGGTGCATCACACGTGCAAAGCCACCCAGGCTGCGCTCCACCGCTGAGCCTTCTCCTCCCCCTTTCCCCCCTCTAGGTGGTGGCCAACGCCGTTGCGGCCTTGTCTGAAATCAGCGAATCTCATCCCAACAGCAACTTGCTGGATCTTAACCCGCAGAACATCAACAAGCTGCTCACCGCTCTGAATGAGTGCACCGAGTGGGGCCAGATCTTCATCCTGGACTGCCTCTCCAACTACAACCCCAAGGATGACCGGGAAGCCCAAAGGTAGCTGAGCCTGTCTGACGCCGAGGCTCATGTGCTTCGCCCGGATTCTTCCCCTCTCACAGGTTCCCCTGAAGCTCAGCTGCTCCGCAGCTGTGCCAGATGGACGAGGCGCCCCATGCGCAGGAGACGGCTGATCTGTGGATCCCCTCGCTGCAGGATCTTGTAGTGTCCGCTGGCTTGCGCGTCTTCTGGGAAAGACGTGGAAATGGCCCTAGAGGAGAGCTCTGTCAGCCTCTAGCCAACATAGAATGGCCTCTCGGTGGTCTGTCTTTGGAAGGATGCTACTTTCCCCCTTAAACCAGGGGTGGGGGACATTTTTTGGCGCAAGGGCCAAATTGATTGTGGACAGTCATGTGAGGTGCCACACGCCTGCAGTGGCAGGATCCGCAACATGATTGCTCCCACCTCTCTCTCTCTCTTTCCCCCCTTTCTCTCCCTCTCTCCCTCTCCCAAACCGACGCATGCGCATACTCAGTCTTTCTCACACACAGTCGCTCGCTCGCTCTCTTTCTCTCTCTCTCTCTCACACACACACACACACACTCACTCACCTACACACACTCTTTCTCACATACATGCACACAGACTCTCTCACACACATGCACACTGATGCACTTCCTCGTGCACACTCTCACATACACACAGACTTTCTCTCTCTCTCACACACACACACACACGTGCGCGCACACATAGTCACACATTGCCACGCCCCCGCTGCAATCAGGGTTTTTTTTAAAGCCTCCACTGGCACCAACCCAGTTTTTTTAAAAGCTGCATTGCAGTGGGGGGGGGTTAAGGGGGCTTGCAGTGTTGGGGAGTAGACCCCCTCTCCCCAAAATGCACTTCGAGGCCAGGCTGGGAAAGGCTGTGTTGGACTGCTGAAAGAAAATGAAAGCGCTGCGGTGGCCTGCCAGGCAGGGTGTTGGGCTCAGCAGAGTGAAGGGCGGCAAAATACAGGCGTTCCTGAATGCCGACAGACATCCCTCCAGCCTGCCAGAGGTGGCGCTGGTGGAGGTTGTAGATTTCTGGAAGGAAGGAAGGAAGGAAGGGCCTAAATCTCTGCCTCCATCCCCACCCCCGGCAGCATCTGCGAGCGAGTGACCCCCCGCCTGTCTCATGCCAACTCTGCCGTGGTGCTTTCGGCCGTCAAGGTCCTCATGAAGTTCCTGGAGCTCCTCCCCAAGGACTCTGACTACTACCACATGCTGCTGAAGAAGCTGGCCCCACCCCTGGTCACCCTGCTGTCCGGAGAGCCCGAAGTCCAGTACGTCGCCCTGCGGAACATCAACCTGATTGTTCAGAAAAGGTCAGGGGGCTGGGGGCTTCCGAAGCTTCTTGATAAATTGCTGCCTAGAAGGGAAGGTTGCAGTCTCAGAGCTGGTCCGGATACGCAACAAATTGAAGGCTGGGGGCTCTTTTCCCTGGGTGCTGTGCAGTCCTGAGAAGGAGGGGCAGACAGCTGCGTGCGGGGCAGACAGATGCGCCCAGGTCACTCTTCACGGGGGCCGCTGATGCGGCAGGGCATTTCATCTTTTGCTCCTATGCGGAAGGCTGCTTTGCCCTTCTGTTGCTTTTCCGCTTCAGGTGTATATCTGAAGCCCGTCTTTCTTAAAGTTTGTCATTCTGTTATGACTTTTGTCTGGGATCAGCCTGTGTTGGATTAATACTCCCAGATGCTGGGAGTTGTAGTCGGACACATCTGGAGGGCACCAGGGTGAAAGCTGCCCTAGATGACTTACTAACTCAGCCTTTCCCAAGGGCTGGACCACAACTCCCATCTTTAGACTGACACCCGGCGCCCTTCAGGTGGGTTGGGATGCATCTCCTGCCATGGTGGCTGGGGATGATGGGAGGTGCAGTCCAACTGATTTGGCAGGCGCTGGGTTGGGGAAGCCTGACGTAACAGATGGTTTGGAAATCACAACTCAGTGTTTAAAGCTGTGGCTTTTCCCTGGTAACGTGGCAGCCCCGAAAACGTAGACCACCTTTTGTCGGAAATGAAAGAGCGGCCCCGGGTTGATCATTGGTGCACGCACATTTCCCTCCCCAGGCCAGAAATCCTGAAGCAGGAGATCAAAGTGTTCTTTGTGAAGTACAACGACCCCATCTACGTCAAGCTGGAGAAACTGGACATCATGATTCGCTTGGCCTCGCAGGCCAACATTGCTCAGGTAAGCCCCGGGACTGGTCCCGCTCTGTGCGCGTGCTCTGGGAAACGATGAGCACAGGAAGCTGGGAGACGCAATCCCTGTTATGTTTAAAGATGCTTCTCTGCTCACTGTGCAGTAACCTGTAACGTATTCCCAGGGCATATTTCCCCACCCCATAACAATGAGGACTAGAAACCTGGGGGAGAGAGAGACTGATTCTCTTTGTTTGGAGCAGAGCAGCAGCAGCACGCCAATATGGGGAGGGGCGCAACTATCAATGTTATCGGCACCAAATTAAATTTCTTTTTGGAAAAAAATTATGTGTTTCTATCAGGTTCTGGCTGAGCTGAAGGAGTACGCCACGGAGGTGGACGTAGACTTTGTCCGCAAAGCTGTACGGGCCATCGGACGATGCGCCATTAAGGTTGAGGCAAGTAACCCCGCCTCTCTCACCTTTCCGAATTTCAGATGCCGCGTTTCAGCCCCGGGGCTGATGGAACTTCAGTTTAGGATGACCGGATGGTGTGTAGCAACTTTTTGAGTGGTAGCTGTGTTCGTTTGTTTACTTCCTTATGGCATTTTTACCATGCTCTTCAGCCAAAAAAGGCTCTCTGGGCTGCTTACAAAGATAACTATGAATTCAGTCACTGCATGTCAAGCTTACAACTTAAAAGTCATGACTCAAAAGGAAAAAGGATTGGGAGGGAGGAGGAAAAAAGCAAATGCATCACTGGTTTTCCCCATACCCCTCATGTTAGTCTGTCGCAGAGAAAGCCACAATGAAGGGCCGTTGAAAGATTAACAGCTTTATGGCTCCTGCTTTCATGGGTCAGAAATGCACTAAATCAGATGCACAAAATGTTATTTTCAGTGGGTAGGTATATATTCTACACGGCTTTAGACAGAGAACTGGAGACAGTGGATCAAAATGGCTATGAAGATTTTACATCCATCCATATAACAGCTTTCCTCAGTCTGGCGCCTTCCAGATGTGTTGGAGTTCAACTCCCATAATCCCCAGTTGCCACGGCCATTGACCATGCTGGCCGATGGTGGTGGGAGTTGTAGACCAACAGATCTGGAGGGCACCATGTCGAGGAAGGCTGTTTGGGAAGGTTGCCCGAAAGCGTCACATGCTTTGCGCTCCTTTGGGATCCGTCCTCTGCTGAATGAACACAGAAGGCGGGGCAGGGCAGTGAGAGCGGTCTGGCTTCGCCCCGAAACGTTTCCTCGCATTACACAGATGTCCTTCCCCTCTCCCCGCCCCCCAACAGGTTTTTAAAGTACTGGTTGCTCTGAGGGTATTTTTTTCCAGTCGACCAGCCTCAAACGGCGGTTACTCTGGCGAATAAAAGAGGGAGACGGACAGGCTGTAACAGAGACCAGAAGCTTTTAGAAACGACATGGCTTCCCTGCTGACTTAATGGCCCTGCTTCATATCAAGGGCCACCGAGGGCAGCGGAGGAGAATGTGGGAGAATGTAAAGCAGCCTTTTCCAGATGTCTGAGAGCTGAGACAGGCGCTCATTTCTATTTTTCCTTAACCAATGCTCATGTTTGCACCCAAAAAGCTTATTTTTAGAATGCGTAAGGAATAAAATTAGCCATCCTCGCAGGGCTCTCCCCCGGATCTGGATGGGCCCTCCTGGTTTGGATCAAAGTAAGCCCAGAGGAACTTAAAAGATAAAGTAAGATTCTAGTCCTCATGGTTCTAAAGAATGGATGGATTTAAATAGGAATATAGGCAGTTGCCCTATCCTGAGTCAGACCCTCGGTCCATCTAGCCCAGTATGGCCGGCACTGACTGGCAGCAATGGCTGTCCAGGGGTTCAGGCAGGATTCCTTCCTAGCCCACCCTGGAGATGCCGAGGATCAAACCTGGGACTTTCTGCTCGCAAAGTAGGAGCTCCAACACTGAGCTATGGTTATTCCGTTAAAAATAAAATAGGATTCCAGCCCTCATGGTTTTGAATAGTTGGATTTTAAAGAAGAACCTGCCATTTCCTAAGTCAGACCTTTGGTCCGTTTAGCCCAATATTGTTGACACTGCCTGGCAACAGCAGCTCTCCAGGGTTTCAGGCAGGAGTTTTTCCTGCCCTGCCTAGAGATGCTGCCAGGGATCAAACCTGGGACCTCCTGCATGCAAAGCAGGGGCTCTACCACGGAGCCATGGCCACCCCCGCCCCAACTAACATGGGGGATATAGGACGCATCCTGTTATACCATCAGACTATTTCTCCATCGAATCCCTTGTCTGCTCTGAGCGATAGCAGATCTCCGGGGTCTCCCAGCCCTACTACCTCCGGGGGTCCTTTTCAACCGGTGAACCCAAGGATTGAAAACACGGCCCTTGCATGCACAGCAGGGATTCTGTGGCTCCTCCCAGAGCCGTAATTGACCCAGGGCACCTCCTCTGGGCACAGATTCCTGCCGTGGTAGGGGTCGATTGAATCACACCTGGGGCAGGGCTGTGGCAGGTGCGGCCGCTGCCAGCAACGACTGTTTGGAAAGTGGCAAAACCTGAGTGTGGTCCCTGGTGGGTTCAGGGGGGGAGTGTGGCCCCCAAGCCCCAGAACCCCCCCCCCCCACATTTAAAGGAAGCCTTCTGGTGTGAAAGCTCAACTTGTATCCTGTACCAGGGATCTTCCCATATCCACAAGAATCACGGAGAAAGGAGTGGGATGGGTTTGGGAGGAGCTGCATCTGGGCCGGGGTTAGACGAGAGGCCGAGGCTTTGCTTGACCGGCTCTCCTCCTCTGCTCCGTCCCTCCGTGCAGCAATCGGCTGAGCGTTGCGTGAGCACCCTGCTGGACCTCATCCAGACCAAGGTCAACTACGTCGTCCAGGAGGCCATCGTGGTCATCCGGGACATCTTCCGCAAGTATCCCAACAAGTAAGTGTTCTTACCCGAAGTGGGGAGTTCCCACCCCAGTGCCAATGTAGCACTCCTGATCTCCTAACCACTGTGCCCCCTGCCTGTGGGGACCGGGCATCGGGGGGACCCTGCCCAGTGCAGGGGACCCTGCTGTGGAGAGCCTGCCTGCTTTTCCCAGCTGATCAGCTGGACCGTGTGTGTGTGGGGGGGGTGCTGGAGCTGGTGCAGAAAAGGCGTTTGCCTCTCCAGAGCCCCGGCACCCTCTGCGAGCGGCAGAGAGGCAGTGATTTCGCTCGGGACCAGGGGAGGCTTTTGGTTCTCCCCACCCCCCAGCAACCTGTCAGTCCCAGTGGGCAGGAAGGGTGTGTCTGTCAGGGGAGGGGGGCCACGCAGGGGGTGGAGGGAGGAGGTCTGCGTGTGTTGTCGCTGTAGGGGACAAAATGGATGTGCAGCCCTGGACTTGTCTGGCTGTGCTCCAGGCAAAAAAGGCCCAAGCCCGAACCGGGAGTATCTATAGCAGGGGTGCAGGATCTTTTCAGAGATGCTCTTGGGAGCCGCATTCCAGTGGTGGGTGGGGCCGAAGGCAAAAGGGGCAGGGCCAACGATGCAAAAAATACCATCCTGTTTTAGCTTTGAAGCGCTTACCACCGGCAAGTATGCCTTCGTAGAGGCATTTCAACCTCTTAGAATGGGGGGAAAGCTGCACAAAAGCCCAGGAACCCCCAAACGGTTGGGGGAAAGGGGGTGGAGCTCAGGAAGGGGGCATGGCCCGCTGGGGATCCCGGAGGGCTGGATTCAGTCCCTGGGCCTGACATTCCCCAGCCCTGATTCACAGTCAGTTCGGGCACTGGTTGGGGGGGTGAAGATCCAGTGGCAGCCGCCGGTGTGCGTGGAACTATGTTGAGAGCTGGCTCCAAGTCCCCATACCCCTGATTACGACTGACTAATGGTTTGGTGAGCGTTGGGAGGCAGTGGAGGAGCAGAGGCGGTGAGGCTGCCTCCGTCCAGGGACGTTTTTGCAAATTTGAGGAACTTGGGAATAGGAGAGGGAAGCCGCCTGAGGAACAGAGCGTGTGCTGCTGTTGTAGCCCTGCATGGGACTGGAAGGGGCAAACTGGCGGGGGGGAGGAATGGCTCAAGCCAGCAGCTCATGAGCTTGCCTGGAAAAGAAGCAGGGGGGAACGGTCGAACATGTTAAGGACTAGAAGCTTGAAAAGGCTGTGCAGAGAAACAGGATCCCTGGTCTGCCGCAGGACGTAGCAATAGCAGAGTAAGCTGAGGCCTGTTTTAAACTTTGCCTTGGTCAATCAGGTACGAGAGCATCATCGCCACACTGTGCGAGAACCTTGACTCTCTAGACGAGCCGGATGCCCGAGCAGCCATGATCTGGATCGTGGGCGAATATGCGGAGCGGATCGACAACGCGGACGAGCTCCTGGAGAGCTTTCTGGAGGGCTTCCATGACGAAAGCACCCAGGTGATGTTTGTGTATCTCTGCGCTCCTCCGGAGACTTGCCCGCCGCTTTGGGGGAGGAGACGGGATCCCTGCTTTTCCGTGGCCCCCGGTTCAAATGACCCAGCGTTCACGGCCCAGCCACGATCTGTCGTTATGTATGAACCTGAAACCGTGGAGTGTTCATGGGCTGTTCCACCAGGCTGCTGAGCTGGTGAGCAGGAGCGGTCAGAGACCTGCAGCCTTTTGACGTGCCCGTGCTGCAGTGCCGCAAAGGCATTTGGGATACAGGGAGGGAGCAGGCCAAGGAGGAGGGAAGCAAACAGCCTAGGGATTGAAGAGACAAACCACGGCTTGTTCAGTCATCTGCCAGACAAACTTTGGGTAAGGCGACAAGCCATGGGTTAAGTAAACCATGGGTTAGCGTTATGTGCGAACCAGGCCTAAGTCTGTATTCTGTGACTACTGAGCATGCTGAGCCCTCTTTGGCCTGTTTTGGGGGTTTCCTCCTTTAGGCAGTCCAGATGCTATTAAGGGCTTTTAAAAGGCAACCATTCCTGGGGATAGAGATCAGGGGTCAGATGGCCATGCCCCCTTTCTGACATCCCAAGCTGGTTCCCGCTCCCCCTTCCCCAGCCATCGATGGTTTGGTGGTTTCCTGGCTCTTGCACAATTTCTCCCCCACCCCACCTGTTCTAATATGTTGAAATGCCTCCTCTAAGATAGGGTTGTTGGCAATAACAGCTTAAGCATTAAAATACACTGATGTTTTGGGCCCCGCCCCCTTTGCCTTTGGCCCTGCCCACCGCTGGAAGGCGGCCCCGAGAGCTTCTCTGCAGTGGGATTTCCCCCTTCCCCACCCCGGCGTAAACTCTTGCTCCTCTCCTCCTCGACTTCAGGTGCAGCTCACCCTCCTGACCGCCATCGTGAAGCTGTTCTTGAAGAAGCCGTCCGAAACGCAGGAACTGGTCCAGCAGGTCTTGAGCCTCGCTACGCAGGTAAGCCGCGCGCCTGGCCCGCTGGCCCAGCCTTGGCGACAGGACAGACCGGAGCGCTTGGGGAGGCGCCCTCCAGTGGAGACAGGTGGCTCCGGTGTCAGTGGGGCAGGGCATCCGCTCTGGGTCTCGGTTGGAACCTGCCAGAACTCTAAAGGAGCTCTCCAAGATGCTGAAACCAGTTTGGAGGTTTGACTTCCAGGGGCAGGGAGTTCCAAAGAAAGGGGGCCACCACGCTGAAGGCTCTTCTTCTGGTGGACTCCAATTGGGCCATAGGTCCATGTGGAACCACCATATATATTAGGGCTGTCAGCGAATGAAATAACCCTTCATTGATTAAACAAGTGGGTTTTGATTGCTCGGTTAAATCTGCATATTTGCATGTAACTTAAAACAATGTTTTTGAATGGGAAAGAGCATACTTTATATTTCAGATGCTTAAGTATCTGTCTCAGCTGGTGCCAGCATTGTATTCAAAGTGTGTGTGTGTGTGTGTGTTGCCTGATTTAATCCAGGTGTCTTTTTTGGCTGCTTCAGTAGGTTTTGAATTCATGAACCCAATTAACTTAAAATGTGCAGCCCTCAAAATAATTGGCAAGCCGAGGACACAGGAAGCAGAGGGCAAAACAGAGTTGGAGGGCATCAGGTGTGGAAGGCGGCTACGTGCCCATTTATTGATGCATTACCATTCTTTCTTTGACTTTTGGCACAAGTCAAAGGCCTCCAGTCACAGATTCCAAATCGCTGCTTGCAGGTGCCACTAGGTCAGCATTTAGGTGTAGGCATCCCAAATCGGCTTGCACAAGAATAGCAGGATCAGACGCTCAGCACAGACAAAACCGCCGGTGTAGAATTCCCAGCGGGCGGGCCGTGGAATAGGCAGGGCCCGTCGTTAGTCCTGCAGCCTCTGGCAGTCAGATATACGCACCATCTCTGAAGCTCTCATATCTAATGCTTTTTCTTAAGCCTCTCCTGCAGCATGCAGTGGCAACCAGGACTCTCTAGTGGCCTGGGTTGGCCTACAACTCCCATCATTCCCAGCCACGCTGGCTGGGAGTTTGTTTGTTTGTTTATTACATTTATAGCCTGCCATTTGTCCTCTTTAAGAAACCCAAGGCGGCGTACATAATCCTCCTCCTCTCCATTTTATCCTCACATCAACAACCCTGTGAGGTAGGCTGGGCTGAGAGTCTGCGACTGGCCCAAAGTCACCCCGTGAGCTTCCATGGCCAAGCGGGGACTAGAACCCGGATCTCCCGGCTCCCAGTCCAACACTCCACCCGCCACACCACACCGGCCCCCCAGAAGAAAGTTTCTGGGGGTCGGAGTCCAACATGTCTGGAAGTCGCCCAGTGGTGGAGGACTGGTGCAGAACCGTTATTTCTTTATCAGATGACCCCTTGTTCTGGATGTTAAGTTTACGTAGGGAACATATGCTAAGCGATTTCGCTACTCATGTCCAGGTCTGGGTGGCTTCTGGGAATAACCTCTCTTGCCACGTGGGGGCTTGAAATCACACAGCCACGTCTGTGAAAGGGAGAGCTGCACAGCTTTCTGAAAATCACGAGGTGGTGCAGTCAGGCTCTCTGAAGGTGGGGTCTCCAGTGTGGCCCTCCAGTGCTCTGCCCTTCCTGACTTTATTTTTAAGTGAGAGCCTGCATGTTGCAAATATGTAATTTGCCATTTGGGGCTCAGTAGCTGCGTGCTCAGTTTCTCGGCCCAGTTACTGGTCTCTGAGCCTCATCGGTTTGCCTTCTGTGGAATGGGTTTTGGAACGGAAAATGGTGGATTCAAACGGTTTTGTGGGTTTTGTCTTTTGGAGCTCAGACCCCCACCTCTGCCTTAGACTTACATTCATGGACAGGTTACTTTTCTTTTAGTGTCACCACTTAGCCTTCGGTTTTGTGACTGATCCTGTCCCCCAAGGTAGCCATTTTATGAATGAGCAAGACTCCCCCCCCCATGGTAGCCATTTGTGAAGAGCACCCACAGCACTCTCAAAATTCTTGATGTGCCCACTGACCCAACAAGATGCCGTGATGGCCACCACTTTGGATGGCTTTAAAAGGGGTTGGACAAATTCCTGGAGGAGAAGGCTGTCCGTGGCTACTAGTCTTGAAGGCTATGTGCTACCTCCAGTGCCAGAGGCAGTGAGCTTATGAACCCCAGTTATGGGGGAACATGGGTGGGAGGGTGCTGTTGCACTCCTTCCTGCTTGTGGGTTTCCCTTGGGCAGCTGGCTGGCCACTGTGTGAACAGAATGCTGGACTAGATGGACCCTGGTCTGATCCAGCAGGGCTCTTCTGATGTTCTTGAGGTAGGCCCCCCCCTGCTCAATGACTACAGTACAGAATGCTTGTTTGGGGTTTTAGTCTGGTATAATGTATCCGCCCTGCCTGTACTCAAATTTAACCCCTGAGGTTGACACATGAGCTTATTTCACCGATGGCCATGCTGTCTGGGGATGATGGGGATTGTAGTCCCACACATCTGCCAGTCTTGTCAGATTGGGCAAGGCTGGTCTGCTCTGATTGGCAACTAGGTACATGGGAATTGACAAAGTCCCATTGTATGTTGGCCTCTGCTAATACAGAAGTCACCCCTTTCTGGGGCAGTTGCCTGCTATCTCTGACCCTCTTATCACCACCTTCTTTGCCCCACCCCAAAAATGTCCAATTAAAAACAGCAACAAAAAATAACCTTGAATCATAGAATCCATTGTACCATATTATGCAGACGTATGATGAAAAACAACCTCAACCTGTGTGATCTTATTGAATCTCAGAAATCCTAGATGTTTCTTTCGGCACAGAATGTCCAAAGGCTCTGCTTTGAACCTGATTGCTCCATGCCTTCGTGTCTCCCACTTCACTCTCCGTGTCTGCTTTACATTGCAAGCCCCATGGGGGCACAGACTGTCTCTTTTTTCTTTTTCTTTCTTTGTTGAAGAAAGTTTTGGAAAGCCCCACGTCCACGGAAGATGGGGATACCCATAAATAAAAACTCACTGGATGTTTTCTGCTTTTTATTGCCTTCAGGATTCTGATAATCCGGACCTGCGTGACCGTGGCTACATCTACTGGCGCCTCCTCTCCACTGACCCCGTCACAGCCAAAGAGGTGGTCTTGTCGGAGAAGCCCCTGATCTCGGAAGAGACCGACCTGATTGAGCCCACACTGCTGGACGAGCTCATCTGCCACATCGGCTCGCTGGCGTCCGTGTACCACAAGCCTCCCAACGCCTTTGTGGAGGGCAGCCACGGAATCCATCGCAAGCATTTGCCAATCCACCACGGAAGGTAAGGACGCCCGAATGGCCCTGCTGGAAGCTTCCAGTTCTGGAGCGCCCATCCCAAACGGGCTGCCTGCCCTGCTTCTTTATCTGAAGTATTTTTATCCTGTTCCTCGGCCAAAACGGCTACCAGAGTGGCTTACGTATACTCAGTAAATGAAGACCTCCCTGCCTGCAGGCTTACAGTCTAAAAAGACACGAAGTGCAAGGAAAAAAGGAAGAGGAAAAAATGGAATTTTTTCCATTTGGGAAAAATTCCAAAACTGGAAGCCAAAAAATTCCAAAACTGGGAGCCAATTCCGAAACTGGGAGCCGTTTTGGTCTTGGAATGGCCCCACTGCCCCCTCTTGTCTCCCTGTGTTATAGCTAGGGATATCCGTTGTTGGGAAACCTGGCCCTGTTTGGGCTCGCCAGACTTCCATGGTGCACCCGACACGGCTTGCTTTTGCAGGCTGAGCTGCGCCGTTTCCCTGAGTTCCGGGGACAATTGACACATTTTTTTTGGTCTCGGCCATAATTTGCTCAGAGATTTGCACAAATTTCAGCTGTAAATTGCACAATTTGAGCAAATTGTAATTTGTGCAAATCACTCAGTTTACGGCTGTAATTTGCACAATTTTTTATGCCGCTTTTTTTTTACAGAAATGCCACCAGCTGGCCCGACTCATTGTGCACTGAGTGGGGCCAGCTGGCGGGAAATGGAGTGGAGTCCGGAGGGCTGAGCTGCTGAAAGTTCGTTGAGGTCCAGCCTCCAACCACATTCCTCTGACATCCCTAGTTACAGCCTGCTGGAATGGATGCTGAGGGTGGCAGTTGAGGGAGGAAGACCTTTCCTGGGGGTGGCCTTTCAGCAGGGCTGGTGGAATGGCCCTGCCTCGATGATGGGGCTTTTGCTTTATGCACCAAAGTTTTTGCTCTCCCTGAGCTTTTTGGAAGGATACCATGATGCAACTGCATGTGACTTAGTCGTGTTAGTCATGTCACTTTTCCTTTGAATATTGTTGAATTTTAGCTGCTTCTTTATTTTGTTTTTTATTCATGCATTGTTTTAACATGGGGTTTAAGCTGCCTCGGAGACTGTGGGTAGGCGGCGAGCGCGTCCTTGGAAGAGATAACAGTTGTTTGCCACCATCCTCGCGAGTTTGTGGTTGAGGCTTGCTTGATGAAAAGCTAGCCTGGGAATTCTAAAATCAATAACACAAAGCAAAGCCTGCTTATTTATCTATTATTTGTTTAAAATATTTTTATCCTGCTCCGCAGACGAGAAGGCTTACATATAATTAATAAAGCACAACAGTTCCTGCCTGCAGGCTTACAATCTGAAAAGACACGACACACAAGGAAAAAGGGGTGGGGAGGGAAGAGGAAGAAAAACTATGTCTTTCAGCAGGGCTGGTGGAACGGTCCCGCTTCCCCCTCTCACCACCCTCAGTACAGCCTGCTGGAATGCTACTTGCATAAGAACATCAGAAGAGCCCTGCTGGATCAGACCAAGGGCCCATCTAGTCCTCCATTCTGTTCACACAGTAGCCAACCAGCTGTCGACCGGGAACCCACAAGCAGGACATGAGCTCAACAGCACCCTCCCACCCATGTTCCCCAGCAACTGGTGTACACAGGCTCATTGCCTCTGGTCCTGGAGGGAGCACATAGCCATCGTGACTAGTAGCCACTAGTAGCCTTCTCTAGTAGCCTTCTACTCCAGGAGTTTGTCCAGCCCCCTTTTAAGGCCATCCAAATTGGTGGCCATCACTACATCCTCTGTTAGTAAATTCCATAGTTTGACTCTGTGCTGTGTGAAGAAGCCCTTCCTTTGATCTGTCCTGAATCTCCCACCAGTCAGCTTCATGGGGTGACCCTGTTGGGTTCTAGTATTATGAGACAGGGAGAAAAAGTCTCCCTATCCACATTCTCCACACCATGCATAATTTTGTAGACCTCATGTCTCCCTTTGCCCTCCTTCTTTCCAAGCTGAACAATCCTAGCTGTTGCAACCTTCCCTCCCAGGGGGGCTGCTCCAGCGGGCTTCCCAGCAGCCTTTGTTTGGCCACTGTGGCAATAGAAAGCCGGACTAAATGGGACTTTGGTCTGATCCAGCAGAGCTCTTCTTATGCCACTGAGAACCACAGGAACTGATAAAGACACCTCCTCCTCCAGCAAAGTCAGCCCCTCATCAGACTTGGTCCAAACCAAGCTGTTACAACAATCCCAGCTGTTGCAACCTTCCTTCATAAGGGAGATGCTCCAGCCCCTGGATCATTTCAAGTTGCCCTTTTCTACACCTTTTCCAGCTCTGCAATATCTTTCTTTAGGTGTGGTGACCAGAACCGCACACAGCATTCCAAGTGTGGCGGCACCACAGATTTGTATAGGGGCAGTAGGATGTTGGCAGTTTTATCCTCAGTTCCTTTTAGAGTTATGGCTACTCGACATCGCGCACATGCCGCGCCAGCTGCTTCCCTGCGGGAACGCCGAGGCAGAGCGAAGTTAGCTCGGAGCAGCTTGCAGGAGGTCCCCTGTGCCATCGCCTCTCCTGACAACGCGCCCAGTTTAATGCTTCCCCTCTTCCCCCCTTTCCCTGCAGCACCGATGCAGGAGACAGCCCGGTGGGTGCCACGACCGCCCCGAACCTGGAGCAGCCACAGGTGATCCCGTCCCAGGGAGACCTGCTGGGCGACCTCTTGAACCTCGACCTCGGCCCGCCAGTCAATGTGCCCCAAGTCTCGTCCATGCAGATGGGGGCCGTGGATCTCCTTGGAGGGGGGCTGGACAGCCTGGTGAGTGGGCCGTCGGGTGTTTTGCTTTCCCCAGGGATAGGCTCAGATGCTCCACGCTGTCCCAGCGAGTTGCTCTGGTCCCAGATCCCCACGCTCAGTGCTTCGCCTAGCCGCGTACCATTAAATATCCAGGCCACTGGCTTGCCCTCCTTGTCTCAGTGCTAAAGAGAAGCTGGGAGATGTGAGGGTCTGGATGACCACCGCCGAGAGGATACAAGGCCGTGGTGTTTCTGCTGTCTGCTCCATTTCAGCCCAGGGGGTTGCAAGTCAGTCAGAAGATTTCTGTGCCCCCCACCCCCCATTTTTTGGCGGATCTGCTGTCATTGGGAGCTGCAAACAGATTGGACAGAAAATTGCTTAGGGTGGAACTAAACGTGAACGGAAACGCTCAGTTGCCGTTGAAATCGGCATCCCTGCTTCTCCTCCTCTCCAGTCATTGTCTGTTCCTTGGTCCCTGCAAGCAGCAACCAATGAGGTGAGGCGCAGGGTAGGAAAGGTGGAACACAGAGAAGTCAAAGTCACACTTTAAAAAGAAAACCTAGGTGTTTTCTAGGTTTTCCCACCTAGAGCTGGGATCGGGAGCCCCAGACCTGCGGGCCAGATCCGTCCCTCCTGGGCTCTCAGTCAGGCCCTCCGCGGAGGGCTGCCCCCTTTCCCCTGACTGCCGATCATTAGGTGGTTTTCTGGCATGGTCACCCCCCCACCCCCACCCCAATTCTAAAACATCGAAGTGGCCTGGCAGTTTCAAACTTTAAGCTAAAATATGCTGGCCTGTTGGCCCTGCCCCATTTGTCTTTGGCCTGGCCACCACCGGAAGACGGCCCCCAAGAGCATCTCTGAGATAGAACCCAGCCCTCGCAAGGAAAGAGGTTCCCTACCCTTGAATGAGATGGAGGAGGAGGAGGGAGATGGCGCTGCTGTGTTTGTGCGGCAGCCGTGACATCCCTGTATTAGCTGGCCACACCTTTGGCACCCGGGGTGTTGCGGCCTGACTGCTTCTGGGCCTCGGAGGGCTTTGGCGGCAGCTGCAGCCTGGCGTGACCCGAAGGAAGGACAAGGCCAGGAAACGGCGTGTAGTTCTTGTTCCTGTCCTCCGGGCGTGGGAGCATGCGGGCCTCCAGGCGTTGCTGGACTGCAACCACCATCAGCCACTTGCCAGCAGAGCCAAGGGTGAGGGATGAGGGATGATGGGAGTTGCAGTCCAGAAACATCCAGAGGGCCACACGTTCCCAGGATTCGAGGGCGCTCTTATTTTGAGAATCTTCAGTAAGCCACTTCCGAGTCCCTCTTAGGGCAATAAAACGGGATGTAATTCAGGTCTCCCCCAGCCTGGCGGCCTCCAGATGCATTGGACTGCAACTCCCATCATTCCCAGCCAGCAGGGACAATGGGAGTTGCAGTCCAACGACAGGTTCCAGTGGAGGCTGGTGGCTCCAATTTCGGTGGGGCTGTGAATCCATTCTGGGTTTTAGTCAGAACCAGCCAGAACTCTAAAGGAGCCATCCAAAGTGCTGAACCCTATCCCCAAAATGAGTTCAGCACCTTGGAGAGCTCCTTTAGAGTTCTAGCTGGTTCTGACTAAAATCCAGAATGGATTCACAGCCCCACTGAAATCAGAGCCACCAGCTTCCGCTGCCAAGTTCCACGCTGGCTGTGAATGATGGGCGTTGCAGTCCAACACATCTGGAGGACACCATGGTGGGGAAGGCTGATAGAAATAAACAGCTTAAATGACCCTGTGCCCTTCAGAAGGCAGGTCCAATCTTGATGGGGAAGATGGCACCCCTTTTCCCGGTTTATTTAACAATTTGTTTTATTTGAAATGTTTGTTGCTTGCCTGTTCTGCTTGCTGAGCACCCAAGGCAACTCGCAGCCCTGCGAACATTTCAAAGACAAATAAAAAACACATCACGCTTGCAGCCCAGACAGCTCCCGCGGGAAGGAGGGGTTCCCCTTTCCAGACAGTCCTTCTTTGTGGAGCAACCCCCCCCCGCCCGACTTCAGGGTTTTCGTTGTTCCTTTCCGTTGGGACATCAGACATTGCCGTGACTGGAGGGGGCGACCTTCAGCGTGTGTGTATGTGTGTTTGTTTGGGGGGTGATGAGAAAGGCTAAGCTTGTTTTCTTCGGTGCGCTGTAATGGAGGAGTTTGTGTTCACACTCCAAGACTGTAAACAGGGAGCATAAGGCAGGGGTGCAGAACTCAACTGGGTTGGGGGCCAAATTCCCCCTCCCCAGTCCTCTGCGGGGCAGATGACATCAGTGGGTGTGGCCATGGCCACTGACATTACCCAGGGTGAAGTGACACCCTGACACCCATGTCCCTGCTGTTACTGCCAGTCAGACATGACAGTGGGGGTCAGGGGAGGCTGAAGCAGACAGGATTGGGCGAAAGGCACCATGGATACCACTCAGATGAAGTCAGGTTCATATGTTTGCATTTGGGGAGGGGCCAGAGCTCAGAGCACAGAATTTTGCACACAGCATGGATTCCCCTCCCAATAGGAGTGGGGGCAGCACTCAGCAGAATTGCCCCGTTATTTCTGGTCTCAGATCAGAGATTACAGCCGGGACTCCCTTGGGCTGTGGGGGGCGGGATTCCTCCAGGCTGCCCCACTGGCCGGACTGGGGAGCCTGGCAGGCTGGGGGTCCTGCAACCCTGGCATACGGTGTCTATGTCACACCACAGATATCTCCCTGATTCATTGGAGCAGACGTGTGGAAAGAAGATAATCAAATAAAATCCTGCTATGTCGGGTTTGAGGTGTTCAGCTCCCCGTCCCATTTCCTTGCTTAGCGGGATGTTAGAAAAATCAAAATCAGAAATCAATAACAGCCCCCTCCCCTTTTCCGGCATTTGAGATCTGAGTAGTGCTGCTATGCATTTTCAGTCATATTTGTGCAGCCATGAGGACTAGGAACTTTGTGTGTGTGTACATGTGTTAAATGATAGGTAAGATTTCCCAGTGGTTGAAACCGGTTGCACAGCCTGCACCTCCTGCAGGGTTCTAATCGCGCACGCAATGCTGCTTAGGTTCTGAAATGTCACCTGGTCGCTCCAGCCTGATGCCCCACTCAGACAATGATTTGTCACTGGTTGGCCGCTGAATTAACGCTCCCGGAGCAGCTTCCGGCTGCCCCAGTCTCAGCACCGGAGCTGAGCTCCGCCCTGCTTCTCTGTCATCTCAGCCGGGACTTGGATGCTTCACGTCCCTCACATACCATCGCAGGATCTTGGCGATGGAGAGTTGTCCGCCTCTGGAGACGAAGAGCCAGGCGTTCTGGAGAAGGCGGACGCCTGGAGTTACACTGTGGGATGCAGAGCAGACTCTGCTCTCTGCTCGAATGAGTGTTCAGGGTGGCCTCTCCTTAGCCGTGGTGCATCTGCCGCGGGAGCAGCGCTAAGAGACACCGATCAGAACGGGCAGGGTTGGTTCACAGGGCAAGGGCCGGCTGCTCCGTGCTCAGGCAGCCATCTTACCACCTCCCCCTGTGCCGCATCCAGAGGCTGGTAGCGTACCCCTCAGGGAGGGCGATTCCAAGGCCTGTCTGTCGCAGAACAGCAGGTGAGATCATAAACGTGACGCGTGAGCCTTCAGATGGCAGCGGATAATTGAGTACTCTTCTGTTCGCTACCCCCTTCATATCCCTGCATGCAGAAAACTAGCATGGCAGGGGAAAGGGTTCTATTCCGGCCTTCGTCCTGACTTGCTTGGGTCTTTTTTGTTTTTCAGATATACATGCAGGGATTATATATATTAACTATTTCCTACAGTCTGAAGTAGTACACTTGAGATGCAAGTTGTGACCACCTCATTAGCCATTTGTGAGAGCAACGCTAGGGGGGTGCCTCAGAAGCTGGAAATAGCAATATTCTCCTTTGCACAAAAAGAAGCTTGAATGTTCTGCCGGGGGGAAGAGCTTGTTTTTACAGCCTGGATGAGTTATGCAAATGGCTGCATACCAACCAACCTTTCCTAGCCTGGCGCCCTCCAGTGGTGCTGGACTACAATTCCCATCATCCCAGGGGATGATGGGGTTCATAGTCCAGCACCACCGGAGGGCGCCAGGTTGAGAAAGGTTGCTACATACTATCTCTGTTTTATGCAAATTTCACTCTGTTAGTTGCAAAAGAGGTGCAAACATCCCCCAGGCCTTCCCCACGGGAGGTTTGTACACCTTTGGCTTTAAAAGACCACAACTTTCTAGCCCTTATGGCTGAGGTTTGGAATTCTGTGGTTGATGCCTGCTGCAATCTTTAAGTTGGCAAGGGAAGGTGCTGAGTAAGATCTCCAGAAGGAAAACCATCCGCACTCTGGGTAAGATCGCCGTCAGCACCAGGACAGCACCTCCCTCTAGCGGAAGAGGGATAAGTCCTGCAGAGTAGTTAAAACCAGGCTCGGAGGAGGCGGGGATTGTGAAGAATAAGAGGAAGTGTGCAAATGCATTGAATCTATTTAAGATTTATTCACGTGGATTTTGCAGTGTTATGCCGCCCTCCTGCGGAGGCACTTGGGGCAAGACACACAGTGTCACGTCTGAGCCCTCCCGGCATGTGTGTAGTCAGACAAAGAAGTCAATCCCCAAGTACTCTGCTGCGCAGATGCTGGAGCTTTGTAGGGTCTGGGGGGCCAGGATTGGCCTTTGGCGAGGTGAGCTGACTGGGCACTCGGGCGGGGTGGTGCTGCAGCCTGGAGGGCGCCCTTGACACCGTCTTCCCAGTCACAGAGGAAACAGGGCTGGTGGCACCCGAGAGAAAGTGCCCAAGCCCTGGGAGCCCCAGAAGGCCGGGCTCCTAATGCTTGTGGCAGGCCTGGCCCATCACAGGGCGGATGTTGCTCGCTCCTGACTCCTTTCTGGATCTGAGGAGGACTCCCAGGAAAGCTCACTTGGTTAAGTCCCCGTTCATGCCCCGGGGCCTTCCAGCCCGGTGCCCTCCGGTGTGTTGGACTGCAATTCCCATAATCCCCCCGCCAGCCTAGCCAGGTTGCAGGAGGCTGCCCCGGAGCCCCTGGCAACGGGCTCGTTGGGGGACTGGGGCTGCTGGAACTCCCCCCCCCCCCGCTCCATCCAGACCTACAGAGCACGGGGCGGGGGAAACACTCTCCCTGTGCATGAGAGAGCGCAAGCATGGGAGCCAAGCAGCCTCAATCTGCATCTCTCAAGGTTGGCTTCCCAGCCTGTGGCTCTTTTCGAGATCATCTTGGCGGAGGAGCTGATGAAAGCAGATAAAAACATCTGGTTCTATTCTGTAAAATTATTCACAAGTGGTGTTGACGCCACTCTCTGTGAGGAGCTTCCTCACCGCTTGATGGGGCTCTGCTTCTCCCCCACCCCCGTTCTCATTTCACCGGGGGGATGCTCCCAAGAGCCCCGGGGATCTCTCTGCCTCTTACACAGCTGGAAATGAACCTGGAGGGCCTGGAAGCCTTCTCTCTCTCCCCTTCGCTAGGGCTGCCTTCGCCATGCGTTCTGGGCGTGCTCTCGGAACGCAGCAATAAATCCCAAAGCAGCAGCGGTTGAATATGATTGCCTCTGCGAGAGGAAGTCATAATGCCTAAGTGCACCGATATTTTATCCTCTGAAAATGTAGCGCTTGCTGAGATTGAAAGAGCGAGCGAGCCCGCGTCTCCGTTCCTCGCCAGGCCTCTTGGCTTGCCAGGAACTTATTGGTGCAACGGTTTGGACATAACTGGCATTGGCCGTGTTATTCTGTTCTATTATTTATGTATTTATTTTTATTACATTTCTGTACATCTCAATAGCCGAAGCTCTCTGGGGGTTTACAGAAATTAAAAAAGCATTAAAATATATTACTCAAAATGCAAAACCATCTACATAAAAACATAAACAGGCACCACACACACGGATAACATATATCTAAAAGAATGTTAAGCAATCAACCATCAGACAAATCCAGGAAACTGACTAAAAACGCATCATGTGCTGCCTAGTGCCTGAGAGAAGAGGAAAGTCTTAACTTGATGCACATGATGGGAGACCACCCAGCTGTGAGCCCTGCAGGACTGGGACCCTGCTTCTCTGCCCGGCTGTTCCACCTGGCCTGGGAGGGCAGGGCCCCCACCTGGCTTGAGACGTAAAGGCTGCCTTCTGCTCGAAGTGCCAGGGACCACCTAGCTGTGCGTGTTTCAGGACCTGGACCCTGTTCCTTTGTCTGGCTTTTTGGTGGCCTGAGTATGTGCCTGGGAGGAAAGATATTGGGCCAATTGAGGGGATGTGTGGGGGGGTGTCAATCAGTATAGTTTTGTTTTATTTTTGTTTAACTGTTGGTGGGGGTGGGCTTGGGGGGGTTGTTGTGTTTTTAGGGGAGGGTCACCTGCCTGATAGGCGGAAGCAAGGGGCATGTGTCCACCTGACAGAGGCAGTGGGGGGAGCGTTGGGGGCCAGAACATACCCAGTCTGGGCATCAGGCACTGGCGGAGCGCTAGGGGCAGGCCATGCCATGCCATGCCATGCCAGGTAAGGGGAACAAGGGAGAGATGTGTAGTATCTGTTCCCTGCTCTGGGCCTGTCCAGAGCCAAAGGATGGCTGGGGGAGGCGTGACTCCACCTTCTGGCCTTCGTTTGCTGCTCTGCAATGCCAGGTCTGTTACCCAGCAAACATCCCTCATCCACGACATGATCCGGGATGAGGGTGCAGACCTGGCATGTATTACGGAGACCTGGCTGGCTGAGGCCGCTGCTCCAGCTCTGACAGCCATGCGCCCAGCCGGTTTTTCGCATGCACAGCAGCCAAGGGCTGGGGATTGGGGAGGGGGAGTGGCTGTTATCTACTGGGAGTCCTTGGTCTTCACTAGACCCCCTCTCTGGAGACCAAGGTTGCTGAGTGCATGTACTGGAGGTTGGGCCCGAAGGGCAGTCTGGGGATTCTGCTCGTGTACCGCCCACCCCGCTGCACAACTGACTCCCTGGCCGAGGTGCTTGAGGTGGTCCCTGATGTGCGCGTGCAGTCCCCTAACTTATTGGTGTTGGAGGACGTCAATGTACATTCAGAGGCTGTCCTCATGGGGGCACCTTGGGACTTCATGGAGACCATGGCTTCCTGGGAGCTGCACCCTATTCCTACTGGGCCCACCCATGTAGCCGGTCATGCGCTAGACCTTGTGTTTGTTTCTGGAGAAGCGGGGAGTGATCTGGAAGTTGGGGGTATATCCACCACCCCTTGTCATGGTCAGATCACTATCTGGTGACGTTGGACTTCTCAGTTCTACTACCCCTCCGCAGGGGTGGAGGACCCATTAAAATGGTCCGCCCCAGGCGTCTTATGGATCCGAATGGATTCCTGTATGTGCTTGGGGATTCTCTGGAGCACTCCAACGGCCACTCGGTCGAGACCCTGGTGGGTGGCTGGAATGCCGCAATCACTGGGGCATTAGATTGGGTGGCTCCGAAACGCCCTCTCCCCCTGAACAGGGCTCGGACTGCACCATGGTTCAACCCACAGTTACGAGCTCTGAAACAGGAGGTGAGACGGCGAGAGTGCCGGTGGCAGAAGTCTCACTCCGCAGATGATCGGACATGGGCTAGAGCTGAATCTTCAGCCTATCATGTGGCAGTGAAGGGAGCAAAAAAGGAATATTATGCTGCCTCCATTGCATCCGCAGAGTGCTGTCCCAGGAGGCCGTTCCAAGTGGTCCAGAGCCTGGTCAGTCCAGTTGCTCCGGAACCGCTGGAGCATTCTGAGGCCTCCTGTGAGGCCTTGGCAAGGCACTTTGCAGATAAAATTGATCAAATCAGTAGTGTTATTCCGTGCGTCATGGATACAGTTAGTGAGCAAGAGGCGGTCTGTGGCAAACCGGTTTTGTGGGATCGGTTCCAGCTTCTTCCTTCTGATGAAGTGGACAAGGTGCTTTCACCTGTAAGGCCGACCACATGCTTACTTGATCCTTGCCCACCTTGGCTCATTATGGGCTTCAGAGAGAGATTGGGTGAGGGGATCGGGGCGGTGGTGAACGCCTCCCTCAAGGAGGGAATGATGCCATCAGCCCTCAAGGAGGCAGTGATAAGACCATTCTTAAAGAAGCCCTCCTTGGATCCCCAAGTTCTGAACAACTTTTGCCCAGTTTCAAATCTGCCATTTGGGGCAAGGTGATTGAGCAGGTGGTGGCGATGCAGTTGAAGGCACGCTTGGTAGAAGCTGATTATCTAGATCCATCTCAATCGGGCTTCAGGCCTGGGCATGGGACAGAAATGGCCTTGGTCGCCTTGGTGGATGATATGAGGAGGGCTCTAGATAGGGGCGAATGCTCCTTTCTTGTTCTCCTCGACCTCTCAGCGGCTTTTGATACCGTTGACCACGGTATCCTCCTGGACCCCACCTGGAGGGGTTGGGCATTGGAGACACCGTATTGCGGTGGTTCCGGTCCTTCCTCTCCGGCAGGTACCAGAGGGTAGCACTGGGAGAGGAGGTTTCGCACCCGTGGCCGCACACTTGTGAGGTGCCACAGGGTTCCATCCTCTCCCCGATGCTATTTAACATCTATGTGAAGCCACTGGGGGCTTTCATCAGGAGGTTTGGGGTGCAGTGTCATCAATATGCGAATGACACGCAGCTCTATCTCTCGTTCAAATCTTCACCAAGGTTGGCCTTAGATGTCCAAATGTCTGGAGATGGTGAGTGGCTGGATGGAGTGGAATAAGCTGAAGCTGAACCCTGACAAGACCGAGGTACTTTTGGTGGGAGACGAGAGGAGGCTGGGGGATGTTGACCTGGTGTTGAATGGGGTATGGCTACCCTTGAAAGGCCAGGTCCGCAGCCTGGAGGTCATCTTAGACTCCCAGCTGTCCATGGAGGCTCAGGTGTCAGCTGTGAGTTGGACAGTGCTGTACCAATTCCATCTGATACGGCGGCTGCGCCCCTACCTTCCCGACCATCTGCTCCCATCAGTACTACATGCCTTGGTCTCCTCTCATCTAGACTACTGTAATGCGCTCTGTGTGGGGTTACCCTTGAAGACGGTTCGGAAGCTGCAATTGGTGCAGAACGTGGCAGCTCACCTGATTAAAGGCAGCCGCTGGCATGATCACAGCACTCCAGTGCTGAAGGAGTTGTACTGGCTAGCGGTTGTTTTCTGGGCCAAATTCAAAGCATTGGTTTTGACCTTTAAAATCCTATATGGTTCTGGCCCAGCCTATCTCAAGGAGCACCTCCTGCAACACCAGACAGGCTGCTCAACAAGATCAGCCTCAGATGGCCTTCTGTCTGTCCCATCAGCCAGGACAGCTAGGCTGGTGAGGATGAGGGAGAGGGCCTTCTTTGTGGTGGCCCCCACTCTGTGGAACTCCCTCCCTAGGGAACTCCGCCATGCCCCCTCTTTAATGAGCTTCTGCCACGCACTGAAAACGTGGTTATTCAGGCAGGCATTTGGGGTGGATTAGGGTATTTTTAAATAAAGTTTAATATGTAATTTTACTGTTTTAAATTGTACTGCTGTACATCGCCCAGAGTGGCCGGTAACCGGCCAGATGGGTGATTAAGAAATTTAAGAAATACAATTAATAAATAAATAAACCTGGCGCTGAAAAGATAACTATGTTGGCACTAGGTGGGCTTCATCAAGGAGATCATTCCGCAATTGGGGGGCCACCACTGAAAAAGCCCTCTCCTTTGTTGCTGTCTTCCGAGCCTCCCTCTGAGGAGGCACCCAGAGGAGCACCTTGGATGCTGAGTGTAGTGTACGGGTATGTTCGAGCAAGGAGTGGTGCTCTGTCAGGTAATGCGGTCCCGAGCCGTGTAAGGCTTTATAGGTTAAAAAACGAGCACCTTGAATTGGGCTCGGAAGCATATAGGCAGCCAATGCAAGCGGGCCAGAGTTGGTCTTATATGTTCGGATCTTCTGGTCCCCATTATCAATCTGGCCGCCGCATTTTGCACAAGCTGCAGCTTCTGAACTGTCTTCAAAAGCAGCCCCCCGTAGAGTGCATTGCAGTAGTCTAACTTGGAGGTTACCAGAGCATGGACAACTGAAGCCAGGCTATCCCTGTCCAGACAGAGGCATAGCTGGGCCACCAACCAAAGTTGGACGAAGGCGCTCCGTGCCGCTGAGGCCACCTCAGCCTCAAGTGACAAAGCTGGCTCCTGGAGGACCCCAAGCTATGGACCTGCTCCTTCAGGGGGAGGGCAACCCCATCCAGAAGACGTTTTGCACCCTCCATCCAGTCAGAAGAGCCACCCACTAGCAGCATCTCAATCTTGTCTGGATTGAGTTTCAGTGTATTAGTTTCCATGCTAAACCACTTCACAGGCCCACCTTGGTGTAGTCCTGAGAGGCTGTGGCTTAGTGGTAGAGCATCTCCTTTGCACGCAAAGGTCCCAAGTTTGATCCCCGGCTTCTCCCCTGTAGGCTTTCTGGATTGTAGCCTTAATCAGCCTTTGTAACTTTCGTCATGCTCCAGAATCGTAGTTGGAAGTGTTGAGTTGCTCCTGCTGAACCGATGTAAGTTCTCATTGGGGAAAATAACCCCAGTTCGACACCTCCGATTCTGTGACGTGAATGAATTGGGCAGATGAAGCTAGTGTGTGTATTTAGTGTTGTTGTTTTAAAACCATTCTGACTATCGGGGGTAAACAGGAACCTGTGTTTATCCCCTACCAACCGACAACCCTGCTTAACTGGGTTTTGAGATGTAACCAGGCATCAGCCTTAAGGACGACAAACTTTAAAATTAACATACAAACACACCTTTTCTCTTACTACTGTCAAGTATGAAATGGGCAGGTTATTACTGTGTTGCCGGGCTGTGGGGAGTGTTTTTCACATCACCGTAATCCGTTGTCAAAGCCTTCCCCCTTTCGCGAAAAAGGGGTCAATTTTCCTTATTCTTTCTCTCATCCTTTGGGGAAAAGTCTTCACTAGTCCCCTTCTGTTTACAGTCACCAGCCCCTGTGCCACGGTTCGGCTTCCCAGCAAACATAAGTGTGTGAAGCTTTAAAAAACAACAAAACTGTTTACCATCCGGAGCTGTCAGGGTCAGCCGTGCGGGGCTGATCTCTTTGAAAAGGCTTGGAAGGGCCAGGTGAATCTGTGATGGGCTCTGGGACCACCGCCACCACCCTGCATGCCACTGTGGAGGTGACACTATCACTGAGGCATTTTAGGATGGCAGTGTCTGCAAGTTAGGCCAGGCCTAGCTCATATGGGGCGGGGGGGCTCTCTGGCACTAGAGCACCCATGGGGCCCCTTTTCTGTTGCGCGTTTGCTCCTTGCTTTCGCCATGGTGGAGACTGGGCTGTGGGCAAGTGAGTAAGTGGGCCAGCCGGCCGCAGCAAGTGATTTCTGCTGAAGCCGGCCCGCCTGAGGCGTGGTGGTGAGTGCCACAAATCGCATTGCTGCCCCACCGCACGCCCCTTGCTCCTGGTTGACTGTCTTGTCTGCCTGAAAGGGGTGGGTGGGCTCCAAACCACACACAGGCTCCTCCCGGGAATGGTCGGGGCAAGGCCGAACGCGCTTGGCCTTTTTACGTCGTCACTTGAGCAAGTGGCCTTCCGGAGTGGGGGCATCATTCAGGGCAGGCCGGCTAGATTCTGCCAACTGTCAGGGCACACACAGGGCGTAGTATACTGCTTCCACCCTGGTTCAGCTTCCCACCCCACTGGTGGACTTTTGGGGGATTTCAGACTTGTGGCTGTCTCTGTCCTCACTGCGTCAAAGTTCCTTCCGGGCACCTGGTTCCCCTCCTGGCGAAGGGACGGGATGGGTGGAGTGATGGTGCCTCTCGGGAACCAGAACATTCTTTGTTTTCTGGCACCTGACAGCTTAGCTGAAATGAACTCTCCCTTTCTCTCGCCCTCACCCCCACCTCTCTCAATCTCCTTTTCTCTTTCTCTCCTCTTTCTCTCTTGCAGCTTGGCAGTGACCTTGGCGGGGGAATTGGAGGCAGCCCAGCAGTAAGTGCCCTCGGTTCATTTGTTTTTTCCTTCTGTTTTTTTGTGAATAAAGCTATGCTTCCATGGTGCCCTTTCCAGCCTGCGCAGCTGCGGTGCCCCTAATCCGTAGGTTCGTCGAACACAGCCAGCTGTCCGGGTCGGTCCAGAGTGGCAAACAAAGAGGACCAATCAGCTTGCTCATCTTGTCACTTAGGGCGGGCAAGAGTTCAGGCACCCTTTTAGCCAGAGATGCCATGGGGTGGGGGGGATGTGATGTGGCTGCAAAAAAGGCCAATGCTGTTTTGGGCGGCATTAATATAAGCATAGCTTCCTAATCCCGGGAAGTCCTAGTTCTCCTCTACTCGGCACTGGTTAGACCTCATCTGGAGCACTGTGACCAGTTCTGGGCACCACATTTTAAGAAGGATGCAGACAAGCTGGAGAGGGTTCAGAGGAGGGCAATGGAGATGATCAGGGGACTGGAAACAAAGCCCTATGAGGAGAGACGGAAAGAACTGGGCATGTTTAGCCTTGAGAACAGAGGACTGAGGGGAGATAGGATAAGCACTCTTCAAGTCCTTGAAAGGTTGTCCCAGAGAGGAAGGCCAGGATCTCTTCTCAATCATCCTGAAGTGCAGGACACGGAATAATGGGCTCAAGTTACAGGAAGCCAGATTCCGGCTGAACATCAGGAGAAACTCTCTGACTGTTAGAGCAATATGACAATGGAGCCAATGACCTAGGGAGGCGGTGGGCTCTCCCACCCTGGAGGCATTCAAGACGAGGCTGGACAGTGCTTTGACTTGGGTTCCCACACTGAGCAGGGGGTTGGACTCGGTCTTGTAAGCCCTTTCCAACCCTACTCTTCTATGATTCTATGGTCTGTTTCCGCGGTGTTGCCCCAATGGCTGGAAGAAAATGCAAAGCCAAGGTTACGCAGGCTTAGCGCAAAGTGCAGGAGCATCTGGGGGAAACTGGCTCTTCTGTCAATTCCCCAGCTCCAAGAGAAACAACGCTGATCCTGGCCCAGTCGAGAGGCATTTGGGGAGGGAGTTGGGTTCTCCCTGTCCAGATCCTCCCACATTGGGCATCCTTCCTCTTTGTTCCTGAGAGGTTGGGCATTTGAACCCAGATCTCCCTGAATCTTGTCTGGCTTGATCCAGAGCTTGATGGACTCCATAGTTCCAAGTGGAACGGATATGTCTACCAGAACATATAGTAGATGTTGGATATAGTAGATCTTGGATTCCTGCTTTGAGCAGGGGGTCGGACTCGATGGCCTTGTAGGTCCCTTCCAACCTTACTACTATTCTATGATTCTAGAACCCCGCCTCTCGCCAAGTTGCAAGGGGTTCAAAGGGGCAGCACTCAAGCCCAGATCCTCACATTGCAGAGGCTTTGAACAAGCTGGGACAGCACTCCTATCAGGTCTCCTCTGGAGGAGGTCAGTGGCCTGAGGTGATGGGATGGGGCAGTTCGCACCCCTCTCCTCTGTGGACAAAGTTCCCCGTAATTTATCATTCTCTGAGTAGAGAGTTCCTCCTAGGTAGAGTGGATCCGGGGGCCGTCAGGGTTCTGCAGAGGTGGTCTGGGCTGACTCAAGGGGCTACTCTTGGAGGAGCCTGGGGGCCATCCCACAGTGCAGTTGGTTCTCTTACACTTGGGCTCTCAGCTGTGATGGAGAACCCTCCCCTGGAGCGGTCTCTACCCATGGCAATCCCAGTGATATTTCAGCCTTACCCAACCTGGTGCCCTCCAGATGTGTTGGACTAGAACTCCCAGCATCCCCCAGCCAGCTATGCATCAGGTTGGGGAAGGCTGTGATGCCGTGTGTTTGGAGTGGTGGTTGTACTAATATGATACCAATTGCCTACGGTAGAGACGGCCATCTGCAAGACATATTTGATCAATGTCCACCAATATTGGATCCCGGCATGCGAGGCAGGACCCCTCCACTTTTGTCGGACGTGCAGTACTCTGGAGAGTCTTGTGAGCCCCGCTGGGGGCGCATTTTTTTTCTATTTTATTTTTCCTAACCCAGGAGACCCTTTGGCAGGTCGGAGCAGTAGAGACCTGAGCATCCCTGGGAGAGGAAGGATCCTATTCTTGTTGTGTTTTGGCCTGAGCCTGTGCCAGGTTTCCTCCCCCTTAGCCCACTTGCGCCTGGGCTTATGAGCACATAAACGGAGCTGTACTGAAAGCCCGGCATGGCTGAGGGAGCAGACGAAGGTGGGGAAGAATCGAAGGGGGGAGCTGTCCCGCAAACGGAGCCCCCTTCTGAAGAACGGGCAGCTCTTGCATGGACCAGTGGCCCGTCTCGCTATAAGAGCACTCTCTGTGTTCGGACGGCTCTGGTCACCAGGGTTGCATTTTTGTAGGCACGTGGCTATCAGGTGCCTGGATTTTTGCACCTGTGTCGTCCCTTTGATTTCTGGGATTATTTAGGGATGTGCTGAAGAGTGCAAGGTTAGCTTCACCTGGGCAGCATTGCTCTCTTGAGTGCCCCCCACTGCAAACACGCGCGCGTGTGTGTGCGCGTGCAAACCCAGGAAGACCGGAGGGTTATTAGTGGCGGCTTAAAGGGTGATCACACAGCAAAGATGACAAGCATTGATTGCCGGCGTCGACCTGCAGAGCACACTGACATGCAAATGCATCATGTTGCGCTCTCGATCGTTCAGTGCGATGCCTGTACAAGAGCCTTGAGATATTCGAGACCTTGCCCGAGTTCACGGCTTATTCAGTCAATGGCCTTCTGCCCGGCGCAGCCTCTCAAAATGTGTCCTCCTCCTGCTTACAGGTGGGACAAACCTTCATCCCGTCATCGGTGCCTGCGACCTTTGCCCCTTCACCGACTCCGGCCGTGGTCAGCAGCGGGCTCAACGACCTCTTCGAGCTCTCTTCTGGCATCGGCATGGCGCCCGGTGGATTCGTGGCTCCTAAATCGGTAGGTGCGAGGAACGTGGGCCCCCTCATCTCCCCTTTGGAATATGTTCCCTGTCCGTTCGATGTGGACGATCAGAATTCGCTGTCCGTGGAGGCGGGAGGCTCCGATGTCAGTGGCGTGGTGAATCCACTCCAGGTTTCAGTCAGAACTCTAAAGGAGCGATCCAAGGTGCTCTTCACCTTGGATCGCTCCTTTAGAGTTCTGACTGAAACCTGGAGCGGATTTCCAGCCCCACTGACTTCGGAGCCACCAGCCTCCACTACTGGCTGTATTTTCTACACACTTCTCCCTTGGGTGCATTATGGATGAACCCAATTACGGTCAGAGGACCGCATCCCTGGATGCACAGAGGGTGCCTCAGTTGCTGGGTGTCCAGTGTGCCCACAGAGACCTCTGTCTGCGCCCGCCTGGCTCCCTACCCCTCCTGATTTTTATTTTTTGTCTTAAGGTCTTTTTTATTACAATTTTTTAAAAAAATCTGGGATGCTAGTACACTGCAAAGTGACATGCTTCCCCCCCCCCCCCCCCGGCGGCATCTTTATTTGGGTTCGTCAGAGTGGTTTTCTAGTTTGGAGCTCAGACCCCCCCACCTCTGCTTTGGAATTGGGCAAGTTACTTCTCTCTTAGTCTCACCGCTTTGCCTTGTTTTGTCTAGACCCCTACCCCATGGCAGACGCTTTATGAGTAGGCAAGACCCCCGTGGCAGCGCCCATGACACGCTTTCAAAATTCCGAATGTGCCTCCTGACCCCAAAAGTTTGGGGACCTCTGGTCAGTTTCATCGAAGTTGGATTACTGCAGTGCACTCTCCATGGGGCTGCCTTTGAGAAAGATTCATGGATTTCAGCTGGTACAAAATACTGCTGTGCAGTAGTCAGGAACATGTGAAAGGGCTTTCCCTGTGGTGGTGCCCAGGCTTTGGAACTCCCTGCTCCAAGAAATCCGTTTGATGATTCTTACTGGCATTCTGTTGCCTTTCTAAAAACCTTTCTGTTACAACAAGAATTTGGCCTGGCCAGTGTTTTGAACTTTTTACGCCTGGCTGTCCTGTGACTGCAGATTTTTACCTTTTGGGGTTTTGGGGGTGGGTGGGGTGTCTATGTTTTAATCATGTTTATTTTTTAAAAAAACACGTTGCTGATGTTAGCCGCTTCTGGCACCATTTGAAATGGAAAAGCAGGATATAAATATCTTAGGGCACAATCCTATGCATGTTTAGACAGGAAAAAGGCCTACAACTCCCAGCATGCCCCAGCCATCCAGCCATGCTGGAAGTGGTAGGCCTTTTTTCCCTGCAAACATGCATAGGATTGTGACTTCAATGGATAAATAAAGAAGCCCCATTTTCCGCTTTTCCATGTGGTTCAATTTTTGTCCCAGGGGGCCACTGGGAAAAGATCGCTGGGGTTGCTTTGGGCTTCTGCGAGTTGCTTGGTGCTGAGCACCATTTCTTGATCATCTTGCAGGTCTGGCTGCCAGCCGTGAAAGCCAAAGGGCTGGAGATTTCTGGCACCTTCAGCCATAGACAGGGTCACATCTACATGGACATGTGCTTCACCAACAAGGCTCTGCAGCATATGAGCGACTTTGCCATTCAGTTCAACAAGAACAGGTATGGCATCACCCAGGTCACGCCGCTGCTTTTCACATTCAGATTAATCGTTTTCTGGGTTCATAGAAGGATTTAGGTGTGTATCTCTCTCTCTCTTTTCCTCTGTTTATATTTTATTATTTATATATTATCCTGCCTTTCAGGACAAAATCTTACCGTTATATTGCCATTATATAAGATTATATGTGATGATAGTGACCCGTTTTGCACCACGCGCCAGGCTTACCGTGGGTTTTTTAACCCCGATGAGCCATGGTGCGTGCTGGGCGCCATTTTGAATAGGCAACCCCCGATTGGCGGGTTGCCGTGTTGTGCAAACCTGGCCACCGTGGATTATTTGAGGGTTAAACAACCCTTGCATAACCTGCAGTTTGAGCAGGTGGAGATTCTGATCTACTTCCTATGAGCTTCTCAGCTGGCCATGGTTGACAACAGAATACTGGAACTAGATGGTAGAGATAGGAGAGAGTGGGTTTGGTTTGCCTTTCATTCAGAATTTACCAGCGTTTGCAAATTTCCCTGCAACTGGGACGGGGAGAACTTGAGATGAGAAGAATTCGAATGTGGGAGAAAGCGAAACAGACAGATTTATCCATTCCTGTGACAGGCCCTCATTGCTGTGGTCCAGAAAGGGGCTTCTTGCGTTCTTTTTGTTGTTGCTGTTGCTGTTAAAATGAAAGCCAGGTTTCTTTGCTGAGCCGTTCATTTTCTCCCCACTCCTACAGCTTTGGGGTCATTCCCAGCACTGCCCTGGCCATCCACACACCCCTGATGCCAAACCAGAGCATTGACGTGTCTCTTCCTCTGAACACCCTGGGCCCGGTCATGAAAATGGAACCGCTGAACAACCTCCAGGTATGAACCCTGCGATGTAGCGGGTGGATGCATGGGAAGAGACAGGAGGAAGGACATATTTTGGGTTTGCATTTTGGTAATGCAGGAGGATTGCTGAGGGTAGGGGGAGCAAGCACGGCTAAGTCTTCAAGCTCTTTGGTGCATCCCTCTCTTCAAAACGTGGCGTGGAGAGAGCATTTTTTCCCTCCCCCTCTCTCCTGAAACCCCGGGGTTCTGTGGTGAAATTGTTTGGCAAGAAGATTCAGGACAGACAGACAAAAGAGAGGAATTCTACACACCTCATGCAATTACCCTATGCATTTCACTGCTACAACATGGCAATGATTGCTAGATTAGTGTTGTGGCTTTTCCAGAAAATTTTGAATGGGAAGGTTTTCCGGGGCCAGGGTCAGGGGAGACTCTTATGCAAATTCGGCTAATTTGCACAAGCTAATTTGCATCACAGAATTTTCAGATTGCATCAGAACATTTTCTGATGCCCTAGAGCAGAGCAGATGCTGGTGGACTGCAACTCCCATCAGCCCTAGCCAGCATGGCCAATGGTGAGACATGATGGGAACTGTAGTCCAGCAGCATCTGCCCTAGAGAGTGATCTGATTTAGCACGTTTGCGTTACTGGTACTTAATAAACAGCAAAGCTAAAAAAAAATTAAAAGGGGCCCATGTTATTTTTTGTCCCGACACATCACAAGTATTTTATCTAAAATATTTGACAGGGACAGTTTAAAGCACACTGAATGGGATTGAAGTGTTGTCTTCAATCTATGAATAAATAAAATAAATGTATGGTTTATTAATGGCACGTACTTCCTTGCATTGTTTAAATTTAAGGAAAAGACAAAGGTCCTGGAAACAGTTGGCACACTAATAAATTTTAGAAACCTAAGAACCCCAAACTGTGCGTGATATGCTGACAAGCCTCATCTGTTTCAACAGAGTTCAACTCTCTTCCACTTCAGTTTCACTGTCACCACTTAGTTCCATTTCACACTGAGGCATAGATGTATTTTAATGTCATATATATATATTCTCTCACATACTTGCCAGGGATAATCACCTGAAAAACATTAATTACAACTTTGAAACTGCCAAGCTTCCCTGGTATTTGCAGTTGGCATCCGTTCATTGTTGTTAATGAACTTATGAAATGGAAAATGTTCCATGTAAAAATTTAGCCCTGGAAAACGTTCCATTCTGGAAAATCTTCTACCCCACATCACTGGATGAGATGGCTTTAAATGAGGATTAGACATTCCAGGTTGGTTTGGACAGAATGCCAAACCATGGTTGTGTTGATCATAGTTTGCACCCAAACCATGGTTTTGATTCCAGATGTTCAGGCAAACCGACCCCCTGAGAATCCCCGCGTTGTATGCAAGCAGTCGAGTTTATTAACCATGTAAGGCACCATCTGGAAGCCCTCTGTTCTGCGCTTTATGGTTTATTAATGAACCTTCCGGCAGGCCGCTGCCTTGACTCTGGGTGCTTCAGGTGGGTACCCTGAACAAGAGAGAGGCAGCTTTCGTTGATGCCTGTGTGTAACTGCTGGAAAGCTGTATTTTCATATATGTGCATATCATATGTATTCATTGCTATGGATGTATACAATTTTATGTATGTATATTTAAAAAAAATGAGAGAGGCAGCTTTAGATGCTTCTTCACGTGGTGGGGGGAGAGGGGGGGAGCCGAAAATATCCTGACAGGTCCAAAGGCAGCTATAAAAGCCTTTGAAGGTCAGACTAACCTGGTTTGCAGGTAACAAGAACCCAGAGTGTGGTTGTTGTCCAATCGTGGGTTGTTGTTGAATCATGGGTTGTCATTGGTTTAACTATGGATTGTTAATCACAAACAACCCAGGGTTCACAACCCAGCAACAAACTATGGGTTCTCTTCCTGGGTTGTTTGTGGTTAACAACCCATAGTTAAACCACAGTGCAGGGTTCACACGATTCAACGACAACCTGTATTCTTGGTTGTCATTACATGTGAACCAAGCCACTGTCTGCCTCTGAGTACCAGTTGCAAAGCCCAGTTGCCTGGCACGAGCTGCTGGTTATTAACCCGGGCGCATACGCCTGGGGGCAGTGTCTGCAGACGAATGGCCCGACACCTCAGGACAAGGGTGGGGAACCTCAAGCCTGTGGGCTAAGACTGGCCCGCCTGAGGTACCAATCTGGTCTGCCAGGGCTCCCTGGGTAGCCCCGCCCCACCCCTTCCCTGGCCCTGCCCCCAAGTGTTTGGTGATTTTCTGGTTGTTGTGCAGAGGGGGGCCCTCGCCCCTCACGGTGGAGATCTGGTAGTCCATGCATGGAGGTTAGGGGGGGATTCTCCCCCTCTGCGGCCATGGCTCTGTTGACATGGCCGCGCCGCAGCAGACCTGGCCCCTGGAACCATCAGGCCCTTCTGACGGAAGCAGTTGCTCTCTAGCAAAGATTTCAGAACTGTCCTTTCTCGCCGGAGCTGCCAACGAATCCCTTCATGGCGGGGGATCTCCATGTTCCTGTGTTTCTCTTTTATCATTTCCCTTTTACCATTGAAAGAGCAGCTTGTGCTTGTCGCTCAGCATGTAACGGACTCGGCTTGCGGAGTATTAACATGTGCCGAAAAGAGAAGAACGTCGGTATTTTAAAACTGAGCTTCATATCTTGCATCCTTGTGTTTTCTTTGCCTTTTTGCTCCCCCCCCTCCCCTGTGCCTGTAGTATCACAGGACAGCCCTTGTGACCTGGGACGTAGGAGTGATGGTGCAAAAGTCGCACCATCGTGGCTGACGATTTTCCTGCCTGATGTTTGGGATGGCAACCCCCAGCATTCCTGACCATTGGCCATACTGGCTGGGGCTGATGGAAGTTGTAGTCCAAAACATCAGGAGGGCGCCATGTTGGGGAAAGCTGGGCTGATACAATCAAGCGGGATGAACCAAGCAGTCTCCAGGAGGCCTCCCGCGAAGCACCTCTCAATCCAGCCGTGTGTTCACAAGGGCTCCTTCTCAGCAGCAGAGATCGCACGCCACCAGCCGCTCTCTGCTAACAGGAACGCAAGCAGGGCAGATTGTACCACCTTTGTTTTTTTACGGCCCCACAGTCAATGGCGAGCCGACCTTCTAAAGTCGGTTCGCCATTGACTGTGGGGCCTTAAAAAAAAAAAAAGGTTGTACAATCTGCCCTGTTTGCATCCCTATTAGCGGAGAGCGGCTGGTGGCGTGCAGTCATCTCAAGAGCGTCTTGATTGAGCCTCTGACTCAGCTTGTGTTGATTTTCACCAGCGCTGCCTCCTTGGGAACATTTTCTTCATGTGACTTGCGCAGCCACTTCCAGGCCACCTGGCGCTTGGCTTGCGCTCAAGCGCTGCAGGGTTTCAGCTTGGGCCCAGGCGTGTGGCACACGCAGGGATTCGGCTTTGGGGCTGGCAACAACTGGCAGGACGGCACAGATCTTGCGGTGCAGCGAGCACGGGGCTCAGTAGTGCCTGCTGAGATTCAGCCTCCCGCAACGGCAACGCAGGTTTCTTCACCTGGGGCAGAGAAACTTTGCGTGGAACCAGGAGGAATGATGTCTCATTGGCAAGCAGGGCCAACTGGGAGGCTGGGGCAGTGAGGATGGAGGGGCAGTGGGCCATACTGACGGGATAGAACAGGGGTGCAGAGCCTTTTTCAGACTGAGGGCCAAATGCCATTTCAGAGAAGCTCTTGGGGGCCGCATTCCAGTGGTGGACGGGGCCAAAGATACAACACCCCCCCCCCCCAGCATATTTTAGTGTAAGCGTCTTAGTGCCAGTAACGAAGCCTTGGGAGAGGCATTTCAACCTTTTAGAATGGGGCGGGGGGGACCACCAAACGATCAGCAGATGGAGAAGGGCGCAGGACGAAGGGAAGGGGTGGTGCCATCTAGGGATCCCTGGAGGACTGGAACCCGAGGCAGGCCAAAAGTATCCTGGGTGCCCGAGGTTCTTCCCCCCTGGGGAGGAGAAGACTGGGGGAGTGTCCAGGTAGTGCATGGGCAGCGGAGCAGGGCCCTGAGGGGAAAGCCTGAGTGGAGTAGGCGGAGGCTGAGGGGAGGAGATGGCTCCAACAGAGAGTGGCCAGGCAGGCACTGCTGGTAGGGAGAGCAAAGCTGGCCAAGGAGCTTCCAGGTCCGCGAGCCAAGGATCAGCGGGCGGCAGGAGTCGCGTCACAGTTCGAAAGGCTCGGCGGTCAGCCAGATAGTTCCGTTTCCCTTTGCACTTTCTCTGCCTGCATCCATTTAGCCGGTACGAGGATTTAAGGAGAGGGCCGGCACCTCAGAGTCATGGGCCCAGCTCTGCCCCAGGGGGAATGTTTTGCCTGGTGCTTTGGCCGAGACCTGGAGAATGCCAAGCGCCGTGCTCACAGCAGAAACGAATTGATGGGCCGCGCTGATTGATTCCAGACAAGCCCCGAGTGATGTTTCCAGAGAGTTGGAAGGGCAGCCGCTTTTTCCCTCCGCTTTGCTTTTTTTTACAAAGTTGAAGCACCGTTTTGCACGGCTTGTGCTCATCCATGGCAGGAAATACAGCGCTGCTGGTTGCCAGTTGAGGCAGACGCCCACCACAGCGCCTTTGGCTGGCAACGGAGCATCGAGGCTCCCGGCTGTGCTTCCAGAGCTCATGCCTTGCAAAGCCAGGACTGGCTTGCTGAACGCGTGTTCACAACCATCCCTCCAGCTCAGCGCGCTTGGCTTCTTGCGTGCGAGCTCCTCCGGGCACAGAACTGTGCGCTTAGCGCACTGATGCTCACCTACAGTGAGGACAGTCCTGTGGATGCAGCGAGATCTGAGTGCCAATATTCCCCAGGTCAAAAGAATTGGTTGGAGCCCAGCTCTGGTGAAATTCACGTGGTTGTCAGCGGTGCATGTTCAAAACCTGGCAACTGTCAGCATTTCAGTGCAAGCAACCTTGTGGATGTCTGACAACCAGTAAATGTTGTTGGTCACCTAAATGTGATTTGCCAGCATCCCTTGCTTTATATTTGGAAAATTGGGAAACGCACACGCATTTGTATATATTTAACATTTCCAAATTCTTCTTGGGTTCACATGCAGACATGGATGCTTACCAAAATTTCAGACATTTCACTGTAACGTGTGCACTCACATACTTACCAGACTTCTCCAACCTGGTGCCCCCCTGGGTTTTGGACTTTGACTCCCATCAGCCCCAGCCAGCATGGCCAGTGGTCAGGAATGCTGGGAGTTGTAGTCCCAAACATTTAGAGGGAACCAGGTTAGGGAAGGCTGATGCGTACATGCAATATATAAAACACCAGGTCCCTGGGACCTTTGTCACGCTCAAGAGTGTCCCAGAAGTGGATCCCAGGGCAGGTCTGTCTAGACTAGGGGTCCCTGACCTTTTTGGACTCCTGGACGCATACGGGAATTTGAGAAACTTGTGGGCGCCACCAGAAAACGGCTCCCCTGGTGGCTGCGGCTAGTCACATGATGGCTACCATGAGGGCCTGGCTAGTCAAAAGAGGTGGGGGAGAGAAATAGCAGAGCTAAAGGCTGGGAGTCGAGAGAAACAGCACAATAAAGGGGTGAGTGGGAGAGAAGGAGCAAGGCTAGGGATGGGGAAGGGAGAGAAATCACTCTCAAAGGGATCAAGTGGAGAAATAGCAGGGTTGTGTATAATTGCTAGAAAGTTGTGTGTTCATATATAGGTATTTCATATGCCTTCATTGCTATGGATATATACAAATCCATGTACGTACATTAAAAAAGGGGATTGAAAAAAGTTTTGTGGGTGCCACGATGGGTGCCCTTTTGCGGGCACCATTGGAGGGCCCCATCGGGGACCCCTGATCCAGACAAATGGATAGCCATGGCTGTCAGGGGCTTCCTTTGCTATGGAGCAAAGGAGCGGAGCTGTGGTGAGGAAGAGGCAAGGCCTGTTCTCCCCCACCGAGCTGGAGGCACTGGGGGCAGGCGTAGCCCCAACTCTACAGCGCCCCTTGAATAATACTCCCGGGCCACTGAATGGCTGCTGTGGGGCAGCACCCTGGCGCAGCACTGGAGCCCAACTTTGTGTGCCAAAGGTCCCCGTCCCATCCCCGGTTCTCTCATTGAAAGGGTCCGGGGAGGGGGAAAGATGAGGCAGGGGCAAACGAGCCGTGTCCGAGGTCACCAGGATTCTCCGAACATCGTCTCTCCGCCCGTCTCACGCCTGGTTCCTGTTTGCGATCGCCGCTCGCTCTTTGCAAACAGGAAACTTGCACAAATCAAGCAGCGACTGAATGTGACATTCGCGCACATTTCTCTTGGGGTTGTTCCAACCATGGGCTGTTATTACGTCCGAATCCAGACTCATGGGTCGTGCGTGGCTTGTTTCATGAGGCGACAGAGGTGGCTCTCTGGTGTCACAAAGGCTCCCAAAATATGTGCTTGGAGCCAGCAAGGGGGGCGGAACAAAACAACCCATGAATTGGAAAGACAACCCACAATGTGCTCAATTGTCTGGCAGCTAATTTGTGGGTTAAGTCAACAAGCCATGGATAGATTACAGGTTAACAGCCCATGGCTCAACAACCCTGGGTTGTTGTCACGTGCGAACAGGATCAGTGTTTTTGGCTTTTGCTGCAACAGACTAACACAGCTGCCCTCTGAAAGATTTTAACACTGATCATAGAATAGTAGGGTTGGAAGAGGCCTATAAGACCCTCGAGTCCAGCCCCCTGCTCAATGGAGGAGTCCAAGTCAGAGCATCCCCAACAGATGGCTGAGTAAAAGGAAAAGTCCCAAGTGGATTTCTTTAGACCCTGCAGGCCACTGGGCAAATCCAGGGATGCTTTTCAAAGCTCTGCAGCCCTATAGTTTGTCTAACCAACCTCTAGGGAAACTTTTTAACCCAGCCAGAGAGCGAATGAAAAGCTATTATCAAAATTAATTGGTAACTTAATGATTGCCCTAATTGACTGGTATTGTATTCCGTTTCAGAATTGTAATTAACTTTTATTTTCAGGTGGAAGAGCAATTCCATGTGTATACACACACAGCTCTGTGGCTGTGCTAAAATTAGGCTGCAGTCCTACACCCACTTACCAGGGAGTAAGCCCTGTTGGACTCAGTGGAGTTCTGAGTAGGCATGTGTAGGATTGTACTGTTAGGATGTTAACTTTTCATCCCCCCCGCACTAAAAATTACACAATAAAAGGTTAGTGTTTGCTACTGAGATGGTCATAGACTCATAGAAGAGTAGGGCTGGAAGGGGCCTACAAGGCCATCGAGTCCAACCCCCTGCTCAGTGCAGGAATGCAAGTCAGAGCATCCCTGACAGGTGGCTGTCCAGCCTCATCTCGAATGCCTCCAGGGTGGGAGAGCCCACCGCCTTCCTAGGGAATGGGTTCCATTGTCGTATTGCTCTAGCAGTCAGGAAATTTTTCCTGATGTTCAGCCGGAATCTGAGCCCATTCTGCTGTGTCCTGCACTCTGGGATGATCGAGAAGAGATCCTGGCCTTCCTCTCTGTGACCACCTTGCAAGGACTTGAAGAGCGCTATCATTTCTCCCCTCAGTCTTCTCTTCTCAAGGCTAAACACGCCCAGTTCTTTCAGTCTCTCCTCGTAGGGCCTTGTTTCCAGTCCCCTGATCATCTTTGTTGCCCTCCTCTGAACCCTCTCCAGCTTATCTGCATCCTTCTTAAAGTGCAGTGCCCAGAACTGGGCACAGTACTCCAGATGAGGCCAAACCAGGGCTGAGTAGAAGGGAACTAGTACTTCCGGGGACTTGGAAGCTCCTGTATTCTTAAAGTAGTTACAAGCATTCCAATAAAAATAATTTCCAAGTAAAAGCTGTGGATTGTTTGAATGTAAGATTTAAACCACACTATGCACTTCATTAATTCCCCCCTCCCTCAATGAGATATTTCAATTCCACTATTTTTGGCTCATTGGAAAAACCTTTGAGGTATAGGAGACTGGAAAGATTTCCAAACCGTTCTCTGGAAAACTGTTCTCTTGTGATCAAAATGTCCCAGAAATCAACGTCACTGCTCTATTGTATATTTTTATTTCCATACTAGCAAATGGATCCAGCTTTGCACAGGTTGGAATGGCCCTTAGTTTTGACACAGTGAAACCTTCTAGCAGACTCAGGGCGCAATCCTGTGCATAGGATTGCACCCTTAGACTGCTATCAGAGTTGGACACAGTGTGTCTGCCCCAGCTGAGTGAAGCCATGTCTGCTTGCACCCCTAGGCATGGACCCTGCTATGGGACAGGCCCCGGAAGGAGGGTCTGCCCATTCCCTTGAGGGGGCTGCCCCACAGCAGCGGGTAGGCAGCAGCCATAGAACTTTCTGTCAGACTACCCCCACCCCCCGGCTTCAAACTCGGTACAGAAGTCTGCCACCTCGTGACTGAAGATGTTACTACAGGCTCCAAACAGACACATTTAAATTGATTTAAATCAATTAATGCATTTAAAACAAAATAACCCTAGCGCCCCCTTCGTAAGCATGCCAAGTTTCAGGTGCCCGGGTTTCACGGTCTTGGTGCTACGGTGCTGACGGACAGACACACATCCTCTTTTATTATTTTAGATGTACTCATTTCCCCCCATGTCTGTGTCTGTGTATCGGGAACTTTGATGGGGAAGCAAGCTCAAAAACTGAGAAATGTGTTCCTCTCGTTCTTTCGGGGCAGGTGGCCGTGAAGAACAACATCGACGTCTTTTACTTCAGTTGCCTTATCCCCCTCAACGTGCTGTTCGTAGAGGATGGCAAAATGGGTGAGTGGTACCTCTCTGCCGCCTGGCCTCAGAGGGCCAGGGCGTGTCGAAGGGGTGGTATCTTCTGCCGCTCGTAGGTCTGGAAACTTCTGATAGAGGAGGGATTGGGGCCAAAGGGATAGATGGGGTGGGTGACCAGGAAAAGGCAGGAAAAGCCCCTTTACGGTAAAGGGGAAACAATCGAGATAGGGGTGAGGCACTGCTACTATTTCTATCCTCACCTCTGATATTCAAACTCGTCTTTAGACTGGCAGTTTCTAAGGGCTGTTTGGCCATTTTTCTTCAGGTTTACACCTGAAATAGTCCCAATCTGCACCCCAAAACAGCCCTCCCTCTCTCCCCAAAATGCACAGAGAGAGAAAGAGAGGATTGGGCTCAGGGGGGAGCTTAATTTTGAATCTGATTGATTCACAGAGATTGATTCCATCTCTGTGAATCAGTCTTTGGAAGGGCAAGGTGGGCTCTGAGGGAGCTTTCTCTTAAGTGCCGAGCCCACCCCCCCAAATGACACTTTGTTACTGGGGAAGGAAGTGGAGCGGGGAGATCGGGTATAAAGAGTCTTCTGCCTTTCTTCCCCCATGACTTGCAGGTTCCCCCTTGTTGTTATGACTTCCCACCTTGCCTGTCACAAACGATAAACTCTGGGAAAGGCCAGATGGGATTTTCCCCTGGCTTTCGATGGCTCACAGGTCAAGATTTGTGTGTGCTGAGACAGAGCCATCGAGTTGGAAGGGACCTCAGAGATCATCTAGTCCAGCCCCTTGCTAAGTGTAGGCTCTGCACTGCAGGGCGCAGCTACAGCATTCCTGACAGGTGGCCACCCAGCCTCTTCTTAAACCCCTCCAGCGAAGGAGAACCCACCACCTCCCATGGCAGCCTCTTCCACTGACAAACACAGCCTTCCACAACCTGGGGCCCTCCAGATGTGTCAGATTGGCCCTGCTGACTGGAGTGATGGGAATTGCAGTTCCACACACTTGGAAGGTGGCCCAGTTGGAGAAGGCTAGTTCTCACTGTTAAGTTGTTCCGCCTAACGTTGAGCTGAGATCTGTGTCTTCCTTGCCCTTGTCTGAAGACCCCAGTCTTGGCTCCCTGTAAACATCTCTTCTCCAGGCTGAAGATACCCCAGCGTTTCCAACAGTCCTCATAGCGCACTCAGACTAGAGAAGGCTGCACGCTCTCTCTGCTTGTAGAGAGCATCCGTTCCCTGGGGACGCTGGGTTTCCAAGGGCAGTTTCCTGTTGGCGCAAATGACGTTGCGCCAGACTGGCAGTTTCTAAGCTACATGTAGGTTCTGAGCTACATGCAAGAGAAGAATCCAACTAAAGTTATGTTTGCGCAAGCACGGTTGCGCGACCAGTTGCACATAACTCCTGCACGACCAGTTGCTCACAACTCTTGTGCAACCAGTTGCATATTGGTTTTTTTTATTTTTTTAAAGTATTTCTTGGCCGCCTTTCAGGGCAGAAGCCCTCCCAAGGCAGCTTACAACAATAAAACACATAAAAACAGTTAAAATATTAAATGTGATAAAAACAATAAAACCAACAATAAAAACCAACAGTAAAACCAGGAACAATGTTAATGGCAGTAACAGCAAAAATAGCAGTCATATCAAGAGAAGGCCAAGGTGAAATAATATGTTTTCAAGGCCTTCTTAAAAGTCTGCAATGGCGAAGCATGGCGGACCTCCAATGGCAGTTTGTTCCAAAGGTGTGGGGCCGCCGCAGAGAAGGCTCTCTCATGTGTGGTCACCCACCTGACTGCTCTCATGGGTGGGCAAGTGAGAAGGGCCTCTCTTTCTGACCTTAAAGTGCAGGCAGGCTGATATGGGTGAAGGCAGCCCTTCAAGTAACTTGGTCCCAAACCATTTAAGGCTTTAAAGGTCAAAACTGGCACTTTGAATTGGGCTCGGAAACGCACCTATAACCAGTGCAACTGGTGCAGTATAGGCGTTACGTGATCGAATTGCTTCACCCCCACCAATATGGCCGCATTCTGCACAAGCTGGAGTTTCTGAACCGTCTTCAAAGGCAGCCCCACATATAGCATATTACAGTAGTCCAGCCTGGATGTGACTAGTGCGTGGATAACTGAGGCAAGGTCCATCCTCTCCAGATAGGGCCGCAGTTGGCGTACCAGCCTAAGCTGGTAAAAAGTGCTCCTCGACACCACAGCCACCTGGGCTTCCCCAGTTAGCTCAGAGTCCAGGAGGACTCCCAGACTGCGCACTTGGTCTTTCAGGGGGAGCGCAACCCCATCTCAGGCCAGTTGTAAACCTCCATCCAAAGTACTTGGTTTCCCAGCCCACAGTACCTCTGGCGTGTTTGGATTTAGTTTCAGCTTGTTCACCCCCATCCATCTCAAAACAGCTTCCAGACACTGGTTCAAGAGTTCCACAGCCTCTCTGGGATGTGCAGATGGAAATGAGAGGTAGAGCTGAGTATCATCTGCATACTGATGGCATTTCAGCCCAACCCTCCTGATGACTTCCCCCAGCAGTTTCATGTAGATGTTAAAAAGCATGGGGGACCAGATAGAACCTTGCGGCAGCCCACAGGCTAATTAATGGCCATGGGGTGGAACCGAAGTCCCCCAGCCCTACCTTCTGAGACCGCTCCTCCAGAAAGGACCGAAACCACTTTAAAACCGTGCTTCCCAAGCCCAATCCAGGTAATCCAGAAGGATACCATGGTCAATGGTATCGAAAGCAAGGGTTGCGCAAGGGTTATGCACAAGCCTAATGTGTGACTGCTTGTGCAAACGGAACGGGAGCTGTTCCACACAGCTTGCACAACGGAAAGCAGAGCCCTTCAGCAGAGCTCCGCTAGTGCTGTTTGCGTTTGCGGAATGACGCTGTTGGGTGCTGCCCCAAATCTGCACCGTGCGCTGTATGGCCCAGTGGCCAGGCCCAGAAGCTAGCCTGGGTGGAGATGTCGGGATGTCTCACAGAGCTCTAGAAAGTGGAAGGCTCATCCTTGCGTTTTCCCACCTCCACAGAACGTCAGGTGTTCCTTGCAACGTGGAAAGACATTCCGAATGAAAACGAGCTCCAGTTCCAAATCAAGGAGTGTCACCTGAACGCCGGTAAGTAGAGAACTGTTCCTTTTTTTCTTTTCCTTTTTGCTAAAGAGCCGTCCTCAGTAGCACTGCACATGAATGTCTCTGCTAAACCGCGGGCAGGCTTGATTTATGAACCCTGGGTTTGCCTTGGAAGGAGCTCCTGCTTTGGTGTGGCCTAGCATTTCCCCCTGCCCGCAGGGGACGAGCTGCCCATCTTCTGTCTCTCCTCACGAGGCTTGCTTGTTTTTAAATGTAGTGTTCTGAACAGCACCGAGCAGTAGATCAAATACTTCTACTTGCTGCTGGTTACATGCAATGCACTTCAGCGCGCTTGAGGGGTTTTCCATTGGCTGTAGCAAAGCTCCTGTTATCAATGGCATCATGGAAACTTCATTAGCTCCTGTGCAGGCCTTGCAGGATGGAGGAAAACCAGAAGGGGACCAAATCCAGTGGTTTTGACTGTGGGACTCCTGGACACCTAACTTTCTCGGGCTTGCAGAAACTCTGTCTGTTCATCCTCACCAGTACCTTATGAGACCATTGACATGAATCTGTGGCAGAGGTGGGACTGGAACCCACTGATCTCCCACTCAAATACAGTTTTTGGTCCACTAAATTCCTTTGGACCCCAGTTGTGTGTCTGTTCCCCACCAACGAGCTGGCTGGTGCTCAGGGTGCAAAACAGAGAGAGAGGGAGTATAACAATAGCATGCGTGAGCAAAATTTGATGATCAACAGCTGCAGTGATACTGACAGCCATTGATAAGAGCCAGCATGGTGTAGTCCAGGGGTCCCCAATGCAGCACCCGCAGGCACCCACAAAACTTTTTTTAAAAATTGCATTTTTTTAAATATACGCACATGAATTCGTATATATCCAGAGCAATGAATGCATATGAAATGTGTACACCTTTCTAGCAGTTCTACATGGGCTTCCACAAAAGATACCCAAATAAGTATCCATTTGAAGGGGGCGTCCATATGCCACCGGTTCAAATGTCGAAAGTGTTGTAAGGTTCTCAGTCCACGGCATTAGAGGAAGGGAGCATTTATCCTCCCAATGTTGCAATATCAGACTTTTAGCTGTGCGGGGAATCCATTTAGGCTGGCCATTTGTTAATTTCCACAAAGCTGGTCAATGCTTTAAAAGAGTGTGTACATCAGTGAATATTAGAGACTGCTCCAGTACAAAATGTATCTGTGGAATAACCTCCCCCACAAAAGAAGCAACTACTGGACATGGCCAAAACATATGCTCAAAAGAAGTATTAGAATCATAGAATCATTGAATAATAGGGTTGGAAGGGACCCACAAGGCCATCAAGTCCAACGCCCTGCTCAATGCAGGAATCCAAGTCAGACCATCCCTGACAAATGGCTGTCCAGCCTCGTCTTCAATGCCTCCAGTGTGGGAGAGCCCACCGCCTCCCTAGGTAATTGGTTCCATTGTCATATTGCGCTAAGAGTCAGGAAGTTTTTCCTGATCTTCAGCCGGAATCTGGCTTCCTGTAACTTGAGCCCATTATTCTGTGTCCTGCACTCTGGAATGATCAAGAAGAGATCCTGGCCTTCCTCTCTGGGACAGCCTTTCAAGTACTTGAAGAGTGCTATCCTATTTCCCCTCAGTCTTTTCTTCTCAAAGCTAAACTTGCCCAGTTCTTTCAGTCTCTCTTCGTAGGGCTTTGTTTCCAGTCCCCTGATCATCTTTGTTGCCCTCCTCTGAACCCTGTCCAGTTTGTCTGCATCCTTCTTAAAGTGTGGTGCCCAGAACTGGACACAGTACTCCAGATGAGGCCTAACCAGTGCTGAGTAGAGGGGAACTAGTACTTCCCGGGATTTGGAAGCTATGCAGCCCAAAAGAGCATTGGCCTTTTTTGCAGCCACATCACATTGTTGGCTCATATTCAGCTTGTGATCGACAACAATTCCAAGATCTTTCTCGCTTGTAGTGTTGTTGAGCCACGTATCCCCCATATACGTGGCTCAACAATACTGCTGTTGTTAATACTCAGCAGTGCAGTATTAGCTGCATTGCACTGCTAGCAATTAGCGGAATTAGACAATCTCTTATTAAAGAGACGTTGTGGTGTCCAGCGGACACAAAACAAAAGTTTTTGCTGAATAAGATGCAGTCTGAGATTCGTACCTGCGGCAGGTATAGACGCCAAAGTGCCGATCCAGTGATCAGACATTTTGTGGTGGAGCCTACAGCAGCTTCTCACATTCCCTTGGGATCAGATTTTTGGGGGCCCTGGTATAGTGGTTAGAGCCGCCTTCCTTAACCTGGTGCCCTCCAGATGTGTTAGTCTGTAACTCCCATCATCCCCAGCTGGCTGGGGCTGGTGGTAGTTTCTCTTGAGTGCCCTTTTCTTGGTGGCGAGGCGGGGCCCCAATCGGACCCATCAGTAGTCCCAAGCACTTGGAGGGCAGCAGGGTTGGGGCTGGCTGCACATGGGTGTGAGCTGGGGCACAAAAAGGGCCTCGCGGGGTCAGAGCAAAGGCCTCCCTAATCCCGCCCCCAGTTCCCCCACAGCGGCCAGGCAGACGCCACAGGGAAGCCTGCAAGCAGGACATGAAGGCGACACCCAGGGGGACCCTTGGCCTGGCCCAGCACAGCTCGTCTTGCGGTACTCATAGGCAACACCCTCCCCTGCAGTCCCATGTCCCCCCCCCCCCGAATGAGAATCCAGGAACAGCCGCTGCGTGCGGAGGGGGCTAGCAAGACCAGCAGCCAGGGACAGGCCGCCTTCTCCCCCCCGGACGTGCCCTGCTCCCCTTTCAAAGCCGTCCAAGCCAACTGGCTGGGGATGATGGGGGTTGCAGTCCAGCACCACATGCCCTCCAGGGCTGTTGGACTGCACCTCCCATCATCCCCAGCCGGGAAGGCGGAGTTACAGTGTTGGGGTGGGATTGCGTCCCTGCCCAGCCCTGAAGCTCCTGGGAATATAAGGAATAAACAAGTCAGTGGGTCAGGACTTGGACCCTCTCTGTACTGGATCTGCAAGTGGCACCAGCGGCTTCCACACACGAAGCTCCACTGTTGCTTGGAACGACCCGTGTCTGGGCAGCTTCTTCCATTACGTGAGCTCCTTCTCCCTTTTGCCATTTAGGTCCCCTCTCACTGTGGCTTTCTTGATGTTGTTTGTTTTTTACCTGTATTTTTCCCCCCATTATGGGCTGCAAACGGCTTTTGAGCAACCCCCAAAGTGGTATCAACAGGAGGACAGGCAGGACAGTGAAACAGAATGCTGCGGTGTAGAGGGTTTCCGTTCCGTGTGCCAGTCCCCAAAGCGTGCCTCCCTGGAAGATCATCCATTTCCCCTGGTCTCCCCCGCGCCCCCGAGCGGCCGTAGCTCGGTGTGATAGAGTGCCTGCTTTGCACACTGTGTCCCAGGTCCAGCCCCTCACATCAGCAGGGAGGGTGAGGAAAGAATCCTGCCTGAAACCCTGCAGAGCTGCTGCTGCCAGTCCGTGTCGACGATACTGGGCTAGATGGGCTGGGGTCCGACTCAGAATAAGGCAGCTGCCTGTGTTCCTAAGGCACTCAGCGTTCTGTGGCTCAGTCCTCTTGGAGCTGTTTTGCGGGGAGATTTTTTTATTTTAACAAAAATTCTTCTGCAAACCTCAAGATTCCTCCACCAGCTATGCTGACACCTCCCTGTGATGTGGGGATGGTGCCACTCTGGCTGTGTTGGGATTCACACTCGGAGAATAATGATGGTGACGAGATGCTGTTCCGGGTGTTGTCGACCTCAGGGGTGTTCAACCTCCAGCCCACCTGGGGTCCTGATCCAGCCTTCCAGGGCTCCCCCTGTGGCCACACACCCTGCCCCCACTCCCTTTCCTCTGGCCGCTGATCGTTTGATGGTTTCCCAGATTTCCCGCGGTCCCCCCCTTCCAAAAGGTTGCATTGCCTCCCCTAAGGCTTACTTAGAGCGGCCATAGCCCAGTGGTAGAGCCCCTGCTTTTCTTCACTTGGTGTAAGGCAGCTTCCTTTGTTCCTATTTCAATCAGACCTTTATTCACAACCATGAGGACTAGAATCTTACTGTATTTTTAGGAGGAGGAACATAGCTCTGTGGTAGAGCCCCTTTTTTGCATGCAGACAGTCCCAGGTTCAGTCCTGGGCAACATCTCCAGTTCGGGCGAGGAAAGAATCCTGCCTGAAATGCTGCAGAGTTGCTGCCAGCCATTGTCAACAGTACTGGGCTAGATGGACCCAGGGTCTGACCCCAGTATAAGGCAGCTTCCAATGTTACGGGCAGTGAGAGCTTTAAGCTACAATATGCTGGCATTTTTTTCTATTTTGGCCCCATGCCTTTGGCCCCGCCCACCACTGGTGTGTGGCCCCCAAGAGCTTCTCCGAAATGGAATTTGGCCCTCGGGCTGAAAGAGGTCCTACCCCCCCCCCCAGTCTACCTGGAAGAGTCCAGCCCCGCATCCCTGGCAAGGTGCTTCTCATGTTGGGTTCCTCCTTCAGACCTGCCTCTCTTGCGCCCGGTGCCCTTCCCTCACCAGTCTCGCTGCCGCCGCCGGGGGACCCCTTCTGCTGTTCAGCTGGAGATGCCCCCGCCCCCCTCTTTCCCGGCTGAGCCTGGCAGCCTGATCTGAGCGGCGCAAGCAGGAGGAGGAGGGAAAGGCAGCTGAGGCAGCCTCTGTGATCGCTGTGGGAGCAAAGCCTCAGTTCCGGGGAGCGGGGAAGCCAGCCCGGCCAAGGAATGCAGCACCGTCTTGTTCATCAGGCGTGACCCACTTTTCAGGCTCCCGCTCTCCCGCAAGCAGAGCAGAAGCGGAGGATCCTGACACAGGCTGTCGCTTCCCCCAGTGACAGCTGGCCCCCAGGGAGGCCTCCCCTGCTCCAGTCCGTGGGAGAGAGACCCCTGATCTGGGAAGATGGCTGCGGGCAACATTTGGAACGCGGAAGGGTCGTTAACCGCCAGGCACACGACAGCACGGGAAACAGAAGCAGGGTGATCGGTGCTCTGGGGGCTGTGTTCGGGCCAGAATTCCACTATCCCATGGAGCAAGGGTGGATTCTGGTGTTGGGTGCAGAGACCGGCGTCCTCAGAGTCTCAGCTTTCATTAAAAAAAATACAAGTTTCTAGCCCTTAACATTGGCCTACCAAGATTGGCCTGAAAGGTTGCGAGCAATGAATGGTGAAACGAAGCCCTTAAAGCTTGCAGCCCGTAGAGTAGGGGTGCAGAGAAGCTCTTTCATTCCGAGGGCAGAATTCCATTTCAGAGAAGCTTTTTGGGGGCCACATTCCAGCAGTGGGCAGGGCCCAAAAGAGCCCTCCCCAGCATATTTCAACTTAAAGCTCTTCCTGCCAGTAAGTAAGGAGAGGCATTTCAAGCTTTTAGAATGGGGGGGGGGGAAGACTGCAGAAAAGCCCCACAAACACCAAATAATTGGTGGGGAAGGGGCGTGGCCAGGGAAGGGGCATGGCCACCTGAGGAACACAGTGGGCCGAAATTGGCCCCTGACCCTCGGGTTCTGCTCCTCTGCCTTAGAGGAAGCGGAAAAAGAAAGAGGCAACTAAGAAAGAGAGAAAGCCCAACAATGCCATTCAATGTGGATGGCACTTCACAATGTAGCTGATACACCTGCAGCTCCCATTACCCCTGACCATTGGCCATGCAGGGTGGGCCTCATGGGTGTCAAAGTCCAACAGCATCTTGGGGGACTGCCGGTTCCCAACCTGTGGTTTACAGGGTATCATAAGGAAAACAGGGGCAGATTCCTGTCCGAGGAGCTTGTGGTCTACATTTCAAAAGGTTGGGACGCCATGACACCGAGATGGCAGTGAGGGGAAGCTGGGGAAGGATGCGGGCTCTGTTCATTCACACAGATGCGGGCCTCGCTTCCGCGGGAGAGGAGGACGAAGGGGCTGTTCCAGAGACAAACCAGGAGAAGAGGTTTGTAGGAAATGCTGGAGGTGGCACCGGGTGTATTCAGGCGGAGTGGTCCAGGCATATATACCACCTCCAGTACCAGAGGCAGTCTGCCTGTGTACACCAGTTGCTGGGAACATGGGTGGGAGGGTGCTGTGGCACTCCTGTCCTGCTTGTGGGTTTCCCTTGGGCAGCTGGTTGGCCAGTGTGAGAATAGAATGCTGGACTAGATGGATCCTTGGTCTGGTTGTTTTTTAATTGTTAAAGAAAGGAAATTCTGCCATAAGGCTGAAGTTCTAATAATCTCAAACCTAAGATCAGTGCTTTTAAACTGTTCCTGATCCACGATCCCATGGTAGCCATTTTGTGAGACCACCCACAACACACTCAAACTTCCTGATGTGCCTACTGACCCAATAAAATGTAGTGATGGCCACCCATTTGGATGGCTTTAAAAGGGAGTTGAACAACTTCCTTGAGGAAAAGGCTATCCATGGCTACAAATCTTGATGGTAAAGGGCTGGATGCACCTGATCTTGTCTGATCTCGGAAGCTAAGCAGGGTCAGCCCTGGTTAGTACTTGGATGGGAGACCGCCTGGGAATCAGGATCCTGCATGGAGCAGGGGGTTGGGCTCGGTGGTCTTGGAGGCCCCTTCCAGCCCTATGATTCTATGTGCTACCTCCAGTACCAGAGGCAGTGAGCCTATGTGCACCAGTTGCTGGGGAAGGCTTGTGGGTTTCCTGTGAGCAGCTGTTTGGCCACTGCGGGGACAGAATGCTGGGCTAGGCGGACCCTCTGCTGGTGCTCTTCAGATTTGCAGGATGGCAAAATTTGCAGAATAGGTTGCCCAGCCCCGCTCTGCGTTCAGCATTCCTGGGAAGCAAAATCAGCCCATGTGTCTCAATTAACTTCAGTTGCCCAATTCATTACAAGGGCAAAATTCGGTTACTATGGAGTGAGGGTTTTTCTCTCCCTTTTCCTGACTGCAGCCATTCTCTGCTCCTAACAGTTGCTCTTTCCCACCCGCTTCCCTTGGCTTTTTTTTTAATGTTCCAGTGCGCAATTATCGCCACAGCAGAGCAAAGGCCTGCAGTTTCTGAGGTGGGAGGGGCCACACAGTAGTAGGCCCGGGAGCTGCCCAAGATGAACCGACGCACTTTTTTTGTTGGCCGACTTTGCCACCTCCGCCTCCGTTTGGGGCCTCTCGGGCAATCGGTAGCAGGCTGTCCGCTTTCCCGGGCCTGCTCTGCCTCGCTCCGTGCCGCCGCCCCCGTCGTCAATTACAAGGTCGCCCTTCGGCGCCAAGTTCTTGAAATATGTCGGGGAGCCAGAAACATAACAATTAAGTCGACAATAGGAAGGCGACGGCCTTTGTGTCACTAACAGCCGGGGGTTTCTCCTGCACATGTCAAAAGAGCTTCATCGATGCAGCAGCGAGGGCGGGCGAGGCTCTATTTCAAGCTCCGTCGCTGCGAGAGCAGAGGACGGCAGCAGCGAGGGAGTTCGGGGGGAGAGTTCATTGTGCTCGCTTAGAGGCTTTGGATTGAATGCTCCCCCCCCCCCCCGACAAAAGGGATGTTTGGGCAATGCCAGATCCTGTGCCTAGAAGGTCCAGAGAAGCCATATCCGGGTGGCGGAGGGAGCAGGGGGGAGCAGCAGTGTGCGGTGTCGTGGGTGGCAGGCCCTCCTCCGTCGACCGGAGTAAAGGCAGAAGGCGCGGAGCATTTATACCTGGCCAACCCAGACAATTGCACCTGCTGAGGCTGGTTCAGTGGCTGCGGCCCTATCTAGAGAAAACTGACCCAGCCACAACGACACATGCCTTGGTTACATCCATGTTAGATTGCTGCAATGCGCTCTGCATAGGGCTGCCCTGGAAGACTGTTCAGAAACTGCAACAGGTACAGAATTTGGCCGCCAGAATGCTCGTGGGCATGAGGCTTTCCGGTCCTGTGGCTCCCATTCTGTATCACTGACATTGGCTGCCTGTTAGTTATGAGGCCCAATTCCAGATGTTGGTTTTGACCTTGACAGCTCCCCGTGGTTTGGGACTACGTCCTTTGAAGAACCGCCTACACCTGTATGATCAGTGTCAGGGGTCCAGCAAGAGCCAGTAGGATGGTGGGTACTTTTAAAAAGGAAGCTTGGAAGACACATTTATTCCAGTCTGCATCTGGTGTGTAAACACCCTTAGCTGCTGAGGCTGTGTGTGTGTGTTGAATTGTTATCTGCAAGTTAATCTTTTTGCAGTATTGTAAGCCACCCAACTTGCGAGGGCAAGCACACCTTGAAAGGCGAGTTTAAAATCTTTTAACTATACTAAATAAATCCAGAGGCAACTGAAGGGGAGCAGGAATACTGCTGTAGGCACACCTGCACAGGTGTTCCACATTCTGCCACCTGAAAAGCTGGGTCCCGTGACCTGCCCAAATTTTACACATGGAGGACGTGCGCCCGCTTTGGCTGATTTCCACCACCTCACATCCGTCATGCTGCAGGGGTTTTAACCTTAATTTGTGCAATTAATTCTGGGCTTTCTAGCCAGGGAGCCCTGTGAGACACTGACCCTTCAACCTTCAGGCGCTGGAAAACTCCCTCGGCTGCCCCTCTGGCTTTGCAGGTTTCGGGAGGCATTGCCTGTACACCTTTCAGCCAGACCCTTGCTGCCCTGAGGACTAGGAACATGCTTTTTACTGAGCAGGAGGAGATGTGTAGTCCCAACACATCCGGAGGCCAGTGAGGTGGGGGAGGCTGGGGAAGCCTGGGGAACATGGAGATATTTTCCCTACTCAGTGGTGAAGTTCAGCGGGTAGCCTTCGGCCGACCACTCACTCCTCCTCTCCTCCAACCTGGCCAGCCTCGCAGGGTTGTTGCAAGGCTGAATATGATACATTCCACATACCTCAGTCATAACCCCCTAGAGGAGAGGTTGGGGTGGCAGGAATGCAGATGTGCCTCATTTATATGAATAAATAACCTCGTGGAGCTTTTCCTTCCTGGGCAGGATCCAGATGCCAGCGCTGCTTCTGTGGATCCTTGGCATTCTGGTCGCTGCTGTCTAGCACCTGCCCTAGTCCATCTAACCCAGGGAGAGGCCACCTGGCGGCATCCTGATGTTTTCGATAGGTCCCATCAGCCTCAGCCAGCATGGTCAACGGTTGGAGATGATGGGAGTTGTGGTCCAAAACATTTGGAGGGCCGGCAGTCCCGTCCTCCGGTCCTGGACCCAGGTTGTCTTCTCTGGCTGTCGGCAGCTCTCAGGGGTCTTGGGGAGGGTGTGGGTGGTCTCTCCCCCAGCTCAGTACCTTGAGATCCTTTGAGGCTGAGATGCGAGGGGTGGGGCCCACCAGCTTCTGCGCACGTGCCCCCCCCCCGCCCCAAGCGCTGTCTGTCTCGTCAAGCGACGGTGGCGGAGGTATTTCTCACTGCGCGTGTGCGGACCCGGGAGCAGAGATGCCAGTGCAACGGGCGGGTCGGTGTGTCCCGCCCCTGCCCCGGCACCTCCGTTCCCCCCCAGCCCCACCAAGCGCTCTGCCCCATCCAGAGCCAACCCCGCTGCAACTTCCGAGCAAGCGGCTGCCGATAAAGGCAGCCCCATCACGTGGGCCCAAACTGCTCGGCCTGCTGTGTCAGGCGCTGCCAGGCAACCAGTGTTGCCTAGCAACCGTGCTGGATCCCCAAGAAGCTGACATCGGCCTTGGCATATGAGGACCGGGCGGGGGGGTAGCGGGGGGGACAGACTGGCTGGCATCGCTAGCTGTGAATGAAAGGGGAGAGTTCAAGCTCCCCGGAGCACGCCTTTAGTAGTAAAACAAGGGACGCTGACGTGTCGGACTACACCTCCCAGCACGCCCCGGCCCATCCGACCCCTCTGGAGGGCACCAGGTTGGGGAAGGCTGGGATGTGCAGCTGGCACATCCTCTGCCCCAAAGAGCTTCCAATCAATTCTAGGCTGACAGCACAGCCCTCCACCATCTGGCGCCCAACCCAGCACAAATATTGCCGGGAGGGGGGCAGCCTTCGTTCTCAGCAGGCGACGTGAGATGCGCGTCCCATCTCACGCTGGGTATCCAGGTTCATCTGAGCTGGGAGAACACACTCCCCCCCCCCGGCGCTTCTTTCATTCTCTTTCTTTCTTTTCCCTTCTGTTTTTGTCTCATTTTCCCTCTCCTCTCTCATTCTCATTCTCTCTCTCCTCCCTCCCTGCTTGGCTCCCACAGCAGCCAAGATCGCTGCAGCGTGGGGTCAGTAACCTTGCCTGCATCAAGATCGCCGTGGGGGTGGGGGGCAGGTGACATCCTCTGGGCTCCAGTGGTTCTGGAACAGCAATTTTTGCCCCGCTGCCCAGCTGGAGTAAAGCTCCGTGCTGGGTCTGCAGAAGGGGCCGGACCCCCGGCCTTTCCAGTTAAAGCATTTTGGGAAGCAGGCGATGGGAGTGCCCCATCCCTGTTCAGGAACCTGTGCTGTCACTGCCAGTCAGAGCTGGCAAAACTGGGCTGGATGGATGAGTACCCTCACCTGCAGAAGGTAGCTTCCGGCGCTCCGAACTGCCTAGCAGAACCACTCTTCAGAAACTCCACCAAGAAGGTAGTTGGAGGCACTGCCATCGCTGAAGTTTTCGGGAGGGCTGTAAAGCCTTCCTGTTTCACCAGGCCTTTAAGCGAAGGTTTAAATTTTCTCTGGTTGGGTTGTCATGTGTGTGATTTTAATTATGATTTATTATTGGGGTGGGGCGGGGGCTTGTTTACACCGAACGTTGAAGAGCGTCATATGCTGCTTTGAGCTCAGTGAAAAAGAGGTTTAATTCTTCTTTTAAAGAAATACTTGGCTGATGAATTAAGTCTGGGGTCTCCATCGTGGTGTCCCTGGGCCACAGTATGTCCACCGAAGCATCCCTTGGTGCCCACCAGGTTCCTGGCCCCTCCTGACTTTTATTTTATTTCTTGAGGGGTTTTTTATTAGAAAAAACAACTGGAAGGCTGGCATGCTGCTCCAGCACCATCCTTATTTGAGTCCAAAGGAGCGGTTTTGGGATTTGGCACTCAGCCCCCACCTCTGCCTTGTACTGAGGTTCTTGGCCAAGTTACTTCTCTTTTAGCCTCACCAGTTTGCCTTCTGGGAAATGAGTTTTCTGTACACCGGCCGTGCCTACCATGGCAGCCATTTTAGGAAGGGGCAATCCCCGCCCTGTGGCAGCCATTTTGTGAGAGCACACGTGGCCCTCCCTCAAATGTGCCCTCTGACCCAAAAAGCTCTGTGACCCCTGCTGCCATGGCTAATTGCAGCCACAAGGGCATCAGACCCAAAGTCCATCTAGTCCAGAATCTGGTTTCTCACAGTACCTAGCCAGATGCTTCTGGGACGAGCACAGGCAGAGCGTATCAGAGGCAGCATCCCTCCCTCGTTCTTGTTTTGTGCCCAGCAGCTGGTATCCTACAGTAGACTGTCAGATGGATCCTCTCTGAATTTGTCTAGTGGTCTCTCGCTTAAGGTGCCGCTGGCCCAACGGATCCCTTGGGTTTTGATCAGGTGATCCCTATGCAGGCCACGAGAGCGGCACAGCATTAGTTCCGTGGAGCTTTCTGGCCCTACCCAAGAAGGGGAGAGAGTTGAGAAGAAAGGGGCTCTTTACCCTGTTATCGCAGGAGACCCAGGTAGCAGATCAGGCATGGCCAGAGAGGGCTGTGCTTCCCCCCGCATGTTAGCTAGAGGGGCTGTACAGCTGAGCATAAATTTCTGAGACCACAGCCTGCATGGCTCAAACCAGAAGTCCTCTGTGCGTTGCAGTCGGGTGATGCTGGCCACCTGCTGTATAGCTCTGATATCTGATCTACTCTGGTGGTCTTGGAACCTCCTCACGGGGGGAGCCACCAAGCATCTCCCTCTGTGCAAAAGACTGGCTACCCACCTGCATCGGACAAGGGTTTTGCAGTGTCGCATTCTGTGAGGTGCCTTGGGAGGGTTTTCCCTAAACCAGTCTTTTAAACCAATCAGTCAAATAAAATAGGGGAGGCCTGGGTCCAAATCTCCACTCAGCCATGAAGCTGATGTCAGGGGTGGGAGTGGGGAGGGGGGTGATTTCGGACCACTCGCTATTTCTCGACGTCTCGGGTCCCCTTCTGTAATTTTTGAAAGCTTTAACAGACTATATCTCTTGCCGGCTTCGCAGCAAGCGTGATCCCCAGGTAGGATCGCCAGTTTTTTAATTAATTTATTTATTATTAAATTTATTAATCGCCCATCTGGCTGGTCACCCAGCCACTCTGGGCGATGTACAACATACAATAAAAACAGTTTAAAACAATAAAATTCTACAATAAAAACATTTGTTTCCACGTTTTGTCCTGGAGATTTCAGGGATCATTTTGGTTTTGCCAAAAAAAGGGGGGATACAGAAAAGGCTGCCTTTTACTGTGTCTGCCTTCTGCTGAGTCCATCTAGCCCAGTATTGTCAACACTGACTGGCAACAGCGGCTCTCCAGGTTTCAGGCAGGAGTTTTTGCAGACTTCCCGGAGATGCCGGGGATTGAACCTGGGACCTTCTCCATGCAAAGCAGGGGCTCGTCACTGAGCTACAACCCCTCCCCTAAATAACAGAATTGATTTGCCTCCTAGGGTTGATCTGAACTTTACGGCCTGCGGGTGTAACCCGATTTCCAAAATGGGAACCTTTTTTCCCCTCCACAATCATCTAAACAGCATGTTTCTGGTCTAGGTTTGGGGAGCTGATTTTTGCAGGGCTGACGTGCAGGTGGTCGTAGGATGGGAGGGGGCCGCTGGTGTCCCCCTGCATTTCAGAGCCCTTTGGTTCCCTGGGTTGGGGTGAGTTGGGTTTTTCCTCCCTCTTACCAGGCCAGCGGTTGTGGCTTTGTGTCTGGGGTTCTGCATGGTGTATTCCCTGGGTGAAGTTGTATAGAGGGAGGGGGATGTAAGTCCAGGAAAGGGTTAGTCGCTTCTGTGTCTCGGTTTCCGCAGCAACCAAGAAAAGACAAGAAAAGTCCATTGGATTGTGAACCTGGGTACCGCAAATGTGTGTGTGTTGGAGAGAGACGGAGAATGAGTAGACGTTGCATGAACTTTTCAGCCAACCACTCCAGAATGTAGCAGGGGATCCAACACCAATCTGGTCCGCATATATAAATATATGTATCTTGCTCCATTTCCATGCTTCGCTTTGGACCAGAGAGCCAACATTTTGCAGCCAGGGGATGGCGTGGGGAGGCATTTTTACAAAAGTTGGGATTTTCTGGCAATTCTAGGAGAGCCGCATGCCTGTGTGGGCTAGGGACAGTGGGACTGGTAGGCCAACTCCTCCGGAGGGTGCCAGGTTGGCAAAGGGTGCCCTAAAAGTGAGGGCAAGTAGGGGTGACGTTGCCGGTTTGGCAACCCCTGGATGTTTTGATTATGAGCCCCTTGTAGTCTGAGGCCATCTTCCCCTCCAGCTTCTCCTGAGGGTGACACGCGTGTCTACAAGGATGTAGAGCCCTGTGGTGATCAGACAAAAGGCACATCTGCTCCACCCTGTCGCCTCCGAAACCCCCCAAAGCAGGGCGTGTGGCCTCCTCTTCCAGCTGTTGATGCTCAGCGATGGGTGCCATATAGCCATCATGATTCACAGCCACGGATAAATCGCCCAGCCTACACATCGTGCTTTCAGACACGCTCTCAAGTGGCCACGGAACGTCTTGGTGGAGCCAGATACTGTTGACTCTCAGGAGCCCGCCCCCTCCTCACTTCCAGGGATGTCTCTAAGTCGCCCCCTGTTTCTTCCTGTGTTTATGTCAGGGGTGAGGAACCTCTTTCAGCCCAAGGGCCAGATTCAATTTCTGAGAAGCTCTGGGGGGCCACATTCCAGTGGTGGGCGGGGCTGAAGGCGAAGGGGGTGGGGCCCAAAGCAACCCCCCCCATACAAACAAACGCCAGCCTATTTTAACTTAAAGCGCTTATACTGCCAGTCACTGAGCCTTAGCAGAGGAAATTCGACCTTTTGGAATTGGGGAAAACCTGCGGAAGCCACAAAATGATTGGTGGTCAGGGGAAAGGGGATGGGGGCCAGTGGAAGAGGGTGGGGCCATCTGGTAAACCCCGGATTGGCCCCACAGACCTGAGGTTCCCCACCCCTGGAGTAGACTCATTGAAATCAATTGGACTGAAGTTGGCCATGGCAACCTTAAATCCCAGTGATTTCCATGGGTCTCCTCCTATGCATGACTTTGTCTTGATCTGCCCCAGGCTGTCCTCGAGGGCAGCCCCATGCAGAGCGTACTCCAATGGTGCTGAACTGGTTGAGGTGCTCATGTGATCTAACGAGGCTTTCCTTCCTTCCCTTCCTCGAAGACACCGTTTCCAGCAAGCTCCAAAACAACAACGTTTACACCATCGCCAAGCGGAATGTTGAGGGGCAAGACATGCTCTACCAGTCCCTGAAACTCACCAATGGCATCTGGATCCTGGCCGAGCTGCGCATTCAGCCAGGCAACCCCAACTACACGGTAAGGGGCCTACAAGACGCCTCTCCCCTCCCTGGGCTCCCTTGGATTTCCAGCCTTGCCCGGATAGGCTCTGGAAGCAGTGGGGCCCAGTTCTGACCATCCCTTTTGCACAAGTTAACATGAGATGCCTAGTCCTCATGAGGTGATGATGCGTTAGGTATTTGCATTTCCAGCTTCTCCCAGTCAACCGTCCTGAGGTCAGGTAAAAATGTGTAAGGGCTCAAAGAAACTTTACTTAATCATATCCATTTCAGTCCTTTGGGGCGCAATCCTATGCACATTTGGACAGAAAAAAAGTCCTACAAGTACAGGTGCGTAGGATTGTGCCCCTATTTTGGCCCCGCCCTTCTTGCCTTTGGCCCCACCCACCACTGGAATGCGGCCCCGGGAGCATCCCTGAAATGGAATTTGGCCTTGAGCTGAAAGAGGTTCCCTACCCCAGCTTTAGGGAGTGAGCGGATGACGGGGAGGGCAAGAAAAACAGGACGAAGGAGGACTCGAAACCTCCATTTGCAGCTTCTTCCCCCGCCCCTGGGGTGCTGTACCGTGCAGAGAACCTTGAAATAAACCAATGCCCCACCCCACTTCTCTCCCACAGCTTTCTCTGAAGTGCCGAGCTCCTGAAGTGTCCCACTACGTCTACCAGGTCTACGATGCCATTTTGAAAAACTAACCCAATAAAAGCTGCCGCTGACGCCTGACCACGTGGCGAATCGGGGGGGGGGGCAGGTCCATACGCTCTGCCGTCCCCCCTTTGTCGGCTCAGGCCAAGAACACTGCCAAGGCGGGGGCCGGCAGCTCTGTGTTGCGTCTGCGATCTCAGCCTGACCTGCTGAGGCAAAACCAAGGTAGCGAGTAGTGTTCCCGTGCTGGTATCTGTAGGGGGGAGGCCCCATTTGATACTTTTAGCCTCTGTGACCAGTTTGTAACCACTTTGCGTCACCCGCTCTCCGCAGTCCTGTGCCACATCTGTCTCGTTCGTTCGTTCTCGTGGGCTTCTCCATTTCGTGCCAACGCTTCGCGTTTTCTAAACCACTGTAGGCCTCTAGTTGGTATTTTGTAATATGCACCCTCGTTTTAAACACACACACACACACACACACACACACACACACACACAGTATATCTCTGCCAAGCCAGAGACACTGGAGACAACACCACACCACACGCACACACAACACTGCACTTTATTCTTTTGTATTTGCGCACTTCTGATTATGGTTGGGGTTGTTTTGTTTTGCAATTAACCGGCTGTCTCAAGCAGGCAGAGGTACAGGAGGGAGCATCCGAAACAGGCCAGTCTGACCGGAAACAACGCTTGGGTGTAGATTTGTTCCTTGAGAGTTCCCAGCTTGCTACTAGTTGTAACCTTTTGGGGATTTGAAGCCCACTCTGCCCTTCCCGCCAACACCCCCACCCAGGACCGAAAATCTCACCAGCCGCACACCTGTCATGGCACAGGGGTTTCTTTGGCTCAAGCTGCATTGAATGGCTCGGAAGGGGATCTGTTGCTGCTGAGCCCCCGGAGCAGAAGGCCGTGGGGAAGGCCAGCCCACTCCCACCCTCGACGTGCGCCGCAGTGCGGCATGTATGTCACAGAGGCGCAGTTCGCAGCAGCATTTCCTGATGACGTTGCGCATATACGAGGCCATTAGGAAAGATGGCAGCCAAGGACCGCAGCTACCACGAGTCGGGGTGTGTGTGCAACGGTCCAGTAGGGGGCAACAAGGGTTTAGGAAGTGGCTGAGGATCTTTGGTCTCCTCTGCTTGGCCTGGTGAGCTTAAGGGTGGGTTTTTCAGCCCGGTTGCCTTTCCCCCCACATTATGGGTCCAAACCTTGCCATAGCAGGCACCACCAGTCTCCCCTGCCCTTCTTTGCCACCTCTGTGCTGGATGTTCCCTGGAGACAGGAGATAGCCGCCAGGTGCCCATGCCCGAGCGGGACCCTGGCGCGGCTCAAGCAAGATCCCGGCCATGGCCATCCCACCCTACACGTTATAAAGCATCGGCTGGCCTTTCCTGAGCCGGCGCCCTGCAGGTGTGTTGGACTACAGTGCCTATCATCCCCAACAGTGGGCCCCACGGGCTGGGGCTGATGGGAGTCAGAGTCCCACACATCTGGAGGGTGCCTGGCCCCGGTTCCCTGTGCTTCCTCAAGGTTGGGGTGAGGTCTCCCTAGGTAAGGTCACGGGAAAGCCCCTACTGGGGGGGAACCTGTTCAACCCACTCACAGCCTGTTAGTGTGAATTCCCATGGCCATTGCAGTCTAACACCTCTGGAGGGCACCAGGTTGGGGAAAGGCTGGAGCAAGAGTTTGGGGAAAGGCAGGGTGGGGAAACACTTGTCCGCTACCCCCACCCCTGGGTGCTGAGTAGGCCCATCAGATCCAGCTGGCCACCGCATTGCAGCCTTTGACTCCAGGTTGCCAGTCCAGGGCAACCCACATTCCCTGGGATTGGCAGGGTGGCCTCGCCATAGCTTGACCTGCCACAGCCATTCACGCAGGTCGCCAGGACTGGCTCTCGGAGCTCCGGCCAAGCTCAGCCTCTCGGAACCAGCGAGACCCTTGCAGAGTGGATCTGGGCGCTCCCTTTGGCTTAACCCGGCCCATGGCGCTCCCACGGTGGACATTGCCTAGGCACAGCCATCTTGATGACGGGGCCTGTGTCCCTTGCTTCCCACGCCTGGACTGAGCAAGAGACCAAAAGGGACCTCGTGGTGACTCCAGTTTGGGGAGGGAATTTGGGGGCTAGCTCCAGAGGTCCAAGAGCAGCCTTCGCCAACCAGCCGCCCTCCAGGAGTGTGGCACTGCCACGCCCATAAGTCCCACATCTGGAGGGCCCCCAGGAGGCCAAGAAGCTGGTTTCATGGCGAGAAGGCCAGGAGCACCTGTCAAGGTTGCCACGTGTGGACGGCAGATCTCTAGCACGGAAGGGTGGGAGTTTGGCCAGATCCTGAGGAAGCTGTCGTGCTCAGATGCCCCTCCTGACAACCAGTTTCGTTGCATGTCTTTAGGAGGTGGTCGCAGTCGTGTGACCGAGCGGAGGCTCTTTCACAGGGGTGCGTGAGATCCTGGGGCAGTGCGGGGGGGAGATCTGGTAGCTCTTCCACATCAGAAGTGGCGGTGTGAGGTGACACCCCCAGCACAACCTGAGCCACTGTCCAGAGGCTGGAGTGAAACAAGATGGCGGGCACGGCCAGAAATGTCCACCACATCCGTCCCTCCCCCCCCCCCTCTGCTGGGCCTGTGCTGTGTCTTTTGTCTGCATGCTGTGATGTGTGGGGTGGAGGGATTTTTGTCATTGCTCACCATTGCTGCCGTTTCATCACTTGGAGCCGGTAGACTCGGAGGGGAGGGGGAATCCAGCTTTGCCTCGAATCATCAATAAATGTCCTTTACACAAACTGGCGGCCTCTGGCGTGGTCTGTCTTCGGAAAGGGCGAGCCATGGCGTTGGGGCAGGCAGGCTTTGCGGGATCCCTGCTTCCTCAGGGCCCTCGGCAGCTCCTGCCTAATCTCGGCTGAAGGGGCGCAAGCAGCGATGCATGGAAAATCCTGAAGTGCGGGTGCTTATCGTGACCGTCCTCATAGCCACGCCTCTGAGGAGAGCCCCCAAGCCCCAGCTGCCATGTTGATCCATGGCAACAAGCCAGTGCCAGCCGTTGTATCTCCGCCCCGGAGCAGGTCCTTTGTAACGCCCTTGGCCCCCACGCAGGGCCAAGCCAGCCCCAAACCCTTTGCATTACAATGGGGGGAAATGGGCAAACATTCATTCCCCCTGCCCCCAGCTCCTGTGAGGATCACAGCTGAGCTCAGAGGGAACGGGGAAGCCTGGGGGGGGGGGTGACATCCACGCCCCTGTGAGACCTGCCCCCGCTACACCACTGGGTGCACATCAAGCCATCATTCGGTGCCCTGTATAAATGGCGTCTCTTAGTTACTGGGCCAGATCAGATTGTAGTTTTTCAGAGCTATATACGTTGGTATGTGTGGGGGGCTTAGCTCTCCACCCACTCTGCATACCTGCACCCCCCCCACCCCCAGCATACCACTAGCAGTTAACACAGGGATGTGTTTCACTGGGGCCATGCATATCCGATCCAGCACGTGGAGCCTTGTTTCTCGCCTCGGTCTTCTCAAATTAAATTGGAGAATTGACGGTCTGATCTGAGATCAGGGACATCGTGTAGTGGGGATGCAGAACCTCTTTCAGCCGGAGGGCCGCATTCCATTTGGGGGGCTGCATTCTGGTGGCGGGTGGGGCAAAAGGCGTGGGGCCAGCGTGTTGTAGCCAAAGGCTCTTATTGCTGTAACTGCGCCTTAGGAGAGACATTTCAACCTTTTAGAACAGGGAGGGGGGAGACGCACAAAAGCCAGGAAACGTTTCGGGGGGAAGTGTGGGAGGGGCATGTCAGTGAGGCCACATTCCCTCACGGGTCACGGTCAGAGGGGCGCCTTGGCAGTGAGCAGGGCCAGAATGCAAAGTGGGCATGTCGCCTCTTTTGGGGGCACCCCTTTTTCTCTTTTCCCCATCTTTTCCTTACCTTGCTGCAGACCACTCTTCCCGGAGGTCTGAGCTGATTGCACGCAGAGGGCTTCTGGAATTTGGCTGAGGGCTTCTGTCCCGTGGCCTTCCTGCTCACTTAAAAACTAGAAATGATCCAGAGGTGCTTTCTTAATGTGATCAGCGCACCAAGAATGCCCTATGCTAAATATTGGCGCTTGAAGCACCATAGCAGAATGGGAAAATAAAAAGTCCGATTAATGCTGCCCTAGTTAAAATTATCTCATTATGTAAGGTCCAAAGGAGGTAGGTAACTAGGTATCCAATTTATTAAACACACATAAATGTAGAACATGCTTATGGCTTACGCTATCCATTTGCAGCATGTCAGCCTTTGCCAGCCTGTCGCCCTCCAGATGTTTTGGACTACAACTCCCATCAGCCCCAGTCAGCATGGCCAATGAGGATTATGGAAGTTGTAGTCCAAAATATCTGAAGGAAACCAGTTTGGAGAAGCCTGACATATGTTGTTTGGAATTTTTAATGCTGATTGTTTTTAAAATGAATGGTAGATCCATACACAGAATGCTGACCGATTTCATACCAGTTGTGATATGAAAGCGAATCCTGGGTATTGTCGCTTGGGAAAGGTGCTTTTGCAGGGGAGACAGAAAGTGTATTGAACTGGTTTGAGACTACAGTGCAGATGTGCCCCCAGGTCCAGAGGAGCAATTTGTGTTTGGTAAAAGCCTCTCCAAGAGGCTAGTGGGGTGAAGTCGGGAGCAAACTCCCCCATGTTCTGCAGCCATATGGACTAGAAGCTTAATCTTGGAATCACCACTCCTGTTTGGCATGCAATGTTGCTTTGTGTGTGTGTGTGTGTGCGCGTGCGCGTAAAGAATCAATCTACAGGAGCTATTGCATTCCAGGATCTATTAGCTGAAGCAAAGTACAGCCTTCTGTTTAACTCCCTTTGCTTGTAGCATATCCAACGTTATGATACATGAATGGCATTGGCATTTTCACAACTCCACATTTCAAGCCTGAAGACCAGTGCAGCCTCCGCAGCCGTTGTCAAAGAGGGGAAGAGCCAAGTATCTCATCAGAATATCTATGCCTGCTGCCTTAAAGACTGGGATATTGGAGGGAGGGCTGGTGTGCATGTTTGGGGCACGTACCTGCTTGCCCCCAACACCTGTTTTCAAAGGAAAGATGTAAAAGGCACTGCAATGCAGCACCTGCCTTGAACATAGATTAGAACAGAATGCATGCAGCCTTCTCCAACCTGGAGCCCTCCAGATGGGTTTGATTGCAAGTCCTATCATTTCCAACCATGGCCATAGGCTAGATGGTATATTATATACATGGTATATTATAGGCTATATCTTCCTAGCCTGTCTTCAACAGTGGATGACCACATGCCACTGGGAAACGTATTAACATTAAGTATTCAGAGGTAGACATCCACTGGACAGTGCTCCAACATTTTTATTAATGACTTGGAGGAGGAGATGCAGGAAATGCTGATCAAATTTGCAGAGGACACAAAATTGGGTGGGATAGTTGATACCCTGGAAGAGAAAAACAGAATTCAAAGTGATCTTGATAGGCTGGTCTAAAAACAACAGAATGAAATTTAATAGCGATAAATGCCAAATTCTGCACCCAGGAAAAAGAAACCAAATGCACAGTTACAAGATGGGGAATATGTGGCTCAACAATGCTACAAGTGAGAAGGATCTTGGAATTGCTGTAGATCACAAGCTGAATATGAGCCAACAATGTGATATGGCTGCAAAAAAGGCAAATGCTATTTTGGGCTGCATTAATAGAGGCATAGCTTCCAAATCCTGCGAAGTACTAGTTCCCCTCTACTCAGCACTGGTTAGGCCTCATCTTGGATACTGTGTCCAGTTCTGGGCACCACACTTTAAGAAGGATGCAGACAAGCTGGAGGGTTCAGAGGAGGGCAATGAAGATGATCAGGGGACTGGAAACAAAGCCCTATGAGGAGAGATGGAAAGAACTGGGCATGTTTAGCCTGGAGAAGAGAAGACTGAGGGGAGATATGATAGTGCTCTTCAAGTCCTTGAAAGGTGCTCCCAGAGAGGAAGGCCAAGATCTCTTCTCCATCATCCCAGAGTGCAGGACACGGAATCATGGGCACAAGTAACAGGCAGCCAGATTCTGGCTGAACATCAGGAAAAACTTCCTGACTGTTAGAGCAAGATGACAATGGAACTGATTCCCTAGGGAGGTGGTGGGCTCTCCCATGCTGGAGGCATTAGAGACGAGGCTGGACAGCCACCTGTCAGGGATGCTCTGACTTGGATTCCTGCATTGAGCAGGGGGTTGGACTCGAGGGTCTTATAGGCCCCTTCCAACCCTACTGTTCTATGACTCTATGTAGGTTCTGTTTAGCTGTTCTGGCAAATAAATCTATCCTCCATGAAGCTGTCTATTATTGGAACTGGACAGTCTTCAGGCTGCGGGGATCTACTTCGCGGTGTGTGTGTTTTCACTAGACCTCCAAGATACATCAACCAGAGCCCGGTGCAAAAGACATAAGACTTAGAAATCAGAAACAGGGTGGCCTCTAAGCATATTCTGAGCTTTGGGGCTTATTCGCAGTACCAGAAATGAACCAACCCCACAGGTCCTTCCCCACAAAAAATCACTCCTGGCTCCCCCCCGCCAGGTTGTTCCTCCCCCCCCCCCACAACCTAATTCAGGAAGTGGGACGTTTTAATTGTTGCAATTAAACAATTGGGAGTCAGAAACCCTTACAGATCTACTGCAAGTTGCCCAGAGATCTACCAGCTGACTGTGATCTACCTTCTCTCCGTGCCTGATCTAATTCCCTTTTTAGGTTTCAAAATCCAAATTTGCACCTCTTAGGAATTCCCCGTTTCAGATTTGGAAAAATCAAGCCAGGTCTTGTAATTTTGGCACACAAGTTCTTTTCTTTTTAATACTTTTTATCCCATCCTTTCTCCAACCAGGTGTCCTCCAGCCATGGTGGCTGGGAATGATGGGTGTTGTAGTCCAACACATCTAAAGGACATCAGGCTGGTGAAGGCTGGTACAGACACTTCTTTGAACTGGTCCTGGGATTTCTAGTTGATTGTTTTACATTGTTTTTGAACATAAATGGCTTTTCTACTATGTTTTCTACTGTATTTTTAAGGTTTTAATCTTTTGTAAACCAACCAGAGAACTTTGGGTATTGGGCGGTATAGAAATGCAGTCCATCAATCCCCCCCCCCCGGCACACACACACACACACACACCACAGTTTTTCCTTGTGGCTTACACCAACCCTGTGAGGCAGGTTAGGCTGAGAGAGTGTGTGACTGGCCCAAAGGCACCCAGGAAAGTTGACAGGTGAGAGCCGGGTTCGGGTTCTCCCTGGCCCTAGTCTAGGGTCACACTGGCTGTCTTTTTAGGTCTTCTACACTCCAGACGCATAGTGAGCGGTTAATTCTCAACCGTTACATGCTCTAAAAGTAACCCTCTTCAGAGGTATGGGGTGATGGCGCCTCCCATTTTTATATGCAAGTGGCCCAACTTGGAGACGTTTGGATCGTGGAAGGCAGCAGACAGGAGTTGACTGTGCTGACTGTGGAAAGAAAGCTTATCTGTTGGATGCAGCAATTGCCAAGCAATTGAGTCTCCCCCGAAGTATAACCCCCCCCCCAGGCATTCTTTTTGAGCAGCCTTCACCAAACAGGTGCCCTTCGGGTGATTTGGGCAGCTGGGGATGATGGGACTTGTGGTCCATCATCTGCTGCGTGTTCATAACTGCTTTGGAAGGAGGGCCCTCCCACATCAGGGGCTCATGCAGGAAAGAGAAAGAGAGGTCCCGTGAGGCTCCGTGATCCTGCTGTGTTTCCAGTTAGGGAGCTACTGAATTATTTTATTTATGGAAACATTTCTAGGCCCCTGGCTGTTAACAGTACAATCAACCCCAGCAAAATTGCTAAGCAATATGAAAGAGAATTAAAGATAGAGATGATGAAAGCACAGGAGATAGTCAAACCTTCCATATCGTAACTAAGCACCATTGGGAGGCCAGACAAAATAAAAACATTCTTACTGCCCGCCTAAAAACCCCCATTGAGAATGGAGATGATCCAACCTCCCTACTACCTGGTGCCCTCTAGATGTTTTGGACTACAACCCCCATCAACCCCGGTCAGCATGGCCAATTGTGAAGGATGCTGGGAGTTGTGGTCCAAGACGGGGGGGGGCACCGGATAGGGGAAGGCTGCACTAGAAATTCTTTTGGGAAGAAGAGCCAGTGTGGTGTAGTGGTTAGAGCACTGGACTGGGACGCAGGAGGCCTGGGTTCTAGTCCCCACTCGGCCATGAAGCTCACTGGGTGACTTTGAGCCAGTCACTGACTCTCAGCCTCACCTGCCTTGCAGGGCTGTTGTGAGGGTTTAAGTGGAGAAGGGGAGGACCGTGCATGCCACCTTGGGTTCCTTGCAAGAAGAAAAAAGGTGGGATATAAATGTAATAAAAAAAAATACATATTTTTTAAATGCTGTACTTTGGGGAATTATCCAGTCATGGTGGAATTACTTGTTTCCTATGGAAGTTGATTGGAAGGAGACAAAACTAGCGTGTGTGGTGGTGGGGGGACACAATTTGCAGACTTCTTTTGCATATGCTAATGTAGATGTCTGGACGCAAATTTGGACGTAACCCCTAGTTCAAACAGAAATGCAAGACAGAGTGGGAGAGAGGGTGACGGGGGAGCTGCGTACCTGCTCAGTCTGCTGTTCAAGTGCGAAGCATGGATGGGCAACTTCAGGGCCCATCTGCCTGCTCAGTCTGCTGTTCAAGTGCGAAGCATGGATGGGCAACTTCAGGGCCCATCTGCCTGCTCTCCCTTCTGATGGTTCTCTGTCTTTAGTTTCCCACTGCAGGGAGAATCCAGGCAGCAGCTGCTGTTACTGACGATTCCCCGTGGCTGTCTATCTGTGCTCCTTTGTTCCTTGTGAGTTTCCTTTGCTTCGGACAGTGGCTTCATGATTCCCCGCCCCGCCACACTCCCCTAAAGTCTGATGTTCAGGGACTTGACTTTTTTTCCTTGTCTCAGATCCTCTTGTGATCTCAGCCTCTGCCTGGTGTTCTGTGCAGCGCTGTCGAGGGATGATCATTTAGATCAGCAGCGATATCCGTTCATCCACTGATAGGGGCCAATTTGGGGGTGGCAGGGGTGATTTCCTGTTGTCGTTTTGTGGGAGAAGGGGAAAAAACGCAGAATGTGGCCTTTGGAGAAGAATTTTTTTTAAAAGCAAGTTTCTATCCCTCATGGCCGAAGTTTGCTTGTTTTATTGCTTGCTTTATGTGTGGAGCTGTACAGAGTAACCAACGTGAAGAAAGCTCCCTGACCCCAGGAGTTTACAATCTGAAATTCAACATATGTGGCTGGGGAGATGGATGTGAAGGTCTATTTATTTGTTACGTTTATATCCCACTTTTCGTCCAAGGCAGCGCATGTAGTCCCCCTCCTCGCCGTTTTATCCTCACAACAACCCTGTGAGGTAGGTTAGGGTCGGTGACTGGCCCAAAGTCACCCAGTGAGCGTCATGGCTGAGCAGGGACTTGAACCCGGGTCTCCCATGTCCCAGTCCAACACTTTGACGATTGCACCACACTGGATCTCAAGGTTAACCAGAGAGCCTTTGCACTCAGTTATACAGGCTTCATTTCAGCCGGCTTTGAATGGAATTGAGATTTGGGACACAAAATTAGGATGATCTGAATGCAGATTTAGAAAGGAGCGGGGGGGGGGAATGAGTGTGGAGTATATCCAAGACTGCTGGGGGCTATTTCTGGTAAGGCACTATATATACACCTCTATTCTTCAGAAGTACAGAAAAAGAGTTTGTTTCCAGGTGCAGAGAATCTTGATTTTCACTTAGAAAATGGAACGCCAAGTTTCTAGCTCTCATAGCCATGAAGGAACTCAGCAGTGTGAGCTCGTCCCTCATAAAGCAGGTGTCGGGGTGCAGGAGTGGGGAGCTGGGTTTCTGAGGGCCCTTGGGCAAGGCACCCTCCATGGGGCCCCCTCCCTCAGGACATCCACCAGGCAGACACTGCCTTCTCCCTGCCATTGCCGCAGCTGCTCCCCCTCCCCTTCCCCACCGTTCCTTGTCATTGCCCCCCCTTGCTTGCTGGACAGGTGGGGGGCCAGGGGGCCAGGGGGCATCTCCTGCTCCTCCTCCTCAGCACCACTGTTGTCCGGGCTGGAGTGAGAGGCAGTGGAACAAGCAGGTGGCCATGGGGACGAGGAGAAGAAGCCTCTCTGTCGGGCTCTGGTCAGTGGGCCTCTGAAAGGGTGTGGGCCTTTACCCATGATGCCAGCCCTGGCTCAAGGTATAGCACTGGCCATGGGGGGGGCGGTCTTCTCTGCTTTTCGCTGCTTTCTGTTCCCCATAACGCCTGACAAATTTGTGCGCAATCCTATGTTTTCCGTCTAAACATGCATAGGATTGCGCCTTTATCCGATGGAGCAGACATGTGCAGGTTCTTTTTATTTGCACATGTTTTATTGTTATTATTTTATTTACTGCATTAATATCCCGCTTTTTTTCCTCCAAGGAACCCAAGGCGGAATACATAATCCCCCTCCTCTCCATTTTATCCTCACAACAACAACCCTGTGAGGTAGGCTGGGCTGAGAGTCTGTGACTGGCCCAAAGTCACCCAGTGAGCTTCCATGGCTGAGTGGGGACTAGAACCCGGATTTCCCGACTCCCAGTCTAACCCCCTCACCACTACACCACACTGGCTCTCATGTTTTATGCTGCTTTCTGATATTATTATTGTTAGCGCACACAGAGCCGCGCTGTGTCCCTTTAGGAACACAGGGAACTGCCTTTGGACTGAGTCAAGCCATCTAGGCCAGTCCTGCTTGCTCGCAGTGGTAGCGGCTGTTTATCGCAGGGGTGCAAAATCTAATCAGGCCAGCTTGGCACCCCAGTACAGCCCACACTGCCTCTTGGGTTTCCTCCAGGGGGCGGGGCTTGGGCTCTAAGCCCCCCCCCGGAGGAGCCCCCTGGGAGATCGCCGCCCCATTGCTGCCTCTGATCTGAGATTGAAGGTAACTGCGTGGATTCCCCTAGGAGTAGGGATGTCCGTCCCTGGGAAATCCTCTTCTTCTTTGACTTGATGGAGTTCCGTGGCATGTATGGCTCAATCGAGCTGTGGGCTTTTCCACAAATTCCAGGCACTCTTTTGCACATTTCCCCCCCCCCACAGATTCCACAGTTTGCGCACATTTCTGAGCAATTTGAGCAAATGATGGCCAAATTTGCACAAATTACAGCAGAATGTGTGCAGATTGTGGCAGAATTTGCTCAAATGGCTCGGAAATTTGCACAAATTGCAAATCGAGGAAAAATGTGCAAAATGCCTGGAAGATCCGCAAACTGGCCCAATACACTGCAGGTCGAGTTGGGAGCAACAGGAACCAAAACCAAATTTGGGGGTCTGAACTTCGGAAAATTCATCGAACTTCACCCCCCAAATGGATTTCTCCGACAACCTTGCCTAGAGGTCATTCCCATCAGCAGTTACTTGTTCCTCTCTTTTTCATAGCTGGAGATACCAGGGATTGAAGCTGTGACCTTCTGGCCCTGAGCGATGGGTCCCGTTTTCAGCGGAAGACACAATGCCCCCAATACCCTGGATTTGCACCTCAGCTAATATTTTCCCTCTGTGTAATCAGTGTGTGGGGTTTGCTTGCACTTCCGATCCGATGGCTTCATTTCGCATCCCCGAGCACTTTTTGTTGAGATAACACTGACTCACAGGAACAGAGGACGCTGCCTTAAACTGAGTCAGTCTTATCCTGAGTCAGGCCCTGTGTCCATCTCGCCCAGTACTGTCGACACTGACTGGCAGTGGTTCCCCAGGATTCAGGCAGGATTCTTTCCTAGTCTTTCCTGGAGATGTCAGGGGTCAAATCTGGGGCCGTTGCATGCAAAGCCGGGGCTCTACCACTGAGCTAGGGCCCCTTAATCCTGCGTCTGGTCCCAGGCAGAATTCAAAGAGCTGGTTATGACCTATAAAGCCCTATATGGCTTGGGACCAGCCTCCCTGAAAGACCACCTTCCCCCATATGAGCCTGCCCAGGTCTTAGTGTCTTCAGGAGAGGCCCTTCTTTTGAGACCCCCGCCACCAGAGGCGATGGGAGAAAGGGCCTTTTTGGTGGCCACTCCCAGGCTGTGGAACTCCCTCCCAAGGGAGGCTGGGATAGTTCCCTTTCTGCCCTCCTTCCGTCAGCAGGCAACGATGCCTTTACTCAAGAAGGCCTGTGGCCCGTACGTGTGTCTGTCTGGTGGGTCGGGTTTTATTTTTATTCTGTCATTGTTAAGTTTTTATTGTATTTTAATGTGTTTTAACCTATTTTAAATTGTTTGTAAGCTGCCTTAAGTGACATCTTTTGGTGTGTGTGGGGGTAGAATACAGATCAATAAATAAACTCGGCTTCCCGCTGTAACTCAGCTCACTTCCATAACTGGTTACAGAGCTTTTTCATGCACCGTCTCTTAGCTTCAACAGCCCCCTTCCTAACGGTGCACTTTGACTAGCCGCCTTCAAATTGGTGCCCTCCAGGTGTGTTGGACTACAGCCCGATCCTTCATGGCCACCATGGCTGGGGATGATGGGTGTTGTACTCCAACCCACCTGGAGAGCCCCACTTTGAGCAAGGCTGACTTAAGACTGTATGGACTTCTCATACTTTCAAGAGTGGCATGAGGAACGAAGAGGGTCGCCTTGCGTATTCTTGGCAGGCTACTCTGCCCTCAGCAAAAAGTAAATCACAAAGAAGAAAAACAGGTTCTCATGATGCGTACATACATATATATGCAGGAAGCTCAATGCGTTTTGGCCTTTTTCTTATTTTTAGGCCTTTTATGGGGCATAGAGAAAAAAAGTCTGCAGAATTTTTTGAGCAAAAGATGATCTCTTCTGTCAATCTACTGGCAACTTGGGTTGGTTGGTTTGTTCATTTGCTCATCCATTTGTTTATTTAGACGTCTATCCCATTTTTTCTCTCATCAAAGAGATTCAGGGAGGCTAATGGAGTCCAGTTAAAAGTCAATAAAATCAATACAGGATTGACAACAAACATATCAGAACCATAAGAAACCACTGAAGCAGCGGTAGCAGGAGTGGGATCCCAACACCCCCTACAAGTTCACCTGCAGTCATGTTACCTGCTCCCCAGATGGCCTCCTAATTTGCTTTTCTAGCAGCCATCCCAGCAGGCTGTACTGAGGGAGAGGAGAGGTGGAAGCAGGACCTTCTCACCAGGCCTGCTGAAGATCTATTTTTTTTCCTCTTCCCTCCCCATCCGCCTTCCCTTGTGTGTCGTTGCTTTTTCAGATTCTTTTTACTGATGATATGTAAGCTTCCCCCAGGAGCCTTTTTGGGCTGAGCAGCAGGATAAACATATGTTGATAGATAGATAGATAGATAGATAGATAGATAGATAGATAGATAGATAGATAGATTAAAACGAAATACAGCAGCAGCTATACACGATGGGTCCAGATGGGTCTCCCTTGAGGAGGGCATTCCCTTGCAAGGGTGACATGGCTAGGAAGGCCTGATCTCTTGTCCCACTTTAGTTTTCTAGCTCAGCAGGGATTTGAATCTCTCTAGCCTGCTGCGCAATGCTGCTGGTTCAACTAACAGTCTCCCAGGGTTTAGGTCTAATTAATTAAGCAAACGAGTCATGCCTCGCAGGCTTACAATCCTGGTCTGAGCACCTCGCTAATGTGAGATGCACTCTGTTTCTCTTTAATTTATCATCATAATTTCAAAATTTGCAGCTGTACATATAAATCCATGTGTGCAAACTTTATGGAAATCTCTTTTGTCCTCTTTTGCGAGGGATGCTATGCTCAGGATGGGACCAGGGCGGGCTACGCATTAGAGATCCTTAGGTAATACTGTCCCCAGTTATGGGATGCAGATATAGCCTTACATACAAATCAGGGCATTTAACGTGTTTATTATTACATTTATTATTGTTTTGCATAATTCCAATAAATTGGACTGTTCCCTATCTGTAGTTTTAAATTTTTTGGAAAATACATTGAAATACTAATTTAAAGTGGGGAGAATTGCTTTGGGGCATCATTGTACCAGAGGATGAACTGTATTTGCAAGGATACAGGATTTAGGACTGTTTTCTGTTTGTGGATGCAAATATTCAAAACCCAACCTGGTCAGCATTTCCCTCTATTTCTGGTGTTCAAGTTGTGAGTGCAGATGCTTATCAATCTCCAAAAGCACCATCCATGCACAAGAGAACCCCAAAGGTTTGCAGAAATACAAAAAAATCCTTGAGGGGGGCAAGCCCTAAATGGGAGAGGAATCCCCCCAAACAGCCAATGAGGGCTGTGTGTCCTCAGTGGTCACAAAATGCCAATTGACTGTTGGAGGTGGGGACAGAAGACCATTCCACAGTGCAATATTTCATTTTATATCCCACGTGGTAAGTACATTGTGAATGTGATGCACATACAAAGGGGAGACAACTCACTTAAAAATTGTACAGCCATGAAAAGATGTCTGGCTTCTACGAAACAAAGGGTGCAAGCCTGTGTATGTTCAGACAAAAAGTCCTGCAATCCTGTGCATGTTTAGACAGAAAACAGTCCTAAATCCTATGCATGTTTAGACAGAAGAAGTCCTGCAATCCTATGCATGTTTAGACAGAAAAAGTCCTGCAATCCTATGCATGTTTAAACAGAAAAAAAGTCCTACAACTCCCAGCATCCCCCAGCCAGCTAGGATTACACCCTAACTTGTTTAATTGTGGTGTGAGCTTTTGTGGGCAAACTTCAGGCAGGGCATGAGAGTGAGCAGGAATGCCAAACAAAAGTGTGAATGGCTGTGAAATATCTGCATTTGGTGCTGGAACGCCCTGCCAATCCTGCAGCCTATATTAAAACTGTCACAATTAAATGAATGTGTATTTATTTTATTTATTATTACATTTATATCCCCTCTTTTTTTCCTCTTGCAAGGAACCCAAGGCTGCTTACATGGTCCCCCTCCTCTCCATTTTTATCCTCACAGCAAGGCAATATACAGTTTCTTTGGTATTATTAGTATTACTATTATTACTATTATTATAATTAGGTGCTCTGGTCACTGGGAATCCGCCTTGGGTGATGGGCTGGCTTCTGAGACCTCCAATGGATGTCTTTTCCTCACATATTTTAAGTCTGTCTTTGCCGTCATGTGCACCTGTCCAGGGTCCTGGACTAAACTCTTCCCCATCACGATAAATAGATACTAAAGCCTCCAGGTTCAGTCCTGGGGTGCAAAAGCAGGGAATGATCGTCCCCTTCTGGCCATGTTTGGAAATTTCCAGAGCGATCAGGTTGACCACTCAGGATGCTGAGACGTAACCTGACCTTGACCCAGCTGAGCAATGCTTCCCTGGGTCTACCAGCAGCCACCATCCATGAGGAATAGACGGGAGCCGTCATGTACATATGTTCGTTTGTTCATTTGTCATTTCTTTAATTTCTTTAATTTTATGTCCTGCCTTTCAAAGAAGGGTGCTTGAGGCGGCTAACCGTACACTCCGAATTACGATGGAATCTGAATTAAAACGGAGCCTCAAAGCCAGTCAGTGAAAAAGACAGTGAAAAGCACCTGCCGGATGCTGGGGATAAAGCGCGGCATATGCTTGTGGCTTCCTTCCAGTTTCTTGGGGAAGTCTGGCTGGCCATTGTCCCCAAACCGGGGGGCCAGAAGAGATAGACTCCCCATTTCATCCTTGTGAATAGTCCCTTCAGTGGTGGTGGGAAATCTATTTTCCGTTTGCAGCTCCTATATATGATTTCACTTTTACTCTCCACCCATCCTGCAAGGACAAAATATGGGGCAGGAGGAGAGATTTATACCATTTTATTCTCACAACAACCCTGTGAGGCGACGCCAGCTCCAGGTTTTGGAAGGTCCTTGGGCAAGGCACCCTCTATGGTCCCCCTCCCTCCAGGAGTCTCCCTTCTTACCCCCATTGTCCTGCTCCTGCTCTTCATCATTGCCACCGCTTGCTTGCTGGACAGGGAGAGAGCCAGTGGGCAAGGAGGCCGTGGCATCTGTTCCTTCCCATCGCTGCTGCTGTCTGGGCCGGAGTGAGAGGCAAGTGAACAAGCAGGTTGCAGTGGCGAAGAGGAGCATCGAGTCCAGGGGTGCTTGTTGTCAGTGGGCCCCTGCTCGGATGTGGGCCCTCGATAGGTGCCCAACTATGCTTACCCGTGGTGCCAGCCCTGCTCTAAGAAAGCTGCCTGATCTCAAACCAGACACTTTGTCCATCTAGCCCATGCCAGGGGTAGGCCACCTGGTGCCCTCCAGATGTTTTGGCCAACCGCTCCTACATTCCCTTACCATTGGCCATGCTGGCTGGGGCTAATGGGGGTTGTAATCCAAAACATCTGGAGAGCACCACCTTGGGAAAGTCTGGTTGATTCTGACCAGCAGTGTCTCTCCACGGTTTCGAACTGGAGCTTTCCCCAACCCGGGAAACTGTCAGGGTTGTTTCTGAGTGCAGGAAGTGGGATAGCACAGATTCTGAAGCAGAACCGCCAGACATGGGGGAGGTGTTTTCCCAGGCTAGTCCAGACATGACTGGCCTGGCTTCTCATGTTACAAATGCCCAGCTGGCAGAGGATGAGGGTTCATAGAATCAGAATAGTAGGGCTGGAAGGGGCCTACAAGGCCATCGAGTCCAACCCCCTGCTCAGTGCAGGAATGCAAGTCAGAGCATCCCTGACAGGTGGCTGTCCAGCCTCGTCTTGAATGCCTCCAGTGTGGGAGAGCCCACCGCCGCCCTAGGGAATGGGTGCCATTGTCGCCTTGCTCTGACAGTCAGGTTCCTTTTCACATGCCCCTGTGAGAGACAGTGAACAGAAGGAGGGGGCGGCGGTTGGAGAATCTGATCTAATAGATGCCAGGCGCAGACGCAGAGCAAAGAGAGAGAAGGCCTGGGCGGAACTTAGACGGTCTACCCGGTTGGCCTTGCGTGACAAGCTGCGCTCAGGAGCCTGACGGGAGAGAGGATCCCCCCCCCCTTCAGTTAAGCTAGTGAGACTGCCTTCCTCTTCAAACGGAGGGCAACTTTTGTAACTACCTTTCGAATTCCCCTGAAGGCATTCCTTCGTAAACTGAGAGTCACTGAGAATTTGAATCTGTATGTCCATGTGAAGTAATGGATTAAAAGCTGTAGACTGAAGCCTCTTGTCTGTGTTTGTCTTCGGCGTTGAAATAAGGTGGGGGCTAAAGGGATCCTGACAGAAACCTAGGAAAACGCCTTATACCAGGTCAGACCCTGGATCCATCTAGTCCAGTATTGCTGACACTGACTGGCGGCAGCGGCTCTCCAGAGTTTCAGGCAGGAACGGGTTTCCCAGCCCTACCTGGAGATGCTGCCGGCCCTGAGCATCCTCCCTTTCCTAAGAGATTCAGCTTTAAAAGTGAGGGGCCAGAAGTGTCCCAGTAAGTTTCCTAGCTCAGCAGGGATTTGAACCCAGGCTTCCCTGGCCTGCTGTGCCATGCTGGTGGTTCTGTTCACCGTCTCTTTAAACCAGGGAAGGGCAACTGGTGGCCCTCCAGAGTTTTTGGCCTACAGGTCTCATCAACCCTAGCCAGCATAGTCAGTGGTGAGGGATCATGAGAGCTGTAGGCCAAAACATCCAGAGGGCTACAAATTGCCAGCTCTAAACAGAGCAGCCTTTTCAGCTCCTAAATCAAAAACAATTTTTATTCCTGCTAGGAGCAGAACAGGGAGACAATCCTAAACCTTGGCACACAGTCACATCCTCCAACTAGCCGATGGCTGGCGGGAACCCCTGAGACCTCAGGCAACATGATTAAGCGGCAGGCTGTAGCTGATCTGGCTTCCTCCCTGTGCCTTCCTGCTCCTCTACGTCCCAAGATAATCCTCAGCTGTCTTCTCTCCTAAAAAAGAAAAAGAAAAAAAAAATGGATGGTTGGAATATGTCAGGCTTTGTGACCCAGGAGCTCTCCTGCAATCAGTGGCAGGAGATCCCCCCCATCTTTTCCTCCCTCACACACACACACACACACACACACACACACACCTCATCTCTATTTTCAAGCTTGCCTCTCTGCATTGCAAAAGGAGGAGAATATATATCTATATCTATATGGGAGTGAGAGAAGAGATCATAAAACAAAACCAATCCCAGAAGAGATGAAAAAGCAATTATTTTAACTATATAAGAAGCCTTCCCTTCCCAACACAGCTCTCCTAGCCTTATTTTTTTGCCTACAAGTAGCTGCAAGCTGTCCCCAGTCCTCTGCAAATACACAGATCGGACCCCCCCACACACAAAAAAACCCTACCAAGATCTGGGTGGGAATACTGAATGGAATATCTTTCCTTCTCTGCAGCCAGCTGGCACCCCCAATTTTTCCAAGGATTTGGGATCCGTCACCGGAGCCACTTCGCTTTGGGGAGAGAGTGTCCTTGGCGTAGTCAGCAACGCAAGGTAAAAGGATTGGACTTTTGCGTGGGGCGGGGGGAAGGGGTGCTGAGTACAGAAGAGACCTTTTCACCTTACAGCATCCAAGGAGATGGGTATGCATGGATGTTGCACAGGTGACGTGTCCCAGGTAGCTGTGTTCTTTGGACCAAAAGCAATGAACAGTGAAGGCGGGGGGCAGCGGGGGGGAGGTGGTGCAATTCCAATTGATGGTCAAAGTTAACATAGTACCCCTGGAATGAGGAGATGGGGGGGAGGCTTAATGCTTAATGCAAGAGCACTTCAGTGGCCTTCATCTCTGTCCCCCCACCAGCAGCCGAATTTCAGAGATCTGGGGGTGAGAAGCTGGTTTGAGGCCCCCCAGAAGAGAAGCCAGAGATGAGCTTTGCCAGCTGGTGATAGAGTGAGCTGCGGTGTGTGTGTATGTGGGGGGGGGGAGGCATTTGAAGGTCTCGTGACAGTGACTGGAAGGGCACTTAACCTCAGGGTATTTCCCCCCCACACACTTCATTCTGCTCCTCTCCAAAATCAGCACTTGAAGTATGTGTGTGTGTGTGTGGGGGGGTGTACCCTGCTGTAATGTAGTGCCAGGAAAGGAATGGTTCCCTGGCATCAAAGAGGGTGCCAATCCAAATCTTAGCCAATTTGAGGATCCAGAGGAATTAGGCTGTTCAGTTTCACTGCTGGCGTAATTGACGGATGAAATCTGCCACTTCTTTGGTCAAATCCAAGCGTAATAACACCCACATCTCTCAGGGACCCTGGCCACGCACCCAGAAAGAGCTCCCAAATGGCCAATGGCAGCCAAGCAGACTCTCGCACAAGGCCCGCCGAGTCCCCGCACGGCACACTGACTGGACTTCCTCCAGCATTCAGAGTGTGCCTCTCCCCACCCGGATTTGCACCCCGGCGTGTTCTCCTGCCACGTGCGCTGCGATGGCGCGCCTGGTAGCTTGTTTGCCAACAGGGGATGCTTGTAACCTGTTCACATGTGTCTGGGTGCCTGAAGCACTGGCATGCACCCCATTCCTGCGCAACATTTGAGGATGGACACGCATGGGAGCATAGGTCTGCTGCCGGCATATTGGTGATTAGATTAGGTGGGGTACGCTAGTGGCATAATAACATTGCGGTCGATGGGTTTGGGGGTCCGTCTGAGATCGGCAGCAAGCCAGAATTCCTCAGCTGCATGCAGCTGGGCTCGCTGACTTGAGCCATCCAGAGCTATTTGCTGTGGAGATAGTTCTTTTTCCGTGCTGCTGCCCTCCGCTTAGCGACCCATTGTAGTCTATGGATTAGTTAATCTGTGGGATTGTCTCTACCAGCCTTCTCCAACCCGGCACCCTCCAGATATGTTGGATTGCAATGCCCATCACCCCCAGCCAGCATGGAATGATGGGAGTTGCAGCCCAACACACCCGGAGGGCATGAGAATGAGGAAAGCCTGTTTGTGCATGCCTCTGTGAGAGGCCAACACTCCCTTTTGCGCAGGGTGGTCCATTTGATGGCCTTTTGGTCCGTTCCAAATCTGATTCCATCCCTCCCACCACCACCCCACAAACGTGTTTCCTAGGCGAGCTGGAAATGCACATTTTGAAGCAAAATTCACCCGTGCAACACCGAACTTTACGATTCTGTCAACATCCCGAGCTCCAGGCTGACGTGTGTGTTTACAGTCTGCGCATGCTGGCTGGCACATACAGCTGCCATAGATCAGCTGACGAATGTGGCTGCCTCCACTTGTGAGAATTGAGGTTCTCCCGGTGTGCAGGGCTACTGGGCATGTGCTCGCCTTGTGTCAAGCCTCACCTCTGCACACCAGCAGACCTCTCGCGCTCCGGCACGCAAACACAGCCACTCGGAAAACTTCAGCTGTTTTCACACCGAGCCAGCTTGACTGTCTCGGGTCTCTAAAGCGGAGAACCAGCGCAGCCTACGTCGCTGCGTCTGGGCTCCAAAGCAGCATGCCTGCAACTGCGAGACCTCAGCCACGGGGATGGGATGGGAATCACATTCTCCTGACCTTCAAGCGTGTTCCTGAGGTTTGTGAGAAGCTGACTCTTCCCTTCTATTTTTTAAATTGGCGTGTATCCTCTCCCTTTTATCCTCACAACAACCCCGTGAGGTAGGTGAGGCTGAGAAGCAGTGACTGGCCCATAGTCACCCGGTGAGCTTCATGACTGAGTAGGGACTTGAACCCGGATCTCCCAAGGTCCCAGTCTAATCCTCTAACTGATGCGCCACACTAGATCTCCAGGTTATCCAGGAAACTGTTGCATTCAGTTGCACAGGATTCATTCAGTGGGCTTTGAACTGAGATGAGGTTTTGGGCAGAAAATTCAGATGATCCAGGTGACCAAGTGGTGACTAGAGCCCAGATCTCCTGAGTCCCAGTCTGGTGCTCTAACGACTACACCAGGCTGGCTCTTGGGTTGGTCCCCTCCAGATGTGTTGGATTCAGTGGTGTGGTGGTAAATTTGCAAGTGCAGGCGCTCCTCGTGACAGCCCCCCTAGCCACGCCCCAAGGAGAGGCCTCAAATGCAGGCCGCTGTGCTGACCCATATCAACAAAGCAGTTTTCATCTCACCAGGAAATGCCCAGTCCAGATCAAGCCACCCCCCAAATACTGTACATTACAACAAGAAAAAATATATTGTTGCTGGGGAAATCCATTTCCTCCCAGCTACCATGAGAATTGCAGCTAAGCTCAAAGTGAACAGGGACGTCTGGGGGGGTGGGGGGCGACCTCAGCATCCCTGCTAATAAAAAATGGCCCAGCACTGCAGCCCTGCGAGCCCTGGTTCCACTGCACCACTGGCTGGACAACACCCAATTACCCCAGCAAGCTGATGGCCACACTGCTTGAGGATGATGGGAGTTGCAGTCCAACACATCAGGCGGGAGAAGACTGATGTTTGGACCGTATAGCCAAAAGATGTGGTGATGCCCACTACATTAAATGTATACGTTTTAGTGGTTCTGTCGGGTTTGTTCAGGTTCTGCAGCCTCCCAAAATGGTTGACAAAAACTGCGAAAAACCCTGCAGCAGCCTTCCCCGGCCTGGTTCCCTCCACACGTTTTGGACTGCCATCTGCCCTGCCCAGCATGGCCAGTGCCCAGGGATTATGGGAGCTGTAGTCCAAAACGCCTCATGTTTTTAGCGGGACCCTGATCTCGGTTCTCCCCCCTGCCGCTGGCCTGACCTGATCCGTGACTTTGGGATGGTCGCTATTAGGCTGGCTAACTTCCGATTGCCAAACCACTGGATTCCTTGGATCCGCCGGGTGGATCTCTCTTCCTCAGGGTGGCCGTGTGTCCTCCTTTACAGAGGAAAGTCCTCTCTTTGAACAGCCCTTTTATTTTATCTCTTTGAAGGCGACCTCCGTTTGAAGCGCTGTCCAGTCCAAATCCAGTTTAAAGATAACAGACCATGAGAAAGTGCGCAGAGCAGGGCCAGCGTTAAGGGTGGGCACGGCTGGGCATGTGCTGAGGGCCCAGCAGGGGCCCGCTGACCACAGCCCCCTGGACTTGCTCCTCCTCTTCCCCATCGCTACCTGTTTGTTCACCTGACTCTCGCTCCGGCCCAGAGAAGGGTGATGGTGAGGAGCGGGAGGAGGAGACGCCGTGGCCTCCTGGCTCCCCGGCTCTCTGCCTGCCAGACAAGCAAGTGGGACCATGATGCGGAAGAGGAGGGGGAGCAGGGGTGTTGCTAGGCCTGGGACCATGGGACTCCCAGCCCTGAATCTATTTTCTAGGTCCCAGATCCATTCCCCAGGGCCCCGAGTGTCCACTGGTGCCAATGAAAGGCTTTTAGTTTAGTTTCATTGCCACGCAGAGGGGTGATTTTCAAGGGGGATTGCAGCAGGGGAGGGAAGTTTTAATTCTCCCCTTCCCATATGTTGCACACACACACCCGCCGTTGCCAATCTCTCCCTGCATTGCAATTACGCTTAGGACAAAAAAAAACCCTTTCCCCATCAGTTTTGGATTATCTGGGGCAGGGTGCAAATTAATTGAATAATTTATTTTGAGATTATTTAATTAGCTGGCTTTGCCTTCGGTGAAATTTAAATAACTCCTAAGAAACCATTTCTACATTTGCCTTTATGGATATAAATCAACGGATGCGCATTTTACGCAGAAGGGTGTGCTAGGAAGCCCCAAACTTTTTAAGCACCTAGCAGCACCCCTGATGAGGTGCTGTAGGACATGGTGACAATGGCAGTGAGAGGTAGACTTCATTTCATTTCATTCATTTCATGTATTTCATTTCTATACTGCCCAATAGCCAAAGCTCTCTGGGCAGTTTACCAAAAGTAAAAACACTAAAAATACAATACAGTAGTGTAATAAAACCATTTACATATGAACATCTCAAACCATTTTACACAATCAACAATGAGAAATCCCAGGACCCATTAAAACCCCGTTGTACAGTGTCAAATGCCTGGAAAGGCTTAACCTGGTGCCGAAAAGATGACAATGTCGGCATGAATCAAGGGGCCACCACCGAGAAGGCAAACTTTGTAATTTCCCTGTGATAGTTCTCTTTTTCTCAGGAGGGGGGAAAAAAACAGGATAAAGGTTAAAGAACATGGCCTTGTGAGCCAGTATTCAGGTTGTCGAGTACTAAAGGGGCAGGGCGGTGGAGGTCAAATGAAGTACAGCTAGCCCAGGCGTTAAGAGATGTGTATATATGCTGTGTATGCCTTTTGCTAGGATGATGCCAAAGACTACGAGAGTACCAGAAGCATAGGAGCAATGTAGACCTGAAAATGTGGTGGTAGTTGTGGCAAGGCAGGAGGATGACGGCACCGTCATTTTGACGTGGTCTACAAAGAACCTGCTTGATGCTACGATCTCTCCTGGAATTGTTCAAAGCCCCCTTGTAAAGCTAACGTTCCCAGGGTTCTTTGACAGTCTAGAAGAAAATGTAAAGACACAGAGACATTAAACACACACACACACACACACACACACATAGTAGACACACACACAGAGACAAAGACACACACACACAAAGATGCGTGCATGCACACACAGAAAGACACACATGGAAAGACACACACAAAAAGACACACAGAAAGACACGCGCGCGCACAGAAAGACATAGCTGAACACACGCACACAGAAAGACACACACACACAAAGACACATACACACACACACGGACACACAGAGAAAGAAACACACAGAAAGATGCACACGCACACAGACACAATATCACCATTATTGAGCACAGCGTTTACAAAGTACTGGAGTAAAGGCCTTTGCCGCAGGGGGCTTCCAATCTATACTTTTATTCCAATTATTTATTATTTTAAAACCTTATACAGCCACGTATTTCTGAAAAAGAACTCAAGGTGGCTTACAACAGCACAAGATCCTAAGAATATATAAACCATAAAAGTCAATGTTACATAAAACAGTCAACATGAGAAAGCAGCAGTTCACCTAACAAGCCCAGATCAAGTAACGGGGTGGGGGTGGGTGATGGGGAGACGTTAATAATGCAGCAATCAAAACTGGATACTCCGGGGTTTGTAAGAGACAAGAGCAAAGGGAATAGGAAGAAAATGCGCATCCCAAAGCCTTCCTCAATGGCCAAGTTTTGAACAAATGTTTGAAGATGAACTGTGATGGGGTTGGGCGGGTCTTGTGTGGAAGGGAGGCCTTGTGGGAGCCAACATGGAGAAGGCTCCAGCTTTCCCAACCTGTATTTCCCAACTGCCAACATCCTACTGCCCCTATACAAATCTGTGGTGCGACCACACTTGGAATACTGTGTACGGTTCTGGGCACCACACCTAAAAAAAGGATATTATACAGTTGGAAAAAGTGCAGGAAAGGGCAACCAAAAAGATCAAGGGGCTGGAGCATCCCCCCTATGAGAGAAGGTTGCAACAGCTGGGATTGTGTAGCTTGGAAAAAAGGGACGGTAAGGGGAGATATGATAGAGGTGTACTGAATTATGCATGGTGTGGAGAATGTGGAGAGGGAGACCTTTATCTCCCTCTCTCAAAATACTAGAACCCGGGGTCATCCCATGAAGCTGATTGGTGGGAGATTCAGGACAGATCAAAGGACTTCTTCACACAGCGCATAAACTGTAGAATTCTCTACCACACGATGTAGTGATGGCCACCCATTTGGATGGCTTTAAAAGAGGGTTGGACAAATTCCTGAAGGCTATCGATGGCTACTAGTCCTGATGGCTATGTGCTCCCTCCAGTACCAGAGGCAGTGAGCATATGTACACCAGTTGCTGGGGAACATGGGCGGGAGGGTGCTGTTGCGCTCATGCCCTGCTTGTGGGCCAACAGCTGGTTGGCCACTGTGCGAACAGGATGCTGGGCTAGATGGACCCTTGGTCTGATCCAGCAGAGCTCTTCTTATGTTCTTATGTTCTTATCACTCCCATAACCTCCGCAGCCACGACTCTTCCTTGGCCAACAGCTGATTCTCCTGCAGGCTCATTTGAGACTGAGCTTCTGATGGGATTTCCTCCACATTTCATTGGTAGCTGTGGAGCTAGGACTCCTTGGGGCAGATTTGGCCCAGGGGCCTGGAGTGACCAACCCCTTTCCTGCCAGCCCCAGAAAACAACACAGTTGAGATTTGACCCCTCCTGTCCCTGATCCTCATCCAACCCTCTGACTCAGGGGTCCCCAACTTGATGCCCTCCAGATCTCTTGGCCAGCCTGGCTGGGAATGATGGGAGCTGTAGTCCAACACCAGGTTGAGGATGGATGCTCCAGCCACACACCTCGCACACTCAGAAGCTTTAAGGGTAAAATCCCACATGAGTCCTACGTAGAGTAGACCAACTGAAATGAGTGGGACTTCAGTTAGTCATGACTAACTTAAGTCCTATTAATCTCAATGAGTCTACTCTAAGTAGGACATGTTGGATTTTACCCTAAGCACCTTTCTCCTAAGTTGAAGGTGAGTTCAGAGGTTTGAGAAGGTAGATTAACTGCTTTGGGAAAGACATATCCCAAATCCCGGGAAGTACTAGTTCCCCTCTACTCAGCACTGGTTAGGCCTCATCTGGAGTACTGCGTCCAGTTCTGGGCACCACACTTTAAGAAGGATGCAGACAAGCCGGAGAGGGTTCAGAGGAGGGCAACAAAGATGATCAGGGGACTTGAAACAAAGCCCTGTGAAGAGAGACTGAAAGGACTGGGCACGTTTAGCCTTGAGAAGAGAAGACTGAGGGGAGATAGGATAGCATCTTCAAGTGCCTGAAAGATTGTTCCAGAGAGGAAGGCCAGGATCTCTTCTCGATCGTCCCAGAGTGCACGACACGGAAGAATGGGCGCAAGTGACAGGAAGCTGGATTCTGGATGGACATCAGGACAAACGTCCTGACTGTTAGAGCAATGCGACAATGGAGCCAATTCTCTAGGGAGGCGGGGGGGCTCTCCCACACTGGAGGCATTCAAGTCAAGGCTGGACAGCCACCTGTCAGGGATGCTGTGACTTGGATTCCTGCACTGAGCAGGGGGTTGGACTTGATAGCCTTGTAGGTCCCCTCCAACCCCACTCTTCTATGATTCTATGATACACCAAGGGGTGCATAACCACTTTCAGATTGAGGGCCGCATGCCAGGTCAGGAAAGCTCTCAGGGGCCGCCTTCCAGTCGTGGATGGGGCTCAAGGTAAAGGGGCGGAGCTAAAGGCAAAATGGGGGTGGCCCAAAATGGCAGCGTATTTTGGCTTCAGGCTCTTGCATCAAGTCACTCAGCCTTAGGAGAGGCGTCTTAACCCTTTAGAATGGGGATGAAATGGTGCCGGAGCCAGGAAAGCACCAAATAAAAGGTCTGGAGCCAGGGGAAGAGAGCCGCAGGCAGGCCGAATTTGTCCTCAGGTTCTTCCCCCTCATGTGCCCCATCCTTTGGGAGCCTCACAGCCAGTGGAGGCTGGTGGCTCTGGCGCCAGTGGGGTGGTGAGTCCGCTCCAGGTTTCAGTCACAACCAGTCAGACCTCTAAAGGAGCTCTCCAGGGTGCTTCCACACCTTTAGAGTTCTGACTGGTTGTGACTGAAACCCGGTGTAGATTCACTGTCCCACCAACACGGGAGCCCCCAGTGCTCACAGCACCAGCCGCCTCTCCATAACAGTGCTGGCATAGCATACCCCACAGAGCACACACACAATCTTCGGCGTCTTATCACAACCCCTTAGCGCACGCTGAGAAAGATCAAGTGAGCAGCTCAGGCAGAAGGCCTTGCCACACAACCCCTGTGTTTCCATTGGCTGTCCTAGTTGGGGCTGATGGGACTTGTTCCTCACTAGGGAACTCTGCAAACTGTAGTTCCATGACTGGGCCAGGGAAGGGGGGGGGGCATATTCCAAGAACTAGGGATGTCCATCGCTAGGAAATCTGGCTCTTTTTTGGCGTGATGGAGTTCCACAGCATGTACAACTCACTTTGTGTCTGTGAGCCAAGCTGTGGCCTGTTCCCCAAAGTCCAGGAACGTCTTTGTGCATTTGGGGCAGGGTGGGGGGAGGTTCTGTGTTTTGCGCAAATTACAGCTGAAGTTGTACAAATTGTGGCTGTATTTTGGCAAATTACGCAAATTAGGCCTCAATTTGCAGAATGTGGGTGAATTCGGCTGTAATTGGGGCAAATTTGGTGGTAATTTGTGCAAATTGCTCAGAAATTAGTGCAAATTGCAGAACCTTCCAGAAATAAAATGCAAAATTCCCAATCACTGCAGAACGCCACACGGGAACCAAAACAAAGTCTGGGGGGCCGAGCATGGGAAAACTTGTCACTCCCCGCCCCCCTCAGATGGATTCCCACATCCCTAGCTAGAACAGACTAAGAGAGAATTCTTAGCAGCTTTGGTGAACTACAGTTCCCAGAATCCTTCAGAGAGCTCTGGCTATTGGGCAGTATAGAAATGAAATAAATAAGCCATGACAGTTAAAGTGATATAAAACCTGTATGGATTGGTTGTGTAGACAGGGCCTGAGAGAAACCGGCTGAGTTAGGGTGGCCACTGATGAATTACCGACACAGAGGAAACGTATCACCCAAAAAGAGGACAAAGGAGGACCTCAATTTGCATAATGCTTAGGCAAATATCTAGGTGCCAATTTAACAATAATTGCTATCATTTAATTAGAAATACAATTTATATTAAAATAGTGTGGAAGACTTGTAGCCAGGTGACCTTTTTGACTGCTCCATCTTTTGTCCGCCTGCTAACTTTTGCTGGGCTGCTTCAAGGCCCCTGTCCTCCCACCGTCTGGTTCTTTGACTTCAAACTATACTTGGACTGGACAGTCCTTCAGACAGAGGACACCTTTAAAGAGAGGACTATCCTCTCCAGAATAGAGGGCTGTCTTCTTGTAAAGGACACCTGTTGTGACTCAAACTAGGGTGACCAATTTTGAATTGCTGAAAAAGAAGACACGCCCCACCAAAAAGGAAAAGAAAAGAAAAGCGGAACATATTTGCGTAAAATGTGCATATGTTGATGTATATGTACAGCTGCAAATCTAGACACCGTTATTATAATTTAAATAGAAAGACAGTTCATCTCACCACAGTGTGGGAAGACTGTGACCAGGTGATTTGCGGACCTGCCTGTTCAGGCTGCTGTCCAAGTGCTGTTCATGGGCAAGACCAAAGGCCAAATCTTCCATCTGATGGTTCGGTATCGTTGAACTGGACTTGGCCTGGACAGCCCTTCAAATATAGGGTGGTCCTCTGCAGAAGGGGACATAAGGCTATCCTAGATCAGACGCAGAATGCCATGGCTTTGCAACTGTTAAGGCTCAATCCTATGCATGTTTGGACATAAAAAGTTATATAATCCTATGCATGTTTAGACACGGAAAAGTTCTACAATCCTATGCATGTTTAGACACGGGAAAGTTCTACAATCCTATGCATGTTTAGACATGGGAAAGTTCTACAATCCTATGCATGTTTAGACACGGGAAAGTCCTACAGTCCTATGCATGCTTGGACAGAAAAGAAGTCCTGCAAATCCCAGCATTCTCCAGCCACCTCTGCTGGCTGGGGAATGCTGGGAGTCGTAGGGCTTTTTTTCTGTCTAAACATGCATAGGATTGTGCCCTTAGTTTCTCAGTTGTTTGGAGATCCTGCCTGGCCAACAAACATCTCTTTGTACAGGGATATGGGAAATTCTGCTTTTTACCACCGTTTAGTCCGATCGCCCTGACTGTATGATGGTGTGGTTAAAGGGGATTAACAGTGGGTAACGAATCTGTGTTAAATGATCCCCCACCCTCGGATATGGGCTCTTTGGTACTGCCGAGGAAAAGGGAGATTCTTGGAGCTGTCGAGAGACTGGTGGATTGATGGAGGAGTGAAGAGCTGGTTAGAGAGCTCATTCCAGTGGCCTCCTAAATTAACATATCGCTGACTTGATTACATCGGAAAGATCCGTACAAGCAGATTACATTAGACACGCAAAGCAATGATATAACAGAGGGTTTCATTAACTTCAGCCACGCTTGTGTTTATTGATGAAAAACCAGCCGTTGCTCAGTGAAAATGAGTTGAGAGGGAAGGAGTTGGGTTGCCAACTTTTTCTCTGCTAGTGCTCCTGTACCTTGAAGAACAGGCAGATATTCCACAGGTGATGTTTACCCTAGAGACGCACCAAAGGGAGGGGCTTCCAGTTTGCTTTTTGCCTGTCTGGCTGCTGCTAACGGCATGGGCGCTCTGGCAGAAAGGAGAGGGAGGAAAAACTTCTCCGTGGTTTCTTCCAGAGTTTCATCTGCAAGTTTCTCAAGAACCAACTGCTAACTGTTCAGGCCGTTGGCAAAATAACATCGCCTCCCTTTCTTTGTTGCTGTTCTGTGTGTGTCTGCGTGCATGCTCTTTCTTACCCCAGCCTTTGGACAGATCCATTTCCCTTGCATGGACCACCACGGGTGTCTTTTAAAGTAATAATGTTATCTGCGTGGCCCCACTTTCAAGTGGTGAGAGGTTTCAGGGGTTCCTGCACTTTCTCAGGGTTCAGTCTCCTTGGAAGGCAATCCCTGGAGAAGTATGGTGTTTATCTGATATAAGGTTTATTTACACATATATACAGGCTGAGCATAAGTTCACAACATTTGCTCTCCAAGACATTCCTGCTCCCCAACAGGTGTCTAACACAACCCCAAGTAAGGATGTGCACATTTTGTAAACTCCGTTCTCTCTGCATTTCGTGGATTGTCAGCTGCCTTTTGTTCCGTTGTCCACTCATTGACGGAATTGGATTTTTCCCAATTTCCCAAATTTGCGCAAATTTGCATTTCTACAAGTTCACACGTATGAAAATGCGCAAATCCCCCCCCAAAATGTGCAAATCCCTCCCAGCACATGTTTATGCTTTAACCTAGGGGGGAAATGCACATTTTTGGTCAGTGTTTTTTATTTCATGCATTTTTCTATGACTAAATTTGCATAAAGTTCTGTAAAGTTAAAAAAAAAAAAAAAGGTCCACTGCGGAATCTGTGGGTTGGGTTCATAGAAATCCAAAGTCATTTGATTCTGTTGCAGATTTCTCCTACATCCCTAACCCCTAATGCCAGAGGATTTCTTGCAGAGAGCAAAGTCAGCTCTCTGCCTCCTTTTCAGACCCAGTGTAGTGGTAAATTGAAGCACAGCTGCTCGTCATGACACTCCCCCTAGCCACTGGGACTTGGTCTCCCAGTGACAGACCCCCAAAGAAAGCCCCCCAAATCCAGGCAGCAGTGTTGATCCACATGAACAAACCAGTTCTAGCAGTTTCCATCTACACCAGGAGCTGGTCTTTTGTAAATCAGACAGGTCTTAATTGCCCACTCAAAACCAAGCCACCCCAAAATGCCACAGGCTTAGCTCGCAACAATGAACAATCTCTCTCTCCCCGCAAGCCCCCCAAATCCAGCAACTGTGAGGATTGCAGCTAAACTCAGAGGAAACAAGGTATTCTGCCCTTATACAAATCTATGGTGCGACTATGCTTGGAATACTGTGTAGAGTTCTGGTCTCCGCACCGAAAAAAGGGTTATTGTACAGTCGGAAAAAGTGCAGAAAAGGGCAACTAAAATGATCAAGGGGCTGGAGCATCTCCCCTATAAGGGAAGGGAAGGTTACAACAGCTGGGATTGTTTAGCTTAGAGAAAAGGTGAGTGAGGAGAGACATGAATCAAAGAGGTGTACAAAATGATTCATGGTGTGGAGACTGTGGGTAGGGAGACATTTGTCTTCCTCTCAATACTCGAACCTAGATGGGTCATCCCATGCAGCTGATTGGTGGGACAGATAAAAGGAAGGACGTCTTCACCCAGCACAGAGTTAAACTATGGAATTCTCTACCACAGGATATCGTGATGGCCACCGATTTGGATGGCTTTAAAAGGGGGTTGGACAAATCCATGGAGGAAAAGGCTATCAATGGCTACTAGTCCTGATGGCTATGTGCTCCCTCCAGTACCAGAGGCAGTGAGCCTATGCACACCAGTGCCCAGGGAACGTGGGCAGGAGGGTGCTGTTGCGCTCACGCCCTGCTTGCAGGTTCCTGCTCAACAGCTGGTGGAATGTGTGAACAGAGTGCTGGACCAGATGGACCCTGGTCTGATCCATCGGGGCTCTGCTGATGTTCTCCCCTTTTGACACGATTTCTCTTGGTCTCCCAGTGACAGGCCGAGCCGGTGAGGAAATGGTTCCTGACTGTGGCTGAAACCGCCGCTGCTGGAATATGCAGCCGGGCAGCCTTCCTGGCAGTGCAAAGGCAGCGGGCTGCGGCGAGAAGCCGATCGCCACGTCGCGCAGGGGGCCCGCGGCCGGGAGGCATGGTGACAACTTTCAAGATTGCCGTGCTGGGTGCTCAAGGGGTCGGGAAGAGCGCCATTGTCCGCCAGTTCCTCTACAACGACTTCAGCGAGGCCTGTGCCCCCACCAAAGCCCGCCGCGTCCACCTGCCCGCCGTGGTCATGAATGGCCACGTCCACGACCTACAGATCATGGACTTTCCGCCCATCACCTCTTTCCCAGTAAATACCTTGCAGGTAGGTGCCTCCAGCTTGGGCCGCCGACGCTCCCGAAGACCTCCTCTGAGCAACGGGGCTGAGCAACAGGGCGGCACTGTTTGCTCTGCAGCCCTCCAGCTGGTTGTCTTTGTATGCGCCGAGTTCGGGAAAAAGCTGTGCCTGCTCTCTTCCAGTGCTAGATTAAAAGCTGCCATTGACCCATTGTCCACGATAAGAACATCGGAAGAGCCCTGCTGGATCAGACCAGGGTCCGTCTAGTCCAGCATTCTGTTCCCACAGTGGCCATCCAGCTGTCGACCGGGAACCCACAAGGAGTGCAACAGCACCCTCCTGCCCATGTTCCCCAGCAACTGGTGCACATAGGCTCACTGCCTCTGACACTGGAGGTAGCACATAGCCATCAGGACTAGTAGCCACCGATAGCCTTCTCCTCCTCCAGGAATGTGTCCAATCGCCTTTTAAAGCCATCCAAATTGGCGGCCATCACTACATCTTGGGGTACCCAGCTCCATAGTTTAACTCTGTGCTGGGTGAAGAAGCCCTCCTTTTGTCTGTCCTGAATCTCCCACCGATCAGCTCCGTGGGAGGACCCCGCTGGGTTCTAGTGTCATGAGAGAGGGATCAGTCTGTCCCTGGGTTTCTGTGCGGAAAGCTATTCAAGTAGGTATGCAGGCATTGGGTGTGTGGGGAGGGTCACATCTTCTGCCCCCCCCCAGTCCCCCAATTTCCATGTTCATCAGAAGGTCAGAATCAATCCCTATACATGTAAGCCAAGACCGTAGGAAGAGCCACCAGCAACCAGCTCCCTGGGACGGCCACGTTGGGTTCTAGTATTATGAGAAAGGGAGAAAAACCTCTCCCTATCCCCCTTTCTCCACGCCAAGCAGCGTTTTCTTTTTATTTATTCTTTACTGATTTTAAGGAGGAAATATTCCAAAGGAAAAAAGATCAACAACGGCGTACTCAGCAGCCCAATTATACTAAAGCTTCCTCTTCCGTACATCAACAAAAATGGGTTCCCAATCAGTATAATTGGTCCAAAATGGTTTAAGCAGTTTCCAGCGTTGCATAAGGCCTCCCTCCCCGACTAGCGCTAATAATTCAAGTTAATTTATTTTGAACTGCCAAATCCCATAGCTTAATATGCTGCTCTCTAAGGGCACCATCTTGTGCATGTTTAGACAGAAAGAAGTCCTACAACGCCCAGCGTGCCCCAGCCAGCTGGGAGGTTTAGAACTCTTTCCTGTCTAAACATGCACAGGATTGCAGCCTAATTTTTAGGATTTGGTTAGATTTCCAGTGCTTCGCATGTACTACATAGGAAGCTGCTTTACACTGAGCCAGATGAAGGGACTTGGTGCTTTCTCCAGGAGGCCAACAACGTCACCTTTCCCAATTAAAATCCCTCTCCAATGCAGTCTTGCCATCCTGATGCCCTCCAGATGTTTGGGACTTCAACTCCCATCAGCCCCAGCCAGCATGGTCAATGGCAGGGAGTGCTGAGGAGTATAGTCCAAAACATCTGGGAGGCACCAGGCTGGGGAGGGAATATGGGAACTGCCTTATACTGAATCATACCCTTGGTCCATCTAGCCCAGTATTGTCGACGCTGACCTCATTCATGCAACATGATAAGCCAGGATATAGTTTGGGTGTGGGTTGTCACTGAATTGTGGGTTGTAGTGTTGTGTGAACCCAGGCACCCTAACAAACCATGGCTGGCTGGGGAATGCTGCGAGTTGTAGGACATTTTTCTGTCTAAACATGCATCGGATTGTAGGATTTTTTTCCGGTCTAAACATGCACAGAATTGTAGGATTTTTTCCTGTCTAAACATGCATAGGATTGCAGGACTTTTTCCTGTCTAACCATGCATAGGATTGCAGGACTTTTTTCTGTCTAAACATGTAGAGGATTGTAGGATTTTTCCCTGTCTAACCATGCATAGGATTGCAGGACTTTTTCCTATGTAAACATGCATTGGATTGTAGGATTTTTTCGAGTCTAAACATGCACAGAATTGTAGGATTTTTTCCTGTCAAAAGATGCATAGAATTGTAGGATTTTTTCCTGTCTAAACATGCATAGGATTGCAGGACTATTTTCCTTTCTAACCATGCATAGGATTGCAGGACTTTTTTCTCTCTAAACATGTAGAGGATTGTAGGATTTTTTCCTGTCTAAACATGCATAGGATTGTGCCCTACATATGACTTCACCATTGGCTGCCCTTTCATGACACCTAAAATCAGATGCCTCAGGCAGCCCACTCACTCTGCCTAATGGTAGGACCAGCCCTATTGCAGTGTGGCGGCAAACATCTTTGTTGCTAGGCTGGCTTTGTGGGCTGAAGGGTGAAGATCTGGAGGTCTGTTACTCTCCTCTGCCAAGGCTCTGCAAAGGAGAGAAGGCCGCCACATCCCCCGGAATGGAGGAGGGCGACAGTGAGGGCTTGCGTGCGGAGAAGAAAGGCCAGCAACCGAGGCAGGTGGAAATCCAGCAGGGGATACATGATCCAGGAAGGCATACGGCAGCGGCTGGCTCTGCCTCGAGATGCAAACCGAGGAGATGGGGGGGGGAGCAGATGGAGGCCTCTTGGGGAGGGAGAAGCTTCCCTAGAGATGCAGAAGTTGTCAGGAAGGATCCTCAAGAGAGACACAGAGAAAGAAGGGGGGGAAGTCCTTCACGTGGATCGACTGACTGTATTTGTATCCTTCCTCACAAAGCTCTCAGGGCCCTTTAGTACCCAACCTGCCTGCCGGAAGCATGGGCTAATCGGCAGAGGGCAGTTACCGCTTTGTGCTCACAACAACCCTGAAGAGTAGGCTGTGTCAGGGCTGGCGCCAAGGGCAGCATGGCGGGCACCCGCTAAAGCTTGCTCCCCCGCCTCTCGCTGTGGCCCAGGCAGTAGGGGAGGCGAAAGGAGAGCCGGAGAGGCGGCAGCCCGGTTGCTCGCTGGCTCTCTGCATGTCCGGCAAGCGAGTGGGAGCCACGAGGAGAAAGAGGAGGAGGAGGCCGGAGCACTGAGGGAGGGGCCCATGGGAGGGTGTTGCCCAAGGGCCCCCCAAACCTACCGGGTGAGTTGTGGGCTTGGGAGAAGATCTGAACCCAGGGCTCCCTGGTCCGCTGCCCAAACACAGGCCTACCCTCCCTTTCTCCCCACAACGTTATTCATATATCCAGACGCTCCCTATCTGCACTGTGATTGTGTATTGGTTTCCTACCACATTAACTGCATCGCCACCACCCCAAACCTTGGGATCTCTAGTACGGTGGAGTGCTGATAACTTTCTGTCCAAGATTCCCTGTCACAGCAGCTCACAGAGCGACGGAACCCGGGCTTCTCCAGGACGAAGGCACGGCTGTGCCCAAACAGTCGGGTTTTAGGGGCGGCTTTGCTTTGTTTGTTTGATTGGCTACTAGCACTCCTTCCCCAGCCTGGTGCCCTCCAGATGTTTGGGACTCCAACCCCCATCAGCCCCAGACAGCCTGACCAATTGCTCAGGAGTGCTGGGCCCTGCAGTCCCAAACATCTGGAGGGCTAGCAACAGCAGAGGGTGATGGCTTCGATGTCACTGGGGTGAGGAATCCGCTCAGGTTTGGGTCAGAACCAGTCAGAGCTCCAAAGGAGCTCTCCAAGGTGGGAAGCTTTAGAGTCCTGACTGGTTCTGACTGAAAGCTGGAGTGGATTCAGTACCCCACTGGCACCGAGCCACCAGCCTCCACCGGCTAGCAAGTCAGCTGGGCATCGTCGTGGGACTTCAATTGGGGAGATCTGGGCTCAAATCCTGGGGCAGCCTCAAAGATCACTGGGTGACAGTGTAGCAGGAAGGATCAGGGCCAGTTTTCCTCAACCCGGCACCCTCCAGATGCATGGGACTCCAACTGCCACCAGCCCTGGGGGCGATGGGAGTTGTAGTCCAAGGCATCTTGAGGGAAATGGGTTGGGAGAAGCCTGAGTTATGCAGCTGGGATGGGAACCTGGCAGAGGGATACGGCCCCTTTGCCCTGTAAACAGGGGCAAAGCCGGCCAGCTTTTCCAGCCTCTGCCTTCTGCTGGGCATAACTCCCCAAGTATCTTTCCAGCAGCTTGAGAGAAAGAGGCCCTTGCTTTGCCTCATTCTGCATTGTTCTCATCCACTGGGTTCTACCATGACAGAAGAAAGCTATAGCTGTTAGCAGGCTCAGGAGAAGCAATGGGGCCGTTCTTGAGAATCCCAACGTTCATTGTAAACAAACAAATCAAGTGTCTAGCCCTTATGGCTGCACAGATGTGCTTGTAAGCATTTGATGCAATGCAAGCTGAAATCGCAGAAGCCGGAGAAATGGCTGAAATAGACATACAATGCTGGGTTTTAGAGGGGGTGGTGGAGCTAGACACCTGACTTCTACCAGGGCAGGCCATCGGTCCATTTAGGCTAGTACTATTTATTGTGACTGGTGGAGGTTGTCCAGCGACTCAGGCAGAGAAGGCACAAGGACAGGATGGGGAAAACATGCCTTGGCAGCAGTGCATGTAAATAGGACCTAGGTGTCTGGCTGGATCACAAGCTGAATATGAGCCAGCAATTGTGATGCAGCAGCTAAGAAAGCGAATGCAATCCTAGACTGTATTAACAGACACATACAGTCCAGGTCATAGGAAGTAATCATTCTACTCTATTCTGCATTAGGCAGGCCACATGTGGAGGGCTGTTTGGCAGTCTCAGGAGGTGGTGGGTTCTCCTGAGCAGGCGACACTTGAGCAGAGGCTGCCTCACAGAGCCTGCATCAAGCAGGGGGTTGGATTAGATGATCTCCAAAGTCTTTTCCACCTCTGTGATTCTATGACTGAACCTGGCTTCACGCAAAGCAGGGGCTCCATCAGTGAGCTACAGCCCCTCTCACTGCCCTGCAGAGCTCCTCCCCATCAGCACAAGATTCAGTTTTGCAAAATAAGGAAGACGATGCATATTTCCCCGACCCCCCGCCGCCACACTCCCAGTCTGAACCATGTATACAGGCCACATAATAATGAATTTGCATTTTCCTGGGTGCAGAATTATGGGCTTGTTTTTTGTTGTTTAAAAGTACAGAGTGCGTAGCACAAAATGACTTGCTAAACTCTAGGACTTTTATTGAACCTCAGACCTGGCACCCCCGGAGTCCTAATCTGGCCTTCTAGAGTGCTCCATAGGCCACGCCCTCCCTTTAGCTCCTCCCCTCTCCTCCCCTCAGCCCCACCCCCTTCCCCCAGTCACCGATTGTGGGTTTCCCGGCTTTTGTGCAGTTTTTTCCCCATTCTAAAAGGTCGAAACGCCTTTCCAAGGGTTGCTGGCAGGAAGAGCTTTAAGCAAAAATATGCTGGTCTTTTGGGGGTTTGGCCCTGCACCCTTTGCCTTTGGCCACACCCCCTTTTGTATTCACCCCCCCCCCCCCGAGAGCATCTTCGAAATTGAATTTGGCCCTAGGGATGGATGAAAGAGGTTTGACGTTCCTGTTCTAAATGATCCTGTTCTAAATGAAAGAGCGGGCTCTTTTAACTATCTAATTAATTAATTAGAATGAAATGTTCCTGGTACGGCTGAATTGACACCTACAGACTCCAACCCTGGGGCTATTGCAGCTTAAAAACGTTATCGATGGAGTGGGTCTGCTACTGGGGTCAGCAAGACAAGTTTCAGAGGCTTGTAAGTGGACATACATTTTCCACTGCTGAGCTGGGCTCCTGTGTTTCCCACCTTCACCTGCTTCATCAGTGGTGCCAAAGGGCCCTTTCGGCAGGCGTTCCAATGCTGCTTTCTTCCCCAGGTCACAAGCAATCAAATGCAAACGCGCCTCGATGGAGCCACTCATGAGCGCCACAGGCATATGCTCATGTCTAGTTCCGTTGGCATGGTCCGTCTCTCCTGGGAGTGATTACCGGCACAAATCAAAGTCTCCCTGTTTTAAAGGAATAAATGCAAATCATGGAATCACAGAATCATAGAATAGTAGGGTTGGAAGGGGCCTGTAAGACCATCAAGTCCAACCCCCTGCTCAGTGCAGGAATCCAAGACAGAGCATCCCTGACAGGTGGCTATCCAGCCTCGTCTTGAATGCCTCCAGCATGGGAGAGCCCGCCACCTCCCCAGGCAACTGGTTCCATTGTCGTATTGGACAGTCGGGAAGTTTCTCCTGATGTCCAGCCGGAATCTGGCTTCCCGTCACTTGAGCCCATTCTTCCGTGTCCTACATTCTGGGATGATCGAGAAGAGATCCTGGCCTTCCTCTCTGGGACCACCTTTCAAGGAGTTGAAGAGCACTATCATACCTCCCCTCAGTCTTCTCTTCTCAAGGCTAAACATGCCCAGTTCTTTCCGTCTCTCCTCACAGGGCTTTGTTTCCAGTCCTCTGATCATCTTTGTTGCCCTCCTCTGAACCCTGTCCAGTTTGTCTGCATCCTTCTTCAAGTGTGGTGCCCAGAACTGGACACAGTACTCCAGATGAGGCCTAACCAGTGCAGAGTAGAGGGGAACTAGTACTTCCCGGAATTTGGAAGCTATGCTTCTATTAATGCAGCCCAAAATAGTATTTGCCTTTTTTGCAGCCACATCACATTGTTGGCTCATATTCAGCTTGTGATCTACCACAATTCCAAGATCCTTCTCGCTTGTAGTGTTGTTGAGCCAAGTTACCCATCTTGTAACTGTGCATTTGGTTTCTTTTTCCTAGGTGCAGAACTTGGCATTTCTCCCTATTAAATGTCATTCTGTTGTTTTCTGCCCAGCGCTCCAGCCTATCAAGATCACTGTGAATTCTGTTTCTGTCTTCCAGGGTATTAGCTATCCCGCCCAATTTTGTCTCATCTGCACATTTGATCAGCATTCCCTCCACCTCCTCCTCCACGTCATTAATAAAAATATTGAAGAGCACTGGGCCCAGGACTGAGCCCTGCGGTACCCCACTCGTTACCTCTCCCCAGCTTGAGAAGGTCCCATTGATAAGCACTCTTTGAGTCCGATTCTGTAGCCAACTGTGGATCCACCGGATCGTTGTTTCATCTAGCTCCCTTTGAGCTAGTTTGCTGATCAGGATCAAGCTTCACTGACCTTCTTGGAAACTGTGGGGAGTAGGGATGGCGGAGAATTCCGCCACAGATTTCAGTGAAGCTGAATGCACTGGCATTCGGCCCCCCGAAAACCGTGGCGGAATGGCCTCCCACCCCCCGCCACCTTGTGGAATAGCCCCAGAACAAAACTTACCTGGGGCTCCGGCGGCAGCAGCGGCGGCGGCTGGTCTTTTGACCGGCCGCCGCAGCCGCCATTTGCGTCTGGCGAGGCTGCGGTGATAGGCTACGTAAGTATTTACGTAGCCTATCGCGGCAAAGAGCAGGGACACAAACGGCAGCCGCTATGCCATTTGCGCCGCTGCTCTTTCCGTGATAGGCTATGTAAGTATTTAGTAGCCTATCACAGTAAAGGCACCTACGCAAATGGCAGCCACTATGCCATTTGCGTGGCTGCCTTTACCATGATAGGCTACGTAAATACTTACGTAGCCTATCACGGAAAGAGCAGCGGCACAAACGGCGTAGCGGACGCCGTTTGCGTCCCTGCTCTTTGCCGTGATAGGCTACGTAAATACTTACGTAGCCTATCACGGCAGCCTCGCGGGATGCAAATGGCGGCCACTACAGCGGCTGCCATTTGCATCTGCAGCAGCCCGTTCGCGGCTGGAACTCCGGCTGCGGACAGCCCTGGCCAGCGGCTCCACGGAGCCACCGCGGAGCAGAGCTGGCCAGGGAGGATTCTGGCGGGAGGGACAGAGCACCTCTCCCCCCACCGCGAGTCACATCTGTGAAAAGGTAAGTGACTTTCGTACATCCCTAGTGGGGAGGGGGGAACCTGCATGGCCTAATATCAGGGTTTATTGAGATGTAGGGATTTGCTCCTGCATATTTCTGTTTACTTATTTATTTATTTAAAATGTTTTTTAGGCCGCCTTTAATGGTAGAACCCTCTCAAGGCAGCAAACAAGATAACATCAATCCAAAATTATGTGAAACAAATGCAATAGAAAAGTGATAAATAAATATTCAAGAACATATGCATATGTTAACATATATATATATATATATATATATATATGTGTGTGTGTGTGTGTGTGTGTGTGTGTGTGTGTGTAGGGATGTAAGGACTTTGTAAAATCTGTTCCATCTGCATTTTGTGGATGGTCAGGGGCTTTCCATGCTGTTTGCTCATTGGTGGAATCCAATTTTTTCCAATTTCCCGCATTTGTGCAAATTTGCATTTGCGCAAATTTGCACTTGCGAAAATACGAATATCTCTGCAGATGTGCAAATCCTCCCCCAAATATGCAAATCCCCCCCCAAATGTGCATGTTCATGCTTTAGTCTATGGGGGAAATGTGCATTTTCAGCCAGTGTTTTTTTTTATTTTCCATATTTGTCTACAACTAAACTGATGTAAAATTCCGGAAAATTAAAAAAAACAAAAACATGCTCCACAAGTCCATGGAAATCCATTTGATGTGGGAAAAGCCAATCCACTGTGGAATCCATGGGTCAGATTCATAGAAATCCAAACTCATTTGGTTCTGTTGTGGATTTCTGCGACATGTATATATATATAAAACATATGTGAATATGTGTGTGTGTGTGCCTATATATACATATGTAATATAATTTTCAAATTAAAGAGATAAAATTGGTGGTGGGGGACCTTAAAATATAACCCAAAGTCGCTTACATCCAAACATCACACACAAAAAACCCTTCACATTAAAATGCACAAGATCAAGTTTCAAGACTAAAAACCAAAACATCTTAGACAAGCAATTCCATCACAGAATTGAGGAGAAAAAACAATGGACCAGGCAGGTCCATTGATATCAAATTGTATTGCTTCAAAAGCCTTCCTGGAAGAGCCTAGATTTAATTTGGTATATGATGGTCCAGAGTGGCCCTGCATTGTCCTGTAGGAAATGGAAGGAAGGAGAGGGAGGGAGGGAGGGAGGGAGGGAGGGAGGGAGGGTGTGAAAGATAGTAAACAAGAAGGGAGGGAAGGAGGGAGGGAGGGAGGGAGGAGAAAGATAGACAGGAAACAAGGAAGGAAGGAAGAAAGGAAAGGAAAGGAAAGGAAAGGAAAGGAAAGGAAAGGAAAGGAAAGGAAAGGAAAGGAAAGGAGCATTAACCACTAGAAGTAACATAGTTACTCTGATTTTCCATTTTGGACAAGCTCCACCCTAGTTTTGCTCTCGTCATCTCTACTATGTTCTCATTGTAAGATATTAGTTGAGTTCCAACAGTGATTGGCTGATTTCCCCTGATGCCACAGTGTCTTTCTGCCATTGGCTTACCTTCTCTGATGTCACAGATGAGGCAGAGAGGCAGCCTAGGGACCGGCAAGGGCGTGCTGGGAGAAGCAGAGCCAGCAAGCTCAGATGGTGGCCTGAGCAACCAGCTGGCTGGCCGTAAGGCCTTTTGCCTCCCACCTTGCCTCCGAGAAACAGCTGTTGAGCCAAGGAGCCAAAAAACAGAGCAGATGGGGAGGGCGCCATCCCCCTCTGACACATGGAATTGAGATCTTGCTGAATTGGGAAACCCCTGGCTGTTTGCCAAATGTTCTTTCTGCAAATTAAAAATGAAATGCAGCTTATGAAACAGGAGTGTGCAAGAACGGTGTTCCTCATGTCCAATGAGCCATGCTTGAGATGTGATGGCCACCCTGAAGCCAGCAAGGGTGGCCATAGTGAGAACACCTGCCTGCAGCACAGAAAGACCAGAGGCAGAAGCAGAAGAACTCGCTTCTCCTGGCCACAGCCCCACCCAGGCGCTGGGTTTCACCTGTGTGGCACTCTCCTTTGCTGAACCAGAATTATTGCTGGCTCGGGTGCAGGCAGGGCTGACTTCTGACACTGGCATCTTCCAAAGCCAGCAAAAAGTCTGCCACAATTCTGTCTGAAGCTGGGAAGGTCAGCGACAGCTCGAGATGGCGGAGAAATCCACAACGGGATCAAAGGCATTCGGATTTCTATGAATCCAACCCACAGATCCTGTAGTGGACCGGCTTTTCCCGAGTTGTACGGATCCCAAGGAATTGCAGATTGTCCCCCCCCCCCAGAATTTTACGCAAATTTAGTTGTAGAAAAATAGGTAAAATTAAAAAACAACAACCAAAAATGCACATTCCCCCCATAGGCAAAAGCATGAAAATGTGCCTGGGGGGGTTGCACATTTTGGGATGGATTTGCGCATTTTGGCCAGTGTGAATTTACACAAACCTGGGAAATTGAAAAAAAACTCAGTTCCACTAATGAGCAAAGAACAGAACAAAAGGCACCTGATAATCCGCAAAATGCAGACGGAATGTATTTCACAAAATCTGCACACCCCTAGTGACAGCATAGGCAAATTCTCAGGTTGTTCACTCCAGGTTAGGTGAGAACCCATGGTGGGACTAGGGGTTGGGGAGAAATTTGTTTGGTTTGCCATTTAATGCAAAAATACCTAATTTTTCATTTTCAAACCAATGCACAAACTGTCTTTTGAAATTCACACTTCTTCAGATTTTGCAATGGAGATCTCCAGTAGAAGAGGAAAAAAGTGTGCACAAAATGCATATATCAGGGGGAAAGTGAATGCAATAAAGCATATATTTAAAAATTACATCCAAAAATGCATTCTGTTAAGAACACTGCATGCCAAAATTGTGTATATTAGGCAACATTATGTACAAAATGCATGTGTGCGTAATTTTAGGAGAAAAGAAAATTTTTAGGAGAAAGTGTTAGGAGAAAAGTGCACCAAAATGCATGCCAGTTTTCATGCAATCTTTTTTAAAAACAACAACAACAACATTCTCAAAGTTTGGGGCAAACCAAATTTAAGACTAGAAAAATGAGAATCTGAGAGAAACTGAAATTGACGGATTTGATGGGGTGTTCACAGGAGGAACCCCAAAATTTTGATCTTGTCCTGTGTATGGGTTGAGGCCAGTTCAAGCAGCTCTGGGGCTTTCAGCAGGGCAGCTCACCAGGGCTCTACAGCCCCTGCTATCATCCCTAGGGGATTATGGGATGCTTCCACCACATCTGGTGGTATGAAAATGTCTTGACAAATAGAACCACATATGATAGCTCTCAGTATAGTCTACCATGAGCCCCGTCACATCAAAAGTAGATCAGATTTGGTTCCCGGAAGTACTAGTTCCCCTCTACTCTGCACTGGTTAGGCCTCATCTGGAGTACTGTGTCCAGTTCTGGGCACCACATTTTAAGAAGGATGCAGACAAGCTGGAGAGGGTTCAGAGGAGGGCAACAGGGATGATCAGGGGACTGGAAACAAGGCCCTATGAAGAGAGACGGAAAGAACTGGGCATGTTTAGCCTTGAGAAGAGAAGACTGAGGGGAGATAGGGTAGCGCTCTTCAAGTCCTTGAATGGTTGTCCCAGAGAGGAAGGCCAGGATCTCTTCTCCATCATCCCAGAGTGCAGGACACAGAATGATGGGCTCAAGTGACAGGAAGCCAGATTCTGGCTGAACATCAGGAAAAACTTCCTGACTCTTAGAGCAATACGACAATGAAACCAATCACCTAGGGAGGCGGTGGGCTCTCCCATGCTGGAGGCATTCAAGATGAGGCTGGACAGCCATCTGCCGGGGATGCTCTGACTTGGATTCCTGCATTGAGACAGAGGGTTGGACTCGAGGGTCTTATAGGCCCCTTCCAACCCTACTGTTCTATGATTCTATGTAGGTTCTGTTTAGGTGTTCTAAACACTAAGAAGGATGCAGACAAGCCGGAGAGGGTTCAGAGGAGGGCAACAAAGATGATCAGGGGACTGGAAACAAAGCCCTGTGAGGAGAGACTGAAAGGTCTGGGCATGAGAAGAGAAGACTGAGGGGAGATGGGATAGCATCTTCAAGTGCCTGAAAGGTTGTTCCAGAGAGGAAGGCCAGGATCTCTTCTCCATCATCCCAGAGTGCAGGATACGAAATAATGGGCTGAAGTGACTGGAGGCCAGATTCCGGCTGGACATCAGGAAAAGTTTCCTGACTGTTAGAGCAATACGACAATGGAGCCAATTCCCTAGGGAGGCAGTGGGCTCTCCCACACTGGAGGCATCCAAGATGAGGCTGGACAGCCACCTGTCAGGGATGCTCTGACTTGGACTCCTGCACTGAGCAGGGGGTTGGACTCGATGGTCTTGCAGGCCCCTTCCGACCCTACTATTCTATAATTCTATGATTCTGCGAGATCAGGGATGGGTCAGGGTCATTTCTGTGGCGACTTCAGCACTGTGGAACAATTTGCCAGTTGAGATCCACCTGAGCCCCCTACAGGATTTGAGAACGGAGCTTAAAATGGTCCTTTGTGAATATGGTGCCATCCACTATGTGTGCATTTCTAAGGGAGCAATCGTATGGCCCCCAGAAAGGGGGGGTAGGATATTTTGGATTCCTGGATCCGAGGCCAGAGATAGCACTCTGACATTGGACCCAGGAATCCGAGCTCCCCTCCCCCTCGGAGCCAGCATGGAGAGAACTGAGCCAGCTGCCTCTCTGAGGTCACAACAGCAACCTCGGAGAGGGGCTAAAGGGGGGCGTTCCTGTGGACGGGGAGGGCAGGGAACCGGAGAGGCCAGGTTCCGCTGTGTCCCCAGGCCTCTGCAGCCTTCTTCTCTCCCCCTCCGCGAAGCCTCAGCTAGATGGGCAAAAAACCCCTCCCAGTCTGCACTGGGTATTTGGAAGCCTCTGAGTTTGGAGGCTTAAGGATCAAGGGCGGATCACATAGGATTGTGCCCTAATGTTATTTCCACCTGGATCCACTGTGAATTCTGAAGATAGTTATTGTATCTTGTTGAACTATTGCTGAGTGCCCCCCCCCCCGCCATGGGCAACTTCGTTTCATTTCTATACCTCCCAATATCGGAGGCATTTTGGGCAGTTCCCAAAAGTTATAAACCATCAAATACAATGACATGATAAAACATAATATAAAACTTTGAAAAGCTTGAAAACTATAATATAAAACCAAGGTAAAAATCGGCAGCGATGCAAATATTAAAAAAATGCAATACCACCTTTCAGAACAACGCCAACTGAAGGAGTAAAATAAGGATGTGCAAGAAAACGTTGCACGAAGCAAGCCTCCCTAGGACAGCATTCCCACAACTGGGTTGGTTCTCTTTTCTGTGCTATACTTTTCATGGGCGGTTTTGGATCTTAAAGAAATGGGATAGGAATATGAAGACAGATGAACTGTGTGTGCGTCTGTGAGTGAGTCAGTTCCTGAGTTTTGTCTCTTGGTCACTTCCCAACATGACCCGGAATGGGAACTCAGGGCAGGGCATTATATGGGACAATCTGGTAACCTAGGGAGTTACTGTGGTGTCACCAGGGGCAGGATGGGGTGGCGTCCTGACTCTAGAGCTGACTTTTCCCAAAGCACATCCTTTATCTTCTCCCAGAAAAGTAGATTGCTCCAGCCATCGTTACGGGAAAACACAAAAGCACTGCATTTCAGGACACTACTGCAACATGAGCAAAGTCCATCACCTGGACTACCGTGTGGCAAGGTGACCCTAATTCTGCGTCAGGGAAAGCTGGATTCTGTGACCTGTATTAAGTTCTGCACTTTTGCGTCATTCCCTTATCTCACAGAATATTATCCTGCCATTCTTCCAGTTTTGTTTTTCATAACTGATTGTGCCCCAACCGACGGAAATTTTATCCCCCCCTGGCTTCTGAGAGATTTTAGCACACATTGCCCTCACACTGTCAATCCTGGCTTGGCAATCATAGGGACCAGAAACTTATTTTGCAAGCAAATGTAAAGCTTAATCCTGCAGCCAGTGTCGTGCTCTGTAGTTTATTCTGTGCAGTTCTTCAGTACCAGCTCCAGGTTCTGGAGGGCCCTTGGTCAAGACACCCTCAATGGGCCCCCTCCCTCAATTAATCTGCTTTCTCACCACCATTGCCACCAGCTGATATTGCTCCTTCCCCTCTTTTGTTTATATTATTGTTGTCGTTGTTACATGTATATACTGCCTTTGCCCGAATATACCTGCCCTTGACACTGGCCCTGGGTTCTCTGACCTGGCATCCACCGAGAGAGACGTACAGCATCTCCTTAGGCTGTCTCCCACACATCTCTTGCTGCTTCCTCTGAGCCCCTGAGCACAGGCACAATTGAGCCACTCAGTGGGAGTGAGCATCACCCCTCCTCGGACCACGCTGCGGGTGTGTGGGCGGGCTGGGTGGCACCAGTGTGGCTCTGTGTGCTGCGTGTTCCCTGATCCGTCCCTCTCTCTGTCTGTCTTACAGGAGTGGGCGGACGTTTGCTGCAGAGGCCTCCGGAGTGTTCATGCTTACATCTTGGTCTATGACATCTGTTGTTTTGACAGCTTTGAGTATGTCAAAACCATTAGGCAGCAGATCCTAGAAACAAGGTAAAAATATGCCTCCGCTTCATCCCACCTGCGACCTGACTGTAGAAGGAAGGAAAAGGGAAATCCAGAGGTGGATTACAGGACCCTTGAAAGCAGCATGGCTCCCGTGGATATCGAACACGCAGTCCACCTGTCGCTCTTGCCCAGATTGGATTCATGGCTGGTTAATTGGAGCCCCCCCCCTTTTAGAGCACTTATTTATTTATTTATTATTACATTTATATTCTGCCTTCCCCCCTGCCCCTCTTGCAAGCAACCCAAGGCAGCTCACGTGGTCCTTCTCCTCTGCTCCGTTTGATCCTCGCAAAACCCTGTGAGGTCGGTTAGGCTGAGAGTCAGTAACTGGCCCAAAATCACCCAGTGAGCTTCAAGGACAAATGGGGACTAGAACCCAGATCTCCTGAGTCCCAGTCCAACACTCTAACCACTAGGGACGTCAGCGGAATCCGCAACAGATTCAAATGAGTTCAGTTTTTGATGAATCCAACCTGTGGATTCCACAGCAAACCGGCTTCTTTGGAGTCACGCAGACTTGCAGATGGTCTTTTCACTTTGAGGGGGGGGATTCACGCTAATGCAAATTAGCAGTAATGCGCATTTGCAGAAGTGCACGTTTACGCTCATGTGCAGTTGCGCTGATGCACACTTGCACTAATGCACATTAGCTAACGCAAATTGGCACAAGCAGAACCAAATCCTGCTTTAAAAAATCCAGTTCCATCAATGAATGGATGACAGAATGAAAGACGCCTGACATTCCGCGAAACACAGACGGAATGGATTTGACAAATTCCGTTTGTCCCTACTAACCACTATCCCACACTGGCTGTCTTGTGAAAAGCAATGGCGCTGGTCCAACAACATGCATCAAAGCAAGTAGCACTGAATGTACAGAGCCCTTTTGAAAAATACCGGCGTCCTGCCAATCAGCAGCCAGTCAGGAGAGTGAATAGCTGATCAGCAGCGTCCTGGTTTCAAGAGCCTTTTTCTGTGCAACGTTCATTTGCTGGATGGGCGAGGGAGCGGTGTGCGGCGCCTGGGTACTCAGTGGCACAGCACGCGCTTTGCGGGTGCAAATCTGCGGTGCAGCCGCATTTGGCGTACCGTGTGCCATTCTGGCCGCCTCGCCGCAAAAAGCCTGTGGTGGAGGAAAAGGTACGGAAAAGGCCGACACAAGTGATCGTGGGAGCAGAGAGGACCTTCCCTATTGCATTGAGGGCATGGTGCTGCCCCCTCCAGGATGCCTTGGATGACAGGTCCCATCATCCCTGGCCATTGTGGCAGGGGATGATGGAGGTTGTACTCCAACATGCCTGGGGGGCACCAGGGGCATTGGTGTAAATGGCCACTGCCTGAAACCTGGGGAACCCCCGTCTGGCAAGGTTGGCCCCGTGAAACCAGCACTGCTTGCTCTGACTGGCAGCTGTGGGTTTTTGGTTTGTTTCTTAATGGGCCCGATCTGGGCAGCTGGTTTAGAACCAACGTTCCCACAGCAGTGCTGGCTCCAGGATTGTGAAGGCCCTTGGGTAAGCTTGGGGCCGCTCCCTCGGTGAGCCCACCTTGCCACCACCATTGTCATCAGCTGCTCTTCCTCGTCTTCGTCCTCCTGCTCCGCCTCTTCATCATTGCTACCAGTTGCTCTTGGCAGGCCAAGAGCCCAGCAGCAAGGAGGCCACGGCATCTCCTCCTCCTCACCACCACCGTTGTCCGGGCCGGAGCGAGAGGCAGGTGAACGAACAGGTGGCCATGGGGCAGGGGAGGGGCCTCTCCTAGAGGCTCTTGTCAGTGGGCCCCTGTGGGGTGCGGGCCCTTGGCAGGTGCCCAGCAATGCTTACCCCTGACGCCAACCTTGGCCCACAGTTGTACCGGGTTATGACAGGGCCTCATGACAGGAGTGGAGAGAGGTGAGCTCTTAGGCTGGCTGATGTGCTCAGCCTCTTGGAACAGCATCTGTGTATCCAGCGTTCCCAGCGCAGGCGCATCTCACACGTTGACAGCAGGCTGATGCTACTTTGAACTGTGACGGCTTCCCTCGAAGTATCCTGGGGATTTTCATGAGGGGAGGATTCCTGGACTCCTCTCCCCTGTCTCTGCACCACCACAGATCACAACTGAGAACAGAAGAAGGCCCCTTCCGGACTAGACTGAAGGTCCATCTGGTCCAGCCGTCCCACCAGTGCTAAACCAGATACCTCAGGGAAGGCCACAAGCAGGATGTGAAGGCAACAGCCTTCTCCTGATGTTCCCTTCCAAACCATTAGGACTTGGAGGTAGACTGCTTCTGTACCTGGAGCTTCCACTTGGCTTCCATGGCTGATAACCGTTGCTAGACCTCCTCCTTGGACTTGTCAAATCCCCCATTAAAGTGATGTGGCCATCACTGCCTCTAGGGGCAAGAGATGTGATCATCGTACGGGCATTTCCAAAGGATCTGACCGGCTACCACTGGAAACAGAATGAACCCTGGGTGTAACTGAGTAGGTCTCTTCTCGTCATCCCATGACAGAAGTTGCGAAGCATTCCACGGTTGCAGGGGTCCCCAGGGCTCAAATTATCTTTTGCGGTGGCCCCTTTGCCTATTGTTTTGGGAAGTATGGAGGGCATAATTTGGCCCCATGCCTTTTTATTCATTCATTCATTCATTCATTTCATTTCTATACTGCCCGATAGCCGACGCTCTCTGGGCGGTTCACAAAAATTAAAACCACAAAGCGCAGCATAAAACAATATCAGACACGGATGCTTAAAACCACAATAGAACAGCACAACCAGAATAAAACCCAGCAGCAATGCCGAGATGTAAAATACAGATTTAGAACACCAAAGCTGAAAGACTAGGAAGCTAAAATGCTAAAATGCCTGGGAGAATAAAAAGGTCTTTGCCCGACACTGCAAGGAGCATGATGCAGGCACCAGGCGAACCACTCTAGAACCTCCCTCTTTGAGGCCAGCCTGCCTGGATCTCTGCCTTGTCTCCTGGTGGCTCGAGGCCTGAGTGGTCTCCAGCCCTGCCTGGCTTCCTTTGCTTCATCCGGCTATCCAGATCCACCCAGGTCCAGTGCTTGGATTACAACTGGAGGCCAGGGGGGGCCTGGTTGGCCCTTTTGCAATGGCCCCCTCTACTTTTTTTCACAAGGCTACAGGGGAGCTATTTGGAGGAGAAGGCTATCAGTGGCTACTAGTCACGATGGCTACCTGCTCCCTCCAGGTTCAGAAGCACGAGGCCTGTGTCTACCAGCTGCTGTGGGACCCGCGCGGGAGGGCGCGGCTGCCCTCGCGTCTTGCCTGTGGGTTTCCCAAGGTCAGCTGCTTGGCCGCCGTGCAAACAGAATCCTGGACTAGGTAAGCAGGGCTCTTCCGATGTTCGTATTATGATGAGCTGCTTAGGTGGACCCCCAAAGGGTTGTGCAAATCAACTCCCAAACCTCCCACCACAATCAATCTGCTAGTCCTTAACAAGCCATAAGATCCAGCGGAGGCAGGTGGTGCCGATTTCCGTGGGGCTGTGGATCCATTCTGGGTTCCAGTCAGAACCAGCCAGGACTCTAACGGAACTATCCAAGGTGCTGAAGCCTCCCCCCCCCCGAACAGGTTCATGCCCCGAATAGGCCAACAGGTCCGCCCCCAAGGAGTAGCTCTGTGACTTCTGCACACGGCGCCCAGTGTCTTTAGGGCACCTTCAGAAATAACAAGGATGTGATAACAAGCCACTCAAGAGGGTCAAAATGGCTGACACGCGCCATGGAAAGAATTTGGGGTAACCATCTCTGGAGGTTCAGGGACTGCCGTGTCCCTTGCCAAAGCCCCCAAATAGAGGATCCGGGTCCACAACGAGAAGGAGATGGGAGGCTGAGCAGGGAGGGAACCCCCTGAGAAAGGAGAGTCCCAAATGCAGTCTTCCCTCACCAGGGTCAAAATTAAGCCATCTGTCCCAGGAGACTAATAATGAGAAGAAATCACTCGGGCTACGTGGCAGTCGAACACGAGGAGCCAGGAAGCCAAACCCTACCGAGGGCTGGGCCACAATCCACAGTGACCTTGAACGAGAGGAAATGAGCCGGTTTGTGTTTACCAGACAGTGTGGTGTAGTGGTTAGAGTGTCGGACTGGGACTTGGGAGGCCCGGGTTCTAGTTCCCCACTCAGTCGTAAAGCCCAATGGGTGGCTTTGGGCCAGTCACTGACCTTAACCCACCTCACAGGGTTGTTGTGAGGATAAAATGGAGAGGAAGGTCATAGGGATGCTCTGACTTGGATTCCAGCATTGAGCAGGGGGTTGGACTCCAGGGTATATAGGGCCCTTCCAACACCACTATTCTATCATTCTGTGATCTATTTTGCCACGGTGGTGAACTTCGTGGGGGTTGGCAGACAAAATGCCCCCATCTCACTGCCTGCAAACGGGACAGTGACATTGGGGTGGCTGGGTCATTTCACCTCACCACTCGTTTTGGTATTCTTTCTTTTAGAAAAGGTGTGTCCTGCCTTTCTTGTACAAGAGCACTCAAAGCAGGCAACAACGTCAATTTTTAAAATGATCCTAGAATACCAATAAAACCATCAGATAGCAATCAGGAAAACACAGAGGTATACCCCGCACAAATCCCATAGGATTGCGGTTTTTTCAATATGGGGCCAATGAACGCCAAGGCGCCCGAGGAGGCCTAGAGCAATATGACCATGGAACTGATTCCCTAGGGAGGTGGTGGGCTCTCCCCCACTGGAGGCATTCAAGACGAGGCTGGACAGCCGCCTGTCGGGGATGCTGTGGCTTGGACTCCTGCACTGAGCAGGGGTTGGACTTGATGGCCTTGTAGGCCCCTCCCAACCCTACTATTCTATCATTCTATGATTCTGTGTGCCACCTTGAGCTTCTTGCAAGAACAAAGGCAGGATATGAATGTGACAATGAGAATGATACTAAAGATGATAGTAATGAAGGTCATAATAGGAATAAATCCACCAGTCTCTCTGTCTCTGTCCTTCCCGGCAGGGTGATCGGCACCTCAGACACGCCCATCATCATCGTGGGGAACAAGCGGGACCTCCAGCGAGGCCGGGTCATCCCACGCTGGAACGTCTCCAACCTGGTGAAGAAGAGCTGGAAGTGTGGCTACGTGGAGTGCTCAGCCAAGTACAACTGGCACATCCTTTTGCTCTTCAGCGAACTCCTCAAGAGCGTGGGCTGCGCCCGCTGCAAGCACATGCACACCGCCATCCGCTTCCAGGGGGCCTTGCGGAGGAACCGATGTACCGTTATGTGAGGCCCTTACTGACAAGGCCCCGCCCCGTTCTGCCCCCTCCATCTCGATGGGTGTTCTTCCTCCACCCACCCACCCACCGATCTGCCATGTGTACAGGAGTCTCCTCTCGATTCGGGGAGGGGGGGGAGCCAGAGATCACAGGCAACCCTGTTTTCAAACAAAGCCGCCCCACCGAGGCGGCCTAGTCTTCTGTTTTTGTGTTGTGTCCTGCCGTGTCCTTGGAGCGCTGGATTCCAAGAGAAGGCTGGGCTCTTCCCGATGCAAGACGCCTTCTCCTGGCTTGGGCCGTGAACCGGAAGGCGCCGTTATCTGCTGTCAAGGCAGGAGCTGCTGAGAGTTGTTGGAGTTGGAGCCTGAAAAGGGGCGGCGGGGGCAGGGGGGGGGATCTGTTGGCCCGGAGCAGCCAAGTGTGGGATTTTGGTGATGACTCTGTGGATAGTGGGAAAGATGGTTGCAAATCAAGGTGGGATGCCGCCCACTCGACCATATAGGAGGGCCGCCCCGCTGAATCGAAATCCCTGTGGTTTGCGGTCGCTTGCATCCTGGCTCGGGGCCACCTGGGGGTGTTGGAGGAGGAGGAGGAGGTGGTAGCAGGAGCCAGGATGGAAATGAGAAACTGGGAGGAGCTGGGTGACGGGCGACCTCGCCAGAGGTTGGGTGGAGCTGGGAGTGCGCAGTAAGAACAAGGCTGGGAAGAACGGACAAGGGCAACAGATGTGAAAGCATGAGAGAAGTTGCACGTGCGTCTGCTGGACATGTCTGCAGAGGCACCCTGGGCTCCATCAACCCGGACAAGCCCAAACCTGAGCTGAAGCTCAATGGGGCCCCACCACCGGTTCCACGATATGCATACATGTACAAGGCATGTGTGGGCTGCATTCACATGTTCCATTTCCAGACACGCGCAAAACATCTTTGGTGTGCACCTCAAATCCATGATGAGTGAAGTGGCCTTGGTCCCGGAGGACTCCCCATCTGTCTGTGGGGCACTAGGAGATTATCCACAGATCAGCACAGGATGTTTAGTTTATACGACCTTTGGGATGAGGAGTTCCTCTTGGGTGGGGGGGTCCCTTTCCCATGCTCCTAGCTTCTTGATTAATTTTATTTCATGCATAGCTCATCCTGTCCCAAGGGCTTCAGGTCGTTAACAATACATTCACTGCAAAACCTTCAGTTATAACATTGTGAGCTCCTTCTGGCTCAGACATACCTTATCCCTGGCCACCAAAAGTGAACTGGATTACTTGGCCCTCTTCCAGATGTTGTATGGGTTCAGCTGTTGGCTAGGGTGGCCATGGGTCTGACTTTACAGAGGACATTCCTCTATTCCAGGGGTGCAGTTTAGCCTGGGAGCCAAATGCTGTTTTGGAGATGCTCTTGGGGGCTGCATTCCAGTGGTGGCTGGGGCCATTGGCAAAAGGGCTGGAGTCAAACGTTATGCCTATGCCCGCTTAAAGCTCTTGCTGCTCGGCAGTAAGCCAATTCAACTTTTTAGAATGGAGAAAAAACGGCACGAAAGGAAGGACACCAGCCAACCATCACCAGCTGGGGGAAAGGGGGCTGTCTGCAGAACCCCTTTCCCTGGGTTCATTACCTGGGGAGGTGGTGGGCTCTCCCACACTGGAGGCCTTCAAGACGAGGCTGGACAGCCACCTGCCAGGGATGCTCTGACTTGGACTCCTGCATTGAGCAGGGGGTTGGACTCGATGGCCTTGTAGGCCCCTTCCAACCCTACTATTCTATGATTCTATGATTCTAACCCAAGAGGGTTGGATTGGAATGCCAGGCAGGCCGGATTTCGTTCTGTACCCTTGCTTTATTCGAAGGGCCCCTAGTCCTCTCTTTGAAGGCATCTTCTGTTTGAAGGGCTGTCCAGTCCAAATCCGGTTTCAAGATCAAGAATCATAAGGAGGGGAGAGCAACAGGGGCTTTGAGGTTGCCCATCTCCAGTTAGCACCTGGGCGACAAACCAAGCAGGTACACAGCGTACCTGGTCTCTGTCCTCCCCGCTAGAGGCGAGAGGTATTGTGTTTCTATTTAGATTATAGCAACAATGTCTACATGTCCACCTACAGCTGAACATGAGCTTACCCCAGTTTCACTTAAACCGGTGTCTTTTTTGCGTCTCCTCTTTTGCTTTTGCGGATGCATTTCCTCTTACTCCCAAGTGGCCACTTAGCAAGGGTTACTCTCCTGGGAGGGGGAAAAAATTCCCAAGGTTGAAGGGCAGCCTGTCAGGATTCTTCCATAAGCACACACTTGGAGCCTAGGGGGTAAGCTTAAGAAGGTGTACCTAGTCCATCTTAAACGGTGTAATGATGGAACGTAGTTACAGATGGGGCACGCTACGACCCCTGTCTTCTCACTGGAGTCACAAACTTGCTTCTGGGGCTCTACCACTTCAGACTTTGGGGTGTGGGTCTCATGAGGGAGTGCTCCTCTATATAAAAAGAATTCCTTGTGCATAGAAAACCAGCTTATCAGGAGGAGAAGGGTTCTAGCCTAGAGCACAATACCTGCTAACTTTCTATGTGCGTGGATATACCTATTTTTTAAAAGTCAGAGCATTCTATCACGTAAGTTGCCACTTGCCCTCAGAAATGGTGCAGTCCAGGCATGCAGCTTTACTAGTGAAGGCTTTGACCACTACAGACTGACTTACCTGGCTCATATCTCTTTAAAGAAAGCAACCTGGTTGGACTCATGCTAACTTACAGAGGGGTTATTTTCCAGCCAAATAAAGATGGCGAGTGGTTTTGTGATTGGCTTCCTGTTACTGGATTCCAGTGTTTTGAGAGTTGTGCTAAAATCCTCCTAGGGCAAGAATAATCTGAATTATTTTGGATTCTTTCTCCTCCCCCCGCCCTGCTTTCTTTGGGACTGGAACGGCTCATCTAACATGAAATATTTCCTACCAATCCATTCCTTTAAAGCAAGATTAATTCAGATATGCTGGGCACAGACTGTTTAGGATAAAGCCATTCCTTTATATCTCCATGCAGACAAAAGCCTGCTAAGTCTCTCTAGCTGGCTTCTTTTTCAAATAGATGTTTGACTCACCCACAAGAGTAGCATGTTGCTAGCGCTATAAACAAAGGCCGGAAGTTGTTAATTCACACATTACTTTTTTAAGGTGCACAACAAAGTTGTTTTCAGTGTACAATTGAACATGTGAGGCCTGTACAACAGGGGTGCCAAACCTCAGGACAAGTCCAGCCCACCTGGGTTAACAATTTGGCCCTGTGGTTTATCCAGATGGCCCTGCCCCCTCTCACTGGCCCCACCCACTTCCCCCCAACCACCAATCGTTTGGTGTTTCCCCAGCTTTTGCAGTCTTTCCCCGATTCTAAAAGGTTGAACTGCCTCTCCTAAGGCTTGGTTGCTGGCAATAAGACCTGTAAGCTAAAATAGGCTGGCATTTGTTATATTTATGGCCCTGCCCCTTTTGCTTTAGCCCCACCCACCACTGGGATGCGGCCCCCTCGTGCTGAAAGAGGTTCCTCACCCTTGTTTTAAAGACGAGCACTTTTATCCTGGCGGAAGCTTGCGAAGCCTCACGGTCCGCTTGATCGGACGCAAGGGACTGTGTCTGATAATGCAGGCAGTGTCCACGAAAGCTGATGCCGTAATAAAAGCGTGAAATCTTTAAGGTGCCACAAGACGCTTTGCTGCTTTTGCCGCAACAGACCAACCCATGGCTACCCCCCACCCGCCCCAGAAGTTGCAAACTTAACTGCCGTTCGGAATGTCATCTGCTCAGAAAGGTAGAACGCAGAAGGAGGTCATTTGCTAGTAACACAAAGGAGGGCGAGATATGCCCCTTGTTCTTCCTACAGTGGCTGTTGAGGTCTCTAATTCTCAGATGCAAGGGAAAGGACGTGGTGCAATTCTCAGGTTGGGCTTACAATTCCGTCTCTGCCACCATTATCCAAACTCTTCCGCTTCCAGGCTGTTGTTCCTGCACCATAGGCTCTGCCCAGGTATGGGTGGACGTTGCCTCCATCCTGGTCCCCCCACACACATGCTTGTCCTGCCTTTCCACCATAAGGAGAGATAATGATGGTGCCAGGACAGAGATCTGATCTTGACCCCGTCTATTGCTCCAAGCCTGATCTTTTTCCCACGAGAGAAGGCAAACATGGGAAGGGGGGCAGGTAGCGCCCACACAGCTTTCTGCCAGATCGGCAGATCGGCCTTTTCCTGAACCCAGTGCCCTTTGGAGGTGTTGGGAGTACAGCTCCCATCATACCCAGGCCGTGCTGGCTGAGGATGATGGCAGTTTTAGTCCAACAGCTCCAGGGCAGGAAAAGGCAGCAGGGAATGATGCAAAAGATATGTTTGTTCCTTGTGCCCATGAAACAGCTGTCTACACGAACCTCTGTGCCATAGCAATTCTTTTTCAGGGAATGGATGGAGAGTGTGGCCAGTAAATTGTTACAGGGAAGGGCGCGTCTTTGTTTCAAATGAGGGTTCCCAAGGACCTGACAATTTGGAAAGGATGTTAATAATTTTATAGACCTACTGAGCAACCCTATACGCGACTCCTCCAAAGTAAGTCCCCTCGAGTTCAAGGAGGTTTACTCCTTGGTCAGCGAGTCGAGGGTTGCAGCCTCAATTATTCTGTTTCATACTGGGTTTTGTTTCTTTCTGGGAGTTCCCGGAGGCCTCCGCCAATCTTGTAAAACACCCCCTGTTATGAGATGGAGATAAAATTCAAAGACAAATCAGGCCTGTTTCCCTTTGTTCTGCAATTCCGTCTCTGTGTTGTTCTTCCCCACGACCCATTTTGGGGACCACACCTCAGCGGGCTGCTGATGGGCAGGCTGGCCCCTGAGCAACCGCCCTTCTCCCTCGTGAAATCTCCCCCTGCCAAGACATCCAGCCGGCGGTGTAGTGGAAGCAGGGCTCGGAGGGCTGAAACACCAGAACTCTTTTATTAGCAGGGCTGCTGATGTCCCGCTGATGTTTTCTTGGCAGGGACATCTTTATTAGCAGGGTGTCAGGAGCACCCTAGCTGCCTCTTGCAGTCCCCTCCAATAGCCAACTCAGGACACAGACAACAAGGAATTCTTTCCGAGACTTTATTCCTTTATTACTTTATGACTCTTTCAGATACTAATCACTAGTGACAAAGCAAGGAACAGCACTGGGGAGAGATAGCAGAGTAGCCTAAGCTCCAAGTAAGGCAGTTGGTCCCCGTTTGAAGGAGAACCATGGGAAGACTCTGAACTTATGGGCTAGGGAGAGATCCTCCCTCTTTCCCTTGGGTCCTTGGGACGTGACTGTTGTTTGCACACCAAACGAGCAGAGCACCTCCTCTCGGCACCCTCCATCTGTCGTCGCTCCCTGCGTCTGCGCCGAGCATCCAGCAAGTCCCCCTCCAGCACTCTCTCGCTGCCAGGGTCACTATCTATCCCAGGAATGCTGGCAGGAGGAATCTCTGCCAGCTGCTGTGCTTGTGAGAGATGAGCGAGCTCCTCTCCCACGGATTGCTGTTCCTCCTCAGAATCAGAACTGCTCTGGGGCTCTATGGGCTCAGTTTCCACCCTGACACAGGGTTGCTGGATTGCCTGTTCCCTGTAAGTTTAGCTGCAGTCCTCAAAGCAGCTAGGAGGGAAATGAATTTTTGCAGCAGCAATATCTTGTTCCCTCTTGTAATGCAAAGTATTTGGGGGTGGCTTGGTCCTGAAGGGGCCATTGAGACCCATTTGCTTTACCAAAGACCTGCTCCTGGTGGAGATGAAAACTGCAAGAACTGGTTGGTTAAGGTGGACCAACACAGCGGCCTGCATTTTTGGACTCCCCTTGGGCGTGCAGCTAGGGGTATTGCCATGATGAGCACCTGCACATCAATATTTACCACGACACCACTGTATCCTTCCACGGCGGCTGCCCCACCCCAAGTCAGGGACATGGACCCTGCAATCTCTTTCGAAGGATGCCCTCTCCTGTCATTCATACAAACCAATAGAGATGCTCTTGTAACATCCACATCTTATCCCAGTTGCTGTTCAAACCGTCTGTCATCCATAACTTCTCTGTTCCCCCAAGCTCGTGCCCTTCAAATGTTTGGGGTTGCAACTCCCATCAGCCCCAGCCAGCATGGCCATGTCTGGGGGTGATGGTGTTTGTAGTCAAACACATCTATAGGGCTGCAAGTGGGAGAAGGCTGAGTTCAGATAAAGAGGGTTTGGGAAATGTCCCTAGAGCTCACTGGAGGCAAACCACTCCTTGTGCGTGCTGCTTATTTATTTGTTTGTTTTATACCCCCCCCTTTCCAGCCAAAAATGGCAGTCAAGGCGGATATGTAGAGGAAATGGTGCCACCAGAAGGATCAACTGGCTCATGGGAACCCCAAGGGTTGCAGAAGCACAAAAACATCTTTAGAGGAAAAAAAACAACTAAGTGGGAGGTAGAACTTTAAAAACAGCCCAGTGGAGACTGACTGTGCTCAGAGGCCAGATAATGTTGACAGTTGGGGGGTGGGGGATGGAAAGCAAGGTGGGAGGAATGGAATAGAGTATCCGGAAGAAGTGCAGTGAACAGGAACACTCCTCATACTGCAACATTTTGTTGCAGGTCACACTTGTTCTCGCTATTTCCAACGTTCAGGCATGTGTGCCAATGGCTATGTAGCCAAAACAGCACCACGCAGGTACAAGAGGGAGGGATCAGCCCGCTCAGGGGGAACCCCAAGTTTAGCAGAAGTACAACAAAAAAAATGGGGGGGGGGAAATATCTAATTGTGAGTGGAACCTAAACAACCCAATGAGGCCAGAACATGCCTTGTGGCCATGGAATTGCTGACTGGCTCTTGGGGAAAAACTGGGTAGGGGAGAGAGAATCGAATGGAGGGTCTGGAATAGGAACAATTCTATGCTGCAATATTTTGTTGCAGGTCCAAACTTGTTCTGCTTTTATAAGCAGAAAATACAGGCATGAACCCCTCATTAGAAACCCTCCCCTGCTCCTGTTTCCACTAACACCTTTATTCAAGAAATTAGCCCAGGCATGGAGAGTGGTGCAGGACAGAGCTCTCTTAAGCCAACCCACTTTCAGGCTGGATCCCTCCCAGCCAGGATGCTGTCGCCCATTAATTAATTAACTACATTTCTATCCTGCCTTTTCTGCTCCTGAAGGAATCCCAGGCAGCGTACATATTCCTCCCCCTCTCCGTTTTATCCTCACAACAGCAACCCTGCGAGGCAGACTGGGCTGAGAGTCTGCCACAGGCCCAAAGTCACCCTGTGAGCTTCCATGGCCGAGTGGGGACTCGGACCCGGATCTCCCAGCTCCCGGTCCAACACTCTAGCTGCTACACCACACCGGCTCTCGGAGCCCTTTCCCCCAGAATGTGGACCGTGGAGAGTTCCTCATCATGAGGAAGAGAGTTCCTCTTCCTCATCATGGCTCCCTCTTGCTTGCTGGACAGGCAGAGAGGCGGTGAGCAAGCAGGCCGCAGCATCTCCTGCTCCTCCTCATCCCCACCGTTGTCTGGGCCAGAGCGAGAGGCAGGGGAACAAGCAGGAGGCCATGGGGACGAGGGGGAATGGCTCTCCTCAGTGGGCCCCACCTTTGATGCCGGCCCTGTCCACAGAATGCCTCCTTTGAGTCCCCAGTGCCTCTCCCCTCACTGAATGGGGAGTCTGAAGGACGGTGGTGGGGGTAGAAAACATGAGTTTGGGCAGCCGTGGCACATGGACTGCTAGTTGCACAAGCCCAAGGTCAGTCTTCCATGGTGCCCTCCAGAGGGGTTGGACTACAACACCCATCACTCCCTGCCAACCCCACTCGGGCAAGGCTCAGGGCCTGCGCACGGCTCCCGCTTCTCGGAATTCCAGATGACGTCGTCTCCATCGCCAAGCTCACATCTGTGCCAGCCCCCATTTTCCGCCGTCCCCCTCCGAAACGGCTTCATCCTTTTTCCCGCTTGGAAACTATCGTTAAATTATGGCTTGGACGTGCTCCCTACCGAGAGGGGCTGCGCTACCCTTTCTGGAGGAGGAGGAGGAGGCTGGCAGAAGGAGAAACAGCAATGATGACTCATGGAGAATTACTGCTTTCAAAGTTCCCCGTTTCAAGACACATCGCAGCGGCAATTATAGAAATCAGAGCAGGCTGTTGAAACTGCAGATAGGAGTGCTGAGTGCTCTGAGCAAAAATCTCGAGTCCTGTATCCCGACACACACATCCTCAAATAGTATCCTTTCTCCGCTGCTACCCTCTACCTTTGGAATTCTGTCCCAGAATACCGCAGCTGGGGCAGGGGATAGATTGGAAGCTACCGGTAGATCTCTGGGTGATCTGGAGATCTGTAAGGGTCTCTCTCTGAGTCCCGCTTGTCTAACAATAGCATCAATTAAAATCCTTCCTAAATTAGGTTGCAGGGAGTGGGAAACCGTTTGGGATGTGGGGGAAACAAGAGTGATGTTTTGTCTGGAAAGACGTGTGGGCTTGGTTCTGGTGCCAACCACAAATCCCTGGGCTGAGCGTATGCTCAGAGGCACCCTGTTCCTTAATTCTTAATGGATGTCCACCCACCGGAGCCGCTCTTTTGCACTCGGCTGTGGTCGGTGGACTTGGGGTTCTAGTCAAAACCGATGTGACTTGGCGGGCTCAAAGTCTCTGGCCAGTTTAAAGAGAAAGCATCATCAGAGGGGGGAGAAGGCAGATGGGTCTTGAAGTTGCCCATCCATATTTAGCACCTGGGCGGCAGACTGAGCGAGGCACGCAGCTCACCTGGTCACCGTCTCCCCTTCTAGGATGAAATGCGTTATACTGCTATTGAAACGAGATAAATTATTTCAGTTTTGCATCTCTAGATCTATATTAGCATATAGATTAGCAACTTGTATGCACATTTCTGTCCTCTTTAGTCCTTTTGGGGGTGAGGCATTCCCTCTTTTTTGGTGACCCATCCCACTAAAGGGTTTTCCCTGAATGGCAGCTTATGAAACTTTCAAGCATTTAAAAAAAAAAGGCTCCAGGTTTCTCTCTTCCTTCAAATCCCTCCTCAAAAACCACCTTTCCCCAGAAGGCTTTGACTTAAGCCAACCTTCTCCAACCCGGATCCCTCCAAATGTGTCTGACTACAACTCCCACCATCCCCAGCCAGCGCAAACAACGGACCGCCCTGCTTTGTATCGGCTGTTCGACATCCTGAGAACGTCAGCTTTCATTTAAAACAGGTGGCCGTCCAGCCCTCTGCTTAAATTCCTCCAGCCAAGGAGAACCGGCCACCTCCTAAAACTATCTGTTCCGCAGATGAACACCAGTGTAATGGAGCCGGGGCTCACTGGGCTGCAGCCCCAACACTTTTTTTATTAGCAGGGACCCCAATGTTATCTGCCCTTCTCTGTTCCCTCTGAGCTTAGCCCAAATCCTCACAGGGGCTGGGGGGAATGAATCCTCCCAGCCACAATATATCCTCGTTGTCATGCGAAGCACTCTGGGGTGGCTTGGTCTGGAATGGGCAATTGAGACCCAGTAGCTTTACCAAAGTCCTTCTCCTGGTGGAAATGAAAACTCCTAGAAATGGTTTGCTGATACGGATCCACACAACTGCTTGCAATTTTGGACTCTCCTTGGGGGTGTAGCTAGAGAGACTTGCCGGGATGAGCACCTGTCCTTCAAAATGTACAACTACACCACAGATGATGAACAGCTCTTACGGTTAAGAAGTTTCCCCTAATGTTTAGCCGAAATATGCTTCCCTGCGACTTCCAGCTGCCGGTTCCAGTCGCGCCGGCTGGAGCAACAGAGAGCAACTCCACCCCATCATCTCCGTAACCGCTGTTTGGATATTTGACAACCTCTATCGCGTCTCTCTAAATCTTTTGAATGGAACATGCCAGGGACTTTACAAACCTGGGTTTCTTCTGCATGCCCTCGCATCTAATTTATTTGGCCCTCTGCTTCCATTTCAAAAGTCAAGTTTCTAGTGCTGTGGGGAGTGGAGAAAAGCAGGAAGACACGCGGTCAGCATTTGCTAAAAGTGCAGGGACCCCCATGGCCTCTGACAAGGATCAGTTTCTCTGTCTCCGAAAACTGGATCCCTGAAACTGTTTTAATAACGTCCCTATGTGTAATAACTTGTCCAGTACAGATCCCACTCCAAACCATATCCCACACGCTGTGACATCAATACGCATTTTAAGATCAGCAATGTAAAATTCTCATTTATTCCATGTACAGAAGGTCTTTTTATTGACAAACATAGAAAATTCACTGAGTAAGACTTCCAGACTTGATTATGTTCTTCCTCCTTTTCATTGATCATGAGACAGTAAGTTTCTAGACCTCATGGTTAGAAGTGAAACACTTGAAATGAAATCAGTTCCTGTCAGGGCTTTGTATATTTTTTTCACTGAATATACAGGTTCTGCACCAAGACAACCCTAGTCTGCACCCTGAACCGAGAGAGAGAGAGAGAGAGAGAGAGATCTGCATATCATGCCAATCTGCAAATAGATTTTCTTCTACCAAGTAAGGGCAGAGTGACATACATGCTGTCATTCCATTAACATGCTGAAAACCTGCAGCATTTTGTATCAGCTGCTCAACATTCTGGAAATCTCAGCATTCATTTAAAACAACCTAAGTTTCCAGCCCTTATGAAATTGTGAAGAAAGTTTCCTCACCCTCCCCCACCCCCTGTTCTAAAGTGAAACCTGAAAATCCAGAGAGGGTGAGGCCTAGTAAGATTGCCAGTGGTCAGAGGCTTGGAGCAAACCTATGAAGCTTTGGTTCATTTGCCAGGTTGCCAAATCAGGGCAGAGAATGGTGAAGTCCAGCATTTGCCAGGGCCCCAAGAGGTTCAGAGATAAACAGAGAAGGGTGGGCTCTAGCAGCCTTCCCCCCTTAGAGATATTTCAGGGACTTCTCTGAATTAATGTTTTAATTTTTAAAAAAGTTTCTCGTCCCTTTATGTGTAGAAATACAAGGAAAAGCATACAGGCAGTATTCCGCCCAATTGCTAACTGAGGAGCAAACTTGCTCCCGCCTTCAAATGTCCTTCTGGCCAATGAATGCAAAGGGACTGGGATAACTGACAAGATAGAGGCCCCTTTTTCTTGAATTTTCAGAAAAATAAGCTTTATTGTGTTAATATTTAGTAACACTCAATCATGTTAAACTGGTCATGCCACCTGTATTTACGTCCTGTCTGTTCTGCTTTCATCCCCCAACTCCTCATTGCCCCCTGCCCAGAAAGTTTCTCACTACGGGCCCAGCAAGAGCATTCTCCGGTTGCACACCTCACCTCTTTCAGGTGAAGTGGGAATTTATAGAGCAGGGGTGCACAACCGCAGGCCTGAAGACCAAATGCAGCCCTCCGGTGGTTCCAATCCAGCCCTCCAGGGTTCCCCAGAAGGCCACACCCCTCCCTTTGGCCCCACCCCTTTCCAACCACCAATCGTTTGGTGTTTCCCAGCGTTTGTGCAGCTTTTCCCCAATTCCAAATGGTTGGAAAAGCCTCTCATAAGGCTTAGTTTTTGGCAGTAAAAGCCTTGAGCTATAATATGCTGGTATGTTTGGCCCTGCCCCTTTTACCACCACTGGAATGTGGCCCCCGAGAGTTTCTCCAAAATGGAATATGGCCCTCCAGCTGAAAGAAGTTCTCCACCCTTGCCATATAGTCACGATAGTCACCTTACATGGAATCCCATATACTTGAGCTCCCAGTTTCTAAAGAATGCAAGGTTCTAGTCCTCATGGATACAAACACACACTCACACACACACACACCCCTGAAATCAGATTCTGCTCTTTTTTTAAAGTCCTGACCTCCACACAACTGGTGCAGAACGTAGTTTTCTTGGTGTAGGTCATGCAGGACTAGAATTTTGAAGATTGGATGTCTGAAGGAGTAATCACTCGGCTGCACCCTTGCTTTGTCCTGCCATATACTCTGTGCCTAGCTGAGCAGCCAAGAATAAGTCTGATAGCAGTTTGCGGGGGGTGAGACAAATGGCGCAACCAAGAGTTGCCCGATTTAGCATAACCATGAAACCAGACCCACCTCCCACCTTCATTTAGACTGCAATCCGATATGTACCCTTACCTGGAAGTAAGGTCTTTGAACACACTGGGGCTTACTTCTGAGTAGACACATACAGAATCACACTGTTAGTGCACCAAGACACGACAAACGGACATGCCCCCACCTACCCTGCCCAGCACCTGTAGCTTCTTCCCGGAAAGTCTTATTTTGCAGACGCCGCAATCAACAGCCACAAGACTTTCTTGTCCACCTTTTCTGCTGGTGCAACATCTAAGGCTCAGCAGAACCACAGAGGTATGGCTCACCCATATGGGATCCTGAGGACCTGAGCTTTAATTTGGGAAAGGTTTCTAGCCCTCGTGGATGTCAAGCGAAGCGCCTGGGGCCCATTTTGGCTAAGTGTTTAGGAAACCAAGGGAACAGAAGGGGGGATCCTCCCCCCTTCATACAACATACCCTGCAGCTGGCACACAAGTGTAAATTCATCCGATGCAAATCTCCTGGATACGTCTCTATAACAGAGATCGAGGTTGCTGGTTGCAAAGTTCGGAGAAGGGCCCATCAACAGATTAGAAGTGGATCTCTAGGAAATGTCACACCCAGGATTCCTCATCATCCGAAGTCCCCATTTCCCCCGCTGTCGTGGCCATTTCCCCATCCTGCACGGAGGCCGGGCTGCACTGTCCTTCAGCCCTGGGTTTCCCTGTGCTCTTCTGTCTCACGCTAGCCAGGGTACTGTCAATTGAGCCTCTGGTGCTGTGGGACTTCCCCCGGCCTTTGACACTGGACGTTTTTGGAGCACGTCTGTGGGCTACTGGCCTGGGAATCTTCGAAGGTCTCTTCTCAGGCCTGTTGTCCCTGCGGGGTCGGATCTTGGGGCGCAACTTGAGCTTGTAAATGGACGGCACACGCTCCGGTTTTTTCAGCGAGCGTCTCGGTTTACTCGGAGGCAGTCTCGCGTTCTCTAGAGCAGTGGAACTCTCCGAGGGATCGGAGGCTTCACTCAGTGTCGCTTGAGAGGTGTCACCATTCACGCTGACCTCTGCGGGTTCTCCGTGGGTTGCACCACATGGCTTGTCACTTGCCATTTCGGGGGCAACAGGCTTCTCTTCGTGACAAGTGGCATCTTGCTCCAGAAACTTATTTTGGGTCTGGTTTCCGTTCACAAGGGATGAATTCAGCAGAGGTGGACTACCCTCTGTCCCTCTGTGCTCCCGATGGAGAGTCATGGAGAGCTCTTGGATAACGTTGTCATAGTGCAGTCCGGCTGGCTGCCATCTTGTCTCTCTTTCGGGCACATAGACACCACTCCGGGGCACACCTTTGCTGTAGGCCAAGGCCGTTTTGGTGCTCTGCAAAAAGGACGGGGTTAGCGTGGACACCCTTGGTGTGTTACAGCCCAAGGCCACCGTATCTCTTCCTAACTCACAGCCCATTCTAAACACTTCCAGCTGGTGGGTGCCATCCAGATCAGACTCCAGCTCCTTGATGTTGGACAAAATCTCATCCTCCAGACTCCGATACAGAGCTTGTTCTTCAGCCAAGTTAATAGGCAGTGGTGTGTAGATGCGCTCCTTCTCCACAACTGGTTCCTTGGTATCTCTGGGACTCCTTTGGCCATTTTTGCAAGGGTTTCTTGGGGCATCCTTTCCCCCCAGAAATGCCAGGCATTCCTTTGTTTTCTTTTGTGAGTCGAACCAGCTGCTTCCAACCCCAGTGCTATCGAGGAAACTGCTAGCGGATGCTTCCTCGTTGACTGCCTTACTCCATTCCTTCTCACGACCAACCCTATCTTTGAGCACCACTTTGCTTTGCAAGGGGGCTCGGTCTTTGGCCGAGGCACTACCCCTATTTGTACAATGAAGGGCTTCTTGATAGCTCCTAGTAGGGGTCGGGGGCCTGTAGAAAGTCGGGCCAACCCTGCCTGAGGTTTTCATGCTGCTGTCCTCCTTGCGAACCTGGCAGGGGTGTTTTCCCGGGCACGGGGATCCCTGCGCTATCAGGTCCTTTCTCTGGCTGTGCTCAGTTACCCGTTCTTGCAGCCCCACTGGGCGTTCCATTGGGGCCTTGGTGACCTGTTGATAGGAGGCCCGAAAGGCCTTGGCTGGACTGGAAGAACGTGCCTTTGGGCAGGCCTTGGCTTCTTGCTGGACACTCTCTCGTGGCTGAGAAGCTCCATCCCTTGGTGTGGCTGTTCCAGGGGGTGTTGGCCTCTCTGCTTTCTCTTTCGGAGATGCTGGTGTTGCCTGGATTCTATCAGTTGTTTGTCCATGCTGTGACCCCAGGAGACCTTTCGAACTCTCAGAGATGCTCTCTGCATTTCCATTGGGCTGTGAGGAGAACGAGACGCGGGACATCTCCCTTCCGCTCCGTGCAGAGGCAGTCTGCTTGGACCCAGGCCCCTCTCCCGGAGTAGCCGACCGCTCTCTCACCCTGAAAGAGAAAAAAATGCACTGATGTGACAGCGGGAGCATTTAGTACATATGTAACACAATGCTGAACGCTGCCGTCTACCGGCCCCTTAAAGCTGGGGGGGGGGTCTTTCAGCCCGAGGGCCATATTGCATTTCAGAGACACTCTCAGGGGTCAAGTGGTGGGTGAGATGAAAGGCAAAAGGGGCAGGGCCAAAATGCAAAAAATATCAGCATATTGTAGCTCAAAGCTCCTACCGCCAGTATATATCAAAAAATATCAGCATATTGTAGCTCGAAGCTCCTACCACCAGACATTTTAACTAGGGATGTACGAAAGTGACTTACCTTTCGCAGATTATGTTGATGGTGGGGGGGAGGCGCTCCGTTCCTCCCCCCGGAATCCTCGAACGGCCGGCTGTGCTCTGCGGCAGCTCTGCGGAGCAGCCGGCCAGGCCAGAGCCGTCTGCAGCTGGATTTCCAGCTGCGGAGGGCTCTGGGTAAAAAAAACACAAAAACCAACCACGTTCGCAAACCAACCGTAGCTGCCATTTGCATTCCTTCTTTTTGGCCGTCTTAATCTACTTAAATATTTATGTAGACTATGACGGCAAAAATAAAGGGGAACGCAAATAGCGTAGCGGGCGCTATTTGCATCCCTTTTTCATTCACTGTTTTAGCCTACGCGGTGGCTTAGTGGTTAAGACGCTGAACTGCAGACTGGAAGGTCTGCAGGTCAGCAGTTCTAGACCCAAGTGCCGCGTGACGGAGTGAGCTCCCGTCTCCAGTCCCAGCTTCTGCCAACCTAGCAGTTCGAAAGCAAGAAATTGCAAGTAGATAAATAGGTACCGCCTCGGCAGGAAAGGTGACAGCGTTCCGTGCACCTCGGTGTTCAGTCATGCCGGCCACATGACCACGGAAGCATCTTCGGACAGCACTGGCTCTTCGGCTTAGAAATGGGGATGAGCACCGCACCCTAGAGTCGGACACGACTGGTTGGGGACACCTTTACCTTACTTTACCTTTTAAATCTTTACGTAGGCTAAAATGGCAAATCAAAAGGGGACGCAAATAGCTCCTGCTACGCTATTTGCGTTCCCCTTTATTTTCGCCGTCATAGTCTATGTAAATATTTATGTAGATTAAGACAGTAAAAAGAAGGAACGCAAATGGTGGCGGCCGTAGCCGCCGCCATTTGCGTACATGGATTTATTTTTTTTTAACCCACCCAACCATGATAGGCTATGTAAAAATTTACGTAGCCTATCATGTCTTTTTTTTTTTTTACACAAGCCTGCCTGGAAATGGCGGCAGTGGCAGCCGGTGGGAAGACTGGCTGCCGCCGCCGCCACCTGGAAGATCCGCCCCAGGTGAGTCTCGTCCTGGGGGGGATCCGCGGGGGGGGGGGCAGGGTGGTGGCAGGCCATTCCACCACAGAGTTCGGGGGGCCGAATGCACTGGCATTCGGCCTCACGGAGATCCATGGCGGAATTCTCTGACATCCCTAATTTTAACCTTTTAAAATTGGGGCAAAACTGCACATGAGCCAAGAAACCACCAAAGGATCAGCGGCTGTGGGAAAGGACATGAAGACCTGTTGAACCCCAGAGGGCTGCAGGCCTGAGGTTCAACATCCTTTCCTTAATGTTGCAGCTTTCTTTCCAGATATTCGTGGGAAGCCTGCGAGCAGATGACGAAGGCCACAGACCTCCTCCGGTTGTTGTCCCCACTACTTCTTTACTTGGAGATACACTGCCCCTGAATGTGGAGGTTCTGGTGACAGGGTAGGACTCCTTTCAGGAAGAATGGAATGCCAATGACATCCTAAACAAAACTGGCTTGTATTTCAAGTACTTAAGCATTGCAGTGCTCCAGTTAAACTGAGCTCCAAATTTCAGCAGGTTTGGTCAGAAGCGTGAATGAGAAATGCTCTGGCGGGGGCGGCGGCGGGGAGCAGGGAGAGACAACCTGCCCATCTCTCCACAGCAGGGGTCCCTGACCTCATATCTGGGAATGTGAGAAACTGCTGTGGGCGCCTCCACAAAATGGCTCCCATGGTGGATGCGGCTAGTCACATAATGGCTACCATGAGGGGCTGGCTAGTCAGAAGTGAGCGGAAGTGGCAGGGTGGGGAGAGAAATAGCCAAGCTAGCAGGCAACCTCAGCTCCACAAGTTCTCTTTCATTACCTGACTGAAGGGACCCTCCTGGGCTCTGAATGGCCCCGGGAGATCGGTCGGCCAGCAGTTTTCCTGCCACCCCCGTCATCTGGCGGCACCGCTGACAGAGCCTTCCAGCCGGCGCCAAGGCAGTGGGGCGAGTAAGTCCTCCACTCCACCGGGGGCAGCGGGCTTTGGCATCTGCTCACCAGCAAGGCAGGCTGGGGCTTGTTGGGGTTGTCCGTCCTGGGCGTTAAGCGTGCTGTGATCTCGTGCTGGACCTGTGCGGCTTGCGTCCTCTGGGGACTGGCCATCTTCAAGACCTGCTTGTGAGCTGCAGAAAGGATTGCGGGGGGGGGACAACAACAAAGAGGGGAGCTCCAGGTTTTGGAGGGCCCTTGGACAAGACACCCCCCAGGGGTGCCCTTCTTCAGTGAGCCTGCATTCGCACCAGCATGGTTGCCAGCTGCTCTTTCTCATCTTGGCTCCCGCTTGCCCGACAGGCAGAAAGCCCGGGGGCCAGGCGGCCGCGGCATCTCCTGCTCCTCCTCCTCGCCACCACCGTGGTCTGGGCCAGAGCGAGAGGCAGGGGAACAAGGGGAAGAGGAGGAGCAGGTCCAGGGGGCTCTGGTCATGGGCCACTGCTGCGGAGTAGGCCCTGGGCAGGCACCCAACCATGCCTGCCCTTGATGCCAGCCTCACAAAGGGTCTTGTGACAGCTTAAAATAGGGGCGGGCAACTTGTGTCCCTCCAGATGTTTCAGCCTACAACTCCCATGACCCCTCACTAGGGATGTACAGATTCCCCACCATTCGTTCTGGTGAGGAATCTGCCCGGGGGGGAGGGAGGCGATCCGTTCCTCCCCCTCCCTCCCCCGGAATCCTCTGGACCGGCTCCACTCCGCAAGGATTCTGCGGAGCTGCTCAGCTTTGGCGATCGGCAGGAAGTGCCCATAGACTTCTATAGAGCCGTGAAACTTGTGTATAAGCCTATGGATCAACGCAGAGGAGAATGGCTCTGGTGGAACAAGCAGCTGAGTGCCATCCTGCGCGGAATCCTCCTGGAGCGGAGGTAAGTGGGGCCGATCCACCGCGGATTCTGGAGGCCAAATTCCAAAGAATCCAGCCTCATTTGAATCCGCAGCGGATTTCTACATCCCTACCCCTCACCATTGGCTCTGCTGACTAGGACATAGACATAGAAGCATAGGGTTGGAAGGGGCCTGCAAGACCATCGAGTCCAACCCCCTGCTCAATGCAGGAAGCCTGATTCCCAGGCGGTCTCCCACCCAAGTACTAACCAGGCCTGACCCTGCCTAGCTTCCAAGATCAGGCGCATTATGGGAGTCGTAGGCCACAACATCTGGAGAGCCACAAGCTTCCCACTCTTGTCTCAAAAACTAACCCATTTCTTACGGCATCATCATAGGCTTTCACGGACTAGACTCTACTTCAACAAATATATGAACTGATTAAGGAACTCCCTTCTTTGCCTAGCTAGTGGGAGCATTGTCCCCCTGTCATGACAGGCTGAAAATCCACAGGTGAAGCTATCCTCAACTTTGTTCCTCCATGTCAGAAAAAGCTTCACCTGTGGGATTTTCTGCCTTTTGTGAGTCTGTTGAAGGCAGAGTCTTGGTATACCAGTTTCTGGGGAACATGGGTGGGTGGGTGGGTGCTGTCGCACTCATGTCCTACTTTGTGGGTTTCTGTCGGCAGCCGGTTGGCCACTGTGGGAACAGAATGCTGGATGAGATGGACCCTTGGTCTGACCCAGCAGGGCTCTTCTTATCTGGCTGGGAATTATGGGAGGTGTAGTCTGACCAGTGGCAGCTGTGAACTCCAGTTCTGGAGGGGTGGTGACTCCATGCAAGGTTTTAGTTACCATCAGCCAAAACTCTAAAGGTGCTATCCAAGGTGCTGAAGACATTCTAAGGATAGGCTCCAGCACCTTGGATAGCACCTTTAGAGTTTTGGCTGGTGGTAACTAAAACCCTGCATGGAGTCACCACCCCTCCAGAACTGGACTGCCACCGGGTCCAACAGATCTGGAGGGCACCGGGTTGGCAAGACTGCCTTATGTAAACGGTGGCACCTCCCCTATCTGCGGTCTAAAGTGATACAGTCCTTCCTATCACCATAAGACTCTACCACCTCACGCTGCCTCAGTTCGGCCTAAACCATTCCATCTCCGTTCTGCTTAGATGCGTGATGTGGTTGCGCTACAAACATGCAGAGAATGAGAAGAAGTAAAATGTTGTTTTAACCCCCCCCCCCAAATGGAAAAGTACATTCTGGGTGGTGGCGCAGAAACATCTGTGTTGAAATGAACATGTCAAAAACGCTGTGGCAGGATGTGCCCCATCCTGGGGCCCATGGAAGCTACTCACTCATCCGCCTGACTCACCATAACACCAAGAATCCGTGGCTGGCACAACTTACAGACAAATACACCCTTCCTGTGCCAGTTATTGGCAAGGTACAGTCCAGATCAGCTTGAATGCAGTGAAGTCCTAGTCCAGTCCACCCCGCTTGCTATCTGCAGAACTAGATTGACCTCTAGTGGACAGCACCACCATTACAATCACCCTCCATCACTTGCTTTATGTTATGGGTGTCGAACCTCTGCCCAGACAGAAGGCCATATCCGCCACCCCCCACCGCCCGGGTTGCCATATGACCCCACCTCTTTTCCTCTGACTGCTGATCATTTGCTGCTTTCTTGTCTTTTCCGCAGTTGTTTCCCCCTATTCTCAAAGGTTGAAATGCCACTCTTAAGGCTCAGGGGCTGGCAGTGAGATCTTGACGCTACAATAGGCTGGTATTGTTTTGTGGTTTTGCCCTGCCCTCTTTGCTTTTGGCTCCGCCCACCACTGGAGTGTGGCCCCCGAGAGCTTCTCCAAAATGGAATGCAGCCCTTGGGCTGGAAGAGGTGTGATACCCTTGCCACACGTTGTCTCTTAGGCAGCATCATTCCAGCACTGGGGGCTCTGCCCCCACACTTTTTGACAAAGGTCTTTTCTCTGCGTGAGACCCTAGCCTTCCCCAACCTGGGCCCTCCAGATGTTTTAGATGGCAACTCCCAGCAGCTCCAGCCAGCAGGGGCAGGAATCCTGGGCATTGTAGCCTAAAAAATCTGGAGGTTACCATAAGAACGTAAGAAGAGCCCTGCTGGATCAGACCCAGGGTCCATCTAGTCCAGCGTTCTGTTCACACAGTGGCTGACCAGCTGTCGACCAGTAACCCACAAGAACGGCATGAGCGCAACAGCACCCTCCGGCCCATGTTCCCCAGCAACTGCTTTACGTAGGCTCACTGCCTCTGGTACTGGAGGTAGCACAGAGCCATCAGGACTAGTAACCATTGATAGCCTTTTCCTCCAGGAATTTGTCTACTCCCCTCCCTTAAAGCCATCTAAATTGGTGGCCATCACCACATCTTGTGGAAGCGAATTCCATACTTTAAATCTGCCCTGTGTGAAGACATCTTTCCCTTGATCTGTCCTGAATCTCGCACCTGTCAGCTTCATGGGATGACCCCATTGGGTTCTAGTATTTTGAGAGAGGGAGAGCCTCTCCACATTCTCCACACCATGCATAATTTTATACACCTCTATCATGGCTCCCCTTACCCTCCTTTTTTCCAGGCTAATCCCAGCTGTTGTAACCTTCCCTCATAGGGGGGATGCTCCAGCCCCTTGATAATTTTAGTTGCCCTTTTCTGCACTTTTTCCAGTTCTACAAAATCTATTTTTAGGGGTGGTGACCAGAACTGCACACAGTATTCTAAGTGTGGTTGCATCATAGATTTGTATGAGGGCAGTATGATCTTGGCAGTTTTATTCTCAATTCCTTTTCTAATTATGCCTAATGTGAAATTTGCCTTTTTCACAGCGGCCACACACTGGGCTGACATTTTCATCCAGCTGTCCACCACAACCCCAAGATCTCTTTCCTGGTCGGTCCCCGCTAGCTCAGATCCCATCAGGTTATACTTGAAGGTGGGATTTTTTGCCCCAACGTGCATCACTTTTCCCTTGCTTACGGTGAACCGCATTTGCCATCTAGATGCCCATTCCCCCAGTTTGGAGAGATGCTTTGGGAGCTCCTCGCAAACCCATTTTGTTTGAACCATCCTAAATAATTTGGTGTCATCAGCAAACTTGGCCACTTCACTGCCCACACCAGGTTGGGGAAAGCTGGAATAAATCCTTGGATTTAACATTCCAGATGCAGACACCACTCAGCTTGACAGTTAACATGTGCGAGGAGACCTACATAGGGAAGTACACCGGCACGGGTCGTGCTTGTCCAGGTAGTGCTCTAGGGTGTCCCATCCTCCACCAACTCGGACCATCACATGATTCCGCAGGATCTAGAATAAACAAGTAGCGCATATGAGCAAAAGATGCCCTCTTCTTTGCTCCATCTGAGAGCCCCCATCCATGAGAGCCCCCCTCCAGCTACCAACTGAAGCCATCGAAAGGAGAGGTCGAGCTCTGTGACCTGCCGAACTATGTAACTAAGTATTTAGTGCCAGAGTTTGCTTTTTTCCCCCTCCTCCCTCCAAATCTCCTCTCCTCTCACGTAGTGTATTTTAGCTGGGAAGCCTGCAGGCAGGGAACCTTTTTTTTTTTTCTGGCTGAAAAGCAGGGTGAAATGCTCCAAATAAATAAATAAGCCTCCCCCCGCCCATTACCCCAAGTCAGAAAAACTCCAAAATAGCAATCTCATCCTTTGAATGGGTGGAGGAATAACTTCTGAAGCGGGAAAAACATGGTGATGGTCGTGGCGTTAAAGAGGATAAGACAAATTCGTGCAGGGTCAATCTGTCTGTCCCCAGCTATTACTCGTGATAGCTAGATGGAAACTCTAAGCTCAGATGCAGTCTATCTTTGCATATGAGTTGCAGGGATCGCTCTTGCACTCATGTCCTGCTTAGGGGATTCCAAGAAGCCCCTGATGAGGCCACTGGGGAGAACGGGATGGTGGCCTAGATGGACTTTTGGTCTGACCTGGCACTGTTCTTCTTACATTCTGCTGATTGTTTTATTCATATAGAAATATATGCAAATGCAGCTGATTCATCCAGTTGACAGATGAAAGTAACCCAATTAGGAAGCCATCCTCTACTCACTCCGCCGGGAGTAATTCTTACTGAACGCAGTGAGACCTACTTATGAACAGACACAAAAAACTTGCAGAGCAACTCTATATGCGTCTACTCAGAGATAACCCCACTGAGTTCAGTGGCAAGTCAATGTTGTCTCCTAGGCAGCATCATTCCAGCATTGGGGGCTCTCCCCCCCCCACTTTTTGACAAAGGTCTTTTCTTTGCATGAGACCCTAGCCTTCCCCAACCTGGGTCCAGAATCAGCCCTCCACATGAGGAGAGATCCGAGTTGGGGGGGATCCCCCCTTCCTCCCACAACAAATCTCTCCCCATTTAGCAAGGCTCCCAATTCTCTCTCTAGCATTTTCAGGGGGTCTGGCCCGGTCGGAAAGTCTGCTTCCACCAAATGCGGTGGAACCAGCCCTGGATCCAAGCTTAGGATTGCAGCTTTACCGTGTCTACTCAAAAGCAAACTCCATTGAGTGCAATGGAGCTGATCCCCAAACACGTGGTTATAAGGTTGCAGGCTTAATGCACTAACATTTCTGTAATCCGAGGACAATCCTGTTTCTCTTGTTTCAGCGCCAGCAGTTGAAGGACGTTTCTAGGCGTCCCCCGGAGTCAGAAATGCAGAAATGTTGACTTTGTGGAGGGAGGGAGCTCTGGACTTTGAAGGTGGTTTGCTTCTGGCATAACATGGATCCTGCCTGTTCAGCACAGGGATGATGAACACAAAACCAGGTACATTGAAAATACAAAAAAGATACCAGATGACTCACCCTGACGAAAATGAGAGTGCTGGAATCACCCACACGGTATTTTCCCTCTGACACTTTGATCATGGAGAACTGAACTGGACAGGTGCAACGGCTAACGAGGTGCTGAACCTTAATAATAATAATAATAATAACAACAACAACAACAACAACAACAGCCAGTGTGGTGTAGTGGTTAGTTTTGGTCCAGGACTCGGGAGATCTGGGTTTCAGTCCCCCCTGCTCAGCCATGAAGCTCAGTGGGTGACTTTGGGCCAGTCGCAGACTCTCAGCCTAACCTACCTCACAGGGCTGTTGTGAGGATAAAAGGGAGAGGAGGAGGGGGCGGACCATAAACGCTGCCTTGGGCTCCTTGCAAGAGGAAAAACAGTAGGATATAAATGTAATTAATAAAAACAACAGCAAAGATAGGGGCATAACTCCATTAAAGAAATCTTGAAGGTCTTAACAGTAAAACGTATTGGTTAAATTTGTATCATATGAATAAAAACCATCATGTATTTTCTCTGTTTTCAGATTGCATGTGGGCGAGGGGCACTTACACACACACACACCCCCAAGGCAAAAGAGGATGCGGAGTTTCATAAAATGTGCATAAGCTAATTTAGATATACAGATACAGATCTGGAAAGGATAGAAATTATTAAAGAGAACCGAAATGTGGTCCCTGCCACCCCAGTGGGCAAGACTGCGACCAGGTGAGTCTGCTGTCCAGGTGTGAACAACTGTTAGTGAGCACTTATTTTATTTTATTATTTATTCCTTGTATTGGTATGCCGTTTTCCAACACTAAACTGTGCCCAAAGTGGCCCTCAACAAACATTAACTGCTCGAAAGCCAACATTTGGAAGAAAATAACAATTTTGTTACAAAACGTATCAATAAACAATCCAAATATGAAAACAATTCAGTATAAGAGAAATTCAGTCTTACTATTAAACTTGAAGGCCCCTGGGTTTTCCTTTCTGAAGGCGCAATCCTATGCATGTTTAGATAGAAAAAAGTCCTACAACTCCCAGCATTCCCCAGACAGTATGGGAGTTGTTGGACTTTTTTCTGTCTAAACATGCATAGGATTGTAGGACTTTTTCTGGCTAGACATTCATAGGATTGTAGGACTTTTCCCTCTCTAAACATGCATAGGTTTGTAGGACTTTTTTGTCTAAACATGCATAGGATTGTAGGACTTTTTCCTATCTAGACATGCATAGGATTCTAGGGCTTTTTTCTGGCTAGACATGCATAGGATGGTAGGACTTTTCCCTCTCTAAACATGCATAGGTTTGTAGGACTTTTTTGTCTAAACATGCATAGGATTGTAGGCCTTTTTCCTACCTAGACATGCATAGGATTCTAGGGCTTTTTTCTGGCTAGACATGCATAGGTTTGTAGGACATGGTGTACACCAGGGTGGTGTAGTGGTTACAGTGTTGGACTGGGACACCAGAGACTTGGGTTCTAGCTGCTGCTCAACCATGAAGCTCACAGGGTGACTTTAGGCCAGTCCCTGATTCTCCGCCTAACCTACCCCACAGGGTTGTTGTGAGGATAAAACAGAGAAGAGGAGGCTCAACTAAGCACCTCGAGGTCCTTTGAGGATAATAATAATTAATGATAATGTAATAAGACAAGAAGAAGAAGGGGATGGAGACAGAGGAGGAGAAAGAGGAGAAGGAGGAGAGGAGGAGGAGATGGAGATGGAGGACAACAACAACAACAACAACAACAACAGGTGTATAACTCCATTAAAGAAATCTTGAAGACCTTAACAGTAAAAGAAATTGGTTAGATTTGCATAAATGCATATGCGTAAAAACCATCTGTGTGCAGCAGGGATGCTGCTTTGGGCTCCTTGTGGGGGATATAAATGTATCACATAAATAAAAAAAATATTTCTAACATTGCCTCTCTCTAAATTGGCACTTGCACATTTTATGCAAATTTTGCCCTCTTTGGGGGCAGTGCGTTAAGTGGCCACCTATTCTCCCATTCTCCGCCTGCTCCCCCGGGTTCTCTGCTACAGCTGTTTTTCTGGGGTTGGAGTCCACCTGGCTGGAGGTGGGATTATGGGAATGGGGAAACAAGAAATAGAAAGGGGAGATGGGGCAGGGCGGGGGAGATTGTTAATCACAACCCTCCTGCAGTGGAGGCTGGTGGCTCTGACGTCAGTGGGGTGGCGAAACTGCTCCGGGTTTTCATCAGAACCGGTCAGAACTCTAAAGAAGCTCTCCAAGGCGTGGAGCTATCCAAGGTGTGAAGCTCTCCTTTAGAGTTCTGGCTGGTTCTGATGGAAGCCTGGAGCAGATCACCACCCCACCGACATCAGAGCCCCCCTTTCCACTGCTCTCCTGCCCACTGCTTCTCCCCCTGCGAACAGCCCTCTTTGCACGTGTTGCGTGGCGTTCAGGCAGCCTGTGTGGGCCACGCAACGCACTGCTTCTCTCCCCACCCTGCCCTAAAGAAGAGGTTTGTACTATCTGGTCCAGGTTCTTGAAGTCGGCGGGCTTCCTCTGGGGCTTCGGGAGGGGGGTTTCCTCGGGTGGCAGGTTCATGTCCCCCCGGATCTCGTCCTCGATCTCTTCCTCCATCTGGATGAGGGTGGGGGCGCTCATGCCAAAGCGGGAGGCCCGCCGTGCCACCTCCAGCAGGCACAGGACGAAGTTCTTCTCGTTCTTGCGCAGTACCAAGTCCTCGGTCTCAAACATCACGACTTCTGGAAGACACGGCAGAGAATGAGGTGTGGACCAAGGCCCTGGGCTGCCTGGGGCAGAGCAGCCAAGTTCCTCTGCCCCCACAGGTCAAGGTGCGTGGCGCGGCCGGGATCACGAGTCGGCACCTGCCGAGGGCCCACACCCCGGCTGGGGCCCGCCGAGAGGAGCCCCCTGGACTCGCGCCTTCTCTTCCCCACTGCATCCTGCTGGTCAACCTGCCTCTCGCTCGGGCCCAGACAACCGTGGCGGTGGGGAGAAGGACCAGCAGGTGCCACCCCGGCCTCCGTGCTCCCTGGCTGTCACCCCTGCCAGCACACAAGCGCCAGCAATGGCAACAGTGAGGAGGGCAAGGAGTAAGGGCAGCTGGAGACAGTGGTGGGGAGAAGGCAGACTAACCGAGGGAGGGGGGTGCACAGAGGATGTCTTGCCCAAAGGCCCCGGGAAACGTGGAGCTGGCCCTGCTGTGGGCGCTGTGGTTACACAGAAGCTGCCCAGATTGGGCATATTAAGAAAGGAAACCCACAGCTGCCGGTCAGAGTAAGCAGCACGGCGTGCACCGGGCCAGCCTTGACGGGCGGGGCTCTCCGGGTTCCCAGCAGTGGCCATTTACACCAACACCCCTGATGCCGCCCGCCCCCTTGCTGGCATGTTGGAGTACAACCTCCATCCTCCCCAGTCATAGTGGCTGGGGATGATGGACCTGTAGTCCAAGACATCCGGGGGGCCCCCACCATGCCCTTTATTCATCAGGCCCTCCGAAGGCTGGAGTGGGCACTGCAAGGTATCCAGGGCCGGCCAAGCTGCCAAACTGTCTTGGCCCCTGAGGCCAAAGGCCCCTGCAGACACCCCTCCCTCTTGCCCTCCCTGCCACTAAAAGCACAATAATAACAAATGGAAGAACTAGCGATTTGCTGCCCTTTTCATGACACCCCAGATCATAGAATCATAGAATCATAGAAGAGTAGGGCTGGAAGGGGCCTACAAGGCCATCGAGTCCAACCCCCTGCTCAGTGCAAGAATCCAAGTCAGAGCATCCCTGACAGGTGGCTGTCCAGCCTCGTCTTGAATGCCTCCAGCATGGGAGAGCCCACCGCCTCCCTAGGGAATGGGCTCCATCGTCGTATTGCTCTGACAGTCAGGAAGATCAGCTTCCTGAGGCAGCCGCCTCACTCTGCCTAATGCGAGGGCTGGCCCTGACAGAGATCGAAAGGGAGGCAGGGAAACACGTCGGTGTGAGATGCCGTCGTGCTCACCGCTCTGTCTGCCGCCAATGCCAGACAGGTAGGCAGGGTCGCTGGACCCACGTCTCATTTTCGAGCAGGTCACCGAGTCCAGGGACTTCAGGTTTAAAAATATGAGCAGAAACCAGCTGAACTGCCTAGTCCCCTCTTCACCAACAGGATGCCCTGCAAATGTGTTGCACTACAACTGCCATCATCCTTGACCACCAGCTGTGCTGCCCGGGGCTGGTGGGTGTTGAAGTCCAACATCTAGAGGGCACCAGGTCAGGGAAGGCTGTATCTCTAATCCATCTAATCTTGGGGTGGGGAACAAAATTAGGGCGGGAGTCAGATCACACCCCTGCCAGCCCTGCATGGGCCTTGTGTCCGACAGAGATAGGAATATCTGTCTTCATGCTAAACTTCGGTAACTGTTTTGATTGTACGTGTGCATATGTGTATTTCTTTTCAGTTTTGTTCTGGTTACTGTATTTAATTCTGTTTTGTGAATCTGCAGAACAGTTTTCCCAATAAATATAGTAAATGGACAAAGAAAGAGATAAAGAATGGCAAAGGAGAAAACTGGGGTTCACATTCTAATTAATCAATCATTTTGGGTGCGATCCTATGCATGTTTAGTTAGAAAAAAGTCCTACAATCCTATGCATGTTTAGACAGAAGAGTCCTACAATCCTATGCATGTTTAGACAGAAAAGTCCGACAATCCTATGCATGTTTAGACAAAAGGTCCTGAAATCTTATGCATAGTTAGGCCAAAAAAGTCCTACAATCCTATGCATGTTTAGACAAAAGGTCCTGAAGTCTTATGCATGGTTAGGCCAAAAAAGTCCTACAATCCTATGCATGTTTAGACAGAAAAAAGTCCTGCAACTTCCAAACTGGCTGGGGAATGCCAGGAGTCGTAGGACTTCTTTCTGTCTAAACATGTATAGGATTGAACCCTTAACATGTTTAGCAATTCCGTCTTACAAAATAGACTCCGCCCATTTGCCTTTGCTGCACCTTCTTTCTGAAGCTACCTCCCTGAACTCCTCTGTGTGGCCACTTTCTGTATTTCTTTAAATCCCTCCTCAAAACTCAGCTTTTCTGAAAGCCTTTAGATCATCCCCCTAGAGAAATGTGTGGTAGTCCAGATGCTGTTGGACTTCAGCTCCCTCCAGTCTGCCCTAGCCTGTATAGTCAGTGGTGACTTATAGTCCAACAAGATCAGGAAACCACATTTGAAGGGCCACATGTTCGCCACCCCTGCCATAGCCCCTGTACCTTACTGTAACTAAGCCAAAGTATGTCTCATGGAAGTAATCACATCTGTTTTAAGAGCTGGTGTGGTACAGTGGTTAGAATGTTGGGCTGGGATGCAGGAGATCCGGGTTCGAGTCCCCACTCAGCCATGAGGCTCACTGGGAGACTCTGGGCCAGTCACTGACTCGCAGCCTAACCTACCTCACAAGGTTGTTGTGAGGATAAAATGGAGAGGAGGAGGGCCACGTAAGCTGCCTTGAGTTCCTTAATAATAAATGTAAGAATAAATCATAAATAAGAATAAATAAAATAAACCGCATCCTCTTCCCCCACACCCCCATGCCTCCATTTCTCCCTCTTCTGTTGTTTCCCATTGTCTATTTTAGATCATAGAATCATGGAATAGTAGGGCTGGAAGGGGCCTGCAAGGCCATCGAGTCCAACCCCCTGCTCAATGCAGGAATCCAAGACAGAGCACCCCCGACAGATGGCTGTCCAGCCGCATCTTGAACGCCTCCAGGGTGGGAGTGCCCACCACCTCCCTAGGGAATGGGCTCCATAGTGGTATTGGTCTAACAGTCAGGAAGTTTTTCCTGATGTTCAGCCGGAATCTGGCTGCCTGTAACTTGAGCCCATGATTCCATGTCCTGCACTCTGGGATGATAGAGAAGAGATCCTGGCCTTCCTCTCTGTGACAGCCTTTCAAGGACTTGAAGAGTGTCTCCCCTCAGTCTTCTCGTCTCAAGGCTAAACATGCCCAGTTCTTCCAGTCTCTCCTCATAGGGCTTTGTTTCCAGTCCCCTGATCATCTTCCTTGCCCTCCTCTGAACCCTCTCCAGTTTGTCTGCATCCTTCTTAAAGTGTGGTGCCCAGAACTGGACACAGTACTCCAGAGGTGGCCTAACCAGTGCTGAGTAGAGGGGAACTAGCACTTCCTGGGATTTGGAAGCTATGCTTCTATTAATGCAGCCCAAAATAGCATTTGCCTTTTTTGCAGCCAGATTATAAGCCTCACGAGACCTGTCAGACTCTTCTTTGGAAGTGTCAGGTACATAGATGATGTAATAATCATCTCTATATCTCTATGTCTGTCTCTCTGTCTGTCTGTCTGTCTGTCTGTCTATCTATCTGATTCAACTCTGTGTACCTTTAATATCCATCTCCTTCCGGCACCACTGAATGAAGTTGGACACGTTATCTCGGGCTTGGAATGTCCTGGGCTGAGCAAAGTCATTACAGGTCACTCCACACGTGGGTAGTTGGAGCTTCTTGGCCAAACCTGGGTACTCCTGGCTGAGGTCTCTGGCCACTTGGGTGATGCTGTTGGCATGGTGACAAAGCAAAGTGCCTGTCTCCAGTACCTCCAGGAAGGATGCCACATGGATGTCCAGATCGTAGAGTTCCTTAAGCCACTCCGCCAGGTCCTCCTTCATGGCATACAGGTACTGTTCACTCGTCTTGTATGGACGGATGCTCCTCATGGTTGCTTCCTGGATCCCTGCCATCTTCCTGGATGGAGATTCTGTTCGAAATCTGCTGGAGTTTTCTTCAGAATTCCCTCTTTCTCCTTTTGGCATTCATCAACCCATCCACCGAGGAGTTCCCGACCATCTATGGCCTCAAAAAGTTAATATTTGTAAAGATGAGCCTTACCACCTCATCTCCCTCCACCCCATTCTCCACCAGCTCTCCCGGAACCAGAGTAGATGCGATGCATTCAGTTCCTGAAGCCAAGTCGACCTGGTCTACCGACAGATTTCTGGCTGATCTGGAGTGGATCGGCAAGAATTTTCTGACTCCCAATTGTTTCACGACAGCAGCAACAAAACGCTCCCTTCCCACCCTAAATTCTATGTGATAGGAAGAAAGTATGGGGTAACCAGAAGTGGACTTTTGTGCGGAAGGACTGTGAGTCCCGTTCAAGTTCAGCTGCTCCAAACAAAACCCTGGGTTCAGAATTGTTTCATTCCAAGTGTTTGTCTTTTCCACCATGCTCCAGTTGGTGGATCTCAGAGTCTGGTAAACAACAACATCACGTCAATTCTGCAAGCCTGACATCTGCACGCCCTGATCCTTAGCGGCGTGATCGGATCACCTAGCAAAATAATCCAGAGACCAGAGCTTTTTCGGAGAGACCTTCTCAAGATGATCTCTGTCTCGTGACCTGGTTGTCCTCATCTGTCATGCTGGCTGTCAGCTACTTGACAGAACTTGCCCCTCGGAAATCCTGTATCTCGTTGGCCTGCTGATGCTTCATGAGGCAACTTTTGCATTCTCCTGAAACCGCGAGCTCGAGATGTCCTCCCTTTTGATGCGCAGCCCTCGGAAAGGTTCAAAACGACGAGTGCAACGTCCAGGAAAAGAGGGAATCTCCTTGTCAGGGCCTGGCCAATGTTTTGTCATGTTTTGTTGTGTTTCCTCTTCCAAGCCCTGTTCTCTTCTCCTTGGAGACAGGCGCTCTCTACAAAACACTCCCCGTTAACTCGGCTAGATCAAATGTCACTCTGCCTCAGCTGGAACCGACAACCTTCACTCCTTTATCAGCCTGAGCAAATGAGATGGTGTGAATGCAAAACTGGGTAGGGAGGAGCTCTGGAAATATGGGAGAAAGGGGACACTAATCATTCATTCAATCATTCATAGCATTTTTACTCTACTCTTCACCTGAAAATGTCTCCCAGAGTGGCTTACACAGATTAATAATATCACAGCCCCTGCCTTCTGGATTACAATTTAAAAGACATGACACAAAAGGAAAAGGGATTGGGAAGGAGGAGGAAAAAAAACAAAACTCGGACACCAGCTCTTAGTTCCAAAATATTAGTTGGTAAATTGTCTTGCTTTCAATGGAATTTCTAAGATATGACATGCAGGTGTTTTATACCTCAATGGGCCGGCCCAACTTCAGTAGCTTTAGAAACAGAGAGACCCATACCTTGGATTGTTTTGGGCCCGCCACTCCCTAGGGGTGTATGAGAAATTCATTTCAGTTTGGTTTTCATCAGAATTTACCCAGTTCACACCTCCCAGGATCGAACATGGACCCAAATACAAACTGCAGTCAAATTCAATACATTTCCAAGCTTGTGATGTGATTCGTGGATCCATTTTTTAAAAAATATGCATGAAAAAATGCATACTTTTGAAAACTGCAAATAAGCACATTTTAATCAATGGGGAAAAAAATCTGTATGTTTCAAAAATGCACACAACTGGTGCATACGTTTGGAAAAGAACATGGACAAATTGTTCATGAGAAAAGAAAAGAAAAAGCTTGCACCCTGATAGAGATAGGACGCGGAACAAGCTTTGAGGTGGGATTCAGAGAGCCACGCCCAATCTGGAGGTTGCTGATTCGCACATCCCGGCCACTTTGGAAGCAAGTGCATGCTGCAGAGGATGCTTCCTGTCACGGCCATATTACCTCAGTTGAAACCAGTCAGGGTCTGTATTCCAGTGGTGGACGGGGCCAGGGACAAAAATGGGCAGAATCACGGGCATTTGCTTCCAGACATTCTCCTTCATTTTCATTTCGTTTCATGAATTTCATTTCTGTATCGCCCAAGCACCAAAGCTCTCTGGACGGTTCACAAAAATAACAATCCCCAAATACATCACAATATAAAATCTTGTGCAATTTGTGCAAAGTTCCGTCCACTTGGGATACAGAGTAATTAATATCGATAGCCCTGAGCAAGGCCCATGAAGCAGGCTTAGAGAGAATGGGCATGGCCTGCAGGGAACCCAGTTTGAGTGGGGCCATATTTGGCCCACAGTCAGGAAATTCCCCACCCTAGGGCCATCGTTCTAGGGCCATTGTTAACACAGAGAAGGGCTATGGGATGTGGAAATCACACGAGAATAGGGATGAGCGAACGAATGATGTTCGACCTCAGCAAGATTCTCTGAACATCAGCTTGCTGCTGATAGACAACAATTGCTCCTCTTCAATTTGCGCTCACATCTGTACTCACTTTTTGTTTTGTGAGAATGGGAAAATCACGCAAAAAGAGCAGCTATCGCATGTGAAAGTTGCACACAAATACCACCCAATTTTCCCCATAGACTAAAGTGTGGGTACTTTAAAAGTTGCACGTCGTGAGAAAGCTGTGCATTTTTCAACATTCATGTAGTGTGAGAAACGTGTGCATTCTGAGAAAGTGGTGCATTCTGAGAAAAGTGCGCATTTTGACAAGGTGATGCATTTTTCAAGTCCACATTTTGCAAATGCAGGTTTGGGAACTTGCAAACATTTTCAGAGGAGATGAGCTCCTGTTTGGGATTGCACACTGGGTGTTTCCGAGTGATTTCAAATGATTTGCAAACTGAAATGAAATTCTCATACATCTACACAAGAGAAAGGTCCCATTTTCAAATATTTTCAAATTGATCCATATCAACCAACCAGTCCTAGGAGTTTTCCTCTCCACCAGGAGCAGGTCTTTTGTACAGCTCATGGGTCTTAACTGCCCGTTCCAGACCAGGCCGCCCCAAATTCCTTGCATGACAACAGGGAATACTATATTGTTGCCAGTGGAGGCCGGTGGCTCTGATTTTAGTGGGGCTGCGAATCCATTCTGGCTATTAGTCAAAACCAACCAGAATTCCAAAGGAGCTATCCAAGGTGTTGAACCCTAGCTGCAAAATATGTTCAGCATCTTGGATAGCCCCTTTAGGGTTCTGGCTGGTTCCAACTAAAACCCAGATTGGATCCACAGCACCACCAAAATCGGAGCCACTGGGCCTGCACGGATTGTTCCTTGGAAGATTCATTCCCCCCCCCCCCGCTACTTTGAGGATTGCAGCTAAGCTCAGAAGGAACAGGGGCATCTGAGTAGGGTGGCAAATGAGGTCAGCGCCCCTGCTGATAAAAAAAAGTGTGTCCCTGTCAGCCCTGGTGGCACTGTACCAGTGAGTGGAACTATCGTGGGCTTCCCCACTCCCCAAGGCAGTTCAGGAACTTCAGATTGTGGACAGAACCAGAGGGAGTCCGTGCCAATCCCGAGCATGCATCCGCCTGTGAACACTGGCGCTCAGACATACAACACCCACACTGCTCACCGCTCCACAAGACTGCCAGATAAATAAAAGGGGCTGGGCCAACATCCTTCTTCTCCATCTCACAGGATTCACCGGAGCCAGTTTGAGAGGCCGAGAAGGGATCTTGCAACAATAAAGTGTGCCACTGAGCATGCACAAAGTGCCGTGTAACATCGTTGAATGTTCCGTTGAATGTTCCGCCTTGTTCCTATAGATCTGAAATGAGATGAAAGGGTTTTCTGGGGGCCAAAAAACAGGTCTGAATGTCATTTTACGTCCTTTCAGAAAGTACAGGCGCTCAGCTCTGCTCACTCCGGGACTGGTGCATTGCCCCGCCAGAACTCGCCACAAGAGCATCAGCGTGACGTCACAATGGCTGAAGTCGGTTGGCCTCGGTTCAGCCAGCTGACCTGTGGCTTTGTGGGAGATCTCCTGGTGAGTCTGGGGGATCCTCCGGCAAAAGGGGTAACTCATGATCCCCTCTTCGTTTGTGCTGAAGACGGGGCAGCGGGGTGTACACAAAACACGGGACAGGTAGAAGAAAAACACCTTCTCTGAGCAGATATTGAACATCCAACTTTGGCCAATGGAGGGTCAGGTAGGCAGTTTGTCAGGCTTCGGTGTCATGGTGGGAATCATGTGAGTATGTGATGGTTGAGGCAGAAGGTCCTCAAATAACCTCTCCTTCTCCTGGCCCCTTTCCCTTTCCTCCAGTCACAAATTATTTGGTGGTTTCACGGCTTTGGTTCAGTTTTTCCCCCCATTCTAAAAGGTTGAAACACCTCTCCTAAGGCTTTCCGTACCGGCAGTGAGAGCTTTAGGCTAAAATATGCTGGAATTCTGTGGTTCCACCCACTTTTGCCTTTGTCCCTTGTCCCCACCCACTACTGGAATGCCCCCCCCCCCAAGAGCTTCTCTGAAATGGAACCAAATCTGCACCCCGGCTCACAGACACAGTTTTACAGCCCTCTCCTTTGCTTTCCAGTAGGGGGTACAGATTGCACGAATGTGCGAATGTCTTGGAAGATGCGCTTTCAGTACATATGTCCTGGTGCCCAGTTTGGGGGCCCATCTGCACTCTCTTGTTTTGCAGCATGGTGCTTTGAGAAGGCACAAAGCGCCAGGCTCAAACCCAGCCAGCTCCTTCCTGGATACTGCTCTAGATTTCTTGATGAAATAAGTTCAACACCCCTGCCTTGGAGTATTGAGGATTCATATTGCACTTTTGAGAGTCCACGTCACACACGCTATCTTTTTGAACTCCTTACAACAACCCTGTAAGGTAGGCCGGTATTATTACCCTCATATATATTGCAAGGAGCAAAGGGTTTCTCGCAGACCACCTTGCAACGGCATCATGCTAAATTTTGAAGTAGCCACTCCCCAGTAGAGAGTCAAAAACTCCAGGCAGCTTTGTTGATCCATATCAACGAACTAGCTCTAGCTGCTTTCATCTCAACCAGGAGCAGGTCTTTTGTTATGGGTCTTAATTGCCCATTCAAGACCAGGCCATCCCAAAAGACTCCACATTACAACAGGGATAGCTCACAGCCATATATTTTTGCAGGGAAAATCCCTCCTCCCTCCCCTCCACCAGCTACTTTGAGGATTGCAGCTACGCTCAAAGGGAACAGAGAAGTCTGAGGGGAGCGGCATCCCTGCTAATAAAAGCGTCGAGGGGCTTTGACCCTGTGAGCCCTGACTCCACAACTCCACTGCCACCGAGGGCGTTTCATGGCATGGAAGGAATGTGACGCTCAGCCTCTCAGCCCTGGCTGTTATCACTGCCCCTTTTTGTTTATTTGTGTTTTGCCCAGGGCTTCAATCACTTCGGATGTCCCAAAGCAGGCAAGGAGAGGAAGGGAGTGAGCCAGAGGAAAACCGCCACCCAGAGCCAGAAACAGCGGAGAAGGAGCCGGAGGCTGAGGCAGAAGAACCCAGTTCTAGCCCTTCCTCCTGTCCTCTGATATCGCGCACGGAGCAAGCCCAGAAGCAAGACACCTGGCTTTGGGGCTGGCTACCTTTCCCCCTCCTCTCCGGGCTGACCTGGCTGGGAGACAGGTAGCACGGCCAGCAGACCCTCTTTAAAACTAGGCCTCTCCTGCTACCGGTGGGGAAGGGTTGAAAGATCTATGTTACGTTTCCTATTTTACAAATCATGCAGTCATAGAACTGGAGGGGCCTCTGAAGGCCATCTAGGCTGACCCCCTGCTCGATGCAGGAAATATCCAACAGGTGGCTGCCCAGACTCTGCTTGAAGACATACAGGACAGGAGAGAGCCCTCCCTTCCCCGATTCCTGGTCGACAGCTGGTTGGCCACAGAATGCTGGATTAGATGGACGTTTGGTCTGATCCAGCAGGGCTCTTCTTATGTTCTTATGTAATTGGTTCCATCGTGAACTGCTCTTAACTTCAGGAAGTTCTTTCCACTGTTTGTCAAAGGACTTGGTATTATGAGAGAGAGAGAAAAAAAGTCTCCCTATCCATTTTAACCACACCGTGCATAATTTTGTATGCCTCCATCTTGTCTCCTTTTACTCACCTTTTCCTAAGCTAAGTCCCAGCTGTTGTAACCTTCTCCCAGAGGGGAGTTGCTCCAGCTAGGGGTGTATGGATTCCTCACCGTCCGTTCCAGCGGAGAATCCGCCCGGGGGGGGGGGGGAAGCGATCCGTTCCTCCCCCCCGCCATAATCCTCCGGTGTGGCTCCGCTCCGCAAGAATTCTGCAGAGCTGCCCGGCTTGAGGGCCACTTACTTCCTGGACCCGTCCCGTTCGCCTCCACACGGATCGCCATTTTTTTTAAAAAAGGCAATCGGCAGGATGTGCCCATAGACTTATACACAAAATAGAGCTGTGAATCCTGCCGATCGCCATTTTTTTAAAAAAAAAAATGGTGATTGACGCGGAGGGGAACAGCTCCGGTTGAGCAAGCTGCTGAGTGCCATTCCACGTGGAATCCTCTTGGACTGGAGGTAAGTGGGGCTGAACTGCTGCGGATTCCGGAGGCCGAATTCCAAAGAATCTGGCCTCATTTGAATCCGCAGCAGATTTCTCTAACATCCCTAGCTCCAGCCCCTTGATCCTTTGTGTTGCCCTGTTCTGCACATTTCCCAGCTCTTCCATATCCATTTTTAGGCGCGGCAACCAGATCTGTACGCAGTATTCCATGATTGCACAGATTTGTACAAGAGCACTTTTATTTTCGAGTCCGTCTCTAATTATGGAATTCGGAAACATGGCATTTGCAAGCAGGTGCCTGGTGGAGCAGCGAATGAACCTCAGTGAGATCCTTTGGCCAGGTCGGAGTGTGTCACGCGGCCCGCCCTATGCCCCCGAAGTGGGCTTCTTCCCTTGTGTACATTGGAGGATGCTACCCCCTTGGCTGTGTTGAGTAAGACGTAACGGCCAGCCCACTTGGCATCTGTATGTGGAATGGGGAGGGGGGCACCCTCTTGCCTTTTGCTTTAGTCAGCAAAACATCTTGGGCCGGCCCTACCATTGGTGCCTGGTCTGCAAAATCTTTTTTGACATTCTGAATTGGCAAAGACCATTTGTGTGTGTGTGGGTGGGTGGGTGCTCAGTCCATAATATGAATCAAGCCAAAAGTGTTGTGCTCTGGACAAAAAAGTTGAAATGCCTGTCCTAAGGCTCAGGGCCTGGCAGTAAGAGGTTGGAGCTACATGATGCTGGCATCTTCTGTATTTTGGCCACGCCCACCGTTGGAATGCGGCCCCCGAGAGCTGCTTGGAAACTGGATTTGACCTTCAGGCTGACAGAGGTTCAACACCCCCATTTTAGAGAAAGGGCTCCAGCCCCTTGATCAATTTAATTGCCCGTCTTCCGTTCCCCCCCCCCCCCCCCAGGAACAGGCCTCTCCAAGAGCCAGTTTGTTGCCAGCTAGAGAGAAAAAGATCCTCCGGCAAGATGTGCCCAGAGTGCGAGATTACGTTCTGCAAGAAGTGTGAGACGCTGCATTACAGCCGGGCCTTCATTGAGCATGGGCTCCTGGGACACAGCGCTGAAAGCCTGCCGGAGATTCTGAGCCCAGCACTGAGCACAGGCAAGGAATAATGAGGACTGGCGTGTTGATGGCAACATGCTGCCTTTCCTAACCAGGCAGACTCCTATGGCACAGCTGCCCCCTTTTCGGTGACTGAGGCCCGGCGCCATTAATGGCTGCATGATGGGTAGGGAAAAAAATATATGCAGTGTTCTCCTGATACTCTGTACCCATTAAGGGAAAACGTCGGTCTCCACTGCCAAAAATATGGAAGCCACTTTTTTTTTCCTATTAAAGGGTGAACTTCAGAATAGACTAACTTAAAAGAGAACTGATTTGGGTTCTGATTTAGGGAATACATAATTAGCTCATTTAAAGCTAAGCCCTTCTGATTTCCAGGTCTCACCCACTATTTCTCAGGGTCCTGGATTTATTTCCCAGAGCCCCAAGTATCCATTGGTGTCAATTGAAGGTGTTTTCTCTCAGCTTAATTCCCATGCAGGAGGGTAATTTTCAAGGGGGATTTTAGCTGGGGAGGGAAGGGTTAACTCCCCCCTTCCCACATGCTGCAACCCCCCCCCCCAAAAAAAAACCTTCCCTGGCAATTAATCTTTAAAAAAAACTTCTTTCCATTGGTTTGGGATGATTTGGGTCAGGGTGCAAATTAATTGGAGGATTTATTTTATTTGAGATGATTTGGGTCAGGGTGCAAATTAATTGGAGGATTTATTTTATTTGAGATTATTTGGATGAATAATGGAATTTCAAGCCATCCTATGTTTGCACATGCATATGTAGATCTAAATTAGCATATGCAGAGTCTGAGCAGATTTCTGTCCTATGGGCCTGGGATCTTTTAAGTGCCTAGCCACACTCCTGGTTCTTTTTGTACCGATGGCCATGTTAAGAGGTTTGGCTTTTAGTCTTATTGACTAAATAGAACCTCTTAACATGGTTAAGGATTGTTCCAATCCAGCAGCACTGTTCTTAGGCTTAAAAACACAAGAGTAGACAAATTCATGGAAATAGGTCTACCCATGGGCATTACAGCATGCTCCATGGAACATCCTTGGTTAGTGGCAATAATATACCTCTGAGGACAAAGAGCATTCCCAAGGAGTCCCAGAAGTATCTAGCTGACCCCTGTTGGAAACAGGAGGCTGGGCCAGATGAATGTTGGTTCAAGCAAGGCAACATGGCCTCGTTCTTTACTCCAGGTTCCATAGACTTGGCTGCAGCTCCAGAGGAGGCAGAAGATGAGGAGATAAGGAGGCAGTGACAGGGAGGGAGGGAGGATTTACTTCTTGACAGTCCGCAGGCAATGGTAGCCATCTGATTCATCTACTGACTGAAGGAGCTGTGTGATCAGGGCTGAAGGTTGCCCACGTCCACCTGACTGGCTACTAAATGCAGCGTGTGCGCACGTGTGCTTTTAAACTGCAGAGTTTTACCAACTGTGTTATATTCTGAATAAAATGCAGTGGGCTTCTAGGTTTCATTGATTTATTTAACAATATTGATTCATTGTTGTATTGATTTATTTAACAATATTGATGCATGAGAGAAATGTCGGAGCAATGTACAAAATCAAGTCTTCAGAGGACGAGGTTACCTTCCCGGGAATGCCTGTTGGAAAAGGTATATTTTCAGTAGGTGCCGAAAACCCAGATGGGTCGGGGCCTGCCTCGTTTGTAGTGGCCGGGAGTCCCAGAGAATGGACGTTATGACACTAAAGGCCACCACAGATGGGACCTCCAAAATCTTGGCTACCACCAGGAGGGGATCTTCTGATCAGTGAAGCAACCGAGCAGGCCGGTAGGAGATCCGGCGATCTCTTAGTACCCTGGTCCTGAGTTGTTTGGGGCTTTGTAAACAAGGACCAAACCCAGAAGGCAGCTCGTACAATTTCCCTCCACGTAGGGGTAACATAGCAACAAAAAGCCGCTCCCATTACCAGCCTGGCTGTGGCATTCTCCACCATGCGCAGCTTCCAGGCCAAGCTCAAAGGCAGCTCCACGTAAATTGCATTACAGTGATTCAATTCTGAGGTGATCAATGCACGGGCCGCAGTGGCCAAGCTATCCTTGTTCTGGAATGTCTTTACCTGGATGTCTTTTACCTGGAGCTGGTAAAAGACACTCCTAGGTTCAGAAGACACCTGTGCCTCCAAGAGGCAGTGCTGGATCAGTGACTGCCCCCCCCCCAGTATGCACCTGCCCATTCTGGGGGGAATCTAACCCCATACAGAGAAGGCAACTGACCCAATTCTGGTTCAGAATTCAAAATTCTCAGTTTGGCTCTGAGCCCTAAGTCCTACTCAGGCATTCAAATCACACGCATTTGGAGACAAATATTTGGAGCTGAAAGCCATGGAACACTGGAAACTCACACGAATAATCTGAACACCTCAATAGCAGGGATGCAGAACCTCCCGCACGTGGGCCTAATTAGGCCTGTGGAGGTTATGCTTCCAGCCTGGGAATCTCCTTGGGTTCCTCCAGGGGGTGGGACTTGGCCTCCAAGCCCTGCCCCAGAAGAATTCCCATTGTTATCTGAGATCAAAAATGTGTGTAATTACTTCAGTAATTTGAACACTTCCATAGGGACCTACAGCATGGATGTGGCACCTCACCTGCAGCCTGTGGAGCTTCAGGTTCTGGCTTGCAATATCCTTGAGTTCCTCCTTGGTCTACAAGTCCCCGCTGCCTCCGCTCTGAGGAATCCCAAGTGTTATCTCTGAACTGAGGTTGGAGATAACATCAGGGAGGAGGTTGTGGAGGGGTCCAAGGGGAACACTGGCCAAGTGACTTCGTGCACTGTGTGCTGCCCCCATGGGGGATTGGCATGAAGCAGGGATTGGGCTGGCACTGGTGAATCCCTTCCTCTGCGCTGAGAAAGGCATGGAACTCCGCACCTCGCTCAGCACGGAGAAAGGCAAAATGGGCGCGGGGGGGGGGTGCTGGCTTCCATGGGCGTGGCCACACCCTCTGATGTCATCTGGCCCACGGAGGGGCTGGTGGGGGGCAATTCAGTGGACGCCCACGGAACCACCCCTCCAGCCTTTGCCTCCTCGCCCGTTGGAAAATTGCTCAGGGTGTGTGTGTCTTTCCAGTGGCAAAGAAATTTCCGGTCCTAGGAAGCGGGCCACTGCAAGGTCAGCAGTTTGTCAACACGAAGCTGACGAGGGTCAGCGTTGCACGTTGCAACATGACGAAGGAACAAAGGCTGGCAAATGCCCTTTTTCATTCTTGGAGCAGGGAAGCAGAACAGCCTCGCAGTGAGAACTAAAGACGAGCACAGCGACCTGGGGCCAGGCCTCGGATGCCAACAGACGGAAGCACTGCAGTAACGCTTGGCTGCATGCTGGCTGGGATGGGTCACTGGATGCCCATGGCACCAGCTGCATGAAGCGTGGTGCTTTTCAGCCCGTCTAGTGAGGGCACTTTGGAGGGGGACAGAAGGATCCTGCCCTCTCCAGTTTCCTCCCCCCCGCTGCCCATACCATGACCCCTTTTGATCCTCTCTGAGGTTGACTTTCCAACCTCGGAGGGCAGCCGGTGCGGTTCTTTCCATGCTGGCTGCAAGGGGTCAGGTCTACGACTACCCCTTCCAAGGTTGAAGCGCTGTCTCCAACTGCAAAAGGGATTTTTTGAGCCATCCTACAGTCCCTGGGATGCTCTCCTAGGAACTACATCTCTACGTCTGCTAGCCTTTAACAGGACACAGGATTTTCTCTTGCCTTTGCTGCAACCTTCGGGAACTTGTCACCACAGGCATAGATAATCATGTTCCCTTATGGATAAAGTGGAGGCCATGCAAACCACCAATTACCTGGGGAGGCGGGGGGCTCTCCCACACTGGAGGTGTTCAAGACGAGGCTAGACAACCACCTATAAGGGATGCACTGACCTGGATTCCTGCATTGAGCAGGGGGTTGGACTGGATGGCCTTGTAGGCCCCTTCCAACCCTACTATTCGATGATGCTATGATTCTAAGAATGCAAAGTTGGGGGCATGGACATTTTAACATTGGGGGCTTTACCTGGGAGTAGGTCCCATTGAACTCAGTGGGACTTACTTCTGAGTAGATATGCACAGGATTGCATATGCACAGGATTGTGAATCTGTCCCCCTTCTTCGCCTTAAGGTGCCATCTCCTATCAGAGGTTAGCTACCATTACAGCGCTGCTCTGAATACTTGTACAGAAGTCAGCTGAACCATTCCCTCAGATCCTCTAACCAAGACGTTTGCCTTCTTCCTACTGATTTTTTCCCTTCCTTTTCCCCTTGTATAATGCATTGGAGCATGGCTATTTTTCACCTCGGATAATATGACCAAGGTATTGTAACTTTCTTCTCTTCATGGTCTTTACCAAATTCAGTTTGTTTGCTTACTCTGCATAGTACGTTCTCATGCATTACTCGATCAGTCCATGGTATTTTCAGCATGTGTCGTCGGTATATCCACATTTCGAAGGATTCGATTTTCTACCTCAGAAAGGTAGAATTCAACTGCCATAAACTTTGTCTTGCCCAGCCACCCCCTGAGGAGTCCCAAGGATCTTGGCATTGTTGTAGATCACAAGCTGAATATGAGCCAGCAATGTGATGTGGCTGCAAAAAAGGCAAATGCTATTTTGGTATTACTAGAAGCATAGCTTCCAAATCCCGGGAAGTACTAGTTCCCCTCTACTCAGCACTGGTTAGGCCTCATCTGGAGTACCGTGTCCAGTTCTTGGCACCACACTTTAAGAAGGATGCAGACAAACTGGAGAGGATTCAGAGGAGGGCAACAAAGATGATCAGGGGACTGGAAACAAAGCCCTATGAAGAGAGACGGAAAGAACTGGGCATGTTTAGCCTTGAGGGGAGACAGGAGAGCGCTCTTCAAGTCCTTGAAAGGTTGTCCCAGAGAGGAAGGCCAGGATCTCTTCTCAATCATCCCAGGGTGCAGGTCACAGAAGAATGGGCTCAAGTGACAGGAAGCCGGATTCCAGCTGGACATCAGGGAAAACTTCCTGACTGTCAGAGCAATAGGGCAATGGAACCCATTCCCTGGGGAGGTGGTAGGCTCTCCCACCCTGGAGGCATCCAAGACGAGGCTGGACAGCCACCTGTCAGGGCTGCTCTGACTTGGATTCCTGCACTGAGCAGGGGGTTGGACTCAATGGCCTTGTAGGCCCCTTCCAACCCTACTATTCTATGATTCTATGATATTATGAAGCCAATTTCTTGATGTAAAATTATCCAAAATGACTTTATGCTTTCCAGGGCTGTATATCACACATGGAGGTGAAACAGCCAGAGATCCTGAAGGGTGCCAGTCACCCAGGACTATTTTTCACTGTGCCCGAAAAATGTGTCTGGGTTCACATGACTGAATGAACAGTGATTCACACACAGATACACACAATACAATTCAATAAAAAATATATGAATCCCTGTAGAAATCCAGCCTGTCAGGGACAAACATTCTTGCTTTGCCTTCTCCCTGACATGCTAGCTTTCTGTGCAGGGTTATGGAGGGGTACTGCATGGTGTCTGCCCCTGCCTACAGTCTGAGGTGGTACAGCCCAGATGCAACACCTCAGTGGTAAATGTTTCCCTAGGTTATTCAAAGAATGCATTCCTATGATTTGACCAAAGTTACTCTTATGGGCTCAATCCCTGTAAAACACAGTGCCAGCCAGTGGAGGCTGGTGGCTCCTATTTCAGTGGGGCTGTGGATCCATTCTGGATTTCAGTCAGAACCAGCCAGAATTCTAAAGGAGCTATCCAAGGTGTTGGACCTATTTTGGAGGCAGGGCGCAGCACCTTGGAGAGCTCCTTCAGAGTTCTGGCTGGTTCTGGCTGGAACAGCCCCACCGAAATCAGAGCCACCAGTCTCCGCTGATGCTGGCTGAGCTCACTCCTCCAGGAAAACGGAGTCTGAGGGATAGACTGGCTTGTTGGAGACACAGCCTCTTCAGGTGCTGTGTAGTTGTACATTTCCCAGCCCAAGGCATTCTGGGATACTATCTGGTGTGTTGTTGACCTTGCTGAAGCCTGGAGATGTAATCTTGGGAGCAACGTAGCCACTGCAGAAATTCAGGCCCAAATCGAGCCAGCCTGGAGTTCCAATCCAGCGTTAAGTTTCCTCAGCTGGCCAGACCCCTTCCCCTGGCCTCACCCCGTCTCCTGACCACCGGTTGTTTGGTGGTTTCCTGGCTGTTGTGCAGTTTCCCCCCATTACAAAAGGTTGAAATGCCTCTACGAAGGCTTTGTTCCTGGAAGGAAGAGCTTGAAGCTGCAACAGGCTGGTCTTTTTCCTCTTCTGGGCCCCGCCCCATTTGCCTTGGCCCCGCCCACCACCGGAATGCAGCCCCCAAGAGCTTCTCTGAAATGGAATGCGGCCCTGAAGCTGAGAGGTTCAACACCCCTGGGCTGGAATTTCCAAACATGCACATACGTTGGAAACAGAAGCGCCACACTCCATCTTGTAGGTGTATCCACGAAAGTGTTACATCGGAACTGCCCGAGGCATCAAAGTGCCAGGAGGGCTTTTGAGGTATTGGGTGAAAAACAGTGCGGTGGCAGTGGCACCAAGGCAGAGTTTCCACAGGGAGTCCTCCGATTCGACTCCTTGTTCCGCTGCGATCCTTGTGCTTCCCGATTGTGTCACTGTCCCTTGTCTTTTCCCTGTACAATTGTTGCAAGACCATGGCGAGATTACAAAACACGTTGCGCGCAGAAAAGTATGTAGGATAGGAACGCTAAACAATAACGCTGATGTTCTTCAACATGGCCACCCACGTCTCGGTGGGAGACCAGGGAGACGAGGTCACCCACTTAGCAGTTGTAGCCAAAGGCCAGAGGAGGTAAGGAGTACAACCACTCAAGTTCTGCACAGAAGACGTAGCCAATGAACAGAGACCCAAGAACCTGAGACAGGAGTTCAAGTATATGGTCGATCAGCAGTAACCCGGCGATGGTTCAACTGCAGAGAAGAACCTGGCCGCTGAAGACAAGGCCCTCCATTTTGTCTTCTCCAAGGGAAACCATCTCTGGGACAAAGATGGAAGACAGAACACAAAAGGCTCCAAGTTGAATTGGTGGTTGTCGCAGTAGGGTTGGCCTCCATTGGGAGGTGTAGCCAATGGCCAGAAAAGATTAATGTTCCCTCCTCTTGACTGGCTAGGAGGCAGAAGGTCAACTGGCCCTCTTCCAATCAGTGCTATTTCTGGGTCCCACCGACTTCTTGACTTAATTTTTAGCCCTCGGAATATACAGGGCAAACCTATATACCTATAATAATAAAAAAGGATGTGTGTCTGTCCATCTTTCAGCACCATAGCACCAAGACCATGAAACTTAGGCACCTGAAACTTGGCATGCATACTAAGGGGACGCTGGGGTGTGCATCCTGGGGTTAGTTGGTTTTTAAAACGTGTTAATTAATTTTAATTAATTTAAAGGTGTCCACATGATTGACACCTACATCTTCAGCTCCCGGGGGCTGAACTAGTGCATAGTTCTGCAGTCCATATGGGTTGAAGCGTGCGGCGTTTAGTAGGTTGAGGGACACAGTTATATCCCTGCCCCCTCCCCTGCTGTGGGGCAGACCTCCCCTCAGGGGAACGTGGACAGGCCCATCTCTCAGGGGGCTATAGGGTACACCGCAGCAAGGACAGTGCCTAGGGTTGTCAGCTGGCATGCCTGCACTCAGACAAGGGGGATCCAACTCTGTAAGTTTGCTTGAAGTCTTCACTGTATTAAACAAAGAGCAATTCCAATCTGTGTGAAGCCAGGTCCATTTGCTACGTTTTGCTCCACAAGGCTTTACCTTTTTTTCTCCAGCAACTGCAAAGCTGACTTAGGCCTCGTTGATGCCTTTCTTTCTTTCTTTTTTATAAATCTGCTTGTTGACCAAATTAAAGGCAAACTTCAGTACTGCCCCACCAGGACACCGTCCACGTTCCAACAAGTCCTGGACTTCTGGAGGGTCACTGCGAAGATGTGCAACAAATCCAGCGTTTCTAAGGAAGTTCAGACAACGGCCTGGTTCAGCTCTGCATCCTGACAGCCGAGCCACCGTAGCTGGGGGGCCCATTTCCCCGTTTCCACCACCTGCAGCCTCTCCGGGTCAAATTTCCAGAACTGGTCGCTTCGGAAGAAGTACACGAAGCCGTCCGGATGGGTGAGAGCACCGTTGGCCATGGCTGGGGCCCCTCCCCAGTCTCGTAGGCTCCTGGGGTAGTACGGTTCCACTTGGAGGGACTCCTCATTGACCACGTAGTACTTGGGGCCTTTGAAAAGGACCAGGTGGTGGAGCGGCTGGAAATAGAGGGCCACGTCCGGGTGTCGGGGAAGGTCGCCCGTGCTGCTGCACTTCCGGGGGAAGCCCACGTCCAGGGAGGACCCTTTGTAGCGCCAGCATCGGCCACCTAAAAGGGACGACAGAGAGAAGGGTGATAAGCACATCAGAAGAGCCAAGCTGCTCAGACCAAGGGTCCATCGAGTCAGGGCCGGCGTCATGGGTTGGCATGGTCAGGCACCGGCCGAGGGCCCACGCTCCAGCAGGGGCCCCTTGACAGGAGCCCCCTGGAATTTCTCTTCCTCTTTCCCATTGCAAACTGCGTGTTCACCTGCCTCTTGCTCTGGCCCAGACAAGGGTGGTGGCAAGAAGAAGGAGCAGCAGATATGCGATACTGAACTGTCTTCTTTTTGTATAGTAAGTCACCTTGGGAGGACCATGGTCTTGAAAGGTGGCTAAGAAATATTATTTATTTATTCATTCATTATTTTATTTACAACATTTGTATACCACTCCCCATCCCAACAGATTCCAGAGCAGTACACAAGAAGTACAATAGTAAAACAAGATAAAAGATTAAAACACCGTATTAAAATTATTAAAAAACAGAATGCCAATAAAAGCCATGGCTGGTCATCTAAAGAATGCTTCCTGGAACAGAACTGTTTTCAGGAGGCACCAGAAGCAACAGTGTTGGTGCCTGCCTGGCCTCCAGGGGCAGGGAGTTCCAAAGAAAGGGGGCCACCACACTGAAGGCTCTTCTCCTGGTGGACTCCAGTCGGGCCATAGGTCCATGTGGAACCACCATGCGCAAGCCCTGCGATGACCTCAGTGGCCAGGCGGGTTGGTAAAGAAGAAGGTGCTCTCTCAGGTATCCTGGCCCCAAGTCGTGTAGGGCCTTGTACACTAGTACCAAAACTTTAAACCTGGCCCGGTAGCGAAAGGGCAGCCAGTGCAGTTCCCTCAGCAAAGGAGTTGCATGCTGAAATACACTAAAGGTGACGATCATCGAGGTGACAATCATAACTGATCAACAGCTGAAGCATGGCCAATATCCCCAGGGATATCTTCCATGGTTTTTTAAGGTGATTTTCTCTCTGCACAATAAGGAAATATTGATCCATCTATGTCATTGCTCCTGACTGACACTGAAAACAGGTGCCGGGTCAAAGCCATGTCTTAGAATATGCCCAGGGACTGAATAAAAGTGAGTCGACTCAAGTTGTACGCAGGTCCAAAGAAGCAAAGGAAGTGAGAGCATGTTTTTCTAGTGACAACCAGCAGGAGGCAACAGAGTTCACTTTGCGACCTTAACACATTTACTTGGAGGGAAGTCCTGGGCATTCAGAAATGACACTTTTTGAGCAAAGCAGGGCACAAGCCAATGAACGGCAGAGCTCCCATCTCAAATTCAGACAACATAATAGGGTAAGAAGCCTGAGTTACTAGGAAACAGCAAGTAGCGATGTATGGGTTTTTGTAAAATCCGTTCCGACTGTATTTTGCAGATTGCTAGGTGCCTTTCGTTCCATTCGCTCACTGATGGAATCAGATTTTTTCCAATTTTCCAAATTTGTGCAAATTCACATTTGTGCAAATGCACAAATCCCCCAAATGTGTATTTTCATGCTTTAAGCTATAGGGGAAATGTTCATTTTTGGCCGGTGTTATTTTATTTCACATATTTTTCTATGACTAATTTGGGATAAAATTCTAGAAAGTAAAAAAAAATGTTCCACAAGTCCGCAGAATCCGTGCAACTCGGGAAAAGCCGGTCCGATTGTGGGATCTGTGGGTTGAATTCATAGAAACCCGAACTCATTTGATTCCATTCCAGATTTCCCTGACATCCCTAGCAGCAAGTCCTGAGTCTGAATCTCACTCATGTGCTCACTAGATGGCTTTGGGCTAGGGATGTACGAAAATCACTTACCTTTTCGAAGGGTGACACTGACGGTGGGAGGGAGGCGCTCCGTCCCACCCCCCTCCATCCCTCCCCCCGAAATTCTCTCCGGCTGACTACGCTCCTAATTTGGCGTCCCTGCCTTAGCCGTGATAGGCTACGTAATTATTTATGTAGCCTATCACGGCTATAATGAGGAAGCGAATGGCAGCCGCAGACGCGGCCACCATTCACAAGTCAGTGCGGACGGCAGCAGGTAAGTGCTCTGTTTCGCGTGCCTTTCGTGGGGTGGGGTGCTTCGTTCCGCCATGGATTTCAGGGGGCCGAATGCACTGGCATTTGGCCTCACCGAGATCCATGGCAGAATTCTCTTGACATCCCTAATTTGGGCAAGCCATACTCCCTTAGCCTCTGCTTTCCCAATCTGCAAAATGGGGTCAATAATGCTGACCGACTTCTATGGGTCTGATACAAAGATCACTGAGATAATGTGTTTGAAACACTTTCAAAGCTCTAAAGCGTTATATGTACGTGCAAGGTGTTATCACTGAACATTCAATAAGGATAAACTAGAACAGAACGAGTGTGCCTTGACCAAACCAGTCCTGTTTTGGTTCACAGTTTAGAGGAGGAGGAAGATTTGTACACAGGAACATGATCCATCAAAAGTAAAACACTTCTAATCCCATCAGGTTTCTGAAGGAACATTGCACATATGCTGAAATCTGTCCTGATGAAATCAACGGGACTTAACCTTAAAAAGTGCTGCACTTCAGATGGATCATGGCCATTGTGTTTTTAGCCTGAATATTACAGGCATTCCCCTGACAGGCTATCCCAAGCCTTCCCCAGCCTGGTGCCTTCCAGAACTGCCATTATCTTCACTTAACATGACCATGGCCTAGCATGGTTACCCCATCACCAAATTTAAGCAACCATTTGTGGTAGACAATCTGGCATACCAAACAGCAACCAGAGATGACCACAGCGCCTCCTAGTGGAGGGGTGGGCAGAGGGCAGATCTCCAGATGTTTGGGATTTCAAATCCCAGAAGCCCCTGCCAGCACGGTCAGGAATGCTGGGAGTTGAAGTCCAAAATACCTAGAGATCTACTTTCTGCCCACCTAGGAGACCATGTTCCTGGAATCTTTAAAACTGCAGGGATGTCCATTTGGATTTATACCACATCATCACAACACCAACACCGCTTTGCATTTATACAGTGCTTTTGAACTATCCAAAGCCCTTCAGAAACTATGGGCAGCATCCAACTGCATCATTCTGTTTGCACAAATGACGTGGCGCTGGCGGACACCAGGTTCTAAACTAGGTGCAAGAGAAGAATCCAACTAAAGTTACATTTGTACAAGCATGTTGTGCAAGCAATTGTGCGTTATTCTTGTGCAACACATTGTGCAGAATGCTCTCTTTGCACAACTGGCTTCACAACTCCTTGCACAACAGTTTGCACAGGCATAACGGGCAACCGCTTGCACAATGGAAACATTCAGCGGAGTGCTTGCGGAACGGCACTGTTAGATACTGCCCACTATCTTGACAATTCGCCACCTTGAGCACCGTTCTTTGGTAGAAAGGTAGAGAACGAGTCAAATAAATAAACAGATAGAGTAACCACCCAATTACGTCCAAATTGCATATGGAAAAGTGGAGGCCGAGGGACAGTGGCTTAACCTGAGGCCTCTTGGCGAGTTCATGGCTGGTGTCAGATTTGAACTGGGGAGATGCCTCATCTCACAAACATCTACCCATCAAGCGTAACCACCTTTGAAGAAATAGAATTTCCCGTCTTCCTCTGAGAAGGCCGCAGCATCGAGGGTGGATGGTAGTCCTGGCCACAGTGCCCGGAGCTGGCGTGGACTGGTGGCCTTTCCTTCTTTGGATACAATCCAGTAATAGCCGCCTTTGAAGATATAAAGGTTGCCTTGCAAATCTGTATAGAAGAAAGGGATGCATGGGATTACGGAGCTCTCTTGGGCAGACTGGGGTGTGGCATCTTCCCACGGTCAGCCCTTCCAAACATTGTATTCAGTAAGAGCCACTCAGGATGCTCCTTATTTATTTACTAAACTAAACATGGAGCTTTGGACTGGCAGGGCCAAAAAAAAAGAATAAGAACAGTAAAATCAACCCTCAAGCAGAAAAGCGGGGCTGATGAAACTCAGGCCGGGGACGAAATCTGGCCATCCCGGGTTCCCCAGGGGGCCATGCCCTCTCCCCCTGGCCCCACCCTGTTCCCCCAAACACCAATCATTTGGTGGTTTTCTGGCTTCTGTGCAGTTTTTTCCTCATTCTAAAAGGTTGAAATGCCTCTCCAAAGGCTGAGATCCTGGCAGGAAGAGCTTTGAGTCAAATATGCTGGCGTTTTTGGTATTTTGCCCCTCCCTTTGCCTTTGGCCCTGCCTCCTTTTTACTTAGGCCCCACCCACACCCGGAAGGAGGCCCCCAAAAGCTTCTCCAAATGAAATTCAGACTTGGGGTTGAAAGAGTTGCTCCCTAGAAGGTCCCAACTGCTTTACTGCTGACATTTAAAGCCATGTTTAAAGCAATTAAAAGTAAAACAGCAGCAAGAGAGTTTTCCCACAGCAGTCCAGCCGCTAAAAACCCATTGTCCTTCAAACACCTTCCTAAAAACAGGTATGTTTTGAACATGCCACTGAATATCAGCAGCAGGTGAAACTGGTGGGCTGAAGGAAATATGAGGGAGAGGTTGTATGAAAGATGTACTCCCCAAGGTATCCTGGTCCAGGAGCATCAGAAGCATTAAAAGTAAGAACCAGAGCCTTGATTTATGCTGATAAGCTGACTGGAGGCAACCGTGGATTTCTATTAATACTGGTGTAATAGGTTCCTAGCGGATCGCTCTAATTGTTAAGCAGCTGTATTTTATAACAATTGCAGTTTCAAGGGCAGCCCCATGAAGAGCGGCTAAGATGTCACAACTAGGGATGTATGAGAAATTTGGTTCAGTTTGTTTCTGATCAGGATTTTACCCAGTCTGAACCTTCCAGACAGAACATGGACTCAGACACAATCTGCAGTCGAACTTCATATGTTCCTGAGCTCGCAATGCAATTTGCAGACAGAAACAAAAAACGTGTTCGCTATCATGCATACATTTCAAAATGAGTACATTTCAAAAATCTGCGCAAAGGCACTTTAATCACGGGGGAAGAATGCGTACATTTCAAAATGCGTGCATTTCAAAATGAGGACATTTCAAAAAATGTGTGTTGTGAAAGTTTGAGGCCTACAGAGGCAAAAGGGGAAAAAGTCAGGCTTAGAGGCCTGGGGTTTTTTTTGCTGGGAGGGGGTATCCCTGAGAGGAGTAGTTTCATTTCCCCAGTTAGGTTTCAGTTTGATTTCCCCAGTTAAGTTTCATTTCTTCAGGTCTGAAATAGTAGTTTTGGTTTTGAGGGAGGAGGGTATAAGAAGAGAGAGTCAGAAAGACCAGAGCAGGAAGAGCAGGGTCAGGAAGAGCAGAGTCTGAAGAGAAAGCAGGAAGAAGCAGCCTGGAGAAGTCTAAGCACAGCTAGGGTAGATGTACACAGACCTTCTAGGAAGCTGGAGGTTGGCTCTTTTCTCTCTATGACCGTTGTTGCCATTGCTGCTGTGGTGTACATTTTTAACATGCAATAAATCTTTATCTAGAAATCGTCTCGGTGCAGCAGCAGTAGTGATGGTGATGTTGAGACTGCTGGCAATCAAATGCTGCCATGCCCTATCCACTATTGCATGTCAAAGATCCACAATTAAATACAACATTCTGAAACTGAGCCCAGTGGGTATAGCATACAAACAACCGGGAAAGCACAAATATTTGTGAGGCCCTGTTTCAGACGTCGCATTCAAATCTATTTTGTGCCTTTTCTGACCCTCTTCAAAACGGATGCAAGGTGGAGACAGTCATCACACTTGAATTGCAGAATGGAGTTGTGAATAGGTATACCAACTTTCACTCCGATAACTCAAGTTCCAGGGCAAGCAACAATATATTTGGATTTTTCCTCCCCACTTTGAAAACAGGTGTGAGTTGTGGGGAGGGGGTTGAGCTGATATTCAGACTTTATTGTGTTCTGAATGTGTGTATCAAATGTTGTTCTGGTATCTCCACATTCAGCAGAATTTTCTGCTTATGAACAAACTCACCCCCCGTGAAGAAATGCCACAAGTATCACCATTTATGTCGGGTCATGTTTGAATGCTTTGTGTGACCTCAGTGTGGCTATAATGTGCCTGAGTAAAGGTCCAGTGCTTCATGTGCATGACCTTGTTGTGATCCTCCATACAACAACCCTGTAAGGCCAACCGGAATTATCACAGGAGAAGAAAGCTGCGACCAAACGAATGAGCAAAGGGCTGGATGTGCCCGATCTTGGAAGCAAAGCAGGGTCAGCCCTGGTTAGTACATGGGAGACCGCCTGGGAATCAGGCTTCCTGCATTGAGCAGGGGTTGGACTCGAGGGTCTTGCAGGCCCCTTCCAACCCTAGGATTCTATGATCTATGATCTAAGCTGACTACTGAATTTGCGGCAAAGGGGGAGGTTCAAATCTGAACCATTTCCTGATCTGTAGCTCAGTCTCTTTGCCACTGCCCTGCACCAGCCCTCTAGCAGACGTAGCAGTGCTTACCTATGGTTATGGCATCAAAAAACGACCAGCAGTAATGGGAACTGAGGTTCCGCTCCTGGTGTTCATGGCCGTCGAGATCCTGGCTCCAATCCTGGAAGCGAGCAAATAATTTGCCGGGGAGCTGGACCACGGAACCCCGGGGAGGTTTCCCTGCCAAAAAGAAACCACACGGTCCACTCAGAAGAAAAACAGGGCGTATGCGTTGTCACGTTCCTTTGTCCGCCCCTTCGCAATCAACACACTCCCGGAAACAAGGCTTCAGGCTACACTACTTTATTAGTAAAGGACTAGCTTCTTTACAAAAGCAGACTCTAGGAAACTCTCAGACTGCAGTGAAGCAGCTAATCCATGCATCTATGAATATCAATAGAGGAGACGAAGTGGAAGTTAGAGATGTTGCCAGCAGTCTGGGCAAGAACTTCTCGGCCAGACTTGCTTCGCAGGGATGCCCCTCCCTTAGGGTAGCTCCCTTCTACGTTGGCTTCCACGCGTGGCCAGCCTGCTGGAGCATCTGAGCCCTGCCCCTAACTGTTCCTGCTTCACTCTGCGACAGACCCCAGCATCCCTCACATCACTCTCCTCCTCCCCCTGGGTTCTCGTGGGGGAGGAATGGGGGAGCCATTCAGGCTGGGCCATCTGTGTGTCAAGGTCTTGCGAAGGAAGTCTTGCTGTATCTGGGCTCACTAGGGAGGCTGGCTGTTCCCCTTCTGAATCTGAATCTGAGCTGCCAGACATCTCCACATGCTCAGATTCATTCCTGACATGCGTATTCTCTGTGCTGATGCACAGAGGGTAGTTCAAACACGGAACCTACATGTGCAGAAGTACTCTACCACTATGCCTGAAATCCAGAATTCTGGGGGCCGGAAAAGCTAAATTCAGCAATCTGAAAAAGGGCGCAATCCTATTGGGATGCCCATCGGCCTCCGAACTCAGAGGCAGATGGGCATCTTATACAGACTGGGAGGAGCGTAGAGGCAATCTTCACCTCCGTGCTCCTCCCACTCTGCATGTTTGGTAGAAAGGCTTTTCTGCCCTTCTAGCCAGGGCTCTGCAAAGCAGGAGAGAGGAAAGCCAGAGGATTCTTTGTAAGCCTGCCTCCCCAGTCCCCTCCCTGCCTGCAGAACCACCCCTTTCCCTCCTCTCTGAGGTCGCCTTTGCAACCTCAGAGAGGCAGCCAGCGCAGTTCTCTCCATGCTGGCTGTGAGGGGGAGGGCACTTGGACTCCTGGGTCCGAGGTCAGCGCATTCTCCAGGAATCCAAACTATCCTATGCGCCCTCCTCCAGACACTGTCTAGTGGCCATAGGACTGCTCTCTAAAGCATGCAGATGCATTTATTCAGATCAGGGGTGTAAAATGTCAGGCCCGTGGGCCAAATCCGGGCTGGCTGGAGTCTTAATATGGCTCCCCAGGGTTCCTCATATGGCCACACCCTTTCCCCCTGGCCCCACCCCCTTTCCACCAACCGTCTTATTGTCTGGTGGCTTCCCCACTTTTGCTGGTTCTAAAAGGCTGAAATGCCTCTCTGAAGGCTGAGCTCCTGGCAGGAAGAGGTTGGTTTATTTGGTATTTTTGCCCTGCCCCTTTGCCTTTGGCCCCACCTGCCACTGGCCCCCAAAATCTTATCCAAAATGGAATTCAACCCCCAGACTGAAAGAAGTTCAACAGCCTTGATTTAGATTTGCAGCCTCTCTCACACGGAGGGCTCCAAGTGACGTAACCGATTCTCTCCTCATCCCACGCCGGTTAGCAAAACAAAATAGAATTTATCGAAGCAAAGAATTTATTGAAGCAAACCCGGCATTTCTTCGGGTTTTCCCCAGCTGACCCTGAGACCCAAAGACCAGCCCTAGCAGTCTTTGGAAATTTTGTTGGAAATGTTACATTTCCAAGACAAGTGTGGACTTCTCCAAGTCTCCCGTGGGCAGTGGTGCCTGCGAGGTAGGATGCTGGGGCAGAGGTCCAGAGGCCCCAAACATGACAGGGCAGCATCATGCCACATTTTGAAGAAAGCGAAGTAATACACATTGCCATCTGGGGGGGGGGGATGGGAGGCAAGACTTCTAAGTCCAGAGCCCAAAATGTTTTAATGATAAAATCTTAATGATTAAAATTTAACAATTAAATTGTAATGATTAAATGATGTAATTGCACCATTGCTTGGAGTGCAATTATCCATCAGCTGTGAGCCTGATGGATTCATTGAACCACCTTGTACAGGGGCAGTATACCTTTGAATAAGACGTAGGGAGGACACACCGCAGGGCAGGGTTGCGTGAAAAAGCTCGGAGGGCAATTTTAGGTGGAAAAACGGCAGGCGGAGCTGAACTCGTCCTCCCGCTGCCACTCCCCCTCCTTCCCACTGCCGACAGCTCCTCCCCCAGCTGTGCATTAAGCCCAGAACCCTCCATTTTACAGCTGTGTGAAAGCAACGGATGTCTGAAGGCAGGGTTTTGCAAACCTTCCTTTTTTAGAACAGCCTGAGGGGATGACGGGACTTGTGGAAGAGGGGCAGGGATGGACACCATTTGTAAAATCCATTCCATCCGTGTTTTGTGGATCGTCGGGTGCCTTTCATTCCGTTGTCCGCTGATTGATGGATTTTTCCCAATTTCCTGAATTAGTGCAAATTCGCATTGGCGCAAATTCGCATTGGCGCAAACTCGCACTTGCAAAAATGCACAAATCCCCCCTCCGTGTGCATCTTCTTACTTTAGCCTATGGGGGAAATGCGCATTTTCAGCTAGTTTTTTTTTTTTTTAATTGACATATTTTTCTATGACTGAGTTTGCGTAAAATTCTGAAAAGTAAAAAAAAACAGTTTGCAAGTCCGTGGAATCCGTGCAGCTTCGGAAAAGCTGCTCCGCTGAGGAATCCACAGGTTGGTTTCATAGAAATCCAAACTCATTTGATTCTGTTGCGGATTTCTAGGACATCCCTACTGGGGGCTGATGGGACTTGTGGTCCAACCTATCTAGAGGGCGCCCAATCAAGCATAGAAAGTGCAAGCTACGAGAAAACCACATTTATTGTTGCTTTAGAAAAATCTTTAACACTTACAAACACCCGTGTGCTTTCCAATTATACACCCGTGATGCAGGACTAAGAAATGGAGGGAGAAAGCGGATTCCGAGAGCCCTTCTAGCTGCAACGAGACTTATACTGCAAGCTTGAAAGGATAAACACCACCACCTATCATTCAACGGCCTGTGGATCTTATGGCTCTCTTTACATTCAAACACATATCCCATAGCTGTCAATTTCATTGGGATACCTATTCAGATGTAAGGACTGTTTATTCTAATGAATATATGACTAAGATATGAGTGTAGAATTTCTGCTGAGGTTACTGTGAACTGACCCTGGTGTTGGTGTTGGTGTTTTTCTTTTGGTTATTTCTTTTTCTTTGTTGTATTTGCAAATTAAAAATAAAAGAAAGAAAGGAAGGAAGGAAGGAAGGAAGGAAGGAAGGAAGGAAGGCAGGCAGGCAGGCAGGCAGGCAGGCAGGCAGGCAGGCAGGCAGGCAGGCAGGCAGGCACATTTACCGTATAAGTTTTGGATAGCAAGGATGTCGTCCCAGCTGAGGACAAAATCCTTGCCCAGCTTCTTGTAGTAGGGGGACATGAGGGCGTTATGCACTGGCGAGTGCTCCAGGCCCAGCGTGTGTCCAATCTCATGCGCCACCACCACGAAGAGGTTCCGGCCCTTCCCGCTGTCCAGTGACCATCTCTCGTCATTGTCGAAATGCGCCTCGCCCCGGCGTGGAAAGAAGGCATGCGCCAGCGCACCCCCTGGCGAGAGGGGAGGGAAGAGAGCAGATGACGTTAGAACCCACAAGAGCAGCTGCATTCAGACAGCTAGTTTGGGCTTTCATGGTTCTGCTTCCGGCACTTTCCCGGGAGGATGTGCAATGTTTGAACGCAGTGTGGGTTGGGCTGATCATGCACGTGCTCAGACTGCATGTGCTCCTCCCTAAACCCTCTCCCTAGTTCCTTACCCATTCTGCATCCGACATATGCTCCTTATTCTTACCTGCAATATGGATGTCCATGCTGGGAATATCTGTACCGATTGAGTTTGGGAAGTGCATCTGGACGAGAATTTCAGTTCAGTTCATTTGGGGGAAGAATTTACCAAAATTTGCAAAGTTCTTCATCTTCAGGAGAGAAAGAACTTGCTATATAAATGTTTGATGGCAAGGCAAAGTGGAACTGACAGATTTAGCCACCCCTAAAAACAGGTGTTCTCTGCCACTGGGTTACAACTAGGGATATCAGAGAAATCTGTTTAGGGGATGCAGTTTGATGGGTTTTCCTAGGTTTGGCCCCCCAGACTCCAATTTGGGCCCTACTGCAGCACCCAACTCATTCTGCAGAGATTCAGGCCAGTTTGTAGATTTTCTGGGCATTTTGGTTACTTTTTTTTTCACAGGTTCCACAACTTGTGCAAATTCCCATGCAATCTGTGCAAATTTCTGAGCAATTTGTGCCAATTCAGCCATAATTTGTGCAGATTTGGTCGTAATTTGCTCAAATTGTTCAGAAATTGGTGCAAACTGCTCAGAAATTTTAACCAATTGCAGAACCTGCCAACAAATGCAAAAATGTTGCTGGGAAAAGCTTGCAGCTCAGTTCACAAACACAAATAGAGCCGTACATGCCAAAGAACTCCATCAAGTAAAAAAAGAACCAGATTTCCCAGAGACAGACTTCCCTAGTTACAACCCTTCCCCTATAAAGCCTTATGAACCAAGGACGGAATCAGCACCTGGTCCATCAAAGGCGTTGTCCACACCATCGTTGTGGTCTCCATGGAAGAAGGTCAGGCGAATGTCGGCAGGATCCCCTGACGCCTCCCAGAAAACCAAGGCGGAGACATTGCTCCAGAGCTCAAAGGCCGCTTTCACCGCCAGGCGGACTTGCTGCTGGGGCAAGTACCAGGGCCAGTTGACGAGACGGTACGTCAAGTGCCGTTTGTACCATTTGCCACCTACGAAAAGAGAGAGAAGATCGAAGCGTGGGCCAGTGAAAACGCAAGAAGAGACCTAAGGGCTACCTGCAGCATCCAGCCGCAAACAGGGCATGACATTTACCTGCCAGGCTGGTATTTAGAAGTAGACTGCACCTGAACCTGGTGGCTCAAATTCTTTATTTATTTGGAATACTGCTCTTCAGTCACAAAGGCTCCCGGAGCGGCTTACATATATAATCAGTACAACACAACAGTCCCTCCCTGCAGGTTTCCAATCGTAAAAAAGCATGAACACAAGGAAAGAGCAATGGGGAAGGAAGAGGGGGAAAAATGCATTATTTCAGCATAGCTGGTGGAATGGCCCCTTTCCCCAATCTCATCACCCTCAGTACAGCCTGCTGGGATGGCTGCTGCTGGTGCATTCACAGCCAACAAGCATTGATAAGACCTGGCCAACGTGCATTTATCGACCCCTTTATGCTAATTCTACAGAGCATCCTGGCTTGGAATAGCCCTGACTTTGATACGGCAAAGCTTTCAAGTAAAGTTACGCAGCTGTCAGAGCTGGACACATTCTGCCTGCCCCATCTGAGTGTGGCCATGCCCCCTGGCATTCCTAGGCATGGCCCATGACATGGTGCACTCCTACAGCCCTCTGAGGGGGGCGGGGTTGCCCACAGCAGGGGGCAAGGGGGCAGGGATATCCCTGTGTCCCTTGGACTACTCCCCCCAGTTTCAAACAGTCTGGACTGCAACACTATGTGCTGATTAGAGAAGCTTGCCACCTAGTGACTGTAGATGTTACCGCAGGCTTCAAACACATGGACACAGTCAAATTAATCTAAATTATGTGTTCTAACAACCAAATCACCCCATGGTCCACAACCCCTGGGACCAATTTGTAAGCATGCCAATGTTCAGATGGCTAGGTTTCACGGTCTTGGCGCTATGATGCAGACAGACAGACATCCTCTTTTTATCATCATCATTATTATTATTATTATTATTATTATTATTATTATTATTTTATTCTCAGTCCACCTGCTCCTGCAAACTGCGCCCTAGAGTGGCCAGCCAAATGTCTCTGAAGTCCACAAGCAGGGTGTGAAGGTAATACAAAGGAGAGCCAGTGTGGCATAGTGCGTAGAGATCCGGGCTGGGGAGATCCAGGTTGTAATTCCTGCTCGGCCATGAGGCTCGCTGGGGTGACTTTGGGCCAGTCACTGACTCTCAGCCTAGCCTACCCCACAGGGTTGTCGTGAAGATAAAATGGAAGACGAGGAGGATCATGTCAGCCACTTTGGGTCCTTGCAAGAGGAAATAAGGCGGTGTATAAATGTAATAAATAAGATTCTTCCTCCATGGTTGTCCCCCAGGTATTCAGAGGTATACTGTCTCTGATCCTGGAGGCTTCACTTGGCTACTATGGCTAAAAGCAACTGAGTGACCTGTCTTCCATCAACTGGTCTGCTCTAAAAGGAGAGCCATTAAGCCAGTGGTCAACCCCTCTTGGAGCAATGAATTCCATCAATGAATTATGCATTGTGTGAAGGAGGGCGTTGGCATGATTGGCTTGGCATTTGGATCCCTGAGAGACAGAACCTTAATTTTGGGGTGCAGGGATTTAAAACAAAAAATCACATTATTTATTTATTTATTTATTTATTTATTGAGGTTTATTGCTTTCAGGTTTCTTGAGACCTGAAACCAAATTTGGCACTTCCGGGAAATACCCCTTAACACAGTCTGAGATGCATAAACATCTCCACGTCTTGCTTGTGCCAGCTCCCAGTTTGCTTCTGAGCCCAGTTCAAAGTGCCAGCTCTTCGTGACTTGGGACCTGACGACATGCCTCCTCCCACATGTGCCTACTGACGCCTTCCTCCAAGGGCCCCCTACATTCAGAAGCTCAGAGGCTGGCTACTAGACAGAGGGCCTTCTTGGTGGTGGCCCCTCTGGTCATGGAATGCTCCCCCCAGGAAAATTCACCAGGTGCAGCCTTCGCTTTCTTCCCGTAGCCAGGTTTCAAGTTTTTGTTGTTGCTAGGCCTCTTACATCTTTACTGTTTCAATCCGTAGGAAACGCTGGTGGTTCTAACTCCCGTGTTACTTCTCGGTTGATTTGAGCTCCTCGTTTGTTTGTTTTTACCATATCCTATCAGGTTGTCTCTGCATTGTACTTTTTATCGCGTCGGCTTTTGTGACCTGCGCCTGCATTTTGATCGCGTCGGCTTTGCATTTGTCATGTCCTCAGATCTCTGTTTGCGTTTTGTTGTATTAGTGCCTGCTTTTAAAAGAATTGCAGGTTGCCAAGAGAACCTGTTTTATAGGCGTCTTATACATACAAATAATTTTAAAAATAACAGTAAACAAACACACCCCGCCCACTCCAAAGACTGCAGCTGAGCACTGAGCTGCAAACAAAGAGACACGGATCTCTTCCCACCGCTCGCAAGCCTCTCACAAAAATACTTCCTTTCTGAAGGCGAAGAAAAAAAGCCAGTAAGGGGTTCCAAATGAGCGTCTTCCTGCTCAGACACCAGATAAACAATGAGCTCGGCAGAATGATCAAGGGAGATATCAAGGGAGCCTAGACTGGGCCCCAGGACTTCCGCTTAGGGGTTTCTCCAGGAGGGCAAGAATGTCAGTCCACCCCATCAAAATTACTCTGTAATGCAGCCTTCTCCATCACAATGCCCCCCGGATGTTTGGGACTTCAACTCCCATCAGCTCCAGCCAGCATGGTCAATGGTCAGGAATGCTGGGAATTGTAGTCCAAAACGTCTGGAGGGCACGAAGTTGGGGAAGGAAGATAGGAACATAAGAAGATGCCTTGTACTGATCCAGACCCTAGATCCAGCTAGCCCAGTATTGTTGAAATTGACTGGCAGCTAGGGATGGCAGAGAATTCTGCCACGGATCTCGGTGAGGCCAAATGCCAGTGCATTCGGCCCCCCGAACTCCGTGGCGGAACAGCCTGCCACCCCCCACCCCCCCGGGACGAGACTTACCTGGGGCGGATCTTCCGGGCAGCAGCGGCTGCGGCCGGTCTTCTGACCGGCTGCCACGGCCGCCATTTCCAGTGTTAAAAAAAAAAAAAGATGTGATAGGCTACGTAAAGATTTACGTAGCCTATCACGGCTGACTACAGGGACGCAAACGGCGGCGGCTATGGCCGCCGCCGTTTGCGTCCCTGCTAGCCAGCGGCCGGATGTCCGGCTGCTGGCGGAGCCGGCCAGCGGCTCTGCGGAATCCCCGCGGAGCGGAGCCGGCCAGCCAGGATACCGGGGGGAGGGACGGAGCGCCTCCCCCCCCCAGCGGAACCCAGTGGAGCCAGGTAAGGCCAATTTCGTACATCCCTACTGGCAGCGACGGCTCTCCGGGATTTCAAGCAGGATTCTTTCCCAGCCCTACCTGTAGATGCTGGAGATCGAACCTGAGACCTTATCTATGCCAAGCAGGTGCTCTGCCATTGAGCGACGGCACCTCAGGCTGCATGCATCACCCACTCCTACGGGTGTCAGAGAAATCCGCAATGAATTCAAATGAATTCGGATTTCTATGAATCCAACCAGTGGATTCCACAGGAGACCAGCTTTTTTTTAGCGATGGACTGTGTAAAATCCGCTCCATCTGTGTTTTGCAGATTGTCAGGTGCCTTTCATTCCGTCATCCACCCACAGACAGATGAAAGGTTTTTTTTTGTCATGCAGAAAAATATGGAAATAATTACGTAAATATTTACGTAAGTATTTATGTAAGAGTTTATGTAAGTATTTACATAATTTACCCCAGTACGTAACGTTTAGTGTATTGTCCCTTATTCCATTCTATGTTTCCTCAGCAGAAACTTACGTATTTTTCTACAGATTTATATGCTTAAATTTCGGGAAACTAAAAAAATAATCCGAAAGTCCACAGACTCCGCAGGGCCTGAGGGGGTCGCTCCACAGTGGATTCCGCAGGTTGGATTCTTAGAAACCTGAGCTCATTTTAATCTGTCTCAAATTTCTACTGCATTCCTAGCTTTTTTCCAAGTTCTGTGGACTTGACCTTTTTTTAAAACTTTTGTGGGAGATTTGCACAACTCCACCCGTGCGCTAGTGCACACTTGCGCTAATGTGCATTAGTGTGCAGCAGCGCAAGTGGAACAAAATTCTTGTACATCCTCAAAAAAACCCCACACTGATTGTGGCGATGAGCGGATGACAGAAGAAAAGACACCTGACAATCTATGAAACACAGAACAGATTTAACAAAATCTGTTCTTCCCTGCTCACTCCTACCTCTGTCGAGTACACAACACTCTGCTTTAAGTGCCATTTTGTGGTAGAAAGGCAGGGTAGAAATAAATTAAAGAAATACAGCAAGGTCCCAGAACAGCCTTCCCCAACCTGGTACCCTCCAGATGTTTTGTACTACATTGCCCATTAGATGGTATGGCCAATGCTCAGGGATGATAGCAGTTGTTGTTCAAAACAGTTGGAGAGCACCAAGTTGGGGAAAGCTGCCTCAAAAAGTAGGCTGAAGATCCATGAACGGTGAAATGTCTAGGACTGTATTTCATCCGAGGGGAAAACAGGTTGACTGGAAGAAATCTGTAATAAATGTCAGAGCCCTGTTTCATAAAATGGGGCTATACATATACTAAGCAGGGCTCACAGGCACAGAGCACCGGCACTTTTTTTATTAGCAGGGACGCTGGCTTCACCTGCCACCCCCTCAGAATTCCCTGTTCCCTCTGAGCTGAGCTGCGATCCCCACAGGAGCTGGGGGGAAATGAATCTTCCCAGCAACAATATATTGTTCCCTGTTGTAATGCAAACTATTTGGAGTGGCTCAGTCTTGAATGGGCAATGAAGAGCCATCAGCTTGACAAAAGGCCTCCTCCTGGTGGAGGTGAAAACGGCTAGAACTGCCCTGTTCATATGGATCAATGCGGCTGCCCAAATTTTTGGACTCTCCTCGGGGCGTGGCTAGGGGGACGGTCACGATGAGCACTTCCAAATTTACTGGTAGACCATTGACACCAAGACGTCCATCGGGAGCTGTCCTTGCAGTTCTTCCGCCACCTGAGGTACAGCAGTTGGCTAACAGGAAAGGGGCCTTCTCAGTGGTGGCATCCTGATTGTGGAATTCTCTCTTCCAGGAGGCCCGCTGGAGGGATATGTGATTCCATCCCCGGCCCTTTTTAGTTCCTTGAGTCAATCTGATCCCTTTGGTCTTATTGGTAACTACATCTGACCGTGTTTTTAAGTATGTTTGGCATGTTTTCGATTTGTACGTTTAAAATTTGTTCTTCTGTGTTTTGATGTTTTCCAAACCACCCCGGGTTTTCATTGACGGGCAGAATCACAGTCCCTTAAATAGATGGGGAAATGGGAAAGCGCATCACTCCGCTTGAACAGATTTAGGTAGGTATTAGTGTGTAGGGTGGCCACCGACACATCACCAAAATGGGGGAAACGTATCAGCAAAAAAAGAGGACAAAAAAGAGCGCAAAGGTTTGCATAAAATGTGCAAATGTAGAAATCATGGCTATCATTTCAATAGAAATAGGACAATCTCACCCTAGTGGGAAAGATTGGGACCAAATGTCCTCCACGTCTGCTTCGTCTCCTGTCAAGGTGCTAACTGTGGCCGGAGATCTAAGAGCTACTGGGAAGTGGCACCAGCAGGAAGAACATCACGGCAAGGGGGAACCCAGCTTAGTCCCAGACATCGGCCAGAGGAGAAACAGCTGCAGGGAGCTCATCTCACCCTTCCCCGCCAGAAAGAACACCTCTAAGAACTTTGGAACTAAGAGCTGGTGCCTCCTCCTTGTTTTTTCCTCCTCCCTCCCAAGCCCTTTGCCTTTTGTGCCATGTCCTTTAGACTGTAAGCTGCTCTGGGGAGACTTTTTTGGCTGAAGAGCAGGATAAAAATGCTGCAAAGAAATAAATAAACTGTGGATGGGCAACTTCTAGGCCCCTGCTATTCCTTCTTAGGATTCCTTGACTTTAAACCAGACTTGGACCGGACAGCCTTTCAAAGAAAGGATTGTCTTCTGCAAAGTCAGCCACCTGGCCGCCCTACGGCCAGTTCCCCTCAGGTTCTGGAACTGGACTGCCAAGCCCTAGCAACCAGGTGTTGCCTGCGGTGATTTAAGAATCGATCCAGGTATAGTGTAGTGGTTAGAGTGTTGGACCGAAACTCAGGAGTTCTGGGTTCTAGTCCCCACTTGACCATGAAGTACTGGGTGACTTTGGGCCAGTGACTGCAGGGCAAACAAGACAAGTAAGCCATGGTTAAGGGCCTCATATTATGAGGGGCTTCTAAATATGTTGGACATAACTAAGATGGATAATAATTGAAACTGCTTTGGCTTAAATAAGTTGGAAAGTCTGCTGTGACTTACAGCAGAGTCGCCTTATATATAGAAAGTGTGGCAACGCAGCATTTAGTATTGGAAGCAATAAGCACAGACTAGAGCCAGTTTGAAAGAACTTCTAATCAATTTAGGGTGCAATCCTATGCATGTTTAGACAGAGAAAAGGCCTACAACTCCCAGCATGCCCCAGCCAGCACTGGCTGGGGCATGCTGGGAGTTGTAGGCCTTTTCTCTGTCTAAACATGCATAGGATTGCACCCTTACTTTATCAGTGCTTCTGTACATGTTTTCCGAGAGGGCAATCTAACGCTGTTTAACTACAAGTGCTGGGTGGTACCCTTTCATTACCCTTTCTATTATAATGTAATGCACCTTTTTCTCTTTATTTTTATGGTATGGGGCCTTTGAATCTTGATACGGCTTAGGGCCTCAGCATGTCTTAATGCCGCCCTGCTACTGATTGTTAAACGGGCTTAATAGTCATTCCTGCTTCCCAGAGAATAATAATTGGCTGTCAGGGGGTGGGATGGATTTCTAGGAAACTCTAACAGAATTCCCAACATCTCAGCAAATTACAGCATAAGCCGCCTTGGGTTCCTTGCACGAGGAAAAAAGGTGGGATGCAAATGTCATAAAATCAATCAATCACGCCATCGAGAAATACGTTTTTAAAAACCACAACAAACACTGGCCCTCGTTTTCCTAATCGGACTCAAATGACAAATATAGGCTAGCAACAACTTTTGTGGGAACCTGACCTGTTTATGAACATCTCACACACGGCTTTAATTATTACATTTCTATACCACCTAATAGCCGAAGCTGTCCGGGCAGTTCACAGCAATTAAAACCATAAAATACAACATAAGATGCATGAAGAAAAGTTTAAAAGTTTAAGACCACAGTATGAAACAGAACTAGAAACCGAAATCAAAAAATCAAAATAAAATCATTCAATCAGTCAACAAATAAGTTTTAAAAGCTGCAACGAACGCTGGGCCTTCTTTTCCTAATAGGACTCAAATGATAAATATAGGCGAGTTCCGTGCACACTCTCTCTCTCCCCCTGCCCCCGCCAGCTGCGGCAGACCCAAAGAACCGGGGGTGTGGGGCAAGCCTGTTCAGTTCCCCCCAAAGCGACACCCACAAAATGACAGCAGCGATTAAAATCGCATTCTTGAGCCATGGCTTCAGCATCGCAGTGCTGCCCTCGGGGATCTTTGGAACGGATTCAAGTTGCAGGCGTGTTCCTCGGGTAAAGGCAGAGGCCAGCGGGACCTCTACGCAGCAAAGGCCCAGAGGATTCCTGGCGCATTTCCTTGGTGGGGAGAGTTGGACGTCAGCGGAAGAGCCGCTAAAACGAGGCTGAAGTTGCCCAGGAAAAGTTATAGCCACATGCCTCCAATCTCACTGTTCCACCAGCAAAAAGGATTTAATTCAATCTTCTCCAACCTGGTGCCCTCCAGATGTGTTGAACCACAACTCCCAGAATCCCCCAGCTCATGGCGTAATGGAACCAGGGCTCAAAGGGACACAGCACTGACATGCTTTTATTAGCAGGGACGCTGAGGTCACCTCCCCCCCGCCCCCAGACTTCACTGTTTCCTCTGAGCTTAGCTGCAATCGTCACCATAGCTGGGGGCAAAATGGATTTTCCCAGCAACAATATGTTGTTCCTTGTTGTAATGTAAACTGTTTTGAGGCGGCTTGGTCTGGAATGGGCAATTCAGACCCATTGGGGCTGTTTGGACGTAGTGACGGCAAACCATAGGTTAATTAATTCAACAACCAACAGTTAACCTAACTACTAACTGTAGGTTAACTGCGGGTTGTTTAACCCACGATGAACCTATAGTGCCCGGGTTCAGACGTCACGTAGCACAATCGGGGTTGAATCGTCGGCCTGGTCGGGGACTGAATATTCAAAATGGACATAGAACGTGCCTGGCACACAGCGTGGCAAATTGTGGGTTAATTAATTAACCCATGATTTGCCACTGTTATGTGCAAACCGGGTCATCAGCTTCGCAAAAAGACTTGCTCCTGGTGGCTAGAACTGGTTTGTTGATATGGATCAATGCAACAGCCTACAGTTTTGGAGACTCCATGGGGGCGTGGCTAGGAGGACAGTCATGATGAGAGCTTGCACCTCAAAGCGTACCGCCACAACGCTGCTCCTCACGGCATGTTACCCTTCTCGCATGACAGCGGAATGGCCTGTTGAGAAGCCAGAAGGCTCCCCACGCTGACAAGCAGAGGGAGCTTAAGAGAACAGGAAAGGCATCTGGGTTGAAGCAGCAGCCTTTCTCCAACCTGTTTATTGACTCTTATCTCCTTGCAGCTTATTTGCCCTAGAGGCTGGGAGGGGGAAGGAGCAGACCCCACCCACTACACTTTATACATGAACAGGGGCAGTCGTGTGAAGGGCAACCTCATCTGGTATGGCTTTTTGCTGCCACAGACAAACACTGTTGCACCTCTAGAATTTGTCGCAGTGAAGGAGGAGCCTCTGGCGACCTCTCAAGCCCAGGGTTATCTCCTCTTATCTCTTTTTTCAAGCGGCTAATTTTCCCTACGAGTTAGGAGGGGGAGGAGAAGAGAAAATCAGCCCCTTGAGAAGAGTGATGAAGGGAGATTAACAATGGACATCAGTCAGTGGCTCCCCATCGCATGGGTGACTTCTACCTCAACCAGCTTTCACCGATTAAGCCTCCCAGGAGCACGGGTCTGCGTGGAAACAAGCTGCACGCTCCCCACGGGCCTTCTTCTTTCCCAGCGGATTTTTGTTGCTGCTGCAGCAGCAAATTCAGTGGCGGGGATAAGGTGCGGGCCCCAATCCCCAGATGTTGCCCGCTGCTGGTGTAAGGGGTCAAGAGAGACAAAACTCTCGGCTGGGGGGGGGGAGTAAGTGCCTCATCCAAGCAAGCTGTCGCTCTCGGAAGTAACCGTTATTAATAGACAGGTTTGTCTATTAATAACGGGCAGGTTTGCTTTCCGCGGGACTGCAAGCTAAAACTCAACGCGGCACTGACAAGACAGGAGGGGAAAGAGAAGCAGGTGAGGGTAGGCAGAAGAATATATATTGTTTCAGCAACACAGGCTTAGGCATAGACACAGGAGGGCACAGGGACCAGGGCCGAGGTCAGAAACCCGGGCCTGGAGGCCACATTATGCATTATGGCCTCTTGTACTGGGCTGGGTCTTTTCTGTGGGGGTTAGGGGCATAGGGCTTTTGTTAAATCTGTTCTGCGTGTGTTTCACAGACTGTCAGGCATCTTTCATTCTGTCATCCGCTCATTGATGGAATCAGAATCGTTTAAACCAGATTTTCATTCTACTTGCACTAATTTGCAAGTAGAATCACTGTTCGTTGCTGCCAACCGCTGGATCACTTTTGACATTATATGTACTGTTTATATGAAAGTTTGGCTGTTGTTGTACATGATGAATCTAGCTCCCCAGGGTTCCCCCAAAGGTCCCACCCCTTCCCCTGGCTCCACCCGTGTTCCCAACCACCACTCGTTCCGTGGTTTCCTGGCTTTTGTGCCGTTGTCCCGGGTCTAAAAGAATGACACACCTCTCCTAAGGCTTAGATAGCGGCAGTAAGAGCTTTGAGCGACAATATGCTGGTATTGGGTTTTTTCTGACCCCGCTCTTTTTGCCTTTCGCCCTGCCCACCACGGGAACGTGGCCGGGCCGGACCAAGACATTTTGCTGCCTGAAGCAGAGCAGCAAATGGTGCCCCCCACCCCCAAAATCAAGCTACATTGCACCCAGAGAGAGCCAATCCCATCAGCACCTCTCCCCAGCCCTGGCGGTAGAAACACAACTAAGTAAATAACTAACAATTTGCTGCCCTTGTAGGACACCCAGAATCTGAAGCGACTGCCTCACTCTGCCTCATGGTAGGGCCGGCCCTGGGACGCAGCCCCGCAAAGCTTCCTCAAAATGGAGTTTGGACCATGGGCTGAAAGAGGCCCTCCATCCCTGCACTGGAGAGCCGTGCCAAAAGAGCGCTCTGTTTCATGTCAGAAAAGATCGATGTGAGAAAACAACCCAAGGGAAAAACAGGCGGCAGCGTCTCGCTTTTTCTCCCCTGCGCCACTCCCTCAGCCATCAAGAACAGATGCTGCCTTGTCAGACAGACTTTCAGGCCTCCCCAAACAATTACCTAATCTCCCCATTAAACACTTCCCAGGGCTCGCCTCCGGCACAGCTGTTCCCTCATCTCTTTTTGCTCTTGCTGTCGAGGAAAGGTATTAACCCATTGGAGCTGGTAAATAGGGTAAGGCCAGGCCCCAACACTTTCTGAGCAAAATCTGTTAGGGTGACCATGTGTCCTTTTGTTTGTTTACCAGTCCTGTAGTTGAAGGGCTGTCCAGTCTAAATTCAGCTTCAAAATCAAGAAACTTGGAGGGGGGGGCAGAAGTTGCCCATCAATACACAGAGGCACAATCCAGAGAGACGCACACAATCAAATATTTTATATATGAATTCCAGACTGCAAGGCAGATATTCTCTTAGGTCCGTTTTTATGCATTATGGCCTCTTGCACTGGACTGGGTCATTTCTGTGGGTTTAGGGGCGTAGGGCTTTCGTTAAATCTGTTCTGCGTGTGTTTCACAGACTGTCAGGCGTCTTTCATTCTGTCACCCACTCACTGATGGAATCAGAATCGTTTAAACCAGATTTTCATTCTACTTGCACTATTGTAGATTGCACTAATTTGCAGTAGCGCTAATAATACTATTTGTGAACCGCCCAGAGAGCTTTGGCTATTGGGCGGTATAGAAATGAAATGAATGAATTAATGAATGAATAAATAAATAAATAATACGCACGTGCACAAATGTGCTAATCCCACATCAGTTAATGTGCCAAAATAGCACTAAAGCACATTAACAAATGTGGATTCACAGAAGCACACATTAACGCTAATATGCATTAGCATTAATGTGAATTAGTGCAAATCTCCCCCATAAGTGAAAATGTCCACAGGATCCACGTGACTTGGAAAAAGCCAGTCTGCTGCGGAATCTGCAAGACAAATTCCTAGAAATCCAAATTCCTTTGACTTCCGTTGCTGATTTCTCTGACATCCCTAGTGGGTGTGCTCTGAATTTCGGAAAACCCACCCCAGAAATTCTGATTTGGCAGCAAGTATTTAGGCACCAAATTTAAAACATTTCATTTTCTTGAGAATCTCATGGACGGCTGCTTTCTTATCACTGTTCGTTGCTGCCAACCGCTGGATCACTTTTGACATTATATGTACTGTTTATATGAAAGTTTGGCTGTCGTTGTACATGATGAACCAAACAAATGAAATACCATCTATCCATCTGGTGTGGCTACTTCCCTTCCATTGATTCCACAGTTGCACTGTTTTCTTTGATGGCTTAATTGGTGCTTATTGGTAATTGTTTTATTTTGGATTTTGTAAGCAGCATTGAACTCTTGGTATAAATAAATGAATCCTGAAGGCTCGATTTCAGAATCTATTTGATCCTTTTGTGTGGCTGTTTCTTTGTCCCAGACTGAACTGGGGAGGGGGTGTTTCTCAAGCCAGATGGTACCTTTAATTATGGATGTATGAACCAGTCTATATCTGGCCTGTCTCAGTTTTGCATGAATTCAATCACATCCATTCCCTCCAATTTCCGCCGCGCTCTGTGATTTTTTTTAAACCCTTGAACATTCACTCGTTTTTGGTCTGCAACGTCCCCTAACATACACATTTTGTACGCATCTTTCCATAATACACACATTTTAATACAACCCTTATCATTACAGGATTCCTGTTCCATAAGAGAGGCAGAGCAGTAAACATGTTTCGTTTTGTTTTCAAAATGCAACTAACTTTCCTGACCTTGTAATTCTCTGCTCCCCAAAACTAGGAGTGAGCACTCTGGTGAGTTAAAGAATGGCTTATGGATTTTTAAGGGTACATATTTACTGATCTGTGCAAAATCTTTAACATTACAAATAAAAAGATCGATAAAAGATTGCAAAATTCCTCTCTATTATGCAGGTTGTGTTAACTATGATATGAAGAAGAGGAGAAGCTGAACTCCATGGAAATTCTCCCTTTGGTGTCACGCCTATGGAAGGAGGATGCTAAGGGTTGCATTAAAGAGAGCATAGCAATAGCAACATTTGTTTTATATCCTGCTCCACTGCAATCACCGTCAGAGTGGCTTACAGGAAAAACATTTATAAATATACATAAGGTGCAGTTTAAAGATTGTAGCTAAAGATGGGATGTTTTGAGCCCCATATGGCAAAATTCCCCACTTTTTATAACCTTTAAAAAAATAAGCTGATGTTCAGAGACCACCTGGGCTTTTGTTTAGTTGTGTGTGGGGATTTCCACATACACGCAAAGCAGATGCTGGGGAAAGCCCCGAGGGAGAACCATCTTGGCAAAGCACTGCAGGACTTACTTTGATGCAAGTACCGTTTCCTGCGCCTTCTCCTGGCCTTCCGTCCTGAGAACAGGGCAACCATGCGCTCCTTCCATGAAGTGTGGCTCTCTGCGTCATTCACGCCGCATCGCGGGAGAGTCATGTGGTGCAGGGTGGAGGCATCAAGGGTGCCACTGAGGGGCAAATGGGATACCCATTGGAATTCCCTTGAAGAGAACAGAACAGGAGAGGGGCTTAATTTATGCATAATGTGCATTGGTATAAACTTCCCTTCCCTGCCACAGCTCAGTGGTAAAGCCTCTGCTTTGCATGCAGGAGGTCCCAGGTTCAATCTCCAGCTTCTCCAGGTAGGGACAGGAAGGAATCCTGCCTGAAACCCTGGAGAGCCATTGATGCCAGCCAGCATGAACAATACTGGGCTGGACGGACCAAGGGTATAAGGCAGCTTCCTATTTTCCTATGGCCCCGCACACCTGCTAGGGATACCAGAGAAATCTGGAACTGATTCAAATGAATTCGAATTTCAGTGCATTCAAGCAGCAAATTCCACAGCGGGCTGGGACTTTCCAAGTCATGCGGATTCTGTGGACCTGTCTTTCACCTTTGGGAGGGATTTGCAGCAATGTGTATTAGCACATTAGTGCAACTGTGCATTAGCGCATTAGCAGAAGTGTGCATTACGGCTAATGCTCAGTTGTAAAAGGTAAAGGTGTCCCCAACCAGTCGTGTCCGACTCTAGGGGGTGGTGGTCATCTCCATTTCCAGACCGAAGACTCAACGCTGTCCGAAGACGCTTCTGTGGCCATGTGGCCGGCATGACTGAACACCGAGGTGCACGGAGAGCTGTTTCCTTTCCCACTGAAGCGGTACCTATTTATCTACTTGCAATTCCTTGCTTTCGAGTTGTACACATGTACTAATGCGCAGTTGCACAAATGCACGTTCATTCATGCGAATTAGTGCAGTTGTGCTGATGCACATTAGTGCTAATGAGAACTAGCGCAAGTAGAAAAAAAACGGTTTAAACAATCTGATTCCGTCAATGCACGGATGATGGAACGAAAGGCACCTGGCAATCAGCAAAACGGAGACGGAATGGATTTAATAATCCCGTACATCCCTAAACGCTGCTCAGCTGATTGGGAAACAGCAGAACAGCAGCACAGAGGGCGCTTCTGTCAGAGTGGACACTGAGCCCATAGAATCCCAGAGTAGTTCTGATTCTGAGGAAGAGCAGTCGCTCCTGGGAGAGGGGCGCGCTCCTCTTTCCCGGGGCCCACAGCTGACGGAGATTCCGCCCACCGGCATTCCTAGCTTAGATAGCAGTCCTGGGAGTGACAGAGCGCGGGAAGCAGACTTGATGGACGTGCGACGCCGACGCAGAGAGCGGCGCCAAATGGAGGGCGCGGAAAGGAGGCGTAGTGCCCGGTTGGCGCGCAAACAATGGCTGCGCCCAGAGGATCCAAGGGAAAAGGGGAGGGACTCTCCCTAGTCCTTAAGTCCAGGGGTCTGCCAGTGATTCCCTTTCAAACGGGGACCAACTGTTCCCACTTAGGGCATAGGTACTCTGCTGCTCAGATCTAGTTGCTACCGGTAGAGTTGTTAAGTTGTAAAAGAAGACTAAAGCTTTGAAAATAATCCCTTTGTCTGTGTCTGGACTTGGCTACTGGATTAGACTGAGAGAGGCCTCTAAGGAGCCCTTGACAGCTTCTCTGCCAGGAACTGCTGCCCGAGGCGGTCCAGGTTCCTTGAGGCAGTGGCCACCAAGAGCGCAGAAATCCCTTTCCCTTCCTGAGGGGTGCGGCTGCCAGGAGGGGCCTCAACCGCAGCGTCAGCCGGCATGGTTTTCACTTCGGATGCAAGAAGATTTGGGTTCAAATCCTGAACAAGCCCATGCACCTGAGGGAAAAGGGGGCCATAACTTTTGGAGGGGGCCTGGGGCGCCTGCTTTGCGCGCAGCACTTCTCAGCTTGAGTCCACAACATTTCCAGCTGAACGCATCAGTCCTGGAGAGCTCAATGCATAATACTGGGGGCTTGGCAGACCAGCGGTGCGGTTCAGGTTAAGAGAGTTGACACGCACTACATTAGAACATCCAAACCAGCCAAGATCTTCATTCTGAATTGCACCTCCTTAACAGCGGCATCCATCTAAAGCAGGGATTGTGTTGCCACTTCCCCCAACCTCGCACCCCCCAGATGTGATGGACTACAATGCCCATCACCCCCAGCCAGCATGGTGGTGGTGCGCATTGTAGTCCAGCTGAAATGTACAGCTAAAATCACACACATACAGCAGAGGACTAGCTTTTCTGACAGCTGGCCCCAAACCAAACCCGGGGGCATTCTCTCACTTGGCAACCCTAATATAAAACAGCTCCCCCCGGTTTTGTAACAGACAAGAATCTGTCAGAGCGGGCCCCCGCTGGATGCCGGTGGTGGGGGAGGGAAGAAGGGAATTTTAAAAAGAAACACTGAGGGAGAGAGTCTGTGTGCAGATGGCCCACGTCCAGAACGCAGCGATGGCATTTGTGGAATCTTCCAGCTAGCCCCGAACCGCCGCCTTTCTCGACATCTCATTCTCCAGAGGAGACCAGGCCCATACAAGGGAAACCGCCGAGGGGAGACAGAGGCTGCTCCAGCGGGAGGACGCCAGCTCTGTGCTCCACGCCGACTGGCAAGGCTGAGCAAAAGGGCGAAACGAGGTATTTGGTGGAGCCCGAGGTCTGGGAAGCTGCGACTCCAGCGAACGTCTGATACGGGGGTGGGCGACCTTTGTTCTGCCGGGGGCCGCGTGTCACCTGTGAGCGGGCCAAAACCAGAAGTGGGAGAGGCCCAAGGCAAATTTAGGTGGTCACCCCTCTTTCCCTTTCTGCTCAGTGGGCCACGAGGGAAGGGACATATTGCTCCTGCCAGAGGTCTGAACTGATCGGACATGAATTAGGCAGAGGGCCACATACGGCCCTCAGGCCGCAGGTTGCCCACCACTCCTCTGAAAAGCAATGAGTGGGTGAGGGCAGGATTTGGAGGGAACAGGAGCATGGCACTGTTGCCGCTTCTCCCCGGCTATCCTCCCCAGTTGGTTTTCTCCTAGCTGGCGCCAACGTGTTCGGGAACTTCACCAGGGGGAAAGGAGAAGGCAGAGGAAGCCTTGGATGGGGCTAAACACCCCTAGCTCCCGCTCCGAATCATGTCCTCCCCCGCTGAAAATCCCTTATCTTTCATTTTTACCTTGGAGAGTTGGGCCAGACAAGATGACGGGGCTTACATGCAAAGCTGCCGAGAGGGAGCCGTCCCAAGGCCTTTGACCTTGTTGGCTAGAATGCTGAATGGCAGGAGCAGATTGTCTACTTATGAGCAATCTGGTGGAATACTTCCCTTATTTTATTTTACTTATTTATCCTTGCATTGACAGCCCGCCATTTCTCCTCTTGCGAGGAACCCAAGGCGGCTTATATGGTTCTCCTCTTCTCCTTTTCATCAGCACAACAACCCTGCGAGGGAGGTGAGAGCCAGTGACTGGCCCAAAGTCCCCCAGTGAGCTTCATGGCCAAGTGGGGACTAGAACCCAGAGCTTCCAAGTACCAATCCAACACTCAAAGCACTACACCACACTGGCTCTCGGGTATATCTATATCCTGCCTTGCTTCCACCATGGAACTCAAGGTGGTGTATAGGGGGGTTCTCTGGTAGTCGTCCATCCAGCCACTGCCCAGGTTGAAACCTGCTTAGCTTCAGCAAGACAGCTGTGTCATGTGTCCTCACTCCATGCAATGTATTATAGCATCCCTGTAAGGACTAGGGACATTAAAAAAAGAAAAAGAAAATGGACATTTAGAGAACAGGCCTGGAATATCTCTGCTGGGTCTGTTCTACAGGGAAAATCCTAGGAACAAGGCCAGATTAAAGATGTCACGCTCCAGCAGCCATTCCAGCAGGCTGTCGTGATGGAGAGGAGAGGGGGAAGCGGGGCCATTCCACCACCCCTGCTGAAAGATTAACTTCATTATTTGCTTCTTCCCTCCCCGTCCTTTTTCCTTGTGTGTCGTGTCTTTTTCAGATGGGAAGCCTGCAGGCCAGGGCCGTCTGGTTCAACAGATTGCTTGTAAGCCACCGAGGAGCAGGACAAAAAGACTTTTAAAAATGAAATAAAAATAAACAAACCCCAGAACAGTCGTCTTGCTTACCGAACGGCTTCTGAGAATTTGGATGAGCTCAATTCTTGATGGGTAGAGTTGAAGTAGCCATATTTTTCAAGGAATTTCTAAAATAAAACGGAGAGATTATTCAATACACACACACACGGTGCTTTTTGCTGGAGAAAAAGGTAGCACAACTCTTGGATTATGCTTCCTCGGGAGTAGATGGTGATTAAATTGTAATGAAAAGCATTAAAATAGTGGACAAACATGAGAGAGAGAGAGAGAGAAGCCAACTCACTCAGTTCCAGCGAGTTCCACCAGAAAAAAGCTCTGCCTGCCTGTCTGTGTCTATGAATGATTAGGTGAAAGTGTGTCTGTTTTATAATAATAATGGTAATAATAGTAATAGTGGTCTTATACACAGGTAGGATCTTAAATTTATGGCTGTTTTATCGATTCCTGTGCTGTTTATTGTTTTGCTTTACATTGTATTTTATTATTTTAAATATTTGTATTGTATTTTATATTTTTAACTGCTTTATGGTGTTTTAGGGGTTTTTTAACTGTCCGTAATCAGAGGACGTTAATTATTGGGCGGATAAGAAATGTAATAAATAAATAAATTCGTTGGATGCTGTTGGTGACTTTCAGGGGCTGGTGATGAAGCTGGAATGTCTTCTAAACGCCTCCTCAAGGAATACAGCACCTTGTATACAGGACACAGAACCAGCCTCGTAATTCAGAACCAGCCTCGTAACAGTCGCTTCATTGGCTCCTTGCGCACCTTCTGTTCCTGCCAAGAAGCTGTTTCTGTTCCACGGTGCAAAACGAACTTTTGGTTTGCAATCGGTTTGGCCTCCTCCCTTCCAAAGCGAGCTTCTGTACAGCTCTGTTCGCCCAGGCACTCCCTTGGCCTTATCAGCTCAGATTCCTAAAATAAACACCCGGTCACACAGTTTCACCACAGGCCAGAGGCAATCATCCCAGACGTCATGACCCTGCTGGATGAAATATTTGGAACCTGGAACGGCATCACAGAGGGAACGGCCTTTGTTGCTTCAATTCATTTGTCCGGTACGGATGCACGGATTCGGCTAAATCTGTACCACCTCTGTTTTGCAGACTGCCATCCAAAAAACCTGGATTTTTTCTTAGGGATGTATGAGAATTTCGTTCCACTTGCGCATTAGCGCTAATGCGCATTCGCACAAGTGCACATTTGTGCAAATCTGCCCCCCCCAATTAAAAAAAAAACTCGTCTGCAAGTCCACACAACTTGGAAAAAGTTGGTCCACATTAGAATCCACACGATGAATTCATAGAAAGCTGGACAAATTTGAATCCATTGTAGATTTCTCTGACATCCCTACCTGTTAGGACTCGGGGGGGGGGCGTCTTTGAGCCAGAGGGCCAAATTTCATTTCAGAGAAGCTGGGGGGGGCTGCATTTCAGTGGTAGGTGGAGCCAAAGGGGCAGGGCCACAATTGACAAATATACCATCATATTTTACCTTAAGGCTCTGCAGAAAGTAACTAAACCTTAGAAGAGGTGTTCCAAGTTTCAGAATTGGGGGGGGGGGATGCTACGCAAAGGCCGGGAAACCACCAAACAATCGGTGGTTGGGGAAAAGGGAACTGTAGTCCAGCACACCCACTTTGGGATTTTTCCAACAAATTTTTTTTTAAGAAAAGTGGTACAGAAATTCCTTGAAATACAATCAGTAAATAAATCTGGGGGCACCGGGCTGGGGGAACACTGGCCTACGTAATCTATCATTTTGGGTAAAAGCCGACATAAGTCATACTTAATGCAGACCCATTGGATGACTAAATCATGACTAAAATCCTATTCATTTCAATGAGTCTATTCTAAGTAGGACTGATGCTGGATTTTACCCTCAGTGGCCAACTGGGTGCTCTCCGTTGTGTTTTGCAGTTCTTCAGAGGCATTCTGCCTCCAATATTGCATGCATCAGTTGAAAGGTAGGTAAACACGGAATTGTTTATTATTAAAATCCAGACTGCATGCTGTTTGCTGTAGCATCAAAGTCTGCACATGGCCCACCTGAAACAATATTCATCAGGGAGATCAACACATCCCTGGGGGAAAGGAAACAGCTGGGGACAGGCCATTTTGAATGAAGAACTGGCCGGCAGGATAGTGCTCAGCACGCACACGCACACCCCCCACTCTGCATTTCTGCTCGAAGCGGCACCCTGGCCACGCTGTTTTCTGTTGTTGTTTTTAAATGGACAGTGGCAGTTTCTTACATAGTTTTCCATGTGTAGTTTACTCCTACCCAAACTTGGTGCATTCTAGATGTGGAATGCACAATTCCCACCATTCTCAGCCAGCACGAGCTGCTGGAAAGATGGTGGGACTCAGGGGGATTGGTAGGCCTGGGCCCACAAAGCCCAGTCCCGAAGCTATCTCCCAGGGCCCCCAAACCTTTTTCCCGAGGCCCCAAATCTATTTCCCAGAGCTCTGAGTGCCAATGATGAAATGTTTTTTTGCTTAGTAGGCCCCTTGTGGGCCCCTTCCAACCCTACTATTCTATGAGTCTATGGTCCTGGTTTAATTGCCATGCAGGAGGCAATTTTCAAGGGGGAGTGCAGCTGGACAGTGAAGGGTTAACAACCCCCACCCCACATGGTGTTTCCCCACACCCCAAAAAACCTCTGCTTGCATGGCAATTAATCTTAGGGAGAAAAAAGTCTCACTGGTTTGGGATGGTCTGGGGCAGGGTGGAAATTAATTGAAGAACTTATTTTATTTGAGACAATTTGGATGAGCAATTAATTGGCTTGTTTGGCCTCCCGCAACATTTAAATGAATCCTTGTAATGCATTCCTCATGTGTATATATAGATATAAAGCAACTGATGCAGATTTGATGCAGATTTGTGTCCTATGGGTCTGGGCCCACAATCTTTTAAAGTGCCTAGCGGTTATAGTCCAACACATCTAAAGGTTGGGAAAGGCCAGTGACGTCCATCACAGTGGGATGGGCGCACAGGTAACATAGGGCTTTTCTACATGAGGGTTTTAACCCGTCACTTTCTGCTTCTGGATTCATTGTGGGATTAAGAACAGCTCCTTTGCATGTGTTCTTTTCCGGGAGTGTCTTTCTCTGCCTGTCTATATGTTCCATTACACAACCACTAGGTAGTGTTGTGGCATCGTGGAACTGCACAAATACACTAGAGTTTCATGCTGCCAATCACAGAAATACCAGACTTTCCTCATTAGAAACCCCCTTCCCCCGCAAAAATGACTGCAAAGAATGGGAGAGGCCCTGGAGGGTGACGACATCATGTAAAGCACCCGCAAACTACCATGGGAGAAGAATTACAAGTGCACAGTAAGTGCCTCATGTAGAAAGGCTCCTAGAAAGGATGGGGGAGGGAGTTACAACTTCTTTGATTGTCACCAGCCAGCCACTGGAATCTGTTCCTTTCACAGGGTGCCCTCGATTTGGCTCTGACTTCCTTCTACCCCAGCACATCTGTGGGATGCCACAGTGTCCCAGCTGTTAACCAACACACAGAAGTGACAAGACGACTGGTGGCACTGACGCAATTTGTCAAAACATGCCCAACCCAAATTATAAAGGGGAAGGGAAATAACATGAAGACCAGGGTTGGGCAATCTCTGGCTCGGGGGACAGATCTGGCCCGGTGGTGTTCCTCAGGTAGCCACACCCCTTCCCCTGGCCTCACCCCCTTTCCTCCAACCACTGATAGTTTGGTGGGTTCCCAGCACAGTTTTTCTCCCATTCCAAAAGGTTGAAATGCCTCTCTTAAGGCTGAGTTACTGGCAGTGCGAGCTTGAAGCTAAACTAACTTGGCCTGTTTTATTTTGTTGGCACTGCCCCTTTTGCCTTCAGCTCCGCCCACCACTGGAATGTGGCCCCCGAGAGTTTCTCCAGTGCTGAATTTGGACCGCGGGCTGAAGGAGGTTCCCCACCACTGGTGAAGAGACTGATGGGTGTGAAAATGACTCCTGCACAGTGGAAGCTGTGGACATGAACGCGCCAGGTTCTGAGCAAGGACAGGTATACGTGCTCAGCTGCCTTGATGTTAAAATGCACCTGGATAACAATAGTGACTGCTGGCAGATGTCTTACTAGGAAGGGAGGCTATGAACACCAGTGTAAAGAAGGCTTTTTCTCAACTGTAACTAGCACACTTATGTTCTCCGCTCCAATGGTGGCTGGAGGTGCTACAAATTCCCCTATAACACCAAAGCATCCCCTTATTTTTTCAACGCTGTAATTTATCATATTTTATTTTGACTGCTATTTAACTTATATGCAGAGTACATCATGAGAAACGCTGGGTTGGATGAATCACAGGTCGGAATTAAGACTGCCGGGAGAATTATCAACAACCTCCGATATGCAGATGATACCACCCTAATGGAAGAAAGCGAAGAGGATCTCAAGAGCCTCTTGTTGAGGGTGAAAGAGGAGAGTGCAAAAGCTGGTTTGAAACTCAACATTAAAAAAACGAAGATCATGGCATCTGGCCCCATCACTTCCTGGCATATGGAAGGGGAAGAAATGGAAGCAGTGACAGATTTTATTTTCTTGGGCTCCAAGATCACCGCAGACGGTGACTGTAGCCATGAAATCAAAAGACGCTTGCTCCTTGGGAGGAAAGCTATGGCCAACCTAGACAGCATAGTAAGAAGCAGAGACATCACCTTGCCGACAAAGGTCCATATAATCAAAGCTATGGTTTTCCCAGTAGTAATGTATGGCTGTGAGAGCTGGACTATAAGGAAGGCTGAGTGCCGAAGAATTGATGCTTTCGAACTGTGGTGCTGGAGAAGACTCTCACGAGTGCCCTGGACTGCAAGGAGGTCAAACCCGTCCATACTAAAGAAAATCAACCCTGAGTGCTCATTGGAAGGACAGATACTGAAGCTGAAGCTCCAATATTCTGGCCACCTAATGCGAAGAGAAAACTCCCTGGAAAAGACCCTGATGCTGGGAAAGACTGAAGGCAAAAGGAGAAGGGGACGGCAGAGGATGAGATGGCTAGATAGCATCACGGATGCAATGAATATGGACTTGAGCACGCTCCGGGAGAGAGCGCAGGACAGGAAGGCCTGGCGTGCTATGGTCCACGGGGTCACGAAGAGTTGGACACGACTGAACAACAACAATGTTACCTTGCTTTTGTAAAATGGCCTGGAAGCATTGCTGACGGGGGGTATAGAAATCTTTTCCATCAAAAAAACAAACGATTATTTTCAAGAAAACATATCATGCTGAGATTGCACCCGGGTCTAATAGCACAGGGCACTCGGAGTCAGCATCTAGGACAGGCAAGTAGGAAGCTGCCTTCTTGGCCCCCAGTTGCTGGCCACATTTCGATCAGGAGAAGCAGAACTTAGGAACGGCAGTAGTACCCATTAACGCACACAGGCAGAAGGTTCCAGAGCGATCACTAAAGGGCTTGAAAACACAGGCAAGCGTGATTTCCGCCTAAGCGTGCTAAAAAGTAAACCCTTTTCAGGTGTAAGTGTGAAATTGTGCCTCCGGATTTGTGTGTCTTTCTCTGTGTGTCTCTCTCTGTGTGTGAATGTCTCTGTATATGTATGTGTGTGTGTGTTGTGTGAATGTCTGTGCGTGCGTGCATGCATATGTCTGTTTGCCTGCCTGGGTATGCATGTCTGTGTGTTTGCCCACATGTGTGTGTATCTGTGTGTCTGCCCGTGTGTGTGTATCTGTGTGCATGTCTGTTTGTCTGCCCACGTGCATGTTTGTCTGCCCGTGTGTGTCTATTTGTCTGCCCGTGTGCGTCTGTCTGCCCATATGTGTGTCTGCCCATGTGCGTCTGCGTGCGTGCATCCATGTGCATGTCTGCTTGTCTGCTGTATGTGTGTCTGCCCGTGTGCGTCTGTGCGTCTGCTGGCCTGCCTGTCTCTGGGTGTGTCTGGGTGTGATTCAGCTCTCATATGGTTGGGAAAACTGTGGCAAAATGTATTCAGTCCACAGCTATGGAAAGCAGACAGAAACGTACATCTCAGCTTCTTTCTCTCTCTCTTTTTGCACGCCAATTCCAAGTTAGAAGAAACTTGCCTAAGAAGAATCCACTCCCCCTCCCCCAACTCAAATTGGCTCTTCGGTGTAAGCAGAGAAAATGCTCATGCTTAGTTCCAAGCTCTCCAGATAACATCAGCTGCAGATCTGACGGAGGCGCCCAGCCCTGCTTAAAAACATCTCGTGAAGGCCCCCCCTTCAGCCTGAAGCCATAATCAGCTGCCTCTTAAGACTACTACAAGCTGACTACCCGCCCAACCCGCCCCAACCCTCAGAGCTTGCAGAGGAGGAAATGTTTTCTATAGAATATTCCAAAACAGCAGGAAATCAACAGCTGAGCATTATGGAAACACGTGTGCTGAGGGTTTCCCCCATTGCTCAGCCTCCCCCTGCCCGCTCCAATGGACAGGGTGGGAAGGAAACACGCAAGGCACTTTTCCAGCTGCTTGAGGCCAGTGGCTGCTCTCAGAAAGCCACAGGTCAAGGCATGTCGAGATAGGCTTCTTGGGCGTGCATTGGTGTCAGACTGCTACGCACGGACCAAGGGTTTTGGGGGGGGAGGGAGGTGGGGACGCACAAGGAACAGCCCATCACTTTTCACTCTGGCACGAACAAGCGTTTGCACGAACGACGTCCAGGCTCTTTTTAGAACCTCAAAATCTGACAGCCGAGGCGGCAGGGGTGGGACAAAAGATGCTCGGGCAGCCCAAATGGGGCGCACCATACCATCCGGCAGGAGTGCCCTGTCGGGAAGGCCAGCTCCACCGTTAGGCAGAGTGGGGCGGTGGATGCTAGAGGGCAATGAGTAGCAGCATGGTGTTAAGAACATAAGAACATAGGAAGAGCCCTGCTGGATCAGACCAAGGGTCCATCCCATCCAGCATTCTCTTCACATAGCGAAGAGAATGCAATAAATAAATAAATATTTGTTTGTTTGTTTATTTATTGCACATAAATGCAATAAATGAATGAATGAATAAATAAATAAATAGCGGCCAACCAGCTGCCCACGGGAAACCCACAAGCAAGCCATGCATGCAACAGCACCCTCCCACCCATGCTCCCCAGCTATTGGTGTACAGAGACATACTGCCTTTGATACTGGAGGTAGCATGGAGCCATCAGGACCAGTAGCCATTGAGAGCATCATCCTCCATGAATTTGTCCAATCCGCTTTGAATGCCATCCAAATGGGTGGCCATCACTACATCCTGTGGCAGCAAATTCCATAGTTTAAGTATGTTCAGTGTGAAGACGTCTTTCCCTTGATCTGCCCTGAATCTCCCACCCATCAGGTTCATGGGAGGACCCCCTTGGGTTCTAGTATGATGAGAGAGGGAGAAAAATGTCTCCCTGTCCACTTTCTCAGCACGAGGCATAATTTTCATGCACGCCACCACATGATACACCTCTATCATGTCTTTAGCAGCAGCTAAAGGTCCAGTTTGCCTGCCCATGTGATGGCTCCAGTCACTTGTCCAATCGGACAGTCCTTTAGTTCCACCGCTAAAGAGGTATAAACTGAATTTTTGTTTGTTGAGCCATAGAAAGGAAAGGATTAAGAGATCACCAAGCCCAACCAAATCTCCTAAAATAGATATCCTGTATTTAAATCACCCCACCCTCCATAAATGTCTTCATTTCAGTTGAGGGAGGGGTAGCCCTGAAACCCGTTCTCCATTTTTTTAAAGTTCACACTGCTGGAGGATGTGCTCTGTCTCATTTCGGCCTGCCTGCCTCCTTCTGAGCCAGGTTTAAAGCAGGGGTGCAGAACGTGAGGCCGCGGGCCACATCCAGCCCTCTGCAGGTACTTAGAAGGCCCCACCCTCTTTTCCTCCATCATTTGCTGGTTTCCCAACTTTTGCACATGTCCCGTCCCCCCCATTCTAAAATGTTGAAATGCTTCTCCTAAAGCTTCAATACTGGCAGTTAGTGCTTTAATATGCTGGTATTTTTTTATATTTTGACACACGCGCGGCTTGCCTTTGACACTGCCCACCACTGGAATGTGGCCCCCTGAGAGTTTCTCTACAACTGAATTCAGCCCTCAGACAGAAAGAAGTATGACATACACACACATCCGTAGTTTAAGGGGTGCATTTGCCCTAAATAAGTAGGGACTGTACCTATTTTCTGCTACATACACCTGATGGATGGCTGTTCCTGCTTTTTGTCTTGGGGGAATATTGGAGGGGGGCGTGTTTTGCTTACAATATTCGGTAAAGCAGGAGTAGGCAACCTATTCTCCCCACTATGTTTTGTTCTACACAATTGATTGATTGATTGATTACATTTCTATACCGCCCAATAGCTGAAGCTCTCTACTACCATTAGGCAGAGCGCAGCGGCTGATTTGGGGTTTTGTGAAAGGGCAGCAAATGGTCAGTTATTTAATGTATTGTTCGATTTTTACTGCCAGGAAACACTTGTGGGATTTTTCTGACACAGGGACCAAAATAATTTGATCGGCTTATACAACTTGACTCGGGGCAGGGGGGATAAGCACATTTGTTGATCTTCCTCGGGCACCAAAATGTCTTAGGACCAGCCCTACAACTATTGTACAAATGAATCGGCAGTAAATTCCAGACAGACAAAAAGGTGTACGAAGTTAGACGGGGACTGGTAAGGCATCGAGGGAGGCGAACCTGATGCTCACTGCACAAAATCCAGAGCTGCGTCATCCCCCAAAGACGGCTGTCCAGGTGTGTTAGGAGGCCTTCCTCAAAGGGGTGGCTCTCCCTCGCTGGAGGTTTCCTAGCAGAGGCTGGACAGGCATCCTGATGGAGATGCTGGAGCCTCGGATTTCTTGCATTGCGTAGGGCAGGGGTGCACAACTGCTTTGGTCCCGAGGGCCGCATGCGAAGCTGGCTTAGGGCCTGCGGGCTGCGTGCACACACGTATTACATACATACACATATCTATTGCAAGCATCCTAACGCACATTGCTGTTTTGAACCTGCTAGCAATGGCGGGGAAAGAGCGATCCGTTTCAGGATCGCTGGAGGAAGGAGCGAAGAGCTGGTGGTGACAGGGAGTCACGGGGCCCTTGGGGGCTGCAAGTGAGGCCTTGCCGGGCCGCATAGAGCCCCTGGGCTGCAGGTTGTACACCTCTAGAGTAGAGGGTGAGCCTAGATGGCCCGCAAGACCCCTCCAAAAAAAATGACCTGGTTCAAACGACAAACCAGAGTATGGGTTGAGTGTGGCTTGCTGTTGAACCATGGGTTGTTAGTGTCATGTGAACCCAGCCACGCTAACAAACCATGGTTTGTTAACCATGAACAACCCTCAGTTCACAACCCAACAACAAACCATGGCTTCTCTTCGTGGGTTATTCGTGGTTCACACAACACAACAACCCATGTTTCAACGACAACCTGTACTCAACCTGTACTCCAGCTTGTCGCGTTGCCTGAAACCAGCCAACTAGTAAAAGAGCCTTCCCCGGTGTGCATTTTTCCTTTTCCTTCTTTCCTTTTTATACACAGGTCATAAAATAGTTATGCCCCAAAATTAGGAGCTGCCGCAGCAGTCTCATGGGTGGGAAGCGGGGGCGGGGGGGATGGAATCTCCTCTTTGTCCTGCCCTCTTCTCTCTGTTCACTTGAAGTTCCTTGCAAGCCCCTGCTTGTTTTACTTAATTTACCTATTATATCTGCCAGTTTCCCCCAACCTGGTGCATGCTGGGAGTTGGAGTCCAGCCCACCCAGGGGAGGGGAGGCACCAGGTTGGGGAAATGGACAAAGGAAGCCTACCTCCCAAGTACCAGATGTTGGGAACGTGTAACTGGGGGTTGTTTATTTCTTTATTATTTATTTGTTCCGTCTATATTCTGCCTTCCTCCAAGGAGCCCAAGGCATATGATTCCCCTCTCTCCTTTTAATCCTCACAACACGCCTGTGAGGTAGGTTAGGCTGAGCGAGAGGCACTCCCAAGCTCACCCGGCAAGCTTCTCTAGCCGCTACACCACACTGCCTCTCCAGTTCACTTCATGCCCTGTGTGTGCGCTTCCAAAGGGCATCTGGCTGGCTGAGGGATGCTGGGATGTGTAGTCCAACACACCCGGAGGGCGGCAGGCTGGGGCAGGCTGAGACAGAGCCTTAAATCGGACCCAGAAAAACCAAGCTTGCGTTTTCATGTGCCCAGAATAGCAGCGAGCGAAGCAGGGTCAGCCCTGGTAGTGCTCGGATGGGCGACCGCCTGGGAATCAGGGCCCCTGCATGGAGCAGGGGTTGGGCTGGATGGTCTCGGAGGCCCCTTCCCGCCCCAGGATTCGAGGGTCTATGATCCGTCTCTGCCAGTGTGGGGGTGGGGGAAGCATCAACGCCAGTCCAGCCTTCCCCAATCTGCCGCCCTTCCAGGGGTTTGGGTCTACACCCCCCCCCGAGCCCCAGTCCACGTGCCCAGCGGACAGGGTGATGGGAGCTGTAGTCCAAAACGTAGGGGGTGGGTGGGAAAGGCTGCTCCGAAAACACACACACACCCCTTCCACGAGCGTCTGGGGCATCCCCAAGACTAACCGGGCCAGTGTTTCGGACCGTGCCTCTGAGCACGCACGGAGCGCTTCCGAAGAAGCCCAAGCTAAACCTCCCTCGCCAGAAGCTTCCCGGCGCCGAGCCCCGGCCCCTCTCCGGCGGGCGGGAGCCCCGGCCCGCCCGCCCGCCCGGCTGCGCCCGGCGCGGCGCGGCGCGGCTCACCTCTGCCGCCCGCGCGCGGCTGCCCGCGCGGGCCCCGGAGCAGGCGGGCGGGCGGCGCAGCGGCGGCGGCGGCGGCAGCAGCAGCAGCAGCAGCAGCCGCGCGAGCCGGGCGGCGGCCATCGCCGAGTCGGCGTTGCTCTGCCGCCGCGCCGCCCGGAGCCGGGAAGCCCGGCCCGGCCCCGCCCCGCCCGCCCATCCGGCGGGCTGGCTGAGGGCGCGCGGGCGGCGGGCGGCGGGCGAGGAGGCAGCCCGCGACCAGAGTCCGGCCTGGTGCTCTCCGGGTGGCTTGGACCGCAAGGCCCAGCATCCGCCAGCCAGCCCGCCCGCCCGCCAGGAGGCTACAAGTCCCAGCATCCCCCAGCCAGCCCGCCCGGCGCCCTCCAGATGGGTTGGGCTGCAACGCCCAGCATCCCCAACCTGATGCCCTCCGGAAGGGTCGGACTACAACGCCCAGCATCCCCAACCTGGTGCCCTCCGGAAGGGTTGGGCTGCAACGCCCAGCATCCCCAACCTGGTGCCCTCCGGAAGGGTTGGAATACAACACCCAGCATCCCCAACCTGGTGCCCTCCGGAAGGGCTGGACTACAACGCCCAGCATCCCCAACCTGGCGCCCTCCAGAAGGGTTGGCATACAACACCCAGCATCCCCAACCCGGCGCCCCCCAGAAGGGTTGGAATACAACACCCAGCATCCCCAACCCGGCGCCCTCCAGAAGGGTTGGCATACAACACCCAGCATCCCCAACCTGGCGCCCTCCAGAAGGGTTGGGCTACAACACCCAGCATCCCCAACCTGATGCCCTCCGGAAGGGTTGGGCTACAACTCCCAGCATCCCCCAGCCAGCCAACATGGCACCCTCAAGATGGGTTGGATTACAATGCCCAGCATCCCCAACCTGGCACCCTCCAGAAGGGTTGGGCCGCAATGCCCAGCATCCCCAAGCCAGCCAATCTGGTGCCCTCTGGTGGCTTGGACTACAATGCCCAGCATCCCCAACCTGGCACATCCAGCTGGGTTGGAATACAACGCCCAGCATCAGCAACCTGACCCTCTCCAGAAGGGTTGGGCTACAGCTCCCAGCATCCTCCAGCCAGCTGACCGAGGGATGCTGGGCATTGTAGTCCAGCCCATCCAGAGGGCACCAAGTTGGGGGACTATAGTGGACCTTGTAAGGTAGCTCCTCCTGTCCAGCAACAGGGCTCCTGTGCTTTAAAGAGCTCTACTGCAGGCAGAAATCCAGCAGGCAAAGCACACATCATTTCTACAAGATTTCCACTTATTCTCCAACTATGCCAACTTCCTGACTCCCTGAACGGAAGACCCCAAAAGAGCCTGTCTGGCTGCTGCATCGGACCCAAAGCTCAGACTGTAATATTCACAGAAATCGAGGGATACGGATAAAGAAGCTAAATCACTAGGTCTACAGGAGAAAAATTAGGATCCTGCCCACTGGGCTTTGGCTCGCCCCGGCACGGTGCCGCCCCCAACAGGTTCCCCAAAACAGAATGTGGCCTTGGACGGAAACAAGCCTCCCCCCACGCTGGCCCACCTGTTCAGAGGCACCTTCAGTCTAGAACAGCCTGCCCTAACCGAGTGCGCGTCAGCTGTGCAAGACCACAACTCCCATTGTCCCCAGCAGCGGAGGCCAGGCTCGCAGGGATGCAGCCCAGGCACTTTTTCATGAGCAGGGACTCTGACGTCATCTGCCACCCCGCTCAGAATCCCCCGTTCCCTCTGAGCTCAGCTGCGGCCCTCACCGTAGCTGTGGGGGGAAGGAATTTCCCAAGCAACAACGTCTTGTTCCATGTTGGAATGCAACGTATTTGGGATGACCTGGTCTGGAGTGGGCAGTTAAGACCTCTTCGCCTTACCAAAGACGGGCTCCTGGCGGAGAGGGAGACTCCTAGAACTGGTTTGTGGATATGGATCGACACAGCGGCCTGACATTTTTGGGCTGCCCTTGGAGACTGTCCCAATGAGCTCCTGCATTTCCAAATTCACCACGACACCACTGTGTGTGTGTGTGTGCGTGTTTCATTCCAGCTGGGTGTGTGGACGTTTCCGCTGCGGGACGGGAGAGATACAATGAAGGCGCTTAGGGAAGGCTCATGGGTAATGCTGGGGCGCTAAGGGAGTATGCAAGGGGGCTGTTTAAATGAGAAAGGATCTGTCCCCAAGGGCTGAGTTGAGGGGGTGAAGCTTCCATAGAGTACCATATTTTGAAAACCCCAAACGTTTGTGTTTGAGTGAGCGAGTGAAAAAGATTTTAACACCCCTGCATTTTTTCGCAGAGGTCCAATGGAAATCCCCCTGCCTTGCTCTCAACTGCCCTCTTTTGGGATCCCAGTTGAAGCTGTACATCTTACAAGGCTGCGCAATCTTAGAAGGGGGCGAGGCTGTGACTGTCACAAAGGGACCCTGTGCTTCTGAATTTGTCACTACACTGCTGGTCCCCAGTGGCCATGCTGGCTGGGGAGGATGGGTGTGGAGGTCCAAGACATCCACTGGAGTGTCTGTAGTTCTGTCTCGAAGCAGGAATTCCTTTGGAAGCAAACAATAAATCCTGCATCCGTGCTGAGAGACGTCTCTAGGAAATGAACAGAGCCAACGTTTGTTACACTTAAGAATACAGTTGGCATAAATCCACATATGCACGGCAGGGGATTCTATCATATCCCCCACTCCCACATTAAAAAGATGCAGCTGAATCTATGGGAACCGCTCTATGGATTAACTATGTCGTGCATTCGAGGTCATAACTGACCTCAAAGGGGTGTTTTTTTTAAGAGAGATAAAACTCCCCCCACTTCCAACCTGCCCCACTTTACGTTTCATGCATCCTCCCCTAAGAAAGGAGTCAATTGTTCTGCAGCATACTGTCACCATTCCCCACACACCTGTATGTGTTCATTTGAGAGCTTCACTAATGGCACTGGGGACAGTTAGACCCCAATTCAAGTTAAAGGAACAAAAAAAACATGCACATAAAAGGCATCAGGGGTCTAAGGGACCCCAACGGTCCAGGCCAGATTGAATGAGATCTCTCCCAATCCGGTCCAACATGTGGGGGAAGACGATGCACGCAGCATCTCTCTGCCCACTGATTTCATGCGGTGGCAGAACATCAGACTTGGTGCCTCGGCAAAATCACACGGCTGATTTCCTAATTGAAATCTGCGGGGGGGGGGTCAGGGCGGGGAGGAGAAATCAACCATGCCATTCTCGGGTACACGCACTGAATTTGCCACAAATGTGCATGCCTCAGCCAGTCCATCCCCATGTGTGCAGGAAAGGACAGAGGACGAGCTGTGTACACACGCCAAGAAGAAAGCATCGTCTGGTCTGGCCAGGCCAGTAATTAGCAGACACACAGGTGTTAATTCCATCGTTGTGATGTTGCTTTTAAAAATCTATCTTCAGGTGGTTTGGAGTTGAAGGGAAAAGGTATTGAGGAAGATATTAGGGATCTGTGAGATCCCACAGAAATTAATAGAGAGGATCATTACAGACCAAGGGACGGTTCCTGTAAAATTGTACTCCAGAGCTATAAATAATCCTTAATACATTTTTAATATTAAGTATAACTCGTTAAAAAAGCCTGTTACTTAAATGGACTTCATTGGATCCCAGTCGTGGAGGGTGGGGGCTCCAATGTCAGTGGAGCAGTGAATCCGCTCCGGGTTTCGGTCAGAACCTGTCAGAACTCTAAAGGAGCTCTCCAAGGTGCTTTGCACTGACCCCAATGTCTATTACACTTAATAGTAATGTAGACTACCATTCCTCAACCTGGTGCCCCCTAGATGTGTTGGACTACAAATCCCAGTATCCCCCAGCCAGGTTGGGGAAGGCTGCTACAAACAAATAAACCACCCCAACCAAGTATGCTACTCTGTGCTCATTGGAAAAGGATGGGATACAGAGGGCTGGATCGGGACCCTGCCAGGCCAGATTTGGTGAACAATCCTGAGGTTTTGCATGCCTGCCTTAGGACCTATCCATGAATCTCTCTAATGTTTTGTAAGAACAGCCTTGCTGGATCTCATCCCAGTATCCTGTTTCCGACAGCAGCAATCGAGTTGCCTCTGGGAAGTACCCAAGGAGGGCATCCTACCCGTGAGGAACTGATATTCAGAGATAAACTGCTCTTGAACATTCATGACCTTCTCCCTGAATTTGTCTAGTTCCCTTTTTTAAAGTCATCTCGGCCCTATTTTGTGCCGGTGGATTCCACCAATTATTTAATTGTTCTTTCATTCATGTTATCGAGAAACCACTTCATAGGGCCAAGCCCTCACAAAGCCACACACGCACACACAATGAAGGAAGCAACAGCACATGGGATGGAGCACGCATGTGTGCAGTAGATGTGCCCAAGAGGCGCACGAGAACACGGCTGTGGAACACACAGCCATCAGGCTGTTCTCTTTCAGGAAGGCAGCAGTAAAAAGTTATGTTCTTAAGGCCCTTTTAAAAGCCTGTGCCAAATGGGCCACGCGAACATCAAGCAGGAGTTCTGCAACTGCAGGGACACCACCATGAAGCCTCTGCCTCTTGTGCTTGCCAGCCTACATGATTTTCCGGCGGGTATAGGAGCAGTACCTCCAATGCAGCTCTTAGTTTATGGGCAGGAAAATACAGGTGAAGCCGGTCATTACAGTAACCTAACTCCAAATCATTTAGGGCAGGGGATTTTGAACCTCAGGCCAAATCTGGCCTAGGATCCCAAACCAATTGCCCCAACCACCAATCAATTAGTAGCTTTCCAGCTTCTGTGCAGTCCCCCGGCCCCCACATTTCTAAAAGGCTGAAATGCCTCTCCAAAGGGTTAGTTAATGTCAGGAAGAGATTTAAGCTGCAATCTGCTGATATCCCCCCCCCTTTACCTTTGTCCCTGCCCACCACTGGAATGCACTCCCCCTCGAACTTCTCCAAAATTGAATTTGGCCCTCATTTTGAACAAGGTTCAACACCCCTAGTTTAGGGCCTTAAAGGTGAACACCACCACATTGTATTGGGACCAGAAACCTACCGCTAGCCCGTGCAACAGACACAGAAGTGGTGTTACATGATCAGACTTTCTGGCCCCCACTAGCATCTGGTGCACTGCATTCTTTTTATCATGAAATTTTATTTTATTTTCAAAATAACATTAACAAAATAAAGGCAACAAAAAGAACGTACATAACAATACATTAAAATCACTAAAGAAACAAAAGAACTCGCTAATTATAAATCTTAGTCTATAATGGATATGCTTATGGAACATCTCAAGTAAAATGGCCTAAGTTGGAGCCCAGTACCTAATGAAAGTAAAAATACAAGTTATACAACATATAAAAGGACTGTGTACGCCGTTTTGTGCATATTAATCAGAAAAAATAGAGGCAACTGTACTTGGTTGGAATTTTATCAAAAGCTTGAAGAACTTCAAACAGGAAAGACATGCACAAGCATTTGTTTTTTTGCACCAGCTGAAGTTTCCAAGCCATCATCGGAGGCAGCCCCAAATTCATGTTGGGTGGTATAACTAACTCCTCTCTTTTCTCAGCTGCCAATCATTTTCATTGGACAACAATGCATTCGAGAGTTACAGGAGAGGAAGAAAAAAGCTCAAGCTCTCTCCGTTTTCTCTCTCTGTTCATAAAAGTGTCTTCAGGGGCCTTGTTATTTGCGAGTCCAAACAACCAGTGGGATGAAGATGTCAGAGGTTGTTTGAAGGAGGAGGAACGGCAGCAGAGGAAAGCCAAGTGAGAAGTGAGACACTGTCTGGATCCAGATGTAGGCGCCTGGCTCAGCGGTTTCCAAGCTCCCTAAGCTCCGTGGTGTGAATCGTTGTAGGCAACGCCTTCTGGAGCTTTTAAAGAGATGGAACGCCTAGAAAGGGCAATTTTGGTCGAGACAAGCATGGCCAAGCAACTCTAATTTAGGGGTATGGGCAATGCCATTTGCATGCTCCTGGCCACCACCGTCTAGACAAGAAGGCCTTTAGTGGCTCTTTGCCAACTAGGGAAGCAGGAGGGACCACCCTTGAGGCTGGGCCGAAGGTAGATCTGGACCTACTGGTAGAACTCTGGGTGATTTGCAGTAAATCGGCAAGAATTTCTGACCCCCAAACCTTTAAATAATAGCTGTGACAAAATTATCTCCACCCACCAGGCGATGAGAAGCCCACAACCAAGACATGAGCACGACAGCACCCTCCAGCCCATGTTCCCCAGCAACTGGTGTACACAGGCATACTGCCTCCGATCCTGGAGGCAGCATATAGCCATCATGGTAACATGAATTTGTCTTAATCCCCTTTTGAAGCTGTCCAAGTTGGTGGCCATCACAATGGTGTAACTTGCATGTAACGCGAGTAACCCAGAGTATGGGTTGTTGTTGAATCACGGCTTGTTGAACCATGGGTTGTTGTGTGTGAATCCCGCACTATGGTTTAATGATGGGTTGTTAACCATGAACAACTCAGGAAGAGAACCCATGGTTTGCTGTTGGGTTGTGTACTCTGGGTTGTTTGTGGTTAATGACCCATAGGTAAACTGTTGTGCAGGGTTCGCAGGCAACGACAACACACAATTCAATGTCAACCTGTACACTGGGTTGTTGTTATGTGCAAAACAAGTCTCTGTCTATATCTACACCTTCTCCAGCTCTGCAGAATCCCCGTTTTGAGACGGAGCGAGCAGGAGATATTCCAAATCATTTGTCTAAACCGTTTGGCATTTATATAAAGGCATTTATATAAAGGCACCATTTTATTTTCAATCCCTTTCCTATTCATTTTCGCCATGGAATTTGCCCTTGTTGGTTCCACCTCATTGTCAAGATCTGAGTCTAGCAGAAGACTTGGTTGAAATCAGAAAATGCAAATACTGCTGTGTGTAATCGGGTTATCCGACTTCTCATGCTAGCCAAAGAGCACCATCTGCAGGTCCACTTGCTAAAGGACAAGACTCAGCGCCTTGGCACAGAACCTTTAGGATTTCACACCCTCGCTGGCTGTGTCCTCATCCAGGAGCTGACCTTCAAGTCTTCCCAGCATTGGGAATGATGGGAATTGCAGTCCAACACATCTGGAGAGCACCAGTTTGGAGACAGCTGCCCTATACTATGATCTCAACTCACCCCCCTTGTTTCTTAAAATCTTCCTGTGAACAATGCAGATTTCTCCCACACGTCAGGTGTCGGACTTCCCTAGCCACCCCACAAAGGCTGACATGCATACAAAGCTCAGCACCTGCCCAAAAACGAAATAGTGGAAACCAAACTCCACAACTATAAAGCCTGGCTGTGTGATTTCCACCATGCACAGAAAAGCTGCAAAGCTTGTTATTTGCAGCAGTGTCCTAAGAATCTCAAGCTTTTGTTCTTATTCTCTCTGCCTTTCCCTAATACTTATTTATGGATTTGATTTGAACCCCCGCCATTCTACCAAGAAAAATGGTGCTCAAGGCAGCTTACAATCATGAACAAAACTTGATTAAAACAATAAAAAAATGCATTAAGGACAATTAAAAATGCAAGAATAGTGGAATTAGAGGAGTACCCAACCCAACAGACTTACACACCAAAGGTCCGCTTGAATAAAAAGGTCTTTGCCTGCGGTGGAAGGACAGGAAGAGAGGGAGCAAACCTCGCCTCCCTCGGCAGGGAGTTCCACAGGTTGGGAATGGTCACCGAGAAGGCCCTCTTTTGCATCGCCACCAAATGCACCTCTGAAGGCAGCAGTCTTGAAAGAAGGGCCTTTCTTGAAGACCTTAAACCCAGGCAGGCTCATATGGGTGAAGGCATGAAGTTTCTAGTTCTTATGGCTGCCAAGTGACTCATGCTCTAGTTATCTCCAGGCTGGATTACTGCAATGAGCTTTATGTGGGACTGCCTTTAAAGATGGTTTAGAAACTTCAATTAGTAGACAATGTGGCAGCAAGGATACTTATGGGAACGAGGCAAACAGAGCATGTTACATTTATTCTGTACCAGCAACAAAGGCTGGATATTTCTTTCTGGGCTCAATTTAGAAGGGCTGGTTTTAGCCTTGAAAGCCCCAGACACATAAGGTCCTGGCGGGTTCCGGTCAGCACAAGCAGCGGCAGATTTTATGGCTCCCCGGTTTGTTTGTTTTAAATTTTAATTGTTTTAAAATGTTTTGGCTGCTCCAAGGCTTAATCTGTTTAAGTTTTTATCAGCTGTGAGGAGGCAACGCGAGAGCTCTCAGTGTTTGGACGATGCTTTGAATTCTTCTGATAAAGACCTTGTATACACACACAGGCCGTAGAGGCATATGTGAATGCCTGCCTCATTGCCTTGCCAATTTTGCTGACTTCTGCAAGCAGTTATCAAGTGGAGGAGGTGGCGGCGTGGTGTTACTTGATTCTTCTACGCTCTGTTTGCAATGTGTAGCAAAAAGAGGCAGAGAGACCAACCAGAGTCTCCAACATTCCGTTTCAAAGCAATCTAAAATTGATAGCTTCATGCTCGGTGGCTCTGATAGCCCAGCTCTGCCAATCTTTACTACTAATCGATATTCAATCCTGGCCTCCCCTTTGGGGGAAAATGATGAGTACCAGGAAGGAAAAAATGACGAGCCCCAGGAATGGAGAAATGAGGAGAAGCAGGCAACTACCAGGCTGAAGCCTGAAGAGGCGAACATGGCAACTATTGATGCCATGGCAGAGCAGTGCTTGTTAATTGTTAAAACTCTAATTAATATTTTTGGGACAATCGGAGTTATAAATGATAAACTAACCCTTCTTGCTGGATATACAAAGTAACCTGAGATTATACAACTCCTCAAGGACCAGGAAACTGGAACAAAACAAGAAGTGAATCCAGAAGCAAATCAGAAAGACACGACACTTCCAGTTTTACAGCCTATTCAGGCTTTGGCTCCTTCAACTGCAACCCAATATTCGAACCTCTCGAACCTTGCAGTCTGTGGAGAACTTGTAGAACTGAAGAATTGGAACTTTAAGGGGAACTTAATTTTAGTCCCAGACCAAATGGCCTTTGAAATATCACCATTATCAAATGGGGTTCTGCCTAGTTGGTGGGGGGAAAACAGAGCTGTGTATAATCATAATGCACTGTTGAACTTAAGAATTCATATAAGAAATATTAGATCTGTACACACACTTTCAGGCTCTCTATACTTACAGAGATGTATAATAACTTTCAACTCACCAATCTTGGTTAAAGACATCTTTGCTGCGAGGCTCCAACTGGGTAAATATGGAGTAAGGGCTAGAAGGGTTTTTAAAACTTCTTCATTAACACCACTATTTAAGCAGATATCCAGAAGGAAACCCATAGATCAGTATGCCCCAGAACCGAGTAGCCTACACAGTGTTTTGGAAATGCTCATTGATTTTACAACTCAGGAGACGGATGTTGGGACCATTGATATAGAGCCTACAGATCAGGGCCTACAGAGAACAAACTTTAGGACTCTATGTCCTTCTAGTCCCCCACTCAAAAGTAATGTTTTGTTAGACACTGAAATTTTCTCAACCAATATTGCAATTAATTCTGATATTGATAATTTTAAGTTGATACTGCAAAAAAACCAGAAAACAGTGGTGGCTGAAATCAACACCACAGTAGTCCCAATAGCAAATAATTCTCAACAGAAACACATGATCCAGAACTCCATTCCCCACTTAAATGCTGCCGAGCAGCTTGACCCCTCAATAGATCGAATTGCATTAGATTGTTCCTCCTGACAAAATAAGGCTTTGGGGAGCTCATTTAGGTGTGTCTCCTGGAACATCTCTGGATGGTCCAATAAAAGGGCAGATGGTTCATTCAGAAGGTACCTTAGATCTTTTGATATCATATTCCTACAGGAAACATGGTGCACAGGGGAAATGTCGTTGAGTGATTATAAAACCTATGAAGTCCCTGCAAGTAATCCCAGAAGCATGGGACTCCTGTGTGTGTGTGTGTGTGTGGGGGGGGGGGGGTTAGCCTGCTGTATATCAACTTCATTGAAAGGGGAAAGTTATCTCATTAGTAATTTGCAGTCCTGGGCTCTGGCTGTATTTTTCAAAAATAATTCAATGTCATATACTATGGTAAATGTATATATTCCTCCTTGGAAATCAACTCATCACAGCAAAAATGTTTGGGAAAGCCTTACAGATTATATACTAGGCTTGCAGACCGAACTACCTGAAGCTCACTTGATATTAGCCGGTGATTTTAATGCCCGGATTGGCCCAAACTGGAATGCAATAGAGCCAGTCTCCTATTTTTCCTTGGATGACTTCCCACTGATAGATGATAGACAATCAAAGGACCACACAATTAACACTCAAGGGAAGCTGTTTATTCAAATGATTTTTCAATCTGGACTTTGCATTCCGAATGGCTCTCTGTCCGAGGATTTGACAGGGGAATTTACCTTCATCAACCATCTTGGGGCTAGCGTAGTTGATTACACTGTAGTCCCTCCAACTGTGCTTGGGCTGATTACGCTCTTTAGAGTAGATTCATATCCATGTAGTGATCACCAACCATTGATTGTCCAGCTGGAATGTCTTAAAAATGCCTGGGCAAATCAAGAAAATAGGTTTCCAGTCCCAAGCACGAGGGTTGCAACATGCCGTCGTAAATGGGCAAATGTGAATTTAAATGCTTTGGAATGCTTATGGCATTCTGAGAATGTAAAACTCTTGTTGAACACCCTGTCCTCTTCCAGAGACGGAAGTTGTACTAGAATGTTATGCCCAGATTATAGCAGCAGTCGAACCTCTCTTATTTTGGAAAGGCCAGTCAAAGAACCAGAGGCCAAAAGAGGGCAATCCATGGTTTGACGCAGACTGTGGGAAACTTAAGCAGGAAATCAAGAGACAACATAAATTCCTAAGAGATAGATCTATAGTCCCTTTACCACAGTCCTATTTGGCACTGCGTAAATTATATAAAAATACAATTAAAGAAAAAAAGCAAGAGCATGCCAGGTTGCAATGGGTGGAATTAGCATCAGCACTTGAAAGAAATGATAGACCTAGATTTTGGCACCTTACTTCAGATTTAAGATACTATGGGACTCCATCCATTGACTCCGTTATCACGACACATGAATGGGAACGATATTTCCATTCCCTCTTTTATGATGAGATGGCCTGTCTTCCCCCATTGCAGGAGGAAGACCCAGAATCACCTAGTTGGCCCCCAGTCACCTGTGAGGAAATAGCTATGCTGATATGGAAGTTGAAGCATGGAAAGGCCCCCAGAAGGAATGGCATTTCACCAGATTTCTTGATTGATTATCCTCATTGGTGGATCCCAGTGTTAGCAACCTTATTTGCACTTATTGATAGAACTGGGAAATTTCCCCAAGATTGGGCAGTGGCTATTGTAGTGCCTATTTATAAAAAAGGCAATCAGTCAGACCCTAAGAATTATCACCCTATAAGCCTACTGGACGTTATAAGTAAGTTGTATGCAAGACATCTTTTAGGTAAGCTGGAAAACTGGGTGTTCTGGGAGAATCTCCTAGCTGAAGAACAAGCAGGCTTCCGATGTGGCAGATCTACAGTAGACCATTGTTTTATACTAAAATATTTGGCTGGGAAATATACATCTCCGCCTTATCACTCACTTTTTGCTGCATCTGTAGACCTTTGAGCAGCCTTTGATTCTATATCTAGACCCCGTCTTTGGCAGAAGCTTACCATTTTAAATGTGGATCATAAATTGCTCAGAAGAATACAGGGGCTGCATGAGAATTCTATCTTGCGTGTGAGAGCATCTTCAGGTGATCTTTCAGACCCCATTATTGTTAATAAAGGAGTGCGCCAGGGATGTTTGCTTGCACCTCTTTTATTTAATGTATATAATATTGATATGGTTTCCTACTTATCTAGCCCAGACTTCTTCCCACCTCTCTTAAAGGACAGGAATATTTCAGTGTTATTATATGCAGATGACGCTGTTCTCCTGTCATACACCCAGGTGGAGATGCATAGGCTTTTAAGAGCCCTAAGCTCATATTTTATGAGAAGCCCTTCAAGTTAACTATGAAAAAACTAAAATCTTAGTCTTTGGCAAAAGGAGGAAAAAATACCAATGGCAGCTGGATAACCACCTGCTTGACCAGGTTAATAAATATAAATACCTAGGAGTGACATTTCAAAGTTCAGGATCTTGGTCTGAGCACTTGAAAGCAATAGCCCTGACAACGAATGCAACTAGTAACGCCATTCTTTGTTTTGCTGCAGGACCGGGTGGTAAGATGGTGGCCCCTTTAATAGAGCTATACAAGGGTAAATTACTTCCCCAAATATTACACGGGGCACCTGCCTGGACCCATGTTAATATTGTTTCATTGGAGTCAGTGCAGCATAAATTTCTATCGCGTACTCAGGGTTCCTAGATCCACTTCTAAGGCCATTGTCCGACTAGACACAGCCTGTCACTCAGTGGGAATGCTTGTCCAAAAAGCTGCTATTTTCTTCCGGTTAGTGTTCCAACTGGCCTCCCCTTTGGTCTTATTAGCATAAGAAGCAATAGGAAGGGGCTCATGGGCAGGCAAGATAACCACATCTATGTCTGAGTTGGGCTTTTCACAATCATATTTGCTTGCGAGGGGCTAGAGAGAACGGAGGACAGGAAGGCCTGGCATGCTATGGTCCATGGGGTCACGAAGAGTCGGACACGACTGAACAACAACAACGATAGAGCTAGGGAGGAGATCTCAAAGTGATTACAAAACGTTGATATCCAAACAATGGCTGTTGCTGCTGAAAGTCGCTCTAACAAGATCTATAAAAGCATCATGACCTCTCCAGGGAAGGTTCCCCCGTATTTGATTTCCATCACCTCACATGAATTGAGATGGCTCATGTCTAGGTGCAGACTGAACTCACTCCAATTGATGGAGGTGAAGGTACATTATAGGACCCATCATGGCATGAGTGCAGATTGCCCAGCTGGTTGCCCCAAGGTAGAGGACATGATGCACTTTCTAGTGGAATGCCCATTGTACATCTATTTGAGGAAGCAGTACCTTGAGCCCCTATTAGTTGCGCTTGAGGATACTCCTCGTGCAAGTATAACTCGATTATTATTAGCTGGAACAGATAATTATACATCATATAGGACTGCTAAGTTTGTCAGTCGAGCTCTGGAGAGGTGAAAGTCATTGCTTGTTAAAAAAAACTAAATCTGTAAAAATGGTAATAACATGCCGGCAAATATTTAGGATTTTAAAATGTTTTTGTTGTTTTATTGGCAATTTGTGTTTTGGTTGATATGAGAATTCTGGTTTTGTATGCAGATGGCCTGATCGGCTAAAGAAAGTAATAAATAAACATTAGGTCCTGGCTATCGGACAGACTGCCTGCCCCTGTTTGTGCCCCTCCTCAGGCCCATCTTTAAGAGAGTTGGGTACCTGGAGCAGGCCATTCTCAGTGGTGGCCCTGTATTTGTGGACCACTCCACAAGATCCATGCAGCTCCATCATGACTAGTTTAAAATCTCTCTCTCTCTCTCTCTCTCTCAGAATTTCAGTATTCATTTTATTAATGGCTTGTCCTCTGGATTTTTAGTGCCCTTTATTTTAGAGCTGTTCTGTGTATATATTTTAAGAATGACTTTGTATTATTGCATTATTATGTTGTACGCATGGTTTCTACACCGCCTTGTGAGGGCTTTAAGTCCTGAAAGCCGGGGTTTAGAAATCTGATAATAAAATAAGGGAGCCATCCTACAGCCACTAGGCAGAGTTGGGGGCAGGGGAATAGGATAGTTTGGATTCCTGGCTCCGAGGTCAGGGAGCTAGGAATCCAACCTCTGCCTCCCCCTGACAGCAGCAACCTCAGAGAGGCAGGAAAAGGGGGGGGGGTGCCGGAGGGCAGGGGGGCCACCCTCCGAGTTTGGAGTCTTACTGTCATCCCGACAGGATTGCGCCCTAAATAAATAAGCACAATCCCACACCCCACTGATTAACAGGAAAATTATATATATATGATTCCAGCGTGTGCCAATCTTCATGATTTAGGGCGCACTCCTATGTATGTTTAGACAGAAAAAAGTCCTGACTGGCTGGATATTGCTGAGTGTTGCAGGACTTTTTTCTGTCTAAACATGCATAGGGTTGCTTCCCTCAGATAAACTGCCAAATAAACAGTCACTCCAGACCAGGTTGGGAGTTCATGAAATAACAAGGGCAAAAAAATAGACTAAAGTGTCACAAATAAACAATCAGCTTTTATTGTCTGTATTATAAAACATGTCAGATTTTTGGCAAATATTGTACAATTTCATTCCTTCCTGTTTTTAAAGAGCCTGTGGAAGAGTTTAGGTCAGGGGGCGGGGGGAGAGAACTGGGGAATGTTGGAAATAAAAAGATGAAATTTCGATGGACTTACTATAAAAAAAAAAGGAAAAGGAGAAAAAAAATCCTGACCCAGTCCCTCCCACCAAATCAAAAATCCAGTTTTATGTTTATTTCCACTATCCAGAAGAGGCCATGGGGTTCAAAGCAGCAGGCAAAACTCAGCAAATGTCGCTGTGAAAAGCCATTACAAAGATGAGGGGGAAATTCACAGCTGTTTTTAGTAGGGTCTGTTACGTTGATCGCTTCTGAAGTCATTTCTAAAGGTGAGAGAGAGGAAAAAAGCACCAAGTTATTTAAGCCCCCACACCTATTTGCCCTGTGTATACGCTATTTGCAATAACTGCATTCCAAAACCAGCCCCCTGTTCTCCTGCAGTGTTTCCCTATCTAACCTCAGAGGCCCAACAGTTTTTCTAAAAAATAAACCTTTTCTGGTGAGAGTTGGGTAAGAGCGAGAGCTCCCTGCCCTCGGAAAAGCTTGTCCCCTTGTTTCGGGGTAAGAGCGAGAGCTCCCTGCCCTCGGAAAAGCTTGTCCCCTTGTTTCGGGGTAAGAGCGAGAGCTCCCTGCCCTCGGAAAAGCTTGTCCCCTTGTTTCGGGGTAAGAGCGAGAGCTCCCTGCCCTCGGAAAAGCTTGTCCCCTTGCTTCGGGGTAAGAGCGAGAGCTCCCTGCCCTCGGAAAAGCTTTCCCCTTCCTTCGCCATGAGACACTGGTCTGGGACTGCCTCCCTATTGGTATGACACCAGTCCAGGACTATCAGTCAGCCAGGAAGGCACCGGGTAGCCTCTGCTAAGAGTGGACTGCTGGGCTGACACGAGCCTTAAATATTCTCTGAGCACATGAGCCGTTCTATGCACAGCTTGGGGAATCCCCGATCTCCCAGAACATGCGCGCTTCTGCAGTCGCCAAAACACAGCACCCACCTGCCTCCCATTTTGCCCCCGAAGCCGCCGCTGCCCCTGCCGCCACGGCCCCTGCCCCCCCGATCGCCTCCAAAGCCGCCTCTGCCACGGAAGTCTGTAAGGGAGGAAAGGCGAGAGTGAGAAGCCCGTGGGCGTGTGACCCGGGGTGCGCATCCGCTGCTCTTCCCACATGGAGGGGGTTCCACGCACCTCCTCCCGAGGGACGCCCATCGTCTGGCCGGGGTTCGTTGCACTGATTGCAGGAATTCCGGCGAGCAAAGTTCACATTGCTGCAGCTCCTGACAGAGACAAAAGCACGTCGCTCGATCCGTGCCGCAAGGGCAGGGGAGCGGCCAGGAGGCAAGCGGGGGTGCTGAAAATCCATTCATCCCCATTCTTGAGTTCTCCCCTCTCCCCTGACTTCTCCCAAGCACGTTTCTGTGATGGCGCACGGGGCATGAAACTGCTGAGCCCTTCGAACGGGAACTGTCCACTGAAAGAAATGAAAAGTGGGCGCCATTCTCCTTGGGGGCAATGCATAGGCCTGCACCACAGAAAGCCCCTCTGAATCAAAGCCCCGGCATTTCCAGTTAAAGGAAACATTCCTTAAAGGTACAGGAACATCAGGACCTGGTCCAGTTGGACTGCTGCCCCCGCCGCCCCCCCCCCCCACACACCCGGCCAGGAGATGAGAGGGGAAGCAGGGCCATCTCACCAGCCATGCTGACAGTATAATTTTTTCCTCTTCCCTCCCCATCCCTTTTTCCTTGCGGGCATGTCTTTTTTAGACTGATTGTAAGCTGCTCCTTATTTAATTTTTTGGGCTGAGGAGTGGGATAAAAACACTTCAAATAAATAAATGGGTACCTGACCTCTCTCTTGCCCTAGACCCTGGAAAGTTGCCATCAGTCAGAGTCTGCATGGACCAATGGGCCAGCTCAGCACCAGCTTCATACGTTCTTCAACCCATCCCAAAATGGCCACAAGGTGAGAGACTTACGGGTTAGGGCAAACCCAATCGCCGCTTTTGGGTTCTCCGCCTCGGCCCGGGAAGCCCCCGCCTCTTCCAAAGCCCCCTCCTCGTGAACCTGCAGGCACAACGACATTGCCCTTAAAGCGAGGAAGCCTCAGCTGCCTGTAGGGTAAGGACTCGCACGCACAGCACGGCTAGCCTCCCACGTCGCCATCAGTCACCCCCTGGGCTAAATATGCAGCTGCTCTCTGGTCAGAGAAACGATACCCAAATGCAGATTCAGAAAAAGCAGTGCCGCCACTCTCAGAGGGGCAGGCTGCTACCTGCTCTAGAGGAGCCAGCACAGAGGTAACTGCAACCAGGGATTAAACACAGAACAAAACCGGACCCGGGGCTGTTCCTACCTCGGCGCCCGCCGCCGCTTCCGCTACCTCCTCGCAGAAATTCGGGCCGCCTGGTGGCGAAGGAAACCCTGATAATGCTGCCATTGAATTCCTTTCCTGGAGAAAGAGAGGGAGGAGGAGAAATCCACAGCTGGCTGGTCACAACAAGGGAACAAGGCCTTCCAACATAGAAACCCACCAGCTGTACTACAAGCAGGAATGTTTAGAGCCCTCACACAAGTAACAGAGCTGTGTACTCTTCTCCAAAACTCAGCCTGCCCCAATCTGGTGCCCTCCAGAGGGGTTGGACTACAACCCCAAGCATCCCCCCAGCCAGCCATGCTGGCTGGGGGGATGCTTGGGGTTGTAGTCCAACCAATCTGGAGGGCTCCAGGTTGGGGAAAGCTGGCACATCTATTGGGCCTATTCAGTAAAACAAGCAGGGCCTTGCAAGAAACTTTAGCTGAGCAGGGAGAAGAGGGCAGGCCAAAGAGGAGAACCCCCCTTGCCTTCCCTCTCAGTTTCCCACCCATGTTTCCCGGCCCCGCAAAAGGAGCCGTGAGAGTGCTGCAGCAGACCCCCAGGACTGTGTTTCACAATGTTATGACCTTTCCACAAATGAAAGAAAAATCAAGCCCCCCCCCCCCCCCCCGACAGCTAGGCACCGTTCGGAGGGCCACCCTTACCGTCAAACCAGTCGATAGCGGCCTTCGCAGATGGCGGGTCGTCAAAAGACACGGTGGCTTCTCCTTTTGGCTTGCCGGTATCCTTGTCGGTGTAGAGGTTTATCATCAGTTTGCCCGTCTTTTTGTTAGTCTGGGAAGGGAAAGAGAAAAATGCATTTCCTCACCGTCCACATCACCAAAAAAAAAAATGTCTCAGCCAGCCTGTGATGAGGGGAAGTTCAAGTAGGATTTTCACTCCTCCAGATACACCACAAAGGCCTCCCTGCTCCTCCTCCGAAGACTCTGCCTTTTCTCCCTTACTACCCTGTATTTCTCGGAGCTGCCTCCCAGAACACGCGTGTGAAGCCAGCTCTCTTCATACCTGTCCTCAAAACCCACCTTTTCCATAGCACAGCCCCCTCCCCCCATGCCCTGCTGTAACTGAGCCTGTAACTAAGCCTAAGCGCGTGTAACCGAAACAATCACACACGTTCCTTTCCTTTTCACCCCAGCCTCCCCTTCTTCTCTTGTTTCTCCTGTGTTGAAATTCAGATTGTATGCTCCTTGGGGAAGGGACTTGGCCTCTTGCAGCTCTGAAAACCGGGGGGGGGGGGGTAACCCACGGACCCCATGCAGCTCTTGCTGTGCTCCCCCCACACACACACTGGCACCCTGAAAAACAATTTTTTTTAAATGTATTTTTTCAGAAAATAAATGGCATTCAGAGCTGCTCAAAAGTCTCAAATTTAGCTTGCAAGTGAGTGAGATCCAACCATTTAGCCACTCCATACCACCTCCAGATGCTGTGTTTTTTTCTCTATTTTTTTAATAGTAGTATTTGGGGGGGGGTCAACTGTGGCTGACAAGGGGGGGGTTCGCGGGGCAAAAATAGCCCCTGGAGCTTCTGAAGTTGCCCACCTCTGCTGTAAAGTAAGATGCACACCAATGGCTCTATATCAATGTAAGTAACTAAATAAGATACTATTATCTATTTTGGAGTCCATTCTGCCTCATCGTCTGTTTTATCACTGACTTATTTTTCGCTGGTGAGCGCCCCGCCGCATTCCTCTTGGGAGGGGGTGTTGAACCTCAGGCCCATGGACTAAATATGATCCCCCGCCCAGGGCTTCCTAAATGGCCCAATCTCATTTCCCCGGACCTCCGACCATCTGGTAGCTTCCTAGCTTTTGGACTGGTTTCTCCTCCATTCTAAAAAGTTGACACGCCTCTTCCAAGATTTAGCTACTGGCTTTAAGCTAAAATATGCTGGTATTTTGGCCCCACCCCTTTTGCCTAGGGCCCCACCCACCACTGGAATGCAGCCCCCAAGAGCTTCTCTGAAAATGAATTTGGCCCTTGGGCTGAAAGAGGTTCAACACCCCTGCTCTGCATCAGCTAGAGAAAGAAGGTTCGTTCTTTCTTTCTTTCTTTCTTTCTTTCTTTCTTTCTGGGTGCAATCCTATACATGTTTCAAAAGAAAAAAGTCCTACATCTCCCAGGGAATGGTAGGACTTTTTTCTGTCCCAAACATGCGTAGGATTGTAGGACTTTTTTTTGTCTAAACATGCATAGGATTGTAGGACTTTTTTGTCTAAACATGCATAGGATTGTAGGACTTTTTTTTTTTTGTCTAAACATGCATAGGCTTGTGTCCTAAAACATTTTTACCCACCTCTTTAGCCAACAAGGCTCCCAATGCAGCGGACTAATACGAGTAGCAAGACAGTCCCTGCCCTCAGCCTTACAGTCTAAAAATCTTGATACAATAAGGAAAAAGGGATGGGGAGGGGAGGGAGGAAAAAGCAAGCTCAGGAACCAATCCTTAAAGTTACAGTTCTTATCATGATCAGCTGGGATAGAAACAGGCCAGATGACTGTTGAGGGAGGGTCAAAGGCAACAGGTCTCCCAGCAGAGCCGAAGGAAGAGCTCTGCTTCTTCTCTTGAGAAGAAACTTAGCCTTGAGAAGAGAAGACTGAGGGGAGACATGATACCGCTCTTTGAGTCCTTGAAAGGCTGTCCCAGAGAGGAAGGCCAGGATCTCTTCTCAATCATCCCAGAGTGCAGGACACGGAATAATGGGCTCAAGTTACAGGAGGCCAGATTCCGGGTGAACATTGGGAAAAACTTCCTGACTGTTAGAGCAATACGACCGTGGAACCAATTACCCAGGGAGGTGGTGGGCTCTCCCACACTGGAGGCGTTCAAGACGAGGCTGGACAGCCATCTGTCAGGGATGCTCTGACTTGGATTCCTGCACTGAGCAGAGGGTTGGACTCGAGGTCCTTGTAGGCCCCTTCCAACCCTACTACTCTATGATTCTTCCACTGCTCTGAAGCCCAGTGGAGTGCCACAGAGTTGATCCCCAGTCCCTGTAAGATGGTTCTTAGCATTAGGGTGGGGCCTGACAAGTTACTGAATTTGGGTGAAGATAAAACGTGACCCCAACGTCAAATCACTTGGAAACTTTGGGGAACTCGCTATTTGAAACATGCAGCTTGGCTCACTTGCTCAAGTTATCTGGAGCCACTTAACAGCCATCTCTTCGTGGCATGCTTGCTTCCTGATTGTTGCACACTGGTGTGGTTTGCATACATTGAACTGGGCAGTGGGTGGGTGTACTGGCCCCAGGAGCGTAAACAAGTCACCTGTAGTGTTAGAGGGGCCTAGAGATCCATAACGCTTGCTTAAATTCATTATTGGTGCAACATCTGAGCATGTTGAGATGAGTCAAAGGCCAAAATCAAGATGTGCCTGGGAAGTGAAGTGAAGTTTGTCTTAAAGCTGCAGGTGGCTGTGCTGAGAACCAAACACTTCTGGTCTATGCTGGGAATGAACGCTAGGTGGCACTTGCTGCTATCATGCTGCCTCACTGCTAACATGTATGGTATAATAAAACCCATTGTACCCCATGGCTCTGGGTTCAGAGAAGCTGTCTGATCCAACCGCTGGGTATGCCTGTGTGCTGTAAGTTAGTCAATAAAGTACTCCTTGAAAGTAAACCTGGGTCTGATTTATCACTATCTTGGCACCTCTAAATTAAGAGTTTGATGCCTACGGCCGGGGCAATACAGAGGGCGGGTGGGGGACCTAGTGGGTGATGAGCCTCCATTTGGGCAGGAAGTTGGACCCAATAGCTGTTTGGTCCACCCCAACTCTGTGGGTCTAAGAACTCGGCTGCTAGCTGAGATCCTGTCTCCAGCGAGCCCCAGAATAACCATCAACCACCAAGGCCAGGTGATGGAGAAGGAAAAAACCGAGAGAGATTTTTGGAGTAGGAGGAAGAGCTTATTGCCATCAAGTGTTTGGTCTCCACACCACAGAAATATAGAAAAACTGCAGCTGAACCCTGTGCTGAATACCAGAGCACAGATTCAGGAATTAGCAGAATATGTTCACCAGGGAACGAACATGAGGTGGGAAGACATCATCAGCAACTTAGACCCAATGAAAGGATCGACCTCTTCTCCTGTACCCTCCAAAGCAATTCAGATGGGCCGAGAACGCCTTCCTGAGACTGCTATAGAGGGGCCCAATGCAGACAGGAAGGGGGCAACCCAGGGAAGATGACCAATGGCTGTTGCACAATTCTGGGGACCTACCAAGCCCAACCCCCCAACCTCGAGCTTCTTTCGCCAGAAACGCTGACAAGTCTTTTCATTCAGGCTCCGGTTTCTGATGGTCCACTGAGCTTGGCTGCATCTGAATACAGGTGTGATCTATTCGAGGTTTTTGTTTTGAATTGTCACCTGCCTCAACGGGGATGGAGTTTTAAATGAATCCAGTTATTCCCCTCGCTCCCCCTGCATTAGCCCCACAAGCTTCTCAAGTCTCCCTCCTGCTCCCACATTTTTAAAGTTTCACTGACTTACACACCTTAATAATGCCTATTTGCTTGAAATAGTCAGCCACTTGATCAGGTGAAACATCTTCTCCAAGACCTTGTACAAAGATGGTGTTGTTATCCGAGTTGTCAGACTCTGAATCTGTGAGTGTGTGTGTGTGTGAGAGAGTGTGTGTGTGTGTGAGAGAGAGAGAAAAAGAGAGGAGTTATTTTTAAAACCAAAACACCTTGAGCTTAGCTAGGAGGAGCTGTATAAAACACCACAGCCATTTTCACAGTGTCTCAAGTCAGAAAGGAACTGAAAATCACTCTGAAAATCACTCTGCCAATACCACAGTGCCCTTATGCAAATATATTATCCAACCACACTTGGAATACTGCGTAGTTCTTGTCGCCACAGCTAAATAAGGATATTCTAGAGTTGGAAAAGATGCAGAAAAGGGCAACTCCCCTATGAAGAAAGGTTACAATGTCTGGGACTGTTAAGCTTAGAAAAAAGATGAGAAAGTGGAGACATGGTAGAGGTGTGCAAAATGATGCATGGTGTGGAGAAAATGGATGGGGAGACATTATTCTCCCTCTCTCATAATAGTAGAACCCAGTGGGGTCATCCCATGAAGCTGATGGGTGGGAGATTCAGGACAGATCAAAAGAAGGGCTTCTTCACACAGCGCAGAGTTAAACTATGGAATTTGCTACCACAAGTTGTAATGATGTGGGCACCACTTTCAGTGGCTTTAAAAGGGGATTGGAGAAATTCATGGAGGAGGAGAAGGCTATAGATGGCCACTAGTCCTGATGGCTCTATGTTACCTCCAGTAACAGAGGCAGTCTGCCTGTATACCCCAGTTGCTGGACAGCATGGGTGGGAGGGTGCTGTTGCACTCGTGTCCTGCTTGTGGGTTTCCCACAGGCAGCTGGTTGGCCACTGTGTGAACATAATGCTGGACGAGATAGCCCTTGGTCTGATCCAGCGGGACTCTTTATGTTCTTGGAACATTTGCCAAGGCACATGTGAGTCCTGATGCCCAGTCCTGATGCCCCGATAACCACCCCTTCCCTACCTTAGAAACAATTCTGCGTGTACATTAAATACACCATTTAATCACATCACATATAGTAAACGCATGTAAACTACAGCTGTGCAAGGGAGCAGGACTTCCACCCAAAGTTCATTTTAAGAGACAAGCAGCACCAACAAACCCTCAGCTCTGAATGTAGCGTTTGCTCACAAGTGGTAAGCAACCAAAGCCGGCAACTTCAAGACAAGACCTGAGCTGCTATGCGAAGCTGAACTTTTCTTGTCCCCAAGAGCTACTAGCAACAGCAAAGGAATAATTGTTCAGAAACTTTTGGGTGCTCCCAGACAGGGCTTCTGTTGTGCAATCGCACTGCCAGGTGACTCCGAGTTCTAGTATCGAGAGAGGGAGAAAAGAGAGCTCTCTAACCACATTCGCCACAAAGTCTGTGATGTCCCAGTACTGTTGACACTGACTAGCAGCAGCTCTCTGTGGTTTCGAAGCACCTCCAGACAGGGCTGGGAGAGACGCCAATCTGGGACGTTCTGCATGCAAAGCATAGGCTCTCCCGTGAAGGGCAGGCCTCGCACTGTGCGTCCCGCCACCACTCCCAATGGCTCCAGTGCTATTCCATGCCAATTAAGTCCTGACTGGGGTTGGTGTCACCACCCACCCATGAAATCTAGAGCAGTATCCGGGAAGGAGCTGGCTGGGTTTGAGCCTGGCGCTTTGCCCCTTTTCAGATCACCGTGCTGCAAAACAAGAGAGTGCAGATGGGCCTCAAAACTGGGCACCAGGACACATGTACTAAATGCGCATCTTCCAAGACCACTGCACATTCACGCAATCTGTACTCCCTACTGAAGGCAAAGGAGAAGACTGTAAAACTGTGAGCTGGGGGTGCAGAGCCTGGTTCCATTTCAGAGAAGCTCTGGGGGTGGCATTCCAGTGGTGGGCGGGGACAAAGGCAAAAGTGGGTGGAGCAAAAGGGGCGGAACCAAGAATTCCAGCATATTTTAGTTTAACGCTCTTACTGTCAGTACCAAATGCCTTAGGAGAGACTTTCAACCTTTTAGAATGGGGGAAAAAACTGGACAACAGCTGTAAAACCACAAAATAATTGGTGGTTGGAGGAAAAGGAATTGGGCCATGGGGTACAGCCTTGTGGGGAACCCCAGAGGCCTGGATTGGGAGCCCAGGTTCTGCACCCCTGCTGTTAGCCATGTTTGGCTTCTGTACTTACCTGCATCTGGCTTCTGCCCGTATTCCCTTTGACCTGTGGAATGGGCGAGAGAGAGAAAGAGAGAGAAAAGTGTATTTTAGCCACACCAGAGACACAAAAAGAGTCAACTACCTCAACTGGTTTTAATTAACATTACCAAAAACGTATGTAACACTTAAACCAAGACAAGATTTAGAAGACGTTGTGATTAAAAATGACAGGAGATGATGCCCTGGTAGAACTTTGGTCATGGTCCTTAAAAACTGCCGGTCGTGGCATTTGCCACACAGGCTTATGCTGGTGGTCGCCTTGTGGGTGTCGGCTGGCTGCTTGCCAAGCTGTTTGCCATTATGATTCCCTCACTAGTACGTTGTGCTTAGAAGAGCGTGCCATCTGGGGGCAAAGCAAGAGTTACCACAAATTTATTTTCATGCAATTTGATGGGGGGAGGAGGGGAGAAAACAAAAGCAGGAACCCCATTTTTATTTCATTACGAGCACTTTTTTTTTTTTTATAAGCACACGCGCACAATAGCCTTAGCCGAAACAGGAAAAATAAAACAAATAAAATGCTTCTAATGGACAGTAGCATGGCATTTGGTGGCTTTTAATAATCTCTTTTTGGCTTTTTAATATAGAATTTCCACTGAAATATTTTTTTCGACGCTCGGCACTTACCACCAAAATTTTTGAAGCCACCTCGGTCACCACCACTGCAGAGGAAAAATTGAAGAAATGATTCCTTCTTTAAGTCTCGACATGCTGAGCCCAAGGCTCAAAAGCTGCACTTATTGAAAGTTAGTGTGTAAGTTGCTAAACGCCACCCCTAAAGACTGACACACAGTGCTGCGTACCATTCAGCCACGACAGCTTTGCAGCTCCTTCACTGGGGGTATTTGTCTCATCAGTTAAGATAAAGGAAGGCATACGGATGTAAATGTCCAGCCCCTTTCCCTGCACCCCACAACCCCAACAGCCGATACAGATGCCATGTAAGCCTCTATGGAGGACAGGTGTATGCGAAGACTGGAATTGTACTCTCAATCCCCCCTGCACCTCCTAGTCACAGGATGAATGCTCTTCGGACCAAGAGGTACCTTTGTTGTGACGGATTCATACCATCTGAAAAACGGCGTGCATGTTTCAATTACACATGCTCCAGAAAAGACAGTCTGATTTGCACTAAATAACAGTAATGTCCTTTGCACTTGCTTATGCACACCTCAGGCAAAGGAGATGACAATAAAGAGAAAATAATGCCCTTTTCCATTCACGAGGGCGCAGTCCACAGATGACGTTGACAGATTTCAACCAGCAACTTCCTACAGTGAATACTTAAAATCACATGCCCAGAACTGACTTTACACACGTTGCCAAGCTTCACAACCAGTGTGATGAGAGAGTGGATAATCTTTTTGGCCACCCACTGAACACCTGCTTAGGAAAGTGAAGGGGGGATTTCCAACCTATGTTAGCAAATGCAATTTTAGGGTGTGGGTGTATGACACTGTATCTCTGGACTAACAAGAAGCAGTGTGGTGCAGTGGTTAGAGCGTCTGACTAGAATTAGGGAGACAAATCTTCACTCAGCCATGAAGCTCAGTGGGTGACTTTGGACCAATCTCTCTCAGCCTGGCCTACCTCGCAGGGTTGCTGGTAGGATACAAAGGGGAGAAAGCCGTAAGTTCGGAGATGCCATCCTCATGCTACGTTTCTTATACAGTCTGCATTCTTCACTGAACAGTGTGGTATAGTTATTAGAGTAGCAGAATACCCACTCAGCCTAGCCTACCTCACAGGGTTGTTGGTAGGATAAAGGGAGGAGGGGAAGACCCTGTAAGCCACCATGGGCCCCTTGAAGGGAGGGTGAGAGGGGAACAATGCAACAAACAAATTAATTTTGGAACAAAAATGTCCATTTCTTAATTCCCACCTAGAGCCCTTCACTGCTTCCATGTACCAGAAGAGACAAATGCAAAATATTAGCAAGCCTCCCCAGCAACTTGGTGCCCTCCAGATGAGTTGGACTATAACTCCCATCATCCCAATTCAACACATCTGGAGGGCACCAGGATGCGTGGGAGGCTGGGTTAGCAGAGAAATGAATTTGCTATTGGGGGCAATTTAATTACTCCCTTGAGAATATTTCACACACACACAGACAGCAAGGAAGCAACCTTCATGATGCCACCCTTAAACTCTTATCTAAATCTCCACAATGGCCCTGGCATTAAAGAGCACCCATTAAACGGTGCCTCCAAGTCCAATCAATGGAGCATGACATTTGGAACCAAACCCAGGCCCCATTTTAGTTTGGGAATATGAGGCACAATTTTCAGTTCTGGGTTTTAAGAACATGATTGATGGTACAATCCTATGCATGTTTAGACAGAAAAAAGCCCTGCAACCCTAGGCATGTTTAGATAGAAAAAAGTCCTACAACTCCCAGCATTCTCCAGCCAGCATGGAGAATGCTGGGAGTTGTAGGACCTTTTTCTGTCTAAACATGCATAGGATTGCACCCTAACATGTCTCAGAGCACTACAAGAAACAGTAGGGCTGGATACCATTAATTGTAGTTTCTAAAAGCAAACAGGTGCAGTTCTTAATGACAGAAAATAAGATTAAGTCTAAAATAGCAGCTCTGTTCAAAATGAGAGAAGGGTTAAATTTAGAGTTACACACACACAACAGAAATTGAATCCTGTTATAAACAGCTATTTTAATAGTTGTGGCCTACTGCACTCAACTATGCACCCGCTGCCCTGTGTGCAGATCTCCTTCACCCTCCACCTGAGTAAGTTACAACTCAGCCTTTTGGGGCCACTGCTCTCTCCCTTCCGTTTTGTCCACATGCCCTTCCCTAGTGTCAAGCAACTGCTCCTGGTTCCTCTCTACCTGAGCTTCATGTTTGAAAGAGACTGTTTGGGATCCCGTATGTTTGTACCCAATGCCCCACGAGACAGAGAGAGAGAGAGAGAGAGAGAGAGAGAGAGAGAGAGAAGGCCAGGTCTTTTCCATTGACCTGGCTGGAACTAACAGGCACTTGGCTTTTCCTCTCAGAAGAGAAGACTCCGTCAGGGGCTATTCCACCTGGAAGCCATTAGGAGTTCCCAACCTTTTGGGGCATATTTGGGATTTTGACAGCATGTCATGGGCACTCTCACAAACTGGTTGCGATGGGATGGAGCTCGGCCATTCAGAAAATGGCTGCCACGGTGGGCATGGCCGGTCACAAAACGCTCTTTTCCCAGAACGAAAATGGGTGAGGCTAAAAGAAAAGGAACTTGCCCAAGAATCTAAGTACAAGGAGGAGGTGAGATGTCAGCTACAAAATCACAAACAAAACACATAAAGATAGCACTGGAGGGCAGCCCTTTGCTTTGCAGCATGCCAGCCTTCCAGTTTAAAAAAATAATCATTAAGAAATCTTTCATCTATGGATCTCAGGTTACATCTTATTCAGCAAAAACTCTTGTCCCGAGTCTACTGAACACTATAACGTCTCCTAAGTCGGCTAATTGCTGGAGGTGTGATACAGCTAAGGGCACAATCCTATGCATGTTTAGGCAGAAAAAGTCCTACAACTCCCAGCGTTCCCCAGCCAGCAGCTGGCTGGGGAATGCTGGGAGTTGTAGGACTTTTTTCTGCCTAAACATGCATAGGATTGTGCCCTAATGCATCTTTTAATCATATGTCTTGGCAATGCCCAATAGTTGCCTCTGTTGGGGAGGAGGTTATTGCAAGGATACACTTTGTATTGGAACACTCTTGAATATTTTCTGATGCACATGTCCTTTTAAATGATCTACCTGCTTCCTGGATTCTCCGTGCTGTTTGGACAGCAGAAAGACTGATATTACACCATTGGAAGGATAAACCCTCCCCTCCTATAGTGCAATGGATTGAGGACCTAACAATGCTCTCAACATTTGAATGGGTGGTATCCACTCATGAATGGATATATATATGGATATTTGGTCTGCCTTAGTTGAAGAAAGAGAGAGAGAGAGAGAGAGAGAGCGCGCGTGTGCAATTATTTTTTATATAAGATAGACTAAGAGAGTGTTAAAAATATATTTTAAGCCAAACATTTCAGCTTCTGCCCCCACCAATAGCTGTGCTGTTAACAGCACAGCTACTGATGAGAGCGGAAGCCGAAATGTTTAGCTTAAAATGTATTTTTAATACTGTGTTATATAAGAATGTTAGAAAGACTAACATTTTACCTTAAGACTGACAGCATCCACAGGGGATCCAGAGCCACCTTGTTGCTTTGCTGTTGTGCTGCTTTACACCAATCTCTACATTATTTTATATATATATATATATATATATATATACACACACACACACACACACACACTTTGTATGCATCAGCTGAAATTGATACATTCAAATTATGTAGTTATATATTTTTTTCCTTTCTTTCCTCTTTTTTCCATGGTTTTGTATTGCTGAAATTTACAATAAAAAAAATAAAAAAGAAGATAAAAATCAGGAAGGGCAGAGAGCCTGGCAGGTGTCAAAAGAGGTGTCCGTGGGCCCATGGCTGCCATGCTGGAGACCCCAGCATTAGATGAGGGAGACAAAGTACAAGGCCATCGGCCTGCCAGAACCAGAAGCTTCCCACTCCTACCAGAACAGCCTCCAGCAATGGCAAGCCCACTTGGGCAATATGCAAGATGAATGTTGCGTGTCACGTGCATCAGAATACAAGCCATTCTGACAGGGACCTATTTCATTAGGCAAAACTCGAAGCTGTTAGGAGGGGCCGTAGCCCAGTGCTGGAACCCCTGCTTTGCATGCGGATGGTCCCAGATTCAATTCCGAGCTATCTCCAGGTAGGGCTAGGAAAGGATCCTGCCCGAAATCCTGGAGAGCTGCTGCTGCTGCTGATCAGCGTGGACAATACTGGGCTAGACAGACCAAGGGTCTGACTTGGGATAAGGCAGCTTCCTAGGTTAGCACTGAACTCCACAACTGGAAAAATGTCAGCTGTAAAGTGCCTCACTTGTGCATAATTTAGAGACTGTCCACCCTGGATGCCACATCTCTAATTTCATTTGAACCCCTGATCTCACGCTTCTCATGGGCCTGAAGAGGCAGGCTCTGGTCATTGGGAGGTGCCGTTCACAGCTGCATTGGTTCTCTCTTTGCTGCCAGGACCCCTGCTTTGAGACACTTCCCACATGGCCGGGGGCGGGGGGGAGTAAAATGCCCGTCCCCCAAGCTCAAGCTCCAGCATCTCTGGTTTGAAGGAGTTCAGGTTGCAAAGCCAGGAAGGACACTGGACAGCCACTCGCCCATCAAGAGAAAGTAAGATTAGACAGACCTCTGGTTTGACTCAGTGTAACACACGTTCATGTGCTTATCAGGAGGGAAGGCAGAAGGAGCAGGATGGCTCCCTCAGGTGGGAGTTGCTCTGCCCTACAGAGCAGAGAAGAAGTGGGTGTAACCGGGGGCGGGGGAGTGGTGGGGTGGTTTCTGTCTTGGTAGCAGAGGTCAGCTCTGGAGGAGGAAGGAACCTATGGGAATGCACACATGTCAGCCCCCAACAAGAACTCGGGGTGGGGGAGGACTGCAAAAATGGATCAAGGAGGGGAGAAGGAAGACACAGATGAACTCAAGACCACCACGGCTTTTAAAACCCTACCAACAGTGGGCTGGCTGCTCCCATGGACAGGGTACTGTGCCAAAGACCGGGCTTGCTCCTAATTTCTGTCTGGATGACAGCGGCGGCCTGGAGCCATCCACCATGCCAAATGAAGGCAAAATGACGACTACTAGCATGCAGTTCTCTGGCCCCAATTACAGAGGTGGCACATCAGAGAGGAGGTGTTCGCCACAAGCTAAACTATGTGTAAATGCAGCCTAGGACCCAACACTGGTATTGCTTTATGGGAGGGTCCCCACACACATAGATAAACGGGCACACACGGCTCCAAGAGCAACCACGGGAAGAATCTTCCATCACAGCAAGGCTCATATATCCTTCCCATTGCTAGTTCCACAGTAAGTGTCAGAGCTAGCCCACATCTTGGAAACACTTCAAGATGCAATGCTGCCCCCGCCCCCCAAAACCTTATTTTAATAGGTGAGATAAGCAGAGGTTTCTTTTTCACAGCATTCTAGAATGTGCTGTTCAAAAATGATTTTCCAGCCAAGAGTCTTCCTTTGCATAGGATTTTGAACCAAGTAACAACCATATTCTTAACACACTCCTAAAATGGTACAATATGGGTAGCCGGCCTCCTCCAGCTTCCGCCACTTTGCCTTCTGTCCTGTGCGGGAGTGTCGGCAGGCGCATTGGACTTCGGACTATCTTATCTCAACATGCATGTTACCTTTGTCCAGCACGGCCTGTCTAGACCCAATCTTCTAAGCTATTAAGAAGAGCAGGCCTCGCCATTCCTGTTCAGCAACATGAAAGAGGGAACATTTAACTCTCCAACACGGACTTCCCCCACCCACTGCTTTACTTCTACAAGGCAATTTCCAAAGCGGTGAATATAACCTGTATTTAAGTTGCCGAGCACCAAGGCTGCTTTCCATTGGCAGTTTGTCACTGAATGTTGGTGACAAACTGCAATGGTGGACTAAAGAGGGCAAATTTAGCTTTAAACCAAGCCCTGAAAGCTAAATTTGGGCTTTGTAGGCCACTGTCACAGTTTGCTGCAGAAATCTGGCAGCAAATCACCAGTTGTTTTGCCGCTGTCACCACACCAGCCTACTCAGTGGGGGACCTCACGCAGCCCACTGTTGCCCACTCCTGCTATAGTCTGATCTGAGGAAGAGGGTGGACAAAGTGGCTACAGACACCCGCACATATCACACAAGGGGTCCCTTCTTGTCTGGGCATGGAAGCCAGGTTCCATATAGACCATAAAACTCCATCCGGCTGCATAATCAACCATCCAAGTTGGGTGAGGGCACCTCAGCTGACAACATCTTTCAACCACTGCATTTTGCAACACAGACCATCCAGCCCGAGTAGATGATACCATTCATCAAGGAACTGGCATTACGATTAATTCTGTCTTCATATGTCCCTAGAAATGATGGTACCTTGAATGAAAACCCATTTGAAATAGGTTGAACACAGGCGGAGCTCGGTTGCTCAACTCGAAAGCATTTCCTTAAACCGGCCCATTTGGCATTTGGCTTTCTGACAAGAAACAAGAGGTGTGAGTGATGCTAAAAGGCAGCACACCTGGTGAACAGCGTATTTAGCTCCAGCTCCCAACTCAGACAGTCTGTGGGCCACCTCAATTCCCACAAGAGCTGTCAACGGAACAGAGAAAATGTAGCTTGCCTGGTTCCTCTGCCTAGAACAGCTGCTTCCTACCCAGAAATCAGCGTATTTTTTCTCATGCCATGAAGGCATTGCCATCGACTCATATCTGCAGGCCAAACTGCTGTTAAAGGCACAGGAACAGGTGACAGTGAAGAAGTTGGAAATCCCAATTCTGTCACCTGTTAACTGGGAAGGCAACTTGCGCATCCCTCCAGTATGCTGCGGATGCTAGTGTATGCATAGATGAATGAACAAATTCTTGGGCGAAAGCATGGCTGAATCTTTCTAGCCAAGTGAGGTACTGGACAGTGTCTCACTACAGTGATTATTCCAGCTTTCCCCAACCTGGTGCCCTCCAGATGTGTTGGACTACAACTTCCATCATGCCAACCAGCACAACTAATATTCTCTCTTGCAGAAAGAAGTTCCACTTTTAGGTTAGGGAACCTTCATTTTTATACACTCTCCACCAATTCTCCCAGAGGGAGGGAGAGAGAGACTGATTTTGACCTGCTCTGTTGCATCGGGTGTCAGGATAATCTTCACTCATTTTAGGGCCCATCTTTTCCGTGTGTAGGCCATGAGTGGTGGTGTCTAAGAAGAAAAACAACCACTACCTTCAAATTTGATCTCCACGTGCAAACACACCATCCGCTCAAGCAAGTATGAAAGTATGGCCTCGCTAGCCATATGTAACCATCTGCAGCTACTAGGATAGAAACCTTTACCTTAAACCAGGCATGGGTCCTCTGCTATCAGAATCGAACCTGCTTCCACCTCCTCGCGGCCCACCATAACCTCTGTTATCTTCTCCATACCTACTCTTTTCACGGCGATCATCTGAGGAATGACAAAGCAATTGCTCTGGACTGACATCATAGAGGAGAAGTTGCCCCCCATTTGCATCCTATTTGGAAAGAGATTACGTGCAAAAGTTGCCCTATTGGAAACATTCAAAACTAACCGGGACAGCAATCCCACGGCCCCAAGACAGTGTCTGAGGCGCCATAGGACAGTCTGGGTTCCTGGATCCAAGACTGGAGTCAGCACTCCAACCTCTGAGCCAGGAATCTGAGCTTCCCACCCCATCGGCGTCCTTGGAGAGGAGGGAACGTAGGTGTGCCGGCAGGCGGGAAGGGGACTGGGACGGCCGGCTTATGCTGTATCCCCAGGTCTCCCCAGCCTTCTTCACTTCTGCTCCATGGAGTCCCAACTAGACAGGCAAAAAGGCCCATCCAGCCCAAATGCCAAGCGGGAGGAGCGCGGAGGCAAAGATTGTCTCCGCTGCTCCTCCCACTCTGCACTGGATGGCCGTAAGCCCCCACGTTTGCAGGCTTGTGGCCATCCTCACAGAACTGTGCCCTAAATAACTGAGACCCAGATAGGACTAAAAATTAGAGGTCCCACTCAGTCAAAACCCTTCACTGAATGACTTGTAATCAATTAAGTCTGCAGGTGACTATGAAAAGCTCTAGAGAAAAAAGAGCATACTTATTTGGAGTTGGATCCAGAATTATTCATACTTAAAGTAGACCCACTGAAATCAATGGGCTTATGTTAGTCAGGGTAAACTTATGTCCAATTGATTTCACTAGGCCTCCTCTAACCATGACTAAATCTGGATTCAGCCTTTAGTTTTTAGATGTTGCTTGGGTGTGACATGGCAGGCGTGTTCTTACAGGAGGCATTCCCTGCTATACAAGATTGAAGGGGAATTAATGCCTTCCATCAGCAGTTTTTCTAAGTACTTACATATATTTTAATAAATTATTTTTAAAGGTGTTACCCGATTAAGCAGGGACGCCTTTTTAGTCCAGTGAAATGTTTTTCATCCATTAGAGGGCTGCGGCCATATTAAAAACGCTACCTTTCAAGAATCAAGGGCAGGGGTTAGGCAACCTTTTGGGGCCGTGGGTGCATTTGGCAGTTTGAGAAACTGTCCTGGGCACCACCACAAAATGGCTGCCATGGGAGTCGCAGCAAAGGACAAGCCACCTGTCCAAAGGACTGAGGCCAAGGCAGAGGTGGGGGTCTGAGCCCCAACACAGTAAACAACTCCTCTGAACCCACAGTTTTCACAGCCGACTGAAACCTATTTCACAGCAATCCCAGCAGCCGGTAAGAAAATTAGTAAATTTCTAAAAAAGGGGTGTGTGTGTGTGTGTGTGTGTGTGTGGAGGGGGTTAGGATACCTTGGTGGGTGCCAAGAAAGGTGCATGGGGAGGGGGGCCACTGGTGTCCGTAGGCACCATGCTGCCTAGCCCTGGCCTAGGGTTATGACAGCTTATGGAAGATACCACAAAGAGGTAGAGATTGCCTTCTTCCAGCCCCCAACAGCACATTTCCCTTGGGTTGAAGCAGCAGCACGGAGCTGCTTTCAAAGTCAGACCAACGGCACTTCCAGCCTGGTGCTGCCTACAAAGATGGGCAGCTGCCTGCCCCGCCTCTTTCCCAGCCTTGCTCCCTCAAGGCCCTCTAAGCGGAGATGTGAGCAACTGAACCAGGGGCTTTATATGCTATTGAAGGGGGTGTCACCCCTTTTCAAAAACCTTGGGGGCGGAGATCGTCACAGTTCCACAACAGCAAGAAGCCTTCACGACGCTGCTTGCTCTTGGGAAACGTTTCCGCGAGACACAGCTTACCTTGCAGGTTGTGACTGTAGCCTTCCTTCTGTTGAGCCTGGTAGGAGGGCTGGTTCTGGCTGTAGGATCCTTGCTGCTGGCCAAAGCTGGACTTCGGGTCGTAGGAGCCTGGCTGCTGCCCGTAGCTGGGCTGTTGCTGCTGGTCGTAGGAGCCTCGATTCTGGCTGTATCCCGACTGCTGGTCATAGGAGCTTTGCTGCTGTCCCTGTTGGCTGTAGCCTGGCTGCTGGTCCAGGGGCCTTTGTGGCTGACTGTAGCCTGGCTGTTGGTCATAGGAACCGGCCTGCTGACTGTAGCTTGAGGGCTGGTGCTGCCCATAGCTGGGCTTCTGGTCATAGGAAGACCTCACACTGAAGCAAACGAGAACATTGCTGCACACTTCTGCTCTATGCAGACGTGCAGCCCAAACACACACACTCAACTTCCTTGGCCCTCACTGTGCATATACACCACCAAATTTCAATGCCGTAAAGCAGCCTCCCCCAACCTGTGAGCCTCCAGAGGTGTTGACTGCAACTCCCATCATCCCCAGCCAGCATGGCTGGGGATGATGGGAGTTGCAGTCAACACCTCTGGAGGCTCACAGGTTGGGGGAGGCTCCCATAGTCTCAAACCCCTCAGATATGTCAGCACGTTTAGTTTTGCTCCTGGGGCACAAAGTATTGCAGCAGGAAGAGACCATCGCTGTAAAGTTCTTGTAGGAATTCTCAGAACTGTTCTCTTAGGCCCGGGGCCCACATCTGGCCCTCCTGGGTCCCCCCCCAGATGGCCATGCCCCCTTCCTGTCTCCACCCCTTTCCCCCCAACCATCCATCGTTTGATGGATTCCCACCTTTTGAGCAGGTTTTCCCCCAGTTCTAAAAGGGTGAATACCTCTCCTAAGGCCTAGTGACCGGTGGTAAGAGCTTTAAGCTAAAACAGGCAGGTACTTCTGGCCCCATCCCTTTTGCTCCCCCACACACGCTGGAATGTGGCCCTCGAAAGTTAATCTAAAATGGAATTTGCCCCTTGCGCTAAAGGCAATCCTGCCCTCCTGTCTTAGGCAGTGCCTCAAAACATTTTGATCTCAGGGCCCTGCTTCTAAACTCACCCTATCTCCTGGCACCACGAGTCCGGGACCAAATCATCTATTTTACAGGTGAGCCTGCAGGGATCCTTGAACACAATCCTGTGTATACAGCCCGCTGCTGTGTGCAAAGATCTATGAACTGGGTTAGTAATCCCAGCCACCGGCCTCAAACAACAGACCAGAATAGGGTCTTTGCTCTAGATCAGGCTTAGGCAAACATAAGCAGCAGCTTTTCCTGAATTTACTTCTTTCCAAATATACAAATGTAGATAGTCGAGGTCCGCTCTCAGGGGGAATTCAGTACCCTCAGATTTTGTCTGGGGGGAGGGCTGGGGAGCAAGTCACCAGCTGCCTTAGGGCCCAGTTCCTCCTGGAGTTCTTGTCCCCTCCCCACTTCCATGCCTCACAGTTCTGGGAACAACTGAAGTAAGGCCACGTATATATCAACGGCTCCAGATGACGCTAGCTTCTAATTTCTGCTGAAGTGAAGTAAATCAAAATAGAAAAGCATTCTAGGAAGATGCATGCTTCAAATATACATGAACCTTGCAAGTTCAGGCAGCTACAGCCTCCAGGTTCTGCAGTTTTCAGTTCGTTTACCACAGATCCAAAGCTTAGTTGAATTAATGGGAGCCTACCCAATTCTGAAAGTCTTGGATCTGGTCTCATGCTTATCTACATCATTCTCTCACCAATCCTTTCCAACAAAACAAGGAAAATCCCAACAAATGCAACTTGGACAATGCCACTGTACACAAAGGATGCGGTGGGCGACTGGCTGGGGCTCGAGGCCTGGTAAGAAATCACCAGCTCGCCCCCCCCAACGCCAGTCCATGGATCCCTCGCCAAGCCGCAAAATGGTGGCTCAGCCTTTTCGTAAAGGCTGATTTTATGCAAATGGCGGCCATAAAGCAACCATTCATGCAAGATTACAGGCGTAAATGGCCATTTAGACCTGTAATCTTGCATAAATGGATACTTGACGGCTGCCATTTGCATAAAATTGGCCTTTACGAAAAAGGCCAAGCTGCCATTTTTACGCAAAAAGGCAGCTCAGCGAGGGATTGGCTGGCCACACACTGCTGTCCTGGCACTTGTGGACCACCCGGTGACCCACTGCACATGGCGAGCAGGGGCGGCCAGCCAGTGGGGGTCCAGTGAGCGACCCAGACCACGGTGAGTTCACCCATCCCTATTCTACACCCTACTCTACACTCCAGATTTCCCAATTGGCCCAGAGAGAGCCAATGAGAGGGGGAATCAACTTCCAGCTAGGGATGGGAGAAGAATTCAGTGGGTCCAGTTCCTGAGCTAGACCCACCTGGTCTGCAACTCCCGGACAAATGTACTGGATGGTGGCCTGCTTCAGAATCCTGGCTGTCATCGCGTTCCAGGACACGGGCGTCCAAGGGCATAATAACCTCCTCTCTTTATCCCTGCTTTTATAGCGATACTTGCTGCCTGAAATATCGCCACCGCACGTGTTCCAACGGAGGTCGGGAAAACTCTGGGAGAGACAGCATGTGAGAACGAGCCACTGTCTTTCCCAGCGACACCCTATGGAGAAAAAAATGCCCCACAGGTGGTGGCAGCCATACCGTTTTACCTACAATGTCCCTGGGACGTGGAATTACGTTCCATTGCTTCCAGAGGCATTTGCCACCTCCGTTGGAACACATTCATTTATTGCATTGCCATGCTGCCCGACAGCTGAAGCTCTCATGCTGCAGGAACTGTGCGGCTAGTATCTCTATTAAAAAAAAACCGAAAGAAAAAGAAGCTAGTGAGCCCTCAGACCACCCTGTGAGTACCTTTAAAAAAAATCCATTATTTCCGAGTGTTTTTTTTCTGAACGCATTGTTAAAAAGCCCCAACAACAACGGGCTGAATGGATTTTCCAGTTACTGAACACAAAGGGGGCACACCCTGGATTAGGTCTGCTCCGTCCATCGCTATCCCCAGCCCAGCATAATACAACAAAGAAGTCAAATAAATGGAAGGAATTTGGAAGCTAAAGAAGAGTTATTTTTCTCTTTCGACAAGTCTCTCCCTCTTGGGTAATGGGTTGGACTTCTCAGCAGTGACAGCCAGAGTACACTTGTGGTTACATCACTGACATCCTCTTATCAGTTCCAGACAGCAAGTTAAGGCAAAAAGCTGGACTCCTTACCTCCCTGATGAATCTTTCTGCTGCCCCTGATTTCCATAAGATTCCCGGTTATAAGAGCTCTGGTTCTGGTTTTCATATCCACCGTATCCTTGCTGGTCACTTTGCCCGTAACCTGAAGATCCAACAGGGAACGCTTTAGGTAAACAGTAGCCCCTGAACAGTGTATATGTACAAAAACGTCAGCATGCTCAGCCAAACCTGTCTGGGGCTGTCCGTAGTTCCCTTCATAGCTTCCGTAACTTTGCCCATAAGAGGAACTCTCCCCACTCTGTTCATAACCAGGATAGCCCTGCAATCGACAGGAAGGAGGCAAAGGAGAGGTAAGGCTATGGGCATTTGCTGAGAGCGGTGACCCAGATCAGAGAGGTGGTGTAGTGGTTAGCGTTGACCTTTGGCCAGAGACCTGGGTGTGAATCTTCACTCAGCCACAATGCTCACTGGGTGACCCTAGGCAAGTCACCATCTTTCGGCCTAGCCTACCTTACAGGGTTGCTGTGAGGATTATGTAGGGTAGCCCACTGTGTTGTGCCCCCCACCCAGCGGCTTCTCCTGCTTTACCTGCTGCTTTATTGTTTGTTTTATGTATGATGTGAGCATCCTGGAGGACACTTTGGCAAAAGGCAGGGTAAGAATACTATAAACAAACAAATCGCCCAGTTATATACGCTCCCCTGAGTTCACTGCGAAAGGATGGGATGCAAATGGGATGATTAATAAATAATAATCATAACTTAGACACAACATGGCCTGAACAGGGCAGGTTGTATACAATTTTTGTTCTTGCGGCTCAAGGCAGAGACCCCCCTTGGCAACACCCAGGGTCCCTGGCAGCACCTGTCTGCTAACTGGTCATTGTATTTGCAAGCAGATTGCTGCCTGATTAGAAAATACATGCAGAAGGGGAATCTGCCTTACAATATACCCATGCTGGTTCAACCCTAGCCAGTTACCAAAGGATTTCAACAACAACAACAACAGTTTAAAAAATCTTCAGAAATAAAAATCAGCAAGGGCAGGGAGCCTGGCAGGTACAAAGAAGAGGTGTCGATGTAGACAGCGGTGCCCAGAGGCAACAAGCTGAAGAGCCCAGGGCTCGAATATTTTACCATCACAGCAAAAGTTATGTCTGTGTATCAGTTTTGTAGCCTTACATCTCAATAAAGACATGTCTCCTTCCACCTCATAGACCACACTGGATCTTTCTTCCCAGAGGGCTCACCCAAGTGCCGACTGTCCCCCTCTCCCTCCCCAGAGAAGCCAGGGAGGTGTCCACTGTGCCATGATCCTGGTAGCAGAGTAGCCTTCCTGCCCATACAGGAAATGTAACACCATACTGTTAAAGCAGCAGCACGGAAGCGGTCATTTAGCCTACCTGTGGGGCTTGTCCGTAGTTTTGATTTCCCTGATTGCCATACCCTGCATAGCTGGAAGAGAAGTTGAGGAGGTTTCAAATAAGTGCTATTTCCACACAACACATTGTTGGGGGCACAACAAGTGATCACTTCTAATTTTGCATCTAACTGCATCTTAACAGAGTAATTAATTTGTTGCTGCTTAAGGTTTTGAAAGCCAGTGCCATTTCTGATGTACTAAGTATTATCTTCAGGAAGCAGAATTTAAGGCCCCACCAATAATTTGGTCGCTTCCTGGCTTTTGCGCTGTTTCCCCCTGCATTCTGAGAGGTTGAAAAAGCCTCTCCTAAGCCTTAGTGACTGACTGGCAGTGAGAGCTTCAAGCTAAAATATGCTGGTATTTTTGCCCCCACCGCTTTTGCCCCGCCCACCACTGCAATGCAGCTCCCGAGAGCTTCTCCAAAACAGAATTCGGCCCTCAGGCTGAAAGAGGTTCTGTACCCTTGCTCTAGAGGAACTGCCAAACCTATTACCACACGACAATGGGGGTTTATTCCCCATTGGACTACTTTCCTATTAGAGGTCATCTCCTTTGCATCACTTCCAAAGGAGACTTATTTTATATCTCTGATTTGCACAGCTGTAGATATATGTAACGAGACTAGTGCTATACTTAACTCTTATTTTTCCAGTTTTGATCTGTACTTAATGAGCATCTCACAACACAACAAAACCAGACTTGTAAGACACACACACCACAATTTGTGACTGAATCAGAGCTGAGTAAGTCTACTTCATAGGCTACGACTTTATTAGTGCCATTCAGCAAAAAGATCCGGTTCAATTTTGCTAGCCACGCAGCCATTTTGGTCAACTGCACAGGAGGATGCATATTTGCTCTTGGGATGGATATTTGCTCTCCTCCCCCTGTGGTTGAACACACAAGCAGTCCTCTTTACCCTGAGGGAGGGTAGGACAGGAGTGAGCTGAACTGAACCACTGAAGATGGGGCAGGGAAATAGAAATGGCACAGCACTTACACTGTGGTTTGCAGTTGGGAATGGGGCCGAAAAGGATTTCAAAAGAAACAGACTGGTAACCCAAAAGTCTCAAAAAACCAACTGATCATATTGTATTGCATGGATCATACCTTATATGGGAAACCCCGGGTTTTCCTCCAAAGGTTCGAAATCCTATACAATATTACTATGAGGCATACATACCTTTGCTGTTGATCCCCAGAATGGCTGAAACTTCCAGAATCTTAAAAAAAATAAGCAAACATAAATAAACTCCAACTAGAATCATATCCAAGAAATTAATTTCACATCTAAAAACTACGAAGCAATGGAAATTTGGGACGAAGACCTCAAAGATAATTTTATTTAATAAAGTTAGCTTGGTCTCTTAGGAAGTGCCCTGTTCAAAGGAGTCCTCAGCATTTTTTCGGGGAGACATATGCGCTTTGTTAGTTTTGCTACGCTTTTAAAAGCAGATATTCTTCAGCTGTGTCATAGCCAGGCTGCTCAGATCATGAAAAGTTGCCTGAGCTCCATATAAGTGAAAATAAAGACAGAAAGAGGCAATTTAGCTTGGAGGAAAGATTGCCATGTCTACACACGATCAGGCTGGTCAGTATGAACAAAAGTGGAACAGGACACATAAGGCGAAGCAGATCTGGGTCTGACTGATGCCTGGATGATATGTACACTGGATATAATTTCAGTAAATAAGCTGTCTGGGAGATGCTGGGAGTTGTAATCCGATACAGCTGGAGGGCACCAGGTTTGGGGAACACAGGACTATGGTTGATCACATAAGGAAGCACCTCCTGCCCAGCAAAAGGGCTCTTCTGCCTTTAAGAGCTCCACGGCAGGCAGAATTCCAACAGGCGAAGCTCACATCATTTCTACAAGATTTACACATTCTCCAACTATACCAGCTTCCTGACCCCCTGAACCTAAGGCCATAAAAGGAGCCTGTCTGGCTGCTGCATCGAACCCAAAGCTTAGAGTGATCGATATTAAAAACACAAGATTTGTTCAATCAGCGTCCAGCTCGATCATTGGGGAGGGGAGAGAGACAGAGGCACAATAGCTGCCCACACTACTCCAACTATTACAGGATATGAACAGATACACAAAAGCCGGGTTGGGAAGAGCTCACACTGAAGGCCAGCCTCTCATATTGGAAATCAGGTTTTAAGTCAGTCAAAAACAGCCACCACCCCAGTGTAAGAGCGCAAGCCATGAGGTGTCGCTTCCAAAATAGTCTGCGGACTTCCAGGAAGGCCACCAAGAACGTCATCCTCCCGTTTCAAAAAGCCAGATGTGATTTATGATTTTAAGCACAGTCCCTCGTTGGCGGCTGGAGGGGGGGGGGGCGCGAGTTTTATTAACTTTCCTTATTGTTTATACAGTGTCATCAGCTTATGAGGCACCTTACACAGTTTCCTATAAGCAGAAAAAGAGAGGTTCTCACCCACTAGCCTATAATCCAAAACAGACAGAAACTCCTTGGTTTTTTAAAAACACACTGAAGGTCAGAAGGTGGGATAGAGGCATAAAACAATATAAAATACCTAATGATGGTTGGGATCTTGCTCTGAAATTGTCAACCCTGCCCTCCCTTCTCCACCTGGTATCGATCCATATCCAAGCCTCTCTCACAGAAGGCAGTAACAAACCTCATCTTACTGCTTTTTTTTAATATAGTAAGTACTTCTAATCTTTGGGCAGTAAACAATTCAACACTAGCGCTTTAGCACAAAGCCAATAGCATATGCTGGCAAGACAGGATTTTCAGAGAAAACCGTTGCACCAGCAAATGCGGATGGCGTTGCACGAGAGGTTGCTTATCATGTTGAATTGCTGGGAGTGGTAGGGCTTTTTTTATGTTTAAACATGCGTAGGATGGTGCCCTGAGCTACAAAAGGCTACCCCATTGAGTCTAGGGCTGAGTGGAGGTTTTAGCCCCTGGTTCCCCCTCTTTTCAACAAATGGGGGCCCTTTTGCAGGGAGAAAGACAGTACATAAACATTTCTATAAATAAAACAAACAACGTAGGTCAGCGGCTCCCAAAACATGGGAGAAGTATCTCAAAATGCCAGGGAAGGACAGGATCCCAAGGAAGGTGGGGCAAGATTCACCTTTAAGGTCAGCGTCAGATTAATATCCCAGTCCACAGCAACAGGCTGTACAGGAGAATCTCCGCACATTTACCCGTGGAACAGACTGCTGCTGTTGGCTAGGTGGGCGGAGCACAAGGCAGAGGAAGTTCGGATGTGGGGAAACAGTTCAAAACACTCGACAATCACGGACTCAGGGGGTATCCTCCCTTGGAGGTGTCAACAACTGGAGATGGACGATTAACAGGACGGACTGGCGCTTGTGTTGAGTGCGATTTGAGACACAGTGAATGAGGCATGCCATACCTACCGCCATAAATAACTCCTTTGGGACAGCATTTGCCAGTTCGTATTCATGTCGTTAGCCACCGACGCATTCAAGTGTTTACAACTGAGAACAGAACCCCTCTTAGGAGGGTCTGTGTGTGGCGGAAGTCTGTGCTGGGTTTCCAGAAACTATTTGGACTTCTCCCCTGCCCTTCAACAGCAAGAGACCTATTTCCATCCCTAGCACCCACTGCAGAAGAATGCTAACACAGTGCTAGCATCATGTGGAAAGGGCACATGCCACAGAACAGGGACAGAACAAGAGAGGGAGAGAGACAGGTGAAGAAGGCCTCAGGGCCTGCCCCAGTTGGACTTTCCCCTCCCCACAGGGGCATCTACCATCCTCTGCCCTGTGGGAAGAATTCCGGGGGGGGGGGGAGATGAGGGTAACACCAGACCCCCACTCCTGTTCCAGTTGCACTTTTCCCACCCCCATGAGAACCAACTACCCTGTGGGAAGGATTCTGATATTATTATTCAATCTGTTAGTATTGTTTATCATGGTTTTGTTATTTTTACATTACTTGTAAGCCACCTTGATAGGATTAGTATTCTGAAGGCGGCGTATGCCTAATTGTAATAGATAAAGACGCAAATACAAGGCTGATGCAATGGTCCCGCGAGGCACCACATGGGGATTGCTTTGCACATTTAGGAAAAGTGTTATAAATTCATCACCATCATTACTGCAGCAGAGCTGCTCTAAAGGTAACAAGAAAAAGTACACAAAACACTTTGACTAGGAAGCAGTACATAAACACTGATTTTGTGATGCATTGCATTTTATATAATTTATCTTTTTTGCATTCATTCTATTGCTGCGAGACGCTGTGGGCACATTCTTGCGGAAAGATGGGATAGAAATTTAGTATGAGATTTATGGCAGGGGCAAGCAACTTCAAGGTCAATGGCTGGGAGTTATGGGGATTGTAGTCTAAAACATCTGGAAGGCCCTGAGTCACCTGCCCCGATTTATGGGATTCACTTGCCAGGAGACGTGGTGATGCCCAATAGCTGCAACAGCTTTAAAGGGGAACAGGACAAATTCAGGGAAGGGAAGAGGTCTACCAAAGGTTGTTAGCCGTGATGGAAAAACAAAACCTCTATATTCAGAGTGCCAAATGATAGGGGCAAATAACGGAAAAGGGACAGCTCTTCAGGCCCTGGTCAAGGAATTACAGTGCAATCCCATATATCAGCCTTCCCCAACCAGGCACCTTCCCAGTTGCCGTTGAACACATCTGGAGGGCACTAGGGTGGGGAAGGCTGCTTCAGAGCGCAATCCTATGCATGTTTAGACAGAGAAAAGACCTACAACTCCCAGCATTCCCTATTCCCCGGGGAATGCTGGGAGTTGTAGGCCTTTTCTCTGTCGAAACATGCCAGGATTGCGCCCTTACATCTTTACTCGGACGTCCTGCTATGGTCAATCAGGCTTAGTCACTGTTAAGTGTGGGGTTGCAGCTCTAGGTAGGACTCAAGGCAGAAAGGGCCCAATGCCTTTTAGCCACCATGGCTAAACAGAGCCTCCACGCACAGAAGCACTATACCTCTGAAGAGCAGGTGGGGACACACAACAGAAAAGGCCTATTGCCTCTGTGCCCTACTCGTTAGCTTTTTTAGCAGCATCCAGCTGGTCACTGTGGAAGACAGGACGTTGGACTAGATGGGGCATTGGGTGCTTCCAGATGAGGTGTTTATTGTGTAATTGCCCTGCCACATTCACGGGATTTTACCAGAGGTAAGGTGCAGACATGGATTCTCATTTGTAACCCTCTTGTGTTTTCCCACAACTTCCTCTGTCTTTTTTTCTTTTTGCAGAAAATCCATTAAGGAGAGAGAGACAGAAAGCTGCACAATGCCTCTTGAGTGATAACACAAGGAGCTTCAAAGCACCTTATTCTGATCCAGCAGGGCTGCTTTTAAGCTTGTATTTATTTTATAGCATCAACATTCATATCCCATCTTTCCTCTAAGGAGCCCACAGCGTCATACATGATTCTCTTCACCACTTAAAGCAACCCTGTCAGGTAGGTTGGGCTGTGTTTGTGTGTGTGACTGGCCTAAGATCACGCAGTGAGCTTCATGACTGAGTGGAGATTTGAACAACAATCTTCCCCCTCTAGCCACTAATCACACTGGCTAAATAATAATAATGATGATTATGATGTTTGCCAGAAATATCTGACTGGCAACTGTGGGAAACAGGGTGTTCAATAAGATGGACCTTTGGGCCAATCCAGAAAGATTCTTCTGATGGTCTTAAGGCTAAGGATGACTATTAACCATATTTTATTCACTAGCTCAGCCTTCCCATACCTGGTGCAACATGGCTGGCTGGGGCATGCTGGAAGTCTGGACCTGGGAGGTCCAACACATCTTGAGGGTACCAGGAATAGGTAGCCTGAACTATCAAATAAAATAATAATAAATGTTGGTATTTGTGATGGTGTTTTGGATTATGATGTGAATTGAGTATTTAATGGTGGGTCCCTGTTGTTTCATATAGCTTTATTGATCTGAAGGTGAGAGGCAAACTTTAAAGTAAAAAAAGAGGAAAAATATATATTACAATATTACAAAGAATCTTGTGACACCTTAAAGACTAAGAAAATAACAATAATAAGACTTATTGCATTTTTATCCTGCCTTTTTCCACTTGGAAGAAACCACAGTTTCTAGTTCCCCTCTACTCAGCATTGGTTAGGCCTCATCTGGAGTAGTGTGTCCAGTTCTGGGCACTGCACTTTAAGAAGGATGCAGACAAGCTGGAGAGGGTTCAGATGAGGGCAACGAAGATGATCAGAGGACTGGAAACAAAGCCCTGTGAAGAGAGGCTGAAGGAACTGGGCATGCTTAGCCTTGAGAAGAGAAGACTGAGGGGAGATGGGATGGTGCTGTTCAAGTCCTTGAAAGGTTGTCCCAGAAAGGAAGGCCAGGATCTCTTCTCCATCATCCCAGTGTGCAGGACACAGAAAAATGGGCTCAAGTTCCAGGAAGCCAGATTCCAGCTGAACATCAGGAAAAACTTCCTGACTGTTAGAGCAATACGACAATGGAACCCATTACCTGGGGAGGCGGTGGGCTCTCCCACCCTGGAGGCATCCAAGACGAGGCTGGTCAGCCACCTGTCAGGGATGCTCTGGCTTGGACTCCTGCACTGAGCAGGGGGTTGGCCTCGAGGGTCTTGTAGGCCCCTTCCAACCCTACTATTCTATGATTCAAGACCGCTTACATGGTCCTCCTCTCCACTTTATCCTCACAACAGCCCTTTGAGGTAAGTTAAGCCGAGAGTTAGTGGCTGGCCCAAAGCCGCCCAGCGAGCTTCACAGCCAAATGGGGATTAGAACAAGTCCCGATACAACATTCTCACCACTACACCACCCTGCCTCCCAATTCTGGCATATGCTTTCACAGACGCGATCCTCTTCATTAGCATCCATACGGCAGAAGAAACCTGCTGATCTTTAAGGTGCCCCAACAGCCTTTCTTGATTTTGTTGCAACCAACTACCCCGGTGGAAGCCGAAAGAAATATGACGCACCTTTCTATTGTACACTTAGGTCATGGTGGTCCCAGTTTGAAAAGCAGGCCCAAGAAAAAGGGGGAGCAAGAGGGAGGCCACGCCCAGATGGTCAAGCCCTGCCCTGGTGGTACAGGCCTAGCCAGAAGGGGCTGGAGCGTGTGGGCGGAGTCAGCAGTGGGAGGGGCGAGTGCGCAGGCGCAGCCCGGTCCAAGATGGCGGCGGCCAGTCCTGCTGGGCCCTCTCAGGCCACGCCCCCTCCCGCCTCCCCTCAGCCCCTCAAGCGACGGGCCTCGCTTCCCCTCAGGCGCCCAGCGAAAGAGGCGAACGACCTACCCGACGCCATCTCGGTCGCCAACGGGCGAACAGGCGGGGTGGGGGAGCGACGGACCCCGGGCGACCCGCTCCGTCTGCCGCTTCCCTCGCCGGCAGGCGGACTGACTCTGGCGGCGGCGTCGACGCCAACTGCGGGAAGGCCCAGCCAATCAGAGCAGGCGGCCTCTTCCAATTGAACGGCGCGCGCAAGGAATGGGGGGCAGGAGAGAGAAGACGTGGAATGTACCAATTGGAGCGCTGGATGGGGGGGGATAGAGTGAAGTGATATGCCCGACGAGGAAGATCGTTCCAAAGTGGACTGTACCAACCTGGTCCAGTAGACAAGGGGGGGGAACGGGTTGAGTGGAATGTACCATTGTGGCCCGAGTGAAATCAATCGCTTTTTGGACTTTTATTTTCAAAGTGAGGGGAGAATTTATTCATTTGTTTACTGCGCTGACATCGTGTCTTTCAACCAAAGAACTTAAGGCGGTGTTCTGCACGGTCTTATTCCCCCATCCCCTAACTTTGTCCTCACAACAACCCTGTGAGGTAGGCTAGGCTGAGAAATAGCGGCTGGCCCGAGGTCACTTGAGGATAAGCTTCATGGCCAAGCAGTGATTTGCACCTGGGTTCCACCCAATACTAGTCCAACACTGCATCACACTAGTCCTCATTAATCAAGGGAGAGGGGGGAAATGACAATACTATTGAACAGACAGGGTGAATACGTGATGGATTATGTACATAGCATTTTAGCTTGCCTATGTTTGAATGACAGGGACCAGATGAAATCAAGAAAGTATCTCTGACAGTGTGCAGAGTGCATTTGGCTGGTTAATAATAGCTGCACTCCCACACATCTCATGGAGATGGGTGGGGTTTTCACCCCACGTTTCCAGCACAGACAGGATTCTCAAGCCTTTAGCACAAAGGTGCAGAACCTCGGGTCTGGGGGCTAAATCCAGCCCTCCCAGGTGGCTCTGCCCGAGTCACCAGCTGTTGGGTGGCTTCTTGGCTTTTGCGCAGTTTCCCCCCTTTAAGCTAAAACAGGCTGGTATTTTTGGTACTTTGGCCCCCACCCTTTTTGTCTTTGGCCCCGCCCACCACCGGAATGCAGCCCTCAGTTTGGGCCTCGGGCTGGAAGAGGTCCGGCAGCCCTGCTTTAACACACCTGTGATCTGCAGAAATCAGCAAGGGAGATTTTCTTCCCTGGGAGGGAGACAAGCACTTGCTCCTGCCTGCAGAGATGGGGTAAGCTGCTCCTGTCAAGATGCAATACCTGGCTACAACTCCCATTATCCCCAGCTGGCTGGGGATGATGGGAGTTTTGGTCCAACACATCTGGGGGTCGCCAGGTTTGAGAAGCTGCTCTAGGGTAAAAAAAAATAATAATAAATTTAAAAAGTAGGCGGCACCATTTTAACAGAATGCCCAGTTTCTTATTGGGCCTTGCTCTTTTTATATTTATTTATTCATTCATTCTGTCCTTTTTCCCCTTGCAAGTAACCCAAGATGGCTTACGTGGTCCTCCTCCGTTTTATCCTCAGAACAACCCTGCAAGCAAGATCGTTGTATTATTATTTGTCACAGTTACATCCTGCCTTTTTTCTCTTGCAAGGAATCAAAGATGGCTTACGTGGTCCTCCTCCTGTCCATCGTATCCTGACAACAACGCTGTGAGGTAGGTGAGGCTGAGAGTCAGTGACTGGCCCAAAGTCACCCAGTGAGCTCCCATGGCCGAGTGGGGACTAGAACTCGGATCTCCCGAGTCCCAGTCCAACACTCTAACCACTACACCATGCTCTCTGTCAAGTATATCTATATCCCATTTTGCTTCCACCATGGAACTCAAGGTGGCATATTGGGGGAGGGGGGCGCGACGGGGGAGGAACAGGATGCTTCAGGTCCAACCCAAGACCTGCTTAGCTTCAACAAGATGGCTGCGTCATGTGTCCGTACCCCATGCAAAGTATTATAGCATCCCTGTGAGGACTAGAAGCTGGATCTCCCAATCTCAGCCCAACAGTCTAACCACTGTTCCACACTGGCTCATACTCATACTTGAACTGCAGACGTTAGCAAGGGATAATAATATAAGAAAAGCCACGCAGGATCAGACCAGGGTCCATCTAGTTCAGCATTCTGTTCACACAGTAGTACCCACAGGAAACCACAAACAGGACACGAGTGCCACAGCACCCTCCCGCCCATGTTCCCCAGCAACTGGTGTACAGAGGCAGACTGCCTCTGACACTGGAGGTAGCACAGAGCCACCAAGACCAGTAGCCACTGCTAGCCTTCTCCCCCAGGGATGTGTCCAGCTTCTCTCCTCTGCGCTGTCACTTAGCGGAGGCGGCTGCAAAGGATCCAAAAGGGCTGCTGCCCGCTGGTCTCATCCAAAGGCCGGCTTTGGGGCTGGTGACAGACACAGAGACGCCTGGCTTTGTTTCGTCCCGGGAAATGGCGAGAAGTTTGGATCCCGGCTGGAAAAAAGCTGCAGCTTGCTTCTTGAGTTCCAGCGGGATGTGGCCAGCCTAGAATGAACACCGGCGATGGCATCACACCTGTTCGTGTGCCTTCGTTTTGGCTGCCAATGCATTTCTAGGCACAATTTGAGGTGCCAGTGATGACCAACCAAAGCCGACATCCCCAAAGCTGGTGCCTTCCAGATGTGTTGGACTGTAACACCCATCATTCCCAGCCAAGATACCCAGGCACCCATGGCAACTGAAGACACCGCTTTATCCACCTGATTAAGTGCCCTCTAGCCCATGAAAGCGAATGCCATCATTTACGGTGCTGTAAGAGTCTTTGTTGTTTCTCCTTTGTGAACGTTGACAACAAGCGCTCCCCCCTCCGCCCGCCACCGGGAGATGGGTTAATGAGACCCCTGTCCCCTTTGGGAGGTAAAGTCAGTTATAGCTTGGGGACAGGGGGGAATTTGTTGTATTTGCCCCACTTTTATGGAATTCCTAAAAGCAACCCAGCCCTGTAGATTCACTTAAGAAAGCAGTTTTCTTTCTTTGTCTTTCATCAAGCTCATGCCCTGCTGGCTTGGCCAATGGTCCTGACGTTTTGGACTACAGCTCCTAGCCTTCTGGACCATTGGCCAAGCCAGCAGGGGACGATAGAAGTTGAAGTCCAAAACATCCAGAGGGCAGCAACTTGGGGAAGGCTGATATGGAGTTTGGGGGAAAGTTGGCAGTTTTAGGACTGAATGGTTGGCAGCCTGATCTTATGCAGAAGCACCATGCAGGCCAGTGGGATTTACTCCAGAGTAAGTGTGTATAGGATTTGGGCTTTAGTGAGATTTAGGCTGATTTTATGCTTTAAAACAGCCTTCCCTAACTTGGGGCCCTCCAGATGTGTTGGGACTACAGTTCCCAAATTCCCCCAGCCAACTGTCTGGGGGATTCTGGGGATTGTAGTCCAACTCCTCTGGATGGTGCCAGGTTGGGGAAGACTACCTTAAAAAATAGTTGGAGCATATTAATTGTATCTTAGGGCACAATCCTATGACTGTTTAGACGGGAAAAAGTCCTACAATCCTATACATGTTTAGACAAAAAGTCCTACAATCCTATGTATGTTTAGACAGAAAAAAGTTCTACAACTCCCAGCATCCCCTGGCCGGGATGGCTGGCTGGGGGATGCAAGCAGTTGTAGGGCTTTTTTCTGTCTAAACATAGATAGGACTGTGCCCTTAGTGTTGGTATAAAATAAACCATCCAATCTTAGAATCATAGAATAGTAGGGTTGGAAGGGGCCCACAAGGCCATCGAGTCCAACCCCCCGCTCAGTGCAGGAATTCAAGTCTTGTACATGTCTTCTCAGAAGTAAGCCGCCATTGAGCTCAATGGGGTTTACTCCCAGGTAACTGGGTTTCAGATTGAATGAAGCACAGACAGTCACATCAGAAATACTTGCCAGATCAACCAGAAAGTTTAGAGGGAGTGAAATAAAGGCAAGTTCCAACAAGCAACGAAATTGCCGGCTGGAGGGAGGGGGCGGAATCCAATCCATGGGCGTAGTTTTTCACTCTTTACTTTTGGAGGCAGGAGATTTCCCCTGGATCATCAGCCCCAAGGGACATACGGTACAACGGACTTTGTGGGTTCAGAGAAAGGGGGATTTGGCTGCTGGAGAAAGTGACAGTGTGAGTAACCTTCTCTCCCTGTTTTATTAAAATGGAGAACTTTTTAATTGCTGCTGATGTGAGCAAAACAAGATGGCTTATCTCTCTCCTAAAGGGCATAGCAACAAAATCAGTAGGGAATACAGCTGTTTTGAGGGTATTTCAACATGCACAGACAAGAACATGCAGTGTGTCTCGTCTTTGCCGTCCATGAAGTGTGCTTTTCCTTTTATCTTTTCTTTTGCAATATTCTTGGCCTTGCATAACCCACATCCCATCAGAAGGGAGCGAGTGGGATCTCCAGCAAAATGTTGCAGCATATCCTCGCCTCCCACAGGGTGCTCCTGTTCAAGATGTATTTATTGATTTGATGGCACTAAAGGCAGCTCAAAATAGCACTAAAGGCAGACCAAGTCAGCCATACCTTCCTCCAGGAATACTACAATACCATATTTTCTTTTCAAACTGACACTTAACATTCCACAGCTACTGAACATACAAAATCCTCATTGTGCTTTTGTTTAGGAGTGTGTGTGTGTATGTGTGACTCCTTCATTTTAAATAAATTATTTTTTGTACTTCTGCAAACTCGGGGTACCCCCAAGCATACCTCCCCCTGGTTTCTCAGTGGCATCGGCACTCACCACCTGCATTAGCTTCAAGAAGGACCACGGTGGCCTGATGGCTAAGACATCATTGCTCACTTGGCTGGGTGAGGTGCTCAGCAACACGCAGGATAAGTATATTTCTGTCTGCAGACTTGAGACTGAAGGCTGCAGTCCTACGCACATTTACCTGGAGTAAATTTCACGGAAGGTGCACAGGATCGGGCTGCAAAGCATTCTGGTTTAAGGAACGTTGCAGGCCTGCTCTTTGGTTTTGCAGAATGGCTTTCTCTCTTGATAGCTGAAGGTGCTTCTCTAGCAACCTGTGATGGCTGGTGGTTACTCGTAAGCCCTACAAATGCTTAGATGGGTGCTGGAGGAAACTGCTTTGCCATTTGTGTATTTGAAAATAAAGAGTTGCTATGCGCCCAGTCTCATCTGATCTCGGAAGCTAAACAGGGTCAGCCCTGGCTAGTACTTGGATGGGAGACCGCCTGGGAATCGGGCTTCCTGCATTGAGCAGGGGGTTGGACTCAACGGTCTTGCAGGCCCGTTCCAACCCTACGATTCTAGGATACCCCTCCAGTAATGCTGCTTGCCTGATCTCGTCTGATCTCGTAAGCTAAGCAGGGTCAGCCCTGGTTAGTACTTGGATGGGAGACCGCCTGGGAATCGGGCTTCCTGAATCGAGCAAGGGGTTGAACTCCATGGTCTTGTAGGCCCCTTCCAACCCTATGATTCTATGATCTATATAGGATAGGCAAAGTGGTGCCCTCCAGATGTTTCGAACTACAACTCCCATAATCCCGGACCATTGGCGGTGCTGGTTCGGGTTTATGGGAGTTGTAGTCCAAAACATCCGGAGGGCACCAGGCTGCCTATGTTGCCTATGTGTTCCAGAAGAAGAAGAAGAAAGGCTTGTTCTTGTGACTTTAACAGCAACTTGACCTTCAGAAATCTGCAAAAGCTTTCAATGCAAAGCGAGAAGCAATTTTCGCTTGCTTATGTCTGTGCAGTTCAGACTGCTGCTCAAGGCACAAATGCAGGGGGCATTAAAAGGTTGGCCACCATATTTTCCAGGACTCTGTCCTCCCAAGCTGAGTTTTTTTCTTCTGGTCAGACTCAAACATCCTCTTTTTTAAAGACCTCTCCCCCAGCCCAGATACACCCTGGCCCAAGTCACAACCCTGCGGGTAGGCATGATCTGCAATCCAAACTGACAATGACCCGGCTGGCTCAACACAGCCAGCTCAATGTATTTATTACATTTCTATACCGCCCAATAGCTGAAGCTCTCTGATGTGGGCCCCGGCCAGTTTGACTGCGCAGTCCATGATGGGGCTGATCGGGGGTTGCAGCGGGTCAGCATGGGCTATTCTGGGATTGTTTCACTTAGAAAAAGGGTGAGTGGGGGGAGATATGATAGAGGTGCACAAAATGACGCATGGTGTCACGACTGGAAAGGGAGACATTTTTCTCCCTCTCTCAAAATACTAGAACCCAACGGGGTCCTCCCATGAAGCAGTGGGAGATTCAGGACAGACAAAAGGGAGGACGTCTTCACACAGCGCATCGTTAAACTGTGGAATTCGCTACCAGAAGACATAGTGATGGCCACCAATTTGGATGGCTTTTGAAGGGGGTTAGACAAATTCCTGGAAATTAAGGCTATCAACGGTTACTAGTCCTGATGGCTCTATGCCCCCTCCAGTATCAGAGGCAGTATTTCTCTGTACACCAGTTGCTAGGGAACATGGGTGAGAGGGTGCTGTTGCGCTCATGCCCTGCTTGTGGGTTCCTGGTCAACAGCTGGTTGGCCACTGTGTGAACAGAGCGCTGGACTACATGGACCCCTGATTATTCAAGGGTAAAACAACCCTCACTTAGCCCACGATTTGCAGTAGGGGTTAAGGGAGGATTGTTTAACCCTCGAATAACCTATAATGACCGGGTTCAGAGCCATGGGAATATCTGTGCTACAAACATCTATCTATTTAATTCCGCTTGAAGGGTGAACCAACCTGGAAGGGCGGTTGAAAAGTAGTGCCCGTGGTTTTTCCGCCCGTAGTACAGGCCCAAACTTTGCAACTCGAGGAACAGCCGTCTGTTCCGGCATTCCAGTGTGTTTTACATCGAAAACATCTGGGAATTGTATGTGTGTTTTGGTGCTGTCACAAACACTGACAACCTGGGGCTCTCCAGACATGTGAGACTTCAAACATGATGGAAGTTGTAGTCCCACGCATCTGGAGGGCACCCAGTCGTCGGAAGGCTGCTCTAGCCAACGTACGTGGCGTTCCTGGCTGGCTTTTCTCAGATTCCAACTGGCCACACTGGAAGCTTTCATAACTGGACTTTTCTAGCTCACCCTTGGGAGAGAGAATGGTGTGTAAAAGAAAATATTTCCTGGGGATGCGTGGATGGGTGTTCAAACCTGACCCATGTGGGTTCAGTCTAGAAAACAGTACACTCCTGGACTTTTCTCAAAAACAGGAGTAGGGTTTATTTTAGAAATAGCAGGAGGGACAAGGGGCAAGAAAAGAACTCGGCAGCACAGCAGCAGCTGAAATAACCCATTTGCGCAAGGACAAATTAGCTCCCATTTTCCTCAGCCTCCCTTCTCTTTTCGCCCCTCTCCCCTCAACTGCCCACTCTAACTCAGGAGTCGGCAAACAGCGGGCTTCTGGGATCTACTTTGTATTATTATCTTATTATTATCTGTTTTATTATATGTTGTACATCGCCCAGACCAGCCAGATGGGCGATTAATAAATTTAATAAATAAAATAAATAAAATAAATTCCTTCCACACAAAAATCCACTCATGGTCTCTGCCTCCCCCACCCACCCCCAACCTCTCTTCATTTCATAGAATCATAGAATAGTAGGGTTGGAAGAGGCCTATAAGACCCTCGAGTCCAGCCCCCTGCTCAATGGAGGAGTCCAAGTCAGAGCATCCCCAACAGATGGCTGAGTAAAAGGAAAAGTCCCAAGTGGATTTCTTTAGACCCTGCAGGCCACTGGGCAAATCCAGGGATGCTTTTCAAAGCTCTGCAGCCCTATAGTTTGTCTAACCAACCTCTAGGGAAACCTCTTAACCCAGCCAGAGAGTGAATGAAAAGCTGTTATCAAAATTAATTGGTAACTTAATGATTGCCCTAATTGACTGGTATTCCATTTCAGAATTGTAATTAACATTTATTTTCAGGTGGAAGAACAATTCCATGTGTATACACACACAGCTCTGTGGCTGTGCTAAAATTAGGCTGCAGTCCTACACCCACTTACCAGGGAGTAAGCCCTGTTGGACTCAGTGGGACTTCTGAGTAGGCATGTGTAGGATTGTACTGTTAGGATGTTAACTTTTCATCCCCCCTACACACACACACACACACACACACACACTAAAAATTACACAATAAAAGGAAAGTGTTTGCTATTGATATTTATTGTAACTTGTAAATAGTAGGGTCGGAAGGGGCCTGCAAGACCATCGAGTCCAACCCCCTGCTCAGTGCAGGATTGCAAGTCAGAGCATCCCTGACAGGTGGCTGTCCAGCCTTGTCTTGAATGCCTCCAGTGTGGGAGAGCCCGCCACTTCCCTAGGTCATTGGCTCCATTGTCATATTGCTCTAATAGTCAGGTTTTTCCTGATGTTCACCTGGAATCCGGCTTCCTGTCACTCGAGCCCATGATTCCGTGTCCTGCCCTCTGGGATGATCGAGAAGAGATCCTGGCCTTCCTCTCTGGGACCACCTCGCAAGGACTTGAAGAGCACCATCCTGTCTCCCGTCAGTCTTCTCTTCTGCAGGCTAAACAGGTCCAGTTCTTCAGCAGCCTCATTTTAATGGGAAAAGTCAGTTTGATGTTCCTGTTAAAAATATTGGGAGTCAGAAACTGTTGTGGATCGCAACATTGGCATCAAGGGTAGGCATGGTTAGGGACCTGCTCAGGGCTCACACCCCAGCCGGGGCCCACTGACCAGAGCCCCCTGGACTTGTTCCTCCTCTTCCCCATGGCAACCTGCATCTCGCTCTGGCCCAGACATTGCTGGTGGTGGGAGGGAGGAGCAGGAGATCATAGAATCACAGAAGAGTAGGGTTGGAAGGGGCCTATGAGGCCATCATGTCCAACCCCCTGCTCAGTGCAGGAATCCAAGCCAGAGCATCCCTGACAGATGGCTGTCCAGCCTCGTCTTGAATGCCTCCAGTGTGGGAAAGCCCACCGTCTCCCTAGGTAAAATGCCACGGCCTGCTTGCTCCCTGGCTCTCTGCCTGCCAAGCAAGCAAGTGGTCGCAATGAGGAAGAGGAGGAAGAGGAGGAACAAGGGCAGCAGGTGAGAATGGCGGGGAGAAAGAAGTGACAAAGGGGCGCCTGTGGAGGGTGTCCTGCCAGTGACTGGCCGAAAGTCACCCAGTGAGCTTCCTGGCCGAGTGGGGACTATAAACCAGGTCTCCCGAGCCCCAGTCCAACACTGTAACCGCTACACCACACTGCCTCTCCTTTAAAATTGCAGGACCAGCTGACATGGCCTCAAGGGGAGCACCTGTGATGGGCTTCCTCCTTATCGCCATGTCCGCCATCAGCCTCTCTCGCTCTCAGAGCCCAGAGGCCTTCCGAAGGAAACATGTGACCCTCCTGGATAAGATCGACCACAACCAGTGTGACGGCGAGATGCGAAACCGGCAGGTGGCCCTGACGCGGGATGGCTGCAAACGGATTAACACCTTCATCCACGCGCCCGGGAAGCTGGTCGACCACGCTTGCGCTGCCGGGAAGCCGTACGTGCTCAAGAATCTGGAATATAAGAAGAGCGCCAGGAAGTTCCTCGTCACGAGCTGCAGGGTCTCCCAGGAGTACCCGAAAGGCTGCAAGTACAGGGCAGAAGCCAGCAGCTGGAAATACCTTGTCGTTTCTTGCAACCAGAATGACCAGCCGGTCCATCTGGCAGGGACACTGAATGAGGAGACGAGCAGGAGGCAGGACGAGCAGGAGCAGAGTGCGGCCTCAAACCGGCTCCTGCCGAATGTCGCAAGCGGCATGAACTCCCATTGGTGTCTTTGGGGGTGTGTGTGGATGTTTTCGGGTAGTGCAGCCCTCCTCTGGTCTTGTTCTGGTGCCTTTTAATGGGCAAATAATTGGAGGTGCTTATTTCCTGCTGAAGTTCTGAGTGTCAGGCTGCTGTTAAAAGGTGCAGGAGCAGAAACACTGTGGCAACATTCAGAGCCTCGCTCTGCCTAATGATAGGGCCGGGCCTGAGCTGATGCCCACGCCCACCTGGTTCCTTGACCTGCCCCCAGTCAGCATCACGTCACAACCCGAAGCGACAGTGGGCGGAGCGAAAGTCAGCCCAACTATTGGCGCATCGGACCCTTCCTTGTGTGGAAAGAATCCTCTAACCTCACCCCTAATGTGTTATGTGTACCCCAAAACGGCAATGCGGTCCCCAGAATGGCAACAGATGCTTGTGTAAAATCTTAACCAGAGTAGCTCACACTGTTTTGACACCATGGTCTGTGAGAAGTAGATTACAGCCTGTCAGCGGATTCTCTGGGAATTACTAGGGAATATAGATTCCTCCCCAGGCTGCAAGCTGATAAGCATTGTACTCAATGCAGCAACTGAGTATCAGCAGCTGGCAAACGCCCACCCTGTCCAGGGAGAGAATGTTCAGCTCTGTTCCAGATAACAGACTGTGTGAATGCCGCCAAGTAATGTGTCTAGCAGAGCATGGCTAGAGTTTTTTCCTATATGTGACGTATTTCACTATATAAAAGCCTGCCACACTGAACATCGGGGCTTTCTGCCCCTTTGCTGACAGGGTGCCTGTGACCCTCACAATAAACAGCTCTCTTGATCCAAGAGTCCAGTGTGAGTCATTGTCTGGCTAGACAACAGACATGTGAGCGTGTTCCGCTCCTACAAGAATTGGCTCTGCCTACCTACCCACCCGCCACCCCGCATCTCCCACCGCCAGCTTTTATTTTATTCTTTTAGCTGCATGTAATCTGCCTAGAGAACTTTTGTGACTGGGCAAATTACAAACGTAATTCATAATAATAATAATTCCAGCATTTTTACACCACTCTTCTGTGTAAATCTTTGCAATTTCTGTGTAATTATTAGATTAATAATGGGAGAGCCCCTGCCCATCCGGCTTACAGTCTAGAAGACATGACACAAAAGGAAAAGGGATTGGGAGGGAGGAGGATAAAAGCGAACCTCAGGCATCAGTTCTTGGTTTCCAAATTCTTATAGGGAGGGAAGGGCAAAAACAAGCAGACCTGTAGCTGTTCTTTCTTCAACAGATGTATGGGGCCAAGTGGGTCTCCCTCTTCCCATGTTCTTCCTGGAATATGGGGGTGGGAGGGGGGAACCTTCCAGTGGCCCTTGGTTCTTAATAATAATAATAATAATAATAGTAATAGTAATTTAGATTAGCTTCCTCTTCATTATGCTTTAGATGGGCAGTGGAGACTATATTGTGCCACCGTGTTTTTTTTGGTTTTATTTATTTCCTCCAAGTATTTTTATGCTGCCCCTTCACGGAAAAGGCTCCCAGAGGGGCCTACATGTAATCAGCTGCATAAGGCAGCTCCTGCCGACAAGGCTTAAAATCTGAAAAGACACGACACACGAGGAAAAAGGGATGGGGAGGGAAGAGGGGGGGAACGAAGCAGTCTTTCGGCAGCGCTCCTCTTTTTCCTCACGTGTCCTGTCTTTTTAGATTTTAAGCCTCGCCGGCAGGAGCTCCCTGCTTTAGCTGATTATATGTAGGCCCTTCGAGGAACGGCCCCATTTCTCTCCATCAGGGCAGCCTGCTGGAAACGGCTGCTGGCAGCGACCATTGCGGGTTAATGGTTTTTAATGCCACTTTCCGATTTTATTGTGAGGAATGTTCCAGCTCCTGTTCTTATTCTAGTTATGGCCTTATTAGTGATGCTCTGTTTTTACATCTGAATTTTTTACATCACCTGGGGCACCCAGGGGCGGACTTTAAACAAAGCCAAATTAATATAATATTAATTAATATTATAACAATTGTAATATATATTATATGTAATATATTATAATGATAATTACTATAATTATTATATTTATTATTATAATATAATAATACATATTATAATTATATTTATATATTATATGTAATACATATAATTAATATAATAATTATAATATATAAAATATATTATAATATAATATAATATAATAATATATGTAATATATATAATTATAATTATATAATAATAATATATTATAAGTAATATATAATATATAATAATCAATATAATAATTACAATATATATAAAATATATATTACAATAATAATATATGTAATATATATAATCAATATAATTATAATATATATAAAATATATTATAATATATTATATGTAATATATAATATATAATAATCAATATAATTATATATAAAATATATTATATTATAATATAATAATATATGCAATATATAATAATCAATATAATAATTAAAAAGGTAAAGGTGCCCCCAACCAGTCGTGTCCGACTCTAGGGTGCGGTGCTCATCCCCGTTTCTAAGCCGAACAGCCAGCGCTGTCCGAAGACGCTTCCGTGGTCATGTGGCCGGCATGACTGAACACCGAGGTGCACGGAACGCTGTCGCCTTTCCCGCCGAGGCGGCGCCTATTTATCTACTTGCGATTTCTTGCTTTCGAACTGCTAGGTTGGCAGGAGCTGGGACTGAAGACGGGAGCTCACTCCGCCACGCGGCACTCGGGTCTCGAACTGCTGTCCTGCCGACCTTCCAGTCTGCAGTTCAGCGTCTTAACCACTAAGCCACCGCAGCCCCTATATATAATAATTACAATATATATAATATATACATTGTAATATAATAATATATGTAATATATATAAAATATATTACATTATAATATAATAATATATGTAATATAATAATAATCAATATAATTACAATATATATAAAATATATATTGTAATATAATAATATATGTAATATATATAAAATATATTACATTATAATATAATAATATATGTAATATAATAATAATCAATATAATTACAATATATATAAAATATATATTGTAATATAATAATATATGTAATATATATAAAATATATTACATTATAATATAATATATGTAATATATAATAATCAATATAATTACAATATATATAATATATACATTGTAATATAATATATGTAATATATATAAAATATATTACATTATAATATAATATATGTAATATATAATAATCAATATAATAATTACAATATATATAATATATACATTGTAATATATGTAATATATATAAAATATATTATATTATAATATAATAATATATGTAATATATAATAATCAATATAATAATTACAATATATATAAAATATACATTGTAATATAATAATATATGTAATATATATAAAAATATTATATTATAATATAATAATATATAATCTATAATAATGCTTAATATAATACAAATATAAATGTTATATATTGAAATAAGATAACAGTGTAATACGCAATACTATTTATAACAATAGCGGTTATTAACAGCAGCGCTGACAGCGGCAGCGGCCCGGGGCGCCTCGCGCGGGGCCCGGCCGCGCCGGCTCCGCTCCCACGGCGACGGGGGGGGGCGCGGCCCACGCGGAGCGCGGCCTCCTCGGGAAGGGGGCGCGGCCTGCGCTCCTCGCCCGTTGCCCGGCGACGCCGCGGCCGCCCCCCGCCGGAAGCGCGACCCAGAAGGGCCGGAAGCGCTTCAGGCCCGGAAGCCGGGCGCCGCCGGAGGAGGATGGAGCCGTTGCCCGTGGCGACCTGCCTCACGGCGCTGCTGTCGCTGCTGGCCTCCGCGCCGCGCCTGCTGCCGCGGGCGGGCGGGGGGCCCTCGGGCGAGTCCCGCTCGGCGCTCTCGCTGCGGCCGGAGGCGCTGCGGGAAGGGCAGGGTGAGCAGGGCCGGGCCGGGCCGGGCCGGGTGGCTGGCTGGGATGCCGGGAGTCGCAGCCCTGCAGGGCGCCAGCGGGGAAGGTCTGGAAGCCGCGGCGCGCAAGGAGAGCGGGCCGGGCGCGGGGGAGAGCGCGGCGCTCGCGGCTCTTCCGGGGCGCCGTCCGGCGGGGGAGCCGCGCGCGCTCCCCGCGGTGTTCCCCCGCCGGCTGATGCCTGGGCCCGGCTAGGCTTCCCCTCGCCCTGATGCCCTTCCTGGCAGCCGGGGGGTGCAGCCCCCAGCGGCCCTTGGGCCCCCGGCCGAGGGAGGAAGCCAGGCGCTGCAGCCCAGGGCACAAGCCGCGAAGAGGCCCCGTATGGCCGTCTGCTCCCAAACGACCCCTTCGGGCGCGGTGCCGCCCTTGCCTTCCCAGAAGCCCGTAGCCCCACCCCAGCGGCGGGGCTTCCCGCTGGTGTGTCTGTTGGCCAGAAGCGGGCTCCCAACCCAGCCCTCTGGGCTGCCCCAGATGGCCACGCCCCATCCCCTGGCCTCACCCCCATCCCCCATCCCCTGGCCTCACCCCCATCCCCCATCCCCTGGCCTCACCCCCATCCCCCATCCCCTGGCCTCACCCCCATCCCCTGGCCTCACCCCCACCCCCCATCCCCTGGCCTCACCCCCATCCCCCATCCCCTGGCCTCACCCCCATCCCCCATCCCCTGGCCTCACCCCCATCCCCCATCCCCTGGCCTCACCCCCATCCCCTGTCCTCACCCCCACCCCCCATCCCCTGGCCTCACCCCCATCCCCCATCCCCTGTCCTCACCCCCATCCCCCATCCCCTGGCCTCACCCCCATCCCCCATCCCCTGGCCTCACCCCCATCCCCTGTCCTCACCCCCACCCCCCATCCCCTGGCCTCACCCCCATCCCCCATCCCCTGGCCTCACCCCCATCCCCCATCCCCTGGCCTCACCCCCATCCCCTGTCCTCACCCCCACCCCCCATCCCCTGGCCTCACCCCCATCCCCCATCCCCTGGCCTCACCCCCATCCCCCATCCCCTGGCCTCACCCCCATCCCCCATCCCCTGGCCTCACCCCCATCCCCTGGCCTCACCCCCATCCCCCATCCCCTGGCCTCACCCCCATCCCCCATCCCCTGGCCTCACCCCCATCCCCCATCCCCTGGCCTCACCCCCATCCCCTGTCCTCACCCCCACCCCCCATCCCCTGTCCTCACCCCCACCCCCCATCCCCTGTCCTCACCCCCACCCCCCATCCCCTGGCCTCACCCCCATCCCCTGTCCTCACCCCCACCCCCCATCCCCTGGCCTCACCCCCATCCCCCATCCCCTGGCCTCACCCCCATCCCCCATCCCCTGGCCTCACCCCATCCCCCATCCCCTGGCCTCACCCCCATCCCCTGTCCTCACCCCCACCCCCCATCCCCTGGCCTCACCCCCATCCCCCATCCCCTGTCCTCACCCCCACCCCCCATCCCCTGGCCTCACCCCCATCCCCCATCCCCTGTCCTCACCCCCATCCCCCATCCCCTGGCCTCACCCCCATCCCCCATCCCCTGGCCTCACCCCCATCCCCTGTCCTCACCCCCACCCCCCATCCCCTGGCCTCACCCCCATCCCCCATCCCCTGGCCTCACCCCCATCCCCCATCCCCTGGCCTCACCCCCATCCCCTGTCCTCACCCCCACCCCCCATCCCCTGGCCTCACCCCCATCCCCCATCCCCTGGCCTCACCCCCACCCCCCATCCCCTGGCCTCACCCCCACCCCCCATCCCCTGGCCCCACCCCCATCCCCTGGCCTCACCCCCATCCCCTGGCCTCACCCCCATCCCCCATCCCCTGGCCTCACCCCCACCCCCCATCCCCTGGCCTCACCCCCACCCCCCATCCCCTGGCCTCACCCCCACCCCCCATCCCCTGGCCTCACCCCCACCCCCCATCCCCTGGCCTCACCCCCACCCCCCATCCCCTGGCCTCACCCCCACCCCCCATCCCCTGGCCTCACCCCCACCCCCCATCCCCTGGCCTCACCCCCACCCCCCATCCCCTGGCCTCACCCCCATCCCCTGGCCTCACCCCCATCCCCTGGCCTCACCCCCATCCCCCATCCCCTGGCCTCACCCCCATCCCCCATCTCCTGGCCTCACCCCCATTCCCTGGCCTCACCCCCTTTCCCCCAACCTCCAATCATTTGTCTTTGGTGTTATTTTTCCCCAGTTCTAAAAGGCTGAAATGTCTCTTGGCGTCCTGGCGGTAAGAGCTTTCAGCTAAAATATGCTGGTGTTTTTTGTATTTTTGGCCCCACCCCTTTTGCCTTCGGCCCCGCCCATAGCTGGAATGCACCCCCCCCCCCCGAAAGCTTCTTCGAACTTGATTTCCGCCTCCGGCTTTCCCCACCCCTGCTCTAGGTTAACAACGTCCTCGCTAACAAATGCAAACATCTGGACTGGTTCCAGTGTTTGAACCTTCCCTGTTGGCTGCTCCATCTCCCACCTCTGCTCTTGTTTTTGCTCAGTTCATAGGCTGGTGACTTACATCTTTGTGTGTGGGGATGCCATCTCCTTGGTATGCGGTGCCGTCATTATCTGGTACTTCTCCAGCAGCTTTGAGAAGACGGTGGGCACGGTGAAGCACTGCTTCCTCACTCTGGCCTTCGCCATTTCCTTAGCTCTGCTGTACCTCCTGCTGCGGGCTGTCTTCTCTGGGCTGTTCGAGGTGCCAGATGCCGAGGGATTCACGCCTGTGGCTTTTGCCATGCTGGGCACCTCCATCGCCCGCTCCCGGATGCGGAGGACGATGTTCTTTGGGGTCAACCTCCGCGTGGCGCTTGTGCCATGGCTCCTGCTTGGCGTGGCCTGGCTCATTCCGAGCTCCTGTCTCCTGGGAAACATCTGTGGCCTGTTAATCGGGGACATTTGTATCCTTTTGGATAGAATCCCACATGTTGGCCTTGCAGACTGTCGAAACCAAACCTCAGCTCTCTGAATATCCTGGCAACAACCTTTGTAAGGTGGGCTGGCTTAATATTTTGGTGTTATAATTTATGATACTTTATAGAGCAGCGATGGGGAACATATGGCCCAGTAGATGTTGCAGGACTGCAGCTTTCCTCATCCCTCACCTTTGGCTATTCTGGCTGGTGGGAGTTGCTGTCCAACAACATCTGGAGGGCCAGCACAGATTCCCATCTGTCCCTGGCAGTAGATGACCTAGTCCAGGTCTCCTGCTCTTCCCTCCACAGGAAGAAGAAGCTGCCAGTACACTTGGGGGCTGGCTGGTGGTAAAGATGCCAAACCACGGGAATAGCTATCTGGATCTGCAGTGTTTTCTCTCCCCTGGCAGTTGGGGATATAATCCAGGTTCTTGCCTCCAGGCAAGACTCGGTTGGCTGATGCCAATCCGTAGAAACTTCACTTGTTTCAGTAATGTAGAGCTGGAAAAGGTGCAGAAAAGGGTGAGAAAAGTGATGGGGAGGGAAGCTAGAGTACCTTCCGTGCAAAAAAAAAAAAAAAAGTGGCAACATTTGAGGCTTTTTACTTTAGAAAAAAAGATGTCCAAGGGGGACGTGTGAGAGGTGTATTAAATCACACGCTGAGTGGAGCAAATGGGTGGAGAGATGTTTTTCTCCCTCGTGACACTCAAGCTCAGAACTGCCCAGTGAAACTTGCAGGCGATTCAGGAAAGACGAAAGAAAATAATTCTTCATGCAGAGGAGAGGTTGAACAGAGGAGGACTGCTTTACACACCCTGGTTTCAAGCCACATAGACTAGGGATGGAGAACCTGTGGCTCTCCACATATTGTTGGACTACAACTCCCATAATCCCTGCCCATTTGCCATGCTGGTTGGGGCTGATGGGAGTTTGAGTCCAGCAACATCTGGAGGGCTGCAGGTTCTCCATCCCTGATGTAGATTTTTAAATATTATCAAAAAAGAGCAGAGACTGGAAAGGTACCCTAAAAATGATGAGTTAGTCCATCACATTTCGAGTCTTGCAGCTTACTTGGAGATCATAAAATAGGGCAACTGTTTCACTTATCCCCTGAATACATTAACCAGGTGCCTCTGAAGAAAAGTCTCAAGACATGATGCTTACCAGGAAATCACTCTTGGAGCACCTCTGAGTTCTCCCCTCTCCTCATTTTTGTGTCTGTGTCCTTCCGTCTTTCCCCTTGGAAGGTCAGCACCATCACTCTGAATGCAACCCAGCAACTCGTTGGAGCCCAAAGAAAATGGTATGATACCGATGTTCTGTGCTAGTTAGGATTCTCAGAGCTGCAACATGCCCCAAATGAAATTCCTGAATGTTTTTCAAAGGCATCTCAGGAGAATGCTCAGATCAGTTGCAGAAATCTTTTCTTTCCCAGCCATAGACCATTTTTGAAGTTCTCCTTAACTTGCTGCCAAACTCAAAGATGGTTATGGCTACTGCTTTGGGATGGATCTCCCTGAATCAACAGCCGCTCACCTGGATCAAAAGTTCCCTTTCCGGCTATTGAAGAGAATCCCGGGGCTGAAGTACGTTCCAGGATGTCTGGCGGAAAGGAGGGCTTCTCAGACCAGGAAGTAAGTGTACACGTTCTAATGAATCATACACATATCTGTTTCGATTAGCCTTCCTCGACCTGGTACCCTCCAGATGTGTCGGGACTGTGATACCCATCATCCCCAGCCGGCGTGGCCTACAGCAGAAATCACCTTTGATGTCTGCCGTAGAGTTTCCAAGCTGGTGGCATGTTCCACCTAACGCTCAAAACAGAGAGAGATTTTCCTCCCATCTGTTCCCAGAACAGTGGCAGGCAGCCTCTTCCCCCCTCTCACTCGTGCGGACAGTCAGGACTCGGGTGGGGCTGTAGTGGCCCTAGCTCAGTGGTGGAGCCCCTGCTTTGCATGTCGAAAGTCCCAGGTTTGATCTCTGGCTTCTCCCGCCAGGGCTGGGAAAGAATCCTGTTTGAAACCCTGGAGAGCTGCTGCTACTGGTCAGTGTTGACAATACTGGGCTAGATGGGCCCAGGGTCTGACTCAGTCTAAGGCAGCTTCTTATGTTTCTGTTAGTCTTCCTGGGCACTTGTGAGGGGGCATCCTCAGATGCCCCACAGCTGTAGGGCTATGCCAGAGAATCCCACTTCTTCCCCCGCTGTAATATCCCTGCCCGTAGATCACATCATTGCTGCCCTTGGCCTCCCCATGCAGTGGTAGATGAATCCAACATGGAGACATACATTTTTAAGGCACGTATCAGCCCCTTTTCCCGCACAGTTTTTGGAAGGGAAGCACCTCTTTAGGCGGTTTGCTCATTCGTGGAGCTGAGCTCAGGGGGTAGCCATTTGCCGTGGGCACTGCTCAGCAGCTTCCAATCTACAGAAGGCTCGAGTTGGAAGCTCATGTCGGGCAATGTTCATGACCTGATGACTGCTGCACAAGGGGGTGGTTTGTGCTGCCACAGGTCCAGCATTGCCAATGTGAATTTTCCTAGCCCTTTACCGATGCTGTTCTGTGGCGCCATCGGTTCAGTGGCCAGTCTTCTGAATCTCGAGAACTCAAGTGATGCCTCTGCCCTGAATTTCCACTTAAGACAGGGGTGGGCAGCCTGCTGGGTGGGAAGGAGGAGGGAGGGAGAGCAAGGGGGGTGGCAGAAAAAAGGGGTGGCCCACCCACTTTTAGCTCTGGCCCTATGCACTGCTGACATGCAGCCCCTGACAGATTATCACAAGGGAATTCGGGAATTCGGCCAACAGAAAAAAAAAGGTTGCCCACCCCTGACGTAAGGCCTTGATCAGCAGCACAGAAGGGACCATTTTGAGGAGCCAGCTGTCCAAGCCCCCTGTGCCTTCTTAAAGGGGGCCGACCTGTAAGCCCCTGTGCCTCTCCTCACCAATGTCACATCCGCTGCATTTTTGTCTGCTTTTTCCTCCTACAGAGCAGGACAACCCCCAGTCTCAACACTGCTGTAGGAAGGGCAGGGCACTGGGAAAGGCCTTCCTCCGTACGTTAGTTGCACTGGCCAAGTGCTGGCGGAAGGAGGCTGCTTCCTTTCCCTCAGGGAAGTCTGGATGCTGGATGCACAGCTCTCCTGGAGTCTGGGTAATTGGGGAGAACGCAACCTGGAGCCCCCCAGATGTTCTGGACTCCAGTGTTTGGTATGCGGGAGCTGCCAACCGCAGCATGTTTTCGGTGTCAAAGACCTCCCTTTTACCCCGGACTTTCCCGACCGATGGTTCCGCCCAATTCGTTGATTGTTCTCTGATTTTAAATGTTTTTATTGGCAGTGTTTTTCTTTTTAAAAGAAATGTTTTTTTAACAGACATGTTTTGTATTTTGTTTTTAAATGTTCTCTGGACATTTTGTGTTTTAAACTTTTATGTTGTAAACTGCTTCGAAATGTCTTTTTAGATATAGTCATGTCATCTATAAATTGATCAGTCATCCCCGGCCATTCGCCATGCCGGCTGAGGCTGGTGGGAGTTGGAGTCCAAAACACCTGGAGAGCACCACTCTGCCTGCCCTGTGCTGTTATTGGCAGGTGTCGAGCCAATAAAAATTGAGTAGTACTAATTAGCTGGGTGGGTCATCTTGCATGTGCCCTGCATGCATCTGGATCAACATCTTTCCTCTCTACTTTTCAGGCTAAATCCAGTGCCGGGTTCTTACCCCACTCAAAGCTATCACAGCTCCCCTCCTCCTGCCTTGCTTATCATTCCTACGCAGCACCCCAACGCACACGCCTTGGAACCTGGGCCACAGCGCACACCAGGTCCTGTGCTACATCAAACTCCCGGTGCCTTTGGGGAGTTGTGCACCCAGAATCATTTCCACGCTCCACTGGGATCCTCCCTGGCTTCTCAGCATCTTGGCAGGTCTGACTGGTGGACGGCCAGGAGGACAGATGGATCTGGCACCTGCCAAGCCCCTGGGTTTCTAGATGCAGGTGCTGCCTCAGAACCAGCTGAGCTTTGCCAGGTTCATGTCGGCTGACTGCAACAGGCAGCTAAAATTCCTGGACGGTGCTGGGATTCATGGGAGGATCAGTAAAGGTGATCCCTCTGAGATGGTAAGCCCTTCCAGGTGGGCAAGGGTTTTTTTGATGTCCCTAACTTCTGGGGCTCAGCATACCAAAGACACTGTCCCCTCTCCCATGTCCTGTGGCATCCCATTTGGATCAGGTTACGCTGCCGTCTTGACTCTTCCATCTGCAGCAACATGAAGCACGAACACAGGGGCTGCCACACGTCTCTGCCTCTATCTCCTTGCCAAAGCCAGGTGTGAGCAATCTTGTGAAATGGAGCATTCTTGGAGGTCGTCATCTGTTGGAGATGCTGGCCGGGATGGGATTATGATATTTTTATACTGTGCCTCTTTATATGTGTGTTGTAATTTGTTACCTGCCCTCAGTCTTTGGAATGGGGTGACACGGAAGAGTGTCAGCCACTGCGGGTTGAATTGCTTGAAACCATCACCTCTGAGTCACCCATCCTACAGTGGGGGGTTGGGCCTGTTCAGCACTGTACCTTCTTCCAATCAGGGAGTGCAGTCTAAAGCTCTGATTTGTTTCCTACCTGTGGGTCTCCAAGCTTCTGTGGATTTTTTGTACGATAATAAAAAAGGTCTAGTTTGAGCTACGATTGGTATCTATAAGGATAAAAGAGGGTGTGTGTCAGCCGCATAGCACCAAGACTGGGAAACCGAGACACGTGACACTTGGTATGTATTCGAAAGGGACCCCAGGGGCATGTGCCTCAGAGTGATTTGTTTTTAAAATGCGTTAATTAATTTGATTCAGTTTAAATGTGCCCACGTGGTTGAAGCCAGCAGTCCATTTTCAGCCGCTAGGGATATACTTCCTTAACTAGCATGTGCAATCTCAAGACACGGGAGATACGTAGGCAGAAGGACAGCATTCTAGAGCTACCCCCTCTGGGGAACAGAGCGGGCTGGTCCCTCCGTCGTGGCCGCAGGGGTGCACCATGGCAGGGGCTGTGCCTGGTGGAGCCAGCCGGCATAGCACAGTGTGTCCCACTCAGGCAGGTGGGTATGCTTGCTTGAAGGCTTTGCCACATCAAAGGCTATGGTGGGCAACTTGTGGCCCTCCAGCTGTTTTGGGCTATAACTCCCATCAGCTCTAGCCAGCATAGCCAGTGGCGAGGGATTATGGGAGTTGTGGCCCTTCAGGTTTTTTGCCCTACAAGTTGCCCATCCCTGAGCTGAGGGCTATTCCAACTAGGGCTGGCAGAGAAATCAGCAGAACCAAATGAGTTTTTCTGCAGCGGACCAGCTTTTCCTGAATCACACAGATTGTGCGGACTTGGAGGCCAGGCTTTTTTTTTTTTTTTTAACTTTCTGGAATTTTGCTCATGTTTAGCCATAGAAAAATACCTAAAAAAAAAACAAAAAAAAGGCCAAAAATGTGCACTTTCCCCATAGCCTAAAGCATGAAACTGGGGGGGGGGGGGGTTTGCCCATTTTTGCAAGTGCGACTTTGTGCAAGTGGTAATTTGCACAAATTTGGGAAAAATTGGGAAAAATTCAATTCTGCCAATGAGCGGATGATGGAACGAAAGGCACCTGACAATCCAGGAAATGCAGACGGAACAGATTTTACAAAGTTTGTACATCTCTAATTCCAACTTGTGAAAAGTTGTGTCCATTTGCTAGCCGGGCATATAAAGGAATGTGGCCTCTTGGTTCAATTATGGTTATGAGAGGGATCATAGCTCAGAGGTAGAGCACCATCTTTGCATGCAGAAGGCCCAAAGTTCAATTCCTTGAATCTCGAGTTTGAAAAGGATCCAGTAGCAGGCAATGGTAATGAACTCTCCTTGAGATCCTGGGGAACTTCTGATAGTCGGAGAGACCATACTAGCCTAGATGGGCCAATAATGTGACTAAGTACAAGGCAGCTTCCTGTTCTTCTGTGTCAGCCACACTTGGAACGTCAAGTGCAACTCTGGTCTGCTTGGTGTGGGCCGAACAAACCCAGCAAAGGTATAAAAGGCACCGAAACCTTTTGGAAAGTGGGAAAAGCTGAAACTGGTGGGAATTTTTGTTAGCTTTAATAAAAGGAACATACTAAGGAAAGCACACAATTTGCAGGGATGACAGAATAATTCCTGGGTGCTTGAGTGCCTCTTAGGGAGCAAAATGAGGCCGCCCAAAAGTAAAGTAATGGCTTCTACATACTTCGGGATTGCAGGACTCCACGCATTTGTGAATTAAAGGTATTTGCATTTTAAAACTGCTTGACAAGGCTGGTTCTTGCCCCCCCCTCCGAAAATTGTTGGGGATCTCTGCAGCCCACTTGGGGCGCAATCCTATGCATGTTTAGACGGAAGTAGGTCCTACAATTCCCAGCATACCCCAGCCAGCCATGCTGGCTGGGGTATGCTGGGAGTTGTAGGACTGACTTCCATCTAAACGTACATAGGGTTGCGCCCTTAAACTTTTTTCTTCTACACATCAAAGCGTGTGTGTGTGTGTATATATATAATATCCTTTTTTCATAACATTCAATTCTTCAGAGCCAGCATCATCATCACCCAAGTAAGTGCTGATGCAAATCAGGGGTCCTAGGGCAGGCCTCTAAAAAGGGTCCCTTTTCTGGTAGACATTTAGGGAAAAATGAGTAGGCTGCGCCAGTGCCATATTATGAAAAATCATGGCCCAGGGTCTTCACAGCTCAGTCAAAAGCCTGCTGCATGTGGGGTGTACAAATCTCCCTGGTGAGGGAGGGCCAGAGCCTGGATTCTTCGATGAGTGAAGAAAGACAGTGTCTCGCCCAGGGAGGGCCAGGGTGAAAAGAGGTGCTAAAGGCACCCAAGCTTAGGGCTTGGGCAAGATTAGTGGAATTTGACTTTCGAAGTTGTCCCAGAGTGGAAGGCCAGGATCTCTTCTCGATCATCCCAGAGTGCAGGACACGGAAGAACGGGCTCAAGTGACAGGAAGTCACATTCCGGCTGAACATCAGGAAAAAACTTCCTGACTGTTCGAGCAATATGACAATGGAACCCGTTCCCTGGGGAGACGGTGGGCTCTCCCACCCTGGAGGCATTCAAGACGAGGCTGGACAGCCATCTGTCAGGGATGCTCTAACTTGGATTCCTGCATTGAGCAGGGGGTTGGACTCTATGTCCTTGTAGGCCTCTTCTAAGCCTACTGTTCTATGATTCTATGACTCCCACCCACCCGTTTTCTTGAACAACCTTATCACAAACTGCTTTTGAAGCGGCTATGGTGGCAGCAGATTCTCAAAAGAGCTGCTGAGAAACATCAGCCCAACTTCCCTTGGGCAATGCAGAACAAGTCCTGTGGCTCTTTCCTTTCCAGGCAAGAGAAAGAGAGAGGCCTCTGGGCTTTCCAGTGCTTTTATTACACTGCATCAGAAGCCTGCTTAAACATTCTCACCACGTTTCATAAGCCAGGAGATCTCTTTTCTTCTTTGCTTCTCATGCCCTTTTGCAAATGCCATTACTTTGGCTCCTCTTCTCCACCCCTTGCCTTCTCCAAAGTTGTGGCTTTTCAAACAAGCAGCAAACTGAGTTTAGTTCTTCTGCCATACACACGCAGAAAGGGTGCTTCCAGACAGAGGGATCGTATTGCTACCAATCGGGAGGTTTGTGCAGCCATTTCCTCCTTTTGTGCTGTAAGAAAAAAGACAAAAGCAGCAGTGGGAAAACACAGGACGGTTACAAGTAGATGACAGTAATAACAGTGTCAGGTTCTGTGAGTAGGGCAGGGCGTTTGCACATTAAAAGCCTCATTGGGAAGCACCCAGAGTGAACAGAAGCCATGCACTGTCATTTGTTACTTAAAGGCAAGTGACATCTGAACTGCATTGAACACGAAATAGGAGTAGGCAACCTGGTGTGCTCTAGATGTTTTGCTACAATTCCCATCATCCTCAGCCAGCATGGCTAAGGGTAAGGGATTGTGGGAGTTGTAGTGCAAGACATCCAGCAGGCACCAGGCTGCCTACCCCTGCGAAAAGAGGGTCCAGGGGCCACTTCAAAGTCTTGACCGATCTCATGTGGGAGAAATGGTCACAGACTAGAATCTGCTATGTGGGATGAATGAAGTGGTGTTTGCAGCTTAGAGGTAAGTGGATATGGAGGCGGGTGGGGAGCACCAGTTAAATTTTAAAAAGGTGACAAAATGCAAGAGTTGGTGACACTTCTGTATGTTTTGAGTTTTCAGGTGCCACAAAACTACTTGCACGGTGTGTTAGCTGTCTAGGACAGCCTCCTGCATTCCAGAGCGGCACACCCGGTGCTTCCAGAAAGCCCGCAAGTGGGGCGTGAGGGTGACAGCGCTCTCTTGCTGTTGCTCCCCAGCAACAGGCCTTTGGTGGCCTTCTGGCTCCATCCAGGGAGGCTACCTACAGCCATCGGGGCTGACAGCCATTGATAAATCTATTCTCCGTTTGCAATTTATGATACATCTAAGGCCTAAAGGAATAGGAACTCCCACTCCCCCCCACTGCCACCTCCAGATTTTCCCCATTTTACAAAAACTTTCCTCCTTGGTCGCCTGGAGCTGGTTTTCACTCACCAAAAGCGAACAGGTGAGTGGCTGTTTACAAGCCTGAAAATAAAGATGCAGCCCTGTATAAATCCGCGTTAACCAGACATGGCAACATTCCAGAGTGCTTTTCCCTGAAGATGCCCCTGTACTCTGCTTATAGGCGCGCGTGCGCGCGCACACACACACACACACACACACACACGATATGCCACACTGCTTTTCAGGGGAGAAGTTGGGACTTGATCCATGGAACCAAAGGTGCGACTCGAGTGAAGGCGGCTAATTGCGGCTTATTTTTCTCCTTGGAGTTGCTTTGGCTTTCTATGGAGAACGGGACAATTCCCTCCAGGTAAAACTGCTCATTCTGTCCTGGGCAAACAAAGGATCCCCCTGGAGACATCTAGCGAGAGAGAGAAAAAACAAGGAAGATGAACAGTGGGTTGCAAGCAGAGAGCTGGCAGCCATCACCACATACGCTCCAACGGTCCCCAGTTTCCTGGGGACAAGCCTGATTTTCTGGTCTCTCTTCCTATTTTGTCCTTGTTTTTGCCTTGTGGGGGATGCTTCTGAAATTTTGCTATCGTGAATTGCTAGCATTGTCACTCTTCGGGCTTCACTTCCCTCCTGCACAATCTCTAGAGTAGGGATGTGGAACCTCTGGCCCACAGGCTTAATGGGGCTTGCAGAGGTTCTGCATCCGGCCCTCCTTGGGTTCCTCTAGAGGGGGCGCTTGGCCTCCAAGCCCCACCCCATGGAGTTAGCTGTGCTGGAGGAATCCACACTGTTATCGCCAGTACAGCCAGTAATTAAGCCTTAGGAGGAGAGGCACTTCAACCTTTTAGAATGGGGAAAAAAACACACACACACAAGCCATGAACCTGCCTTGAGTCTGTAGCCTGGACCCCTGAATCTTTTTTGTAAAATGAGGATCTTCTGAGCATATGCAGAGCTCATTTCCTTCAAACCCAGCCCTGTGCACCTGGGATTCAGAGGGGTAACTGTGAAAAGCGTGGCTGGAAAGATAGATTTCACCACGGCGTTTCTCTTCGTGCAGATTAACCACATAATCGAGAAAGTGGCACGTCTTTCATTTTTGCCTTTCACACAAGATCTGTAAAGGCTTTGCTAGTGCATGGTATGATGGTGCGGCTCCCGGCGCTGGCGACTGAGGGCCAAAGCAACTGGCGAATTACCTGAAGGTTCTTTTGGAGGCCAGACGTCTGTGCGCATGTCGATGCTGAGGAAGAGGTGAGGAGACAGCCAGCCAGGGCAGCTACTGTCCACTGAAGGACTTTGGGGTTAGCTGCTGGAAAAAAAAGACCATGCAAATTGTACCTGCCCTTACTCCGCATTGAATCCCCATTGGCCTTTGCTCCCCCTACTCCCGAAATCTGCCCCAAAGTCCCTTGCTCCCTCAAATCTCTCTCCCTTGCTGCCTGTTGTGCCTGGATCGCCACCCCAGAGGCCCACAAGAACGCATCTTAACGTTCTCTCTGTCTTCTTTCCCATGTCCCCAGTGTTTTCTAAAGCAAAAGCAGAGAGGACACAGGTGGCCCACTAGCTGGGGCCAGAGAGTTAGAAATGCCCTCCCTGGCTGGCTCTACTACTAGAAGCAAAAGCCGAGTGTAGCCAAATGCTTACCCTGGATTTTAGGAAAGCTGATTTTAATAAACTCAGAACAATGATCAGTAAGGTCCCATGGCAAGCGACGCTAACGAGAAAAGGAGTCCAAGATGGGTGGGAGCTTTTAAAAAATGAAATTCTCAAGGCACAATCACAAACAATTCCAACAAGAAGAAAAGGTGGAAGACAACAGAAGAAGCCAATGTGGCTTCACAAGAAGCTTCGAGGTGACCTGAAAACAAGGTCATCTTTCTTCAGCTACGGGCATAGTAAAAGGCAGTCAGAACTCTAAAGGAGCTCTCCAAGGTGCGGAATGAATTCACGCCCCACCAACATCAGAGCCACCAGCTTCCACTGCTTCATGCCAAGGCAGACTGTTTGGTTCATCCACTGCAGTGCACTCTGGTGGCACCATTTATCACTGAGCAAACGGGCCTTCTCTGGGGCCAATCCCAGCTCCCAGCAGCGGAAACATGCTCACTTACCCCACTGTCCCTTTGCTGCCAGAGCCCAGCAGCCAGTCCCAGGAGTTGCAACGTGGGAAGGGTCAGGAAGGCAAATGGGAAAGGTGGAAGGAGAGATCAGCACGGACTTGGTCAACTGGATTAGTGCGAGATCTTCTTGGGCACTGGAGGAGTGGGGGATGATCTTTGCGACAGGATACAGCGCATCTGAAGAGGCATGCTTTGAGTACAAGCCGAGCTTCACCGAGTATAAGAAGTCGCTGCAAAGACAAAAGTTGGGCTGGAAGTTGCACAGTGGGGAGGGACGGGAGGGCAATGGAACCACCGCCCATGTAAAAGAAATAAAAGATAATATAGATTTCTGTCATTAAGGATGCTGTACAGCCAGAATGTTATACCTTTAGCCAGTTGCCAGAGCAGAAGGAACAGCAAAATAATGAGGAGGAGGAGGAGATGGAGACCTCCACCCTCAAAAGCAGCCTAAAAGTAATTTTAGATTAGAAGAAGATTGTGTCTAATATTATCACTCCTTCTAACAGCGAACTCAGGTGGTGTGTGTGGACAGAACTGTAGCCAAAATGGGGCCCAGTGAGAAACAAGAGATTGCTATCCTCATGCGCAGGGAAATCTCGAGGTTTGCAGAAGTGTACAAAATCCTTAAAAGAAAAAAAAAGAAAAACTAAATGGGCAACCCCACTCCCCCAAAACAGTCCAGCGAGAACTGAGCATGCTCAGTAGGCCACAGACTGTTGAGTGACGGTAAGAAGAGAAAAAGAGTTGGGGAGGTGGTGGAATGGCATACAGCAGGAGGGCATGGCTGGCTGGAACCTGAAAAGGAAACACTTGTAAGGATACGCTGCAACATTTTGTGGCATGTCACACTTGTCATTCATTGTTACTTTCCTAATTTATATCAGGTACATTAGAAATGTTACTTTTCAGCTCTTGTTCAAAGATACTCAGCGTGAATGCAGAGGTATTCTGTACATGCTCAGTGGCTTTAATTGCTTTAAAAGTAACTCCTGTCAGAGGGAGAAGGCAGTCTGGATATGCTCAGAGTCACTGAACCCTTAGGTCCATTTTTTCATGTTTATATCATATATTATGTATGTTCACTTCCAATTAAAAGTTTGCATTCTGACAAGCACACCTGGATCAAAGTGTCCCAAACACATGCCATTCATCTGTTGCATCACCTTTCCCACTACTCCAGTGATTGACTCATTTTATTCATTTCCAGGAACTTGCAACAAGAATATCATATGCCATGGCTCACACAGCAGTCTTAAAAAAAAAAAATGTCAAAGACAACCCTAAAAGCACTAAAATCGCAGCACAAAAGTAATAAAAGTATAAAGTAATAAAACTTTATACAAACTACTGCAGAAAGTACATATATATATATATATATATATATATATATATATATATATATTAAAAAACCACTGTTCCAAGCAGTTCCAAAGAAAAATGTTAAGTAAGCAGACCTGAGCTTGTTGGAACAACTATGTTGGCACAACCAAAAAATGTGTGGGTCGGTGGGTCGGTGGGGGGAGAGAAAGAGAGGGAGAGAGATGGATCAAGGCAGGGCTCTTTTGCTAAGTAAGAACATCAGAAGAGCTGGATCAGACCAAGGGTCCATCTAGTCCAGCATTCTGTTCACACAGTGGCCAACCAGCTGTCGACCAGGAACCCACAAGCAGGGCATGAATGCAACAGCACCCTCCCGCCCATGTTCCCCAGCCACTGGTGCACATAGGCTCACTGCCTCTGGTACTGGAGGTAGCACACGGCCATCAGGACTAGTAGCCATTGGTAGCCTCCTCCTCCTCCAGGAATTCGTCTACCCCCCTTTTAAAGCCATCCAAGTTGGTGGCCATCACTACATCTTGTGGTAGCAAATTCCATAATTTAACTATGTGCTACATTGTTGTTGTTATTTACGTTTCTATGCTGCCCCACAGCCGAAGCTCTCTGGGCGGTTTACAGAAGTTAAAACATTAAATACAATATACAAAGTTTAAAAGCCATTTTCATAAAAGCACACAGACAATATACACAAACAACATATAACTAAAACCAACTTTGAACGGTCAGTCATAACTAAAGGCACATCCAGGACTGATTAAAACTCATTGTGTGCTGCCAAATGGCTGGGAAAAGAGAGAGTTGAAAAGATAATAAATGTTGGCGCCAGGCGGACCTCATCAGGGAGCTCATTTCACAGATGGGGAGCCACCACTGAGAAGGCCCTCTGCCTCATTGCCGCCTTCCAAGCTTCCCTTAGAGGAGGAACTTGGAGGAGGACCTTAGATGCTGAACGTGATGTATGGGTCAGGAGAGGCGTGCCATCAGGTATTAAGGTCCCAAGCCATGTAGGGCTTTATAGGTTAAAACCAGCACCTTGAATTGAGCTTGGAAGCATATAGGCAGCCAATGCCAGCGGGCCAGAGTCGGTCTTATTTGTTTGGACCTTCTGGTCCCCATTATCAATCTGGCCGCTGCATTTTGCACAAGCTGCAGCTTCCGAACTGTCTTCAAAGGGAGCCCCACGTAGAGTGCATTGCAGTAATCTAACTTGGAGATTACCAGAGCACAGACAACAACTGAAGCCAGGTTATCCCTGTCCAGACAGGGGTGTAGCTGGGCCACCAACCGAAGCTGGTAGAAGGCACTCCGTGCCACTGAGGCCACATGAGCCTCAATGACAAAGATGGCTCCAGGAGGACCCCCAAGCTGCTCCTTCAGGGGGAGGGCAACCCCATCCAGAACAGGTTGCGCACCCTCCATCCAGTCAGCAGAACCACCCACCAACAGCATCTCAGTCTTGTCTGGATTGAGCTTCAGTTTATTAGCCCTCATCCAGTCCATTGTTGCAGCCTGGCACTGATTCAGCACATCCACAGCCTCACCTGAAGATGAAAAGGAGAAACAGAGCTGCGTGTCATCAGCATACTGATAACAGCGCACTCCAAAACTCTGGATGACTGCACTCAGTGGTTTGATGTAGATGTTGAACAGCACAGGGGACAAACGAATCCCTGAGGAACCCCATACCAGAGAATCCATGGGGTGAGCAGTGTTCCCCAAGCACCACGTTCTGGAGGCGACCCTCCAAGTAGGAGTGAGACCACTGCAATGCAGTGCCTCCCACTCGCAACTCAGAGAGCCATCCCAGAAGGATACCATGACTGATGGTATCGAAAGCCATTGAGAGATCAAGAAGAATCAACAGGGTCACACTCCCCCTGTCTTTTTCCTGACATAGGTCATCATACAGGGCAACCAAGGCTGTTTCTGTGCCAAAATCTGGCCTGAACCCCAATTGCAATGGATCCAGATAATCAGTCTCATCCAAGAGCTGGATGGCAACCACTCGCTCAAGGACCTTGCCCAGGAATGGAACATTTGCAACTGGCCTATTAAGCTTTTCCATGTCTAGGGAGGATTTCTTCAGGAGTGGTCTCACCACCTCCTCTTTCAGGCAGCCCAGGACCACTCCCTCTTGCATTAATCACCTCCCTAGCCCGGCCAGCTGTTCCTTCCCTGCCAGTTCTAGCCAAGAAGGGCAAGGATCCAATATGGAAGAGGTTGCATGAACCTGTCCAAGCACCTTGTCTACGTCCTCGAGCTGTACCAACTGAAACTCATCCAAGAAAACTGAACAAGGCTGTGCTCTGGATACCTCACCAGATTCACCTGCAATAATACTGGAGTCTAAGTCCCAGCGGATGGAAGAGATTTTATTCTGGAAGTGCCTAGCCAGAGCATTATAGTGGGCCTCAGACGGTTTCATAGTGTCCTTAGGGCCAGAATGTAAAAGGCCCCGGACAACCCTAAAGAGCTCCACTGGGTGGCATATGGACAACTGAATAGAGGCAGTGAAATATTTTTTCCTTGCTGCTCTCACTGCCTTTGAATACAGCTGGCCATAGGCACACACCAGGGTTCAACTGCATCCACTAGGAGTTCTTCTCCACCTGCACTCAAGCTGTCTCCTATTTTGTTTCATCACTCTCAGCTCCGGGGTATGCCATGGAGCCATACCAGCTCTGTTCTGGAGAGGGTGCTCAGGAGCAATCATGTCAACCGCCTGGGGAATTTCTGCATTCCACTGGTCCACCAGGGCTTTCACAGGAGCATCAGTCCAATCAGCCGGAAAACCCCACGGAGCCCTCTGGAAACCACCTGGATCTATTCACCTCCTGGGGCAGACCATCTTAATAGGTCCCCCACCCTTACAGAGAGGAAAAGCTGCTGTAAGTCTAAACCAGTACTAAACTATTACTAAACCATTAATATTACTATAAAAACTAATAACTGAAGATCTCCCTTTCCCACTTACGTAATTGGTTTGGATTGGCTGTTGTGTGTTCCTCATTCACTTTTTGTTGCTCATTCAGTGACATCGGGAGTTTTGTTCCTCCTCTGACGTTTTGCACAGAGGACACAGAATCTCCAACCCGGAGACTAAATCCAGTCCTCCAGGTTCCCAGTCTAGTCCTCCAAGGTTTCTACCTCCTTTCCCCCAACCACCTATTGTTTGGTGGTTTCCAGCTTTTGTGCAGATTTTTTCCCCATTCTAAAAGGTTGAAATGCCTCTCCAAAGGCTGAGTTCCTGGTTGTAAGGGCTTAGGATGCAAACCTATGCATGTTTAGATTAAAAAAAAGGTCCTACAACTCCCAGCATGCCCTATTCCCCAGGGGAATGCTGGGGGTTGTAGGACTTTTTTTTCTGTCTAAACATGCCTAAGATTGCAGCCTTAAACTATAATATGCTGGTATTTTGGCTCCACCCTTTACCTTTAGCTCTTCCCCTTTTGCCTTTGGCCCCGCCCACCACCAGAATGCAGCCCCTAAAAGCTTCTCTGAAATGGAATTTGGCTCTTGGACAGAAAGAGGCACCCTGGCATATAGGAATGATTGTATGTGCTATTCGACATCCTTTCACATTCCATTGTTAGAATAAGGGATGAAGAAGTACGGTTGAACCAGTGAGTGGATTAACTGGTGAAATAATATTTGTCCAGTAAATAGCTGCCACTGGACATTTCCACATAGGTGGTGGGCTCATTTTTAAAAACAACATGCTTGTTTGCATCACAGAGGAAAGGCACTTTGCACAAACAATTGTCCTGCGGTATAGCATCAAGAGTTCACAACTCAGGAGTTGCAGGATGATGTGAATTAGTGGCTGCACACTGCATGGCACCCGGACATTCATGACATGCGTGTGCGTAAGAATATAAGAAGACTTGTGCTAGATCAGACCAGAGGGCTGTTAGTCCAGCATTCTTTTCACACAGTGGCCAGTGAGATGTCCCAACAGGAAGCCCATAAGCTGGATGTGAGCGCAAGAGCACCGTCCCGCTCATGTTCCCCAGCAGCTGCTACACAGAGAAATACTGCCTCTATCCGGGAGGAAATATATAGCCATCCTGACTCATGGCCACCGATAGCCTTATTCTCCATTAGAAACAAGATGTGTTTATTCCCCACTCCAAGGTTTAACATTTAGAGAGACGGAGGGTTACGTTTAGAGACATGGCAAAGATGAACCCTGAAGAATGACACCTCTAGTCATCTAAACAACATTTTTTAACAAGGCCACAGAATGTAAACAGAATGCTGGACTAGATGGACCCTTGCTGTGATCCAGCAGGGCTCCTCTTAGGTTCTTAAACTGGTGGAAGATTATAGAATCATAGAACGGATTGAGAAGGTCCCATTGAGAAGCACTCTTTGAGTCCGGTCCTGTAGCCAACTGTGGATCCACCGGATCGTTGTTTCACCTAGCCCACTTTGAGCTAGTTTGCTCATCAGGATATCATGGGGCGCTTTGCTGAAGTTGAGGTATATGATGTCTACAGCATTCCCATGATCCACAAGGGAGGTGACTTGATCAAAAAATGACATTAGATTCGTCTGGCAGGATTTGTTCTTGAGCAATCCATGTTGGCTTCGAGTAATCACTGCATTATTTTCAAGGTGCTTACAGATGGATTGCTTTATAATCTGCTCCAGAATTTTCGCAGGGATTGATATCAGACTGGTCTGTAGTTCCCAGGTTCCTCCTTTTTGCCCTTTGTGCAGATAGGGACCACATTAGCCCTCCTCCAGTCATCTGGCACTTCACCCGTCCTCCATGATTGCTCAAAGAGAATAGACAGCGGTTCTGAGAGTTCTTCTGCCAGTTCCTTTATTACTCTAGGATGCAGTTCATCTGGCCCTGGAGATTTGAACCTATTCAAAGTTATTAGGTGTTCCAGATGATGTGACTGTGTTTTGAATCTGCCTGGCGAATGTTATGTTTTGATGCCTCAGGACTCTGTGCCACTCCCATTTGGCCTCTGCCCATGTTCTCGTACTCATATAGACCTCACTGTAGAACAAGTCCACTTCTTCCCAAAGGCAACACCCTGTTCTGCAACAACGTAATTTAGCTCCTTGTCATTTAAACAGGATCACTTCTCAGCCAATCCGATGGGTTTTCCTGTTTATAGGCCTTTTATAAGTAACATATTATGAGATTTTATATGCTTATATTTCAACAACGCCTTGTCGATATCTGGAGGGACCATGCCACCCCTTGCATGTTAGTGGCACCCCCAGAGTAGGCCTCTGTCACTTTTTAAGCATATATTAAGCCACCACCCCACCTGGTGCCCTCCAAATGTGTTGGATGACAACTCCCAACATGCCCCAGCCAGGTATGCTGGGAGTTGTAGTCCTACACATCTGGGGGCACCAGGTCGGGGAAGGCTGTTTTAACCATTTATGTATCGCTTTTCAAGTGGTGAGGCCAGTATTTAATCCAGTATTTAAAAAACGTTTCTATCGACCACCCTCAATGTGGTGCCCTCTAGGTGTTCTGGACTACAACTACAACAAGGTCAATGGCCAGGGATGATGGGCATTGTAAACCCAAACATCTGCAGGGCATCTGTTGTTGTTGTTGTTATACCATTGCTGATAATGTTTCTATCTTGTTTTGTTTATAGTAAGATCATTGTAACGACCACAATGGTTGAAATAGTAAATGCTACCTCATCTTAGGCCCTGAATAATGCATATGGAACTCTCTGCTGCAAGGTGACTGCTGGCTGAAATAGCTTTAAAGGGAGATTAGACAAACCCATGATGGGAGACGGTTGAAATCCAGAAACTCACCCAGATGCCAGGCAACTTTTGGTGCTCAGCACCCATTTTTCCGCAATCACGCTCCCCGTGCAAATGGGATCTCCATCCCTCAGCAAGGTGGCGACCCAGGGCCATTCTGCTGTCTGATTGAGACGTTTTCCATCCCAGTTGCTATTCTGACCTCCCGGGTTGTTTTGGTGATCACTTGCACCATTATTAAAGGACTGCGATGCTGGTTTCATTTGGCAGAATCCACTGTAATCTGATGCGGAGAGGAGAAGGCGGGGGGGTAGGGAGAAACAGTTTGCATTAAGCATCAAAGATTCCTCTGGGTAACTGATAAGCAGGGTTGTGAATCTTCCACGTATTTTCTAAAACAAATACAAAAATAAATCTGAATTCCGCAAAGAATTCTGTGTACATTTGGCAAAGAAACATCCGAACCTTCCTTACGTTCAGTCAAACCATGGCAGGCAAATCTGTCAGTTTTGGTTTCTGTTTCTCATTTTTCCAGTGTTAAGTTCAGTTCATCTCAAACTTTGAGATTAAAAAAAAAAAAATTACAAGAAAATTTGAAAAGATTTTAGTGCCCTTCTCTCCTAACACATGCATTTTTGCATGCAATTTTGCCAAATGTACACACTTTTTCCTAATATAATGCATTCTCAAACATTATTTCTACAGATATTTTATTAATTTATTTATTACATTTACCTCTCAGCTTTTTTCCTTTTGCAAGGACCTTAGTGGCTTACATAGTCCTCCTCTCCATTTTAACTTTACAACAACCCTGTGAAGTAGGTTAGGCTGAGTCAGCGACTGGCCCAAAGTCATGCCGTGAGCTTCATGACCAAGCAGGGACTAGAACCCAGGTCTCCCCTGTCCCAGTCCAACACTACACCACACTGGCATATGCGAATATACACATCTTTTATGTGCACTTTTCTCTAATATTTGATTTTTTTTTCTATGCATTTTTTGATCGGAGGACTCCATTGCAAAATTCGGAGAAATGTGACTTTTGAAGGACAGCTGAGGTTGTTCATGTATGATTGCATTCATTCATTCATTCATTCATTTAGTGCCCTGCCTTTCTACTCAAAAAATGGCACTCAAGGTGGCTTGAGCCTTGGTTCGTAAGTGCGAAATTGGACAAGTTCTCATTCAAAAGTGAGGTGAACACATTTTTCGTCCTTCCCCAGGCCAGATCACTGCTCTGTAGAGCCCAGCACTGTCTTCTTTGATTGGTAATATTTCTCCAAGCTCTTGGGCATCCATCTTTCCCAGACTTTTTAAACTGGAGATGCAAGAGACGGAACTGGTGGAACTTTCTGTTTGCAAAGCCAGGCAGGTGCTGTACTGCTGAGCTATGGCACCACCCAGATCATATTTCTGGTCAGCCTTCCTCAACCTGATGCACTCCAGGTGTGCTGGACTACAGTTCCCATCGTCCTCAACCAGCACAGCCAGTGCCTATGCTGGCTGAAGATGATGGGCGTTATAACCTAGGTTGGGGAAAGCTGGGCTATATTGTTGACTCTGGCAAATCGTCGGCCTCCAGGGGCTCAGGAAGAAAGACCCCTTTCCTTGCCCTCCTACCATGAATCCATTTTACTGGAGGTACCAGAGACTGAATCTCAGCATATTGTTCCATATATTTCAGCCTTCCCCAGCCTGTTGCCCTCCAGATGTGTTGGACTGCAACTCCCAGAATCCCCCAGCCCGCTGGGGAAGGCTGAAATACTGACTTCTGCTCATCATGGAGAGGTGAAAGCTGCTATCCAGGGTGCTGAATCCCCCCCAACCTAGCAAAGCCCACCTGCCCATCTACTTTCCACATTTACCCAGTTTCTGTGATTCCACCCAGCATAGCCCACAATTTGCCCAAGCAGATTTTCACACCCCTGAGGACTAGAAACTTGGGAGAAGGGTGTGTGGGTTTAAAAAAAGGAGATCCTCCGGATACTGAACTGTGTGCTGTGCCCTGCTGGTGTGGAATTGCAGAATGAGCCCAGCCCAGCTAATAACAAATGGGCGCCAACATTTTAAAACAGCTTACTGGGTTGTAGCCAGAGGCCTTCAAGTCCCAGATGCTTGGATTTTGCCCCGCCAAGCTGGCTCCCCAAACTCGCAGAGGCTATTGCGGAGGCTGCTGCCTTTCCCTTGGCAAATATATGGGCAGTATTTGCACAACATGCTAGGCCAGTGCAACATTGCTGGAACGAGTTGTGCAACCATCCCTGTGTAGGCCTGCTTATTAAAAGGCTATCACCATGCCTGTTGATTTGTTATTTTTTTTTAGGGATGTACGAAACACTTACCTGGTTTTGTCCAGGCACATCCTCAGTGGGGGGGAGGCGCTCCGTCCCTCCCCCCGAAATCCTCAACGGGGGGGGGGGAGGCGATCCGTTCCTTCCCCTCGGAATCCTGCCTGGCCGGCTCCGCTCTGCGGCCAGGCCGGGCCAACTCGCCAGCCGGGCCAACCCACAGCGGGGCCTCCAGCCACTGCCAGGCTGCTGCGGACGCAAATGGTGTCCTGAGTAGGGGATTTACGTATTTACATAAATATTTACGTAGCCTATCACGGGCTACCATAGGGACGCAAATGGTGTCCCCTACTCAGGATGCCACTTGCGTCCACAGCAGCCCGGTAGCAGCCGGCGACGGCGCCAGAGCTGAAGCCGCAGCCGGAGCCGCAGCCAGGTAGGCTCCGTTTCACGGGGCTTTTGCGGGGTGGAGGGGCGGGGGCTCCGTTCCGCCACGGATTCCGGGGGGCCGAATTCACTGGAATTCGGCCCCCCTGGGATCCGTGGCGGAATTCTCTAACATCCCTATTTTTTTTACTCTCACTGCAAACTCTGGCATTTGGTCTGATTTTGCTGGCCATCTCCCAATAATTTGGGGCAAGTAATGCAGGCAGAATAGAGCTGCTGTTCCTAATGTGGCACTGGTAGTGGTCACTCTCCCCTTCCTGCCCATTCCGGTTTCTTCCTTTTACCAGTGCTCCATCTTCACCCACCCGTCATCCTCCTTTAGCCAGAGGACCTGCGATTTGATGGTGGTTTTGTGGGCATCCCGTGTAAAAAAAAAAAAATCTTGGAGATCCATGAAGATCTATTAGTCTCGAGGGCTCTATGCTACCCCCAGTATCAGAGGCAGTGTGCCTGTGTACCCCAGTTGCTGGGGAGCATTGGGCAGGAGGGTGCTGTTGCACACGTGTCCTGCTTGTGGGTTTCCTGCGGGCAGCTGGTTGGCCACTGTGGGAACAGAACGCTGGACTAGAAAAAGGAGCTTCTCATGCAGCTCTTCTTATGTTCTTATATCTGCACGGCTGCTCTCCTCTTCCCCAGCAACTGGCATTCAGAGGAAGGACATCTTCACACAGCACAGAGTTAAACTACGGAATTTGCTACCACAAGATATAGTGATGGTCACCACTTTGGATGGCTTCAAAAGGGGATTGGACGAACTCCTGGAGGAGAAGGCTATTGATGGCTACTAGTCCTAATAGGTCTATGCTACCTCCACTATCAGAGGCAGTATCCTATGTTGCTGGGGAGCATGGGCGGGAGGGTGCTGTTGTACTCGTGTCCTGCTTGTGGGTTTCCCATGGGCAGCTGGTTGGCCACTGTGTGAACAGAACGCTGGACTAAATGGACCCTTGGTCTAATCCATCAGGGCTGTTCTTACATTCTTATTCGTACTTTAGATTCAAGTTTTTGGTCCCACAGCAGTGCTGGGAAGCAGAGGATCTGCAGTTTTTACTGTGTAAGCTACAGGTAACAATATCATCATTCATTTCATGATGGTTTGAGGGAGGGGGATACCCCATGCAAAGACCATGAAAATTCAACAGTATCCATTTTATTTCTACTGGGACCCACTTTTCCCCAGATGCCATGGAATAAGCAAAGAGTATATTTGTGTGTGGGCATGTTCTCTCTCTGTCTAGGTGCTTCCAGACAAGGCTGCTATCATGCAATCACCTTGCCTCGTTCACAGAATTTTACCAGAAGTGTGGGACAGACAGCATCATCTTCTGCTTGTAACCCTCCCTTATTTTCTCACTTCTTCTTCTGTCTTCTTCCGTCGTCATCGTTGTCTCCTCCTCCTCCTTTTTACTGCAGAACATTGGTGGGCATCAAGAAAGGTGTTGGGGGGCTACATTAGTGCCCGCGGGCACCACATTGCCCAACCTTGGACTAGGTGGAGTTTTGGTCTGATCTAGCAGGGCTTTTCTTGTGTTCTAAATACATTTATTAAATCCAATTAAATTCAGCCATCAGCCCCAAGAGGGATTTCCTGGACCACTTCTGAAAAATATCTCGAGTCCCGGTTCTGGTGGATCTCAACAGGCAGTGGAGTCACGCAGTTGTTGTTCTTGCTCCTGCTGCTGTTATTTATTACATTTCTATGCAGCCCAAGCACCAAAGCTGTCTGGGCGGCTGATAAAAATTAAAGCTATTAAATAGAACAGGATAAAATGTAACATAAAACCCAGTTGTGGAGCAATCACCCGCAACAGTTCTCTGGGAGTTGCCAGACTGAGCACTGCAAAAACTGAAGTGGGTTTACTAAATCCCATTGCCTTCCATGAGTTGCAATTTTCAGTTTCAATTTTAATTCAATTTCAATTTTCAGTGTCAATTTTCAATTTGTTTCAAGTAGCGCTGCACAAGATTATTGCATTAGCCCCTACAGTTGTCAATCAAGACTCTTGCTCATGGTTGAAGTGAACGTAGGAAGGTTGGCAACTTTGTTTCTGCAGATCAAACTACAGTTAATGGCACAAGAGCAGGCGTGGTTGATTATTCTGGGTCAGTTGGCAACACTTTTAGGGGTGAGGGGGAAATGGCAGTTGAAAGACTTGGAGGAGGGATAAGGCTGAAACAGCTATGGTGACATTGCGTGCTGTTTTACTGATGTCTTTCTCTGAGGATAAATACAGGTAGGGTGGCCAGATATAAAATAAGGCAGGGCTCTTGTACCTTTAATAGTTTTGTAGACGAGCGAATTCACCTATTAAAGGTGCAGGAGCCCTTTCCTCTTTTGCATCTGGCCACTCTAAATATAGGGCAGAAGAGAAGACAGATAGACAGACAGACAGACACACGCACATAGACTTCCGATACAGCTTCCTGCACTTTTAACAGGATCATGGACAGTGAAAAAATTATGGAGGTGAAACCATGCCAGCAGAAGCTTTGCCTGTTGGACTTCTGCACAGCCTGAAGCTGTTTAAAGCACAGGGCTCCTTCCAGAAAAAAGAAAATGGGTTGCAATTGTAGTCAGTTACATTTTGGGGAGGTATAGGGGTGGGAGAGGTAATTCAGCATGGGGAAAGTCTAGGGAGGCCTGTTAGAAAGGACCACCAATGGAGCAATGTACCTTCCACCTGTATGCTCTCCATGTCCACCTGGACTCCGGCTTTCTCTTGAGTTTCCTGGTAGCCACCCATCATTTCCTGGGCCACGTCAGTGGGGTCAAGTTGGGATGCTTCAAGGCCATCATTAAACCTCAGGATGAAACTTACTCTGAGAGGTCCAGGCCTGGAAAGAGAGGAGATAGGGATTGTTCCACGCTTAGTCATACTCTGCTTTGGCAGTGATCCTCCTGTGGCAAGGGTCCTCAACCCATCTGGGTCGGTTGGCACATGTGGAATTTTGAGACGGTGTCATGGGCACTCTCACAAAATGGCTGCCATGGGGCTGGGGCTGGCCCATTCCTAAAATGGCTACCATGGTGGGCATGGCCGGTCACAAAATACTCATTTCGCAGATGACAAACCAGTGAGACTAAAAGAAAAGTAACTTGACCAAGGTCCTAAGTCCAAGGCAGAGGCGGAGGGTTCTGAGTGGCTCGAAGCGCTTTCTGCCCACTTCAGCTGGTTTGCCAGCTACAGCTCCTCCTGGACAGGGATAGCTTGGCCACGGTGGTACAGGCGCCAGTAATATCAAGACTGGATTACTGCAACGTGCTCTATGCGGGGCTGCCCTTAAGGCTGCTGGAAGCTGGAGCTTGTGCAGAATGCAACAGTTCAGCTGTTAACGGGAGCTTTTCAGCATGCAACTCCTTTGCTGAAGGAACTGCACTGGCTGCCTATTCGCTACTGGGTCAGGTTTATGGTTTTGGCACTAGTGCATAAAGCCCTTGGGACCAGGATACCTGAGATACCTTCTTCCCTATCAACCTGCCTGGTCACTGAGATCACCAGAGGGCATGCTCCTGGTGGTTCCAGATGGACTCATGGCCTGACTGGAGTCCACCCGGGGAAGGGCCTTCAGTGTGGTGGCCCCCTTCCTGTGGAACTCCATGCCTCAGGAGGTCTGGCAAGTGCCAACAGTGTGTTGTTTCTGTGTGAAACCGCTCTTTTCCAGGAAGCCTTCCTGGGTTGACCAGCCATAGTTTTATTGTTTGTCTTTAAAAAGAATTTTTTTTCATATGGTGTTTTACTTCTTTTATCTTTTAATCATTTATCCTTTTGAACCCCAATAAAGATGGTGCTAGAAGGTAGCACTTTGCTTTGTAGCATGCCAGCCTCCCAGTTAAAAGACATTTTAAAAAAATAAATAAAAATCAGGAGGGGCACCTGGTAGGCACCAAGGGATCATAGAATGATAGAATAGTAGGGTTGGAAGGGGCCTACAAGGCCATCGAGTCCAACCCCCTGCTCAGTGCAGGAATCCAAGTCACAGCATCCCTGACAGATGGCTGTCCAGCCTCGTCTTGAATGCCTCCAGGGTGGGAGAGCCCACCACCTCCCCAGGGAATGGGTTCCATTGTCGTATGGCTCTAACAGTCAGGAGGTTTCTCCTGATGCTCAGCTGGAATCTGGCTTCCTGCCACTTGAGCCCATTATTCCGTGTCCTGCACTCTGGGATGATCAAGAAGAGATCCTGGCCTCCTCTCTGTGACAGCCTTTCAAGGACTTGAAGAGCGCTATCATATCTCCCCTCAGACTTCTCTTCTCAAGGCTCAACAGGCCCAGTTCTTTCAGTCTCTCTTCATAGGGCTTTGTTTCCAGTCCCCTGATCATCTTTGTTGCCCTCCTCTGAACCCTCTCCAACTTGTCTGCATCCTTCTTAAAGCGTGGTGCCCAGAACTGGACACGATGAGGCCTAACCAGTGCTGAGTAGAGGGGAACTAGTACTTCCCGGGATTTGGAAGCGATGCTTCTATTAATGCAGCCCAAAATAGCATTGGCCTTTTTTGCAGCCACATCACATTGTTGGCTCATGTTCAGCTTGTGATCTACCACAATTCCAAGATCCTTCTCGCTTGTAGTGTTGTTGAGCCAAGTACCACCCATCTTGTAACTGTGCATTTGGTTTCTTTTTCCTAGGTGCAGAACATGACACCGGGAAACCAGGGAGCAGTTTGGGGGCACTTTTTTTTCCACACATAGGCACACTCAAATACCCACATTTCGAACCAAAGGGCCACCATAGTGAACTTTTGGCTGAGGTGTAAAACCAAGCCACACCAAAAACACTCCTGTGGGCGAGAAGCCATGTTGTCGCCTGCTTGCTTGAGAGAGCGGGTCTGTATCAGGTTGTTGAATCTCTTTCAGCCTGAGGGCTGGATTTCATGTTGGAGAAGGTCTTGGTGGCCACATTCCAGTGGTGGGTGGGGCTGAATGCAAAATGGGAGGGGCTAAGACAAAAGGGGCGAGGCCAACCCCCCTCCCAGCATATTGTAACTTAAAGCTCTTACTGCCAGTAAATCAGCCTTCAGAGAGGCCCTTTAACCTTTTAAAATGTCAGATTTGCCAATGAATTCCAAAATGCTTCTACCAGCCCTGCTATAGGGGGAGGACAACTCATGCTGTCCGGGATGTTTTCCATGGCTAACATTGTGGGACATAGAATCTAGCTGTTACAGGTGAATCCTGTATACTAGGTACCTAGGAATTCAAATAAAGATGCCATTGGTCTGTCTGTCTGTCTGTCTTGTCTTTCCTTTCTTTCTTTCTTTCTTTCTTTCTTTCTTTCTTTCTTTCTTTCTTTCTTTCTTTCTTTCTTATGTCAACTGCAGTAGGAACAGCTACACCAGGGGTGCAAAATCTCTTTCTGTCTGCGGCCCGAATCCCATTTCAGAGAAGCTTTTGGAGGGGGTTGCGGGTGGCACATTCCAATGGTGGGTGGGACCAAAGGCAAAAAGGGTGGGATGAAACTACAAAAATGACCAGCATATTTTAGCTTAAAGCTCATGGTCTTAAAGTTCTTACTGCCAGTAATTAAGCTTTAGGAGAGTCACTTTAGGGAGGTGAGGGGGGGTGGGTGGGGTGGGGTGGGGTGGGGTGGGCAGAAAAACTGTACAAAAGTTGGGAAACCACCAAATGATTAGTTTTGGAGGGAGAAAGGCCATGGGGTCTCCTGGGATTTGGCTCCTGAGCCTATGATTCTGCACTCCTGAGCTATACCTACTCCAATGCCAGCACGGACGACCCCCGGAAACGCTGCTGTAATGCGCTCTTGGCAAATGCATTGTTGATCTGAAAGAAAGAAGTGGGAAGGCAGAGAACAGGTTTGTTTATTTAGATTGCAATGCCTACCTGGTAATTAAGTACTACTGAACTCACCTGAACTGACTTTTGCATAAGCAAGGATAGGGTTGTGCTGTTATGTATTTGTTGGACTTTTTAAAGAAGTATAACCTGCATTTTCCTGTCCCACCAGAGGCAGTGAAAAGGGCTAAGAGAGGCATACAAAACGAGAAGACGATAATCCAATAATTAAAAAGCACAACAAATAGACAAAACAGCAATACACCAAGACTTTAAAAAATCCAGCATAAAAACATACCAAGAGAGGAACCAGAACTAAGAACTGGCTTATTATTACTAAGACTGTCTTGGGTGCTGCTGGAAGTGTGGCAGGAGCCATGTTTGCAGAAACCAGGGCTAGCTGCACTGATTTGGGCAGGATCAGGTTTGAGGCCAAGGCATGTCAGGATTCGTGAAAGGCAAAAAAGGTAGAGGGCGTAGCTCAGTGGTAGAGCCCCTGCTTGGCAGGCAGAAGGTCCCAGGTTCGATCCCCTGCAACTCCTGGTAGGGCAGGAAAACCTCCTGCCTGAAACCCTGGAGAACAATGGCTGCCAGTCAGTGCTGACAATACTGTGCTAGATGGATCCAGGGTCTGACTCAATAGAAGGCAGCTTCCAACGCTCCTATTTCAATCAGTCCTTAATTCACAACCATGAGGACTAGAACCTTACTTTAGTTTTAGGGGAAGAAACAATGTTCAGTGGTAGAGCCCCTGCTTGGCAGGCCGAAGGCCCCAGGTTTGATCCCCAGCAACTCCAGATAGGGCAGGAAAAACTCCTGCCTGAAACCCTGGAGAGCCGCTGCTGCCAGTCAGTGTTGACAACACTGGGTTAGATGGACCCAGGGTCTGACTGAGTAGAAGGCGGCTTCCTACCATCCAGAGGGGGCAGACAGAAGGACTGGGGGGGGCAATGAAGAGGAGAAGCTGCAACTGATCCACCTCCCAATCCGTCCATAAATGTAACGGGACCAGCGGAATCTCTGGGCTGGGACTTGGCAACTCTGTCCATCAATCCACTCGCTCACCTTTCCATTCGTGTCTGCTATATTCAACAATGCTCTGGGGTTTTTTTATGTATGTATGTATGTATGTATGTAATTAATTAAAGTAATTTTGTCCCACTCCTCAGCTAAAAAGGCTCCCGGAGTGGCTGACAAACCATCAGTTCAAGAAAACGGCTTCTGCCCACAGGCTTACAATCTAAAAGAGACATGACGCACAAGGAAAAAGGGATGGGGAGGGAAGAAGAAAAAACACAACACGGTCTTCCAGCCAGGCTGGTGAAATGAATGGCCCTGCTTCTCCTCTTGTCCCTCTCTGTCACAGCCTGCTGGAATGGCTTCTGCTGGTGACAGCTGAGGGACAAGGAGCCTTTCAGCAGGGCTGGGAGCAGCGGAGTCCGGTGGTTCCAATGACAGTGGGCGGTGAATCCGCTCCGGGTTTCAGTCAGAACTCCCAAGGAGCTATCCAAGGTGCAAAGAATCCGCTCCGGGTTTCAATCAGAACCAGTCAGAACTTTAAAGGAACTATCTAAGGTGCTTCACACCTTGGATAGCTCCTTTAGAGCTCTGACTGGTTCCGTCTGAAACCCAGTGTGGATTCACTGCCCCACTGACGTCGGAGCCACCAGCCTCCACTGGCAGAGGGAATGTTTTATCCAACCGCCGGCAAGGGAAAAGGGTGGACCACAGGACCAACAAAGGAATGGGGCAAGTGACACAGCAACTCCACCTTCTCCCACTCCCTTGGGATGTTTAAAAGGCTGGGAGACACCTCCGGGGTACCGTCTGGTAGCCCAGTCATGTTGCGTGAGGTGGGCCTGCCTCTCGCACTTCAGTTGTCTTCCTGAGGGAAAGCAGCCTTGGTCACTGCTCATTTCTAGTGGGGCTGGCAGCCAAGATCAGAATGGTCTCCTCGAGGGTTTTGTTCCCTGGGAACTTGGATTCCGAACCTGGCAAACTCCGTTGACCCACTGTCCAGTGGCACGAACGCCGGCTCTTGTCTATCCTCTTCTGAACAATGGACTTTGTACCTTTCTCCTCGTCAAGCTGCCCATGTTAGATGAGTTTATGGCAGTAGGGGAGAGAGGAATGCAAGCAGAGAGCCCCACCTTCACCTGGGGGTTGAGTTTTCGTGTTGTGTCGAGCGCAGCTGACAGCAACCAGCCCAGAGCTCAAATGGCCTAGCTTAACCCCAGCAATGGAGGAGGCTCAAGCAGTACGGAGGAGGATGGGCGTCACTTGTACTTCTGGATAAAGGAGGGGATTTGGAGAGATGGAGCTTTCCTCACCCCTCCATGACAATTCTCTTCTAGATGGCCATTGAAGAGGAAGGGGCTCGTCTTTGCATCTGGTAACCCCCAACACCTGGCAGTGGTTAAGTTCTGGGGTGGGGAGAAAAGAGAGAGACGTGGAGATTCAAGCTGCACCTTCCCATCCTGTATATTTGGGAGATTTGGGGGCCCGTGGGCACATTTGGGAATTTGAGAAACTGCTGTGGGCACCACCACATAATGCCTAATCAGTGTATTGCCGCTTTAGTGTTTACCTGTCGCCTGTTATGGATCTTAGGCTGCGATTTATTCAGCAAAAACTTTCATTTCATGTCTGTTAGACACAGCAACATCTCCTTACTAAGGAATTGTCTAATTTGGCTAATTGCTGGTGGTGCAATACAGCTCATGCTCCTTTTAAACATGTGTTTTGGCCATGTCCAGCAGCTGCTTCTTTTTGCGGGGAGGTTATTATACGGATAAATTTTGTACTGGAACAGCCTGCTTCATGGAAATTAACAAATGGCCAGCCTAAATGGATTCTCTGAGCCCTTTCGATAGCTAAAAGACTGATATTACAACATTGGAAGGATAAACACTCACCTCCTATAATGCAATGGATTAAACAATGCTAACCTAACAGTGCTTTCAGTATTTGAATGGGTGGCATCTAGACACCACGTTCAAATGGATACTGATTTGGATCTCTGGTCTGCTTTTGTTGAAGCCTGTGTATAATTGCTGGAAAGTTGTATGCACTTCCTATGTATTCATTGCTATCGATATATACAAATCCATGTATGTATATTTCAAAAATGGGAAAAAATAATAATAAAAGGTTTTGCGGGTGCCTGCAGTGCATTGGGGACCCCTGCACTACATCTTCTTGTCCCCAGTGCAGCAAACTTGAGGAGGCACTTTCTCTCATATGAACCCCCTCATGTATGGAGATCCCACCCCCCTTTCTGGTGAGCTTCTGCTGAAGGGGGAAAAACGGTGCTCAAGGCACAGAGCGGGGCCTTCTCAGTGGTAGCATCCCAATTGTGGAATTTCTTTTCCAGACTTCCCTACAATTTAAATCTCAGTGAGCGGGTATGGGAGCGAATGAATGCATCTAATCTTCTCCAGTGCACATCTGTGTGAGTGGATGCACATGAATCCTGAAGCACTCTGGGGTCTCCAACCAATGTGCCTGTAGACACTTTCCTTGGCACCTGCCTGGCTCCCTGCCCATCCTGATTTTTATTTTATTTCTTAAGATCTTTTTTTTTAATTAAAAAAACTGGGAGGCTGGAATGCTGCAAAGCGAAGTGCTGCCTTCCAGCGACATCTTCATTTGGGTTCCAAAGAGCGGCTTTGTGTTTTGGAGCTCGGACCCCACCTTTGCGACGTACTTAGGTTCTGGGGCAAGTGACTTTTCTCTTAGTCTCACTACTTTGCTTCTGGGAAATGAATGTTTTGTGACCGGCCTTGCCTGCAGTGGCAGCCATTTTAGAGGACTGCTGGAGAAATTTGAGTCAGACTAAAATGAGCTCAGATTTCTAAGAATCTGGCCTGTGGAATCCACTGCGGAGCCCCCCTCCGGCCGCATGGAGTCTGTGGACTTTCAGATTTTCTTTTTTTTACTTTCCTGAAATGTATGCATATTTATTCATAGGAAAATACACAAGTGTCTGCGGAGGAAAGGTTGAATAGAATGGGGGACAATACGCTAAATGTTACAAATTAAGGTAAATTATGTAAATTCTTACGAAACCTCTTATGTAATTATTTGTGTATTTTTCCTCACCAAAAAAAAAAAATCACATCCGTCTGTGAGCGGACAATGGAACAAAAGGCACCTGACAATCCGGGAAACACAGACAGAGTGTATTTTACACAGTCTATACATCCCTAGCAAGCCACCACCGCCCTTTTGTGAGAGTATCCACGACACTCAAACTTCCAAATGTGCCCACCGACCCCAAAATGGTTGGGGACTGTGGCATGCGGTGCACAGCCTTTCATTTCACATGCTGCAAAGGGAGGTGGCTTTGAAACTTTTATGACAGTGTCATAAATGTTTCTCCAGTATATCTCGATGCAAAAAAAAGGAAACGCCTTCTTTGCTTTTTAAATCAGTGTAGGTTAGGGTTATCGCCGCTGCCATGCAAGCAAAGAACGGGTGGAGAAATCTTTCAGGAGTTTGTAACTGTGCATGGGTGGTAGAAATGGGAAAACGAAGCAGGGCGTAAAAATTGAGATTTCCCCCTATTTACCAGGGACACTACCAGGGAAATGTGCTTTTCTGGTAGTCTCCCTGATTTTCCTTTTGTCGGTGTTTTCTTGAAATGTGGTGAGCGGCTAGAGTTATTAACAGGTCTCCGACCCTTTCTGTAGTGTCTTTAGACGTTAAATACTCCAAACACTAGCAATGGGAGATATCATGGCCAGCGTCAAGGGTAGGTATGGTTGGGCACCTGCCAGGGGCCCACATCCCAGCAGGGGCCCACTGACCAGAGCCCCGGGAGTTGCTGCTCCTCTTCCCCATTGCAACCTCCTTGTGCACCTGCCTCTCGCTCCAGCCCAGGCAACGGTGGTGGTGAGGAGGAGTAGCAGGAGATGCCGCGGCCTGCGTGCTCCCTGGCTCTCTGCCTGTCCAGCAAGCAAGAGGGAGCCATGATGAGGAAGAGGAGGAGGAGGAAGAGCAGCGGGTGACAATGGTGGTGAGAAGGTAGATTCACTGAGGGAGGGCCTGTCAGGCCCCTTGTGGTTGCTGATGATTCCGATTCTGATTCAGAACCGGAACTAGAACACTTCAACCAGAGAGTGGGGAAGAAAATACCCTGAGAGTCTCCAGGAGTTGGGGAGGAATTTAATTTTCCCACGGCCTTGACAGAAAGTTGGCCCAGCTGAGACACCGCCTCCCCTCCGCACCCGGCTGGCTGCCCCTGGTAAACCAAGTCCTTTCCTGCTTTGCCACTACATAACCGCTAGGTGGCGCTGTGCTATAGTGGAATAGTGCAAAAGCAGAAGTAGGAAAATACCTTTTCCTTCACTTTCAGAAATAAAACTTCATTTTCTGCACTCTAAACACACACACACACACACACACACACACGGGAAAGTGCTTTTAAAAAACAGAAGCGAAACTGAAGGATCACAATGTTGTCTTAAGAACCTGTAAACGACTGTAAGGAATCACAAGAGCACAATAAATGTCTCATGTAGAAAACTCTTATTAGCAAAATGTCACTGATAAAGGCAGAAGCTGAAAAGTTTGGCAAAAATTAAAGAATATTTATATTTATCCCTGCTTTGCCAATTGCTATATACAATTTATTTTAGATTGAATTGAATTGATGGTTGTTCGGTTTGCTAGTAGAAGAACTGTTGTGTCTAATTTGCTGTTTAGTTTGTAATTGTATGGTTTTTATATTGGATTTGTTGTTTGTTTTTCAGGTTGCATACACTGCCTTGAGATCCTGTGGAATAAGGGCAGTTTATATATTTAAGAAATAAATAATAAATCAATAATAATAAATGGGTGGAGTGGGGCGGATGCTTCTAGACTATTCCACATGTATATACATTTGCACTTTCCAAACCTCAGCATGAGCCAGAACACATTTAGACCTGGAATTCCATACTTTTCTGAAGTTTAAGATGCAGTTCGCAAAAAAAAGAGAGAGAACAAAGAGAGGCCAGCCAAAGATACATGCATATGAAACAGTGGATGTGAAAAATGTGTATAATTTGGAAAATGTGCACACAAAAATGCATACATTTTTAAATTCATTAAAAATGTGTATAATTTTAAATGCACGTGTTCTCATTTTTTCCACTGCTAAATAAAAGAAATTATATTTTTTGGGGGGGCTGCATTTTATCATTTTAGTTGTTATTTTAAATTCTTTATCATATCTTAATGTTATACTTTTTATTCTTGATTCTGTAAGCTGTCTGGAGAACATATGTTGACGAGTGGCCATTCAAAACTAAAAAAAATAAAAAGAATATTTTAAACCTGAGAAACAAATTGTCATGGTTTTTAAGGGCTTCTTCACATGGAGCTTTTATCCTGCGATTGAGATTTCTCACTCAGGGACGTTTGCGGGCCCTTTAGATGACGTTGTGACCCTCCAGGGCGTTTCTTGCACTAAATAGCCTTTATTCCATTTAGAAAAAGATAGGAGATAATGAGCTATCAAATTCCAGTTACAAATCTCGACCTGATTTCCATCTGTGAGCTGTTGGAGAATATGATCTCATACAGGTGTAGAAGAGGGGCTTCCTGCCCCGTCCTCATAAGACCATGACAAGCTTAGCTACCCCTTCTGAAATTCTCTCTTCTACCCTACCTGCTCTTACCTTTCCATCTGGCTGCCCTGCCAACTGGCAGGGGTTCATTTGCAGAAAGAGAAATGCCGGAGTTCATTTTTACCTAGACCTGAGAGAAAGGCTTTTTACACATGCTCAGAGGCACTCTCTTCTGCACCTGAAGGATCTAGAATTTCCACCTTTCTTTTCTCTTTTTACATGCCCACCCTGGATCTTTTCACCACACTAGGGAGGTATTTTGTTTGTTTTATATAGAGGAGCAACAATAAATAAGCATGCAAACTAACCATGTGCTGAAGACAGATTCTTCTAGCTGCCCTTGTGAAAGTGACTACCCAACTGAAGAGGTGGTGGAACTCTCTCTATTCATGTGAGCAACACGTGAATGACACCCAACTTGTATCTCCTTTTTCCAACTCATTCCAGGGAGCCTGTGGAGGTTCCGAACTGTTTTGCTTGGATGTGGTAATGGACTGGATGTGGGCAAACAAACTGAGCCAAAATCCAGACCAGACAGAGGTGCTCCATGATTAGCCCCAAAA